>NC_138890.1:88054580-90496474 GCF_965194825.1 Balaenoptera physalus | reverse complement strand
GGTTCTAGTGTTGACTGGAACTAAAAAACAAACTTTAAAATTATTTTCTTTTTGGATGTTCAACATATCCAATCGTTAGAGAAATACAAATCAAAACCACAATGAGAGATCACTTCACACCCATTAAGATGGCTATTATCAAAAAACCAAAATAACCAACATTGGCAAGATGTTGAGAAATTGAAATCCTTGTGCATTGTTGGAGGATATGTGAAATGGTGCAGCCTCTGTGGAAACCAGTATGACAGTTCTTCAGAAAACTAAACAGAGTTACCAGCAATTGATCCAGCAATTCCACTTTTAGGTATATACACAAAACTAATGAATGCAGGGACTCAAACGGATATTTGCACCAGTGTTCATAGCAGTGTTATTCGCCATAGCTCAGAGGTGGAACTAACTCCTATGTCTATTGATATAGGAATGGATTTTTTAAAATGTGGTATGTGCATGCCATGGAATATTATTCAGCCTTAAAAAGCAGTGAAATTCTGACATATGCTACTACATGAATGAACCTTGAAGATATTATTTTAAGTGAAATAAGCTAGACACAAAAGGACAAATATGATTCCACTTATATGAGGTACCTAGAGTAGTCAAATTCTTAGAAACAGACAGTAGAATGGTGGTTACCAGGGGCTGGGAAAATTGAGCAATGGGGAATTGTTAAATGGGTATGGAGTATCAGTTTTGGAAGATGAAAAAGTTCTGGAGAGGAATTGTAGTCATGGTTGCACAACAATGTGAATGCACCTAATGCCACTGAGCTGTATTGTTATGTATACTTTACCACAGAAAAAATTATTTTCTTTTCAAAAATAAAAAATGTTTCTTAATGGAGATTAAGTTAAACAAAATCAAATGTTCACATCATTTTGAAATTTTTTGTCCATTTAACCCAGAAAGTTAGTTAACCTTGTGATCTAGGATGTTAAAATTCTAATTCTTTATTCTGGGCTTAAAAGCATCAGTGGATATTTGGGACCTAATAAATATGAACTTTACTCAGAGCCTGTGCCAAGAAAGCCATCTTAAGAGTTCCTAATGAGTTAGATATTCCAGATTCAGGAAACCTGATACCAGAACCCCCTTGAGGATATAGTGGAATTATGTCCAGCAAGGATAAAAAATAATATGCTCATCTTCATGTCTAGAAAAAGTCTTGGGAATATTGTTGTTGATGCCCTGAGAGTCACTTGTAGGGGTTCAGATGAGAGCTAAGCTTCTGTTATCCAATGAAGTAAACATCCACCAAACTATACTTTTGTAGAAACTTCTCATGAATGTATATATAGCCTACATTGTCTAAAGTGCATTTGTGTGATTGATATGGACCACATGACTCAGACACTAAAGCATTATAAGTTTATTTCTCTTAACCACTTTTGATTCTTCTTTCTTTTCCTTTTATGTCCATTGTTTTTGTTTTTGTTTTGCTTTGATTTGTTTTGCTTTAGCTGGAGAAGAAGTTAGGAAATGATGATTTAGTTAGTTTTAAATGTATTTCATAATAATAAATTCTGCCACTTCAAACCATGTTTAAAAAGCGTTTAGATGTTCAGGAGTTTTTCAGCTATTTATAATGAATTGATAGTCAAACCACAAAAATAAACAGGATCTAAGTTATTTTAAAATGACAAAATGTTCTGGGGTGTGTTTTGGTTGTGTTGTTGGTAGTTATAAGTTGCTGTTGTTACTGTTGGAAAGAGATTCACTTTTACTAGCATTAAATATCTCATATTTACTATGTAAGAAAATGAAAGGGAAAATGTTACTTTTCCTCACTTCATCTGCTTAGAATGTAAGCAGCTATAAAACTGAACATTTATATTGTGTACATTCTTTCCAGAGGAAAGTATAATACAAAGTAGGTTGCTAATAATGAAGGGAAGGAACATACCATGTGGACACCATTTCTTTGCTTTTCAGCAGTGCAGATTTGCCTAGAGGAGGATGTGTGTGCATGCACGCACGCACGCGTGCACACACACACACACCCTTCTTTATTACCCTCTCTTTGAGCACTATGCATTTATATTAAGAACACCATTCTTGACTCTGACAGTGTTATAAAGTTTCAGTGAATCTAGAAAGACATTTTTTCCAGTATTTTGTTTTCACATATACATGGATGTTCATATAAATGCTCGAATAGAAACAAATCCAGTTTTGTAGTTTCACATGAACTGAATTTCCAGATCATTTTATATTTATCTGAATAGTGTATTTTTAACATTTATTCTCTTTTTGACTGTGTAATAACAATGTGAGTTTAGCTTTCCTGATAATTAGGAACAAGAATGCTATAATTTTTATGTTGACTTGTTATTTTTCAAAGGCTGTCTCTTCTACAGTTTAGCCTGTAGGCACAATGTCATCAGAGCCATTCCAGGCAGATGTCTCTTAATTCCACTTGTAACCTTGGAAATGATCCTGTTTCTTTGGCCTGCAAAAGGCATTCTGGATGTCTCTTAGGTTAAAACGCTCTCTTCAGGGAACTATTCTCACAGCTTGTTCTTGGGGAACCCCTCCCAAGGATAGGACTGTTTCAAACGTGTTGCCCTCTTAGTAACTTCCGGCCATCCCATTAGCCACTACTTCAACTAGTTTCTGCTTTCTCTAGTATAGATTATTCTCGGCTTTTGTTTGGCCAGGAGGCAGGGGAAGAATCAGTTGTGTTGAAGGTCTCCTATGTGGCCAGGCATGGTCCTTAGTTCAGTTGATTTTTCACTCTCAATGTCAATTTACTCATTGTATTTTCTGTTGCTACCACTCCCATTGGGTATCCAGGCTTTCTGTGGATTCATTATCATTTTTTTGTCTTCTGTCATTTTAGCAGGATTTAGGAAAAGAAGAGAGAAGATATTAAGCGATTTTAAATAAGAGTTTGTATCTGTCAGGATCCAGGCAAGGAAGAGATGGTACAATCAACAGGATTGTTGAGGAAGGTTATTGACAAGCGTAAACATGCACAGTGAGGTATGATTAAACATGCCGGGGCTAGCAAGAGTAGGAGTGGTCACCTCCTAGGTCTAAAGGGGAAAATGAGAGAGTCAGGAACCATGAAAGTAGCTACAGCTTCTTTTGCAGAGGAACACAGCCAATCAGCAGTATTCCAACAGGGAGGAAGCAGAGAAATAAATACCCTGACATCATTTCCCAAATACCCTGAAATCAGTTGCCAGTGGGTGGCTCCCCTTAGGCAAGTCTGCCTAGAAGCCTGAGGGCATGGGAGCCAGTTTGTGCCATTCGTGGAGGTCAGTCTCCTGGGGCACAGAGAAGACAGCAAAGGGGGAAGGAGCGCAGAGAGTGGTTCTTGAAGGACAAATATGAATTATCCAGTCTTTGGAGCTTCTCTCTTATCCTCCAAATCCATTTTTAATAATATTTTTATTAATGAGTATGTTTGTGAGGATGTGTGTGTATGTACTGTGTGTGTGTAAAAACAGAGAAAAATTGAGATAGAGGCACAGAACAAACATGTATAACAGTGCGTATAAAACCCTTGGTATGTACCAGGTACTGTTTGAAGCACTATAAATGTATCAAATCATTTATTCTTCAAAGTAATTCCATGACATAGGTACTGTTATAATTCCCATTTTCCAGATGAGGAAACTGACGTACAGAGAATTTAAGGAACTTGCTCTGTCAAACACCTAGTAAGTGGAAAAGCTGGGACATGCCACGTATTGGGACCAATCAGTAGAGCCAGATAGTTGTGTGTATGTATGCGTCTGGCACGTGCATTTCATCAGAGAAAATGTCATGTACATTTTCTTTCTCTTTTTGTTAGAAACTCAAATGTTAATTCCAAACACTCATGCCTCACCTGCCATGTTTCACTCATTTACATTATTTGTCTGTCCTCTGAAGGAATGTGAATTTGGGAAACTGCCTGATCTGTCAGAAAGAGTGGACTGAATAAATGTCATATGTATTGTTTCTCCCTTGCTAAGTCTTTTGCTAGGTATAACTTGGCAGGGGTTATAGATTCTCCTCCCTCAGCAAGTACCTCAAGTGCAACTATTCTTTGTCGTCAATTTTGAACAAGATATGTCCCTTAGAAGATAGCTTCTCATACTCTCTAGATTCCTGAAATCAAGTCTCTTACTTTTTCAGTCAATTCAAGGGCAACTCAAGACAACTTGCAGTTGCGTCGTCTTAGGTACTTGTGCCCATACCAAGAAGCTCCTTCTTCTGAAGAAGCCAACTGGATAGAAGGCACCTGTGTAGAAGAAACAGAATCTATAAACTAGTCCCACAATGTAAAAAAAATTGAGGTTCCGTTCATATGTTTCTAAAAACAATAAAGCAATTGCTCTTTTAAACATACGCAGTTTATAGATCTGAATTTAGCCAAAAGGAAAAGAACTAGAAAATGTTTTAACCAAATTGCCTCTTCTGTCAATTCCTGAAGGATCTGCAAAGCAACGTATAATTTTAACTTTATATTAGGAGTATGGATAGCTTTATATTCCCATGATATACTTAAGCCAAAGAAGTAAAATACTCTCCTATCGTTCAATCCAGTTTGGTCCCATTCCTTCCCTTAATTTTGTGTGGTATGTTTTGTTTAGCCTGTAATATGGACTGTGGGGAGCTAAGCAGTGGGTGGTGCTTGGTTTTATTCTGTATACAGTATTATTGGGCATTATTTAAAAATGTTTTATTATTTTCACATGGAATAGTAAAAAAAATCCTTTAAAATTAATCAAACACAAGGTAGAACTGAACATAACAAATAATTCAATTTTTCTTGGGAAATTCCCACAGAAAAATAACTAATGTCAGGATTGTCATCTGTCTCAGCCATGATGCAAAGCAACCACCATGAAACTAGGTTGGTTATATGGTAAAGAAATTGAGATAATTGCTGAGGAAGGTAAGGCAATAATATTAGAATCATAGATCTTTATGATTAATACTACAAAACTCTCTGCCTAATACTCTTGCTTTTCCTGTTGTGACTATTGAAAAATTTTAGATGTGTTCTTAAACTTATCAAGGAAACTTTTAACAATATACAATCAAAATTTTAAATATCCACCTGTTCTAGTTTAAACTATGTATTCTCTTGCATTATAGCCTATCATTACAGATACTGATAGCACAATCATCAGAAAACTATCTCCCATAGGGCTCCTACAAATGCACATAGGAAATCAATTTTATATTCACAGGAGAGGAAAACACAGAATTCCCAACTAGGAAACTTTCCTGCTGTGGCTTTACCTCATACTTCTCAAGAGCTGTGTAAATATTAAAAGGATAAATTTATTTTATAAACAAGCTAAACATCAACCCAATGAGACATACGCACCTCAAGGTAATAAGGAAATCAGTTTGGATCCCTTTGAGGGGAAATTAAAAACAGAATGAAGTAATAAAAAACTTACACATTTGGGAAAAACGTTTTTATGGGATTAAGGTTGGAAGTTGCCATTATAGTATTTGATTGGAGGAGGAGAACAGAAATAAATGTAGCAAGACTTAAATAGTTCTCTTCTTTTTCTTTTAATGCTGAGGGATATGGTTTTAACCCATGATTCCTTTGTTTGTGCACCCGTCTCTGTAACATTGTGCCTCGAGGGTAATTGCAAAGGCACAGATATTGATTTGCTCCCTCTAAAAGAAAAGATGATGTTCTTTCTTACATTTAGCCAAAAAGAGAAGGGAAATTATTGTAAATGTATTCTATTCTGCTTTAACGTTTTTTAGTTAAGCTACTTTTCCTTTTATGGTTACAATACTTAGGTTAATCAAGACCGAAACAGCTGCAGCAAAGGATCTATGAGTTCTTTATTCTAGCATAGAAAAAATAAGCCTCCAAAAATAGGAGACTGCGTAACATATTGTTTTACAAAAAAAGCCTTTGATAATTACTCCCAATAGTTAAACATTTCTTTCAAGCTTTTACTCTACTAATCTTGATGTCATATTTCTACTTTTAATAGTAATTTCGGTTACTCATTTGCAAGTGTATCTCCTCAGATTCAGATAATTCTTCATCCCTATTTGACTTATTACCGTCTGCTTCTTCTGCTAAAGATAGACCATGTTTAATGACAATATTATGTAAAATACCACTTGGCATGAATTTTTTGTCTGCTTTATGAGGGTAGAGAAATAATGTTTCTCCAGATTTGCCTAGACATTAAAACCTCAATTTTAGGATAATATCCAGAGTTATCTCAATAACCATTCTGGTAAAAAAAAAATTGATGTTTTTAATTATTTTTTCAGTGGCAGAGATATTCAAAGTCAAACCAAAAAATGGCAGCTAATCTGAAAACAAACAATCTGAAGCCTGTAATTGTGTTTTAAGAAAAAAATGAAAGTTATAAATAGACAGCATTTTATAGAATTACTCAAAAGCCAAATTCTCTCAATTTATAAAAAGCCATGCATTTCTGAAGCAGATTGTCTTAAGATGAATGAATCATGACATGATCCTGGGTACTTAGCTATGACATCTGTTAGGTGGTAAATTGCATCGCATTCCACATGCACAATGAAGGAAAGAACAGTTTTCAGTTCCTAGAGTGTTTCTCATGTGAAGATGTACAAATAGAGGCAGCAAAGCTCAGGCCAGCTGGAAGAGATGCGATGCTGGAGACTGCCTATGACTTGCCGATAGTGATAGGTGTCTCTTTAAAAACTGCATAACCTGATGAGGTCTCCAGGGAAATGTATTTATAAGCTGCTCAGTTATTCCAGATGATGGCAAACCAAATGCGTCTTGTGAGACTTCCGCTGTCACCTTGAAGAATCAGTGTCAAAAGTTAGACCACCCATGTGAGAAATATTGCCTTGTTAATGCATTAGATAGTTTTTTATTCTTCACTATGAGACAGGTAGAAAATATTGAAGAGGTTAGTATAAAAATAACAAATATACACCTGAATATAAGAATAAATTAACATAGCAAACTACTTTGAAGATTAAAGACTACTAGCTCTGTAGTTTGTAGATGAGCAAATACGGTGTTTCCTAATTAGTTTAATTAGATAACAACTGAGAGAGCTGATGTTGGGTCAGGAAATAACCCACTACATTCTACCATTTAACAGGCTCAAATATAATTTTTTTAATTAATTAATTTATTTATTTTTGGCTGTGTTGGGTCTTCGTTTCTGTGCGAGGGCTTTCTCTAGTTGCGGCAAGCAGGGGCCACTCTTCAACGCAGTGCGCGGGCCTCTCTTGTTGCGGAGCACAGGCTCCAGACGCGCAGGCTCAGTAATTGTGGCTCACGGGCCTAGTTGCTCTGCGGCATGTGGGATCTTCCCAGACCAGGGCTCGAACCCGTGACCCCTGAATTAGCAGGCAGATTCTCAACCACTGCGCCACCAGGGAAACCCAAATATAATTTTTAAATTTACTAAAAGGAGTGTGTAACATGCCTTGCATTTAGTATATATGTGTACAAATATGGGTGTTTGTGTCCTACATACATACATATAATGTACATGCACATTTACACTAAGTTATTGATTAATCTCTATTCTTACTCACAATTCAAGTCTGACACAGTCTATTAAAAATGCTAAGACTTTGACCTTGGAGCTGGGTGAAGAGAAGTCCTGTCTTTGGAATGCACATCTACTCCTACTTTGAGTTGCCCTCAAGGGAAACTTTACTGTCAGTCACTCCATCATTCATGTTCCTGAGTTTTAATTCTGCTAACTCAGTGGTCATAAGATAGAACAAATCTAAAGACTTCAGTGTATCATGGTAATTTGAAAAATTTAAAAAATGTGGAAATCACTTAGTGGGAATTTTGAGTATCAGTTTTCAACTACTCTACCATGGGCAACTTATTCAGAGCCTCAATTTTCTTTCTCTGTTCCCTTTGCTAGGGCACAGTACTTAACAAATGTTTGGTCTGCAAGCCCTGGTGATAGATTCTCTGCAAATTCAAAGCACTGAGCAAGATTTACACTCTTGGAAACCTCAAAATGAATGTGCTTGCACAGGTTCATGAAGGGGTGTGGGGAGTCACTGCCTGTTGCTAAAGTTGGCACTTACCACAATATGGGTACAACACAGAGTTTATCTTTCTCAAATAGGATGGAGTGGAGTGTTTTGAAGACTGGGAAACTCTGAAAAATCCTTTAGGAGGCAAAATTAATGACACCAAGACTGCTGCTTTCGGGTATGTAATTCCTCACTCAAGTAATGCTTGGATTCCTATCATTTGGAATTTAAGAAAAAGCCTCAAAATCCAGAAGTTAAGATTTATTTATTTCTCTAAAGTCAAAAAAGGAAACATAAGAATGAATTTTTACAATGCAGAACAAAAATATTTTTCATTTCATGAAATTACAGTTTCACCATAAATTTGTATGTTCCAACTGAAGAGCATTTCAAATATATATAGAAGTATGTATTTAGAAAGTAACCACCTAAAGATCCACCAACCAAACATAACCACTATAAATATTTTGGTGTATTTCCTTTTATTTTTTAAATCTGTCAGTGAGTGTTTCTTCCTAAAGGTCTAATCATAATGTTTATTGGATTTTGTGTCTTTTTTTCAATTATTACATACTAGCCATGTCCTTATTATTGTTTCCCTTAAGCAATACCAAATTCTGCATGATAGTCCATCATATGTGTATTCATAGGTATCTATTTCCTTATCATTGAACATTTAGGTAGAATAAAAATTTTTTGTCTCATAAATACTGCTGATGTTAATAATTTTAATGATTAAATTTTATTTTATATATACGTTATTTTCTCAGGAGAGAGAAAATAATTTATATGTGGATCAAAAGATAATAACAACTATAAGTGTGGTCTCTAGTACTATATTGCTTTCTAACATTGATACTAACAGTTTATTAAAATGTCCAATTCACTTCACTCTTGCCAGCCACATGGTTTTCTCAGTATCTTTTTAAGTGTTTTATAATTCATAGATTAAATGTATATCATTTTAATTTGTGTTTATTTGGTTTCTAGTGAAATTGAACATTATTATTCCAGATATGTGTTTATGGTTCTTATTTCTCTTTAACATAGTTTTTCATGCATTGGCCCATTTTCTTAAACCTTAATGTTGGTTTGTTTAGTTTAATAGTATAATTTTTTATATAATAATCTATTTGATTTGATATATATATATATTTTTAATATTTATTTGTTTATTTGGTTGTGCCGGGTCTTAACTGCGGCATGCATGTGGGATCTAGTTCCCTGACCAGGGATCAAACCCAGGCCCCCTGCACTGGGAGCGCAGAGTCTTATCCACTGCGCCATCAGGGAAGTCCCTGATTTGATATTTTTTATACCTTTACTTTTTACATTTTCTCATATACTTTTCTAAAGTATTGAATGTTTTAATTTGGCTATTTTAGGCAAAAATATTCATTTTTACTAAAATGAATCAGTTTTTTCTACCTTTACTAAAATTTATTGGTTTTTTTTTTTTTTTCCTATCTTTTGGGGGTTTTGAAAGTTGTTTCCTCTTAAGATTATAGTTAAATATTCACTCCTAGATTGCTTGGTTTTGTTGCTGCTATTGCTGTGGTGGTAGATGTTCAGCCTTTTGATGATATAATCTTTAATATTTAGCACTCCCATTCATTTAAAGTTGTTTTAGGTGATAAAGTGTGAATTTATGAATTTACTTTTGTCCAAATAGCTAATCAGTTATCACTAGTACATCCTGCATTTAAATTCTAACTGCTTACTTGGGAGTTTGGCTTATATTTATCACAGTAAAATTTTTTAAAATAAAAAGGTTACCACATCAAAAGTAAAAAATTCTTCTATGGTTTGGACATTTATGGAACCAGAAGTCATAATCACACAGGTATTCCAGGGTCTTGTGACTATGGAAGAACTCCCCATCCTCCTAGCATCAGTCAAAACTTTATTCCCTGTGACCTGTGTCAGTTACTATTTTGACTTTACACAAATGAATCACTTGACACAATAATCACTCAACTTATGAATAATGTTTTTAAAAAACCTTATAAACTATTAGTGAGAGGGCTACCTTGCTGTAAAGCATTTGGACAATGTCTATCAAACTTTAAAATGCATATATTTTTATACAGAGACTCATCTATTGGGATATGTCCTTCAGATAGACACCTCTAAGTGTGCACTGATGTAGAGACAAGGATGTGCCCTGAAACACTGTAAGCAGTGGCAATAATCTAAATAGAAACAAGCTGAATGTCAGTCAGTGGGGAACTATTGAATTTTGCAACAGTTCAACGCTATGCAGCTACTAGAAGAGAATGAGGTGGAGCAGGATATGATGACATAGAAAAGTCTTCAAGGAGTATTACTAAATTGAAAATACAAACAGCCAAAGATTGGGAGTATTCCCTTTTATATACATTGTGAGATATATGTTCATGTGTGTATCTATGTCCATATAGATATATTTAGAAATGGAAATGGATATAAAATAGATATGGATGTAGATATAGATATACAGATAGATATAGAGCTATGGATAACAACGTGGATATGACTGTAGATACAGATGTACATATAAATATAGAGATGGAGATAGAGACAGAGATTCTCCTCATTTTCCAGAATTCAGCATGCTCCAGTACTCAGACACTTGACTTCTTAGCATCTCTTCTCTTGTCTAGTTATTGTCTCACCCTTAGTGATCTCTTCCAGACTCAACTTTAAATACAGCCTATATGCTGACAGTGGCAAAATTTATGTCTCAAGCTGGTCTTCTATCCTGAGCCCTGTTCAGTCATTTATTCAAGAAATAATTGCATCAAGGCAATGGAAATCCCACAGTAAATAAGATAACTATCCACACTTTTATGAAGCTGAACTTCACATGTCCATTTAATAACTATTATAAAATTAAAATGTCCAACACTGAACTCCAGATTTTTCTCACCCCAACCTCTCCTCCCCCATATTTCCCCATTTCGTTAGGTAGAAATATCATTTTTCCAGTTGCTGAAGCAAATACTCTCTTTTCATTGTTAATTCTTTTTCTCTTACCCCACGTCTTACACTATATAGAACCATTATTACAAAGACATGAATATATTTGCCTTCACATGTATGTTGAGATTATTTACATTATTTTCAATTCTAAAATATTAGTGATGTTAATTAGCAGGATTATTAATCACACATGGAAAGATCTCTGACCAATACATAGTTTTATGGGTACATAATTTTCATCCACATCAAATACTTTGGTACATAAAGCATTGTTAAACTAGAGTTGGTACTAATAATTGTACATGTCATGCAAATCTGGGGATGCTTTTTTGAAGAATGGGAGTAATCTCTTGGTAGTATGCAAATGTTTTGTTATTTATAGTAACAAATCCTGTTTCCTTATTCTTATATATAAAGGAAAAATATTAAAGGGATAAAAGTTTATCTACTATTGAGTCTAATTCCCATAAGGTCTAATATTCATCAGTTTTCTAAATCAGACCCTCTGGAAATCATATTAACTTTTCCAGGATAGAAGCAATGAATAAAACTAAGCATGAAGAAATAAAGAAAAATCTGATTAAAAGGTCATCAGAACACTGAGGTGGTTGATCAATTTGTCTTAGTCCCAAAAGGATTGAATTGAAAACCCATCAGGAGTGTTCTCTGCTCTCACTCCTCCTCCCACCTTCCCCCCACCCCCGCTCACGTGCGCTCTCCCTCCTCTCTCTCTCTCACACACACCTATACATATGTATTTCCTTTATGTTCAAAGGATAAGAGCATATGAACTTCTTTAAAAATTTCATCACTTGGGGCTTCCCTGTTGGCGCAGTGGTTGAGAATCTGCTTGCCAATACAGGGGGCACGGGTTCGAGCCCTGGTCTGGGAAGATCCCACATGCCGCGGAGCAACTAGGCCCGTGAGCCACAATTACTGAGCCTGCGCGTCTGGAGCCTGTGCTCCGCAACAAGAGAGGCCGCGACAGTGAGAGGCCCGCGCACCGCGATGAAGAGTGGCCCCCTCTCACCACAACTAGAGAAAGCCCTCTCACAGAAACGAAGACCTAACACAGCAAAAAAAAAGAAAAATTAAAAAAAAAAATTTTCATCACTTTCACATAAAGACCTACTGAACAGAAATATATCACTAATAATTTAAATCCCACCAATACCAGTCAAAATATGAATCAGCTAATTTGGACCATTTAAACCATAAAGAGCAACATGGTCACAGGCAAGTGATTACATAGACAGCTGAAGTGGGAAGTTACAAGTGAGGAGGCTAGAAGAAGCATTTCCAGAATTCGCTGACATGAAGCTTCCAAAAACACCAAGTAGCCACCTGAGGAACCCAACAGCTGCACATCTATTAGCTATTTTCATGTAAATTATGAATCCAGCAAGCAAGTCAAAAATAGTGACAAACACTTAAGCTCGAGTTATAGTCACTAATCAAAGCCTTGCCTTCACCTGTGCTCAGTGGGAACTGTGCTTTATTCTTTTATTGGTCTTTACTTTCAAGTGAACAGAACACAATTAACCAAGAAGTGCAATTAACCAAAGAAAGCCATCAAACAATAAGTTATTCAGAAAAATGCCATGCCAATGTATTTCATTGTTGGCTCCCTCTACAGCAGACTTTATACCCTTTTTATTAAGAAGAATAAGGATATACGGCCTTCCACTCTCCTTCTCTCCACACTCCTGCCTTTCCTCATGCCTCTCTGAATCCTCCTTCAATTTTCTTTGCTGATTTCCGTCCCTCTGATAACCAATTAAGGGTGAATAAAACTTGAGTATCCCTCGTTGGTCTTCTGTCTTCCTCCTCTCCTCTTTCCTATGGCAAATATCAGCACTCCAGTTGTTTCAGCTTTCGTCTCTAAAAATCACTTTCATATGTATGTATCTAAATGTAGTCTTCCATAAGAACTGCCATTCACAGCTCACAATTCAACCAAAGTATGTCCCAGGTATCTCAAACTTAACATGTCAAATATTTAACTCACTTTTTAAAAACCCTGTTGCTCTCGTGTCTTCCAGTCTTGGTTAAAACCCCCACATAGTCCTCTAGATTCTTCAGGGTCACAATCACAAATCTGCCTTCTACTTATCTTGCCCCTCATACTGAACTAGTCACCAAATATTGTCACTCTGACTCTAATATCCCCATTAGTTCTTAACTCTCTGCTGTAACCTGCGTTACCTCTCAGCCAGAATATAAAGATCATTATAATCGTCCAAATTCTATCCACCACATGGGGATTTGAGGCTGAAGAACAATCCAAGTGACAGGCAAGGGGTTCTTCATGGTGGGTAGCCTTCTAAGAGAGGAAAAGTTCAAAGTCTTCTGGGGAAAAGGATTAACCAAAGCCCTCGAAATTGGGATACAGACAATCTAAAGGCAAGAAGCAGAAACTAAGAATTTAAATTTGAGTTGCACAGATATAGAACGAGCAAAGAGATCCTAAGCAAATGCACTGAACAGCCTAGGGGCACCCATGGCCTGCTTTTGTCAGTCGTTCAGTGAACTTGTGTGCACAGCTGGCTAACCACAGCCAGGAAGAACACCACTAAGAAATTTCACTGTCACTGTGCTCATTCTCTCTCCTCAAAGCCCCTCTTAGTTCTGCTGACATCGTCTTCTCGAAACCCAACTGTGATCCTGCCATTCCTCTGCTTGATGGGTCCCCTGTGCACGTAGAATAAAATCTGAACTGCTCCTCCTGGCATTCTTCTCAAATCAGGCTCTATGGGTCTCTTCACTAATCTCCCATCACTGTGAATGCCTACATGATGATGAGACACACTGGGAAATGTGGTAACAGGTAAACGGGTGTTTGCATGTAAATGGTGGAGCAAGGTCTTTCATGCTTTTTAAATACACCATCAAAATTAGAAAGCTGCTTCATAGGATGAAATGTATGAGTACTAAAATCCTGTCATTTCAGTTACTAGTTTTTAGCTAAAACATGATTGAGAAAGGCCCTAGATAACCCCATCTCCCAGGCCTTCAGAAAACAGTTATGTCTCCTGCTCACCAGTGTGACATTTGTACAAAATGGAATGTGTTGGAATCAAAATCTGGTCTTTAGTCATCATCTATTTGATGTAAAACATACCTTTCACCCAAGTATTCAAGCTTACTTCTTAATCTCCATCACTTTAAAAATACCAGATAATATCTTTTCCATCAGTAGCATTCATTTTATCTATATTCTTGTCATAGTTCCCCTGAGATGTCTCAAGTTTCTTTTATTAAGACCCTCCAGGCCTTTCTGTAATATGTAATAAGGGTATATTTACATCACACTCCCACTGAACAAATCAGTACAACATAAGTATATTATTCCAAAAACTTTCTCAGAGTCTGGCTCCTTGGCTAAAAACCATGTGTATCACAGTTTTTACAAAAACACATACCACTTCCTCAATAGAATAGGGTGGCTCCATCTGTGTGGTTCTATTCAACTATTGTACAGCCTACAAACACATATTTATGAATCATTTGTCCAACAGACCTTATTGGATCCTTAACACCTGCTGTGTAAAACATATCTTCAGGCATATGATGAAAATGTTTCAAAACTCATGAGAAACCAAAACAAAGCAGCTCTTTTTAAGTTTGACATAGCAAAAAAATAAATTGAGTTAAAATGTATTCCCGAGCCGGACTTGAAAAAATGCAAATACCACTTTCAAAAGATAATAGTGAAGAGACTCTAAGAAGATTCAGAGAGAGGCGACTATTAGTGATAGGCAGGCCTCAAAGGATCACAGGGGTCTGTCTGCTTCAGAATAACCAGCCGTTCGAGCTTCCTCTTTCTTCTGGCATCTGCCTTCTCATTAATTTTTAAACCTATGCTTGTACTTTCAAGGAAGCCCTGCCTCTTTTGTCTTTTGCCTTTGCTCTCTCTTCAATGTACTGTGTATTCTAAAAAGAATGCAGACTCTACATAATATTCAAGGGTAGTGCTGATACTAATAATGTTAAAATCATAATTTCACACTATTTTTTTTTTTTTTTTAAAGCATGTAGGAGTATGTGTGAGTGGCAGTAGACAAGGGTGGGGGAATCTTTCTAACGTCAAATGTGGAAGATGGAGTTTAATTTTTTTTTTTAAATGATTGATAGTTTCTTTTAAATTTATTTATTTATTTATTTTTGTCTGTGTTGGGTCTTCGTTTCTGTGTGAGGGCTTTCTCTATTTGTGGCAAGCGGGGGCCACTCTTCATCGCGGTGCGCAGGCCTCTCACTATCGCGGCCTCTCTTGTTGCGGAGCACAGGCTCCAGACGCGCAGGCTCAGTAGTTGTGGCTCACGGGCCCAGTCTCTCCGTGGCATGTGGGATCTTCCCAGACCAGGGCTCGAACCCGTGTCCCCTGCGTTGGCAGTCAGATTCTCAACCACTGCGCCACCAGGGAAGCCCTCACACTATTTTTATTATGAGTAGATTGCTGGTCCAAACAGCATCTACCCACACAGCCATCTTGTGACCTGAGTTGGTTCCCTCACATATCCTGCTTTTCTCACTATAGCATTACCTACTCAATGCTGAAAAAGCTAATCATTTCACAGACAGCTATCTGACTGATTTGTAGATAGAGTACTAAACAACTGGGTGGCTTGCTATTCCCCCCTGCATTTTTCCCTGCATTGATCAAATAATCCTGAATCACTGTGCCACAGCCTTCTTTCTCACCTATTGACTTCATGCTCATTTTCTTCTCTACAGACTCTATTTCATTTCCTCTTTATCTGACCCAGCCTCATTTTCACTTTATCATAGGTAACAAGTCAATTTCCAGTCACTGGGACATCTGTCTCATGCACCAAAAAAACCCAGAAAGCACTGGATGGCAAGATGTATGGGAACAACCCAAACAAATCTGTCAGCTCTCACTCTGGGCCCCTGCTAGCTATTGCACTTTGGTTACCAGTGACCTCCAGGTTAAAGGGTGTAAGAATAAGAACAGGGAAAAGTAATAAATAAGTTCTCCTGACCACAGAGATTTTATCACCAACAATGGTGTGACCATTAAATACACAGAATAATAAAAGCTTAATTCTCCTTATTCTCTACAGAGAAGACACTTAAAAACATTTTAAACCTCTGGAATACTGTATTCTTTTACAGAAAGAAAAGACTTAACTCACCCTTGTTAGCTGAGATTTAAACGAGTTTGATAGTGCTAAAATTCTGTAAAAGAGTTTACAGTTAGTGTTTGAAATGGAGACAGAGTAACATGATATTCCAGTTTTAAAAATTGTAAATATTTGTATATAGCCCAGGACTACCTCTCTACAATGATAAAAGTCTTGTGGTAATTGAAATGAGGGATAAAATTGCTATTTCCTATACTTGGAAGTAACATTAATATTTTTATGAATTATCTAAAAGAGGCATAACAGAGTGAAATTCTCAAGTTTAAAAATGAAACGGCTCTTTTGAAAGTAAAATGGAGAAACCATGCAAATGTAGATACTCTTACGCACTGATCTTCATCTAGGGTAATTTTGACCCCCCCAAGAGATGTTTAACCATGTCTTGAGACAGTTTTGGTCATCAGAACTTGGGCATGCTTCTGGCATCTAGCGGGTAGAGGTAGGGTGCTGCTACACATCCTACCATACACAAGCCCCTTTCTCTGCAACCAAAAATTACCCGGCCCCAAATGTCAGTAGTGCCAAAAATAAGGAACTGCTCCATTGAGGGAGCACTCAAGGCCCAAGGAACCACCTGCACTTCAAAATAAACAAAGGTAAAATTAGAAAATAGAAGCCCACAAAACTATGTTTATGCTAAGATGAGTTCCAAGCTACCAGTTGTTACTTAGGAGAGAAAGATATCCTAAAAGTTAGAGTATGAAGAGACATGAGAGGTTATCCAATACAGACTTCACTTAACAGAGAGTAAGACAGCGTGGCGCAGTGAGAAAGCGTGCTGCACACTTGTGCACAGTTTGCACACTCCTGGCGGGCAGTGGTGGAGTGGGAACATTGGAGGGACTGGACCTTCAGTGGCTAACACAGTCCTAGAATCCCCTGGGAGCCATCTGAAATGGTTGGTTTAATGAGATCAAGCTGGCTTAATCTGGACAGCAAAGAGTAGGAAGGGATATTTCTGAGGTTAATAGCATGATTAAGGAAAACAGGGGTGAATGCTTATTTATTCATCAAATGTTACTGTACAGAATTAAGATAAACCCTTGGAGCTTGAAAGTGATAAATTTAGGGAAAAATAGCCTGCACAAATTTTATAAACTTAGCACATTTTTGAAATTTGTTACTCTTGAGAGGAAGTTTAGATTTTTAAAAATCAGTAGCTTCCAAAGATTTTTTACAAATTTATGGAAGAGAAGTTCATAGCAGGATCCTGAAGGAAACCAAGCGGTTTAGGAATTGGATTGGGCAGAGTTGTGCTGGATCTTACTGTCTGAGACAAAAAGGTGTCTATGGAAGATGCCAGGTAGTTCACAGAAATGTTGAAAAGGATGAAGAACCAGGCTAAAGACTATTTTTTTTGGAAATAGCCCAAAATCCTGCTTTAAAACTGCTTGGATAAGGATTCTAGCCAAACACCAATCAACTCAGCTGCCACTTTTATACCAGGAACACTGCTGTTGTGACCACTACATCAGTCATGATGCAAAGGCTGTTTCCCATCCACACTACTTGCCCATCACAGGTCACAGGCAGCTCTGCTCTGCCTTGTCCCTACTCCGGGACCCAGGCTGATAGAAGCCAATATCTGGAGTTTTGCTGTTCACTGTGGCAGAGGGAAAGAGCTCCAGAGAGTCTCCTGCCAGCTATTAAACACCTGAGCCAGAAGTGACACTATCGTTTCTGCTCATGTCATTGGTCAAGACCAGTCCCATCTCTACGCAATGATGAAGAAGCCAGCAAGAGTGATCCTACTATGTATCCCAAAGGAGAAGCAATAATGACCACAGCAAGCACCTCTAATACCACCTTGATACCACTCTACCCCTGGAACTCCATTCAACCTACACCACTACTGTCACCACCAATGAGAAACAACAAGCTCTCAGTCCATTTTTACCTGTGACGTTACCTCCTGAGTCCAAGTCTAACATAGGTGAGTCTGCTTAACAGAGCTCAGGTCAAATGTCTGTGCTGTAGTATTTTCAGTTCCTATGAGCTTGAAGACTTGCCCCTTCAAAATTCCTAAAGTGGAGAAATTCCTAAACATAAAAATTCCATAAACAATTATATGCTGGATGTCTGCAAAATGTAATAAATTAGTACCCAGGAATGTGACTTTTGATACTTTCGTGTTCTAACCATGTATGATCCTTCAAGCTACTGCTGAAGCATTGTCCTGATGGGTCAAATCAATAAGCCCTAGCTTCTTTCCTGGATTCCCAAAGGTGCCCAGCAACAGCAACTATATGGAGAAATTAAATTGCATTAGAAGGAAGAGTTGGCTTTAAGAACACCAAAAAGAATACAGGAAAAGAGTGCCTAAAGTGACTGTGTCAACTTAATATTGGGTCTCCTAAGAGCAGAGCACACGAAAGAGAGCTCAGAGCAAAGATGAGAAAATTGTAAAAGACCAGTTTATATTTGTGGAAATGATCTCTGCAACAGCCAGAGGCAATCAGCAGTTGGCACCTTGGTGCTGGTCAGGAATATTGAAACCTGCCCAGAAGATGTGCTAAATTGTACTCTTGACACACCTGGAAACAGCCACTTCCATCATCAATCTAGAGGATTTTTATCCTCCTGACTCCAGGTTCCTTTTATTCCTCTTCTTTCTCGACTCTTTACTTTTTCCATGGAAAAGAGAATGCAAAAATTAAGAAATGAAAAGCTGAAATTTTAAGTCTATTAGAATAACTCAAGAAGCAAATTACATATGGTCAAATACTTCATATTGCCTAACTGTGAATGGATTTTATCTTTGAAGTTTTTTGACTGAAAGGGGTTATTTTAATTACAGAACTTCCCAACAGTAGTGAGAAAGTTATATTTTATCATATGAAACTTTCAAGAGTACACATATTCTTGTAATATTCTTATACTTGACCTATAACTGTAGCTATCCTTCTTAATCAAATATGGAATTAATAGTCTTTTTAAACCTTGGGTTTCTTTCCATTGATACCACTTTCATCTTATATACTCCAATATGTGCATTAGAAAAATCTTACACACCTGGGATGTTTTCAATTTACCAAGCTGACAGAAGTTTTGAGAGTAACCATTTATTTTAAAGTATTTGTCCTTATAAAAGAGGTAATTTAAATTAGAAAAAAAAATTGTTTCCCATAATGAAAGCATATTTTCTTGCCATTCTAAGCATACATATGTCTGTGTATGTGTGTATACATAGTACGTCCATATAGGGTTAAAAATTATACATGTATAAATATTTTTTATTTTTAACCCTATAAGGATTTACAGTGATTTATCATTTCGTGTGCAACAGCTGCTGTGTGTACCACCTAGATCCCCCTTCAGGACTAAGGCACTAGTTTCCTCAAATGCTAGGAGGGTTGGCAGGTGGCGTAGCTCAGCTGAGGCACTCTCAGGGAGATCCCCTCAGCCAGAGAAAGCAGGCTTGCCAAAATCACACCTCTTACCCTGTCACACCCATCCACTAATGACTGTTCACGTTCATTGCAGGGGTATAAAGGCCCAGCCACACTACTTCAATTCAGGACATTTCTGAAGGGCCACCGCAGCTCCAGAGCTCCCTGCAGGGTCTGCTGAGACCTTTATTGTGACCACACAACATCTGCATCACATTTTAACTCTATTTCCTCTGCTTCCCTTCTGGTATTTATCCTCATGGTTGCCCCCTCTTCCTGCATAATTTCAAAATGCCTTCTCTGGGGAACCTGACCTAAGACAACATAAGTATTTTTGCATATCATTATAAACTTTTCATTGGGCAAGTTAATTAACTTTTCTATGCTCCAGTTTTCTCATCTATAAAATGAAGAAAGCCCCTATCTCACAGAATTATTCTTACAGTGAAAAATGGTAATACATTTAAAGTTTTAGAACAGTGCCTGGCATGGAATAATAGTATTTAATAAGATGTTAGCTATTATTATTTTGATAGCTGCTTAAATATCTTTCAAATGAATGAGCCGTATTGTACATAGTAAATTTAGAGTTTAGTTAAAACTCTTATTTTAATATTTATTCAGTGATAAACTAGTTTATACATAATTTTTTCATTTATCATCATTTTCTAGAATACATTTATGAAAGTAAAATTAATGAGTCAAAACATATACATATTTTATAATAAAGTCTATTTTACAATTACAAAATCAATAAATGTTCATTGTAGAATTTTCTTAAGTATGAAAAAGTAGAAACTGGTTAAAAAAACAAACTAAAATTCTATAATTTTCCCAATATGAAAATTGTAAAGGATTTGGTTGCAGAATATCTTCATGTATTGATTGGTCATGATAATATAGATATTTTGTTAATAATAAACAGTAGCTGGAGGACATTGCGTATTCAATATTCAAGTGTCTGTATTTTTTTAAAAAGCTTATATTATAGACACTTGAGCTTGCATATACAGGAATAGTTCTGGAAATATTCACAAGAAAGACATAACCATGATTGCCTCCAGGGACAGGATGTGAAAGCCTGGGAGAAAGACTTACTTTTAACTATTAAATTATTCTTTGAATGTTATAATGTGCTCATATTAATAGTTTTTTCAATCTAAGCAATGATTTTAAAACATTTTATAAATTTAGGTTCAGGGAAACATAATCAATAAAAGAGAAAATAAATTAAAAAATTTGATGTTACAGTATGATCAGAAACACATGGGAATGCCTGTATCCCTGAATTCTTGCCAGATTCAGTGTACACAAGTGTTCAATCTTTGCTAATTTTACAGGCAAATCAATATCTTATTATTACTTTAATTTACCTTTCTTAGATAATGGAGTTGAACTATTTTAAAAATACATGTTAAACAATTTAATGATTTGGGGGGCAGGACTTATGACTATGGTGACATAAAGTTGTCAACAAATCTTTCCCCCCCAAAATAATTATAAAACTGGGCAGTGTTGTCAAAAACAACCCTTTCAGTACTCTGAAAAGTGACCAAGCAGCAAATGGAGAGATGCTTATTCATGAAGAATTGCAGGACCTCCAAGAAAGAATGGTGAAAGTCTGAGGCCTTCCCCTCTGGACTTGCTCCCATCCCCCACTAGATGTGCTCAAAAGTAGACTTGAAATGACAGAAGAAAAATTCAATGAACTTGAAAATAAATTAATTGAAATGATCCAGTCTGAAGAACAGGGAGGAAGATTGAAGAAATAAAGTTCTTCATTGAACTGTGAGACAGCTAGCATACTAATATTTGTACAATGGATGTCACAGACAGAAAGAAAAAGGTAGAAAAAAATAGCCAAAGAAGTAATAGCTATTTGAGGAAAAAAATTAATGAAAAGAATCAATAAGCTGCAAAAACTCTAAGTAGAAAAAGCATAAAGAGAGCCATATCTAGGTACAACACAGTTTAATTACTAAAAGCTAAAAGTTTCATCAATTTTTGCAATAATTACATTAAATGTGAATGGAATGAATACTCCAATCAAAAAGCAGATTGTTAAACTGAATAAAAATTAAGACTC
This sequence comes from Balaenoptera physalus, assembly GCF_965194825.1. Classification (NCBI taxonomy): domain Eukaryota; kingdom Metazoa; phylum Chordata; class Mammalia; order Artiodactyla; family Balaenopteridae; genus Balaenoptera; species Balaenoptera physalus. Next base: position 90,474,893 of record NC_138890.1, on the reverse strand, counting down.
AACTTTATGCTATTTACAGGAGACATACCTTAGTTTCTAAGGCACAAATAGGATAAAAGTAAAAAGATGGAAAAACATATACCAAGCAAACAGATCTGTAATAGACTGGTGTAGCTATATATAATAATACCATACAAAATGAATATTAAGGCAAAGAACATTATTAGAAATAAATGGAGTTACTTTATAATGATAAAGGGATATTAGAAAGAAATAACTGTTATAAATGTATATGCACCTAACAACAGGGACCCAAAAGTACATGAAATAAAAACTGACATATTGAAAGGAGAGATAGACAATTCAACAACTATATTTGGAGATTTCAATACCACGTTCTCAATAATTGATAAAACTACTAAACATAAAATCAGTAAATATATGGAAGATTTTAACAACTAGAGCAACAATTTGAACAGCCTAACCAATACTATAGAACACTATATCTGACAACACCAGAATATATATTATTTTCCAGCACAAATTAAATACTTTTTAGGTTAGACCATATACTAGCCCATAAAACAATTCTCAGTAAATTTATTTTAATCGTGAACTATCTGTTCATACTTTTGGCCCATTTATCTAGTGTGATTATATTATTTATCAATTTGAATAAATTCACAATGTAATATTTATACTACACTTCTGTCTTCTCGTATTTGCTGCATGTATTTTTCCAATTTGGCTTTGTTATTCACTTAATGACATTTAATTTTTTTTATTTTTATGTTACTCAGAACTACTAACATTTTCCTTCACTAGTTCTAGCACTTACCTTCTTAGAGATTGTCTTCCACTTTAGAGAGTTTATAAAACTAACATCTACTTTTTTTCAAATTTTTTTCTTGCAAGACATGTTTTTATTATTTAAATTTTTAATTTAGCTGGAATATGTGAATGTTTGAATTAAAGATGTAAGTTTTCCCACAGTTAACTGATTTTTCCAAAAATTTTCCAATTCATTTCATTTCAGTAATCCTTTATTTATTCATTGGTTTGTGAGATCTTTTTTATTAGATATTCTTTGAAAATTCCAAATTATAAGACTAAGTATTATAAAGTATGATTATTTCTTAATTAATTCATAAGCATAATGCTATTCTACTCATGGTCTCCTTGTGATATTTTTAAGAAAATTTAACAAAATGATTATAAATTTTCACTGGAGACATAAATAAAATATTTAAAAAAAAATTTTAAAGTATTATTCAGAGGAGATATACTCTAACAAAATAATATATGATGCATAAAAGAAAAAATATTATAATCAGTTTAATATATATCTCTCTATATATATAAAGACCAGATGAGAGAGCACCTATCAGGTATTCTGTTTGATAAACTGAACTGTGACAACTACCACCAGATCAAACAAACATAAAAAGAGGGGGACATGGAAGGTAAAACATAACACAGGTGAACTTTAAGTAGAAAACAGTAGATTTTTGTTTCTGGAGAGTTGGAACAGTCATCAGCAAGAATAGCAACCTGTCAGATAGTAAAAATGATCTGTCATTGGGCAATCTGGGAGATCAAAGAGAGAATTATAGAATATCTTCAAAGAATGTCTACATTAGCTATTTTTCAGACACAGGATAAACATTTTCAAATTCAACACCATAGAAAGCACAAATTATTTACAGATTTGAATCCTGCTTATACACTTTTGAAGAAAAGCTAAAATGGAACTAATGCTTACATGCTTGTTTTTTAAAAACTAAATTAATGGTGAATAAGAGAGATAAAGAGAGGAAAGACTACACATTGAATGGAGATCACTCACTAGACATGATATATAGTTCAGTGCGCTCAATCCATAGATTTCACTTACCATGTTTAGAATGTAAGACCATAAGTTTTGGTTCAGGATGAAAAATCTTTCTAAATTGACTATTTAAAAATTACATTCTTGATAAAGAACAAGGTCCTGCTGTATAGCACAGGAAACTATATTCAGTACCCTGTGATAAACCATAATGGGAATGAATATAAAAAAGAATGTATGTATACGTATAACTGAATCACTTTGCTGCACAGCAGAAACTAACACAACGTCACTGTAAATTAACTATACATCAATTAAAAAATAAATCAATAAAAATTACATTCTTCCAACAGTGTCACATCAGACATTGTGGGGCATAAAAATAGAAATCATTTGTGGAAAACCTTTTGAATCACCTAATTAATGTCTTACTTTCAGATGCACACTCCTTAATTAAAACATAACATGAAAATTGGAATTGTTTCAATTCATAAAGACTAATGTTATAAGTAGGGAATGGGGTGAGGATTCTTGCTGGCCTGCCAATCCCATTGCAAGTTTTATCATAGCTCTTGAATTGATTAACATCACGGCAATCAAGATCCACATAATGAACCTTTTCACTGAAATTTTTCAAAATTCTGCTTCAGTTTTGTCTATAAAAGTTGGACTCAATAAATTTATCCTAAATGTGGCTTTGGAATTATCCTTTGGATAAAATGTTTTGTTGAAGCAATGATAACCAAATCTGCTTAGGGCTGTGTCAACTTCAGTAGCAAAAAAAAAATGACAGCCATCAGTTGATATTCTCTTCTCCCATTACTCATCCTCTTCCTGCCCCTGTCCTGCCCAAAACCTGTGTTAGATATCCTTTCTGCTCTGTACATTAGGTATACAAGGACATTACTTTAAATTCTCTCATTATTGAATAACATATCTTTGCTTGTCAAACAAATTTAAGAATACATTTAAAAATAAGAAATAATCAAAAATCGTTGGTGGGGAAAAACATTTTATTTAAACAGTTATGTCAGCATTAAAAAATGTCAACCATGCACACTGAATTTAAATCTTTCTAAAATACTTAATTCAATATTACTAGGTACCAGAAAGATGCCTTTTTTTTTTTAACATCTTTATTGGAGTATAATTCTGTGTGTTAGTTTTTACACAATGGTGTGTTAGTTTCTGCTTTATAACAAAGTGAATCAGCTATACATATACATATATCCCCATATCTCCTCCCTCTGGCGTCTCCCTCCCAGCCTCCCTATCCCACCCCTCTAGGTGGTCACAAACTACCCAGCTGATCTCCCTGTGCTATGCAGCTGCTTCCCACTAGCTATCTATTTTACATTTGGTAGTGTATATATGTCCATGGCACTCTCTCACTTCGTCCCAGCTTACCCTTCCCACTCCCCGTGTCCTCAAGTCCATTTTCTAAGTCTGTGTCTTTATACCTGTCCTGCCCCTAGGTTCTGTAGAACCTTTTTTTTTTAGATTCCATATATATGTGTTAGCATACGGTATTTGGTTTTCTCCTTCTGACTTACTGTGTATGACAGTCTCTAGGTCCATCCACCTCACTACAAATAACTCAATTTCATTTCTTTTTATGGCTGAGTAATATTCCATTGTATATATGTGCCACATCTTCTTTATCCATTCATCTGTCGATGGACACTTAAGTTGCTTCCATGTCCTGGCTATGGTAAATAGAGCTGCAATGAACATTGTGGTACATGACTGTTTTTGAATTATGGTTTTCTCAGGGTATATGCCCAGTAGTGGGATTGCTGGGTCATATGGTAGCTCTCTTTTTAGCTTTTTAAGGAACCTCCATACTGTTCTCCATAGTGGCTGTATCAATTTACATTCCCACCAGCAGTGCAAGAGGATTCTCTTTTCTCCACACCCTCTCTAGCATGTATTGTTTGTAGATTTTTTGATGATGGCCGTTCTGACTGGTTTGAGGTGATACCTCATTGTAATTTTGATTTGCATTTCTCTAATGATTAGTGATGCTGAGCATCCTTTCATGTGTTTGTTGGCTATCTGTATATCTTCTTTGGAGAAATGTCTATTTAAGTCTTCTTCCCATTTTTGGATTGGATTGTTTGTTTTTTTGATATTGAGCTGCATGAGCTGCTTGTAAATTTTGGAGATTAATCCTTTGTCAGTTGCTTTGTTTGCAAATATTTTCTCCCATTCTGAGGGTTGTCTTTCATCTTGTTTATGGTTTCTTTTACTGTGCAAAACTTTAAAGTTTCATTAGGTCCCATTTGTTTATTTTTGTTTTTATTTCCATTTCTCTAGGAGGTGAGTCAAAAAGGATCTTGCTGTGATTTATGTCATAGAGTGTTCTGCCTATGCTTTCCTCTAAGAGATTTATAGTGTCTGGCCTTACATTTAGGTCTTTAATCCATTTTGAGTTTATTTTGGTATATGGTGTTAGGGGGGTGTTCTAATTTCATTCTTTTACATGTAGCTGTCCAGTTTTTGCAGCACCACTTATTGAAGAGGCTGTCTTTTCTCCATTGTATATTCTTGCCTCCTTTATCAAAAATAAGGTGACCATATGTGCGTGGGTTTATCTCTGGGCTTTCTATCCTGTTCCATTGATCTATATTTCTGTTTTTGTGCCAGTACCATACTGTCTTGATTACTGTAGCTTTGTAGTGTAAGCTGCCTTTTTTGGAGTTAGTTAATATTTAGCTCAACTGGAGGTGTTTTCACCTCTTTCTTTATTCCGTGCACACTGAAATCTACCCAAACAACAGAATTTATGTTAAATTCATCTGAAGTTAAACTGTGTCTAAAGAATACTATAAAGTAGAATAGTTATTAATATACTACATAACAAGCAAATTATTATTAAATAGGAGAAAATTAAAATTTCAATGCTTGGAATCGTTAGCTCAGACATGCTAATTTTCTTATCACTCTCAGTTATTTTGAAGTTCTCCCTTGGGAAGTTCTGCCTAGGACTCAATTGAGCACAAAGAATCTTAGTGAGTTTGTAAATCTGTAAAAACTATAAAATGCTCTTCTACCCTTAGTTCTCATCAGTGTAGCTGTGAAACTAACATTAAATTGTACTTACTGCATTTAATTTTTTAGTCTTTTTTTCCCCACAATGGTAACTAATTTTATTTGAAAAACAAAATTGTATTGAGGTATAGTTGATTTACAGTATTTTATTAATTTTAGGTGTACAACATAGCGATTTAATACTTTTATAGATTATACTCCATTTAAAATTAGTATAAAATATTGGCTACATTTCCTGTGCTGTACAATGTATCCTTGTAGCTTGTTTTATACGTAGTATTTTGTACATCTTAATCACCTGCCTCTATCTTGCCCCTCCTCTTTCCTTCTTCCCACTGGTAACAACTAGTTTGTTCTCTTTATCTGTGTTTCTGTTTTGTTATATTCATCTGTTTGTTTTATTTTTTAGATTATACTTAGAAGTGATAACATACAGTATTTGTCTTTCTCTGGCTGACTTATTTCATCAAGCATAATACCCTCCAGGCTCATCCACATTGTTGCAAATGGCAAAATTTCATTATTTTTGTCGCTGAGTAGTATTCCATTGTGTACATATTTATCTGTTCATCTGTTGATGGATACTTATGTTGCTTCCATATCTTGACTATAGTCAGTAATTCTGCTGTGAACATTGGGATGCATGTATCTTTTCGATTTGGTGTTTTTGTTTTCTTCGGATGCATATCACAGGGTGGAATTGCTGTATCATATGGTAGTTCTAGCTTTTTAAAGGAACCTCCATACTGCTTCCCATAGTGGCTGCACCAATTTACATTCCCACCAGCAGTGCATAAGAGTTCCCTTTTCTCCACATCCTCACCAACATTGGTTATTTGTGGTCTTTTTTGATGATAGCTATTCTGACAGGTGTGAGGTGATATCTCACTGTGGTTTTGACTTGTATTTCTATGATGTTTATCCATGTTGAGCATCTTATTATGTGCTTGTTGGCTATCTATGTCTTCTTTGGAAAAATGTCTATTTAGATCTTCTGCCCATTTTTAAAATTAGGTTCTTTGGGTTTTTTTGATACTAAGTTGTATGAGCTGTTTGTATATTTTGAGGTATTAACCCCTTGTCCGTCATATCATTTGCAAATATTTTCTCACATTCAGTAGGTTTACTTTTCATTTTGTCATTAGTTTCCTTGCTGTGCAAAAGCTTTTAAGTTTAATTTTATGTCCCATTTGTTTATTTTTGCTTTCATTTCCGTTGCCTTAGGTGACAGATCCAAAAATCTTGCTATGATTTATGTCAAAGAGTTTTCTGCCTGTGTTTTCTTCCAGGAGTTTTATGGTTTCTGGTCTTACATTTAGGTCTTTAATCTATTTTGAATTTATTTTTGTATATGATGTAAGAAAGTGTTCTAATTTTATTCTGTCCAGGATAGCTATCCAGTTTTCTCAGCACCACTTACTTGTTGAAGAGACTGTCTTTTCTCCATTATATATTCTTGCTTCCTTTGTCATAGATTAATTGACCATAAGTGCATGGGTTTATTTCTCTATTCTGTTCCATTGATCTATGTGTCTGTTTTTGTACTATTAGTAAGAAATACTATTTTGATTACTGTAGCTTTGAAATATAGTCTGAAGTTAGGGCCCTTATTGCATTTAAACCACAGATATTTATGTGCTATTAAAATATCCTAGTATACTAATATGAGAAAGATTTCTCCCAGGCTGGGCCTAAAGTAGAAATGATTTACTATAACCCCTGACTGAGGATTCTCATGTCTTCTGCAAACCTCTATGAAACTCTGGTAGGCAAACATTTTAGCTTGCAAGTAGGGTAAAATCACAGACCTCTCACTGTTCCTGCCATGTGCACAGTCAGAATTAAAGAAGTAGAACAATTACCCTAATGATTCTACCCCAAATTGCCATTTTAATTGTATCAGAATTACTTTAGAGTTTTAGGGGTTTTTTTTGTTTACCTTCTAGATCTCATTCTCATCCTATAGTTTTTATCTTAACTTTGCTTTAGTTTTGTAGTTACTAGAACTAGGATTGCCACAAAGATTAAACATCATAGAGGTGTTGTAAATCCAGGTTTGGAATTAAATAAATTGGGTTGAAATACTAGCTCTGTGACTTACAAGTTGTGTGGTCTTAGGGAAAATATTTTTTAAAGTATCAGCTCCCTAATATATAAAAGAGGGCTAGTAATCATCTTTTAATGCAATTATGAAGACTAATCAAAATCATGCAGATGAAGTTCTAAGTACAATGCGCAGACGATAGTAGCCATAAGTAACTTTATTTAAGAAATAGGAGATTATTTCAGTAACCTAGGCAACAATGATGTAACTTAGATCATGGTGGTAGCGGTGGAGACACCAGATCCTAGACATATAGAAGACAGATAGGGTCAAGAGGCTTCGCAGTTTGGTTGGACTTGGGGTGTAGGGAAAGAAAAGAGTTGTGGATGATGTTGATGTCTGAGAAAAGAAACAGGTGGAGAAGGCCACAGGAGGTGCAGATCTGGGACAAGGAATATACTATGAGTTCAGTTTTGTACATGTAGAGTTTTGAATGCGGAAAGCTAGATATACATGTGGAGTAGGCCATTAAATATGTGAGTTTGGAGCTGAGAACACATCAGCTCCCATTAAACCATTCAGCATCATTTCAATTAAGTAATTTTGTAGTAATGACCAGTGTCAACCTCTCACTGACAAACCTACCCATTAGGATTACCAGTAGCTAAAATGTTATGAAGATAACATCTTTAAAGTGATTTGAAGAGTTCCCAGGTTATTTTAAGCTGGCTTCACAGGGTAGCTGCACTTTGATAAAGCCACCATATACTAGAGATTGGTACTCAGTTTTGGAGGTTCAGCAGACTTCCTAGTAAGTTCAGCCCATGTTTTATAACCAGATGGTACATTTTCTATAAGGACTGTACAAATAGCTGATCTAAAATTTTTTTCTTAGTCTTTTGTTAGGACTAGTTTAAGGTAGGGAAATTATTTAACTTGCTTCTAAATTTTGGGAGTCCTCCAGGTCTAACAATATATCATTAAACAACTTCTGTTTCACAAGATTAATAACCATAAATTCTGAAAAATTAATTTGTAGAAGTCTCCATTGCAATGTTTAATTTACATTTTGCTACTTTACTTGGCTGCTTGCATTTTTTTTATCAATTTTTAATATCTAAAGTTTTCTAAATTGCAAGAACAAATTCTACACATGAAAAGTCTCCAGAAAAGCCATGATTTGCATATGAACTAGGGGAAATAATTGCAGTTACTAAAACACAACTGGAAGGAAATCAAATGTTGAATTAGAAGTGCATGGACAGTGTGAATGGGTTGCTAAAACTTTAACTTACTCATAAAACAAGAACTCATTGATCATCTATCATATGCTCAGTGTAATAATAAATTTGAAGACTTATTCCAAAACATAATGTTTTTCTAAGTTCTTTAAACAAAGGGAACAAATAAGTATATCAAATCCTTCTGAAGCTCATATTATCCTTACATGAAAATCATGTATGTGTGAATCATAAGTTTTTTTTTTTTTTCTGGAGATAATTTAAAAGGGAAGGAACTCAGGGTGGAACAGAAAGTAGGATGTGAAAATGAGTGGAAGATCATGTTAATACATGAAAATGCTTTTTCATGTGACAATAAAGAGTCACTCTGGCTCACTGGGACCACAGAGGACTTGAACAGAGGGAGTCAACCAGCCTGAGTTATAAAGTTGTAAAGAAGTCAGCCATTTGTATGGAGTATCAGACATAGAAAGAAACACTCCTTAGTGCACACATTAACTGGAATAAATGTGTACACAATCACAGATGATTGGGTTAGGGATGAGAAGGAGGGACATCCATTGTTTTTAGCAAACAAGTGATTTATATATATTAGTAGTACATGACACTTTATTACTAAGTAAATTACAGTGAAACAGGACATTTTCATTCCTTTGCTTTGGTGAAAGTAAAAACTATTACTATGAGCTTTTATGGTTTCCTCAGACTACACAAGTCTCAAAGTTTTACTATCACACAAAGCACAGAGAACGTCTACTAGATCTCCAACTATAGGGATTTTTGGAAACATAGTCTCAAGATGGGGGAGGAATTGGATTAGCAGATAACTTCACAGGACACATAAATAGGGAATTCTTTTTCAAGTGGGATGTCAGTTAAGAAAATTTAATCTTAAAGACAAAACATTTTTGTTGTATAATACTAGGCAAGAAGATGAGAGAATTCTCAGTCTCCAGTATACACATAGTACAATTAATAAGAAGAAAATGTGTAGAAACATTTTAAAGGAATGGAGTAAGTTAAAAAATAAATAAATAAATAAACAAACAAAAAAAACAACGAAATGCTAAGAGTGACAGCTAAAAAACAGTGCTCTTGGGTCTGCAGGGTGAATGAAAAAGGATGGGACCCAGCTGCTTCAGTCTTGACTTAAAATCAAATGAGAAAACATGGGTTTTCTTATGTTCAGAAATGGCCACTGTAATCTGATCCATGCCAAATAATTTGCCATGTAAAATTCTATGTTTAACACATGTCTTTTCCACTCTGTTGACTATATAAAAACTACTATGAAATATATTTCATGTGGAAAATCTCCAGTTAGGTAAAAATAAATCTAAAAACTAGGAACTAATAAAAGAAAGCAAGCCCAAATTTTAACTTCTCATATTATTAGCTTAACCACATCCTTTCAACTATTATTCATAATGTAAAAGGTGATAAGCTTTAAAACCAAATAAAATGGGCAAGTGTTTATATCACACGACTTTAGACATTTTATGTCTCCTATTATATGTTGAAACATATAATGTTGAATTACACCATTTCAAGTTTTGCCTTTAATTTTTTTAATATGAAGGAAAAATTAATTACAGATATTTACTAACCTACCAAATAGGCATTCTGGATTTACCTCCTCATTGTCTGCATTTTGTATTTAGATGCTCTAACCAAAAAACTGAGAAATAGATATCAAAGGCAGGGACCACTTTTGAGAATATATGTCATAGTACCAAACTAGAGATTATTCTTCCTCTAACTGTACCTTTATTTGAGGACAGTGAGGTGTCATTGCTTTGTTGTCTCAGGTACTGCAGTGCTAACCAGCAATAAATATAATATCAGTGCATCCCCTTGTACAAGATTGGAATTACCACCTTCCAGAAGTTATTCTCCTCTTTAAAAGATAACAGTGTGGGACTTTTACTTCCAAATATGAAAGATTAACTTGTTCCAGACTTGTCCAAACATGTTAAGTAACCATAAAACTGAACAAAATACACGAAGTGACTGTTTTTTGGCATTTGACAATAGGCAGCACAGGAATTCCTTCTGAAAAAAGGATAACACAAGAGGTGACTTGCTTGATCACCTAGGCTTTTGTCTAGGGACAAATTCCCTAAACCAGAATAAGGAATTGAAGACCAGCAGAAACAGGGCAGTCCCACTTGGCTGAGGAGGCAAAGTCCAGAATTTAGAGCTGCAGAAAGCAGCTGGAATTTGCAGGACAAAGTGTTAGAGAGAAGGTTGCTTGGGAAAAGAGTGGTCTCAGTAATCACTGTAAGGCCCTTGGATCAAGGACTTCACTTTAGATTTTAGAGAGTAAGACTCAGAGGTCTGGCAGAGAGTGGTGCTTACAAGGATTGGGAATGAAACAAAGATACTGGAGGTTACACAGTGTGGAAGTCTTAAGTTTTAACCCAGCCAGAGTTGAAAGAGCTCATCAGCACTCTGGGCATTCAGCTAAAACACTAGAAAATTAATATCTTAAGAGTAATAAGGACCATACCCTAACAAAGCCTAAGGCAAGCCTTGATAGGATCCAGGAGCCCCCTGGTAAATTGTCAAACTGCCAAAACAAAACTCAACACTATTTAAAAAACGACTACATAATCTATACTATTTATGATATATCACCTGCAAACTTCCAAAAACAATACAAAAATTAATAAGCATGTTGAAAAGCAGAAAAATATGACCCATCATAAAGAAAGAAAGCAGTGAATAGAAAAAGACTCCAGGATGATCCAAATATTAGAATTAAAAGATAGTGACTTTCGTTAGTATAAAGATGTTAAAAACTTAAAGGAAAATATGGCGTTAATGAGTAAAGAGATAGGAAGTCTTAGATGAGCAAGGAAAGTACAAAAAAGAACCAAATTGAAATCTAGAATAAAAAATTAGAATATCTAAAATGAAAATTTTCACTTTGATAAGCTTGATGTCAGATTGGAGATGGCAGAAAGGGGCAGAAAACTTCAAAATGCTTTCACTGAAATCATACAATCTGAATAATACATAGAAAAACAAGAAAAATGATCAGTTCTTCAGTGACCTGTAGGGAAATATCAAGCAGTCGAACATCTGCAAATAGGGTCCCCAAAAGAAATAAGAGAGATAAAAAGGCATGAAATAAATATATGAAGATATAATGGTTGAAGTTGTCTCAATTTGATGAAAAAATTAAAAAAGTAAAATTACAGATCTAAGAAGCTTATTAAACCAGAATAAATTCAAAGAAAACCATGCCTAGACACATGATAGTAAAATTGCCATAAATCAAACATAAAGAAGGCAGGCAAAGAAATGAAAGCAGGCAAAGAAAATCAACACAGTGCATGTAGAGGACCACGAATGTGCATAAAACTGATTTCTTATCAGAAAATACTGGAGCCAAAGACATCCTAAATATATGAGCGAATAAATTATCTTCTTTTTAGTCTATGAATTTCTCTTTAAAAACAAGTGAAAAATTAAAGCAAAAATAATATAATTGTAAGGTGCTTTATAACCAATGTAAAATGAAAACATTTAACAAATTAGAGCAAAAGAAGAAGGCTGTGAGTATACTGCTATAAGATTTTTACATCTGTGATGTGTGATGTGCGAATTGTGCAATGATAAAATATTCTAAATAGACTCTAGTGAGAGTGAGATATTATTTTATTTAGTAGAGAAACCACTAAAATAATAATATAAAAAGGTACAGCTAAAAAGCATGAGAGAAAATAAATGAAACACTAGAAATATCCAATTAAACCAAAAGTAGACATCAAAAAAAGGAACAAAAAAATGATACAAAGAATACATGGATTAAAGTAATAGAATTTAACCCAACCATACCAATAATTATATTAAAAGTAAATGGACTAAGTACTCAAATTAAAAGGCAGACATTGTATGCTTTCAGAAAGCAAATTCCAACCATATGCTCTCTACAAGATGCATACATTAAAAACAGGCACAGATTGAAAGTAAAAAGATGGAAGATATATACCATACAGCAATAAACATTAAAAAGACTGTTATGGCTATATTACTATGAGACAAGGTATAATTCAAGACAACAGGTATTACTAGAAATAGATATGTTGTATAGTAATAACAGGTCAACCAGCAGAATACAAAACAAGCTTAAATATGCACCTAATGAGAAAGCATTGAAAAGTATGAAACAAAACTGATGGAACTAAAGAGAGAAACAGATAAGTCTACAATCATAGTTGGAATGTTAAACACATCTTTCATATTTACTAATAGAACAAATATACAAATACAGTACAAATACAGAAGATGGGAAAAACATCAACCATTGTGAGCTAATTGACATTAACATAAGACTGCGAAAAACAAATTTTTGTCAAATGCCAATAGAACACTCACCAAGGTAAAGCATGTACCTAGATAGACAATAAATCTCAGTAGACTTCAAAAGACTGAAATCCTATGGAGTATGTTCTCTGACCACAAAGAATTTAATTAGAAATGAATAGAAATAAGATATCTAGAAAATTCTCAAATATTAGGAAACTAAGCAATACATTTCTAAATAAACAGTAGGTGGCAAAAATCAGAAGGAAATTTTAATTGAATAATAAAGTAAAACATCAAAATTTATGAGATTCAGTTAAGCAGTTCTCAAAGGGACATTTATAACTTTAAATGCCAATATCAGAAAAGAAGACAGTTATAAAGTGAATCATTTAACATACCACCTTAAGAAGGTTAAAAAAACATCAAATTATACCCAAAGCAAGTAAAAAAAAGGAAGCAATAAAGAATAGAAATCCATGACTGACAAACATGGAGAAAATTAGCAGATCCAAAAGTTGGTTCTTTAAAAGACTAATAAAACAGAAACCATATGTGAAGATTAATGAAGAAAAAATAAAATTAGCAATAGCAGAATTGAATTAATGGCTATTACTACAGAATGTTCATATAATGGAATATTGTAAGCAACTTTATGCTAGTAAATTAGACAATAAAGTGAAAACATTTCTTGGAAAAAAAGAGACTTAAAGGCAGTTTGAATTTTTAAAAAACTGACAAAAAGAGGAAATAGAAAAATCTGACAAGCCCAACTATAAAAGAAATTGAATTTATAATCAAAAATATTTTCAAAAAGAAATCCTGGCTTATTTTGGCAATTTCTATTAAGCATTTAAGGAAGATGAAATCACTCTCACACAAAATATTTCAGAAAATAGCAGAGGAAGGAATTCTTTTCATCTTGTTTTTGAGGACAATATAGCCCTGAAAGCAAAGAATGACAAGATATCATAAGAATAGAAAATTAGAACTCCTGGTTTCAGTTCGGACATGAAAGAGCTTAGAAGTCATCACTCCCACCCTTAAAAACAAGAAAAAAAGATAAATTGAAAATCAACAACTTTTCTTAGACCCCTGGGAGAAATGAGGCAACAGGACAAGCTGCCACCACAAGTCTGGAGAGACAGACAAGATCAGAGAGTAACAACTGAAGTTGGCTTTCCTAGAGCAAAAGCCATAGCATGATAGGAACACTAAATGGTAATTTTGATGAATTGTTAGAACCTGAGAGAAAACTAGTTTGAGAAACTCCTTGAGGCTGCAATCTTAGGAGGGGCTCACACTTCTACTCCAGGAGCCCCACCAGATTCTCACAGTGAGGAGCCAAGAAAGACGTCCTCTTGGCTCTGGCAGGGCAGGGAGAGATAGAGTAACCATTATGAAATATGCCCAAAGTGTTCTCCATAACAAATGCCTGCTCTCCAATGAGAAAGACTTTACCAGAGCCTTATTCCACCTGGGAGAGGGGTTTTTCTCTGATTCTAGCATAGAGATGAGAACTCTATGAAAGAATCAAAAGGAAATGGTAGAATCAAAAATACTGTAACAGAAATGAAAAATGCCTTTGATGGATTCATCGGTAGACTGGACACAGCTGAGGAAAGAATCAGTGAGCTTGAATATAGATTAATGCAACTTTCCAAACTGAAATGCAAAGAGAAAAAAGAATGAAAAAAAAATCAGGAAAGAACATCCAAGAACTGTGGGAGAAATTCAAATGGTACAACATATGCGTATTCAGAATACCAGGAGGAGAATAAAGAATAGAGCAAAATAAATATTTACATAATGGCCGAGAACTTTAGAAAATTAATAAAATAGGCCAAACCACAGATCCAGGAAGCTCTGGGGTAACCAAGCAGGAAAAGTACCATAAAATATACATTTTGGTATATCGTTCTCAAACTGCAGGAGACCAAGGACAAAAAGAAAATCCTTAAAGAAGCCAGAGTTGGGGCAGGGTTTGGCAGGAACTTGCCCGAAGAGAAACAAAGATAAGAATTTCAGCAGACTTCACATCACAAATCATACAAGCAAGAAGGGAATGGAATGAAACATTTAAAATTGAAGGGGGAAAAAAAACCACCAATTATTCTTCAAAAGTGAAGGAAAAATTGAGATTTTTTTAGATGAACAAAAACTGAGGGAACTTATCAACAACAGAACTGCCCTGAAATAACCGTTAAAAGAAGTTCTTCAAGGAGAAAAAAACATATAGATCAGAAATGTGGATCTACATAAAGAAAGAAGGAGCACTGGAGAAGGAAAAAATAAAGATAAAACAAGATCTCTTAGTTTTCTTAATCTTAATTGATCTAAAGTAGTTATATTTTATTTAAAATAATGCAATGAATGCAGGGTATATGCATTAGTGAAATGAATGACAATAATGTCATAAGGGATGAGATGGAGGAATTAGAAATACTCTAAGATCTCTGCAGTACTTGTGAAGTGCTATATGTTATTTGATGGTAGACTTAGGTTAGTTAATTTATACTGCAAACTCTAGGACAACCACTAACATCTTTTTAAAGGAAACATTAAAATGTAAAGAGAGAAGATGAAATGGAATCAAATGAAATGCTTAGTTAAAACCAGAAAAGGCAGGAAAAGATGGAAAAATAAAATTACAGGACAATAATCTCTCATAAAAATAGACACAAAGATTAACAAAATATAGCAAATAGAATACAACAAAATATAAAAAGGATAATAAATCACAAGTGGAATTTATTCAAGAACTAAACAAAGCTATTTCAATATTTGAAAATTAGTATAAATCACCACATTAACAGACTTAAAAAGTAAAATGTAATCATCTCAATCAATACAGAAAAAAGCAGTTGACAAATTTCAGCAGCTATTCATAATAAAAATTTGCAGCAAATTAAAAAATGATAGGAACTTCTCTGTTTGCTTAAAAAAAAACTTTACAGCTAGCCTCATACTAGTTCTTTATTAGTTATGGACTATAAAGTGTTAAATAACTAAATAAAATGAAGAAAAAAACATAGCCTTCAAATCTTCTCTCATTCTTAAATCCAGGTTCATTCAAGAGAAATTCAAGCCGAATAACATCTCAATAAAATTGGAGTGAACTTATAACTCCAGTTATAACTTATAACTCAGATATATTTTCTACTTAGTTTTACCCTTCCTCATAAATTTGTTATAAAACTGAAATTTATCAAAAATTACTGTTGCATTTCTGAAGGTAAAATAGTAATACAAAAACTGTCAGAAACAATGTAATAACTACAACAATTGTGAGGAAAAACAAATATTTTCTAATTATCCATTACTTTTGGATTAAATTATTATTGTTAAGTGCAGTGAGATCTGGGAATGAAGAGAAATCATAAATTTTACTCTTAGATCTGCAACAACTCATTTGTGTGAATAAATTATATAACTTCTAAGTTTCTTGATTTAATCATATAAAGTATTTTATTAATTATATATACTTAACAGAAAAGTTCTAACATTTTATTAACCATGTATTGGACTGGCATACAAACATATACCCCAAGGGAAAAAAAAAAATGGTAGGAAGCTTTGTTATCTATAACACATAATGACTAGGCTTCATAGAATATAAACTTAGAGGGACTCAAGTACACTTCAAAAGATCATAAAACACTGAACTCTGATTTTCAACTTGGTTAAAAATCAGAAGATACTTTTGTCATATTTTATGCCATTTGGCACTCTGTGATATTTCAAAATACCTCACCTTTAAGTTTCAGAAGATTTCAACATGAAAGTCTTCTAGAAAGCTCGGCTTTATAGAAGTAATTCTCAGCATACTGATTTGGAATCAACAAAAACAGTTTACAAATAACAGTTACTTCAAGGCCAACCCAGTTCATAGAATCTTCCTTTCTGAGAGCTGCTGAAGCAAAAATATTCTGAACTATGATGTTGTCATGTTAGTGTACACAAAGCCCGGTCTCTGATCTCTGTTCCATAACCGGTATTTAGAAACCATTCGAACAATGCAACAATATTCTCTGTTGTAAAGTAAAATAAAAATTTCATCAAATGTATCTATTTACTAGTATGGTTGTGCTAACTTACTTTTCCAAAGCTAATTAACAAAGCTCTGATGACTAACTCAGTTCAGGCTATATAAATTCATGCCTTGGTATAGTCTGTATATATTAAATGGTGGGAGATTGTTTCTTCACTGAGTTTAGAAAAAACTTAAATTTTAATCCATGTAAAATACGGGCAGATAATCTGATTTGACATACCTTGAGAAGTCTGGAGGCTAGAAGAACCCCACTGGGCCAGTAGATGTTTAGTTAATAAAGAAAAAGCAGCCTGACACCAAGGTGAGCAGTAATTAAACCTGTAGTGAAATTCTCTAATAGAATTCAATAAAGTGGCACATTGTTCGCAGAACAGTGTTTCTTCAAAGGGCATTGATGGGTAAACCTCAAAGTGAGCAGAGATTCTGTTCAAGGAAAAATGCAGATGCTTCTTCTATGAATTTACTGCTCCCTGGGTCATGTTCTGTACAGATAGTATATCGGATATTCAGTGTGTTTGATTTAAACTGCTTTTCATAACTGATGCAAAGAGAAAGTATTGAGTTATATCTTCAGTTCATGCATTTATTTTTCATTGCAACGATGGGTTTGATTTGGTTTTGTGGATGTACAGGTGGAAAAACTTTCCCTTCTCTTCTAAGTTCTTTGGCTGGTCTAATAATTAAATTGATGTAAGACAGATTAACAGGAGAAAAAAACAAAAGTTTCATAACATGTGTACTTCCGGTATATATGGGAGAGACGCAGGAAAAATGAGTAACTGTCTAAAATGGCTGAAGCCATCACCTTAAATATTATCTTCAGCTGAAGACAAAAGAAGATGTGGTTGGGGAGTCAGTTATGGGAGGTGAGCAGGAAAAGCACAGTAAACAAACGTACAGTTATGCAGATTTGTCATTGCCTTCTCCACTGGTAACAGTTTCTAAAGATCTAGTCATCCTTCTCTTCCCAGTACAGCCAGGGAAATACCTGTACAAGTGGTGATTTCCCTTATAAATCTAAATTTCCCTTTTTCTTACAAAAGGAAAACTTTTATGTGGTTTCCAGAGCTTTTCTGTATGCTGTTTCTTAAAAATAATCATCAACATGCTAAAGAGGCATATTTTGGGTTATATATTTTTCTCCCCTGAAGTGCTAAAATCTAGAATTCCCAAGGTGAATAAAACAAAGCCATTGTCATAAAGGGCCTTGAATATCACAGTCAAGCCAGAAGTATAAATACATTTCAAAGTATAAAGGCCTACAGGGAGAAAACCCCTCACTCAGCCTGAGAGTGTAAGGAAAATAGAGAGAGATGACATTGAGGAGGAGTCTTAAAGGAAGACTAGATATTTGTCAGATAGGGAAAGGCATTTCAGGCACAGGGAACTGAATGTGAAAAAAGTATGACGTTATGAAAATTAATGACAGTTCGTGAAGCCATAACACTGTTAGCTTGGCTTGTGGGTGGTTGAACACAGGCAAATGCAAGTAAACCCAAGAGGTAAGAAAGGACCAAATTGTGAATAGCTTTGACTGTTGATGTAAACTTGTTCCCATGGACAACTGAAAAATAGAGTGTTCCTCAACTGAGCAGGGGAAGAAAAGAACATGATTGGAAAGGGACATGATTGCAGGTTTTTATGGCTCCCAGGAAGCAATGAATTACTCTTTTCAGACTCACACTTACTTGCAAGGTGCCTGAGCATCAGTAAAGAAGGAAAAAATATATAAATATTTCACAATCACAAAACTGTGAAATATTTATGTAAATAATGAAGATGGAGAAATGGGCTGAGACAGGAAGATGAGAGACCAGTTAAAACTGCCCAATCTAGTTCTGATAAAATAAGGGTCAGGACTAAGAAGCAGCAGTGGGGAGAAAGCAAGGAGAAATGAGGTTTGCAATAAAACAGACATGTCTTGATGGTAAGTTGGAGGGAGAACATGAAGAGGAAATTGCCAAAGATGACGACTAGTTTTTTTGCTTTGGGAGAAGATGTTTAATGGCATTTTTAAGCATCACTGAGAATTTAAGGGGAAAAACAGTATTAAATTTATAGGTTGCATGGAGAAGTCTGGACAGGGGCTTCCCAAAAGACATTTTTGAAAGGAAAAAGTGTCGAAACCCCTGCCTCCTGTTTTGTTTTGTCTTGTCTTGTCTTATCATTTTCACTAATCGTCTATATCCAGACTGCACTTATAAAATTCTTTCAGGTGTCCTTTTGGTCATCTGACCCTTCTTCTTGCAAATATCATGTGTTTGTTTTCATAGATTCTGTATCTTTCAAAAACTGAACACTGAATTTTCTAGAATAGAAAACAGA
The DNA here is from genome assembly GCF_965194825.1 of Balaenoptera physalus. NCBI lineage: Eukaryota > Metazoa > Chordata > Mammalia > Artiodactyla > Balaenopteridae > Balaenoptera > Balaenoptera physalus. The sequence goes on along the minus strand of NC_138890.1, from coordinate 90,456,099 downwards.
GAAGGTTAAGAAAGCTTGTTTCTCATGATAGCACGTTAAACCCTGCAGGAATATACCAAAATTAGCGTAAGATTACTGAGCTACTTTATCCCCCAAATAAATAAATAAGTAAGTAAGTAAGTAAGTAAAGTATGCCCACGTTCCCATGTTTAGAAGAAGTGTGGGCTCAGTGGATTGCAAGGCTATCCCCTGAAGTAGAAATAAACCTCTGGAGAGATCTTTTCTGCTAACCAAAGGTGAAACCAGAGACATTTCTGCCCCCTTAAGAGGCTTCAAAAGCTAAAAGGGATTGGAACAGGAGATGAAGGACAGTGTGACAGATCGGAGTCCTCCATTTTCCTCTAGAGAAAATTCTGCTATGTGCCCCTCACACCATCCTCCATGCCTCTCAGGACCCAAAAAAGCTTCAAAATCTATTAAGAAAGATTTCTTATTTCAGCTGAATGAAAGAGCTCAGCCTTAATTGAAATATGAGAGTTAAGGTATGTACTTAGCCCTATGATTTTTGTGTGTGTGCTGATATAATAATGATGATGTAATACCATCTGGAATAAAGACAAAGGTTACATCAAGTTGAAAATTATATTCCTAAGCCTTACTTACGGTAACACGTTCAAGCAAGTTCTCAATTGTCATTAGTAGCTCTTGATCTAACGAGGATTCTTTGACTCGTCAGCAAATGCCGTGCTTCTTCCAAATAGCTCACTCCCATTCCTCTGCTCAGGCCCCAGGCTCTCACACAGAGGCTTCCTAATGACCTGCAGCCCAATCTTAAACTCACCACATCGTTGCAGTATGTCATATTCCATCAGGAGCTACTGTGCAAATAACATATTTCCATTTTTAAAGTCTGAAAAATGTCACAAAAAGCTTTTGGCATTTACATGACTCAGTCTTACACCCTCTAATTCTCTCTGCAGCTAATTTCTTATGTTCGATACATATCCACCACAGGAAACCAGGAATAACGATTACAGGAAAAGCTGAAGTTCGACAGCCCAGCCATTAGCATTCACAAGTCTAAAGAATAGGGATTTAAATGGCACTATCGACAGTTATTTCTTACATAATGAAAATTGGGGCTGTCAACATGTGAGGCATTAAAAAATATTCAGTAATTTTAGTTATAGACCGTAGGGTTTTTTAATGCATTCCTGAGAACTAGCAAAAATCTACAAAGATGTGCACCAAGAGGGCCTAATAGATCAGAGGAGTGAAATTATATTCAATGTGGGTAAAACAGCTTGCTGTATGTTCTCTAACTACTGATCTTATCTCTCATAAGCATGCCCCATGCTTCGTTTAATGTTGGACCACACTCATTGAGAGAGGAAATTCACGCTTGCATTTTATGAGGCTCGCATGCAAAATCCACATGCTATGTTTCCGTTTCTTCTGTCTCACTTTACATAGATTGGGCTTTTATCTTTCTGCTGAATAACATTTGTTGTTTTATTTTCCACTGCTTAATATACAAGGGCTTACCAAAGGAAATGGAGAGACCAGTGGCAGGTCTATTTTAGCCCCCAGGAAGAGATTCAAATACACTCTGAAAATCTGCTTATTCAAATTTGGTTACATTGCATGCATGACCCCAGTGGGAAAAATGTGCACGATTCATAACTGCTCATTGTTGAAGTGTCCGAAGTTAGGTAAAATAGCACCAGTTCCCAAATAGTATCATGATATACTATGTGTGCAGCACGCCAACACAAACTAAGCAACAAACAACTTTTATTTTCTTTTTAAAAGCCCAACTGCCATGCCACAGCTGTCTACAAACCCAGATCTTTAATTCATTGATTGAGTCTCATATAACTGATTAGCTAATTGTTAAGATGTACAAGTGACTAAACAACTGGCCTTCATAATTTGATTTTGTCTGCAAAACTATTCAGCTAGCTGGAGTCAACTACAGAACAAGCAGTTTGTCTTCTACTGGTACTTTCCCTGCAAAAATAAAAGCTGACCACAAGCATGGCAGATGTCTATTATGGAAGAAGCATCATTTCTTTCACCTTTATGTATCTTCCTAGGTCAACATGAAGGATAGGGTTCTTGCATCCAATCTACCTTTACACTAGATTGTTAACTTAATCATTAACATATTTCCAAGTCAATCTAGATTTTTAAATTAAAATCAGGCTCTAGTAAGGCAGTTTCCTAGAAGACTCAAGCAGAAGACTCAGGACAGAAGGACTCAAGCAGATTTTCACTAATGTGATGATCAAACTAAATACCTTTGATATAAACAACTATATTTCAAATAACTGTGTGTGCATTTATAATAAATACCAATTGGCTAGAGTACTGCCAGATGGCTTTTTTATTCAAATTCATCCTGACTTGCTTCTGAAAAAATTTACTTTATAATCGATAGACCTTATATAAGGTTTTGCCTCAATAGTAATGGCTCAGTTGTGATACTGGCGCCGTTACACAGTTGCCTCAATTAGAAGACACACTAAGGGATATGTTAAAAGGTCATTATGAAAGCAGTGAATACATCTCCATCATATACATATACGTGTATATATATATATACACACACACAAACATATGTATATGTATATGTATGATAATTTATATTTTAAATTAAATTTTAGGATCAGAGAGATTTTAAGAACCTATTTTATCCTGGTGGGAAATGATTTAAGGGAAACAAGCACTGAGAATTTCCTATGTTCCACCCCCTAACTCTTCAAAGAATAACCTCCCCCATTGGTTGACATTCTTTTCCTATTTAATAAATACGTACTGAATGTCTTCCATATTCTCACCCCATGATGGGAGCAGAGATATTTACAAGAATACTTAAGCCTTTAAAGTAGCTTTCTAATATTCATTCACTAATCCATGCATTCATTCAGCAACTATTTATTGTATATTATGAAGCAGATACTGTGATGCTGATAAAGAAATAAAAAAAAGGACTCTGTATATGGACTTGTAACATTGTAACTGGGGAGACCAACACACCCACAGATATTTAGTATGTGCACATTATGTTAAGTGCTAATTACAGTATGTGCCAGATACCCTAGCAGCGTAATGAGAAAATGGATTCATTCTCCAAGGGAGATAGTAGAAATATGGTTTGGTACGAGAGAAGGGGCTTAGAAAGATTTGCAGAGAGGGTGACATTTAACAGAGGCCGTCCGAAGTGAGTAGGTCCCCAGGGTGGAGTGGGCCGCATGGTCACCCAGAGCAAATGGAAGAGCACGAAGAAGGGCAGAGGGTTGCAAGTGCATCAGAGGAGTGTGGGTCCTCCAGTTTCTTGAACTTGAGAACAGAAGTGTGTGAGTTATAGTTATTGCAACATATTCCCTTCCATTCAAAGCAGAAGTTATAAACTTGTGCCCTTTGGACCATTTCTGGCCCTGATGCGTTATGCTTGACCTATGCAGTGTTTGAATTCATGGACAAAATTTAAACATGGGAGGAATTCACAGAAATCCACATTTCAAGCTTCTTTTGTAAAAGTATGCTTTTAGCAAAACTGGACCAGAATGTCTATTTGGAAATAATCTGCTGCAGACATGCAATGATAGCCCCCATTCTAGAAGCCTCCCTTTTAGTTTTACTACAGTTCTCAGTAGGCCAGCTTCACTCATTAATGTTACTTGACAGGCTCTAGCTGGTGTTTTATTTGAGATGCCTGGTTAAAGGTTGTAATACTTCTGAAAAGGCAATTGACCCTGGGAGGAAAAAAGTGGAATGTCGCTCTGAACTGTTAATCAGTCACTTGTCATTATTCTTCAGGTGTAAATGAAGGTTTGGAGAGCAACCTAGAATAGAGGAATAAAAAGCAGAGCACAAGGTCAGTAAGCATTAGAGTGTTTGGTTTTGTGGAGAATTTGGTGGACTTGGAAAAGAATAAAGGAAGGAGAACCTTACAGTTTCATGCTTTTGCCATGGTTAATCAAAATATAAATATTTACTTCAAACTAGGAACCCACTATGAGAATTTGAGTTAAAACACTGACCTTTTCTTAATTCTTGACTATGCTTATTTATTTCTAGATAGTGTCCCTATTTGCAAGCCTATGATTTTTAATGGTTAAAATTCTAAGTCTGTCTCAGGGATCTCCTGAAAAGTTACTGGCCCTATGCCCACTGACTGAATTCCAGTCATGGACATTATCCCCAGGTAATTAAAATGTTCATTTAAAAAAAAAAAAAAAAAAGCCAAGTATCACATAACATTGTTAACCTTCTTCTCAGATAACGTACTCAGTGTCAGAATTATCTGTACTGCCTTGGGGCTTTTTTGAAGAGTGAATATCTTTTGCACACACTGTCAGCATACACCATGTAGGAATAATTATCATCATTAACCTGAGTCTTATTAAGCTTCCTTCTTATTAATATGTATTGCCATTCACTGTAAGTGCTAAGTTGTGGCAGAAAAACAAAAGAGATAGCTGAATAAAGATGGCATTCCAGGCTTCAGTAACATTATTAAAATATTTAGAAAGTGAAGCTAATGAGTTCACCTTTCTTCTCAAAACATACAGATTCCCAAATGCTCCTAACCTCTGAAAGAACATGTCAGTTGAATATATAAGAGGAGGGAAGAGGGTGTTTGAAAAGAGCCAGACATCATGTATTGTTCATTCACAGAAGACAATGGATAAAGTCATTGATTTGATCAAAATGCTTGCGAATTACTGAATTCCACTTTCCAAATGTAACATTTGGAAACCATATGCTTGGAACCTGCAAACCAAAACCAGATGAAACATTTGCACTAGCTTTTCTATCACACCTTTAAAGAGTTCCCAAACTCTAGGGGACAACTCCTATAGAGGAAAAGTGCTGGCCTTAACAAGTAGGGAATTACTCTGCAAAGTCAGGGCTAACAATGGAGCTGGGCCATGGAATGGACAGAGGTGTCATCCCTGGGTAAAGCAGTATGGCTAGGGCTCCCCAGTGTCAGGTTGTTTTGAACTACAAAGAATCAGGACTTTGAAAGGCAGTACATAAAATGAAATATAGATCCGCTCCAATGGAGAATATGGAAAATTAATGAAAAGATTCCAAACATTAAAACATTTCATGGCAAATAGAGGCATATTTCAAACAACCAGATTTGGAAGAAAAAGTTACACTTGGCTTCCATGGGCTACTCTGTCTTCCCATATAGCTTCCAGATGCATTTGGAGGTACCAACTCTCATCTAAAACTTGTGCGTGGACCTCATTTTTCTATTACATCTCCTGAGAAAGAGTGATAAGGACAAGTAAAAGAACTGATGAAGATGTGGCTTTCCTCCTCTCATGAACCCACCATGCTTTACCCCCTCCTCTACCCTTTTACAGCCCCACTCCCTGCCTGTACACATCTACAGTTGTTCTAGATTCAGTTACAAGGTGGACTTAAGTTTTGTGGAACCTGAACCATATATAATTTCAGTAGTTCTCTTTCAGGAAAAGATTACAACATTATGATACAAAATTAGGTATGAACATGAATATTTATTTGGAATGAGAAAGAAAACCACAGCAAAATCAAAGCTAAGATATCTGGAAAATATTGCAAACATTACAAAATGTTGAAAAATAATACAGAAGACTTATTTAACGAACTCCTTGACACATTCCTATAATGCTTTTCTTTCATTTTGACTGCATATTCTTTGATCACTTCTTCAAATGACAACAGTTTTATAATATCTTTCTATAAAAAGAATAAAAAGATAATTTAATCTTCCTAACATAATTGGTTGAATTTGTTTTTATTAGTAGTAATGAGATGCATAAAACATTAAACGTCAGCACAGACATAATCACCATTCGTAGAACTGCTAGGAATTTGTGTCCTGTTAACTCAGAAATTCTCCTATATTCCATACTGCAAAAATCCATCAGAAAATAAAAATAATGTAGGGTACATTTGAATTTCATAAAATGCATTACAGCGTATATTCAGGATAGGAGAGAACTTCTGTTTTGACTGAGTGCTGATGTTAATTGAATCCTCCACTTATAATTTAAAATATCTGATGACTAGAAATATTTTCTACAAACCAGCTTGTGTATTTATGTACTTTGGACCTTGTTTCTCATCTTCTACCATATATTTCTGGTGTTGACCATTGTAAGACACATTCATATCATAATACAACCTCTGGCCCTGTCCCCCCATGGGAATCAGCCCAGTGGGCATTTGGAGTATTCCAGATCTAACTGGGTAGCCAGTAATTTAACTAACAATCAGGAGATTGAAACCATACGCCACTAAACCCAAGTTTAGTGTATCCACAACTCAGCTTCCCCTTGGCCTGATCTGAGACATACCTCCCACCATTGCAGCCTCATCTGGCAAAAAAGAAGTTGTGAATGAAGAGAAGCAATAGTGGACAGAAATACCGTATATTACTTTAACCAACTTTATCTAATTCTGTGACTCTTTGGACACATTTCTAGGGTCTCTCCTGTTATCATGGAAGTGTAACTTAAGTTTCATTAACTTCAAGGTAAAGTCCCTTCCAACAGTTCAAAGATCTGGTAGAATTTTTATCTCTCAGAATTCCATTATTTAAGCATACAAATATGTGTGTAAAATGTTAAGATTTTTCAAATTAAAATAAAAGCATAAAATAAATAATTTTGTATACTCACATAGACAAATATACTTAATTGAGCAGTTAAAATAAAGCCTTAAAATCTGTAAACTGTGGAGATGATATTAACTAATCTCAGTTCCAGGATCCCATGACACTAGAAACTCAGGATCAGATCCAATTTATTGGTACTCAGCCATCATTTACTGTGTTTTGATTTTTGTTTTTTACATAATTATCTCCATACTTTTAAATTATTTGCTAGCATGTAAACTCTGTCTCTGCTTCCTACAGTTCTAAATGCATCCCTCTTGGGAGAGTTTTAAAACAAAATACATAATTCCTCCACCAAACCAGTGAAGAATGAATCAAACGTATAATATTAAGGAGGGAAAGTTCTTATTCTGCTGCTGTTTGAAAAAGCTGAAAAGTTGATTCATTTTTCCCCAAAAGAGGGAGGCAAGTTAAGAACTGAACTGCTAAACATAGAGACCACCTGCCCACTTTACTCCTCCTACTCTGGAACTCTTTCCAGAACTCCCTGTTTTTCTTTTCAGTCTTGGCCTTTATCTTCTTACTATAACAGTAGTTACATAGCTGATTTCTCTTGACTGTGTTATCCAATTAATATAAGACTACTTCTAAACCAAATGGAACTAATGATTTAAAACTTGGAGGTTTTATTTTATTAGACCCTTGAAGTCATTGCTTTAACTAATCAGATACTTCAGCATTGAATGGCCAACATGTGAATTGTACAAGGCAGAGCTGCAACACAGCAGCATCTTACTTCCACAAACAACCCCCTGTACTCTGCTACAAGTCTTCAGCATTGCCAGGGAATCATTGCTTTGAATGAACATGCTGGAAAGACAAGGATGAGAGGGGAGGGGCAGGAATCTGTAAGGCAACATTTTATGTAAATATATGAAGCGTTTAGCTGTTTCTTCGATAACATTTTTTATTTAGTAGGATCGAGATTACTCAAGCTGGCTAAATCTATTTCTTTTTCTCTACAACTTGGGTAGTCTCACAATTTGAGACTCCATCATGGAAATCTGGATAGTTATAGAGAAGTAAAGAGGTTCAGATTTCTTGTATGTCAAGTAAGTCTGTGACCCTATTCTAAACAATTGAAAGGATAAAGAAGAAAGTTGAGGAAGGGAGAGTATGAGGGAGGAAAGGAGGAAGAGAAAAGGGAGGAAGGGAAGCATAGGAGAGAGGAAGGGAAGAAGAAAGGGAATCTAGAAAACTTTCACAAAACAGAGCAGAGAAGGCTTTCCAAAATCTGATGACGCCATGAACCCTAAGGACAGCCTTCCTAGAGGAAACCCAATCCCAGAGCAAGTGTCTCAGAACGTCTGAATTACTAATAACATTCTGACTAGTTTTTTAGCGAGAGGAAGCCATCAGATAAATCTAAATATTTTCAGTTTTGAAAGGTTGAATTTCTTTGTGAGACATACTGTTATACAGAAATAATTTGACTCCTGTAAAAGTTTCATGTACAGCGACTTAATGTCATATCTTTTATTTTACGTAGGCACTTTGCAATAGGAGATTGTATCTAACTGATGTCAAAATATCTGGTAAATTCAGTTAGCAACTTGAATTTGAATAAATTTGTCTATATATAGCAACTAAAAACTATTGGCAGTTTTATCACTTTATTCAAAATATACAAGATCATTATCAAGCCAAAAGAAATATTTAAAAAGCCAAATATGTCAGAAGATTATTTAATCCAACTCCATATTACCAATTTTTTAGCTAGATATTTTGGTGTTAACTTAAAATCTCTGTGAACTAGGCTTAGGAGACATATTCATTCACCTTTAATGCCTTCACTTTTTCAATATATCTAATTCATATTTATTTATTCAACATATATATTCTCATATTTATTGAGTGCCTACTTATGACCAGCATTATTCTAGGAGGTGATTGAATTACATCAGTGAACAAAATTAACAAAATTTTTAGCCCTCATGATCCTATATTCCACCAAGGTATTCTAGTTGTATCATATGAGAATTTTACTTCCAAAAATAGGAAGCATTTGAACATCATGTCATTTGTATTAATCAGACATTGGATGCATGAAACTTTGAAACAATGCTTATGTTTGGCAAACCTATGTAAAGAATGTATGCATGATTTTAAGGATTTCCTGACCAACGTAAAAGAAGGAAAATGTGTGTTTTTTCAAGAGTAATAAAAGATTTTCAAGGTTAATTTTGACAATATGCAGTTTTCCAATTCTTGTTTTAGTCATTGACTTACATACTTAATCCTATGAGGAAGATCACACTCTCCTATAACTTTGGTACTAGAAACAAGGAATTAAGTTACTTGAGTATAGGGAAAATTGTTCTCATTGTTTTTAAAGATGAATGTGCTATTTTAGAAAGAGTACCAAAAGTACAGGGCATGAGACCAAGGCTTCACTTTCAGTACAGACACTATGTGACCGTTCACAAGGTGATTTCTGTGCTTCATTTTTTAAAAATTTTTACTTTATTATTTATTTATTTATTTATTTATTTATTTATTTATTTATGGCTGTGTTGGGTCTTCGTTTCTGTGCGAGGGCTTTCTCTAGTTGTGGCAAGCGGGGGCCACTCTTCATCGCGATGCGCGGGCTTCTCACTATCGCAGCCTCTCTTGTTGCGGAGCACAGGCTCCAGAAGCACAGGCTCAGTAATTGTGGCTCACGGACCCAGTTGCTCCGCGGCATGTGGGATCTTCCCAGACCAGGGCTCGAACACGTGTCCCCTGCATTGGCAGGCAGATTCTCAACCACTGCGCCACCAGGGAAGCCCCAAATTTTTACTTTAGATTTGACTATATTTGATTTACAATGCTGTGTTAGTTTCAGGTGTACAGCAAAGTGCTTCATTTATACATATATATATATCCATTCTTTTTCAAATTCTTTTCCCATTTAGTTTATTACAGAATATTGAGCAGAGTTCCCTGTGCTATACAGTAGATCCTTGCTGGTTATCTATTTTAAATATACTAGTGTGTATATGTTAGTCCCAAACTCCCAATTTATCCCTCCCCCCCACCTTTCCCCTTTGGTAACCATAAGTTTGTTTCAAAGTCTGTGAGTCTGTTTCTGTTTTGTAAATAAGTTCATTTGTATCAATTTTATTTTAGATTCTTCATATAAGCGATATCATATGATATTTGTCTTTCTCTGTCTAACTTACTTCACTTAGTATGATAATCTACAGGTCCATTCATGTTGTGGTAAATGGCATTATTTCATTCTTTTTAATTGAGTAGTATTCCATTGTACATATATACCACGTCTTCTTTCTCCATTCATCTGTCGTTGGACATTTAGGTTGCTTCCATATCTTGACTATTGTAAACAGAATGGCAATGAACATTGGGGTGCGTGTATCTTTTCAAACCATGGTTTTCACTGGATATATGCCCAGGAGTGGGATTGCTGGGTCATGCGGTAGCTCTATTTTTTAGTTTTTTTAAGGAACCTCCATACTGTTCTCCATATTAACTGTACCAATTGCCACCAACAGTGTAGGAGGTTCCCTTTTCTCCACACCCTTTCCAGCATTTATTGTTTGTAGACTTTTTTGATGATGGCCATTCTGACTGGTGTGAGATAATATCTCATTGTAGTTTTGAACTGCATTTCTCTAATAATTAGCGATGTTGAGCATCTTTTCATGTGCCTCTTGGCCATTTGTATGTCTTCTTTGTAGAATTGTCTATTTAGGTCTTTTGCCTATTTTTTGATTGGGTTGTTCAGTTTTTTGATATTGGGCTGCATGAGCTGTTTGTAAAATTTGGAGATTAATCCCTTGTTGGTTACATAGTTGGCAAATATTTTCTCCCATTCTGTAGGTTGTCATTTTTTTTTGTTTATGGTTTCCTTTGCTGTGCAAAACCTTTTGAGTTTAATAGGTCACATTTGTTTACTTTTGTTTTTATGTCTATTACTATAGGAAATGGATCGAGAAGGATATTGCTGTGATTTATATCAAAGAGTGTTCTGCCTATGTTTTCCTCTAAGAGTTTTATGGTATCCAGTCTTACATTTAGGTCTTTAATCCATTTTGAGTTTATTTTTGTGTGTGGCGTTAGAGAATGATCTAATTTCATTCTTTTACATGTAGCTGTCCAGTTTCCCCAGCACCACTTATTAAAGAGGCTGTCTTTTCTCCATTGTATATTCTTCCCTTTTTTGTCAAAGATTAATTGATTGTAGGTGTGTGGGCTTATCTCTGGGCTTTCTATCCTTTTCCATTTATCTATATGTCTGTTTTTGTGCCAGCACCATACTGTTCTGATGACTGTAGCTTTGTAGTATAGCCTGAAGTCAGGGAGCATGATTCCTCCAGCTCCGTTTTTCTTTCTTAAGGTTACTTTGGCTATTCGGGGTCCTTTGTGTCTCCATATATATTTTAAAAATTTTGTTCTAGTTCTATAAAAAATGCCATTGGTAATTTGATAGGGATTGCATTGAATCTGTAGATTGCCTTGGGTTTAGTGTAGTCATTTTGACAATATTGATTCTTCCAGTATATGAACATGGTATATTTTTTCATCTGTTTGTGTCATCTTTGATTTCTTTTATCAGCATCTTATAGTTTTCTGAGTACAGGTCTTTTGCCTCCTTACATAGGTTTATCCCTAGGTATTTTATTCTTTATGATGCTATGGTAAATGGGGTTGTTTCTTTAATTTCTGTTTCTGATCTTTCGTTGTTAGTGTATAGAAATTCAACAGATTTCTGTGTATTAATTTTGTATCCTGCAACTTCACCAAATTCATTGAGGAGCTCTAGTAGCTTTCTGGTAGCATCTTTAGGATTTTCTATGTTTAGTATCATGTTATCTGCAAACAGTGACAGTTTTACTTCTTCTTTTCCAATTTGGGTTCCTTTTATTTCTTTTCTTCTCTGATTGCCATGGCTAGGATTTCCAAAACTATGTCAAATAAAAGTGGCGAGAGTGGACATCCTTGGGCTTCCCTGGTGGCGCAGTGGTTGAGAATCTGCCTGCTAATGCAGGGGACACGGGTTCGAGCCCTGGTCTGGGAAGATCCCACATGCCGCGGAGCAACTAGGCCCGTGAGCCACAACTACTGAGCCTGCGCGTCTGGAGCCTGTGCTCCGCAACAAGAGAGGCCGCGATAGTGAGAGGCCTGCGCACCGCGATGAAGAGTGGCCCCCGCTTGCCACAACTAGAGAAAGCCTTCGCACAGAAACGAAGACCCAACACAGCCAAAAATAAATTAATTAATTAATCAATTTAAAAAAAAAAAAAAAAAAAGTGGCGAGAGTGGACATCCTTGTCTTGTTCCTGATCTTAAAGGAAATGCTTTCAGCTTTTCAGTGTTGAGTATAATGTTAGCTGTAGGTTTGTCATATATGGCCTTTATTATATTAAGTTATGTTACCTCTATTTCCACTCTCTGGAGAGTTTTCATCATTAATGGGTGTTGAATTTTGTCAAAACCTTTTTCTGCATCTATTGAGGTGATCATATGGTTTTTATTCTTCAATTTGTTAATGTGGTGTATCACACTGATTGATTCGTGGAGATTGAAAAATCCTTGCATCCTTGGGATAAATCCCACTTGATTGTGGTGTATGATCCTTTTAATGTATTGCTGGATTCAATTTGCTAGTATTTTGTTGAGGATTGTTGCGTCTGCATTCATCAGCAGTATTGGCCCATAACTTTCTCTTTTTTTGGTATCTTTGTTTGGTTTTGGTATCAGGGTGATGGTGGCCTTATAGAATGAGTTTGGGAGTGTTTCTTCCTCTGCAATTTTTTGGAATAGTTTCAGAAACATAGGTTTTAACTCTTCTCTAAATGTTTGATAGCATTCACCTGTGAAGCCATCTGGTCATGGACTTTTGTTTGCTGGGAGTTTTTAAATCACAGTTTCAATTTCAGTACTTATGATTGGTCTGTTCATATTTTCTATTTTTTCCTGGTTCCATCTGGGGAGATTGTATCTTTCAAAGAATTTGTGCATTTCTTCTAGGTTGTCCATTTTAGCTTGTAGTAGTCTCTTAAGATCCTTTGTATTTCTGTGGTGTCCCTTGTAACTTCTCCTTTTTCATTTCTAATTTTATTGATTTGAGCCCTCTCCCCCCACTTTTTTTAAGATGAGTCTGATTAAAGGTTTATCAATTTTGTTTATCTTCTCAAAGAACCAGCTTTTAGTTTCATTGATCTTTGCTATTGTTGTCTTCATCTCTGTTTCATTTATTTCTGCTCTGATCTTTTTGATTTCTTTCCTTCTACTAACCTTGGGTTTTGTTTGTTCATCTTTCTCTAGTTGCTTTAGGTGTAAGGTTAGGTTGTTTATTTGTGATTTTTCTAGTTTCCTGAGGTAAGATTTTATTTTATAAACTTCCCTCTTAGAACTGCTTTTGCTGAGTCCCATAGGTTTTGGATCATTATATTTTTGTTTTCATTTGTCTCTAGGTATATTTTGATTTCCTCTTTGATTTCTTCAATGACCAATTGGTTGTTTAGTAACATGTGTTTGTGTTTCTTACAGTTTTTTTCTTATAGTTGATTTCTAATCTCATAGTGTTGTCAGAAAAGATTCTTGATATGATTTCATTTTTATTAAATTTAACAAGGCTTGCTTTGTTGCTTAGCATGTGATCAATCCTGGAGAATGTTCCATGTGCACTTGAAAAGAATGTGTATTCTGCTGCTTTTTGGATGGAATGCTCCATAAATATCAATTAAGTCCATCTGGTCTAATGCATCATTTAGGTCTATGTTCCTGTATTGATTTTCTATCTGGATGATCTGTCCATTGATGAAAGTGGAGTGTTAAAGTCCCCCACTATTATTGTGTTACTGTTGATTTCTCCTTTTATGGCTGTTAGTATTTGCTTTATATATTGAGGTGCTCTCATGTAGGGTGCATATGTATTTACAGTTGTTTTATTTTCTTCTTGGATTGATTCCTTGATCATTATGTAGTGTCCTTCTTTGTCTCTTGTAACAGTTTGTATTTTAAAGTCTATTTTGTCTGAGTATTGCTACTCCAGCTTTCTTTTGATTTCCATTTGCATGGAATACCTTTTTCCACCCCCTCACTTTCAGTCTGTTTGTGAGCCTAGATCTGAAATGGGTATCTTATAGACAACATATATACAGGTCTTGTTTTTGTATCCATTTACAAGGTGATTTCTGTGCTTCTCATATATGTTAGTTTAGATTATCTATTTTAGCAGATATTTAAATTCAATTGAATACATTTGAATATCTTCAACAAATGACTTTTTTTAAAAGATTTATTTACTATTTATTTATTTATTTATTTTTATTTTTGGCTGCATTGTGTCTTAGTTATGGTACGTGGGATCTTCGCTGAGGCGTGCGACATCTTTCGTTGTGTCACACGGGCTCTTCGTTGCAGCACGCGGGCTTCTCTGTAGTTGTGGCGTTTGGGTTTTTCTCCCTCTAGTTGTGGCGCGCAGGCTCCAAGGCACATGGGCTCTGTAGTTGTGGCATGCGAGTTCCAGAGTGCGTGGGTTTTGTAGTTTGCAGCATGCAGGCTCTCTAGTTGAGGCACATGAGCTCAGTAGTTGTGGCACGTGGGCTTAGTTGCCCTGTGGTGTGTGGGATCTTAATTCCCTGACCAGGGATCGAACCTGCATCCCCTGCATTGTAAGGCAGATTCTTTACCACTGGACCACCAGGGAAGTCCCAACAAATGATTTATATTTGTGAAAAACCTTCTAAAACCCAATTGCATAGTTTGGACATCACCAAAGTAGCTTTCATAAGTATCTCATAATTATTCTAGGTACATTATGGATTTTACATTTTAACTGGTTTTCATTTTAATGTGCTCCAAAATAAAATTTATATAATTGCTCTGTAATAAATACCTTCTTATTCATATCCAATATTCAGAGAATGTTAATAGCTACAATTCAGTAGTCCTTTGAGTAGATGAGTATTAGATTTGTTTCATTCTCTTGATAGTTTATAATAAAGCAACCAATGGAGTTTTGAAAGCTAAACTTAGCAATTTGCAAAATTCTAAATTTTAAAAATTCCTGAAAGACATCATTACTTGTATAATATTGAATATTGGTAAGAAGAGTCCTAGGAAGCCCTTGCAGAAACAAGACCAGGTATCTAGCTCTTGAATACACACTAGATTTAATATTTTACCCAGGATTGTTAAAGGTTTCTCATTTGATATTAATGAAGTCATAATACCTTCTTATTCTGTTTTGCCATCTAGAATAGGACTAAAATTTTACCTACCCCCAAGAAATTGGCACTGATAAGTGAGAAAATCACCCAGGGCTCCCAAGGCAAACATTATACCCTGGAAATAAATTAAGCACATCTGGAAGCAACATTAAAACTCTTTTAGGCCACTTGGGTACAGCTGCAATCATTTGTTAGTAAACGATACTCTAGCAGTGTAGATGAATGCACTTTTAAGAAACCATTTTACTCCCAAAGAGAAATTGAAACCTTAGGAGATTCTCACTGAATATTCAAAATATAATGAGATTTAAGTCACATTTGGAATAAATCTGCTTTCTTTCATTTTCCAGTTCTGTACTGATACATTGTTTTTTGAGCATCAGCTCTACTTGGATTATCTTCAGAAATCACGAAGTTCATCTCTATTTTCATAACTTTTAATACCCAACACCAGAAGCTATATGAACCCTTGCTGTTTTCCATTGCTATTGGTTTTATGGTAATTATAGTTCAGGTAACCTGAGACATTCTTTGATTCTTTTTTAAAAGATATTTTGGATTGTTTTCACTGCTAATATTTCAGGCTCTCCATTTGAAGCCAGAGGATGCCCACTTAATTTGTCACAATTTTAAAAATAATAACTGGATAGACAAGTGAGTCACATCATTAAAATTATTTTCAGTCCACTGACAAATGGATGACTCCAGGCATTGGGAAGATATCTGGGCAGTTTCCTGTTGCTGCAGTGCTCTGGAGCAGAAAGGGTCCTAGGTTACTATGAAATTTATCAAGAAAGGAAAGGTACAGGGAGGCAAAATAGATCCAATTTCAGAACACTGATACCTTGAAACTGCTTCCAGCTTACCCTTAGGGTTTTCCTCATTTTTTTACTTGGTTACAATAGCAAAGATAACATAGATAAAAGGACAAAAAATAATCCCAGCAAATTTATTCCAGCTCTGAATGAGACTAAGAGTCTAGAAGTGACCTTCTCACTCTCTTTTTTCTTATAAAAGATAGTCAAGTTATTTGATAGAATTAATGTGGAATGCTGCTTTTTATAAGCACATCTTATCAGAGCATATATTATTCAGTATGTTTTTGACAATGTTCCATGTAGAAAAATAATGATAATTAGCTGTAGAAAATTATCACCTGTCTTACAGTACCCACTGTCATTGTTGTCATCTGCTTGTCACTGGACTTTTAACTGAAAAACTTTCTTATGCCCTGTGAGTGACAGTTTTTAAATTAATAGCACCTTCACGTTTCTCAGGAAAGAGTACAGGAAGAGAAACACACCAGCATGTTTCTCACTGGGAAGCTGGACCATATTGTCATTCAAAAGGGAGAACTGCGGAACTTGCATGCCCTACAGGCCTCAAGAAATATGCCATTTCTCAGTTTCTAGGCCTTTACCGCTATAACTCACAGCTTAATGCAAGACACACACAGGCTTCTATACATGAAATTTGGCACAGTATCCTAAAATATTGAATTTGTCTCTTTTGTGCTGTCAACGTGCTGAAGACCAAAATTCCTATCAGAGCCTAAAATATAAAAGGTAGCAATATATTTTTTTCTTTTAACTTTCATGACTCCAGCCTCTGACAGAGTCTTAATTTTATAACTACTACAAGGGGCTACATTTTAGCATCAAGTACTGTAAGTCAGCTCTAGACACACAAGCCTGCCAACTCTAATTCATTTGGAATGAGGTGAGATTCAGTTATTTATTTTCCCACTGAGAAGATTTGTGTTGCCTTTTAAAGTAAAAGAACTCAATATACCTTCAGAGGCTGTTCAGAATATATTGAAATTTTGTTGACAGTCATGCTTTTAGGAACAAGTGGACATGGCATGGACTAGAATAATCAGATATTTAGCCAGGAACATGTTTCATTCCTCTGACAGTAACTTCAGTGACCTAGAAAAGCTGACCATGTAGAAGTGTCAACTCACAATCTCCTGGGAGAGAGAAAAGGGTGCTGGAGAAGTGGAGAGCCGATCAAAAATGAAAGCAAAGGATAAAATGAAGAACAAAAATTTTAAGACTTATGGACTGAAAAGATATTTGGAATTTCCCCAGAATTTCCCCCAAAATTCTTAGATCACCAAACTAAGTATTATTTAGAGTAAGGTAATATTTTCATTAATAAAAATCAAGTCAAAATTAAAATATTCATTGAGTTCCCAAAAAATTCAGAGTAAAGCCCTGTACTAAGATGTGAATAGAAGTATTTATAATATATGAGGAAGATATGAAATAAGCAAAATAACTAACATTCTAAACAACAGTAGAAAATAATTAGAAAATCACGTATAAATTGTAAATGAATTCTATAGTTAATAAGTTCTAGGAGAGACGGGAGGAAAAGAAAGCTATAAAATGTAGGAAGGAAAATGGCTTTAAGGTTTAAGAAAAAGAGGAAAATATATATAAAATGTTGGTGAATTCCTTTATAAATAAGTTTTCCCACGTTCACAGATAACCTTACTTTCATCTTTCTCTTTAAGAATGATTGAAAAGTAATCTATAGAAGAAGGTATTTTTATTGGGGAAAAATCATTGAGATCAGATCGCTAAGAAAATATACAGATCAGAAGTGGAAGAAATCACTTATAAACATAGATGCAAAAATCATTAATGAAATATTAGCGAAATGAATGCTCCAAGTTGAAAAAAAAAATGTAACTTAGCTAGATTTATTGCAGGTATTCAAAGATGGTTTAACATAAGAAAATATTTTATTATAATCACTCATAATTACAGCTTAAATCGAAATGCCATATGTTTATCTTAACCAATGCAGGAAAGTATTTAATAAAATTCAACTCTCATTCATGAAAAACCTTTTTAACAATAATGGAGCATTTCTAATCTAATAAAGTGTAGCTAGTAAAAATTTGCAGCAAGTATGATATTTACATGTGAAACTTAAGCAGAATTTCCAGGAGTAAATTCAGGAGTAAGATAAGAATGCCCATAACAATAAATTATTTGAAAAAGAAATAAAACAATCTCACAAGAGCATCAAAACCAGAATATTTAGGAATAAATTTAATGAAGAAGGTAAATGATCTTTACACTGAAAACTTTAAGACATTGATGAAATAAAATGAAGAAAACAAAATAAATGGAAAGATATCCCATGTTCATGGCTTGGAAGAATTAATATTGTTAAAATGTCCATACCAGCTGTAGGATGGATTCAGTATAATCCCTATCAAGATTCTAATGGCATTTTTTACAGAAGTGGAAAAAAAAAATAATTTGTGTGAAACCATAAAAGACCCTGAATAGCCAAAGCAATCCTGAGAAAGTATTTAGAACAAAGCAAGAGGAACCACACTTCCTGATTTCAAACTCTACAAAGTTATAGTAATCAAAACAGCAGGATATTGTCATAAAAACAAACAGAAAACCAATGAAACAGAATCAGAGCCCAAAAATAAACCCTCACATATACAGGCAACTAGTATTTGTTAAGGGAGCCAAGAATACTCATTGGAAAAAAGTCTCTTCAAATAGTGGTGCCGGGAAAATTGGATATTCGCATGCAAAAAATGAAACTGGACCACTGTCTTAGACCACTCACAAAAATTAACTAAAAATTGATTAAAAACTTAAATGTAAGATCTGAAACCATAAAACCCCAAAACTTTCTCTAAGAAAACAGAGAAAAATCTTGATATTGGTATTGGCAATAATTTTTTTTTTGGATATGACACCTAAAGCTTAAGCAACAAAAGCAAAAATAAACAAGTGGGATTACATCAAAGTAAAAGGCTTCTGCACAGCAAAAGAAATGATCAAAACAATGGAAAGGCAACTTATGGAATAGGAGATAATATTGTAAACCAAATATCCGATAAGGGGTTCATATCTAAAATGTATAAGGAACTCATACCACTCAGTAGCAAAAAAATAAACAATCCAACCTTAAAATGGGCAAAGGACCTGAGTAGATATTTTTTCAAAGAAAATATTCCGATGGCCAACAGGTACATGAAAAGATGCTCAACATCACAAATCATCAGGGAAATGCAAATCAAAACCACAATAAGATATCAGCTCATACCTATTAGAATGGCTGTTATCAAAACAACAGAGATAATACATGCTGTTGAGAACGTCAAGAAAAGGGAACCCTTGTGTACTATTTGTGGGACCATAAGTCAGTACAGCCACTATCTAGAAAGTATGGAATTCCTCAAAAAAATTAAAAATTACCGTATGATTCAGCAATTCCACTTCTGGGTATATATCTAAAGGAAATGAACTTACTATCTCAAAGAGATATTTGCCTCCCCCACCATGTTCATTCCAGTATTAAAGTAGCCAAGATGTGGAAACAACCTAAGTGTCCATCAGTGGGTGAATGGATAAAGAAAATGTGGTGTATATATACAATGGAATATTATTCAACCATGCAAAAGAAGGAAATCCTGCCTTGTGACAACAACAAGTTCTGAGGATGTAGTATACAGCATGATGACAGTTCTGTATTGCATATTTGAAAATCACTGAGAGAATAGATCTTAAAAATTGTAACTATGTGAGATGATGGATGTGTTAACTGAACTTATTGTGGTAATCATTTTGTAGTATATATATATATATCTAATCATTACATTGTATACCTTATGAACTTATAAAATATAGTAAATCAGTTATATAAATCTGGAAAAAAACGTTGCCCATTATGACTAACTTAACATTGTACTTAGAGGTTATAACCAGGGAAATATGATATGAAAAATATTAAAAGCACAAGGACTACTTCTTAATATCTTCCCAAAGGAATTGAAGACATGTCCACATAAAAATCTGCACACAGATGTTTATAGTAGCTTTATTCTTAATTGCCAAAAGTTGGAAGCATTTGACATGCCCTTCAGTAGGTGAATAGATAAATATACTGTGATATATCCAGACAATGTAATATTATTTAGCAATGAAAAGAAATGAGCTATCAAGCCATGAAAAGACATGGAGGAAACTTAAATGTGTATTACTAAGTGAAAGGAGGCAATCTGAAAAGTGTCAATACCACACTGTCTTGATTGCTGCAGCTTTATAGTAATAAGTCATAAAGTCAGGTAATGTCAGGTCTTCAATTTTGTTCTTCCTCTTCAAAATTGTATTGGCTATTCTGGGTCTTTTGCCTCTCCATTAAAATTTTAGAATCAATTTGTTGATATTCACAAGATAACGTGCTGCTATTTTGATTGGAATTGTGTTGAATCTATAGATTAAGTTGGAAATAAATGTCATCTTGATAATATTGAGTCTTCCTATTCATGAACATGGAATATTTCTCCATTTATTTTTTTCTTCTTTGATATCTTTCATTGGAGATTTGTAGTTTTCCACATAGATCATGTATATATTTTGTTAGATTTATACAGCAGTATTTCATTTTGGGGGATGCCATTTTAAATGATAGTGTGTTTTAAATTTCAAATTCCACTTGTTCATTGTGGGTATATAGGAAAGCAATTGACTTTTTTATTAACCTTGTATCTTGCAAGCTTGTTATAATCACTTAGCTCCAGAAGTTTTTTTTTGTCACTTCTTTCGGGTTTTCTACATAGACAATCTGTCATCTGCAAACAAATATAGTTTTATTTCTTCCTATCCAGTTTGTATACCTTCTGTTTCCTTGTCTTGTCTTACTGCATTTGCTAGGACTTCTAGTACAGTGTTGAAAAGCAGTGGTGAGAGGGGACATTCATATTTTGTTCCTGATCTTAGTGGGAAAGCTTCAAATTTCTCACCATTAAATATGATATTAGCTGTAGGATTTTTATAGATATTCTTTACCAAATTGGGGAAATTTCCCTCTATTCCTAATTTTATCATGGTTATGGTGGTTGCATAGGTTTATATGTATGACAAAACTTTTCAAAGTGTATACCTTAAATACATATAGGTTATTATATGTCAATTATACCTTAATAAAGTTTTTTTAATAGTTCAAAAAAATCTGGATCTCCCACTCTTTTTTAATAACTAGGCTTAGCAACCCCATATTGACTCCACTTTTTCTTTCCTCATGCCTGAGGAAGGGAAGCCCTGTGTCAGTACAGGAAATGCTGGCAAGCAGTGAAGCCTGTTCCAGTCTTAGGCAACAGGAACATGGGCTGGAAAAACCACATCCGCAGATCTCCTTTCTCTCTATCCTCGTTTTCCTGGACTTGAGGTTGACAACCCAGAAAGACTACAGGAATTCACAAAACCATTAGATTATTTGCTCTGACAATGAGCTCAGCTACCAGAAATGCACATATCTGGAGGTTCTGTGATTCCTCACAACCGTAATAAATGGAAGGTTTATGGTTGTACTTTTACAAGAGTCATATTCCATCTAGCCTGCTTCAGGTTCCCCCACTCCCTATTTACTTATTCCTTCTTTGATGCTTTCTTTTCTTTTTATGTAGATCTGAGTTGCTGACCTGTATCATTTTCCTTCTCTCTAAACAATGTCTTTTATCATTTCTTGCAAGGCAGTTCTACTGGAAACAAATTCCCTTCATTTTTGTTTGTCTGAGAAGTCATTATTTCTCCTTCACTTTTTGAAGGATAATTTCACAGTGTACACAATTCTAGGTAGATGGAATTTTTTTCTCTCAACATTTAAAATATTTCACTCCCTCTCTATGTGTTTGCATGGTTTCTGAGGAGAAGTCGAGGTAATTCTTATCTTTGCTTTTCTGTAAGAGAGAGGTTTTTCTCCTCTGGCTTCTTTCAGGATTTTTTCTTTATGTTTGTTTTTCTGCATTTGAAAATAATATGCCTAGGTATAGTTGTGGGGGGTTTTTGTTTGTTTGTTTTTTGGTGTTTATCCTTCTTTGTGTTCCCTGCACTGTCTGGATCTGTGGTTTGATGTCTGACGTTAATTTGAGGAAATTCTCAGTCATTATTGTTTCAAATATTTCTTGTGTTCCTTCCTTTTTTCTCCTCTGGTATTCCCATTAAAAGTAGGTTGTACCTTTGGTAGTTGTACCACAGTTCTTGGATATTCTGTTCCATTTTTTTCTTCAGTAATTTTTCTGTTTGCTTTTCAGTTTTGGAGAAATCCTATTGAGAAATCCTCAAGCTCAGAGATTCTTTCATCAGCTGGGTCCAGTCTACTAAATCCATGAAAAGCATTCTTAATTTCTGTTACAGTGTTTTTGATCCCTAGCATTTCTTTTTGGTTCTTCCATAGAATTTCCATCTCTTTGCCTACATTGCCCATCTGTTCTTGCATGCTGTCTGCTGTATCCATTGGTATCCTTAGCATATTAATCATAGTTGTTTTAAATTCCAGGTCTGATCATTCCAACATCCCTACCATATCTGAATCTGGTTCTGATTTTTTTGCCTTTTAGTATGTCTTGTAATTTTTCCTTGATAGCCAGACATGATGTACTGGGTAAAAGGAACTTCTGTAAATAGACATTTAGTAATGTGGTATGGTATGGGGAAAGGGGAAGCGTTCTATAGCCTTATGATTAGGTTTCAGTCTTTTAGTGAGCCTTTGGCTCTGAACTGTGAACTTCGCACATGCTTCTCAGTTTTTCCAGCACTTAGGCAAGGCAGAATTGTTAGCATGGGCTGTAGTTGGGTATTTCCTTTCTCCCAGGCCAGTTAGGCTCTGATAAAATCTCAGTAGGTTAGGATCTGTTAAATTTTTTCCCCTAAGGGCTGACCTTGTTAAGAAGAATAGAATACTTTGGCATATTTAAAAATTGTTCCTTTTCCCCTCCCTCTACCAGAAGCAGGAGGGAATTTTTCTCCAGTATTCATTGTGAGAACCTGGTAGAGCTTCAGGAGGTAAAACTCACAAAAGTGTGGGGGCATTCCAATAACTGGTCCCCTTGGAGTTTCTGTCTCTCAGGCGTGCCCTCCCTGCACCCCCAGCAATTCATCAATTATAGTTCAGGTTTTCCTATCCTGGCACTGGTTTCTGCAGAAATTTCTATTCTGGTTGGTTGTTATTGTCTGTATTCACCTGTCTGTCTCTCCAGTTTGGGGGGGGGGGGCAGCAGTTTGCTTTGTGACCTCGCTTCTTTTATGGGTCTAAGGAAAGTTGTTAATTTTTTTAGTTTGTTCAGCTTTTTACTTGTTAGGATAGACTAGTAACTTCCAAGCTCCTTACCTGCTGGACCAGAAACCGGAAGTCCCAGATAAGATATTTTAAACCAAAAAAATTCTGAATTCCAGCAAGTAGAGATATCTGCTTGGTATGTATCATTCCAAGTCTTTTTCTCTATGTGTGCGTGTGTGTATATATATATGTATGCATCCATGCATTTATATGTTTGTGTGTGGGTGTGTATGTGTGTATAATATGCATAAACATAAATATGTTTATATATGCATACACTAGAAAAGGATCACTCTTCTTTAAAAAAATATATAGTATTAAAAACATTAAACAGTGAGACATGGACCAGAAGAAGGTATAGGCAAAACATATACCCAACAAATAATTGGTATCCGTATTTTTTAATTTACAAATTAATAAGGAAAAAATAAATACCATAAAGAAAAGTAAGCAAAAATTATGAGTCAAACGATTCACAGGAGGGAATCATAGGGCTGTGAATAATCAATCACTCAACACATAAAAAAGAGGCTCATCCTTTTATAGAATCGAATGTACCATAATGAAATAATATTTCACACTAATCATGTTAAGAAAAAAAATAATCTGATAATATCAAGGGTTGGCAAGGATATAGAAAAGTGGAAACCCTTATTTCCTGTTGGTGAGGGTATAAATTGGTTCAATCTATTTGAAAAACCACTTGAAAATTAATAAATTTGAAGATAGAATAGCCTATGACCCAGCACTTTCACTTGTAGTTATATATCCTAGAGAAACTTTCATGAATGATACAGTTGTATTCATACAGGACTGCTTATGGCAGCATTGCTTGTAATACTAAAAAAATTGTAATAGTTATGTCCATATATAGGAGAAGAGATAAGTCATGATGGTACATTTATCCAATGCACTGAAAATGAATAAAGTGGAGCTACATATATCAACATGGATGAATCTCAAATATTTATATCAAACAATAAAAGCAATAAGCAGAAGTATGCATCCAGCTTTGTACCATATACATAAAACTTAAACCGTATTTATGATGTAAAATAATAAAAAAGTGCACTGGAACTTTAAATATCAAATTCAAGAGAGTGCTTTCCTTAGAGGAGGACAGGGGTGGTGGTTAATGGAAACAGAGGGAATACTTTTTAGCTTTAATTGTATAAGTAATGTATTATTTCTTAAGTTTGTGATAGGTTATTGGGTACACTGATTTTTATTCATTTCTGAATGTCTTAAATATTTCTAATTTTTAAAGAAGACACAACATACAAAAGTAGGTTCTTACTGGTCTTCATATAAATCTCAGATCAGGAGGCTAAAAATCTTTATCCCATGTTATTTTCTATGATCTAAATGGAAATAATATTCAGAATTGAATGATTAAGAGTTAAAATCTATTAGCATTTGACTCCCATGCAGTCTGTTGGCAAGTTGGAAATTCGATTGTGTTGTAAACAGTTTTTATTGTGTTGTTGTAAACATAGTATTATGTTATAATCATTATTCAATATAATCACTGATTTGTGTAGTTTTCCCTGGGTTAAAAAATTCTTGTTCACACTCTTCAATAGACCAAAGACATATAGAGAAATGTTACTGAGATTTTGGTGTTTCTAGTCAGAGTTAAATATCCTGTGGACGAAGAAGAGAAAATATAAAAAGGAACCTAAGTATAATGGGCAGAGGATTTTTAACTGAACTATTTAGTTAATAATATTATTAATATATTATTAATCAGAGAGATCTTTATCACTTCCATGACTTAGATGAGCAAAGTGAGCCAGTCTCTATTCAAGGTTCCATCTGCCATCCTTGCTTGCTAAGTTCTTGAATTTCTTTAGAAGCATACAGGAATGCTGGCATACTGAATTTTTCCACTGAAAAATGTGAAATTGACTGTTATTTTTATTTACCCTTTGATTACATTTACTGTGCTTGACATAGTAAAGAATCTGAAATATCAATATTCTTGTCCCAGAAAATAAGATCTTGTGGAAGTGCACAAAGAAATAATAATGAAAACACGAGTGCATATTTCAATGAAAACATAAAAGAGAGCAGATCTGAAAGTTCCAGCTACCTCTTTCTAAAAATGATGGGGAATTCACAAATCATGTTTATACATACATGGTCACTAGATTTGCTGAATATCTTAATGAATTCTCAAATAGATTATATTGGTTTAATGGCATGAGCCATTTGGGCCATAGAGATTGCCAAAGAAACATATTCAGCAAGTTTTCCACTTACACTTAAAAGTAAATGATTGATTGTTCATTTTATAAATTATGGCCATAAGTTTTGTGAATCCCTAATTATCAATCTGTTTTTCTGAAAAAAATACTGCATATAGCCTAGCTTAAAATATCTTGTATAGTTGCACTCAGGGTCAGCTGAATGACAGAACAATGGCAGGGAATCTTTCAGTTTAATCTGTTTATGATAACTGTACATTGTGCCTGGAAGAGTTACATGGTGTACCAAATCAGGTTTAATGTACCCTTAGAGTTTCTCTGCCAGCAGTACACATACATTTTTTTTTCTGTTGCCCAGCCTCTTCCTCAAGGATGGAAAAAGACACGTTTATATGATCCCTATTTTTCTGTCCATTCCCAGAACAGATATTCTCTATGTGCAAATTAACTGAAAAGCGTGGTCGGTTTCTTTAGGCAAGGTTTGGGTGAATCATGTCTTAGCAAAACTGAGTCTTTAAGGCTAATAAAATAAAATAAAATAAAGGCACGAGCCTTTTTCAGTTCCATTTCATCAAATTTGCTGATCTCTGGCTGAATGTTTAATTTTAAAAGTGGAGTAACAATCTTATACTGTTGTCAAAGATTTCTATACCATTCATAAAGTTATATGAGAATATTTTGATTTTAATTTTCTTGGCAGTTCAACAAAACATCACTCTTAAATTTAGCTAGTGAATGTGATCTTTATACCTCATTACTCTTGCTCCAGTTTATTTATTTTTTGTTGGTTTGAATTTTTAATCAAAGTTATACATTCTCTTGATTTAAAGAGTCAAATAGGGGCTTCCCTGGTGGTGCGGTGGTTGGGAGTCTGCCTGCCAATGCAGGGGACACGGATTCGAGCCCTGGTCTGGGAGGATCCCACATGCCGCGGAGCAACTAAGCCCGTGAGCCACAATTACTGAGCCTGCGCGTCTGGAGCTTGTGCTCCGCAACAAGAGAGGCCACGATGGTGGGAGGCCCGTGCACCGCGATGAAGAGTGGCCCCCACTTGCCGCAGCTGGAGAAGGCCCTCGCACAGAAACGAAGACCCAACACAACCATAAATAAATAAATAAATAAAATTAAAAAAAAAAAAAAAAAGAGTCAAATAGCTCTACAAGACTTGTTATGGAAAATAATCCCTCCTGTCTCCATGCCCCACCCCCCATTTGCCCTCTCCTGAAGCAATGATATTTTCAGAATTCAGCTCCCTATATTTTATAAGCCTATGTTCCTATTTCTTGCTTTTGTAATTTTAGGCATTATTGATTTTCCACTACAGAACATAAACTGCCTGCCTCTCTGACCTACCTTCAAACCCTGAACTTTTCCTGCCAACATGCTCTCAGAAGGCCTATCGTCCATGTTTGGCTTAATATTCAAGGTTGACAACAGCATACCTGGGTGAACTAGTCACAGCTGGGCCACGGAACATGTTATATACCTTTCCTTCCCTGATAAATTTATAATTGCTTGGTTTTTTCATTTGCTTGCTTCTCTGTCATAACTCAACCCCAAATTCTTCGCCAGTTGTCTGAATCTCTCCATACATCCTGACACATCAGGTCATCTACAGGTGTCATCTTCTTGCGAGGCTTCTGTCCCAGTCCAGCCTGGCAGGAGTCGACGGGGTGGCGGCTGCTGCCCTCCAGGGGAGTGAAGGCTGCCAGGAAGACAGAGCTGCAGGGGCCGGCGTGAGCGCGGCAGGGCCCTGGGCTGAGCCACTCCAGCAGCTCCTGGGCAGCTTCTCAAGAGAAGGACGTGGACTCCCAGGAAAGAAAAAGTGAACTATGCCGAGTTCACTGCGAACACATGCTGCTACACACTTGGTTATTCTGAGAACAAACCTAAGGGCAACTAAAGAAGCCTAACAGCTAAAGAAGACGGTCTGAGGTTGCATAAGAAATCCAGACGTGCTCTGCATAGAATTCCATACAGTCGTCCACAGGTGCAGGTTCTAGGTAGGGCAGGAGCAAAATCTCCGTCCATCCCCCGGATATCTTCTGTGGTGACACAAGCCATCCTGAGCGAGAGAAGCTGTGATAATGAGGAATGCCCTCAGACATCTTAAACAGCAAGTCGTTCCACAGGGATACTGTGCTATGGTATAAACAAGGGACACTCCCTTCAGTCACACCCTTTCCAACACCTGCTGAGGAGGGTGACGTGAATCGTTACTTGCTACCGATTTCTTTATTTGCTCAGGAGATGTTCCTGCACCTCCTGACAAGACTTCTATTTTCTTCCCTATTATGTTCTGTATTTTTCAAATTCCTACCATGGCATGCACTATTTTTTTCTAAATTATAAAAATAATGCTAAAGTTTAAAAAAATCAGTAACTACTAGTAACATAAAAATCCATCTAATTTACATATCGATAATTACCTTGAATGTAAATGGATTAAATGCTCCCACCAAAAGACACAGGCTGGCTGAATGGATACAAAAACAAGACCCATATATATGCTGTCTACAAGAGACCCACTTCAGACCTAGAGACACATATAGACTGAAAGTGAGGGGATGGAAAAAGATATTCCATGCAAATGGAAATCAAAAGAAAGCTGGAGTAGCAATTCTCATATCAGACAAAATAGACTTTAAAATAAAGACTATTACAAGAGACAAAGAAGGACACTATATAATGATCAAGGGATCGATCCAAGAGGAAGGTATAACAATTGTAAATATTTATGCACCCAACATAGGAGCACCTCAATACATAAGGCAGATACTAACAGCCATAAAAGGGGAAATCGACAGCAACACAATCATAGTAGGGGACTTTAACACCCCACTCTCACCAATGGACAGATCATCCAAAATGAAAATAAATAAGGAAACACAAGCTTTAAATGATACATTAAACAAGATGGACTTAATTGATATTTATAGGACATTCCATCCAAAAACAACAGAATACACATTTTTCTCAAGTGCTCATGGAACATTCTCCAGGATAGATCATATCTTGGGTCACAAATCAAGCCTTGGTAAATTTAAGAAAATTGAAATCGTATCAAGTATCTTTTCCGACCACAACGCTATGAGACTAGATATCAATTACAGGAAAAGATCTGTAAAAAATACAAACACATGGAGGCTACACAATACATTACTTAATAACGAAGTGATCACTGAAGAAATCAAAGGAGAAATCAAAAAATACCTAGAAACAAATGACAATGGAGATACGACGACCCAAAACCTATGGGACGCAGCAAAAGCAGTGCTAAGAGGGAAGTTTATAGCAATACAAGCCTACCTCAAGAAACAGGAAACATCTCGAATAAACAACCTAACCTTGCACCTAAAGCAATTAGAGAAAGAAGAACAAAAAAACCCCAAAGCCAGCAGAAGGAAAGAAATTATAAAGATCAGGTCAGAAATAAATGAAAAAGAAATGAAGGAAACAATAGCAAAAATCAATGAAACTAAAAGCTGGTTCTTTGAGAAGATAAACAAAATTGATAAACCATTAGCCAGACTCATCAAGAGAAAAAGGGAGAAGACTCAGATCAATAGAATTAGAAATGAAAAAGGAGAAGTAACCACTGACACTGCAGAAATACAAAAGATCATGAGAGATTACTACAAGCAACTCTATGCCAATAAAATGGACAACCTGGAAGAAATGGACAGATTCTTAGAAATGCACACACTGCCGAGACTGAACCAGGAAGAAATAGAAAATATGAACAGACCAATCACAAGCACTGAAATTGAAACTGTGATTAAAAACCTTCCAACAAACAAAAGCCCAGGACCAGATGGCTTCACAGGTGAATTCTATCAAACATTTAGAGAAGAGCTAACACCTATCCTTCTCAAACTCTTCCAAAATATTGCAGAGGGAGGAACACTCCCAAACTCATTCTACGAGGCCACCATCACCCTGATACCAAAACCAGACAAAGATGTCACAAAGAAAGAAAACTACAGGCCAATATCACTGATGAACATAGATGCAAAAATCCTCAACAAAATACTAGCAAACAGAATCCAACAGCACATTAAAAGGATCATACACCATGATCAAGTGGGGTTTATCCCAGGAATGCAAGGATTCTTCAATATACGCAAATCAATCAATGTGATACATCATATTAACAAACTGAAGGAGAAAAACCATATGATCATCTCAATAGATGCAGAGAAAGCTTTCGACAAAATTCAACACCCATTTATGATAAAAGCCCTGCAGAAAGTAGGCATAGAGGGAACTTTCCTCAACATAATAAAGGCCATATATGACAAACCCACAGCCAACATTGTCCTCAATGGTGAAAAACTGAAACCATTTCCACTAAGATCAGGAACAAGACAAGGTTGCCCACTCTCACCACTATTATTCAACATAGTTTTGGAAGTGTTAGCCACAGCAATCAGAGAAGACAAAGAAATAAAAGGAATCCAAATCGGAAAAGAAGAAGTAAAGCTGTCACTATTTGCAGATGACATGATACTATACATAGAGAATCCTAAAGATGCTACCAGAAAACTCCTAGAGCTAATCAATGAATTTGGTAAAGTAGCAGGATACAAAATTAATGCACAGAAATCTCTTGCATTTCTATACACTAATGACAAAAAATCTGAAAGTGAAATTAAGAAAACACTCCCATTTACCATTGCAACAAAAAGAATAAAATATCTAGGAATAAACCTACCTAAGGAGACAAAAGACCTGTATGCAGAAAATTATAAGACACTGATGAAAGAAATTAAAGATGATACAAATAGATGGAGAGATATACCATGTTCCTGGATTGGAAGAATCAACATTGTGAAAATGACTCTACTACCCAAAGCAATCTACAGATTCAATGCAATCCCTATCAAACTACCACTGGCATTTTTCACAGAACTAGAACAAAAAATTTCACAATTTGTATGGAAACACAAAAGACCCCGAATAGCCAAAGCAATCTTGAGAACGAAAAATGGAGCTGGGGGAATCAGGCTCCCTGACTTCAGACTATATTACAAAGCTTCAGTAATCAAGACAGTTTGGTACTGGCACAAAAACAGAAATATAGATCAATGGAACAGGATAGAAAGCCAAGAGATAAACCCACACACATATGGGCACCTTATTTTTGATGAAGGAGGCAAGCATATACAGTGGAGAAAAGACAGCCTCTTCAATAAGTGGTGCTGGGAAAATTGGACAGGTACATGTAAAAGTATGAAAATAGAACACTCCCTGACACCACGCACAAAAATAAACTCAAAATGGATTAAAGACCTAAGTGTAAGGCCAGACACTATCAAACTCTTAGAGGAAAACATAGGCAGAACACTCTATGACATACATCACAGCAAGATTCTTTTTGACCCAGCTCCCAGAGAAATGGAAATAAGAACACAAATAAACAAATGGGACCTAATGAAACTTAAAAGCTTTTGCACAGCAAAGGAAACCATAAACAAGACCAAAAGACAACCATCAGAATGGGAGAAAATATTTGCAAATGAAGCAACTGACAAAGGATTAATCTCCAAGATTTACAAGCAGCTCAATAACAAAAAAACGAACAACCCAATCCAAAAATGGGCAGAAGACCTAAATAGACATTTCTCCAAAGAAGATATACAGATGGCCTACAGACACATGAAAGAATGCTCAACATCATTAATCATTAGAGAAATGCAAATCAAAACTACAATGAGATATCATCTCACACCGGTCAGAATGGCCATCATCAAAAAATCTAGAAACAGTAAATGCTGGAGAGGGTGTGGAGGAAAGGGAACACTCTTGCACTGTTGGTGGGAATGTAAATTGATACAGCCACTATGGAGAACAGTATGGAGGTTCCTTAAAAAACTACAAATAGAACTACCATACGACCCAGCAATCCCACTACTGGGCATATACCCTGAGAAAACCATAGGTCAAAAAGAGTCATGTACCAAAATGTTCATTGCAGCTCTATTTACAATAGCCAGGACATGGAAGCAATCTAAATGTCCATCGACAGATGAATGGATAAAGAAGATGTGGCACATATATACAATGGAATATTACTCAGCCATAAAAAGAAATGAAATGGAGGTATTTGTAATGAGGTGGATGGAGTTAGAGTCTGTCATACAGAGTGAAGTAAGTCAGAAAGAGAAAAACAAATACAGTATGCTAACACATATATACGGAATCTAAGGGGAAAAAAAAAAAAAAAAAAAAAGGCCATGAAGAACCTAGTGGCAAGACGGGAATAAAGACACAGACCTACTAGAGAATGGACTTGAGGATATGGGGAGGGGGTGGGGTGAGATGTGACAGGGTAAGAGAGTGTCATGGACATATATACACTACCAAATGTAAAATAGATAACTAGTGGGAAGCAGCCGCATAGCACAGGGAGATCAGCTCGGTGCTTTGTGACCACCTAGAGGGATGGGATGGGGAGGGTGGGAGGGAGGGAGATGCAAGAGGGAAGAGAAATGGGAACATATTGTATATGTATAACTGATTCACTTTGTTATAAAGCAGAAGCTAACACACCATTGTAAGGCAATTATACTTCAATAAAGATGTTAAAAAAAAAAAATCCATCTAATCTATCTTTTATTACTTAAGGCTATGTCATGAAAATTTTTATTTTTTAAAAAAGTCTCTTGATTTAGGCTTCAGAAGCATAAGGGATTAACCACTGTCAAATTCAAAATGATCCATTTATTCAAGACAAATAGTAATTTTCTTTGTCTTCTTCAGAAGAAAGAGATGCAACAATGCCTGAAACACTTGAAATGTCAATTGAAAGCAACTTTACTGAAACTTGATTCCTTGGGCCAGAGGCAGGTCCTTACTGTAGTTGATGGTACAAGTAGATCTTCTCATGTACTGTTTCCAGGCATCACTACCAGACTCCCTACCACCGCCAGTGTGCTTCTCTCCTCCAAATGCACCTCCAATCTCAGCCCCACTCGTTGGAATGTTGACGTTTACAATGCCACAGTCTGATCCTTTTGGGCCAAGCCAGCGAAAGATTCTGCCGAAATCCTTGGTAAAGATGCTACTTGAAAGTCCCTGTTTTACTTCATTATTCCATGCAAAGACCTCGTCTTCATTCTTGAATTTAAAGACATAAAGAATTGGGGCAAAAGTCTCTGTGTGTACAATGGACGCGTTGTGGTCAAGGCCTGTCACAATTGTCAGTTCTACATAATTTCCAGGGCGATCCATAACCTTGCCACCATAGACCACGGTGCCACCTTCTTTCTTTGCTTCCTCCACTGCTCCAAGAAACATGCTCACTGCCTGTTTGGTGTGGAGTGGCCCATAGAGAACATTAGAGTCCCACGGGTTCCCAACACGGATCTGTACATAGGCCTTTTTAAGTCTATTAACAACTTCATCATGAATGCTTTCATGTAAAAACAGGCGCCTCGCTGTGGTACACCTCTGGCCGGCTGTCCCCACGGCTGCAAAGAGAGCTGAGGGAACGACTAAGCTGAGGTCTGAATCCTCAAAAGCTATAATTGTATTGTTTCCTCCGAGTTCTAATAAACTTCTCCCAAAACTC
Source organism: Balaenoptera physalus (assembly GCF_965194825.1). NCBI lineage: Eukaryota > Metazoa > Chordata > Mammalia > Artiodactyla > Balaenopteridae > Balaenoptera > Balaenoptera physalus. The sequence goes on along the minus strand of NC_138890.1, from coordinate 90,423,423 downwards.
TCCTGCACCGTAAGAGCCACTTGTTTTCCCACCTGAGTGCTCCCAGTGAAGGACAGCAGGTTCATTCGCTCATCTTTGGCCATGGCTGTGCCAGTATCCGCTCCACCACAAGTCAAGGAACAAATAGCACCAGGCAGCTTGTTGTCCTCCAGAACCTTGACTATTACCTTTGTGACAGCTACACTAATGAGGGAAGTTGTTGGAGCTCCTTTCCAAAGGCAGGCATTCCCACAGATCATGGCGATGGCGTTGTTCCAGCCATACACCGCCACAGGGAAGTTGAACGCAGTTATGATTCCAACCAGGCCTACAGGATTCCACTGTTCAATGAGCGCATGGCCAGGTCTTTCAGAAGGCAGGATGGGTCCTCCAATCATCCGAGATAAGCCAACAGCATAATCACAAATATCCATGTACTCTTCAACTTCTCCCACACCTTCCACTAAGATCTTCCCCATCTCCAAAGACACCAAGCTTCCTAGTACTTGGATCTTCTCCCGCAAGGCATCACCAATCTGTCTCACTACTTCTCCTCGCTTTGGAGCAGGAATCATATGCATTAAGTTTGAAGGAATATAAAAGATATTAACAGTTGTAATTTCTGGGAAATGGAATCATAAGAGACTTTCATTCTCCACATTTTGTATGTGGATATTTGCCATTTTTACGATACCTGCACAATCTGCCCAGATTCTCCATGCTTCTCTTGCTTTCTTTACGGTTTCTTCATAGTCAGCCATGCTGGCCTGTCGGACTCTCGCTATCGGCTCATTGTTAGCAGGACAATAGGTGGTCATAACATGCAGAGCAGACCGGGAACACGCCACACACCGAACCAGGGAGGCGCACTCCAATTTAATTATTGTACAAGCTTTTGTAATTGACTCATATGCTCAATATTTCAAGCAAATGCAACCATTTTTGAATCTCACAAGAAGTGCTTGTTGGTTGTTGACATTAAGCACATGTGACAACTCATTAGAAAAAGAAATATACGCAAGAAAACTTTGCAAAGTTAGTGACTCAGTGCACTGACCGACTTGAAATTTTAAATTAACTAGTTTCAATTTTTCCTGCAGTATTAGTACTGTAGGCTATTGTAGCTATTTCCATTTTTCACCCTTATCATAATATGAATCACCAAGCATTTTCCCCCAGCTTATACATTTTCCTGAGAATATCTGAGATAAATATCCAAGTCATTATGCTTTTACAAAAAAATACACAAATATCAAAATAATGGACTCTAGAATTATGAATCATCTAGCTATTAGAAGCCAGACTGCCTCATATCAGTTATGTCTCTCCTCCCTTTTTTCTTGAAATAATCGTTTAATAACTGGAGGGGCATTGTTCTAAATCAGCTGATTCATCTTCCAAGTTTCAAGCTAGAGCATACACAAAAAAGTTATTTAATGTTGAGTACAGATAGACAAATTGATTTATTATGTTCATAAACAGGTTTTAGCATTAATTATCTCAATAGTCTGCACATACAGACCTTGGCCTCATAGGCAGGTTGACACTGTCAGTTCAACCTTGACTTTTTTTCCTCCACTCTGAAGAGAGCAATAATATTTTTAAAATAAATAACTAAAAATACAATCACACTAAAAAAAATTTTTAAGTAATAATAATAAAAAAAATTTGTGCCCCCCAAATAGCTTTAAAAGCAGAGAATGAATCTGTGGGCCTTTGCAGATTCAAGGAGAGAAACAAGGAAGGGCATCATTAACCTGCCCTGTTAGCCCGTGAAAGAATGCTAACAAAACTGTCCATTGCACGAGGCAACCTTTGAATAAAACTGTGACTCTTCAGAGGTTGGAAGCTCAAAGGACTTCTGGCCGGACATGGGCTGTGCTGATCACCAGATCTGTGTTGGGGTCTAGGTCAAGATCCCAGGGCAGGGAAAAACACCCCAAAACTAGAGGGAAGGAAGTAATCAGTTTGGGAATGGGGGAAGGCTGGCAGGCAGGCAGGAAAGACAGCTCAGTCATGGTAAATTTAGGAAGCCCTAGTGATTAGCACTAAGAAAAAGAACAACAAAACAAATAGATGAGAGACTCAGTCACTACCAATAAAGTAAAGTTTTTTAAATTTCAAAATGACTAGAATAGAAAGTCTTTGAATTCCTTCTAAAAATAGTTTTATCTTTAAAAAACAATAATGAAATCAAGCACAGATGAAGAAAAAATACAACCAATTAGAAATTTAAGACAAAAGTATTTATTGAATTTTTTTAAACCTCTGTATTATCACAAAGAGATATTCAATTAATTTGAAGATAGGACTAACCAATCCACTCAGAATGCAGCACCAAAAAACAGATTGATATGGTCCACCAAATGGATATGGAAGATAAGCCATATTTAAAGAGATAATACCTGAGAATTTTCCAAGATTTAAGATGCAAAAAAGTGTAAATAAAAATAGGTCCAACCTAAGTACAGCATGGTGAAATTGCAGAACAATAAATATAAAGAGAAAATATTAACAGCTGAGCAAGAAAAGACAGATAACTTTTTAAAAAGAATGAAAGTTGACATAGACATTACCTGAAAAAGTACTTTACTTTAAATGGTTAAATATTCCTTCCAGTTTTTCAGTTAAGTTTTATGCATACCCTACAGACATTCTATATGTTATTGGAGCCAGTTTTGTTTTGATTTTATAGCTAATAAATGTAGAATAGCACTGGTATCTTTACAAAAATAAACAAACTTTTTACAACAGGTAAAATAAAGTTTAATATAGAATGTAGAATCCTCTCCATCGAAGTTAATAATATTTTGAATCGATCACTAAACTGTGGTCATTAGAAACCACACCTGCCCCCCCCCAAAAAAAAATAGCCTGGAAGGCACAGCAGTCTTAAGGTGTGCTGCTGTGATGTAAAATTAATCATCTTCTTGTCACCTGTGAGCTGATGATTTCCTAATATAAGCCCAAACATGGACTATATTATAGCTACAGCCTAGTAACAGTATAGATATAAGTGAGAAAGTATTTCCAACCAAAGACTGAATATTTAGATGTGTACAAATTTGGGGGGTGGAGAGACTCTTCCACGTAGGTAATGCTCCAGTTTTAAAGTGTTTTTTTTTTTTAAATCGTGGTAGATCTTTCTTCCTCCAAATGTGGAACTTGTAACCATGAATGAACATATCCTTCAGCTGGTAATAAATATTTCACAATTTTTTCTGTAACATAGGATAACTGTAATTAAATTAATCCTCTTGACAAAACTACCCACTAATCAACGGTTTCTTAGTGTGATTAATTATAAAAGTAACTTTATTGGAGGGAGGGAGGAGGAGTTATTGTTTAATGGGTATAGAGTTTCAGTTTGGGATGATGAAAAAGTTCTGGAGATGTATAATTACATGACAATGTGAATGTACTTAATGTCACTGAAGCGTACACATAAAAATGGTTAAAATGGCAAATTTTAGGCTATGTGTATTTTACCACAATAAAAAAAAAAACTTTGGGGAAAATGTAACTTTATCAATGTTTTAGAAGAATAAGGAAATCAGTGGTGCCAACTGTATTCAAAGAAATGAGTGTTCATCATCATGCATAAAAATTAGGGTGAGAATTGTCTTACCAAGTTCCTGGTTCATGACTGTCCTAATTGATATTTTTAGCCATGTCACTTTTTCAGTCTGTGTGGACTTCTCCAACAGGAAATTTAGCTCAGATCAGTACATGTCACCAGTCTTCCTACAGCTCTAGCTCATCTGACCCAAGTGAAACTAAAAACTGCCCTGTCATTTATTTTAACCTTTGAGTTTGAGGCAATTCTGAGAACTTCTCTCACAGCAATTGCCTGTTCCTCCTGGGTACCATTCTACAGCTAGGCTTAATCATAGAATTCTAGGGTTGAGGAACCTTAAAAAGTACTGTGACCTTTCCACGTTGGGCACATCCACTCAAAAACCATCCTAACAAAACACTATAGATTGTGTTGTCTTTCAGAGCTCTCTCTCTCATAAATCCATCCATCAGGAATTGTTCTCCTTCTAGAAACGTGAACTTCAGATCTAAATCTGTCAGACCTTGTATTAAGGCACATTTCTTCTTGCACTTGCTAAAATGGAATGGGGGTGAAAGTTGATTACTTTTTGTATTAATTTTTTACATCCAGTTTTTGAAGGCCATTATTAAATTGATATCAGATCCAAACTGTCTCTTGTACAGCTAAATAACTCTCATCCTTTGAACTTCAACATAGAAGATTGGATTTCTATTCTTACAAAGTCTGTGACCATTTTCTTTTTCTTTTCCAAATTCCTCCTATTTCTGTGAGTTATAGAGGGAAGAACACTCAAGTAAGATAATTATTTTAATAATTTCTGCATTTTCTTACATTTTAGGACCATGCTAATTTTTTTTATGCGAGAGATTCTACTACAGACTTAAATATAGCTTAAGATTAATTGTGCCTCTCAGATGACTACTACCACACTTATTGTCAATATTTACATTTGCCAATCATTTCTATTATTTGTATCAATTATATTGAGCCAGACTTTTAATATTAGCAATCATGTTTTTCAAGCTGATACCAAATAACTTTTAAATGTAACACTGATCTCAGAGGAGAAGCTGGGCATTTTTGTTGTTTGTTTGCTTTGCTTTTTAAATCGAGGTATAGTTGATTTACCAATTATATTAGTTTCAAGTGTACAAAATAGTGATTCATTATTTTTGTAGATTATGTACTCCATTTAAAGTTATTATAAAATATTGTCATTATTCCCTGAACTGAAAAATATATCCTTGTAGCATATTTATTTTATACATAGTAGTTTGTACCTCTTAATCCCCAACCCCTAACTTGCCCCTCCACCCTTCCATATCCCTACTGGTAACCACTAGTTTATTTTCTGTGTCTGTGAGTCTATTTCTGTTTTGTTATATCCATTTGTTTTATTTTTTAGATTCCACACATAAGTGATAACATATAGTATTTTTTTTCTCTGGCTGACTTATTTCACTGAGCATAATTCCCTCCAAGTTCATCCATGTTGTTGCAAATTCCATTGTGTGTGTATGCATTCACACACACACATACATGAACACCACATCTTTATCCATTATTAGTTGATGGACATTAAGGTTGCTTAAATATGTTGGCTATTGTAAATAATGCTTCTATGAACATTGGGGTACATGTATCTTTTCAAATTAGTGTTTTCGTTTTCTTTGGATATATACCCAGGAATGGAACTGCTGGATCATATTGTAGTTCTATTTTTAGTTTTCTAAGAAACCTCCATACTGTTCTCCACAGTGGCTTCACCAATTTACATTCCCACCAACAGTGCACTAGAGTTTCCTTTTCTCCACATCCTTGTCAACATTTGTTATTTGTAGACTTTTCGATGATAGCCTTTCTGACAGGTGTGAGGTGATATTTCATTGTGGTTTTGCTTTACATTTCTTTGATGATTAGTGATGTTGAGCATCTTTTCATGTGCCTGTTAGTCATCTGTATATCTTCTTTGGAGAAGTGTCTATTCAGGTCTTCTGCCTATTTTTTAATGGGGTTGTTTGATATTGAGTTGTATGAGCTGTTTATATATTTTGGATATTAACCCTTTATTAGACATATCACTAGCAAATATTTTCTCCCATTCAGCAGGTTGTCTTTTTGTTTTGTTGCGGTTTCCTTTGCTGTGCAAAAATTTTTAAGTTTTGTTAGGTCCCATTTGTTTAATATTGCTTGTTTTCTTTTCCTTAGGAGACAGATCCAAAAACTATTGCTGTGATTGATATTAAAGAATACCTGTGTCTTCTGGGAGTTTTATGGTTTCCAATCTTACATTTAGGTCTTGAGTCCATTCTGAGTTTATTTTTGTACATGGTGTGAAAAAATGTTCTCATTTCATTCTTTTACATGTAGCTGTCCAGTTTTCCCAGCATAACTTATTGAAGAGACTGTCTTCTCTGCATTGTCTATTCTTGCCTCTTCTGTCATAAATTAATTGACCATGGGTGCATGGGTTTATTTCTGGGCTCTCTATTTTGTTCCATTGGTTGTGTCTGTTTTTGTGCCAGTACCATACTTTTTTGATTACTGTAGCTTTGTAGTATAGTCAAAAGTAGGATACCTCCAGCTTTGTTCTTTTTTCTCAGGATTGTTTTGGCCATTCAGGGTATTTTGTGGTTCCATATAAATTTTAGGGTTATTTGTTCTAGTTCTATGAAAAATGTCCTGGGTATTTTGATAGGGATTGCATCAAATCTGTAGATTGTTTTTGGTAGTATGGACATTTTAACAATATTAATTCATCCAGTCCATGAACATGGGATATCTTTCCATTTATTGTACTGTCATCAGTTTTCTTCATCAGTGTCTTATAATTTTCAGAGTATAGGTCTTTCCCTTCCTTGGTGAAGTTTATTTCTATGTATTTTATTCTTTTTGTTGTAATTGTAAATGGAATTCTTTTCTTGAATTCTTTTTCTGATAGTTTATTATTAGTGTACAGAAAAGTAACAGATTTTTGTATATTAATCTTGTATCCTGCAACTTTACTGAATTCATTTATTAGTTCTAATAGTGTTTTGATGGAGACTTTAGAGTTTTCTATATGTAATATCATGTCATCTGCAAATAATGACATTTTTACTTTCCCTTCCAATTTAGATGCCTCTTATTTCTTTTTCTTGTCTAGCTGCTGTGGCTAGGGCCTCCAGTACTATGTTAAATAGTAGTGGCAAGAGTGGGCATCTTTGTCAAGTTCCTGATTTTAAAGGAAAAGCTTGCAGCTTCTCACCATTGAGTATGATGTTAGCTGTGGGTTTGTCACAAATGGTCTTTATTATGTTGAGATATCTTCTCTCTTTACCCACTTTGATAAGAGTTTTTATTGTAAATGGATGTTAAATTTTGTTGAATTCTTTTTCTGTATCTATATAGATGATCATGTGATTTTTATCCTTCCTTTTGTTAATGTAGTATATCACATTGGTTGATTTGTGGATATTGACTCATCCTTGAATCCCTGGGATAAATTCCACTTGATCATGGTGTATGGTCCTTTTTATACATTGTTGAATTCAGTTTTCTAATATTTTGTTCAGGATTTTTGCATCTATATTTATCACAGATATTGGCCTGTTATATATATTTTTTGTAGTGTTTTTGTCTGGTTTTGGTATCAGGGTAATGATAGCCTCATAGAATGAATTTGAGAGTGTTCCCTCGTCTTCACTGTTTGGAATAGTTTGAGAAGGATAGGTATTAGCTCTTTTTTAAATGTTTGGTAGAATTTCTCTGTAAAGCCATCTGGTCCTGGGAGTTTTTTTTTTTTTTAATTACAAATTCAATTTCACTACTAGTGATCAGTCTGTTCAGGTTGTCTATTTCTTCCTGATTCAGTTTTGGAAGGTTGTATGTTTCTAGAAATTCATCCATTTCTTCTAGGTTTTTCAATTGTGGGCATATAACTGTTCATAGTACTCTCTTATGAATTTTTGTCTCTGTGGTATCAGTTGCTATTTCTCCTCTTTTAATATTTCATGTTTGGGGGGGGGTAGTCCCCTCTTGTTTTTCTTGATGAGCTTGGCTAAAGGCTTATCAATTTTATTTATCTTTTCAAAACAAAAACAGCTGTTGGTTTCATTGATCTTTTTTTTGGTCTCTATTTTATTTATTTTCTTTCTAATCTCTATTATTTCCCTCCTTCTGCTGATTTTGAACTTTGTTCTTCTTTTTCTAATTTCTTTTTTTAATTAATTAATTTATTTTATTTTAATTTTGGCTGCATTGGGTCTTCATTGCTGCGTGCAGGCTTTCTTTAGTTGTGGCTAGCAGGGGCTACTCTTCGTTGTGGTGAGTGGGCTTCTCATTGCAGTGGCTTCTCTTGTTGCAGAGCATGGGCTCCAGGCACACAGGTTCAGTAGTTCTGGCTTGCAGGCTCTAGAGCACAGGCTCAGTAGTTGTGGTGCACAGGCTTAGTTGCTCCGCGGCATGTAGGATCTTCCCGGACCAGGGCTCGAACCCGTGTCCCCTGCATTGGCAGGTGGATTCTTAACCACTGCGCCACCAAGGAAGCCCTCTAATTTCTTTAGATGGTAGGTTAGGTTGTTTATTTGAGATTTTTCTTGTTTCTTGTGTAGGCCTATATTGCTACAAACTTCCCTCCTGGGACTGCTTTTGCTACGCCCCATAGATTTTGGAAAGTTGTGTTATTTTCATTTGTCTCAAGGTATTTTCTGATTTCCTCTTTGATTTCTTTGTTGACTCATTGGATTTTTAGTAGCATGTTGTTTAGTCTCCACATGTTTGTGTTTTTCCCATTTTTTTCTTCCTGTAATTGATTTCTAATTTCATACCATTGTAATTGGAAAAAATGCTTGATATAATTTATGGCCTCTTAAATTTGTTGAGACTTGTTTTGTGGCCTAGCATGTGATCTATCCTAGAGAATGTTCCATGGGCAGTTGAAGAGAATGTGTGTTCTGCTGGGTTTAGATGGAATGTACTATAGATATCTATTAAGTCCAACTGACCTAAATAGCCATTTGAGTCTGCTGTTTCTTTATTGATTTTCTGTCTGGATGATCTGTCCATTGATGTTTGTGGAGTGTTAAAGTCCCCCACTATTATTGTTTTGTTGTCTATTTCTCCATTTAAGTCTGTAAATATTTGCTTTGTATATTCAGGTGCTCCTATATTAGGTGCATGTATGTTAAGGTGTGTCATATTTTCTTGTATTGATCCCTTTATCATTATATAATACCTTTTTTTGTCTTTTGCTATAGACTTTGTTTTTTTTGTCTTTTGCTATAGACTTCGTTTTACAGTCGATTTTGTCTGACATGAATATTGTTACCCTCACTTTCTTGCTGTTTCCATTTGCATGAAATATCTTTTTCCATCCTCTCACTTTCAGTCTGTGTGTGCCTTTACCTCTGAAGTGAGTCTCTTGTAAGCAGCATACAGATGAGTCTTGTTTTTTAACCCAATCACCTACCCTATGTCTTTTGATTGTAGCCTTTTGTCCATTGACATTTAAAATGATTATTAATGTGCTTGTGTGCTTTTCTCTCTAGTTTTTGTGAATCTGTTATAGGTTTTTGATTTGTGGTTACCATGGGATTCCACATATATGTTGGCCTATAGCTATATCTACTTTTTAAAAATTGGTAGTCATTTAAGTTTAAACACATTCTAAAAGATGTACATATTTTTACTCTCCTCGCCCACGTTTTGTGTTTTTGATGTCATATTTTACCTCTTCATGTTTATCCCTTCATTGTTTATTGTATTGATAATTATAGTTGATTCTATAATTTTTTCTCTTTTAATCTTTGTACTAGCTTATTTAAGTGATTGCACCATAGCCCTTACTACATATTTGCCTTTACTAGTGGGATTTTTCCTTTCCTCTAGGTTTGACTCCTTGTTGTAGCCTTTTCTTTTCCAATTAGAGGAGACCTTTTAACATTTCTTTTAGGTAGGTTTACTATTGTTGAACTCTTTTAGCTTTTGCTTGTCTGAGAAATTCTTTATCTCCTTTAATTCTAAATGATAACCTTGCTGGATAGAATGTCCAGGCTTGCAAGTTTTTCCCTTTCAGCACTTTTAATATACCATGCCACTCCCTTCTTGCCTGCAAAGTTTCTGCAAAAAAATCAGCTGATAGCCTTGTGGGAGTTCCCTTCCATGTGACTCATTTGTTTTTCTTTTGCTTCCTTTAGAATTCTCTCATTATCTTTAACTTTTGCCTTTTTCATTACTGTGTGTCTTGGTTTGGTTCTGTTTGGGTTCATCTGGTTTGGGACCCTCTGTGCTTCTTTTATCTGGATATCTGTTTTCTTTATCTTGTTTGGGAAGTTGTCAGCCATAATTTCATCCAATACCTTTTCTATCCCTTTCTCTCTCTCTCTTCTCCTTCTGGGATCCCTGTAATACGAATGTTGTTATACTCGATATTGTTACAAAATGTCCCTTAAAATTCTCATTTTTAATTTTTTTTTAAATTTTTCTGTTCTGAATGGGTGATTTCCACTGTTCTATCTTCCAGATCACTTATGCATCTTTCTGCATCACTTAATCTGCTGTCAATTCCTTCTAGTCTGTTTTCCATTTCAGTTGTTGTATTCTTTAGTTCTGACTAGTTCTTTTTTATATTTTCTAGTTCCCTGTTAAAATTCTCACTGTGTTCATCTAGTCTTTACCTAATTCAGTTATCATTCGTATTACTAATGATTTGAACTCTTTATCTGGTAAATCATTTATTTCTCTTTCGTTAATTGTTTTTTCAGGGGTTTTCTCTTCATTCATTTGAAATAAATTCCTTTGTTGTCTCATTTTGTTTAACTTTCTCTATTTCTATGAAATTAGGAGAAACAGTGACCTATTGCAGTCTAGTCCTTATATAAGAACATCCCTACATAGTCTACGTGTGTCCAGTGGCTTTGGTTGGATAGCTGGGTCTGACTGTGAGCACACATCATGTCTTTCCCCAGGGTGTGCTGGCAGCTATCGCCTTGGTGGAATGTGGGGCTGGAGATGAGGGTCTAGAGCCAAAGTCACATGTGAGCCAGGGCGTTTCCTCTGCTCAGTGGCCAGCACCACCCTAATGGAGGTAGGATCGAGTCCCAAGTTGCTGGAGCAGAATCCCTAAGGGTTGAATCCAAGCTGGTTCTATTCCCTCTAAGAGTGTGCTCTCCCCCATCCCAGCACCTGCGCCCTCGGCCCAGAGGTGAGCAGTGCTAGAGCAAGAGGGCCCGAAGCAGGCACTCAGCATGAGTCAGGGTGTGGCCCATTGTGGTCCTGGCCCCAGTTGGTGTTCTGGATTGCTTCTGATCTACTTCCTCAGTAGGTAGCAGCAATGGCCACCCTCACCCCATTTAGATGCCATTCTGGGTCCAAGCCAGCTCAATGCCTCACAAGTACTTACTCCTCTTGGCCACTGCAGCTCTCTCCCTGTGTGGAACTGTGCCATGGAGCCAACGGGGCCAGAGCAGACTCTGGGACAGTCACAGAAAACTGGCCAGATTCCTGGGTAGTTGTGTGCGTGGTGTTCACGAGCAGAGTCTAGGTTTCTTAAAGCCCTCCTCTCAGTCCCACTGGTTTTCAAGCCAACTAAGAGGACTCATAAGTGTCAGCCCCCATGGCTGGAGTACCCAATATGTGGCTCAAACCACTCACTCCCCAGGGAAGATTTCTGAGCCCATGTAATCCCCCCTCTTCTGTGTCCCCTCCCAAGTGCACAGGTCCAACCTGATTGCTTTTCTTCCCTTTCTACCCAATTCCATGTGGATCTTTCTTACAGCCTTGATAGTACAGGAGTCTTTCTGCGAGTCTCCAGTTTATTTTCATGAAAATTGCTCCACATGTAGATGTATTCTTGATGTGTTCATGGGAAGACATGAACTCTCAGTCCTACTATTCTACCGTCTTGGTCTTGACCCCCAAAAGAGAAGTTGTTATTGCTAACATTTATTGATTCCACGTACATGTCAGGATAGCTTCAAAATATAAAAAGAAGAAAGCTGTTTTATTTTAATATCTTACCTAATTGTAACTTTTAAATACAACATAGTGGTGGTAATTTTCCAAACGATGGATACTCTCAACACACTTCTTTGTGTATCAACTGCTACTGTTTTTTTTTTTAATTAGGTGACTAAGAGAGGCATTTTGAGCATGTATCATATAGCAACTGTATTTCATAAAATAATACAAAATCTATTTTATTAAGCCCCTTTGCTTCCCTTAAGAGGAAAAAAGCTATGTAGGTCTCCATTACACAGGTAGAGTGAAATGCACCCTATAGTTCTGTTAAATTATAGAGAGCTGGCCATGTGCATCCAGGGGTAGGAATGGTTTGCTGAGACATACAGGCCCAGCAAAGGAAGGCAAAGGCATGGTAATCATCATAATAGTGACAACTTTAATAGTAGAAATGCTTCAAAAATTAGTGTTTTACAGCAGGTAAACCTGCAGCTTGTACATAACATCTGACCTGGTCTGTGCTCCAAACATCTCCAGTTAAGAACAGCAAATGCTCAGTGCCAAGAGAGACCAGCAAGATTCCTAAGCCATGATGAATATGAGGAAAGGAGGGAACAGGGCACCCATGCCATGGCCAACCTGCTCTTCCCAGTCACCCAAGGTGATGAAATGTGTGACTGTCACAAGACTCAGTAATACTGTTATAATTGGGTTGTACAGGGAATAGATGCCAGCTGCAGAAACAGTATGTGCTTTGACAAGGAGTGTGTTGCAAGCCACTGCCAGCCTGTGCCTGCTGCCAGCTCCACTCAGCTACAAATAGAAGTGATGATGCACAGTGGGCCACAGTTCTCAGAGTAGCCTTCGCCAGCCACTGCTTTAAGACCAACCAGGATCTAGAATTCCAGAGTGGTCATGGCAGTCTTCAAATCAGTTACACATTACAGAATGGTACTTCTCAAAGGATGTCCACCTGCATTGGCATAAAAAAAAAAAAAGCTTGTTTAAAAGATGCAGCTTCTTCCCCCACCCCGGACCTACTGAATCAGAATCTCTGAAAGCAAGGCCCAGTAAACTGCATTTTTAAGATTTCTTGGTGTTTCTTATGAACCCTTTGGTTTGAAAACCAGGGTCAAGTGAGCCAAAAAAGGGATACCAAAAGCACAAACTACAAAACCATATAAAGTAGAGGAAAATAATATCATCTCGCATTCTTATTATGCTTTGTAATTTACCAAGTACTTTTATATGTAATCTCATTTCTCCACAGCTACATTTACAGAAAAGACAATACTTAGGAAGTCTGAGTTGTCCAAGATTAGAAACATAGTTTTAAAAAAATTTTTTAAAGGTTAGGAATAGAGGGACTTCCCTGGTGTCATGGTGGTTAAGAATCCACCTGCCAATGCAGGGGGACACGGGTTCGAGCCCTGGTCCAGGAAGATCCCACATGCCACGGAGCAACTAAGCCCGTGAGCCACAACTACTGGAACCCATGTGCCTAGAGCCCATGCTCCGCAACAAGAGAAGCCACTGCAATGAGAAGCCCGCGCACTGCAACGAAGGGTAGCCCCCGCTCGCCACAACTAGAAAAAGTCCGCGCAGAGCAGCGAAGACCCAACACAGCCAAAAATAAATAAATAAATAAATAGAGTTATTTTTTAAAAAAAGATTAGGAATAGAACAAAGGAATTTTAGTAATGTCTAGAGCTCCTTCCACTCTACTCTTCTGATTCACAGTAATAATAATTATGATGACATGAATAACAATGAAAAGAAAAAAATGATAGCAGCCATACCAATGTGCCAGGCCACTGTGCTAAAATTCTGTGTTCATTATTGCATTTAATCTCCATAACAACACATGAAATACTATGCTTCCAGTTTTAAAGTTGAGGAAATTAAGGCTCAGGAAAATTAAATTAGATTGCCTGAGATCATAGAGGAAGAAAGTCATGGTGCCTAGATCCAAATGTTCTGCCTGACTTTAAAGCATGTGCTCTGATCACTCTGCCCTACAACCTCTCTGGTATGACTCACTCAGTCTAGCTACAAAGTGGCTCCATTGCTTGAAGATTAAACCTGGCTTCACTTTCTCACAATAACCAGTGTAGTCGGATCTGGCCTGATGAAGTGAATGAACTTCTCAATGACTCCCTTAGCACTGTATCCTCTTATGCTCATGCATCAGCAGTGTACTGACTTCCCATTTGGTGCCATACTTTGTGCTTGGTGATGGAAATACAATGATGAGTAACATGAAGTCCCTGCTTTGGTGGAATTTACATCATGGTATAAGTTTAAGGCTGTACCAGTTCACACTAGGTCCTACTTCCCTGACCAGAAGCCCACGATCTAGAGATTTTACCACTACTGTGTCTTTGTTAATACAACACCCTGATTCTCCTAACTCTTGGCCAACTTCTCGCTTGGTAAATTTTAGCAAATCCAAACCCTTCATCGTTAATAGCTTTTAATGGTCTCAGGTGCTACATTCGCGAAAGACTGCGATCATTGTGTCAGGACTTTTTCAGTTGCAAGACAGAAAAAGCAAAACAAATTGACTCACACAAAGAAAGAATTTTTTGACTCATTAAATGGAAAATTGTAGGGATTTTCCAAGTACAGCTGGATTCAGGTAGTCAAGCAACGTTGTCAGAAAGTTATCTCTCATCATCTCTGGCTTCTGCTTTCCTCTGTCAGGTTTATTCTCTTGTAGGTTCTTCCAACACAGTGGCAAAATAGCCAACAGCAACTACAATCTCACCTCCTACTCTATTTATAAACATCAAGGAAGGAATTTCTCTTTTCCAGAACTTTGACAAGAAACCCAGTCTTGACTGCGATTAGCTTGGCCTGGGTGACCTAAAAATGTAGCACTTTGTTCAGACCTGAATCATAGGCCCCTAGGAAATGAGTTTGGCCTCACCCAAAACACCTTGATTGGAAGTTGGCGAGAGCTGCTTCCCCAAAGACAAAACAAGGTGCTATTATCAGAAGTAGATGTTGAGCAGGGAAAAGCAGTAGATATACATTAAAACCATCTAGTGGGGACTTTAAAACAATATCCCAATCTAGAGTAACATTTCTAGAATTAAAAAATCAGTACTAAGAGCAAGAAAATGGGAGAAGAGGGAAAGAGACAGGGAGGGAAATGGAGCATGTAAATATTTTATTTCCTTCAAATACCATCAAGTAGATTACTTTTATTTTATTTATGCAAAAGATGAGGCCCTTCCACATAGACAAATAAGCCTTGGGTGACCCTAGTAGTGTATATCCCATTAGATGGATCAAATTGACCTCAACAGAAGGTTCACTACGGGCCCTTTGATTAAGAATATGATTGTAGTGCTAATTTGGGAGAGAAAAGTTTAATTCAGTCAAATATTCAGGCACTTTGAACACAGCAGCTATTAGGTCCTTTCAGGCAAGTGCTCCAATTATATTTTTCTTTCTGGTTCTATTGATATTTTGGTATCCACAACATTTTGTTTAGGCATGATTTAGAAGCCTACTGTCTCTTACTAGTGGTGAGAGAAAAGTTGGAGAATAACTTGGAAAATTATTTAATCTCTTTGTAAAACAGAGATGGTAAAATAGAGCCATCTCCCAAAGCTGTTGTGGGAATTAAATGAGTTTGTTCAAGGAAAATACTTAAGATAGTGGTTGCCACATTGATAGACATGTTATCTATTATAATTATTTTAGTGGTACTTAGCAAACAGTTTGATAGTGGACTTGTTTAAGGCAACCATTAAGTTATACCAATAATCAGATTTTTGCCTTGAATTATTATTCAAATACTTTTATTAATACTTCTATATGGTAAGAACTTGAGGTCAGCAACAGCTGTAGTCTCTGTATCTCTCCCACAAAACCTAGCATTTGTTGAATGAATGACTGAATAAATGAATGGAAACAAAAGGAGCCATATCTTCTGTCCTCACCTTCTCAAATTGTCTTTCCTTCAAGTTCCTGTTTCCTGAAAAGGATAAAAATATAAGAGCATTTTCCTTCACTGCAATAAATATATTTTCAAAGATTATTCCTAGAAAGGGAAAAGCCTTAACTCCCAACGAATGAATACTTGATTGGTGCAATTTCAAGAACAAGGACAGGCAGAAAAGAGAGAGATTTTGGATCAGTGAACATTCCTGGCTGCGCTGAAATCAGCCAGAATAATTTAGCTTTTCACATCAGCAGACTTAGAGACCATATTTATTCTTTCTCATTCTTCATAGCACCTTTGAAGCAAGACTGAAGGCTTGTGAGTACTTGTTCCCCCTCAAATCTCAGCACGAAGGCTGATGGCCACTGAACCTATGCTCAGTTACAGCCCTTGTCTCTATTAGGCAGCTTCCACATTTTCCTCCCAAAATGCATGAATGGGAACGAAAACTGCCAGTTCTCTAGAGTAACATCTGAGGCACTCTGTGAGTACCGACACGCTGCAGAATGGTCACAGATGGCCACCCAGGGACAACCATACGACTGCATAGACTTCTGCAGAGAGCAATATGTGCTGGGAAATGTGGCCAAGGTCCACATGTACATGCCCACACTGGAATCACGTAGACTTGTGCTGCTGCCAGGGGGCTCCCTGAGGAGGGAGGAGATTAAGCAGGTGTCCCATTTTCGAAAAGTCCCTCCCCTTTTATGACAAAGAGATTAAGACCTAGTTCCATGTGCAAACAGCTTTCTGAATCTCTCTCTTCCATTTAGAACACAGCACTGCAGCAGAATCCTTCCTCCCAGTATCCATGATTTTCTACCTATTAGCATTTTTATACCCTCTGTGCTTAACAGGTTAATGGAGCTTTCATCTCTTATAATGCCACCAGAAATACAATGTTATCTATAATAAATTCCGCCAAAATGCACATCCAGCCAGCGTTCTTCGTAAACATTTCTTTAATAGAGTGAGCTGAGGCACTGATCACAAGCTTCATGCCCTAGAAACCTGACCGTCTGGGAGGGTCAGTCCTTGTCTGTGGAATCACAACTAGAACTTATTCTCGTGAGGTGAAAGCAGAAGGCAGACGTTAAAAAGATTATGGCATTGTTTTAAATATATGTTTGCATGGTCGAAATACAAATATTTTAAAATATGTTTATAAAAATAATCGTATACTTCCTCACAAGCTTAAGAATTACTTTTTTGTGTCACCAGATATCTTTTTAATATTCCAGACACTGAATAAATCTTTTTGTCCGCCTTATTGTTCCTGGTGCTGATCACTCAAGCAGTTAATGCCCCCAGACTATCTCTGCTGTGACATTCCATTCCCTTTAGCTTATTCTTGAATTCATTTTTAAAAATCTATTTACAGCTAAAGTTTACAGTCTACTTGGGATGTTTACTTGGATGGACTCTTATTTTGTCTAGATTAGATAAATGAAATACATTGTGATCTTTTGTTCATCAAGCTTACCGATATTAGCTCCTGCTGAATTATTTAAAATATTAAGAAAAAATAAAAATGATTATACATCCAATATAATACATTTTAAAAGAGCACTATGATTTTTAACTAGCTTTATAGTTCAAAAATTAAAAAGCTAAGAACTTTTCTCTTTAATATTCATTTTATATTTTGATTGTATAAAAGCTATAGGAAACCTGAAAATATATTTCTTGACATTTTAAACTATCTGAATACACAGATGGATAATGTTTAACTACATATTTTTTTATGAGGTTACCTGTCACCTAACAGCAAGTGTAATTGCAGGTTCAAAATGCAGCTCTGGAATTCTTTTGCAGCAAGTCCTTCAATCATTAGAGCCACAACTTCTATAGGTATATGCAACAAAATTTATATGCAGAAAAGCAAGATAAAATTTTATTTATCCTTTAGAGTCTCAGGGCATTCCTTGGATGTTTCATTAATATTGTTAGATTTATCCCAGGGAATAAACTGCAAAATAGTGACGCACATAATTTGCTTTTGAAGTACCGATGTGAATCACAAAGATTCCCATGTTAATTGGAGTGTGCTTGTTCAGCACTTTATATGCCAGTGCAGCCTTCTCTGAGTTCATTACATTGTTGCATAGGTTTTGAAAACATTATTCATATTGCACAAGTCAACTCTTGTGCAACAGTGATGAGAACTGTAGGAAAAAACCATGCTAAAATGAGATTGGTCCATTGGGCATGGTATACCTATTAGGTCATGCCAGTTAAGTCGTTTCTGAAACGAGGTATTTGTTTGAACTAAAATAGGTGTTATTCTTAGTTGGCAATGCGAGTTCTGAACTTGCATCTTACAATGAGCAACTTGTTATGATAACTAAAAGGATAGAAAGGTTTTCATCCAACAAAAGAGAATCTGTGTTGGGTACTATGGGTAGGGCGTGTCTTCTTATGAAGTTTAGGGTGCTTTAGGGGAGGACTACTTCAAACCCAAATATTTATCCTAAGCCATCACTTTTAGGTTAGGTTCTATTTTCTATTTATGTATCCTCTTTCATGGAGAAAATAAAAAGAAAATTAGCAATATTATAGGAGCAGCATAAATTATGCATTTTTTAAAATGGAAAAGATCAGACAAAAGTATAACAGGACCACAGTATTATTATAGTATATTTACTTTTCTCTTCTTACTGTTAAAGTTTCCAGTAATGTAAACATTAGAATTTGAAACTTAAAAATAAAGAATCTGGAGCAGAAAAGTTAATGGGTAACTACTATTGCAATAAAAAATAAAATAAGGGTTCTGACACCCAATTAATGGTGCCTAGTGAAAAGGAAAATATCTTCCATGACACCTTTAAATTTGGCAGTTCTTATAACAAAGTATAGCAACAATAACACTTCATTATTTTTGATGGCATCTATAGTGTGGTAGCACTAAGAGCAAATCATTCTGAAGAATAATATATTAAACTCAATTTAAAACAAAAAAAATCACCAAACACCAACAGTTTAATGTAAACTACTATATTTTGTTCCTTTTTTCCTTTAAAAATGTTATATTTAGGGAAATTTTAAAGAGACTGTTTCAGAGAATAACGTATCTTATACATACAATGATTTTTAAGTACAATTTGAAGTCCTATTCTCATTTTATATAGTGTTAAACTAGTATTTGGAATTTAAAATTTGATTTATAAAATACCTATTATGTATTTCAGCTAAACATATTTCACATAGATTCATGATTGAAATACAAAAAGAAAAAAAGAGGAGAAAAAGAAATAGCTCTAAGTAAAATTTTATCATAAAATTCTCCCCTCAAATAACAGTCACCTGGTTAGACAAATCGACAGAATAAGTTTGAAATAACTGGTCTCTGGGGCTTCCTGTCCTTCTGGCAAATGTACCAATTATTATAATTACAGAGCCTTCTGGTAGTCTAAACTTGGTTCTTAACCCTTTCCTAACTTTGCCTTCTGCTCTGTTTATAAATCTGCTTGAGGTCACTTAAACCATCATTGCCACTACCTGTCTGTATGCCACTTAAAAGCTGCTTAACTTCACTCTGTGTTAGTTTCCTCATTTGTAAAATAGGAATAATAATAGTACCAACTCATAGGGCAATTGTGATGACTAAATGAGATGATACAGTGGCTGGCGTATGTAAATGCTCGATAAGTGTCAGCTACTATTATTTCTATCAAATGGATGATAAATTCTGTATCATTCCTAGATAAATTTTAAAATAAGCAAAACATGTCTTAAATATGTTCAGTTTAGGGACTTCCCTGGTGGTGCAGTGGTTCAGAATCCGCCTGCCAATGCAGGGGACACAGGTTCCAGCCCTGGTCCGGGAAGATCCCACATGCCGCGGAGCAACTAAGTCCATGCGCCACAACTACTGAGCCTGCACTCTAGAGCTCGCGAGGCACAACTACTGAAGCCCGCATGCTTAGGGTCCGTGCTCTGCAACAAGAGAAGCCACCGCAATGAGAAGCCCGTGCCCTGCAACGAAGAGTAGCCCCCGCTTGCCACAACTAGAGAAAGCCTGCACCCAGCAAAGAAAACCCAATGCAGCCAAAAAATAAACCAAGAAATTTATTTAAAAAAAAAAAAAAGAGTGAAAGAAAGCAGAACATTAAAAAAAAAAAAAATCAGTTTTTCTACTTTTTTTCTTTTCTCCCAAGTCCATGCCTTACCCTCCATGTTACGTGCCTCCCTTCCCCCCACCTCCCACCCCACCCTTAGAGTTGACACTCTGCAAGAAACTCTGGTCCACACAATCAGGGACTCGGGCTGGGAAATGTCAGGAAGCAGATGGAACATTGGGTGAACATCAATATGTTTGCCAGTCTGCCTTTCTGAGCACCAAACATTCCTTTGCTCCCTTCTTTCTACACATGGATCCCATTCAAGCCCTCCTCAAGGGAGAAAGCTGGAAGGCCCATCCTCTTGGCATCCTCATCAAAGTCTATTATCTGTGAGGGATGCATAGTCATCTCTAAATCAATTTCAAATGTGAATCCATCTGTCCTACAGCCACTCAATGCACAGTGATGGAACAGTTACCACAGTAAAAGTCCTGTTGAAATAGGATGGTTGAGAGACACACAGAACCCACTGGCCTGTATCAATTATGAAATTCTACTAAGCAAACTTTATGAAGTCTTCCAGTCAAGAATATGGAGATCTTCCTTTTAATTAGGCCCTAATTCCACTCCTTAGGAATATCTCCCTGGCTCCATCCTCTAAGAGATTTTTTTCCCTTTTCAGTATCCTCTTTGGCTGTGACTGAAGTGGTTAGAAAAAGCCCCATAGGGGATGCACAGATTTCTCAGTTACATGCACATGAGGAGGATGGAGTCCCAAGACATTTTAAATCTTGAGCAATCACAGGCCTTTAGTCCAGGTTCATGGGTTCTTTAGCAATGTGATTTTAACCAAAAAAAAAAGTGATAGGTTTCTTTCATGAAATAACCACAGTTCATTTCAATACATAGTCTCATATTCCCTTTGTTTATTTTTGTTTATTTTTTTTTTTTTGCTTCCTCAACACCACCACCTCCATCATCTCCTCCCTCTGCAACACACACACACACACACACAGAGTATTTCTCTTTCAATTTAAGGGGCACTCCTTGAGACTGCAGGCTTTCTTGTGGAAAGCTAAATCTTTAATCTGCTTTTTGCATGAGCCTTTCTGTCCAACTGAACAGTTTTTCTGGTGCCATACACTTGGTATGATCTTCTCCCAGGGGCAGTTTAATCAACTGAAAGATTTTTCTGGGGATTTTCCCACTGCAAGCTGGATGCACAGGACATCCCTCATGTCCTAGGAGATTATACAGCCACAGATAATGGAAACCTAGATCCCTGAATCACCACATGGAGGAAAGCTGACTACAGATCAGAAACTGCAGAATCAGACTATTCCATGAGTAAGAATTAACTTCTCTTGTTTTCAACCATTGAACTTTACAGGTTTATTTCTTACTACAGTTGGCAGTTCCCCACTTTATACAATCAATTGCTCAGGAACATTCTAAAAATATTGTTTTATTTGTTGATATAGTAGGTGGAATTATTACTCAGTGGATAGTAATTGAGATAGTATTTTTATAGAGTACATATAACACCTTGTATAATGACCAAAATGAAAAATAATCATGTACAGGTTTGCCAAGAGATGCAATTTATTTGCTGTTCACCTAGTTTTCTGTTGATCAAATTAAAATTTGAATTATAATAACCATTACTTAAAAAAAAGCAAAGCTTGATGCTATACAACATATACATTTAATAGCTAAAATGAGCCTAAACTATATAAGAAACAAAAAACATCATGTAAAAGAAATATCAATGTATACCTTCCAAGTTGACTGATCAGCATGTAGAGATTAAACATAATGATTTTTTAAAATAGCAATGATTGCCACTAGGCCCCATTTTTAGCCTTTGAATTATTGACAACATAGGAGTCTGGCTATAAGGCATTTTTTTTGTGTTACCCGTTTACTGTGTCCAGAAACAACAGTTTATTATTAGATATAAAGTTAAAAGGAAGAAATTCAACTTAGCTTTTAAATATAAAATATAGCAACATTGATATCTTCTAAGTTTAACACTAGGACACATAGAAAATGTTATTTTCTCTTTAATTATTCCCTTTTTAACTCATTAGAGTTATCTGTACCATCGGACCCTTGGGCTTGTTTTAATATTTAAACATTTTCTGTATGATAAAGTAATTTTAACAAAACCCTGAAAATGAAAGATGAAGCTGGATTTTCAGAATTGGCTCTGTTTTCTTTTCCTTTTAAATCAGTGGTTAAATGGGAGTCTGGGGGCAGGCTGCATATTATATGTAGAAACAGGTTTATATCAGTGTCTTCCAAGAGGTAAAATATACACTGCTCAGACTGGATTAAAATATTAGAACAAAGAGGTGATCCACCTTACTGGTGATCAAAGAAATGCAAGTTAAAACTAACCACACAGGACTATTTTTCACACCTGTCAGAATGGCAAAATTTTTAAAAAACTGATTGTTCTTACTGTTGAAATGCATGTGGGGAGTGGGCACTAATTTGGTGTTAGTTCAGCATCACTATCCCCCCTTTTAAAGTCCCTTTCATCACAGAAAGGAAGCTAGGAGTTGCCCTTTTCCAGATCTCCTTCATTGCATGGTTCCAGGTACCATGCTAATGAGACTCTTGTGCCAGATTAGTGATGCTGAAGGGAGGGAAGGAACATCATTCTCCAGAGGCTGTTGCAGCCAGATGAGTGTGCAGATGTGAGATTCTTACTAGCTCCAGAGACCCACATGTCCCTGCTGCTGACTGAGGTAGTTAGTCAGAGCTTCCCAGAGACCCCTGGAGATTTTGGCAATTTACAGGTAAGTACTGATAGGTTCTAAAGAATCACCAGAAATCATTGCTGCAGCCAGAAATCCTTGCTGGCAGCTATCTGAATCTGCTTCCCTAGCCCTTCCAAAGGTTGTAGAAGCTTCTCATTCCAAGTACTAAAATCTCTGATTTATGGAATTCATAGAGTACCCTCTGATTTCTTGACTAAACCCTGACTGATAAAGGCTTTCTCAAAAAGTCTGGTGAGAATCTAGATTATTATAACACTCTTATTATAATGTGATATACAGAATTCTAAAATGACCTTCAATGGCCCATATCCTTTTATTCTCCCTTCACATTTAGGGTGAGACCTGTAACTTGCTTCTAATCAATAGAATATGGCAAAAATGATGGGATGTCATTCTCATGATCATATTGCATTAGATGACAAAAGTGAAGGGACTTTGGGTGTAATTAATCAATCAACTTTAAGTTAATTAAAAGGGATATTATCCTGAGTGGGCCTGGTCCTGAGTGGGCCCTCAGTAGAAGGTCTAGAGTCAGAAGATGCAGAGAATCTCTCTTTCTGGTCTTGAGGAAGCAAGCCAGCATGAGTTCTATAGTTACAAGGACTTGAATTCTGCCAACGATTACATGAGTTTGGAAGAGGCCTGGAACCTCAGATGAGACTCCAGCCCCATCTGACACCTTGATTGCAGCCTTGTGAGACCCTGAGCAAAAGACCTAACTAAACCATGCCTGGATTCTTGGCCATTGGAAACTGTGAGAAAATAAATGTATTTGTTTAAGCCACTAAATTTGTGGTAATTTGTTATACAACAATAGAAAACTTAACATAAATATCATTTGATAGTACCTATTAAAACTTTTTAATTATAACTGTTTTTGACCTAACAATTCCAGTGTGATTCTTTAGAATTTAGCCTACATAAATAATAGTAAAAGAGTACCAGCTTATATGCATAACTATATCCACTCTACATTTACTGAAACTTAAAAGCAAATTGCTCAACAGTACTTTTAGTTTTGTTCCATTTTGTTATAAAGTTTATGTAAATGTTTATGTATATTTATATTCTTGTGTGTGCATAGAAAATTATCTGTGTATACCTTTGAATATCTGAAAAATGGTTAACCCTAGGGAATTAGATACAAAAAGGGTAAGATGAGGAGATGCCTTTATTTTCTCCTTCCAACAGTAGCACATTGTGTAATTTTTTTTAACTGTGTGAGTGATTCACTCTTGTAAATGTTTTTAGTACAAAAAGTTGTTAGAACTGAATGATGGAATCTGGAATAGCTTCATTTGCATTAAGTGCCTGGAACAATACCCTGCTCCAGGTAGGCTCTCAGTAAACAGTCGTTAAATGAATAAATCAAGCTATTACATTCAGAAGGTATTAGTCCATGAGATGAGGGAGGAGTTACTAATGTTGGATTTCACCCATAAAGAGATCTGAGCTGTGATAGAATTGACAGCTGACAGTTGCTTTCCAGGAACAAATGATAAAAAAGCTTTGTTCATATTGTTCTTGAAAAGCTAATAATAAAATTAAGCTGTTACCAAAATAGGTTCAATTATATATTTAATCATTGGTGGTGGGATTTTTTTTTAATATTCTTGAAAAATACTAAAGATCTTAAGGTTTTAAAATAGAGATTATGCAGCCTGTTCAATATGACGCAAATAAGGTCTGGCTCTACCATATTTTTCTTAACATCTTTCAAATAAATTTTCAAAGAAAGGGCAGTGTGTTGCTAAATGAAAAAAGCTTCTTAAGAGTACTATCTCAGTAAAGAATCAAATTCCCTGTTAGGTTAGAAATACACATTGGCTAAACCCACATAGATCACGAGGAAAGAGGCAAATCAAAATACCTTGGACATGGGCAGTGTGGAATTTTAATAAAGGGAAAAATGAAATTAGAAAATATTTAGCAATCAAAATGAACCCATGGATTAGTGAAATGAGTTCCACCTTCATTTTCGGTCAATCTTTATTTTAACATAAATTCTTTCCTAGAAAGTACCAGCACTTAGAAACAAATTATCTAAAATTGTGATTTCTATTTTAGGTCCATTGACAGTATAGTCACTTGGAAAACATGAGTTTGGGGGAATAAGTAGTATCAAATAAGAAAACTCATGGTCAAGTCATGTCAGTATATACTAACACCACTTGCAGTGCCTTATCATGAGCCTCGTTATAATATTCTGAGTCCATTAGTTACATATATGGGCATATAAATCTTTGTATGTCCATTGTTCTTTTAGTGAAACTTAGAAATACTAACCTCTCCAAAGCAATATTGTTATTTGAGTTGATTATTTGCATTTTTATTTGATAACATCTTGAATTTTAAATGATATTTAGCCCACCTTTTGTACTTATTTTTACTTATTTATTTTAATGCCCTAGTGCTTGATTTATTAGTATTAAACTACCTCTATGCCAAACTTTCTCAAAGTGCACTCTAGGGCCTTCTGTATTAGAACACCTGCTGGGACCTTGCTCTAAAGGCAGGTTCCTGTGACCCAGTCACACCTGCAGAATCACAGCTTCTGGATGGTGAGACCTAGGAATCTGTATTTTGAAAAAGATGCTTCAAAAACACCCTAAGACTTAGAACCACTACATTTGCAGTGAGTGTATTTGCAAAGGGCTGTAGTTAAATGGAAGAGAGAGAGCAAAGAGAGAGGGATAGGTGGTGAAGGGAGGGAAATTTGCACACTTGATTCTACCCTCAACCAAGCCTCAGGATTATAGAAACCCTTCCCGCCACACCTTTCCTTCCAGTAGAATTGGTTCTTTCACATTCAAATTCACTGTGAGAGCACAGGCGTGGGAACCTTCTCTTCCCCAGCCAGGAGTGGGTGAGCGTGAGAAAACTAGTCAATCCAGTGCAGTCTCAGTGTCAGCAGTGGAAAGACAAGACAAGGAAGCCTTCTTCTAAGACCTAAAGTTCCAGACCTTTTCTCTAGAAATTTAAGTATCCCATTTCACAACTCACTGGAAAGAGAATTGTGTTGTTCTGCCCACTGTGTCTCACAGACTTGAAAAAAGTTATTAGTGTAACTGAAATATTGTGACCTCTTTGAAGAACATGTAAGAGCTTTCTCTTTTGTTTTCATAAATCCAGAATAATAACTAATTATAATTTGTATTGTTAAAAAAAAAGATCCCTCCATAATGACAAAAGTATGGACAAATAGATCAGGGGAACAGAATAGAGAGCTCAGAAATAGATCTACACAAATACAATCAACTGATCTTTGACAAAGGAGCAAAAGCAATAAAATGGAGCAAAGATAGTCTTTTCAACAAGTGGTGGTTAACTGGACATCCACATGCAAAAAAATGAATCTAAACACAGACTTTACAACCTTCACAAAAATTAACCAAAAATAGTTCACAGACCTAAATGTAAAATGCAAGCCTATAAAACTCCTAGAAGATAACATAGGAGAAAATTACATGACCTTGAGCATGGTGATAACTTCATAGATGTAACAACACATGCGTATTCTATGAAATAAATTACTGAAAAGCTGGACTTCATTTAAATTAAAAACTTCTGCTCTGTGAAAGACACTGTCAAGCGAATGAGAGGACAAGACACAGACTGGGAGAAAATATTTGTAAAAGGCACATCTGATAAAGGACTGGTATCCAAAGTATACAAAGAACTCTTAACACTCAACAATAAGAAAACAACCTGATTTAAAAAATGGGCAAAAGACCTAAACAAAGACCTCACCAAAGAAGATAAACCAATGGCAAAGAAGCATATGAAAAGATGTCCCACATCATATGTCTTTAGGGAAATGCAAATTAAAACAACAATGAGATACCACTACCAACCTATGAGAGTAGCCAAAATCCAAAATTGAAGACACCAAATGCTGGAGAGGATGTGGAGTACAGGAGCTCTCGTTCATTATGGGTGGGAATGCAAAGTGGTAACAGTTACTTTGGAAGACAGTTTGGCAGTTTCCCTACAAAATTAAACATACTCTTACGAGCAGTCATGCTCATTGGTGTCTACCCACAGGAGTTGAAAATGTATGTCCACACAAAAACCTGCACATGGATGTTTATAGCAGCTTTATTCCTAATTGCCAAAACTTGAAAGCCACCAAGGTGTTTTTCACTAGGTGAATGAACAAATAAACTGTGATATATTTAGACAATAAAATATGACTCAGTGCTGAAAAGAAATGAGCTCTCAAGCCATGTGAAGATACAAAGGAAACTTAAATGCATATTACTAAGTGAAAGAAATCAATCTGAAATGGCCGCACACCGTATAATGCCAACTATATGATATTCTGGAAAAGGCAAAACTGTGAAGACAGTAAAAAGATGAGGGGTTGCCAGGAGTGCAGGAGGAAGGAAAGGAACAGACACAAAGGATTTTAGGGCAGTGAAATTATTCTGAATGATGCTACAGTGATGGATGCATGTCCTATACATTTCTCCAAAGCCATAGAATGTACAACACTAAGGTGAACTAATGTAAGCTATGGACTTTGGGTGATAATGATGTGTCAGTGTAGGTTCATCGATTGTAACAAATGTACCACTTTGGTGCAGTTCATATGAGAGGTAACAGGGGTATATAGGAACTCTACTTTCTGCTCAATTTTGCTATGAACCTAAAATTACTCTAAAAAATAAAGTCTATCCTTAAATGCAAACTAGGTACCAAATATAGAAATAACAAAAAAAATAATACCCCAAAATCCTCTATAAGTAATTTTCTTAAACTCTCAAAATAATGCACTTGAGCCATTTAAACATACGACTTTCCAAGTTGTCTATTATCATGGATTAATCAGTTATTAGTTCTTCCTCAGCTTAGACTAAATTCCTGTTATCAAATTGATAGAAAATTAGATTAGGAGGGCCTTAAATCATATGATTAGAACATTATTTTCACTCAGAAGAAAATTCCATTCTTTTTTCTCAGGAGTTGAAGTTTGAGTTCATTAAAACAGCTTCAAGCTTCACCTAAATCAGCCTGACAATATTGTATAAAAACCGTTTGGCCATTCTCAATTTCAAATTTACTGCAGATTCCTCATCCCCCAGTTTCTCTTATTCCGAACCATGTTGTTGCCTATATTAGCTAAAACATAATTAAGTGCTAATAATTTAAACACTTTTGGGGAAGAATTCCTGGGAAATGATGCTTTGTGCCCGGAGAGAAAGGAGAATCTCGGCTTTAGCTAAGGACCGAGTACACCGTCTGTTACCACCGCAATTCAGTGGTCCACAGGGAGTCTCCACACATGTTTGTTATATAGGTCGTGTTCAGCATAGCAACCTTCTGGTACTTTCATTCATTTGATAAGTGGAATGTACGCTGTATGTTCTAATGAGTCTCAGACATTCTAGCATGATGAGCTGAGAGATTTTTATCAGGTGGAAAATAGCTTTTGGATGTTTGTGAAAAGCAGGGGCCTTTGTAAACTTAACCATATTTAAGAAGAAATTGTTATAAAAAGTTGTAGATTGCAAGTATATTATAAAACATTTTTCTACTCATTTCATTAATATCCACTTTTCAGTTCCAGAATTAAGCTTTTATAATCTCTGTCATTTTGTACTAAGAAGTAGAGAAGTAGAAGAAACTCCAAAGATGGTTCTAACTCTATTTTTAACTCTCCAGTGACTTTTTCTTGAAAGGTCAATTACTTAGGCACGCTTTTCTTTTTTTTTCACTTACTGCAAAGGACATAATCATTCAGATTATCTTGATTGTACAATTCTTTAACTTCCTTGGAAGAAAAGCCTTATCAATGTAAAGTTTTAGATTTAATTATAGTATATTTCAAGTTTCTCTTCTTTTCAGAGGACCACTAAAAATAGGTGTAATTTTTAAAAACTAAGGTGAAATATAAACTTCCTTCCATTCTTTCTTGGGGATTGAAAGTCACTTTGTTGAAATTTCCCCACTACCCTCCCCCCACCCACCTCTCCCCTGTTGAAACCCTACCCATCCTACAAAATGTTTCCCTACAGAACTTTCTGGATTGCCCCCAACCAGATGTGCTCTCACCCTCCCTTGAACCCCATTGCATTGTTTACTTTTCTTTTGGCACTTCTTACATTCTGTCTCCTATTTATGCTATTGCCATATTGACTATTCCTTATTAAAAAGACCTTCCTTGAAAGCTGAGGCTTGGTCTCAGTCATCCTTGGCCTCCTCTCCTAGTGCTCTGGACATGTTAAGTACGCATTAAGTATGTGTTTAACTCACTTTGTCCTTTAGGTTTGGGGGGAGTAGCTATGGGGGCTGTTTAAAGTAGAATAATAATCTTGAACTATTTCAAACTCTTAATCATATGCTTCAAAATCTTTTGGGGGGGTTTATTTCTTGGTTGACCGTGGCATGATACTTTCACAATACTTCTCCCTGGGGGAGCCCATTCTCTGTGACCTTAGCTTACTACCTATAAACCAAATACTTCCAAAGTTTTATTTCTGGCCCCACGAGACTGCCTTGCAACTGCCTATTGAATTAATGCATCAAAGAACAGTTAACATGCTTTTATATTTTGTTACCTTTAAGAGAAATGTTAATGATATATTTTCTTTTTTTCTAAATTTTTATTGGAGTATAGTTGATTTACAATGTTGTGTTAGTTTCAGGTGTACAGCAAAGGGGATAAGTTATATATATACATATATCCACTCTTTTTTAGATTCTTTTCCCATATAGGTCATTACAGAGTATTGAGTAGAGTTCCCTGTGCTAAACGGTAGGTCCTTATTAATTATCTATTTTATATATAGTAGTGTGTATATGTCAATTCCAATCTTCCAATTTATCCCTCACCCCTTACCCCCAGTAACCATAAGTTTGTTTTCTACATCTGCAACTCTATTTCTGTTTTGTAGATAAGTTCATTTGTACCCTTTTTCAGATTCCACATATACGTGATATCATATGATATTTGTCTTACTCTGACTTATTTCATTCAGTATGACAATTTCTAGGTCCACCCATGTTGCTGCAAATGGCATTATTTCCTTCTCTTTTATGGCTGAGTAATATTCCATTGTATATATGTACCACATCTTCTTTATCCATTCATCTGTTGATGGACATTTAGGTTGCTTCCATTGATATATTTTCTTAAAAGCACAAATATACTGCCTTAGAACATCTCGTTGTTTTTCCTAGGAAAAATTCTAGTCTCTCTAAAAGAAGGAAACCGATTAACATAACAAGTCTAAAATAAAATTAAGAAACTGGAATTTAGTCCAGTCTGTTGCATATTTTTTTATAGGACAAGTCATTTAATTGTCTATGAACCTAATATTCAAATTAGGAATATTGTTCTTACTTGCCTGCCTTATAGCACTGAGAAGCTCACATGAGATAAAGTAGATGGTGGCACATGAAAAAGTATACAGAGGTGGACTAGGGCTAGATGAGTGGCTAAGGGCCTGGGGTCTGGAGTCAGACTTTCTGGGGTTTGAATTGTGATGTTGTCCTTGCTCCCTTTGTGTGCCTGTGTGATACCTCATCTGTAAAATGGGAGAATAATAGTATATATCTCAAGAGCTCTTGGGAGAAGTGAGAAAATCAATGAAAAGCATTTAGCACTATATCTATTATTACTCTAGTGGTGTACTTTCAATAGTGAGTTGGTTAAGATCTTTTAATGTCCCAAAGAACTTTAATCTACATTACAGGGCTCAAGCAAACGACTAATATATAAATTTCCTGGAAGGACCCAAATGACTAAACAGTTTTATAGAAGAGAGTTTGTCTGTGTGTATTTAACTGTTACATCATACACCCAAAACCTCTTAAGTAATGGTAAATGTAAAGGACAACTATCTTTAATATTATACCTAACATTCAAAAGCAAATATGATTTTAGCTCTACGAGTAAAACTTGACTTTCAACCTATTTCAATATTCCGATTTATGAAACAACTATCCTCTACACCCCAATCCATTGACTTCAAAGAGAGTTTAACTTTCTTATCACATGTTAATTGTTCAGCTCCTATATACATCCACTGAGCGAGAGCAGCTTATATGTATAATACAATGCACTGTACGTTTTTGGTCAGCAGCAAACTCTAGAGCGAAAAATAAAACCCTTCTGGTAGCCCATTTGACAATTCTTATAATTTGCGGTGATGTTTTCATTACAGTGTGTCACACAGGAAGCCTCAAAAGGATTAGACATAGACCAACTCATCCACATTTCTTCCAGCCAGTAATCATATCACCACCCACCAGTGACCCAAACTTCCTTAGTGCCAGTTCTTCCATTTACCGGATAGTGTGGCCCCTAAACTCATTAAGAAATGGATGAGCCACATAGTCAAAAATGCTATTATCTGTGTTTTATTAGACTCTGTGATTTGATCTTCCAGAAATATCTGATCCCACAACAAGATGAATGTCGGGTAAGACAAAAATATGCCAGCGGAATTTTGAAAACCACAGAGAAAATCTATAGGAAATATTAGGAAAGAAGAGGGCAAGAAACAAGTGACCTGGGAAAAAATATATAGATACCATAAAATTGGATCCATGCTATACCCTCCTTATGGTCTTACAGGGTAGATTTTGAAAATCCAGAAACCATGTGGACTGTATCCAAACCTGAATTTTTGAAAAAGCCATAGCTTTTATTGGACTAATAAAAAAAAAAAATGTTTGCTGACACAATGGCAAGACCACATTGGAAACTGTATTTGATTATTTTTTTCTCTAGTTCCTGAATTACTTTTTGTGGGTACAAAGGTGCCTAATATTCTAAAGAATAACAAAACCAGTTAAAAACTTTGGGTGTACCCGTCAATTAAAGAAGCCATCTGCAATATTTTCTTTTATTAGTAATATTTTATTTCAGTCATTCCTTTTGATACTATGAAGCATTTGACAAGATTGAGAATTTCTTTCTTCAGATTTTCCCTTCTTGATATTTAGAATGGGTATCCTGGCTTGACTCCAACCCCTTTGAAAATTTTCCACCATTTTTGTCACAGCCTTCTCTTCCTCCACCCATCCTTAGATAGATAGGTAGATAGATAGATAGATAGGCACACAGACAGGGAGACAGAGGGAGAGAGAGAGAGATTGGACCCTCTTCTTGCTCTGTACTCTCTGGTAATCTTATTCACCAACATAGCTTTATCACCTAAAAACCAATAATATCAAAATGTCGCTCTTTAGTCCTTACCTCTGTCCTGAACTTCAGATTCAAATTTTCAACTGCTGAAAGCACAGTCACCTGCAAGGATGCTGCATCATTCATAAATTCACATTCATTTTTATATTTTCTATTATTATAAGCTTATATACTTTCATGAAACTCTGCATACTGCTTTTTCTTGTCACAGTTACATTCTGGACTGCACAAACAAAAGGCTTTTGTGATTGAACATTTTCTTCTCATTGCCTTCCATAACATCTTTTGTTTAACTCTATCATACGGTAAAATAATTATTCATTTTCCTGCCTGTGTTCCTGATTACAGAGAATTTTATCTGCAGTGAGCACTATTTCTTATTAATCTTGCATCCCTACCATCAGAGCAGTGCCTAGCACAAAGGAAAAATTCAGTCAATGTTGACAAGTGGATGAATCAATCAGGCAATTCGTAAGACTGACTTTATTATCTTTACCTTTTTCACTGTTTCGATCCTTTAGTGCGGACATTATACAATTATATTTTCTACCTACACTTCATTTGTTGTAAAAGACACATTTCCCTAAAGCTTACAGTTCATAGTTACATCGTTGGTGAATTGTTTGGAGATATTAAGAGAGCGGTGACATATGTTGTCATATAATTTTCAATGTATTGATTTAGGGCAGAGAACAGGCAAGAATGAATTCCTTTTTACTGTCTCAAAGAGGCATAAATATAAGGAAGTGTTTGAGCCCTTCAGTGACTTGGAACCTCTCGCTAACGCTCGGCATCCAGCCTCCCAATGTGCATGTGGAATTCACAGAGAGGGCCCGGCTGATCCTCTGATTCCACTCCTCACCCCATCCGAGAGACATGTTTCTAGGCTGTGTTTTTTTTTGGTGCATGTCCTCGAAATTCTTTCTGTAATCCCAGTTTCAGCATTTAAAAATCAACAATAATTATATAATGTCTTTTTTCATTACTTTATTATTTAGGTAATGTATCTTAAATGTTCTTTAAAGCATTTTGGAGAAATATTAATGAATAGCATGTTTGAAGGAGATCTGGGAATATCTCTTAACATTTTTTATTCTTACAAAAATAATTTTCCACGTTTTAGCCTTTTCGTTGTAAGTTGCATTTCCCTAAACTTTTATTCATTCAACAAATATAAAGCAATGACTATGTGCCAAGCACTCTCTGATACAGCATTTTAAAAAAGTTTTTTTAATCCCACCCTCGTAAAGCTTACAGTCTAGAGAGGAAGGCACACAATAAGCAAGATAATTAAGTAAAAAGCAAGTATGCTAAACAGTGAAAAGTTCTAGGAATCAAAATTAAGCAGAGAAAGGGAAGAAGAAGGGGCATGCTTACATTTTAGGTAGAGTAGCCAGGGAAAGCCTCTCTGTGAATATGACATTTAAGTGAAGACCTGAAAAAAAGTGAGAGTAAAATCACGCAGATTTCTAAGGAAGAGCATTCCCAACGGAGACAAAAGCAGGTGCAAAGGACCTGAGGCAGAAGTATACCTGGTGTATTATAGGAAACACAAGGAAGCCAGTGAAACTGGAGCTCAGGGAGCCAGGTGGCAGATAATGGGTGTGTGGGCATGTATGTGTGGATGTGAGGGGAACAGGAGGGATGGCAGATTGGATAATATCTTGTGGATCATGTGAGAATTTTGACTTTACCCTGAGAGAGGTGGAAAGCTGTTGAAAGATATCAGGAAGAGGAGAGGCTTGTCATTATACTTAGCAGGATAATTGTGGCTGCTGCATTGAGAACAGACTATAGAAAGCTAAAGGTAGAAGCAGGAAAACTGGAAGATATTTTATTAATCCGGGCAGGAGAGGGCAGCAGCTTTGTCTAGGTAGACTAGCAGAGGAGGAAGTGATGAGTAGCATTTGGATTCTGGATATTCTTTGAGGGTGAAGGCAATTTTTTTCCCCAGATTGGATGTGGTAGGTAATAATGTAGATAAATAATACCAATTCCCCACCCCCTTGGCCTGTAATGGTTTCCTCAAATTAGGGAGCACTGTTGAATTTTTCTTAAACCTTCCACCTACTTGCACATCCAGTCAGTCAGAGAATTTCCAATTCTAAAACATGTTTAAATATGTTTCCTCTTTCCTTCCCATGCCTACTGCCCTACCCACTGACCTTCATTATTTCTTACCTGACAATTGTTACAATCTTTTAATGGGCCTATATGTTTCTAGTTTCTTTCATCTCTAATCCATCCTCTTCAAGGATATCAGAATCATATTTCCAAAGCACAGATCTGTGTCCCTCCTCTGTTTCAAATCCTCAGTAGAGCCACACTGCTACAGAACGTGTCCCAAAGGCCCTCCTTTTCCAGCCTCATCACCCAGGAATTCAGCCACACATAACCTCTTGCCATTCCTCAATTCTGTCCCATCCACAGGTTTGTATGCCTTTGCTCACTCTTTTATCTCAGTTTGAAATTCATTTTGCTTTGATAGCACCTTCTCTCTGACCCACCCCACAGGCCTGAAAAAGACTCCATCAACTCCAGCCTTGTGTCCCCAAGGCACTTGTTCATAAGCACATAGGGCACCTATGATTCTTATTCTGGCTACTGGTCTGACCATCCCCAATTTGACCCGTTTCATTTAATGCTTAGTATATAAAAGATGCTCAACATGTATCTGACAGATGTTGAAACATACACTAAATCCAAAATGTGTCTCATGCGTTTTTGTGCTTCCTTTGCCCTGAGTTTATACCCCTTTAAAATTTCATGGCAGGACTATATACATATGTAGATTTATCACAGTCATACAAAGAGATGCCCCCAGGAAGAAGCCTAGAAAAGTCAAAGCAAATGGCCCTTTCTCATTCCTTGTCCTTTTTGAGTACCTGAATCATTTGTTAGTGTTAAAAAAAAAAATTACTTACTAAACTCTCTTCTCTGTCACCACATTGCTCTTTCCTTTTGTCTAGTGGTTATTTTTCTGACTTCTTTACTTGATTCCTAGTTCTCCCTTAACAGTAGTATCTTCATCTGTGCTGCCATCACACTTCTCATCCACCACTCCTCTCGGTTTCTTTGCAGACATTAATGACTCATAAGTCTACAACTACAGCCTGACCTCTCACCTAGTCTCCCATCCTGCATTTCCAATTCCTCTTATTACTCATGTGTTAAACAACATTCACTGTATCTGCTTCCTATCTTTTTTCCAATTATCCCTTTTTGTCTGAGGTAACTATTGTTTTAATTGCTAAAATATTGTTTATTGTCTCTTTTAATTTATCCTTTACATCCAATACAATAAATATTCCTTCAGAATTCTTCGTTCTTTCTTGTCTCAACCTTAGAATCAGCCAATATACTTTATATCTGCAAGAGCAGCCCAACTAGTCCTGTTCACTCCAGAATCTTCCCCTTCCTATTTATTCTAGCTATGGCTGAAAGGCTAAATTAGGGTAGTAATTTAGTAAATTCTAAAGTCTCATTGGGTTTTACTACACCCACACACACTCGTGTTACTCTCCAATATGGGTGTTTCCAGTAAAGCAATCTGCATTCAGGAATTCAGGATCTTTCTGTCTCAACACTCCACCCATATATAGATCCTTGAGTACCTCCATTCTGCCAACAGTTAGAGAGGTCACACCACTTCTTCACCACTTTGATGAAGAAGTGACACACATCACTTCCACTCAAATTCCATTGACCAAAACTTTATCATCTAGCTTCACGTAACCAAAGAAAGACTGGGAAATAAGTCTAGCTGTATACCCAGGAAGAGCAGAAAATGAATTTCAATAAATGCATAGAAGTCTCTGACACATTCATCTTTCTGAAATAGGACTCAGAAACTTGCCCAGGGACAAAGTCTTTACTGAAAGAATAAAGTCCCAGTCCCTAGTCTAAGTGTCAAGACCTTCATAATATGATGGCACTATTGTTTACAGGCTGAATTGCCTGAGCCCAACCCAGTTATGCCATAAAGAGAGATGCCTTTTATACTTACTTCAAGATCTGACCCCAAAGAATGATAAGTCTTTCCAATTTTTAAGAGATTGTTGAACTAATCAAAGCAGCTATATTACTATCTGTGTCAGTGGCTTTGTAGATGTTTTCACTTAACATCACAGGACACTTGAGAAAAAACAGCCCAGCTAAATGCTGCTAAGAAAAACACCAGTCCACTGACTATCAGCTGTGGCCAGTTAACCAGACCAGTTCATTTCCAAGTTCATCACTGTGGCTGTTTTGACACAGTAACATCATATGAGAACATGATGCAAATCATCATCATATGAGAACTGCAGCCAAATCAGCCGTGCAGTCATCTCCACTCTAAGTAAGGTGACAGACATAATCAGATTATCACAGACATAGTTTTATTATTTCCATTCAACTAAGGTAATGTAGGAATGTTGTTGAGGAATTAGATCCAAATCTTAGAACTAGATAAATCCTACCCTTACAGACCACCTGAATCTGCTTCTCCTTTTATAAAAGAACGAAAGCACAAATCCCAACTACCTGTCACTTTAAAAAAAAAAAAAAAAAGAGGAAATATATCACTATTAGCCAAGGATATAAACACTGCAGCAGAGATATGCCCCAGCTTGCAGATGCAAACTGTCAGTGCTCTCTGCATTACACCATCCTCTCTTTGCAACATCAACTCCAGAACATAGTCAAAACAATGGAAGTTGAGAGGAGATATTGTGAAGGCAAAGTGACATTCAGCCACACAATCACTCAATTGAATGAGCAGAATTACAGTTTTTGCAACTGGAAGGTTGTCACTCAAAGTGACAGCTGGCCTTTTGCTCATTGGACAGTCCATGCGTGTAATATAATAGCTCCTCCAATTGTTGGCAAGAATAGAGCACATGGTGAAGGCAACTATCGCCTGAATTCCAAATAGCAGGAAAATTTTAGTATTGGGTTCCATGATTTGCATTACCAGTGGTGTCACAAGGGAGAATGAAAAGAAAATAATCATAAACACTAAAGAGGAGATAAACAAATACATTCTTATGATTTTTAGCTCTGCTGAGGCATTCTCCATTATTTTTTGGTGGGAACTGGGGAATAAGAACTAAGATGATTTCCCTAACTACACATCCCAGAAGGAAATATTATCCTAAATATTTAGACATTTAGGATGACAGAGGCCAAGATCTCTGTGTGTGTGTGTGTGTGTGCAAAATACTTGAAATCAGCCTTGCAAATGAACTGAAATTCACTCATAGCATGCAGTCATACCTGTTCACTACCACTAGCATGGTAGAAAGGACATCAGAAACCAGTTGGAAAAACTACTTCAAAAATGGAGGGTTATCGATATGTCCAATACTGTTGACAACTATTAGTGATTACAGTAGTAGGTTACCACAGTCAAATCTTGTCAGTCTAATTTGATGTGTTCTGCAATTCAGGCTAGAACTGATATTAGCAATCAGGAAAGAGAAGTGCTAGTAACAACAATGTAATATATCGCATTATATTCTTACTATGTGCCAGTAATTTTACCAAGCATTTTACAATCACATTGTCATTTAATACTCTCAAAAACCCTATTAAATAAAGATTATTTCCCTTCTTTTTGTTTTTAACATCTTTATTGTAGTATAATTGCTTTACAATGGTGTGTTAGTTTCTGCTTTATAACAAAGTGAATCAGCTATACATATACATATATCCCCATATCTCCTCCCTCTTGCGTCTCCCTTCTTTTATAGGAGATAGCCTAAGGCTCAGAGAGTTCTTGTGATTTTCCTTAGGTCACACAACTCCTAAGAAGAGGAACTGGGACACAAAACAGGATAACATCACATAGTGCTTATAACTCCTCTGCCAGTGATGCCACCTCACACTGCGGTATTTGTTATTCTGAATTTCCAACTTTTAAAGAACTTTAATAACTTTGAGAAAGGACCTTACGTAAAAGACTAGGACAACCAGCAAATGCATAACCAGTGATAAAGTTTCTTCAAAATTATACCAGCTACTGCAACCTGAATATAGCTGGTCACCCTCATGGAATTTTACACATAGTGCTGGATTCAAAGGTAGAAAAATTCAGTTCCAGAAATCTTGACTAACTAGAGATTTTTATGCATAATTTCTTAAAACTAAAGTATTAGGGTATCAGGGACAGAATATACATAGCATTCAACATAAAATGCTTTCTAACTATCTTATTTGACATGTTTTCTTTCTCCTCAAAATTTACAACTACCTTTCTCATAATAATCAACTCTGACACTCTGCCCCCTGCAACTGATGAATAAAATTGTCTGCAGACAAAAGCAGGACGGCATAGTAAAAGCACAAGCTGAGTTGCCAAGCCTTACTGTGGGATCTTAACTTCTCTGTGCCTCAGTTTCTTCACCTACAAAATGCAATAACGATAGTATCTCGCTCTGGGGTTATTGTGTAGACTTGACAACTTATATGTAAACATTTAGAAAAAAATGTCTGACACATGGCAGATGCAAAATACATGTTAGCTAGTCTGTATTGTTACAACATCTCTCTGGTTATATCTTGGTAGTGTTCCATAAAGACAAGTAATCTCTATATGTGCTACCCTGAGACTCCTCCTGTTCACCTTATGGAATCTCATACTCAGTTTCCTTCCACCTTTACCGAGGTGACCATGAGTCCTCTTGGGCACTGTGACCCTTCAACATGCCTCTTAGGAAGTCTAGGAGCAAAACTTGTCAGCTTTCTGAGGTGATCCTAGCCTCCTATAGAGTCTGTACTGCTGGTAATAATAAGGCAAAAGGTATATTCAGTTAATTACTTCCTTCATGGGGCTGACAGGTACTAGAAGCCCTTGCTAAAGCAACAAGAGCAAAAATGGGATCATCTCTTGCCCCCCCAAATTTGTGAGCAGTCTGAGTGTGCTGAGGTCTGCAAAACCCTGAGGAATGGGTGGCTAGAGAACCAAGGCAACTTTGCTTATGATCACCATGGCATTCCTGAAACAGACAAGGAGGCAAGTTTCCCAATTGATTGTAAGCAGCCTCTTCAGGGTTTTATTGTTGTTGTTGTTGCTGTTTGTTTGTTTTTTCAATCTGCTTGTCCCTAGCTAGGAAGACCTTACTTCCTGGGAGGTTAGACTCTATGAAATTGAAGCATAGCCATATCATTTTAGCTGCTCAGATCATGCCTGCATCTCAGATCGAAGCTTAGTTGTCTGTGTTCCTGGAGGTTTGTTAGAGGCGCCTCTTCCTCCTCCAGAAAGAACTGTGATGTCTCCTTGGTGTTTAGTTATAAAATCCAAAAGGTTGCCTATTAAGTAAATCGACTTCAAGTGACCATGCTTTGTTTTACTGCCCCCTGGTGGATGACCCCCAGTCCCAGTTGCTTCAGTCTCAATACTGAGGTCTAAATATGTTCCTCTTGTTGATTCGTAGCTGTCAATTCAAAATGTGCATCTCAGCTATTCTCTATGGCAGTTCCTGGTGAGTTTGAATCTGTGGATGACCTGAATGCCTGTAGACTCTCAGTTTCCCTGCTCTGAGGCCATTTATCTTTGTTCTATTTCAGTGGCATTTCTAACCACGTTTAGAGACTTTTACTCCAGTCCCTGGCATAGCACCTCCTATTAATTTCACAAGTTTCTGGGGGAGCTGGCCTCTACCCATGTGCTCAAAGCTTGCTTAATTCCAGTCCCAGAGTCACAGCCAAGTCCCCAGATATGTTTTTGTCCAGTGAGATAATGCAAAAGCTTCAAATGAGCCCAAGCATGGCTGTCACTGACATCCCTTTCCAAGAACAACTCCAATTTCCTCATAAAGGGGTGTCCATCAAGTCAAAGTTAAAATTCAGTTTTGAGCCTGTTTGTTCACAAGGGAATATTTGAGTCTTCTTCTGTTAATCCCCAACCATTAATCTCAAACCAGCCAACTGGATGCTACAAAACACAGACTGATAGCACCAGATCCACCCCTTCCAGAAGACGGTTCCCTAGCAAGCTAGGTGCAGCAGCCATCTTCCCTCTTAAGAAATTGTAGCCATCGCATGGACTACCTTAACTTTATCTCATCTGAAAGCTTTGTCTTTAAAAGCAATCCTTAGCCAGTTAGAGTCTGGCTAAGAGTCAGTGACACCGTGGGTGATCTGGCTTATACATAATACAAGGAAATCGTCTCTATACTCTCCCCTTTCTTATCTCCAGTTTCTTCCCCAGCAACTCACCTCTCTATCCTCATTGCCTTAAGTTCTAGCTGTTGGATACCCCTTCTTATTTTACTGTTTTCTTATTGATGTCTCATGACCTTCTCATCCAGAGGCTTTATCTTCTAGAAGATAAGAGACTGAGTTAGCTCTTCTTCTCTTGATACTTTTGGCTAATCCATCATCTAATAACATACAGTTGAATCTAAGTTCTACCTGGACATTATGTGTATTGATACAGGTCAATTCTTCTTGTTCTCGATCTAGTTCTAGAACTAAATTTCTCCCAAACCTTTGTGTTTATCTTTCCCTACTATAGGTATATTCTGTAGACAGATATATGCATAATAGAAACAACATCCCTATGTGTCCATGTTTTGTGAAGTGGCATTCAATTGAAATAACCATGCAATCCAAGTTTCTTAGTACTCATTCCATATAATCCCAAAACATGGATAGTCATAGTGAAATTATGAAATTAACTTAGTTATAGGGTAATGATTTGGATGCAAAATCCCATATGTAGCCCAAATATAGCCGGCTCCCACTTGGACCAGTCTCTGTAGAGCTTTGTATTCAGTGAAACAGCAATCTGGCCACAGAAGACCTGAAGTATTATGTAGATCTTGATTGTGAATTGCTTTAATGGGTAATGTGGGCAATTTACACAAAATTTCACAGAAATTCATCTTAAATATTATTTTTTGACATGTCTTTTTCACCCCAGTACCCCTTTTATGGGGAGAACTATCTTTCCCTGCTCAGTTCCTGCCATGTTTCTTTGCTTCCTACTCTGCCCAGCGTGGCTTAAACATCTAGAGCTCCCAACTTGTGAATCTCCACACCATCTGCAGTCCCCACAAAGCAGAGTTTGTCTCTGCTTAGAGTGCTTTTCTCATTACAAACTGCTCTCACAGGAATTATGTTGAATAAAAACACAACTTCTGCACCTTGTTAAACTTTCAATTTATAAACTGTAAAATTTCACCTAACACCCAACCACTGAAATTATTCTACAAATAGAAATTATTTTCAGTCACTTCCTCTGGGTGACTCTTTCTTATTTTAAGCTACGAAATAAATTTAAGATGGTCCTAAATGGGGAAAAAAATCATAACAAATAGTTGGCAACAGGCGTAGTCTATCATTGGAAATATGAATGAATGCAAAAGCTATCTTAGATGAACAGACAATTTTGGAGTATAATAATTACATCTTGCTTAGAATATGTATGTGGGAGTATGTGTAAGTATTTTACTAATATAGAGAATCTCTTGGTATATTGATATCCACATTTCTGTTTGTTCACTTACACTTATACGTTTGGGAATACCTGTGCCTGGTGCTGTATTCCTGACTGTCTCAACAGGATTTCATGGCCCTAAGGACCAATTTTCAGAGACCAATGTATCTTGTCAGACTAGATCTGAGGCTAGGATCTGAGAAGAATATTAAAGACTTTGATGGATTATCACTAAAATTGAACTGTGCTGAAAAGTTATAAATCTTCAACTTCCCTCAGTCTTAGAGGGGACTGATTACTAGAAGGATCATCAAAGTCACCAAGCTGTCCTGAGTCCTAAAAAGTACATTAAAAAGGGCATCATCTGCCAAAAATGTAAACAAGTATAATATACATTCCAGGCATACGAAGTTCAGGCACTAATCATCCCAGATAAATGATAAACAAATGATGAGTTACATGTAAATCAACAATGTTGTCAAAACATTGCCCTTTTAATCCCAGATAAATGATGAAGTTTATAAAAAGAGATTTTTGAGGGTTGTGGAAGATTGTTTAAACATACATGGAAAGTGGTCTAAGTGCTAATCCATTGCCATTTATGTAAACTGCATTTCTATCATCAGTCTTTGCTGCATAAAATTGCCTCATCATTTTATAAATCCACAGACCTAGTTGAAACTAGTCCCTGCTGGAAACAAATTTTTCACATTAAGCTTGAACATTTTAAACTCCCCTCTACATACACGTAGTGACACAGTCTTGAAAACCTTGGCTCAAGACATGACAAACTTTAAAGCACTTCACAATTTTTATAGGGTGTCACCCTCTATCCAACTCTAAAAGATCTAACGATACAGAAATACTTCCACATCAAGATGTTTCACAAGATACTTTGTAAATGAATCTGGATTCTACTGAAGCTGTTACACATCTGCTTTGCTTTACCAATGAAGAACACAAACATGTTGATGGTTTCAGTCCAAATCCTTTTTGCAAACAAGAAGGAAATGCAGAATGTTCAGCTGATTGCTAAGAGGAAATCCATATGTGTTACTTGCTTTCCATGAAAGACAGGTCCTCTTGCTATTTAATTGATGAAATGTTGTATACAAAACTGACAGTGATTAATACCATTCTAAGATGCCATTTTAAGAGCTGTAAGTGTAATGCTCTGGAATATGTTCTTTGACATTTACATTCCTATTTGCTAGGTATAAAACCTAGTTCTTGCCTTAAGCATTTATATTGGGGGAAAAATGTTAAGTAATTTCAAATGGCAATATCTTCCTGGGGAGCCAATTTTAAAAGCCAGGAGCCGATCACTTTTCGTCCCTGATTTCCTTGTTACAAACAAGCAAGTAAACATCGTGCTACAAATTCATCTAAAAATATTTATAAAGCACCCAGAGGATATTTTATGTGATTTCCCCTTGATTTGCCTCTTCCCATAAAGAGGCCAGATGGGCATAAAATGCCCCAAATCTAAGAGGCTCAGAGTAAAGTGATTGAATTCTTAGCAGGCTCTTCCATCCATGGTCGTCTCCCCACATATGCACATAGAACTCTGCTGGGAAGTCTGTACTCCATTGAGCTTTAAGACAATGCACAATGGCTCTCACGTTTCCTTATTTGATGTCAGCTCGAAAGGAGGTAGGGTTCAAGCCTGGGTTTTCTTTTGTAATCTCCAGCATAGAGAAGGATATGAAGAGCTTGATTTTTCTTCAAAGGATTCACAGTTCATTATACTTAAGCTGTGACCTCGCAGACTCCCTACCCCACACCCAGTGCATTACTGCCATCCTGAATCACTTATAGCTAGCAGAGATAACAAAGTCTCTCTTTTGCATCTGCCTTAGACATTATTCCTGATACCACAAGTATTCAGACACCAGAATCTTACAAAAACAAACCATGCAAAATAAATCCAACAGACCCTAGTGCCTGAGAGTCTTGATAAGTGCCTAAGTGTCTTGATAAAACCATCATTTTCTGCTCTATACTTCCCATGCCTCATAGAGAGATGAAGGCAGGCACCACAAACGTAAATAATTTTAGGAGGCAAGCAGGTAGGTACAATGGGAGAAGAAAGCAAGGTGACATGAGCATAATGTTAATGGTTCCAAACGCTGCCTTTAAAAAGGCAAAATTGCAAATAGGATGAGCTGGCAATTAACACTGGCCTCAGTGACAGAGAAGTCACAGGGACTCCTGGAGCCTGTGGCACGCTTGCCCATCTAAAAATGTCAGCGGTTATTAAGCTCCATCCAGTTGTGTAGGAGAAAACATAAGCCCAGTATTGCCAGACCTTACAGTTTGCCAAGGAGCTGGAAGTCAAGATTTTTATGTGAATTCTCCCAATTTTTAAGTTTTTTAAAGTGATGACAACTAAGTCAACTGAAAGAAAAAAAACATCATTTGGTGGATTTATAAATGTTCAGGCTAAACTTTCATCTGTAGACCAGATCAGGTCCACATGCTGAGAGTTTGTACCTCTAGTCTTGGCAATGCTCAGAAAAAAAAATTTCTGATTTTAATTCAAGCACAAGATCCATTACTACTTAAACTAAGGTCTTGATACTGAGAACACTTCCAAAAGCTAAATCTGGAGTTCTGCTATTCAAGTCTGCCCTGACATCTCCTGTAAGAGCCAGACTCTGTAAAAACCTAAGGAAGCTAATTCCCTTGTCACCTATTATTTATCTTGAACACTGGAGGATGG
Organism: Balaenoptera physalus; assembly: GCF_965194825.1. Lineage (NCBI taxonomy): Eukaryota > Metazoa > Chordata > Mammalia > Artiodactyla > Balaenopteridae > Balaenoptera > Balaenoptera physalus. The sequence continues at coordinate 90,379,851 of NC_138890.1, read as the reverse complement.
AATCCATGATATCCAATATAAATACCAATAGCCAACTGCAGATCAATTCAGCTTCTATCTACTAATCTCTTCAACTATCCAGAAGTTCTTTAAGGGAGAGAACAAATCATAGGGAAAGATGAAAGATAGTTGGGTTGTGCTAATAATAAATATCAGAAATGGCAGTGAAGGCCCAGTAAGCATTTTGAAAATTGGAGAAACAGAAGGATTAGTTTAGGAGCAATGAAAGCAGTGATACGGTGGCAATTAAACCACTTGAAAAACTACATGGCATTGATGGCATTCCAGTGCGTTCATGGGCCACCAACCAACTGAAACTTCCTCCTCCTCTTGATGCCTAGGCATATAGGATTGTTTATGAACCACAGCATGCTTTTGTTTCCTACCTTAGCCTGCTTTACTGCATCAGGGTCCCAGATGCCGGTACATACACACACTCTCACTCCAAACACATTCTGAGTTCAAGGACTGAGCAATCAGCTTTCCAAAAGCCAACAGAAGTCTTCTATGCCAGGTTCAGCCCTATTCTGAAGATTCAGACCAGGGGAAAAAGTAAAATCCTTCATCCAAAACCTCCTTGCTTCTGGGAGGGCCGTAGACTGCCAGCTGTCTTGTGCCAGCCCCTATATGATTTGTCTTTGACAGATACATATCAAACCAAATAGCTATAGGCCAACCAATTAAAAAAAGAAAAGAAAAAAAAGCAGAGACCAAGAGATTCATGCCTGCTGGTGAAAACTTCAGCAGGCATGTGGGTAATATGAGTATGACAAGCTGGCAGCCCACAGTCTTTTTGAAGCGAAGAGGAAACAAGCTGAGGATTTTTATAATGCAGGCTTTGTCCGGTAATTCAGCCAGAAGCTCTACCAATACAGCTGCTTCCAAAAACTAAAACACATGGGACCAAAAGCATTGCAACTTAAAGCAAACAAGATTCGCAGCCAGAACCAGCATTCCCAGCAGCTGAAGCGTAGACACGCTCTGCCACTAAAAATAAAGTAGTGGCTGGGTTTTGAATGTCTCCCAGACAGACCAAAGTAAATGATGATGGACAATCATAAACTGTAAAATGAACTACTACAAGAAACGATGATCAGTATTGGAAGTAACAGCTACCAAAATCTCTCTTGGGGTGGAATGGGAGGGTCAGGAGGGGCATCTGGGAAAGAGAGACGTCAGATACGAAAACAATGCTTAAAGGAAAAAAATAAAGGTACCACAATTATTTTCTTGTGAAAAATGTAGCATCTTCTACCCTTACTCTCAGTAAATATATGTATATATCTCACAATTCAGCAAAGATAAATGGACTCGTAGAGTAGAAGAATATGCAGTTCTAAAGTCTGCATTTGAAACAAAGGTTACCGTCTCCATTCGTTTTATTGCTCCTCACAAATTTGTTTATCCCTGCAGCCCCTTTTCAAGGGTCCACATCCCCTGATGGCATATCAGCCTTCAGCCCAATTGAATTTGAGCCTTCAGTGGAACAAGCGACTGAAGAGGCTCTATCCTTTCCATTGAAGAGAAAATGCTCCTGTCATAACACTAAATCATAAATATCAGAAATAAATCATTCAATGAATTCCCAAATATTAAGCTGTGACTGCCCAAAGGCCAAAATACTAGAGCACAACTAAGCTAAGAAAATGCCTGAATTTCTCTTGCAAAATGGGTCAGTGATCTCTCTCATCGAAAGGAGAAACTCGTCAGCTTTCAACAGGTGGCCCCCAAAAGCTTTAAACCTGCTGGGCAACTCAGTGATGTGCACTAAAGAGTAGGTAGATTAGGAGGGCGTAAAGGGCTATTTTGGCCAGAAGTGCGTTCTTCTGGGGGTATAATTTGTGTTTGTACATCTATCTATACGATAGATTCCCCATTACAGTAATTATTATGAATTATAGATAAGCACTCTGTGTGTAATGTTCTGCTCTCCATTTCCTACAAATCAAATTACCCAGGGTTATATTGGATTGTGGACATATTTAGAAAATCCTTTTATGGTTGTTTGTTAAGTTTCTTTCTGCCAAGAGGCTCCAATCCTTCCTTTGACCAGATGCCCCTAAAGTGCCAGCAGAAGGAGGCTGGTGCAGGGTGGGGCTGACCAGGCCATAGAATCACTATCCAGACCAACACGGGGCTGATAAAGCCATCTTGACTGGGAAACAGTTGAACCGTAAAGTTGGGCACATGGTAGGTGTTCAGGAGTTACTTGTTGAATGTCTACATGGGTTATTATCCCAAGGAGGCTGCCAGCAGAAACAGCTTCTACTGAGAGAGCCTGCAAAACTGGACCCCTAAGCAATGACAGCTCTCTTCCTCAGTTGCTTGACAAGGGGTAAAATGAGCCATACCTGCCACTGTGAGTGGAGTGGGGGGATGTACCCACAAATTAGGTTATATTTACACATGCTTCCTATTATGAAGAATTAATCCCCAAGTATTTAAACTTCTTAATCAACTTATCAAGTCTGATTCTGGGTACCTTTACAGCCCTTTAGATCATAATAATGGGTTGTGTGTATGCATGAACGTCAGAAGTCTGCCAGTAACCTGTAAAATCTTTAATTCTAAGGAGTTGCAAGGACCAGAGCTACAGAGAAGGAAAAAACCCTAGGCTAAAGCTACCCACTATTCCCTGCCCTTTGTATAAGTTGCTCCAGATATAAGATGCTCTCATCAAAACTTATATCCCTGAAAAAAAAAAAAAAAAACTTATATTCCTTCCCCCCCCAGCCCCGGACTATTTTATAGGTGTCAGCTGGTTGTCACATGAAATAAATCTTGCTATGATGTGAAAGACTGGCAAAGATACTCTGTAATAAAAATAGCTAACATTTATTCAATACTTAGGTGTGCCAGGGACTGCACTTCATGCTGTATGTGTGTTATTTCATTTAATCTTGTCAACTACCTAATGAGGTTAGTAGTAGTATTGATATTTATCATTCCTATCTGACAGGAAATTTAGGCAGAGAGACTAAATGCCACTTTCTTAAATTTGCTCTTAAGTGAGTTCAAATCCAGACAGTGTGGCTCTAGAACCAGAATACTTAGTCATCGTCTATAAAACAGGTCACACTCCATAGTGTAAAAACGGACATTATCTACATAATTGTCTAAGTATTATCTTGGGCCAGTAATTCTGGAATCTTCCCTGTATCTCATCTGTAGAACTGAGGTGGGATAGAACCACCTCAGTGGTTTTCAAGATTGGTCAAGATAGCAAGGCTCTGATTCCTCATCCAGTTTCAACCCCAATATTTCTGCTTCTATCTTTTTATATGTAAGATTTAGGCATAAATTTTATTTTGCAAGAAGGTTCTGAATCTTCAAACCTTTTGAAACTCACTAGTCTAGAACAGAGATCATAAACTGCTGACCCATGGTCTAAATGCAGCCAGCAGATTTTTTTTTGTTCGACTCCCAGGACTTCTGTTTCGCTTTAACTTGAAGTATATACCAACACTTAAAATTTGGGGTTTTTACATAAAAATTGAGCTTCCCTTGAAAAATTTGATGTCTAAGCATCGGCAGACCTGCCCAGAGACCATACTGTGATGGGACATGCATTCTGTAGTTCCCTGCAGCTCCCACTCAGCCCACTTCACTCACACTATCCTTACCCAACCCCTGTAGACAATTGAGTTTCAAACCCTAGTCTAGATAATCTTTAAAGCCCTTCCTAGTCATGAATCTATTTTTAACTGAATTGTAAACTTCGAAAGGAAAGAACTTTTTCCTACGCATACTCAGTATTCCTCAGAGCTTCTCACCAACATCTCTCTCATCCTCACCCCCATCTCAACACACACCCACACACACAAAATATTCAATACATAACAGAGGGTCAGTAATTGTTCTTCGTGTTGAAAAATGGCTTTCTATAGCATACCACTCGGTAATATTTACATTTTACTAAAGAATCATGAGCCCCCAATTTCTTAGCCCAAAGAAATGCATTTCTAATGGTGTATTTCATCATGCTGTGTGTCAGGCAAGCCTGCAAAGAAATTTTGGGGTTGAAGGATTCTGTTTGTAAAGCAATTTGTTTCCAATAAATGCAGACTTACTTTGGTACCCTAATTAATTAGAGCTTATTATAAGAGTATTCAAGGATACAAAAGAGTATTATGGAACACCCTTAGAGATGAGGATATTTGGGAATAAGAAAAATCCAGCATGGTTCCAGTGGCCACTAACCTTATTGGCCCTTTAACAGGAGGACTTTATCTCTTGCCTTTATGGTGGTGACTCAGCTCCTTTCTGGCTGCATCTGTTCCTCTCACTGGTATTAATTAGCCACCTTACCCTCTACTCTCTATCATTTCTTTCTCAGTTTCTGCTTACTCATAAATTCTGTTTACTTTTACCATCGTTTTTCTCATCTTTCTTGCTGCCACAAGGTCTCTTCTTGTGGTTCTTTTTAGCTTATACTCCCTCCCAAAACCAACTAATTGACTCCCTCCCCAGATGCCCTAGTTCACATTCCTGAGCTAGAACATCTGACCCATCTAATCACCATTTTGCCTGTTCAGGCAGTTTTTCATGCCAAACCATCTCATAGGACACTGGCCAACTTAGGGATTGGTTAGGGATAGGACCACCCTGGTCCAATCAGATAGGTCTGTAGAAAGGGGATGCATGGCGACCCAGGGCTGCTCCCACAGCCCACTTGTGGGTGAGGCACGTTCCCTTAGAAGGAAACTGTTGGTACAGCAGGCATTATGATGGACCTGTCCAGTAGGATCTTTAGACTTCAGTTCAAATCATGCTAGTTTCTCCCTCTTTGAGGATGGTTTCCCTCTGAAGCATAAGCCAAAGCTAAGACTGTGTTTCTATAACATTCTTATTTATGTGGACCTTTAAGCAGGAGCCATCAGAGGACCTCTGTGGTTCTTGCATGCTCTTTGATGACAACTTACTCTAACTCAATAAGGCATATGGTCTCTCAAAGCAGGGACTTCAGGTGTTTTGTAGGCATCTGAACCAACTCTTTTACACGTTATTATCCAGGCTTAAATTCCAGTGAATTACACTGACCCCCTCCCAAACGCTTTAGCAAGTGCATTCCCATGGCTTCAAATACAATCTATATGTTAAGGAATCCCAGCAGTGTAAGTCCAGCCCAGATGTCTCTCCTGAACTCCATATCAACCTAACCTATCTCCACCTAAATGTCCTAGAGTTATTTTATGTTTATTTAATGTTGCTAAAATTCATCACGTCCAAACAAATTTTGCCCGCCTTGTTCCCAATTAACCTACTCTTCTTCAACTATCCAGTTGCTCAATTAATGCATTAGGGTGTCACCCTTGATTTTTTACCTCTCCCGGGCCCATATCCGATCAATAATTACCATCTCTGTTGAATATTACTTTCCAAATATCTCTTAACTGTGTCTCTAGTGCTCTACCTCCACTACCAGTATGGACTAATTTTAATTTTCAGAGACTGATGCTCTCTGTCACCTCTAGTCTTTTGTATAACAAAGCTGTTCCCTCTGACTAGAACACTATCCTCCCATCCATTACCCCCATTCAAACCCTAAAATCTTTTTGTCTAACTAATTCCTATGCATCCTTCAAGTATCAAGTTGGAGTAACTTCCTCCTGGAAGCCCTCTCTTACTTGTCAGTTCTGAGGCAGGTACCCCCCCTCATGTGCCTCAATGCTGCCACCTATCCCTTACCACATCATGTTTGCTCCTCTGTAACCTCCACTAAACTGTTCGCTCACTGAGACAGGACCATGTCTGCCTCGTTTAAGTCTGTGTTCCCAGTGCCCAGTACAGCATCTGACACATAACAGTGGCTTGATAAATATCTGTTAAAGGAATAAATGCCCTACTCTGCAAGACTTATATGGCTTTAATATATTTTTCTTTAAAATGCACCCAGAGAATAAAGTTGTGATTTTGATAAAGTTTCAAAGACATTTGGAAAAAGCCAAAGATATGGACAATCTCAGACACAAAACAAAATGAATAACATGCAAATAAAGAGATGTAAAAATTGAACGAAGATGCAAGTCGCAGAGAGTCATGTAAATCACCAAGATAAAGCAGAATACAATTTCTCTACCTAACCGTGTTTCCCAGCCCATATTTCTGAGGATGGTAGCATACCAAACCCCTGAGAATTACAGAATACCTTTTTTCTTTTTCCATTGTTCATACACTAATTCATACTTCTGAAACTCAGATATTCAGATAACAAATAACCAAGTGTTGGAAGGAAAGTTACAAATTATAGTCATATGTCACAGTCCAAGCAAATGGTAGCCAAATTTCCCAATATAAATTGCAGAACTCTCTTATGGTTTCACAAGATGTATTGAAAAACAGTAAAAAGGAAATTCATTTTTTACTCAGCTAATATAGTATATGGGTAAAGGGTTCATGTTTAAACTGTTACAGATGAGTGACTTTTTCCAGAAATGCAATTTTAACAGAGCATAATACCACTGAGATATTAAAACTGAATTTAAAATTTTTAAGAATTAGGTTAACACCCTCAGAGCAAATCATGCTAATATCATATGCTTTAAATAATGTCACATTTTAAATAAATTATTCAGCTAGCAACAAGAAAACAGATTCAAAAAAGACATAAGAAAAACAGCTGATCAAATAATCTTTAGGAACAAAATGACTTTTAACTGACTAAAACCTATAGGCTAAAAATAAAAAAGTTTTTATGTGGGTGATCCTTTCATATATTTTATGGTTTTTTTGCTATGACTACTGCTGCTAATTATTAGTAAATCCAAAGTTATCACTTTGAGAGTGAGACAGTAGTGATCAAACCATATTTTTCAGGTTAAACTTGTATAATTTATTGCTAAGAATGAATGCAGTATTCAAGGCAAAAATCTTATTTGCTTTAAAAGCGACAGTTAATTATTGCTAATTTCTCATTATCCTTCCAACATATTTACATAAGAGAACCCAGAGTAAAGTACTAGTGAGAGACCACCTAAAAGACTGAGGTAGGAAGCCAAAATACGCAGCCTGAGGCTTCTCTGAAGATGCGGGTGAACACAACAGTTTTGCCTTGGGCCAATTAAAGGGTATTTAATTGTAGGTAGGTGAGGTTTAAGACTTTCTTTCACCTCTGCCCCCTACTACAGCCCTACCTTCTAAGGTCAGGGATAGCTCCTGGCCCTGACACAACATGGGTCGCCAAACACTCCATTTCTCACCCACTGTAAGAACAAATCTTCCAGTAGCTCCCACTTAAATGCTATGTGTGTTCTGATCATTCAAGGATGTGGGTTTTGTCATTTGCATATGGTTTTGCCCTGATCTCAAGTTTAAAAAAAATAAAATGTATTTTGCCGCATTCTAATGTAGAAACTTGAAATGTTTCCAGAAGAAAAATAAACTTGTTCTGGCAAGCCATTTGGGGATTATTAGTTGGAATCTTTTGGCTGTAGTCAGAAATAAGTGAGCATCTATTCGTAGCAATCCTTATAACATTATCTCTGTTTGTCTTGTTATTATGCTTATAAGTGCTTTTGGAATCCATGTTAGTCTTAAAAAAAAAAAGAAAAAAAAAGATCTAAGATCTTTTTTACTTTTTTTCCCCCTAAGTCAAGGAAAGCAAAGTTCTGAAAATAACATATTTTCATAGAATGTAGGAGGGACATGAAAAAAAAATCAAGTATAAGTCTTTGTGAAATATATTTGTGATCAGTTGAATTAGACCTCTTCCTAGGGTCCCAGTGACTATCAAAACAGATGTGTGCTATCTGTGTCTGTCAGGTGTCTCTTTAAAGCGTTATGTGGTTGACTTGTCCTTGTTCAGCTCAGAGTCATTTAAAAAATACTTTGAGAGCTAGCCATGAGAATTACAAATCATTTTTCAAAGGTATGTACAGCCCTGCAAATTACAATGAGTTTACAGGTGCAGTCTTATTCTGTGTCACCTAGAGATGAAAGAGTTATCAAGGACACTGATGCTCATTGCTGCATTGATGAAATCCTCATGAATTCAAAAATCGTGGCAATAATCTCTTTCATAGAAATAGATCTATGAAGTCGTCAAGCAGATGGCGTCTGATTTCCTCCTAAATGAAGAGGCCTTGTGAAATAGTGTGAGGGCTCCACCAGCAGTGGGCAGCAAGTGCAGAAACAGAGGCAACGATCCTCACTCCCTCAATTACCTGCTGAAACTTGGAGGGACGAAATGGGGTGGACATACTGCTGGTCATTTTCTTGTACCTCAGCTAACTTCAAGCTCATGGCCACCTGATAGAGTAGCATTCTCTTCTCTAATTTAAAGTTGAGGAAGCTTAAATACAAAAAGGTTAAGTGACTTTTCTAAGATCACCATGCTAACAAATGCCATAGCCAGATTCTCACTCAAAAAGGAACCAAGGGAATTACTTGGCGGTCCAAGTGGTTAGGGCTCTGCACTCCCACTGCAGGGGGCACGGGTTTGATCCCTGGATGGGGAGCTAAGACCCTGCATGCGGAGCAGCCAAAAAAAAAAAAAGAGACGCTTGCCCCTAATGCATCAAACACACACACACACACACACGCACGCACACACACACACCTTGTATAAAATCAACTCACGACCAGCTCATTCTTCCCACCTGTATATATTTTTCAGCCCCTATTCTGATACTGTGTTCTTCCTGCTACTGTTCAAAGCTTTCCCAAGTGTTGATGTGAACACGATTTTCTCTGTAGGTGTTCCTTAACTCTGACCCTGGCATTGGCCACTAGGCTTGTATGCATTTCTCATTCTCTCTGTCCTCCCCTTCTGTCCGCTTTCCCTTTCCCTTGCAAGCACCACTGTCCGTACTTCTGCCCCATGCTGATGCAGCTAAGCACTGTTAATGAAAACCCAGGAACCCAGCTGACCTGGTCTAATAAATTCTATATTGTCACACTGGCTTGCTTACTGCAAAGCAACATAACTACTCCTCCCTGACCACAGACAGGTCTCAGATCAATATCTCAGGTCTTGACCCCTCATCCTTTTTCTAATGACGTGTTTTGTGTTGTCTACAAAATAACTCTCCTTGGTGATCTGCCAAGATCTGAAACTAATTATGACAAAGCTGAGCCCAGTGTCCTCTCCCTCAAACCCTTGCTCCATTTCAGCTTGTCTCCTATGGTCAGGGGGCACCATTACCCATCTAGGCACCCAGCAGTATAGATGTGGGGTCCTCTTCAGCCCCTCTGCATTCTGTCCCCAAGGTTCAGCACATATTCTACCAATTTATCCTTCCTAATTTGGGCTCATGTGTTCATACCTCCACCTCCTTGTTCCCACAGCTAAACTACAACCACCAGCATTAGTACTGAAAGCCTACAAACGAATGTCTCTATTTCCAGATTCTCCTGACCCCATCACACAGAACAACTGCTATTTCCTCACACTGAAAACCTCAATGTGATCAAAGACCCTTTGTCTTCTGGCTCCCTCCTGCTTCTCCAGCCTCGACTCATGCACTACTCTTTTTTTTTTTTCTTTCATATCCCCTAACTTGACATGCTCTTTTTACCTCAGAGCCTTTGAACATTCTGTCACTTTTCCTGGAATGTTCTTTACCCCACACTAGCCAAAACCTACTCAGCAGCTTCCTCCAAGCTCCATTCTAATTGGATTTCCTTATCACACCCTGTACTTTTCTTCCATTGCCCTTATCACGGTCTGTAAGTATCTATTTCTGAGTGAATGGATCCTTCCAATTGCTTCTCCAAGTAAAGGGAAGAGCATTTGCAAAAGATCAGAGAAGAGAAAGATGGTGGCCCATTTGTGACACTGGAAGGAATCCAGTATAACTGAGCATGGCACTAAATGAAGGTTGAAGAGGTGGGTGAGGTGATATTGTAGAGCAATCGTCTAGGTCCGTGGTGAGAGGTTTGGTTATTAACGTACTAATAATGGAAAGGCAATGAAGAATTCTAAGCAGAGGAGTAATATGATCAGACTTGCATCTATAGATCACTCTAGGTAAAAGGTAAACAATGAACTGGAGGGGACAAGAGTGATTACATAGAAACAGATTTGGAGTTCTTGAAGATGGTTTGTACTAGGAACATGCTGTGAGGGTGGAGAAGGGTAGATAGTTAATAGAAGTACTTCTGCATTAAAACTGATTGATAGGCTTTATCCACTGATTGGAAGTAGGAGTGAGGGTGTAGGGGTGTCAAGAATGAGCCATAAATTTCTTCGTTAAGCCTATGGATGGATGATAATGCCCCTGGAAGAGGAACAGGGTGGGGGGAGGGAGAGGATATTGATGAGTTTTGTTTTAAATAGGTTGCATTTAGGAATCTTTGGGAGAAGACAAGTAAATATATCAGTAGGAAATTGGATCTACTGGGTTGCATATGCAAATTTGAGAATATTCAACAAATAAGAAATGTTTGAAGACCTGATGTGGCCTAGAGATGTAGAAATGATATAAAATGAGAAAGGATTGCCTATGACATTCTCATTGCCTGTGTTGCCCCAGAACAATCTTTTTGCCGAGACTTATCCCTTCAAAACATTCCAAACCTTATTCAAAACTCACATTTTCCATGAAACCTTCCCAGATTCACATTGCCTTTATCCTATCATTCTAATAACACTCATTACCTTTGTAAAAGTTATTGTTGGCTACAGATATGTTTATGGGACTCTCCTGCCACCAATATTATGTTTCAAGCTCCTAGAGGACAGGCTTCTTGTTTCTTCTTTCATTAATTACATACATTATTCATTCAATTGGTATTTTTGACAAGCCAACTCTGTACCTGCAAGTAATATATATCTATTTGGACTTTATAAATTTTGAGTTTCCTCTTGTCACAGAGCAATTTTAGTAATTTATGTAAATATTTTTGTTTTGGCCGAATTATGTGGGTAACTAAGGAAGATACAATCATATGATTTAGTCAAAATAAAGGGTTGGAATTATAACTAGCCAACAGATTAACCAGTAGAACATTAAGGCAAAAATGCTATCAGAACATAAAGCCAGCCAGTGTCTTCCAGTACCATTTCCAGTTCCATTCCATTGGCATGATTAGGTGCTTTGAAGTGTCATTTATAGCCCTGTCTCTGATCCTGCATAATTTGGCCTACACAGACAGTTCCCCGTCCATATCGGCTTCCCTAAGAATTGACAGCTGTCAAAAAGCATTACCAACAAAGTGATGTTGAGCGCCCTCATCAGCTGGTCACTACAGCAGTGCCCACTGGTGGCTTGCCAGAGAGAGAGCTCTGGGGCTACTGATGGCATTCCACCAGGTCAGTCTTCCACCAAAGCCATTGAGTTCCAGTTCATTTTCTCAGATTTCCCCTGAACTGGATAGTTGGAGATAGCAAAAGGAAAGATGGGCACCTCTAAAAGTTTTTGATCAGATTTTTACATAACCCGACATCAAGTCAATTAATGATGCTTTCTTTCTGACTGGCACATTGCAGGTTTTCAAAAAATATTTGTTGAATGATTCAAAGAATGAAATTAACATGAATTGAGTACATAAATATATGGTAGGCAGTGCACTATGTGTTTGGGCCTTTTTTTTTTTTAACAATACCAGGATATTTTTTCATCAGTATGCTGAAGATGAGGAAACCAGAATTCAAAGAAGTTGGTTAATCTGCTCAAAGTCAGATGGCTAGTAAGTAACAAAGTGAGAATTTGAACACAAATAAATAATTTTTCTCCAAGTAAGATTTTCCATATTGGCAAGGTGAGGTTATTGCTCCAAACATTAGAAAACCATACTGATTAAGAGAACATCAGTGGCTGGAAGGGTAGAAGGCACTCACACTCCCACCTTCGAGCTACTCAGCATTGATCAGTGTAGCTGCACATCATGTGCGGGTCTTCAGCTGCCCACGTTATGCTACAGGCACAGTTTCTTTGAGCTCCTCCCCCTGTATAGAACAGATGATGTTTTATACAAATATATATGAAGCTAATCAGTTGAATAAAACTGTATAGTCAGCCCAGATCACTAAATCAGATTTCAATTATCCCTCTGTTTCAAGTAAGTCACATCCTACAGGTTCAGGGTCAACCTTATATGTGTGCACAGTAAGCAGTTTCATCTCCTAGGCTGGCTTCAATTCAAGAGGAATGTCCTAAAAATTTTCTTCTATCGGAAGTTATACTATAAGTGCTTTATGCCCAGGTATTCTTACAAAACAAAATGTCTCCATAGGGGAACTATTACATTAAATTTCTAGCCAATTAAAATGAATGGATTTTTCGAATCACTTCCTATGAGTTATAGAAGGAACATAACGCACCCATCACCTGGATTATGGTGTCTTGGTTAAGAATACAGAATAAACAGGCCCATATCCAAGTGCCACTCTCCATTGCCTACTAGTGCTGTGGATTTGAAAGTTACTTAATCTTCATTTTCTCCCTTGTACAATTAGTAAAACTACTAACCTTACATTCTTGTAAGTATTAAATGATAATAATTATTGTTTCATTACAACTTATGGCTAAATCTATTTAAACATCCCCTTATGCACAGTAAAAAGTGGAACTCATTTCATAATGATACGTGATGCATTTATTTTAGGAAGAAAAATCTATTAACAGTAGGAATCAATGGTATAAAAAGGTAAAGAAAAATGCAAACATCCCTTCATCTCAGCAAATAAGTTGTAATTTGTGTGTATGTGTGGTGATAATAATGAGTATTACAATACAGTGGTCTATATTCTGAATTAATAATGTCAGGATTTTACACAGATAACACTTCTGATGGTTTTAATGATATGAACATTCTTATATTACAAGGTTGCTGTAGAAACTTTTAAAGTCTTTAATACCAGACTCTTCACTACTGTATTCATTTCCTAGGGCTGTTGTAACAAATTACCATGAACTGTGTGGCTTAAAACAACAGAAATTTATTCTCTTACAGTTCTGGGGGCCAGAAATCCAAAATCAAGGTACCAGCAGGCCCGCACGCTCTCTAGACACCCTGGTAGGGAATCCTTCCTTGCCTCTTTCAGCTTCTTGTGGCTGTCAGCAATCCTTGAGGATATATCACTCCAATCTCTGCTCCGTTTTCACATAGACTTACCTGTGTGTCTTTGTCTTCTCTTCTGTCTCTTATAAGGACATTTGTCATTGGACTTGGGGCCTACCTGGATAACTCAGGATGATCTCATCTCTAGAGTCTTAATTACATTGCAAAGACCCTTCTTCACAGGTTCTGAGAATTAGGACATGGACGTAACTTTAGGGCTACCATTCAACCCACTGTAACCAATAACAAATTATTACAATCTTGTAATTTTAATAATAATAAATTAGAAAAAGTAGTAGCTCTTACATATTAAGTAAGCCTATATTCATTCTTTCATCTATTTAATACTGACCAAATGCCCTTTTCCTACAGGCAGTATTTTAGGCAATGGATGTTCATGGTGAATCAGGCAGCTGTGATCCATGCTGCCTTCGTGGACGTTATAGACTAGTCCGAGAGACATTCAGTTAACAACTAAGTGTATACTTACAATATATTGTGGCTACTCATATGGGAAAAAGAGCAAGGTCCTATAAAAAAGACAGCTCTAGGCAGAGTATTCCGGGAAGGCTGCTTTTATGGAAGATTTAAGCTAAGACTTTGGAATATGAAGGACCCAGGCACACAAAGAATTAGGGAACAAGGGAATTTGCAGAAGGAACAATTTAGGCAAAGGCCCTGAAGCAGTAAAGGTTGAGGCAGTTTCTGGGAACTAAACAGACAGCAGTGTTGGAGAGTGAGTGAGTAAGTATAAGGGAGAAGGGCAGGAATATATATTCAGATAGATATATATATATTCAATATATATATATTCAATGTATATATATTCAATAGATATTCAGATAGATATCTATATTGAATATATAGATATTCAATATATATATATTCAATAGATATTCAATAGATATATATATATATTCAATATATATTCAGAGAGGTAGACAGGGACCAGAGCATGCATAGCCTCATAGGTAATGGTAAGGAATCAGGTTTTATTCTTAGAGACATAGGAAACTTTTAAAGTAGAAATTTGGATTTTTAAAGATGACTCTGCCTGCCAGGTTGAGAATAGACAGGGCAAGAGTGGAAACAGTGCAGTAGTCTGGACTGGAGGCAATGGTGACTTGGGCAAGGGTAGTAGAGGTAGATGAGAGAAGAAGGTAGGTTGGAGTAACATTTACAAAGCAAAATACATAAACTTGATGAAGGATTTATATGGTGATAAGGGAGAAGACTGTATCAGTTCCAGGTATCTGGCTTGTACAACTGGATAAATTCTGAAAGCATATAGTGAGATGCAGAAAGCTGTAAAAGGCATAAGATAGATTATGCAGTAAGGAGTCATTTAATGAGTAATTAGTACACACATACACTTAGCGAGACATTTAATTTCATGTGTCAACTTGGCTAGGTCCTAGTATCCAGGTATTTGGTCAACACCAGTCTGGATGTTGTTTGGAGGGTATTTTTTAGATGAGATTAACATTTAAATCAGTAGACTTTGAACAAAGCAGACTGCTCTACACAATGTAAGTGGGCCTCATCCAATCAGCTGAAAACCTTAAGAGAAAGAGACTGAGATCTCTGAGAAGAGAGAATTCTGCCTCCAAGCTGCCTTCAGACTTGACACGCAACATTGATGCTTCCCTGAGTCTCCAGTCTGCCAAACTACCCTGTAAATATTGGGCTAGCCAAGCCCTCACAATCAAATGGACCAACTTTTTAAAATCCCCTTTTCTCTTTCTCTCTAGACATAGACATAGACATAGACATAGACATAGACATATAGATTCATCTGTTTCTCTGGAGAACCTTGAAAACTACATATAATAATGATATAATTTTGTAAAACAAAATATATTTGCATATGTCCATGTAAACAAAACTTGCAGAAAATATACCAAATGTTAGAGTTTTGAAAGCTTTATGACTGGTGTGCCTGTGAGACATCCAAATGGAAATGTCAAGTAGAGAACTGAATATGCAAGTCAGGAACTCAGAAAACAGGGCTGAGCTGGAGCTATCTAGTTGTGATTTGTCAGCACAGGAATACATTTTAAAGCATGGGAATGGATGAGACATTTAACGAGTGAGAAATTTCCAGAAATTGTTCTAATTATTTTGTATATCTCATAGCAGAAAACCATAATTCAAAAAGAGTCATGTACCAAAATGTTCATCGCAGCTCTATTTACAATAGCCAGGACATGGAAGCAACCTAAGTGTCCATCAACAGATGAATGGATAAAGAAGATGTGGCACATATATACAATGGAATATTACTCAGCCATAAAAAGAAACGAAATTGAGTTATTTGTAGTGAGGTGGATGGACCTAGAGTCTGTCATACAGAGTGAAGTAAGTCAGAAAGAGAAAAACAAATACTGTATGCTAACACATATGTATGGAATCTAAAAAAGAAAAAAAAAAAATGGTCCTGAAGAGCCTAGGGGCCAGACGGGAATAAAGACACAGACCTACTAGAGAATGGACTTGAGGATACAGGGAGGGGGAAGGGTAAGCTGGGACAAAGTGAGAGAGTGGCATGGACATATATACACTACCAAACGTAAAATAGCTAGTGGGAGGCAGCCGCATAGCACAGGGAGATCAGCTCGGGGCTTTGTGACCACCTAGAGGGGTGGGATAGGGAGGGTGGGAGGGAGGGAGATGCAAGAGGGAAGAGATATGGGAACATATGTATATGTATAACTGATTCACTTTGTTATAAAGCAGAAACTAACACACCATTGTAAAGCAATTATACTCCAATAAAGATGTTTAAAAAAAAAAAAAAAAGCTTACAGCAACGCTATAAAATAGGCATTATAATCCCCAATTTACAGATGTGGAATTGAGACTCCGAAATTGTTTTGCCTGGAGTCACACAGGTAAAATTCAAACCTGGAATGACTAACTCCAAAGCTGATGCTCTTAATTATTGTGATATTATTTTATTTTATTGTTTTAGTTTCAGATTATTTTATCAGGGGTTTTAACTTTGTAAATAAAAGATTTAACAAATAGTTAAGTAAAACAGTAAAACCTTTTGGAAACTAATTTCTAAACACATACAGATAGCTTAAGTTATTTTAATGCCATTTAACACAGTAATTCCACTTCTAAAATCTACCCTAAGGAAATAAACAGAGGGGAAGATAAAGATGCTTTGCATAGGAATGGTCATTACAGATTACTCATAATCTTGGAGATCTGGAATGACCTAAATATCCAGAAGTATGTGAATAGTTAAATAAATTATTATGTATTCACCTAGTGTTTATTACATAGTCATTGAAAAATAATTATATTCAAAAATATTTTAAAACATTAGAAAATGCTTTAAATGTAATATTAGCTGAAAAAATACACACACTTAGTAATAATCAAATATATCTGTATATGAGCAGGTAAAGAAGATTTGTAGAAAATACAGCAAATATTGAGTGCTTACTTCTATGCTGTAGGATTGTGGGTAATTTTTATATTCTTCTTCATATTTTTAACTACTTTCCAGATTTTTCTACAATGAATATATATTACTTTGCACTCAGAAAAGAATTCTTTGTTTCATTTTTAATAAACACTGAATTTCAAAATCCAGGAGCAAAAACTGTAAAGCTTCTATTCTCTAACAAAGCAAGCCATTTAATATGTTAGCTTCAGCCATAGCATATATTTATATTTTTATTAAAAATTTTAATGAGTTTAAAAATACTTACTGATCTTCCAGAGAGTTTTAAAAATTAATGTTTATATTGTGCTCGGGATCATTGGATAAAAGGCGCTACATAAATGCAATGTATTGTTATTAAGTGTTATTAAAGTAAATTGAAGACAAAGCATGTAATAAAAATTTCCCTGTGGCAAAAATCTGACGTCCATATATGGTTCCATAGTGTTTAAATCACATTTAACTGTGAAAGTACCAACATTAACATGAAAATGTTTTCTCTGTGGTCGGGAATCAGCAATGAATATGTACTGTGTAGCATTCCATTTTTAATTATATATCATATTTCATAGTAGATATTGAAATTGTAGACCACAAGATTTTACATCACTTACTAGGTGCCAGAATTACAAAAATGAAAATTTCTTTTTTTCATAGAACTCACACAGCTGAAGTTTCACTTGGTAATGGTAATATTAAGGGCATATTGATTGAAATGGAATTTTTAAATCTAAAACTACCATCAAACCTTCCAGGTGTACAATCATATTTTCAGTCAGTTCCTAATTGTTCACATTAGAAGTGAGTAATAGAGAGCATCTGTCAACCTGGTTCACAGAACTTCTGACTTACAATAATCAAGAGATTAGTTAGTGAAGTACAAGTGAAGAGAAAAAGAAGGGTATGCACAGAGATTATATCTGTCTAAATAATAGAGAGGATCAGGGAGGAAGAGGGGAAAAGCTAGCCAGGTTGGAGATGGAAAGGGAATTTTAAATTTATGACGTGGGATGTTCAATAACAGTTCAGGGTAGCACGAGAACTGGAGAATTTAGGAAGGATTTTTTAGAAACCTAATAAAGGGATCCTTTTTATGTGATATGAAGGAGGTAGGTAGACATTGGAATTCGTTTTGTTTGTTTGGTTGGTTGGGTTTTTTTGGCCGAACCTCACGGCATACAGGATCTTAGTTCCCCCAGCAGGGATCGAACCTGTGCCCTCTGCAGTGGAAGCTCGGAGTCTCAACCACTGGACAGCCAGAGAAGTCCCTGGAATTCATTTCTAATTATATTTGTTGGCTGTACACTTTTCTTTGAATATGATTCTCTGTGGAAATTGTGCTAATTGGGGCTCCCAGATTCATTTGGGTTACAAAGGAATGTAATCGACTAAGAACAGAAAAATTATAAGCTTAATCACTGTAGTTAAATGTATATAGTAAAGATCCTTTCCCTTTTTATTACACAAGTCAAAGGAAAATAGTGCTATGTTTTAAAACCTATTTCCAGTATCAGTTTACAAAACCATATTTGCCAAATTGAATTATTAGATTTAGTCAACCTTGGGAAAACAAAGATCAGGTTAGGCAGCCATTTTTCACATCATGTGAACTGTCCTTCAAGATGTAAAAAACCCTCAATAATGCATATTTTCTTTGGTGTTTATCAATTGCCTAAACTGAATTTACCCTTTTTAAAATTAATAAAACAATGTTAATTATATAAGCCAGAAGACAATTTTTAAAAGCAGCAAATTAAGTGTCTTCAGACATGATGAGGTTAAGACAGGAGTTCTAAACTTTAATATGCATTAGAATCATCTGGACAGTTTATTTCAAATGTAGAGTCCAAGATTCAGTACTGCTGTGAAGATTCTGAATCAGAAGGTCTGATGTGGAACCTAGTAATCTGGCCAAGTGATCCTCAAGCAGAAGACTCAAAAATCACAGTTTGAGAAACACTGAGTTAAAGTTTAATTCTGGATAACTGGAGAAAGTTTGGGATACACAAAGCCATATATGATATTTTTCAGAAATTTTTGCATACATAATGTCCTAAAGTATTATTAATTGTAAGCCAGTTTTAAATCCACATACACAATTTCAGAACCACAAAAAATTTCCATGCAAACTTTGGTCAGCCCATTCTTAAACTTGGTTGTGCATTTTTAACTTCAGAAACCAATTTCCATGTGAACTGTTTTTATAGCACATTTTTACTATGGTAAATTATTGGCATAGTGTTGAATAATAAAACTGAGGTTATAAAAAAAGTAGTTATTTACACTAGAAAAGTTGAAACTCATTTTCCTTTGCCTTTTCAACATTTTCTCATTGGTTTTGTCCATATGCATAAAGCTAAATGGAAATTTATATAATTATGCTGTGTATCTGAGTAATGGACCATTGAATCTGAGTAAGAAAAGCTCAGATTTTCCTTAACAACATCTTTTCCTTCTAAATTATCTGGGTAATTTCTTTGATTCTCCAATTTACATAACCTAAATACAAATAACCATTATATTCATCACTGACTGGACCTATGTGTTACAGGAAAATAATAACAATCATAAAGTGCTGTCAGAAAAACTGACCACAACTTACCTGCATATGCATCAGAATAGTTCAACTGGAATTCAGAAATTTAGATCTCAAAGCACTGGATAAACATTTTTATAGAAAAGTATTGCATAGGTCACTCTTCTATTAATATGTCCAAATGTTTGGTCATATTTCAATTGGAAAACATGAACACCAAGCTCTGAGCACCTCCCAGACTGGAATCTGATCCTATTCACTGCTGTATCTCAGCACCTAGAATAGTTCTGGCAAGTGGTAGGAGCTCTATATGAATTTTTAAGAAAGTAAACTATGTTGATAAATTTTTGTAGGTCAAAAATTTTTGTAAATCAAGGTCAAAGATTGTGTACTGTTTGGGAGAGTCAAGTAGATTTACTCTTCTATGTACAAGGGAATGCCTATCAGTGGTCTGTGTACAGAAGATATCAAGTCATGTCAAGATATTGTGTAATGTTTATAGTCACCAAAGTAGTTCAGGGTATGGTTTCATTCAATTGTCTTTTTGCTTTCATTGATCAGGTGAACTGGAGCAGGTTGATAATAATTTGAAGTCTTTTGTCAAAAGCATCACAGTAAACTCTCAGCAGTGTAACAGTCAAATCTATGAATGAATTAGCCCCTTTGTGGATTACTCACAGAGGATATATGAGCTCTCAGTTCTGTTGACTTAATCTATGTATAACCTCTGCTGGATTTTAGAACATTTCTTTCTGTTCCTCCTAGGGTCAGACATTTCATAAAGCCATGGACGCCAAAACACATCATTACCTGCCAATATGCTTCTTAAGGGAGATGTGAGTCAGACCATGGATGAGCTTAGAAAGAAATAAGGTGAGCTCCAGATGTTGTGAATCAGTCAGAACCAATCCAGCATCTCTCTCGAGCATGGAATCAGTAACAGGAAAGACTTTGGCAAGTGATAAAACAGGATGGGAAGCTGGGGAATTTTCCAAATCAGATATTCAGAATGTGTTTTTATCATTTGAATGGAAATGGTATAAAGTCCCAACACATGAAATACCTGGACTAAATAGAGTACAGAAATATAGAGCAAAACAATATATGTTATTTGTAACTTGCTGTTCTTGCATTACCCTATCAATGTTCCCCTCTATTAGCATAAATAATTCAAACTTTCAAAAATTACTTGTGCCCCCATAATTCAAATTGTAAAATAACTGACTACATTATGCAATGTTTCAAAATTGGGCTATGCTTGAAATTTTTTAATTGTACTGCTATGTATTTAGACAAACTGGATATATATTTGGAAGAACATTGTTGGGTTCAAGTTAATTAATCTTCTATATTTATTAGTAATCATGTTAGTTTGGTGAAATGTCTAATATAATTTTAACCACAGACTTTATCAAATGATCACATTGTGCTTCCTGTGAAAGTTTGATATCAACAAAAATTTTATTTTTCTCTTTAAAAAATATTTTTTGGAACTTCATTAAAATTGTACTACTATACTAAGTCATGCATTGACAACTCTCAGCTGCAATCCAAACATACAAAAATGATAGATAAAATATAACAAAAGAAAGATGAAAATTACAGCTCAGTTCAAAATAAGGCGGTCATCTCTATGGACCAGAAACACAGAGACATCAGTAGAGCAGAAGGAGCAGTTGTACAGGGTTCTGTGTCTAGAAACAGGCAGGGGCAGCCAGGAACTTGGTACCTGCAGAATAATGGAACTGAGTCCATGTGGATGTGGGGGTTGAAGCCTGTCTCTCTGCTTGAAAACAGAGCCAATATACGTTTTTCATGCCGAAGAAAGGAAGCTGAAAAGAGCTGCAGTTGAATATTTTCTGAGTTTGTAGCTTATATAAAATGCCATGCCTATTATGGGCTGAAATGTGTTCTCCCAAAATTTGTATGTTGAAGGCCTAACCCCCAGGACCTCAGAATATGTTTGGCGATAGGATCTTTTAAGAAGTAATTAAGGTTAAATGAGATCATTGGGGTTGGCGCTATCCAACATGACTGTTGTCTTTATAAGAAGAGTTTAGGACACAGACACACAGTCACAGAGGAAAGACCATCATGTGAAGCCATTTGAAGATGATGGCCAGCTACAAGTCAAGAGGAGAGGTCTTCAGAAAACCTATCCTGCTGACACCTTGATCTTGGACTTCCCGCCTCCAGAACTGTGAGGAAATGAAATTTCTGTTGTTTAAGTCACCTAGTCTGTGGTTCTTTGTTATGGCAGCCCTAGCAAACTAATATAGTGCCTATGGAGGCAGAATGATGCAAACACAGCCTCACACACAGTCAGGCTCCAAGTCAAGCTGCCCATTAGTCAGCTACTGAATGTGTAGTAGCCCTAGTACTACATAGTTGGGGAAATTGGGTTCCTAGGAAGCTGGTTGGCTGTAACCACAAAATCACTGGACAGGGATAGGTATGTCCAGAAAGAAGGGAGGGGATGGACCTCCCTTTCAAGATGAGTCTGCACACCAAAATTGCAAAACACGTAGCAGAAAATAATACCAAAAATGAAGCCAACCAAATCACCAATTGGAAGATGGATTTACTCAATACCAAATTAAAATAATAAAGTAATCTGAAAATAATTTTAAAATAGGAATATTTTAGAAACCTCAAAGAGATAAAGGAACACTCTCCATAAAAGTAAAAAATTAAAAAACCAAGAAACTATGAAAAAGAACAAAGATATAAAAAACAAATAAATATTCCTAGAAATAAAAATTATAGTTACTAAAATGATAAATTCAATAGATTTGTTATAATCTAGACTAGAAAGCTAAAAAAAAAGTGAATTACAGGATAGTGTTGAGGAATTCACCCTGAATATGACAAAGCAAGAAAAAGGGCAGTTACTCCCTATGGAGTATAAATTGAGAATCTAAACAATCATCTGATGGGAGTTCCACAGGATAAGAGAGATCATGGTAGAGAGACAGCATTCAAAGATAGAATAACTGAGCATTTTCCTTAATTAAATCAATCTGGAGCCCATTAAAAGCATCAGTTTTAAAAAGTATGAATTATGAAATTTTCTTTCCAAGGACAAAATACAGGATTTCCTGCTTCTTCACTGTGGACTGAATAAGGAAGTTAAAGTCTATGAAAAGGTACAGAGCTTGGGAAATATACTAACATCAAACAATCATACCTTGGTAGGTGGGAGTTTCCTCTTAAGAAAATGGATATGCTCACCCTATCAGTCATCAGGGATAATGGTAAAATCCTAGGGCAGAAAATAAGGCAGGTCTTGGTGCTGGTGGAGGAAGAACTTCTTCCTGGGTTGGAATCTAGATTCCAAGGAGAAGAGACTTAACAGTACTAGTGATGGCAGCTGCAAAGAGCCATTTTGTGAATTAAGCCTCCATCTTCAAGGGGGTACATCTAAGTTTTAGCCCCACTTGTATCTTGAACACGAGTGGATCTGTGTTCTTACCCTAAGAACAAAGGGCATGTCAGGAGTAGGCACAACAGATGTCTAATGCTAAAAGCTCTTATGAGTGCCTTGTAAATTCATTTACCTGAACTAAAGTGGCTGATCAGTAGAACTGTAACACTCGAGTCCTAGTGTTTTCTGCCTAAGAGTAGCATGGTACACATCTTTATTCCTGAAGGTACCATATAAGTCTTGGTGAATTGGTGAAGATGGGCATCCATGATCATGGAGACCCAGAGATACTGGATGCATTCATTTGCTAAGGCTGCCATAACCAAGTACCATAAACTGGGTGGCTTAAACAACAGAAATTTATTTCCTCATAGTTCTTGTAGCTAGAAGTCCAAGATCAACATGTTAGCTGGGTTGGTTTCTCCTGAGGCCTCTCTCCTTGGCTTATAGATATCCACCTTCTCCCTTCGTCTTCACGTGGTCTTCCTCCATGTATATCTGTGTCCCAGTATCCTCTTCTTATAAGGATACCAGTCATATTGGTTTAGGACCCACCATATGACCTTATTTTACCTTAATTGCCTCTTTAAAGGTCCTTTCTCCAAATACAAGCACATTCTGAGGTACTGGGGTCAGGGCTTCAGTGTATTAGTTTGGTGGGCGCGGGGGTACACAATCCAGCCCATAACATTGGGTTTATCTTCAAATGTCAGAAGTATCCAAAAACAGGTTCTAGCCATGTCAACAGAATTTTCTAGTAGTGACCGCAGCAAGGAGGTGCTGGAGGAAGCAGGTGAGAGTGGGGAGGGGGCTGTCCAAAATGTAGCAGCGGCAGAGACCTGGCCTAAGAGTACATCAAAGCTCCTTTGGAGGAGCCCTGACTCACAAACTTGCTTAAGCTGCTCCATAGAAAAATTTTGGAAGAGAGCTACTAAGGAACATTTGAATTTCCTGTTGGAATAGATGGAGGCTCAAATTGAACACCAAAGAAAATGTGACTTTTTTTTAATCCCAAAATGGGGAAGTGAAGCATGCCAGTCATCATCTCAGAATGTGAATGCAGCTTTTACTGATAAAGGAGAAAAAAAGTGAGAGGTGGAGAAGCTGAGAGGGCAGCTAAGAAAAGTGGGGTTCAGGAGATATAGCCTTACTACTTACTGAACAGTGCTTAGCAGATTTGTGCAGCAGACTCTGCTTGTGTCTGAGGGTAACCTACTGAATTCGGTATGCAAGAGGAATGTTAAAAACAAGTGTTTGTTTTAGCACAGTTCCTATATCGTATTTTCAAAATTCCATGTAACTTTTAAGAATTTAAAAATGAATATAAGCAAAAGGAACATGGAAAGGTTCTATGTAGGGCCTTAATCCTTAGGCAAATTTAACCACAAGGAGTTAAATTTGTGCACAAAGCTGCTCCCCGATAACTAATCAGTACCCTTAAGTCAAGTGTACAAAGGCAGCCAATGAAGAAGAAGCTCAAATATTTATTCATTTGTTCATTAAGGAAATAGCAATGAATATACAATAGCAAATGAGAGAGATAAGGTCCCTTCTCTCACAGTATTTCTATTTGTGCCAAATAAGAATAATCCACGGAGGGTAAACCCTTTGTAAACAGAGGACTATTTACAAAATCATGGGCAGAGTGAAGGAAACTATAAGCAATCGTGTAGTACTCTGGGTCCAGTAACACATGACTTTTACCATCATAAATTTAAAAGGATAGGTAAAGAGAAAGATAATAGAACCAAGAAGGAAAGAACCCTTTGGAGAGGGCCACCCTGACCTAAGCTGTGATTTTTAGTCAAGGTGTGAAGTCAGCCCAAGGGGATAGTCAGGGAGGGAACTAGAGGAATAAAAACTTCCATTCTATTTCCTCCTTCCTTGTGTCTCCTGCCAGGGCACCCCATTGACCAGATCCAACCAGAGGCAGAAGACAAGGGAGCCACTCGTGGAGCCCAGGCAGGTCAGCCTCCAGGGCTGCAAGCAGGGTGAAGTAGAGTGGAGACTTGATCTAGAGGGGGTAATAGAAGACGTCTGACCTGGCATGTCTATCTTTACATTCCATCTGCTTGAGTCCAGTGCACAGAGGAGCTCACTCCCTTTTACACACGCCATGTTGGACCCCACCTCAATAAATGGCCTTTCCAAATATCTGATGTTTTATAGTAATGGCAAGGAACATGCTCAAGGAATTTGGACACTCGTAAATGAGATCAACACTTACAAATTTAAAAGCATTTGCTTAAAACACTCCCAAAATGTCGCTATGAACGGCTGGGAGTTCTTTCTGGCAAGGATTGGTGATAGCAACAGCTTCGTCAGGGGTGACTTGCACAGCCTGTGCCTGGGTAAGAAGACTTCAAAAACCTAGATACCGAGTTGAAATGTAGGCTCCTGGTAGAAAAGAAATCCTTTAGAAATTATCAAGGCCAGTAAAATGAACCAATATAGTTTTTGCATCATTTCTGCAAGCATCTAAAGAAAACATGCCAATGTCAAGATCTCTCCCACCACCACCTATCTTCCTGTTGTCCAACGTTATCTGCCCTTGTTTTGGGCCAGTAACTGAAAATTTTTAGAGTATCCATTCTTTCCCCCTATATATTTTAAATATATTATCCATGGATGAATATCCTTTCATCCATGAGTCTCAAAGTATTTTATAAACATTAATTTTCCCAACAAATATGTGAGGTTAAAGCATAACTATCCCTTTCCTTCCAGTTGTTTAAATATAAGAAACACAGAAACGATTAGAAACTACACCTCTGGTCTCACAGCAAGTCTACTGCAGAATGAGATTCAACTTGCCTGGTCACCAGCAGTCTTTTCAGTTCTTATACCACTGGACAGAATACATTAGTCTCCTATTTTTCATTACCCTACCCCAGTAATTGAGGTGTCTCCTAAGGAAACTAATGATTGCAGAGCATGTGACATGTTTCAGGTACTGTACTTTAAATCACTGATTCTTCATATTTCACATTCAGAGCATCTGGGGAGCTTTAAAAAAATCCTGATGCCCAGGCTGCACCCAGTGCTAATTAAATCAGAAACTTCGGGGTGGGGCCCAGATATCAGTATTATTTTTTAACTTCCCAGGTGATTCCAATGTGCAGTGAAATTTGAGAACCAGTGCTTGAAAATCCTTACCACTTAAAGTGTGCTATGCAACCAACAGAGTCAACATTATTTGGGAGCTTCCTGGACATGCAGAATTTCATGTGCCACCCAGGCCTAGTCAAACAGTGTTCATCTTAGCAAGCTCCCAGGTGGCTAACAGACACACTGGAGTTGGAAAAAACGCTGCTTCAAATAGTTAAATAATCTAATGATGTCAGTAACACGGTCCTCATTTTATAAATGAAGAAACATGTTCAGAAAGGTCAAATAATATGCAGATTCTAACACAGGGCTGATTGACTTAAAAGTTCATGATGCATTTTGGACTATTCCAGTTTAACACTGGAGGAGGGTTTTTTTTTTTTTTTGAAAAGCTGATGAAAGCTTTGAAATCTCACCCAAGAATTAATGTCCCCAAAAAATGTTTGGCAATAAACTTTGAGAAGTTTATTGCCCTCTGTGCAAGTTTGCAGGTCCAAGGACCACAGGTTGTGAGTACCACCACTCCCTTCCATCACCCCTCCCATGACTCCATGATCTATATGATGTGAATATGTAATTTCTTTTTAATATAAAAGTTGATCTATAAAGAAAATAAGCTTTATCTTAGATGAACACACACACACACACACACACACACACACACACACAGCATTTCCTATAAATAGTCCAAATGCTCTGGGAATTTTACAACCAAAAGCCCTTTCAGAAGGCACATTGACAAAAGGTAACATTGTACATGGTCTCTTCTACACACCTGTTAGCAGTTGAACCTAATTGTTCAGCAGCTGGTACTGATTTGGGATTCTTTCACTCTATCTCATTATTCCTTTTCCATGATTTTTTCTGGTTTGGAGCTGCTGCTGCTGTTTCTTAACTATGTGTATTTTTTTAAAACTAAAAAGACGTACTTTGAAAGAACTCTGGAGAGAGACATAAAAGTTCCTTCTTTATATAACATTTTGCAGTTGAATTTATTTAAACTTATGGTGGTGATTATTAAGTGTGGAAAAATCTAAGGGTAAAGGAAGATTTAACTAGCTGGCTATCCTTCAGTTTCTTAGGTCTCTTTCTAACATTTAGGTATCTTGGCGAAATTCATAAACATCTGATTTTCAGATATTTGTGAATTAGAATGCCAGTGAATATTGTCATAGTAGAGAAAGATGCCTTTCCTGGGTCAGAAACCCTCTTAAGCTGAAGTACATGTGCACATAGTGTTAGATTGCATCATTGAAGCAAGATGCCCTTGATGGAACATTTGATAGAATAAACCATTTTCAGAAGAAACATGGGGGATATCTTATGGCAAGAGATTTTAAACGTATAAAATAGAAAGTAATGGCTGCATGCAAAAAAATACAAATGCACATATGAAATAATCTCATATCAAGTGACTATCTAAGAGTGTTAATTTGCAAGCCCAATGTGACTTTCCTTGAACGTGCTTATACATCATCAAGACCGATGGCTGCCTTTGAAACAAAAATGCCATCTGAGGTTGGGCTCTTAGAGGCAAAATACAGACCAAAGCATTAAACAATCATGAATTACATCATAAAAGATAAAATAAACATAGGGATCTTCAATTATATGTGAAATAATCTATAGAGCTATAGAAAGAGAAGCTGTCCAATAATTTTATCCCTGTTAAAAAAAAAAAACTATTCTTAAAAGCACATAATTAACGAACTTGCTTCTTTAATAAGCCTGGCAAATACAGTACATTCTCCTTATTATTCTGACTTGGAAAATAATATATATTAACCCTTTGAGGCCACAGAGTGCAACAGAGCAAGTATATGAAATTTACTCATGTTTATTTCATATACAACACCTCAATACCTGAATGTGGCACTGGAATTAAGTAACAATTAGGCTTGTGTTTATCTTCATCTAAATGAATTTTCATATTTAAGGACCACAGAGACCTAATAATGAGGCAGTATTTATCAAACAGGACTTTCAAGGAGAACTACAAAGTAAGGCATTTGTGTAAAAAAAATATATATATATATATATATTTTGAAATGACTTAGATTTCTTAAATCATTCAGTGGCAAAGTTCACTAAGATATTCAGTTCTGTGGTCACATCCTTTTATAGCATGGACTCATATTTACTTCCACCTACTTAGAAATCTTTCCCTTCATACATCTACTGAGTGTTAATTAATCATGCTGCCATGGTATATTTTTCCAGTTTCTCCATGCCTGAGCTGTTCTCCAGTGTCATTTTTTAATCTCCTTTACTCTTCACCAAATGACTGGTGCTTCTCTGAACCCAGCAAATGGTCTTACAAGTACTACTAAGGTTGATGACAAAGACTAAGGGTCAGTGGCATTGAAAGTTGTTAGAAAATATTTTAACCGTCTATCCTTGAGTCTCTAGTTAGTAGTACACATTTCTTCTTTAATGATAAGAGCAGATGTATCACTAGAGGTTGTATGTTTAACTGAGATCAGATATTCACTCTGTAGATGATAGTTTGCTTTTTGTCATGACATCAACATATGCGTCATGATCTTTTGCACACATATTTAGAACATACAGAGTCTGTGTTCATTGTAATAGACAATTTGCATGAATATTTGCAACCCCAAGTTGAATAGTTAGAAATAATTTAATTTGCATCACTATTGATGGAGTTGGGCTTAGATTTATCTATTAGTGTTCTTATAAATCTCATTAATAGATGTTATAGAGGTTCCCTTAGCCATGTGCCCTCATGTAATTCTGCAGCCATAGCAATAGAAAGCATTAAAGTGTCTTGAGACAATTTCCTTTAAAATAATGTCTCTGTGGCTTATCAGATATTTATTACAACACTGTGTTATGTCTTTATCTTTCCAAATGCAGAATTAGTGATGATATTGGCTTCGGAAGGGAATTATTGTGTAGAAAGAATGCCCAAACGGTGAAGAAAGAACATATTTACTTGCTCTTATTAAGGTGAGTAGCATATTTGTAAAGACTAAACAGAATAAATACATGCTGACTTAAAGATTACGATATTCAGTAGAATTAGATAAACATTAACATCAAGTTTATAGTCACAGTTGTATTTTTGGATGACTCTTTGAGCTTTTGCTAATTTGGAGGGGCATATATTTTGAAAGAGTGAATGAAAACAGAAGGTTGATGACATAAACTATAAATTTGACTCCATACTTAAATAAGTTGTACCGCATTCTCCTCCCAAATCAAACATTTGAGTGATGATGAACCTGATCCCAACAAATAGGCAGCAAAGTGAGGTGCAAAGAGTCTGAGTCAGACTAAACTCTCATCGTGCCTCTGCCAGTATCTAGCTGTATGACCCTGAACAAGAACCTTAGTGTTTGGGGAATTCTGTTTCCTTAGTGTAAAACCACACTTATAGAACAAGACAATCTCTTCAGTCATTCCAGCTCTGTCCTTCAGACATCAGCAGCTTTGTAAGGTCTTAAGAGAAAAGAACCAGCCAGCAGCCATTCTGTTGCCCTTCTCACCTGGTTATTCATGCGTTATTGTAAAGCTCATATGAGGCAAGATTTATCAGAATCTTTGGAAATGTAGAGAGTATTAAAGCATGCAAAATAATGAGAGATGAAGGTAGAGGTGATATTCCATAGCTCATCATCTCTAACCCATCAGCTTTAAGTCTTTGTATCTTTCCCCTTCTAATCTGAGTCCTTTTTCTCTATCTTATTTATCTTTCATTTATTGACCCACACTCAGAGTCACAACCTCAACCCAAAGGAGGGCACCTTTTTAACATTATAAAATTTCAAGGGACAGCACAGGATATTTGTAATTTCTCAACCTGTTGGTTGAGAAAATATACTTAATCAGCATTTAACAAACATTCTTCGAGTACTCAGGGACTTAATGCAGTGTAAAAACAGACAGTAGAGCCTACAGTCTAGTGGGGAGAGACATATAATAAAATAATCACACACATAAAAGTAAAATACAAATGGTTGGGGAGGGGGAAGGGTAAGATGTGACAAAGTGAGAGAGTGGCATGGACATATATACACTACCAAACGGTAAAGAGACACAGTGAATTTAGTAACTTTTAAGTGGATATATATTTAATTAATCACAACAGCTCCTACATGCACTTTTAAAATAGTAACATTTATATGTACAAGCATATCATTTATTCAGACTACATTTGTGTATTATTGCAGGCCCCTTACAATAAAACTTCTGCCTCAGGTTAGGAATCTCGACATTGTCTGACGATTGTGTCCCTAGCTAGAATTAGGTGGTTGAGGACAAAGATCTTGCTTATGAATTAAATGTTAGCCAAATAAACATATTAAGATAAATAACTTCTTGCTGCTATCTCAGACAAACCGCAAATCTATTTCTCACTTCTGTTATCTTTACAATGCTGAATGCTAACCAGAGGCAGGATAGAATGGGGGTGAAAATTTGTTTTCCAGAGGTCAGACTAACAGAATCTCCACCATCTTGTAGCTATACTTTCTGGGTCACATATCCTGTGATGTTGCCAGGTTAAGGGATGCGGGTTTGGAGGAAGTATTCCAGATTTACCTCATCCTGGAACTGTATCACCATGTGATGTAATTTTACCATGGCATCTGTCTTCCCAACAACACTGGCCTGTATCTCTAGAGTCCACCATGGTGCCCACTCAATAATTCTTACTGAATGAACCAGTGGAATGTGAAAAAGCATGTTCTTTGCAATTCAGCATAACAAAGGGATTTTTAGTCCTTTCTACCATGACACAACAGACTCCGTAGCACTGGCAAGAAAAACATTTGGTATAGCTACCACCTAGATACATTGTAAACACGACTCTCGGAAACTTACATCAGTCATCTGTGACGTGTCCCCATGACTCTGTGGGAATGGGAGACGACTGGTGGCTGTCCAGTGGCTGCTGCCTCATCAGTCCGTCAGGGGACGGAGCCTCTTTAATAGAATTCAGTCCTGTTCTTGGCTATTTGAAGGAATAAGAGAGGCCTGCTCTTTCTCACCAGCACTGAGTCTATCTCCTGCCAGTTTCAAAGGAAGAGTAAGAGAAAGTTTACAAAGTAAAATATGAACACAGACTCCAAACACACACAAAAAAGAAGGCAATATTAATTTTTGCGAAGTAAATACTTCTGTTACTGGTCAAAATTCTGGAGTTTTGGAATAAAACTGCCTTGTATTACCAAAGCTCTTTGAGTTTTCAAAGCACTTTTGTATTAGTGATCATTTGATGCTCAGAACAACACTGTGCCATGAAAGGGCAGGAGATTTTATCTGTATTTGCGAGGTGAGGAGAGTATCCGTAGGGTTGGGCAGCCTGCCTGAAGTCACACGGCGATAAAGAGCTGGATCAAGGAAGAGCACCCAGACTCCTAAGGTCGGGCGAGAGCTCGCTCAACATCACATCGTGATTCTTACCTGCAAATGGATGAAGATCCTTCTGACCCCGGCTTGTGGTTTGGGCACAGTCGCTTCCACTTTTGCAATTACTGTCAAACCTGGCCACTGTCTCCTATGCTTGCTGTTTAAAATGACCACAGACAGATAAATTGGAAGGGGAACAGTTAATAAAGAAGCTGCTAAGAAACTATCTAGGTCTTTCTATATTCCCTCCAGTGAAGTCAAGTGCAATTTCTGACAGAGCTCAGCTATCCAGTCTGCTCCTTTCAAGCTATGATACCAAGCTACCTGTAAAATAAATAAACAAACAACCTGAGCACAGTTTTCAGGGATGATTTAGAATAATAATTATTATTATTATTAGAAATAATAATTTCCTTCTAAATCTAAATTTTCCCAAACTCTTATCCACCATGTAGCTGTTCTGAGAATGGCCTTAATTCCCAGTATTTTTTTCACAAACACTAAAAGTTAACCTGTCTCTTTCTGTACCAAAACATTTACATAAAATTTAAGAAATCTATAACTTAGCACAGTAAATAGACGGCATTCTCCCTGTTCTTCCTAAAGTGACACTCTGTACATTATAGAACTAAAATAATTTTTGGTTTTATTTCTC
The DNA here is from genome assembly GCF_965194825.1 of Balaenoptera physalus. Classification (NCBI taxonomy): domain Eukaryota; kingdom Metazoa; phylum Chordata; class Mammalia; order Artiodactyla; family Balaenopteridae; genus Balaenoptera; species Balaenoptera physalus. Next base: position 90,348,299 of record NC_138890.1, on the reverse strand, counting down.
CAGTTCTTAGGAAAAGAACTTAAAATTTATAAATGGCTAACAGAAATTGACCACCTTTGGTTTGCATTTAAAGCAGGTTGTTTATGCATATTAGTTATGCACAGCATAGTGCCATGCTTATATAGGTGTTCAATAAATATTTGGTGAATGATTGATGGATGAGTGATGCAGTGCCCTGTGGGTACACACTGAATTGGCCTGCTGTATAACTTACAGTAAAAAATTAAAGAAGACAATTATAAAGCATAGAGTAGAGAATTAGGCCTTTGAAGAGAAAGATTTGAGTCATTAGTGCTAAATAACGAAATGATTTAGGGCAAACTTCCTGACTCACCAGACCTTTGGATTTCTCAACAATAGACTAAGAGTATGGATAAAAATTTAGGTGGTCTCTAAGGTTACTTCTAGTCCTAGTATTTTGTAATTCTAGATTGAAAAACTATCAGCCAGAGAAATACATCACTCTCACCAGAAAATGAATATGGAATGAAGGGTGATCGCAGACAAAGGTCTTAGCTTTCTAAGTTAAAATGTGCTTGGGGGGTGGGAGGTGGGCGGATTAAGAATTGTAAAGACAATAAGGACTTCCCAGAGTCTTACAGAGATTGCTTTTCGCACATTATCATCTACTACAGAGCCCTGTAAAAGAATTGTGGTGGAGACAGAAGTAGGCTCTGAGGAACAAGAAAGGGCACTGAGAAAGTCTAAAGTTTCTTCTCCTTTTTCTTTTTTTTATTCTTTAACAAAGTAGATGAAGGAAAGGAAAAATGCATTATGAACTGTTTTGAAGTCCCAGAACTTGGGGAATGACTAATACAAGCCCCTAGGAGTACAAAAGAGAACACTCCTAGAGAAAATGGAATTCATGGAAAGAGAACCCAACATAGGGCTCTTAATTTTTGAAGAAACTGGGTGCTGGACACCCAAAGGGCTAGATCTGGGACCCAAATAAAAAAGGATTGTGCTCTGCCGAAGGCCACAAAAGAGCTGAAGAGGGTACCTGAGCCTTGGAGGAGAGGATGGGAACAATATCAACAGATTGCTAACAGGACCCCTAACCATGAGGGGAGCACCTTGAAGCTCAGAGAATAAGTACTGGCCGCCTGGAAGGAACTAAACCTTTAACCGAGCCCCAGGCAGGGGGACTTGATCTATGATCCTGACAATCCAGAACTGTCTCCCACTGTCGTACTACACTGAAACAACCAGGCAACTGTGTGCATGTGAGAATTCCGTAAACAGCGTTACCATAAGAGAACAGGAAGAATATGACTCCAAAATATGATCTTAAAAGGGGAAATTCTCTTCCTTCTTCCTCCTTCTACCACAGCCCTTCCCCTTTCTTTGTTTCCTCAGGGATGGCAGAGAAAATTTAACTGGTATACAGAGGCACTCAGGCCAGCCAGGGAATTCCTTGACTCTGTCTTGGGGGTGGGTGTCATACCAGCACATGAAGTTGCCCATGGAGAAAACCATAGATTCCACCTGAACACCCACAGTGCACCCATTAGATGTAAGGCTAGGTTTTTCAGGGGATAAAAAGATGAGCAAGATATTATAATTACTTCCAGTCCAGTGGGGGAAATGAAACAATGAATAACCAAGACAAAGTAGAGTAAATGATATGCCATATGTGAAGTTGAAACAAAGATCTAGTGCAGGAAGTCACCTCCTGGGTAACTGGAAGGACAGTCTGTTTCTCTCCATTCTCTGCCACCACCCTCTTCTAAGCTGGACTCTTCTCTTCTCTTGCCTGGAAATCCTAAAGACTCCCTCTTTTGTTTCTACTGCCTCCTGTCAATTCTCAGGGGGTCAGAGTGACCTTTTTAAAATCAAGTCTCAAGCCACTCCACTCTTTTCAAACTCTCTAATTGTACTTAGCATATAGTTCAAGGTTCTTAACTTGGTTTACAAGGCTTCACCAATGTGACCTATACCTCTGCAGCCTCATCTTGAGCCCCTCTTTTTAGTGTGGTCTCTCTCAGCCTTGCTTGTCTTTATTCATTTCTTCTTGTATACCTTGTTCCCATCTGCCTTACTTAAGGCATTTACATTTGCCATTTCCTCTACCTGAAATGTTCATCTCTCTCTTGCTCCTTGCTTAGTTAATTCCTGCACCATCCCCCTCATCTCTCTCCATATTCCTCTCCTGACATTCCCCCTTCTCTGCTCCCCCTGGGTTAATACGTGCTCTTCCTTCATAGCACTTGTGATGGTTGATAAATGCATGTTTATTTGTGGAATTGTCATTGACAGCTGATACCCCCATACACTATAAGCTCCATGAGGGCAGAAACTATGTCTCTGTTCTCACCATTGTATCCACAGCACCTAGCTCAGGGCAGGCATAAAGCAGCCACTCATTAGCTACTTCTTGAATGAATCATAGACATTAGAGATCAATCATCCAGCCCTTTTTCAGAAGAGGGAACTGAAGCTCACAAAGGCAAACAGACTTATTCAAAGTCCGAAGTTGCTGAACCAGAAAAAGTAATCTTGTCTCCAGACTCGTAATCCATAGTTCTTATCCAGTTCCACCACGTGACCCTGAAGCTTGTTTAAGGGCCAAGTCACAGCCTCCAAGTTTATTGCTGGTACAAAAGGTGATTGAGAAGAGAGACCAAAGGAATTATTCATTGAGTCCTATGAGCAGTTGAACATAAATGAGAAATTGAGAAATGAAAGACTGACACTTGAAAGAAAAATTGATGAGTACGTGGTGTAGTTAATGTATTGCCACACAGATGAGAGATTGATCTGATTGACTAGCCTGAGATGTGCACCCCTACAGACACAAGGCATGAGGCTCCACAAAGACGGTACATATCCCTGGCCAGCACCTAATTAAGAGAAAGAATTTTCCGGGGAACAAGTGGGTGTACTGGAAAGTACAAGAGAGTCAAATTTTGTTCAGTTTATTTTGAATCCTGAATCCTTCTTGCAGGATGGGGGAGAGGCAGCAGAGGGATAAAGGTGTGAGGTGGAAGATAGGTAATATATTGATGTTTTTATATTTGAGGAATTGTATTTAATAAGTAATGAGGATGCTGTTGAATTTTTTTAAAAATGCCTCTAAAAAAATGGAAGAATTGGAAGCCAAAGAAATAGCTTTGTCTGATGAAGTGATGGGAGCTGGAGATGAGAGAGGGACTCCATGCTGACGCCACACTCTTCTCTTCAACCAGATCACCTCTTGGCCATAATACTTCCCTTTCAACCAGTGCCAGTCACAAGGAGGAGGTATGAATCTGGGGCCAAGGCTGAAGCACACGGTTGATGAGCCACAAAGGGCAGGGCCGCCTCAGCCTAGGCAGAGAAGGCAAGTGCTCTTTTATATTTCTGCTGAAAGAAGCACAGTGTTTTAACTCAAAACTGGAGGGTTATTAGTTTCCTGACCAAAAGAGAGAGAGAGTCTCAAATGTGGGGTTCTGCATAGCAGGGCTGCTTTTGAACTCCTCATCCCTCAACATCTGCAGCCGTTTCCATTCTTGAAGCGTTGCCAACTTCTGCGTTAAGGACTGATATCTGCATGGACATGTGGGTTCTGGCAGCCCTTGTGCAGTGCAGCAGGCTCGGGCAGGCAGTGGCAGCAAGGAGAGGGGCAAGGGATTCTTTGTGCATGGCTCTAACTCTCCACTCGTGGAACAGCTTCAGATTGCATAAATGTAGCATGCAGGCTCTAAGTGCAGTGAGCCTCTTGTGAAAATGTCTCCAGACTTACAGAAGTGTAATGAAATACCAAGTATCAAAAAAAAAAAAAAATCCCAAAACACAAAATGGTCTCACGGTGCTCTGGGTAACATTACTTTCTGATTTTAGAAGAGTAATAATATGTTTTTAAATTAATGTTTAAACAGAGAAGAATCAGACTGGCATAGTGGAAAGAGTACAGACCAGACTTACACCTAGTTTTGAATCCTGGCTGTTAAACCTCTCTAAGGCTCAGTTTTCCTACTTTTCCTACTGTAAAAGGAGAATCACAGCACCCTTTTTGGAGATTTGGGGGAGGATTGGAGATAATATCTGAGAGCACATATGCAGAGCCTGGAATTTAACAGGCGTTCATTCATTAAATGGCAGCTACCTTTACATGGGACTATGGGGGAAAAAAGGCAATATTTTTCTTTGTCAGTGTTTTTAATACTCATTAATGAGACTGTAAAACTTCAGTTTATAAAAATCATCTCAGGACAGGTATACTGAATTAGTCACTGACAAGTCATTCTTCATTCTGGCTCCAGATTCCAATTATCAGCTATTTCCCCAATATCCCTTCATTTAGACAGGGGCAGTGAGGAGAGGTTCTATGTGCTTAAAAATGTAGGAGGTTGTCTATGGTGTGATTTTTGTCACAGCAAACTTAAGGACTCCTTAAAGTTCTTGCATCACCCACCTGGACTTTGCCTTGCTCACCTGCTTACACTTATAATTGCTTAAAAGTCTACCTTAGAAGAGGATTGTATTTAGCTTAAGCTTATTTAAGAACCAACACTTACATATTATTAGCTATCACTTTTCTGAAGAGAAGTCCCCAAAACAGCATCTCCCTGCTAAGTGCCAGCCACCCAGCTTCAGTTTCCCAAAGACTTTTGTTCCAGCTCACTCTGGGTTTTTAGCCTGGAGCAAATAATGGAAAATTACAGAGTACTTAGAGAAACTATATAGTTCCACGGATAGTCTACACATTGCACTGTGATTTTATTAAAGAGTTGCAGGTCCTTTACACCAGTCACAGATTAACTCATTTTTCATGAACACAGGGTGATCATCCCTCCTTATAACTCATCCCTCCTTATAACTCTCCCCATGGTCCTCCAGTTTAGAATGCCTTTTTCCCGCAGCTTTACTGAGGTATAATTGACAAATAAAATTGTATATATTTAAAAGGTATGAAGAAGACCTTCAAGATGGTGGAGGAGTAAGACATGGAGATCACCTTCCTCCCCGCAAATACATCAGAAATACATCTACATGTGGGACAACTCCTACAGAACGCCTACTGAACGCTGGCAGAAGACCTCAGACTTCCCAAAAGGCAAGAAAATCCCGACGTACCTGGGTAGGGCAAAAGAAAAAAGGAAAAACAGAGACAAAAGAATAGGGATGGGACCTGCACCTCTGGGAGGGAGCTGGGAAGGAGGAAAACTTGCCACACACTAGGAAGCCCCTTCACTGGTGGAGCTGGGGGTTAGTGGGTGGCTGGAGGGAAGCTTCGGAGCCACGGAGGAGAGCACAGCAACAGGGGCATGGAGGGCAAAGCGGAGAGATTCCCACACAGAGGATCGGTGCCGAACAGCACTCACCAGCCCGAGAGGCTTGTCTGCTCACCCGCCGGGGTGGGTGGGAGCTGGGAGCTGAGGCTTGGGCATCAGAGGTCAGATCCCAGGGATAGGACTGGGGTTGACTGCGTGAACACAGCCTGAAGGGGGCTAGTGCGCCACAGCTAGCAGGGAGGGATTCCGGGAAAAAGTCTGGAACTGCCTAAGAGGCAAGAGACCATTGTTTCGGGGTGCGCGAGGAGAGGGGATTCAGAGCACCGCCTAAACGGGCTCCAGAGACGGGGGCGAGCCGTGGCTATCAGCTTGGACCCCAGAGATGGGCATGAGATGCTAAGGCTGCTGCTGCCGCCACCAAGAAGCCTGTGTGCAAGCACAGGTCACTATCCACACCTCCCCTCCCGGGACTCTGTGCAGCCCGCCACTGTGAGGGTCCGTGATCCAGGGACAACTTCCCCATGAGAATGCACGGTGCACCTCAGGCTGCTGCAACGTCACACTGGCCTCTGCCGCCGCAGGCTCGTCCCACATTCCGTACCCTTTCCTCCCCCTGGCCTGAGTGAGCCAGAGCCCCCTAATCAGCTGCGACTTTAACCCCGTCCTGTCTGAGCAAAGAACAGACGCCCTCAGGTGACCTACATGCAGAGGCGAGGTCAAATCCAAAGCTGAACCCCAGGAGCTGTGCGAACAAAGAAGAGAAAGGGAAATCTCTCCCAGCAGCCTCGGGAGCAGTGGATTAAATCTCCACAATCAACTTGATGTATCCTGCATCTGTGGAATACCTGAATAGACAACATAACATCCCAAAATTGAGGCAGAGGCGGTGGACTTTGGGAGCAACTGTAGACTTGGGGTTTGCTTTCTGCATCTAATTTGTTTCTGGTTTTGTGTTTATCTTAGTTTAGTATTTAGAGTTTATTATCATTAGTAGATTTGTTTCTTGATTTGGTTACTGTCTTCCTTTTTTTATATATATAGATTTTTTTTTTTCTTTTTCTCTTTTTGTGAGTGTGTATGTGTATGCTTCTTTGTGTGATTTTGTCTGTATACCTTTCTTTTACCATTTGTCCTAGGGTTCTCTCTGTCCACTTGTTTTGTATTTTTAGTATACTTTTTAGGACTTGTTATCATTGGTGGATTTGTTTTTTGGTTTGGTTGCTCTCTTCTTTCTTTCTTTCTTTTTTTCCTCTTTTTTCTTTTTTATTACTTTTTAATTTTTTTATTTTTAATACTTTTTTTATTTTAATAACTTCATTTTATTTTATTTTATTTTTTTCTTCTTTCTTTTTTTCTCCCGTTTGTTCTGAGCCGAGTGGCTGACAGGGTCTTGGTGCTCTGGCCGGGTGTTAGGCCTGTGTCTCTGAGGTGGGAGAGCTGAGTTCAGGACGTTGATCCACCAGAGACCTCCTGGCTCCACATAATATCAGACAGTGAAAGCTCTCACAGAGATCTCCATCTCAATGCTAAGACCAAGCTCCACTCAACAACCAGCAAGCTACAGTGCTGGACACCCTATGCCAAACAACTAGCAAGACAGGACTACAACCCCACCCATTAGCAGAGAGGCTGCCTAAAATCATAATAAGGTCACAGACACCCCAAAACACACCACCAGATGCGGTCCTGCCCACCAGAAAGAAAAGATCCAGCCTCATCCAACAGAACACAGGCACCAGTCCCCTCCACCAGGAAGCCTACACAACCCACTGAACCAATCTTAGCCACTGGGGGCAGACACCAAAATCAACGGGAACTATGGACCTGCAGCCTGCAAAAAGGAGACCCGAAACACAGTAAGTTAAGCAAAATGAAAAGACAGAGAAACACACAGCAGCTGAAGGAGCAAGGTAAAAACCCACCGGACCAAACAAATGAAGAGGAAATAGGAAGTCTACCTGAAAAAGAATTCAGAGTAATGATAGTAAAGATGATCCAAAATCTTGGAAATAGAATGGAGAAAATACAAGAAACGTTTAACAAGGACCTAGAAGAACTAAAGAGCAAACAAACAATGATGAACAACACAGTAAATGAAATTAAAAATTCTCTAGAAGGAATCAATAGCAGAATAACTGAGGCAGAAGAACAGATAAGTTACCTGGAAGATAAAATAGTGGAAGTAACTACCGCAGAGCACAATAAAGAAAAAAGAATGCAAAGAATAGAGGACAGTCTCAGTGACCTCTGGGATGACATTAAACGCACCAACATTCGAATTATAGGAGTCCCAGAAGAAGAAGAGAAAAAGAGAGACTGAGAAAATATTTGAAGAGATTATACTTGAAAACTTCCCTAATATGGGAAAGGAAATAGTCAATCAAGTCCAGAAAGCGCAGAGAGTCCCATACAGGATAAATCCAAGGAGAAACACACCAAGACACATATTAATCAAACTATGAAAAATTAAATACAAAGAAAAAATATTAAAAGCAGCAAGGGAAAAACAAATAACATACAAGGGAATCCCAATAAGGTTAATAGCTGACCTTTCAGCAGAAAATCTGCAGGCCATAAGGGAGTGGCAAGACATATTTAAAGTGATGAAAGGGAAAAACCTACAACCAAGATTACTCTACCCAGCACGGATCTCATTCAGATTCGACGGAGAAATCAAAAGCTTTACAGACAGGCAAAAGCTAAGAGAATTCAGCATCACCAAACCAGCTTTACAACAAATGCTACAGGAACTTCTCTAGGCAAGAAACACAAGAGAGGGAAAAGACCTACAGTAACAAACCCAAAACAAGAAAATGGTAATAAGAACATACATATCAATAACTACCTTAATGTAAATGGATTAAATGCTCCAACCAAAAGACATAGACTGGCTGAATGGATGCAAAAACAAGACCCATATATATGGTGTCTACAAGAGACCCACTTCAGACCTAGGGACACATACAGACTGATAGTGAGGGGATGGAAAAAGATATTCCATGTAAATGGAAATCAAAAGAAAGCTGGAGTAGCAATTCTCATATCAGACAAAATAGACCTTGAAATAAAGACTATTACAAGAGACAAAGAAGGACACTACATAATGATGAAGGGATCTATCCAAGAAGAAGATATAACAATTGTAAATATTTATGCACCCAACATAGGAGCACGTCAGTACATAAGGCAAATGCTATCGGCCATAAAAGAGAAAATCGAAAGTAACATAATCATAGTAGGGGACTTTAACACCCCATTTTCACCAATGGACAGATCATCCAAAATGTAAATAAATCAGGAAACACAAGCTCTAAATGATACATTAAACAAGATGGACTTAATTGATATTTATAGGACATTCCATCCAAAAACAACAGAACACACTTTCTTCTCAAGTGCTCATGAAACATTCTCCAGGATAGATCATATCTTGGGTCACAAATCAAGCCTTGGTAAATTTAAGAAAATTGAGATCGTATCAAGTATCTTTTCAATCCACAGTGCTATGAGACTAGATATCAATTACAGGAAAAAAATCTGTAAAAAATACAAACACGTGGAGGCTAAACAATACACTACTAAATTACCAAGAGATTACTGAAGAAATCAAAGAGGAAATCAAAAAATACCTAGCAAGAAATGACAATGAAAACACGACGACCCAAAACCTATGGGATGCAGCACAAGCATGTCTAAGAGGGAAGTTTATAGCAATACAATCCTACCCCAAGAAACAAGAAACATCACAAATAAACAACCTAACCTTACACCTAAAGCAATTACAGAAAGAAGAAAATAAACCCCCAAAGTTAGCAGAAGGAAAGAAATAAAGATCAGATCAGAAATAAATGAAAAAGGAATGAAGGAAACAATAGCAAAGATCAATAAACTAAAAGCTGCTTCTTTGAGAAGATAAACAAAATTGATAAACCATTAGCCAGACTCATCAAGAAAAAAAGGGAGAAGACTCAAGTCAATAGAATTAGAAATGAAAAAGGAGAAGTAACCACTGACACTGCAGAAATACAAAGGATCATGAGAGATTACTACAAGCAACTATATGCCAATAAAATGGACAACCTGGAAGGAATGGACAAATTCTGAGAAAAGCACAACCACCCAAGTCTGAACCAGGAAGAAATGGAAAATGTAAACAGACCAATCACAGGCACTGAAAATGAGACTGTGATTAAAAATCTTCCAACAAACAAAGGCCCAGGACCAGATGGCTTCACAGGTGAAATCTATCAAACATTTAGAGAAGAGCTAACACCTATCCTTCTCAAACTCTTCCAAAATATAGCAGAGGGAGGAACACTCCCAAACTCATTCTACGAGGCCACCTTCACCCTGATACCAAAACCAGACAAAGGTGTCACAAAGAAAGAAAACTACAGGCCAATATCACTGATGAACATAGGTGCAAAAATCCTCAACTAAATACTAGCAAACAGAATGCAACAACACATTAAAAGGATCATACACCATGATCAAGTGGGGTTTATCCCAGGGATGCAAGGATTCTTCAGTATATGCAAATCAATCAATGTGATACACCATATTAACAAATTGAAGGAGAAAAACCATATGATCATCTCAATAAATGCTTAAGATGCTTTTGACAAAATTCAACACCCATTTATGATAAAAACCCTCCAGAAAGTAGGCATAGAGGGAACTTACCGCAACATAATAAAGGCCATATATGACAAACCCACAGCCAACATCATTCTCAATGGTGAAAAACTGAAACCATTTCCCTTAAGATCAGGAACAAGACAAGGTTGTCCACTCTCACCACTATTATTCAACATAGTTTTGGAAGTGTTAGCCACAGCAATCAGAGAAGAAAAAGAAATAAAAAGAATCTAAATCGGAAAAGAAGACGTAAAGCTGTCACTGTTTGCAGATGACAGGATACTGTACATAGAGAATCCTAAAGATGCTACCAGTAAACTACTAGAGCTAATCAATGAATTTGGTAAAGTAGCAGGATACAAAATTAATGCACAGAAATCTCTTGCATTCCTATACACTGATGATGAAAAATCTGAAAGAGAAATTAAGGAAACACTACCATTAACCATTACAACAAAAATAATAAAATATCTAGGAATAAACCTACCTAAGGAGACAAAAGACCTGTATGCAGAAAACTATAAGACACTGATGAAAGAAATTAAAGATGATACAAATAGATGGAGAGATATACCATGTTCTTGGATTGGAAGAATCAACATTGTGAAAATGACTGTACTACCCAAAGCAATCTACAGATTCAATGCAATCCCTATCAAACTACCAGTGGCATTTTTCACAGGACTAGAAGAAAAAATTTCACAATTTGTATGGAAACACAAAAGATCCTGAATAGTCAAAGCAATCTTGAGAAAGAAAAACGGAGCTGGAGGAATCAGGCTCCTAGACTTCAGACTATACTACAAAGCTACAGTAATCAAGACAGTATGGTACTGGCACAAAAACAGAAATATAGATCAATGGAACAGGATAGAAAGCCCAGAGATAAACCCACACACATATGGTCACCTTATTTTTGATAAAGGAGGCAAGAATATACAATGGAGAAAAGACAGCCTCTTCGATAAGTGGTGCTGAGAAAACTGGACAGCTACATATAAAAGAATGAAATTAGAACAGTCCTTAACACTATACACAAAAATAAACTCAAAATGGATTGAAGACCTAAATGTAAGGCCAGACACTATAAAACTCTTAGAGGAAAACATAGGCCGAACACTCTATGACATAAATCACAGCAAGTTTCTTTTTGACCCACGTCCTAGAGAAATGGAAATAAAAACAAAAATAAACAAATGGGACCTAATGAAACTTAAAAGGTTTTGCACAACAAAGGAAACCATAAACAAGATGAAAAGACAACCCTCAGAATGGGAGAAAATATTTCCAAATGAAGCAACTGACAAAGGATTTTAATCTCCAAAATTTACAAGCAGCTCATGCAGCTCAATATCAAAAAACAAAAAACCAATCCAAAAATGGGCAGAAGACCTAGATAGACATTTCTCCAAAGAAGATATACAGATTGCCAACAAACACATGAAAGGATGCTCAACATCACTCATCATTAGAGAAATGCAAATCAAAACTACAATGAGGTATCACCTCACATTAGTCAGAATGGCCATCATCAAAACATCTACAAACAATAAATGCTGGAGAGGGTGTGGAGAAAAGGGAACCCTCTTGCACTGTTGGTGGGAATGTAAATTGATACAGTCACTGGAGAACAGTATGGAGGTTCCTTAAAAACTAAAAATAGAACTACCATAAGACCCAGCAATCCCACTATTGGGCATATACCCTGAGAAAACCATAATTCAAAAAGAGTCATGTACCACAATGTTCATTGCAGCTCTATTTACAATAGCCAGGACATGGAAGCAACCTAAGTGTCCATCAACAGATGAATGGATAAAGAAGATGTGACACATATATACAATGGAATATTACTCAGCCATAAAAAGAAACGAAATTGAGTTATTTGTAGTGAGGTGGATGGACCTAGAGTCTGTCATACAGAGTGAAGTAAGTCAGAAAGAGAAAAACAAATACCGTATGCTAACACATATATATGGAATCTAAAAAAAAATAAAATAAAAATGGTTCTATAGAACTAGGGTCAGGACAGGAATAAAGACGCAGACGTAGAGAATGGACTTGAGGACACGGGGAGGGGGAAGGTTAAGCTGGGATGAAGTGAGAGAGTGGCATGGACATATATACACTACCGAATGTGAAATGGATAGCTAGTGGGAAGCAGCTGCATAGCACAGGGAGATCAGCTCAGTGCTTTGTGACCACCTAGAGGGGTGGGATAGCGAGGGTGGGAGGGAGACGCAGGAGCAAGTAGATATGGGGATATATGTATATGTATAGCTGATTCACTTTGTTATAAAGCAGAAACTAACACACCATTTTAAAGCAATTATACTCCAATAAAGATATTAAAAAAAATAAAAATAAAAGGTACAACATGATGATTTGATATACGTATACATGGTAGAATGATTACCACAATCAAATTAATTAACATATCCACCACCTCACATACTTACCGTGTGTGGAGGGGATGGTAAGAACACTTAAGATTTACTCTTCTGTTTTTGTTTTTTTTTCATCTACTGTTTTAGCAAATTTCAAGTATACAATAGAGTATTATTCACTATACTCACCATGCTGTACATTAGATCTCCAGAATTCATTCATCTTCTTCATGAAAGTTTAGAAAGTCTTTTTTTATTCTCGTTCCACATCAATCCCTAAGCCTAAACCAAAAGTCAGCTCAACTATTACATCTGCCACCAAGACTTTGCAGCCATTCTAACCCTCAGTGACATCTACTTCCAGTGAACTCATTCAAAAGTATTTCAGGCCCACAGCATTCACCACCTGCCAGTCTCATTTGACATTTAATCATCTACTGCTTTGGAAAGCTTTTTCTGTCATTACTTATTTCTAGCCATCTAAGTGGTCACTGTATCTCTTATCTTTTAGATAATGAACTTCTATTCCCCATAATTCCAGCATAGTTCAGTGTGATTAAAAAGATCCTTATTAATGTCTTGAATAAGAGTCAATGAACTTCCCAGCAGATACTACTTTGATAAGTCATTGTCTACTCTTTTGCACAAATAAATTTTGCATACTTTTTCAATATGGTTTTCACCAGGAAGGGTGAAAGACCCAGAACGAGAGTGGTTGGAGCCAGGTATTTTTATATTTGCTAGTTCTCACTCTGACTAAAGCCAGTGCTTGCTCCATATCTTCCCATCGCCTCAGCCACTTGAGGCTCACAATTGTCTGAGATATGCCAAGTTCCTTTAACTTGAGAATTCTACTTTCCATTCTCTACTCTTGCAAATTTTTAAAGTACTGTATTTTAAAATAGAGTATATATGCCCTCCACTTATTATTCTGACCTAATAGAGGTTTTGTGTTAAAATTAGAGATATAATGTGAGACTATATATATATATATATGTATATATGAGTATATATACATATATATATATGTAAATATATATCTAAATAAAATAATATATAAATAAAAGTGGAGTGTCTCCAGGTAGACAGAGTGAAGCTTGGCTAAGAATGTCTGTGGAGTGAACATGAACCTGCAAGCAAGGAGGTTTTGGTCTCACAAAGAGGAACACAATCTGTGAAGGAGCCTCATTAATACATTTTCACATGCCTAGGAACCAAGAGCTAACTTGCCTCCTCTTTCTTTAAAAAAAAAAAAAAAAAGAAATAGAGCTTATGAAAAAGGGTGTTGTTTCTAGTTGTTCAGAACTCCATATCCATAAAACATGACAAGGAATGTCTCAACACTGTAGATAAAAGTTATTTGGAGAGAGAACACTCCCTTTAAACCAAGGAATGGATGCTGATTAGATGAGGAAAGTGAAAGAGAGAAGTACAACACCTATTATTAATCATCATAAAATGACTTTGAATTTCTCCAGCCCCTTTCATCTAGGAATTTCAATTTGCTTATATTCACTAATTAAACCTCACTTTTACTTTATCACCCCTGGTAAGAGAATAAGACTGTAACATTAGAATTTCTACATTCTCTTGTAGTTTTCAGTACTTTGCAATCATTCATTTGTTGTTCAAGCCTACAACCTACTGAGTAAGCTAATGTAATTAATCACTTTTTTACAGGTAGGGAAACTGAGACAAAAACATAACATCTTGCCAAGACCACACAGTGAGGCAGTTGCAGAGCCAGAATCAAAGCCAACTAATATTTGAATCCAGGGCTTCTGGTGGAAAAACTACATCAGTCAATTTTCCCCACTATCCCTCCTTCGTAACTATCTTCACACACAGGTAGCCTTAGGAGACGGAACTTCAGAAGTTTTAAAAATCAACTTAGAAATAGCAGAATAATGTTAAATCTTCCAAATATTTCAATTCAGGATGACTCAAGAAAGTCTAACTAATAACCCACAATAGGACAGGGGGAGAAAAGATGATGTGGGCAGCATTTATTATTTTTCCAAAGATACACCCCTGAGTGGAGAATTGGAAAAGACAAACAACAGTACATAACCTGTGTTTTATGTATACATTGATATTATTTGGTGTAGGCTCAGATTGCCTTTTCTCCCCACCCACGAGTAGTTTGGGGAAGGGGCTGGTAATACCTGAAATGTCTTAAATTTCAGACCTTCCCCCTTAAGTCTCAGTGACAGCATCAGTGACAACTCTTGCAGAACAGTGAGCATTTTTAACCCTTTAGAAACTACTCATTTGAAGTTAGTGAACTTCTGAAGAATAATTGCTTTAAATGTCGTATTTTAAAATTCAAATATTATACTGAAAAAAAAACGAATACTTTATCAGGCATTTGTGGTCACTTGACCTTTTCCAAACCTTGAATGTTAGCCTTAATAAAATACACAGCTTTTCTGCCTCTCTCTTTTGGGAAAGGGGGGAGGGAAAGACCTAACCCATAGACAAGTATTTTATTTAACTTTAGAGGCAACTGGAATATTTTGTTTCCTCTGTGAACTTTCCAAGTACCTTCTGCCCCGGGCAACAAATAAGGGGCAAATTTAAGGAGTGGTGAAACCAAAAGTGGCTTGGCTGCTCCTGTCAAAAAATAAAAATCAACATGTCCAGCATTTGACATACATACACTCCAAACTTGCACCTTGTACATGAAGCAGGGTCAGATCAGGCCAGGCCAGGCCATACTCCCAATGGTAGTTATTGCTGGAGAAGTATAATGTCACAGGCAAAGAACGTTGGACCAAATAGTGCCCCTTACCGCCATATCCCCATACTCCCAAGTCAAATGGGGCACTTTGGCATAGTCTTAGTGCTATCTATGGAAATGCAAAAATAAATAAACCATCCCTTGATGACTAATCTCAGACTTCAGGCAATGTATGAATGGGTGGCCAGGGGTACACACTGAACTGCACATTCCTTGGTGGAAACTTTGTACCACTTGTACTTCTGTTAATTTCACTCATTAATAGAAATGCTAACATCAGAAGGGAGGAGACTCTGATTTTTCATAGAGAGAATCAGTATATGTCTACTCTTCCATTCTCTTCCATTAGCCCACCCTGCAAAACATCAACAATAAGACATTCTCCTCCAGATTTTTAATTTTAATTTCTGCAAATATTGTCAACTTTGCCAATGATAAAGCTACAATTTCCTCTCTTCAAAAAAAAAGAAGAGGGAGAGAGGGAGAGAGAGAGAGAAAGAGAGAGGGAGAAAGAGAGAGAAAGAAAAAGAAAGAAAGAAAGAAAGAAAGAAAAGGAAGAAAGAGAGAAACAGAAGGAAAGAAGGAAGGAAGGAAGAAAAGCAATAGTTCCAGATGTGACAAGTTCATTGCAAGAAGAGTCAGAGCAAGAAAGTTGCAGAAGTAGAAAATTATTTTAATTAATTAAAGTTAATTATCCTTGAGGCATTTAAAACACACACTCACACACATACACTCACATCCAAATCAAAGGATACATGAAAAGTTCTCTTAAGGAAAAATAATTTGGCAAGTGACTGCCTGGTAGAAATTTACACCACTGGTAAAAGTTATTCACTGGAATAGAAACAGCTAAACAGGCAAGTTCCTGGGAGAAACCAGCTCTTTAAATTTCAATAGAAAGTTAGAAGGCCATTGCCTATTTGGCTTAGCTTTAAATCTGCCAAGCTGGCATGGGGGCAGCTCATTTTTTTAAATACAGGTCTTCATTCTAAAACAAAATTGGACCCAACTGTCCCTTGCAATTACATTTCGGGGGCTCAAACTGGGTGTTTGTGTTTTTTCTAGGTGATTAATAGCGCTTACATTTAAATGGTCACAGTCTACTTCCACAGTCATTAACACCCCATTAAGATGGATGAGAAGAACTTCGCACCTTTTGTTTCAGTCCACTGGGCCGTGGACTTAAAACAGCAAGGCACTGATTTAGGAAGGGAAGATTATCTGCACAACCAAACAGGCTAAAACTTCCTTTAAAAACAAATTTTTAAAAGTCCTTATAAAACCTTATTTTTAAAAGCACTCTTTAAATATCATTTTAAGGACACTAAACCCACAGTTTCCCCATACCTGAACTTATGCATATATTTGGCATGGTTCTTCAGTAATGTTTACGAAGCTCAGGGTTTCTCCCCTACTGTTTCTTTTGCTCTAAGCCTATAATTATAATGGGGAGACTTCTGTTTCTAAGAAAAAGTAGTAGTAACATGAATATCGAGTTACCTTTGAGAAAAAATACATTCGTGGAAGTCCATGCATGACAACCTAAACACTGGCTCCATTTCTCCCAAATGATAGTGGAAATGTCATGTTTTTGGAAAATTCAAAGAAGAGATCATTGTTTCTATTTAAAGGAAGATGAAGAATCTAAAAGTTGAGAGCAGGATGCTGCCTGAGACTGTTTAACCATGGATGTGCCAATGACACTTGGTATTTTTAATCTCTTGTCAGAAAGCCTTCCTACCAGAGACCCCTGTGTGATGACAGCAGTGAATTTTGTAGGAAAACCACTTGGTTTACAAACTTGCAAAACACTGTACTTCATCCTTGGAGTTGAAGTTCTCACAGGCAAAGCAAGGCACATTCTCCTTTTAGAACCAACCAACACTGAACTGCCAGGGTGGTTCTTATGTGAACAGGAGGGGGTCAGTCAACATGGTATCAACACTTTTATCATTTGGCTTAGCAGTTAAGGAAGTGACTTCATTGAATCAAGTTATTTATTACTATCATCTTTGTTATTATTATCTTCCATTGAAACAGGTGCCTTTCAAATCATGCAGCAAAATTTTTAAAATAATGACAACATGCATATCTTAATCAAGTCAAAGTCCAGAATCTACAGGCATCTCACACCACATTCACACACACACCTGATATTCTTTGTTACACTTTTGCATAATATACAGAAAGTCTTTCCCTAGCAGCAGCCACTTCCAGCATTCTGACAAGGTTATCTACATACAATTTTGATAAAGGCAAAAGTTCTTTCTTCTATTTGAAGATCCCAATCATTTTAAAAATTACTAGATCCTTATTTATCTCACCTCTAAAATTACAAAGTTAACCATTTTCTCTCTTCACTCTTACTACATTTGAAGGACTGTCCTGTTGCTATTAGGGACCAGTCCTTCTATAAGTGTTGTAGAATTCAACACCTTCATCCTGTCTAGGATTTAATACTCTTTTTACTCCATCATCAATTTCTTCTCCTGTATTGGCTCTTTCTCATCAGCATACAAGCATGCTCCAGTTTTGTTTATGTTTTTTAAAAAAATCTTCTTTGATCCCATACCCCTTTCCAACTGTCACTCCATTGCTTTGTTCCAATCCACAGGAAAATTTTTCAAAAGAAATTCTCACATTCTTAACTCACCTTCATTGAACCCAACTCTTTCTTTGTTTTCTGTGCCCACCACTGCACTGATATTGTTACAACCACCTGTAGCAAGCTCCACGTTGTTGATTCTATGAACACTTCTCTGACCTCATTTTCATCAGGTTCTCAGTAGTAGTTAACATGGTCATCTGTTTCCCTGTTCCCAAAACATGCTCCCTGCTTTCCACTCTGTGGTGATTTTCTTCCTACCCCCATGGCCAGTCCTTCTCAGACTCCTTTCTTGGTTCCTAGGCATCTAGTCGACCTTGATATTTGGAACACTCCAGAGCTTGGTCCTGTGTTTTATCATCTTCTGGTGGGAGCAATAGATGATAATATGTGAGGTAAGCCAGGGAAGTCATCCAAGAGAAATGGACCATTCTGCTAGTTCCCTGTCTTCTTTGCCTGGGGGACCAGCCAAGGAGGTCAAGACGGCTTAGTGGGGCAGGAAGAAAACCTGTAGAGTATGGTATTTAGAAAACAGAAGTGACCAACAGTGCTAAATGTAACCAGAAGTTAAGTGACATGAAGAATAAAATATATCCACTGGATTTTTTGACACGAAGGTTTTTAATGACCTTAGAACCAGTTCACTGGATATGAGACAGAAGCCAGCAGAGAGTGGATTGAGCTGTGAGTGGTGAAGAAGCAGAAACAGGGAGAAAGATGCCTGTTGGACAACTAGGTACTAATATACTTCAAAATTCTTCAGAATAAGTAGTGTGATTTATATGTGTATGTAGGCTAACTTTAATTAGACCCCAAGACGAGGTTAGTGAGAACCTTGGAGAACTTAACTAGGAATCTAGATTACAGAGGCACTAAGGCAGGTACTTCAAATATCATCTCAATCTACACTAGATAGTTAATTAGCGTAGTGGATATTAGAAATAAATTTTCTTTTGTGCAGTGAGTAGCATTCATGATATTTGGAGAACAAAAGAGATTATATGGGTTCTGCCACCCCCAACTGAAAGAAATGAAAGAATCCAGCCAACCTACTAGCCTAATATCTTTTAACTAGAGCCTAGATCTATAGCTCCATTTGCTCCTTTGTCAGTCCCCGCCCCCCACCCAAGTATGGAGCTCTAATGCCAACTAGAAGTTCTGTAGATTATCTCAGTGTCTGCTTTAGAGTAAATCTTTCCAAAGGACAGCGATTAAGGACTTAGTTGATTTTATGGGAACTGGTTCTATGAATTTTATGCCTAGTTTCTAATATTTGTATAAGTAGCAGATTTCAAACTGAGACTTGCATTCATTATAACACACCACCTGGAAGGGAGGTTATAAGGAGGAGCCAAGAAGCCCTACCTGTCTGTAAGGATCAGACCTACAGGTGTTTACCAAATAACCTGACCATTGTTGAAATGCAGATTTGGCTTGAGGTCACTTGATAAGAACAACTTTCTAGAGAAGTGTAGCTATGAAAGGAAGGAGAAAGGCAGGGAGAGAGTGAACTGCACTCAAGAAAATGTTTTTTTATGTTTGTTTACTTATGTTTTTAAATGGAAGAGATACCAACATGTAAACACTGATGAAGGGATCCTGGAGAAGATGAAAGATTTAAGATAAGGAATAAAAAGAGAAAGAACAGGAGCCAAGAAGCAGAGGAAGAAGGGACATAAAGCAACAGCAAGGGAAGCCTTAGAAATAGCAGGCTCCCTATCCTAAACAGAGGGAAGGAAACGAGGGTGGGGCAGTATTGGATAGCTTTGTAAGTTTTGTAGCAGAGACCTGAAAGAGCCCTTACATATTTCCCCCAGAGGTGAAATACAAGGTGAATTCATTCTTTGTGGATGAGTGGGGTGGTAGATAATTCACAGATTTTATTGTCCAAATACAGAATTGATCAATGGGAACTCAGTTTAACATTTAGAGTTTCTGTTGTTGGTCATTCTGAAGATAATAGTACCGTGCTTGTATAAGAAAATGAAGGGGGAAAATCTGTGAATTCATAGTGGAAACTTATTTTAGTTTTTCCTACGGTTTCCTTGTTTCCAGTGCTCAAAATGGAGACTGTCATTTAATCAGTTTATTTGGGAATTAGATCACTGCCTTGTAAAAGAGAATGATGTCCATTACCTCATAAATGCATTAATAAAAAGGCATAGTCACTCCTGCCACACCCTAATTCCCAGGGGGAGGAGTGGGAAAAAGAAGGTCAGCATGAAGAGTACAAATTAATTTCTTTCTTTTTGTTTTTCTTTCCCTATCTTATTTCTTAAGTAAAGTAATTTGGGAACAGGCGCCTTCTTGCATTTACCTGGTTTTGAATTTGTTTCAATCCAGCTTTGGGGTTATAGTTTGTTTTGCAGCTGTCATTCTAGCTTCTATTATTTTCCATTTCAAAACCAACATTTTAAATCATTATCTTTTAGATGTCAGTCATATGGGAAAGTACCTGCTATAAATTGCTGGAGAGCAAAATTTTTAGTTTCTATACCAATTACTATTTTTTTTTCACGTTAAATGGAAATAGTGCCTAGCTTCAGTTTTCTTCTTAATTTTTTATTCTGTATGAAACACCAGAAAATCAGTGTTTGACAGGTAGGTTATATGCAAAACGCAAAGGTTAGAAAGTATGTGAATTATCCATGCATATGGTCTGGGGTTTGGGTATTATTGAGACTTAGAAATCTGGAGTATTTCATCTTGATTATAAAGCCCTGTGTAATGCTTCGGGTGTCTCTCCACGTGGTGGAAGAGATGGGAGAAAACTGGCAGAGGCTCTCCCTTCCCACCCAGTTTAACTGACTGAGACAGGGCAATTTTGTTGGAAAAGTCTGCTGGCAATCTGTAGGTCTCAGCTTGCTCCTCTATGCCTTGCTGAGAGAAAGAGCTGTGGGAAGAGAATCAAGTCATGAAACTTCTCTGCTCTACTTTAAAGCTTATGAAAGCAAATGATCTCCAGGGCAATAATCCTTTCACCTTGGTAAACATGCAACAAATCTACACGAAAGGAAAGCCGAAAGACATCGCATTTCTCCTCCTGCGGCAACTCAGATATCTGGAGGCTCCAGTCTGACTAATAGGTGTCTCATGAGTCTGCACAGGAGGAGAAACATCCTAAGAAAACAAAAAAGACAGAAGTTTGCGGGTAAAAAAAATCACAAATTCCCATAAAGCCCAAAGTTACTCTGACAAGAAGCCCTGCTGTTATTTCTTTGTCCTTACTGCACAAAGATAGTTTGACAGAAATCAACATGGGGTGCTAATAGTCGTTTTGCTTTATTTTTTAAACTCACAACAAGATGTCAGGTTTTGTGTCGTTTTACTTTATAATCAACCTCATTCCTTCCTATTTACTGGCACACACTCCCTCAGTAACTTGCTGTGGCAGGGAGTGACTTGGAGAGACAATCTTAAACTCGAACTGAAGGATTTTTTCCCCTGTAGGTCTGTTTACCGATTTTAATTATTGATTGAAAATTGTTTGCAATGGATAAAAATACATGCTGAAGGTAAGGAATGAAAACACAAACACACACCCAAACCTAAAGATATTTTTTTTTCCCCTGAGTCATACATTTCTTTTAAAATATTGGTATGGATTGTCGGTGTATTTGAGGACATTTAGCAATCTGTACCAGTGCTTTCATCTCCAGAAATCTAATATCAGGTCAAATTAGTGGTTTTTTTCAAGCCCTTATCAGCAAACAGGAGCGTGAAAAACAGCATTTGATTTATAGTCCCTAGAGAAAATGGTAAGGCAGCCTGGCACCAAGTTATGGGAAAACTCCAATTACGGATGTTATACCAAGATTTTTATCAATAAAGCTGTGACTTTTTCCCACCAGGGACACATCGCTTGGTGAAATACCTGAGCTTGTTTTAAAACCAAGGCTTCTGGGCAGCACAGGAAGGGAAGGGGAAGGATGTGAGGGGGTCACTCTACATCTGATCTGAACGTCTTTAAAGAGAATAAGAGAAATTCACTGTGGGAACAAAGCTAGGCAACCATCAGCATGCAAGTGCCCTTCCTGAGCAGTAGGATGAAAAGACCACCCCCCTCCCAGGGTGAAGACTTCACCAAAGAGTGAAGCATGGTTTTATATTCACCCTCTTCCCGCCAGTGTAATGATGAGAAATCCTTTGAAAACTTCTGCTATCACCCACTAAAAACCATCAGCAGAAGTTTGGCAGTGACCATGGATATTCCGCCTTCTACAAATGAGACAAACGTGGCTGAAGAGATGAATTTTTCCCCTTGCTTCCCCAGAGGCAGACTGGGACCCTGAGGAGATGATCAACCAGTGACATAAAGACCACCAAGTAAAACACAAAAGAAAGCCTAGAGTTGAAAAATAGTTCCCCCACCAAAATCTTGATATTCTCTTCCATTTCCTCTGATTCACTACTCATTCATTTCACCAATATTAATTTATAATGGGACTAGCATGCAGCAAGATAAGTTTTTGTAATATTTGTGTTTTTCTTCTGAACTCCTGTGACTTTCCCCCCAGTCAGCCAGAGGCAAGCACATAGCCTTGAGGAGAAGTCAATTTTGGATATTTGTTTTTAATTTCTAAAACAGTCTCTAGAGAATCAAAAGAGTGGGCCTGAGGGAAGCAAATAATCAAGTTCAGGCCATAAAAATAGACAAGGTAAAAGAAAAGGCTGAGATAGGACAGGCCTAGAGGCTTCAGAAAGGAGGGGGTCACAGTGCACTGCAGAGATCGGCTTTGGCCAGTGCCAGGGGCCCCGTGGAAAGCTGAAAGCCACCTCTCAGGATTCCGGCAGCACAGCAGAAAGGCTGGGGTGAAGACCCACATTGGATATTCTTTGTCATGTTGTGGAGTGAGGACCTCAATTCAAAGGCTGCCTGCTCGTCTTCATGAATCCGCTACAGAAGGACCCCTCACTGTGCCTGGGACTCTGCAAGATCATCTGAGTTGACTTGCAAGAACTACTACCCTCTCTTTTTGCCCAAACTCCAAACAAGCATAAGTCCGCAAAACAGAAAACAAGATTGCCTACACCTGGGCATCAGTGGTGGCTTTGAATTGTAGAGGGAAACCTCAGGGTGAGATGACAGTGGCAAAAGAGGTGTTACAACTTTATGGAGCCAATGTGCCAGGCATTTTGCTACCTGGGACTGAAAGAACATGAGACACAGTTACAGCTCTAAGCAGGTGTAAGAAGGTTAAAAGAAAAAAGCGGGGAGAACAAGTATATAACCATAAAAATAGAAGGAATATTGCATTAGCTGTAGGAACATAGAGGAGAATCTCGACACCAGAATTGTTGCTTCAGCTGAGTCTTCAGCAATTAAAAGACTTTAACCACAGGGGAGGTATATTAGTTTCCTATTGCTGTCGTATAAAATTACAACAAATTTAGTGGCTTAAAAATAACAAAAAATGTATTCTTTTACAATTCTGGAGGTCAGAAATCTGAAATGGATGGGTCTTACTAGGCTAAAATCAAGGTGTCTGCAGAGCTATGTTCCTTCTGGAGGCTCTAAGAGAAAATCTGTTTGTTGCTTCTAGGGGCTGCAGGATTCCTTGGTCCACGGGCCCCTTCTAGCAGTGACTTCACTCTGACCTCTGCTTCCTTCATCACATCACCTTCTCTGATTCTGACCCTCCTTCCTATAAGGACCCTTGTGATTGCATTGGGCCCGTCTGAGTAATCCAGGCTAATCTCCCCATCTCAAGAGACTTAATCACACCTGCAAAGTCCCTTTGGCCATTTAAGGTAACATTCACAGGTTGCAGGGACTGGAATGTGGATGTCTTTGGGGAACGATTCTTCTGTCTTCCACATAAGAGTTCTGGACAAAGGCAACAGCCAAAGTAAAGCCCAGAAGGTGCAGGGAACAATACGTGTGAGTGAAACCCTAAGCTTATAAGGCTAAAACAAAAGGGAATGAGGCAGGAGTGATGAGAGAGGGTACAATGGGGCAGACAGAGACAAGGTCAGGGAGAGGTTTGTCTTCCATTTAGGGAACTGGAATTTATGAAGAGAGCAATAAGTAGCCATCTGTGCATTTTAAATATAACGTCATCAGATTTGCCTTCTAGAAAAATCATTCTGGCTACAGGATAGTGCAGTGTATAAGAGCCCAAGGAAACTGTGAGGTTGAAGGCAGGAAAACCAACTGTTTTTCTGAGCCAGGTAAAAGTAATTATGAGGCTGACTGAGGCAAGCTGTGTAAAGAGGAGTGGGTGAGTTCAAGAGAAGTCACAGAGTGCCTGTGCACAGGATGTGGTGATTGAATCTAATGTGGAGGCAAGAAAAGAGTCAAAGGTGATAGCCAGGTTGTCGTCTTTTGTGACTGCATATATGGGGGTGCCTCTGTCGGTGCTTTTCACTGAGTTCAAGAATGAGGAGAGGCGGATCAGGCTTCAGATTGACAGTGATGTGATAACACATCTCATTTCCATCCCAATACTCTGCTCCTTAATTCCTGCCTTTCAACTCTCAACATTTACCTGTATGATGCACAATTATTGAGATTGTTGGAATGCCAATAGTCCCCCAGATTCAAAGTGCTACTTGTGTATTATTTTGGCTTCAACCAGTCCAGTACTTTTTTTTTTCTGTCTTATTCCTTCAGATACTATAAATTATCCAGGCAAAATTTGCATGGTTTGGGCTTGGTGTAATGGATCTTTGGTGTGCCACCAAGGTCCCCTACTTCAAGACTTAGGCACTTACTCCTCCAGCTACACATCCAATGCCTGGTCCAGGCAGGAGTATGAAGTCCCAGCCTCTGGCTTTGGTTTGAGATTCAATATGGATCTAAAGAGCCATACTAGCTTTCCAGCTCCCTGTGGGGTCTGCTGAAGTCTCTCTTGCAACTGAGTCATAGTTTAACATCTCTCTCTGCCCAACCCTACTTTCTATACCTCCTTAGAGGTCATCCATCACTATTCCACCAGTGTCTCCTCCTCATCTCACACCTATGACTGCGTGAGAGTGGGGTGTCCAGCTGCTGGAGGAGAAAGTCGTGGATCGTTTAGCTTAGCATGCAGATGCAAACCAGAACTGGTCTGCCATTGCACTTACAAGGTGGACCTAAAAGACATCAGTGAGGAGATCCTCTCAATGGAGCTTCAGGTGGTGCTACTGGTCATCCACTTTGTGTGGAAAAAGAAGTGGCCTGAGGCAAGTAAATCACCCAAAGTGGCAAATGGCGTGGATGGTTGGTCAGGAGGCTGGAAGGAGAAAGGTTGAAAGATCAGGGACCATAGGCAAAGAGGTGTGTAGTTACAGGAATGGGCACAAAGTCTGAAGATCTTTGTATCATGTGTTAGTGCCTACCAGAGATCAGGCACCCCAGAACAGGCACTAATCAACAAAGTAGACAAGATGACTTGGGCAGGGGACATTATACGGCCTACGTCATCAGCCATCCCAATGCTGAAACAATATTTGCATGAACAGAGTAGCTTCATTGGCAGGGATGGAGGATATGATGGTCCAAACAACATAGACTTCCCACTCACTAAGGGTTATCTAATTACTCTGCTCCTGAATGGACAATCTGCCAGCAACAAAGAATAAAACCAAGCCCCAACTATGGCATCAGCTCTTGGAGAACTAAAACATCACATGGTGGCAATCAATGACATTGGACCTCTTCCCTCCTGGAACAGGTAGTAAAACAGAGTTGATTCCAGGGTAGAAGAAAAGTCCAATGTAACAGACTTGCCACCAAAGAATGTTTCGTCTCCTCAAGAGATAGTGCCGTATCAGCAGTTCAGTGTTGGTCTCTGTTAGTGGCAGCAGTTCATCTTGCCTGGCAATGATTAAGTAGAATGCTTTCATGATGGGAGAGAGAAAGCTTCTCACCATATTTTAAGCTACTTCCCAGTCACTTTGGGCTCCTTGAGTCAAGTGACCGGCAGATAAGGAAACACTTTCCCCAAGGAGTCATTTATTTGAAAATAAATGGACAAGTACACCAGCTATGACCTGAGAAGGACATGGTGACCTCTCAGAGTTAAAGTCTGGGTCAGAGTTAAGGTCTAGGTGAACCACCTAGACAAACAGGTGCAGGCTGAAGTGGAGAGGAATCTAGAAGGGGTAGTAAAGGAAGGAGATGATATTTGTTGCAGTCCTGAGACCAAAGGCTGTGGTGGGGCGCTATAGTTCATCTTACAAACCTTACTGTAGTAAGTTTCCCCAGGAAAAGAAATCAATTGGAATCCCAAAGGAGTCATTCCCAGATAGGGAATACAAGGCAAGCGGGTCTGAGTAGCACACATGGTGGGCTCTAGCACCCCCTTTTGGGACTGAGACACTCATTCCCAACTGCTGGTTGTGTTGTCTGCTGACGGCCCACTGTTGAGTCCCTCCTTAGGGATTGCCCCCAACGTGGGTTACCCCACATCACATCACTAGTCAATGAGAGTTACAAAAGCTGGAACCCCTTACCTTAGTCCAAGACATCTCAAAAGAGCCATCCCAGCTGAGAGCTCCATGTGAATTTGGCTGAGGGCTCTGTTGGAACTGCCTTGCCGTTCAACATCTCTCTCTACACAGCCCCACGTCCCTCTTCCCATTAGAAGTGTCTTTCCCAAGACCACTCCCAGTAGACCAGCTGCACACAAATCTCCATTGCAGTTGGCTTCCCATTGAACCCAAATTATAACAATTGGCTTTCTGTTTCTTTGTTTTTTTGTTTTTTTTGGCACCATTCAATCTACTAGAAAGCCTTCTGTACATTTACAAAACTATATAAAAGCTCTGGTGTCCTCAGTTGCATAAGTTTGAATACCTCATATTTTTGGTATTGTAAACAAGACCATGTTACTAAGCCTTATGGTTCATTATTCCTAAGTAAGTCTAAAGCTATTTATACGTTAACAAAACATGATACACCTGTAAGAACTCCAAGGAATGTGGTATATTCTGTCTGGATCACAACATAGTATATCTTAGAAGAAACTTATTGCACATCATGTACTCTTGCAAATATTTACCAGAAAACAATTTGTTAAGTTTTGGTCCATCATTCTTTCACTCTCTTGGATTCAGTGCTTGGAATACCCATTGGTCTACAGGCAGTAGCTCAAATGCCATTATTACAGAAATAAATCCTTTATTACATGGATTTATTTAATGCAGTAAAGTTTCTTTTACTCCTAATATTAAAGTAATGGCACACCTTATCAGTGGTGTCTTAGAGTTGAAAGAATAACAGTAATAAGAGTTTATATAATATCTCCTACTACTATGTTACTAACATTTCTTAGAATATATCTTTAAAATGTATCTTACCTCATAGTGCCCTATCAATAAAGAACAATATTCCTTATTGGACTATTATTAAAGTCAAGAATTCAGAAACCAGAATGGTGGTTTTCCAGAATTAACTTGCTAGAGAATTCTTAGTCTCAGTAACTTTAGTTTCTTCATTTTAAATATCTCACATTTTCCAAAGCAACATAAAACATTAAAATTTTCATGTTATCAGTTTGTTTTATGTTGTTTCTAGGACTATTGGGATTTCTACTTAAATGTGTCAAAGGTGTTCCTCAAAACTATCCTCAAAATGTGTCATAGGCTGGTCAAAGCAGAAGTCTTGACTTCTCCTCCCCTCTGACAAAAAAAGCTATTCTTTTCCAATCTCAGAAAGTAGCATCACCACCCACTTTGTTGTTCAAGTTAAAATTCTGTTTTATTCCTCTTTTCCCCATTCAAAAAACAACTCATCAGCAAGTTCTGTTACCTCTGTCTCTAAAACATCCTGAATCTGTCCTGTCCTCAGCACTCTCACCCTGGCCAAGCTACCATCATTTCTATCCTGTTATGACCCCCAAACTGGTCTTTCTACCTCCATTCCTGCCCCCTTCAGGACACACATAACTATCCAAAAAACTTTTTTCTTAACGCAAAGCAAAAGACATTATGATTCTGTTCAGCTCTCCGATACTCCCCGTTGATTATAGAATAAAATTTAAAACTCCTTACCATAGCCTACAAGCCACCCTGCCATCTCTATCCTACCACCCTGAGCTCATATTATATTATCTTCTCACTCTCTAGCTCCATACTCTTTTGACTTTAGTTGTTACTGTAGTTGTTATTCAAGTATGCCAGTTTCCTATCTGCCTCGGAACTCTTGCTCTGTTCCCTCTGCCTGGGACATTCTGCCCCACGGCTTCCTGTTTGCTATGTCTCTTCATCAGGGTCTTAGCTCAACTGTCACCTCCTCAGGGGTTTCCCTGAACCAACTCCAAAGTAGATTACTTGTCTTGGTAGGCACTTGTTAACAGATTACCTTGTTTCTGTTTTGTAGTCTTATCACTCTCATGTATTTTAATTTTATATTTAATGTTTCTCCCTTACTGGTACCTGAAAATAGGAGCTATATATATATTTTTAATATCTCTCTCTCTATATCTATATCTATATATTTTAATATATATCTATATATCGATAGATTTGTTTTAATAAATTTATTTATTTATTTTTGGCTGCATTGGGTCTTCATTGCTGCATGTGGGCTTTCTCTAGTTGCGGTGAGCCGGGGCTACTCTTCCTTGCGGCGCGTGGGCTTCTCATTGCGGTGGCTTCTCTTGTTGCAGAGCATGGGCTCTAGGCACACGGGCTTCAGTAGTTGTGGCACGTGGGCTCAGTAGTTGTGGCACGCAGGCTCTAGAGCGCAGGCTCAGTAGTTGGGGTGCACAGGCTTAGTTACTCTGAGGCATGTGGGATCTTCCCGGACCCAGGGCTCGAACCCATGTCCCCTGCAGTGGCAGGTGGATTCTTAACCACTGCACCACCAGGGAAATATGTATATAATAACGTAAATATATTTTATGTTTATTTCTATTTATGCATATATTTATATGCATGAATATATAATATACAGTTGACCATTGAAAAAATGCAGGGGACTAGAGGTGCCAACTCTCTGGACAGTCAGAAATCCACATATAACTTGACAGACAGCCCTCCATACCCTCAGTTCCTCCATATCCCTGGTTCCAACCAACCGTGGACCATGAAGTACTGTAGTATGTATTTAGTGAAAAAAATCCGCCTATAAGAGAACCCATGCAGTTCAAACCCATGTTGCTCTAGGGTCAACTATATTTATATATAACTCTATATTTATAAAATGTATCATATATATAAATACAATATATTATATATTTAAAATAATATAAATAGATATATAAATGAATGAATACTATCTCAGTACATAGGGCAAGGAGTTTAGTCTCATACAGAGAATGAGCTTTATATCTAATAAAATATGTATTAAGTTAAAGGTGTCTCCATCAAAAGTACAAAATACATATGTGTCATTTCCTTGTAAGGGTAAGGAATTAAACTCCAAACCGTTTAATTCCTTACCAAATTCTAAGACAAATTCTAAGACAAATATTTTTTCTCACATTTTACGTTTCTATACATATTGTAATCCATGGGTTTATTTAATGCAATAACGTTTCTTTTACTCCTAATATTAAAGTGATGGTGCATCTTATCATCAGCGGAGTCTTAGAGTTGAGGGAATAATAGTAATTAGAGTTTAATAAATGTTGAATTGAATGCAAGAATGAAGCCCCTACCTTGTAAACACCTGGCCGTGTGCATGTGGGACAAATAACAGAATTACAGTAGGATCAGTGATTGCAGGACAGCCTGCTCTGCGTTTCTCTGACTGACTCTGACAGAGGGACAGGGAACTGAACCCCTGACTGTGAGCTCATTATTGCCAAGCTCCAGCTAACCAATTTAGATAATACCTGGGTCAGAAAGCAAAAAATAAATGTGAATGCAACTTCAACAATACATATAAAATCTCACTAAATTGTAAAGAAAATTAAGGTTTTTCAAATCATAGTAGCTTTCTCCTATGAATGTTTTTGATAACCTTATCAGTGTCTCTGAGATTTTCCACATATACAACATTTTTTTTGTATTTTATTTTTTAAAACTTGAGGGAAACCAGTAGTACTTAATTTTCATATTTAGGCAGTGTTAACACCTAAGGAGTGTAGAATGAATTAAAGTTTGCACCTCTTCTGCTGCTATTAGTCAGGTGATTTAATTAAAGCAGTGAGATTTAATAATTTCTCGTAGTCCTCTTATCTGTGATGTGAGCATCAACCACCCCCTAAAAGATAAAACAAAGTACCATGGTGTCATGGGAAGAAATCAGAAGTAGCATTCCTTGTTTCTCTCCCTCTCACTTCTGAGTGGCCATGTAGGATGCAAGGACAGATAAGTTTTTCAGATGACTGTAGAATAGCAACCAACTCCACGTATATCAGCCGTACAACCAACACGTTCCCTAGACCTTAGGATAGTAAATGAGCTTTACCTTGCATGCCTACTCTGATTAGCGTCATCATCCTGCAACACTGGTTTGACAAGGACTTCTGAAGTCCAACCGGGCTTAGAAAGAAAGAGTATTATCATCAATTAACAAATCGGAGCAATTTACATAGACTATAGTGACCAGAACTGGAAATTCCAGGCCTAAGTAAACCCAGTATGTAGCCATGGCGTTATGTGCTTTAAAGTGTGTGTGTGTGTGTGTGGCAGGGGATGATAAAGGAAATTAGAAAAGTTTACTCTCTAATTCCTACAGTTAATATATATTTTTTTAAAACTGATACTTTTAACTATGTTCTCAACCTTCGTTTTTGAGTGCCAACAATGAGCCACATATTGTCTTAGGTGCTGAGGATTGGTCAATAACCAAAACAGCAAAATACTGCCCTCATGGAGCTTATATTCTAATGAAAACAATAAAAAATAATGTCAAATATGTATATAGTGTTCATCGTGTGCCAGATTTTGTTCTAAATGAATTTTTAATGTATTAGCTCATTTAATTTTCACAAGAACCCCACAACATGGGTGCTGTTGCTTCCTAAAGTCACGCAGCAATTCGGTGGTAGGACTGAGTTTCTAACACAAGTTTTCTAGCTCCAGAGCCTGCATATTAACCACTGCTCTATATTGCTTCCTCTATGCTACACTGCTTCTCATTCTTTTAGGTACTGGGCTACAGTGGTGAACAAAACAGAAAAAGTCCCTGTCCTCGCAGTAACTCACATTCTGGAGGAGGGAAACAGACTATGACCTCTAATCACTATTTGAAATAATTTTCAAATAGTCATTGGAGGTGCGGATAAACCAAAGGAGAGCAATATCATAAAGGACAATCAGGAAACGGCTCTCTAAGGAGATGAGAACTGAATGATAGATGGGATCGCACAGAAGGGTGGGAACAGAGGGAGCAACTAGTGCGAAGGCTCTGGGACGAGGAATCAGCTCAGCACGTCTTTGGAAGGGAGTGTGTGAGATGAAGAGTGAGGAGGGGGAGGAACAGTGAGAGATCAGATAAGAGAGAGAGAGGCCTTAGCCAGATCATGGAGAGCCTTGCAGGTCCTAATAAGGGATGAGGATTTTGTTCTCAGAGCAATGAGAAGCCACTGGAGGGTTTTAAACCAATAGAGGTACAATATAATTTAGGTTTTTAAAACAAAAATAAAAAGGTAAAGGAAAAAAGGAAATACAGAAATCTCTAATACATGATATTTGGCATTTGTCTTAATTTGCTCAGTAATTAATTTTCATTTTCTAATGTTTGCGTCTTCTAAAGTAAGCTTAAAAGTGAGTGGGCTGTTATCATCCTACCCACACATTTCCGGCATATGCTCATTAGCCGAAATGCTCCACCATGGAGCTTTAGAGCAATTGCTATAAGCCCTAAGAAGAATTATAAACAGAACCAGTTCCAAAAGTGGAGGCAGGAAGAATGAGGAAGGACAGACTACATCACATTTAATGCCAAGACCGTCCTTAAAGAAGCATGGGGATCTAAAAGCCCCCTGGTTCCATGCCACGGTCCCTTTCCTCTGTTTTGATCACTGTCATTGGCCTGAGATTTTGGTCTTCAACTGATATGCTGAAGTGATCTTCACTAGCTCTTTGTCAGGGTGATACTCAATAGATTCAAAAACCAGCACACAGGCACTGACCAATTGGAGTAGATGCTGCCTGTAGCACTGGGACACAGGGCCTCTGCTCTGCCAGGAATTGTACCTTGAGTTGCTGAATGGTGGAGAGGTCTTAGGGGTCCAGGGTCTAGGGGAAGATGGCCAGGGATTGTTGGTAAGGGAGGCTACTCAAGACAGTGGCTATTTACCAACTGATACAGACGTAATTCAATATTTTAACAGTTCTTATGGCCATGCTGATATTGTTGTCTACATTACCCTGTCTCCTGGATAATTTAACAAGGAGCATGCTGAGCCGGATGTGTCCAGCAGAAACAGGCAGGAGCTGGATTCACATAAAGTTGTGTCAAGTCTTTCCTTCAAATACTTGGGCTGTTTACACAAGAACAATCAAATGTATTGGCTGGAAGTTTTCCCTCACTGTGAGAGAACAGACCGATTCCCACATCACATTTTTGCTGGAATAGCTAGCTGCATCAAACCAGCTCTGTTAGGAAAACACCACCCACCTCAGTCTGGTCAGCCTTGAACCAGACTGTTGTCCTCATACAGACACCAGTTCATAGTACAACAGAGAATAGTTTGCCAGTGAATATTAGTTGGTTAGCCAACAATTTAGTAATAAAGGTATTGTAGCAGACATACTCACAGTTATTATTCTTAAACGACAACCAACACAGCATCTACCTTGGATAGCTTTTCAGAAGCACATTTCTTCCTCTCAAGGAGTTTTTATAAATACTCATACCCCAATTTGAAATAATCAATTACAAAATTTCTGATAAAAGTTAAAAGCATCTCTCCATCTTTAAAATCTTTAAACCATATAACTTTTCAAGTGCCTTTAAGTGTTACTTTATAATTCATATAAATAAACATATCAATATATAATGAAACATTTAGATCCATGAGATACAAAGTAAATTGTTTATTAATAGATAATTCTCATGGTGTTTAGGGACCTATTTTTTGCTGGAAGTACACTGTACATCAGTGTAATGTCTAGCTCTATGATTTCTTCAAAGACTTTTTTGCTTCCAGTATGTTGCTGGTATTTTTCTTTTGCAGGGAAGAACTGGGAATACCATTTACATTAGCCTAATTTTAAGGTTTTTGTAACATTTTTCTGGCTAGCTAATACTTTTACATTAAGGCTATTTTTTCTCTAAAGAATAGTAATATAATAAAACCCATTTTATTTTTCTGGAATAGTGTAGAAAAATTGGTACCATATGCTCTTTCTTTTCATTCATGATATTTTATGTAAATGTAGTCACTTTTTAAAATTATAGTTTATAAAGTCCATAGTCATGAAAGTGTTTCTATAAAATTATAGTCACAAAAATACATGTCTACAGTTTTTGTTTTTATTTAAATTATAATTATTCCTCTTTAGCTGTCAAGCCCAGTTTTAAATTCAATTTAAATATCCGTTTCCTGTTCATTAACAGTATAACACAAATTTAAGAATGAAAGCATGTTAAAAGATCATAGCCAATTTTAATGTCTAAGCCATTTGAAAAATTGATTTTAAACATTTCAATCTATCATATTTAAATGAAAAGAACATTAACAAATGTTAGTTGCTTTTAAGACAAGTAACATTCATAGAGGTTCATCTAAATTAGCCTTTCAATTCTGTGACTAGCTAGAATCCATATTTTGCAATGAAAAATAATAAAGGTGGGTCATATCCTCAATCATTACCTCATCCAAACAAACGTAAGGAAATCACTAGCCTATATGCCTGAAATTAACAGAGTTATATTTATAATAACTCAAAGCACATCATCTCCTAGTACTTGCCCATAATAAGATATATGCTTCCATACTATACAATTTTCTTGTAGTTAGTTCAACACATTAATCATGTCAAGGGTATTTTAGGCAATTGTCCAAGATGCATTGGCTTTCAATGGGTATTTGGTACTTGTTTTGCCAACATCCAGCCTCCCTTCTTCAACAGCCCTAAATATTATTTCAGCTTCTACAATTCCTTCAGTCTCAATCTTTAAACCACTTTAAGGCAATCAGCACATCATCCATCCCCAGGCATAGGGGTTGGTTCAGGGGTGGGATGTGACCAAAACTGCTAAATCGGTGAAGTTCAGATTTGTTGTGGGAGCTGCCTGATAGAGCTCACCTGTTTTCTACTGGATTTATTCTAAAATGAAGAAGACTGTGAAATCAGTGCAGCTCTTTGGCCACTGCCAGAACTGAGAAAGGAGGCAGCAGAGAAGAGGCAAAATTAGGGGGTAGAGAGAAACCATTGACATTATTTGGGCACTAAATTCAGTCATTCCCCCTTGCTTAAGCTGTTTTCAGTTGGGTTGACTAACAGCCTGTGTTTCTGGAACCAATTTCATTGTCTTCTAAAAAGCGTATGTTCTAAGCACTCACTAGGGAGACCTGAATGCCAGAGTTTATGGTAATCATCATCTTCAGTTTACATTTATTGAGTGTTTGCTAGGTACCAGGCACTATCCTAGTTGCTTCACATTTATTAATTTGTATAATCCTCTTAACAACCTAGCAAGTGAATACTGTTACCCTCATTTTACAGATAATAAACGGAGGCACAGAGATCAAGATCACACCTTAGTAGATGGTGGAGCTGAGATTCTATCGGAATCAGTCTTACTCAGAACCACTGCTCATGAGTTGCTGTGCCTTAGTGCCTCTTGAAGGCTACTTGAAGACACTGTCCAGAAATAAATTCTTACATTTGTGTATACAACAATATAGTGTATAAACAGCTTTTATATTAAAATGCCCTATTAAATTAATGGTTAAGTTACTGTTATTCCTGTTTTACAAACGTGGAAAAAATTCAGCGATTAATGGGCTTATTTACCCAAGGTCATTAAACTAATGAATGGTGAATTCACATCTCCTTCCATGGAAAGGAAATTTGGATCAGAAAATTGTTTCCCATGGGCTCTTTTTATAGAGATAAATGTTTGAATCTTGGATGAGAATAGCTGGTTAAAATCATTCTCTGTAACTTTATAGTATAAAGGGTACCCTCTGGGCTGTCTGAGAGATATCAGCATTAATGATCAATTAATATTACAATTTTATTTTATTTTCACTCTTCAAATTGATGCCTAGCTCTGCTGAAATTATTTACTTCTTCCTTAAACATACTTTGATTTTCAATATCATTATTCCTGAGTCTTGACTCCAGAACTGGATGGGTGAGAATTTGAGGCTATTATAGCACAGTGAAGAAGTCAAGATAGAAGGTATATCTCACCAATTCTTCAACTAACTTCTACCTTTTCTTTTAAAATCATAGGAAATCAAGAAGTAAACCCTGTGTTGGCTGTTTTTTTTAATCTGGGAAAGCAAAGGTATGGCTTTACAGATTCTTAATTCTATAAGGACTGACACTCCCCCCACCCCACCAAAGAAACAAACAAAACAAAATATTCCCTTGTTTTGGGTTGAATTATGTCCCCCCAAAAGATATGTGGAAGTCCTAACCAATAGCATGTCAGAATGTGACCTTATCTGGATGCATATGTGTAATTAATTAGGTTAAGATGAGGTCATACTGGTGTCGGGTAGGCCCTTAATCTAATATAACTGGTGTCCTTATAAGAAGAGAAGGAGAGACACACTAAAGGAAAATGACCATGTGAAGACCGAGGCAGAGATTGGAGTTACACTACCACAAGCCAAGGCACGCCTAGGGCTCCGAGAAGCTAGAAGAGGCAAGGAAGGATCTTCCGCTAGGGACTTTGTAGAGAACATGGCCCTGCCAACACCTTGATTTCACACTGTAGCCTCCAGAACTGTAAAAAGAATAAGTTTCTGTTGTTTAAAGACATGCATTTGTGGGACTTTGTTATGGCAGCCCTAGGAAACTAACACATTCCCCTTACTTCCACTTACCAAAATTTGCCAGAATTTATAAATATATAATAAATATATAAGATGTGTTATATATACAAAAATATGTGATATATTTTATAAAACATATACGATTTCAATGAGAAGCTTTGAATTCAGGCATAGAGGAAACAATGAAGATATGGAGAAATGGTTATTTTTAATTTGACTTTTGAGAGACAACTAATAGAAGCATAAATCTCCACTTAAATTCACATGACACTCTTTTCCCCCAAACTATTTCCAATCTATTCTTATCTTGGGAAAATTAGAGATCAAAGTCCTTCAGAAGAGCCAGCTTTTACAAATGGATACTCTTGGTGTTCTTAATTTCAACTGCTTGATCTGTTGGACATGTTCTTTAAACTCTAAGCCACAAACTGATTTCTAGCACCATTATTCAACTTCCAATGTATTAAACGAACCTCCTCTTAGCTCACCCATCTTTCTTCAGTCTGTGGGACAAACAGCCCAAACTTAATCTGACCATTAGACTATGAGTGTATGAGTGGACATATGGGCATCATGACAAGCACTTTTCTAATTTTGCATTGGTCTCTAAGAGTGCTGCATTCTAGCCTCACTGCTTTTATTTTTTTTCAAATACATGGTATGGTAGAACCATTCAGTGAATAAACTGCATTCCCTCTTGCTTTAGCAAACAAGATGCCAAACATCCTTCTTTATGTTGGCCAAACAGTTGAATTTTCTCTGACAGTAAAACAAGCAAAGGCCTTAAGCACTGGACTCATCAGTTTGTAAAAATCAAAAGGGGTCACTCAGTCTCATTTCCATCAAACTTGGTAACATCTGGTAGGCATCCTCCTCTAACATTTAAAAAGACATTTTCAAATAATACCATTCTGCAGGTTTACGTGTGTTGTATGTATTTTGCAGATTACTATTCCTGGCAGGGTTATCAAAATATAGTTCTGCTTAGAAACTGGACTTTCCACAGGTAGGATAAACATTTTTCTGGCTAATTCAAATCCATCATGCTCTATACTTACAATAGCTAGGCAAACAGGAAGATTTGGGAAACATATTGGCACTATCTTCAAGCCTTGCAGTTCCCCATAATTGTGCTGAAGCTCGCAATGCTTTCTGAGTGGGTGAGAATGCAAGTTGGGCTTTCATTATAGAACAGTTGTACCTCAGTCCTACCTATGGGTTTCTGGTTCAGAATTGTATCCTGAAAGTGACTGTGATCCAACATTTACTATAGGCCTGCTTAAAGCATCTGAAATTTGAGAGAGACCGCCCAGGAGATTTGAAAGTACTTCCTCCTCCTGGATTCTGCCCACTCTCTCCCTGTATTAAGCCAGATCATCTGCAAGTGGAATACTTATACTTTATTATCTGAGCCCCCTTAGGAATGCCTTGACTGAGTAATGGTTTAATATTATATCCTCATCCTTCAAAGAGGACTGATTCAAGAAGTGTCATCCTGAACAATATTTCTATAAGATGATGCTGGAGTTGAAGACATTTACTTTATTATTAAAAGTCCCTTGTACAAAGATACACATAAAAAATTCTCAGGGGGCTTCCCTGGTGGCGCAGTGGTTGAGAATCTGCCTGCTAATGCAGGGGACACGGGTTCGAGCCCTGGTCTGGGAAGATCCCACATGCCGTGGAGCAACTGGGCCTATGAGCCACAACTGCTGAGCCTGCGCGTCTGGAGCCTGTGCCCCGCAGCGGGAGGGGCCGTGATGGTGAGAGGCCCGCGCACCGCGATGAAGAGTGGCCCCCGCACCACAATGAAGAGTGGCCTCCGCTTGCCGCAACTAGAGAAAGCCCTCGCACGAAACGAAGACCCAACACAGCTGAAAATAAATAAATAAATAGAGTAGCTATTAATTTAAAAAAAAAAAAAAATTCTCAGGACTTCCCTGGTGGCGCAGTGGTTAAGAATCTTCCTGCCACAACAAACACATGAAAGGATGCTCAACATCATTAATCATTAGAGAAATGCACATCAAAACTACACTGAGGTATCACCTCACATTAGTCAGAATGGCCATCATCAAAAAATCTACAAACAATAAATGCTGGAGAGGGTGTGGAGAAAAGGGAACCCTCTTGCACTGTTGGTGGGAATGTAAATTGATACAGCCACTATGGAGATCAGTATGGAGGTTCCTTAAAAAACTAAAAATAGAACTCCCATATGACCCAGCAATCCCACTACTGGGCATATACCCTGAGAAAACCATAATTCAAAAAGAGTCATGTACCACAATGTTCATTGCAGCTCTATTTACAATAGCCAGTACATGGAAGCAACCTAAATGCCCATCGACAGATGACTGGATAAAGAAGATGTGGCACATATATACAATGGAATATTACTCAGCCATAAAAAGAAATGAAATTGAGTTATTTTTAGTGAGGTGGATGGACCTAGAGTCTGTCATACAGAGTGAAGTAAGTCAGAAAGAGAAAAACAAATACCATATGCTAACACATATATATGGAATCTAAAAAAAAGAAAATGGTTCTGAAGGACCTAGGGGCAGGACAAGAATAAAGACGCAGACGTAGAGAATGGACTTGAGGACATGGGGAGGGGGAAAGCTAAGCTGGGACGAAGTGAGAGAGTGGCATGGACATATATACACTACCAAATGTAAAATAGCTAGTAGGAAGCAGCCACATAGCACAGGGAGATCAGCTCAGTGCTTTGTGTCCACCTAAAGGGGTGAGATAGGGAGGGTGGTAGGCAGATGCAAGAGGGAGGAGATATGGGGTATATGTATATGTATAGCTGATACACTTTGTTATACAGCAGCAACTAACACAACATTGTAAAGCAGTTATATTCCAATAAAGATGGTAAAAAAATAAAATAAAATACATGAAAGACAAAAAAGAATGAGTAACTATCACAGGTTTGGGGAGACTAAGGAGACAGGAAAACTGAACGCAATGTGGGATTATGGATTGGATCTTAGAACAAAGAAAGAACTTTAGTGGAAAACTGCTGAAATCCAAATAAAGTCTGTAGTTTCCTTAAAAAAAAAAAAAGGGCTTCCCTGGTGGCGCAGTGGTTGAGAATCTGCCTGCCAATGCAGGGGACACGGGTTCGAGCCCTGGTCTGGGAAGATCCCACATGCCGCGGAGCAACTAGGCCCGTGAGCCACAATTATTGAGCCTGCGCGTCTGGAGCCTGTGCTCCGCAACAAGAGAGGCCGCGATAGTGAGAGGCCCGCGCACCGCGATGAAGAGTGGCCCCCACTTGCCGCAACTAGAGATAGCCCTGGCACAGAAACGAAGACCCAACACAGCCATAAATAAATAAATAAACAAATAAATAATTTTTAAAAAAAGAAAACCACTAATCTGCTTTCTGTCCTATGGATTAAAAAAAAAAAAAAAAAAAAAAAAAAAAATCCGCCTGCCAATGCAGGGGACACGGGTTCGAGCCCTGGTCCGGGAGGATCCCACATGCTGTGGAGCAACTTAGCCCATGAGCCACAACTACTGAGCCCACATGCCACAACTACTGAAGCCCATGCGCCTAGAGCCCGTGCTCCACAACAGAGAGAAGCCACCGCAATGAGAAACCCACGCGCAGCAACGAAGACCCAATGCAGCCAAAAGTAAAATAAATAAATAAATAAATATAAATTTAAAAAAAAAATTCTCTTAGGGGGACTTCCCTGTTGGCGCAGTGGTTGAGAAGCCACCTGCCAATGCAGGGAACACGGGTTCGAGCCCTGGTCTGGGAAGATCCCACATGCCTCGGAGCAACTAAGCCCATGCGCCACAACTACTGAGCCTGCGCTCTAGAGCCCACGTGCCGCAACTACTGAAGCCCGCGCGCCTAGAGCCCCTGCTCCACAGCAAGAGAAGCCACGGCAATGAGAAGCCTGCACACCACAATGAAGAGTAGACCCCTCTCGCTGCAACCAGAGAAAGCCCACACACAGCAACGAAGACCCAACGTACCCCAAAATAAATAAGTAAATTTAAAAAAAGAAAAAAGAATTTGTTTATCTACTATACCCACTGACATAATACCCCTGTTCCTTTCTACATTTGTTTTATATAGCTGCTTGCTTATATTTGTCTTATCCCATGTTATGATTCCATTTCACAAAACATTTCAGGTGTAGTATGGTAATTAATCCTTAAAACTAGAATGCCTCTATATAATTTTATTTATTTTATATTTATTTATTTTAAAAGGGAGTTCTAAAGACCCTTCAGGGAACTACAAGAATAGTCTTCCTTGGAA
Source organism: Balaenoptera physalus (assembly GCF_965194825.1). Lineage (NCBI taxonomy): Eukaryota > Metazoa > Chordata > Mammalia > Artiodactyla > Balaenopteridae > Balaenoptera > Balaenoptera physalus. The sequence continues at coordinate 90,308,594 of NC_138890.1, read as the reverse complement.
GTACAATGACAATGGAAGAACAAAAATTATCACACGACTGTGTTATACCAGCAAAGTAACAATGGTATAGCAGTCAGTACTCTGACTTTTTTTGAGATCTACTTTCTTGTCTTGCTGATTCCCAGAAGGACACAAAATTCAAAAGGAAACTGAAGATAAATTCATGCTTTTTGCTCTCTTCCATGGAGCATTAATAGCTTTTGGAATTGAAATTGTTTTATTAATTTGATTAGGTGAAGGAAAATCCAAGGCTTTTATGAATAATTCAAGTTTCTGTCAGATCGTAGAAAGCCTTATGGAAAGTAGTGTTATACCTCAGAAATGCCCCCACAGAAGACCATACATTTAATTTTCAATAACATTGATTTATAGTTTTATAAAGAAAAATAATAAATATAATGAATTACCTCTGTATTTCCTGATCTCAGTCACTATAAAATAACTGCTGCAGTTTTACATTTCTAGTGTGAAATATTAAATGCATAAATCAAAACAAAATTATTTTTCATCTTAGAGACTGGTTCCTGAGACTGACAAATTCATTTTATTTTAAAATTAATGTTTTAAGAAAAAAATTTCCATTGAATCTCTACCAACTTTAAAAAGAAAAAAAGAAGCTTTCATTTTACTGTTTGTCTATGATGTCTTCCACAACAGGAACTCTGTGTAAAAAATTATAAGGTTTCTACAATTCCAAAATTATCAGAAGCCAAATTACACTTCCTTACATGAATCATTTTCCTTTCCCACTTCCTTTCTCATGGCACTTCCTTTTTCCATGATTGTTTTACCCTCAGTTGCCACCCAGAGATAAGCATCACCTACAATATGTTTCTCTAATGCCGCCAGATTGGCACTTTTATAATTCAAATATTCCCTTACAGCTACAACTAAGTAATCATGTAATGATAAGAACATTATCAAATAAGAATAATTCAAGAGAGATTCAGATTTTCAAATAGGCAGAAACAGATGAGTTTACTTTTGCATATTCTCAACTTCATTCTCTAAATTTCATTGAGAACAAGAAGCAGTATTTTGCATACTTGATAAAAAAAAAAGAGTAAATCTAATTATAAGAATTCATTTTCACATTTAAATACCTATCTGCTTTTGTAAGCATTCAGCATTCAACCACAAGAAGCTTTCAGAAGGAGTATTGAAGGCTGAATACTAAAAAGTGCCAAATCCTTGAACAAATGGGTAACTCTGAGCTAATAGGCCAAGAAGAAAAATTAAATCACCTAAGGACCATGGTATCGGAAACCTGGAAATAAACATAAGTGAAATATTGTCTCTAAGGCTCACTTTACATGTTACAAACAGAAGAATTTAAATCAGCTTTTTAGAAAAGGTTATCTAAGTGTTTACATGATTCCTAAAACTATCATATACATTTTTTGGGTCAAATATGAATGCAATTCACTCATTGATTATAAAACTACATGAGCTTATAGGCAAATCTTCTAATTTAAAAATATCTGCTTGTCATGTGGCTCAATACAAACTAACTTCTATTAGAAGAGAGTTAATGTGAATAAGACAAGGAATCAATACTTTTATTTTAATCTTTATAATAACTCAGTATAGTTTTAAGGTGGTGTGCTTTCTGAAGGAGTTCCATAAAGAATCTCTGGAGTCCTGAAATAACTGTCTGGCAAAGATCTGAACAAGCCTCTCTAAAAATAACAATGGGCTGTGGACTTCATAAACATTTTTAGAAATTAAATAGCTGCTAACTTGTTCCATATGGAAGCAAATTCACAGAGGCCAACATGTTGTTCATTGAGATCACCAGAACACACATGCCAAAGGAAGAGGCGAAGTCATCCACGGTCGTTCCAGAGAAGCCAGAGGAAACAGATGATTCTGAAACCTCTTAAAAAAATAAAAAAACAGAAAGCAAAGGGCTCTAAAAAAACCACATGATGCTCTTGCTCTAAGACTTCCTCGGGTTTCTTAATCAGGCAAGCTTTGAAGATCCCCAACTAGTAATTATTACTCATCAAATAAGGGCAATAAAAAATTACTAAAATTTTGGACAGTAGTTATAAATGCTAAACCATAATTTAAATTTTTAAATTCAGACCAAAAGGATAGTATCTCAAAAATCTGCTTCCATAATACACTAAAGACGTGAAGAAGCATAGAGATTTAAAGATGCTGACTAATTGATCATTGGTCTTATGCTTATAGAGACATATTCAGTTATTCAGAATGTCCCATTTGTCCTCTTACTCAAAATTCTAAGTAGTCCCAAGTACTTCCCAAACCCTGTTTTTGCTTTTGTTTTTGCTTGTTGTATGGTTTGGTTTTCTGTATGCTCCTCATACAATAAAAGAGAATGAGAAGGCAGAAAACTAACAGCAACTTCTCCCATCTGTTAGCCTGTTTACCAATGTTTCAGCATCAGCTCATGCACGCCGAGGGTTTATTCATTCCAGTGTTATGTGAGTAAATTGGGAAAATTGGTTTCCTCTGGTAAAAAACACTTATACTTCAAAGTATTTTCCCTATATTCATACTCCTAATTTTCCCTTTTTGATCTTTACATCTGTTGTTGTATAGATCCAAAAGCCCTGAGATCCCTATCTCCCCTCCAACCGTCTCAAACACATGGTTAGTATTTAACATCCAGAACTTCATTTTCATTTTTCACTACTTATAATTTTGAGTGAAACTGTCAAGAAATGAAATTCAAAGAAAAGGTAATATCAAATATGTCTTTAAGACTAAATTTATTCAGGGTTTTATATTCAAATAAAATTGGTTTTTCTAAATAAAAGGGGGGTTAAACTTCTCAGGCTGTCGCTGTAGAGAAAAGTAATAGGAAAAATCTATAGGAAAGAAATTTAGGAAGTCTGGTGCAGCTGATTGCATTCGCACTAGGGAAACACAGCAGGGCTGTGATAGTATTACCTATATGATCACTATAGCATGTTTGTTCTTGGATACTCGCAGGAAGATTAGAAATATGTCTGAGGAGAAGTGATAAGATATATATGTAAACCTTTGTTACAAAGATTAAAATTTCTCAGAATTAAAATTTGCTATGAGTTAATGTTTGGATGTCTATTTCAGCAACAAAGAGTTTAAATTAAGCTATTTTAATCTGATGGTATAGAAATCAAATGGTTGGTCTTCGGTTGGGAGGGTGCAGGGTCGAGACAGTTTCTCAGTGTTTATTCTCAATTTCAGGACCATTTTGTAATAGTTGCAATAGATGGCCAAAACACTGTGGACGTGTGTAATTTGAGACGGGTGTTCCCTGTCTTAAAATATTTCCCCATCAGCTACTGGCACTGAAATTTTGTCATTAAATGTTGATTTTATATAAGAGCCTAGTAAAAGTGTTTACTTGTAAGAGGTAGAGTAGGTAATACAGAATGGACACAAGTTCTTCTCGGTGTGTATTGTTTTTATTTTGAACCATGTGACTGTATTACCACGTATTACCTATTAAAAATCATTTTTTAATTTAAAAAAAAAAAAGATTGCCTTAAAACTGTAGAAATCCTCTGGAAGTTCCAACTGACATGTAAATGCTTCTGGAAAAATAGGCACAGTTTTGCAAGAATTAGCTGATAGCCAGCTGAGATTGAGAGAAACCCTTAACCCAGAGTGAGCCTTCCCTATCTGTGAATTCTTCACTTCCTGGCAGAGCTTCCCCAGCCAGCCTGATTTGTCAGAGCAACTCTGGCAATCTGTACTTAGGACTATGGATGTCGTAAATGGCACAGTTTTGAATGTGAAGCAAGAAGGGTTTGGTAGTGGACAAAGAAGAAGTTGAAGGGGTCACTGCAAGAAGATGTAGAAAGGAGGCGACTTGCTATACTGTACTACCTATGGCTGGCCCCACCTGTGTCCTCCTCATGTATATAGATACTGTATGTGCGCATGCACTCACACACACACACACACACACACACACACACACACACACACACACACAAATAGCACATATAGTGCTGTAGAATCCAGTGGAGAACCAAGAGTCATTTCCAGGCAGAAATGTATGCTCTGTTTTTAGCACCATCTGGTTTCTTTCTGCTACAATCCCTCCCTTGCTAAATGTTCACTGATCCCATCATGATCTAGCTACCTTCTCTACCATCAAAGCATGTTCTAAGCATATTCTAGAACATAAGAAGAATAAATACACTAATATGTATGTCTTCATGAGTTATTGCTAGCTGCTATAACAAACAATCCCAAAATCTTAGTGGCTTAACAAAATAAACGTTTATTTGTTGCTCACATCACAGTCCAAAAAGCTTGGGGAATGTCCCTGGGCAGGTCTTCTCCAGTTAGTGGCTCAGGGATAAAAGTTCCTTCCATCTTTATTATGCCACCATCTTCCACAGATGGCCTACATCTTCACCAAGGAAAGGGAAGAGAGAGCATGGCCAGTGATACAGGAGACTTTATGACCAGGGCTGGAAGTTGTAGATATCACATTTACCCATATAACGTGGTCCCTAAATAACTTTGAGAGAAGTTAAAAATGTATTTTTCTTTTGTGCTCAGGAGAATGAAATGGGATTGATGAACACCTAATCAGTCTGTTACACAAATCCCCCTCTGGTCATTAAATATCTATTTCAGTGTTTCTCCCACAGTGTCTTCTGGTCACAGTCGGTATCTAGTGCAAAATCCTGTTTCTCTGGGCAAAGCATAGTCCTCTCACCCAGTCTGGGTGTAACTAATCTAGTTGCTGCCACATATGAACCAAAAGGACAAGTTATCTGTTCCTCATTTGCACATTCCCTATTCAGTGGTGGAAGAGGGGCAGCGTAACCGCAAGAAACACTTCTGTTTAGAAAGAAGAATAAGAATTACAGAGTAGTTGATGGTAGTTCTGCTAGACAGATTGGACAGTTCCTTAATTTGGCTTTGATTCTGTTCATTGGGAGAAACTCCTTTGTCAGTTGTTCTCCATGACCCCTGGGTCCATCTTCTGGGCAGCCTGTTCCTGCCCGTTGTCCTCCTTGGTGACATCTGATGGAGGTGTTTCAGAGGATGTAGAGCATTTGAAGCCCTGCCTGCTGTTCCTGGAAGGTTGAGACCTCTCCTAATGTGCGTTCCCTAAAAATAAGACCCTTGAAGAAGGATTTTGGTGGAAGTACTTGAACTGAGAGGTGATCTTGATAAGCACCGTGAGTAGTGGAGAAGTAAGACATGGAAGGATGGAAAGTCTGTAAAGGGAGCATTCATGAGTAGGTGAATTGGAGATCAAAACCTCTGGGGACCCACTAAGAGACTACGTGGAACACAATTTCCTTGAGAGATACAGAAACTCCTGCCTCTCCTTGATTTAAGGTCACTCCTGAGGTACTAATTCCAAGCAGTCCTGCAGGTGACAAAGTCCCCCAGAGCAGAGAGATATAGGCATGGGATGTGTTGGCTGTGTCCTAGGACAGGCTGAGGAAATAATAATGGTGCGATGATAACATTTGCTACAGGGCCTGAGAGTTACTTAAAATTCAGTCAAGGAATTTTTTATTCGGGATTCACTGTTTCTTTGGCAATACAATTCCCTCAACAACTTAATAGGCTTCCAGTACATTTGCCATGAGCAGGTAAACACTTCCACCATCCTGAGGTGCAATTCATAAATGAGCTTTGTTACTTTGCTTTCTCACTCTCATGCCTCTCTCCTCCAGTTTAATGATGGCTATCTTGAAGCTATCTGCAACGTGGAGGATGAGGTAATCTTCCTTATCAGTAAACCACCAGCAGGAATTAGTTGCTAGTCAGCTAAGGGAAACACACATCCTTAATCTGACCTTTACCCTGTGTTATTTGATTCAGCTAATGATTTTTAAAACCAACTTTTCCTGTTTAGGATTTAGAAACAGGTTTTCCAACCATACATTTCTGGATTCCATCTATTCCCTTTCATTTATGTTGGTAAACCAGCTAATTCTCTCCTGATCCCACCTCTTTTTTTGTAATACCTTAGAAAACACAGCCTATAATAACTGGCCCATACTAATACTCTGATTCATTTCAACCATTACCCCTAAAGCTGCAGGCTGCATAAGGACTTGTTCTGACCTTCAACTTATTGCAGGTGACAGTTGTACTAAATATCTTGCCGCTGCACCACACGGGCAGCCTTCTTCCCAGACTCCAATATCAATTTGCTCACTACTTACCTCTCAACAGTTAAGTCAGTGCTGACTAATATATATTTTTTAATGGCAGTACTTCACTTCTGAAATAAATCTCTCTATTTGGATAAATAACTTTAGCTACTATAACAAACAACCTCAAAAATCCCAAAGGCTTAACAATGAAAAGATATATTTGTCATCTGTACACAGTATGGTGTGAGTGGGAAGCTCTTCTAGGAGGCTTTCCTCCAAATGAGGGTTCAGGCTGCTTCCATTTTGCAATGGCGCCATCTCCAGTATAACCTTCTCAATCACCAAGGTAAGAAAGAGAGGTTGGAAAATCAAGCAGGGGATTTTAAGTCCAGACCTAGAAATGGTAGGCATCCTTTCCACTGACATTCCTTTAGCCCAAACCTAACTGCAAGGGAGATTGGAAATGCAGGTTTACATTACCTGGAAAGAAGAAATGGAGATTCATCTTGCTTGACTCTAGCACAATGACTGTCAAGTCTGATGTGTTTCCCCTCCAAAACAGGACTAACCTTGAAGCAAAAAAATTAATCTCTCACAATAAAATTCTGTATTTATTATAGACCAGATCTGGGGGTAGGGGTTCCCTGCTATCCTCTCAATCACACCACAGTAATTTTGTTTCTCATTCAATATTTAAGGATATACCTGTATAAATGATCTGTGATCTCACTGGGAAGTAAACAACCAAGAAGAATTGAGCAGAAATGCTCAGTCATTTTGGTGACCTATCTTAAAGTGATGGCACATGTGGTTTTTCTCTGCTGATCTCCTAAAATGTGGAAATCCTACCAATCCCTCTTAGAAACAGACATGGATACAAGAATTTCTGTTTTTATTTTCTGAGAGGCACCTTTGTTAAAACTGATATTCAATTACTTATAATATTTAAAACCTTGGAGAACAAAGTATCCACATGTTAAATATATCTCCTTTCATCAACTACCTTTCTTCTGAAAAAATACATTTGTCAAAAGTATGCAGGCTGAGAAAAAATGCTAGAACACGCAGCCCAGAGAATAGAAATTAGCCCAGGGCCCAACCACAGTTTTAAGAATCATAAAATAGGTGCATTTAACGTAAATGAATTCAAGAATCCCTGCTAAGATTCAGTTTTAAATATTATAAAATGCTATAAAATGTAATTTTGCATTTGTACTATTTTTCATATACTATTTAATTTTTCATATACATATACCATGTAGGGTTATATGTACAAAACTATCTATACTATACTTCATGAAGGATAAAAGGGATTTTTAAGGGTAATTTTGTGTAACTTTTACAAGTGCGGGCTTTTGAATCTAATGTTCTGGTAAGGTACAATTCCACAGTAATCTCATTTCTGCACATGTCAGGCCTCCTGACTCAGCCTTCCTGCACTCTGACCTTATTTCCTCTTCTCTCCTGATCCTGGACTCATCTCCAGCTTGGTAACAAACATCACTTTTTGGATAGTCCTTTTGTTAGATGGCCTGGTTTGGCATTCTGTAAAACGATATATTAGCAAAGACTTGAACTGTGTCAAATGTTTTCTAAGCCAGTCGTTTTCTACAGAATGACAAGATCTTGTCTAAAGCAGGGATCTTGATAGTGCTATATGCACATCAGATGTAGCCTGGGACTCAGAGCAATCTGGAGGTCATTCAGGCCATTACTGATTGAAGAGAAACAACTGCTTTGCTGCAGCTGCCACCCAGCTTTTGTCCATTTTGGTCTCTGCCATACTTTTCTACGCCCTCAAGACGTCTTACCATAAACCCTCCTTTGCTAGAAGCAGCTTTCATTTTCAGCAGCAGGAATGCACTTGACCAAAGTTTTTTTTATCTTCTGGTTCCAGCTTCAGCTAGGAATCTGAAGGGCTGGTCCCTTTTAAATCAAGAAAAACTCACAATATTAATAAAAAAAAAAACAAACTACCATTTATTGAGTGCTTACTATGTGCCAGACACTATGCGAAGAGCATCATGTATATTAACTCATTTAATCATCACAACAACGATATGAGATAAGTACTATTATTATCTTCATTTTATGAATAAAGACATCGAGGAAAACAAAGTTCCCTAATTTGCCAAAGGACCCAGTGCCTGTAATAGAGGAGCTGCGATTTGAACTCAAACATTCTGGCTCCATAGCCTGTGCTGTTACACACTTCCTCCCTTACAGAAGATGCTAGTTTTATCTGTCAATAAACAATGGCTTATTTGTAGTAGCCCTAGGACTGCTGTCAGCAATGACAAGAATAGAAGGAAATTAGCATTTTACCTGAAAAAAACCTTCCTTTCAAGATTGATACCTTCTCAATTTTTAGACCTAAATAAGTTCTAGGTTGTTTTCACATTGATTAACTGAGGATGATCACTTAGTCCAGCATTATTTTTTCAAAAAGTACTTACAGCTATTTAGCCTGGCAGAAAATCAGTAGTTGTCATTATTTAAATCTTATTGCTGAGGCGCTACACTCATGGAGCTATTTCCTGAGTGGGTGCTCAATGAGAGAAGACAGATATTCAATCACCTGGACCCAGAAAACAGAAGTGAAAAATTCAAAGTTGTGTAAGACTAGGTCGCAATAGATATGCAATTAGCTTTGGGCATCTATCCTTTGAATTGGGCTGTGTCTATACAATGGCAGAAAAAAAAAAAATCTTAATTGCTCATTCCAGTCAGTCAAAAATTCAAAGTATCAAACTACAGACAAGTGATTTATTTAGTAGCACATAAGTATAATAATATATGTATAGTATTTGTGTGCGTGTGTGTGTGTGTGTGTGTGTGTGTATACATACACACCCCAAAACTCTATACTAACAAGACTCTGTAACTCTTTTTTTTTTTTTTTTTTAATTTATTTATTTTTGGCTGTGTTGGGTCTTCGTCTCTGCGCGAGGGCTCTCTCTAGTTGAAGCAAGCGGGGGCCACTCTTCATTGCGGTGCGCGGGCCCCTCACCATCGCGGCCCCTCTTGTTGCGGAGCACAGGCTCCAGACACGCAGGCTCAGCAGTTGTGGCCCACGGGCCCAGCCGCTCCGCGGCATGTGGGATCCTCCCAGACCAGGGCTCGAACCCGTGTCCCCTGCACCGGCAGGCAGACTCTCAACCACTGCGCCACCAGGGAAGCCCCAAGACTCTGTAACTCTTTAATTGGGTGTTTGATGAATTAAAGAAGCCTAGACTATAATGGCAGCAGGAGGCTTCCTGTCATTGTAACACGGATGGGTGCTGTCATTCACATCATTTGGTGGTAGAGGGAAGCACCTCACAGAGGAGGAATTTTGTCTTTAAAAAAATTAGGGAGAAAGTAAAATAAAAACAGCACAGGGACCGTGAACAGACTTTAAGCTCTTACTATTCAGGAGGCAGTTATCTGAGTGTGCGCTATTTAGGCTCCTGGGCACTTCTTCCTGTAGCCTGCCCTTGTGACAATACTTGAACTCCCACCAGCAGAGTTCAAACCCAGGGGACAGTAGGCGGTTGGCTATGTGATATAACCCAAAGGATATGACAGGTGTGTTTGCCCCAAGATATCTGCCCTCCCTATCACCCACACCTCCCCATCGTGAAATTCTCCCTTCTTGCCTTATTTTTCCTGCCAAAGTCATGCCTGAGGATGGACCCTATTAGAACAAATGCATTACTTGTGAGACCATTACATCTTAACTCAGCAATGGTCACTTATACAGTGACCCAGTATTTACTGAACAGACCAGATAACGTGCTTCCTGGCAGAGCTCAAGGTTCTGAGAAAATGTGACACGAGACCAGACTTTTTAGTAAGGAGAGGAGGAAGGAGGTCACAGGAGACGCCCCAAATATGCAGTGCTGAGCTTGGGCATCGCCAAGGGAGAGGGCAGTCAGAAATTAGAAGACAGCTCTGGAAAGGGCCACTGGAAGGTGCCAAGTAACTCAGCGAACTGGGGTTTGGGGGGAGGAGGGCTTTGTTTCTGTCTGCCAGATAATAGAGGAAGAAAGCAGAAAACATGAAAAAACATATGGTTTGTGAAATTCATTCATCAAAAGTTTTATTGGGAAGGAGATCAGAATATAATGACTAAAATGGTTAAAATTCATTCTCTCCAGGTCATCCACATTTTTATCTTCATGAATATATTCATTTCTTCAGGCTGCTGTAACAAGTTACCACAACCTGGGTGGCTTAAAACAACAGAAATTTATTCTCTCACAGTTCTGGAGGCCAGAAGTCCAAAATCAAGAGGTTAGTAGGGTCGTGCTCTCTTTGAGGCTCTAGGGGAGAATCTGTTCCATGCCTTTCTATTATCTTTTGGTGTTGCCAGAAATCCTTGGTATTCCTTGGTTTGTAAACAAATCATTCCAATCCTCTGTCATCACATGATGTTCTCCCCATGTGTCTGTCTCTATGTCTCTTTTCCTCTTCTAAGGACACCAGTCACTGGATTAGGACCCACCCTAATGGAGCATGACTTCATTTTAACTTAATCACATCTTCAAAGACCCCTATTTACATATTAAGGTCACATTCCTGTGTACTCAGGGTTAAGACTTCAACACATCTTTTAGGGGGACACAATTCAACCCACAAAATGTGGTCTTTCTCCAAAAAAGCAACAATACTTAAGTGTTGTCCATCATTCTTCCCAAAGCCTTCCACAGTTAAAAAGGGATCATTAACCAGAGGAGTAGTGGCCACTCCATTAAAGGAAGCAATTGAGGAAGAGTCTTATCAGTGTCATTATAAGACTGAACAGCTCCTAGAAATTTAAGATCATATTCTTATTATGTTCTTCCATTTGGAGCTTTACTGGCGTCAGCACTTCCATAAAGTTTTCAGAGTTTCACCCTTGGCAATAACCCAACACATGAGCACAACAGTTAGGTGTTGGCACAAAGGCATAAAGGACCATTGTTAGGACAAGGAGTGGCAGCCCAGGAATAAGGAAGAAAGAGAGGAACTAATCTCAGGGGCAAAGTAAATTGCACACTGAATCAGTGATATCTATAATACCAAACAAAGGGAGGCTTAAGAGACAGGTTCTTATCTTAGAGAGAGAGAGAGGGGGAGAGAGAGAGAGAGAGAGAGAGAGAGACAGGAGAGACAGGTTTTGAACAGGATGAAAACTTGAAATAGCCACTGGATATAATACAAATAGAGTTTTGATTCTATCATTTTTCCTGTCTTTAGTTTTTACAACACACACACCCAGATTCCAAGTAATGCAGAGAAACTGATGAATAGATCAGTCACTGAATGAATGAAACTCAAGTTATCCATGGCATCCATTGAAAATGGGCCAGCATTAATACACCTACACATCCATTCCAACCACAATCAGCTGAGACAAATCAGAGTCTACTGTCCCTCCATGTTTAGGGTGTAAGTCATTAATAGTTGAAGTTTCAGAATAACACTCTCAAGTGAAATGGAGACACTATTAAAATTAGGATCAGCCATTCACAATGCAGTTTCATCACACCTGAATTAGAAAACTTGAAAAACTTTAGAGGTGTTAGAAGTAAGAATGGTCTCTCAACTGTTTAAAATTGGATAGGAAATGACTTTAAGATCTGAATCTACACATTAAATGATAATACCGTAAGAACTTTGACTCCGAATTTTCAATAAAGCTGGCCTTTATAACTTTTTATTTATGAATTCCACCTAAGCTAAGACCATTAGGAATTAAGTCCTGAGCTGTTTTCTCTGGCTTCATTGCCAAAAAGATAGCAAAAACTTACTGAATACCTACTATGTGCCACACACTGTTTTAGAAGCTGGTGATTCAAGAGTGAACAAGGCAGAAAGAGCCCTTACTCCATGGAGATTACATACTAACAATTGAGACGGACCAGTATGTCTCATTTCAGAAACAGGTGTCCTGTTTCTGGATGTAAAAGAGATTTGGGGGTTTTGGCTTTTTTTCTACTCCATAAATCTTTTAATATAAGCTACCTCTAGTAACTAGAAGTTCATTCTGGATTTTAACATCCTTTTACAGACACTAGAGAAATAAATGTAAAGATGTTATAATATGTTTCATAAACTATATTAGAAGATCTGAAAAATAATCTTTTAAGGTAAAAAATTTTGACGTACTTTCATTATTTGGTACTAAGAAAAAAACTTAGCAGTGTGCAAAGGGGAAGGAGTCACAAGCTATGAGACAACCAGACCTGTGTTCTTATCTTAGACCTCTGTCTTTATAAGTTCCCTCACTGGGCTTTAATTTCATAATCTGTGATATTGAGGGTTAAGTTGATTCATCATTTTTAAAAAATTGATCAGGTATCACTGGAATTCCTCAGAGAAGCTTTGGGTCTTGCAAACTTTTGATTTAAAAACTTAATTTTTCAAATAATTTAAAAACTACTTAAAAACTATAGTAAAGCAAATAGCACAAATCGTGTTTTACACCAAATTTTAGCCCATTGGATGATAACATATGCATGTAGGTTAACAATCGTTTGTACAGACCTCATAATGATCTCTGGGAATACATTTGAACTTCTTAAAATTGGATTATTGATAAAGCAGGTTGTAGCTCTGACCTGGCCTTTCAATAAATTTGCTCTCTCCTATATGCACTTTGTGGAAAATGGTTCCGGGAAGTGCCTACTGCAACCCAAACTCAGCCAGATTCCCTTGGTATATATTCTAGCCACAGTGTACCAACAGCCAGCTCTGCAGTAATAAAGAAGCATAACACGTATCTTGTCATACCATATTGTAAGTAGTTTTAACTTTTTTTTTTTTTTTTTTGGTAAATTTTTTGGTAAGTTTATTGCCTCCCTTTTATGGTCACTATAAAGAAGGCAAATATGTTAGATACTGATAAGAATCCAAATGTTTAAAGAAAATTAACCATTGCTCCACTTTCAACTTTCTAGGTCAGTTTATTTGAAGAAAATTCTGAGATTTTAAGGTGAGCTCTTAAAATTGCTTATCATTTGCACCTATTTATTGGTATGAATCAGAATTTTTTTTCAATATTGTGCAAGCAATGCAAAATACAAAAATAAAATTGAAGATTGAGACTGCGTGTATCAGCTATAACCCAGAGTTCACATTTTTGTGTTCATTAAAACGGTGTCATTTTTCTCATTAATTTGGCTTTATAGTAAGCAGATGTTACAAATGTGAACTTTTAAAATAATATTCAGCAATAGCACTGCTCTCATCTCTTTTATATGTAAAGGGTTTTACATGATGTTGAATTAGAAAAAAAATTTTTATAAAAACGATTTTATAACTACTCTAATCAGGGGTTGTTTGTTTTTCAAGAAACAGAAACCTACTCAAGCTACTTCTAAGTAAATAGTCAGAATTATTGGACGATTACTATTGGAAAACACAAGCAGTTCCAATTCACCTGTTCAAAATGTCCTTAGCACGGCCTTCAAGGCTCTACAGACTCTCCCACTGGCATACCTCTCTGATCTCAAGTTCTCCCAACCTCCTCCTGGCTAACTCTTCTGCTCCAGCCACACTGGCCTTCTTACTGTTCCCCAGCACCACCCTTGCTCCTATCTTGGCATTTTCTGCTCTCTCCATGGAATTCTCTTTTTCCAGCTATCAGAGTAGCCTACTTTCTCACTGCCTTCAATTGTCAGTTGTCACCTTAGAGGCTCAAACCTTGATCAACCAATAAAATATCATCAGCCTCACGTGCATTTCTGGACCACTGTCTATCCTTTGACACTTCTACATTTTTCTTTAAAGCACTTCTAAATTCTCTCTCTTTCTCTCTCTCCATACATAGGCAGGTTTTCCTTCATTCTTTCCTTACTTCTTCCTTCCTTCCTACCTTCTTTCCTTCTTTCTCTCTCTCTCCAAATTACAAGCTCCCTGACAAAGGCAGGAACTTTATCTGTCTCGTTTATCACTCTATCTGTAGAACCTAGAACAGTACAACACAGAGCCTCAAAAGAGGTGGCTCAGTGTTATTTGTTAAATGACTCTAAACAACTGAATAAATGAATGAATGGACAGTCAGGACACTCAGTAAAGTTACAGAAGGAATGAAACTGGGAAGTCATAAACTTAGATGATTCTTTCATTTATTATAGAACTCCACATCTTATCTCTCTCTCTCTCTTTTGTTTTGCTTGTCAATTGAAGTCTCCTGTTCCTTTCTTCAAATTTGCTTTCTGCTTACTAGTCAGTTTGCACACAGCTGAAAATTACCTCCAGACTCAACATGACCTACAATTCAAGTGCTCATCATTCTCTGGTAATAATCCTGTCTTATAGTGCAGATACTCAAATGAGATAAAACATTTGGCTCAGTTAACCTCTAGATTGACCCAACCTTTTTCAGGTCCCAAAGAGGTGGCAGGAGCTCAGAATCACATGGAACAAACATGGCCTTCGAGGATCACCACCTCCGCAAGTACTGTCAGGGATATCGGTGGCAACTTAAAAGGGGGGGTTCTGCTAGGCCCAAATAGTGTATGCTAAAAAACGACAACGACAGCAACAAAAAAACACTGAGGAAAATGGTTTCAAATTTGTCCCACTTAACACCTTAATATCACAATAGGGAAGTTAAATATATTTTAAGAAGTTTTTTGCTTTGTTCATTTTTCCACTTCATTTCACTTTTATATTTAGGATTCTTTCCATTGTAAATCACTGAAGCCCCATTTCAAATTTGCTTAAGCAAAAAAATGAAATCTGCTGGCTCTCATAATCAAACAAGACAAGGTATTCTGGATTCAAGCAAGGAATGATCCAGAGCTTGGATGGTTTTATCTGTAATTTTTTTGTTGTTGGATTTTTTTTTTCTCATCATTTCTTAACTTGATATGCTCAAAGTTGGCTCCATTCTCTTGGCTTCAAGTTGACTGCCAGAAACTCCCATGGCTACATCCTCCTGAATTCAAGTACTCCCCAAGCGTCCTAATGGACTGATTAGGACACACTTGAATTAATTACAAGTGTTAAGGGGTTGTCATATGTTAATTGGCTTTGGCTTTGGGCACATGCTGTACCCCTAGAATTGGGAATGAGCTAAGACTGGGGGAGAGGAGGTTCTACCAATGTATAACCTGGATGCCCAGCAGCTAAACAACAAATTTTTACCATAGTTGACATAGTACTCAGCTAGTGATGCCTGGAAATAATTTCATATAAAACAATAAAATCTTCTTCTAATTTTGCTCTGTTAACCTCACATGAACAGATATGGACTATCAAAACCAAACCATTTTTCCATTGGTCTTAGATAAAACATTACACACTTCATATTCACACTTTACCCTTTACTTTTGGCTGAACAACTAATTCTACTGATCAATCCTCAGTAAAGCACCCACAAGATTCTACTCTCTAGACATGTACATCGGGAAGGGAAATGAACGTTTAATTAATTAATATTTGCTGGCTAATGCTTTGACATTTATAAAGGCTGGGCATGAAACTCTAAAGTAAAATTAGGAAAGTGATCAAGAATAAGACTTGATGAAAAAAGCCAACTGAACCCAAAGAATAGGTACATTTCTTAACCATTATGAGATTTCAAATAACTTTAATTTCTCCCCATTGTGTGAAAACTACTTGTCAGTTCATTCTTCCCACCACCAACTGAACAAATAGCTCCATTTCATGTACTCAATAAAATGATAGAAAATTCAAACCCAAATTTATTTTGTGTTATAACTATTTTCAAAATAACAATCAGCAATTTTTATATAGAGAAGAAATATTCCATAGAGGTTTAAAGGTTCTGCTCTGGTGTCGGCCTGCACGGGTTCAAATCCTAAATCTGTACTTACTCGTTGTGCTTCAATTTCCTCATCAGAAAAAAATATAAATAATAACAGTAACTGTCTTATGGGGTCGTGACAAGGATTAAATGAGTCAATCCATATGAAGTTTGTAGAAGCTCCTGGTAGTGCCCAAGGAGTGTTACCTATAACCTCCTTTTATTTTTTTTCCTCTCTCTCTCTCTCTCTCTCTCCCTTTCCCTCTCTCTCTTTCTCTCTTTCTCACTCTCTCTCACACACACATCTCTCTCTCAATTTTTAATTTTTTTTCACATTAAGAAATGCTATTAAATTGTTTTATGGACACCTCACTTCTATATAATGCATATTGCAAACTGGTCCAGGCATGATTGAGATATAATCACCAAAGAGATGCCTTTGACAGAGATGAAGTAGCTGACAAGTTGCTAAACACAATTGTTATTGTTGAAGAGTTGAAATCTTCTCTTTTAAAAGACTCTCATGTTTAAAGCCAACATGATTAATATTCACAGCAGACAGACTAGTTTATATAGCCAGAGACACTGAGGTCAGCCTGGATAATGGAAGAGCATGCTCATTCCTGAGCCTGTGGTGGCACATACTTACATCACTACTGAGCCCAGGCACCTTGGGCTTGTCAAGAAAAGGTGTGTCCATAAGGCTGTAAAGATCTGAACCTTACAAATGAGCATCATGTAGTCATAAGCATTTGGATGAGTCATGGTGTATTTTTTTTTTAATAAATTTATTAATTTATTTATTTTTGGCTGCATTGGGTCTTCGTTGCTGCGCGCAGGCCTTTCTCTAGTTGTGGCGAGCGGGAGCTACTCTTTGTTGCTGTGCGCGGGCTTCTCATTGCGGTGGCTTGTCTTGTTGCGGAGCATGGGCTGTAGGCACACGGGCTTCAGGAGTTGTGGCACATGGGCTCAGTAGTTGTGGCTGGCAGGCTCTAGAGTGCAGGCTCAGTAGTTGTGGCTCATGGGCTTAGTTGTTCCGCAGCATGTGGGATCTTCTCCGATCAGGGCTTGAACCCGTGTCGCCTGCATTGGCAGGCGGATTCTTAACCACTGCGCCACCAGGGAACTCCCAGTCATGGCCTATTTTATGGGTGTAGCTCATCTTCAAAGAAAGATTGAACTGACCGTAAACATCAGATCATGGAACATAAGCTTTTTCAAAGGCTCCTCATAAAAAATACAATAAAAATAAATACAACTATTGCCTAAAATTCAAAGTCTCACATAGATTTATTGTGAATCTGATGCATCATTGCTCATCTTCTCTTTTTGGATGTTATCTTTAGCACTGAACTGAGTTTCTAAAATGTCAATGAAGCTATTTGTGTTACTGTATAGAGTCGGTTATGGACTCTAGGTAAAGCATTTGCATTTTCACATGTTTTCCAATTTTCATGTGACTGTCAGAAATCTTGTTGACATATATCCGGTCTAGGCCTCTCAACATGTAATCTGATATGACCTCAATAATATCTATACTCGAAGTGGCCAAAATGCCAAATATTTCATGATAAAAACAAAAACATATTTATATAACCTTCTGAAGGTTCTCAAATGTCATAGAAGTTAGAATTTTTTATTTTTTCACCAAACTTTCCTTAGTCCCATACATTTGCCTCCTTAGATGTTGTCTTCAGCTTGCAGCAAAGAATTACAGGTACATGGAAAAAATACCCAAAGTTGAGGGTGAGTTACATATCTAAAATATATATATATATTTTTTAGATATGTAACTCACCCTCAATTTTCTGAAAGACATGAAGACCATTTTCATGGAAATATAAATAATGTTTTTTTTTTAAATTAATTTTTATTGGAGTATAGCTGATTTACAATGTTAGTTTCTGCTGTGCAGCAAAGTGAATCAATTATACATACACATATACCCACTCTTTTCTAGATTCTTTTCCCATATAGGTCATTACAGAGTATTGAGTAGAGTTCTCTGTGCTATACAGTAGGTCCTTAATTGTATAATTTTAAGTGGAAATAAATACTCCAAGGAAAAGAAAGGAAATCAGGAAGTCTGCTGTAAACTTCGGGATAAAGAAAACATTTTCTGCTGAATTGATTCTGGGGCTAAAATCTGATGGAAGAGAGGTATCCTAGTTAATATTGGGGTAATGGGGTCATGAGGGCAATCCAGAGAAGGAGAAGAATCTGTGCAAAGGCCCTGTGGTAGCAGGGTCCATGGTACCTTTGAGGGAATCAAAGAAAGCCCCTGTGGCTGGAGGAAAGGGAGTGAGTGAGAAGGATGAGGCCAGAGCACAAGGTGGGGCCAGACCATGCAGGGGTTGATAGATCCTGGTGAGGATTTGGGCTTTGTTCTAACAGTAATGGGAAAGCTTTGATGTTTGGAAAGCAAAAGGTGATGGGACCAAATTCACATTTATAGGAAAACAAAGTGACAGGAGTGGGGAACTGGATTGGAGGGGATCTGGGTGATATAGTAATAAGTAGTGGTGGTTAGAAAGCTACCAGATAGATGTTGGACTAGGATGGAGGCAGGGGGCATGGAGCGATGTAAGCAAATTTGAGAGATATTTAGGAAATTAAATCAGTAGATGTTAATGACAGGTTGAATTTGGGTGGTGAAGGAGGTGGAAGGGTCAAAGATAAGTCCTGTGTTCCTGGCTGACGGCATGCCAGGACCAACACTGATAAATGGGAATAGGACAGGTTTGGTAGGAAATTCATGAGTCCAGTATTGGACATCTTGAGTTGAGGTGCCCTTGAGCTGTCCAGGTGAGATCTTGACTAGGTGGTTGGATCTATAACTTTGCAGCTTTGAGAAGAGCTCTGAGTAGAACATACACCTTTGGGTCTGAGCCATAACTAGGTGTCAGCTGAAATGGGAAATGGGTGACATTTCCAAGGGAGAGGGCTTAGAGTAAGAGTAGAAGCCCTAAGGTAGGACCGAGTGGTGTAGAACGCTAACACTGGTGGAGAAGGAGCAGTCAGACAGATACGAGGAAAACTAGGAGTCAGTGGCACAGAATAGCTCCGAAAGGATGAGTGATCGACAGAACAAAAGCTGTTGAGAAGTCAAGATGAGGACTAAAAAGTAACCAGTCGACTTTGGCAGAGATGAGGACAGTTCCATGGAGTGAGGGAGTAGAGTCTAGGCTGTGGAGGTGGGAGGAGGGAGTGGGACAAGAGGATAAGGAGATGGTGGGGGTGGACAACTCCTTCAGAACGTTTGGCTGTGGAGGGTTGAATACAGATGAGGCTGCAGGTACAGGGTGCAGAACGGTTGAGGGAGGGGGTTTTGTTGTATTTAAAGATGGCAGCCATCTGGTCAAACCATCTTGGTCCCTGTTTTCCTACTTATCAGATGCTGTCTTCCCAGGTAGACTAAACTACTCAAGGGCAGGGATATCTATTTTATTCACTGTTGTATATTGTTGTGCATTTTTATGGTGTCTTACACATTTATTGAATAAATTATCTCTCATCCAGAGAGCTCTGAGGCCTTAGGAAGCAGAGGTCTTCTCTCTCTCCCTCTCTATTTCTATTTTCTAAATTAATATTTAAAATCCACATACAGTAAAAAAAATTTTTAATATTTATTTATTTATATTTATTTTGGCTGCGTTGGGCCTTCGTTGCTGCACGGGCTTTCTCTAGCTGCTGCGAGCGGGAGCTACTCTTTGTTGCTGTGTGTGGGCTTCTCATTGCAGTGGCTTCTCTTGTTGCAGAGCACGGGCTCTAGGCGCACGGACTTCAGTAGTTGCAGCACGTGAGCTCAGTAGTTGTGGCTCTCGGGCTCTAGAGCACAGAGTCAGTAGTAAATAATGTTTTTGATAGCTCTCAGTAAATAAGAAATCAATTAATGCATACTGTTTTAGCATATCACTTCCACAGCACCAACTAGTTTCTGTAGGAAATTTACAATAACTGTGAGAGGCAATCTCTGTACCCTAGGAGCTTATATTTCAGTGGGAAGGTTATACTATGTGCAAACAGCATCAAACATCATGAGGCAGGCAATAATTTAGTGGGTTTATTTTTATTTATTTTTTTTGGTGTAAATTAACTTATAGTCCAGGTTTAGAGGATAAAGAGAAAAGCAAGGGCATAAGTTTGGTAAAATTCAGCAAAATTACATGGAGAAATAAGTCTTGAACTGAACCTTAATGTATTCACAGAACCCAGAGGAAAGATGAACAATGAGTGAAGTCTCTTGATGTGGGATGCCAATAGGTTATTTAATAGATTGGCTTAGATAACAATAACATCGTTAAAAAATGAGTATAGAATAGAGTCGATTCTTGGAAAAATCCCCAAGTTTCCTGGATAAAACAGGGATAAGTCAGGGGTCATTTCAGGATTTCAAACTTGGGTAACCTAGAGAAGATCTTTATTACAGACATGGGGAGTTAGAAAACAGTGCTCATAAGCAAGAGAGGTTCCATCTAAAAGATACTACGATTGAGGTGACAGCAAGATATCTCAGTGTTGATGTCTGGCACATAAAGGGAAGTGATACAGGGGAGCAGAATTTGGGAGAGAGATCTGCAAGTCATAGGGTGAAAATTATAATATCACTTATGTTCTCCCTATGTAGCTTACTCAATAGTATTCAATATCTCCCCTCCCACCCACCGCCCCAGGAACAATACTAGACTGTTGTGTTGGTTTGTTTTGTTTTTTTAATGAGCTACATCCTACCACTCTGGAATTATTATTACCATTTTGTCTACATCAAAATGTATTCAACTCTAATGGATCATAACCAATTGAGCCATGTTGTCTAAATATCCCTCCCTCCCAGTACCCGTGGAGTTTATCAGTATCATGCATTAGATATGTCAGATTTTGTTTTTCCTATGAAGTCAGGCATGCTACTATAGGCTGACCTAGTGTGATTCTGAAGCATTAGTATTTTACATACACTATTATTCCATATAATTGTTTTGAAGCATAAGAAAATTTCAGTGTTCTTAGTTTTTCTTATTCCCTTTATCTGAGTCTTAGCAGTTATGCTGAAGCAATTTTATAACAGCCCTATTTTTAAAATCCAGAATGTGTACCAAAATAATGTACAGAGAATTATTTTAAACTATATTGTATTTTCCAATCCTGGCGAAATTATTTCAACTTTCATTAGATACTCAAAAGAATCAGAGATGGTTAAAAGCAAGACTAGATTTAGTGGACGAGGGGCAAGGATTGGGGGGAAGAATGTTGTATATGTGAACCGTAAGTAAAGCATTTTGGCAAAGAGCATTTCCCTGCATGGAATCTTAGACCTCTGCATTGAAGGGTACCTTAGAGATTCTCTAGTGCTCACATTTCTTGGGAAGGATTAGGGCTGGGGCAAATGCACAGGGGTTCTCTCAGTGGAATTTCTCATGCTGTTCTGCTCTCA
Organism: Balaenoptera physalus; assembly: GCF_965194825.1. Classification (NCBI taxonomy): domain Eukaryota; kingdom Metazoa; phylum Chordata; class Mammalia; order Artiodactyla; family Balaenopteridae; genus Balaenoptera; species Balaenoptera physalus. Next base: position 90,287,335 of record NC_138890.1, on the reverse strand, counting down.
CTTGGGGTATAAATTTAGGCCTTGTGTATGAGTGTTTGTAAAAGATAGCATTCAAAAATTACCACAAAACTCTCGTTACTAAGCTTGACCACTCTTTTCCCTAAAGAAACTCTAAAGGATTATTAGAAAGAAAAAGGTCACAAAAATAGCAACAGATTCACTAAGATCAGTGTTACCCTTTATAGTTGACACTCCTAGATGGCCTTTGAAGAAACTCCAGCTGCAAATGGATACCTGACGACTAGCTCCATCTCTAACTGCCTGCTCAACCTCGCTAGACCTGTCTCCCTTCTGTTAAGCCAGATGCCAGATGCTCTTAAGTTCATATTAAGCCCCATCATTCTATAATTCCATGCATATTCTCAGAGAGTCTCATGAAGCCTGTCAAAATGTTTCATGATGGCAGATTCCTGATTCAGTTTACCACCAAGATTCCAATTTGGCAGTTTTATGGGCATGTGAATTATTGTTAATGTCTTGATGATAACTCCTTAAACTTAGAGAAGCCTGCTATTCAAAGCACTTATTTAACATTTGATCAATTCATGAGTGTAATGTAACAATCCATGAAAACAATGTGAATACTAATTTTCAGTGTGAAAAAAGTAAACATAAGAAATTAAATGTACCTATTAACCTACAAATGACAATTTTGATCAATAGTATAGTTCTATGCAGACCTAGAGAAATTTATTGTCATATATTTTAATTTCACCTAAAGTGAGGCTATTTGCTTCGTATCCAAAACCAGGTCACTATTTTTCCCAGGTTTCCAGGCTATTTGTTTGCATTTGGGAAAGAAAAAAAATTGGGGAATATATGCAATATTCAATTTCTAGAATTTTTTTTTCAGAACCAAAAGCATTTTGTAATTGTTAAGTAAATCCCTTTTCCCCCCATATCTACTCATATATTGTTGGAAAATTAAAGAATCGGGGGTGGGGGAAGGTGGTGATCCTCTCTAGAGGTTTTTGTTTATTCATCTTATTACCTGGAAAACCAGATTGCCAAATTAGACCATTGAAATATATTCTTACACGGGTCAGACCAAATTAACATTTGAAAATGAGACTGTATTTCCCTCTCCTCAATGGTCTCAAATGGCAAGGGACCTATCTCCAGCTTCTGAACATTTCACATCTCCATGGAACCTGCTGTACGGCAGCTAAGCCTGTGGAAATGGCAGTGAGTCATGAAAGTCAAAGAAGCCCTGTGTCAGCACCTGCCGGAAGCAGTAGCTAAAGCCCTGTCCACACTGGTAGCAAGACACACTGTGCTGGAAAACTGTTTTTACCATGCCTTGGTAGTTAGCCCTGCTCACTAAAGGTCAGTGTTTGCCTGCTCATTCTCTAAACCATAAGGCATGCTGTGTCCAACTTGCAGTTTCTTCCTGGTGAGTGTCCTCGGATTCTGGAACGTTCTGCAGCACTTCTTCACCAGGATAGGTGGAAAGGCTATAAGCATTGTCCTTCCACTTGAGTTTTGAGCTCAGCCCAGGGAGTCTCCTTCCTCTTCAATACACTTTCCACATTTCCTGACGGTTTCTTCTCACTTAATGGAGTTTTTCGATTACTGCGACCCTTCATCAGTCTACAGCTATCTAAGTTGAGGAGGGGCGGGTTTAAACGCTGAACATCTCTCCAACAAAAATCATCATTTTTCAACATGGAGCGAGAACCAATAAAGCAGAGGGCCCATTCAGGCTTGGAACCACTGTCTGACAAGGACAAGCTGGCTCCAGCTCAGCCCAAATGATGATAAACATGGGCTTCAACATTTCAGTCTTGAATCTGGAAAACAACTCAGCTGAAATTTATACACAGTATGTAATGTGAAGCTTGGTTAAAAGGAAAGCTTGCCCTTGGAAAAAGATAGACAATTTTAAACAAGGCTAATTTAAAAACCCGAATCAAAGATAAATCAATTCTCTGAACTTAGAGGGGCAGCGTCCAAAGCACAGGTCCACACAGCCCACCAGCAGAGGAGTTTCCCTCCCTCCCTGCCAAGAACAGAGACCAGGGCGGCTGGGAGGATTCCTCTGCGAGCTCTTTCTGGATGTCCGAGAAAGGAGACTCTGGCCCTTGAAAAAGGCATTAATCACATTTGATTCCTTGTACCTGAGAAAAAATAGCTATCTCTGGGATCTGATTTTTTCTGTTTCAAACTGGAGAAAGCTTTTATGATGTCTCTTGGTGAAATACAACCATTCTCTCATTCTAAGCAGCCTCTAAATTCTTAAATGTGTGTAAATGGAAAACATGCTGTGGGTCTTTATTCCACTGAGCAGCAAGAAATAAATCAGAGCCCCCCCTTCTCACACCCCCATCTCTCCCCTGATACCTCACAGATGTGCAGCGTTAGAGGGAAGAGCAGAAATGCTTTGTAAAATTAATATGTGGAAACTGCTTTATTTACCACAAATGCCTAGCCTGGGGCTTTCTCTGCCGTGCCCCATCAAGATATTAAGCTGAGTTCTTGCCTCCTGCTTACCAAAACGTCTTCCTTCGTTCCTGTCAGACACGAAGGTCTCCATTTTCCACAAAGGACAGGCAGCTGGTGGTGACGTGGTGTTTAGCGTCAAAGGTGAGTTGGCTGCAAGTTAGTGGTAAGCAAGACATTTCCTCTGTAACGTATAAAATGTGTAAGTCATTTTAGGATCCTGCTAGGTTCAACGTCCTAAATAAGTATCTGTCATTACTATAACTGATATTAAACTGAATGCTGGAGACCCAATAGATGCATACAAATGCTGGAACTTGCCTCCGTGGTTCATTCATATCTGAAAATATGTGGAAGATATACCACCGAGCTCATGAAAGGCATTTAACTGATTTTAATAGCAGTCATTACATTAGAAAATGAGACTTTCCCTCGTAACAGAGGTGAACTGGGAAGAAACAAAGGAGGAGAGGTAACTAGTGCAGCGCCCCAGTGCCCTGCCAGGATTACTGCTCATCATTCTTGCTTTCAGCAGTTAACCAGCTCCTTTTGTCAAAGACTACCCCCCATCTAATGAAACAATTAGGGCTTGACAGTTTAAATATGCTATTTTGTTCTTTTCAAGCGTGAGTGCCAGCCACTCAAGACAAACTATACCCACCACCTTCCTATCAGCAGAGCCATTGTTATCCCAGATAGAATGCCCTAAAAATAAAATCCATTTTGTATGTGAAGCTTCATCAAGTCAGGTCAGGTCTGCTCCTCAGGGCAGACTGCAGTGTACTAATTTCATTATGCTATTTTTAAATGTGGCCTCCTTGGATCTTTTAGTATGTCCTACATAGCTCAACAAGGCACTGAGTTAATGTTCAGGGCTCTCTTTGCTAGTCACCTCTGCCCACCCTGCCCTCAACTCTAACCTCAACAACCTCTCCAGGCCTGGATGGTTAACGAGATGTAGGGCCACTAATGATGGATATGTTCACACTTAGATCAACATCACCTGCTGGGCACTGTCCAGCACACGCGGTATTAGAAGACCAAATTGGCATCAGTTTCTTGAATTCATTATTAAAGTTACTGCAGTTTTAAAAACAAATTCACAAAAAGAGAAAATGGCTTTCTAACATATCATCCTAAGCTAATTTTGAGTCTCTGTGTACCTATATCTGTTCTGCCTCTTGTGTAAAGTTTTTTTTTCAGTTATAAAATTAACACATTCATAGGTATATGAAGTGTAGAAGAAGAACATATCATTATTCGTGACTCTTCTAATTTTGACTACTAGAAACCCAACTCAAACTCGATGTGCATAAAGGGATATATTGTTCATGTAATCCGAGATCAAAGTTGGCTTTAGTCACAACTGGATTCATTATGGCTCAAATTAATGCCATAAGGACAAGATTTCTGTCTCCCAGTCTCTCAGTTCTATTTTCCCTTGTGTCAGCCCATATCTCCAGGAGGCCTTCTCCTCCTGGTGGCCCATGACAGCGCCAGGCTTCCATCCGACCAGCTGAGTGACTCTAATCAAATGACATCTCCTTCTGCCCAACGGTTCTAACCAAAGTCTACAAGTTGAGTTTCATTAGCATGACTTGGGTATGTTCCTGTCCCTAAACCTGTCAGGGCTCAGCATGGTCAGAGGAAATCTCTGAGCAGATTTTTGTTATATGCCCCCCATAAAGCCAGGATTTTAGATCAGCCTCAGATAAACTGTATGGACTGAGAAGGAGGGAGGTATGGTTCCCCAAAAGAACATCAGATGTACTATCAAGAAGGAATAGATGCAGAGCAAATAACAGTAGATGTCCATGACAAAGACCTCTGTCCTCACAACCTGAAACAAGAATCAAAAATACATACTTAATTCTAGAGGAGATGGAAAGTCCAGGACTATTTCTGAAAACTTTGATAAATTTATACTAAGTGAAATAATAAAATATTTCCCCCACAAAGATTCAGAAACCATCAGGAGATAATGTGGGGAATAATGAGGAAATCATACAGGATAGAGAAAGACAAATGTATGATGAGAAGTCCCTGGGGAATAATGTCCACAAATTCCAGTCTCCCATTGCACACTCACATTTTGAGTATGCTGTCCCACTGCCTTCTGGCCTCCATTGTTTCTGATGAGAAGTTAGTTATTAATCTTCCTGGAGTTCCCTTGAACATGATGATTCATTTTTCTCTTACTGCTTTCAAGATGTTCTCTTTATCTTCGGTGTTTGACTTTGTGATTATGATGTATCTAGGTATGGGTCTCTCTGTGTTATCCTACTTGGAGTTTGAAAAAAATAATGGCTGAAAACTTCCAAATTTGATGAAAAATATCACATGACCAGAAAGCTCAACAAATATATTTTCTCCCTATTTCTCTCTCTCCTCCTTCCTCAGGTACTCCCTTTACACATATGTTGGTATGTTAATGATGTCTCACATTTCTACGAGACTGTTTATGTTTTTCCATTCTTTGTTCTCTCTGTTCTTCAGATTATGTACTCACTTTTTTTTTTTAAATCACATATTCTAGTTACCTTTTTTTTTTTTAAATTAATTTATTTTATTTTATTTTTGGCTGTGTTGGGTCTTCGTTTCTGTGCGAGGGCTTTCTCTAGTTGCGGCAAGTGGGGGCCACTCTTCATCGCGGTGCGCGGGCCTCTCACTATCGCAGCCTCTCTTGTTGTGGAGCACAGGCTCCAGACGCGCAGGCTCAGTAGTTGTGGCTCACGGGCCCAGTTGCTCTGCGGCATGTGGGATCTTTCCAGACCAGGGCTCGAACCCGTGTCCCCTGCATTGGCAGGCAGATTCTCAACCACTGCGCCACCAGGGAAGCCCTATGTATTCACTCTTGATCTAACTTCAAGTTGACCGATTCCTTCTTCTGCCATCTCAAATCTACTTTTGAGCCCTTCTTAGTGAATTTTTCATTTTGGTTATAGTACTTCTCCACTTCAGTACTTCCATTTGATTCTCTTTAAACTTTGAATCTTTTCATTGATATTTTCCATTGGACAAGACATTGTCACCATACTTTCCCTAAAGTTTGTAGACATGGTTTCCTTCAGTTCTTTGAACATACTTTTAATGGATGCTTTGAAGTCTGTGTCTGCTAAGTCCAATATCTTGGCCCCTCAAAGGCAGTTGCTATTACCTGCCATTTTTCCTGTGTACGTGTCACACTTTCCTGTTTCTGAACACATCTTGTAATTTTTAATTGAAAACTGGACATTTTTGATAATATATTGTAGCAACTGTGGACACTGATATCCCCTGAGGGATTGTTGTTGTTTACTTCATTTATTTATTTGTTCAGTGACTTGGCTGAACTGACTCTGTGAAATCTATTTCCCCTATAATGTACAGTCTCTGATGTCACTGCTCACATTATTTTCCCCTTATTTTTATCTTTTACCCTGCCTTCCTAAAGGTTGTCACTGAATCTACTCATGTGTCAAAGGTTGTTTTAAGCCTCCACAGTCAGTTAGACTTTACCTTTTACCATTGAGTGTCTATGTGGCTTGGAGACTGCCATCACAATTAACAGAGTTTATATTTTTGCCCCACAATCAGCCAGGGACCAGTAGCTCCTGAGAGGGTACTGTTTGGGGCATGTACACAGTCTTCCAAACTGCTAGGGATGCATATAATTTTATTTTTAAACCTGGCTTCCTAGGAGTTACCCCTGGGCCAGAGCAGTTTATTGTTCAGCCAGTGTTTGGTCAGAGGTTATGCTTAAATTTCTTGTGCCAGTAAGGCTTCTACCCTGTGTTGAGGGATCTGTGTGCAACTTGGGGAATGATTTCAAATCAGCCCAACTCCTAGAGTCCTTCTGAGTCGGTGCCTAGTACGTGGGCACAGCCGTTTCTACCCCCAGAGTTGACTCTGATTCCAGGAAGGTTTTTCTTGGCTGTCTCTTTCTGTGGTTCTCTCTGTTAAACTTCTGGCTCTTCTGCTAGCTCACTTGTTGCTACCAGTACCATGGAGCTACCAAACCCTCTTCATTGCTCTCTGCCAAGATCTCCATTGTTTCAAAAAACACCCTTAGGCCTGGAATTCTCCAAGCTCTGTTCCAAATATAGTCAGTCCCCTCCAACAGAGTTGTTCACAACTTTCCTCTCTCCCTGAGCAGAACCTCTAGACTGCTGCACAGGAGCTGGGAGCAGGGACAGTGGTCTGCCTCTCCCAAGTGACACCCCTCCTCTACAGGTGGGTGCTGGAGTGGGGGATGGTAGCCCCTTGTCTTCTCAGCTTGCCCACCCCTCCCCAAGCACAGCACATCCACACTTCTGGGGCAGGGGCAATTGGGGCCCCAGTATTCTCAGACTGCCACACCTGGGATAGTGTCTCTGCCCTATGAGGGGCTGGTGGGGGATGGGAACCTCAGTCCTTTCAGCCACACCAGCCCTAAATAGAGTTTCTGTAATATGAGTGGGAAGCCGGGATTGATAAGCACTTGCAGCCTGCCCCTCGCAGAGTGAAAACGTCCTAGACTGGGAACTGGGGGAGGAGGGAGTCCCCTCCCCTCCACCCCGACACCTCCTAGTCTTCTGGGCTGCACTGCCCAGAGTAGAACTCCCAGAAAAAAGTTTCCCAAACACAGAGCTGAGGGGGAGGAGGAGGGGCCCGTGACTCAAATGCCTCCGACTCTGTTCTTACTGCAATTGAGTAGATTTTCTCGATTGAATGTTTCTCCATTTGCTGTGTGCCCTTAGGACAATTTCCAGAGCTTTACCTTTATATATATATATATATATATATATATATATATATATATATATATGTGTGTGTGTGTGTGTGTGTGTATATATATATATATATATAAAATTTTCATCAATTAAATGGTTGTCTTGCTGGGAAAAGGGCCTGCCAGGCTCCTCCTCACTGCCATTTTAGAAGTCCCTCCACTTTCATATTTAACTACTCTTGCTGTTAGTTACAAATCCATGTCATAAGCCATTCAAGAATTTTAAAAGTTATCTAGTCTATACTCCCTATGCCTTTGAGCGGGATAATACCTTAGTCAGCCCAGATAAATGAGAATCTATACTGGTTTTGAAAACCTCCAGGGAAAAAAATTTCACAGCCTTTCTTAATAACCTAAATCAGTGCTTAACAGCTCTTACTGCCAGGAATTCCTTTCTTGCATATAACCTAAAGCCCACATGCTACAGTTTAAAGGCGGTTACTCTTCATCTGTCCTGGAGGAGATGAAGAACAGCTGGTCACCACACAAAACATTTCCCCTCCAGGAGGAACAGTCTCTAGCCTCCTCTTTTTTAAGTCCTCCTTTGGCCCTGTCATCAGAATAAATAACCTTAATATTTCCTCATACTTTTTTCAATTGATGAACAACATTTGTGCTCTCTTCTGAAATCTTTTCACTCTTGCCATTACCCTCTTAAGACTGGAAATGTTTCTCAAAGTGGGGTCTAAGCACTCTGCACGTGGTTCTCTTGGAGCTCTTATTAACTATGCAGATGCCTGTGCTTCACCCTAGATTCAGTGAATCATAATCCTGCCAATGGATCTGGAAATCAGCATGCCTAAAAATATTCCCTAGGTGACTCTGATGCACTAAAATTTAACATCCTTTAGGCCAGATTGAAGCCTGCATTGCATCACAGGTTGAAACATCTCACCTGCACAGAAGAGTCACATGAGAGCTTTTAAAATACTAATGCCCAAGCTGTACCCGGGTCCAATTAAATCAGAACCTCAAGGGGTGGCACCTGGGCCAACAGTCATTTGAAAACTCCCCAGGTGAATTCTAAGTGCAGCCAGTAGTCAGTCAGTTTCTTCAAGGCAAGGACGGGTAACGTTTGTATCCCAGCACCTACTAACACAAAGCCTAACACAGAGATTAGTTCTCAACGTTGACTGAGTGAGTTAGGCTTAAAGTTTGTTCCTAGATTCATGCTCATTGTACGTCTCATTTTCTTTTATCTATATCGTGGCTATTTAATTGTAACCGTGAAACTGTCTTCACCATCGTGAAGATAAACCTTTTCACCGTTTGTTTTGGGAGGAGAGTTGACTTTGAAGAGGGAGAGGCAAGACTTCTGGCTTGGAAATGCTGAGAGACTCCTGTGTGAAGATTCCTACTAGCCATTGTGAGGCCTGGAAATGTGAATGGTGAGTGTTAAAATCTTCACATTGAATTATGTCACGACTCCTTTCATGTATCACCTCGCTGGGGGAACCTGGAAGTCTTACCTGGCAGTGCATTGCTTTATGCTGACGCCATAGGCCCCTCTCCTCCTACCCAAGGCTTCTGTGATTATACAGGGATAAGGCAGACCCCCTAGGTGTTCACATGTGGGCAACACCAGTGTAAAGAAGTTAATACGCCAAGGAGCAAACCTACAACCAATGCATGGGAGCTGGTAGATAAATTTGTCCCCCTTTCTCCACGACTTTCTAACCTCCACCACCATGTAATGTCCTGAAACAAAGGTTATAATGTTTCTAGAGGATGGTTCTGAGGGGTCAGTTGCACTTCGTTTTGGTGAACTCTGTAATGCTTCCTTGTGTTTCTCTCCCTCCTTCCCTGCCTAACTGCCCCTGTCCCTCACCCCAATCCCGGGGATCACACGTCCTCATAAGAGTGGCTATAGGGACCTAAAGCTGTATCTGAGGAACCCAAATTAAGTAGACAGTATGTCGTTCATTTTCACATCCTTTCCCATCACAGTGCCTAGCACAAGTTAGGTGTCCAATAACTATAAACTGACATGAACATGGAGCATAAAACTGGACAGAGGAAGGAGTGCACTCAAACTATTCATGACGAGAGAGTGTTTTGGTGAGAAAATAATCCAAAGATTATAATTTAATTTTCCCATTTATTAGCCGTGGGACCAGGGGCAAACCAGCAACCTTTGGATATCAAATTATTTACTTGCTAAAATGGAATTCTGAGTTGTATCTGAACATCATGAGGTTCAGTTGAGAAAATATATATGGTTGTGTTCTGAAAATAATAAAACCAAAGCATTAAGTTATTGCTTTGGTATCAGAGTCTTATTAGATAGCTTTTTTTCCTTCAGATTTTGAGGGTAGTTCCATATATTAGCAATTAACACACATCAGTAAGAATTTGAAAAAGCTGTGTGAGAATGAGATAACCATATTAAGAATTGTGATCATCTGAGATACACATTTTCATTTTTGCTTCCTGCTACATTTCTTTTTTTACCAAGTATATAATTCAGTATTATTAACTGGAACACCATGCAGTATGTTACATCCCCAGACTTCATTTTATACCTAGAAGTTTGTACCTTTTGATTACCTTCAGCCTTTTCCCCACCACCACACCCTCCCACTCCACCTCTAGCAATAACCAATCTGTGCTCTGTATCAATGAGTTCCATTTGTTTGTTTTAGATTCCACGTCTCAGTGAGATCATACGGTATTTGTCTTTCTCTGGCTTATTTCACTTGACACAATGCCCTCAAGGTTCATCCATGTTGCCACAAACTGCAGAATTTCCATCTTTTTTATGGCTGAGTAATATTCTGTGGTATATTTACCACATCTACTTTTTTTTTTCTTCTTCCAGTTTTATTGAGATGTAATTGACACAATGCACTGTATAAGTTTAAGGTGTACAGTGTAATTACTTGACTTACACACAGCATGTAATATTCATCACAATAAGCTTAGTGAATATTCATCACAATAAGCTTAGTGAATATCCATCCATATACATAAAAAATTAAAGAAATAGAGGAAAAATATTTTTCCTTGTAATGAGCTCTCTTAGGATTAACTCTTAACAGCTTTCATATATAACGTACAGCAGTGTTAATTATTATCATGTTGTAAATTACATCCCTAGTACTTTTATCTTATAATTGGAAGTTTATACCTTTTACCTGCCTTCATCCAGTTTCCCCCCAACCCTCACCTCTGGTAACCACAAATCTGATCTCTTTTTCTGTGAGCTTGTTTGTTTTTGAAGTATAGTTGACCTATAACACTATGTTAGTTCCTGTTACACAACATAGTGATTCTATATTTCTATACATTTCAAACTGATCAACAGGATAAGTCAGGTTACAATATTTCACCACACAAAGATTACATAGGTATTGACTATGTTCCCCACATTTCATACCCCTGACTCATTTATTTTGCAACTGGAAGTTTGTACTTCTTAATCTGCCTCACATGTTTTCTTCTTCCCTGCAACCCCCTCCCCTCCCTTTTGGCAACCACCTGTTTATTCTCTGTATCTATAATCCTGTTTCTGTTTTGTTATGATTATTCATTTGTTTTTTACATTCCACATATAAGTGAAATCATGTGGTATTTGTCTTTCTCTAACTTATTTCACTTAGTATAACATCCTCTAGGTCCATACATGTTGTCGCTGATGGCAAGATTTCATTCTTTTTTCATGACTGAGTAATATTCCATTACACACACACACACACACACACACACACACACACACATATTGATGCATATATATGTATATATACAGACACACACACATATATGTATAGTTAGTTGATGGACACTTTAATTATTTTCATATTTTGGCTGTTGTGAGTAATGCTGCTATGAACATTGGGATTCATGTATCTTTTCAAATTAGTGTTTTCATTTTCTTCGGATATGTACCGAGGAGTAGAAATGCTAGATTATATAAGTAGTTCTATTTTTAGTTTTTTGATGAACCTCCATACTGTTTTCCATAGTGGCTGCACCAATTTACATTCCCACCAACAGTGTACAAGAATTCCCGTTTCATCACATCCTCGCCAAAAGTTGTTATTTATAGACTTTTTGATACTAGACATTCTGACAAGTGTGAGGTGATAATCTCATTGAGATTTTGATTTGCATTTCCCTGATGATTAGTGATGTTGAGCATCTTTTCATATGCCTGTTGGCCATCCATATGTCTTCTTTGGAAAAATGTCTATTCAAGTCTTCTGCCCATTTTTTTAATTGGGCTGTCTTTTTTTATGTTGAGTTGTTATGAGCTGTTTATATATTTTGGATATTAGCCCCTTATCAGTCATATCATTTGCAAATATCTTCTCCCATCAGTAGGTTGTCTTTTTGTTTTGTCAGTGGTTTCCTTTGCTGTGCAAAAGGTTTTAAGTTTAAATTGGTCCCATTTGTTTATTATTGCTCTTATTTCCTTTACCTTAGGAGAGATATCCAAAAAAAAAAAAATGTTATGATTTGTATCAAAGAGAGCTCTGCCTATGTTTTATTCGAGGAGTTTTATGGTTTCCAGCCTTACGTTTAGGTCTCTAATGCATTAGAAGATTTTCTAATTTCATTCTTTTACATACAGCTTTCCAGTTTTCCCAGCACCATCTTTTACCCATTGTATAATCTTACCTTCTTTTGTCATAGATTAATTTCACATGTAAGTGTGCATTCATTTCTGGGCTTTTTATTCTCTTCCATTGATCTATGTGTCTGTTTTTGTGCCATTATCATACTATTTTGATGATTGTAGCTTTGTGATAAAGTTTGAAATCAGGGAGCATGATATCTCAAGGTGTGTTCTCAAGATTATTTTGGTTATTTGGGGTCTTTTGTGTTTCCATACAAATTATAGACTTATTTGTTCTCTTTCTGTGAAAAATGCCTTTAATATTTTGATTGGGCCTGCATTGAATCTGTAGATTGCCTTGGGTAGCATGGTCATTTTAACAACATTAATTCTTCCATTCCATGAACACGATTTATTTTTCCATCCGTTTGTATTGTCCTCAGTTTCTTTCATCAGTGTCTTAAAGTTTTCCAAGTACAGATCTTTTACCTCCTTAGTTAGACTTATTTCTAGGCATTTTATTCTTTTTATCATGATGGTAAATGAAATTGTTTTCTGAATTTCTCTTTCTGATAGTTGTGTGTGTATAGAAATGCAAAAGGTTTCTGTATTTTAATTTTGTATTTTCCAACTTTACCAAATTCATTGATGAGCTCTAGTAGTTTTTTGGTGGTGTCTTTAGGATTTTCCATGTGTAGTATTATGTCATCAGCAAACAGTGACAGTTTTGCTTCTCCCTTTCCAATATGGGTGACTTTTATTTCTTTTTCTTGTCTGATTGCTGTGGCTAGGACTTCCAAAACTATGTTGAATAAAAGTGGCAAGAGTGGGTATCCTTGTCTTTTTCCTGATCTTAGAGGGAATACTTTCAGATTTTTACCACTGAGTATGATGTTAGCTGTGGCTTGTCATACATGAACCTTATTATGTTGATGTACGTCTCCCCATACCCCTTTTTGGAGAGTTTTTATCATAAACGGATGTTGAATTTTGTCAAAAGCTTTTTCTGCATCTATTGATAAGCTCATATGATTTTTATCCTTCAGTTTGTTAATGTGGTGTATCACACTGATTGATTTATGAATATCAAGCCACCTTTTCATCCCTGGGATAAATACCACTTGATTGTGGTGTATGATTCTTTTAATATATTGTTGAATTCAGTTTGCTAGTATTATATTAAGGATTTTTGCATCTATGTTCATCAGTGATATTGGCCTGTAATTACTTTTTTGTGGCATCTTTGTCTGGTTTTGGTATCAGACTCATTGTAAAATGAGTTTAGAGGTGCTCCTTCCTCTGCAATTTTTTGGAATAGTTTGAGAAAGATAGGTGTTAATTCTTCTCTAAATGTTTGGAAGAATTCCCCTGTGAAGCCATCTGGTTTTGGACTTTTGTTTGTTGGAAGTTTTATTTAAATTACTGATTCAATTTTATTACTAGTAATTGGTCTGTTGATATTTGCTATTTCTTCCTAGTTCAGTCATGGGAGATTGTACTTTCCTAGGAATTTGTTCATTTCTTCTAGGTTGTCCATTTTATTGGTGTACAGTTGTTTATAGTAATCTCTTACGATGCTTTGTATTTCTATGGTGTTGGTTGTAACTCCTCTGTTTTCATTTCTGATTTTATTGACTTGGGCCCTCTCACTTTTTTTTCCTGATGAGACTGTAAGGTTTTATCAATTTGGTTATCTTTTTAAAGAATCAGCTCTTATATTCATTGATCTTTTCTATTGCTTTGTTTCAGTCTTTATTTCATTTATTTCTGCTCTATTTTTTAAAATTTATTTCCTTCTACTAACTTTGAGGGTTTTGTTGTTGTTGTTATTTTTCTTGTTCCTTTAGGTGTAAGTTTAAGTTGTTTATTTGAGATTTCTATTGTTTCCTGAGGTGGGTTTGTATAACTATAAACTTTCCTCTAAGAAATGCTTTTGCTGCATCCCAGGATTTTGGATTGTGTTTTCACTTTCATTTGGCTCCAGGTATTTTTTGATTGCTTCTTTGATTTCTTCAGTTATCCATTGGTTGTTTAGTAACGTTTTGTTTAGCCTAAATGTGTTTGCATTTTTTTTCTTATAGTTGATTGCTAGTCTCATAGCATTGTGGCCAGAAAAAATTCTTGATATGATTTCAGTTTTCTTAAATTTACTCAGACTTTTTTGTGGCCTAGCATGTGATCTATTCTGGAGAATGTTCCATGTGCACTGCAAAAGATAGTGTATTCTGCTGCTTTTGAATGGAATGTTCTATATATATATCTATTAAGATCATCTGATCCATGTGTCATTCAAGGCCAGTGTTTAATTATTGATCTTCTGTCATATGATTTATCCCTTGATATAAGTGGGGTCTTTAAGTCCCCCTACTATTACTATGTTACTGTTAATTTCTCCCTTTATGTCTGTGATGTATTCCGGTAGTGCGCTCCCCTCTGGTCACCAGAGCTGTATGCTCCAGGGAGACCCCTATGTGACTGGGTAGGTCCTCCCGTTGTGCTGAGCTGATTAAGCATGGTGGTCTGGTAAGTGTGGCTAGCCCTTCATCTGGTTGGTTGACAGGCCTTGTCTTGTGTGGAGGCTACCCACTGCTGGTAGGCAGGGCTGTGTTATGAGATGGCTGGCTGTAGGGCCCTGGGGGATCCTAGGGCTAGTGCTGCCCCCTGGTGGGCAGAGCAATGTCGTGAGTTGGCAGGTTGCAGGGCCAGGGTTCCAGTTCTAGTGTGGGCCTACTAGTGGGCAGGGCTGTTTCCTGACATGGCTGGCTGCATGTTCTGGCATGTCCTGGCATGTCCTGAAGCTGGTGTCAGCTTGTTGGTGGGTGAAGCCAGATCCTAGGCCAGCTGTCTGACAGGCCCAAGGTGTCCCAGAGCTGAGTGGGTGGGTCTGGGTCCTGACATGGCAGGCTGCAGGGTTGTGGTGGTCCTGGGTCTGGTGTCTGACTACTACTAATTGAGGCCAGGTCCTGAGGCTACTGCCAGCCCAGTGGTGCGCAAAGGCTGTTCCCAGGGTCTCTGGTTGCAGGACCCTGGGGGATCCCAGAGTTGGTGATGACCCACTGGTAGGTGGGTCCAGGTCCTGGGTCCTCTGGTGGTTGGGGCCAGTTCACAGGGTGGCTGTGGGCACAGAAAGCCTTAAGGCAGCTGGCCTACTGGTGAGTGAGGCTGTGTCCCTGCTCAGCTAGCTCCTTGGCCTGAGACATTTCAGAACTGCTCCTGACAGGCTGTTGGGCAGGACCAGGTCCTGTGGCTGATAAGCTAGAGGGAGGACTCCAAAATGACACTTGCCAGCACTAGTGTCCTCGTGGTATAATCAACTCCCAAAACGGCTGTTTCCAGTGTCTGTCCCCAGGGTGAGCTCCACTTGCCTCCTGCCTCTCTGGGAGACTCTCCAAGATCAGCAGGTGGGTCTGACCCAGGCTCCTTTCAAATTACTGCTTCTGCCTTGAGTCCTGGAGTGTGTGAGATTCTGTGTGCACCCTGTAAAAGTGGAGTCTCTATCACAGCCCTCTAGGTCTCCTGAAAGTAAGCCCTACTGTCCTTCAAAGCCAAACATTCTGGGGGCTCTTCTTTCTGGTGTAGGACCCCCAGAGCTGGTGAGTCTGATGTGGGGCTTGGACCCCTCTCTCCTTGGGGAGAAATGCTGCACTGTGATTGCAATTATTCTCCCTTTTGTGAGCAGTCCTTCTGGAGGTATGGATCTTGACTATATTGTGTTTCTGCCCTTCCTACCCTACTACTGTTTTATTTTGGTTTCTTCTTTATATCTTTAGTTGTAGAAGATCTTTTCTGTTAGTCTGTCAGTCTTTCTCATCAGTAGTTGCTCTGTAAATAGTTGTAATTTTGATGTACCCATGGGATGAGTTGAGCTCAGGATCTTCCCACTCCACCTTCTTGGCCATTCCTCTCTCCTATACCACATCTTCTTTATCCATTCACCCAATGGACATTTAGTTTGCTTCCATGTCTTGGCTATTATAAATAATGTTGCAGTGAACATGGGAGTGCAGATATCTTTTTGAATTAGTGTTTTCATTTTCTTTGGATAAATACCCAGAACTATAATTCTTGGATCATATGGTAGTTCTATTTTGTATTATTTGAGATATATCCATACACATTTCCATAGTGACTGCTCCAATTTACATTCCCACCAACAGTGCACAGTGTTCCATTTTCTCCACATCTTCACCAACACTATTATTTCTTCTCTTTTTGGTAATAGCCACTCTAACAGGTGCAAGGTGATATCTCATTATAATTTTTGATTTGCATTTCCCTGATGATTAGTTGATGTTGGGAAACTTTTCATGTATCTCTTGGCCATCTGTATGTCTTCTTTGGAAAAATACCTACTCAGATCCTCTTCCCATTTTTTAATTGGATTGTTGGATTTTTTTGTTATGAAGATCTACGAGTTCTTCATATATTTTGGACATTAACCCCTTATCAGATAATGGATCTGGAAACATTTTCTCGGTAGGTTGCTTTCCATCTTATTGATGGTTTCCTTTGCTGTGCAGAAATTTAGTTTGATATAGTCTACTTGTTTATTTTTGCTTTTATTGAAGAGACCAACTTCTCCCCATTGTATATTCTAGGCTACTTTGTCCATAAATTAATTGTCCATATATAGATGTGTTTATTGCTGGGCTCTCTATTCTATTCCATTGATCTTTGTGTCTATTTTGTAATAATATAATACTATTTTGATTACTATAGCTTTGTAATAGAATTTGAAATCCAAGTTTGTGATGCTTCCAGCTTTGTTCTTCTTTCCTGCCCCAAGTCACAGTACAGAGGCAGCAGATTGCTTTGGCTATTGAGGGTCTTTTGTGGTTCCATTAAATTTTAGGATTATTCAAGTTCTATGAAAAATGCCAGTGGAATTTTGATAGTGATTGCATTGAATCTGTAGTTTGTTTTGGGTAGAATGGACATTTTAACAATATTAAGTCTTGTAATCCATGAATACAAAATATCTTTCCATTTATTTGTGTCTTCTTCAGTTTCTTTCATCAGTGTCACAGTTTTTACTGTACAGGTCTTTCACCCACATGGTTAAATTTATTCCTGGGTATTTTACTCTTTTTGATGCAATGGTATGTGAGATTGTTTTCTTTTTTAATTTTATTTTTATAATTGACATATAACGTATTAGTTTCAGATGTACACCATAATGATTCTTTATTTGTATATATTGCAAAATAGTCACCACAATAAGGCTATATATCCATCACCCTATATATAGTTTAAAATTTTATTTTCCTTATGATGAGAACTTTTAAGATGTACTCTCTTAGCAACTTTAAAATATACAGTACGGTATTATTAGCTATAGTCAACATGCTATATATTACATCCCCATGACATTTATTTATTTTATTTTTTATTGAGGTAACATTGGTTTCTAACATTAGGTAAGTTTCATTTGTACATTATATTTCTACTTCTGTGTACCCTACAGTATGCTCACCACCAAAAATCTGGTTTCCATCTGTCACCATACAGTTGATCCCCTTTACCAGTTTCACCTTCCCCCAAACATTCCCCTTCTGATAACTACTATTCTGTTCTCTGTATCTATGTGTTTATTTTTGTTTGGTTTGGTTTGTTCATCTATTTTGTATTGTTTATCTTCTATTTTCCACATATGAGAGAAATCATATGGTTATTGACATAACATTTATTTTGTAACAGGAAGTTTATACCTTTTTAACTCCTAATCCATGAGCACTGTGTATGTTTCCATTTATTTGTGTCTTCTTCATTTTCTTTCATCAATGTCATAGTTTTCTGGGTACAGTTTTCACCTCCTTGTTTAAATTTATTCCTAGGTATTTTATTATTTTCGATTCAGTTGTAAATGGGATTGTTTTCTTTCATTTCTCTTTCTGAAAGTTCATTATTAGTGTATAGAAATGCAACAGATTTCAGTACACTGATTTTTTTATCCTGCAACATTACTGAATTCATTTATTAGTTCTAGTAGCTTTTGGTGTGGAGTCTTTAAGATTTTCTAAATAATATCATGTCACTTGCAAATAGTGAAAGTCTTTCCAATTTGGTTGCCTTTTATCTCTTGTCTGATTGCTGTGGCTAGGACATCCAGTACTACATTGAATAAAAGTGGTGATAGTGGATATCCTTGTCTTGTTCCTGATCATAGAGGAAAAGCTTTAAACTTTTCATTGTTGAGTATGATGTTAGCTCTGGCCCTCATTATGTTGAGGTATATTCCCTCTATACCCAGTTTGTGGAGAGCTTTTATCATAAAAGGATGTTGAATTTTGTCAAAAGCTTTTTTCACATGTACTGAGATTATTATATAATTTAATGCTTCATTTTGTTAATATGGTGTATCATATTGGTTAATTTGTGGGTATTATTAAACCATCCCTGCATCCTGGAATAAATCCCACTTGATCATGAGGTATGATCCTTTTAATATGTTGTTGAATTTTGTTTGCTAATATTTTGTAGAGGATTTTTGCATCTATATTCATCAGGAATATTGGCCTGTTATTTTCTTTTTTGTAATCTCTTTAATTTATTTTGGTATCAGGGTGATGTTGGCTTCATAGAATTAGTTTGGGGACATTCTTTCCTCTTCAATTTTTTGCAATAGTTTGAGAAAGACAGTTGATAACTCTTCTTAAATGTTTGGTAGAATTCACCTGTGAAGCCATCTGGTCCTGAACTTTTGTTCATTGGGTTTTTTTTTTAATTGCTACTTCTATTTCATTACTGCTGATTGGTCTGTTCAGATTCTCTATTTCTTCCTGATTCAGTCTTGGAAACGTTATATTTCTAGAAATTTATCCATTTCTTTTAGGTTTTTCAATTTGTTGGCGTATAATTGTTCATAATAATCTCTTGTGTTTCTTTTTATTCTGTGTTGTCATTTTTAACTTTTCCTCTTTCATTTCTTATTTATTTGGGCCCTCTGTCTTTTTTTCTTGATGAGTCTGGCTAAAGGCTTATCAATTTTGTTTATCTTTTCCAAGAAGCAGCTCTTAGTTTCACTGATCTTTTCTGTTGTTTCTTTTAGTCTCTATTTCATTTATTTCCACTCTGTTCTTTATTATTTCCATCCTTCTACTGACTTTGGGCTTTGTTTGTTCTTTTTTTTAGTTCATTTAGGTGTAAGTTTAGATTGTTTGAGATTTTTTTTATTTCCTGAAGTAGGCCTTCATCACTATAAACTTCCCTCCTACTACTTTTGCTGGATCTCATAGCTTTCTGGAACATTTTGTTTCCATTTTTATTTGTCTTGTTGCATCTTTTTTAATTTTCTTTTTGATATCTTTGACTCATTCGTTGTTTACCCTCAAATGTTTGTGTTTTTTCCAGTTTTCTTCTTTTAATTGATTTCTAGTTTCATATGGTTGTGGTCAGAATGGATGTTTGATATGATTTCAGTCTTTTATTGAGACTTTTTTTGTAGCCTAACATCTGATCTGTCCTGGAAAGTGTTCCAAGTGCACTTGAAAAGAATGTGCATTCTGCTGTTTTGGTTTGCAGTGTTCTGCATACATATCTATTAAGTCCATCTGGACTAATGTGTCATTTAGGGGCAATGTTTCCGTTTTCATTTACTGTCTGGATGATGTATCCATGGAGGTAAGTGTGGTGTTAAAGTCCCTTACTACTGTTACTGTGTTATTGTCAATATCTCCCTTTAAGTCTGTTACTATTTGCTTTATGTATGTAAGTGATCTTATGTTGGGTATATAGATAGTTACAAGTGTTACATCCTCTTGTTAGATTGATCCCTTTATCATTATGTAATGCCCTTTTTGTCCCTTGTTGTGGTCTTTGTTTTAATGTCCCCTATATCCACGATTCCACATCTGCAGATTCAACCCACTATGGATTTTGTAGTACTGTACTATTTAGTGAAAGAAATCCATATATAATTGGACCCATGCATTTCAAACTCATGTTGTTCAAGGGTCAACTGTAATTATTTTAGATATAGATTATTTTGCTACTTACATCTTTAACCTTCATGGTAGCTTTGTACATGGTTGATCCACTACCTTTACTGCAGGCATACTTTGAAGATATCACAGATTTGATTCCGGATCACTAAGTAAAGCAAATACTGCAATGAAACCAGTCACACAAATTTTTGGTTTCACAGTGCATATAAAAGTTTTTACTCCATCATAGTCTATTAAATGTGCTGTAGAATTTTGTCTAAAAAATAAGGTACATATCTTAATATAAAAATACTTTATTTCTAAAAAAAGACTAACCATCGTCTGAACCTTCAGTGAGTCTCATCTTTTTGCTGGTGGATGGTGTGGCCTCAGTATTGATGGCTGCTGACTGATCAGGGTGATAGTTCCTGAAGGTTGGGGTGGCTGTAGCAATTTCTTAGAAGAAGACAATAATAAAGTTTGCCACATCAATTGACTCTTCTTTTCGTAAACGATTTCTCTGTAGCATGCAATACTGTTTGACAGCATTATACCCATACTAGAACTTATTTCAACATTGAAGTCAATCCTCTCAGACCTTACTGTTGCTTTATCAACTTAGCTTATGTAAAATTATGTAACATTCTAAATCCCTTGCTGTCATTTCAACAATTTTCACAGCAGCTTCACCTGGAATAGATTTCATCTCAAGAAACCACTTTCTTTGCTCATCCACAAGAAGCAGGTCCTTATGCATTCAAGTTTTATCATGAGATTGTAGCAGTTCAATCACATCTTCAGACTCCAGCTCTAATTCTAGTTCTCTTTCTATTTCTACCACATCTGTAGTGATTTCCTGTACTGTAAATCTTGAACCTTTGATGTTACCCATGAGGGTTGGAATAAACTTCTTCCAAACTCCTGTTAATGTTGATATTTTGACCTCTCCCCATGAATCATGAATGTTCTCACTGACATTGAAAATAGTGAATCCTGTTGAGAAGGTTTTCAATTAACTTTGCCCAGATCCATCAGAGGAATCACTATCTATAGCAGCTATAGAGTTATGAACTATATTTAAGACTTGAAAGTTGAAATTACTCCTTGATCCATGAGCTACAAAATAGATATTATGTTAGCAGGCATGAAAACAACATGAATTTCATTGTCCATCTCCATCAGCATTCTGGGTGACCAGGTCCGTTGTCAATGAGCAGTAATATTTTGAAAGAAATCTTTTTTTCTGGGCATTAGGTCTCAACAGTGGGCAAAAATATCCAGTAAACCATATTATAAACAGATGTACTATCATCCAGGCTTTGTTGTTTCATTTATAGAGCACAGGCAGGGTAGATTTAGCATAATTCTTAAAGGGCCCTAGAATTTTTGGAATGTTAAATGAGCACTGGCTACAACTTCAAGTCACCAGCTGCATTAGCCCCTAACAAGGCAGTCAGCCTGTCCTTTGAAGCTTGGAAGCCACGCATTGACTTCTCCTCTCTAGCAATGAAAGTCCTCGGTGCCATCTTCTTCCGATAGAAGGCTGTGTTTGTCTCCATTGAAAATCTGTTGTTTACTGTACCCACCTTCATTAATGACCTTAGCTAGATCTTATGGAATGCTTGCTTCAGCTTCTACATCAGCACTTGCTGCTTCACTTTGCATTTTGATGTTATGGAAATGTCTTCTTTGCTTCACCTAATGAATCAACCTCTGTTAGCTTAGGATTTTACTTCTGCAGCTTCCTCACCTCTCTCATCCTTCATTGAATTGAAGAGAGTTAGGCTCTTGCTCCAGATTAGGCTTTGGCTTAAAGGAATGTTGTGACTGGTTTGATCTTCTATCCAGACCACTAAAACTTTCTCCATATCAACAATAAGGCTGTTTCACTTATCATTCATGTGTTCACTGGAGTAGCACTTTAAGTTTCTTTCAAGAACTTTTCCTTTACATTTACAACTTATGCTGAAGTTAGGCCTCTTGCTCCAGTTAACTATCTTGGCTTTTGACATGCCTTCCTCACCAAGCTTAATCAGTTCTAGTTTTTGATTTGAAGTGAGGGATATGTGACCCTTCCTTTCACTTGAACACTTAAAGGCCACTGTAGGGTTATAATTGGCCTAATTTCAATATTGTTGTGTCTCAGGGAATAGGGAGGCCTGAGGTGAGGGAAAGAGATGGGGGGGATGGCTGGTTGGTGGAGCAGTCAGAACACACACAACGTTTATCAGTTTAAGTTCACTGTCTTATGTGGGTGCAGTTCAAGGAGCCCCAAGGCAGTTACAATAGTACCATCAAAGATCACTGATCACAGATCACCATAACAAATAAAATAATAATGAAAATGTTTGAAATATTGTCAGAATTACCAAAATGTGGCACAGAAACATGAAACAAGCAAATGCTGTTAGAAAATGGTGCCAGTGGACTTGCTTAATTCAGGGTTGCCTCAAACCTTTAATTTGTAAAATACACAGTATCTACAAAGCACAATAAAGTCAAGTGCAGTAAAACAAGGCACACCTATATATGTTTGCCTTTACCAGTGAGAGATTTTTCTTTCTTTATTTTCTGTTTCTAGTTATGGCCTTTTCTTTTCCATCTAAGGAAGTCCCTTAGCCATTTCTTTTAAGGCCAGGTTAGTGGTGACAAATTCCTTTAGCTTTTGCTGTCAGGAAACTCTTTATTTCTCCTTCAATTCTGAATGATAACCTTGTAGGGTAGAGCATTCTTCTTGGTAAGTTTTTTTTTTCTTTTAATACTCTGAATATATTGTGCCAGTCCCTTTTGACCTGTAAGATTTCTGCTGAAAAGTCAGCTGATAGTCTTCTGGGGGTTTCCTTGTATGTAACTAGTTGTTTTTCTCTTGCTGCTTTTAAGGTTCTCTCTTTACAATTAAAATGGTGAAAGTGAAAAATAATGTGTCTTGGTGTGGGTCTCTTTGGGTTCATCTTTTTTGGGACTCTCTGGTCCCTGGACTTTGATGTCTGTTTCCTTTACCAGGTTAGGGAAATTTTCAACCATTATTTCTTCAAATAGATCTTCTATCCCTTTCTCTCTGTCTTTTCCTTCTCAGACCCCTATAATGCAAATATTAGTATGTTTGATGTTGTTTCAGGGGTCCCTTAAACTATCTTAGTTTTGGGTTTTTTTTCCATTCTTTTTTCTTTTTGTTGTTCTGATTGGGTAATTTCCACTACCCTGTCTTCCAGATTGTCAATTTGTTCTTCTGCCTCCTCTAATCTGTTGTTGATTCCTCCTAGTGTATTTTTCATTTCAGTTTTTATATTCTTCAGTTCTCATTGTTTCTTTTTTATATTTTCTATATATTTGTTGAATTTCTCACTGAGTTTATCTATTCTCCCAAGTTCAGTAAGCATTTTTATGACTATTATTTTAAACACTTTACTTGATAAATTGCTTATCTCCATTTAATTTAGTTCTTTTTCTGAGGTTTTGTCTTTTCTTTTGTTTGGAAGGCCCTCCATTGTCTCCTCATTTTGCCTAATTCTCTGTGTTTGTTTCTTGTACAGGCATACCTTGGAGATACTGTGGGTTAGGTTCCAGACCACTGCAATAAAGTGAATATCCTAATAAAGCAAGTCACACACATTTTTTGATTTCCCAGTGTATATAAAAGTTATATTTAGGAATTCCCTGGTGGTCCAATGGTTAGGGCTCTGTGCTTCCACTGCAGGGGGCATGGGTTCAATCCCTGGTCAAGGAACTAAGATCCTGCATGCCACGTGGCATGGCCAAAAAAATAATAATAAATAAATAAATAAGTAAATTTTAAAAAAATTTTAAAGATAAAAAATTTTAAAAAATGCTGATATCTTTGTTATTTTTTTAAAAGACATATTTATACTATATTGTAGTCTATTAAGTATGGAATAGCATTATGTTTAAAAAACAAAGTACATAATTTAAGGATACTTCATTGCTAAAAATTTCTAAGCATCCTCTGACTACAGTTTGTTGCCATAAACCCTCAGTTTGTAAAAAAAACACACTATCTGAAGTGCAATAAAGCAAAGCATAATAAAATGAGGTATGCCTGTGTTAAATATATCAGCTATGCCTTCTGTTTTGAAAGAATGGTCTCATGTAGAAGGTGTCCTGTGGGACCAGTGGACACCAGGGCCAGGTGTTCTAGAGACATATCCTGTGTGGGCAATGTATGGCCTCCTATTGTGTTTGGGTTGTGATTGCTATTGATATCTGGTGGGCATTGCTGGCCCCTGGTACATCTGTCTGTGACGCGCAGCTGCAACCACCGTGCGTGTGCTGTTGTGCAGAGCTAGCCCCCCAGAGGGAGAAGGGGCAGCGGTGTTGGCTGGGGTGGCTTGCTGGGTGGGGCAATGCAGAAGTCACTTTGGTGAGGCCAGCAGGGTCAGGTAGGTTGGTCAAGTCTGGTCCTCAGGAGAGTTGGAGTAGGGCATGTAGTGTTAGCTAGGTTAATGGAGAGTGACAGAAATGGTGTCTGCCAACACCAGGCCAGTTAGGTGGAAGGAGAGTAAAAAGAAAATGGCACCCATTAGCACTTCTGTCTCTGAAGAAAGTTCTACCAGATCCCTCTCCCCTCCAGCACACACTATAAAATTAGTCAAGTCTCCTTCTCATATAACCCAGGTGCTTTTCAAGCTAATGCCTCTAGGCCAGGACTTGAAGCAAGTAAACTTGTGCTCGAGCCCTTAAAGGGTGGAGTCTTGGTTTTTCTACAGCCCTTCAGCTCTCCCATATATTCGCCCTGCTGGCTTTCAAAGCTAGACGTTATGGGGGCTCATCTTCCTGCAGCAGGTTTCTTGGGCTGGGAAGCCCGATATAAGGCTCATACCCTTCAATCCTCAGGGAGGATCTCCACAGTTGTGATATTTCTCCCACTTGTTGGGTTGCCACACTAAGCATGGGTTCTGACTAAACCATGACTCTGTGCCTCCTATATGTCTCAGATGTGGCAGTTTCTTTATATTCTTAGTTGCAGAAAATCTGTTCTGCGAATCTTCACGTTTTTCTCAGAGATAGTTGTTCTATATATAGTTGTAGTTTTGCTACGTCCATGGGAGGACATAACCTCAGGATCTTCCTACTCTGTCATTTTGATCCCTATCCCTCTTTTATTTCTGATTTTATTTGAATTCTCTTTTTTTCTTGGTGAATCTAGCTAAAGGTTTGTCAATTTTGTCTATTTTTTTAGTGAACCAACTCTTTTCGTTTTCTTGTTCTCTATGTCATTTATTTCTACCCTAATCTTTATTATTTCTTTTCTTCTGCTCACTTTAGACCCACTTTGTCATTCTTTTTCTAGTTCCTTTGGGCATAGAGTAACGTTGTTTATTTTAGATCTTTCTTATTTCTTAATGCAGGCATCTGTTGCTATGAATTTCCCTCCTAGAACTGCTTTTGCTCCATGCCATAAGTTTTTTTATGTTGTGTTTCCATTTTCTTTTGTAAAAAGATATATTTTTTAATTTCCCCTGTAATTGTTTCTTTGATCTATTGGTTGTTCAAAAGAATGTTTTATTTTAAATACTCGAGAGTATTTTTATTTTTTAATTTTTATTAGAGTACACTTGATTTACAATGTTGTTACTTTCTGCTTCACAGCAAAGTGAATCAGTTACACGTATACAAATATCCACACTTTTTAATATTCTTTTCCCATATAGATCATTACAGCGTATTGAGTAGAGTTCCCTGTGCTATACAATAGGTCATTATTTGTTATCTGTTTTATATATAGTAGTGTGTATATGTCAATCCCAAGCTCTCAATTTAACACACCCCCCTTTCCCCTTTGGTAACCATAAGTTTCTTTTCAAAGTCTGTGAGTCTGTTTCTGTTTTGTAAATAAGTTCATTTTCATCATTTTTTTTTTAGATTCCACATATAAGTGATACCATATGATATTTGTCTTTCTCGGACTTACTTCACTTAGTATGATAATCTCTAGGTCCATGCATGTTGCTGCAAACAGCATTATTTCACTCTTTTTATGGCTGAGTAATATTCCCCTGTATATATATGTACCACATCTTCTTTATCTATTCCTCTGTCAGTGGGCGTTTAGGTTGCTTCCATGTCCTGGCTATTATAAGTAGTGCTGCAGTGAACATTGGGGTGCATGTATCTTTTCAAATTATGGTTTTCTTTGGGTATATGCCCAGGAGTGGGATTGCTGGATCATATAATAGCTCTATTTTTAGTTTTTTAAGAACCTCCATAGTTTTCTCCACAGTGGCTGTGTACAAGTTTACATTCCCACCAACAGTATAGAAGGGTTCCCTTTCCTCCACACCCTCTCCAACATTTATTGTTTGTAGTTGTTTTTGATGTGGGCCATTCTGACCGATGTGAGGTGATACCTCATTGTAGTTCTGATTTGAGTTTCTGTATTAGTGATGTTGAACATCTTTTCATGTGGTTTTTGGCCATCTCTATGTCTTTGGAGAAATGTCTGTATAGATCTTCTGCCCATTTCTTGAGTGGGTTGTTTGTTGTTTTGTTATTGAGCCACATGAGCTGTTCACATATTGTGGAGATTAATCCCTTGTTGGTGGCTTCATTTGCAAATATTTTCTCCCATTGTATGGGTTGTCTTTTCATTTTCTTTATGGTTTCCTTTGCTGTGTAAAAGCTTCTAAGTTTAATTAGGTCCCATTTGTTTATTTTTATTTCCATTACTCTAGGAGGTGGATCAAAAGAGATCTTGCTTTATGTCAGAGAGTGTTCTGCCTGTGTTTTCCTCTAAGTGTTTTATAGTCTTTACATTTAGGTCTTTAATCCATTTTAAGTTTATTTTTGTATATGGTGTTAAAGAGTGTTCTAATTTCATTCTTTTACCATGTAGCTGTCCAGTTTTCCCAGCACCACTTATTGAAGAGATTGTCTTTTCTCCATTGTATACTCCTGCCTCTTTTGTCTTAGATTAGGTGACCATATGTGTGTTGGTTTATCTCTGGGCTTTCTATCCTGTTCCATTGATCGATATTTCTATCTTCATGCCAGTACCATACTGTTTTGATTAATGTAGTTTTATAGTATAGTCTGAAGTCAGGGCGCTTGATTCCTCCAGCTTCGTTTTTCTTTCTCAAGATTGCTATGGCTATTTGGGGTCTTTTGTGTTTCCATAGAATTGTAAAATTTTTTAGTAGGCTAAATGCATATAGAAAAGAAAAAGGATGATAAATTTAAAAATTCAGGAATGGGGTTACCTTTAGGTGGGAGAGAAAAGGACATAACTGCAGATTTTTAGAGAGAAAGCTTCAATAACATTGGTAAAGTTCTGTTTCTCAAATCAGGTGGTGAGTTTATGGCTATTTGTTATATTATATATCTTACATATAACAAATTATATAAATGTAGCCAATATTTGATAATAAAATACTTGAAATGATAGGAAAAAATTGTAAAATTTTTTGTTCTAATTATGTGAAAAATGCCATTGTTAATTTGATAGGAATTGCATTGAAACTGTAGACTGCTTTGGGTAGTATAGTCATTTTGACAATATTGATTCTTCCAATCCAAGAATATAATATATCTCTCTATCTGTTTGTGTCATCTTTAATTTCTTTCATCAGTATCTTATACTTTTCTGAGTACAGTTCTTTTACCTCCATAGGTAGCTTTATTCCTAGGTATTTTTGATGCAAAGGTAAATGGGATTGTTTCTTGAATTTCTGTTTCTGATCTTTCATTGTTAGCATATAGGAATGCAAGAGATTTCTGTGTATTAATTTTGTATCCTGCAGCTTTACTAAATTCATTGATGAGCTCTAGTAGTTTTCTGATAGCATATACAGGACTTTATATGTATAGTATCACGTCATCTGAAAACAGTGACAAGTTTACTTCTTTTCCAATTTGGATTTCTTTTATTCCTTTTTCTTCTTTAATTGCCATGGCTAGGACTTCCAAAACTATGTTGAATAAAAGTGGTGAGAGTGGACACCCTTGTCTTGTTCCTGATCGCAGAGGAAATGCTTTCAACTTTTCACCATTGAGCATGAAGTTGCTGTGGGTTTGTTGTATGTGGCCCTTATTATGTTGAGGTATGTTCCCTCTGTGCCCACTTTCTGGAGACATTTTATCATGAATGGGTGTTGAATTTTGTCAAATGCTTTCTTTGCATCTATTGAGATGATCATATGGTTTTTATTCTTCGATTTGTTAATGTGGCCTATCACACCAATAAGTTTGCAGATATTGAAGAATCCTTGCATCCCTAGGATAAATCCCACTTGATCATGGTGTATGATCTTTTAATGTGTTGTTGAAATCAGTTTGCTAGTACTTTCTTGAGATTTTTGTGTCTAGGTTCATGAGTGATATTGGCCTGTAATTTTCTTTTTTGTGGTATCTTTGTCTGCTTTTGGTATTAGGGTGATGGTGGCCTCCTAGAATGAGTTTGGGAGTGTTCCTTCCTCTGAAAAATTTTGGAAGAGTTTCAGCAGGATAGGTGTTGTCTCATCTCTAAGTGTTTCATAGAATTCACCTGTGAAGCCATCTGGTCCTGGGCTTTTGTTTGTTGGGAGTTTTTAAGTCACAGTTTCAATTTCAGTGCTTGTGATTGGTCTATTAATATTTTCTTTTTTTTCCCTATTTCAGTCTTGGAAGATTGTACCTTTCTAAGAATTTGTCCCTTTCTTCTAGGTTGTCCATTTCATTGGCATATAGTTGCTTGTAGTAGTCTCTTATGATCCTTTGCATTTCTGTGGTGTCAGTTGCAACTTCTTTTTCATTTTAATTTTATGGATATGAGCCCTCTCCCTTTTTTTCTTGATAAATCTGGCTAAAGCTTTATCAATTTTGTTTATCTTTTCAAAGAACCAGCTTTTATTTTCATTGATCATTTCTATTGTTTTCTTCATCTCTATTTCATTTACTTCTGCTCTGATCTTTATGATTTCTTTCCTTCTACTAACTTTGAGATTTGTTTGTTCTTTCTCTAGTTGCTTTAGGTGTAAGGTTAGGTTGTTTATTTGAGATTTTTCTTGTTTCCTGAGGTAAGTTGTACTGCTATAAACTTCCCTCTTAGAACTGCTTTTGCTGTATCCCATAGGTTTTGGATCATTGTGTTTTCATTGTCATTTAACTCTAGGTATTTTTTGACTTCCTCTTTGATTTCTTTGGTTAACCATTGGTTATTTAGTAACATATTGTTTAGCCTCCACGTGTTTGTCTTTTTTTACAGTTTTTTTTCCTGTAATTTATTTCGAATCTCATAGTGTTGTGGTTGGAAATGATGCTTGATATGGTTTCAGTTTTCTTAAATTTACCGAGGCTTGCTTCATGGCCCAGCATGAGATCTATCCTGGAAAATGTTATTTACATGTGCATTTAAGAAGAATGTGTATTCTCCTGCTTTCAGATGGAATGTTCTATACATATCAATTAAGTCCATCCAGTCTAATGTGTCATTTAAGGCCTATGTTTCCTTATTGATTTTCTGTCTGGATGATCAGTCCATTGGTGTAAGTGCCTCACTATTATTGTGTTACTGTCGCTTTTCCCTTTTATGGCTGTAAGCATTTGCCTTCTATTTTGAGGTGCTCCTCTATTGGACGCATATATATTTATAATTGTTATATCTTCTTCTTGGATTGATCCCTTGATCATTATGTAGTGTCCTTCCTTGTCTATTGTAACAGTCTTTATTTTAAAGTCTATTTTGCCTGATATGAGAATTGCTACTACTCCAGCTTTCTTTTGGTTTATGTTTGCATGGAATACCTTTTTCCATCCCCTCACTTTCAGTCTGTGTGTGTCCCTATATCTGAAGTTGGTCTCTTGTAGACAGCATATATATGGGTCTTGTTTTTGTATCCATTTCGCCAGTCTATGTCTTTTGGTTGGAGCATTCAATCCATTTGCACTTAAGGTAATTATCAGTATGTATGTTCTTATTGCCATTTTGTTAATTATTTTGGATTTGTTTTTGTAGGGTTTTTTTTCTTCCTTTCCTCTTTTGTTCTCTTGTGATTTGATGATTATCTTTGGGATTGTGTTGGGTTGCTTTTCTGTTTTTGTGTGTGTATCTGTTGTAGTTTTTTTAGTTTGCTATTACCATGAGGTTTTTATATAGCAGTTTATATATGTACAAGGTTGTTTTAAGTTGCTGGTCTCTTTCCTGCCTAGAGAAGTTCCTTTAGCATTTGTTGTAAATCTAGTTTGGTGGTGCTGAATTCTCTTAGCTTTTGCTTGTCTGTAAACCTTTTTATTTCTCCATCGAATCTGAATGAGATCCTTGCTGGGTAGAGTATGCTTGGTTGTAGGTTTTCCCTTTCATCACTTTAAATATGTCATGCCACTCCTTTCTGGCCTGAGAAATCAGCTGATAACCTTATGGGGATTCCCGTGTATGTTATTTGTTGCTTTTCCCTTGTTGCCTTTAATATTTTTTCTTTGTCTTTAATTTTTGTCAATTTGATTAATATGTGTCTCGCTGTGTTCCTCCTTATGTTCATCCTGTATGGGACTCTCTGTGCTTCCTGGATCTGAGTGTTTCCTTTCTCATGTTAGGGAAGTTTTTGGCTATAATATCTTGAAATATGTTCTCAGGCCCTTTCTCTTTCTTTTCTCATTCTGGGACCCCTATAATGCAAATGTTGGTGTGTTTAATGTTGTCCCAGAGGTCTCTGAGACTGTCCTCATTTCTTTTCATTTTTTTTTCTTTATTCTGTTCCATAGCAGTGACTTCCACCAATCTGTCTTCCAGCTCACTTACTACTCATTCTTTGCGTCATTTATGTTTCTACTGATTCCTTCTAGTGTATTTTTCTATTTCTGTTATTGTATTATTCATCTCTGTTTGTTTGTTCTTTAAATATTCTAGCTCCTTGTTCACATTTCATGTATCTTCGTGGTCTATGCCTCCATTATTTTCTGAGATCTTGGATCATCTTTATTATCATTACTCTGAAGTCTTTTTCAGAAAGATTGGCTAGCTCCACTTTACTTAGTTGTTTTTCTGTAGTTTTATCTTGTTCCTTTGTCTGGAACATATTTCTCTGCCATCTCATTTTGTCTAACTTTCTGTGTTTTTGGCCTCCATTCCTCAGTCTGTGGGATTGTTAACTCCTCTTACTTCTGTTGTCTCCCCACTGGTGGGTGATTTTGGTCCAAGGGCTTGTGCAGGCTACCCGGTGGGAGGGGCCGGTACCTGCCCACTGGTGGTTGGAGCTGGTTTTTGTCCCTCTGGTGGGCAGGTCTGTGTCAAAGAGTGTTTAGAGTTGGCTGTGTGATCAGGACAACTTTAGGCAGCCTGTCTGCTGAGGGGTGGGTCTGCATTCCCACCCTGTTGGTTGTTTGGCCTGAGGAGTCCCAGCAGTGGAGCCTGCAGTCTCTTGGGCGAGGCCAGGTCCCAGTGCCAAAATGGTGACCTCTGGGAGAGCTCACACCGATGAAATTTCCTGGGGCCTCTGCCACCATTGTCCTTGCCCCCACAGTGAGTCACAGCTGACCTCTGCCTCACCAGGAGACCCTCCAAGGCCCACAGGTATGTCTCCCAGGCTCCTGTGGAGTCACTGGTTTTCCCTGGGTCCCAGTGTGCATGAAAACTTGAGTGAGCCCTCCAAGAGTGGAGTCTCTGTTTCCCCAGTCCTGTGGAGCTCCTGCACTCAAGCCCGACTTGCCTTCAAAGCCAAATGGTCTGGGGGCTCCTCCTCCTGATGCCAAGACCCCCCGGGCTGGGGAGCCTGACATGGGGCTCAGAACTCTCCTGTGGGAGAAGTTCTGTGATATAATTATTGTCCAGTTTGTGGGTCACCCACCCAACAGGTATGGGATTTGATTATATCACGAAAGCGCCCCTCCTACCCTCTCATTGTGGCTCATTTTTGTTTGGATGTAGAATATCTTTATTGGTAGGTTCGAGTCTTTTTTGTAGATGATCAGCAATTAGTTGTGATTTTAGTGTTTTCATGAGAAGAGGTGAGCTCAAGTCCTTCTACTCCACCATCTTGTCTCCACCTCCTATACTCTCTTTTATAACATGATTTTATTTTTGTTTTAAATCCTCATGATCGCCTGACTGATTGGGAGCTGTGGCTCTCTGCCACTGCCCAATATCAGAGGAGAATATCATACTGCATATCACAGCTCTGCTTATCTCCGAGTCCTGGGCTTCAGATCACTTCCTACCTGATTGCACAAAGCCCCGCCTGTGGTTCTGCACAACTTTGGGCACCATCTCAAAAAAGCGTTGTTTGATTTTCATGTGTTTGTGAGTTTTCCTGTTTCCTTCTTCTTGTTTTATGTTATTGTGTTCAGAGAAGATACTTGGTATGATTTCAGTCTTCCTGAATTTGCTAAGACTTGTTTTATGGCCTAACATATGGTCCATTCTAGAAAATGTTCCTTATGTGCTTGAGAATAGTGTGTGTTCTGTTGTTGGATAAAATGTACTATATATGTCTGTTAGGTCCTTTTCACTTATAGTGTTGGTAAATCCTCTGTTACTTTACTGGCTCTTTGTCTGGATTTTCTAACCGTTGTTGAGAATGGGGGATTAAATTGCCCAATTATTGTTTTATTGCCGTGTATGTCTCCTTTTTAGCTTTGTTAACACATTATTGACCGGAGACGTGTTAATACATCTTTTGTTACCCGAACGTTATTGACTGGAGAAGTATTAATCTGTTTTTAGAGAGTGATACAAGTAACATCACTGTGCAAAGTTGTTAGAGCTTAAAATTGATCAAGAGTGAATTATACAACTTATGATCGTTATCATTCACATTTTGCTCCATTAGGTTTTTGTTCCAACCTTGCATATATTTTAATCACATGTTTATTACTGTAAAGTTTTCAAAAATGATGCATTGCGAAATTTTGAGTGAAGAAGTTTTTGGTGAATTTTATGCAGGTGCTTTGTCTGATTGTCCAAGCAACATACATACTAGTGTCTCAGAAGATGATAGTTCTTAAGAATATAGTTCTGATTCAGACGATGTGAATATTAGACCAAAAAAGACAAAAAAACCTTAGTGATTGATTCTGATACAGAAAGTGAAAATGAAACTCATGGTGCTGGAGAATGCTCCTTTGCTTCTAGAGAAGTGTGGATTGAAGACAACATTTCATGAAATTACAAGACATTACAGGTGTGTCAGATGTAACTATTGAATGTAATAACCTGCAAAGTGTTAGTGAAATAACAGAATTAATTTTGGTAACAACTTTTTCAAGTTGGTTCCTTCTCAAACAAACTTGTATTACCAACAGAATGAAAAATCATATAAAAAGTATGATAAGGCTTTAAAATGGACTGATGTAACCAATAGTGACACGAAGAAGTTTCTTGGATTAATAATTTTGATGGGACAAATAAGAAAGTCACACTGGAAAGAATATTGGTCGACTGATCCCTTACTTGAAACATCTATCTTTCCAAAGATTATGACGAGAAGAAGGTTCAAACTAATAATGACATTTCTTCACTTTCACGATAACTCGGAAACTCCGCTTCCTGCAGACAGAATTTCAAAAGTTAAACCTCTTTTGGATTATTTTCTACCAAAATTTCAATTGATCTATATACCCAAACAAGAGCTATCACTTGAGGAGGCAATGATAAAGTGGAGAGGATGACTCAGATTCAAAACCTATAATCCTGGAAAACTTACAAAATATGGAATTTTCATCAGGATAGTTAGCAAAAGTGACACTGGATATATATGCAACCTTGAGATTTACGTAAGGGAAGGAAAGAGACTGCAAGAAGCAATATTATCGGTCCTACAACGTTATCTTGGTTCATGGCACCATATTTACCAAGACAATTATTACAACAGTGTGTCCACATCTGAAATATTGTTGAAAAATAAAACCAGAGTTTGTGGGACTGTAAGAGATAATCGTGGTCTACAAAACCAATTAAAGGAGAAATCTCAAAATCTACAGAGGGGAGAAATGACATTCTTATGGAAGGGAGAAGTGATTCTTCTTATATGGAAAGACAAGAGGCTAATCCGCATGGTGACAACTATTCATGATGCCTCCACAGCATCTACAGAAAAGTAAGACAGGAAGACTGGCTATCAAATTACTAAGCCCACTTGTATATTAGAGTATAATAAATATATGAAAGGAGTTGATCGATCTGATCAATATCTGGCAAACTTCAAAATCCTCTAGAAAACTAGAAAATGATATAAAAAAGTGGGTTTCTATTTGAGTAATTGTGGTTATTTAATGCATTTAAAATTTATTGTAGCCTTAATGCACAGAATAAAATGACTTACAAGCAATTTTCATTAGCAGTAGCTAGAGAATGGGTAACTGACCATTCTGATGAATGTAGTGATAGTCCCGCACCTGGTCCTTCTTGTGGCATTTCTAAAAGATCCCCCCACAAAGATCCACTTTGTCAACTATCAGGTAAAATAAAAGAACATATTCTATAGGAAATAATACCAACAGGACTAAAAAAAAAAAATGCCACCAGAAAGTGTAGAGTCTGCTCTTCCAGGGGAAAACACAGTGAAACACAGTATATTTGTAATAGATGTTCTTTTCCCCTGCACAGAGCTGCCTGCTATACTGCCTATCACACTCTAACAAAATATTAGAATGCTTTAGTAAGATATACAGAGTTTCAAATAAATACATTAAGTGCAAAATCATTCGCTGATATTTACTCAAATGCGGGTGTTTTGATATTCATTTACATAACAAATCGCTGACCACAGGCATTAGTTTCTGCAAAAATCCCCCAGCCATTAACGTGTTAATTTTGCTTTATATATTTGGGTGCTCTGATGTTGGGTGCATACAAATTTATAATTTTTATATCTTCTTGATTGATTGACCCCTTTATCATTATATAATGACTTTCTTAGTGTCTTTTGACCATTTTAAGTTGAAAGTCTATTTGTCTGATATAAGTATAGCTTACCCTGCTGTTTTGGTTGCCATATGCTTGAATTAACTTTTTCCATTCCTCTATTCTCAGTCTATATTTGTCTTTAAGGATTAAGTTAGTCTGTTGTAGGCAGTATATCACTGGATCTTGTTTTTTAATCCATTCAGCCATTCTGTGTCTTTTGATTGGAGAATTTAATCCATTTCCATTTAAAGTAATTATTGATAGGTAATGACTTAGTATTGCCATTTTGTTCATTGTTTTCTGGCTGTTTTGTAGATCCACTCTTCCTTGCTACTTCTCTTGCTGTCTTTTTTTGTGTGTTTTGATATCTTGGTATCAGTATGCTTTGACTTTTTTGTGGTATCCTTTTGTGTAATTATAACAGGTTTTTCCCATGTGGTTACCATGTGACATACATAAACTATCTTAATTATAACATTATATTTTAAACTGATAACACTTTAACTTTGATAGCATTTTTAAACTTTATACTTTTCCTTCTTCTCTCCCTTACAGTTTAAGTAATCAGTGTTACATTTTACATATTTTTACATTGTGTATCCAATAACAGATTATTGTAGTTATGGTTACGTTTATTATATTTTTTAACTTTTAAACTAGAGTTATAAGTGAATTATGTACCACCACTACTATATAACACAATTTAACTTTGACTATATATTTATCATTACCAGTGTGTTTTACACTCCCTTCTTATGTCTTTATGATATTATCAACATTTTACTTCCACTCAAAGAATTCTCTTTACCATTTCTTATAAGGCAGGTCTAGAGGTGATGAATTCCCTTGGCTTTTGTTTTTTCAGAAAAGTCTTTATATCTCACTTATTTCTGAAGGACAGTTTTTTTGCATATAGAATTCTTGGTTGACAGTTTTTCCTTTTAATATTTTGAGTACAAAATTATCTTATTCTCTCCTGGCCTAAAAAGTTTCTGTTGAGAAATCTCCCTATAGCCTTAGGGTTTTTCCCTCGCATGTAACTTCTCTCTTTTTTCTTGCTGCTTTCAAAGTTCTTTTTTTGTCTTTGATTTTTTTTTTAATTAATTAATTAATTTATTTTTGGCCACATCAGGTCTTCATTGCTGCGCGTGGGCTTTCTCTAGTTGCGGCGAGCAGGGGCTACTCTTCGTTATGGTGCATGGGCTTCTCATTGCGGTGGCTTCTCTTGTTGTGGAGCACAGGTTCTAGGCATGCAGGCTTCAGTAGTTGCAGTACACGGGCTCAGTAGTTGTGGTGCGTGGGCTCTAGAGTGCAGTTCAGTAGCTGTGGCACATGGGCTTAGTTGCTCCACAGCATGTGGGATCTTCCTGGGCCAGAGCTCGAACCGGTGTACCCTGCACTGGCAGACAGATTCCCAACCACTGCATCACCAAGGAAGTCCCTGTCTTTGATTTTTGACAATTTAATATAATGTGTCACAGTGCAGGCCTATTCAGGTTAAACCTATTTGGGGTCCTTTAGGCCTCAAGTATCTGGATGTCCTTTTGTTCCCCCAGATTTGGGAGTTCTCGGCTATTATTGCTTTAAATATAATCTGCCCCTTTCTCTTTATTTTCTCCTTCCAAAATTTTTGTAAGGCAGATATTATGTGCGTGTGTGTATTATTTTGTGTTCCATAAGTCTCATAAGCTTTCTTTATTCTTTTTCAGCCCTCTTTCTTTTTACTCCTCTGACTAGAGAATTTCAAATGTCCTGCCTTGTAGGTCACTGGCTTTTTTCTGCATGCTCAAGTCTGCTTTTGAAGCTCTCTGTTGAGTTCTTCAGTTAACTTACGGTATTTTTCAGCTCTAGGATTTGTTAGGAGTTTTTTTGTTTGTTTTGATTTTTGATTTCTTTGTTGAACTTCATTTTGCTTATGTATTGTTTTCCTAATTTTGTTTAGGTATCTGTCTGTGTTTCTGTAGTTCATTCCTTGTCTGATATTTCTTTTTATATTGTGTATCCATTAACAAATTATTGTAGCTAGTTTTACTACTTTTGTCTTTTAACCTTCATACTAGCTTTATGCGTTACTAACTTACCACCTTTACAACATTAGATTATTCTTAATTTTACTGGTTACATTCAGCAGTGATATTTTATATGTTTTCCTGTCACTAGTTGTAAAGTCCCCTTAACATTTCTTATAACACTCGTGTAGTGATCTGCCAGCGTTAATTGTATTTGGAGAGTATTTCAGTAGGCTTTTTGATGTGTGTTAAATTAGAAGCCTGCCCCTTAGGCTGAAGCTTTAAGATAAGTTGATTGGCCTCTTCCACAGAAACACTGGGCACATTTAATTCTGCTGCCTCTGCACTGTGACTTGGGGCAGGAGTTTGGGGGGTAGCCAGTTAAGAACTGTTCTTCTCTTTGTTTCAATCCTATTGGACCTGCAAAAGTAAGCCCCACTGGCCACCAGAGGCAGGCAATCAAGGGGCATCTCCTAGGTGGCATCCACAAAAACTGGTGCCAGACATTTGCACAGTCTCCTTTCTGGGAGATACTGGTGACCTGAAACAGGGTAGATGGAGATTCAAAAGGTGGTATCTGTTGGCCTCTGTGGTCTTTAGAGAATATTTCAATAGGGCCCTGTGTGTTGAATAGACACCTGCACCTAAAGTTGAAGCTTTTACAATACGCAGATAGGCCTCTTTCACAGTCAACTCTCTGCACTGTACCCTGGGGTGTTAGCCACAGTGAGTCCACACAAGCCTTTTAAGAACTTTTTCTTTGTTCGCTGTAGCCATGAGGGTTTCATGGACACAAGCCCCATTGGCTTTCAAAGCTAGCTGTATCAGTGACCCATCTCACAGATGCAGGTCTTAAAAGTTGGGGCTTCAGGTAGGGGCTTCAAACCTGTCACTTCTCAGAGAGAAGCTGGGATTTGTGAGTTCCCTTCTAATTTTGGGTCACCATGCTGGGGATGGTCTTTATGGAAGATTGTGTCTCTCCTACTGTTTTGTTGTGGGGTTATTCTTCTTCATCTGAGGTGTAGGAGTTGCTCAGCTAGTTTTTTGATTTCTTCAGAGGGATTTGTTCTGTATGTTGCTGTAGGAGGAGGTGAGTTCAGGATTCTTCTACATTGCTGTCTTGAGCTGGAACATTTTTTTAATGGAAGATGGAAAAAATGCATAACAAATATAGGACATGCAAGACTTTTTTTCTTTTTCAAAATTGCAGTTCTAAAATTTGGGGTAATAAATAGTCCTCCACTGGGTTAAGCATATAAATGACTGGTACTGAATCTTTGTAATCAGACCAGCTAGCACTGTGTTTGCCTGATTTTGTACCTATTATGTCTACTGAGTATATAATTAAATAGGTTGAGTAATTATGCTATGATCTTTGTTGGCTGTTCTCAAAAGCTTTTCACAGTCAGGTCCCATTTCTTTAAGTGGCAAAGGGGTGAAAGTGGCGTTGAGTCAGAAATGTGCAGAAGAGCATCCCAGTGATGGCAGAAACCTCTGTTTATTGTTCCCAAAGGTTTGAGACATGTACCCCTACTGTCATTAAAGATGAGTTATTCTAAGTGGTGGGTAGACCTGACATTAAATAACTTTAAATGCCACATGAAGGAATACAATATATGTCCCTTTCAAAAGTCTTTCAAGCTCTTAGAAAAACTCAGGTGGTACTAAAATGTCTCTCCTGAACTTGCCAGTCTCTCTCTTCCCACCTCCCCCCACCCCCCTTACTTTAACAAACAGCAAGGCTAGGACTCAGAGCATTTGACAGCAAAACTTCCCAGCTGGAGTTTACTAAAACTGGTTTATTTTTATTATATTTATTTTTATAGTTATCTCAAGTGATATTGACTTGTCCCTTTTATATTAGTGACATAAATTTTTCTTTAAAAAAAATGTGTATAGGTTTTTGCTAAAAGTAAGCCATTTAAGGAAAATATAAGCAAATAATACAGATAACATGCAGATTTTTAAAATACTAAAGTGGTCCAGAAATGGATTTTGAGAATCATTACTGAGGACTCTGAAGAGAGATCTCTTATTCTCTGGCCTAGAAAATAAATGAATGCAGTCTTTCTGTTTTTTTGTTTGCTTCCAATTTTAATATGAGTAGTAGAAGAAAAATCTAGGTTTTGTTTTTAGCATTCACTGAACAAGTTATATTTTCTCCTTAATCAGCCCTAGAGGGGTTTCAGCTAGAGCTTCATGGGTTGCGGCTATTAAGGGTAGCTCCTGATCAATACCCATCAGAGACAGCTCAGAATAGGAATTCAGCTGGCATTCTAGGCTTAATTGAAGGAGGACATCAGTCATATTCTTTTACATATAAGATCGTGTTTATAATACATACACCTAAATTCATATTATTTTTGTTCCTTGTGTACAGTATGTCTTAGTTACACTCTGATAATTTATGTATGGAGACCTAGAGAGGCTAATACGAAGTAATCTTTAAGAAAAAGTTTCAGAAGCTACAAAACTGATTACAGAAAAACATGTTAGAGAGAGGGGATTCATTCAAATAGTTTTTTCAGACCACTAATGAAATAACTATGTGCAAGACACACATATAAATTAAAAATTTGTTCTAAACAATACATGCATTTTTTGTTTTATTACCTTATCCACTTTTTTTTCCTCTCCTAGTTAAAAATGTGCATTATTTCTTTTTTGTCATGTGTGTTGTCTGGTCATTTAAATATGCCAGATGTCTTTAAATAGACCAGAATACGTGGCAAATAAAGCTATTCACATAGCAAATAATTACACAGATTTTTATAAAATGCAAAATCTCTCAGAACCAGTTTTTTATCAATAACTCTTCTAGACAACTCTATAAGTGAAGAAGCATTTGGGTCAATGTTATGAACCACCTCAGAGATGGCAAGATTGAAGGATAAGTTGATTATTTGGAAAACCAAAGTCAACAGTTGAAGTATTTATTTAAGGGTTTAGATAAAATAAAATAACAAAAATATTGGTCACTTAGAAGAAGATAGAAGTGGGGTATAGGATGGGATTTTAACCTGATTATTGTGATCAAATGTCCAAATGATCAACTTCATTGGTTAAGTGTTGATATCATTCATCTGGTACAGATATAATCACAAGTTCCAATGAAACTGTGGGTAAGACATAAATATACATTCAACCAGGACTGACTTGGATGTTACTATGGGGATTGCTCTTTCTTACAGTTATTGTGGGATTAGCATTTTGAGTTAAATGATTCCAGTTTATATCCTGTTGGGGCTTTATTTTAAATTATGGAATTGGGGGAAGGAGACACCCTAGAAAATAATTCTTTCATTAGGCCAAACCGCATTTATCCCAACCTGGAGAGTCAGACTAAGGGCTGCCATGAGCTCATAGAGTACCCTTGTGCAAACCAGAATAGTTGCTTCTTCCTCTGGGTGTACACAGCTCTACTTTAGAGCACTCAGCATGGCAGATGGAGTGTAGGATGGATTTCAGCCCTCACTTTGTCCCTCACTTAGCCAGTAACCTGTGCAACTGTATGGAACAGCCCTGAACAGAATGAAGGATTTCTATAGCATCATCAAGAATATATCTGTTTGCACTTCTTCTTGACAACTTGTTTGAATGTTTAACAACCAATATTATCAAGAAAGTCTTTTCAATAGTTAACCAACTACCTTGACAAACTAGGTCACTTACCTCTATACACTAATAACCCTTCAAATTTTTTACGAGAAACCCACTGCTATTCTCATTTGTGAAAAACAGATGCCCTGTGATAGGCACATTGAAATTTTAATCATTGAAATTTTCCTCAAGGAAAGCATTGATTCATGACTTGCAATGATTTCAACATTGACCCAGTGGCCCTGGGAGCACAAAGCCTCATATAAGAGCAAAGCTTATGTGGCAATTCAATTTCTATCTGGTGGAATTATACTGAAATCCAAAAGATAATAATGGTTAGATCCATTAAATTAACATCTGTGACAATAAATATAATAAAAACATCTTTTTTTTTTTTTTAATTAATTTATTTATTTATATTTATTTTTGGCTGTGTTGGGTCTTCGTTTCTGTGCGAGGGCTTTCTCCAGTTGCGGCGAGCGGGGGCCACTCCTCATCGCGGTGCGCGGGCCTCTCACTGTCGTGGCCTCTCCCGTTGTGGAGCACAGGCTCCAGACGCGCAGGCTCAGTAATTGTGGCTCACGGGCTTAGTTGCTCCGCGGCATGTGGGATCCTCCCAGACCAGGGCTCGAACCCGTGTCCCCTGCATTGGCAGGCAGACTCTCAACCACTGCGCCACCAGGGAAGCCCATAAAAACATCTTTTAATGCAATTTGTTCCACCATCCCAAGATTTAAATGTAATTGATTTTAAACTTTAAAATATCTTAAAAATTATACTTTAGGATTAAATTCTATAGTCCCTTGAAAGTAAAGTTGTGGAAAATATATTTAAAATATTTTAAGCTCTTTTAGATGTCGCTGGGTATATAATTGGTATATTTTTCTTTGTTCCAGATCATTAGGAGTCTCAAAAACTTTGTATTTCCCCCCCCTGCTTAAGGAAAAAATCAGGAAAGGAGGTGACCTTTAATTTAAGAAGGCTAGAATTATCATATCATGTGGTATATTAAACTTGCAAAAATGCAGTGTCCTCATTTAACTTGCTTTGGGGAACCTAGTAATCTATAATATTCGACATTATTTTTATAAAGTACATTAAAACAAAAAATGCAAGCTGAATTCTTATTAAATTTGTGTAAATGCAGTCACTAAATTATAATAGTAAAGCATTATTATGCAAATTGGAGCTAATTTTACAATATCCCTACCAATTGTTTACAGTACAGCAGAATTATGGCACTGTTAAGCAGGACAGGATATTGTATGAAAGAGCGTGTTTTTAATTTGAACCATTTTTACTCTCTGTGATTTTTTTTTTTTTCCTTTTAGCATAGAAAAGGGATTTAGCATGGAGAAAACAAGGGCAGATGTCTCCTGCACTGTGTATTCATGGACTTAGCTAATTGATATTTTCCATGTGCTTTAGATGTAGAGATGGAGATGGGCTCTCTTCAGAGGTGCACAAGCTTCCTCTTTTCAGTTTTTATGAGATGTCAGACAGAACTGTCTACAAAGACTTGCTCCAAGGAATATTTTTAAGAGGTTTGTTTTGAGATGAAGGGCTACTTGAGTGTGAAGCATCCTAAGTGGTCCTCGGCCTCCAGCTGTGTTCCTTACCAGAAGGGGTTAGACAAGGCTGCTCTGATGTGACAGTACCGAATTATGTTTGAAACAGCACTTAAGGAAGGTTTGGGGAAGAGTACAAGACCACTCTCCATCTAGTGGAGAAATCACACTGAATAAACAGTTTTAGCAGGAGGTCAATGAACGCTGCTTCAAAGGAAAGTCCCTTCATCTTAGATAAGCAAAAATCAGTGTCTGGGATTCGTTTGTGGAGGGCATTCTGCTTCCTGTTCCCCTGAAAATCCTTTTTTTATCCTTCCTATTACTCAGCGATTTCATATAAGCTAAACTGCCAGCATATGAGAAACCTCTCTGCCAATGAGATGATTTTTTTTTTCCAGAAAGGCTTGCCAAGTTTATGAGCCAAGAAATAGCTGAATTATAATGGCTGGAACTTGAAAGAGAAAGAAGAGTGAAATGTATTAAAATATTTTTGTAAAAATCCCTGACTCTTGAAATCAGCAGGAGCTGATCAGTCTGAGAATAAC
Source organism: Balaenoptera physalus (assembly GCF_965194825.1). Taxonomy (NCBI): domain Eukaryota; kingdom Metazoa; phylum Chordata; class Mammalia; order Artiodactyla; family Balaenopteridae; genus Balaenoptera; species Balaenoptera physalus. Next base: position 90,245,117 of record NC_138890.1, on the reverse strand, counting down.
ATAGTAAATTTTACGGATGGGACAGGGAGGGGGCTGAATATCTGGTGATAGGAAGCTGCCCCCAGGTGGAGCCTTCTTGCCTAGTTATTCTGAAAGTCTGAGGGGGTGAAATGTGACTATAAAATTCAAGGGAGAAACATGTCAGATGAACAGGATTGCACTGTTTTTCTTTTGGCTTAGCACAAGTTGCCCTGCTGATGTGATTCACTTTTTTTTTCCTCTGTTTTGGAATCTTCCAAAAAATCTCAATGCAAAGCCTCTTGATCACTCCTCCATTTATATTAAAATGAGGCAATTTATTATCTTTGTAGTTGTTTATTTGGTATGCCCTCCATGACAACTACAAACACCTCTTTCGTTCACTCTAAAGCCTTCCATCTCTACTTTCTCTGTCCTTTGAAAAACCTGCTGGACAGAAATGACCATAAACTCAACAAGGGGACCTCCTCCAGGGGACTTCACATTTCTACAGAGATCAAAGCTTAAGGCTAACAAGATTGGGAGGGTGGGAGGGAGGCGCAAGAGGGAGGGGATATGGGGCTATATGTATGCATATGGTTAATTCACTTTGTTGTGCAACAAAAACACAGCATTGTGAAGCAATTATGCTCCAATAAAGATATATTAAAAAAAAAAAAAAAAAGACTAACAAGACCCATTGCCTTCTAAACTTAGACAGTAGTGAGTATTTTACTCCAGATACCAATTAGGAATTTTGGTTGACTGCTAGTAACAGAGACGAGAAATAACAATGACTTAAATAAGTGGGTTTCTCTCAGATAAAGAAGTCCAGTGATAGGCAGTCCAGGAGTATGGGTACTCCACAGTCATCAGGGATGCAATCTCTTTTACTTTTCTGCCTCTTTATTCTGAAAGCATAGTTTTCATCCTCAAGTTCACTTTTTGCTCTAAGATGGGTGCTGTCATTATGTTCACGTCCAGGCAGGAAATAGGATAGGGGAGGGTATGCTGGTCTGACTGTCCCCCTTTTATGGTGTTTCCTCAGAAGTTCTCCAAACAACTTTGGGCTTACATCTTATTGACCATAACTTTTGCCTGGGAATATCTCTGCCCTAAATAAATTCAGGGGGGTTGATATTAAGGAAAAAGAAGATAATAATTATTGGATAGGTGACCAGAAGTTTCTGTTGTACCTCTTAAAATACAAACTCCCTGAGAGTTATCTACCTACTTCAGTTATGTCCAAGCCCAGTCCTCTCACTTTTTTAAAGGACCTAAATTGTAGTTAATATAAGGAAAGAAATGTGGTCCTATAATCAAGAGTGGTTCCTTTCTTATTCTCAGCTATATTGAGAATAGCCGATTGAGCGTTTTTATTGCTCAGAAGTCTTTCATGATTAGGCAACCCTTAATTTTTCACAGTAATGGGACACTAGATTATCATGGATAATAACAAACAAAGGAAGCTGGTGAAATGCCCAAATTAAACACCAATTTTCAGAGTTTGAAAAAGAATCCCCACTTAAATTGTCAGTTGAGTTTCACACATATGAAACTAAATGAAGAAACCAAGTACTTTTCTAAATAATCTCAAATTCTGTGCCTGTAGACAAACCCACACACAGAAGAAAATTATAGTTCGTATAAGTGAAAAAGGCAGAAGGAATTCTTCCTGTTGTTTAAAGGAAGTTGTCAAGAAAAGTGTCTTAATATTTTAGTATGTTGGTGTGAATTATATGTCATGTAGGGATAAACAACTAAGGTAATATCTTTTTAGTTTCTCTCTTTTGCCTTTCCCTGTTTACCCTAACAGAGTGGGGTTAATGAGGAGTCAAATAGTAAAACTCTGAAGAAAGCCAGAGTCAGGGCTGCCAGAAAGCATATGGTTAATGCTACATGAAGGAGCAAGGGAAGGACATATTCGAATCCACAAAGTGTGTCATAACAGCCATGAAACTCTTGGATTGGTTAGATAATCCTAAAGCCTCTTCCCCTTGTTCAGTTAAGACCTTGGCAAAGGTCAGTTGATGGCTTTTGCTTAAGCCAATTTGACTCACCAGGACTTCTTGGTGGATGCTGGACTTGTAGTCACACACGACTGGCTTCAAGTCCTTGCTCTACTCCTTAGAAGACCGGAGTCTTTGGGCAAAGGACCCAAATTTTCTGCAGCTTAGTTTCTTTATCTCTAAAGTGTTGTTATGAAGATGAGGGAGATAACATGAGGAAGAGGTTGGTACATAATAGTGGCTCAAAAATTAGTTAGGTGCTAAGGAGATAAGGAGAGAACAAGAGGCTAACTGGAGACTTTCAGACAAAACCAGGTGTTGTTTTTTTGTTTGTTTTTTGTTTTATATTGGAGGATAATTGATTTTAAAAGTTATGTTACTTGCAGGTGTACAGCAAAGTGAGTTAGTTATACATGTATCTATTCTATTTCAGATTCTTTTCCCATATAGATTATTATAGAGTATTAAGTAGACTTTACTGTGCTATACAGTATGTCCTTGTTGATTATCTTTTTTATATTTAGTAGTGTGTATATGTTAATCCCAACCTCCTAATTATCCCTCCCCCTCACCATTCCATTCCCTTTGGTAACGTAAGTTTGTTTTCTAAGTCTGTGTGTCTGTTTCTGTTTTATAATTAAGTTCATTTGTAACATTTTTTAGATCACACATATAAGTGATATATGATATTTGTCTTTGTCTGACTTACTTCACTTAGTATGATAATCTCTAGGTCTATCCGCGTTTCTGCAAATGGCATTATTTCATTCTTTTTATGGCTGAGTAATATTCCATTGTATATATATACTAACTACATCTTCTTTATCCATTCATTTGTCAAAGGACATTAGGTTGCTCCCATGTCATGGCTATTGTAAATAGTGCTGCAATGAACATTGGGTTGCATGTATCTTTTTGAAGTATGGTTCTCGCTGGGTATATGCCCAGGAGTGGGAGTGCTGGATCATATGGTAATTCTATTTTTAGTTTCTTAAGGAACCTCCATAATGTTCTCCATATTGGCTGTACCAATTTACATTGCCACCAGCAGTGTAGAAGTGTTCCCTTTTCTCCACACCCTCTCCAGCATTTATTGTTTGTAGACTTTTTGATGATGGCCATTCTTACTGGTGTGGGGTGATACCACATTGTAGTTTTGATTTGCATTTCTCTAATAATTAGCGATGTTGAGCATTTTTTTCATGTGCTCTTTGCCCATCTGTATGATAAACCTTTAGATAGACTCATCAAGAAAAAAAGGGAGAGGACTCAAATCAATAAAATTAGCAATGAAAAGGAGAAGTTACAACTGACACCACAGAAACATAAAGTATGATAAGAGAAAACTACAAGCAACTATATGCCAATAAAATGGACAACTTAGAAGAAATGGACGAATTCTTAGAAAGGTACAGTCTTCCAAGCCTGAACCAGGAAGAAACAGAAAATATGAACAGAACAATCACAAGCACTGAAAATGAAACTGATTTAAAAACTCCCAACAAACAAAAGTCCAGGAACAGATGGCTTCACAGGTGAATTCTATCAAACATTTAGAGAAGAGACAACACCTGTCCTTCTGAAATTATTCCAAAAAATTGCAGAGGAAGGAACACTCCCAAACTCATTCTATAAGGCCACCATCACCCTGATATGAAAACCAGACAAAGATACCACAAAAAAGAAAACTATAGGCCCATATCATTGATGAACATAGACACAGAAATCCGCAACAAAATACTAACAATCTGAATCCAACAATACATTAAAAGGATTGTACACCATGATCAAGTGGGATTTATTTCAGGGATGCAAGGAATTTTCAGTATCCACAAATCAATCAGTGTGATACACTACATAAACAAATTGAAGAATAAAAGCCATATGATCATCTCAATAGATGCAGAAAAAGCTCTTGACAAAATTCAACACGTATTTATGATAAAAACTCTGCAGAAAGTGGGCACAGAGAGAACAAACCTCAACATAATAAAGGCCATATATGACAAACCTACAGCTAACATCATACTCAACATTGAAAAGCTGAAAGCATTTCCTCTAAGATCAGGAACAAGACAAGGATGTCCACTCTCGCCACTTTTATTCAACATAGTTTTGGAAGTCCTAGCCCCGGCAATCAGAGAAGAAAAAGAAAAGCCATCCAAACTGGAGAAGAAGAAGTAAAACTCACTATCTGCAGATGGCAGATGACGTGATGCTATACATAGAAAATCCTAAAAATCCAGCAGAAAACTACTAGCACTCATCAATAAATTCTCTTGCATTTCTATACACTTACAATGAAAGATCAGAAAGAGAAATTAAACAATCCCATTTACCATCGCATCAAAAAGAATAAAATGCCTAGCTATAAACCTACCTAAGGAGGCAAAAGACCTGTACTCAGAAAAGTATAAGATACTGATGAAAGAAATCAAAGATGACACAAACAGATGGAGAGATATATTATATTCTTGGATTGGAAGAATCAATATTGTCAAATGACTGTACTACCCAAGGCAATCTACAGATTCAATGCAATCCCTAACAAATTACCAATGGCATTTTTCACAGAACTAGAACAAAAAATTTTCAAATTTGTATGGAGTCACAAAAGACCCTGTATAGCCAAAGCAATCTTTATAAAGGAAAACGGAGCTGGAGGAATCAGGCTCTCTGACTTCAGACTATATTACAAAGCTACAATAATCAATACAGTACGGTACTGGCACAAAGACAGACTTATAGATCAATGGAACAGGATAGAAAGGAATCTACCTCAACCTAATAAAGGCCATATATGAAAATCCCACAGCTAACATACTCAATGGTGAAAATCTGAAAACTTTTCTTCTAAGATCAGGAATATGACAGGATGCAACTCTTGCCACTTTTATTCAACACAGTATTGGAAGTCCCATCAGAGCAATTAGTTAGAAAAAGAAATAAAAGTCATCCAAGTTGAAAAGGAAGAGGTAAAACTGCCACTATTTGCAGATGACATGATATCATACATAGGAAACCCTCAAGACTCCACCAAAAAAAAATTAGAATAAATGAGTTCTAAAAAGTTGAAGGATACAAAAATCAATATTCAAAGATCTGTTGCATTTCTATAGACTAATAGGAATAATAATATTATTTCAAAACTGATCATTCATGTTGATGATTTATATACAGTAAGTGGAACAAATTTCAATCTTTGCACATGTTCAATTAACCATCATGTCCCACCAGACAATCATAAAATAACAAGAACATCTGGTTTTGGACAAATGTCTATTCAGGTATTCTGCCCATTTTTTGATTGGGTTTGTTTTTGTGATATTGAGTTACATGAGCTGTTTGTATATTTTGGAGATTAATCCCTTGTCAGTTGCATCATTTGCAAATATTTTCTCCCATTCTGTGGTTTGTCTTTTCATTTTGTTTATAGTTTCCTTTGCTGTGCAGAAGCTTTTACCAGGTCCAATTTGTTTATTCTTGTTTTTATTTTCATTACTCTAGGAGGTGGATCCAAAACGATAATTGCTGTAATTTATGTCATAGAGTGTTCTGCCTATGTTTTCCTCTAAGAGTTTTATAGTATCCAGTCTTACATTTAGTTCTTTAATCCATTTTGAGTTTGTTTTTTGTATGGTGTTAAAGAATGTTCTAATTTCATTCTTTTACATGTAGCTGTCCAGTTTTTCCCAGCACCAGTTACTGAACACACTGTCTTTTCTGCATTGTATATTCCTGCTTCCTTTGTTGTAGATTAACTGACCATAGGCGCATAGGATTATTTCTGGGCTTTCTATCCTGTTCCATTGATCTATAAGTCTGTCTTTGTGCCAATACCATACTGTATTGATTATTATAGCTTTGTAGTATAGTCTGAAGTCAGGGAGCCTGATTCCTCCAGCTCCGTTTTCCTTTGTCAAGATTGCTTTGGCTATACAGGGTCTTTTGTGACTCCATACAAATTGTAAAATTTTTGTTCTAGTTCTGTGAAAAATGCCATTGGTAATTTATTAGGGATTGCATTGAATCTGTAGATTGCCTTGGGTAGTACAGTCATTTGACAGTATTGATTCTTCAAATCCAAGAACATGCTGTATCTTTACAGCTGTTTGTGTCATCTTTGATTTCTTCCAACCACATCTTACAGTTTTCAGAGTGCAAGTCTTTTGCCTCCTTAGGTAGGATTGTTCCCAGGTATTTTATTCTTTTTGATGTGATGGTAAATAGGATTGTTTCTTTAATTCCTCTTTCTGATCTTTCCTTGTTGGTGTAGAGAAATGAAACAGATTTCTGTGTGTTAATTTTGTATCCTACAACGTTACCAAATTTATTGATGAGTTCTAGTAGTTTTCTGGTTGCATCTTTAGGGTTTTCTATGTATAGTATCACGTCATCTGCCATCTGCAGATAGTGAGTTTTACTTCTTCTTCTCCAGTTTGGATGGCTTTTATTTCTTTTTCTTCTCTGATTGCCGGGGCTAGGACTTCCAAAACTATGTTGAATAAAAGTGGCGAGAGTGGACATCCTTGTCTTGTTCCTGATCTTAGAGGAAAAGCTTTCAGCTTTTCAATGTTGAGTATGATGTTAGCTGTAGGTTTGTCATATATGGCCTTTATTATGTTGAGGTTTGTTCTCTCTGTGCCCACTTTCTGCAGAGTTTTTATCATAAATACGTGTTGAATTTTGTCAAGAGCTTTTTCTGCATCTATTGAGATGATCATATGGCTTTTATTCTTCAATTTGTTTATGTAGTGTATCACACTGATTGATTTGTGGATACTGAAAATTCCTTGCATCCCTGAAATAAATCCCACTTGATCATGGTGTACAATCCTTTTAATGTATTGTTGGATTCAGATTGCTAGTATTTTGTTGCGGATTTCTGTGTCTATGTTCATCAATGATATGGGCCTATAGTTTTCTTTTTTGTGGTATCTTTGTCTGGTTTTCATATCAGGGTGATGGTGGCCTTATAGAATGAGTTTGGGAGTGTTCCTTCCTCTGCAATTTTTTGGAATAATTTCAGAAGGACAGGTGTTGTCTCTTCTCTAAATGTTTGATAGAATTCACCTGTGAAGCCATCTGTTCCTGGACTTTTGTTTGTTGGGAGTTTTTAATTCAGTTTCATTTTCAGTGCTTGTTATTGTTCTGTTCATATTTTCTATTTCTTCCTGGTTGAGGCTTGGAAGATTGTACCTTTCTATGAATTTGTCCATTTCTTCTAGGTTATCCATTTTATTGGCATATAGTTGCTTGTAGTATTCTCTTATGATCCTTTATATTTCTGTGGTGTCAGTTATAATGTATTTTTTCATTGATTTGGGTCCTCTTCCTTTTTTTTCTTGGCAAGTCTGGCTAAAGGTTTATCATTTTTGTTTATCTTTTCAAGTAACGAACTTTTAGTTTCATTCATCTTTTCTGTTGTTTTGTTTGTCTCTATTTCGTTTATTTCTGCTCTGCTCTTTATGATTTCTTTCCTTCTGCTAACTTTCAGTTTTGTTTGTTCTTCTTTCTCTAGTTGCTTTAGACATAAGGTTAGGTTGTTTGAGTTTTTTCTTATTTCTTGAGGTAAGATTGTACTGTAAACTTCCCTCTTAGAAGTGCTTTTCGTGCTTCCCATAGGTTTTGGATCATCGTGCTTTCAGTTTCATTTGTCTCTAGGTATATTTTGATTTCCTCTTTGATTTCTCCAGTGATCCATTAGTTGTTTAGTAGCATATTGTTTAGCCTCCACGAGTTTGTGGTTTTTTTAAGTTTTTTTTCTTGTAGTTGATTTCTAATCTCATAACGTTGTAGTCAGAAAAAATGCTTGATATGATTTCAGTTTTCTTAAATTTACTGAGGCTCACTTTGTGGCCCAGCATGTGATCAGTCCTGGAGAATGTTCCAAGTGCACTTGAAAAGAATGTGTCTTTTGCTGCTTTTGGATGTAGTGTTTTATAAATATCAATTAAGTCTATCTGGTCCAATGTGTCATTTAAGGCCTGTGTTTCCTTATTGGTTTTCTGTGTGGATGATCTGTTCATTGATGAAAGTGAGTGTTAAAGTCCCCCACTATTATTATGTTACTGTCAATTTCTCCTTTTATGGCTATTAATATGTGCCTTATATATTGAGGTACTCCTATGTTGGGTGCATATATATTTACAATTGTTATATCTTCTTCTTGGATTGATCCCTTGATCATTATGTAGCGTCCTTCTTTGTCTCTTGTAACTGTCTTTATTTTAAAATCTATTTTGTCTGATATGAGTATTACTACTCCAGCTTTCTTTTGATTTCCATTTGCATGGAATACCTTTTTCCATCCCCTCACTTTCAGTCTGTATTTGTGCCTAGATCTGAAGTGGATCTCTTGTAGACAGCATATATATGGTTCTTGTTTTTGTATCCATTCAGCCAGTCTATGTCGTTTGGTTGGAACATTCAATCCATTTACACTTAAGGTAATTATCAATATGTATGTTCTTATTGCCATTTTGTTAATTGTTTTGTCTTTTTTTAAAATTTATTTATTTATGGCTGCGTTGGGTCTTTGTTGCTGTGCATGTGCTTTCTCTAGTTGCGGCGAGTGGGAGCTACTCTTTGTTGTGGTGTGTGTGCTTCTCATTGCGGTGGCTTCTCTTGTTGTGGAGCATGGGCTCTAGGCATGCAGGCTTTAGTAGCTGTGACCCGCAGGCTCAGCAGTTGTGGCTCGTGGGCTCTAGAGTGCAGGCTCAGCTGTTGTCGTGCACAGGCTTAGTTCCTCTGCAACATGTGGGATCTTCCCAGGCCAGGGATCGAACCCATGACCCCTGCATTGGCAGGCAGATTCTTAACCGCTGCACCACCAGGGAAGTCCCTAGTCTATGTCTTTTGCTTAGAACATTTAATCTGTTTATGTTTAATGTAATTATCAATATGTTTTTTCTTAGTGCCGTTTTGTTAATTGTTTTGGATTTGTTTTTGTAGGTCTTTCTTCTCCCCTTCCTATTTTGTTCTCCTCTCTTGTGATTTGATGACTAACTTTAGTGTTGTGTTTGTATTCCTTTTTCTTTTTTGTGTGTGTGTATCTATTGTAGATTTTCAATTTACAGTTCCCATGAGGTTTTGATATTGCAGTCTGTATATAAACAAGATTGTTTTCTATTGCTGGTCTGTTAATTTCAAATGCATTTCCAGTATCCTGCATTTGTACTCTCCTGACGATTGCTGGTTTTGATATCATATTTGTGTGTGGATGATTTTCTACCTTTACTGTATGTTTGTCTTTACTGGTGAGCTTTTTTATTCATAATTTTCTTGTTTCTAGTTATGGCCTTTTCTTTTCTGGTTAGAGAATTTCCTTTAGCATTTGTTGCAAAGCTGGTCTGGTGGTACTGAATTCTTTCAGCTTTTGCTTGTCTGTAAAGCTTTTGATTTCTCTGTTGAATTTGAATGAGAGTGTTGCTGGTTAGCGTATTCTTGGTTGTAGGTTCTTCCCTTTAATCACTTTAAATATATTGTGCCACTCCCTTCTGGCCTGCCAAGTTTCTGCTGAAATGTCAGCTGATAACCTTATGTGATTTCCTTTGTATGTTATTCGTTGCTTTTCCCTTGTTGCTTTTAATATTTTCTCTTTGTCTTTAAGTTCTGTCAATTTGGTTACTGTGTATCTCAGGGTGTTCCGCCTTGGGTTTATCCTGCCTGGGACTGTCCTTCCTGGACTCGGATGACTGTTTCTGTTCCCATGTTAGGAAAGTTTTCAGCTATTACCTTTTCAAATATTTCCTCAGGTCCTTCCTCTCTATCTTCTCCTTCTGGGACCCCTATAATGTGACTGTTCATGCATTTAATGTCCCACAGGTCTCTTAGACTGTCCTCTTTCTTTTCATTCTTTTTTCTTTATTCTGTTCCATGGAACTGATTTTCATCATTCTGTCTTCCAGCTCACTTATCCATTCTTCTGCCCCATTTATTTTGCTATTGATTCTTTCTAGTGTATTTTTCATTTCAGTTTTTGAATTGTTCACCTCTGTTTGTTCTTTACATATTCTAGCTCTTTGTTAAACATTTCTTGTATCTTCTTGGTCTATACCTCCATTCTTTTTCTGAGATCTTGGATTATCTTTACTATTATTACTCTGAATTCTTTTTTGGGTAGATTGCCTGTCTCCACTTCACTTAGTTTTTCTTCTGGAGTTTTATCTTGTTCCTTTGTCTGCACAATATTTCTCTGCCATCTCATTTTGCCTAACTTTCTCTGATTGTGGTTTCTGTTGTGCAGGCTGCAGGGTTGTAGTTCTTCTTGCTTTTGCTGTCTGCCCCTTGGTGGATGAGGCTGGTCTAATAGGCTTTTGCAAGCTCCCTGGTGGGAGGGACTGTTTCCTGCCCACTGGTGGGTGGAGTTGGGTCTTGTCCCTCTGATGGGCAGGGCTATGTCAAGGGGTCTGTTTAGAGGTGGCTGTGCACTCTGGACAAGTTTAGGCAGCCTGTCTACTGATGGATGGGTCTATGTTCCCACCCTGTTTGTTGTTTGGCCTGAGGCATCCCAGCACTGGAGCCTACAGGCTGTTGGGTGGGGCCAGATCTTGTTGAGAAAATGGCAGCCTCCAGGTGGGCTCACAGCAATGAGTACTCCAGAACTACTGCCACCAGGGTCTTTGTCCCCACAGAGGCCCCTGCCTCCACAGGAGACCCTCCAATACCAGCAGGTAAGTCTGGCCCCGGGCTTCTATGAGGTCACTGCTTTTTCCCCTGGGTCCTGGTGCTCACAAGACGTTGTTGTGTGCACCCTCAAAGAGTGGAGTTTCTGTTTCCCCCAGTCCTGTGGAATTCCTGTGATCAAACCCCACTGGCCTTCAAAGCCAGATGCTCTGGGAGCTTCTCCTTCCGATGCCAGACCCCCAGGCTTGGGAGCCTGATGTAGGGCTCAGAACTTTCACTCCTGTGGGGCAACCTCTGCAATATAATTATTTTCCAGTTTCTGGGTGGCTCACCCGGCAGTTACGGAATTTGATTTTGTCACGATTGCACCCCTCCTATCTTCTCATCGTGGCTTCTTCTTTGTCTTTTGATGTAAGATATATTTTTTGGTAGGTTCCGGTGTTTCTCTTTTGTTTGTTTGTTTGTTTTGTTGTTTTTTTGTTATGTTTTTTTTCCCCAATGATTGTTCAGCAGTTAGTTGTGATTTTCGTGTTTTTGTGAGAGCAGGTGAGTTCAAGTGTTTCTACTCCGCCGTCTTGTCTCTGATTAGGGAAGCCTTCAACCGAACAGGAACCTGAAGTGTGTCTCTTGTAAGCAGCATATAGTTGGGTCTTTTTTTGTTTTTTTTTTAATCCATTCAGCCACTTTGTCTTTTCACTGGAGATCAAGTTAGTGCATTTATATTTAAAGTATTGATTGATAAGACTTATTGCCATTTTGTTTGTTTTCTGGATGATTGGAAATTCCTCTGTTCCTCCTTCTCTTGGTCTCTTCATTTATGATTTGATAATTTTCTGTAATGATATGTTTAGTTTCCATTCTCTTTGTCTTTTGTGGCTTATGAGGCTTACACGAAACAACTTATATTTATAACAGTCCTTTTATGTTGATAACATATTAAGTTTGATCACATTCTAAAGCTCTACATTTTTAGCCCCCCTCATGTTTTATGTTGATGGCAAAATTGACATCTTTTTTCTTGTGTATTCCTTAACAAATTATTGTAGTTATAACTATTTTTTACTAATTTGTCCTTTAACCTTAATATTAGCTTTACAAGTGATTATCTTATCAACTTTACAACATTAGATTATTCTGAGTTTTACTATTTACCTGCCTTTATCAATGAGATTTATACTTTCATATGTTTTCCTCTTACTTATTTGTGCCCCTTTTCCAGCCTGAAGAAGTCCTTTTAACTTTTCTTGTAAGGCCAGATTAGTGGTGATAAACTCCTTTTGCTCATCTGGAAAACTCTCTATCTCATGTTCATTTCTGAAGGATAAATTTGCCGGGTAGCATATTCTTGCTTGACAGTTTTGGTGTTTTTTTTTTTCTTTCTGCACTTTGAATATATCTTACCACTCCCTTCTGGCCTGCAAAGTTTCTGCTCAAAAATCTGCTGATTGTCTTATGTGGGTTCTCCTGTACATAGTTGTTTTTCTCTTGCTGCTTTTAAGATTCTTTCCTTTTATTTAACTTTTGACACTTTAATTATAATGTGTCTTATTGTAGGTCTCTTTGGATTTCTCTTGTTTGAACTCTGGGCTGCTTTGATCTGGGTGTCTTTTTCCACAAGTTAGGGATGTTTTCAGCCATCATTTCTTCAAATAAGTTTTCTGCTCCTTTCTCTCTCTCCTTTTTCTGTACTCTTAAAATGTAAATGTTGATTGCTTGATATCCATAACTCCGTTAAACTATCGTCACTCTTTTTTATTCTGTTTTCTTTTTGCTTCTCTGATTGAGTGAGTTACACTACTGTGTCTCTGAGTTCACTTTTCTTTTCTTCTGCTTCATCTAGTCTGCTGTTGGACCCCTCTATTGTGCTTTTCAGTTCAATTATTGTATTCCTCAGCTCGATGACTTCTATTTGGTACTTTCTTACATTTTGTATGTCTTTAGTGAAATTTTCTTTGCTCATCTGTTCTTCTGAGCTCAGTAAGCATATTTATGACTGTTATTTTGAGCTTTTATCCAGTAAATCACTTATCTCCATTTCACTAAGGTTTTTTTTCTGAGGTTTTATCTTGTTCTTTTTGGAACATATTCCTCTTTTTCTTAATTTTGCTTGACTCTCAGTTGGTGTCTATGCATTATATCAAAGAGCAACATCTCCCCATCCTGAAGGATCTGCCCTTGCTCTTGGTTGTCTCTCAAACCTTTGTGACTTTCCAATCAGCCTATTTTATTTTTAGTGACTCCCTGTAGTTGAGGGTTTGCCAAGATCTGTCATTGTCCCAAAGGGAAGGATCTCAGTCAGCATCTAGATTCAGACTGATTAGAAACCAGACTCTCAGATAATAGATTTTAATGCCTGAAAATATACCTCTTTCAGAGGAGACAGGGAGCTGGGTTTTTCTATTTGCTCCCTCTGTGCTTAGCCATGGGGTAATTGCCAGGTAAGAACTGTTTGTTTCTTTGCCACTGTCCCATTGAACTCGTGAACACAAGCTCCACTGGTGATCAAGGGCACCCCTGGATGGCAACCAAAAAACTGGGCACCAGACATTAAAAACTGGGGCACAAGGTGAATGTACAGGCCCCCCTCTGGGAGTTACTGATGCTCGGGAGAGTGGCAGAAGGATATCGTGAAGATAGTGCTCATCCTCCAAAGTCTCTGTAGAAGATTACAGTCAGCCCTTAGATGTGTGTTTAATTAGACATCTGCTCCTCAGGCCTCTGCTCTGAAGGAAAACTGATAGGCCTCTTTCACTGAAAGACTGGGTGCCACAGTCTGTTGCCTCTCTCCTGGTCACCAGAGCCAGGCAATCTAGAGTTGTCTTCTGGGTGGCAGAAGCAAAAATTGGGGTGCTAGATGAAGGTACAAGCTCCTCTCTCAGAGATACTGATGAGCTGGAATAAGGCAAAGAGAGAATGTAAAGGTGGCCCCTGTCTTCAGAGAATATAGCGGTAGGCCCCTGGATGTGTGTTAAATTAGATGCCCGCCCCTCAGGGCTATACTTTAAGATAAGCAAATAAGCATCTTTCACAGAATGTCTGGATGCTTTTCAGTCAGGTCCTGGTGTGAGTGAGCCTACATGTGAGCTCTTTAAGAACTGCTCTTCAGTTTGCTATAGCCTTGCAGGTCTCGTGGACACAAGCCCCACTGGCTTTCAAAGCTAGATGTTTTGGCTTGTCTTTCAGGTGCAGATTTTAAAAGTTGGTGTGCCAGATGTGGGCTTCAAAGCCTGTGCTGCGGGGCTTCCCTGGTGGCGCAGCGGTTGAGAGTCTGCCTGCTAATGCAGGGGACGCGGGTTCGCGCCCTGGTCTGGGAGGATCCCACATGCCGCGGAGCAACTGGGCCCGTGAGCCACAATTGCTGAGCCTGCCCGTCTGGAGCCTGTGCTCCGCGGCGGGAGGGGCCGCGATGGTGAGAGGCCCGCGCACCGCGATGAAGAGTGGCCCCTGCTTGCCGCAACTGGAGAAAGCCCTAGCACAGAAACGAAGACCCAACATAGCAATCAATCCATCAATCAATCAATCAATAAAAAAATAAATCTTTAAAAAAAAAAAAAAAAAAAAAGCCTGTGCTGCTCTGGGAGAAGCTCAGGGTTTTGAATTCCCTCTTGATGTGGGATCACTTAGCTGGGAGTGGGGTTTATTGCAGTATTGTGTCTCAGCCTCTCCTACCTACTTTGTTGTGGGATTTTTCCCATTTGCCTGGTATATAGGTGTCACTCAGCTAGTTTTGGAATTTTTTTTTTTTTTGGAAGAAATTGTTCTGTATGTAACTGCAGATTCAATGTATCCATGTGTCTGGTTTGCCATCTTGAACCAGAACCTTCATCAATTTTTTTAAATTTTTCAATTTAGTTTTTGGCTGCATTAGGTCTTCATTGCTGTACGTAGGCTTTCTCTAGTCGCGGCGAGCCGGAGCTGCTCTTTGTTGTGGTGCACGGGCTTCTCGTTGTGGTGGTGTCTCTTGTTGCGGATCATGGGCTCTAGGCGTGCAGGCTTCAGTAGTTGTGGCATGCAGGCTCAGTAGTTGTGGCACACGGGCTTAGTTGCTCCGTGGCATGTGGGATCTTCCCGGACCAGGAATCGAACCCGTGTCCCCTGCATTGGCAGGCAGATTCTTAACCACTGAGCCACCAGGGAAGTCCACATTTTTTTTTTTTTTGATCGTTCATAAGGTATACTATCCTGTACGCCTTGGGATGACCATGATTATGGGAGATTTTTATTGTACTGCCAAAAAATACTAGTAAATAAGACGCCCAGGTACAGAAGTTTGCTGTGTTGAATGTTATCAACCTTCACTTGCCTTACAAGTATTATTAACTAGTTTCTAGACCAGAATGTTCCCATTAGGCTACAAGTACTTTCACACAGCATATAAAATGCACATCTTGAGCTGAAAAATAAGAAATCTGATCTACTCCATAGTAAAAATTTCTAATTGCTGAATTTTTCACACATTTTTAATTACATGATATATTACAAATGTGAGAAATGTCACCATCTCTGGGTCTATAAAGTGATGACTGTGACTGTGTATATTAAACACAAAGAGAGTTAAGTAGCAAAAATAGTTGTCCTTCAAAGGAATAACTTTAGAAACTCATACTGATTCCAGAAATACTGAGTTTATTCAAAATATCTTTGGACTTTCCCTCAGAAATGCTGAAAATCCATGCAAGAAAATTACATCAATGCTTTACAAGTTAAATTTCATTTTTGCTTAAAAACAGTACTACACAGATAGATCACCTTCTGTACTTATCAGTTTTGCTTTCAAGAACTTTTGGCTAGTTCTCAAAATTAAATGCAACTTCAAAGCACACAAATTTATCATCATCGAGGACATTGAAAGATTTTTAAAACATTTACAAAATGGGAATGTTGAGAAAACTTTTTAAACAAGGACAGCAACATTGGGAGTACGTGTATGGATTCCAGAAGGACTGTTCAGAAGCAAGAGATTCTCATTTGGCAGGATATGTTCTGATGGGTTTCTTTTTATAAAGCTGTCATCTCAGGTGTACCATCTGCAGAACTTTCCTAATTCTGTCAGACAAGAACATTTTCATCATTTCCTCTGTTCTTAAGGAGTTTGACAAGCAATAGAGATCAGGGTAGAATTTGGGAAAGCTACACATTTGCATCTCAGGTAAAGGAAAAAGAAAGGGAAGAGAAAACAGGAGAAGATAAGCACGAAAAGGCAAAGTAGGAGGAATTAGTTACTATGTTCAAATATTTCCTAGATACTGTTTTAAATATTCTTGTTGGTGACAGTTATTATTGAACATTTAACATGAGCCAGTCACCATGGTTGTTACTTGACATATAATGTCTTATATAATTCTTTTAATAACTGCATCTAAGGGAGGTGTCCTTACCAGTCCTTTATGGGTGAAAAGGTGGGGAAATTTTTTTCCTGTAAGTAAATGGCCTAGACAAGATTCAAACTCACGTTTCTCTGATTCCAGAGCTAGTGATCTATTAAATTGTACCAAGAAGCGAACAGA
The DNA here is from genome assembly GCF_965194825.1 of Balaenoptera physalus. Taxonomy (NCBI): domain Eukaryota; kingdom Metazoa; phylum Chordata; class Mammalia; order Artiodactyla; family Balaenopteridae; genus Balaenoptera; species Balaenoptera physalus. Next base: position 90,229,015 of record NC_138890.1, on the reverse strand, counting down.
AATCAGCATCTCACTCATTTTTAGTAAGATGGCAAGTTTAGATACAACTAAATCTCTCACGGGATTAGGACCATCTGTTTGTCACTCTAAACCTGTCACTCCGAACCTGTCTCATGTGGTTTCTGTGGATTCCATCGTGTACCTTTATTTTAGACTTGGCCCATCTTTTGAGATCTCAAAGTACATGCTTGGGATCAAGGGAACCACAATTAGATTGAAATTAGTCATTATGGTACTACTTAGTACTGTTTTATTTGATTGATTAACTTTCATTTTAAAACTGTGTAAATTTTTTCCACAAAGGGTTTTGGTCCATGTCTGTTTTCCCCATGACCTTAATACTTTAGTGCCATGAAAAGCAATCATTAAGAATTAATTACCTTAACTAATGAAATACCCATTGAATGGAAAGAGTTGACACAGACTAGTGCTGATATTTTTCTACAGATCATTATTGCCATAGGTTTTCCATTCTTTTCTTTTTCTCTCATCCCACACATCCTTTCCTGCTCATCCTTTGTAAACTGAAATAAATGGAGCAAGAAAGCAGAAAGTCTTCCTTCCACTGGCCTCTGACCCCAGATAACCACGCAAACTATTTTAAATGGTTATTTTCCTCCAATCTCTGTCATGGATGTTTTACCTATGGTTTTAGACATCAAGTCCTTGATAGTAGGACCCATGTCCAGCTAAGTGTTACACTGGATCTCCACCTGACCAAGTGTGACCACCATACCCATCAGAAGCAAAAGTCAGACCTGAGGTCCTGCTCTTTGTCTTAACATTATTGTGATGTTATAATCATGTTATTTTGGTACTGTCAGCTGTTATTGTACCTGGTGCACAAATAAATTGTTGGGTCTCCTAGTCCATGGAATTAGGTCCATTGGAATTGGAATGCACCTACATAGATTTCAGCCTTTGGAGTGATTAAGCTTTTTGTTTTGTATGATTAAAAAAAAAAAAAAAGAAGCCTGCTTATTTCTTCTAAGAGATCTTTGAGTTTTTCCTGCCAGTCAGGTGGCAAGGGCAGAGACTTTTCTTCCAAGGCTACTTAGTCTCCTTTCCATTAGGCTTTCTTCTTCTCCATCCTTTCTTCTTCTCCATCCTTTCTTCTTCCTCCTTCCCTTTTAGCTTTCCCTCCTCTAGCTCTGTTTCTAATTCCCTGGGGAGGCCATCCAGGGTCTGTCCTGTATGAATCCAGTTCCCAGTTACTCTTTGCTGTATGAAACACCTATCATCAGTTCCTCAGATTTTAATACCTAGACAGATGTGTGTGCTCCATGAGAAGGGCTGTGGAATGCAGTATGTTGTGTGCCAAGACTAATCTTCTACTCTGTAGATGCTGGTACTCAGTCTTGAGTGGGCAATTCCCATGTAGCTTTTGCTTAATGTCTGAGTAATTGGAGAGAGAAGGACTTTGGTCTGTAATTTCTCCTTTTGTGACTTCCTCTTTTTGCACTTTATTTGAGATTACGAGTGAGTGTGATTTCAGATGTGAAACACTTAACAGTGAGTCAGGGAGATGAAATTTCACTGAAATGAAGAATGCAGGAAGAGAAAATGTGTGAAAAATCACGTTGACGGGGTTTTCTTGGTAGCTAGTAAAGCAGAGAAAGGAAATTCCCACACAGCAGGCTTTAATAAAATAGGCAGGCAGCGAAGTCAGACTGTGTGAGATACTGGTGAGGAATATAGAGATGGATAGTGAGTGAAGGAATCACAGGGCCCTATCAGACGTTCTTTCTCTGCACCTAATTTACTCTTTAAATGAGTTTCCAGATGAGAATTGTTTTCCCATAAGTTTGCATCAATAGATTTATGAGCATGATTGTGCATTTCCCAACACAAGGGTTAACCAAATATTAGGCAGTATTATTGTTTGGTATTTGTTTTCCAATCCCAAGTATAGTTTATGTAGAGTGGACATTTATGTCTGTGTATACCAAACTCAATATATGGAAATTCAGACTCCCAAAGGAGATAAAGCAGGACGTGGTCATTATTTAAGGAAGATATTCATCATGTGATTGTATTAAAGACACATGCTCCTTAAGGACTTAAAAATATCATTTGATTTTCATACAACTTTCCTGGAATTTTTGTATTTACGACATCAAGTGAGCCTATTCCCAAGATAAACATGGAAGTCCTATTTCCTTGTTGCCTGAGTCACCTTATCAAGGATCCACCATTTACTTGGTTTGCTTATGTTTTATATTCTTTTCCACCTACCAGTTTGTAAGATTCTTGACACAAGACCATTGTTTTTCTTCTTCCTTGATGTATCACACACGCTTAGTACATTTTGTGGCATGTAATAGGTGCTCAATAAATATTTACTGAATGAATGAATGATCTTGGGGGATGGGGAAAGTTTGCTTCACATGAGTAAATCACCTAAGCCAAAGGTGGCAGCTAGCCCAGAGCTCCTTGATCTAATCCCCCATTATGTCAGTGGCTGTCCTTTGAGTCACTGCCAGGCAGGCTGCAAGAGAGTAGGAACTGGGACAGAGAGTGGCCTTACATGCCAGAGCCTGGCAGGTTCACATAGGGAATTCTTTGCCTTTAATACATGAAATATTGGTGGGGATAACAACCGTAATGTTTACCTTTTTGGAAACTTCTGCTGAAGGCCCTTCCCAAGTTGAGGTTTGTGAGAGAGTCAGAAGCTTCCAGAGCAAGGGCCTAGCAACTTTAGCCTCAGCCAAGTGCTTTTTAACTAGTAAGTGGCTCAGAAGAGGCAAAGCAGCAAATTCTGCTGGTGACCGAAGCCTGAAACAAATACTGCTGTTAGCAGTGTAAGGTCACTTGACAACAGTGTCTGTCACTCTGAGCTTCCCTTACCTCCAGGGGACACCGTGAGCTTAGGCACGAAGTAGGGATAAAATGCCTATTTTAGCTGAAGATATCTGTTAAAAGAGTGGAGAAAATAGGCTAACCTCTGTGCCCCTGCTTTGCACTTGGTTCTGGTGAGAGAGGAGGAGAGGCCCGCAGCTCCTGCTGTTCTCAGTGGGGTCCCTCCAAGAGCAGTTCTTGTATTAACCACTTCTCTGTTTTGTCCCCATCTTGTTATCTGTTCTTGTTAGAATCTTTATTATTCATGGATGCAAAAAAATCCCATCATTAAACCATCATAAATATTCATAACACTTTGCAATTGTGTGCATTTCATTTAGCCACTTGGCAAAACTCTGAAGTACCAAGAGTTTTAAGGAAATCTGGCTAATGAGACCAGAGCTCAGGAAATGCAGGGTGGCTTTTCTACTCTCTGTTATTTGATTTCCACCTGAAAACAAATGTAGACTATAAATAATAATTAACAGAGATAAGCAGGGGTGGCGTTCCCTTGCAGTGAAGAGCCGCACGTTCCTCGGCTTTGTCTTGATGGTGCTTTTGTGTCAAGCGGAAGATACGGGTAAACACTGTACTACCAGAGAGGGGCTCACGAGGCTGCAGTGCTAATGGATTTATCCAGGAGCCTACAAAGGCCAGATAAACCCCCTGCTTTGGTTAACAGGGATCTCTCTTCTCATGTTCTGTATGATTACTGACATCAGGTTGGAGTTGAGATAAGCATGGCTCCTTTCTTGGTCTTATTATAGTAGACAGCCATCCCATTTTAGTGTCTAAGAAAGAATTATATCCATCTCTCTCCCTTCTTCTAATCCAGTTTATCTAAACTGTGCACTCTCCATCAGTACTGAGAGCTTTTCACGGGAGTCAAAGAGAACCCAGCAAACTTTGGCAGCAGCCAAGTAGAATTGGAATAATGTGTTCCCCACGGCCACCCCCTCCCATTCAGAGCACACAGATTCAAACCAGTGGGGGCATCTTTTTGTTTTGTACCAAAAATTCATGCCTTGAAACGTTTCTTTCCTGCCTTTTCAGCTTAAGGATTCTCACCACTGAAAAGGAATTTTTAAAAGGTATGAGCTTGTAGAGAGAAAATATTTATTCCAATATGTGTCATGGGCCTTGCCTGCACAAGTTGAGGATTCCTCCATGCCATTCTGACAGCATTTATGTTTGATAATGAGATTCATTCCCTGCGTAACGGCTACCAGGTGCTGGAAAATACTGGTACAATCGAGACTGCTCAGCAGGTTCTGCTTTCCCTGGGGAGCTTGTGCTTAGAAACAAGTTACCACCAATCCAAGTATTAGCCTGGCTGCTCGTGTGCGTCACTTTGTTAAGGAAATGTCACGTGTTAATAGGAGAGTTCTCCTGATTCCCAAACAGAGGACCAGTTAAAGAAGGTTCTGCTTGGTCTGCTCCTGTGGAATTAGAGTGGGTCCTTTTTTCCACTGTTGATCATTGAGCTCATTTGCGGTGGTGTTTGGCAGTTGTCTCGTTATTTGTTGGCCCATCTCAAATACTCTCTAATTGGAGATTTAACTCTTGTAACTCCTCTCTGTACCAACTGATACGGGGTATCAGCAGGGAGAAGAGGCTCTTTTCACCATTTTTTACATTGACCCCACCAAAAGAAAAAAAAGTACAAGTCTTCAAGAAAATCACGTGTGTCCTTTTATATAATTCATTGCGTCAATTTAGATATGGTGACCTTTGAAATATGGCAAATTTCTTCAGTACTATAACACTGAAATTCAAAATCAGGTTTTGAAAATTCTAGCAGTGTTAATTACTCCCTCTGCGCTTCCATTGCACTTTCTTCGTACCCCTCTTATCCTATCATATTTGTTTAATAGACTATTTTGCTTGCAAGGAACTATGATTCACTCAGGCTAGCTCAAATAATGAGGGCTTATTTTAAGGATGTCTATGCCAGTAATGGAATCAGAATCTCATGAACACTTCAAAATAGAAGCCAGATAATGACCAGGCATTACAGTGACTGGAACTCGAAAGTGGTCCTGGGTTTAAGGAAGCAGCTGTATGGAACTGAGCAGGTAAAAGTTAGGGCTTTGCTAGAAGAAATGTGACCAAACTGTTTTCTGTATATCTGCTCCTTTTTTGTTTATCTCTCCCCAGCCACCCTTGCTTCTAACTCATTCTATTTATATTATCTCTCAAGAGGGCCATACTAGTTGTCCTGGGTAATTACTAATTAGCAAGTAAAGGCAGAGATGTTTTTTCCTTGCAAGGACAAATATAGGACACTGACTAGCCTTTGGATTGGCTGCCTCTGAGTCAGGTGCCCAGTCCTTGTCCAGTCAGCTGTGACCATGGATGTGAAGACGTCGTATATGACATGGCTTCCGAGGGCTGCCTCCTTTGGTTTCCTTGGAAGAGACTGTGGATATGACAGGCCCTATAACTGATATGTACAGCCCATAATGACTGGGAGCCTTACCTGGATGAAGCCAATCAGTCTCCTATTAAAAAATACCCACAGTGCTTAGCACAGGTTCTGGCATATAGTAGGTGCTCCATAAAATATAGCTAAATGAATAAGCGAATCTTAATATTTTTTCTTGGAGCTTGTTTTAGGTGGAGTGAAATAACTTGCAGTCTGCCTGTGATTTGATATCATTTATTTGCCAACAGCATCCCTGCTGGATTCTGGATTCTAAGGCACGGTGTATCTTACTTTCCCTCTGTCTTTTCCAGTAGATTTTTTTCCTTGATCTATCAGAACCAAGCCATTGTGGTAGAGTCAGCAAGTTAGTATTCTGTGACGTGAAGTCTTAGTCAGCTTAGGCTGCTATAACAAGTACTATAGACTGGGTGACTTAATAAAAACTTATTTCTCACAGCTAGAGGCTGAGAAGTCCGAGATTAAGGTGCCAGCATGGCCATGTTCTGGTGAGGGCCTTCTTCTGGTTTGTAGGTGACTGTCTTGCTGGGTCTTCACATGATGGAGAGCAGGTAGAAGCAAGCTCTCTTCTGTCTCTTCCTATAAGGACACTAATCTCATCATGAGGACTCCACCCTCACAACCTAATCACCTCCCAGAGGACCTATGTCCAAATACCATCACACTGGGGGGGACTAGGGTGTCAACATATGAATTTTGGAGGGACGCAAACATGCAGTCCACAACAAGGCTAAATCTCATTTTAAGATGAGAAACTTGCTGTGATTCCAGCTGTTTTCTCTAGTTCCCTGGAGTCACTTTCCGCAGGAGACTAGAATAAATCCCCACTAACTTCCATGGGAACAAGTTGTTCTGAGGAATATAAATTTGTATTCTGGTTTCAAGGAGGTCTGGGCCTGTTTCTTTAGAGGGAAGCCTGAGATCCTTCCTCACAATGTGAACTCCCCTGACGGTGTGCTCTACAAGGCCATGGACAGATGTCACAGATGTTGGGGGTAGGGGTTAGGGCGGGCATGGGTCAGCCCCCTCACAGGGATTTCAGGCACACTGCGTGACTATGCTTCAGTCTCTCATGTAGATTTCTCAGTGGGAGGGTCTCCAGATGACAACTGCACCAAGATTCTGTGACCACAGTGGGCAGCACAGACGTGCAGTACCAGTTACAGGATTTTGCTAGACAAAGGCTTTTTCCTTATGTCACATCACATAATCATCATTCAGTTGTTTCTGTCTATACATCCATAAAACTTGATCAGGGCAGAGAATGGGATTAGAAGCAGAGAAAATATTGTAGTGAGTGGAAAATCAATCTTCCCTTTTGTAAATCACCCACCAAAAAAGTGAATGTCTGTTCCTTTGAGGTAGGTTCTTGGTTCTTCCCATATTGCTTGAATGGAAAACATTTTCTGGTACTTGGGGGGCTGCTGCTCACGGCCACCCACTGCACACAATAACTAGGCTTCCTGATGACTCCATTTCTGCTGATGCTTTTGCTTCCCCATGGCATTCTGGGGAGTTTTGGTCAGTTTCTGTGGAAATGTAGCGCTCCCCCACTCTTCCCTCCTCTCTATGGAGCTGTCAAAATTTGGGCCAGAGCAGTGGGATGTGTGAGCCGGCTGTGAACAACTTAGCAAAGGAGCCTGGTGTCCTCAGTAGACAGAGTAGCTGGTAAGTCTTGTGGACCGGATCGATGATAAACGGAAAAAAAAGAAAAAGCCGAACTAAGAGATGAGGACAGCCAAACAGATTCCAGCTAAAACTGATTCAGCTTGCTAATGAATCCTCTAGCTGGTACTGAATTCTCCTCACTCCTCAAATCAAGTTAAAAACTTGATTCCATGCCAGTTACAAGGGGCAGAGCTGTCACTTACCGCGGAGATTAACTTGCTTTGTTGAATACTGACAGGGCCAGGGACGGGCAGGACCCACACAGAATGCAGGGCACTCTAATTCATGGTAACCTCAACTCTGAGGTAGAAGTGAATTGAGGGTTTGTAATTTGCACTGGTGTCCGGTCCAGACTAAGTTAAACCTAGAGAGAGAGTTCAAGGAAGTCCTCTATGGGTCCTCGTGCCATGGCTAGTCAGCCCTTTGGAGGTACAGATCCTAATCCCCTGGTGCTCATAGCCCACACCCTCCTATTTAGCCAGCTAGACCGATCAAGCAAGTTGTAGGCCTGAACGCTGATGTAACGATGGCTCTGTCCGCCTCCAGAACTTGGGGTACTCTGTGGGTGGGCAAGTCAGCTGAGTTGAGGAAAAGACACCAAGGATTCAAAATGTCAAGTGATTCTCCCTGCCAGTGTAGAAACTTTTCCATTTACAGCTGGGCTCTGGGAAATGATCCACACTGTGGTCAGATCTGTGAACACCACAGGACCTGGCTGGCCATCCCCTAGCAGAATTTCTTTTAACCACTAAGTTTTTGCCCTATGGCTTTAGATGTTATCAGATTGATGTTTAAATGTATCTCAAGTGACCCTCAGTGTCCTTACACTGCTTTGCGTAGATGATGTCAAGAAAAAAAGTGCTGTGAAAACATAAAATTAGAAAAAAATGTGAAAGTGTGAGTGTGTGTATGTGGGTCAGGGGAAAACGAATGAAAGAGGAGATGATACAAATGATTCTTCTCTTAAATTCTTCCTACGTTTTAGATAGGTTTGAATACGCACAGAAACTGGGACTATCTTGAGAAATTACAGAATTAAAGTTTTGTTTAAAAAGTCCACTTTTATAATAAAACAGACAAGAAGATTTGGAGAAGTTACCTAGTGCCCATCTCCCAATTGTACTGCGTTAGAAACTTCTCAAAGACGGGATAAACATGTCATTTGTTTTCCTTTTGCTGGAGCTCTTAATCAAGTTATTAGGAAGGAAGAGTAACAGACTGGGGCCCTCTGTCCAAATTTTGGATCAACTTGACTCTGGATCTTTCCCTGGGCTACCTGACTTAAGTCGCTTTCTTCTTGTATCTCCAGGGAAGAATGATGACAATCCTCCTTTCCATTTAATTCTTCCCAAGCTTGTTGGAAAGAGCCATTAGTTTATGTTTTCTTCTTTATGCCCGTAAGATCTTGGGATGAAATACTCTCAGTAAACCACAAAGCCTATTACTATTTTAAGTACCTGCATCTTCTAGGAGAAGGAACACGCTGTGACTCCCTGCAGGAGAAATAAATGGAGTCAGCTTGCTGGCTGGCACACTGTCTTTAGGAAAGAATAAAAAAAGACACAGAACTTCTTGTTCTGTCTACTGCAGAAAATGTGTCCAGATCTAGTAAAGCAAAGCACAGATTTCAGGGGAGTTATGTGTTCCACACTCTCTGCTACACAGATCAGGGTTTTTGCTGTTTGGCCCAACAGAATAAGCTCTGAACACAAAAGGAGAGGATACTAGGGTGTTGATAAAATGCATTTTCTAAGATGTGTGTAGGGAGAAACATGTTCTTTCTCTTATTTTAGTGACTTGTTTCATGGCTGTGATGGAAAGAAAATGACTTTGGCTACTTGCATCTCAAATGATACATGCAGTTTGAGGGATCACCTGGCACTTGTGAACAAAACAGCATGCAAAAATATTTTGTTCTGCTTTACCATTGTAATCTTAGAGATTTTTTTTGGTCCCTCTCTTTGTGTTCTTGTCAAGATCGACAAGCATCCGTGTGTTACCAAGTGACATGAAGTTCTTGCTTGAATAATCATGACTAAAATCCAGGATATCTCAAAGCACGTTATTGACTCAGGGAGCCACCCAGTAGATTGAATTCTTCTGAATTAACTCTCAGTGACAGCATCAGGGGTAGTGCTTTTACCCCAAATTGTCAGGTCCTCCCATGTCCGCACCGTGGCTCTGATGCTGGCATCTTCGTCCCAGGGTGTTGTGATAGAGGTTGTTACTAAAAATGTTTCTTTTATTAATGTTACAGAAACCCCCGTATTTAGGACTTAAACTGAGTCAAAAAGCAGGCAGCAAGAAGAGGAACTGAAAGTTCTTTTTATTTGACCTTCCTTCAGGGTGGACACTAAGTAGTGCCATTGCTGGGAGTAAGATGGCAGAACTCATGGGACACTTAGAATGGAACCAGGGGTGATTTTTTTAATGAAAACTAATGAAATCATGCTTTAATCTTAGAGCGTACTGCAGTTCTTGGGAAGAGAGTATGATGATCTCCGACGGGAATTGTCAAAAGGGTCATTATGTTGGGATGTGCTGTACTTGAGGCCTTTGGTCCCCTTCCTTCTGCCACTTCAGACATCATATATAGGAAGGGCTTAGAAGCTGCTTTCTGTTTGGAAAGGGGAAGGGAGGGAGGGAACTTGCCTGGAAGCAGCATTTGTACAACAAGCTCACTGTTTTTACTTAGGTGCTATTTTTTTTTTTAAGAGTGGCTGGCGAATCACCCCTTCCCCAAAGCAAATGAACCCTCGGTGATGCTCTTGACCAATTCCTTGGGCAATGCAATTTCTTGCCTTTTTAAAAGAATCTTGTACATTCATTTATCATCCATATTTTAAAAAGGACACACAATTATTGCAAATTTACTGCTTACAGGGTCCATCAGCACTTACAACTCCATTTTAAAAATAGGCACACATATGTATTTAACCACTGAACAACTTGACCAATATAGCGGAATGTATCAAACTAAACACTGACGGAGAATATCGGCCTGATTAGTTATTTGCAATCATTTCCAGAAGCACTTGTTTTCCAGAGGGATTGTGCAAAAATCATCATGCTTTTCACAGCATTTTTGCCAGAGCTTTCCTGAAGTACGCTTATGTTATCAGCAGAATACGGAACTAAGCTTTGCAAACAATCTCTAAGAAACTGTTTTGCCAATAGTTCCTAAAAAACTGTTAGAATGGTCAATGAGCAGTTCATCAGAATTATCTTGAACTTCCTTTATGGCACCTAGGTTATATACATTCCTATAATAAGAGGTGAAAGATTCTAATCATTATCACTGGAATAAGAGATTCAAATACTTATATGTGTCTTACTCACCACAATTTCTCCTTTGATTCTTTTTGTGTAACAACTTAGGTGACTCAAGAATTCCAAATACTTTGCTACCAAAGTGTGGTTCTTGCAGCACTGCTCATGTCCTATCTCCGGTCCTGCCTGCTTTCCCGTTACGTGTGCAGCACTATCGATCAGGAACTGGCCTCTTTAATCAGGGACTCACAGTCACTTTCAAATGATCTTAGTCCCCACTTTTGCACGTTTTACACTTTATCCCTTTGCTCTAATCTAAGAAAATGTAGGCTTCATCTTGGCTGAGATCCTGGACAGCTCACAATTCAATGTAGATACAGTCTCAGCTTCCAGGACAGGTGTATGATTATTCTCTAAAGCAGAATCTGAAGTTGTCATCTTTTCATCACTTCCCCTACTTTCTTAGGGCACTAAGATGATTCCTCTGGACCAGTCTCCTCATAATTTGCTTCAATGATACTCAGGTTTTCTCATCTCCAGAGTCACCTTTGTAGCTACTATGAAAATTGACTCCATGCACTTCACTGTCCTTTTTAAGCCCACAGTGCTTTTTAACCCACCAAGATTTCTATTTTGTAAGAAGCTCTTAACCCCATTTTGACAAGATAATTTCCTTTAACTCTAAGCTTTCTAATCTGAAAATCCCGATCTTTTTTTTTCACTCACTTTTATCTTTTAAAAATATCTATCTCCTCTCTCATTTATGTATAATAAAAATGCTTGAATTTTATATTTTCTCTATAAATCGTTACTGTTATGTTTACACGTAATGTCTGCCTTGTGTTGTAAGCTTTACAAGTACAGGTTGTAAACAGTAACTTTATTCTGCATAGCGCTGAGCACAATGTCATGATCACTTAAATGCTTTTGATGATGATGGTGATGATGATAATGACCACGTAATGCTGTTCTGGTTTGAAAATATCACATAGGTAGTCCAGTACATCTTTTTTTAATGAGTTGTTCCTCATTCTATAAAGCTGTCATTCTTCATTAGCAAAAAAGGTTACAGTAAGTTGTAATTAGTGTTTAGTGCCCTGTCAAATAATTAAGTATAATAAAAAGCTTTCAATGAGTTTAATGTTAACATGGTATAATTAAAGCCAAGTCTTGAAATGCATTAGGTGTCTATTTTGTCAGACATTTGATGCTTTTTCCCTCTCCAGATGAAATTCTCAAATTGTGCTTATAGCAATGTCATCATCAAAGACAAAAAACTCACATCTCTCAGATGCAGAATGGGCTTCACAGTGTCCAGCAAGGGCAATATTTAAAAAATCAAAGCACTTATACAACCTTGTTATTAACTGATAAGGAAAGTGAGTCCCAAAGATATTGTGTGACTTGCCCAAGGTCACACAGCAGTAAGTTAATTTTCCTTGGTAGTGAGAATTGTGGCTTGGGATTGTACTGAGGTGATTACTGTCGTTACTGTCATTCTTTCTTTCTTTTGGAAGTATATTTTCTGTAAAATTATTTTTATCTTTTTCTTGATGAGGTGAAAAAAATAGATAAATACATGCGAAGTAAAAGAACATAATTTGTGTTTAGCTCTTGAATTTAACACTTGTTTTAGGATGCAGGGCTTGTCATAGTGCCTATTTTAAGGCTCAAATACTGAGACAAGACTGAAATCTCACCATTTTCTCATCAGAATAACTGGAATGTGCCTAGATACTTGACCATTTCAAACCCTGCACATTCTTTGACCTTCTCAGGCCTTCTCTTGTGCATGTCGTATTATCTTTTCTGTCCACAAAGATTTTGAAAAAATCAGCAGAGTACAAGTAGCCCCTGAAATAAAGGCGTCATTCAAGGAACAAAGAAGTAGAAGGAGGGCTCCACTTAAAATGATGAAAATCTTTAATTTTTATTTAGGTATACTTGTACGGACACGTGTATATACAAATACAGATCGTATGGGTTTGTTTGTGTGTGTTTTTTTTTTTTTTTTTACATTTTCTTTTACGTTTATATAATGTCAGCATTTCAAAACAGCACTCGATGAGTAAGTGCAAAGGAACTGCAAAGCGGGCAGTACAAGCACAGGACCACACGGAGCTGGACTTCACACCCAGACGCACACACAATGAGTGGCTTCAATGGGGTGTCAAGAGTAAGCATGGAAAGCGGATTTGGACTCATGGGTAACCTCCAACATGCCAGCATCTATTAAACTGTACAGACAATGGGAGCAAGCCCATTGTAGGGAGATTTGTCTCACATCCGAGCAGCTCTGGGGCAAATGCATGGGAAAAACTCAGTGATGCCAGACCAGAGACAGACCTGCCCATTCACGGTTCTGAGGGAAAACCAAACGTGGGAGGAAGGCGAGAGACAGAAAAAGTAAACATAAGAAATAAAAGGGGGGGCGTAGGCAAACGGGGGTGTTGGTGGAGGTGGTTTCCAAAAGAAAAACTAGTGATCACAGCTCTGAGAGCAATGAATGGAGGGTAGGGGTTTAAACTGTTTTTTGTTTTAAATTTTGGGGAAACTAATAAAAATGGCTGCTGCCGTTGCTAAGGCACCAGAGACAAAGTCCCTGAAAGTCCACAGGTACTGTGTGACTCTTCCTTTCACAATGACTCAGAGAGAAAGATCCCCCATTTAACCTTCCTAAATGAACTGGTTTGAAACCTTTCCCATGCTTGGGCTGCACGTGATACTGACAAGACTCTTCCTGGGGAAGAATGAAAACCACCACAAACAGAAAACCAAACCAAAGTACAGAACCGTTACTAAATTCCCTAAACCTTTTCAAACCAACATGCTGGGGGGAAGAACACCACAGGACTCCAACATCAGACCTTGAAAACATTGAGGACAAAATGTTGATCAAAAAAGTCATGTTGTTTCAGGTCCCAAGATGGTGGAGTCTTAAGATTGGGAAGGCGACGACCACACGTGAGTCCTGTATGGAGCAGTGTCTCGGCCATTTGTGACTCTTCTTAGCCACGTCTACATTGGATGTTTCAAAGCCTCAATGCATGTTTTGTATCCTGAAAGACTATTGTTCTCACTTACAAAAGACATAAGAATCAAATTAATACTTTATTATCAAACACTATATACAACAGAGGTTGCTAATAATACAGAATTTAAAGAATGCAGTTTTTTTTAACGTTTTACTTTTCTTTCCTCTGCCACCCAAGAAAGTACAGTACAAAACAATAGTCTAAACTAACACGAACTATTACCTGGTCTATTAAAGGATACACGGTATCCACTAAACAGACAGATCCTTATTTTCCCTGCTTCGTGTTGCAAAGCCCTTGGCAACCAGGGGCAAAGGTCGCTGGGGTTTGACTGACTGGGGCTGAGAGGCAGCAAAGGCTGCCCTTCATACTTTTGAATTGTTTTTGAAATTAAAAGCTGCTACAAAGTTGCGTCGACATCCTCCTAAGCCCCCTGAGGGTTGTAACACCATCACAAAAGGCCACCAGCACTTTTTGGACAAGATGAAAACTGCATGATACCAATCGTCTTCTTGAAAACTCCATGGCAAGCGTTACCTACAATTACGTCACTTTTAGGTAGAGAAGCACATTGTCTACTGGTGTGGATAGTCTTGCTTTTTTTTTTTTTTTTTACATTTAATTTGTAGCGGCACAGTGGTGAGGGGGTCTAATTTCACTGTTAAAAATGAAAGACAATGGCAGAGAGGGCCATGAGTAATTAATTATTTTATCATTTGTTAGAGACAAATGCTAGAAAAACCACAGAAGTCACCATTTCTAAAATGAAATTAGCACTGATAACGTAGTTATGACTAACTGGAATCATTACAGGATCATTTAATTTCCTTGTGGTCATAGAACATGCAATATTATTTTGGTTCTATTGATCCATTTTAGAAGGCATCTTTTTCCCCCTACCCAAATCCCACTGGACCAACAAGCCTGTAACTATTAATAAAAAAGAAGTATTACTAGATATTACTGAGAGTTCTGAGTATATAAATAGTTAATGCAAAAAATAATCCAATGCTGTGAACTTTTGTTTCAGTGAAATCGTGGCTGCCTTCTGTGATAAGACTCTGCCACTCCAGAGAAGTTCCTGATGTCTGGGGGAATAGGATTTAATCGGAGAGGCTGGCAACCTCTCACATGGTTCCAAGTGCGAACAGACCCAGCATTAACATCCACTCCAAACGGATTGGGTAAGCCCAGATTACATTTCAACATGTGTACAACTCTCCAGCGTGCAGCGCCTTAACAGCTGCCTTTCATTCACATATCTCTGTAATTCAGAACCACTCACAGTTCTTAGCAAATTCCCATTCATGAAGTCTATCCATAATATGACCCCTCTTTTTTAACATGTACATTAAAAAAAAAAACCCCAGTATATTAAAAATTCCTTATTGTGCTGGAACGCTTCCAGTTTTTCACATCTTACACGATCATTGCATTTATTTTTTGTTTCGTTTTGAAAGGCATGGTTTCTATTGACATGTCCTGCAATAGCAAAAAAGGCTTGATTTCTTTTCTTTTCCATTGGTCTGACACTTTTCCCTGTCTAGGCTTTGGAGTTCAAAGTTCGTGACAGCCTCACCAGTAGCAACCCCCAAGGCTTGCATTTCCTGGTAATCGACTGGGAACATCCCTGTTGGCCGTGCTGATTTCCTCTCCTCTTGCCCACCCCTACAATGAAACAGGGCAGCCCCCCCATATTTCTAAATGTATCAAGGGATACCACTTTTTCTCACAAGTTTAAATAGGACAAGCATATATACTCACTCTCAGCATAAAGTATATCTAAATAATGTATATTCTATTCTAGTGGATTTTTAAAAAAATAGTTTGTTAAAGTCTTTGGGACTCCATCTTGTTTATCTCCCACAGATAAACATATGTTCCCCCTACGCTTCAGGCTGTGTCAGAAAGGGAAAGAATATAAAATCAACTCTTGAATTTTTTCGTTCCAAACTTTGGAATTTTTATTCCAAATTTCCCTTTAGCCCTCCCAAGTAGTATTGACTCTTCTGGGGACAGGGGTTTGTGTCTGAGCCCCTGTAGTCATGGAGTGTGGAGCAAAGTGTGGGTATGAGGGTGGGAGTCAGGGAAAGGCCACAGCACACTGGCGCTCCAGCAAAGCCAAATTACATCTCCTCTGGCCACTGACACCCTTTCCTTGGTACATATTGTTCCCCCAGAGGAGTATCCAAAGCTATTCCATATACACTCATCAACCCTGGCTTGTCAGCCTCGGGGAAGGTCACTTTATTTGTAAAAATGCCTCTTTCAGTTTCTTAAAAAAAAAAAAAAAAAAAAAAAAAAAAGTTGTAGCACCATGGTGATCTGTATTCAAAGGAAAAAAAAAAGTCTGGTGTGCGCTGCCCAGTCACCAAAAAAATTAATTAGAGGCACTCACACATATATATCCCCCACCCAACGTAGTGTGTTTTCACACTTGCTCTGTGCTAACATTCCGGCACTCGACCCGCCTCCTAGACAAAAGGCTTCTTTTACGGAGCACAAGTTTTGCTGTCAAGAATGCTTTAAGAAGACAGTCACCTTTTAAAAAAAACAAAAACAAAAAACAGAAAACCAGTGTCTCAACCTTTCAGAAGCCTGTTCATTTACACACTCCTAGAGGAAATGGTGTAATATTATATCTATTCTTAATACCTCCCCTCTGGACTTGACATGGTGACATGATGCCCTGCACGATCATCTTACAGTCCTGAATGAGAAGGCGTAAGTAAGTATTGCATGGGAGAGGAAAACCCTCCTGGGCCTCGGCATCACCGGCTGCATCTGCCACTATCCTTCCTCGTCCACGTACCGCTGACACTGCGCTAGAGGAGGTGAGCTCTCGGAGGAGAATGCACAGGAGCAGACGACCACGGCTGTCGCTATAACCATTGGGCATTTTCATCTGGAGTCCATCTAATTTGCAAGGGGTGAGAGAAGGCAAGGGCAGGGGTGGGGTGAGGTGAGGGAGGCAGCAACTGTGTTAGCTCCCCCGGCCCCAAGTTGTTGCTTAGAATTCAGGCTGAAAGAAAGAAAACAAAAAATCTGACATCTGCCAAAAAACCAATAACAAATCCCTTCTTAGGATGAGCAGTTGGGTGGATCTCTGGTGTTCCAAGACCCTGATGTTTTCTGTGACAGGTGACGGGAGGAGACGGTGCTATAATGTCAAAAGCATCGCCAGGAGGAACAGCAGGATTGCCAAAAGGCGGCTGGGTATCCTCGGTGTTTGTGCCGCATTCTCGCCGCGGGATGGCTCGGCTGACTCATGTACGGTATCATCTGTTCAAATAGAAAGCACACATTCCAATGAGATTTCACATCCTTAATAACTCTCTTGCAGCAGCCTGCTGTTAACAGACCGCGCCACCCTCTGCAAAGTAGGGTAATGAACCTTGTGCCACCATTGACTTTCATGTCTGCATAATCACTCATTATTTACAGCAAACAAAGGAGAGGCAGAGGAAATTGGACTTTCTTGGCAATATTAATACTTTCCGTAAAAACTGAGGTGAAAAATGTGCACACACTGTAACCTTTGGCACGTGAGCTACTCGGGTTTGCTAGCAGTCAAACAAACACACCATGCACAAACTTGGTATCTGAATGTACCTTTTAAACCCAATATGCCATGGAGAAGCGAGTAACGGGGGCAGGGGTGGCAGGATGCAGTTAATGTTGGCATATTAGTGGTTAACCAGAATGGGCTGCCCTTTTTCCTCTTTTTAGCGGTTTCATAGGATTAGTGTTGAATGCCTGGTTGTTGGATGTCTAGATGAATTTTCAAATGTGAAGAATTAAATGCCAAAACAACAGCATTTTAACTAAACTACACGTAATGCTCACTAAACCTAAATAAATTGGTGCCCGCTGGCTTGCCTACAATTAGGAATCAATTATGGTGCTATTTCTATTACAAACCCTGTATCTCCAGGATTAAATTACTTGAACTTGACTATTTTTATTTTTGTCAGGCTGAAGCTGGGCACATAAATTATCAGTGTGGATGCAAATTTTCCTCTAAATAAAATGGATTAAGTGAGGTAAGCTTCTTTTATTTCGCTATAAAGTGTTCTATGAGACTGCCTCTGACTTTGGATAGCCTTCCTGAGCTGCGTGATTAACAGGCTTAACTTCGAAACAGGAACTTTGCAGCAATTAGTACCCAAAGATAGACTGGAGGCTTGCCTATGAGCCATGCTATGCTCTGCTGTTGCCGGTCTTCTTCCTTCTACCTGGCGTAACTCGTGCTCTTAGACTCAGTGATCTCTGAACTACACGTGGGGCCCCCAGTGGGATTCTTTGGTAGATTTTATTTTAGCATCAGGAGAACTTCCCGTAGGAGCTCAGCGATTGTCAGGCTGGATTCACTCTATGGTCAGTCAGAGAGAATGGGTACAAGTGAGACTCTAGTGGTTGTTCCCAATTCTGTAGACCTCAAAGGATAATCCCTAGATATCCCTGAATGACCCACCTCGAACACCTTAATGGATTAACTCTATTCTATTACATTCATTTCTGTTTTCACATCACACAGCACGTCACAACAGGGATGCTTTTTCTTTACTAGGCGGAGTCCCACTCCCTGTTATTTGTCCTAAAGCGACCAGCTTTCAGGCTCAGGCTGGCCTCTCCTTCAGGTATGCTCACGTGGGCTGTTTCTGTTCCTTACATCCACTCCCTATATGAACTTAGAAATATGTCTTCTCAGCATCGAGGCTTCTGCTCTGGAGTGCTCGTGTCATTTTAGCCTGTCCCCACGTGTAGAAGCTGCTGCATCCCTGTGTCAGATTTGCTCTCCTCTCCTGGACCTTAGCAAACCTGCATGGAATACCTATTAGCTTAGGAGACTAGAAAAGGTTAGGGAGCAAGAAGGGGAAGTTAAATGGATGCAGGGGAAAATAATATAAAGCCCCACATGATGCAGTCAAATACTTGTGGACTCTTTTCTCTGCTGTTTCTTAGCCTTGCAGATGTATTAAATCTGTAGTTAGGAGGTAGACATAAATGCCCTCAACAGCCCTGAAAAGAAAATCCAAATCACTGTCTTAAGAGCACCAACCTGTTGTTATTCGGAATAATAGAGTACTTCAGGCTTAACTGTGAAAGAACCATAAACCCAGAGGATTCCAGAGTTCATTGTGAAATACCACTTATATTCATACACCTGAAATTACATCAGCTCTTGGGTTCTTCTCAGTCTTATCTTCCCCAACACGTTACCCAGTCCTCTTCCTTGTAAAGTTTGGAAGTGCACTGAGAAAAGAGGCACCCAAGGAACACGTCGATACTCAGCTGTGAGCCTGAAGGGGGCTCGCCTCTCAGTCTGACCAGAGTGCTCAGCGAGGGCTGTCCGTGCTCTAGCCCACGCAGCACAAGGTGGGGGAATGAACCTTGCACACCTTTGAGACGGAAGCGTTTGTTTATCATGTAAGAGAAGCCATGAGGCCAATGTGCCTTTTGATCCTCGAATCATGGCCATCTTTGGAATTAGCCTTTTTCTAAGCAACCAACCCGTAAGTACCCTCTTGCCCCCAAAGGAGAAAAATCAGTCCCCTTAGGGGACCAGGGTTCTTCTCTTCTCACTGTAACACTGGTCCCGGCCCAGGTTTCTACACAGCATCCTTTGATTAAACAGGGAATCAGCGTTGGGAGATTCTACGGCCCCCAGGAAGCAAAATGAAAAACAGGCTCTTTGTTATTTAGGTAAGTCTGAGCAATTTCAGAATTCTAAAGAGGAATTCATAAGCCGAATCTATCCCAATGGAAATTACACCTAAACATGAGAGAATTTCTAAAACTTGTAACAGTGAATGTGGCTTGGAAAAAGAAAATACTTCTCTTCAGAAGCCAAATCAAGTCTTGCCTCCTGGCTACAGGATTCCACAACATGAGGGTTTCAGGGGTTAACTGAGAGAATACTAGCAATATTTTGGAGCATATTATGTGTCAGTGTCTGCCCTGAGATCATCCTGTATCCCTGATGATAGGAAACTGGCAGGCAGAGTGTACAAGCAAACAAAAAAGACAAATACATTCCAAAGACAGGTGAATTAGTATACATTGCTGAGAACATGCAGTGGAATCCTTTCAGCCTTGCTGGCTTCATAAAGTCTGGGTCTGCACTCAACCATCCAGCACAGTGGGTGCGGAGCTGCAAGTATGAATTTTCTAAGGAGTACAGGGAAGTATCAAATCTATTATTGCATTCGTGCAGCCAGGGATCGTAGTTCAACCTTGTCTTACTTTTTTAGTGAAGGTGATCACCAGAACACCCTTAAATATAGTCACAACTGACTCAGGGAGCTTCTTCCTGCAAGCACACCTGCATGCCTCTCCCCAACACACACACAGTCTAACCACATTCTGTCGAAGCTTTGCAAACTTCTATCAGTTACAGGTGTATAGATTTGGGGGCCATCATGGATTTAAATGCTCACTGAAAAAAGAGTCTGTTTCCCCAAAGACAGTGAAATATGTTCACATATGAATGCATGTTAGTATCTTGCATTTTATCATTAGTTGAATTCAAAGGTAGTTTTCCTAATGTCCGAACAGTCCTCAGTGTGCCTCTTCATTACCAGTGAAAAACATGCAATCTGTTATGTTTCTAAACAGCCTCTTGCTTTCCCGACAGGCAGTGGAATTTACCTGGAAAAAAGGTTACTGGAAAGCTCTGCCTACATTCTGCAACGGTGTGCATCAAAAACTCTTAATTCAGGGTAACTTATAACATGCCCAACCCTGCCGCTCAGCCTACACGTGACTTATGAACAAAGCCAAGATAGTAAAGTTCTCTCCATGGACATCTCTATGTCTAGCAATGGTAAGAGAATCCTTTTATACTAATGTAGGAATGGGAGTTGAGAAATATGAGTATTACACCTGGATCTGTGTGTAACTAGCTGCATGGCCTGGGCAAGTTACAAAAGGAAGAGTGTAGACTCTGGGGTCCTTAAAAGATCTCATCTCACTCACAGATCCTGTGATGGCCCAAGTCCTCAAGCTTGTGAGGAGTCTGGAACCTTGAAAAGCCACAGTAATGCTTCTAGATTTCCAGAACACAATTAAAATGTCTCCATGTCAGCACTCATTCCTTGCAACTTTCTAAAGCAGCTAACGGATCCCTGGGGAGCCACTATGGCCTCTGAGAGCTTATTGTACACACCTCTCCTCTGTGCTCTAGATAAGATGCCTGCCTTAGAAAAACAGGAATGCTCGGGGGAAAAGCCTAACTCTTCCTGTCAGTTACAACGTGGAAGCTATTGTATGTCCTGAGGCACCACATTTACTCAAGGTAAGTCTCCCTGAGACTCATTGACTGTGTGTCCCAGTAACAATACTCAAAGGATAAAGTGGACCTCACAACCTTTTAATTTCCAGGGCCATCAGAAAGGTAAGTCCTACTGCAAATAGGTGAAAAAAAAAAGTCTCTGTTTACATAAGAGGGGGCTTACAACTTTCTGGGAAGAGGAAATAATTCTACTGTCCTTAAGCTTTGAGATAGTCACAGGAGATAAGTAAGGAAACGAGTGAAGATCTCAGGCAAGTAGGGTGAGGAAAGGAAACCACAGGTAGGTGGGCATCCAGGGGCTTTGAGGCACACTCAGAGAACAGAGGATAGAGGGCTCCCCCACCTCATAATCAGTCCAGCTGCATTAAAGAGCCAGATTGAATTTATAACCAAATGGAGAGTTTACAGAGTTTACATTATCCACAGTATGCTGCAGTACAAAGGCTTCAATGATCCCGTTGGTGGGTTTTATTTTTCTTCATAGTGATGGGAAAGTTTGGGTGTATGGAAGATAGAAGCAGTAGAAAAAATTTACTTATCCTCGATACTCGTTTTGCCTCAGTTATCAAGGATCATGTTTGGCTCGACAGACTACTGCGGATACGTTTGTGGGAGCAGCAGGTGCCTGACTTTGTGGTGTTAGGAGGCAACATGATTATGCTTCTCCAGACCTATTTCTATTGACAACAGCACAAATAATATTTGAAGTAAAATGAAGTCCTTTAGATCAGTTCAATGATGCATGTGAATTTCTAGAGAAAACTAAATAGGTTGAATTAGTTGCTATTTTGTGCACTGGTCTTATGACTTTTATCCATAGGTTTGGATATAATATAAAAGTAAAGTTTTATAAGCACATACAGTAGACATTTTTTTCTGTCTTACATGAAAACAGATCCATTAATAGTCACAGTGATTCACCAGCATGCTCAGAGGATATGGTAAAAAAGTAGTGAGACGTTTAGCATTCTGATGGGGCTTCTATACTAGGATACTGCATTGTATCAAACCCATGTCAAAAAAAAGAAAAGTCATAATTTATCTAACATGCATTACACAGAGATACTGGAGGAATGAGGTAGAATATAAGTAATATTAGCATTGCTAGCAATGAGCAAAAGCAGAGCAACTGTAACATGCAAACATGCGGAGAGGAAGAAAGGAAAAAAAGTACTGAAGCACCAGAGAGAGATGCATTTGTTAAGAGAGATTCTCTAAGCATACTAACCTGCTGGTTCTAATGAATTTTCTACTTTGTCGTTAACATCGAAAACACGATCATGAACACCTATAGTTTTCATACAGCTATCTATAACAAAAATAGAGATAACAGCCAAATATGTTAGTGAAGACACCCTTAAACTCCCGTTTCTTTCTTTTTTCTTTCTCTCTAATTTTTCCTTTTACTTATGGAGAGACTGTTTTACAATCAGTGGCATGTATCCAAATGCCAATATTGTTCCCATTTGCTGTGCACGTACAACAGTCTGAGAAACAACAAGTTAGCAACTGCTGTGTACTTAAAATAAAGGCATCATGAAAAATAATGAGAAAAAATATGATGAAAACTGAAACATGGATGTTGATAATACAAAACAGATACCACACAGGATTTACAGTAAAAAAAAGTTTTACCGCTGTGAACCAGACCACACAATAGAGCATGCGCAGTGAAGCCACCCTCGGAAGCTCATTTTAGTGAACTTACTTGTTGGTCGCACAAAGACTTTGAGCTTTAGACAGGACCGTCTTCCATTATCTGGGATTGCAGAGGCTGTGGAAAAGACAAAAAGAGAGAGCAAGAGAGAAAGGAGAGACCACCACCAGATTATTCATTTTCAAATGCAAATGGTCCACAGTAAATTCTTTCATGAACAATGGGCGCTTACTCTAATTCTTCCCAGAAGATGAAAACAGAAATACTTTTCAGACTGACACTGACTGACTGCTATCGAAAGGGCTACTTTCCTATACCTATCTTTCCTTTGCAATACAATAAAGAAAGAATCATGCAAGAACATTGGTAATCTACAGAAGAATACTTTGGATTCTTATTTCAAAGGCTCTTGCGTTTAACTTGATCCGTAATCAGTTTTCTCTAAAATACGAAGATAACGCCCGAGTCCTCCTGCTTTCATAGAGAGCTCCTCCTCTGCTGCAGGAAAGGGGCCCGCAGCCACCAGAGCCCAGGGTGTAAGCGTTGGCAAAATCCAGTTAACAGTTACAAGGCCAACTTCAACATGACCTAGTTCTGCTGGGGAAAGCAAAGCTCTGTCTGTCCTGAAAGCCTGTCTGTCAGTGCTTTGCAGGTAATTCAATTAGAGGTTTTACTCAGAACTTGGCTCCACATTCTGTATGACTAAACCGAACCCAGCAACTTCCATCAAGCTATTATAAGTACAATATGCTATTGAGAAAGTACTGGGTTGCAATGGTACATTTATTTTTAAAAATTTGCCACAGAGATGGATGGAATTAATAAAGTGGGCTTACCAAAACATGACAACATGTTTCAAGTTATAAATCATTTGAGGAAGAAACTTTCTTCTCCTCTTCAAGATAATAAGACTGTAAACCTCCCCTGCGTTTGAAAGATGATCGCCCCTCAGTATACCCAGCATAACGTCAAAGGGATTTCCAAGGCAGTAAGACCCTTAACAATCACATATGTTTACACATGCATTCTAGAGATGACAAAAATTACAGAAATGAGTGCTGCATACTTTCTTCCCTATGTATTTGCTTCAAGTGTTTTCTTTGTTCAGAAAGAGCAGATGATATCAGTCAAAATACACATGGCTCACAATTAGTTTGGTAATACCCTCAGTGACAAAGCGAGGACCAGTGTTCAGTGTGCCTTCTCCCTCCTCTATTCTTACTGTCCCTCACGGTGAGCCCAGAAAACCAAAATGCTGATTTTGCAGGTGAGAGGATTCAAGATGCAAACTCCAGACTAATTTCCCAACAATCTCCTCATGTAACTCCAGGTCCACATCCTGGAGGAGAACTTATATAAAGTCAGTCACCACCTAAAAGACATCAAGCTGGAAAGGACCCCCGTGTCGCTATTCAACACCTGTTGAAAACTCTCTTAATTCTTAGACCAAAGTAGATACAGAAAAAATGTTTTCAGCCCTCCTCATCTTCGTGTTCGCTCTGACAAGCAGTTAAGAAGTGCTAACAGCTGGCTTTGCTGTAGGCTTTCATTAAATCAAAGTCGGAAAAACTCCCTCTACTGACATTTACAGTAACTAGTGTGTTATTTAGGGCACAATATTTGCACTCTGTGGTTTGATCCAGGAAATGATGTCCTTCCTGTGGACCCCAAGTGCAAATGTGCATGTCACAAATACAGTACACATAGGTGACTCCAATTCATTAGAAAAACCATGGGTTCTTGAGATAGTTTATATCTTATTTATGAGAGGTGGTGTGAAAAAGTGACACATGGATATTTACGCTGCTGTGCTTATGGATTTCTGAGCTGAGATGAACTTACTGCAAGCCTCGTGAACTTGATTTACCACATGCAATAGCTGATTTTACTGATGATACTGTAAGATATAACAGGCTCAAGGCAAGATCAAATGTTTGTTTTAGTGGGGGAACTTCTTAGAGTTAGCACACATTTTTCAGATTTATATATAGGAGAAATTCTATAAATCCAGGACATAAAAATCAATCATTGTGGGGCACGCTGGAATAACTAAACATCAACAAATGATAAACTGTCCAGGAAAAATTCAAGAGAGTTCTCTCACCAGCTCGCAAAGAGGGACAATTAGCCTTAGTTACTGGATGAGCTATATTATTCTGTACACTAAGAATATTAAATGTACTTATATTTATATAAAGACCTCTCTTCCCCATCAGACTTCTCCCTTAGTTCCTCATCTCCTCTCTATCACCAGAAAAGCTGTATGACAATGATAACGTTACTGATACCTTATGATGCTGTTTGACTATTATACTCTAATCCTTAGAAAGACTGATGAACAAAGAATATAGACATATAATGTGAGTACACAGTGCAGATTACATTAAGTCACTTGACTCTACAGCCTCCGACCTGAGCTCATGAAATCTTAACCTAAGTCGGTATAACTTGGGTTCCTTGTTTGCCACGTTGAAAAACAAAAATGATACCAGAAGGCATAAAAACTTTTCCCGTGTGTCAGCAAAACTCAATTTTTTATGCAAGCTTTAAAAAACTGGGAGTGTGGCTTTATTCCATGTCATGTTCCAGGTTTCTTAACCCCACACCTCTTGCCTGACAAATAGAGGGTGCCTTTATACCACTTACTAAGAGCGATTATTATTAATTATTAGTAATATTTGAATATATAAGGTAATATGAAAGTACTTTACTAGTCACACCTAAACAACAAAGCAGAGGCTTGAAGCATTAAAAACACAAAACAGAGGAACTGAAAAATGTAATAGTCACACAAGTAAATTTATAAAGAAAATCCTCTTGGGATCAATTATGAGCAAGATTGAAGATGGACAGTAAAAACTTAAAATGTGTCTGGCCTTTGTCAGGAGGTCGGTATTATTGATCTCTATGATTCTAGAGACACACATCATTTTATAATAGGCAACATTATTTTAGTTAAAACAATATGCTGTTTTCCTTAGAAAATTAATAGTGAACGTTTGGAAACTGATGATAGTGAATAATTACTACCATGTATTATATATTACTGCAGCTTTATCTATCCACTCAAACACTTTTTAAACTGCTGCTATGCACAGTTGCCCTGTTAGGTGCTATGGACGCAAAGATGTAAAAGACAAACTGTTTCTGTCCTTGTGCTGTGCTTATCCCAGCTGAGGACATAGGTAGGAAACACAGTTTAGGGACCAGGAGGCATCCATGTGGTAACTGAGGTTTGCATGAGCTTCATCTGGGCATGTGAGGGTGTCCCGGGAGTGTATATCAGAGGGAATTTTATCCAGGCTTTACAGGTCCTCCAGAAGCCAACCAACAGCAACTGGGACAAAAGAATTATAACATTTCATCCCTAAGTTCCCAAATTGGAGCTTTAGCAACCAAAAAGGGGTCTTCACCTGCAACAGGGGAAGAAAACCTAGACCTGAACTCTTCCTATAATGATATTTGGATTTTCTGTGCTGGAGAGGGTGTGGAGAAAAGGGAAGCCTCCTACAGTGTTGGTGGGAATGTAAATTGGTGCAGCCACTATGGAGAACAGTATGGAGGTTCCTTAAAAAACTTATAATAGAACTACTGTATGACCCAGCAGTCCCACTACTGGGCATATATCCAGAGGAAACTCTAATTCGAAAAGATACATGTACCCCAATGTTCACAGCAGCACTATTTACAATGCCAAGACATGGAAGCAACCTAAACGTCCACGGACAGATGGAAAGATAAAGAAGATGTGTATATATTTATACAATGGAATATTACTCAGCCATAAAAAAGAATGAAATAATGCCATCTGCAGTGACATGGATGGACCTAGAGATTATCATACTAAGTGAAGTAAGCCAGACAGAGAAAGATAAATATCATATGATATCACTTATATGTAGAATCTAAAATACAACACAAATGAACTTATTTACAAAACAGAAACAGACTCACAGACATAGAAAACAAACTTATGGTTACCAGGGAAAAGGGGGGAGGGAGTTTGGGATTACAATATACAAACTACTGCATATAAAATAGATAAACAACAAGGTCCTACTGTGTAGCTCAGGGAACTATACTCAATATCTTGTAATAAACTATAATGGAAAACAATCTGAAATATATATATATATATATATATAACTGAATCACTTTGCTGTACACCAGAAACTAACACAACATTGTAAATCGACCATACTTCAATAAAAAAAAAAGATATATGGATTTTAAAATAGAATTTGTCAGATTAAAATGAGAAATTCAATTCATGTCTTAAACATTTGTCACATAATCCGAATTCATATCCCTTTACTCAGTTTACTGCTGAAAATGTACATTTGGAGTCAGGAAGCTGGGAGTAGGGGTGAGGGGACCATTAAAACAAGCGCAGCCTCCCATTCCACGATCTTAATAGCAACTTTATAAATCAATCCACAGAGTCCCTTCCCCCTAATGATCTGCAAAGTACCCATCAAAACCTTACAACACATAACGAAATATAATCTAGGGGCCCTCTGGTTCTCCGTGTTTAGAGTAACCTGCTAAAAAAGGGCTGCTTATCTTCACTCTGTTGCATGACCTCAGACAGGAGCTCTAACTTCAGCCATTCCTGAAAACCTGTTTGCTTGCTCTGCTGGGGCTCAGGTGAGCACCGCTCAGCACTTATCAGCCACTTTGATACATAAAGGGGACCACATTCAATGCCTCCAAATCAGTACTTCCAAAGGCTGTATTTAGCATTGCAAATATTTGTAGCATTCACATCACAATTAACTGTGGGCCCATCAGGATGTGGCATCCTGCTTGTGGCAGGCAACTTCTGACCTAGCTCCAACAGTCCGCACCCGGTATGCATGCGCTGTGTCTGCCCCTCCCCTTGAGAGTGGGCTGGCCCTGGTTTCTTGCTTCTGGTGAGTAGAATACAGCAAAAGTGATGGGATGTCACTTCTTCGATTATGTTGTAAAAGACTGTGCCCTCCTCCTCCTTAGCACTCTCGCTCACCTTCTGAAGCAAGGTGCCATACTGTGAGATTCTCAGTGGAAAGGCCCACCCACATGGCAAGGAGCAGAGGGAGACTTCCAGACAAGCGCGTGCAAGGAACTGACGCCTCAAGTGCAACAACCCGCAAGGAACAGAGTCCAGCTAACAATCATGCGAGTGAGCTACTAATTGAATCCTTCTCAGCCGAGCCTTCAGATGACTGTTGCTTTGGGAGAGACCCAGACCCAGAGGACCTAGCTAAGCTGCCCCTGGATTCATGACCCACAGAAACTGTGAAATAATAAACGCTGTCTTAGCCACAAATTCGGGGCTTAAGAGCTAACTGACATAATGCTGTGCAATCAAGGGTTTCCCATGCCCACTTGAGGCTTCAGGACTGAGGCACCGGAGTGCACTGTGCTGAAGGCTCCCCCAGCAGCTGCTCCCTGATTCTGCTGCCACGTCTAAACAAACGCACCCCTTAGCAGTTTACTTTTCAAGCTACTGGTACAAGTCCACTTAAAACAGGCCTTGAAGAGAGGTAATTATAAACTGCTGTTGAGGAAACACTACAAGACATCTCTATTTGTTTTCACTCCAGCATTTAAAAACTGTTTTTCATTTTCCTCCCCATGCCACTTAGCTTTTGCTAATGTAGCCACAGCCTGTGCCGTTTCTCGTAATTAGCATGATGCCTCACATTAACTCCAAATTGCTGGGGGAACCTAAATGAGCTTTGATACAAGAACGTAAACTTAAATCATAAGAGAGAATGCTGTTCCTCAAATGTGAGAAATAGAATATAAAGATGGGCTTGAAAACACCGGAAATAAAAGGACTTTAAATAATAAGTTAAAATTTCTCTTCGTATCAAAAAACTCCTATTTATCTTTTACACAGACTCTCAAATTAAATATAAACATCGTGAGATTTTAAGCAACTCAAAAGCAATCAAGGAAACAAATGTTCTTCTTCATAAGGAGCCGAAAGTTTAGAAGGAGAGGGGTGAGATTCTCATATTTTCTTCACATTTTCAGGCCCAATCCTGTACTCATTAGTTCATTTTATCATCCCTCTGCCTAACCTTATTCATCCTCAAATCGTAATTCCAAAAGCCAAATCCTTCTCCTTTTCTGTGTCCCTTGTCAACCTGGGTACTTTGGGAAATTTTATTTTTAAAAAATAATCAGCTGCTTATTTTCCAAAGAAATGAGTGTGTGTGTGGGGGGCGGGTATTAAAAACACAGTTTTCCATTGTGTTTGCCACAGACGATATTTCTTAATTTGTGCAAGTCCAAAGAAAAGATGGGCTATTAGCTGTTAGCACAGCCCAGTGTTTCCTCTGTAGGTTTTCATGTGGTCTCACATACAACATAGATATATGTAAATTAGACAGGCGATGGCAGAATTAAGCATTAATATTCTTTTCACAATAAATGCTGAAGAAGTAAAGCCCATTTAAACAAATGGTACTACGGAAAATGTCTTGTAGAATTTAATGAGTCAATAAAATCCATTTTGTGTATGTGGGTGGAGGGTGGGTAACAGAAGAAGTGGTGGGAATAGGATAGAGATTAACCAAAGCCATATGGACTTCTTGGAAAATGGTTACCAGATCCTCAGGAAAAGTCTTAAAACAAAAGTTAGGCCTCTTGAAAGAAGACCCCAGCAACAACTTGCAGCTGGCTATCTGCCCTTCTTAAAAGCAGCACAATACCTAATTTTCATATTAAAAACAAAATCACCAGTTATGATGCAATACATCTCACCAGTCTACCTTTTGAGATTTAAAAGTCACGTTTTAATAACCTGCTTTTGGCCCCGGGTTTATCAAGCTTGCCCCCTAAGAGCAACCTCAGTCCCCGACTACTCTGCCCACACAATTCATCTCCCACAGCCTGCTGTGTCTCAAGACTTGAATCACTGGCAGGTTAAGGTCAAAGCCCCAGAGGTAAAACTTGGAAATGAGGTTACTAAGTAAAGGTGGAAGCGTTGGAGAAATTTAAAATATCATGTAAACAACAGATACTTTGATATGGCTCTGGGGATGTTTCTTTTTAAAAAACTAGACAAGGAAGAGGGGTATTTCCAACAATAAAATAAGGGTAGAGTGTACTCTGCAAGCTAAATCTTGGTTTCAACAACAGGGAACTGTAACAGGGACAAAAAATTAGAGCAGAGTTCAGGGTGAGAGAAGTAAAATAAGTTCCAGCTGTGCAGCCTCAGACAAAAGAAAAAATAGGCGGTACCCACCCGTCACACCCATGTCCCCCCCCCCCCCCCCCCCCCCCGCATCTCTCTACCCCCTTAGGCAAAGTTTCCCTGCAAACCCTAACCTAAGTGTTATTTAAATTCCAGCAGCTAAGCCTCAGTAGATCAATTAGTTTTTCTTAGCAACCTCAAATAAATGGCTGAGGACAAATTCTTTCCGCTGATTTCTAGGAATAAACAAATAAGACATTATCATGTTTTTGTACACATTTGAAGTGTGGGCAAACTTTTACTTGCTTTTTAAAGCACAGTGACAACAAACTTGTTTCTACTACTTATTGAAGAAGGCTAGTCCCATGTATTTTGATATCTATTAAGGCATGACCAAAAAATAACCTGGATTTCAGAGAATGCTTTTAAAATATCCTCTATAAGAAGCATTTCTAATTCTTTTTAAGAAAAATTTAAGTCAGCTTAAACCTCAGATTCTGAACCTAGACTTGATCTTCTTCCATATGACTGGCAAATTCCAGCCCACATAGGCACAGAATGCAACATAACACTTACATATCATTTGAATTGTTAACAAAACCTTAAACACGAGGAAACATATAGTTCAGTTCCTAATTGGATATTTTACTATTTTTCAAAAATTCACTGAACATCTTTGAACAGTTAGGGAAAAAAAAAGTTTCCTATTATACACTAGTGTTGTAACTATTTTCTGAGACCTGGGCTTGCCTGAGGCAGTATTACTGAAATGACTGTAGCAGGCCTTTAAGGTCAGATAGTTCTGTGTCTCTTGTTTGTGGTGATTTTGGTGAATTTCACCTGCTCTACCAAATAGGTATAATCTGGCAAAAGAAGACAGGAAAAATGATTCACTTATAAAGACTCTTCTTCAGCTAGACGCCACATAATAAAGGTAATAACAACAAAAACAAAAACTCAGACAAATGCAGAATTCCTAGAATCCCAAGGAGGAACTATTTATATTATTATTTGACACAGGGTCCTTGGGTCATCTCTGTGATGTGCTATTGGGGTGACAGTTAACTGATAAGCAATGAAAGCCACAAATCCCATTACTCATTTGTACAGTATTAACAGAAACAATGTCATTATCATACAGCACTAATGTAGCAAAACAGCAAATTACTAATAAACATCAAGTTGATACAATCCAAAGAAACTCCTAGAAAAAAGTTAATAATATTTCTTTGAACCTTTCATAACCACTTTCATCCTTATCTTCCTTGGTGAAGGGCCTTGGAAAGGACATGGGTTAGTGGTTTGAGTGCATGTATAATGATGATCTGAACTTTCTCCCTGGTTCACCCATTCTGACTTGTTTTGTGCCTTTCAGTCCGCTGGTTAACCCACATAGGCTTTGGTTTCCCTGTGAGATTACCCCTCTAGAAAAAAAGTTGAAGTATGACCAACTTTAGAGGGCCTGTGAACTTCTGTATTGCACTTGGAAACTCAGGGGACAGATCCCTTTAGATCTAGAATATCATTTCACTACTCCACAGATTGATGCCATCAGCTCTGCCCGTATTGCTCCCTCTGCACGGCAATTTCCCTAAAGCAAGCAGCCTCTGGTTCTAAGTGCAAATTAAGAGGGGGGTGGGGAGAGGGAGGAAGGGATCAGCTCTGGATAGTTGTGACAAAAAGTTATTTATGAGGCATAAGGGAAACCAGGGGGACAAGTGTGACCCTTTATTTCTAGCCTAAATTAGACAAACTGGATTCTCCCATAGTTTTGTGTGTATGGAGGTTGGGGGTGGAGGGCAAAGGGGTTTATGTGAGGATGTGCCCTGAAGCTGGGGTGAGAGTTTAGAGAAATTGGAAAGGGCAGTGAAAGACCCTGTTCCTTTTGGAAAAATCATGCTTAGATTCTGTGAGTTCTTTTTTTCAACCCGTTTTAAGAGTGTGAGCATGTGATTATATTAGAGGGACACTGCCAAAGATGAGGACATAAATCCTGTAGAGAAGCAACCGGGCTGTGCACTGAGGCGGCCTCTGCAGCTGCACAGACTAACTGTGCTACAGCGATGGCCCTAAATAAAACCAGCCCAGAGGCGGTGCAAACACTGCACCCATGCCCACACCCATCATCTCTGGATATTGTGCTGCTGTAAATGGTTCCTACTCCTGTCTTTAATGTTCTTTTGCATCACATTTGGGTAAATATCTCTCTACACAAATCAGTCGTTTCTTTGGTTGTTCTTAGTCAGCAGGTCACGGTCCCCCCACTGTCTGCCATCTCTGGTGGTATGATTCATATCTAGGCAGGAGTAGCATTTGTTTGGGCAGCAGGTCCCTAAAGGAACCCTAGAGGCCTGAACAAATTAATGTTCTCTCTTTAGAAAGTTGAGTTCTACCAAGGATGGAGTTATTTAGGCACCAGGACTGTACATTTTGTTTCACACCAAAAATGCTTTCCTTGATGAAGAATTTATGTTGACGGAGTGAAGAAAATCAAAGCTAATGATAGGGGCTGTATTCTTGTTTGCTCTGGTTGTCTCTAGGTAGGACCACTTCCAGTCAAATTAAGGGCTGTGCGTTGCAGGGCATCACGCCACAGAGAGCAGCCAGGGTCTTTCATAATCTGCCCAACCCTGACTTCCGTCTTTCTCTCTCCTATTCTTTTCCCTCCTTCAATCCACATTAACAGCTAGTCCCAACAGTCTTTCCTCTCAGAACCCCCCTGGCTCCCTTTTCTCATGTGACCTTCCCTTTGCCTCTTAAAAATCCCAGCTTGCTCTGGCCACGTGAGATATTTCTCCATTTTTCCAACACACAGCCCTTCTGGGTTCTTACACTGGTCTGTTTCTGTCCCCTTGGTAGCACACAACCCATATTTCTGTTCTGTCTCAGAGCTGGCTGCTACGTTGCATCTCTGCTACTAGAGTTACGAGTTTCCGGCGGGCAGGAGCTGTGCTGGGTTCTCAGTTCTGGGGAGTCCACTGCTTTGTTCATAACATGTTCGATAAAGATGTGATTAGTCTACAGGTAACAAAAATCTGTATAGCTGCAAAGTGATTTGTTGACCAAATATAAACAAACTCAGGATTAGAGTAAAAAAGAAAAATGAAGAGAGTGGTTAAGGAAGTTTTGTTTTTGTTTTTTTTTAAATTTATTTTTATATTTATTTTTGGCTGTGTTGGGTCTTCGTTTCTGTGCGAGGGCTTTCTCTAGTTGCGCAAGCGGGGTCCACTCTTCATCACGGTGCGCAGGCCTCTCACTGTCGCGGCCTCTCTTGTTGCGGAGCACAGGCTCCAAACGCGCAGGCTCAGTAGTTGTGGCCCACGGGCCCAGTTGCTCCGCGGCATGTGGGATCGTCCCAGACCAGGGCTCGAACCCGTGTCCCCTGCATTGGCAGGCAGATTCTCAACCACTGCGCCACCAGGGAAGCCCTGGAAGTTTTTTTTTTTTTTTAAATCCCCTTTCCTGGAAGGTTCCTCAGCCCTCTCTACTGGCTCCTTCTTATGGAATGATGTTGGAAATTGTGACTTGATAGCCAAAACCCGAAGAGACATACAAAATTCAAGCAGGTATTATTTTCACATTTTTGCGTATGTGGTCTAAGAGATAAGAAGTAAATGAAGGGAATGTGGGCATCATTAAACCCAAAGACATGCAGAATCTCATCAAATACCCAGCCTCAGTAGGGGTTGCAGGCCTCTCCAGTAAACAGGAGAATAAAGGCAAGTGGTGCTAGAATACAGGTGACCATGGGCTGCTTTCAGTAAGGACAGGAAAGTGATGTTTGGGGTGATTATGATCGAAGGTGAGAGTGAAGCCATCTGGCTGAAACCCTGTAGTCATTAAGAAGCCTTGGCAAGTTAAGGTACCTCAAATATTAAATGAGAATGTAATCCCAAAATTGTGTTGAGGGGATACAACCATACTTTAGTCACAGCTGAGTTTAAAAACAAAGTAGAGGCATTTTTAAAAGAATCAAGACCACAGAGGTAGTAATTTTTGTGTTAAAAAAAAGCATCTGAGGGGCTTCCCTGGTGGCGCAGTGGTTGAGAGTCTGCCTGCCAATGCAGGGGACACGGGTTCGAGCCCTGGTCTGGGAGGATCCCACATGCCGCGGAGCAACTGGGCCCGTGGGCCACAACTACTGAGCCTGTGCGTCTGGAGCCTGTGCTCTGCAACAAGAGAGGCCGCGACAGTGAGAGGCCCGCGCACCGCGATGAAGAGTGGACCCCGCTTGCCGCAACTAGAGAAAGCCCTTGCACAGAAACGAAGACCCAACAGAGCCAAAAATAAATAAATAAATTAAAAAAAAAAAAAGCATCTGAGAATGTGGAACTTTAATAAGCTGTAAGGTGTAGGAATACTTTGGCCATTTAGAGTAACATGTCACACATGTAACTCCAATTTAAAATATATAATGGAACAACTATTTAGACTTGTGACTAAGTGAAATTGTAGGTTGATATGCAGTTTTAAACCATTTAAGAGAACTAAAACCTCATCATATTTTTAAGTTTAAATTATGATGAATGATAAGAATTACTTAAATACTTGGGAAGTTTTATAGTCAACTTAAGTACTTAAAAAGGAAAGAAAATATATTAAATCTTTAATGGTTAGAGGAGTTTAATTAACCAAATTTGTAAATAGAGCCAAATACTTAAATTTACTCATCGTATATATAGAATAGTAAGATGTATAAACTAATCTGAATAGGCAAAATTTGATGTTTTACAGAATTATTTTTAAAAATGTGTTACTTTAATAAATAAAATATCAAAATTTAAATCCTAACTAACTCTTTAAATAATCTTTCTTAAGACAAAGTACTATCCTGAATATTTCTGGCTTATTCAGTTTTTACTTCATTTATTTATTCCTTCAAAAAAATTTTTTTGTATGCCTGCTTTGTACCAAGCACTGTGTCAAGTTTTGGAAACACTGTGGTGTATTAAAAAATGGTTCCTGCTTCTGGAGCTTACAGTTTAATTGGGATAGAGACAATAACCAGGAAACAAACAAATCCCTAACTGCCAATTATACTAGGACCTATAAAAGGAGCATCTAGCTCCTGAATAAGCCAGAAATATTCAGGTCCGTATATTACAAAAAATAACCAAATGGACCAAGGTGTCGAAACTTGAAATCTTCACTGACTGATGGGCTATGTTTTTCACTCTCTGAATATTACTTTTATATTTCGTCTTGCTAAAATGCAGAGAAATCTCATAGCTAGATGACAACTTTGCCCACTTTATTGCTGCAGCAAACTTTTTGAGATATTTGTTTACTATTTGATTTGCCAGAAAGCCTCGTTTACCAAGCAGATAATGCACAGATGATACTAAGATGAGATAGTAAAAGGTTGATACATTACAATTATGACTCTAATATGAAGTATAGTAAATAAATCAATGATGTATTTTTTAGAAGCTTCTAGTATTTGAGAAGTCCACAGAGTGGAGAAAGGGATAACCATACTTCAAAATATGTTCCTATTTCTTAAGAAATCTGTGAAGCTAGCATATAAACACAAGCATTCTATCCACGAGCTATGATATTAAATCCAGGAATCACATTTTGATACTGATTCCATGTGTCATATTAACAGGAATTTTTTTGTTGTATATAGCATGGCATTTTGGGCAAAAAGTTCATTTTATTTTTCTTTTGCTTAGCAGAAGAAAAAGTATGTACTCTTGGGTCAACTTATCTTTTTAATCTAAGAGGTCTCAGTTGAAATTGGCTTTGAAGTTTTGCTAATTACAAAACTCAATAGGGGTTTTTCCTTATTTGGTGTAACTCATATTTCTATTCATTAACCCCAGTTTTAAAAAGATTAAAAAGTCTGAAGAGAAACAACTTAAAAGTTTGAAGAACAGCCTCTCCCCTGTGATACCTTTAGATGCTTCAAGTGCAAACTTCCCCCCATACTATCTAATTATAAATCTTTTGTGGTTACGGGAAGGGGAGGTAAAACTTACACATTCTGAACTTTGTAACTGCACAGTGCTGCAGGGAGATGAGAAATCATCAATTTTTTGTACATTCTATATATTGGGAAAAGTAATGTCAACCTGAGTCACAAGGAAATCAGGGTTCTGAAGGGCCATCCTGCTAGCTGCTTTTCTCAGGGCCAAGCCACTGGGTTCAGATGCTTTCATTCTGGTGAAAAGATCATTACCAGGCGGCTCTGGGGAAGTTGGCCCTCCTGTAAGTGTACTCCTTTGTTATGAATATGGAACAGATGGAGCCAAATCTATCTGCTCCGTAGGAACAAAAACACTTACAACCCAGCTCTCTCTATTAAAGACTCTACTTAGCTCCTTTATACCATCGGCTTTCTGTGCACTGCTGTGAGGTTTTGACTTTATAGAAAAAGGCACTTCATAAAAGCAACAGTTCTTACTCTTAAACCAAAGTGGCCTAAGAACTAAAAAAGATGAATACATGGTTTCACCCACAGGACTCCTTGGAGATATGCAGATATTCAATTAGGGGCGTGTGTGTGTGTGTGTGTGTGTGTGTGTGTGTGTGTGTACTTGGAAGACAGTATTCAATTCTGGTAAATGTCTGCATTAAAACAACATGAAAATACAGAGGAGAGCGATGAAGATGTCATGTTTCTCATTATGAGGATGGCATCTAATTGCTCTAGCATAATAAAATGCCAGGATTTAATTTTGTATATATGTCTGTAAGGCTAGCGAGGGCTGCCTTGAACAAAAAATATGACTTATGCATAACAAAATCACGCGGGTAAATATAATTAGTAATTAGGACCTATCACAAAACAAAGGCTATACTATGCGTCCTCCCCATGAAAAATAGTAGTAATTACATTCAGCGTCATGCCAATTTGTTTTTATAATCGGGAAGATGTAAACACTGCAGGTAAAACCAATGTATGCGCTTGTTTATCATGCTGATGGGCCGAAACTCATCCACGGGCCATCCCTATGGTGTGCTGTTGCCAAGATATGCATGTTGACAGATAGCTGGGTAAGTCTCACAGGCTTCAGGGTGTGGATGCCCAAGGGTAGATGCACCTCCCCTTGATGGCAACATGGGGAAAGGAGTGTCTGCCTTATTTCATTACATTTATTATACTGATACATTTACATTCTGACTGCCTCTTCGGAGATAATTGAAAAAAGAAATTCTGTGGCGGGATGCTTTGATTCTGACTAAATCAAGTCTTCGAGCGAATATCCTTCTGCCAGTGGAAGCACAGCTTGCCTGAAGTCGTAACCTTTGTTGGAGGAAAGGAACTGGCCTTGAAGCAGATCATGAAGCAGATGTTTTATGCCAAATCAGAGTCTGGGGATACGTAGGCTACTGCAAATAAAACTCTTCTTCTGTCTGTTCAATCATTTCAATTCCCTGCAGTGTGAAATACGAACTTGCCAACAAATGGCCAGCGTGCTGTGCCTCGCAGCAGGGGGGGAAAGTGCCACAGCTGTGCCAGAGTCTGGAAGACTTGAGATGCGCATGACATGTTCATTAGTTCTCCTGTTCAGCCAGGCCCGAACCAGGCCTTTCTCCGGAACCCATAACGCTGGGCAGGAGCAGGACTGCTGACTCCGCCCAGGAGTCAAAGACATGATTTCCACCAGAATGAGGTGCACAACTTGGCCTGACCTCTTGGATGACCCCAGAAGGTTAGTCTTTAAAACAAGAAATCATCGGGGTACGAATAGATTGAAAAAAAGATGTCTGAAAATGATCACAGCTTTTCTCTAACTTTATTAGCAGCCTGCTCTGTGAGCAGTAAAAAAGTGAAGAACTGAAACGTACTTCGAGCCTCAAAGCATCTATGGGAGACTGCAATGTCCCAGTGAAGAACTCATCAGAAAGATTATCAGAAAGATATCTTGTCTTTATCAGAAAGATGAAATTGTGGAAACTGTCCGGGTCGCCTGTCACTGGCAAGTGGAACGCTAGTTCTTTCTAGGTTGATTCCACATTACAGTTTCCCAATTTAAAAAATGGTTAATTTATCTAAATTAAAGTAAAATTAGAGTAACAAGTTTCAATGTGAGGTCCTTTGCAGTATACTGAACACACATATTCACATATCCCCTTATGCTGTAATCCTAGATTATAAATATCCCATATTCACATGCTTTCTAGTGCCACATTCTTTCAAGTTTTAATCACGAGCTCCTTAAATAGAAGTCATTTGCATCTGTAAACATTCCCTTGCAGTAGTATTTAGCAGTATATTCTCTTTGTGAAGAGCTATTTTAAAAGGAAAATAAAACTTAATATGGAATAACAATCAAACATAGGCACAAAATGATAAATCAGAGGCTTGAGAAGCCTATCTAACCTCTTTATGCAATTTCTGAAAAAATGTTTTAAGTTTCCCAATCTTAAAATAGCCCAGAATCATATAGGTTATTCTGGATGTCGGATTATAGGAATACTAGTCATATAATCCAAAGCATGACCTAAATCATAGGGGCATTTTCAAGAAATGAAATGAGTTTGAAATAATTTATTATTTTGAAACGAGGCCAAATAAGTACACATGGTTCAAGCTCGAAATGATAAACCATTATCACAGCTAATGGCCAAGTTCTCATTAGTTTAGCATTTCTAAATGAATGCTGTAGTCAATAAATCTGTCACACAATGGTTACAAATTATTGTTTTAAGGGATTAATAGCAAGACCTATATTTTTATTTTAGGATTCTTTTGGTACCAATTACTCTAGAATATTATTTCCCCATAATGTTTCTTTTTCTCTATTTAACTTGACCAAATACAAATTAGAAACATAAAATTATTTCTTAACTGATATGGGACTTGGTGGGAGGGAACTTCATTTCAGGATAGCTACCATTTATCTACTATTTCTATGCACCAGGCACTGTGCCAGGTTTCTTAAATTTAATCCTCAGAACAGTTCTATAAGGCAGATATTATTATCCTCATTTTAAAGATGAGGAAACTGAGGCTTAGAGGGATAAGTAGTTAGCTGATGCCATACATAGCTCGTGTATGGCAGAGCAGACATTCAAATCCAAGTCTTTCTGATGCCAAAACTATACAACCTCAGTTTACAGTATAAATCATACTTTTCTTCATGACAGCCCCACTTCAAATATTTGTTTCATAATTTCCCGTAAGTTCTTAAAAGTCCTTCCAAAAAGTCTCGGGGTAGATTAAACTTGGTGGAACTTGACTATGTAGTCTTAAGCATTTGCAGTGGGTTTTAGTAAGAAAACCAAGTGAGAGTTTTGCTGCAGAGACATGCCCTATGCCTATTTCCTAATCAGATGCAGGTCACGAAAAAGCCTTTAATATTATATTACTATAACTGATGTACTCCTAAGTACCCCTATGCACCACTGTAGGAGGAAATATGAAACAAAACACAGTAACCCAATGTTCCAAAAAGAAAACGGAAAATTGGCAGCATCCTTAGTACACACAGCCTTAAAGGAGAGATTTCTCAGCCTGGCATTGCTGTCTCTGACCTCATGGCATCCCTTGGGATTTAGGCAGCTCTTGCCTGCTCCCACCCCTGTGGTGCCTTAGCCTTGGCCCGGAGGAGAAGTAAATTAGCTGACAATGTTGTGGCACAAGAACCGAAATTCACATGTTAAGCAGAAATTCCTCTTCTCCAAAACCCAACTCAGAGGGTTGTGTCTGGGGGAGAGGCCTGCTGAGCCCAAAGCCGCCTGCCTGTATATATGTAGACAGAGTCAACCGCCTTTCCTGATGCCTCAGAAAAATAACAGATGCAGCAGATTCACTAACTTTTACCTTAAATTCAATAAGGATACGGGTTCATTAATAAAGTGCACCAAGGGTGATTCTGTATCTATTTCTTCTTTTTCTCTTGCAGTATAGGTATTTGATCCATGAATGTCCTACTCAACAACGCATGTAACATTTTTTTCTGCACCATCTATTTTCCAAGAATTCCTCCCCTTAATGGACTACATCCAAAGGATCCCATCCAGCCAGAGAAACAAAAGACCCTGCTCCACTTTGGACAAATGGACAAGAGTCCCAAGTGATCCTGGCAGAAGCTAAGTCAGATCATGTTACTCCTCAGCTCAGAACCCTCCAATGGCTCCCATCTCACTCAAGAGTGAAATCCCAGACCCTTACCACGGTCCACCATGACCCTGCCCTCTCATCCATCACACACACTTGCACACATTTACAGAGCTCTCCCCCCGCTCATCCTGTCCCAACCATGCGGACGTAGACAGGCAACTCTCCTCAGGCCCTTAGTGTTTTTCTGTTCCCTCTGCCCAGACAGCCCTTTTGCCAGACAGACACGTGGTTTGCTGCCTCACTTCTTCTACGTTCCTCCTCAAGTGTTAACTATTAGAAAGGCCTTTCCTGATCACTCACTTTCTATTTATCACCCCTATATAATTATATAAAATTATATTGATCACCTTATATGTAAAGATAGATTGCCCTATATAGATATATTTTTAATACATTATATATTAAATATATATAAAATAGTGATTTTTTCCCTACCTTTATATTGTCTATTCTCCTTACTATTTTATTTTTTCATCCTAGCATTTACCAACTGCATGACATATTGCATATTTATTTATCTGCTTGTTTATCCCCTTCCCCACCCCCGGCTCTTCATTAGATTGTAGGCTCCATTAAAGCAGGGCTTTTGCCTATTTTTTTCTCTACTGTATTCACAGAATCTAAAATATATCTGGCCGGCAGTATGCACTCAATAAATATTTGCTGAATGAAGGAAAGAAAGGATAAATGAGCGAAAGACAAAGTGAGCCCAAGAAAATGCTTGTTTGCTCACTGATCTACTATAAATGCCCCACAAAATCACAAGTTCAGAGTAGAAAGGTAAAGTAAAAAAGCCAATAACTGAGTAAGCATGTGGGTTTCCTGCAATGTAAGTAGGTCCTTAAGCCTGCTATAAATGTGAAGAAGTGGCTTATTTTTCAACATAGAGTGGGTTTTTCCCCCCACATTCAATTAAAATGCACTAAAACATATTTGTTTAAAGCAAAATGATTTTAAAGTACCTTTGAAAAAGCTACTAACTAATAACCTGATGGCTGTTTTCAAGGCATTCCTGTGAAGGGTGAAGGCAGATGATAAGATATCAGCTAAGTATCAAGTGCAAGAAGGAGGTCAGGTTTTTGTTGGTGGCCTTTATTTGGAGTAATGCTGAGCAGCAACAGCCCTGAGTAGCCTGCAAATGCATAAGGGGCTGACGTGGACCTGGAGGCGAATCTCATCACCATCATCATCAAGAGCTAAACAATGGGCACTTTTGCATCCTTACATCAGCCTGCAAGCTTAAATCACTCCATCATAAAATTCAAGGTCATGAACCTTAGGGACCATCTAGTTCAGTCTCCTCACTTTACAAGTTTAAGAAACTGAGCTTCAGGGTTTCAGGGAGGCCAAGTAGCCCACCAAAGTCCATCTTACTTTGGAGAAGGATATTGAACAGGCTGACATGGCCCAGGGACATTTATCAAAAGCAAAAAAAGCTTTCACTCAAACTACCTTGGACTTAACTAGAGCAAAGAAATCATCCCCAAAGCTCCTCTTCAATACAAAGAACCAAAGTATCAGGAAGTAAATAATTAATGAATTTATAGTATAGCTAGTTGTGCTAAAATTTATGAAATAGTCTAATTGAACTTTATATCTGCTGAACATATTCTTTAGAGTGCATGTAAAATCAATGTATATAGTACATTTATGTCCCCTTTATAGAAAAGAGTATAATTTTACTATTTTAAATAAATGTGGAAGGTATGGCTACTGCATCTTTGCCTCTGACACAGGGGTGATCATAGTTATAATTTATTTTTTCTCAAATATATGGTCAGAGACACAGTCTCAATTAAGATATTACTCCTGGAGGAAAATGAGAGGCACTTTACAACTCTCTGCTTTATGATTCTATTTCCAGAAAGCACAGCAGTGAAAAGTGGGAGCTGTCTCTCTCTGATACTAATTTGAAAAACTAATGAAGTTATAAGAACTGTTATTTCTCATAAGTAGCTACCAGCCCTCATTCTCTGCACAGTGTAAAACTGTATTAACATGTACAATTTCAGCCAAGGTGAGAGCTACTGCCACAACCCGCCCTCAGCAATACAACACACACATAACTCCTTCCCCCACCACTGCCACCATCTTACTGAGGACGAGGTTTACAAAATGTTATCTCGATTCTCAGGCATCTAGAATTTCGTCCCACTCTCAAAGAAATGTTCTTTCCATTCCCTATAGCTGTCTTTTCAAAATTTTCAACTACTTTTGCTCCTTGCAACCAATTTGATCCTGAAAAATATATGTAAACTGGATTTTTAGAAATCAAATCATTTAAAAAATGCTCAAAGGCTACTGAAAAGAATTCCATTTCTGTAAATGGAATGATCACTCTGCAATTTACCTTTTGTAAAATCCGAATTTTCATATGTCATGCTTGTTTAAAATGATATAGACCTGTTCAGATTTCCTCCAGGGGATAAAATCAACATTAATTATTTCTTTCTACCCCATTTCAGTTGAAAACTTCCTCTAGAATAGAAAGCAGAATTTAAAAAATATTTTGCAGGTTCTGTCTTAGATTCCTTAAATCTGCACCGATCAAACAGTCCAGAAAGCAGGAATCCTCACTGTCAAAGCCTTGGTGGGCTGTGTCTGAATCCCCTGAACTCTCATAGAGGTAGATTTTTATTCTTTATCTGTACCTCCTTCCGTTCCCCGTGCCACTATGTTTACAATAAGAAAGAAGAGATACACAGTCCCTGCCCTCAGGACCTTATATTTTACAGAGTATGGTATGAAATTTGAAATTGTCATCAGGGTTCTGAAGGAAGAAGCAAGGATTTGATAGACAGATGGAGACTGGAGGCTTTGTATGGGATGGGGTGGTTCCATCAGCTTTAAACCAAAGGACCTGATCAAATTTGGGCACAAAGACATTAAAAGCCTCCAAGGGGGCAGGTTCACTTAGGGCCTTTTGGCCCTCCTGCTCACCTGAAGGGAGTACCAGACACAAGGCAGTTAAAAAGCATTACCAAATACCTATCCCATGCTCGCCCTAGGACCGAATGCGTGTGGGTAGGAACTATGCCTCATCCTTTGTTTTGGTATCGCTAGCATAGGAAGCCCCTATATAGCTACATCCCAGAATAGCTTCCAAAGATATCAAGGATTTGGGGACCCTTTCGGCCCAGCGAGCAGAACCTCATGATTCAAAGCTCCAGGGGCACTTTCCACATGGGTCTGTGGGGAGGAGAAGGACTCACGAGGGTACAGCAGGGACAAGGCCTGGAGGGGCTACGTGGGCAGCATGAGAGAAAGACTATTAGATGAAAAGACTTTTCATAGATGAAAAGTCTAGTACCTCGTACAGGAGAATGTAAAACTGGCTAGTATTCCTTGCAAAAATAGGAAAATCACTGTTCAGGACCAACTTTGAAGGCATATTAGTGAGTGCCTCCCTTCCTGTAGCCCGCTGCTAAGTCATTCTTAAGGTATTACTTAATATTTTCATCAGAGGATGTGAGATGGATTTGAGAATAGGTTTATAAGTAGAATTATTTGGGTGAGGTAACTAGTCCTCTCAGGCAACTAGTGAACTGGTCCACAGAAGTGGGATGAAGTTCAGTAAAAAATAACACAGGACAGAAGAATGGCAGACTGCAGGCATAGGTATATCTCAGGAAAGACAACCCCCATGGCGGACTACAAAGTGAACATGCATCACACGGGTCTACTTACCAGATCTAATCACAGTGTTGTTTTCATGTTTTGGATCTACATTTAAAATAGGACTCCAGAAAAGTTACAAAAGGTATTTGCAAAACTTAAAACAGCTCTCATAGGAACAGCCAGAGGAATTTAAGCGGCACAATTCACTACGAACACATGAATCTTTGAAGGACGAAACAACCAGCCTGTAGTTGTTCCTCATCTCCAAAAAGGATGAGATGCAAGGATGTGGATTGAACTACACAGCAAGTCTGGTTATGCGAACTACGTAGAGAGGGCTGGGTGATGAATGCTATTAAAATGTATTCCACATTTTTCATGACTAGGAGAAGTATATACTTAGTATATTTTAAAGCTGA
The DNA here is from genome assembly GCF_965194825.1 of Balaenoptera physalus. Taxonomy (NCBI): domain Eukaryota; kingdom Metazoa; phylum Chordata; class Mammalia; order Artiodactyla; family Balaenopteridae; genus Balaenoptera; species Balaenoptera physalus. The sequence continues at coordinate 90,185,515 of NC_138890.1, read as the reverse complement.
ATGGGATTTTATAAATAATCTAACCTTATCCCATGGAAGCCAGGTCCCTCAAGATGCTCCAATGAAGAAAGAGTTCCAAAATCCAGTAAGTTTGGTAAACAATATATACTATATCACTCTCTTCGGAGAGTTACAATCCATGGTATCACGTTTAAGGCCCCAAGAAGTCTTACAGGGAAAAAAATTAACTTTATTTAACCCAGAATTTCCCAAACTTAATTTAAGCTTGACTGTCAGCAATTGTAACATCTGAATAATTTTCTTGTTCCTTGGAACCACCTTGGGATCTTCAAATCAAGCCCAACCCCCTCATTTTACATTTGAAAAAACAGTTATATGACCCAAATCTGACTAGAGTTGGGCAGTGGCAGAAATGGGACTTAGCCCATTCCACTACATTTCTTATATTCTGTTGATGTCAATGAAATAAAGCCGGAAGTCAAGAAATAGGGTGTTTCCCTTTTTTTTTTTTTTGGTCCGGAGTCTTTGCTTTCTCATATTATCTCCATTAAAAGAAAGAAAAGCAATTAAATGTGAGAGAAATCCTAACTGAAAAATATGAGCCACATTTTTTAACTTGTTGGAACACAGTAAAGCCTGCAAAAGTACTAGACAAAGATAAAATATTATTGTACAACGAACTAGAAGTATAAATGTTAAATTGATGCTCTGCCCCTCTTTCACTTAAAGGGTTTATTACATAGATTTTTCTCTTCCTTTTGAACAACTCCACATGTTCTACACTACTATTCGTCAATGAAATATACCTATGTTTTGGCCAGTGGTGGTTTCCACCTACTCGGCATCACTGCCTATCTTCCTTAGGTTAAAAGCCAAACAACAATAACAAAAACGTTGAAGAACTCCTCTTTCCTTATTCCATGCAGTCTTGGTGGGGTTGTCAGTCAACGTGCTCTTCATTCTTTCCAAAGGAAAGGCATATATGCCAAATTCCTTTTCCCAGGAATTTGAAACCTGAGTAGAATGATCCAAGGAATGGAGGAATGTTAGAGTTGAGGAAATCCAATGGTTGGGTCTCGATGAGATAATTCTATTTACTTGTTTCTATGTTCTAGATCCCCAGCATTGCCTCGGTTTCTGTCCATCCCGAGGTCTTCAGTTGAAATAATCTCTTTAGTAGGGAAAGAATTCTTTTTTTGTTTAAGTTAGTTAGAATTGATAAAAATTGTTTACAAGTGGAAAACCTTAATGAATATAGTACTCATCTATGGGGTACACTGCAAATGGATGAGGGACATTATCAAGTATTCATAATTATTATAAGGGTCACGCAGTTGGAGATGAATTTTTCCAGAAAGAGAGTGGACATAAAAATGAAATTTAAGGGTGATGGGTAAAAATATAGCTGCTCATATTCTAAGATTAGATAGGCATTTTGCTTATTTTATCTATAAACAAGGCTTGCCACAATTTAAAAAGTATGGGTCAGGTGATATAATCCTTGGGTTCCTTATTGATTAATCTGTTTCTGATGGTGGAAAGAATTATACCAACTTGCGTCTTCATTGTATAATTTTATCAAGGAGATGACAAGCCATGCTTTTCAGAGACGCCTTGAACTGAAGTGGAATGTACAGTAAAATACAGATTTCCTCAAATAAATTGCCAAAACCATTAATCTTTATCTAAGGACCCATAATAACAGTTTGTTCTCAGTAGCAGGCGGGGGAGGGAGAGAAAATGTCTTCCAGAAAGCACTTTGGCAGTCAATCTGGTTGATAATAAAACTTGATGGAACATCTGTGATTAATATTAATTCTAATTCTTCCTTTAATGGATAATTGTGAAAAAGATAATTTATCCCATTTCATTTAGACTACAGCTGAGTTTTTCAATTTAGGAAAAGAACATTTCTCTATATTTCTCAGGTATGAGACTCTATGGGGAAAAAAACAGGTGCATAAAACCTGCTAATGGTGAAGCAGTTTTCTAGTTAGCCCTGGAAAATATTTTGAACGAATTCAACTGACCACTGCAGACTTGGACGTGATCCAAAGAATGGTTCTCTAAGTGACAGGCTGGTATTTCTGCATCTTTACCCTTGTAGAATATTCTAAATGAACCACAGTGAACTAATTTAATACATTTTGGTCATATTTGATCCTGCAAAGAGTGTGAGAAAAATGCCCTTGTGAGTAAATGACAGTCAGCTATTTCTGACCACCAGTGTATTTCAAACTAGATGATGAGAGGAACTATTTTTGACACATGTAGATGTATAATTTAAAGTACCCATAAAAACTTGTCATGGTAGCTACCATTAATTTTGACAGAAACTCGGAAAGTAACTAATTGCCTTTCAAATATCAATATTAAGAATACCATTTTTTAAACTAGCACTTTAACTCATTTATATATGGAAAACTTGAGGCATGGCTTGAAGCCTTCCGCCCAAATTAACACACCTAATAAGTGACGGACTCAAGACCCAGATCCCCTCATTTTCATCTATTTTTCTGCACTTAATAGTATTTTTAAAAGGAACCTATTAAATAATGGTCTTACTTTCTAAGAATCAGAACATATTATATGGTTAAAAACATGATTGCTGTCTAACTTTATAAGTAGTAAATAGTGATTAAATATACATCACTGTTGACCTTTAATCAAAACCAAATCATGGCTCCATTTAGATATAGTCCTTTTTCATCAGACTCTAACTAAACATCAGGGAGAAGAAAACATAAACTGACAAGCACGAAAGGTCACAGACAATAGGTACCCACTTCTTTAATGTACCTTCCAAAAACCTCGTGTTATATATATAGAATATTAAAATAGAATATTACAGGAACTACTCACTATTCTTTCCTTCCTCCCCAGGCACACATTTTCCTTCTAAACTATTGGTGCAAAATGAATATTTCTTATCACTTGATATCATGCCTGTTTCCTCTCTATTTTTATGTGGCTTTCTGATTCTTATCCTCACTTAACAAAGTCTACCACTTTGTAAAAGGAACTCATTTTATAACAAACATTTTTATAGTTGTATAAGAAATACAAAAACTCCCACAGGGTTACCTAGTTCTTGTTTGCAGCAGCCTGGTAAACACAGCTCAGCGAGAACTGAAGGGTTGACTAATGAGAATACATAATACTGAAGTATATCCTTCTATAGCCACCGTAGATTTTCTACAAATTTAATGATGTACAAGTACTGACAGCCCAAGTAAAGTTTAACAAATGGATTTGTGTAGCATTTTTAATATAAATATTTTAGGAAATAACTACAATAAATCTTCTAAAATGGACTTTAGTAATAAACTAACACATCATATCAAAAGGCCAGAAATTCAGCTATTTGATTAATAATCCAGCAACTGTTATTGATTTAGCAATTTCACTTAACAGAAACATCATAAAAACCTACACACAAAAAAAACCAAACACCCTAAAACTCTGCAGCAATGGCAACGAAGCTGAAGGCAATATAGAAACAATAGAAATTCAAGTAAAGGGTATTTATATCTCTGAGATGAGAATAATTTTTTCGTAAGTACCGGTAGTATTTATGGAATAAGCTTCCAAAATTATTTGCCATTCAGGGAAAAGAGCTAAGAGCATGAATGTTGGAGTTGGGATGCTCAACTCTGGCCATCGCCACACATGGACAGTGTGATTTTAGACAAGTTATTTGACCTGTCTGTGCTTTGGCTTCCTCACCTGTAAAATGGGAACAATAACAGTGCGTACCACATAGCTGAAATAAGGTATGGATAAGACAGCACATGTAAATAGGTGGGATGGACAAGTGTTCACTACCCGCTAGCTTTTATTGGCTAGCCAGCCTGCATCTAGCCCTGAACGAATTATTTCAATGTAGTTATAAGGCCCAAATGAGTTTCCATTTCAGAAACATACTACTCCCTAGTGCCTGCTGGATAAGTTCCTAATTCTTCAGACCAGACGTAATGGCCCTCAACAGTCTGGCTCAATCTATCCAGTTTTATTTTCCGAATACCTTCCATTCCAGTCAGACGTGTCTTGTCATTGATCCCGCAGTCCTTGCTGTTCTGATTTCCTTATCCGGAGAGGGAGGCAGGTGAGAGAGGAGCCCCATGCACTACGTGAAGCCTGTTCTCTGGAGGACTGCCCAGAGTCTCCCCAGCTCTGACAGCCACCCTCATGAATCAGAGCCAGGACCCCTTCTGTGTGAAATCTGGGTGCTTGTCAATCCCAGACTCACTGCTATATTTAAAATGGATAACCAATGACCTGCTGTATAGCACAGGGAATGCTGCTCAATATTCTGTAACAACCTGATTGGGAAAAGAATTTGAAAAAAGAATAGATACATGTATATAACTGAATCGCTTTTCTGTATACCTGAAACTAACACAACAATGTTAATCAACTATACACCAATACAAAATAAAAAGTTAAAAAAAATATCTGGGTGCTGCACACGGCTGCTGCGATTCCTGAACCTCACTCTAAAGATTTCAAATGCTCTAAGTTCTCAGAGTGGCTCTTCTTCTCGTAGAATCTCTACTCCTGTTTCTTGAATCTGCAAAAGTGTGTAATAACCAAGTCTGTGAAAAACTCGTGGATTTTAAATAACAACGACAGCAACAGCAAGTACAACTAATAATAATAGAAACAGTAATTGCAGCTGCTGTGCTGCTTAAGGATGAGCGAAGGCAACAGGCAATCCCCAGCGTGTCACGTTAACAAGCTGCGATGTTGAGACAGTCACCAGGCTTTGCGTGATATCCACCAATGCCGACAATGTGCTATTGATTCTGTTCATCAAGTTTAAACCTCTGAAAAATGACTCAGGGTACCAAAGAGACATAGACTTTCAATAGTCTCGCTAATCATTAAATGTCTTCATTCCAATTGAAGCAGGGAGAGTGAGTGACACATTTTATTATGTCATCATGTTCTGACACCACAAACCATTCAATAGTGCTCTACTTTGTTTTAAAAATCCATAAGCATCCTAGTATGTGAGTCTCAGGGATAGGTTGACATGAAACATCCCTCTGTACATCACATTAGCCATTTTTAGAGCTGGGTCTGCCTTGAATTCTTACCTAATCACTTGCCAAGGGTGCTTCAGATCTCTCTCCTTCTAACTTGTTTTAAAATATTTATTATAAAAAATATTTATTATGATATAAGTGAATAACAAGTTTAGACTTGGAGTCAAACTGCATGGGTTCAAATCCTGACTCCACTGCAAACTACATGATCTCAGGCAAGTTACTTAACCGCTCTCAGCCTCAGTTTCCTCACCTACACAATGGGGATAATAATAGTACCCACCTCACAGATGAGAATTCAACGAGTTAAAACAAGTAGAGTGTTTGATACAGCGCCTGGCACATAGTAAACTTGCAATAAATGCTAAATCACATCATTATGATTATCACGGGGAGCATTATTGTTAGGGGAGCAGTTTTCAGGCAATGTATGAGTAAGCCTTTAGCAAAAGGATGCTTTTTTACTCCCCTATGCAGGTTGGGCACTAAAGTTAGGATAGTATCTAAGCCCTGAGACCTGAATTCCACCTTGCCTGTCAAATCAGCACTTCACATCTTTACTGTCTTCCTCTTGACGCAATCTTCTCTTTTTTTTTTTTATGGAAAAAAAACCCCCCAAAAAACTCTGAACTGACCTTTATTTAGATCATTACAATATTCATTACGTGGTCTCAAAGTTGACCGAACTGAACTGCCCCTGCCCCTGGTGTATATAGCAAGACCTTTAAGCAATCTATTAAAAGTAAAAAAAAAAAAAAAAAAAAAAAATCACCTGTCCTATATTTGGCATCTATTTTTACTCTCCTTGTTTAGATTTATTCCTTAAAAATGAGGCCTACAATAGAGCAAGAAGTTCTGAATTCAAGGTTGATGACCCACTGAAACGGTTCAAGCAAAACATACAGGGAAACCTCATCAATTCAGATTTTAGTCAGAGCCTGTGATAATGTACTTAGGGAGAAAAAATTGACTTTGAGAAACTTTTGTTAAAAGTAAGTCTGAAAAAGACAGTTTACATTAGAATCCAGATATTGGAGCTACTAAAATTTGGGCAGGTTCAAATTAAAAACAATATATATTCTTTCTCAATGACTCAGAGACATTGTTTTTAAAGATTTGGCTGTAAATGGGAGTGCTAACTATAAACTAAAACTTATGTAACATTAATGTAGATGAAACTAGTTGGAAATATTGCACCTCTCTGAAAATAGTAAAATGAAAAAGATATTGTAATTCCAATTTCTAACAATAATAGACTGGCTGGCTATTCTCCAATTCATGATACTTTACTTTTGGGGCTCAGAATGAATTAATATTTTGTAAAGCTTTAAATTTTAAAACTAAACCTGGATATAGCCCATCTATTAAAGTACTGTTCCTAACGTGGACTTTCTACAACCTGCCTAAAAATATTTGATGGAAAAGAAGCCTGTTGCCAAAGTCCACATATTTCCCCCATTAAACAGAGGTAAGCCATATCCCCAGAAACCATATTTCAAGCCCACAGGATACTCATGAACTAAAATAATGAATGATAATGTCTCGTTCTCTGCATTAATATTAAAGAAAAGAGAAAATAGAAAACTTTATAGCCACTATCAGCCCTCTGGACCATAAATCTCAAGCTTTGAGAATTGCTTCCCAAAAGGGTAGGGAGCGGGGATGAGTTGTGAGAGAGCTCTGGAGCCTAGAGATATTTTTTAGCAAGCCAGCAAAGCACTGACACAAATTTCTACATATCTCTGGCTGTGAAAAGTCTCATTTGTGGTGATTTATATTTCCTCATAAAGAACTCTGTAGATAATATAAGCCTGCTGTGAGGCTGTCTGACAACTTTCAAACTGAGAGTTACACGACCATTCTGTTAAAATAGAGCACGAATAGATGAGCGGGAAAATCTGTAGAAATAGTATTTCTTCTGACGAAAGGCCAAAATACTGTTCTTCCAGCATGCACAATGTTGACAGAGTCACCTTCTCACTCTGTGTGCATGCTTCGTGGATAATATTTTGGTCGTCTATATGAGGAAGTACTATTTTTTTCTGAAGATTGACTATGCATTTCAAGTGTGCGTGCTTGTGTTAATTTACAACAAACGACACTTAGACATCATCACACTGGAGTTCAGCTGCCTTAATAAGTTACTAAGGGAAACACAGAGAATCGCACGCTGACAACCCAAAGTCAATGGAGTATAAACACTGTTATTCCAAGTGTCACTGGTGTGTTATTTCCATTTCTCCTGGCATCTGCTCTATGTAACACTGCACGTACACATGATACAGCAGCTCATTAAACTGCTTTCAGTTAACTCTGAAACCAAATTAGTACATTACTTGTTTATAAGGCTGAGAATTACCGCTTCCCCGTGAAATTACACAATTAATCAGGTGTGTTTTTTCTCTCGGCGATGCTGCCACTTCTGACATTTAGGGATTAAAAAGAACAGTCCTTTCATTTGTTTCCACATCAGCATTTAGTCTCAGTGGGGTAAAAGGAAGCAAAAGGTGACATAATTCCTTCCTCCCCCTTAGGAGGTCAGAACTCTACATGTTCCCTCAATCTTATAGCATTTTAAACTCTTAAAAGGAACACAGAAATTATTTTGTTTTTGAACTTCTTATCTGAGTGTCGCAGCCTTTGAAAAATTCGAGCAATGGGAAGAATTCTTATGAGTCTTCTGTTTCTTATGGCTGATACCATGAATTGCCAGCAAGCCCCAATTATTCAATAGGTTTTAAGGCTCCCTTTGCAAACTTTAAGAACGGTCCCAAAGTCAAAATCTATTAAGCAGTGATGTTTGCCCCAGTTTCCTTTTTCACAAACCCAGCATTCATTTCTCTGATTCTTTTTAACAGTATCTCATCCTTTAGTCATTTAAGAGGGCATGCATTTCTTTTTAAAATTCTCCCTACTTGATCAAATGATACTGCCCAAAAGTTTAAAAATAATAAAGTGTTTTAAAATATCCTTTGTTCCTATTAATTGCCTCCTCCACCTTTGATTTCACTCAGACTCTGTGAAACACGCCAGGTGAAGCGTCTGTGGCTCCAGCCGTGCCCGAGCTGACGCCTGGCCTTCCCGTTCAGGTTAACAGGGTAAGAGAAACCTACAGTTAACACAGAAGACTATCCTGAAGTCTCTAAATATCCTCTTTTTTGTTCTTTATTTAACCTTCATTTAAGAGCCCTTGAAATCCATTCACGCTTTCCTAAAAGATGGCTAGGGACAACTTGAAACAGACACAATTCTCTAAACTCATTCTTTAAATAAAAAGGTGCATTCTTGCAGGTTCACTAAAGACCACTGGAAGTATACGAAGGGAATAGAATGACTATTTTCAGACAGAAATCTGATACAATCCCAGACAAGCGTCTAGTGTCTAAGTAGAGGAAAACTGTTTCGTTGTTTGTTAAAAATTTTTTAAAACTTAAGAAAAACCCTAAATTTTAGCAACTAAGATATACTCTGTATCTGAGCAATTACTATTTGACGTCTGTGCCATATTCATTCTTTTCCACTTTAGAAAATATTAAAATTTGTCGATTTCCTAACACTGCCCTTCAACTCCCTTCTCTGTTAATATAAATATGCATCACTAAGTACCATGCTCTGACTCTACATACCTAAAAAAAAATGCAGGAGGTGCATTAGTATTTGACCACAGTCCTGGAAATTTCAGTTATAAGCCCCTTGAATCTCAGCTGGAGTATGTGCTAGAACCTTTAATGCTAAAATAAGACTCCAGTAATCAAAAACATTTGTCGATAATAAAAGCAAAATGCACACACACGTTGACGCAAATATTGAGTTGTTCATTTTAAGAAAGTACATTGTACTTACAGGTCACCTCCCCTGCAAGAGTAAAAGACTATGAAAGATGAAAAAGATTACCTCCTGCTTTGATAAATATGCCGTTTTGACACTCTTCTATTTCAATAAGAACAACTCAGAAAAAAAGGCAGATTCATGTGAACCGTCAAGACCAAAATAATTCTTAATGCAGATTACTAAAGTAAGCTGCTGAAAATCCAGACATCTAAAGGGGGATGAAGACTTCCTCAGGCATATGTAAAACTGGCATAATATTCCTTCACAGTATAGGGCATGAGCTTCAAACGTGAATTTTTATGAGGCATTTATGACGTTTTCTTTTACTAAACTAAAATATCAATCAGGGCTATTCAAGTTGCCATAACTTTTCAAAGGGTGCAAAATTTTGGGGATGTAGATTATTGAAGTTATCTTTTTGGTAGTCAATTGGTCCTTTAAAAATCTTTCTTTAATTGAGCCTTGGAAATAAGAAAGATTGTGATAATAAACGATTATTATATACCCATTTTACAGATTAAGAAAGTGAGGCTTGGTGAGGTTAAGTTACCCAAAGTCACATAGCTATTAAGAGTATAGAAGAAGGATTTGAGCCCAAGGGTGCATTCACTAGAGTCTGTGCCTTTTCTTTTTTTTTTTTTTTAACTGCGATCCACTCTCTCCTTTGCTGCAATGTATCCCCCTCTCCTTTGATATAATCCCCAGCATGTGATCAAAAAATGTTACTAAGAAACTAGGGAACTGCTGCAGTGGGTGCAGCAAAACCTAATGCTTCTAATTTATCTGCTTGTCTCAAACAGTATCATCTAAGAAAAATTTTAATTGCTTTTTCTATTTGGTTTACTATTACAGTACTTATTCATTCAACAAATACTCAACAACTCTTCTATGTGCTGTTTTCTACTATTTTTTGCACTTAAAATATACAGTTTTAAATCAACATTACGGTTAAGCAGATTTTCCACATTATAGAGAGCTTGCCTGATTTTAGAAACACTTGTGTGAGAAACTGCACTCTAAGTTCCAAACAACTCACCTGTAAATAAGCTTTTGGAACATATCCCGTTGGCAAGTGAAGCACTTTCTTTATATTAGTATTCTCCGGATTTACTGAATATTCTTACACTTCTTAAAGGATAGTCAGTAACCATCTTATACAATCAAATGGTTTCTGAAGCTGATCTTGATCATTTCAATAAGATACCTCTTCAGGACTTAGGTTTCTTATTTTGTCAATTTTAAAAACTGTGTAGTAGATATTAAAATTACTTCACAGTTTAAGACTGTAAATTTTAATTAAAGTACACAAAGCAGAGAATTAGCAGTTAGCCACATAAATTCAAGTATGCACTGAAGAATGATGCCCATAGAAACATAAACTGTCCTCATGATTTTCATTCTAATTTTTTTTTTTTTTTTAAAGATTGATTGATTGATTGATTGATTGCTATGTTGGGTCTTCGTTTCTGTGCTAGGGCTTTCTCTAGCTGCGGCAAGTGGGGGCCACTCTTCATCGCGGTGCGCGGGCCTCTCACTATCGCGGCCTCTCTTGTTGCGGAGCACAGGCTCCAGACGCGCAGGCTCAGCAGTTGTGGTTCACGGGCCCAGTTGCTCCACGGCATGTGGGATCCTCCCAGACCAGGGCTCGAACCCGTGTCCCCTGCATTAGCAGGCAGATTCTCAACCACTGCACCACCAGGGAAGCCTCATTCTAATTTTTAAAAATATGTATACCAAAAAGACTGGAGCAGAAAGCTTCAGCTCCTTGAAAGTTCTTTTCATTGATGAGGTTTTTTAGGATTCTAACTTCAAGGAAATGGACATTTTCCAGCTCCACACTTACATCACCATGTCAATTATGAAGGAGTAAAACTAAAGCATCATGGGTATTCAAGTTTACTTGCCAATAAGCTTAGGAAGAGTATTCCCTAATAATCTCCCAGAAACTCCTGGATTCCACCTGAGCGCTATGACTATGAACTATCTTTACTCCAAGTATCTTCTTTTGAAGGAGATCAGCTATACCTTAGATGTGGCAAATGCTAGAAGAATTCTCTGCCTTTTTAGTATCATTTTAAGAAAATGACATCTGTCTTCCTTATTGTAGGTCTCTCATTAAAAACCACTCGTTTCCTGAATCGAGTGTGCAATCATAATTTAGTCTGGATGCTGAATATTCAGTGGATTTAAGAAGAATTTCTTTGAAAATACAACTTTTCTGAAGTTATTGTATTAAAAAGGTCAACCATCTGGGAAGATACAGTTGAGATGGAAGAGTATCCTTTGGAGAGCTGAAAATGTATAAATGTGTTTAAAATGTATCTTGCACTACCTGATTTGGGGTTCCAGTAGAGTTTATAAAGTAATATTCTCTAAACAGTAGTGCTAATAATTTCTAATCTTTTTTTAATACAAAATATATTTTTTCTTTTTAAGCGTATAAGACCTAGGACCTTATCTCTTCACTTCCTTTTTGTTGTTTACTCACTTAATTTCTTCTCAGATTAGCTACGTACTTCTCGTTTGTGTGAACTTTTTTCAAGTTACCTAACTTTTCTGTGCCTCAGTTTCTCCAGCTGTAAAATGGGAAATAAGAACAGTACCTCATAGTGCTGTTTTGAGAACAGGAGGGTGTTTAGAACAGTGCCTGGAACAGAGTGAGTGCTACATAAACACTAGTGAGCCTTATTTATTGATCATCTACTACATGCCAAACAATATAATAGAGGACATAGAGCAGAAATAGCCATGAACAAACCACCATAAATATATAATGTGATAAGTGCTTGAGCGAAAATAAAGCAGAGTTAAGAGTGTAGAGAATGGTACAGATATTATCTTTATATAGGGAGGTCAGAAGAGCCTCTCAGATAAAGACATTTTTTGGCCCAACCTAAAGCAAGTGAGAGCAAGGGATGTGGATACCTGGGCCAATGAGAACCTCAGGCAGAGAGAAGATAAAGAACCAAGGCCTTGATGTCAGGGGGTGCTGGGCAGGTATGATGAACAAGGAGGATAGGGTGGCCGGAATAGAGACAATAGGCAGAGATGGTAGGAGGAGAAGTCCAAGAGACTGAGGGTGGGGAGGAGAAGAGGACTTGTCTCAGAGGACCTTGTTTGCCAGGTTAGAGACTTTGGATTTTGTCTTGGTGAGACAAGAAGTCTCTGGAGGGCTTTGACAGAGCAGTGACATGAGGAGGGGAAACAGATAGGAGCCTGCCACACTAGTCAAGACAGTGGATGATGGTGGCGTGGATCACGTGGCCAATGTAGAACTAGTTCAATAATTCCAATATGCTGTTCCACTCCCCATTTTCCTTAAAAATATCCCTTTAACTGGCATTTATTGCACATCTACTAAGTAAGGCTTTGGGCTGGGCCATTTTACAGATGTTAACTCTACCCTAGTGTGCAGACCCTATGATAAAATATATTAAAGCTCCAAGAAAGTTTGAAATCATCTATTGCAACCTCATTATTTTACAGATGTGGAAATAGAAACCCAGAGAGATTAGATGATTTATCCAAAATCATATACCTCGTTAGGTCAAGAGAAGGGCCCAGGACTCAGTTTTCCTTACTTTACAGAAGAGGACACATTCAAAACCAGCAGTTCTACTAACTTACAAAGATAACTTATGGCGCCCTTATTTATTCCCCTTCACCTCTTCTGATTTAAAAATAACGACACAAAACTTCTTTCAAACATGTTCTCATTAGGTCAATGTTTATGAGAATCATTTCTAAAATGAGCATTTTTGAAGTTTCTAAAATAACTCTTTGCCTTAGGAAGTCTATATAAATGACTATTGCCATAATCTATTGACGGGCAGTTCTGCAAATCTACCACTGGCAGAAAAACCACCGACCTTCTCTAGTTATTTTAGTATGCCAATCTCTTACCAAAATAACTCCTGTAGATTAAAAACAGTATCTGTCAGATTGAGAGGATGGGCTCAGTCTGCCTGACCGATAATCGGCGATTCCAACAACTTAGTACACTGCCTGTTCCCAGGGAAAGGAAGACATGGCATAGAGTCGTTCTTGGGACAAATAAAGGATCTAGAATTGTGAATGGTATTTTATTTTTAATGTAAACAGGAAACTTCATGAGGTATTTCCAACTACTGTATTTTCTTAATTTTGTATAACTTGGAGAAATTAAGAAGGAAATAAAGCTTGTTGAAGATAAAGCAGAACTTGATGAGAACGCTCCGATCTGTGTCCTGAGTCTAAGTGATGAGGTGGACTTCCCGTTATGAACTATTCCTCTTCTCTTCCCCCCCAGTTCAAGCTTGTATCTGACTTTCGGTCCTCTGCAGTCACCCCTGAGCTTAAGCCTTCCTCCGGCACCTTGAAGCAGGACCGTCAAAAGGCTATAGCTTTCATTTTTCTCTTGGAAAACTTGGAAGAGATTTTAAGGCCTTGAGGAGCTGAAATCTACCCCTGGCCTAGTAAGGATGTTTTGTAAAACTGACAAGTGGGCAGTCAGGCTGGCTCCTGAGATCAGCAGTAGGGCTCCATGTAATGTAATAAGTGGGAAAAGAGCCATTTCCCAATCATCTTGTTCATTCCACGCACATTAGGAAAGAGGAAAATTCAACTGACGGCCAATTCTCCCCTAAGAATCCTTTAGTTTAATTATGACCACAGTATATGAAACGTCTGTAAGACGACCACAGTATATGAAACGTCTGTAAGACGTCCACTCTCAGCAGTGAAAGGAAGAGAGGAAACCCTTTCCCTACTAAAAAGACAGGGAAGGATGCTCTTATGGTTCTAAAACATGGTTGAAAATTCAATTTAACTGATGACCAGGCCACTGCGCTTCTTGTAAATGAACGTCTTTTTGCTGCTAATTTTGTGCTATTTTACCTTTCATTAAAAGAAGTAATTCAGGTTAAACTCAGCTGAACAGCAAAAAGCTCTTGATATTTTGAAGCATTTTGAACAATTACTTTGACAGGAGCCCTTGACAGTTAAATGACTCCGTTAAATGAATGTTATAGAAGACACATAATGATTTTTAGTGAAATATTGAATTTAACCACAAATGAGGAAAAACCAGTCATAAGCACTATGGGTGTATTTGAATAATAACATCTTGCTTATGAACCTCAATGGATTCTATAATTTCTAATAATCATGCAATCAGCTAGTTAGCTAGTGAGTATGTTTCCCATCTTCGTGCCCTCTATTCATTTTTGCTTTTGGCTTTTGTTGCTGTTTGTTAATCTGAGAAACCATGTGAAAGTTTTGAAACTGGTAATAATTTCCTCTTACATCAGTATGATATTTTAGAGTTAGGCAGTTAATGAGTCTCTGTCCCACAGCTGAAGTCTTCCTTTTTCCTTTTTCTCCTTTGCTGAATGAGATTCTTTCACAAAGTAAAAAATCAGCAAAAGGCAAGAGCCTGCTGCCTGAGAATATGTGAATTCACTGTATGCTAGTGTTTCCTCCATCCACGGGACTCAATATTCCTTTTCTTATTTTATGGATCGAACGTGAGATACTATCGAGACTTTTACATGTTTCTTCATGACTAACGACTGAAATATGTACTGAAATAATAAAACTGGTGCTGTTCAATTTCCTTCTTAAATTCAATTCCAATAAGTGAGAGTGCCCTTGTGATGGGGAAATCCGGCTTATTAGAAAACTCTGTTTTCTGGAGAAGAAGAGGAGCTAGAAATCCTTGTAGACTTAAAACATGTGGGTGAGGAGAGGTGGGGGAGGACACTGGGATTGAAGAAATGAATCAGAAAACCAGGAACGTTCTTTATCTCGTTTGCCTGGCAGGCGGAGGTGACAAGCAGCTCAGCACACTGGGAGGCCCCGCCTGGCTCTGCACTTCCTGATTCTTCCAAGCAGGTGAGGTCCAACCTCCCCTACGTTCCCACGGCTCCCTGCACTCATCCGCATTCAGCAACTGTCTATTTCCACTTTCACTGCCTACTTAAATGTCTGCTCCCCACTAGACAGTCACTCCTTGAGGACAGGGAGTGTCTTTTCATCTTGCATCCCCCAAATTTCTGAGCCATGATAAGCTGGTCAGTAAATGTACTTCTGAACAAAGTACTTTTAACATTTAACTCCTTCAGCTGACAGTCAAAACACGTGGGAAAGGCCAGATAGCTTAAATATCTGATACTAGTTAAAGGCAAGTCCAGATACACAGCAAGCTGCCTAAATTAGGTATTTCCTATAACCCTGCTATGTGGTCCATAGACCAGCAGCAGTGGCATCACCGGGGAGCTTTCCAAATACCACGTCTCGGGCCCCACCCCAGGCCCCCTGAATCAGAATCTGCATTATAACAAGATCCCCAGGTGACCTGTGCACAGTGAAGTTTGAGAAGCATTTACCTAGAATACATGACCAGTATGATGCCTGAAGAAGTGATGGTGTGTAAGATGGAGAAAAAACCAAGATACTTCTTCACGCTCTTTCCTGTTTAAAGACACAGCTGCTCTTAATAATTGTCTTTTCTCCTTGGTGCAAAGAGAGTATTTATCATCAGCTTGCTGACATTTGCAGGAGTTTTGGCTTTCTCCAACTGAAAATGTGGATGATTGAAAGGATATTGCTGACACCTGAATGAGAAATCCAATGACTCCAAGCTATGTAAATTTAATTATTTCCTTTAATTCTTTTTTCAGGAATCTCTTTTTCTTTTCCTGAGCTTTGGAGAAGTCCTAGCCATTTTCATTTAAAAGAAATACAAGTCAGCAGTGGTTCACTGAACAGGCTGACACGCAATTTCATAGGGGGAGAGGCGCTGTGTGTTTAATCTAATTTGTGCTCTCAATTCCCAGCTAACGTATCTAGGGATCCTGATGTATGCATGTACAAGGAGACATCTATAATGCAGAGTGCAGCTCTCTGCAGTTCTCTGAAACACGGCTAAAAAATCAGTCTGGGTTCTTGCAGCTGCCCTACAACATGATAAATCTCTGTATACTCACAGATGTAGAAATATTCCCGGCCTGGTCTGAATTCAAATCCTAGGGAAAAGGGTGTGAAGAGCTGGAATTTTTCAGAGAACTTCAGTGGTCCATTTGGAGAGTGAGGCCGGTTACATTCCCATCTCTTGAACCCTTTGGAAGTATGGTCGCAGGCACTGTAGCCATCAAAGTTCACCATGTAGAGGACATAACGCTCAGTCTTATCTTCCGGGACTGAGTCCTCATAGTGAGGGCAGAACACATCCAGGTAGTCATTGATACAGACGTCAATGTGGTAGTCACCCCTCTGGAATCTGTTGGAAGAAGAAAAAGATAGGATTATTCATAGAGTAAAGGCTTCCTGCTTGGAATCAGTGGTTGAACCCATTAATAACGCTCAGGCTAAAGATTTATTATAGTAAGTTTTTATTTGGTGCCATATGATTTGAGGCATGGTTTGAACTGTTGCTGTTCTAAATCTAAATAACAGCATGCCATTTTCAGAGGAATTCTATTACCGTTGTTTCAAAGTACCCTACCAATGGAGTGCTTCACTTTCATTTTAAGTATTAAAGGTACTGATTTGCTGTTTTCCTTTCATTGTTAAAATCAGAGTTTTCATATTTCTAAAATAGTGTTTCATTTAATAAATGTTTTTGAATAAATGAGTAAGAAATTTAAAGAATAAATGAGTTGTATTTGTTATAACTGAGACCATTCTTAATTTCCTATGCAACTGTGGACAATTAGAGTGATAAAACTGAGAGAATTAGAATCATAAAATTTAAAAGTTGAAAAGAAAATTCCTGGAACAACACTTCCACTTTAGAGGAAAAGAAAACCCGAAGGCATAATGATGAAGCAATGAGCCACTGAGCTAGACCTGGAACCAAGACTTAGGATCCTAGTTAGGTGTTTCCCTTAGTAAATCTGCTTTTGTCACAAACTCGTTTTAGCCAATCTCTGTTTTGATGCCCTCGCCCTTTCCCTATTAAATTGAAACCATCTAGGTCGAATGACTTTTCTGCCCATTTCTTTACTTTCATAGGTTGTGTTCTAGGGCTGGACTGAGGAGTAGAGAAAGTAAGAAGTCAGATGAAAACAGCAAAACCATGGCCACTTCATCCTGAAAGAGTTAAAATGTGTGCACACAAACACACCACTGCCCACATCACAGTGTCTGCTTCAATTCTTATCTTGAAGAAGTTTTGCTTATTTGTTTTAACTAATGTGCCTTTCCCCATCAACTGAACAGTTTTTCCCAGGACCCAGTGGTGTGTGAAACAGGAATTGTTATGTGCACAACTTTCCAAAATCAGAGTGGAAAAGCCTACAAAACACTTTTGTTTTTAGCTGGTGAGGAAATTCTTCTCTGAGCCCTTCGGAGGGTCATCACAAAACTATGTCACTGCTGAAATACAATGCCCATAAAGTCATAAAATCTTCAAGTCAGACAGTCTCAGGGAGAACACTTCCCAGTGACGGTGAGCTAGTCTATTCTATCTTTAGACATCTCTAAATGTTAGCAAGTTTCTTCTTATATTGAACATAAATCTACTTCTGTGTAATTTCCATCCAGTGATCCTACTTCTGCTGCCTGAAATTACAAAGAGCAAATCTAATTCCTCTTCCACCAGGTAGTACATAAAACATTCGGAGATGTCAGCTGTATCTCTCTGTATCTTCCTTTCTCCAGACTTGAAAATCCCGATTCCTTTGGTTATTTCTGGTATAGTTTCCAGACTCCTCATCATACTAGTATTTTGACCCTCTTCACATCTTCTAGTTTCCCAGTGTCTCCCAAACATAACAAGGACCTCTGACAGGTTGTTGTGAATACTACCTTTGCTCTGGATGCTAAATATTCATTGACAAAGTCGAGAGTCCCTTCTGAAATACACCGTGGTAAAAGTGGAAGAGCTACTTATTTTGAGTGAGTAGAACTAGATCTGCTGCTGGTTGAGTAGGAGAGTCATAAGCCATCCTGAGCCTCAGTTTCCTCACATGTTAAGTAGAATAATAGTGAGAATCTTCCTTGCTGACCTCACACGGCTGCATCAAGCCTCAGATGAGGAAATGTATGAAAAGCACATATGAATATAAAGCACTGTTACTATTAACAGGATATATTAAAATGGGTAAGTAACAAAGTATTACTTTTTAAACAATGACAGTAAGAGCATACAACAGAAATAAAAATAATCCCCAAGTTTCCCTTTATTAAAAATCCCAGAAGAAAGGAAATCATATAAAAATCCTAAATTCTGTCCTCAAATATCAAATGATCCCCAGAAACGCCACTTGCTCTGTGCTTTTGAAAAGCAGCATGTTGATTTATGCAAGAGAAATAAGGAAAGATGATCAGATCACTTCTCAGTTAGAGGATCTCAAAATACATAACCATTTTTAAAAACAAGAAAACCCTCAGAAGTATTTATTTCTTTATATTTACAGTGATGACGAAACCAGGTTTTCTTTTTCTTCATTACTGGCAGACGACGATTTGTCAAGATACAAGGAAAGCCTGTGTTGCTTTTAAAAGATTTTTGAACATCAAGGTAACATCACTGCCAAAGTACAAAGAAAAGACACTGCAACGTTCAGATAAAAGGGTGCTGGGCTGTGAATCGTCAGCCCTCAGAGTAGGCTGACAGTTCTGGCTGAGAGCCAGACAAGAACTGCAGCAGAAGGCAATGCCCAGATGCACTTTATATTATTATATTATTATTATAGATTTTAAAGACATGCAAGGGGGAAGTTTTTCCTTTCCCTAAGTGTCACTCATCTTAGCTTCTACTGGCACTGGACACTGCTTAAAAGTGAAAACTAAGAAAACTGCCACTGTCTGGACCCATTCGGTTATTGCTTTATTCTACAAATTGTCATAGTTTTTTGGTGCCTCAAGTTTAGCTACGCTTCTTCTAAACTTTTATCCCTGTTAATTCTGCTATAATTTTAATAAAGCAAACCATGAGACTGAAGACCCATTTTACATTGGGTTGACCAGTTATCCTTTTCTGGTGACAATCTACTTTGTGTGGGGTGTTAAGTGAATCACTGTGGAGCCAATTTTAAACATGAGATTGTCCCAGCCCTTAACGCTTATACCCTTCTATGCACATGACAAAGACATGATTATGATTTACCATAGAATCAACTTACACTTCTGTTTCAGATATTCAACTTGCATAAATTATTTTACTAATGTAAATTTCAAAGAATGGACAATGTGAACATAAAAACAGTGACCAATTGGAACTCATAAAAGGCATCTGTATAATGTAGCTAAGTACAATCCAAAGAAAGGTTGAGCGTTAGATAGTCTAAGACTATTCCAAATTATGCTCTTTGACTACAAAGTCACAATGAATCATTCTTTTCTGGCCTTACTGTGAAGAAGCACATATGTATGGCTAATATTATTGAGTGGTTATTACGTTACATTCATTATCTCAATTTAATCTCCATCACAACGCCACAGAATAAACACTATTAGTATACCCAGTTAGAGATGAGGAAACTGAGATTAAGAAGTCAAGCAACGTGCCCAGTGTGACAGGAATAATAAAAGATGGAGGCAGAATTCAAACCCAAGCAGTCTGACCTCAGAACTGAGACTTAATTGCTAAAGTCAAGTTCTTAGGTCCACTCTGTATTTGGCCAGAGGGATGATTCTCATTCTTGATGGGGTTTCAGTTCTCTCCTACATTCACTGATGCAACAAATATTTGCCATGTCCAGGATCTGCTATTTTATGGCTTTACATCTGTTGTCACATGAAATCCTTATTGGGTAGTTATAATTAGTTTCATTATACCAATGAGAAAATGACATTCAGAGAAGTTGTTATCCACTTAGTTCAATTTTTTTCCACAGGAAATAAGTAGCAGAGTTAGGATTTCAACCCCAGTCTGATGGCTTCTGAAGCATATATACTTTCCTCCTAACCATAATGGCCCAAAGCTTTACTGACTGTAATTCCCCTCATCCTGTTTACACTGATCTTCTAGGAAAGTCTGCTGCAAGGGGTCCTGGCCCTTCTCTCTTCCTCACTAGGTTGAGCCTAAACTCCTGCACTGAAAGCGGAAGGGTGCATCAAAATCTGAATAAGCCTCAGATCACAGGGTTAGCTCCTGACTCAAGCACATCATTCCAACCTTTCACAGGATAAAGTGCTTTTAGGCTCTGTAGCCATCCACAAGAAGAGAACTTTTTTTTTTTTTTTTTCCCCATCAGGAAACTTTCACGAGCTTTAGTTCATATTAAATGAGCAAATTCACCTCTAGGAAGAATGATTCCACATGCCAATATTTACAGATTTCATGGGTAGCCCGCCCCTGCTTTGACACATTTGTAAATTTCTGGGAAATTTTCTTGTAAATGTCTCCTCTTTACTCCTAAACTTTAATTCCATCTATTGTATCTGTGGTTCTCTACCTCTCTGAAACCATTGCATATTATGAACTGTAGGAATTTCTGGCTGCATACCAACACGCCAACAATAATTACAATACAATCTCTACTAAATTATCACAGTGGTTTACAACGTAAAAGCAGGCATGGTTGCCACACTTAGAAAAGTGACTGCGTTTGAGTAAAATGATTACCTCTCTGCCCGTGTTCTCACAATACAAGTCCCAAGTGCCAGGAAACATCTCATATGCATACAGTGATGGCCCTTGTCCTCCACTGGGTTGCGTGGCTACTCAGGTCAGTGTTCCATATAACAGGATGACAAGAACACATTGTGTACATTTATCAAAATGTGGCAGTAGGCTGGTTGAGAATGTCATATATATTGTGAAAGGATCATTTTAATTAAGAAGAATAAAATTCAGTACGGCAACTAATTCTTTGTAATCAATTCAACTACTAAAAATGAATTATGCACTTTATGATTGTTTTGATGACCCAGAGGCTGCCTGAAGGGTTGGATAAAAAATACAGTTTGGGGCTACCGATAGCAAACAACAACAACTAAAGGTGGGATTTGAGCTACAAAGTCTCTATGCAGACATGTGTTTTTGTCTTTGTTTGTCTTCAGTGTTTACCTGATGACATTCCACAGCTAAATACAGTTTTTATTATAAATTTAAACTACTATTAATATCTCTCTCCTTATATAACCTGTCTGGAGAAAGTGAATCATGGATTGAGTATTGGAATTCAAGTGAAATCAAGACGACAGAGGTGAAGTAAGAGTTGACAGGCTGTCTGGGACTTCCCTGGTGGCGCAGTGGTTAAGAGTTCACCTGCCAATGCAGGGGACATGGGTTTGAGCCCTGGTTGGGGAAGATCCCACATGCCGCGGAGCAACTAAGCCCGTGCGCCACAACTACTGAGCCTGCGTACCACAACTACTGAGCCCACGCACCACAACTACTGAGCCCACGCACCACAACTACTGAGCCCGTGAGCCACAACTACTGAGGCCGCGTGCCGCAACCACTGAAGCCCGTGCGCCTAGAGCCCATGCTCCACAAGAGAAGCCACCGCACTGAGAAGCCCAGGCACCGCAACAAAGAGTAGCCCCCGCTCGCCGCAACTAGAGAAAGCCCGTGGGCAGCAACGAAGACCCAACGCAGCCAAAAATAAATAAATAAATTTATAAAAAAAAAAAAAAAAGAGTCGACAGGCCGTCTTTGCATTTAGTTATCAACAATGTGCCCCCAAGTTTCTACTGAGCCAGGGACCAAAACATTGTTTCATGACCATAGTTAACCTGATCCGTAGGACTCTGCGCTCCTAACTAACTAGTCTATTTTCAAACTTGGGTCGCTCCACTGGGGACATCTAGTACTTGAACACTCCAGTCCTTGACCTCAAGTGGAAGTTCTCTACTCTGATCTCGGTTCCTCTTTGCTTTGGCAAGGAGACATCACCTAGCTTTCTTTCTCAATGTATAGTTTTTCACGTCATTGACCTTACTTCCTCCTCTATCACCATATGCTCTCGTGGTGTGGAGACTGACAGCTGGGAGGCCGAGCTCACAGGACACACAGGCAGTGCCCTGGGCTCAGGCTGCAGAGAAGCAGCGCCATCATCATCATCCTTCTCTGAGTTCATCTTTAGCCACTTTCCCCTGCAGTGTTCCTCCTCTCATTCCATCCCTCATTTGCTAAAGCCAAAATACATTTCATTTTAGTAGCTGGAAAAGGAAGGGTACGGTGCATATTTAAAACGTTCTAAATTGGCCTTCAGCATATGTTGCTGGCACAGCAGAGAGCCTGCTTCCAGGGAAATACGTACTGAGGTATTTTATCAAGCAGCTCCTGAGTGAAGTTTCTTTACTCCATAAATAGAGAAACAGCGTTACTGAAAGGAGACAGTGCTTATTAGAGGTTAGGAAGCTGTGAGGCACTTTTATCCCCTTTTCATGTAATGTTTTAAAGGACTCAGTGATGAAAATGCTATTTCTCATGAACTGGAGAGTTGATTATTACATTTTAAATGTATTTTAATCTGTCAAGGAGGTGATTGTTTTAATATTCCTATCTGAACAGAACTACACTGTCACGTCTTTAATTACAAGGCAACTTATTATACTACATTCTGAAATTGAAATGTAACAGAAGGATGATTTATGGTCAAAGATTAAGCAAATTTATCAGCTCAGGGTTCCTCCCAAATTTTAAACTAAATCTAAAGTGAATATGTCTTGACAGCACAGTCTTTCAATTCTATTATAGATTTAAAGGCTAATTTCAGAATAAGATGTCTTTTTAACCAGAGGAATTTCTCATTTGTCCTGAAGGGCCTAATGGGCCCAGCAACAGACACAGGATTTGTTTTATAAATACGTTTTGGGAGGAGATGGGCAGGACGGCAGTCTCTGTTGCGTTGCATAACACGTCTCTTCTTGTCTCCTTCTGTTATTCCTTTCAGCACAGAATGCAAGCCTTATGGCTTTCAGATCCTAAATCTGACGATGCTCTTTTTTTTTTTTTTTTTCCAGCAGAGGTTAAAGCGAGAAATACAAACAGCAAAAATCAAACTTGGGGTAGATAAGTCATATTAGCATTGGTGGGGGATGAAGAAAGACTTGTTTTGCTGATTTTAAATGTTCCCTCTCTCTCACAGGCTGAAATATGCCAACCTTTCAAATATATTGGTCATTGACCTCTGTTTCCAGTTCTGAGACAGTCAGAGTCATAGACAGTTTCACTGTTACCAGGCCAGTTGTTAAGGCTGAATGAGGTGTAGTACATGGTGACCAAAACCCACCATTTCAGGCAGCCCAATCCAGCTCTTCCAGGCTCTAGAACATACCAAGAATGACTAAAATTCCCATAAAAGTGAAGATTTACAAGTGTAAAAAAAAACCTACTCAAGGATGAACTTCAAAGATATCTCCTACATATTCTTTTGCAGTTGAAAGGCTGTAGGCTACAACACACACTTTCATTCAACAAAGCACATGATACTGACAAAACATTTAGAACCCAGAGTTGGTGCTCTGCTTATCCATTAATGAAAATTAGAATAAAGTTCTTACACATGCAAGTTGGAAGAAAGGAAATAAATGTTGTAGTAATCACAAATTGTGCAGCATGAGAGCTTTGTCTTCAATTTAATAACTGTTGGTGATGAGAATAGGATGTAATTTACTTAGCCAGATATTTAGAATTTATTAGGGGTCTAGTATACTAACCTGTCCCTTTTTTTCTGTGTGTGTGTGTGTGTGTGTGCGCGTGTGCTTTAAAAGCAAGTGGTTTAAAAATTCCTCCATTAACATTAATTACTCATCTCAGATAGATGGATAGAAATCTCAAATACCTTGTGTTATTGCTTTTCTAGTTCAAGTCACATCAGGCTGAATGACTTTTTAAAATTGATATCTCCCAGGAGGAGTACCTGTTTCAAATACAGGGCCCACAAAATGTTCTCTCCTCCAGTGTTTTAACTCATTTGGAGTTTGTTTTATTAGCCTGACTGAGGAGCTCCAAAGGAAACAAAGCATTAAATTGGCGGAGCCTAAACAAGACTTTCCTTCAGGAAGGGACCCGGAGCTCTGGGTGACAGTCTAATTGCTTCTAAGCCCCCAAAGAGGCCTCGGGCTTGGAGTAAGAATGTGTCAACGTCAACAGGCTAAATCAGCCAAAGAATTAAGCAGGCAGAGTTCCACACACCCGACACATCGCAGACCACTGCAAATGGTCTTCAAAAAGGGATTAAAATAAAATAAAGAATTATTGTCTGGCAATCAGTGTATGGCTTCACAGAGGTCACTTCCACAAGGCAGAACAGGCTCCTTCTTGACTCCTGCTGGCCAGGCGCTTCCTGACGAAGCTGCCCTTCATGCCCTAAGTTATCCAGAGTTTTACATCATGTCAAGCACACGGAACAGAGCAGCTGAAACACACACACAGATCCAAAGGCAGATGCGGGAAATCACTGACCTGGTTATCCAGTCCCTGTCCTAGGAGAACAGGATTCAACAAACTGATTCTGTTCTGAGGATGCAGGAGGTGGGGAGTCAATCAAACAAATAAGCCACCTGCCAAACTGCTTACATACGTGTAGTCCTTTTGTATCCTACGAGGATGGAGTTACCCAGCAGAATTTCAGGTTATTCCTAGTTTCAAAATTAAGAACAATAACCAAAGAGATATAGTAAATGTCCTTCCTATTAACCACCTCAAATAATGATTTCGTAGTTCTTACGTACTGCTGTACAAGCAGTAAATTAAATATTTGTATTATGGCTTGATGATAACCTATTGGAATCATTACCATCTAAGTCTGAAATTTGGCCCCAACTTTTCAAAAACCGGGTGGGTGTTCGAGATCTACATGGCACGGAACTACTGTCTATTAGTTTATTGTTAAACAAACAAAAAACAAGCTGGAAGAAAGGAAACAAATGTTTTATGGCTTTCTTTTATGTTTGATCTTCATAGGACCAGGGTAAGCAAATATCTTGCAACGCTAGGGCACAATAATGGTAATAGTGTTTTATACAAAGCTTTAGGATGCAAAGCAGAAACTGTTGCTGTTTCTATGCAAATTGGCACGTGAGAAGTAGTTATTTTTATTTGGTATGGTTAGGACCTTGTGAGCAGTTGGATACAAATCTGGAACCAGGCATGAGGCTAAGGTGAGAGAGAATTGATCTAGAGTCATTAGAAATTAGGTGGTGGGTAGAGCCATAGAAAATATTGAATTCATTCAAGGTAAATGCATAGATGCAGAAAAAACCTGGGACTGCACTGAGAGAAGATCACTGGAACTATGATTATTCTGGTATTTTTATGGAGACCTCCGTTCTTTACACTGAGAGCTCCTTGAAGGTGGTGCTGGTGTTCACTCATCTCTGCATACCCAACGCTCAGCACAGTGTCTGCACGAAGTGGTGACTTGAGAGACGTCCCAGAAAGTAAATTGTAGCTGATGGATATTAGAAGCAATGTTTGAAAACAGAAAAAACTTCGTAAAGTGCCCAATAATCTCCTTCTGTGTCCTGGGTCCCAGTATCAAGTTTTGAGAACAGCTAAATAATATGACAAACAAAGGTCAAGATCAGGAAACAAAATAATGGCCAACGGCAGAAAGGAAAATGATAATCAGGCCTATTGTTCAAGCAATGCTAGAAAATCATGCCTAGCCAAGTAGACGACTTAAGCACCTAACGCAGAATGAAAGTTTCTCTCTTGTCATTAAGTCCTCTATTCAATTACCATTTATCGGGGTAATTAAACACTGGAAAGTGATGCCAGGCTAATTGTTAGATTATGATAATTACATGTCTTTGCTATGCTACAGCTGATCAAAATAAGATGTGGTCCCGTGCACTTAGCTGGAACTGCTCTGTAATCGTCAGACTTCCGGAGAGCGCTAGGCCATTTATTACCAATTCATTACAAATCAGGCGGAGAAGCTTATTATTTGTAATGCTTCTTTCTTCCCCCCACATACAGTCTCCTGGAACAAGACTCCCCAAAGGTTAAGCCCAAACTGCCGCCTTTCATTGGCCCATTTCCATCCCAATTACACAGCTGAATGGCATTAGGTGCCTCTATTTGAGAGGGTTCATCAGACTGCTTCACAAAATCCTGCAAGCGCCTATCACATTGGAAGGAACACCCAAGGCTCCCTTTCAGCCTCTGCCAACCACTGTTGTGCTGTGAGCTGTGTCCCAGCAACCGCAAGCTGGCAGTGCTGAGAATCTTCTGGTCTGAGGCTCCCTTCTGCTCAGGTTAGGACTAGACCAGGCTGGGGTATGCCCGGGGTTTGCCCCAGTTCACAGGAGTCGTAGGGATACAGACTGTGCCTCTCCTGTCAGGATATCCGGCTTTTGTTGCTCAGGCCAGGATCACGAGAGGAAAGCAACTTCCTCGTCACCTCAAAGCTACCAAAGAGTAGCTCAAATCTTTGTAGAAAAAGACTAGAACCAATCCCTTGTCCTTGGACATTTCCGGGGGTTAGAAATCTCCCCTCCCATCCCTCTACTGTTGGAAGGTGGGAAGGCAAACAGGTATTTGAGAGTCTTCCTTTGGCTTTTTTCCTGGGACTTCTCAACTCTCCCCTGCAACTGTCATCAGAGTGCATTCACAAGGGCCATTGCCAGTGGAGGAAGTGCAGAGTGTCAGGTCAAAAGTTTACTAACTGCTACAAAGTTCATGTCATGTTATGGTTCTCTATTTTAGGGGTTTATTTTCTTCTTTTATTTGGGCAGTATTATGGACTGAATTTGTCACCCCCAATTCATATGTTGAAGCCCCAATGTGATTGTGTTTGAAGATAGATATGGAGGAAATTAAGGTTAAATGAGATCATAAGGGTGGGGCCCCAACCCAACAGGATTGGTGTTCTTCAAGAAGAGACACCAGTGGCCCCTCTCCCCTTCTCCACTCTCCCTTCATGTGCCTCTGCAGGCCAGAAAGAGAGCTCTTACCAGAAACTGACATGGCTGGACCTTGGTCTGGGACATCTATCCTCCAGAATTGTGAGAAAATAGATTTCTGTTGTTTAAGCCAACAAGTCTATAGTATTTTGTCACTGCAGCCTAAGCGGACTAATAAAGGCAGTTTAAAAGTTAATTAATGGGGCTTCCCTGGTGGTGCAGTGGTTAGGGATCTGCCTGCCAATGCAGGGGACACAGGTTTGAACCCTGGTCCAGGAAGATCCCACAACTAAGCCCATGCACCACAACTACTGTGCCTGCACTCTAGAGCCCGCGAGCCACAACTACTGCGCTCGTGTGCCACAACTACTGAGCCTGCACTCTAGAGCCCACGAGCCACAACAACTGAAGCCCACGCACCTAGAGCCCATGCTCCACAGCAGGAGAAGCCACCGCAATGAGTAGCCCGCGCACCGCAAGGAAGAGTGGACCCTGCTCGCCGCCACTAGAGGAAGCCCGCGCACAGCAACGAAGACCCAACACAGCCAAAAATTAATTAATTAATTAAATTTATTTTTTTAAAAAGTTAATTAATGGTAGATTTGGGGGTGGGTGCTATTGAATTACATCACTGCCAGGGACTTCAGAGACATAAAGAATTATCGAAAAACAATAAGGGAACAATGGCCAGGAAGGAAGGGAGTAAAGGAGGCAAGAGAGTGGAGTTAAGCCACTGCCGGCACCCCGCAATACCCTGGAGCAGGGGGGACACTCACTATGCATCTGCTGTTCTAAGCAAGTGGCTGGTCTGAGGGGAGAAGGCACATTATATTCCTACGTCAGGATAGTTTCACCCCTGAAATTAACTCATAGCACCACGAAAATGACTGTATTCTCACCCAGCAACTGTTATCTCACTGTTTCAGCAAGGCTTTCGCCCAAAGATAGAATGAAGGGTGTTACAGAAAAGTCACATACTCCATTTTACCCTTCCTCGACCCTGGAAATTAAAACAGAATATGCCACTGCCTTTCAAGAATCATATTAAGTGCATTCTGGGGACAAAACAGACCGTGAGGTACCTTTGTTAACACTGGAATACATAAAACTGTCATTTTATGCACACATTTACTGGTGGCCTGTGGCTCAAGACTGGGGAGCTGGGAACAAAGGTACTTTGGTTCATCACATAAAAATGGTTTTGCACTACTTAGTATTATTATTTCCTCCCTACACTCATTAAAAGGATATTCATTCATACCGCTGGATCCTCTATTTACTTTTCTAGCCTGGACCACAGGAAGATATATGCAAGAATAATGTAATCATAAAAAATAAGAAACTAATTGCTCTATCCCAAGGAAACATAAGGGGGAGAAAGAAATAAACAATTCACCATTTATTTCTCAGAAATAAATCTAAGCACTTAGGGGATTCTCAAGTGCTATAATATCTCCACCTACTTAAATGCATGTCTATCTCAATGACAGAGAATAGAGTTGTTTTTCCCCTCCCCCTTCCATTTTAGCAAACTCTACTTTCAAAGTGTCTACCCTGGAAAAGAACTGTAGTTCAAAGCAAACGCACATGACCCTCCTCTTGAACTTTCAGAATTTTTGGTCCTGCTACAAGCTCTGAATGAGCCACTTGTAGAGGTTGTGAGATTTCAGAGGGATGGTTAATGCCAAGACACAAAGATGAAGAAATAAGAGCATGATAATGGGCCTGCCATGCTGGGTGGCAACTCAGCACTGTGAGCCTTGAGAGGACAGGGTCACAACTGGCTTTCTCCAGCACTTAGTAGCACAATCCCAGATCCCAAAGTTTCGTCCATGTGCACATTAACATTTCATTGCTGTTCAAGAGAGGGAGAATGTGAGCTACTACTGAGTTATCCACTCAGTGCTGATAAGCTGGGTCAAAAAACAACAAAGGCATGAACGAAACCTATGGGAGCTATTAAATGAGCCTGGAACTTAGCACAATCTGTATCCAGTGTAGAGACAAATGGGACTATATCGCACTGATCAATTTATTTACAAAATAGGGCAATTTCATCTATTGATGTTTTAATTCAACATCTGGGTACCTACTCTGTGTGTGCCAATTATTTAATTAAAATCATAAGCCATTTGGTATTCTAAAAGGAATGTACATCTTTTTCCATTCTAAATATAAACTATACCTAAATAAATTACAAATATAAAATATACCTTTCACCTTATCTCTGGGAAGTAAAAGGGTAACCAAACAGGATATTCCCTTTAGTACACTCTCAGATTCTGTCTCAGGCACCCTGTAGCTGAGAAAAGATTCACAGCAGCCAAAATCTACCCAAGGATGTTTTCATGAATCCAGCCATTAACTGAAAAGCCTGAGTCTTGGTCACTGAAAGTGCTGGTGACTCTGGTTTTATGAACGTGACTAGAGAAAGTAACATATGTCATGCGCTGGCCAAGTGGGCAGCCTAGAAACACAGTCTACAAGGCTGGTCGAGAGTACACCCCCTATTGGGGCCGGGGGTGGGAGGGGGGCCGCCCTATGGCGGGCACTGCATGGAGGGCTGGAGGAAAGGAGACGGTGTCTGGGCTGCAGAGACGCCTCTCCTGCTCTGCTCCTACCGGCAGCCAAGTGAGCTCGAGCTGTGTTTGCCACAGGCCTGGGACAGGGTCTGACGCTTACACGCACCTCAACAGGGTTGTGAAGCCTAAGAAGTTACAAGCCATTCTAACCCACTGGAGGACATGAACTGAACAGTAGGAACTCTGGAAAGTGTTTTTGGCTTTTGTTTTAGTTTAAATACGAGTTTCTGGCATGAAAGCCGAAGGAATCAACTTACTTATTATGCCCAGCAGCACTTCCCGGCAGAGTATTAAATTTAGTTTTGTTTATTTTTAAAATCAGGGTGGTGGCTTCAAGATATAATTAATATCTCTAAAGACGTCAGAGATGTGTGGAAGTCTATGGGAACACAAAATACTGCTATTCTCTGTTAGACAATTAGGATATGTAAAAATTCGTATCACATGTGAGGAAACTGTGTTGGTTCTAATGACTAGGAAAATTTATAGGGCAACTCAAAATTAGACATATCACTCCTGTTTCTCTTAATGGTAAAATGCAACCCAGCATCCTCAAGCACTCACTGGATTAAAAATGGAACTCTCAGCATTACAGTTGCAGCTAAGTATTTATGTATGCCATTGAATCTACGCACTCCCCTCATATGCAACTTTCTGTAGTTGGTTTGACTCAAGAACAACCACAACCAAGTTACTAGAGTCTAGAGCGATAAAATCCTAACTCACCACTCCTTAAAAACAGCAAGTTGCTTGCCTTTGTAGTCCTAGACACTACTCATGTTTACTAGTCTTAACCTGCAGTAATTATAAAT
This sequence comes from Balaenoptera physalus, assembly GCF_965194825.1. Lineage (NCBI taxonomy): Eukaryota > Metazoa > Chordata > Mammalia > Artiodactyla > Balaenopteridae > Balaenoptera > Balaenoptera physalus. Next base: position 90,155,494 of record NC_138890.1, on the reverse strand, counting down.
TCTTCAGCACACAAAGCATGCATGACATAGGCTTGGTAAAGAGACAGCCTCTGGTCTTCCCTTGGGACCCGATATTTGATAATAATTTCACAAGAACCCTACTTCTGCATCAAGACTAGAGAGAGACACACTAGTGAAAGGAACTTTGAGCACCATCTCATCCAGCTGTTTCCTTTCAGGACTATTAATTATCTAGTCTCTTAAAAAAAAAATCTCCAGGGAGAATTCTGAGTCTTAAATAGCTCCTCCCAGGACCTGTGGATGTCCTTCAAAATCCAATGCATAAAGAAATTCTCTATTCAGGGGCAACCAGCTTTCCAGTGTTGTTCAGAGCATTTCCCTCACTCCCGCCCGATGAGAAGATTTGAGAGAAAAATAGAGGAAATTTAGCTCATGTTTTCCTAGGAAAGTCGAGCTGATTGTATTATCGACTGTCTACTGCATTAGCAATTTCCAACTGAATTACAAACTGTTTCCCTGCATTATACTGCTATTGTTCAATACCATTTTCATTGCCCTAATGAAACAAAGCTATATAATATAACCATAAAGTACTGATTACAGTTAACAACAATGATAGAAGAGAGCTAAGGAGAGACCTATTTTTAAAATATGCAAAGAAAAAGATACGAAATGCTGATACTCAGCAGACTTTTTTTTTTTTAACTCTTTTTGGCTTTCTGGATTGAGATCAAAACAACACTGACAAGTTAATTCTTTCTCTTCCAACAATACAAATGGTATTTCCCCTAAGATAGAATTTCTAGAAGATTTCCCAAAGAACAAAATTTCTCCAGGTGCTGTAAAAAATAATAACAACAATGATAACAATGTGGATTTCACACATACTTTGTCTTAAAAAGTGCCTACTTCAAACCAGAGGATTCCCTAATATCATGAAAGAGGATAACCAAATTTTCCCCAGGGTGCAGGTTTCTCACCGTCTATAATTGAGCTCCTTTAGAGAAGTGCCATCATGAAAGCACCAGGGTATTTTCTATTGGCCCATATTAAATCAACCAGCAACACAAATGATCACGTTGCTGGGCTGGACTGAAGGCTGCCCCAGTGAGACAGCAGATCCATGGCTGAGATTTCTGCCTTTTAGCAAAGGCCCTGAAGGTTACTTGGCAGCCTTTTATACTCCCAGTTCCTTTCCCATAGATAGAAGCAGTCAACAAAGAGGTGGAGGGCACAGGAAGAAGTGGTAGAGAAAATTCTTGGGCATTGCTAATTATATTAAGACTAGAAGCTGTAGCATCAGACACTTGCTACCCTCTGACATTCGTGCCAGAGCTACCATATCCGCCCCCCCCAAAGCAGAAAACAATCGGGATAATGGGGAACAGAGCACGTTGCTGTCATTCCCTAAGAACTCCTTGAGCCGAGCCAGTGACAGATAATGAAATTACTGTATGGTGCTCTAGTGGCAGATGATCTGTGACTGCCCAGGTCCTAGACACCCAGACATCCTTCATCTGACAAATCCTTCCTGCCATTTCCTGAGTGGACATGGTGTAAACATAGAGTTCACTGAAAAGGCCTGAATGTCAGGATCAGAGACTAGTTCCTCCAAGACAAACTCCGGCTTGGAACAAACCTTCCTCTGGAGATCTTTCTGAGTGTTTATATTTCTACGAGCAACACTGGATAGTGTCATCCACGTGGACACAACATTCTGAGTTCTACGTACTGTATTTGAAACACTGATCTGATTTCAACGGTTCAGAAGAGTCACCTCAACGCTCATTTTACTCGCATTTTCTAGTTTTTGCAACCCTGAAAAAAAGATTTAAAAAAAAATCAGGATGGTATCTGTTAGACCTCTTTCAATAATGTGTATCACTTGAAAGATGAAAGGGAAGGTGCATTTATCTGTTCCTATTAGAGTGCTAATTTATGCAAGTTCCTTTGCCTTTTGCATCTATTGATTGGATTCTTGTTGTTTCATCCCCTGCACTCCATTAGAATCCTTGCTGACCTCACAATAATGCCAAGCCCGACAAAATGTGTACTACAGATTTTTATATGCTCTTGCATCTACAGCCTATTTAAAAGTTGGCATAAGCAAGATGATGGTGTAAACAGAAATTATGGGCAAGATGAAAAAGTATTTCGCTTCATCACATCAGAAAGAAAATCTTAGAGAAGATGAGAAGACTTAATGGTTGAACTTCTCTCTTTAATTTTAAATAGTCATGTCTGAACATTTGAAAAGACTCCTGTGCTTTAGGCATGCTGAAATTAAAATAGAAGTGCAATTTGGGATCACAGATTATAAAACCAGTAAGCACAGCTGCTATACGGAGGGCAGGAACGGCTCTTCTTTTCCAAATCCATTTTTGTAAGACGGTCAAACGTGGAAGTAAAATAACCTTTGCTGTGAAAACTAGAAAAAGGGCTAGACCCCAGGAGAACAATTTTCAGACATGGTCTGCTATTTATTTGCTCCCAGTCTCAAATAATACTTTTGTTTAGTGCTTCATTCTGAAGAAGAAAAAAAAAATGTATATATCATCACATATTTTTCAGGATTTATTAGTCTAAATGCTTTCTGTTTATAAGCCCAAGTAAACAAATTTAATTTTAGTCTTGGGACTAATAAAATAACTTATTTAAGTATGAAGAGATCCAAAGCCGTCAATCATAGGACAAAAGAATACAAAAGTTGCCATTTTGAGATACAATTTTTAAACCCCAAAGAGCATTTTAATCCACTTTGTACGGAGAACACACCTGCTTTATTGAAAGGTTTATAACTATTTCTTCTTGTTTCCACCTCACTAATTTACCTATGTCCAAAAAGGCATGGGGGAAATGTAAAAGCCCGGGGAGAATCTGTTCTCATCTTCCCGCGGGGTGATTCCTGGCAGCACGGATTTGACAATGGAGAAATCACAAGTTGTTGAGACTGTGAATGGGGAGACTCCCGCAGCTTATTGAGCATTCTAGATTTGCTCAGGCAGGGATGTCAACAGGGGCAGAGGGACACCTGGCAAGTGTGGAGTTCAACCACCCGGACCTCTCTAAGGATGGCTGCAAATCGTACAAGATGTCCAGAAACACTAATAGGCGTCCGCTGAACCACTTGGGAGGCGTCACTAATAAAAAGTGAAAATCAGAGTGGAAAGAAAATTTCATTTCCAGTCCTCCTCATGGCACCTGGCTTTTTCAGCACATATGGTTTGTAAAGTTTGCTAATGTCTGGTGGTTATCAAGGAAATCAGAGTTGATTAAAGATATTTCAACTTTATCTTCATTTCCCAGACTTTGCAGACATCCACCTGATGACTGAGAAGGGAACTACTATCTGATCGTTTGTGGCAGGCAGCACAGGAAAGAGGTCACGAGAAAGGGATAGAGAGCCATCTGCCAAGCTTCAAATCTGGCCTCTGCTACTACTGACTCTGGAACCTTGGCAAGTTATTTTCCCTCTCCATGCCTCAGTTTCCTCATCTGTAACACTGGAATAAGAATAACACTGTACTCCTAGGTCACCAGTTAGGATCAAATGAATAAATTAAATGAGTAAATCAGGACTGACTGTAAAGTGCTTAAATAGTGCTTGACAAACAGTACAGGTAAGAGGAACATGTACAATTACATTATTTACATAACTAAAAAGGTATTTTTTTGAGCGCTAAAGACAAAGAATTTTAGTACTTTGAAAAATATCTTGAGAATCTCAAAGATCTTTAGAAATAAAAATGTTGATAGCCATTGCAACATCTCTTGAATAGGCAGAGTGTAATTATAATAGATTTTTGTTTATGAAATAAGGAAAAGAAGTGTATGGAATAGGGGAGGACAAGTGCTGACTCTTTGGAGGAACTGTGCATACACAAGGCAACTCAGCCTTGTGGAAGTGTGTTGGATATAAAAATACATGGAGGAAGCATGGGCAGTTGCCCGTGTAGTGTGATTTCTGGGACACAAAAGCCATCTTTAAACAAAAAAAACTTCCCAAGAGGGAATTTCAGTTCTTAACTGTGTAAAGTGTTATTTTGCCTGGGAGGGAAATTATACTTGTCAGCCAATGCATTAACATATTTTCATTTCTCTGACTCATTAATACCTGTCACCTAGCAGAGTTAAGACCCCTGAAAGACTATGGGATACAGTAGGTAAATTCTGATGAGAAAGAGCAAGTGGTCTACAGGGTTGGGAGAGCAAGCCTCAGGAAAGGGGCACTGGACAGAGGTGTAGGGCAAGGTACTAGAGAAACACTTGACACTTCCCAATTCTGCTGAGGTCAGCTCTACAGACTAAGTGTCATAACATTTCATTAGAATAAATGACATTCTCTTCAAGAAGGCCTATTTTAACTTAAAATTTAAAATTATACTTCCCTTGAACAATATGATACTAGACTGACCTTCTATCCTTTCTTAATTTGACTTCTCACATATCTATGTCCTATCTCTCTTTGTTCATTCATTCATTCATTCATTCAACACAAGTATATTGATTGCCTCCAGTGGCTCAGGCATTGTTCTTGCGGACAAACAAAAATGAACCAAGACAGAGTCCTGCCCTAAAAAAACTGACAATCTAGTAGGGGTGACAGTAAATAAATCACTGCAACAAAATGTGATACATGTCAGAAGAGAAATTTGTACCAAATACTGTGGAAAATAGGAAACAGCAAGGGACTTTGAAAGAGTTCTGGAAGACCTCACAAAGGAGCCAGGTCTTGGAAGATGGACTGACTTTGAAAGAGTTCTGGAAGACCTCACAAAGGAGCCAGGTCTTGGAAGATGGACTGAATCATTCCAAGAGAAGGAGCAGGGGTGGGCTTTCTAGACACGGGTGATAGGTACAAACCCTGAGACTTGAAAGCAAGGAGTTTGTTGAGAGGGCAAATGAGGCTACAGAGGGAGGTGAAAACCTTATTTTGAAAAAGGAGTTGATGAAGGTGATGAAGAACCAGGGAAGATTTTTAAGAAGGCTCACAACATGATTGGGTATGTATTTTTAAAGTGATCATTAGCCCTGGACAAGACAGACTGGGTGGGAAGAAAGCCTGGGGTAGGATGATCACAGGAGTCTACTGCAATGGACCAGCCAAACAAATATACACAGACATTACAGGCTTCAGCTGAGGATTCCTTACTTCCTCACACCTGACAATAAACTATTCCCTTATTCATCCATTCAACCATTATTTGTAGAGGCCCCACTTTGTGCAAGATACTTTGTGTTGTAGAAGCTACAGCATGAGTCGGACACAAACTCTTCATCTCAGCTTCTTAGGATTGTCTAGACGTGAAGAGCTTGAAGCAGGGCATTTGTGGAATTAAACAAAAGGACATGGACTAAAGAAATTTCATAGATGCAGAAACATCAGAAGAAGATTAAAAGTAATCCTTACCATTTGATCATATTTTGCAGTGCTTAAGTATCACCACATGTATTAAAAGTTAATCTGCAGTGGCCAAAAGGACAATGATAGTGGCATTAAAAGACCTAGGCTTAAATACTGTCTCTGTCTTAAATATGGTGTGAATTGGGCAAGTCATTTAATCTCTCTGTATCTCACGTTTTGAATAAATAAACAAAAAACTCGATGCCCTAAAGGTTCTACAATGCTATTTAGGTTTGGCATAGAGATAATGCAGAATCATCTGACTGAATCATCTCAGAAACTAAATAAGACATAATAGAACACTAAGATTTTGCCAAATTCCATTCCTGGATTTCCATTCATTACATCCATTTCGGTGGAGTGAGGAGCAGCTATAACCAAACTCTCAAGCTGGTATCATGTCCAGTGCCTGGGGTCATAGGGGGTCACGATGACTAGGTGTCCAGTGTCTGGTACGTAAGGTTAGAAGGGCAAAAATATGGCTAAAATCATGAAGAGGATTCCACCCTTGCCCATGGAAAGCGGCAAAAACTAGGGACCATTTATGTGGTGACAACTGACAGGAATGTCACCACTGATGAAAAGCTATAGTTACAGGTTATCACATCATCACATTCCCCCCACACCTGCTCTCAACCCTACCGAGGGCTGAAGCAGCACAACAGGAAATGGCGAGCATAATGATAAGAATCAGTGAGGTCACCACTTAGAAGTTTCCCCCCAAGTATCGTTTGAACTGTTTCATGGGGTCTCTTAACATCTAAAGTCCTTGAGGAGCTCTCCTGGTTCCAATGTCCACATCTCAATTTCAGGGATATAAATACATAATGCATACTTAATCAAAATTGTTTTACACCTGTTCCCTCCTACTAAAAACGATGGGAAAAAAAACCCCACATCTGTATTACCCTCTCTGGACAGATAAAACTTCTTCTCTTCCAAAGTCTTTTGGAAGGTAATTATGGACCTTAAGTGTGGAGGTAATTTAAGACTTTTGTCTGTCTCCAAAACTGTTGACAATATGTTAAGCAGATGGAGGTCATTTCTTTTATTTCTCTAACTTTCCCCTTTGGCTCTCTGATGAAGGATATGCTGACATAAATGTTTTGTTGTTATGCATGGTAGATAGACCTGCAGGTCCCAAAGGTGAGGCAAATCATGTCCTTTCAAATGATCTGTTATTTTTGGCAATAAGTTTGGGTTAACTATAACACAGAGCCTTGAAATATTTTATATGCCTCAACTTTAGCATTAATAGGAAGGAGGGGGGTTATAAGAGAGGGAATGGGACGTGCCAAACAAAAATGTGTTTGGGTCATTTTGATTCATTGAAACAGAATGGCTTTTGGAACACCCTGTGACTCTGGATGTTTACGGTTAGGATTCCAGAGACAAAGTTCTTGGCTTCTCTGGTTGACAGCAAAAACTTCACTTCCGGGAAAACTGGTGCTATTAGCCTAATTGTGGCTTGCTTTAAATTAAGTCACAGGCCTTGAAGTGTGAAACGCCTTCTGCCATTTTCTCTTCTGAACTAGTTTTGCTGACTAAGTATTTTCTCCTCTTGATGTCTTTAAGCATGTTCAAAGCTATATTTCATACATAACATTCATAAGAGCCTACTGCCTGAAAGTATTGCTCAGTAACTCAAATGTTTTTTTTTTTCTACTTTTGCCCCTTAAATTTTGCTTATAATTGATAAACGCATGAAACACCGAGCAATTAGAGGACGAAGGGTGAAAACCAGGGCACTGGCTCTATGTGGTTCATCTACTAAATCCTCCAACAAAGTACTCATTATTTCACATGAACTGGACTCTGTTTCGTGAGACACTGGGGGTGTTTAGAATTCTAAAATTATATGGTGTACATGAAGTCAACCGGAGACCACTCAAACCCGTGAGGATATGAGAGTTTTGCTTATATGTCGCAACTCATAAGCAAGATTTAAAAAGTCACAATGCTTTATCATTCGTTACGTTTCTTAAGAGAACAAAGGTAATGATTCTGGAGGCTTTTCATTTTCTTTAGACAACCGCAGGAAACTGAGAGCTACGTGGCCTTGGCTTTTGATCCCTTGGGGTTATTCCCTTGGGAAGTCAGAGAGCTTTCTTCTCAGTGTGTCGAGGGCAGCACTCCTCTCTTGCATAAAAGCTGTAGATCTCACCAAGATCGGAAACCTTAAATATAGTTTATTAGACTGTTAAAAGTCTATGACATCACTTCTCTCTTCTCTGGTATTCACCCCATTGATCTCTACAGGGATCTTAACGTAGCCTCTTGTACAGTAATACCTATGTGCTCAAGCTTCAAAGACCCATTTACTTCACATGTGTAATCTGCCCACTTATTCCTGCTGAGATAATACTCCTGGTTTAATTGCTCATGGAGCAACTGGATAAATCAGCTACATTGGTTTGTGTTAGCTATCTATGCATATGTGTAAAAGCAAAAAAAAAAAAAAAAAAAAAAGCAAGATCGTTCAAGCTATAAACTGCAGAAATTAGGATAAAAATACGATTCCTATGAAGAAACAGACCCAACAAATATTTCTAAATTTTGAGAAATAGAAAGGAAAAAACCTTAAAAACATACTTGGAGGTATTAACTACTTCACTGTTTAGGGAGGTAGAGAATAAATATCCTCAATATATGTTCATATATGTAGATTTATTTATGCATAAAGAGAGAATGAATGATGATGAATGACTTAATGAATAAATAAAATGAAAGCTTGAATGAGTGAATAAATAAATGCATAGAGATATTACATAAATTACCCAAGCCTGGTCCCATTTAAGAAATGTCATACTTATGACATTTGCTTGGAAAAACTCAAGTTTATTTTCATCAAATGATCAGAACTATGAAAGAAAAGTCTCTTTATATAAAACACACTATTATTTCTTATGTATTAAACTCTTAAAGAATCATTTTCAAATTGATCTTCCCTGTTAGAGTCATTAGCTAAATATAAGAATTATAGCGCATACACATGTGAAAACTCAAGAATACACCAACAGGCACACACGAAGACCTAACTCAAAAATATAAAATTAATATTTCAGTAAAACACCTTAAGCCTTCAAGTAACTAAAAAGGAATGCTTGTCTGGTTTTCCCTTTCTCTTTTTTTAAAAAATTTTTATCAATGTTGCATCCTTGTATAGAATAACAAGCCCCACACTGTTTTAAGTAAATCTCTCTTTAATCTTCTTGCTTCTAAAGACACTCTACTTTTAAATGATAATATACTCATTAAACTAGACAGTGAAATAAATGATATGTATTTGACTACAAAACCCTAGAACAGAGTTACATTCTAGACTGAGTTCTAAAACTGGCAGAATGTTCAACTAGAAAGATGTGACGCCTATTTAGACATATCAGGTATTAAAAGAGTTGATAAAAGGCATTGCTTTCTTGATTAGAAAACTTTTTAGTATCTGGAAAATCAGGCAATGACCAGACTATTATAATAAATAAATCTAACATTCAGAACAAAATTTATTTCATTTGAAAAATATGAAAACGTATTATTGTCAAATGGGTTTTATGGCAGATTTAACTAAGGCTTAAAATATGCTAGGCCTATCATATGTGGGACTGTCTTATGCACTATATGTTGTATGCATTTTACATAGGAATTGAACTCTAATTGATTTCATGATTTTTAGAGCTATTGACTGGGTAATTTTAAAATGGCACCAGCAATGGAGGTTGCCAAGTTTCCACTTTTGAAAATTTCAATACCTTGTGGTCTCAATTTAAATATACAAGAACTCACAAACTCAAGCAATTCCAGAAATGAGAGGCAGACCCTAATGGCAGCAGGCGGAGCAGAGGAGGTATTACTGAAATACTTGTTGATATGTTTCAAGAGTGCTCAAGGCCATCTGATGCTAAGGGCCACACGCGAAATCAGCAGGGCCCTAACCTGACTAATTGTCTCCCCTGATTGTGACAGTTTTGATTAGAAGAATAATCAGCTCTCAGCAGCCTGTAGGCAAAAATGCCACCTGAGGGGTGTGTGTGTGTGTGTGTGTGTGTGTGTGTGTGTGTGTGTGTGTGTGTGTGTGTGTGATGAATGCACAGCTGAATGAATGCAGATCACCATTAACCCACTCTTCAAACATTAGAGGGATTCCAATATGAACAAAGCCAATAATTCCCTTCATAATTAGTGTGAACATTTTCCTTCTGTCACTCTGCAGTTGCTTTTAATACAAACTAAAACAAATGCTGATACTCAGGCTTTCTAAAAGTAGAAATGTACTCATATTTTGTCACTGAAATTTTGAAGATGGAAAATTGAAGTCATAAAATTCTATAACCCACTTTTTAGTAGTTATTTTAAAATAGTTTATGCTAAACTCAATGAGAAATTGTTTTAAGATAAAGGAAACTTTCCTTAACTGTTTCTACTTATTTTTACCTAAATATTGATGAAAATTTTAAAAAAATAGTTTAATTTTTAAAATAAAGATTAGGAATATTAAATCATCCAAAATGCTACATTAAAATCAGTTTAATTCATCATTTGAAACCCTACTTTGTGATCTTCTGCTTCTTTCAATTTTAGATTAAAATGACTTCAGTCTTTCATAAGCTTCGTGCAGAGAATCTTTTACCTAGAGTGGTAATCTACTTCAACTAATATTCCTATGTTAGTGATTTTTAAACCTTGAGATTTAGAAACAGAAAACTTCCAGAAGTTATTAAGCTGTTGAAAGTGAAAATTTACGGAAATGTTGTAATATGCAAATACTAACATTTTCAGTAGCCATGATAAATTTAAGGGCATTTTGTTAGTGTGAGAATGTAAAATGTATCATGTTTAGTTTTATATTTTCTCATAAATTTATCATGTTTAGTGTGTTTAGAGATGGGTAGGGATAAGGCAGAAAACATTCCAGGAAAAAACATTTTATAACTACTTTGTAAATATAACTTTTACTTCTTAAACTTTCTTCCTGCTGTGGCTACAAAAATCAGAGACTGGGTGTGTGTGTGAGAGAGAGAGAGAGAGAGAGAGAAGTATTTAGGTCTGAAGAGCTAAAGCTAGGTTATTTTGAGCTCAGTTCCATGGACAGAGGTGAGTTTATCTTCAGTTAAGTGTTTAAAGACATGTGATAACATTAAGTGTGATTTCCATCTACCTGACGGACTCGACAAAAATCTCAAACCCTCGAATGGTGCCTCCAAATGTAACTGTCAGTCAGCTAATGTCAAAACCTAACGTCTTTTCATGGCCTTACACAGCTGGTCCCTGTCAGTGTCAACAGGCTTTGTTGGATGCGGTGTCATGGCAGGCAAGATGATTTATATACACAGACCCAAAGATCTCAGAGCTTATTCGGAGGAGGCATTTCATCTGGTGTACTTGCCATCAACAAATGATTGACTGAAATTAAACAAAACCTTGTATCCTGAAATTTAAGCAGTCTCTGCTCCTCCCCTCACTCAGATCATTAATATATTTAGTTAGCTTCGGAATTCACAAAAGACCCATGTCAACAGTCTATTAGGGAGAGAAAAATATGCGCATTAAACACCTCCATGCTTTAGCCTCTGACCTCCTTAAGCTGGCACATTTTTAAAATTCTTTGTGGGATAAGGAATTACTAACCAGCCACACTGGGAACTCATGAATATGTGGAGTTCAAACCTGACCAACGTTTTACTTGAAAAGCTTTAACTGAGGGAAGACCTGACATATTATATATATCAGAAGTGGGCACTGCCTTTATCAAATAAATTATTTAAAATACTGTATCTATTGGATTAGGATGGAAAGGTCCTCACTCTCTGCCTTTAACCTGTCTTGATTCCATCTCCCTAGGACAACACACAGGCATGTAATATAAGACACCCAAAAATGTCTCTGTTTCTCTGCTGTTAAAAGCTCATTGTTGCAATATGTGGTAATGCATAATTCTCTCCACTTTACTCAGTGTTAATTATTCTTTTTCACAAGCATCGTAATGATCTGTAAAACTAACACTTTGGTCCGGTTAGCATATGTTCAGAACAAATTTAATGCACAGTTGCCCTGACTGGATGCAGGCAAACTTCTGATTTTGAGTACTTCCTGCAGAGACAAGCCATTCACTGACTGGAAATGCTCCATACGCTACTGTTGTTTGATCCACACAGTTTTAGCTTTGATAGACACAGTACAAGTTGGAGATACTGACTATCCCTTTAACTTAGAACTCTTAATTCAAAAAGAATTAGGAAGCTGGTGGGTGGCTACAGGTCCATATTCCACATACAGAGGGCTACTTAAGAGCTCTGGGGTGGTGTGTGGGTGGGTCAGCTCCTAAAAGGAGATGTCCATATATATCAATCCAAAGTTAACTTCACCTAAGCTAACTAGGGTGTGACATATATTTTTATCCCAGGGCTCTAGGCCATTTCCCACATACCTCATTTCTAACATGCTGAAACTTGCTTAAGCACCGAAGGAAGAAAAAAGTAAGTAATGACTGTTTAGGTAATGTCATGGCAGTGCAAATCAGCTCCTGACGAAGCCAGCTGTTCTGCACTGTCATCTATCTAAGCAGGCTTGCTTGAACATGCAAAACAGTGGGGTACAGTGCTTTCCATCTAGGTAAAGGTGTAATAAGTGGCATGTGTAGCAGCCCAGCAAACAGAAGCAAAATCTTTTCAGCTCCTGTTAAGCTTCTAGGGAGCTGAAAAACAGTCCACTTTAGGAAGAGATGATCTGAAACCAAGCGCTGCTGCAACCATGCCAGTGGTTGGGGTATTTGTCTCTGTTAGTTGAACAAACCACACTTCTCCCAGCAAATCAATCTGGCCTGGCTACTGTTTTGGACAGGGGCTGACCCGTCACCGCTTCTGCTTCTTTCATCACTTATCTCCTGTCCAACTGAGCCCCCTGGCTGTTCTAGCTTTCCCCTTGTTCAAGATGGCCCTGCAAGAACTTTCTTTGGGCTTTTAAAATCCAATAATTCCTTTAATGACAGATGCTGTTTATATATGCAGAGAGCTTTCCATAACCCCAAATGTCCATTTTGACTCTGTGCTCGGTGGCTCGGCCCTTGTCCACTGCTTCCCTTCACGCTCACTGTGCTTTTCCAGCTGGGGAGTCCCCTCTTGACAGGTCAAATGCTCTGCGCTGATTTCCCCTTCTCCCAGCGTCAGCTGGGCCCACAGACTCACAGGCCCTTCAGTCGACTTACCAGTGAACAGCCCCAGTGACCCACTCAACTCTGCTTGAAAACCTTTTTCTTTTTCCTTAACAGACTTAAAAAGTGTGTACATTCTAAATTCCAAACGCTAGTGAAAGAAACATAACTTGCATGATTTTTCCTGTTTTAACTTTTATCACTGACCTGTTATGTCTCAAGTTATCTTCTCCCAAAGAAAGTTCACTTGCCACTTAATACTGCACTCCATAGAGGTGACAGAAAATGGCCAGATAGTCTTTAGAGATAAAGGCACTTTACTTGGCCTCTGACCCTATTAATTATATGTTTACCATATAATTTAAGTAAGTTATCTAGTTAAAAAAAGGAAAAACAGCAGTTAACTGTTCTAAAAAGTAAAGTCTACAATTAAAAACAAAACCCATAGAGACCCTCTGAATGACCTCAGTCTTGAGCAGCATCTATATTCACCTCACATGTATTAATTCTTTAGAACAACTCTATAAAGTAGATGTTGTTCTTCCCATTTTGCAGATGAAGTAAATGAGATGAAGAAAGATCCTAGAACTTGCCCAAGGTCACTAGTAAATAATGAAGCCAAGATTCAAATCCCCTTCTCTGTCCCTCCAAATCCTACGCTGCTTCCTCTAAACCACATTGCTTTCTACTATATTTTGGTCACATCATATTTATTGTTGGACTTGGCTGCCAGGCAGCTTAGAGCTAAATGAGAGTAAGATATTACCTTTGATATATTTGTTTCCCTAACCTCTTTCCATTTTAACTATTATTATAATTATTACTATTTCAACGGTCTCATGTGACATGCTTTCAATCAGTCATTCAAAAGCCTTCACTGAGCTCTACCGAAGTGATAGGTATCAAGTTGGACAAGAGTACTAGGATGAATAAGATACCATTCCTGCTCACAGAATTCAGCCTACTCAGGGAGACAGACGCATAAACTAGCAATTATATTCTGAGATGTAAAGATGGGATTCCACATATATCCTTGGAGATAAAAGGCTTCCTAGAGTCAGAGTTTGAATAGGAGTTATCTCAAGGCAGCGGAGGCAATCTAGGCAGGGTAGACAGCATGAGGGAAACAAAAGGCACAGAGGGAAAAGCAGGATGCATGGAACATGGACTACTTAAGCCATTTTGGAAGTAGTGAGACAATAAACCATGGTTATAAATAAATACTTTGTTATAGCAATTCTGTGATGCAGAAACAGAGTGCTGGAAAATCTCAGTGTAGGTCAGCATCATGAATTATCTGCTGAAATCATAAGGGAAACTAAGCTCCAAACTCCCTCTACCTCACAACTGCATTTAAAACATTTGTTGAACGGACCAAATCTCTGTATGGAAGAGTGAGCCTTTTAGGAAGTATTTTTTTATTATCTCTCTGTTATGTGCAACAGAAACTCAGAAACTTCATCACTCATTGAACATCAGGGGAAAAGAACAGGATAATTTTAATCTTTCTTTGGAAATTTCAGTATATAACTGATATCTTAATAAATGCATTTTAGATCTTTGTGTTTTTAAGTTTGATTCTTTATAAAGGCTCCTTAGGTTTAAGTCTTAATTATTGGGATCAAAAAGTTCATTCAAAAAGTTCATTCGGGTCAAAAAGTTCATTCAAAAAGTTCATTCGGGTTTTTCTGTAACATCTTACCTTGTCATATTACCTTGACATCGAAATATACTTTTTTGTATATTCAAAAAAAGTTCAAAAAGTTCACATTCGGGTTTTTCTGTAACATCTTACCTTGTCATATTACCTTGACATCGAAATATACTTTTTTGTAAATGCTTATCAGACAATCCTTTGTTCTTTGACCCAAGGAACACTTTTTTCTTTCCTTTAAATTTACTTTTAAAATTAACAGTGTTTTATTTTAGAACCTCAAGTATCAACTGGAATAGTATTTTTTTTAATGTCCAGGACACAAAAAAATGAAATGCCCCAGGGAACAACAAAAGTCCAGAACTGCAAACAAATGGAGGCTTAGAGATTAGAGGACCTTGGGGATCTTTCATCCTATGCCCATATTTTACAGCTGAGTAACTGACACCCAGAGAGGTAGACTCACTTGGAAAGATCACCAAGTATATTAATGACAGAGCTCAGAGTAGAATGAATTCCTGAGTTCCAGGACAATGTTATGAAAATCATCTCCTGGAGTTCTGTGAGTACAAAAGAATTGAAGACCCTGTAGGGTTGATATCTTCTTCCTCAGGAACATCAAGAAGATACCAGTGGAGGAGAGGACTGGTCAGAATTGAGTTGTCAAGCAATGGCACAGGCAGAAGCAAGCTCTGAGCTTCAAATGTGATGGGTGAGTTTACACCACTTCTTCAGTGGGTCCACACCAGCAGCTCAGTGAGGGGACATCAGCTGACGATGGGCCCTGCAGGATGCTTCACGGGGGTTTGCTGCCTTAGTAGCCACAACTCTCCAGCTGCCAACAGACACCAGAACCTGCCTGACACAGGCGGCTACAGATGGTGCCGTGGCCACTTCATACTCTTTCTTCTACTCTGTTTTGTGCCACTCAGTTCCTTGTCCTTAGGAACTGTTCACCACTGCAAAGGAAACATTTTGGACTACATTTTGGCTTTTCTTGTTTCATGCTATCTCTTGAATCAGGAAAGGCTACTGTGCCACACAGACAACTCCTCCATCCAATAAGGAACCACATGCAGGAGTGGCCAGCTCTGCCCATCAGAAGGGACAGATACCCTTTCATTTGACAACGATTGAACAATCTTTATTAGAATAAAAGCAGAATGATTTGTAAAGGTTTGGAAAGTATCTGCTTTTTTATTTTGCTGATGCCATATTCATATGGATGAGACCAGGATTTTTATTTTAAAAAAACACTAAAAATGAATTTAAAAAATGGACCCAGCACCATGGAGCAAAGGATTATGGGCCCCATCCATTTGTGCTCTGTGTCTTCTATTATTGCCTGCTGACTATTTCTGCTCATAAGGGACCGTGAACTATCCATGAGTGGAAAATGGATACAGCACAAATTGATTTAGTAACATCACACAGACATGTATGAATAATGAGGTTCAGTTGCAGTCTGTCACACAGCAAGCACATCAGTGTAACTGATTTATTGAAAACCTGACTGGGTAAATTCTCATTCTTAAGAGAAGGCATCAGATGCGTTTTCTGTGTTTTTTTGTGTGTTTTTTTTTTACTTTTTTTGGTAAAAGAAACAAATTTGAGCAAACTCAGATTTTGTAATTTAAAATGTGGAAAAAGCTGAAACTGGCATAGAGCTGACCTAGTTCCTCTCTCTTCACCAATAAAAGGAGGAAGAGGAGGAGGAGGAGGAGAAAATGATACTAACATTACCATAAACCTTGAAGGCTCATCAGAGATGCTAATCAATTTCAAATTTCCTAAGGAAAGCTGTGTCTTCATATGGGTGTCTATAACTGTTAAGAGGAATATAGCTAAGCCATTAAAACAAGAAAAAATGAGCTTCTCATTAACCCCTCCTTTAGAAATATCCTAAGATAGTCTGTGGCACTCTGCATTCATTCCACATTCGTCACGCAAATATAGTGGGTGTAGGTATCAAAACCAAAAAGGAACAGTAGCCCCTCGGGCCCAGCAGCCCACTATTTCTGAAACGTGCCCCGTTATTTCTTTGTGTTTTCTGAGTACAGAAATTTCAAATTCAGACCACCTGCCCATTTAAATGAAAGAGGTAGGAATCAGACTAGATGACACCCAAGATTTCTTCCACTTCCCAGGTTCTGGGAGACCTTGAAGTTAAAAAAAAAAAAAAAAAAAAGTAAAGGATAGAACAAGGAAAGTTAAGATTTTCTGAAAAGAGAGATTGCAAGTAAAAGCATGGGTTAAAATACTCTTAATTACAACATGTAGTCCTATGCAACTTTCAGATAAAGCAAGGACAAAGTACACAGATGTAGAAATTGAACTTGGCTAACAGTATAGAGAAAGCTGTTCAATGGAATTCTTTAAGGGTACAAAGGTACCACTTAGTAAGTCACTGAGTTCAAGCCCCAAATAGCATCTTTGTGAATCTAGTCGATACACCCCTAAAGAGAGGCCCTATGTGCTGCATAGTAAATACAGAGAAAAAGACCCTTTCTACAGGTTGGAATCTAGACGAGAGAGTATAGGGGAAAAGGTGAACCACCACTCAACTAAACAGACCTGAAACAGCTTATATAGATGCAGCATTTCTTCTATAGGTCAAAAGTGTTTAATTTTATACAAGGATAACAAAGGATCCTGTTATTGCCTCTATAAACAAGGCATTATAAAAAAAAAAAAAAGTGGGGAAAATTAAGCAAATCCAGCAATAACTTGATTAACCTATGTAGTCATGTTGGTTCATAAAAAATCAATCATTTAATATAGGCATTAAGTAAAAAAAAAATTTTTTTAAAGCATCTGTAATTTATTCACTGGCCCTGGGGATATCTTTGGAATCAAAGACAGCTTAACTGAGTTCTGAAGTTCTCACCAAGTACTTGTACACGTTTTCGAAGGGCCGTGAAAGCAGCTGGGCACTTTCTGCTTCGGGCTACACATTCACTAAATTCCAATGTGCCCCGCACAGACCAACCTCTTGATCAATTATTTCCTGCAACTCTTCAGAATGTTCTTTCTGTCTTAGGTCCTGGGATCTCTGGAGAGATGCCAGGACACACACATTCACACCCCAAACCTCGTGGTCCTAAAACGCATGCATCTTGAAATGTCATCTTCACAGCAAAGAGTGAAGAGCCGCGAGAATTCAGAAGAGGTCAGGAGGATAGGGTGTGGGGAAGAGGTCTGCAGCAAGAAAAAGTCAGAAGGGAGAAGGGAGAGATGGGAAAAAAGAGAAACAGAGAGGAGCATCTTTTGTTTAAATCAACAGTTTCCGGGTTGAATTCTTTATGTTGAGAAATCCAGCAAAAGAATGGGACAAATGCTATACTGAGAAACTGGTCTAACCATTTCAAACGGAAAGTTTGCTGCACAATAAACACCCACAATGCGGAAAGCCCACAGTAGATGGCCCCAAGTCCAGGCTATGAGCTAGACCTAAAGGTTCAAGCACAGCTAGTGTATTCTCGAGTCCCAGAATTTAAACCATTACTTCAATGCAAACCATCCCCACTAATCTTTGCGATGATCAAAAACCGAGAAGAGAGATCAAAACGCCTGGCAAAGTATAAAGCTGCGTTCCGTCATGAGGGGCACTCTCACCCACGCTCTCCGGACCGAAGCACTGCCCGGTAACTATTGTGAGTAAGCAACCTCGCAGCCTGGGCTCAACTAAGTTGGGTTCCCTCTTCTTCCCTTTACTCCCAAATCCCTTGTGTGGATGGCTGACGCCTTTTTTTTGTGCTAGGATTCAAAAGGTCCATGAACCTGAAGCTCATTCATGCGAGGAAAGAAACATACCACACGAAGATGTGTACTGGAGAGAAAACCCAGCTGGCTGTGAGGGAGGAGGCCTGGGTCCCAGTCCTCTCTCATTCTGCCACCAACTCCAGTGACCTCGAGTCTGTCCTACACTCTCCAGGGCTCAGTGTCCTTATCTACGAAGAGAGGGCGCTGCAGTGAGATGGGGGAGGGGGCTCTAGTTCTACATTCTTTAATCCTAAGGTGGCACACTTTTTATTGTGCTCCAAAATACAACCACAATCATTCGCCAAAGATTTTGACATAGTTCAGTTTGGTCATTTCTCTAGTAAAATAAATATTGTATTACTAAACGAAAAAGCAGATTACAATATAAAAATCATCTTGATTATGTTAAAACACTCACACACACAAATATCTATCTTAAACCCTATATATAAAATCAACACTCTGAATGGTAGTATTATGAATAAAGTATATTTTCATCAGTGCACTTTAAAAATATATATATATTTCTAAATTTCTTCAATGATAATGTACTTCTTTTATTATCAGAAAAATAGTATTGGAATGAAAAAGTTAAGCTACTACGCCTAGCTGTTTTCAGGACTATCTTCCAAGATTTCCCCAACAAACATCTGTGACATACATACACGGTTGTGTGTGGGTGTGTATATAATTTATAAAGCACTGAGATTCAGTGAGAGAAATTGTGACACTTAGTAAAAACAACTGACCTCAACATTTTAGAAAACAATTAAAAATTAAAATCTGTTAGAGGGCTTAGAAGAATTCTGATCATCAATAAAAAGAGATAAATTCAGTGTACAACAAAATTAAAACTATTGCTTGAATTAATCTAGCTATAAGAATTTTCTTATAATCAAGTAAAATTTATTAAGCTTGAGCTTTTCTATGTTCTTTCATACGCTTCCATATCCTTTCCTTCCATAAAATCCATGCACATTACTTCCCCGCAAGGATGACCTGAAGTCAGTAATGTGGACGTCAAGGGCGTAAAGTCACACCTCCCCCACCACATCTAAGCCCTTGATTGTGAGGATGTTGCAGGCAGAATCAGCCACCTCATATTAGAACAAAGTTTACTCGACAGCAGCAAGGGAAGTGGCTGAAAGCATTCAGAAAGCAATTTTAAAGCTTAGGAGACCTTTTAGGAAGTTGTAATACTCAATCTCTGAACCAGAAGCAATGAGTACAGAAAGGCGACAACAGTAACTTTATGAGATTTAAATAGCAGGCAGGGAAATAACTTAGGCACACCTTGCCCTAACACCTAATCAAGGAGACTGGGCTGGCTTTAATTCATTCAGCCTCAGGGACAGCACATCAGCGGTTTCTAGAGCCAAGAGGAAGTTTGGTCCATTCTGTTGTCCTCTGTTGTAGGTGTCTCAGCCTATCCCTACATCCTTCATCACCCCTGTCACAGCTCAGGTCCTGGGATGCTTTCCGATACAATGACAATATCCGAGCCGCCCCTACCCAGGCTAGACTAGAGCAAGGCTGTGCTCTAGCAAAGGTGGGGAGCAAAACACAGAGGTGACACTGCTTCAAAATCTACTGTCTGTATGTCCTCAGGGGACAAGGGGAGAAATTCTGCACATCGTTTTCCAGAGAAGCAAAGCATCACAGAGGATTTCGGGCACAGACTTCTCCTTCCTGCCACAACTCTTTTCTCCGGGGATGGTGAACAGTTTCATTTCCTCCCTGAGCTTTCTACAATGAACTCTAATAACTCAGCCCTCTGCTGTCCTGACAGTTTAGTTAAACCCACAGAGCACAATGTTACAAATAGAATCCCAGGCAAGAAGGGAGTTGCCCATAGGCTCAAATTAACTACCAGTCCCCAAGTAGCTAACCTTCACTTATCACACAGAAAGAACTCTGAAGCCAAACCAAACCCATGAGCAAAATTCATCATGCCAGGAAACAGAAGAGGGGAAATCACCTCAAGTCCAGCTACTGATTCCAACTCTCCCTCCTGACTCTGGGTTCCCACAGAGACTCTGTTCACAGCCAACCCTCCGCCTGGAGAGGTAAATCTGTTTTTAAAGCAAAACTTCTTTTCTCTCTCTCTTTTTTGTCCTTGAGACCAGCACTGAGCTCACTGAGGAAGCAGGGCCTAAGGGTTTACACCTGTGACCCAAACTTTCCATTCCGTGTGAGGTGTTTTTTTTTTTTTTTTTTTTTTTTAAAGAAAAACAATTCAAGGGAAGTTTCTGAACCACTGCTTTTCCTGAGGCCAATGGTTACCAACAGCGACAGAAAAGTTCTTTATTTTCAAATGTGACCCAAATTATGGCTTATCCCAGACTTCACCTTCACTTCTTTCCAAGTCCCTCCCCAGGCCATCTTATCTTGTGTATCTGGAGAGAGTGAACATCAACATGTAAGCCTCTAAAGATAATGGTTGAATGTTACCTAAGATGGTGACCCAATGTGATTTCTTTCCGTTTCCTAGATCTTGTTCTGTCCCAGGTTATGTAGGATGCTAGAAGAAGTAATATGGCCAGGTGACTCCTGAGAAGGAGTCGTGTATGCTCTTACAGGGCAGAAGACTAAGGCTCTACTGCTTCGCTCCAGGGACACCACATAAACACGTGGCTTTGCCTAATAAAGTGTGAGCAAGTATGACAGCAAAACCACGGTGTTCATGAAGCATGGAAGTTAGCGTGTGAGAACTCGAGTCCAGCACAATTGAAAATCAAATAAAAAGGTCGCTAAATAATTACGAGAGGTTTTATTCCCAAGCAGATCCATCAAAACAGCATAAGAAATGTAATGAACACTGATGATAATACTCTTCTCCCCATTTCTGGCTATTTCAGCCTGCTTGCAGAAATGTTCCCTCATTTTAAATATATTGTGGAAAAAAACGGGGGTGGGGTGGTACATTCCCAAAGATACACACAATTTAAGCAAGAAGGGGCCTCAGATCCGCACTGAAAACCAAGAAAAAGGGGAATGAAGCAGGTTCCATGACTACTGGTGCCATGCGGTCTACACCACCCTGCCTGCCCCAGCACACCCAGCAAGTAAGACCCATGGTCCCATTATCATCTCCAGCTCACATGAGAACATCTGGGGCACTAGGAGGCTGACTCACTCACGTCAAGTCACCCAGCTTCTAACTGCAGGACTAGGATTTGATCCCAGGTATTTCTGACCCCCAAGCATGTTTCATGATGCCATGATTCCAAAGATGATGCCCGAGTTATTCAGAGATGCATCCCTTTGCTGAAACAGTCACTGCTAGTGCTTTGCTATGATACCAAAGTTTCACGGTGGATTTAGAGACAGTGGACAGCTCATAAATCATGTTAAGCCATAGTCTATGTCAAAGGTGCAGGTATTAAACGCCAAGTCACTGCTATGCTTTGCAGAGATAATACTTTATCCTGCCTGTCCACATATTCTAGCCAGTCAGCTAGGCTTGGAGAAAGACAGCTCAAGTGGAGCTGGGCGCCAGAGCTGAAACGATAGAAATGGTTTCTCTGTCCCAAATTCCCTCGCCTACTCCCACAGCTCGGCAAGCCTCAGTGTCTGCCTGTTTTAATGATTCATACACAAGAGAACACAGCTAATGTCACAGGGCCAAATCTGGGTGAATGGAATGCTACCCTCCCCAGCTGTATTGCATGAGGAATATTCTTGTGAAATCAGCTTAGAGAACTTGCTGTGACACTCGCTTCTCCTACTTTCTGTCACAATCAATGAAGTCAGATCTCCTATTGATACACCACTCACCTGGTGTCAGCTAGAGGAGGAAAGGCGAACTCACGCTAGCTATAATGTAAATTAGCGGGGTGAGTTCCATAAGGAAGATGCACAGAGCCTTCAACATCTGGGGTGGGCCATCAGAGGAGGACACTGAGGTGTTGGCATCCGAGCCCAGTGTTACAGACGGTGTGACAGCCAGAGTCTTGGGGGAACGAGAGAGAGACTGTCCTAGGCTGAGAGAAATGTCTAAGAAGAAACTACCACCCAAGTTAATTGCAAAGAGTGTCTGTTTGTCTAAAGTATTTCTTTCATTCTTCCACAGCCAGAATCTCTAGCCCCTGTGTCCCCCTTTGGAGGAACCTTAGTCTCAATGAAGAAAATGAATCTTTAGAAGACTACTAAGGGGTTACAGAGTAATTTACATTTAAATAGGTAATTACTGAACAAAATCGAAACATAAATCTAAAGGAATGATTATAACGGTGGAATCTGAGACAACATGACAAATGAGGGGCCCCGTTTAGCATCTCTCAAATCTCATCACTTAAGGCAGCATTTTCAAAGTGAGTGATCTAGACCCCTAGCAGTATTATGAGACCCACAGGTGATATGCAGATACAGCATTAACAAACAATGAACCACATGATGAGAAAATTAGTCCTTTATGAACCCTCTCTCAGTCAAGGAGAAAATCTCAGTATGTTGCTAATAGGTCTAATACCTCCCTAACACCAGCTAATCTCTACTTTTAACAGTAGGTTTCAGGAACAGAGCCTTGTTTGCTTACTTGTGGCAAGTAATTATTCATGGCAAAGGCATATTTAGGAGAAGGATATAAAGTTTCCTGGAAAAAAATATTAGGTAAAAAATATTAGGGTCTAGGGCTTCCCTGGTGGTGCAGTGGTTGAGAATCCGACTGCCAATGCAGGGGACACGGGTTCCAGCCCTGGTCTGGGAAGATCCCACATGCCGCGGAGCAACTGGGCCTGTGAGCCACAACTACTGAGCCTGCGCGTCTGGAGCCTGTACTCCGCAACAAGAGAGGCAGCGATAGTGAGAGGCCCGTGCACCGCAATGAAGAGTGGCCCCTGCTTGCCGCAACTAGAGAAAGCCCTTGCACAGAAACGAAGACCCAACACAGCCAAAAATAAATAAATAAATAAATAAATAAATTTAAAATATTAGGGTCTAGTTTTAAAAATATGTTAATTCTGGCATAGGTGACACATGCACATAGCAAAACTTTGAAAGTGGCACATAGATGATCAAACTTTGAGAAACCCTGTCTCATAGACTGTCCATAAGGCAGCTTTACCTTTTGACTTTACTGACCCAGAAGTAAAATCAAAGAGTGAGAGTCAGCAGGGAAAGCCAGCTCTGAGCACTGAGGGCAGCAGACCTAGAGGCAGCGTACGGAAATGCGACCCCACTGACTTTCCCAGGAAAGCGATCCGTGACCCATGTCCAGGGTCTTTTCCTTTGCACAGCAGATCACAAATAATCAGAAAAGGTAACAGAAGTACGTATGCATACATGCTGACATCAAAACCAGGCTTCGGGTTTTTTACAGTCAATTCAGAATCATATTATAGTTACAGGAACGAGGACTTTAAATCCCAATTTTCAAATGCAACACAGCATTTTGTTCTCTTTTCATGACCTATTTATGCTGATAACACACAAAGCCATATAACTTTCCTTTTTAAGAGCAGAGTTATGTAAACTGTGCTTTAAAACGTGCAAAGAAATGTGAAATCACAATATTTTTTAAAGGGAAGAAATCGTGGCTGTCCTTTGTTTTGTCAGAAAGAAAGTTTATCACCCAATAAAAAAGAAATTATACTTACAGCTTTAAAATGGGCAAGACTCACATTGTCAAAATGCACATATTTTCTTGAAAATAGTCTCCCTTAGGCAGGAAACACAAAATTGCTTTTAATGACAGAACGTTTTAGATTGTAGTTGGAAGGGAAGGGTGTTTATGAGAAATAAAGCTAATGAGTCACAGAGCAAAATAAAATGAATGGAGTAGTTCCTCACTTGTCAGTACAAAACTTGATAAGAAACCAAGCTCTGCCAGCAGGAATCATTAAATGTCCATTCTGCACTGACCCAGTGCCAGGTGACCTTCCTTAGAAGGTGCTTTTGAAATCTTCCAGGTCTAAACAACCACACCCTTAGAAATTAAGGAATGTGCCCCAGGGTTTGTGGGTGTTAAAACCTCACCATTTTTGATATTCCACCAGCTTTAACAGCTCTTTTGGTTGAAATACACATTAAAAATGTATGAAACTAAGCTCATTAATTACTACTTCATATTTCAACATGAATCCATAGCCTGCATTGGATATAGAAACACCCACTTGAAAAGTAAAAAAAATTAGGTCAAACAGGTTATTTGGCATCCTGTATCAAGGAAATAGAGCTGCTTAACTAAAGGACATTTTTAAAAAAGGAACAAGCCTGCAATGTTGTCAAACCAGTTTGTGTGTTGATAAGAGTACAGAATTTAATTACTCATGGGTGGTTGAGCAGGATCTGACTTCTAGCACACGTGGTGAAATTTTAAACCACATTCTGCCCCAGTCACCAATGAGTGCTAGGTAGGACCGACTATGTCATTTGCAGGGCCCAGTGCAAAATGAAAATGCGAGACCCCTTGTTCAAACATTACTAAGAACTGCAAGACAGCAGCAACATAACATTATATCAAGCGTCAGGCCCTGTGTGAATGAATGCCCAGGTCGAACATCCATGGAGCCTGTTATACCTCTTTCCAGCCCTTAAGAAAGCTCTTTCCAAACCAGTGTCATAGAGATGCCCATCCTACGTTCAAATGAACGTCTTGGTCCAGATTATTTGGGACATTTGAGGATCTATGCCCCAAACAATATTCCACTTAACAGATTCAAAGATTGATAAACTTCGGGATTTCCTCTGGCTCTTTTTATTTATTTTTTTTTTGCAAGCCTGAATAAAGATGTCTCAAAATATTTCAGTTTCCTGTTGCAGAGCTAAGCCAAGGAGCCGCTTGGTTGTGAACAACAGGCAGTTCAGTGTATTGTAAAGGAAGAAGTTCACAATCATCTGAAAGTTAAGGCCTGGAGCCCACCACCGTCTGGCTGACCTTGCCACAGTGGCGTCTTTCTTTTCTTGTTAATGTGCCTTTCAACATTCAAACAGGATGTCAGCTATGAATGAAAGTTTCTGCCCTTTTCCTGCTATAAACCCCAGAGCCATTTCCACGCCTCACAGGAATCCCTGTTACTTTCCAGCGATCGTCTGTACATTGTGGCTTAACCTCAAAATGAAACAGACATATAGTACCTTAAAAGTAAACAAACACACACACCAGGAAGAGCAGTCATCCCACAAATTCTGCCCTAAATTCCAGCATCTTTTCTCTTTCCTCCATTTGGAAGCTTCAGATGATCCTCTTTGAATTTAACAACTCTTTCTGGCAATGAAATGTGAAGAGGTGATGATTTCCTCCAAATTAGCAGGACATTAACAATTAAGTGTTAATGCGAACACCGTTAACAGTAATGCAATTATAACTGTATTCCACAAAGGGCAATAGGAAATAATTACTCTGATTCTCAAGTGATAGTTCTAGGAGAATGAGATTCTCAGTCTAAAATTCATTAGGAGGGGCTCTAAAACTCAAACGCACACCTACAGCTGGAGGAGCCTCTCCTCCCCTGAAAGGATGACCCCGTCGGTGCCAGCACAGGCACTCTACGGCTGTCCGCTTTTGCTCCTGAAAAATGGCTGCAGTGGGGGCCCTGGGACCACTAACTTGCTGTTCCTGGAGCTGCCATCCAGTCCTGAACAAGGCTTATCTGAATCGCCAGAGATGCCGTTTTAAGCCTCCAAGCTGGACCAGAAGCAAATGACACCCAATCATCATTGTATGGCTTCTAAGGATGATGGAGCATATCCCAGGAAATGACTAATGTCCAATTACCATATGCATGTCAGCATTGAGACTTGACCAGAGAGAGTGGTATAACAGCAGATCAACCATTAATGCCTGTCTCGGTCTTATTTGACTAAAATTGGAGGACTAAACAGAGAAGCTGATAGAATCAGTCAATTGCTAATGCTTTTTCCTAATGATGCATAGATGGAAGTTTAAAATGTGCTTCTAAATTCCATGACAACCCTCGATGTTAGCAGTCCTTCAATAATCCATAAATCCTTCTCCCCTTTCATTCAAAGCTTAACAGTACTAATAATGAATAAAATGAACATGTTGAAATTTCATTTCTCTATTCCCTGCTCTCTGATAGACATGGCCACAAGAATGATTAAAGGAAATCAGGAGAAAGCTGTCTCTTTTTTTTGGTCTCTTTTCTTCTACACAAGCTCATCTGTTATATTCTGATGATTTCTTTCTCCACGATCCTGCTCAGAGCTATCGTGGTCTATTCTAACACCACAGGCTCACACAGGCCCTACTGTCACACATGTGGATTAGCATCATCACCTCCTAGCTGGTCTCCCTTATTCCTTTCCATTCTCTCTTCCCAATTCATCAGGCCGTCCCAGGTGAAGACCCCAGAAGACTCCCTATTCTGTAAGAGCAAGTCGAATCCGTGCTCGGTCTTTCATCACATCCTCCATGCTTTGGCACCATGGAACCTCTCCGACCTCAATTCCCAAGACTCCTCTGTCAACCTGGCCTTCTCACGTGCCCTGGGAGCTCCCACCTTAGGTCTCTGCTGATTCTCCCTTTGCCTCTAATTCCCTCAGTTCCTCCCCTGGACTTTTTGCAGTGGTTTAGCTCCTCTATAAAGCCTTCACCACCTTCACAGCCCACAAAGAACTCTTCCCTTTCTGAAATCCAACAGGACTGAGAACATTATTACACAAGAAGTGTATATTTATAGAGATGATCTTTTCTAAATTGGGGCATGATCGCAATTGCATTTTATATTCTTTGGCATTGATAAGGACCATGTCACCATCTTCTCTTTATCCTTCATTTTGGGGTACATGGTCTACAAATTCATGCTAGTCAGGTGAGGATAGAAATATCAATCCTCCAACTGAATAATGCAGCTTGGTTGACTGATAATGAACTACTTCAGCTAACAGGTTAGTCCACTTGCAAATTATGGAGAAGGCAAGGCCATGTTGCTTAGTGATGCCAGACCATGAATTGTGGCGTTAAAAGCAAGTCCTCCTAAAACCAAGGTCCTTTGCTGAGTTTATGATTAACTTCTCTACCCAAAACCTTATTCCCTTTCTTGCCCTGCCCCTAGTCCTCTCAGGATTGAGGGAAATCAAAGAAAAGGGGGGACTGAAACCAAGCAGGACCCTTCAGGTCCCTCCCAGGTGCAAGCCCCTCAGTGGCCCCTGCTTCTTGTTTGGCCTTCCCCGAATTCCAAAGAGCAGACTCAAGCAGTTAATGATTAGGACAATAGAACCACAGGACTCCTAGTTCCTCCTGAAGGGATATAACTAACAATCCGATGTATACCTTTGAGCTGTTCTGCAGGAACTAAGACCCCCACCCAGGTGGAGGATGGTGACTACATGCTGACCACAAGCACACAGACCTCAGACTGGTTAGAACCAGAGGGTTGAGAATTAAGATTCCCGAAACATCACCATGTTACCTCACCACCAACCAATCAGGAAAATGTTCAGGAGCTGATCACACACGCACCCTGCCACCCTCACCCCTAATGCTGCCTTTAAAAATTCTTGCCTGAAAGCCATTGGGGTGTTCGGGTTTTTTAAGCCCTGGCTGCCTGTTCTTGTTGCTTGGTACCCTGCAATAAATGCTGTACTTTCCGTGACCACAACCTGGTGTCATTGAGTAGCTTTGCTGCCAAGGAACAGTGATTCATGACAGTACACCTTCTACCAAAAGATGCCAAAAGGAATGTATTTGGTTATCAGTTCAGGTGTAAATGGTAACCAAGGAAAATAGAATTTAAAAATCAAAAAATTCAGTATTTCCCTTCACAGCTTGGCATTATATTTATAAGGAATAATAAAGTCATTAATATTACATGTATAGTAGTTCTTATACATAGTTGAAGATTCCTCTATTATTTCTTTCAACATTTAGTAAGTGACTTCTGTGTCACGATATTTTAGAAATAACTGCTGTAAGATATCCTTGCAGAAAGTCAGAATAAATAGCCTTAAGTCTGAACTGATATACCAAATTCTGGAAATTGTAGAAAAAGCTATAGCTCTTCAGAGAAAATACATACAAACATGCACAAAACCACATACACAAAATATAACAGGTAACTGAATAATTTATTACTACAGAAAAAAACAACAATGTAGATGTTGAGGGAATAAAAACAACTCCAGTCTTTACAGTGCTTGAGGCTGGTTTCACCGACAGTAATTGGACATCTTGCAGATCTCTGAACTAGTCAAACCAGTTCTTCCAAACACTTGTTTTATCACTTATTGCACAACAGAGTCATTTAAGGGTCTACGCTTGCAATGAGTTGAGACCAGGTTTCTTTCAGCTATGACAAATAATGATGTTAGTAACACTAGTAATGATAAAAATTGTAACATCTTCTCAGACCCTAAAGAAGAACCCGAGATACATTTTGCCTTCCTCTGTTGCTCATTAGCAACCATCACTCCACGGCTTTCATATTAAAAGCATGGGCACTTGAAGACTCTACTCCTTAATGAACGTTGCTCAAAGGACGTTAGCAAGAAGCATGCATCAGGTGACAAGATAGTGCCACCCAGGACAGGGGGACTGGTCAGACTGTGCAACAGGATCCCAGGGACCTGTCTCAATCAAGTTAATTAGAGACATCTGCAGCACAGAGATCAAGCCAGGCTAGCCAGGGCAGCTTATTTGCACCAAAAAGGTACAACTCATGTGGGAGGTAAGAGGGCTAGAATGACAAACAGATAGCAATCAGTAACGTGAGCTGCTCTGTCATCCGCGCATACTCTCCGCTGAAATAAAGCTGGTAGGACCAAGGGATGCAAATGTCCCGTTGATCAAAAGGCTAAAGGATATTTGAATAAACCTTTGATATTCTTAGCTCTTGGCAGGAATCTCACCACTATAAATGGAGTCTACCCCCAGCACCTGCTTGAACTCTTCATTCACCTATGTATCACCTGCCTCCCGGGGGTTGCTCCAACTCATTCCAGGGACCCTGCCCACTGTTTTACTGCAAACAACTCTGCCCTCTTCCAAGATGTTGTTTCGGATGGAGATCTAGCTCAGAGATACGCTGTGTTTGAAGTTGTAGCCTTTGTATAGCTGACACTTTGAAACTTTGCCTCTGGAACTTACACTCCACACAGCTCAACGCTTGGCTCAAGGAAGCCATATATCATTCCCAAAGGCTGCATTCCAGGCCTGGTGTTTAGCAGCCTGGCTCTACTGAAGTTTGCAGAGTTTGAGTCTTTAAAGTATTTATTTTATTCAACTCTTTGTTCTTATTATTCTTAAATTCCCAAAAATGATAGCAGCCAGCTTCTCAAGGAGTCCACTGGATTCCACTGACTATGCTTTGCATACAGACACTGAGAAGAACTAGATGTCTTCACCAATGACAAACAAGTTGTTTTCTCTAGGTTATTACTAGGGATGATGTCTTGTGTTAATGTTAACTACAGCTCACTGGAGAGGCTGATAGAACTGTGCCCCAAGTCAAGAACTGTGGCTATGATAGACCCAATTCTCAAAGCTCAATGAATCTGAAAATACAATTAGCTTAGCCATCTATAATTTGATGTGGGATGGATGTCATACCACGACATATTCTTCCAGCCCCAGAACATGTTTTGATTCAGTGTTCTAATTTATTAATAATTATATTTTCATTTGACTTTAACATCCACATGCACCACTATCATGATTTAGAAATGAATCTCCATAAAAGCCAGATTGTAAACTGATAGCCTATGAACCAATTTCCGCTCCATATGTGTAAGTTTTGGCCAATCCAGTGTTTCAGACTAATCTGAACCAATCTTTAGGAATCCAGAGATTTCACATAAAGTACAGATTTCGGCCTTCTAGTGAAAAATTGGAAGATCTGGCATCATTGGTTCCATATTCTTCTTTCACAGAAATATTCTGCTAGAACGGGTGAGCAGCCATCCCTTTCAGTAGGGTCCTTACTCACCAAGTTTGTACATCAGGCCTGATATTCTCACTGAGGTATCTGTCTGGCTGCAGTAGCCGTGAAAGTTTGCATTTCCCGCTAAAGAACCCCTGTCTTTGTCACGTCTCTGAGTCTGCCATGTAATCAATAATATTTTACAGATTGTCTTCTACTTTAAGAAATATTCATCAGCACAGAACAGCCAGAATAGAGTTTTCAAGGATTTCAGACAGTCTGAATTCCAATTTTGAATGTAAAAATGTCCCAGAGGATCAGAAACCCCTGTTGAGTTTTCCTCCAAGCATGACTAATACAATACCGGAAGGTGTTATCATGCCCCCATGCATCTTTGAGATGGCAATGAGGAATGGCTCAATTGCAGTCCTCTACCTAAAGCGTCTTGGGATGGCTTTAACATGCTGGAGAGCATATCTCTAGGTCAACAACTCTGTTAGGAGATGCCAGGCCTGATGGTGTCAGCTACTGACTCATGCAGGGAATACCATTTCGATCTTGTTATACCTGTTTGGGAATGAAAATTACTGATACCAGGCCACCATGTTCCAGCCAAGAGTCACTCATTCTAAAGACAGAGGGAAAACCATCAACTGTTCCAGAATGATGCCGGCTGACTTGCCAGTGGGAGGGAGCAAGGAGAAGCCATGAAGATCAAAGACAATGTAGACGGCATGTGTGACTATTCAAGGCCATTCTAAGTGAAAGGACAAACTGTGGTAACTCATAACTGTCCAGGCTCCAACCATTCAAAAGCTATTACATTTCCACCCAAACCATTGTCTATGAGAAGAATTCTGCCCCACTGTGAAGATAGTGATCGTGCAATTTGAGATTACTTCCTGCTTCTACACTATGACTGCACCTTATTAAATAAACTTCCGGGCTAAGATGTTTACTTGACTGGGAAATGACTACTAACGAACTGTTAAAGGACATATCCTCGAGTTACTACCAGTGGCGTTTGTAACGCGTCCCCTGTTGAACAAAGTTGTCACAATGGCACAGTGAATAAACAATCTTTTTTTTTCCTCCCTGTAAGTTATACAGTATTAAATGTTAATAATTAATTTGCCTTTGTGAATGAACACACACTATCTTGCCAAACGGCTACCGGTGCAACCTCACCCCACTCTTGCGAGATGGCTCATCTTTTCACACACTTCACACCTACCCAGCTATCAGTATCACTGACCTCAAGTAGCTGAGTGTGAAATGGCAGATGGTTTGTGGCGCTCAGTGATGCCCTATGAAAATTCAGCAGAGCTAACTACAAGGGTTTTCACGAAGGATGGTGGTTTATGCAAACTTCCCAAGGAACTCAAGAAAACAAAATACTACTCCCGTCTACGTCAAAGGATTCAGTGAGGCTCCTGGGAGAAAAACGTCAAGAGATTTTAAGGCCTTCAGTAGTACAAGATTGCCAAAGTGCTCCAGAAGTTATTTTAACCTGCTGCATTGCTAAAAGGGGAGCAGAGCCTGAAAAGCCAGTGTAATTTTGAGGGATGCTCAAGGATTCTGTCAACAGCGCTGTAACCTTGCACAGGGCTCACACATTAGAAGATAGACTGTTCTAGGCTATCCCCAACCTTGGGACATATTCCTCATGAGAACATCCCATATTTGTACCACGCCTAAGTGAGAAAGTGGATTGTTCTACCTAAGATTACATTACTTCAGTGTCTCAAAATACCCAGGCTGAATTGTTTCTGGAGCAATGGGATGTTGTTAATTAATATCAACACTTCCCAGATCCTCTTCAAATGTCTAATGTCGAAATATTTTCCAGGAGTGAATTTCAAACTGTGTTCATGTTTTTCACAGCATGGCACCTGTTTGAAATGGTATAGTTTGAAAATCAATAAAACATGAGATGGAAGATACCAGGGTGGCTTGAGAGTTTTTAAGGAACTACACTCTTGAGAGCAAAACAGAGTACATAATACTTAGAATGGAAATAGGTAAACCTTTACAAGTTTATATTTTCATGACTCCCTCATGAAGCAGGGATCCGGTGCTGTTTTACTGATAAACAAAGCCATCAACTGACTTGTTTGGAGTTTCAAAACAGACCCTTCTATTCCTGCTGTTTCTCCTCTCTGGTTTAATTAACTATAAAATAAATGAAAATGACCAGTTCCATGAGAATATCTGAATATAATTTGGGGAGGAATACTTCATTACCTTTCCACCAACCCCAATTCCTAGAATTTTATGTGTCAAGATGTTTTGAGTTTAACTCCTTAAAGAAATACTTTATTCTTAGTCCATTTAGCTGCCTTTAAAATGTGTACTTTCATACACACACACGCACACAGAGTAACATTCAAACCATGTTGCTATCATATACGACAAAGCACATTCGTTTCATGTTTATTATAATACCCTGACTCCTTCATGAAATAATTTGATGGGGTTCACAAATAAGAATCAGACCTAATGAAACCATTTAGATCTTAGACAGCTTAAAAACAACAACAACAAAAAGTCAAATATAAAGAGAATGGGAAGTCGATTTTAATGAAAAACAACTTCGTGATACACCTGCTGATTGAGTATATATTTAGTAAGCATGTACTGCTATGTGCAAGTGCTGCTAGTGGGCATGAGGCAATGAACAGGAGATGCTGTGTGGCAAGCAAACACAAAACTTAGCTGAGCTATCTGGTGGCCAAGACAAACAAGGAAACAATGCATCACACAGTTTCAAAGGGGGAAGTTACTGGCTTATCAAGAGGGAAAGATTTTCTTGGTAAGAATCTGAGGAGATATTTAATGGATAGGTCAATGTATGTAAAGTAGATACTAAACAGAATAGTAAGAGAACTTAAATAGTTATCTGTACACTGTACCTATCTTAGGGCTCTCTCTTTCTCTTAGAACAGGTTAAATAATTTGTAACCTTTTGAACTAAGAAATCAATAGAGTAACGTGTGGGGGAAATCCTTACCTTTCTTGCCTGTTTACAGATGCAAATCTAGACCTAAAATTGCATATGCTACCTATGAAAAAGCAGAAAAGACATGTTGGAAAAGGACTTTCTTTATGTGAAGTATTACTATTCTAGAAAGAAGTTTTCTATATTGTATTTGTAATTGTAAAAGAATCTCTGGCAATTACGTTCCTTTGTTTTTCAGGTGTCTTTTGGTGATACATGTTATAAATCCTTTTTATTTCTCTACATGATGCTACTTTCTTTTGGGTGGACCTGATAGTAATAACCAAGCCACCAGGTGAAAGGGTCTCAAGGTTTTCTATAGGGTTCTCTTGACTAATTTCCAGCTGTACTGTTTCCTTTTTACAGGGTGGTTCTTATGTGACTAATCTAGGCCACAATATATGAATTTTTTTTTTTTAAGTTAGGTAAGAGTAAATGTCTCCAGACCTTTAATTTTACAGTGCTTTATTTGCTGAATTATGCAAATCAATACCCCTAAATCAAATATATACCTGCCCTAAAGAGAGTTCCCCTCAGTTTTGAAACTCACTTTAACAAGCTATCAATCAGAGGCTGATATTTAGAGGTAGCATAACTGATTGGCAGCAGTGGGATTTCGGGCCATTTTTCGGGATAACCACTGCAATATGGGAGGGGCAGGTTTTCAAGCCCTAGGAAGGAAAAAGCCTCAAAAAAAACCCCTAATAGATACATAACGCCACGACAGAAATACTACTTATTATGTCATACCTAATAATCCACCTGTGCCTTATCACACAGATGTTTATTTACACCCTGTTGCCAAAGAAAGTGTCTCCCTTCTCTTCCTCATCCACCAATTAATACGCACCTCAAGCACAGTGGCCAGACATCTATGTAGAAAGAAGAGACAGGCAGGGGATCCGCAAGCACAGAGACCTAGGCGAGTAATACTCTCAGCATTATCCAGGAATATTTAGTTGCTTGCTCAAATGCATCATTAACAAAGGGCCTATTTCCCAAAGGTTTGCACTGTGTAATTAGCAGCAACAAACACTGCCCCTGCTCAGGTCAACCTATGGGATTAGTTACAAAGGTTTTGTAAATTTCAGAAGCGATCTACACAGATGTCTAAGAAAAAAACACACAAACACACAGAACAGCATAATGGATGCAGCCACAGCCATTAAGTAGTTTAGGATTTGTGAGACTCAGACAACCAATACATTTTATGGGGGAAGTCATAAAA
Source organism: Balaenoptera physalus (assembly GCF_965194825.1). NCBI lineage: Eukaryota > Metazoa > Chordata > Mammalia > Artiodactyla > Balaenopteridae > Balaenoptera > Balaenoptera physalus. Next base: position 90,121,521 of record NC_138890.1, on the reverse strand, counting down.
GTCAGACAGGAAAAAATATATAGCATGAAAGTTGCAAACTTCTAGACAGCATGTAAAACATGCTGAAAAGTGGCAGGGGCAAAGGAATAAACATACCAACTGGAGCTCATCAGTCTAGATAAATAAGACAGGGTCACCTGAGTTTACTTCTGGAATCAATATACATTCCTTAGTATTTAATTATTTTTGTTAAAGGATTGAATTCTTTTCATACTCCCATTTACTGTTGTCATTAGATTTGCTCATACGTCATTAGAACATTTTCTAAAATGAAACCTTCATTTTATTTATGGAAGTTGTTATACTTTCACGCTGCTCTGAAAACATACAATTAAGCAATGCTAACCTTTCGATCAGGAAGGTATACTATACTAAAAGAGATGCAAATACATTTTGACAATTCGTATCAATTAAAAGGCTTCAAATTAACTCATCACATTGTACACTTTAAATATCTTACAATTTTATTTGTCAATTATTCCTCAATAAAGCTGGAAAAAAGGCCTCGAATTGAAAAAGTAATTTTAGGACTTCCCTGGTGGTGCAGTGGTTGAGAATCTGCCTGCCAATGCAGGGGACATGGGTTCAACCCCTGGTCCAGGAAGATCCCATATGCCGTGGAGTGGCTAAGCCCGTGCGCCACAACTACTGAGCCTGTGCTCTAGAGCCCGTGAGCCACAACTACTGAAGCCCCTGTCTCTAGAGCCCGCCACTGCAACTACTGAGCCCATGTGCTGCAACTGCTGAAGCCTGTGCGCCTAGAGCCCGTGCTCCACAACAAGAGAAGCCACCGCAATGAGAAGCCCGCGCACTGCAATGAAGAGTAGCCCCCGCTCGCCGTAACTAGAGAAAGCCCACACGCAGCAACAAAGACCCAACGCAGCCAAAAAATAAAATTAAATTAAAAAGTAATTTTAATTTAGATTAAAAAAATAATTTGTTAGTGATGGGATCCGGAATAACGTGAATAAAAGTTAAGGCTGATGTCATGTGACCAATGAATTACTTTAGTTTGCAGAGATTTATTCCTGTTTAGTAAATAGCACTGTTCATTTTTTATGATGGTTATTAGTGTTTAAACAGGTTGGCAACTTTCAGTTCAGAAGTCAAAACTATTGTCTTGGTTGCCAACAAAAATAATTAATAAAACACCTCTAACCCCAGGGTAAATATGTAAGCAAGTGCATGGTAATGTATAATAAAATAGCACTTCCTTCTACATCTGGGGCTAATTAAAATCTGATCGGAGTAATAATTGAGCAGTGCCCAGGCTACCCTTGATTTTTCTTGGCAGGTTTCAATTGTTTGACACAAATGCACTGACCTCAATAAATGAAAACATATTTTTTAAAAAGCTAAATTATAGCTATCCTTTTTCAGGACAAAAAAGTGATTTACTGGTGCCACAGGGTTTTAAGGTTACAGGTGACACAAGTCTTCTGGGGAGTCACTCATGGCCACTGCTGTTCAAGAATTAGAAAGCACCAGGGAAGTCCATGAGACTTTTCTTCCCAGTTTCCCCCACCAAACACACAACCCCCTCCCTATACAAATCCCAGTTAAAATAAAAGAATAATATTACCTAACCATGTATTGAGTGTGTGCCAAGTACTCTAAGAGTTTAAAGGTACCATCTCAAATCTTCAGCATCCTAATGAAGTAGGATCATGATTAGCCCCATCTTACACATAAGAAAACTGAGTCTCAGAGCTCCTGACTCCAGAGCCCTCATTTTAATTTTATATACTATCTGAAAGCAAAAAAAAAAAAAAAAAAAAAAATCTTACCAGTATATTTTGAAAAACAAGTAAATAGGGTTTCCCAAGTACAATACTTACACACTGAAAATACTCTTCTATTAAAAAAAAAGGTAAAATACTAAACTTCAGTTGGAATAGTACTGATTTAATTCTTACAATGTGATGTCTAAAACCTACCAGTGCCTGCTTATATCAGTTTTTTAAAAAGTCATTAGAAAACTCAGAATAATACATATCTCTATGTCCAAAGTGCCCTACAGATATGCTTCATACACACAGGCCCTAGTTGAAATTGGAAAAGCCAACATATTACTACTTTTGATATGATTGCTTAATGAAATATATGCTAACGCTCAAAGTGAAGAATTTTTTTCCATAAATCAACATATTGCTAGCACTGTTTGCATTTTTATCCAGTCAACATTCACTCTTTTTATTTAAACTTAAATTCAACCACATTCTCTGTGAACCTACTTCTTGCCCTATGAAAGGACACAAAGATATATCAGAGATGCTCTCTGCTCCTAAGGAGTTTAGTGTCAGGGACAAATAAATGCCAACTATCTAATATCAACTATAACACATATGGTAGAGTATAATAAAGGCTAGAATTCAATTTTTTTTTTTTTAATGTAACACACCAGGCTACATGTAAAGCACCGTCCTACGTACCAGATGGATATCAAGACCAATGTCACAGACTCTGCCCTCAGAAGCTTTCTCGTGGAAGGGGGAGGTGTTCAATAGTTATGCGAACATCTGGCTCCCTTTGGTTAGTGCACGAAAGGCAAACAACCTTAAAGGAGGGCTTCTCAGGGGCCTTCTCAGAAGAAGCCACAATTTAAGCAGAACCAAGCTGCTGAGACACTGGGAGGCTGGGCTTGAGTGGGAGGACATAGAAATAGTGGAGAGTGAAGTGAGACATAAACAAGTGCCAGATTGAAAGGAGCTTTGGATGCTATTAATCATGAATCATCTTGACTTTGTTACGACAAGAAGTGATCTTATGTTTTTCAATGTATTCAGATCTGTGACTGGGGGAAGTCATTCTGACAGCAGAGTGGGGGATGAACGGACCGAAGGGAAGGCAGTTACAAGCCTCTTGTAAGTTGTCCGGGAAAGACTAGCGGATGGCTTGCATGAGGGCCTGGTAAGGGGACTGAAGACGACTGGAAGGCCGGAGAGACGGTGGGAAGCCGACCTCCCAGGATGGAGGACTGCTCAGTAGCGAGCAGAAAGGAGAACTTGATAATGAGCGAAATCTGAACCAGGGAAGGAGGAGAGCTAGCCCCAAATGGCGAACAAATAAGGAGAAGTAGGTTTGACAGTCAAGAGAAAGAGGTATGGTACTGACTTCCTGGGTTTGAGGAGCTGACAGGGGGACACCCTAGGGAGAATCATGTATTTAATTCATTCAGCATATATTTATTGGGCTCCTACCACATGGCAGGCACTGTTCTAGAATTTGGGGAGACAACAGTGAACAAGACAGACATCAGAGACGTGCAACAGGCAATAGGGAATGAGTGTCTCCTGCAGAAGCAAAAGCCAGAAATAAGGACTGGGCGGTGAGGAAACTCCACGGTTCTCCCGGATTCAGGAGAGTTTCAGAACGGAGGCTGGGCCACAGCAGTGAATGCTGGAGTTGGTGGGAGTGACAGCCCAGCTCCATGAGAACTGAGATCAAGGGGACCTGATAACAAGGAGGTCGTCAGGTGCTGCTGAGACAGCCTCCCCCCAGGGTTGGGCCAGGAGCCAGGGAGCAAGTGACAGTAGCAAGTGCACCTTTAAGAAGTGTGATGGGGGCTTCCCTAGTGGCCCAGTGGTTGAGAACCTGCCTGCTAATGCAGGGGACGCGGGTTCCAGCCCTGGTCTGGGAAGATCCCACATGCCGCGGAGCGGCTAGGCCCGTGAGCCACAACTACTGAGCCTGCGTGTCTGGAGCCTGTGCTCCACAACAAGAGAGGCCGCGATAGTGAGAGGCCCGCGCACCGCGATGAAGAGTGGCCCCCGCTTGCCGCAACTAGAGAAAGCCCTCGCACAGAAACGAAGACCCAAACACAGCCATAAATAAATAAATAAATAATCTTAAAAAAAAAAGTTTGATGGTAAAATAAAAACAAAGAGGATGGTATTCTCATGCACAGTTTTACACCTAGTTCTCTAAGAATATAGAGAAAGTAGTGATTTGTTCTGACTAGGAGACCTGGGAAAGCCTATGGTAGGAAGCAAGGATGTTCCCTGTTTTTGCACAATATACACAGGAAGAGAAGCAGAAAAGAGATGATCGCCAAAAAAAAAAAAAAAAGAAAAGAGATGATGGAGAGTCAGAGTGACAACAGAGTTCATCTACTGTCCTAGTAACATATCTCTGAGTTAAAGTTCTGAAAAAGAAAATATGTTACATTAAAAAAAAAAAAACAACTTGCTATTCTACTTTAAATTAAGTAAATATAGTTATCTGTTGCTTAAGGAATAAAAACTTAGCCTTGGCTGGTCCTCCACCTAGAAAATATTTGATTTTAGAACAAAAAAAGTAAATTTCTCATTTGAACAAGGGCATGAGAAGTTGAGGATGGCAGGCCCCCGGCCCAGCCCTCATGGTGGGTCCCCCCCTGTCTGCTCTCAGGAAACACCCAGCTCCTGGGAAACAAGGACGCACCCGCTGGATCGGGCCTTGCTGCGCTGCGAGCTGCCACAGTGCTCTGAGCCGCAGCAGGAATTCCTCTGGGCCTTGTCATGACATCATTTGTGCAATGTAGCCTGTGATGGCAGAAAACGAAGCTGGTATTTATACAGGGTATTAGAGGGGGACCCGCCCACGCCAGGCTTAAGATGACAAAATGTCAGCCTCAGTCATCTGACAGGCTTTGGTCTCCTTCTGTAACCTCTTTCTTTTTGGCTGCTCTTTTTTTTATATACATATGACACTAACAGAAAAATAAATTGAAAAGAGCACTGAGGCAGAGTGTATTTCACGCACTGGTGCCAATGTTTCACATCTCATGAACCTCGGGAAAACAATTCGTAGAACTAATTAGTTTACAGTGTTTAAGCAGCTTGTTCCTCGTCTTTAATCTTCTTTATGCAATACTGTGAACAAAGCCATGTTATCTTCTGATTTTTTTATACAGTTTAACAAATATAATCTCCCTTTTCTTTCTAGAGATTACTTCATTTAGACATCAAACTATGTTGTTGTTTCCCCCAGGGAGAAGGGGTATAAATAAATTGACACCTATCCGCAGAGGTCTCAATGGTCTACCAGATCCACCAGGCCCTAATCCTCTTTGTTGGCATGGAATCCACCTGGCTTAATTATATTTACAGTTTTCAACTATACCTCATGGCATGCAGGTTTCCCCTGAAACTTTGCACATCTTCCTGCATCCTAGCTATAAGTCACATCTAGGCTGCTGTCTCTTTCTTAGATTCTGGATGATGACAAGACCATCTTGCCTTGCCTGAAACTTAGCATCAGGTCCTTAAAGAATAGAGCCCTGATAAATCTACCCTCAGGTAGTATTACGGCCCACCAAAAGAACACGATTTAAGGGCCCTCATGACCTAGAGCCGTTATGAATGGAAATAGATCATGTGTGCACAAATTAAGTGGAGAAAAAAAGCAAGGAAGAACCGAAAACAAGCTGGGAAAGATTCAGCTTTAAAATATGGCTCATCAAGTATGACTTTTAAGAGAAACGGCGTCTTTTTGTGCCTTTCTATTCTAGATCGCTATTTAATCGCTAGGCTGTTACAGCTATGATATATTAGTCCAAAACCAGGCACCTGAAATCCAAGAACTGGTGAAGGCTAGTGTTGAAATAATTATTCATCTGGTAGGTGATGTAGCACACACATAACTACTTGCACTACTAAGGCTTTGAAGCAATGTTATTCCCTGAGAGAAACTCCTTCCAAGTGGCAGAAAACCTCCTTCACACTTATTTATACATTTGAATCCACATTATTAAAGACATTTTATAGTCTCAGTAAAACACGGTACTTGGTGCAAATTTTCTTTTTGCCTGCTTGAGAACTGTTTACCGTCCCATGGTACCAATCTGCCTTAAAGTTCACCCCGCCCTTAATTGTCAAGCAGATTCGTGGTAACTCCTAATTAGTGCAAAGCAGGTAACACAGCTGCGACTCTGCAACTGCTGAACACCTTTAGCATCTCTACCAAGCTGAGCTCAGGAGCTCTCTCTGCTCCCCCTGCCAAGGTCAATGGTTTCGAGTCTTCTGAGAATTATGAAGTAGGTGCCCAGAGTGAGAGGGGACGCCTGGATCTCCAAACTGCTGCTTCTACCACTAACAGAGTCAGCATATGAAGTTGCCAGCTTCCAGCAACCATAACAGAAGAGAAGTTTCTTTCTCACTGCACAGCCTCCAAATCACATTGAGGCTCGATTCAGAGCTAATATAGAAGATGTAAATGGATCCAATGCAACAGACGTTATGCATGTAGCCCACTGGAATTAGAGAGACTAATCAGAAAGCTGGGGTGGCACCAGATGGTCTCCTGAGGAATCTTCTGAGTTTAAGACACATGAGTCGGTGATACGAACTACGTTAGATTTTACTCTAAGAACATCAGCACTGAAAGTAAGACTACTAGGAAACTCAGCTCTTCCACTTTCCTGCTCTAAGACCTTGGGCAGATTAATGAAATACGACAGATGGTGGAGGATTACAGAGCATACATCGAAAGCCCAGGGCAGCTAGGCAGGGCACAAGGAAGATGAGGAATGGTTACTGTTGTGACAGTTATGATTATTTTGCATTTGCATCACAATCTGGGGCAGCAGAATTTGCAAGCGACTGCAGTGAGGTGTATATGGAGAAGGAAATCTATCTTAAAAATAAATGTGCCGGGCTTCCCTGGTGGCGCAGTGGTTAAGAATCTGCCTGCCAATGCAGGGGACACAGGTTCAAGCCCTGGCCCGGGAAGATCCCACATGCCACGGAGCAACTAAGCCCGTGTGCCACAACTACCAAGCCTGAGCTCTAGAGCCCATGAGCCACAACTACTGAGCCCACGAGCCACAACTACGAAGGCTGCGTGCCTACAGCCCGTGCTCCACAGCAAGAGAAGCCACCGCAATGAGAAGCCCATGTACCACAACGAAGAGTAGCCCCCGCTCACCACAACTAGAGAAAGCCTGCACGCAGCAATGAAGACCCAATGCAGCCAAAAATAAAAACAAACAAATAAATTAATTAATTAAAATAAAAAATAAAATAAATGTGCCAAGGAGAACCAAGAAATAAAGAACATGGAGGATGGGAGAGAAAAAGAAAAAAAAAAAAAGGAATTTCAATAGAAATAGAATGATAATGCAAAAGGAAACAAAGAGGAAAGACAAGAAATACACATCTAAGAGGAGAGTTTGAATTCCTAATCCTGTTCTTTTTCCTTGAACTTCTATTCAAATCCCTTTCCTGCATCTCAACTCCGTCTGCACCATGTGGCCCAGTTTTAGCCCAGTTTCCGCTTGCAGCAGTCATTCCCTCTTAGCTATGAAGAATGAAAAACGTTAAAATGCAAACACAATGTAAAAAAGAAAGCAAGACTCCACAAACACTTCATAGCAGCGACTTCTCAGGCAGAAGTGGAAGCCGGAAAGTAACTCCCTGAGGTGTGTAGTATAATATAAGTGTTTCAGGTTTGCCGGATGACAGATAAACAGCTAGCCCTGTTACTATTGAATGAATCTCTCTTTTTTCAGGGCAGAAAATGTTTGTGGTAGAATTGGTCCTTAAGAAAGAGTTAATTGATCTGTTAGCTTTTTGTGTTGGGCCAGAAATAATTATAGCCATACCTACTTCCCATGGATTATGTTCAAAAGCTCCAGATACTCACTTATTCTGTTTTTTATTCTACGGGGAACTAAGCGGAACTGGGGTTTGCTTCACTGATTCTCACTTATTTTAAAAGTCAGGCTTAGGAGGGAAGAAAAAGTCAAAGAGATTGACCAAGAAAGGATGAAATGTGCAGTCTGGGTAAGCAAACACTGTTTCAGATAAAGTGCTCCATGGGTCTCGACCTCACCTTCTACAGCGTATGAATTCATTTTGCAATGATCCTTTCTTTTTTTTTTTTAAATCAAGATCTTTGTGTGCTTATTTTCAACAGGGGATGGCAATTGATTTGTTTTCTGTTGAACCTCGCCAACTGGATGCTGAAGAGAGGATGGCATATTTAGATGCCCGTAAACGTTCAGATTCACCTTTAAAATGTGCCAAGGCAATGTCACATTCAGGGTAAATGTGCAATTTTTGCTAGGCCAGGACCGGGAATGAGCGTCTCACAGGCAAAGTGGCATTAAAGGCTTTACAGTAAAACAGTCAACCTCTACTGATTCATTTTAGTTCCAATCAAATTCCAGTCATCTGATGGATGTGACATCCCCAACAAAAAGAAAAACAAATCAGATGATTCCTGACTGTGTGTAAAAGGGCATCTAGGACTGGATAGAAAAAAACCCCCAAACCTGACAAATTCAGTCCAAAGTGTCTCCAAAGGAACCCACTTAGCTTACTGGCTTGTCCTGCAGTGTCAGGACCTGTGAGGGACTATAAAAGTGAGAAGATGTAGAAAACACAAATCCACCCCTGAGAGCTTACCAGCTTCAGGCAGTTAGAGGAACAAGGCACAGGAAGCAACAAGATGATAATTCTAAGGAAATGTGTAACTAAATAGTAAAGAGTGGATCAGGAAATATACAGAAATCCTGAGGAAACAGAAGAAAAAAATGACTGTAGATTATGGAGTGGTAGGGGTTTCTAGGGTTCAGGCATATCTACTTTCTCCTCCTTTGGAGCACAGAGAGTATTATACCCCCTCCCACCACCTTAGAGTTAGAGTTGTGGGCAGAAGGAAGGTGAGTCGCTCGTGGGCTGAAGTAATAAGACCCTTCGTGTTCTCTTATGTGGAAGCCTGTGTTGAAATGACAAAGCCACAACACTGAAGCAGCCTCACTGAGTCTATACTGAGTCACCGACTGGAGAATAGTTACCTGCAGTAAGAAATAAAGTTTGTTATGTTCCTGAGATCCTGGGGCTATTTGTTACTGCAGCGCAACGTATCCTGTCATAAAAATTACATGTATACCAAGGCAGAGAAGATCAAGAGGATGCAACTCTGAAAATGATTTTAGGATCTCCTCATTGCCTTTCCCCCTTGGGTTGGGCATATTCCAACCCTCTGGCCTGTCTGCTTCCAGCATCTCTCCCTCAAACCCTCCACACTGCTGCCAGAGCATTCTAAGACCCACATCTGTTTCCATCTGTGTTGGAAGCTCCAGGTGGATCTTCCTAACACAGAAGCTAAAGAACAAATTCCCTGGCATAGGAGTCAAGGCCCATGATCATCTGGCTCCCGGATTTTGCCAGTGTTCTCTTCGCCCACTCGGGTCCATGCTATATTCCTGCCACCAGCATCCCGATCAAGCCACACTCTCCTCTGTATCCATGAGTTGCTTCACTCAGCTTCTGTCTGTGATGCTCTCCGCTCCCTCTTCTCCTTGAGGAGCACACCATCAACTGCTGGCAAGATTCCCTTCCTCTGCGAGGCCTCGATCTCCCCTGTCCTCCCTCAGCACTTCTCCCCTGTCCTCCCTCAGCACTTCTCCCCTGTCCTCCCTCAGCACTTCTCCCCTGTCCTCCCTCAGCACTTCTCCCCTGTCCTCCCTCAGCACTTCTCCCCTGTCCTCCCTCAGCACTTCACGTGCTCTGTTCTAACACAACACACTGCTCCTTAAGAACTTTGTTTTCTTGTCCTTCTCTTCCCACTAGACGGCAGGTTGCTCAAGGCGGGGACTGATTCATTTTCGTTTCCCCCAGAGTCCCTAGCACAGTATCTGACAAGCTGTGGTATTTGCAGAAATAGTGAATGAGCAAAGGAAGGAAGGAAGGAATCTGTGGATGGATGTGTCCAGGGCCGTATTAGGCAGAGGACAGAAGCCGCACAGAGAACTATAGTAAAACATAAATGTAAGCAGCTAGGATGGCATCAAATTATGAAGACTGGAAATTTTTCACTTGATCCAAAAGGTGACAGGGAATCATTATAACTTCTTGAGCAGGGAAATGACGAAAATTTTTGTTCAGCCTCATAGCACCTTGCGCCTTGAATGACACCTATGTTTCTACCACTCTTATTTGCCTTTCGACTGTAAAAGCTCCCTGAAAACAGGAGCTGTGTCTTAATCATGTTTGTATCCCCTATAGTGACAAGCACAGTGTTTGTATTACAGGTGCCAACAAATATCTGCTGAATTTAATTCTAGAAAAATTACTCCCTATGCTGTGAGGCTGGAGAGACAAGCCAGCCGGCTATAGTATTGGATACAGCATTAGATGGGAAATGGACTTGGTGGGGATTAGGAGGCGTGATGCCTATGGAAGTATGCAAGTAGAAATCCAAGAGAGCCTAATAGTCCAATCGCCAGGTTTCAGGGTCTCTAACGTAAATGAATGTTTTGCGCCTGGGGTCCTACAAAAATGGTGGTACATTTAAAGTACAAATCTTGGGAGGAAGATTTGTTTTTCCATGGGGTAGATGAGTTCTATGCTGACGATGTGGCTTCTAGAGTGGCAATGGGACAAACAAAAGAAAATATACTATAGCTACAAGCAGCTACAAATACTAATTGTCGTATGCAAATTTGATCCCCCATCTTGGGATGTGGTTAAATTTTGATTAATTCACTAACTGATTCATTCATTTGTTCATTCTTTCATTTAATATTTACAAATTATTCACATTGTGTAAGGCAACGTTCTTTCCAAAGTTTATTCCAAAGTCTACTTGGATTTATTGTCTGTTTCACTTTGCCCTTTTTCAGTTACTCCCCAAAGGCAACGATGACGAGTGAGGTAAAGGAATGATGTAAATGTGCCTGTTTCTTCTATTGTGTTTGGTTCCCAAATATCTCTGGTTACTCACTATCAGGCAGGATTTGCAGGGGCCTCTTCTTGTCGAAACATTGTTTTGAAAGCTATAGCTGTCAACATGTAGTCCTACAGGCATCTAATTATTTTATGAATTACTTTATGAATTCCAAGTCAAAAGATCTTCCCTAAGAAGAGCTCTCTCTCTCTCTCTCTCTCTCTCACACACACACACACACACACACACACACACAGTGATCTAGTTAAATTATATCCTTAAAAGAAATATTAAGAGTGAAAACAGAATCTCTCTCTTAAGAGATCATCTAATACTCAAACTTGAGGAACTCAGTCTTGAATATTCCAAAATAGAAAATGTATTTGAAACAGAATTCAAGGCATACATAACATGTTATCAATAACTTAAGCATTCTCATTGTTACTAACACATTCAATATGTCATTTAATCTATAGCAAACTCATGTATTGAACTAAACAAAATCTAAACCAAAGTTCAGATTTAAATTTGCCTTGGGTTAATTTTAAAAGAACATTGAAAATAAATAAATAAAAGAATACCTGAGAAAGCATTACTCCAATGTAAACTAAGAAGGTACCTAGAACTTATTTCATTGGACCCTGAAGCTTCTGAATATTTCTTGGTTGATCTGACTCACACCTACAACCCACAAGGTCTAACATCAATATTTCATTCCGGAAACTGAACATCAGCAGTTTTTCAAATCATTTATTTGTTACAACTGGAGAAAAAGCACACGCCCATGGCGAGGACCATGACTTCCCAGTACATTCATTTTTAACCCACCCCACTCATACTTTGAATTAAACAATTATTCTTTCTCTATGAATTGCTTTACACTTGCCAAAAAAGAATCAGCAAGTCATTAATTTCAGAGGAAGTCGAGCATTTCTTGCTCCCTCACCCTACAGCAATGAGATGCCAGGGGGGCTGCAATGCTCACAAGAAGCTCAGTACGAACCCCAGTCACACAAACTCCGACGTGACATTATCTTAACCATTCCCGCAGTGATATGGTACCTTTCAGAGATGCTACTCATTATACATTTGGAAACAGGATGAGATGTCATTAACCCTTTTACTCAATCATCTTTAAAACCCACCTCCAAGAGAGCAAACTGGGCTTCATGCCTGCTTAAGGCTTAAGAACACATTTTACATTTATTCTCATTCAAGCCACATTTTGACATGATTTATGAACTAGGGAGCACAAGTGTTACCAGAATTCAGTTATAAAATGTTCAGGGCCCCTTGGCTTTGTCGCCATCGGGGACAGGACACATGCTGGGTTTTCCATGGCCCAGCCAAACTGCTTCCAGGTAGTTTAGATGACAAGGCTCTTCCTCTGGGCATATTAAAAATTATGAGATGAGATGTGCTCCAAGCAGCGCACTCTTAATTCTAACATTTTCTGTGGCAATACAAAAGGCTTCCACTATGTGCCCCTCCCCCCCTCGGGACTGTAATAAGGGAAGTCTGCAATTTTTATGGTTTTCTTTGTGTACCCACAAAGCCTACGAATAAAGGTTTGCCACTTGAGGGGGGGAACTGGATAGTTGAGAGCAGAAGTGGAAAGGAGACATTTTTCACCGTGTAACCCTTTCATAGCTTTTCCATTCTGTACCACGTACACGTGTTCCACACTCAAAATTAAAAAACAACTTAATTTTAGAAGACTAAATAAAAGCAAAAAAAACCCCCCAAATTTCCTAATCTATGTTTAAAGGAAATCATCCATTCTTATAAAGTTACCAAAACTTAAAAAGACTTAGTAAAAAGCAAACCAGTATTCACAACCGATTTTATGAAAATGCTTCAAAGACTCTATACCTAAAACACTGCACTTAGGCAGACACTATTAAGAATCATATGTCATCCTTTTATTATGATTACTATTCAGCCAGAAAGATCATTACCTTCTTCAGTATTATAAAAGAGATTTTTTAAAGTAGATAATACGTTTTTAAAGCAAAGCATGCTATTTTTTCCTCTAACATATTACTGACAAATATTTAGCATTTCAAGCAAATATGTATTATTTTCTTTATTTATTGTAAGCATCTGATTCTCTTCAATATGACCCATATCACTCATTCTCACACACTGGGATCCCATTAGAGAAAGAAGCCACCTGTTTACGGTCCTCATAGAAGAAAATTAGGCTGAGGATAAGTCAGGTCCCTCAATTTCACCCAGGAAGAAAATTAGCCTTAAGGCCTATTCTTGTGTTTGATTTTCAAATGGAGAGCCAAAAAGTGCTAAAAAATAATGAAGTCGAGATTTGAAGCCACCAGTTAGGGAAAAGTAAGTATATCCTATTTGTTACTAATGCCCCTCTGCAATAATTATTTTTATTTGTTCATTTTCTGGAGCAGACACAATAGTTTTGTCTTTACCTTTTACAACCGAACACTTTTTAGTAAACAGGAGATAAAAGACCAATAAAACCTCTGTTCTTGCTCCCTTTGGCCACCCCCTAAGGCCTGTTTTATCTCCAGAGTTGTTATCTGAAGTGAATTACTGATAAGAAAAATTAAAGGACTCAGAAGCTGAATGTGTAAGGTAATTTGCAGAGTGTTTCCCACACCTTGTTTCTGTTCAGCTGGGTCCCACCAAGAGTCATCACATTCCCACCAGCCAGCTCTGCAGGCATCGACAGCAAGTTGCTTAAGTAGAATGGTTCCCAGGCCCAAATTCCTTTTCCAAGAAGGAAAACCAGGTAAATAACAAGACTCTGAAAAATCAGTCGTACATTTACACTGCTCTCATTTGTATTTGCAAACTACTAAGTGGCAGGAGAATATGAACTTGTACTTTTAAAGGACCTTCATGTACCAAGAGATTATCTTTAATACCTACTTGCACATACTTTATGATGAGCTATCAGTTCTTTTTTGTGACTCCCTTGGTCATAACTGGTATACTCTGCCTTCCGCATAATATCAGTAGTGAGTACTTATTGAACGTAGGCACAGCCCTAAGCACTTTACAGGTATTATCTCATTAACTATTCAGCTCATACGATTACCATCCTCACCTCACAGACAAGGAAAACGGAGGCACAGACGCTTATCATTTTTATGATTCACTGACTCGGAACGCATCCATGAATTCCTGATCTCTTACTATTATCCATTCTTAGTAAACAATCTCTAGAACGTGCAAAGTCTTGTGTCAGATATCTGAGAGGAATATGAGGAGGGGTGACAACACATGTTCTCAAGTAGTTGGGAACTTCTTGGCCCTCCTCGCCCTCAAAAAAGAAAAAGAAAAGAAAAAACATTAAGAAGAACATTTCCAAACATCCCTGGAAGCCAGGCTCTTCTAATACCCACAGCCTTCGGTATAAAATGGCTCCTGATTGGTGGTGTTGATCGGTTGCCGGGGCCAGGGTAGGCACAAGTGAATTCTAGGACAGGCTGTCAGGGCACGGGTGGTCTCTGTAGTCAAAGGCAGGGGGAGAGACTTGGGCATGTCCAGTACTGGCCTGAGATGAGACCAAGAAGTCGCCCTCCTGATTGCCTGTCCACGTTTTTTTCTCTCTCCTTCCGCCAGCTCCCACACGATCGCCCCAATGTGAATTTTAAAAACAAGACAATAGTATTCCCCTCCGCAGCTCTTTGCCACAGACCAGATGAGGGGTTCTGGCTCCTATCAAGTTTCTGAGGTAATGTCTTCGTGAATTACTCCATTTTTAGGCTGCTTGCATCTCTCAACAGAGGATGATCATTTGGCTCAAAGAGGGGATTGTGAAGCCCTTATGACAACTATCTCCCACATGGGGTTCCTCCCACATTCCTTCTGCCCTCATGAAAACAGATCTGTGGCAGAAGAAACAAACATGGCTTTCCTGGGGAAATGTTGCCAACTCCTGCTCAAGACCACAGCCGATACAGTGTGTTTGGGGCTTGCTAAGCAATCAAGTGTACATACTTAAAGAATAACTGCAACTTCCTTAAGGGCCTGACCGATTCCTAGGGAGGAATACGCTGGGAAAGAAATCTGGGTCAGCAAACCTATGACAAAAACCAGATGGGGGTAGGGCTTTTGGCGTCTCCTTCTCACCCTGGGCCATAATCTCTCCTGCTGAAATAAAATGGTTTGGGGATAGTATCAAGTAGACACTTGGCGTGGTTGGCTCCTAGAAGGAAGTCATTCTTGGCTTTGTGCTAAACTCTGGGAAACTATCGATGTCCCCTGGGTTCCTCTGCATGGCTCACTGCCTGCCTTCCTCCTCACCAGCTCTCCCACTGGCTCCAAGGAGAGATCTGTGGCTTTATAACCAGCTCCCCGAGGTTGCTTCCACTTAGTAAACCAGTTTGGACCTAGAAGTTGGTTAGTAAGTCGCCTTGGGTGAGAGTGGTATATGGGCTTACACATATCAAGAGCAAAGTGTTGGCCGTTTCTGTCTGTGGTGGTAGGCACACTTCTATCAGAGAACCGTTTATGTTCATGAGGGCAGATAAATCAACACACCTATACCTCCTAATTCATTTGCAGGAACAAAGGCACATGCTGCTGAAAACAGAAAAGGCAGGAGAGGGTAAGAGGCAGAGGCTGGGCGGGGGGAGGTATTTTATAATGTTACAACGCTGGTACAGAATTCCTTTTGCAAACCATGTCTGGAAGGTAAAAGGACCCTCACATATCACTGGAGAAAATTACAGTCATGAAAAGACAGGCTGCCTAAACATAAAGTCTGCCAAAGTTCCTCTGAACAGGTAGAAAATCTGAAATGTGGTGGGATCTGGTTAAACGGGAACCTTTGCCTCAGGAAGGCCCTAAAGGCGGCATAGGTGTGTATCTGGTGTCTGCGTCTCACAGGCTACCTGGGGAGCATCTGATCTTAGCAGCCTCTTCAATCAGACTCAGTTTATCTGAAACTATAGACCACTGAGTAGGGCCCACTCCATAATTTGCAGGGCATGGTACGAAATGAAGGGCCCCTTGTTCAAAAAGCAGGAAAAAAAGTGCCATTAAGTGCACTAAAATATAGAGCTTTTTCCTTTCTTCCATGGTCTCTCTCAATTTCTCATGATGCTTTTTATTTACTATTTAATGTTATGCTAAACAAAGAAAAACTGAAGTATTTAATTATTAGCATGCATTTTACCATTCATCTTTATATGGTTCAATGATGGTTTTAAATGCAAAAGGAATGGCATTTAACTTGTATGTGGAATCACCAAACAACACAACTTGCATATTGTAGTTCATACATGCATATGTATTTTGTCCTTACTAGGACAGTGGAAACACTTCATGTGGCTAACTCAACTGAAACTAACTCAACTTTAAAATCTTACTTCTTGATACATGCATATTCTACCAACATTCTATGGAAATGGGCAGCTGCCATAAAATGCTGACCTTGTACTCACTTGGAGTCCCTGAACTCCCATACATCGCAGTCTGTGCTCATGGGACGCTGTGAACACTTTTTGCAAACTGTGCCCCAACAGGTGAACACACGTATTTTATGTACCACTTCCTCTGAGGCACATGCTCCACTTACAAAACGCTGGTTCAAAGATAAGACTAAGACTTGTGAGATGGTGACAGCAGAGCCTTAAACGGAGCATGGGGCCCTTGTGTGAGCGGACCCCTGGCCATTGTTGTGAGAGGGACAATTCCTGATCACCGACCGACAGGATCAAGGCTCTCCAAGGATGTAGGTGTGATGGCAACGGAACACACTGTGGTAAGGCTGCAGGGGACTGACTGCCTATGGTGATTACCCTGTAAATTATCTGTTCACACAGTTTCCCTGTGGTGTGTGGTTGGGCATATAATTATATGGGGCTGTCCTTCTTAAGGAGGCTCTCAGTGTGGCCTAGCTGCTAGCCCAGGAAACAACCAAGATAATTATTTATAGCAGCCAAAAGAATGTATAATTTCTCTTACTGTGAGCTCTTCTTGGCCACTGGAAACAAACACATACTTTTCTCCCTTCTCTTGGTTTTCAATGTGCCATAACCAAATAGCAAGCTCACAGATTTTGGTTAGTCATTCTAAATCAACAAGGACCCCAAAAATATGCAGGAAGGTGTCAAAATAACAGAAGGCAAAGAAAGTTAAGTAATAAAAGAAATCCAGGGAGGGCTTCCCTGGTGGCGCAGTGGTTGAGAGTCTGCCTGCCAGTGCAGGGGACACGGGTTCGAGCCCTGGTCTGGGAAGATCCCACATGCCGCAGAGCAACTAGGCCCGTGAGCCACAATTACTGAGCCTGCGCTCCGCAACAAGAGAGGCCGTGACAGTGAGAGGCCCGCGCACCGCGATGAGGAGTGGCCCCCGCTTGCCGCAACTAGAGAAAGCCCTCGCACAGAAACGAAGACCCAACACAGCCATAAATAAATAAATAAATAAATAAAATTTAAAAAAAAAAAAAAAAGAAATCCGGGGCAAGTAAAACCTGCCCTCGATACTGTACCTAAATCCTCCACAACGGACAACAAGGAAGCTACACCTGATGTGGGCACTGCCCTGGGCACACTTCCCTCCCTCATGTGCTCCGAAGAGCAGTGGGTTTCAACCAATTTGAATTAGGGAGCCAAACTGCATCTGCAGCCAACAGCTGGAACTCAGCAACTGTTGTTAATCCACCTTAATTGCTTATTATTCTATCAGTTCTCATTTGTGCTTCTGTTATTCAAAGTGATTTTCCCTACACACACAACCAAGCATGGTTTTTGCAAGCTGTGGCCAAAGAATTCTTGTGTTTCAATCCTAGGGCTGTTACTGTTTTGTTTTGAAACGAAAACACGTCGACACTGGATTTAAAAAAACAATAAAGTTAGCAGCGATGCCCACAGATGGACTAACATTGGCCTGTATGTGCACAGAGATGCGGATATGAGCCACCTCTAAATGAGAACAAGGCTTCTTTTGGTGCTTTAATTAGAGTGGCAGTTAGCGTGATTGCTGTTTTCCCTAAACAATTCTTCTCCTCCTTGCTTTAAGGAGGGATTTTCACTCCACCACTTTTATTGCACTAGTGAATAAATGAGATCCCAGGATTCCAGGGAGAAAAAAAATGACCAATATAAATGCATCAGGTGCAAATTACCAAGGTAAATAGGCCCATGGAGACTGTAAAGCTGGCAACAGCAACTGGAATATCTGAGGGGGGGCCAGCAGGAGAACGCCCACGGGTCACGGCCCCAGTTCTGCAGTGCACTGGGCAAGTTCAGCCCAGATCATCCATCCTGCAGCCTTCAGGAAGGAATCCACAGCACAAGGCAGCTGTGACTTGGCATTGACAATATTCTTACTAAAGCTTCAGTTGTAGCTTTTCTCTGACTCTTTTTAATTCTCCCAAATGCCACTCTGGGTAGCATCTCTCAAAGCAGATTCCCCCATCCAGGGAGACCACCACAATATAACCACCTCCATCTATAAATTGATCCCCAGTAATAATCTGTTTTGTGAGATTCTGCTTATAATCTACAGTAAGTCAAAACCAATGCAAATTTATCATTAGTAAGTATGATCCAAAGGGCATGAAGACTGATCTTTCATCTCTTCTGTACAAGGTGTGTGTGTATATATATATATTATAAATATCCCCTAAGGAATGCATTTGTGGCTCTGCATAGTCTTCTCACCATAACACTTGACTGCAAAGTCCTTCTTATTCTCTAATGATTTTACCAGCATAAGCCTAGTCCCCTGTAAGTTTGGTACAAAGCAGAGACCTATCCCATACTTGTCTCTTCCACAGTACCTCACTATTTACTGAACTGAATTCAGTTTTCTCTAGATGAGGAGACAGGGCTCTGTATTAGCCTGGCCTTACGTCCACCTCGCACTGTCCTCACAAGGTGTGGCTGTCTTACCTCTTACCTTCTTCTGGGTCTATCCTGAAGGCATAGTTGTTAGTCTTATTTATCTCCCTATTTGTGTCATTGAATCAAGTCCCTTAAAAATTAGTCGGCTCTCTCCACAACAAGAGAAGCCACCGCAATGAGAAGCCCACACACCGCGACGAAGAGTAGCCCCCGCTCGCCACAACTAGAGAAAGTCCTCACGCAGCAACGAAGACCCAACGCAGCCAAAAATAAATAAATTTGTTTAAAAAAAAAAAACAACTAGGCTGCTCTGCCAGGACTAGAACATGAGACACTGCAGGCGACTGAACATATGTGCAAACTTGAGCTATATTATGACGAAGGTCTTTAACGGATATTTGCCTTGCCCTTAAATCACCCTGACTCTGTTTCTTCTCAGCAAGAGCTGAAAAAAAAATTTTTTTTTTTTAAAGTGTTTCCTGGGAATGTTTCAGTGAGGACCATTCATCCTGGAGCCTGGAGGAAGAAACCTGTGAACCAGCGGGGAGAATTTACGTTGGAATAGCTTTTGTTTCGAACTCTTACTATTTATTCATATCCGGTATGGTCTTGGTTTTATGCCTCCTGTTTTAGGGTACGTACCAGGCTAGGTAAGGAAGTATTGTATGCATGATATAAACTAACATGAGGACGATTTCTACAAGCCTTCTTTGGCATATCCTTCAAGTGTCATTTCCTAAAGACCACAGACCCTTGTTAAAACCATTTATTCGTATGAGTTAAGCCTCGTTCACAGAAAGTGAATCAACTATATGATTTTTAAGTATCGTTTTCAAATAGTCCTTTGCTCATTCAGGATATTTCTTACTGTCTTCATACTATCAACTATATAACCAGCAAACTATAGCCTTTATCTGTAAATTAAGCCTCTTATTCAATTTGTAGAACAATTGTTATGTGGTTTGGTGATGATCTGCAGGAGTTTTAAATGCATTATATCCTGTTATATTAGAGATGACATGTAACTGCAAATATTATAGCTTATTAAATCAGCCTCACATTCATCAATTCAGTAGCAATGAATCAAATTGCCCTGATTAGCAAAGAAATTCCCAGAAACTATTTTTGCTCATTCAAGATTGGTGATTTTAATCCTTTAAAAAATATTATAGTTCAGTACTTTATTTTAGCACAGTCATTCACTATTTGTTTAAAAATTTTTAAACTGTAATAACATTTTAATACAGTCATTATTAACTAAAATTTTAGATATATACTATACACTACATTTCTGCTCTGGTACCTTAACCCTCACTTCGCTGAACCTGTGATGATTTTCATAACGAAAATTAAAGAATGCTGAGTTTGTATGTGAAAGATAGGGGTGGAGGAAACTACCCCACTTTAATTCATGGCATTAAAATTAAAAAAAGAGAACACGGCATCAAAATGATAGGTGACAACTACGTGAAAAAAAGTAGCAGATCTAGGATCTTGTGAGATTTTTTTTTTTTAATCAAATTTAACCTCTTTCTTGCCTTAAAGACAAGACCTGCAGCTGTGATACAATTCTACACTCCCCCCCACCCCAACCCTTAGAAGCCGAACTCAAGGAGGAATCCCCTATCTGATGGGTTTCTAAGATGACCCTGGGCACTTCCTACACAAGTCAGTTAATTACGCCAACCTGCAGCTGTTAGTGCCGAGACGTTGTTCCCTTTCCCCCAACACAGGACGGTAACCAATCCTCTCACTTCACTGATTTAATTTCGGTTTTCAAGCGCCTTGGCAATCCACGGCGCCTCCTTCCCTCACCTCCCTCCTCTGATTCTTTCAGAAAACGAGATGAAGCTAATTTATGTTCATTTTCTCCATTTCCCCTCATGCCTTGTGTTTAGACCAGTCTCATCTTAGCCATGAGCTAACGATACCATCATCGTTTAGAAAGAACCGTCATCATAGCGCTGTCAGCATCAAAACTGTTCCTCAACATTCTAAATTTATCTAGCACATCTTCCCCATCTGATGCAAATGAACTAGCAATAATTTTAGTGGATTAGGCAGTGCTTTAAAGAATTGTGAGCCTGATCCTGAGGAGGTTTACACAGTACATTACAGAGCACAGCTGTATCCTGTTGTTTTGTCTGTGGGGCTTTTGACAGCACATGACTATAGCAGCTGAAAAGCATGTACACGGGGTTGATATATACACACATACATACATACTCGGGACGTGTGGAGCAGAATGTGGCTGTGCTTTAAGTGTATCAAACTATGACTTCTAAACTCCTTTCCATCAAATGCCAGTAGAAGCACTTGATAAATGGTCCCTAGGAGAGCACTTCTCATTGCCTCAGGATGGAATGGCTTGCAGGCATACGACACTCCATCAATATAGAGAGCTGGCAGATTGAAAGGCGGAGGGACTATCCCTGATAGGGTGCATCTGCTTACTAACAGCAGCGGCGTTCCAATCCTCTTCCCATTCATCGCCTACAAAAACCACTCCTGAGAGGCACGCCAGTCAACAGATGGTCTCTGGCTAAGGTGTAATCAGGAGCAGCTTGCTAAATTTACCCAAAACAAATAGAATTATAGGCTTTTGCCCGAGTCTGAAATTGAATTGAGAACTTGGGTGGTAGATAATGGAAACTAAACTGGAGGAGCTCAAAACGCATCACAGCACGTTGGGAGAGGGCCGGCATGGGATGAAGTCTCTGCTCTGAGCTTCTCTATTTACTACCAGGTCATCTATTTCCAATAATCCCGTCTACCATGCAGGATGGTGTGCCCTCACTATCAAAGCTTCCAGAATTGGTACAATCATCACCGGCTAATGAAGACATCTGCCTTGATCAGATGTGCAGTGGACAGAATACTACCTGGTATTTTGACTATGTTTTGCCCAGTTACAACGTCTTACTTTTAGGATGACTGGAAAATGTCAACAGTTTTAACCATTCTTGCATTTAGGAGGTAAGGGCTAAATTAAGGGCTCTGAATAATCTTGATTTTCTGAGCACTGGTGTTCTTGAGTCTATCCCCAGACTTCCTCACTGTTTTGAATCATGCATTGCTTAGAATAATGGCAACATAAAGCCTTAGAAATTGCCTGAAAAAAAAAAGGCAGCATAAAATTAGAGTAAATCATTTAACCTATGCCTGGGTTTCACTGCCTACATAGTAAGAACTGTGCCACCCATGCAAATCACTGTATAAGGATGTTGTAAAAGTAAATGAGGCAAAATATGTAAAGACACTTAAGTTCCAAAGAGATAAGGTCTTAAAAGGTAAGGCCATTTTTAACCCAAACTATCAGCAGTCACCTTAAATATTATTAATGATTACGAGGACAATTTATCACCAGTGAAACTTGTTTACCCACTTAAAAAACTTGAAATCTCAGTGACAGCATGCATGAAACTACCTTTAAATGAATAATCAGAAAATTCTCCTCTTTCTTCATGAATTTTCCACACTATGGAAAATTTTATTTTCATATATCAGTCAGGCTAACATTTTCAAAAATCAGTTATATGAGAAGTGTCTGAAGAGTTTTCTGGTTTCTTTAGGTATTTTTGTTGTAACGAACCCTCTGCCATACAGGAAAGGAATCCCAAAAGAAAAGTGTTTCTTGTGGCAGGATGAAGGTATTTAGGGAGAGAGTATTTTTTATTTTATTTTATTTTTTAAAATAAATTTATTTATTTATTTATTTGGGTTTTTTTGACTGCGTTGGGTCTTCGTTGCTGAACGCGGGCTTTCTCTCTATTTGCAGCGAGCGGGGGCTACTCTTTGTTGTGGTGCGCAGGCTTCTCACTGTGGTGGCTTCTCTTGTTGCAGAGCACGGGCTCTAGGCACACGGGCTTCAGTAGTTGTGGCACGCAGGCTCAGCAGTTGTGACTCGCAGGCTCTAGAGCGCAGGCTCAGTAGTTGTGGTGCACGAGCTTAGCTGCTCCGCGGCATGTGGGATCTTCCCAGACCAAGGCTCGAACCTGTGTCCCCTGCATTGGCAGGCGGATTCCCAACCACTGCACCACCAGGGAAGTCCCAAGGAGGACACATTTTTAGTTATGTGTTATAAAAAAGAACTAGATGCTAGACCTACCTTACTAAAATACATACCCTCTCTATAGGTAACTTTATAGTTACCTATCCTTCTCTTATCTTCTTATATAGAAATAGAAGATGAAATACAGAAAACAACCATACTTGAATAAAATAAAGTAAAACAAATGAATTACAGAAGTACACACAATTTGTATGCTTATAGGAATCAACATTTTGAGCAGCAGAATAATCTAATAAAAAGAGCACAGATACAGATACCTGATTACTACATAACCCTGGGCAAATCGTTTAACTGCTCTGTGATTCAGTTTACCCATCTGTAAAATCAGTAGAGCAGGCTCCCTACCTATCCCCCCAAGGTGTTTGGTGAGAGACCAGGAAAAAGTGTTGATGAAGCCTATTTAGACACCAAGCCTAAAAGGTTTGGCACACATTTGTGGAAATACAATTATAATGATTTTCATTACTATATTAGTAGACTCTGAATTTTAATTGCTAGGAATAATTCTTGCTATTTTATTTTTAAATGCTTCAAAAATATAGCTATAATAGAAAAACCTAACATATAATTATTAGTAAAATTATGGCTCTATAATATCATATTTATTATTCCATTATTGCTTCAATAATCTATTATATGTTTCAAAAGTAGCCTGTGTTTTGTGTATTTTTAATTCAGTTTGTTCTGAAGAACTACTCTGACATTAATAAAAGGCGAAGTCCTGCAAAAAGAAAGCGCCCAATAAGGACTTGGCAATAATCTCAGTTTAAGGCAAAAATGCTATGAATTTTAACATGAGGGACCTGTTACATACTAAGTAAATATTCCTAGTTTATAATTTGTGAAGCAGTAGACATTGTATATCTATGAGAAAAAATACTGCTCATTATATGAAAGGCAATTTTAAATAATATCAAATGATTTAACTTACAATGACTCAGGAGAGCTTCATGGCATGTTATTAATTTCATTAGAGAAGAAACTGTATCCTGCACATAAGATGTGAAACTATGACGGACACTGTGTACTGACTCTCCATGCAACAAATCTGCAAACACTGCCTATGGCATGCTGTATGAGAAATCTAGGCAGCTGGAAATCACAGTAGACAAGAAGTTTCAGGTCACTGATCTTAGAATTGGAAAATTTCCCCTAGTGAGCCAAAATGAACCCGGTGCATAGCATCAACACACACCCACTCCCTCCCCCACCCCCCACAGATAAGTAGCCTATCACTGAGAGTTATCATTAGAAAATGCAGCCTTCTGTAATAGATAAGGTATGAATACATAACTAATTGATTGGTGGCAACGTTCAATCATTCAGTAAATATTCATAGAACACCATCTATACTCATGGCACCTTGAGAATCAATAGTAAGAGATATAAAATAACTAATTATTAAGCATTTTCTATTCTAAATCCTTTACTTAACTCGTGTAACCCCCCCCCCTCCTTCCTAACTTTCTCTCTTCCTCTCTTTCCCTACCTTTTCCCACATTATCATTCCCATATTCCATTTGAGAAAACTGAAGTACTGAATGACTAAATAACTTTCCCAAATTGATAGAGCTAATAAGAGGCAAGATTTGAACCCAGGCCTTCTGACCCCAGTCTGCACACCCAATCACTAGGCCATACTGCTGTAAAGGAGAACCACGAAGGAGGCACAGGGAACACCCCCAGCTCTATAGCATTCGGGCTTAATAGCGCCGTTCCCACTGCCTGCAATGATTCGCCAGCCCCTTGAACCCTCCCCAGATCTCCCTCAGGAACAACTGTCCACTCCCTCCTCTGGTCTATCAAGGTGCCTTGTACATATTCCAATATTTGCACTTCTCAGATCTCTAATTGTAACTACTTGCCTGAATATTTGACCGTTTTATGTTTGGGGCCTGGACTAGAATCCAGCATCCCATTGGTGCAGTAATTAAAAGATTAACCTGTTCTTAGAACATGGCAGCTTAGCAGGAGAAACAGCCCAAAATCTACTGGTATAAATGTCTGTGCTTGTTAAAGGCAGCATGTGATAATGATAAATAAGAATAAGGGTTACGGCAGCACAGGTTGCCAAATTATGGATTGGGGTGAAGATGGGGCTTGAAACTGACTCCGTCTAGCCTTAAAGAATGGGAATGAGTCTGATAATTGGAGGAGAAGAGAGGTAGTCTGGGGGGCAGAGGAGCAGGGGCAATGGCGTAGAGAAGGGATTGCCTGAGGCATGTCGAGGTGGGTCAGGCAGACCCATCTGCAAACAGACATGGCATATTCAAGGGGGACTCAGTGCAAGGAAAAGTGAGGAAGGCAGGCTGACGGCCAGAATGTGTATCCAGTCCCTTTAATGCCAAGCTGAGAAGCCTCCAGTGTATCCTCTGGGGCACTGAAGAGTTTCGAGCTTGAGAGTAACATGACCAGAAGAGCAAGATAGGAAAAACAGTTTGCGTTGCAGGAAAGACAAAAGTGAATGTTGAAAAATATGAAAAATCTAGTTTTTAAGGGTGCAATCTACTCAGAATTTCTTTAGTAAGAAAAAAGGCAGCTGCTACATTCATCACTTGCTGAAATATCCCAACTTTCTCCACCAAGCAAGTTACTATAACCAGTAGTTTCTTTTCTTTTTTCTGGTTGTTTTTTGTTTTTTTAAATTTTTATTGGGGTATAGTTGATTTACAGTGTTGTGTTAGTAACCACTAGTTTTTAATGTAAGTAAAAATTAATTTAACACTCATTGCTGCCTTTTTATCCTGTGTACTAAGGATACAGAAATGATACCATTACTTTTAGGGATAAGAATCTCAATTTTTGAAAAGGAACAGAATATGGAATAAAGAAGAAATTCATAGGGGCTTCCCTGGTGGCGCAGTGGTTGAGAATCTGCCTGCCAATGCAGTGGACACGGGTTCGGGCCCTGGCTGGGAAGATCCCACATGCCGCGGAGCAACTGGGCCCGTGAGCCACAACTACTGAGCCTGCATGTCTGGAGCCTGTGCTCCGCAACAAGAGAGGCCACGACAGTGAGAGGCCCGCGCACTGCGATGAAGAGTGGCCCCCGCTCGCCGCAACTAGAGAAAGCCCTCGCACAGAAACGAAGACCCAACACAGCCAAAATTAAAATAAATAAATAATTTTTAAAAATTCATAAAAATGATCACAGATTTGTTTGCAAAGGTCAGCAAAGGAAAACTACTATTCTTCTATAATATAAACTGTCAAAAGAAAAAAATACATTTGTTCAACGACAAATTATATAATCGGAGAATAGGAAAGGACATTAGAAGAAATTTAATCCCACAGCATTTTACAGATGATTAAATTGAGAGGACCAGAGAAGTTAAGCAATCAGCCCCAGGTCACACAGAAGGTTGCTAGTATTATATGGAATACAAATCTAGTCTCCAAACTCTGCTTTGCCTCTGCCATCTTATATAGATATAAACGTGAGTACACTATAAAAATAATTTCTAGTACATTTTGACACAAAACAAATTTTAACTCTTTAATAATATCTACATGAACTTTAAAAGATTAAAACAATAGGGCTAATGAAAATGGAGCATTCATTCATTCATTCAGCAGCCTATATAAGAACCTAGGCAGATAATGTGGGGATGGAGGAAGGTTCAGATATAAATAAGGAAAGATGCCAAGCCCTACTCCCTAGAGATTCACAGTCTCTGAGATGTGTTATAAATGTAAAATACACACCAGATTTTGAAGATAGTACAAAAAAATGTAAAACACCTTATTAATATTTTATATTGATTAGGTGGTAAAATAATATTTTGGATACACTGGTTTAAACATAAAAATAATTTTACCTCCCTTTTTTTGTACTTGAAACTTAAAGTCACACATGCAGTTCACATTATATTTCCACTGGACAAAGTTGCTCTAGAGAAACAGCAAGGAGATTAGCCAGCTGTGGGCTCTGGCCTGCCCAGGAAGGCCAGGAAAGAAGACAAGATGTAATCTAACCATTATAGAGATAAGGATCTTAAGAGAAAAAAGAGACTAGTCTTCAAGGCATTATGTTATCTCACAGGAAAAAATTTGGGGAGTTACGCATGGGAAAGGAATCTCTCCCATCATCTTTGAAACTTCACAATATAATGCCTTTGGGCAAATCAGATCACCTCCCTCCTCCCACTGAACTAAACGTGCAGTTTATCTTTCTGTTTGCTCTCTGTGGAACCATGAGCCAAGTGAAGTGCACACGGATGGCTTCTTAGAACCGAAAGCATGCCTGTCCTTATGTTAGAAAAGCAACCACCTTCAGTGACCACAGTTACAATGGGAACATCCTAGGTCCTCATTCAGGAGGTCACCAGATTACAGAAGCAGCTCTCTGGATAATTAAGTACAATACTACACACACGCACGCACGCACACACACACACACACACACACACACACACACACACACACACATCATCATCATCATCACAGAGTTGTTAGGTATTATTTAAAAAGAGACACAGGCCCCAAATCGAATTACTTATGCTAAGCCCACACCACCAAACCAAGACTTAATACCTAACCTAATCACAGTTTCAACCTCCCCCAGGAAAGTAACATTAACCAGTCAGTCTGGAATTTCCTAGTCAGCACTAGTGAGGTAATCTACCTAATAGACCCCTTTTGTCCCCTAAGGGAAGGTAGGGAACCTTGCCTGAAACAGTCCCCTCTTTCCTCGTCCCTCCCCAGTTTCTCCCTATAAAAGTCTTCCATTTCGTACAGCGCCTCGAGCTCCTTTCTATTTCCCAGGTGGGACGCTGCCCAATTTATAAACCATTGAACAAAGCCAATTAGGTCTTTAAATTTACTCAGTTGAATTTTGTTTTTTTTTTTTTTACACTTTAAACAGACACTATTTCCATTCATGTCTCATGCTGCATAGTTTCTTCAACTTCATAATATGCTTTTTAAATATAAATGTGGGATTCACCTAAATTATGCCAACCTTAAATACAAGAACTGTAGACAAACTTTCAGAATGGCTTTATGTTATCAAACTGGCAAGAGCTGAAATATCAAGATCAATTTTGCCATTTTCTAATCATCTCTGGTCACTGAGATACAGCAGTAACAATTAAGTAGTTTCTCCTCGAAACTAAAGGTGAATAAATCAAGCTAGAAACAACATTATTTGCAACAGAAAATAGTATACAAAAAGCTAGTAATACAAGTATGTACAACACTGGATAAATCCAGTTTTCATGTTGAAAAAAAGTTTTAGAAGTTAATTTCATTTAAAGGTGTTTCAATATTTAATTTTAATAATTTAACTTGTTTTCTCACATTCCAGTGTCATTAAGGAGTTAGGCGTATCCACTACTTAAAACATTTCATTTAATCATTCACACATTTATTTTTTGCAGTATTTGTTTATTGTATGCCATATTATTCTGATATTTATACTTTCTAAATTAAACGGATATTTCAGGTATTGTAGCCTAAATTATCTAGAAGCAAGCTTTAAGTTTTTAAACCATATTTGGACAAAGCACTATCTTATAAATTTACTTATAGAATGGCTTTGCTCTGGAGTTGATCACAATTGGTGTCACATGATAACGTTGACTAGCATTGACATCTTAGCCTTTATTGCAATTTTGCCTAAAATTTTCTTATGTTCCTTTGAAACATTTGACTAGATGTCTTTAGATAGCCCTTTCAGACTCTTTGATACAACTACTAGTTCTTTTCATCTAAAAGAATCAACACAAAAGAATAAGTGTCAACTTTTCTACATTCATTAAAAACACAATCATATATGTCAGAATGGTTTTCGAATGATTTTAAAGTATGTTTGAGGAACACTGGAATGTATCTTCACAAGGGCAGAAACTGTTGCATGTTATATTCATTGCTATACCCCTAGAACCCAGAAGAGGTCTTGACACATAGTAGATGCTCAGTAAATATTTGCGTATTGAATGACACATAATAGGCACTCAAAATATAAATGGTTAATGATTGAATAATTAATGGTAATGGTAAGGCCATTAGTTATTAACAATATGCTACATGATCACCATTTCACTCTGTGCTACGATGTGAACATTTTAAATGGTAGCTGTCAGAAATTATTGTATGTTAATGGCAAGTAAGTGCTTAATAAGTTTTCTTGAATAAGTGGATGAATAAATAAACTGCAAAGATTGAGTCAGGGTTTAGAAAAATGAGTCATTGAGACATCATGATTTCAAAACTACACGGATATTTTGAAAAGGTGCTGAAAACCAGTAGAATTGCCCAATCTTTTCTTATAAACCTCCTGGAATGCAAGTTTTAACATGGTGTTAAAAACAAGTTGTGATCAGGTTCTCCAAAATTACATATAAAGACCAGGATGGCAACGAACCAACCAGTCAGGAATTTGTCAGCATCAGAAATCTTTTCTTGATTTAGAATATTCTCAGATACCAAACTAAATGGTAAATTCAACCATGTGGGCTAGATGGTCATCACGATGACTGCGTAATTACTTCAACATAATTGCATGCCAGGACCTAATCCTCTACACAGTTTGAAAAAATGATGTTGAGATCAAGGACGTTTTGAACACATGTTTTTTTTTAAGTAAATGGTATTTCCACCTTGCAAAATACATTTGCTTTGGATGTATATTGTATTTTGCTGTAGTGATTTCCTACGCCTATCCATTCATAAAATGCTGTATCCCAACCTTAGACAAAAAAGTACAAAATTCCTTTCAATTTAAATCGGTAAATTACCTTAAATAGTCTGATAGCACCGTTCTAAATCCACCCTTACCACAACTGCCTATTTAAATCAAAACTGTCCATTAAAAAAACTCACAAATACAGTATTGTCCATCAATGCATACACATATACTTTTCTCTTAAAAAAAAAAAAACCAACAAAAAACCCAAACTAATAATGTGGCTTATGAACATGTCATGTGCAGATGTGGTTTGTTCAAAGGGCAAAGAAGCAATTATAGCCCCATCACTCACAATACATTCCCCCCAATTTTCATTAGCTTACATCATAGTAAGACTTTACAAAATTTTCATTTGAAAAGACCTACTTTCCTTAAGCTCTTGAGCACAAAACACCCAAAAGGTGCATTTTGGGAGAACGAAGGAAATGCCATGATGCTATCTATGGCTGCTGCAACACTTGTTTTACTTTCTTTTGTAATAAATAGAAAGTCAAAGGAGATTTCAAATGGTGGGCAGATGTAAATGGCATTTGTCTGAAAAGACATAAAGCAGCATTCAAGAGGGAAGTCCCACCCCACTGAGTCTGTATAAGCGCTCACTCCATCTCTGTTGTAGTTGAAGACAGGGGCTGTCAATCAATCCACACTCTGTGGTTAAAGAACCCCACATAGGCTCCTCAGTAGGGTGTAAATTGCTCCAACAGTCTAGGTAGAAGCAACTGATTTGCAAGCTGACAAGGGGAAAAAATGGTTTCTTCTTTACATACTCTGAAGTCAACACTCTGGCCTGTTTTCTATCTTCTCTAGAAGCTTGAGGAGCTTAGGAGGCCATTATTACAGATCCACAGAAGGCACAAAGCTGAAAAGCTCACTCAGCTTAAGAAGCCGAGGACATTGTGCGCATTTTCAGTGATTACTGCCGTTAAAATAGAGCAACAAGATAAAGTTCTGCCAGAGCAACACAAATACCGTGGTGTTTTCATAGAAGTATATACAGGACCTTAACTCTGGGGGGTTGGGGGGGGGGCAGTTCCATCTTGCAGTAATCACCAAGAACTCTGTTTTGAATTCAAAGGTAACCTTTCCAACCACTATTTTCTGAGTAAATCACTTAACCTCTTGCGCGCCTCAGGTTGTTCATTCTGAACTACCTCCACATGGGTTGCTTACCAAGAAAAAGTAATAAAAAAAAAAAAAAATTGTGAAGCTCTTTGAAGACCTAAAATTGCTGTAGAAAAAAATCAACTGTGAATTTAAGTCTATGCTCCTTGGTGAAGAAGTTGCCAAGTGAGTCTGATTAGGTCTCTCCTTTGGGCTGTTCTGCCTTCAGGGGCTCTGCTCCCTTGCTAATGAGTGTTTGTGTGCATTGCAGCCTGGAGCCAAACTGAAACCCAAAGGGAGGACTGGAGCCAGGGCCCAGGCTGGGGGGCACTCACCCATCCTGAGACATGGTGGAGGCACTTGTTCTGCAGAGTCCGGGTCCAAGGCACCCCCCCTGCCCTCCCCCTGCCTTGGGACCCGGACTCTGCAGTACAAGTGCCTCCACCGTGAGGTCCAGCTGCTGTGTGTAAGCCCAAATGTAGTCAGAAATTCTCGACTGGGACAAAGAAAGCAGGCTTTTTCCAGAGAGGCAGCCTTAGCACCCTCCTGAGCCAAGAGGAGAGAGAGAATGTTAAGCTTGATGAAAGCAGAATGTCTGTTGAGATTTACAAGGAAACACTTACTTGGGAGCTGATGAATAGTAAGATACGATGAACATGTTGATTCTGTGGGGTTTGTTTTCAATATGCTTTCATATCATTTGCTACCCCACTCCCCTGCAGAGTATTCCAGAAACAGATACTGTCCCATTGTAAAGATGGGGAAATTAGTCAAAGTGTCTCTGTTGCGTAGCAAGTGGAAGCCAGATGTCCGAAGCCTTATGCTGGGCAGATGTTAAGAGTTTTAAAATGAGAACTACCTGAACAGCCCTGGATGAAAACATGGTATTCTAAAAATAGGACACTGACAGCCCACCGAAATCAACTGTTCATTTATTTATTCTACATGAAGGATACTGTAGGGCGCCAGCTTCTTGCCAGCCTACAAAACTGCACTCATGGATTTACAAGATGCTTCTAGACAGAGAGGCCAGTGGAGCCTGTTGTTGAAAAAGACTCACCACTGAGATACTGAGCTCCATATTGTTTTTCGATTAAGTCCAAAAACTCAGATAGAGGGACAGAAATGCTGGATGCATAGCTATGGGTGGATGAGCAGGGGGGATTGGGAGTAAGTGTCACATGTAAGCAGATCTGTGAGATACAGTAAGAGTAGAGGATGTTTCAAGGCAGGCCTGGGTCAGTGTTGCACAGGTGCTGGCGCTGGAATGTGTTTCCTGAACATCTGTGCTGAACACAAAAACAGCCAGGACCATGGGGGGAGAAATAACAAACCTCACATTGCCTTAACAAAAACAACAAAATAAAGCACAGTCCTGTTTTTCGCTGTGTCTGTCATGCTAAACGACATCCCTGTCCCCAAACTTAGCTATACGTCTTGCCACCTCATAAAACCCTAATCAACCTTCCCTTCTCTCCTGGCACCAAGTTTTGCACACCCCTGATCTCCCAGAGCTAAAGAAAACAGCGCTGAGACAAGGCTCCCCCATTAGGGGGAGGTTTCCTCTTTGCTCAGAATCTGAGACTAAATACAGATTGGAGTATTCACTTGGGAATTCAACAGCGATCCATCTTAAAGAAAATTCCAAATACACAATCAGAAAGAAAGTATTTGTGTGCTTTTCTGCTCCTAGAAGAATGTGGAGAGTAAGAAAAGGTCACTGTTTCATGTAAAGTGATTTCCCCCCTTGTCTGGGTAAGCAGAGATCACATCAGCCCACCTGGAATGGGAGTCATTTGTGAAATGCTTGTTTTTAATCCAAACTTCTCTACAACCTGAAGATAGACCCAAGAAGCAGACATAAAAGGGCAGATTTATTTTTCCACGAGAAGGGAACTGTCAATGCAGCGGCCAATGGTAACCCTAAAAATAGGAACTTGCCAACATTTTTATTGTCAAGCAAAACAAACCCAAAACCCATTCTTCTTCAGAACGGGGAGAAACAAACGCTTAGAACCCTCCAGTGGACTCCTGCCTCGCTCAGAATAAAAGCCCAGGTCTCTGCAATGGTCCTGCCAGGCCCCTCCTTCCACCTCTGAAAATCTCCTACTTCTCTGCCCTTACAGCCGCTTCCCTCCAGCCACACCAGGAACACGCTGCGGCCTGCAACTGTCTTCCCCCAGAAACCAGCCTGGCTGACATCCTCCCTCACTTCTGCTCACATTTCACCTCCTCAGAGAAGCCCTCCTGACCCTGACAGCTCCCATACCCCTCACTCCCTTACCTCACCCTGCACTGCAGCACTTAAACTAGCTCCCTGCTGTAGCCCCACCACTTAGGACAGTGCCTGGCTCACAACAGGTGTTCAGTCAGTAGTTCTTTTTTTTTTTTTCCAATAAATTTATTATTTTATTTATTTATTTTTGGCTGCGTTGGGTCTTCGTTGCTGCGCGCAGGCTTTCTCTAGTTGTGGCGAGCGGGGGCTACTCTTCATTGCAGTGCGCGGGCTTCTCATTGCGGTGGCTTCTCTTGTTGCGGAGCACGGGCTCTAGGCACACAGGCTTCAGTAGTTGTGGCTCTTGGGCTCTAGAGTGCAGGCTCAGTAGTTGTGGCACACGAGCTTAGTTGCTCCGCGGCATGTGGGATCTTCCCGGACCAGGGATGGAACCCGTGTCCCCTGTGTTGGCAGGTGGATTCTTAACCACTGTGCCACCAGAGAAGTCCCAGCAGTTCTTTTTGAATGCAAATTTACTGTTTCTTGACGAGGGCATCTTCCCAAATGATATGCAACCAAA
The DNA here is from genome assembly GCF_965194825.1 of Balaenoptera physalus. Taxonomy (NCBI): domain Eukaryota; kingdom Metazoa; phylum Chordata; class Mammalia; order Artiodactyla; family Balaenopteridae; genus Balaenoptera; species Balaenoptera physalus. The sequence goes on along the minus strand of NC_138890.1, from coordinate 90,088,383 downwards.
AATGTGATTCCATTTTCCACATGAGAGTAAGACATGGGCAGCGGCTTTCAAAGGGCTCTGTTTTATCTACGCAAGGCCTGGACTCCACAAATCAAATCAGTGAATTAGAATATACAACTCTGGGCCCGTCTTAATCTCACAACCTCATCCCACGCTCATGCTCATGCCCCAAAGGTATCTATCTATCTATGAGATACATTGTATACAGGAGAACCCAAGCCCAGGCAACTGAAAATCATGGCAAAGTAGTTTTAAAATGAACAAAGCTGATTTCACTATACAGTGTGTTAACATCATCCATTTGTTGATTACCCTTTAAGTTGTGTCAGGGTAAGTCCTGACAATTCAAATGACCTACTGGTCCTGAACACTGTAGCTTTGGTTTTCTAAGCAAAATTCTCAAAAGTCAATTAGAAAGCCCTCTAGGAAGAGAATGATTCAGCCTGTGTCCACATAATGCCCCTCCCAAAATCTGCTGGTCTACTAATCTGTTAATTAAGCAAACTTTTAACTTTTAACATAAGAAATAACCACCTCAATTTATTTCTTTCACAGTATTGACAGCTTTCGTTCACCTAGTACATATGCAGCTGAGGAATAAAAGGATGCTTGAAGTAGCATGAAGGCCACATCGAAGCCCTTAATTGATTATCTGGGAAGCTCATGATGACGGTGCTGCTGCCATTTCCCCTCAATGGGAAACTCTTCAGGGCTCCAGCCGGGCCACCGAAACCTGGTGTGACAACTACAGATCACAACACTGAGTTATTAAAACCAGCACTCCTTCACTTCCGTGGAGGCAGGTTTAGAAGACGTTTGAAAGAGGTCTGCAAATAATGAAAAATTTTACGTGAAAGTCCAGTATCCAGAACCTCAAAATCACACCCAGTGAAAGAAGCCAGACACAAAAGAACACGTGTTGTAATGGATCCAATAATACGAAATGTCCAAAAAGGGCAAGTATCTAGAGACAGAAAGTAGATGAGAGGTTGCCTAGGGCTGTGGTGGGAACGGGGACTAACTGTGAATAGGCACAAGACTTCTCACTAGGATGATGAAAACGTTACAGAATCAGACTGTGGTGATTAGACTGTATGACTCTGTAAACATACTAAAATTCATTGAATTACACATTTAAACCCCTTGAATTTTATGGTATATAAATTATATCTCAATAAAGCTGATTTAAGAAAAGAGTGAGAGAAAGAAAAAAAGGTCCAATATCTATAAAAGCTTTAAGTTATGATGGTTGGGGAAGGGGGAGAGGGATTAGAAGAAAATGATTCATCATGCAAATGATGGCTTCTCTTCTTTTCCCCACTCCTGGACCATCATGACGAGCCACGAGAGGGTTACCAGGGTGTCAAGCACAGCACAGGCAAAAGCATGAACTCCAGGCCAAGCTGCTTGGGTCCAACCTACTGGCTCTGTGAGTTCATGGCAAGTCACTCTAAGACACTCCCTGTGCTTCAGTTTCCTCATCCACAAACAGCAATAAAAATAGTACCTACTTCATAGGGTTGCTGTAAATACTAAATTCAGTATTTGAAAAACATTGAACACTTCCTAAGTGTTTGCTATTATTGTTCTGCCTTTAGCATCTCCCTGTGTGCACTATAAATATAGTTTTCTGTGAATGCCAAGATACGAGAAAAGTTGGGGAGCATGCCTTACACGTGAATCCAACTGCATTATGTCTGAATCGTTTTCTGTAAGTCATATTATGAGTGGGCCTATTATATTATTAAAACGTACGTGATAATGTGTGAAAAAAAATTAAGTGGGCTACATACAAAGATTTTTTCCAAAAGAAGAGGTCACTTAGAAGCACATTCCTAAGGATCTACTGAACTCATATTTTCATCATAATCTAGTAAGTAAGAACATTATAAATGTACTTCGTCTACTCAATTGTCAGGGTCAAAGTAGAAATGGGTTGGGTTTATTGGTGTGTCTTTTAAAAATACTGCATTTTTCTCATGCAATGAAGCGTACCCAGTGGGGATCCAAACTATATACACAGCAACAAAGCACGATTAAGAGCTTTTTAATGAAGGCACTGTAAACAGCATTTTCCTTCTGCTTTAGAATATTTCAAATACAAAATTAGCCAGCCCCAGAGATTGGAATTTCTGCTACAGGAGAGATGAAAGGTTAACTGCCTTAAAAGGAAAGAATATGTTTGACATATTCTATTGAGAAAATAAAAGAGGTTCCTAATAAAAGCAGAGTCCCACTTGATGCGCCTAATGCTCCTTCAGTGTTTGCATACACAACCGGATAATTAGAAAGCCCCACTGCAAAGAAAAAAAAAAAGTGAATAAAAGCTATCGCTGACATCAGTCCCTTGTTTACCAGGCTTGCTAGAGGCCCCCAGAGGTCACTATCATTGACAGGATTTTGGTATTGTAGGAGGGGTTGATAATGTACACACACCTCTTGAGAGGAGAGTCCTGACCAGGCTTAATAGAAGGGCAGCTACTATGGAGAACAATGTAGCAGGCAAAGCCTGGGGGCCTAGTGGGTGGAAGGATGTTCAAGGATTGCAAATGACATTCCCAGTCAATTAGTACCCATTGGGAAGCCGAGGTAAACCATGCCAAAAAAAGAAAACTAAAAATTCCCAGGGCAAGGATCTTCCTTTGCCAAAGGCAAGGCACCCTGTAGCCATTTCCATTAGGTACACTTCAGTGACCCCAGATCCCAAAGCATCCTTCTGAGCTGTTGAAGCTCTAGTCATTTTGGAAAAGCAACACTGGTTTCTATAACGTATGGCAATGTTATTTTCATTAGGCATGTCTGAAAGGCAAAAAACCACAGCATTAAGTCACAAAGCCAACTTAACTCTATCTCCCTGTCATACCTGAATTCCTAGAAACTCAACGAAAAGTATTTTCTATATTTCCAGTCATTGAGAGGAACCATGTTAATTATTCCCAAGGTTCTTATACTTGAAGATCCCTGTGACCCAAATTTAACAAGAATATCCAGCCTGTTTGATTTGATATAATGCTGTTTGGGATATGGGGTTACAGAGAGTAGATTCATTTCCATGATACATTATTAGATTAGCTTAATGAACATGACTTCAGCCAAGGAAGATTTCACTCTTTGGGGTACACAAAGACAGCTGCTATAAGAACTTGTGTTTTGGGGACTTCCCTGGTGGTCCAGTGGTTGAGAATCCATCTTGCAATGCAGGGGATGCTGGTTTGATCCCTGGCCGGGGAACTAAGATACCACATGCCGTGGGGCAGCTAAGCCCTCACGGGACAACTAAGCCCATGCACCACAAATACAGAGCCCACGCGCTCTGGAGCCCGCGTGCCACAACTAAGACAGAAGCCCGCGCACTGCAACGAAAGATCCTGCATGCCGCAACTAAGACCCGACACAGCCCCAAAATAAATAAATAAATAAATATTAAAAAAAAAAAAAAAGAACTTGTGTTTTCCTGTCACTGTGCTAGACTTCTACTTATTAATGAGACCACCTATCAGCTGCTGCCCACGCAAATTATTAACCATCAAAAAACCCTCACTTTAAAAGTTAAAGCCAAGTGGGCAGAATCATGGTCCAATTGCTGATTCTGCTTCATAGAACATCAATTAAAATTATGGGAGTATATATGCTAAAATGCAGAATTGTACCAAAATGGAAATTTACCTTTTCATGACTCTTTCACCCGAAAATGCAAGCCATTCTTTGAGGCAAAGGAATAAAAATAATCTTGTCTTGACAATGTCACACCAGGTTTTTCCTAGCTTAATCCTTCTGAAAAACTTCTACTCACTTAATCCACTTCATCCTGGAGAAAGCCTTGTTCAGAGTTTCATATAATATTGAAACAATAAACAGACACGTATGGTGTCAAAGCTCTAAGGGAAAAATATACGGAGATCTTTAAAAGAGTGTTTTGTCTTTCAAAATAAAAAAATGAGTGTTCTTTGGGATACTGAAAGACATGCTCCCCTTAAAAAACACACACTGCAGAAAAAAATATAAAATCAGACATCCAACCAAACACCATAAATAAGCCACAGAGCAGGTGTTCTAAAGACAATTCAGTTTAAGAACAATGCAACGTGGCTTAAGTCAACGTATTTGAATGTTCACTTGAAAGATAAAGTTATTTTAAGAAAAGAGAGGGTTGTTAAAGCATTTTCATTCTGAGACAGTCAAAACTGAAACTCAGCCTTTGAAGGAAAGCTTCCTTTCCCCTTTGAACTATGAGCACTGCCCTGGCGTGATGAAGTGCGTGCAGCAGTGACGGAGCACACCGACTCCCTTCCCCATCCTCTCCCGATCTCTCGTTCATGGCTTTGTTTCCCTTCCTAGAAAGGGGGAAAGGACCCTCCGTTCATTTGCCACAAGGTTCACAGAACCATTCCAGGGCTTACGGGGACAGTGTGTCGCCAGGACAACTGAAATAAACACGAAAGACAGATGTGAAGGCCAGAATTCTTCAAAGGCAAGAGGGTTTGACACTTCATAAATCACCATGTCACTCCGGTACAACAAAAGCTGTTCTCATGTACTGTACTCAGGCTTTCTCCTGCTCTCCTTGCCGGTGGAGCCTGTTTGCGTACCACATCTGGCTCATCACTAAAAGCTTTATAAATGCAATAAATCAAGGAGAGTGAGAAAAGGGCAAGGGCTTCGTTCTTGATACAAGAAAGCCCTCTGAATAAATTCAAGGAAACAATTACTAAAAAAAAAAAAAAAAAGCAAAACACAAAAATTGTCTCAGGTATGAAATAAAAATACTTTAAACTTGAACATATATAAAAAATACTTTAAATTTGAACATATATAAGAAAGCATATAAAAAATACATGGTAAGCTTTATGGTTTCAGTTGTATGGCCACTCTTGGCATACTCACGATGATGGTCTTCTCAAGAAGATAGGTACAAAATACCGAGCATCCATTGTTACCTGTGTTCAAATCAACTATTCTGTCTTTTACCTGGTAGGCAGATCAAAACTCCTATTGAGTTTTTTTAAAAACTCAGTGTTTGTTACATGGAACCAAGTAATTCTGCCACCTTAAAATTTTCCTCTGAACAGGTACAGTACAAGAAGACCTAGCCTCATGCATTGTTGGTGGGAATGTAAATTGATACAGCCACTATGGAGAACAGTATGGAGATCCCTTAAAAAGCTAAAAATAGAACTACCATATGACCCAGCAATCCCAATACTGGGCATATACCCAGAGAAAACCATAATTCAAAAAGACACACACGGGGCTTCCCTGGTGGTGCAGTGGTTGGGAATCTGCCTGCCAATGCAGAGGACATGGGTTCGAGCCCTGGTCCAAGAAGATCCCACATGCCACGGAACAGCTAAGCCTGTGCACCACAGCTACGGATCCTGCGTGCCACAACTCCTGAAGCCTGTGCACCTAGAACCTGTGCTCCACCACAAGATAAGCCACCGCAACGAGAAGCCCACGCACCACAATGAAGAGTAGCCCCCGCTTGCTGAAACTAGAGAAAGCCCGTGCACAGCAATGAAGACCCAACACAGCCAAAAATAAATAAATAATTTAAAAAACCAAACCAAAACAAAAAGACACATGCACCCCAATGTTCACTGCAGCACTATTTACAATAGCCAGGACATGGAAGCAACCTAAATGTCCATCAACAGAGGAATGGATAAAGAAGATGTAGTACATATATACAATGTAATATTACTCAGCCATAAAAAGGAACGAAATTGGGTCATTTGTAGAGACATGGATGGACCTAGAGACTGTCATACAGAGTGAAGTAAGTCAGAAAGAGAAAAACAAGTATCGTATATTAACGCATATATGAGGAATATGAAAAAACTGGTATAGACAATCTTATTTACAAAGCAGAAACAGAGACACAGACGTAGAGAACAAACGTATGGGTACCAATGGGGAAAGTGGAGGGTGGGATGAATTGGGAGATTGGGATTAACATATATACACTATTAATACTACGTATAAAATAGATAACTAATGAGAACCTACTGTGTAGCACAGGGAACTCTACTCAGTGCTCTGCGGTGACCTAAATGAGAAGGAAATCCAAAAAATAGAGGATATATATATACATACAACTGATTCACTTTGCTGTACAGTATAAACTAACACAATATTGTAAAGCAACTATAGTCCAATTAAAAAAAAACAAAAACTTCGCCAAAAAAAAGAAGACCTAGCCTTCAAACTATAATTAGCAAGTTTTCAGGAATGTGTGAGATCATGTTTCTGTCTGCTAGGTACCATTCATGTCTGCTTAAAACAGAGTGAATTGATAGTAATGACTACGGATCAAGATTTTTTTTGCTGTCTCTTTTAATATATTATCTTTACGGTGATAGTTCTGGGTAGTTAGTAATTATTCACATCCTGGTCATATAGTCATTACAATATTTAAACGAATCATATTGAATAAAACACCCTTTTTGTCTGTTTTCCAAGCTTCCACCCTCTTAAATTTAGTCCATAAATATTAATTATCAGATAAATGTAATATGATTTCAATCTAAGTGGAAAATGAATGCATGCCATTTTATCATTAGACCTATATATTAGCTTTGCTCTCTTTTTCTGATAGAAGACTTCATGCAGCAGAAATGCAACTATCAAAAATTATTATATACCTATGGAGCCCAATCTTTTCAAGAACAAAAACTCCAACATGAAAGTAGTTGTATTTCTTTTATCTGAACTCTAAAAAATGCTAAATGACAAAAACTACTCAAGGGAAATAACATTTTTATATGAATCTATATTTTACTAATCCCAACAGCATGCATATTTGTTTGAAAAAGAATGGTATATATATATATCTCCAAGACACATTTGCACATATTTATAGTCCCTTCACCAAGGGGATGTGAAGACCCCTTTGAAACATCCACAGGTCACCCAGGGCTCTGCCCCCCAAAGCCACTAAAACCTGTGTCCCCCAGCTCTCTCTCATTTCTCTGGTCTCAGTTCAAGTATCACCCCCTCAGAGCCATGATCTTCACTGACCACCCAGGCCATTTTAGCAGCTTTCCTCCACCTCCTCTTCTCTATCACATCTGCCGTTTTTATTTACTTTATTTTTTATTCACATCACCACCATCTCCAATTCTCTTGTTTATTCATTTATTTGAGGGTTGTCTGTTTCCCCCACTCAAAATGAAGCAGGGACCCTGTCTTATTAACGAACAGAAGGGTATTCCCAAAATACCTAAACAGGACTCACCCAATTTAAAGACCATTTAATTTCCACTGATACAGAATCGACAAGACAAATGAAGACAAGAGACAAAATGGCTTAATTTACCAAGTTAATGTTACTAAGCTCCATTACTACTGTTTTAAAAAAAAAAAATCAACAATGGCAAGTCATTACACAGTCTGTAAAATTTTGCCCTCTTTTTGGTTTGTTCTTACCTTTCTTTTGAAACATTTTATATATGCCAGAGCCCTCCGGAAGAACAGCAATCTTAGCATGTTCATTTCCCAACTCCTGATAATGCTATCAATCAGCTCTGAAAACTGGAAATGTGTGCTTGCTTCCTTTTATTTTTAGAAATGAACGGAAGACATTCAATTTGTTTGTCTTGCATTTTGTTTAAATGCAAAACAATGTAAGATGTGCTTAAGGCAGTCCCACTGCTTTGCAGCAGGCATACTGCTCACAAATGTGCCTGGCCCTTTGTGCCAATACCCAAAAAGGCAACATCGCTCAAAAGCTCTGGTCCACAAGGGGGCCAGCAGGTGGAGAGCAAAAGAATCAGCCATGAGTTTGTGTTTCCTGCCTACTAAGAAGCAACAAAGTGCCAAAAAGACAATTACGGTTCCAGCCACAACGTCAGTCTGACCAAGAGGCTCTATCATTAACAGAGAGTACAGAAATCATCTTCGGTACCCAAAGTCTCCAAGCTTGCCATGATGCTCAGAAGGTTTAAAAGTGCACTATCTGACATCCCTTCACCTTATTTCTTTATTGAAATAAATCCCTTTGTAATAACAAATGAGAGTTTCCGTCACCTTATGCAGATGAGTGATGCACGGATGCTTTCACACTTGGTTGGTGGGGAAGAAAGACGGGTAGCAGAAGCGGACTGTGGATTACCATTTGCAATTAACAAGAGCAGATATATCTCCTTTCTTCCAATTCCTTTCACTCTTCTAATAGAAAATAATTAAATCGTGCGACAATTTAAAGTAACAGGTTGGTTTCTGAATATCTTTAAGGTGGTGCGGGATAGATAGCAATTAAAAGGTTCTTTTTTAACGCCAGTAGTTTGGATATTGAAAGTCAATCTGTTGGGTTCTTCTGTTTTGTAATTCATGTAGTTCATCAACCAAAATAATACAATTTAACCTCTTTCTGCCCAGCCAATCTTTACTGTAGATGAAGTCACTGAACCATGCACACTCAAACTTAAAAATTACCATAAGTGACTCTTCAACTTGAAGGTACTCACCTACGTTCCTGACAGACCAGCTGTGTGAGCACAAAACTCAGTGGAAGTAACATAAAGGCCATTCTTGGCACCAGCTGTCCCAGTAGGAACAATGACTCAATAGGCAAGAAGGGATATTAATAATGGTAAAACACTGTTGCTTGCCTGATCACACAAAAAAGGCCCAGAGCAGGGGTCAAATGAGTCACAGCAGAGCAGAAAGTGCTTCAAAACAGGCCAGTGTCTCAGTACATTAAAAATGCAACAACAGCTTAAGGTAGGTGAAAAAACAAAGGGCATTCCATACTGTTTACACATCATCTACTATTCACTACCCATCAACTACTATTGACTTCATTAATATAAACTTAACTAAATGCAGCCCTAAAGAAACTGACAATATGCTGAAGATAGAAAACTTTGAAATTATTTGCTTTACTAAAAGCCCAACTGGGTTTTTATACGTTAGATATAGTTGGACCTCATAATTAAACCCAAGGAGAGGTAGCTGTACTTGGCATCCTTTCAGGCCTATGGTGAACCAGCAGAAAATCCAGAAGTGCAGAAGGGATACAGGGTTTAACCTGTATCCATGTATCTTTGCTTGCAGTGATGCCACTTTAGGTCTTTAATAATTTTTTGGATAGTTTCTTCATATTCCTAAGAGTCACCCTAGGAATTTCAATTGTAAATAATTAAATTTATAAAAAGGGCTTCCCTGGTGGCGCAGTGGTTGAGAATCTGCCTGCCAATGCAGGGGACATGGGTTCGAGCCCTGGTCTGGGAACATCCCACATGCCGCAGAGCAACTAGGTCCGTGAGCCGCAACTACTGAGCCTGCGCGTCTGGAGCCTGTGCTCCGCAACAAGAGAGGCCGCGATAGTGAGAGGCCCGCGCACCGCGATGAAGAGTGGCCCCCGCTCGCCACAACTGGAGAAAGCCCTCGCACAGAAACGAAGACCCAACACAGCCAAAAATAAATAAATAAAATAAAATTTATAAAAAAAATTAGCATGTGCGCTCACAGTTTTTAATTAAATTCATACTGTTAATGCAGATTAGGCATATATGTGTGTGTGATACACAAATTGTACTTCTGAACTACATTTTATTAATCTTAGAGTAACAGCACAGCATAAGGGAAAAGAACATGAGCTTTGGAGTTGGAGATACCCTAAAGGGATTTTCTTTCATATCCAGCATGGCAGGACCTCAAACAGAAAAGTTAAGCTCTCTGAATCTCCATTTCTTACATAAAAATGAAGATAACTATACTACAACTTGTGAGGGTTTGAGATTAATGCGATTGTGAGATTAATGAGGTAATGTATGGGAGAAAGCACAGTTCTTGGTACACAGAGGCTGTGTGGCCAGCACACATCATAGTGGACAAAAATGTAGTGTTCATGGCATAGTCTCAGTGTATGTTGCTTTCTTATCTCTTTTTTCCCTAATTCATATATTAATGTGGATATTTCAATTTCAAGGCTTTTTTGAGCAATGAGCACCTCACTCAAATTTGAAGCAATGGGAAGTGCTCTCATTTTCCTAAAACTTATTTCTAAATTTTCTTTCAAAGCTTTTATTTAGTTAGCAATCAAATTTAGATTGCTCTATAGAAGATGTTTATGATGGACATGCAAAAGGACCAAACACTGCCCAAAAAAGTCAATCAAAAGAAGACATGATATAATTCAAAAAGACACATGCACCCCAATGTTCATTGCAGCACTATTTACAATAGCCAGGTCATGGAAGCAACCTAAATGCCCATCGACAGAAAAATGGATAAAGGAGATGTGGTACATATATACGATGGAATATTACTCAGCCATAAAAAGGAACGAACTTGGGTCATTTGTAGAGACGTGGATGGATCTAGAGACTGTCATACTGAGTGAAGTAAGTCAGAAAGAGAAAAACAAATATCGTATATTAACGCATATATGTGGAACCTAGAAAAATGGTACAGATGAACCTGTTTGCAGGGCAGAAATTGAGACACAGATGTAGAGAACAAATATATGGACACCAAGGGGGTAAAGTGGCAGGGGGTGGTGTGGTGGTGTGATGAATTGGGCGATTGGGATTGACATGTATACACTGATGTGTATAAAATGGATGAGTAATAAGAACCTGCTGTATAAAAAAAAAATAAAATTCAAAAATTAAAAAAAAAAAAAAAAAAGAAGACATGATACTATTTTGCTTATAACCATCAGTACAGAATCACAGAAAACAACAGAAATTTATTAGCTTATCCAAAAAGTTAAAAGGACAAACAAGTTATATCATTCTAGAACAATCCTAGAATCCATATTCTAGATTTTAGAAGAACACTGCTTTTTGTAATAGTGGATTTCATCTATAAGACTCAAAGACTCAGAAGAGAAGACTGATCCTGGTTCTAGCTCCATGGGTCTACAGCCAGAGTTGCCTTTTCTCTGCACCAATACATTCCAACGTAAGGTTTACATGTAAACATTCTTCCTGAAACCAGGACTGGGCTTTACGTGGGATTTCTGCTTGCTCTGTCAGGAGAAAGCAAACAGCCCAGACTTGGCTGGACCTGAATACGGACACCCTCTGCCATCGTTACGCTGCTATATTCCACAAGCAAAAGCTATATGAGTTCGCCTTTCTAGAAATCATCTTCATATGTACTTTTATATTCAGTCATGGATTATAAATAGATTCTCTGATTAAATAGTTTCCCAAGTGAAAAGTGTAGAGAGAAGAATAGAACAGGATTTACTTCTGAATGTGAAAGTGCATGATTTTTTGCTACCAGCTACATCAATGGAGTAGCAAGTCATCCCAAGGAGATCAGGAAAGCAAATTCCTAAATAATAAGGTGTTATGGTAAAAAGCGGAGTATGAGGATAAACTGTAAGTACAATGTGAGATTCTAGTTTCTTCAGTTGTAGTGATACAATAGCTGAGAGTGCCAGAAAATTACTGTCAAGCCATTAGAAAAGCTGCAAGTTATGAAAAGATGGCTTAAAGTGAAAAGAAAGGGACTCTACCTATGCTGTTCTTTTGCTACACTGACTGTAGGTACCACATGTAGTTACATTTTTGATATAGAATAACCAACTATATTAACTAGAAAATTCAGATTTCTACTTTATTTTCTCCTGAGTAAATCAGGAGAAAATATTTTTGTGCTGGGAAAAATTCAGTTACTTGGGCTTTTTAAATTTTCTAAGTTTCTGACCTCAAAATATGGCCTTAAGTTCTGTCTAAGAACCAGGAAACCCAAAAGTCCCATGTTCTTGTTTTGTTTGCAAATTGGTTATTCAAATAAACTTTAGTTTACAATGACTATTTAAGATTCTTCTAGATTGGGGTGCAGGCGTGTGTGTGTGTGTGTGTGTGTTGGGAGAATGGGATGAGGGGAAATAATAATCCTAATATGATTATATTGATAAAATTAATTTATCTGTTCTCAAATACATTATCTTATTTTGGATGCACAACCATCTTTATGTGGCAGGTAAGAAAGTTTCAGAATAACCTCATGTAACAGATGTGAAAACAGGTGGAACATGTGAAAGGATACGGGGAAGGTCAGATACTAACAAACAGTGATCACATCAGGCAGCCAGGTTCCATTCCTGCACCCCACCCCCTCAGAACATGAACACCACCCACCATGCTTTCTCGCCCAGAGGTAGACGGCGTTCAGAACGTCCTCCACAGATATGACTTCAAAAACCAAGAAATAAAATGATTTTCAGGAAACAAAGCCTGGAGGGTAAATGGACTAGAGCAAATAGCGTTGGCACCATTAACACAAAATCACACTTCTAAATTGATAGAGGGCTGGTGACTCCACAGAAAGTTACTCAGCGTGTTAGTCACCTGTACAACGGAAATGCCAGTGTTCACCTCACAGGGCTGCTGTGACCGCTGGCCGGGAGGACTCAGGACAACAACCTTCACCCGCAGAGCTCCACATTGAGACGAAGCCAGAAACAGGACCTCTGGTCCTTACTCTTTGGGACGTAAGTTATTATGAGAAAAATAACCATGGCTTTTACTAAGTACCTTATTCATTGTTAGGAAACTTTTTTTTTTTTGTCATCACAATCAACGTCAATTTAATTTACTCAGAGCATCTCCTAAGTGCACTTAAAAACTCCATGATGTTTAAAAAAAAAAAAAAGTGTAAAATTCCAAGTTTGATAAAAATGAAACCATGAAACTTGCTTGACCAGTCAGTTAAACGATGGCGATTTTATGTACGTGATACAAGTCTAAAGGGACAAGAAACCCTCCAGCTAACTTCTATTCACTTCTATTCTTGGTTGCATTAATACTTCATTAATTTTCTCTCTCCATCTTCTCACAGCTGGAAGGTTCTTCCTAAATACAACAATAAAAGCCATTGGAAAATTAAATGTGTAGTATTTGTCTCAGTGATGCCATTTTGGTCAAAAGTACTACAAACTAAATTTAATATTTGAGTTTTATTACGTACAAAGATTTAGGTGTAAAGGGTTACTTTATCATATACAATATGATAGACAGACAGACAGATGAGATATATTCTAGGCTTTTCAAACTGCATCATGACCCATTAGTGGGTAGTAGCTTTTTTTTAATAGAATGGAACTGAATAGAACATATCACAGTTATTTACATGTGGTAAGGGAAGTATTCTTCTATAAGATTTTTGTTTTCATTATGTGTGTATTTGTGTACATGTGTTTTCTCAAACACTTACAAAACAAATTTCTTACTATGGCTCAGTGTAAAAAAAAAAAAATCAATGTTAAAGAAACACTATCTAGGGTTTTTGTGGGTTTTTTTTTTTTTTTTTAAGATTGTTCAGGTTCAAGTTATTCTGTTTTCTTAACAACTAAATTAGATGAGCTGATGAATTATTCTGATATTGGTAGACAAATGGTTGGTACAATTTAAAAACTAGCCTAAAACACTGGGATATCAGAGTTAATGGGATTTTTCAAATCATTCAACCCACTGTACTCTGTTCATAGGCTGAGGAAACAGAAATCTTGAGTGGCAAAGGGCCCTAGACTCAAGGTTTGTTAATGTCTGTATTAGACTCAATTTATGCACCAGGCCAGATAAACTCAGGCTGCCACCACTAACTACACCACAGTCCAAGAAAACCACCTGGCAAGAAGGGCCAGCTATGGCCGCATACTGTCTAGACGGTACCCTCCGAGGCTCTGGCTTCTCCAGAAGCTGCCTGGGAGGGTACAGGCAGCAGGACTGGAAATGCATGGGATTTTGACAAGTGAGAGACAGGAAAAGGCAAAGAGCCAGTAGATGAATTGCTTGCCCTTCCTCTCTCTGATGGATTGGTCCAAGGCAGAGTGGTCTTGAAATACCGTCTTTCTGGTGCCACTTCACATGACCAAGCGACCACTTCTATTTTGTGCTGAAGCTACGGCCGGCTTAATGACATATCACCTTGTAGTGCTTGCCCACCTTTCCTGCCTCAATTCATTTCTTCCACTCACTCCTGTTTCCCTGGAATTGCATGGTCAACCATCTCCCTCCCCCAACAACGTGTTCGCACATAAGTTATTGATTCACGCTCTGCCTCCTAGCAAGCCCAGGCTAAGATAATGTCTTATATACAAATGCTGATTTCACTGTGCATTAGTAACATGGAAAATAAAAAATAGAGGTTTTAGATATTGCTTACACATAGAGGTTGTCTTATATGTCTTCATATCAAGAAGTTTTTCCAGGTAAGTGTAAATTTTCTACCTTTTAATCTTAAACAGGGTTAGGATTCCTTACAAGCAACTCAATCATGTTCTAGCTTTGGTAATCTAGTTGTAATAGGATAGGTTAGATTATGAAGCAGTAACAACCAGCTCCCAAATTGTCATAGCCTAAAACCATAAGGGTTTACTTCTTGCTCGTACTGTTTGCCCACTGCAGGTCGGTAAGGGGGCTCAGCTCACTGGAATCACTCAGAGACTAGGCTGACAGACAGTCTGCATGTTCATGGTCATGCAGAGGTGGGAAATAGTATGGCTACTCTGGCGAAGCACATGCTGCTTCTTAAATCTCCTGACTAGAAGTGACATGGGTCGCTTCCACTCACACTTGGCTGACCACAGCTAGTCACATAGTCACACCAAATTTCAAGAGGGTTGGAAGCGCAATTCTACCACATGTCTGGAAGGTAAGAGAACCAAACCTTTGTAAAAGCCTGAATGACTAACATAGATAATGTATGGAGTAGGTTATCGCCACTATGGGAACATTTTATGCTTGGTGTCTAATCCACTGACTTGCTGTGGTTTCAAATGGGTTATGTAAAATATTGGGGCATTTGAGAACTTACCTTAAAAGCCAAATTAACATACACAATTTAACACAGACATCAAGGTAGAGTGCAAAGACAGAGTGAGAAATCTGGGCTGAAATCCTGGTCATGCCACTTACTAGTGTTGATGGCCTCAAGCAAGTCACTTAATGTATCCTAGTCTGGTTCCCACATCTGTAAAAGGGAAAACAGTATCCACCTTGTAGGTTTGTTGTGAGGATGACTAATAATGGTGATACTGTTCCACATTGGGCCTGGCAGATAGATAGGACACGCTGAC
The DNA here is from genome assembly GCF_965194825.1 of Balaenoptera physalus. Classification (NCBI taxonomy): domain Eukaryota; kingdom Metazoa; phylum Chordata; class Mammalia; order Artiodactyla; family Balaenopteridae; genus Balaenoptera; species Balaenoptera physalus. Next base: position 90,073,346 of record NC_138890.1, on the reverse strand, counting down.
AAAAGGCAGCTGGCACTGATGACTGTTTTCCAGGAGCTGTGCATTGCCTCTTCTGTAAAGAGGCACCCAGGTGTGTTATTATTTCCTTTTGCCATATTTGTATACTCTACTAATATAGGTGCAGCACTTTATAAAGAGAATTTTTAAAATTAAATTTGCCAGTGAATTAGAGCTGTAAATGATTTAGAATTTGACAAGATGCCCTTTACTAAAGGTATATTTTTTAAAGCCCTACACTCAGTTTCAGAAAAGTCAACTACAAAGAGCCAGAAGGGGTGGGGGGAGTCTCTAACTGAAGTTCATGTGAATTAGTCTGAGGGACCTTGGTTAATTGCAAGCTCACCATGAACCAGTGAGACAGGGTTGTGCCCTAAAACCTAAGCAATCTTACCCTTTAATCAAAACCTAGAGTCCAGATCAAGGGATGTTAACCTTCGATTTATACCTTATACAGTCAGACAACAGACTATTGCAGTGCTTGGGGGTGTCCCCTTGGGAAATTCTCCTGACAAATGTAGGGGGCAGAAAGGATGGTGGGCCTGCAGAAAGCACGACAGATGAGAAACGGCTGAAAAACACTGGAGATGTTTAGGCTGGAAGAGAGATGGTCTCAGGAAACATGATACCTACCCCTCCAATAACTGAAAGGTTGTCATGCAGAATAGATCTTTCTCTGCGCTGCTCTAGAGAACAGGAGGCGGATGAAGTGGTAGGGATCCACCCCTTGACTGCTGGTGAGATCACGGCCAAGCAGAGGCCAGCTGCTGACCCGCTGAGGGTACCATGGCGATTCCAAATGGGCCGGAGCCAGAGCTTACGATGTTTAATGTGCTTTTTTTCCCAACCCTAAGCATCTATCAGTCTTTGGACGTGCTGTACTTGCTCTAAATAGGCATCTTCTCCTTCCTTTTTAATAAAGACATGATAACAATAGTAATGTAATGTGCAGGAATTCATTTACACTGCTTATGCTACAGAAATCTTGATTTAGTAGATATCCCTTCAGGTTACGATTTCTGCTGCTGGCTGCAATATAATAAAGATGCTGACAGTCGTGAATTACTTTACTGAGTCCTACAAATGATCAACTCCAGTGGTAAATAGGAGAGAAATAAAAGGTAAAGTAGGTGGCTAGGTGAACAGGGGTGATGCCTGCCTTTTCTGCATAATTTAAGACCTCCTGAAAAGTATGGCAAATAGGTGCCTCTTGCTGAGGAAGAAGAGAAAGTATATATGGCTCTAAGTTTCAGGACATAGAGGTTAATGGAAAATAGGAACAGCTCTGTTTTATGGGCCCTGCTGAAGATAGATGGCTGGGGAGATGGGCAGCAGGAATTATTTCTTATCTAGAAGAAACTGAGGTTAAGAGATGAAGCAATGGCGTGTGAACGCACCCGGGACAATTATTAGAGGAGAGCTCTGACTAAAGGTGAACGTCTGCTGGGAGATGGGAGACATCTGATAGGTGAAGTCAGTCTTGCCCTGGGGCCATGACCTCATTAATAGTTAAACAACAGCACTGAAAATTAATGACCCACACCTGACTGCCCAGTGAAACGGCACTCCTCCTCACAACTGTCCGGAAATCCTTGCATGCACATTCCAGCAGGAGGTTGGCCGCTGTGGCTACAGCAATCCCGTGGGGAACTCGCCGGGTTAAAGGAGTAGTGGCAAGACAGATGAAGAAATAGGCTCCATCTGGCCTCCACGATTCAACCGGGGCCGAAGGAAGCCTGGAGTTGCTGAGGAGGAGAGACTGACCACATTGAAGGTATTTAGAAAGGAAAAACCATGAACGGTCCTCTGTCAGGAATGGACGTGTGGACCAAACGGCACTCATCGGAGTGAGGAAGGCTGGGCACCGCAGTGACCTCCACCCCATCTGCCATATGGCTGGCTGACAAAAGCGATTCGCCAAGCTTCCTTGTTGCCAAATATGTGGGCTTGAAATTGCCAGGTGGAAGGGAGGACATTTTAAAAGAGCAATTTAGACAACTTCCTAATTTTAAATCAGGAGACTTTTCTCCTCCACACACGAGATCACCTAAGGTGTTCACACCACCATTAATGTCTGAGAAAACAAAGACCATCCCCCAACCCAGTCTCCAGGTTGTCTTTCTGCTTCGTGCACAGATTTTTGACAATAGAGCCCAATAAATTCCATGCAGGACAGCTTACTGCAGCTAAAGAGTGAGCTCCTGAGATGCGCATTTTTATTTATTGGGGTTGGGGAAGGGAGGAGGTAATGTTTCCTGTATTGGATGCCTTATGCTCTGCAGACCTTTGGGGACTCATCTCTGCTGAATTCTTTAACAGCTGAGATGACAGGGATGTCCATTACCCAAATGGACAGCACTCGCTATTGATCAAGCCTCCACTTAGCGATCTCATTTGTCATCCTATTGTCTCTCATCTTCACTGCTCTCCATAAGAAGGGGGAATCTTTTTTCAGGTGTTAGAGAGTTAATATACATTCCAGGCACAGCTGAGCAATTAAAACATATAATGAGCAGAACACTTTAGTGCTTCAGCTACAGAGAAGCCTGCATTGGGCTTCTCCCTATCTCCCCCCCAACAGGCCATAGGAAGTTAAAGAGGTAATCCACTCCTGGAAAAGCCCAGAAGAATAACTATAATACTCTTCAAACCTTAGCTGTGTCAAGTGCTTGCTTTGCCTCCATTTCTGGTTTCAGAAACTCATTTTAAAAGATAAAAAGGAATATTACAGGAAGAAAGCCCAAATCCCAACAAAACAAAGGAAGGTCTACCTCATCTGCCAGTTAATCATTTGGGGAAAAGTCTTGCTCTGCATCTAATTAGATCTATGCAGTTAAACGTCCATCAAGAATTCGCCTATAAAGAGTACGTTTTATGTAGTTCTCATATGAGAGATTAAATTGGGCACGTGGAAAGCATCGCGGATCCAGTTAATGGACTCCCCCAAAATATACATCAGCATCCGTGTCACCGAGCTAGATGGCTTCCTTATCCTCTCCCCAAAAATGCAATAACAGAAATAATTAAACATCTCTCAGACCTGAACTGCGTAGTCATTAGGCAACAGTCAGTGACTGGAACCGCCATGAGAGCCTGAACCACACTTTACCCTGGCTTTTCTAGGCATTTTGATTCGGAAAGCTTTCCATATCCGGATCTCCCCTGAGAACCACTTTATGATGCTATAAAGACTGTCAACCAGAGGCAGGAGCTCCCCAACACCTGAGCCACACACAGAACTATCAAATAACATTTAATTGCTAGATGACACTGTATGTCTGGGCTTGCTTTCTGATCTCCAAATATTATCCATGCAACTGTCTGCAGAGATAAGGTTGTTACGATAACAGCAGATAAAACCAATTAGACCTGGGAGCAGCAAATACTTCAAGATCTTGACTTTCACCAGAGGGTTTGAGGATATATAAACTAAAAGAGGTCTGATGCTATCTCCCGTATGTGAGGAGCATTACTGGAGGTCTCTTTCCTCTTGCATATGTGGGTGAGTGTTTTCATGTAAACACGAGTAAGAGCAAGCAACACGTGCAAATTGCATGAGCTACTAATTACTTTTACATCTAGTGTTGAAGAGCAAAGATGATAAAGACTGTAAACTAGTTCATTTTTTTAATACATAATACTGCTTGTGGTTTCATTGATAAACTCAAGCAGGTTATCCTAAGTGTACTCAGCACAATGTTCTTTCTTTCACATTTCAGAGGCTTTTCTGCTTTTTAGCTGACAAGGTTCTACTAGTGTCTCTAGCTGTTTGTACACATATTATGTCTGCTTTGTGATACGTTTGCGGCACCAAAGCTGAAACACCAGGAGGAAGTGCCAAGCCTTAACCCAAGTTGCTTCTGGTGGACCGCAGATAAGGAAAAGAGCACTGAATTGGGGCGAAAATGAACAGTACATGTGAGCTCCCCAGAAACCTTATCAAAATCTGACAGCTAAACAGGATACTAGGAAATTTATCAACCAAATGATGTTCTAAAGGGAAACAAACTTGATAGAAAGGGAGTGGTATAGCTTCAAAGGGAGCCTGATTCTTCACAGCATGAATTTCTTTCATGAAAAATAAATAAATAAAAGCGTAATGGAAGTTTGTCACTAAGGAAAACATTCCATTTTCTTTGTAAAAATGACTTTCTATACTTTTTGTGAAAAAATATGATATACCCTCCTACATGTATGATTTTCTGAGAAAAAGGGGGAAAAATTAGGACCTATTTCAATTTAGCGCTCTCTCAGACCTGGGGTATATATAGAGAGGATAATAACTTGTATTGTCCAAGAGAGGAGGGAAATAGCAGAGTGGCATTCAATAGTGGTGGGTGGGTAGGTGGGTAGAGGACTGCGGACTTAGAAAGGAAAATAAATATCACATGTAACAGGTGAACAATGATTATTGGTAGAGACAGGAGAAAAGAGGATGGAGGCCTAATGACCCCCACATAACAAACAACATAGTGTACAGTTTAAAAAGAAAGTAATTTACCAGTAGTATCAGACAAATAATATTGAAAAACTTCAATATAATTGTCTTATAATATATGGGTCTGATTGCACTCTTCCTATGATGACTCTAAAGGTAAAATACAGAACAAATAGACTCAAGAATGAAGATTGGAAAATAAAACTAGTAGAAAGTTTGAAAAGTTTAACACCAATCTTCATTACACAAGAATATTTTACAAAGAACAGAAACTAGGCATTCTAAATTCAAGATAATATAAAGTTCTCTCATAGCAGCACAAATAATTTTTACCAGCAATAAGAAGAAATTTCCAGATTTAGAAAAGTTATATGCAAAGAAAGTAGTGTCCGGTCTATTTTCTTACTCAATGACAGTTATATCTCAAGGTCCTTTATGGACTAAAGACTTAGCAATTAGTTTTAGTCATGAAGATCATCATTATCATTGCTCACAGTTAACACTGCTGGAACAGCCACTGCGTGCAAGGTCTAGAGGAAATGCTAATATCACCTGTACTGCAAATAGCCAGAAGTCCTCACTCAGTGTCTAGTCTAAACTTCCTGTCTGTCCGGGAAGTTCCTATTTCATCCTCTGAAGTCTTTTCTTACTCTTTCACGGCACACTGCACACTGTCTTCGCCTCTGACTCCACAGCATTTTCTACATTCCTCTTCCCACTATCCAGGCCCTCTTCCATGGCAGGCACCACTGCTTGAGCAAGTCTGCACACTTAGCACAGTGTACCTCACATGGAGAAGGTATTCACTGAACTTCTAGTAAGACTCAGATGACACCGTATAGTTGTTCCACTCTCCCTGTTCTATTTCTTTGCAACATTCCTACTGCCAGAGAAGCAGCTGGTTAAATAAGACACCAAATGATAGCATGTGGCAATCGTCAAATAACCTGCTCCTTTCACACTACTCACCGATAGCAATGACGGGCTGACTCTCTACACAAAAAAAGAGATCCTGATTTAATGGGGCAGAGCCCAAGTATTTGCATTATGGGGGCAACTCAGGTGATTCCAATATGTAACTAGGGTAGAAAATTACTGACAAAGAATTATAACTTCATCAAATTCTTTTCTTCATTTCCTACCATAAGCCACTCAACTGCATCTTTATATTGCTTGTGGCCAAGTGTATTGTTAATAAAAATTATTCAATATTTTAAAAATTTATTGCAAGCACACTTAGAACACTGCTTATAATCTATTATTTTTCATGGATGGTCAACATACCAACCTTGAAATGATGATAGACAGCATGACAGAATTCTTAAGTCAGAAAGTATTTCTTATTAAAAATACATAAAAATATGTAAAACAGATGCTCAAAAGTCTTCCAATCAGCATACTAATATATCAGTCAAAGAAAAATTGTTTTCAGCACTGTCAGCCAGGTATGATTCTCAGTTTGGAGATACAGAGAATACAGAGTTCCCTCAAGGAACTTATACCCAGTGGAATCTGAAAACATTTTTTTAATTAACAATATTTTTTCATCAGTACATTGGTTTACAATTTTAATTGTAACACCTGCTCATCCATAATCTTACTTAATATTCATGATAGTTCTGTGAGAGATTATGATCATTTTACCAAAGACGAAACAGGTTCAGAGAGGTAGAGTGATTTATTTAGCTCACACAGTTATTAGGTAACAGAGCTATGCAAGTTTCTGAATGCCTTGCTCTAAATCCAGGGACAAACATCATGCGGTATTACCGTGCTGTATGCAAAGAGATTAAACTCTGGTCCTAAGACCTCAAAGGAGGCTGCAATCTACTTATGGAAGGAAGCCAGACACATACAAATGATTAGAATATGATACACTGCAGTATTTGCAAATACTAAGTAAATGACAGAGGAAAGTCAGCTGTCCTACAGGGCTGCAGAGAAGGAGCAGACTGAGACTAGCAAAGTGGGGAAGGCTTTTTTATAGGGTGGACCCTGGGCTGAGTCTTAAAAGGATGGGTAAAGCTAGGTAAACAGGAAGAGGGGAGGCAGAAGCTCTACAGATGATGTGTCTCACTCTAGTCAATTTGGAAAGTTCAGGCTAAAAACAAATCCACATAGTATGCATCACCAGTTTTCATTTAGGATATAATCTGAGGCCAAGAATACTTCACCACTATAGCCAAGTTAACTCAATATAAGGGAACACCTGGATTCCTCTCTCAAATGTATCCATTCATATTCATTTTCTTAAGGAAAAAATTAACAAATTAATCATCAAGGTATTGACTGAGCCTCTACTATGTGCAACGTACTGTGCTTACCACTCTGAGAAGCACCAAGCACTGTCTTTACTCTCCAGTAGTTTACAATCTCATTGAGCACAGACACAAAAATTTAGATGCTCTACTTAAATATCACGTGACTAAGAAACCTAAGAGTGGTCTGCACAGTTAAGTGTAATGAAGGTATAGAGGAAGACTGAGATGTAGAGGAGCTGGAAGCTGGGATGGTAGTCCTGGCCAGTTAAGAGCACAAGCAAAGGTGACAGGGATGGGATGAGTAAAATGTACTCAGTAAACTCATCTGACAGACTGTGTAGGGTCTACTCTGTGTAAAGCACTGGAGATACAAATTTCACCAAGAATCCTGTAGCAGGAATAGAAGGTTCAAGAAGAGATGAAATAGTCACTCTATGTTATGTTCATAATTTTGTATTCCATCCATAAAGTCCTGACTTGGCTTCAATGGTCTGGGTGTAGGGGTTTGGGGAGAATATGCACCTTTTCATGCAGTAGATCCTTTGAGGCACTCAGCTTTTCTCTATTGTTAGGGCTGCCCTGCTTTGATATGGTTTCTGCATTTCCGGCTTATAAAATTAACAACCGCACACATGGTTGCCACTATCACAACATTCACAGTTTTCAAAGCATCATACACAGAATGTACACTAATGACAAGGCAGACTTTAAAATCCCATTCACGCCCAGGAAAGCCATGCCGCACCGACATGTCCTTGGGAGCTGCCTGGGAGACACTGGGTTCTTGTCCTGTGGCCCTGATCATTTTCTCAGAGAGATGATCATGCCTTCCAGGCCTGGACTGTTTTAAGGCCACATGTGCTAACTGAATTTACGGTGTTAAGAAGAGCTGCGCCATTCGTGAGGGGAGTGGAATGCTAAGGGCTTCTCCCAGCTCTGTATCCACAAGGGGCTCCCCTGCTCCTCTGAACAGGAGAACAGCAGCAAGAGCAACAGAAAACACTAACTTCAGCCTGGTTGAGGTAATGTTCTTAATCCACGACCACCAGAGGTGTGGAGACTGTGCTTGGAAGGGAAGTGAGCTTTTGCAGCGGGGGGGGGGGGGGGGGGGGGCGGGATCACCTGACTTTGAAAGCTCTTAAAAGGATTCAAACCAGCCCGCATACCACTGGAGGAAAATTCTGCTTAAAAGGAAAAGTGGGGAGGGGTAGTGGGAGGTGTCACTGAAAGAGGCTTTTGGATGTGGCTTTTGAAATCACACCTCAGCCGATGGATTCTGGCCTCAGACTACACACAGGGATTGTTAAGGTCATAACAATTTCTGCATTTCACGCAGAAATGCTCATCAGCTTTTCTTTATCCATGACCTTTCGTTCTGGGTGATTCTGAGGGGGTGAGGGAATGTTAACTCCTTAGACAGATGATCTGACAGATGGACTCAAGGGAGGTGAGGGCTCCATCTTGGGGGTGAGTGGGGAAGGGAACAAGAGACAAAAAGCAGATAAGAAAAACACACAGGGCATGCCACTCCTTAAGCTTTATGAATACACACAATCATGCCTGTAACTAAGATACATAGTCAAGACAAAAGAAGCATCAAGTAGTATTCTAACAGATAATGTAAAACCAGGTTGAGAATGCATGACAAAACCTGTTTATGAAACAGTTAGCTACTATTTTAAAAATCCGATTTATTCTTTCACATATTTAAAAAAGGAAAAAAGTCTTATTAAAATGAAATGGATGTCACTGAAAAAAATTGATTATCTTCAACTTTTTGGCCCTAACTTTATGAAAACATGATTGCAAAGAATATGAGCAGATTCAAGAAATAATGTAAATGTAACATACACATGAAAATGCCCATCAGTGAGGCAGTCAAAGATGTGGAAAGCTAGTCACTTTTGCTATAAATTATGAAAGCTAATAAAGATAACCCAATACTTTCAGATGCTTTAGGACTATAAATTTGTAAGAGCTTTATTAAAAAAAATTAGGCAATCAGTATACATTCAGAATCTTCAAATGTTCATAGATTTTGACCAAGAAAGTCTGATTCTGGGAATCTACCCTAAGGAAATCATCAAAATATTGATAAAGATTTATTTAAAAGCTTTAATCAAGAAAAAAAACTTTATAAAGATTTTAATGATATGTATAAATAATTATACTATTAACTGAGAAAAATGAAGTTGCAGAATTATATTCACAATATGATCACGACATAGAAACAAACAACAAATCAGTGCTTTTCATACGTATGCAGAAAAAATACCGAAAGTTAATGCACCAAAACACTAATAACAGTCATCTATGGATTCTCATTTTACTTCATTAGAATTTCACAAATATGTTAGAAATGATAAATATAATTAGAAAAAAAGCAATCAAAGTCTACAACTCCAAAAACAGCAATAAAAAATTACCACAAAGCTACTCCATGAATTATTTATGAAGGAAAAAAAATTAGATTAGAGCAGATATGGTCAATTCTCTAACACAACGTAATATTGACCTGAAACTTATATTGGTTATAGATTATATAGAGAGGCCAGGTGGTAATGTCTCGCCATTTGTCTACACACACATGCCCAGATTAAGGCAGGCATACCTCAGCCTCAAACCCAACAAACTGTAAGAAAGAAAAAAAAAATAATGTTCTAAGTTGCCAGAAGCCAACTATAGATTTTGTACTTGATAAGATGATAGGGAAAAATGAAGAGCTATCTTTGGAGAACTTGACTGAATTCCATTTGGGGAATTTTCATGGCTGACCTGTAGAAACAGGCCAGCCAACATTTTAATTATTCTCTCTGTTCTGCTGGTATCTTCAGACACTTAAATTATTTTTGTACTGTGTTTGGTGTTTGATAGATAGACTCTAGTTTTACTTTTTTATACATCTCTGTTGTTATAGTATAGAGTGACCATCCTTCAAACTCACATGTTTTCCAGCAAATGATATATTGAAAAAAACACTGAAAATTCTTCATGAAAAATTAATTTTCCAAAAAAATACTGTTAAAATCTGATTACACCCAACCCTTCTATTTCCCATATGCTCAAAGAGCTGAGCACACACCAGGGGCCACACTTTAAGGAAAAAAAAAATACATTGTCACACACAGCATGTCTTTTCAAATTCTGTCCAATTTAAAACTTTTAATATCATAAGACTGCTTACTAAAAGTTTAAGTCTTGAAGAACGAGAAATGAGAACTCCCACCCCATGCTCCCAAAACTGTACAGAAAGGAAATTGCCAAAGAGGACATAAAGTAAACTCTGCTAAGAGCTCCATATTCTCTAGTCCTGTGGGCACAGTGAGAATTTCCTATGGAAAGGACAAGCACAGCTGGTGTCAAATTAGTAAGAGATGGTGGAGAGAGGATAGAGTTATTTAGGGTCTGAACTTTGAAAATAAAAATGATGAACTTCCATTTTCAAGTTCGGTAGGTAGAGTCTGCAGCTTTCATGCAGGCTGCTCACCAACCACCCACTTCACTTTACTGTTGGTACGTGTGTTGCTGTGGTACAAAAGTGGGGTGGGGGAGATACAGAGGGTCATGCCTTCTCTGTTGGCACACATGACTAATGCGTGTACCAGAAGGGGGAAAAAAGCACACACCTGGTTATAAACTGGCCTGACTCATGCCTCTAGGCATTTTACAACAAGTATCCAGAAACTCTGGTTGGTATTTAGAGAGATGTCTATCAGCTGCTTTCACAATGTCTGGGGCAATGAATGTACTTCTCCTCTCATTTGTAACAAACATTAATTCAGTTGCTGAAAGTTGTTTTTAACCACCTAAGAGGAAGTCAACAGGCTTGCCTCACCACCTAATAGGGAGCTATCGTTCGTCCTATCCTGATTTCGAGGCTCAAAGGCTCAGAGAGCGGATGGACGATCACAGGTGAAAACAAAAGCAGTGGTCTACTACCAGGTGCGTTTCACATCCTTCACACTGTTGCTACACAGCCTGGCAGCACCAGGAGCCTGTAATCCCAAGTGGAAGAAGCCAGCGGGGAAGCACCTACAGGTCTGCTCCGCCCTTCCTGGGCAGGGCTGCCGGGCAGAGTTGCACAACATCTGACACATGTGGGGAGCATTCCCAGAGCCTGCTCTCTGATGAGAGCCAAACTCACCTATCAGTCTGCAGGAACCAAGTAGAAGGGAACAGAAGTTGAGGACTCCAGGGTAAAAAAAAAAAAAAAAAAAAAAGATTTTCAAAGCAATTTCTCCAAAGGCCCTTTTATATTTCTTCTAAGGAGACATCTGAATTTAAGTGACACTGTCAATCATTTCCTTTCTCAAATATGACAAGGCTATTCTACCCCTAACTTGCTCATGGCTTGATGGAAATGAGGGGGAAGTGATTCTCCTCAACCCAGAAATTCACACAAAGAATATCTTGGCAAGGGCAAGTAATGCAAATGTTTTCTTCTCAGTGTTCTCTTTAATTTAGTTGTTTCCCATTTACTTATGATTAAACAAACTTTCTAAGAGAGAGTGTACAAAATTTTCCTAGGATCTCATTTGGGAACACAACAGACTAAAGAAATTAAGAACACGGATTGCATAGAGGGTAACAAAGTGGTGAATACACCGAAGTATAATTAAAATTTTTTTCTTATGATTTCCAACTTTTCAGAAGCCATTAAGCCATCATGTAAACTACAACTTTCATACCCCAAATATTATCCTTGGTGAGACTATCACTTACATATTTTAATATGTAATAGGTCTTTAAAAATGGGATTAAAAATGCCTCCCAAATAAGCACTCCATTCATTCCACAGATTCTGAAACTCAAAAACCAAAACCAAAAGCTACAGAGAGTCAGCCCTGGCTCCCGAACCCCAGAAGGGGGCAGGAAATCAGTGTACAGTCCAAGAGGCTGTGAGTTCCGGGCAGTGCAGGTATTTGAGAGAGAAGAAGCTCGTCAGGTGGGCCCTGGAGGGAAGCCCATTACATCTGCGGGGGTCCTCACATTTGGGGTAATCTAAACCTTGTTACTGTGAGAATCACCCCTGGTGGGAGGGAGATTCAGAATGGATGCCTCTTTACCCAAGCAATTAAGATCATTTAGGAAACAGAAAATGGGCAATAAGGATCTCCCTCCTAGAGCGCGCTTACTGGTGTTCAGACAGTTCCAATGACAGCTCATGGTGGAGACACAGCATTGGCTGAGGAAGACACCCGAGTAAACGCTGGGGCTCAGCCCCACAGGCGGCTTTGAAAAACCTCTTAGGGGGGCACTGCACAGGGCATCAGAGAGCTGTCACCTCACTTCCATGGTGTCCCTGAGTACACCTGAGAACCAGGTGGAGTGAGGAGGCATTTTTCTGGGGGCCTCAAACCAGGAGCAAGCTGGTTCTGGGAGAGAGATTGTGTTCTATGAATGAATGTAAAACTCTGCAGCACTTCCCAATACACAAAAGCGGCACTTGGAAAAAGCCAACAAGGAATCCTTCCAAGCTCTAAGCATTATCTTCAGAGCCTACTTAAAGAATTTGAAGGGATAAGAGCAGTTCAGGGGCTGGTCCCACAGAATAAATCACTCCCCTCTCAATGTTCCTGGAATATTCTTTCTTCAGTTAGAGCACTTGCCACTGAGAACTGTAATTACTTATTTACTTGCCACTCTCCCAAGTACCCTGAGAGCACAGAATGCCTTATTCACATCTTAACACCAATGGTTAGCATAACACCTGACACAATTTAACTGTTAAATAAATATATGGTAAATATATGGTGAGAAAAAAGCTCAAGAACTTTCTCAGATATGTGATAAACAAACCCTGAAAGACTACCATCATCTCTGGGAGTTCACCTCATAACAGGTCTGTACATCATTTTAGTTATTTTTGTTCACCTCTTCCCCTCTCCACCCTTGATACTGTCTTTGAAGCCATGTGACTCGTAAAAAATCACTGAGGAGAAGCATTAACTAACAACTTCTAAAAGGTGAATGACAAGCGAAAACATAATTCTTGCCTACCTGCTAAAGCCCTGCCCAGGTCTCAGCTAAGTGAGGAAATAAAAGTCACACATCGAAACTTTTACTTTCCTTAATTCATCAAAGACATCTTTCAAAAACATTACCTGCCTGTCACAGTATCAGGGCTTGGCCAAAGGCCTTAGTGTTTGTTCAGCATTATCGGCTGTAAGCCAGGTGAGTCCAGGGCTATGGGCCACATTTTAAACACATTCAGTATTTCTGATGGTCTTGTATGTTGGGTATATTGAGTATGAAATCGGTTTTCTAAAATGTAATGAAAAAGAAATCACCCAAAGGAAAATATTCACGATGGGACTGAAGAAGCAAAAGAGGGACCACAGAAGCGCAATAAAAACATTTCAGCCCCACCCGGGTTTTAGCAAGTCAGTCCTGAACCTAGCACAGAGCAGCTAGCGCTGCTTCACACTTGCATCCATTCATTCATTAAGGATGAGGACGCCTTTTTCCACTCACATGCCCTTAGAGGACTCTGTGGCTCCTCGATGGTTAATTACGTTAGGCCAGGGTCAAGAACCTGCGGTTGGAAAGCCACATGCAGCTGCCCAGCAGCTTGCGTTCAGCTCTTCACTCTGCTGGCATCACACGGTAATTTTCAATAGTACACAAGTGCAAAGGAGTTTTGTTGCCAAGAAGGGCCTTTTATGGCTCTGTAATCAACTCAGCTTCAACAGGCCTTTTGCACAGACTGAAAGCAAGTCCAACTTTTGGAAAGTCATTAGTTTTCTCCAAGTAAAACACTATCTTTTGCCTCCTAATGTTGTTCTTGTGAAATGACTTCTATGAACTATGAGAAAGTTTTCTCAGTAGCTTTTTTGAAAGCAAAGCAAATAACACTTCAGCCATCCTAACATTAGCGTTTTGTTGTTAATTGAAACTCAACATCAAATAATGTATTTGTGATCAGGAAGGAGAGAGTGGACCTCTGGAAAAATGGATTTTCAGTAGATTTTTCTACACAGAGATATTGAGGTTGTTTTCCATTTCCATTTAGCTGTCCCAAAGTGGCTGTATTTTCAAACGCAGAAGTGAACAAAGTAGGAAAAAGACAGCCTTCCTTCTTGTTCTGCAGTATAGAAAAGAGCTAGTAGACAACCGTCTCAAAAGATAATACAGTTGGTAGGGGCCGCCCTCTAGCACTGGCGCTGCTGCTCTGCCCATCCTCACAGATCAATCTGGTCGTCTCCAGCACATCTGCTTGTGCGCTGACAAATGATGAACTCCATCTCTGAATCCATAAGCAGAAAGGAGCCTGCTGATAAACAGCTATGAGCAGAAATGTATGCACCTTTCATAAGCAAGACAAATCACTCATTCTCACCAAACCCTTCCAACAGGAATACTAATTTTGTATTTATTTGCACGGCATATGTACCACGTCCGAAACAGTGCATTAAAAAAGATCTCAAGCAGCCAATTGCTTTGATTGCATTTATTCATTGCAGTATTACAAGGGCTCAATGGCAGAGCAATGAAATAGGAAGCTAGTGAAGACAGAAAACACCTTATCAATGGCTTGTCAGGGTTAGAGATTTTTCTGGTGCATAACACGCACACGTACACACACACGTGTGTGCACACACACTCCTAATGTAGGAAAGAATTTTTTTTTTTAATAAAATACTGTGGCCATGCATCTTAAATCTGCCATATGCCTTTCCCGTCCACCAGCAGTTATTTTTGTTAATAACTCCAAGAACATATTGTGGGATTCTTTTTGTTTTCTGATCCGGTCATGTGACTCCTTTGGCACCAGGGAACACTGGGTAAATTGTAACATTCTAACAGGCCAGTGAATGGTCTCTTTTAAAGTCAAGTTGATGATGAATTGATATTTGCTAAGGCCTAAGCAAGCACAGGGCACTATATATACTCCTTCTTCTGTGCTCTCTGCAATGATGGATGGAAGTGAGCGGCAGAGAAGTCACAGAGACAAGCTCAAGCTGACAACCAAGCAACTACAAGTGGATTGTTTTAATCAAGCCACAAAAGAAATGGCTTTTTGTATTACTTACTGTGGCTTCATTCTCCTACTGTACACACGGATCATGGATATACTGTACCACACTGGCCTGACTGAAAGTTGAAATGCAGTAGGAAAAGCGGATAAGATACAGCTTCCTCCAGGCCCCTAGAGGAAGGTCGTTGAAGCCAGGCATTTTCCCAGAGGTGCCAGAACTGGAAACTCACACTCTGTCTTCCTGAGAAATCTGACTTTCTAGAGGAGGATCAAGATGGGTCTGTTGTTTTCCTTTAATAACCCTGATTCCTCCCTACAACAGAAACTTCTGGGACCACGACACAGGTGTGATTGGTCCTCCCAGCCCTCTGACAACAAAGCTCTCTTGGTCAAGGGTTTTCAGTTTACAGTTTGAAAAGTTAGGGCAAGATACTGATGTTGTTCAAAGAAATATAAGCCTACCTCATGAAACCAAGGCATGCTGTGCAAATAAATATAGAATTAGCGTTTACCCTTGGCAGGACATTTTTGGTTGAGTTGGCTGCAGAACATTAAAAAAGACATTAAGTGGATTATACATTCAGATGAAGTCTCCTGTGATTTTTAGCCATTAAGAAAACCCAGTATTTTTCTTTTGGATGTTATACACTAATTGTGAATGATTACAAGAGGCGACTGTGTAATTGTGTTCTCCCCCTGCAAGAAATTTCATGGTAATATAACTTTGGTAAAATAGTTTAAAATAAGGGCTTTGGCTTAGACGGAATCACCATGTTTTGAACAAACAAAAATCATACCCTGAAATAACCATTTTCTCTGAAATGGAATGCTAATTCTTTATGTAGTAGGCTCCAAGTTCCTAAAAAGGTCTCTATAAAATTCTGTGATGGCTGTCTAAGCTAAAAGCCACAAAAATCAAGTGGGCTAAACTTTAATTTTACAATGAGGATCATGAGAAATTAAGAGGCAAACTAACCCACCCCAAGGAAATATAGCTAGCATAGCTGAAATCAGATTCAAAGTTAAACCTCAGAATGTGAGTCATTATTTTAGTTGGGGTAGTGCGGAGCAAACTAGCCGTGCGTTCTTTCCTTTGAATTCTTTGAAGTTTAGAACCAACATAAACTTTATGAAACAAAGGACCTCTAAAACAATCTCTTTTCCCACACTAGAACTATATGGGAAAACTGGATATCACATATGCAACGCTACCATTAATGATCAAAATATTTTTCCCTACAATTTTGCCTCACACTTAAGATGATTTTATTATTTTTATAAGGGCAACAACTCAAAGGAATGTTGCAGACACACCTTCAGACCATTTTTTTGTAGGGAGTATAAGTTTTTGAAATGATCAACAGGTAAAGCTTGAAATCTGGGAAATACGTACTTTGATTCCTGTTACCAAATGGGCTACAAGACACCATCACATAAATAACCGACTGCTGAGATGCACAGCTGACGTGAGATGTGAGCAGGAGAAATGTCCAGCAGAGGTTCAGAGACCGATGCTGCGTACCTGTTGAACCAGCCCTTTGTTTTAGGACCAGATGTGCAAAATGTGAGACCACCTGTCAGTTTCCGCATCTGTAGGAAGCAGTCTTTCAAAAGTGAGTTGCCTTTAGTGAATTTTCGTGATAGGACTAGTAACTCCACAAAGTTCAACAGTGCAGGTGGAATTTGGCAGAGATCTAGCCAAAAAGTCTGAGAGAATTTTCTCCAGACGAGATAAAGATTCCCAAGCCCTTCAGTGTCTGAATTCACATACTGAGCAGGAAAACATATACACCTGAACATATAACACCTTGCAGTCTGGATGTTTCTTTTCTATAAAACTCAAGGAGAGTAAAAAACTCATTCAAAGTTTGCCAAGAACCTTGTTTTCTAAAATAGTGATCCTGATACATTTTCGAGTTAAAGTCCAAACTATAATTGTTTTACATGATAGTTTCAAGAATGCTTATTTTCAAGAATGCTTATTTTCTTTTTGGTTAACAATTAACAGTGGTCATAAGTACTCAGGCTTTCAAATATATAAGTACCTTACCAATCTCAATCTGCCTGGCAATTAATCAGGAAATAATTATATGCCATAATCCTTCTACTTAAATATAACAGACATCATTTCATTTGATCCTCACAAGGTCTTTAACACAGGCAGGGTAAGAACTATCCTCCTTTTACAAGTGAGAAAATAGATGCTCATAATTTGCTAAACTTGCAGAGCTTATAAGTGGCAGCTTTCCAGTCTCGTCAAGCAGATGGAAAGTAAGAGATAAGTATCTAGTCCCTAAGAGTAAACTGAGGTTTTCGTGAACAGATGGGCCTGGAACGATCATATTCCGGGCTCATCCACATTGAGCACCTACACCTTTCAGTACCTCGTGCCAAATTCAGTCTTTTCAGACACTATCCGAAACACGATGGGTCCCAGGTTCCCCATGGTGGTAAGAGGGAAGGGATGACCCCGTGTGAGTCCTTGCAGTGGCTCAGGCTTTGCCACAGGCTAAGTAAGGTGTGGCCATCCAGAGCCCTTCTCTCTTGTCACAAGGAACAAGCAGCCTACCTTTCTAAGCCCCTTATGCTCTCAAGATTCTCACCACCCAGCGGGCTGCCCCACCCAGGCAGAAACAGTGCCCGTCTCAAACGTAAATAGGCATTTGGTTATCACTTTTGACTCTCTGGAAATGGAAGTCATTCCTTATAAGGTATGCCTACCTTGCAGCTTTTAGACTTCTGCCCTTAGACACATGCTTAGGGTGGCAAACTGTACTCAAATAGGGGACTGCTTGTTAAAGGGTCTTCTTAGAGCAGAAAAGACATGAGCAAAGAATACTCTAAAATAGCTCTCCTCGGGACTTCCCTGGTGGTCCAGTGGTTAAGATTCCACGCTTCCACAGCAGCGGTGCGGGTTAGATCCCTGGTGGGGGAACTAAGATCCTGCATGCTGCGTGGTATGGCCAAAATAATAATAATAATAATAAAATAAAATAAAATAGCTCTCCTCATGGCCCAAGTGCCCTCACATGGTCCCACTAAATGCAGGGATGCTTTTAGATGCACTCTGATTTCTAAGTGCATACAACTGCTGGTCCTCACACATAAGCAATACATCTGGTCAGCAATATTCTCAGAGATGTCAAATACCAATTTAACATAGAAATATTATAACAACTCAATTTAGAATATTTATTTTAATATGATTGAATTAAACAGCAACAATACTCTGTTACCATTTATATTATCTATCATCTTCCTCATGTATGCATGTGGGAGAGGCAGTGCTGGGACTTGAACAGAGGAGACAAGTTTATTCTCCTTTGATAGTGTTGTAGAGGAGAATGACCATGTGCTTACCATTTTAGGCAAATTGGCTCATCTTTATGAGCTGCAATTTCTCCCTCCATTTCTCAAATGGGAAGAAAAACGCATACCTTGCAGTACTGGTATGAGAGCTAAATGATAAAATGTACGTGACGTACCTTAATTATAAGGCCAGTATTCTGGCGTTCTAGGTAAAATACTGTTATAGTCTAGGTAATATTCCTGCTAGATACAATGGAAAACACATAGTTTCCATAAGTTTCCATAACTGTCAATTGAGCAATTTTAAAAAGCTTTAGTATATAAATATCAAGTGTTATGCAAGCAGAATCTTGTAAAAAAAACTGTCCTTTAATCCAATGGTACCCTAAATTAGCAGGGTGCTTTAATCACGTAAATCTTACGTGGCACTTAATAAGTGCCAGCTGGTGCCCTAAGAGCTTTTTAATGTGTCTAATTATATGTATTAACTCATTCCACAGTCTTGGCCACCCCATGGCATTGGTGTCGTCATCATCTTCATTTTACAGATGAAGAGACTGCGATTACGGACAGGTTAATTCACCAGCACAAGGGCGCCGTAGGTGGCAGAGCTAGGTTCAAACCCAGGCCAGTGGCATTAGCGTCCATGGTCTAAACCAGGGCTCCACCAGTTTTTTTTTTTGAAGGGCCAGAGAATAAATATTTCCGGCTTTATGGGCCACACAGCCTCTGCCATAGACAATCCCTAATGGGTAGTCTGCCAACTCCTGTTTCAAACCATTACACTCTTCTGCCTCTCAAATGCTTTGTAATTTTCAAATTAGTTTGATCTGTAACCCATTCGATTCTCACTACAACCTTCTGCAGTAGCAAGAAAACAAGCACGATGTGTATCTCCCTTAAAGCAGCAGCAGAGGCTAGAGCAGACCCACGCGCCTGGACTCCAGACTGAGGGCTCCACAGAAAGACTCCTTATGACCTGCTTACAAATCTCCGTGCTCCTCTCCACCGAACAGTACACTTACCAAACGAGATGATCAAAGAGCAATGACGACACTCATTCTACCCCTCTCTGTAGTATTGATTCATTCCATCTCACTCCTATCCCATCAGAAGAACTGATGTCTCTGAACATTTATTTTAAAATTTCCCCTAAGACATGATAATTCTTTTAACTCTGAGAAGGAACTACAAGCAAAATATGTAAGGTTTTTGAAAAAAGCCTGGTAGATTTTACAAAGCTGAAAGAATCCCCACTAGTCTTTCCCATGACCAATACATTCAGTTAAAAGTGTACTTTATAGCAATCTCTTTTTTTTTTAAATTGTTATCCAAAGTTTTTTCAAAATTGCCAAATATATATACTATAAAAAAAATGACTTAAAAAAAAAAAATGGGCTTCCCTGGTGGCGCAGTGGTTGAGAATCTGCCTGCCAATGCAGGGGACACGGGTTCGAGCCCTGGTCTGGGAAGATCCCACGTGCTGCGGAGCGACTGGGCCCGTGAGCCACAATTACTGAGCCTGCGCGTCTGGAGCCCGTGCTCCGCAACAAGAGAGGCCGTGATGGTGAGAGGCCCGCGCACCGCGATGAGGAGTGGCCCCCACTTGCTGCAACTAGAGAAAGCCCTCGCACATAAGCGAAGACCCAACACAGCCAAAAATAAATTAATTAATTAATTAAAAAAAAAAAAATAACACACAACTCTGGCTTTGGCAGAGGTATGCAATCCTGGCCACTCACTGTGGCCAAAACACTGCAGGACATGCCCGGTGTTCTCATGGTCTCTGGTAACTTCTGCTGGGAAAAGTGAAAAAAATGCCTAAAAGCCTGCCACATACTACTAGACTTTATGGTCATGACAATAACAGAAGTGAGGGAAAATAATTACCACAACAATAATGATACTAAGAAAGACAACATTAATAACTGCCAATATTAACTGAAGGCTGATTATGAGCCTTCTCATTGTTCTAGGCATGTATTAAATCATTTGATCCTCAAGCAACCCGTGAGGAAGGTACTATTATCATCCGCATTTAACAGATGAGGAAATTGAGGCAGAGAAGGGTTACGTAACTCAGGAGAGAGAAGAAAGCTGGGATGTTATAGACTATGATTAAGGCTATGACTGCTGGCTCCAAGGTCTATGTGAACCATTCTCAAGTGTTCCATTAATGAAACAATATCGGTGTCTACTTAGAGCAAGGCATTATTGAAAATGCTAAAAACTCAAATTATATCACTCTGAAAACCATGTGCATAAATGGGCATCACCTCATCACAGAACTCTATACATTTCATGAAGCTCTCTATTTTACAAAGCCAAAGGGATAAAGATTTTTAAACATCTAGAAAAGAGTCTTTTAATGTTGTCCATGTGCAAGAGAGATTGCAGACAGCTGTCAGTGGATGGTGAAGTGGAAAAGACTAGCCCATGTCATGGAAAAGGATTTCTGGTTCCAGTTCCTGCCTCTGTCCCTTTGAGCAACAACTTCTATAAGCTGTAACATGGGGACAATAGTAATTTACCTCTATTAGTTTAGGGTACAAAGGAGACAATGTGTATGGGGACACTTTGTAAACTGTGAAGGGATAAACAAGGCTGATCACCCTATAATCTGTTAGCTCTATTTTTGAAGTGGCACAGACAATAAAAGTTCATTTACTGAGGCTTTTTTTTTTTTTTGCTATAAAATATTTCAAGGTTATTTTATTATTATACCTCTCCTCTAAGGAATTAGGTTTTACATATAAATTTCCTTCCAGAGGGGAAAACCTGACCATGAGGCAACATAAACAGACCAACAAAGAGTGATGAGGAAAGGAAAAGAATTGCCACTGATCCAATTCAACAAAATTCCCCAGAACTTAAGGTATTTGCTTGGTTTCCCCAGGGACCCTATTCAACTGTGTGCAGGTGGGGGTCCCCAAGGATTGGGTGAGCACTAAATGCCTGCTCTGCCATCACCGGCAGCCTTGCTCTATAACCTTAGGGAAGAAGAGTCTGTGACAGAAGGAGGGGAAAGATGGGAGCCAGGAATGGTCCAGCCACTACTCCACCAATGCCCCGCTGCCCCCTGCTTTCAAAACCTGATGAGGGTCATCTACTCCAAAGGTCAAGGCCACATAACTCCAGGGAAGGTAACCCCATCCATTAGATTGTATATCCCTAAAGGGGAGAAACCATCTCCATTTCACACCTCCCTGAGGTACAGTTGTTTTAACATTCAGAGGAGACCTTGACCTTGAACAGAATCTCTTGTTGGCCTAACACAGACTGCCTTCTAGTGACAGAGCAATTATCTGGCAGGATACTATATACTTTGTGGCCATTGCTATCGACATTAATGTGTCATCTTCAACATCCAATGGGAATTCTATAGATTTCGCTAAATAGATACTAGAGATGAGACGTTGATTCCCTTTATGATTTTCCTTCTGCTAAATGAAGAATATTGATTACTGAAAGGGTTTTTTTTTTTCCCAAATGATACATACATTAAATCATTCCATGGGGTTAATTCTTTATAGAATCAGTGAAAAAGCATTTAAATGCTTTTTTTGTTTAAAAAAAGAAAAAACTACACCTAGTAGGTTCTTCCACACATCATTTTCTATCTTTTCAGCTGTTTTTCGATTACTATTTTATCTGGCACGTGAAAATGTCTTTTATGATACTTTATAAAAGGAAATTAATACTTAAAGAGTTCAGAAATAATGCCTTTAAAAGTAGAATATTTTTTGATAAATTCTGTATGCAGAATAAAGAGTTATTTCAAAGAAAAGGCAAGCTGCAACTGATGTCCAAAAAGCTGGGTGATCACCTTATAATGTGTTAGCAATGTTTTTGAAATGGTACTGACAGTAACAGTTCATTTACTGAAGCATTTAATTTTTTTTCCTATAAAATACTTCAAGGCTAACAAATTACAAAAGGGAGAAAGTAATTACTCTAGAATATAAACAGATGTATATTAAAAACACGCACCTCATTTGTATTAGAAAAATAATTCAAGCGTTGAGCACCTTTTTAAGAATCCTCCCATTTTGATGTTCCAGTTGAATGTTGTACCCAAAATAAAGGAAGTATTAGTGCCAGTGATTTTTCTGTCACTGATATGGGAACAATGAATTATTTGCATAACACATGTAAGATCCTAATAAAGCAAAAACATACTAATAGTAAGTAACTGCGAGCTTTCTCTATTTATCTTCATAGAAACATTAAGCGAAAGACAGGGAAACAATTATAATCATTTCAGAAAAAAGGGTGGTGGGAAGAAACTAACTGACAAAGTAAAATGTCAATGATGAGCAAAGAGTCCTCAATTTATTTAATCCTTTGATTATACCTACCGATCATTATGTGCCAAATACTGTGAGATGAATTTTAATCCCAACAACCCTATGAGTTAGGCACACTTTGCAGATAGGAAAACTGAGTCTCAGAAAGGTTCTGGTCTTGTGGGCAAGGTGTTACCATATGCCAGAGCCCAGATCTAAACACTTACGCTCTCCACACCTTTGGAGGGACACTTGCTATCAGATTCTACGGCAGCAGCTTCTGGCAGCTGGGAGGTACTGAGGTCACCATGCTGTCTGCCGAGCAGCTGTGCATGAGCAGCTGCCTCATTTCTGAACAACTGAGAAACATTCAGCTCCATCTGGAGCTGGGCCTCAGTCACCCTCTGCAACCTGGGCCCTCACCTGGGTTCCCCACCTCCTGCTCTGCGCAGGACACTTGGTCTCACATACCCTGCAGAGTCAGATGTCGAGAGTGAAGCAGCTTAAAATGTAATGAGTCTTGGTAAACTCTTGGCTTATTAGCCCACACACCAGTTCACATATGACTGGAATTCTTAAATCAGACTACCTGACAGCCAATTTTATTATCTTGCTCCGGTACACCTTCAGAACCTCGAGACAGCCAGATATACATCGCCCATTAATCTATTTGGTCAGTCAATGTGCAGCTTTCTACTCCTGTTGGTGCAGTTACCCCTGTTCAAGGTTTTCTTTGTGCTTTTGTGTCCTTTTTTATGTTTATTTTGTGTATAGAAGGGGAACAGAGATTTTCTTGTATTTTTGACATATTTAAATTCATCATTATTCTACAACTGAGACTTGAAGTCATTGATTTGAATTCCCACCTCTTTACGTCTCATGTAGTATCTTAAGCTGAATGTTAAAGATTCTTCCATAAGAAGTAAACGCTGACCACGACATGAGTTTAATTAACTTGGGACAGAAGAAAGGAATGGCAAGAATGGCTAATAGCTTAAAGTTAGATGTAAAATATACACATTCTTCCATAATGGGAGTATACGCTGCTCACTTGACTTTACTACAACTCTTCATGAAATCTCAAGCTAAAAATAATGGAAAGGAACTTCTTTATAGCATACCAACTAGTGCAAAGCTCCATTTCAAGGGTACAGAATAAAAAAAGCATTCTAGAATTTCCTTCTCATCTTCCATCCAGGAGGCTGAGGAGGAAAGCTCCCTTTGGGGTACAGGGTGAAACGCCTTGGCCTCTGTGAAGTGTCACCATCCAGCTCATCAGTCAGTCCTCCCGTGAGGACCAGGCATTCCAGGAAATTGGACAACTTGGTCTACGCAGCTTAAAGGATACACCTTTAAGTCCCTCTAGAATACTCCCCTCCTGAACCCCTACACCACTTACTGCCTATTTGGTAAGTCAACCCAATAGCCCCTCTTTGGCTCACGTATATCATAAACTGCCCTCTTCGTGGATGAACATCAGGTGTCCACACTATTCACAGTGTCTTATCCACCACCTTGGTTCTTCCCATACCAACTAGTCACAAGAACTGAATTTAAACCGTACTTACTACGTGCCAGGAACGGTGTCAACTGTCATTTGTATACTTTCTTTCTTAATCGTCACAAGAGTCCTGTTAGATTTTACCAAAAAAATAAACTCCACACAAGCTGTTTGGTGACAAAGTGTGAAGTAAAATTCACATTTTCTATCCTTCACCCTGGAACTCAGTTCCCTGGCCCACAACTGCCTTCTTAAATAAATTTCTCAAATCCCGTCGGTCTGCAGCAAGAAGAAGTTACCTGAACCAATGCCCTCATGAACCCAATTCATCACTCCACTTCACATTCCACTAATGAAAATCCACAGGAAGACGTTTTTTGATCAAAATTTTGATCTCACTCAGATCCCTTCAGCACATTTCATCTGCCCTAAATTATCCACTATGTGGGAGACTGTTCATATCAAGGTTGGAACACTTAGGCAGAAATTAAATGACTGCTTGAGCCCAAACCCCAAGGCCCCTGTCCCAAATCCCCCTCCTGTAACTGCCTACCATCTCTCTCCTTCATTACTCTCAGCATACCTGGAATTTTATGTCCCTTTGTATGGTTCTTTCTTTAATGCCTCCCCGCCCACTGAACTGTAAGCTACATCAGGGCAGCAGCCATGTCTGTTACCAGTCACACTTTGGCCCTGGTCCCTAGCACAGTGCCTGTATGTGGTAGGTACCCAGTAAATGTCTGTCAGATGAGAAGGAGTGAGAGAGGGAAGGATCGAGGCCAGGTGGAAAGCATCTTAGCATGAATCTGGACCAAGAATTAGGCAGCCGATGGTGAGGGCTGACAGGAATTCAGACACTGTGGTGCCAGGGGCAATGTGGTGAAAGTGAGTTTTGCTTCCTCACTTCTAAACGAGGACATTTGCCAACTGACATACACAGGAGAGAATTCAGCCCCGGTTAGTTGTGGCATTCTCCTCCATTCCCCCAGGACTTCTCTGTGTGTGCCGTGGTTCTCCTCCACACAATGGGGATTTTTTTTTTAAAAAAGCCTCTTTGTATTACTGATATGAAATATCTTTCTAAATAAGTAAAATAATAAATGACCTTTCTCAGACCTTCCTTTAAAGACAAAGTAGTTTTTATATTCAAAGTTTTGGTACTATTGTATATGTTTAGAAATATGTTCACTTTTGAGTAAATGAAATATTTGGCCTCTTATAAAAGCGATGTAAATAACAAGGCAGTCCAGCATAGTGGTTCACAGCATAGATTTACAATCCAAGAGACCTGGGTTCAAATAACTTAACTGAAATGTTAGGCAAGATAAAGCAAGAACTGAATTACAATCCAATGACAGTACCTACTCTATAGTGTTATTCAAAGGATTAAGTGATCAAATATGAAAGGTTTAGAATAGTGCCTGGCATATGGTAAATATAAATGCTTGCTATTAATATTTTGCAACAACAAAAAAATCTGAGCCCCAAAGAGCTTGAATGACTCACTCAAGTTTATACTGCAAGATTCAAAAACAAAGCTAAAACTCAGGTCTGATTTCCCATCCTTGACTCCATCAGGCCATGACAGATGCATTATGTTTTAAAAAAAAACAAAACAGAACAAACGTAGCTGTTTGTTTACAGGCAGGCCATTTTTCCTTCTCCTTTTCTTTGAATTTTCCACTGAGCAAATAATTTCCTGGCTTTCAGGAAACAGTAATTGTTAAATGCTTACTACCTGATTATATTCATTAAAGATTTCCAAATAGTCCCGAGTCTAGCAAAGTAGAAATCATACCATGATTATATTATTACAGAGTTGAGGGAAGAGAATCTATTTCTCTTCCAAAACTTCTATGAGAGTCAATATAATTCCCATTATACTTTCCCTGCTATTTTATTATCCCTTTCTTCATGAGAGGTTCAGATTTGAAGCTGTTCTAAGAAAAAGGATAGGAGTGGAAAGAGATTTAAATTACTCTTTGTCCACATTAAGTCCAAAGCTTTAGCAGATAAGGGCAAAGGGAAGGTTAAGTCACAATGGTCAAATGCTGTGACCTAGTTATGTCTTGGCTTATTTTCTCATCCTTTCATTAAGGAGAATTAGCCAATTTAGACTCAGTTATTATGCAACCATGAAAGCGATATATGTTTAAATGTATAGCTTTCCCTTGATGTCATTACTAACTAAATGGGAATTATTTATGGAGCTGAAGAATCTAGGCTGAATCTAACAAAAGAGAACAAAAGAAAGTTAGTTTCTATGAGGTTTTTTTACTTTAATATTCAAGCAAAACAATTGGACGTAGACATGAAGAGAATTCTACAGCCAGGTGGGTGCTAAGATGACAGAATGGCAAGAAGAGATGTTAGACATAAACTTACCGTTTGAAGAAATGACACAGAAAGAGGTTTAGTAAATCACTGGGAGAGTGAATTGGTCATGGTGGGGTCAGAAGCCCAGCCTCCCAAGGCAGTACTTCTTCCCCTCCCCGAAGGCCTCTCCCAACACTCATCACCTTTGCCGCCATGCTCAGTCCCATTTCCTGCAAAACCCTTCTTCACAGTGACTTCTGCTGTCTGGGAATGTTTATTTCCTGATCATTCACCGGGACTCTTCTTCTTAAGCCATCATTTAACTCTCTCCCCTATGCCTATTTCACCAAAATGAAAAAAAACATATACATTTCTTGAGGATGTCTTATTTATTTGTAACCCTCTTGGGAGGCAGTACAGTGGTAGCCCCATAATGATCAGTGAGCATTTACTGACAGAACAACATGACGGAATGAATTCTTCTTGGCAATAATGACATTTGGATAGAACACTCTCTAAAGAACCCCCTCATAATTTCTCTCCCACAATATACTTCATGACAGAATGCTAACTTTAAATTAAACAAAGACAAGATTATATCTGTTTAAGTTCACTTCACTACACGAAGTATTAAGTAATATGCACAACCCAAAGAATATTTATATTTCCTCTGAAGGAAAATACGGTCTCAAATAGAACTGTTTTAAAGGTCATTCATGACACCTCTGGAAGGAGCCCTCCTGCAGCCATCCTGGTGCTAGGAGTGAAATTACTGAAAGAAAACAGAATTGTACCACATTGCAAAGATAAATATTGAAATATATATTGATGCCTCTGGAAGAGCAATTATCCTTTAGGGAGTTTATTTGCTTTTAAAAAAAATACTTCTTTCTGAATGCTTTTTCCCCCCAAATCTGAGAACATGAATATACTTTGAAACAAGGATTGTGCATATATATTGCTTTGCTTAACATGTGTTCTGAAATTGACTAAAGGAACAGGCTTGCTGTGAGGATAATATATTCATATCGGATCCTATATCAAACATGTTACTGTAAAAACATGTCGGTATTCTAAGAGTATTAGGGTAGTTATATAAAACTAGATACTCTATTTTCTCAAATGCTCTAGTACTGAAGACGCAAGTATCTTGTGCTGAAAGTTTATTTCTAAAACGTTGCTTTTACATCGAAAAGCTAAAGAATGAATTACTTTTAACTTCCAATTTTACATAATGCTTATCAGCCAATATACGAAGATTTTCATTTTTTACTTAACATATAGTCATTGGCTATGCTATTAAAGGCAAAGGGCCAATTAAAGCTTTTCAAATAATGTAAAGTGGAGAGGGGCAGGGGGAAGAAATGATGATCTGATTCCTTAAACAAGGTAACTAGGTAACTGATGGAATTTCCTCTTCTGTTTAGGTCATGTGTAGTACAATATTGCATTTATAAGCAAAATATGACCAAAGTATATTTCTTATATATTTTTGGTCTTCTCCTTGGTGCCTGGCTTACACCTCTCCAAACGCTTGGAATTTACTCAGTGTTGAGAGTGATAAAAGGTGTCCTTTGTTATGTTAACGAGATAGCTTTGGAAAGCCCCTAAGGATGGGGGCTAGTTGCCAGTGTAGCCGACCCTGTGAATACAAGGCTGGAACTCTCAGTCCCACCCCCTGACTTCTGGAGAGGGGCTGAAGATTCTGAGTTCAATCACCAGAAGCCAATGATTTCAACAATTACGCCTATGTAATGAAACCTCCATAAAACCCTAAAGGATGGGGTTCAGATATCTTCTGGGTTGGTGACACGTGGAGATTTGGAGGAAAGTGGCATGCTTAGAGAAGCATGGAAGCTCCGGGCCCTTTCCCCATACCTGCCCTATGCATCTCTCCCATCTGGCTGTTCCTGAGTTATATCCTCTTATAACAAACCAGTGATCTAGTAAGTAAAATGTTTCTCTGAGTTCTGTGACCTGCTCTAGCACTAATCAGACCCAAGGAGGGGGTCAAAAAACCCTCTGATTTATAGCCAGGCAGTCAGAAGTACATGTGGCCGGGGATCGGGGCGGCCCGGTGCCCGTCTTGTGGCACCGAGCCCTTTACTTGTGGAATCTGATGCTGTCCCTGCGTAGTGTCAGCACTGAGTTGAACTGCAGGACGCCCAGCTAGTCTCTGAGAATTGTTTGTTGGTTTGGGAAACCACCCACCTCCACACGTTAGAAGTGGATCCAGGAACCCAACCATAAAGAGCAGGTGAATTTGGCTCTTTGTGTAAAAAGATACGTGAAAATACCCTGATCAAACAGTCACCCCTTTAATAGTACCCACCTGCCCTTCTTCCCACTCAACTACTTGAGCCATCTCCCACCTACTGTTTTGAAGGGGGCTCACCTTTGGACCACAAATGTAAGTCAGGCTATTTTTTTTTTATATACATTCTAGTTTCACGTATGCTACGACCTAGATGGGTGACAGGGATGTCTGGCTTAATATCAGAATTATATTTATAATTATCTTTATAATAATATTATAATTATATATGTCAGAATTGTATTTATAATAATAAGTAATTATATATATATTATAATTATATATCAGAATTATATTTATAATAATATCAGAATTATATTTAATATAATATCAGAACTCTTTAATATCAGAATTCTCTTCTGTCAAAACAGGAGTTGGCTTAGATTGGGCTCCTCGCCTTGTCCCAGTCCCAAACACCTCCATGTAACACTGTAGGGACAGACTTCATCCACTGTAACAGCTGTTGCTTAGACAAGGCCTGGGGTGAGGCGCCCTGAGGTCAGAATCCTAAAGGTGAGGCACTAAAGGGACCCCTGCAGGTCAAGCTCTAGGGATCCTTGTGGGGCTGCAGTTCTGTGTGGAAGTGCTACCTCTACATCAGGTTTCTAAAGACTGTGCTCTTTTTTCAACCAACAGGGAGTAACTGCTTTAAACACTGATGAGGAATTAACTGTCAATTAACTACTCCTATGAAGAACAGGTGAAGCATTAGCAGACATGCTGTATAAGGGATATCATTCCTTTTCACGCCTCGGGGTTCCCCAGACTCTACCTTTTCAGGCCAGATAACCAAACTAAGCATCCCTGGGCCACCTCATTGCCCTGGAAAACTGCAACGTGCCTTACCTTTCCTGCTAAAATGCCTTCTCTGCGTTACTATTCAAAGGCATGAATTTGGTCTTTAGAGGGTCATTAATAAGAAATAGCCATAAAATAAAATTTACAGGGCTTCCCCGGTGGCGCAGTGGTTAAGAATCCACCTGCCAACGCAGGGGACACAGGTTCGAGCCCTGGTCCGGGAAGATCCCACATGCCGCGGAGCAACTAAGCCCGTGCACCACAACTACTGAGCCTGCGCTCTAGAGCCCGTGAGCCACAACTACTGAGTCTGCGTGCCACAACTACTGAAACCTGTGCGCCTAGAGCCCGTGCTCCGCAACAAGAGAAGCCACTGCAGTGAGAAGCACCATGACAAAGAGTAGACCCTGCTCGCCGCGACTAGAGACAACCCGCGCGCAGCAACGAAAACCCAACGCGGCCAAAAAAAAAAGAACAAAATAAATTTAAAAAAAATACAAGTTACAAAACTCAAAGTAAACTCAGCTATCCTACCTGGTCCCATTTATATTAAGAACCACGTGACAAACATCTTTTGGTCATGAGAAAATGACAACTATATAAACAATCAGGTCTCTGTTTTCTCATAGCCACAAGGACAGTAAAAGCCAAATTTAATGCTTACATAGATATCCTGGATTCTTCTACTAAATTCTCCCTAAAATATTCTCACCTAAATTTCTGACCTCTTTTATAATCTTTATTTTAACTGACTTTTTAAAAAGATGTTATCTTTTTCATCTATGGCTTCAAAACATACTTGGAAATAAGTGAAGATATATATATTCCAATACCTCAGCCAGTCCTCTCTCCTGCGGGCCAGAAAAGTGGCAAAGCGCAACACATGGATCCCAGGGCAGCGTGGACCACACAGCCTCCTTCCCACCCAGGTCGGTGCATCCTGCCACATGCCACCTGTGGCCTGGCCACTGGTGAGAGAAGGTTTCCCCACGTCAGGAAACAGACATGTGGATTCACTGCTGAATTTCCTTAACCACACGGGAGCTTCAGACCCACCTCTACTCAGCTAGGAGTTCTGTTAGAGCTCAGCAATGTTGGTTTTTGATCTCTTGACAAAATAAATGATGTAGTAATTCATTACTGACAGGGCAAAAAATTTTGCCACAATGTTTACAAGCTCTAATAAATTATGGATAATTTACCAAATTACTACCAGGGAAAAGAAGCCCACCTTTTTTTTTTTTTTTTTAGCCCACCTTTTTAGATTTTCATTTATCATTCTAACTCCTTCCTCCCACCCTTTCTGTCTCTCTCACTTGTCTTTCTCTCCCCGTCTCTCCCCCACTGCCCACTCCCTCTCCGTCTCTTTGTTTCTGTTTATCTCTCTCTCACACAGACACATATTTCCATAATAGATTTTGGCTTGAAATCAAAATTGGAATATAGTACAATTGGTATACTCTACCCTGTCCCATGGCTAATAAAACACTGGAATTAGACAAAGTAATGAATGGATTCTGTAGGAAGTAAATGATCATGATTTAAAAAAAAAAAAAACACTGCCAACTCCATAGTGGACTCACCAGACCACAGTAACAACCTTTGTTGAGTACACACTGTGTGGAAGACTGACTCCTCCATCAAGAAATTCTTAATCTAGTGCAAGAAATAAAAAAAAGAAGAGTTCCCCTTTATTTTTTATGTTTTGGTTTGGCAAAAATATACTGGCATATGGCCTTATAAAGCCGAATTATTCTTAGCATCCAGATAATTTCTTGTGGTAATAATGGGAAATTATACTCATAATGTAATATTTATATTGGAAGAACTAGCATTAAATTACTGGGCTGACTGTTTGTGTTGTAAAATGTGAGGGGAAAGGCCTCATTTTCAGTGGATTCACAAACCAACATGAAAGTCAGTGGGATATGAAAATAATCACCCTCTGGCTCTACAACCATACAATGATGTCATGAGATGGATGCAAATGTTTTCTTAAAGATGAACCCAACTCTTTGTGAAAAATACCAGATTCCAACTTCTTTAGAGGATCAGAACTTAATGAACAATTCATGCCCTTTGATGATAAAATCTTTTAAAGACAGATCGCTCTTATTTTCTATTTTTGAACAGGTCCACACTAAGATCTCATCCCCACCTCCCTATCTGAAGTTAAGTCTGACTTTTTCCAAACACCAGCCTCCCCTGTCCAGCCTTAAAAGGTGGATGTCACCCTCTGCTCCTTCTGTGCCCCTCTTGTGGCCAGATGCCTTCTCTTCCAAGTCTTGGGACACCTACTTTCTTCTCCTTGCCCAGAGTCTACTTGTATCCAAACCCACATCCTCTTTCTTACACTATTGTGGCAGCCTCCTAACCAGGCTTTTTACGTCTAACCTCTCCCTACACGATGACTCTTCCTAAAGCACCGTTCTCAAAACACCACAGTCCTGCTCAAAAGTCATCAGAACTTCCAACTACATTCCTGGTACAAACAATTGCTCAGGTTGTTGTTGGAGGACTTCCTCAATGAGCTGCTGTTGACGTCCGCGATGCCCCAGGCAGGGCCTCTCAACTACTGTGCTCCAAAAGGGTTACATGTAGGAGAGGGGGTGGGGCAGGGGCTGGGAGGCCTGTCCTGGGCTGGAGAGGGATACTTTGCAGCACCTGCTGCTTCCTAGACTTGAGCTGGATCTGTTTACCCAAGTGGCCTGTATAAATTATTTTCCGGAAGATGCTCCAGGCAAAGTAGCCTGACAAATTACTGTTAAAGGCAGACCTACCTTCTTGTCTCTCTCTGTCTTGGCTCTTAACCTTACCACCACCACCCCCCCCATTCTGCATTTCAAGGTCCTAACACTTTATACCCACCTCTGCTAAGAAACCCTCCCTGACCTCCCCCATCACATGACTTCT
The DNA here is from genome assembly GCF_965194825.1 of Balaenoptera physalus. Taxonomy (NCBI): domain Eukaryota; kingdom Metazoa; phylum Chordata; class Mammalia; order Artiodactyla; family Balaenopteridae; genus Balaenoptera; species Balaenoptera physalus. The sequence goes on along the minus strand of NC_138890.1, from coordinate 90,041,235 downwards.
TCCCCTTCCTTTAAAGCCTAACAGCATGTGCTATATACTTGATGGTATTTGTGATAATAGTCCTGCTATTAACAAATGATGGTCTACTTGCCCTTTTCCCATTATTAGGATACCAACTGCATTGTTGTCCCAAAAGCACCTAACTCATACTGTAGGGACCCAGTGAATGTCTGTCAATTGTCACACTGCTGAAGAAAAGATGGTTAAAACCACAGTTAGGATACTCTTATTTGCTTTGATTAGTTTTCTGATCTGATACTCTTCATCAGACAATAGTTCAATTAAGTCTCCTAACAGTTCCATAAGCAATGATCCCAGCAGGTAGGACCTTTCGCCCTGATCCTCATCCCCTTCTGGTTTTCCTGAGGGCTCTTTCTTTTTCAGGTTTAGGATTATTAATGTGCTAAGGATACACAATAATAAATGTCTAGCATTAATTTACTATCACTCTCTGATCTATGAAATCTTCAGCTGGAGGGCTGCCATAAATGTTGACCGTAAGGACTGAGCGTGAAAAGCCGCAATTCTCCACTCTTAGTCATCTTCCCAAGAAACCACACACCCCTTAGCATGTGTGCTTGGCCAGTAGTTAAATTGTAGGTGACCTTTTCAGGGATTTGGTGCTAGAAGATGGAAAACTGGAACTGTTCTGGCAAACGTGAAGACAAATAATATGCTCTCATTCCAGCAGAAAGCCACAAAGAAAGTCCACACTGGAACTAATTGGCACCAACCAGGAAGTGTGATACAATACTCTCTCTTCCACTGAAAACCTTCTGTGGTTTCAGGGTGAGGACGAAGAGAATGAAGAAAAATAAACACAATATGAAATTGAAACCACACCAGGAACAAAAAATATGAACTGCAAGACCACAAAGTAGTATTTTTATGGGTAACTTTCAATTTTATCAAGATAGAGTCAGGAAAATAGTACGCATAGCTATGTTATGTGACTTAAATGCCAAGTTTTCATTTTGTTTTTACATTAATATTAGGACTTCTCATATTTCATCTCTGTTTATGTTTACATAAATTACATTTATATCAAATCCAGATTTGGAGCAACTCAGAATAAATACTTGGGTAATTCTTGTTAATATTTTCATAGGAGTTCAACTTTTGATTTTTAATATTTCTCTGGAAGATAATGCCTGCGTGTATAAATTTAATTCAATCACATTACTATATTGCTATATTATGTTTTTATCATTTTCACAAGAAAACTTGCTGTATCTAATATATACTTTATGTCCGTTTAGAAACATGTATTTTTTTCAACTAATAGAAGCTGAATAATGCTAGGTATATCCAACACAAAAAAACAAGGGAACTTTTCCCTCTGTCACATTCTTTTCTAAGTGTTAAAGGGGGCATAACTTTTCTTAAAACTTAGGGGTTAAATGATTAAAGTTCTGTAAATCACAAAATAAGTGGGTGACATCAAAAGAAATAAGAGCAGAATCAATCAACTTTCAACTGTAAGAAAGAAGAGGGAGGCGAAAAGGTTAATTTTACGTGAGGCTAGATAATTTTCATTTAATCGCTGTTTCATTCAGTGTCTAAAAACACTGTTTGGGAATATCCTTTTGTCATATGTACAGAAGGGCTTTGCTATTGTCCCTCAGGAAGGCTGACAGCTGGCCCTGCACTTTGACCTCTGACCCTGCCTCAGCAGGGGGCTCATTGATATTCCCAGAAGCTTCTCTCAATGGAAGAAGATCATTTAAAAAAAGAAAACCCCACCTCAAGGGCTGGTGGTCCTTCCACTCTCACCCTCTGCTCCTGCCCCCCTGAGTGGTGGCACGCAGGTCCAGTCAAGCCCATCAATTCCTGGGCCTTCATAAACTCACCATTTTTCATGTATATTTGATGGGTCCTTTCCCTCTTATTCAAAGTGGCTTTCACAGTCATGTTAGTGGGCGAGAGCCTTCTATTCTGGACTTACATTTGATTAATTTGTGGTATTCATGTGTCTAATTCTCTACACACAAAGGGAATGAACTAGCTTGGACTCCATCGACAAGCCATTTCTGCCAGGAAAGTGCAAACGTAAAGGGAAAGGCTGTGTCAGTGGAGACGGTTTCCAGCTTGCTAAAAGCAGCTTGGAATACAGCACAACAAAACAGTCCAGCTTAAAAAAACAAAAGGCAGCTATCATCTCCAATGCTTTTGTTAATGATATTTCAAAACACGTAAGCAAATTCCTAAATGCTGCATTCCGTGTCACGCATATGTACATCTCTACAAGAGGGAGCGCCTGAAATTACTGCAGCTTTACAGACATCACACACATACAAAAAGAGACTCCTGGCTTCCTTTCAAATCCCATCAGTCAACTTTTATCAACCCAAGGGGAAGCAGAAGATGATAAACACTGCCTGCAATATCGTTTGAGTTTTAAGCTTTGGGTCTTTTAAAACAGTTATGTTTACAAAAGTGTGAATACTTTTAAGGAACAGAATATTGATCAAATTCCTCATTTTTAGTACACAATGAATGCCTCCAAATATGTCCCTAAATGCAATGTTTTATGAGTCCCATAATTATCTTTGCTAATCCTTAAAGAATGATAAGGGCCAAAAATTTACTGTCCTCAATAACCTTCTTACTACAGTTTCCCTTTTTAAGTTCTCATTTGAATTCGGTAAGTTAGTATTTACTTTAAAAAACCCACAAAATTCTATTCAACAACTACTTGAACTTTTACAAACGGTTGAAAAGAACGTAAAGCTAGATATGAATAATTTGAAGTCAACAGAATAAGAAAGAGCTGTCATATGTGTAGCACAGTCTTCTATGTGTCCTTTAATAAAAAGCAGGACTCTGGTCATTCCATGATGTCACTGATATTCTGTACAAAATAAAGTCCCCACAGACCAAATTCCACTTCCTTTCTATATTGCCAAAGATGAAATAAATCTTCAAAATGCAGGGGAGAAAATAATGTATATGAGTTCTTCAAGAATATATGAGGGAGCCTGCAGGGAATAATGTTAAAAAGATAAAATAAAAAACAACCCTGGCTTCCACTTTTGCTGATTTTACTCCCATGACCTTGGGCTTACCCTCCTGTGAGAAGTGGAATGTATGTGTGCACATGTGTGTGCACTATACTCAGGCCCTGGTGCCTGAACCAGTCATCTGTCTACTCTGGAAAGGGGGAAGAATACCACGCCAGGTAAATGGAATCTGAGACAAAGCGCTCTCCCCACACCTGCCCCGGGGCCGAGATGCCTGAAACCAAGACACACAGGCTCCCAAGAAAGGACAAAGGACAGACATTCCCGCACAGTTGTGACAGCATTCTCTCTGATCTCACAAGGGTAACAGGACTGTTAACCTTCCAATACCAATAACCAGGTTTCCTGAAGAATATGGAAAGGGAAAACCTAGGCTGAGGTCTATGTGGCATCTCTAGGCTGCACTAGGAAATTAAGGGGTGTGGTACTGAGCACTGAAGTGTGAGCTCCTGGGCGAGGCAGCCTGTGGTCTGGAATGGAGAGTGTGTTTCCAATATTTACGTTCAAGTTTTATACCAACATACATACACCCCTCTGCCTGTGTACATATATACCTGTGGATCTCAGGTAGATATGGGGGGCAGGGCGGAGAAGGGAGAAAGGGAGCTGAGAGACAGCTGGACTGGGGGATCCTGCAAGGTACTGCCGAGGGGACGCACTGAAGCAGGTGCGTGAAAGGAAGGAATGGTTAAATAATGCCCACAAGCAGCACTGTGGTGAGAGAACAGGCAGAGGATAAAAACTGAGCAAAGAAGGAAACCACAGAGCACCCAACAGCTGCGGTCCTTAACTGCCTCAACTCAGGGATGCAATTACTCCTGCTTCCATCACTCATCTTCAGGCTCGGGTCCAGAACGTGCCGAAGCTCCTCTGAGCAAGGTCCTCCTGGATGGAGGACATACCAATAGCTGTGGCACCGGAAAGAATCAGAAGTGCCAACATAAAACTTAACAATTCGTTAGTTGTTTGAGCTTTGTAGTGAAATCAACTACTTGAAAAAATAGGTTTTCAAAAACTTGATAATATAGAGTATATCCTGTATGTAAAATAATAAAACTTCAGTTCTGTAAAATTATTACAAGCCCTCTCCATATTTTTACAAATCCATCTCAGTTTCCAGATTCAGCAGCAGATCTATGATGGGAACTGGTTCTCAAAGACCTTAGAAGGGACAATTTCAGGACAGCCCAAAGTATAACTTTTCATAAATATCACTAGTTTCTCCCACCCTGATTCTTTTTAGCCTGGAAACCACATCTTTTCTCTGAGCTTATAAATAAACACATGCAGATATACACAAAACGTAAGCAGCATGATTTGTGTGTGTGTATATATATGTATATGTAAAATTAAATACATATGTGTGTACACACACACACGTGTTTATATATAATTAAATCTATACTTAGCGTATTAACTCCAAGATGGGCATAAAGACACTTACGATGGTGCTCATACTAGTCAGAACAGAAGCCAACCCTGGAGAACTTAAGCAGAAATCGTATTTCCTAAAAGAGAATCAAGACTGTCACAAAATCTCCTGGAAGATTAGAACGAAATGGACGCAAACTGAAGGATGCAGCCACCGGAGTTAAGAGTCCTGGCCATGCTTGGTCACTCTCCGCTGGCCTTTTAGATTCAAGACCCCCCTGCCACTCGATCCCCAATCAGCAGACACTGGAGACCACTGCCAATGGAGGGGGCTCTAAAGGACCCATGATTCTCTATGTCCCTCCCTCTGGACTCCAAGTTGTGGGCAGAGACCTTAGATTGGTGAGTTTAGGCCACGTGCCTGTGCCAGAGCTGCTAGAGATCCCAGGAAACAAGAATCTGGCCTCTGGGGCTTTCCGTACTGGAGGTGAACCCTCACCTCCCCACAAGTGTGTCACAATGGTAGATGTTCAAGCCTGCCAGGAAAGGCCTTAAAGATGCTAGCCACCTCCAAAAAAGTGACAGCTGTACTCTCAGACACTTGTACACTGGGAAGCAATTATACCCCACTGTTTTTCAAGTATTAAATTTATTAACAGAGAGCCTTACAGATTAAAAAAATACAGAACCAGAGGAAATGGTCTCCTAGAAAAGAACAGCGAACTATTAAATTCCTCTCCCTAGGCCAAGTATATACTAATTTTTACTTGAATTCAAACATTAGAAGATCTTTGACAGGAGAAAAACTAGGACAGAATTATCTGGACTTTTGCCCTAACCCCAGAAATTGACATAGCATAACCAAGGCCTACTTAAAAGCTGGTTGTATCTGTTTAACACCAAACTCTGAGCAGAGAGCTACCTCCTAATGGTGAAAGAAGCTGTTTCCACATTTGGAGAGGCAAGGCCCACAAAGGAAGGGCCTTTAATTTCTAGTAATTACCCTGGTACCTTAAAGTTGGTAATTACGTAGAGAACCATGCCCTGAGCTGGCCTTCAGTTTGTTCCAAACCCAGTGCGTGTAATTAGCCTTGATTAATATCCCACATTTCACATCAACAGAAACAGTGAATCCAAATGGTCCCCACATTCTGCTGCCTCAGGAAACCTCACTGTTCGAATTCTGTACCTTTATCGAGGGAACACACTGAACAAATGGGATCAAATGATGCCTTGGCACCCACCTTGGTCTAACTATTCAGAGGGAAGCAGCAATGCCTTTCATGTAATCATCTTAATCCCCTGTATCAACTAATTAATACACAGAGAAAGCTTTTACTTGCATGTGAGCAATTATAGCAAGTTCCTGGTCGGTGTCCAAATATAATTCATGGCCAATGAGGCTCCGGGAAGGACAGCTTCTAAAGATGCCTTTAAAAATGCAAAAGGGTTTTAGGGGGGCAGGAATGAAACAATTTTGTTAATAGTAGGAAGAGAGGACAAAAAATAAATGTCAGTTTCTCCAAAAATCTTTTTAATTTCAGAACTCTATTTTGCACATGACTTGCTTAAACAGGTCCATTTATGTGAGCGAAGTAAGACCCAAGAGATAGCAAAGAGCTTTGATTCTATGTCCTTATACAGCTGAAATGCCACAGAGTTACTTACAAAGGGCTTGAAAACAAAGAAAACTGATGCCCTTAACTAACTAGCTTCTGCTAAAAATAAACCCAACTAGTCTCACTGAACACAGACTTCTGAAAGACAACTAAGATGTGAGCTCAGTGATTTCACATTCCTCCCAGGGAGGGGTGGGTACCTGTTGCACAGGCCCCCACCCCCACCCCCCACCCCCACCCCTGCCCAGTGCAGAAGACTGCACATCAGTATTTGCAGCTGCCTGAGAACTGATCCAAGAATTGGGAGCATGGGGTGGCAGGGTTTGGGGAGCTGTGAGCAAGTGCGGGGGAGAGCCTGCACAAAAGGACATCTGAAGCATCGGCACCTGCTCTGGGGCTCCTGCTCTCCAGTTTGCCCAGACAGAGTGGGAATCGCTCCAGCGTCGGGGCAGCTTGCAATCCAACGTGGGGCAGAGGGCACAGGAACCTAGTGGCTCAGGCATTCAAGGAAAGGCTGTCAGTCATGAAGCACCACATTGTGGCAACAAGCCCCGGGTGTGCCCGTGAACTCTCCCTGCACAGATGGCTCGCTGTCTAGGGAAAGCATTACCCAGCACAGCCCAGTCGACAAGTACACTGAATCCAAGTTTCAAGAAACAAAACGTTTCCTCACATCACCCCCTCCCACCAGACGATGCTGAAGCTGCTTAAAAATTGCCAAGAGTTATCCTCTTTTTTTTTTTTTTTTCCTTAAAGAATAAAATGCTAATCACATAGGTTTGGGCTCTCTGAATTAAATACTGTACTGAGCCACCCTGGGAACCAGACGGTATCCTCCCAGCTACAAGGCTAAAGAATGAGCAATCACCAGCCCGTGGAATTTTCATGATCCAATTTCCCCACCTTCCCGCAGCATACCCACTGGCAGGAACCAAAGGGCTGTCACCCTGATGAGAGAAAACAAAGCTGGGCACTGCGTTATGAAACAGGTTTTTCCTTTCCCATAGACACTGCTTTATGGCTAGGTCATGTAAAACAGCAAAATGCTCAATGAACACACGCGGTCCTGTTCCCTGCAGGTTATGGTGCCCTTCAACTTGACCTGAGATACAGGGACAGGAAAGAAAACCACTCTCCAATTTCTAAGTGAAAGGTGACCAAACGGCAGCTATGGCAAAGCAGAGCCTACTGTTAACAACAGAAAAGAAACTGAAAACAGCAATGTGGACAGCACAGTCATACAGGTGTGGGCCGGGACCTGAGAGGGCAAAATAAAATGCTTCTGGGGTCAGATCTGGAGCCAAAATTGACTAAAAAGGACAGACTGGCAGAAAACGTGATTTGAGTTGCTCTGGCACTGAGAAACCTGTTCTTATCTGGCAAGGGCACCCCCTGCTGGCCGCGGCACTGAACTCCGTCTCTTGGTCCAGCTCCAGGCAGCCAGCAGATCTCTTTGGATAAGGCCCGGAAGGGGCAAAGAGCTCTGGCAGAGCAAGTCCCTTGTAAAGCACACAATGGGAGCCAAAGGTCCCGTCCTAGCACAGCCACCGCCCAAAGCCATAATCTTTGTCCAGTCACGGTTCTCTGCAGTCAGATAAATTCCAAGCTGGCTGAAAAGAATGAATTCGACCCTGATTGCTGTTTTGCCTGTGAGAAGTTTAGAAAGTTGGGGAGGAGAGGGAGGGACACAAAAGAGGTCCCACTATAAAAAGATTCTTAAGACACTCACATGTAACAGTGCTTGATCACTGGAGGAAATCCTGACTACCCTTTTAAAGGCAAGAGTTTATTATGACATTCTTAATGGTAATCATTTAAATCCCAAGGATAGGACACTGCAGCACTGGATTAAAACACATTCAAACATTAGAGCAGAACTTAGTGTCAACAAAACATAAGACTAAAATCAGTTTTTGCATTCCCATTGTTTCTCTTGTACATGATGCTACTATACACACAGATATTTTCATGTTTCTCCCAAGTTTTCAATCCTTTTCATCTAAATCTGTTTTTTTTTTCATTTCTTTCACCGTTGGGCTCTTACAAAATCATCCTGATGTTTTGTAATATCAGCTCACTGTTCCTTACAATGATTCCCCTCAGAATCATAGCATTCAATGTCTTTGGCAGAAAATCCTATGTAACACGGGCTTGTGTGTAAGCACATTCCCACCATCATCAATTGGGAATGCTTACTTAAGGAAAACTGCCAAGACATTCAGCTAGGCTCCATCCGCTCTGACAAGCAAAGAGAAACCTGTTTGTGAAGGCCGGGTGGGTCTCTCCCCTACTGGCACAAATGTCATACTTGTGTTATCTTCAGCTCACGTTATCTGCCCTTAGTGCCAGTGAGTTCAGCAGTTCAGGCTGAACTTGGCTTCTCCCTGGGACCTCAATCTCATGTCTGTTCCCAGCTCTCAACTTCAAACACAGGGGAGACAGAAGGCAAGGCATCTAGGCGTGAGCAGAGAAATATAATGGGCAAAACAAACATGTTTCATCTCCTTTGGGTCATTTGGTCTGGTTTTCATTTTCTGGTTTACATATGAAATCAGGGGGTAAGAAGTGCCAGTGGAATTACAGGCCCGAAGGACAAATGCTCTCATTTGAGAATTTAAAAGGAATTTCTAAAAGCTGGAAATCTCAGTGCTTGTTCTTTATTTAATCATCTTTGCTGAAAATTTTAGATTTCATTTCTTCATGTTCCTTATGCAACCAAAAGACAGTCCAGGTAAAAAGAGGGTTTGCCATCATTCTTTTAATTATTTTCTCAATGAACATTTACTGAAGGTTAGACTTTTTTTTGCCAAAATATCCTACGTGGACAATATATAATACAACAGTGGCTTTTATTCACCACTTCTTTTAGCTTGTACTACAGATGTCTATCCCTGGGAATAACATGATTATTTGGGCTTCCATGCTGTGGTTTGGAGAGTTCAACCTTTACCTATCAAAAGGTCTGAAATTGAGTGTGTGGGTCTATTTTTATTTATAAGAGAGGAGAGCAGAACAATTTTAGAATTAGCAAAATCAATCGGTACTGGTTTGGGGAATAAGCTTCTGCTTTGAATAGAGTTGTCAAGAAACTCACAATCTGTTTGGCCCTGTGTCCACAGGAGGCTAAAGGTTTCATAATCAAAAAGTAAGGGATTTTTATTCTTTGCCACTCCAATAGCAGGCGCCTCATAAGACTTGAGGTGATTTTACCTGTTCTATTATATCCTAAAGCACAAAAAAGCACACCTATATTTATACTCACATGCACATATGTGCAAAATAATCTATAAGAAAAACAGAATCTTAGGCTCACTATTGCTTTATTTCAAGTGTGGGGATAAGCATGATAGCTATCGACTGTCCTTCTTATTGAATTTAAGACACAGTCAACTTTTCTTCAATAAGAACAGGTGGAAAAGAGTTGCTCGGAAGAACTCTGCAGATTTTTACTCGTGGCTTCAAACGTCACTAGATGGTAAGCGACACGGAAGTATGAGGAAAAGTCCTTCAAGAATCAAAACCTCGTTTTTGGACACTAAGTGTCTTTCTCTCATATTGTAACAATACTAAGACCCACCCCCTTGCAAAAAAAAAAATCAATAAATAAGCTCTGACTGATACCAAACTCCTTTAGATTAAGCTCAATATGTCATTAATATGAAAAGAATTTGACAGTTTACATAAGGGATGTGACCTGGTGCCAACAACCCCTGGCTCCTCCATTCTCCAGATGGTAGCAGATTAGTAGGCAGGCTTTATTCTCATAAGAAGATTTTTTTCTCCCCATGGAAAAACTATAAAGGCCAATTCTGTTCCAAACTTCAAGTCTCCTTCACAAATGTCTACTCAATTCTGGGCCTTAACTAATGCCTATTAAAAGAAGCCCCTGGGCTTGAAGCTGTGCAAGGGGGAAAAAAAGACTAAGGCAAACTTAACTCTAATGCCTGCCTTTAAAAGCTCTATTGACAGAAACAGTGGGGAGAGTTTGAACTAATGTTAACTTAAAGAAAAAGGCTGGTGAGATTCAATTGTGGATGTGAAGGCTTGCTTGAGTTTGATCTTGACGGGGCTTAAGATAAGGGAGATAAAAACCTAAGCCTACTTACATATTAAAAAATGCAGTTGTGCTAAATTCACTACATACCACTGTTCTCAATTTGATTTATGCCCATCATCACCAAAGACGCTGAAGGACATCCCTGTCTAATATGGTAAAAAGCCACAGCAGAGGGCACTAGCTCTGCTTTGCTAATGCTAACATGAAAAATCATTTCCTGACAACACACAATGTTCTTTCACATTAATTCTTCAAATGTAACGAAGGACAAAAACGGAATTTTTCTTTGGTCTTGTTCTGGAGGTATAAATATAACAAGTGGTTAATCAAAAAGATCCTAGAGGTTAAAAAACAGCCCTTAATCTGCAAGAAATTCTTCCCCCAATGGATAGGAAGGGATCTATGAATAATCAGGAAAAATATATTTTACACAGACTGACCATAGTAAAATTTTTAAGAACATTCAGCTGCACTTAAAATTCAGATAGCTAACTAGATACCTCCCCAAAATATCTGGCTTGTTCGGTGGTCACCTGGACACATACTATATTTTTTAAAGGGAAAAATGTTTTTCTAGGAATCTTTTAAACACAGGAAGACTTCTTTTTATGCCCATTAGTTCATAAAATATTAGAGCTTTTTAATGTAATTTTAAATATTTCTATTAATATTTTCACAAATTGGTGAAAATATGATCAATTTTGCCTGGATTTTTTTAAAAGCAAGTTTGTCATGATCGCTGAGATCCTGACAACTGTAAAACAAACAAACAAACCAAAAAAAACTCTATAGTAGACCTACAATGCACAATGAAAATAAGTTGTACAACAGCATATGGTCCTTACCCTCAAGGACTTCACAGCTCACTAGGAAAATGAGACCAAAGAATGAAAAGTTTTAGTAAAAGTTCAAGATATTAGGAAGGAAGAGATCAAACAGAAAAATGACACAGGGTCTAAGATTCCACCTACTTAGCATGACCTATTTCTATCAATTTCCAAAATCATTTAGTTAAGAAGAACATCAGAGCCTGCTCACAGCAAATATATTTAGCAGTCCCCAGAAATAAAAGTTTTCATGGAAATCTCAAAGGCAATTAAAAAAAAGAAAGGCAGGATTTATTTAATTTCTTTTCTGCGAACTGCCTCATTTCCTTAAGGAGGAAATACCCGGCAAACAGTAATAAACACTGTGCTAAACACTCACCCAAGGATATCTGCCCAAAATGTTGATGGCCCAGAACTGTTCTCCAAAGGCACTGGTATGGTACAACACGGGTTGTTTTCAGTAGATGTTTCCTAGTCTTCTATTCTTACCACAGTGTTCTAACAGAATGTCCATTTCCATGGTCAGTATCATATTCCTTTGTACTGAGAAAAGCTACATCCAGCAAAGGAACTATCCCCCAATCCAATAACTGAGACCATCCCGACAATCAGATAACAAGTTTAGGAAACGGCTTAAGGAAATGAGCTAATAACTTGACTGCACACAAGCAGATTATCTCTGATTGCTACAAAGAATGCTATTAGGGGGGGACTATGCTTCCAAGTGATCATTTTTCCAGCCTGTTACAGAAAGGTTAATCTGCAGCCTTATTCATAAAATCAATTTTGAATCATGCCAAATACAAAAGAATTACATTAAAAAATGCATCTTCAGGAACTAAGCTGACATCTTTTTTCAGTTGTCTTAGAGGAGACTGATTCAGATATTCTCCCAATCACACGTTTACCCATGAAAATAAAGGGGAATATATGACTTTAGCAATACTCTGTTTACCTAGCAAGTTGGAGTTGACTCACATGAGAGGAGGACACCACAATGGTTGTTTACAAAGGCTCTCATAAAGCTATTAGCCTCAAAATTCTTTAGTTCATGAAGATGAGGGAACATGATCAAAGAAGCTTGTTTTACTGTTATTTTACTCTAAACAGCCTAAACCACCTTCCTTTAGAATCTCAGGAGCACTGCTTAGACTGTAAAGTGTGATGAAACCCTTTCTCTAATCCACAATCTGATAGTCAAATCCTTGCACACACAAACTCTCCTCACCCCGGAGGTTAACATTCCAAGGTTATCTCCGGTCCAAAATATAGAAATCTGTTTCAACCTGCCCACCGATGCAAGCTTCAGTCAGAGAATTCCACCTGAGTAGTAAGTATATATATTGCACTCTTGGTTCAAAAAGACCCAGTGGCCAATTGCACCCGTGTTTTCACCCTTGGCTGGCAGCAGATCGGATTGTGAAATGTAAATCAGAATACCTTTCACCTGCAAAATGACTAACATAAATGCCAATACAGATTTTCTCAGGCCCTGAGGGAGTTTTCAGAGGCACTCTGGCCACCTGGCCACTCTGAAACAAGTTGATTGTGAACAGAAAACTCCAACCTTGCTTGAGAAAGGAGCCTGGGAAAACGGGAAATCTGCCATTCCCAGATGAAGTCAGTTTTTCAGCTGGGCTGTTGTGTCTACGAACAACATTTCGTAGTTCCTATGAAATCTAAATACCGGACATTACTACAGGCCAAAGGAGACGAGCTATGTGCCCTTTTCAGATATAGAAAACCCAGGGAAGGTTTAGCAATAAGGGTTAGACCCAAAGGGTACCCCGGAACGGAGAAATTTCAGGATGCCCCACTCCAGCTGGATTACATCCAACACCCACTTATCTGAGACAGAATTTGACCAAATGTCAAGAGGAGAGAATGGACAGGCTTACCCTTCGTGTACTGGGAAGAGCTAGTCTTAGTATTTTGCTGACATTTTAAGTATAAAAGGGTTTTATTGTAAACTCTGGACCCCCAGAAGGGCTGCTTCTAGTGAACTCTGAAAGGAGAGATTAGGTGGGAGAGCCTCAGCACCAGATTCCACCCTTCAATCACGTTAGACACAGAGCTTTAGTCACTTTTTTGCTTAAAGTCATGCATGTGGTCAAAAGTTTAATTATATCACCGGCTGCATCAGCAAGCATATTGTCTGCCATCCACAGGAGGGATAAAACCTTTTTGGAGCACTGGGGTTCAGACATCGCTGTGGAAGCCTTCCCGAAATCTTGGGTTATGCCTGACAGTTGGTATTTTTTCCCTTAACTGATCAAAGAACACAGCCTGGATCCTGATAAGATTATACAAGGTCTCTCTCAAATTCTAAACTTTGGAGAGGGAGTAGGGGCCTCACCAAAATAGCTGAGTTTTTAATGGATTGAGTCTAAACACAATCAAATTGGCACTTTTGACATAACCGGCTGGTTCTTTGCCAGCCACTCATTCCTTCATTCAGTCAATGAGAATTTATTAAATGCTTAGGTCTTGAGAAGATGCAAGAGGGCCTTTCCTGGAGAAGTTCATGATCTAAGCCAGCCCAACATTAAACTAGTTATGAGTCAATCAAACTGGTTAGGCATGTGGCCTGGGCCCAAATCCATGAAGTATGAAGTAACCATCAGTTTCATTCTGAAAGTTGAGAAATGCTGATTGTAATCGGTGTTTGTTTGTGGATATGAGGGGTACAAGGCAAGGAGAAGCTGCCCTAGAAACCAGCTTCAACAAAGAGAAGACCAGGAGGCGCCACATGGGGCCAAAACCAGCTGCCAGTTCTAATCGGCAGAGAAAAAGTGAGAAACTCTTCCAGACTTTTCTATAAATAGCTTTCAGTATGAAGACGAGTGCTGTAGAAGTTTTAAGATATGCCAAGTACCAGAAAAAATAAATGATAAACAATGTAAGCCAGACTAATCAGTCAAGAGCCATCCTTATAAGTTCCCATTGTTGAGAACATCTGTCCAGCTAATACCAATGACGACAGATTTCTGTTCTCCCCAAATACACACAACTCACACCCATATACACTTGTTGAGCAGATTCATATTTCAGTGACAGGACATAACAGCGACATGATTCACAGAAGGTAAAAACCAGTGCTCTGAAGCTGATGGTGAGCTTGTGATGATACAGGCCAACTTATATAACTGGCACAGAAGGCCCAGTGCCTAGGGCCTATTCCGTGTTCACATTTTTTATAATAAAAGAAAACATGAATAAAATCCATCCTTAATTATATTTGTTTTTATATCAGCCCAGTCTTAAGATAGAATTTTCAATATTTTTCTTATGGAGGAAAGGGCCCATGAGGACAAAAGTGCTGGGGGCTACGCAAATCATACTGTGGCTCTGATCAAAACCTCCTGGATTTCTGCGGGCCTCCCAGATGCTACGAACTCGACATAACCTCTCTGTTCTTTCCAACATCTAGACTGGAAGTATTAACATGTCCCCATCTTACACATGTGTATATTGCACTGCACAGAACTTAAGGAATCTTGATTCAGATGAGAGATCATGAATTTAGGCGACAATCACATCTCAGTGGTAATTCTGGCTTCTCCATTAACGAACTATGTGATACTGAGCAAGGTACAGTTTTCCAGGGCTAAGAGAGTTAGTTAAAATATATGCAAAGAGCCCAGCACAGAATAAGTAATAAACAGTGGCTATTAGTATAAACATTACTATTGCCCAAGGTTAAACAGCTAATGGCTGAACCCAAATTGCAACTCAGGTCTGCTGCTGAAATCATTTTTTTATGCAACCATGTTCCTCTTCAGATCTGTACAACAGACAAGAAGTTCCAAGAATTCTGTAGTTGTATGGTTCAGTCTTTAAAAGAAAAAAAGAGACTATCCTTCAAAAAAATCATTCTATGCAAAGTAGAAAAAAATTTTAAAGTCACAAATTTAATCGTGCCATAGACCTCTTTTTGCCTCTTACTAACAGAAATCAGCAATGTGACTTGGTAATTTCAGTTCAGGAAAATGCAGGATAAGTTAATTGTTCAGTTAAAATGCTTTCATGAACCCCTTGATTCACTTCCAGCAGAACTTTCACGTGCCCCACCTTCACACAGTGAGCTGCACTTCTGACCTGTGTCATTAGGCCATTTCACTATTAGTCAATTGAACTCTCTGCGGTTGTTTACGATTTTTCCACTATATAACAAAGAGGTAGGATGTTTAATCAACCACAACTCAGAATATTTATATTACAAAAGTCTTTATCCATAAATCTCTTAATAGTTTGCAGTCACCATAGCATTTCCTGGACTTCCAAGGCTGACTTTATATGCCTTTGATGAGGACTTAAACAAGAATTCAGCTCCTCAGAAAGGTACATTAGAGGACCACATAGTCACACTTCTGAAGGTACTTGACAAGTCTATATAGCTACATACAAATTACAGTTTAAAGAGCTCTTTTCAGTTACCAACTGCCATTGCAATTGAAGATACTTAACTCTAAAAGTTAAATCTCGGACAAGACCTCGGGGGCAAAGTGAGGATAGTGCCATTTAGAGACAATTCTGATAATACCAAATTCTGTATATGAATTTAAAAATCAGGGCCATTTGCATGAGAACAGGGTGTATACCCTAGTAAACTCATTTTCTCCTGCTAGTTATTTTCCCCTTGCAGGGATCTTCTTCTCTTCAGGATTATCTGAAATGATGATAAATTGGGGTGAAAAACTGCAAAGCAAAAAGAGAGACAATTCCCACACTGTTTCACAGGAAATAAAAAAGAGAGGGAGAGAGAGAAAAAACAACAACCACCACCACCAAAAGCAAGCACGCACACACACTGCACTGCACCACTCCATTATCTGTGTCCACACAAGAGCTTGGCTGTTTTGGTCAATTTGTTGCCTTTCAAACAGTAGGAATCTCTGATCTTAAAATCAGCATGCTAAAAAAAAAAAAAAAAAAAATGAGTTTAGGGAATTTCCTGATCTCAACACTGAGCCAGTACATTGAGAATAATTTTTACTGTAAATTTTGTACTTTGAGGTGAAACTGGAAAATGACTTGGAATGAGAAGTTTTTAAGACATGTGCGTGTGAGCCTGTGCATATGAAACATATCGTAATATGACTGTAGCAAGATCTAGTTAAAGTTGTGCAATGCAGGCTGTGGACAAAATTAGCCTCCCACCCAACTGTGGAACTCAGAGCCAGCTCCTTCCTCCTGGTACGCCCCTCTGCCAAAATTCCATTAATCGCTTCCAGTAACATCCTATTTTTCACCTTAGAACACACTAACACAGGGTAAACTGTTTCGCCACAGTCCTGAAAGAGGCTTTAGAAACAATTTAGTCTACCTCGGTCCGGACTTGCTAAAGTTTCATTCCCCCTGTGATGTGATCCTGAGAGATTATTCATTATCATGGGCCTTTACCTCGAAGACACAGAAGGAATAACAAAGAGCAACAGAGACCCACTGTGTCTTTAGGGATGGTAACAGCCAAAAACAGTAGAAAATTCCACCAGTCGAGAGCATGTCAAATATCTGATTAAGCTGCAGGCCAGAAGTATACTTCAGTTCCGATGAAAAGTGTTTAAAATCAGTTTCAAAGTCATCTACACTGGTGACCCAGGGCTGCTGGAGCCTCTACCACCAAGCCCAAGGCTGAGATTGAATTTCCCCAGACAGTTCACTACTGCAGACAATAACAGTTGCCACATTCAAGTTTCATATGTTCTAACACCCTGTGATTTAGACTCAAGTTCCACTTGTGCAGCTGCCTGCCTTCGTGTGTAAATGGGAACAGAGAGTAGAGTTGAGGTCCCCAGTGCAGGGAAAATAGATCCTTTTATGTCTTAAGAGACAAACTTGTCCCAGGGCCTCATGAGAACCAAGACTCCTGTATCATGTTAGCAGCCAAAACATCTCTGGCTCAATATTCGGAAGGGAAGTTAGCTGCCTGTTGTGGGTTCTCCTCAGATCACCGACATCAGCTGAGGTCAATGCAAACAAAAGAGCATCAGAGAGAGAAAGCACCTCAAATCCTATCTCATCAAAAAAAGGAGAAAAAGAACCACTTTCTGCATGTACCTGGACAAACCCCAGTGGCCAAGTCTCATTCCAAGTACAGGTGTATAAATTAATCATTTGTAAGTGGAAGATGTGTGAAAAAAAAGATAGACTGAAGACTTATACAAAGTAGTAGCTCTAACAGAATGATTCAATATTACTTACAAGCCTGTTTTCACTTTTTAATTAAGTGTAGTATTAAGTGCTTTTGATATGCTAAAGTATCCACCTAGCACCCAGCCTGGCATATAGCAGTTACTCAATAAATGTTGGCGGATTGAACATTTTAGAACTATTGTATTATAAATCCTTCAACATAGTTGCATAAGAAAGTTAAGTTCATTTGGGACTGGGATTATGTTTTGTTCACTTGAGCATATATAAACAGTATCCCAAATAATAAATGATTTAATAAATGTACAGAGAGAGAATAGGGCCTTCTGAAGACTTAAAGACTTGTACGCTACGTATCTTCTGCTAGTTTACGAAGCTAGGCCAAAAATGTGTTGGTGTTGCTCAACCTAAGTAATCAGAAATAATTTTCCACTGAATTCTGCTACAGGCCCCTGAGAAGAATATTGGGGAACGTCATTATTGTGCAGATATTCCTTTGAGCTAATTTTTAAACGTTATTTATATTTTCATCCCGTTCAAAATAATGAATGAGAATGAAACTAAGCATAATTTCTAAAGAGTTTATGACCATCCTGTACAAAAAAAAAAGTAAAAATAAATGTGCTCATTCTCTTTTTCTGTTCCTCTTCTCTTCTACTCTCTGGTCAGATCGATGTCAATAAATTCCACATTCCATCTCAAACAACAGATGAATAGAAGATTAGCTTTTCAAGGAAACAGCTGTAAATAACTATAATCTAGTTAGGAGGATTCCTTTATGGCTGGAAAGGTTTTAACAACAGGAGTCCTAAGTTTCCCTGATCAAAAACTTTAATTCCCTCCTATAGGGAAACAACAGGACATCTTCTAAAGTTCAAAAACGAGGTCACATGTATAACATTTATATATACAAACTAGTAATAAAGAACCAGGATAAAGAATTTTAATCCTATAAAATTTAGGCAAGCAAAGATCCAAAGTTCTCATAACTAAATATTCCCTGAGGAAAAAGTAAGAAGCTGGCTTAATATGAATTAGCAGTCTTTGTCGTGAGTGACCCTCCCCTTTCCCCAAAATATAGCAGCCTAAGAGAAGGTCCAAATAAATTTGGCCATGTTTAAAACTAAAAATGAAGTAGGAATAATTTGTTTGGCCAAAAATTCTGGTTCAGACTGAAGTACCTAAATAAGGAAAGTATGAAAATACCAGTTTTTACTGGAACAGTAATAATTTGGCTATAAAAATATTAATTATAGACTACTATGTACCAGGCATTGGCAAGACAATGGGAATATGAGGGGTATAATTTCCTCACTCATGAAATGTGAACTTGCTTCTTCAGACATCTTTCCAATGAATAAGAGTTTTGCTGGAAATGCCTGTTGCTTGCTAAGAACAGAGAGGAGCCTCTGTAGGATTGGATCTGCCCCTTAAGTACCCGCTCCCTGAAGGAAAGCATGGGTCATGCTATGGCTGGAGAGCAAAGGCAGAGTGGACACAAGGGAGGAAAAGGATCTGGATAACAGGATGTCAGCACTGCCATGGAAAACCAGTCTGTATCTTAGAATATAGATATGAAAACTGCTATTTCCAATGAGTACTTTACTTGGAAGAAGACAGCTCTTATCCAATTAGAACGGAGTATGTCTTTCATTTGATAAATTGAGTATCTTCCTTCCTTTAACCACCAACTCTGGAAGGCACCCACAGCAAACCAGATATGATAGATGCAGGTCAAATACAGGCAGATTATCTGGTGACCTGTACACTTAACCTACACCTCAGAGCAGAGATGAGGGCCCTACTCCTAGCCACAGTTCCAGAAAAGAATACATCGTGGATCCAGGCAGCCTCAGTGTCCATGGGGAGCTGCACATCCCTAGAGAAGGACCACGTGCAAACACTCCCCGAGGTCCCAATTAGCTCCAGGGGAATAATAAGGAGGTCTAGGTTACTCTGGGAATATCAGGATTTTCCCCACAGAACCAATCAGAACCCCCTTAGGAAGTCTACAAAACAGAACTCTGTTCTTAAGAGGCCAATAAATTGGGCAGTAAGCTAATAACACTGCTTGAGTTATCCTCTGAAGTAACCTTGAACTTCCAAGGTGACTGGAATTCAGCAGTTGCCAGATTCACCTAAACCAATGGCCTCTAAATTACACCAAGGAGTTGGGCTCACCGAAGTTTAACTCCTTATTTTGATGTCCCTATAGCAAAACAGGCTGCCCAGAATTCAGTCCTTTTAGGAACAGGAGCACAGCCAAGGCACAGTCCAGGTGGCTGGCTGCAGATTCTTCCCTGAGATTTATATATTTCCTAAATTTATTATTTCAGCATTAGTAACCTTTAAATGTGATAACTGAACATTTTTATTTCAAATATTATTTGAGCCTTTCATCACCTTATGAATATTCAGTCTCTCTTAGTATAAAACTCAACCATTAAGAAATTTAATGGGCGCAATTAATGTCTGATTTGTTTTCCTTCCCAATTGACAGCATTTACTAATAGTTATTGCCGATGAGCAACTTGCTATCCATTTTCATAGTTCCTCTTGCTATGGTATCTTGTGTGAATTTCCTAGTATATAGTAAGTACTCAGCAAATCTTTGTGAAATAAATGAACGAACTGAGCTGTTGCTAGAATACAATGAGGCTCCACATGAAGAATAT
The DNA here is from genome assembly GCF_965194825.1 of Balaenoptera physalus. NCBI lineage: Eukaryota > Metazoa > Chordata > Mammalia > Artiodactyla > Balaenopteridae > Balaenoptera > Balaenoptera physalus. Next base: position 90,021,513 of record NC_138890.1, on the reverse strand, counting down.
AAGAAGGGGTCTGACACGTTACAGGCACTCAATTATCCTGAGGCAAGAGTAGAAGTGGTGGTAAGCGTAGTCATCATAGTAGTACGTCTTCTGGTGATTCTACTGTAGGAAAAAAAGGCCCATCGGATGGAGAGTATTCCCTGGTCAGGGGGAAAAGTCATCCTCCAATGGATGTGGAGGAAAACAGGATAAGATTTGAACAGTTTCATGCAATATCCATGGCAACAGGCAGTGGGTTCCATTTTTTCCTGCTTCTCGTTTATAATAAGTACTGAATGGAAATTCTAAGTTAACTTCTGTAAAATATGAAAGCCAAGGACCGTCTAACTGGCACCCAAGCCGCTGGTTCATTCCTGTTGTACCACATAGATGGCAAAAAGGGGTACCTCAGTTTCTTGTCATTTCTCGTAACAGCAACAGCCAGTTCAAGGCAAGGAGGAAAGCAGGCGTAGGATCTGGACGGATAAATGATTCCAAAAGAGAGAATGGTAATTCAGTCACCAAGTTAGGGTTCTGATAAATTCTAAATAACATTAGGCTATATGTATAAATAGGAAAATTTGTGAAGAGCATCCTTTGGTACCTGAAAATTGCAAATAAAGAAACAGAATTTTCATAATGAACTTGGGATGAATCAAACAATGGGATACCAGATCAAGTACTATATCCGCTATCGAAGACAGGTGAAGTAACTACAAAAAAAGGTGTGTCGGGGGGGAGATTTTATTGAGATAGTGAATCCTTTAAAATTAAATCAGTCCTCAAATATGGAAAAGAAGGAAGCTGAGACATATTTTGAGACAGTTTCTGCCATAGCAGAAATTAGCCCTAAATGTTTCAGAACTGTTGTTAGAAGTTACATAAGAACATCTGGATGGTGATAAATCAGTGGAAGATATTATATGGTATAAAATGAAATTACACTTTGGGGACAGTTTAGTTCACTGGTATGTTTAATGCTTTGAATAGCATGATAAGTAAAACTGCTGAAATGAAGACTACTATGTAAAGCAGATCACTCACAGAGAAAAATCAAACTGACATGAAAATCCCCATTAAACTAATGCTGGAGTGGGTGCCATTTTTAAAATGTGACTTCTCATACCACTGGACTGAAAAGTATTATGTTTACAATATTTTACTTTGTTTCTGAATTCTCTGGTTGACTCATGGGATTGCTCAAATTCAGGTATTTTTGTTTTATTCAATCATGCTCAATTAAGAATCGAGCCTGCCTAAATAAAACTCACTACATACAGATCTGCAATTATGAAAATAATTGCTCACAGTAATGGTTTTTAAAAGGCAATTCATACCTAGAAATCAGGAAAAATAAACTAGCCTTTCCTATAAAGAACAAAACAAAAGATGGTAAACAAATACAACAACCAAAATAGCAGACTTCATAAATCCATCTTTAGAAAGAACAGCTAAAAGCATGAGATTGAGGAAGGACTTAGAACCATGAACAGAATGTAAAGATGTGGACACACTGCTCTACCCATGCATCTAGACTCAAGAGAATGTACCTTGTGCTACTGTATTTTAGGTATCCCTGGAGTGTTTTCACTTGATGACTATTTTTACTACCCCCTCCCCAAAATAATTATTATCCATTCACGTATACATTATAAATGCAGGGAGTGGTTTAAACGTGGTTTTCAATTTTATGATACAAGTCAATGGGAAATATTAGGCCATTCCTCCCACGGCCTAATATTTATAGAAACGCACCGATCTTAAAGGAACAATCTATAAAGCAAAGCCTCTCAGTTCAGTAGGGAAACCGAGAACACGCCTTCAAAAATTAGTTATTTTAAGGGAAGAATTTAGGTTAAAAATTAGACACAATTTGGTCTTCAGAAGTTTTTAGCTTTTAAGCATATCAATGAATTACCAAAGAATACTGCAGAGTCTCTATTTTTGGAGTTAACAAATGCCTTTCAGATATGTCTAGGTGTAATCTTACGTGGACATACAGGGATCAACCAGATTCTTTCTTACGGAACCTCCCCAGACCTGTATATCAATGTAGACTAAATGGATACACCAAGTCTCTTAGAGATCACATTTATTTTCACCTGTATCTTAGCAAAGTGTAGAGGGCAGGGGAAAATAAGGGGACATTGGGTTGGTTTTCTAAATAAAATCCTAATAGCAGCCAAGAGCCGCTTAAATGATTAACATGTATGAAACAGAAAAATGCTTGATAACAGGCTTAACCAAACCAGGCACTTCTCTGCCTGTCCTCACCTCCTCCTTCTTTTGATGGAAAATTAGGGGAGTAGTAAAAGTGGAAGCCTCTTGGCCTCCAAAGAAACCTGAAAGTTATTTCAGGATTCTCAGAAGACTTCTTGACCTACTTGTATGCTGGGGGGAAAAAGGAGGGGCAGGAGAAGTGGCAGAAATAATATGTAAGGTTTTTAGAGGTACTAAAATCAGGCATTTACACTTGCAACTGTATGTAAGTGATTATGCTCTATACCACTAAGACAATGTCATCACTTTTCTGTCTCTGTCGCCTACAACTTAAAGATACGATGACTGTTCCTCTCTTCTGGGGCTGCCACTCTCTAACAAACAGGAAAACAATCCAGGCAGCAGGAGATGCTAAGAGAAGACACGTGGACCCTAAACTAACAACCACAGGCCCTATGATGCTAGGCATCAGGCTGCAAACCAACAGGAACAAGAGAAAGTGATGGAAGCCAGACAAATTGGGAGGGCCACACGGCTCACCACATGCAAGGATGAAGCTAAAACCTTGCAATGACCTTCCTTGGCTCATGCAATAACTCCTTGGCAAGAAATTAGACAAACCAAACCCCTGTCTGGGAAGACTATTCAGATTCTACTTGCTGCTTATGTGGTCGGAATTAGTCTTTAAAACAACCAGATTTTATTTTTATTAAAAACCTACAAAACAACAACAGCGGCAGCCACTAGGCCTTTTGGCATGTCGCTGCACAGTTAGAATACAAAACTGGGAGCCCATTCTGGTCAGCCCCAACTGTATCCTCATGTCCTGGAAGAGGATCTTCTCATGATTTTTCTTTTCTTCAAGTGATGTTCGTCGCCTATTTATCCCGGTCTCTCTGCACTGACACTAATCTGCCTTGAAATTGGCTGATTCCGCTCAAACCATGTTTACAGGGAAGCAAGTTTCATCAGGCCATCCTTGTTCATAGACCAGTTTATGCTCTATAGCCAAGAGATTATTAAAAACTATATATTACGTGCATACACTTTAAAATGACTCAACTTGGGGAAGGTAACAATCGTATCTGCATTTCATTGCTTGTGTTGTAGAAAGGGGCAAGGTAGCATTACAATCTTGAATGAAAATTGTTTCCTAAATATATTATCCTCCATGAGAAACATTTAGCAACTGTTAGTGCCCAGGAGACAAAGACTAAGAGGAAAAAATAATGTGCTCAATAGAATGTAGAGAGGGATGGGAAGAGAGAGGAAAAAGCCTCATTTAAATGATCAAGCTGAGCATTAACCACAAGGAGAGAAAAACAAATGTTCTATGTTTTCCACAAACATCAATTACGTCTAGTAATTTAGCTGATTTCTCTCAACGAACAGGTGCTCTGGCTGCAGTGCAAAGTGCAGAGCGTGCACACCACCCCGGCTCCTATGAAAGGTACCAAAGGTCCTCAACTTGCTCTAAAAAAGATTTCCAACATTCCAACATTGTTGACGGTTTTCCCTGAGCCCCCCACCAGGTATGTGGCATCGTGGGAGTGAAACCTAGTCTAGGGACAGCCGAAAGACTGGCCACTTCAAGAGGCTGCAAATTTGGGGCAAACAGAACAAACTCAAAGAGAAATTATGCAAATGGTCATGGATTTAGGCATGTTAAGCCAACTGAATTATGCTTGACAAGGAGGAGCAGGACGAATGAATTAAGTCTACAGAGAGCCAAGAACTAAATATAAGTAACAGATTTAACTTTCTCATACACAAAGTCCCAAACTGCTTAAAGAACCAGAATCAGTCCTTTGAGTTTAATTCCCAGATCCCCTTTTACACAGATTGCAAAATGCTAAGTGACTGGAATACCTAAAACAAGGAGGAGGGAAAAGATATAATCAAGGGCTCTGCTAATATCCAACTGAGCTAAGCAGGCTCCAAAAAATGAAAACTGATTATAAACATAGACAGACACACACACACCCCTAGTAAAGAGAATGAATACTCTTTTCCATAGTAAATATTTAAAAACTGTGGAATGAAGTTGAACTGTATGAGGTTTCCTCCGCAAAGAGGTACATCTCCCAAATGGAACTTTAAATGAAGAGGAGGCAGTTTGCCTCTATCTTTGTTATTTAATCACCATTGTTTTGGGGGGTTTTTTGTTTGTTTTTGAAGTCCAGAAGAGATCATGTTTTAACACTTTTTGTTTACTTTCTCCCTTGGTTACTGATGTTGATCCCCAAAGAGAGGGGTTTCTGTGGAAGCAATCATCTTAGGTACTAAAGCATCTGTTTGCTTGAGTTTTACCCCTTGCTAGGTCAACTTAAATGACTTGGGTTGGCTCTCTCTTTGCTTACATTTCCAGTTTCCTAAATTTCTCCCTCTATAAACCCTGCAAGGAAAAGAATTCCCTCATGCTCCTACCTTCTCTTGACAATGGATTGCTATATTACCTTGTCTTCCGTAAATACACGACTGACACAGTATTTACATAGGACTGGGGAACACAGCTACTCATATTCCACGCCCTGGCTCCTGTGTGCCTCTGCACACACCAGGTTACACACCTCAGCTTGACAGTCTGTCCCAATGGGGGAAGAGGTAGCCTCAGACGAGGTGGCCCAGAAACGCATTATGAGTGTTAACTTTGGCTCTCACTGGAGACAGTCATCTTGGATAGACAAGCCAGGCTTCTTTACCTTGGTTTCCTCACCTGTACAACAAGAATGCCTTCTACCAAAGGAGTTAAAAGGATAAATGTAAATGACTAAGGAAGGCGGTCAAGACTTTCATAAAAATGCTTAAGAAACATAACTCATCTCCTCTCTTACAATGGTAGTTCCTTCCTATATTCTAACCTCTACCCTCCAAATCACAACCCTAGGAAGAATGACATTCTTGAAATACTTCCAAATGAGTTCCATCCAGAGGGAGTAGAATTATAGCTCTGTGTCAAATGTCAGTGATCTAGGATCTCTAGGCACCAGCGTGATTTTATCTTAAAAGTAAATGCCATGCACACATAAGGCAAGAATCTCACATGTTCCAGGGCCATAAGGCTGGACCAAGCTCACTGTAACCACAACTGCTTTCAGAAATTGTATTGAGAACTAATGTGACCAGAACTCATTTAGACAGTCATATGGATAGTTTATGTGCCCATATTTATGAGCATTTTCCACACCCATAATCATAGACGCCTGTAACCAGTTTGGTTCTCAAGGTAAAAATTTTAACAGTTGTGTGGGTCAAGAGGGGAGTATATGTGTGAAATGAATCTATTATTGTACATATTTTATTACCATCTGTTGTTTCAATGATTCTTAATTACTTAACATGCAGTTCTCTGTGCTGAGAATATATTTAAAAGGAAGCTACCCTGTTCAAGTAGTTTCCATGTATTTGGGGCTGGGTAGGGAGTAGGGAACAGAGTGACAAAACATCAGAGGTCACAAAAATTCTCAGCCTACTTACAAGCTTTACTTGGCTAGCACAGATTTTTTTTTTTTCAATAAGACTTAAAAGTCAGCATCAAATTGACCTAAAAATCTAGATTATTAGTTTTTCATAAAAATATGTTAACATCTGGCAACACTGTTCATATTACTCTTCATGCTCAGCCACAGAGCTGAACAGCAGCTGCCCTGTGAGGTAGGGCCTATGCTCTCCAGGTGACCGCAGTCTCACTTCTGTCTGCAACACCCTATCTGCCTCACTTATTTGTGTTACCCTCTTGGCCTTTATTGGCAATTGAGTTTGAGACACCTGGTATAGCTCAAGGAGCTTAACACCTGGAAGATGCTTAGTAAAGATCTATTGAATGAGTCAATGAAGGATCAAACTTTAAAAACATCAGAGTAGGGGCTTCCCTGGTGGCGCAGTGGTTGAGAATCTGCCTGCCAATGCAGGGCACACGGGTTCGAGCCCTGGTCTGGGAAGATCCCACGTGCCGCGGAGCAGCTGGGCCCGTGAGCCACAATTGCTGAGCTTGCGCGTCTGGAGCCTGTGCTCCGCAACAAGAGAGGCCGCAGTAGTGAGAGGCCCGCGCACCGCGATAAAGAGTGGACCCCGCTTGCCGCAACTAGAGAAAGCCCTCGCACAGAAACGAAGACCCAACACAGCCATAAATAAATAAATAAATTTTAAAAAACCCACAAAAACATCAGAGTAGATAGACTAGAATATATATTGGGTTTGTCTATTTCTCAAAGCAGTTATTTTTACTACTGTTAATGTTATAGACATTAAAGCGTATTTTCAAATGGGTTTCCAAAATTTAAAAATAGTTTGTGTAGAGGAACCTTCAATTTTACCAACATTCAACCTCCACTAAATCACAGTACACATTCAATACATAAATCTGACCAAAAAGCCAATCAAGGAATGTAAACCCAGCCCTAGTTCTTGAGCAAAGCTAAGCCTATTACTGCATGGTTATTTGTAACATGGACAGGTTTTAAATATTCTACGAATCCTCTCATTTTTTTAAATCTGAAAATCTGACCGCACCCAAAAACCTGCTGCTTTAAAAATTTTAAATGGACCTTGAGTTGAGGAAATGAGGCAAACCAACGATATGACTTCTTTTAGATGGTTTTAAACTCCATGGAGGTTAGGGGACCCCACACAGAACACTGCTACCAAAAAGCTGCAGAGACAGGCTCCGCAGAACAGGACCCCTCTAGAAGGACCCCAGAGCTGAGATAGGGCGTTTTCAACATGGATGAATCAGCATAGGTGGGCAGTACATGCTGGGGAGCTGTACACAGCTAGGGAGGTGAAGTGAAATCTCTGGCTGTGACTAAACCATCACGCTATCTAATTTCTCCACCAAAATGACAAAACAGGGAGCCCTCTGCCATTTTTTTTCTGTGAATGAGTTCAGGCTGCAAGCCATAGTGGAGACAGGAAAAACCAAGCTTCTTTGACTCATTTTTCTGAGCAGCCACAAGAAAGCATCAATGAAGCAAAATCTGTCAAGTTTAACGTTTCACAAAAGCAGCAGTGAAAAATATGAAAAGGGATGTGAGAAACTGACCTCCAGAAGAAGTTGTAGCATGTCATCTCTGTTCACGCTCCTTATTAGCAGTTTCTGTGTAATTCCTTGCTGTCCAAGGATGTACATTAGCACCTGTTTTGAAACAGCTCTGAGAGCAGTGGAGTGAGCCCAGGATTGGGGAAGATACTCATCAGATATAACTACTCGGCCCTTATGTGCACTCCCCGCTGTCAGTCATCCATCTGCGACTGTCAAGCAAGGCCAGACTGTCCCAGGAGGCAGCACCTCTTCCCAGCAGAGAACCGGACTTCGGGGTTGAGCCATTCGATGGCTGTGCACCAGGAGAACAAATCTGTTCTCTTTGGAAGGAGAGATTTCTGGCCAATCTGCTTGATTACTCTAACGGGTTGAGAAGGCTGAGACTTCAGTGGAGAAACTGCTCTGCTTCTGACTTAAAACCCAACCTTCTCTGCAGTCCCTAAGGCATGCCCAGTTTAGTCAGAGATTTTTAAACCTTTACGGAGCAGGTTCTCCTGTGCTGGCTGCACATTAGAATCACCTGGAGGGCTATTAAAACCACCACCACTTAGACCTCATCTGACTCCAATCAAATCAGACTCTACAAGGGTGCGGTCCAAGCACTCCCTGCCCTCCCCCCAAGGTGATTCTTAAACGTGCATCCAGTGTTGAGAACCACAGGTCTAGGAGATGCAAAGTGAAAAAAGAAACAAAACCAGAAAGGAAATGCTAACTCAAAAGAAAAAGGTAGAGTAAAAGATGGGATGGTTCTGTAAAAGGACCACCCCCCCTCCTCACCAAATACTTACAAACTTACCCTAGGTCTCCCAGCACAGCTCAGAGCTAATTCCTCTCCTGACCCAGCTATCACCCTCTTTCCACCTGAAAATCCTTCAGTTATTTATAATCCAGGTTTTTTTGGGTTTTTTTTTTAATAAAGCTACTAAACTAGAATTACATTCTGCCTACTGGAGAATCCTTGCTTCTAAAAAAAAAAGAAAAAGAAAAGAAAAAGGTTATTTGATTATGTGATTAGTAAAAGGGATAAGACAAAACAAGGTATGAGCTTGTCCTCTCATTGCTTGTCATTACTGGCCCTTTGAACAATTAAACTTGAATGGAAAAAGGGCATCTTGTTTCAAATAATACTGTAAGCTTGTATATATTTGCCTTGTTGATACAACCTGCTTCATCTGTACTGAAAATGGCAACATTTGTGATAGTGTTGAAGGCCTTTTATCAAAGACCAATTTGGAAGGTAAGGTGGATTGTTAAAGATTATGTATACTGACACATTTTTAATTACCTTCTAAATAATGTGATTGGATGAGTCAGCAAAGCTACTCCAGGCTTATAATGAGGGGTAACAAGAACGGCTATCTGGTGGTGATCCTGAGAGGCACTGGGCCAAGAAAAGGAAGGGAAGTGGGAAGGCAGGCGGGGGCAGGAGGAGGAGGGGAGAGGAAAAAATGAGCTCTGTCATTGCAGGGTGTGACAGTAAGGGGTTTGGATAACTGTGCCAGCTGCCGTAATCACCACCATCCACAAGCCAAACCCTTACACATAAGCTCAGAGATTCAACTTTTTTCAAAAGTTAATTTTTAAAAGCAAAACCCAAGTTAATAAAATGTTCCAGTAATCCCCTATCATCAAATTTTACTCTATTTGCGGTATGGAACTTCATTTATTCATATTTTTAGCTACCAAGTCACGGCCTGCTTTCTTCCAACCGTTTTCTCATCCTTCCCCCTCACACGGTGTCCCACAGACATGCCCTGTTGGAGGCCTCAGCGAGCGGGACCCCCTGTGCTCTGCTGCAGATGCTGAGGCGCCCTGCTTGAAATGAGCAGAACACAAAAGAATGGAACACGAATCGTTATTCCCACATACAGATGGCATTGCTCATTTTCGTGACCTGGATACCAAAGGAGACTTCGGGCCAGAATGGCGGCTGGGTGGGTGCGCCCCTTCTTTTATTACTGTATCTCATATCAGAGAGTTTAATTTGTGTGATTTGTGGTGGATGGCTGGATGACAGCAAGAAATGAAACGGAATCAAAGAAAACATGGAAGAAGAAGGAAGTGGAGTTACTGGTTCCCCCTTTAGTAGCCAAAAAAGTACAATATAAAAACCAAGATTGAACCTTTGGTTTAAAATTTTTTTTAACTTTGATTACACAGTTGGGTTGGTTTGTGAATATGGTAATAAGTTTAACCTTTAGAGTGGACGGCCGGATGAACAGATGGAACCTCATTAATTGTGAAAAATTATTAATCTGTCTTCCTAAGAGGAAGGAAAGTCGGTCATACTTTACAAAGGAATTTGTCTGTACAATGTAATAAAGGCAAGACTCACTATACAACTGGGGGCTCGTTATGAAATGGATATGTTTGATCAAAGTCTGTACCAAACCCTAATAATTAAAATCACCTCACCCTAACATAACAAGCTTGAATATACCATTAACACGAAGCTCAGTTGTTGTGTATTGCCATGTACCCTTTTAAATCCATTATTCAATAAATATCCTTTACAGAAAAAGGAGCAGTAACTCCTTCTGGGGAAACTGAGCAGGGAAAATAAAATTAATTTACTATGAACTCCACTTTCTCAAAAATTATAAAACTTATTTAGAGAAGGATTCACTTCTGACTAGTCCCCCTGCAATGCCACAAGTCAAACCATTCCCCTCAGCGTGGACATTACAGCAACAGGATCAAAAGCAAAAGATTCCGGATCAGATAGACCGAGATTTCATGCCCAGCTTTGCCATTGCTAGCTGTGTATGAATCACGTGCAAGATAATTAAGCCTTTCAATCCTCGATTCCCTAATCTCTAAAATGGGGTTATAATATACTCCATAAATGTTACCTATGAGAGAAATTGATACATGAACCTTAAAAAGTAAAAGTGGGGGGGAAAGGCACTTATATTTCCAGGTGGTAATAAGCAAAAAGACTTATATTGCTAGCAGGTGATAATCCCAAGACTCCAAATATTTATTTTTCTTAAGTTGTCTAGAAAAAATATTTCTTGCTTTCTACTTCTGCTTGTCAAATCAAGACTGAGAAATAAAACTCAAGTATAAGAAGTAAAGCTACAATTTTACTTAAAACTATTTTGTTAGAAGAAAACATAATTTTCTTAGTAGAAAGTGATAACAGATGTCTTTCCCTTTTTATTAATTTATCAATAATAATTTTGATCATTCGGAACAGAGCCCAAATTTACCTTTGGACTCAAAATGTTTGAAAAGTTATTCAACTTGTAAAACTGAAATGTCTGTCTCCTGGCAATAGGATATATGGAATTAGCAGATTATGACCACACTCCTCCATCCTCCCCTATCCAAAGTACACAAGGGAATATACTGAGGACTCTTATTTTTGTCACCACTGAGGTTTTATATTCTGAGAAAACCAGCACAAAGTGAAGTCCTAAAGTGAAATCTCACTGGCACTTCACTAAGACAAATCAATCAAAAATTGGATCAGTGAGATCAAGACCCCAAGACTCAAAATCTAGCTCTTGTCACTTACTAACTCAATGGCTGTGAGTAAGTTATTTAACTTCTCTGAGCTTATTTTGTCACCTGTAAATTAAGATTAATAATACTTCTTTTAGGACTGATGCAATGATTAAATGCAGTTAAACAGCCAGCCACATAAAAACTATTTTAGAAAATAGCTCATTATTATAAAATTTGATTTAAAATATTTTTTTAAACACCCACCAAAAATTTTTAATAAGGGGAATGAGTGCTACTATTTTATCCTTTTAAAGCCTAAAATTAACTATCAAAATGAAATTATATCCTATATAATATATATACACACACATAGCACAAGGTATACATGAGTAGACAAAGGCAAATAGCATATATATACAGCCTTGTCTTGGTCAAATTTGGTTTCTATCAGACAACCTAACAAATTCCAACGTAAGCTTGTACTCAGCCAACATTACTTGGAAATGGATTCATCTTCCACAAAATTATTTCCTTCCACTGGCACTGACCCATCACCACAAACATCATCTAGTTTTTTCAGAACACTGAATTAGTAGCTGGATGCAAGAGCTGAAGAACATCTTGAAACACAGCCATATTGTATCACACAGAATATAGCTTGGAAAAATATTACTTTTCACAAACAAAAAACTTGGCTAGAGAAAAGGGGAAGAGAAGATTAAAACAAAATATCTCCAAGTAAAAAGTGTAGAAAAGGAACTGAAACAAAAACACTGAGAATTAAGTGTACTCAAGCCTTGTGCATTGTTGCTGCTTCCAATAGATGCATTTTAAATATAACAAGATGAATTTCAACAGACCATGAACCAGAGATTTTCAACATGATAAAGGGGAAGCGATATGTATTCAATTTTTACAAGTACTGAGTGAGCAGAAAACTGAAAATTCTTCAGCTGCTGATAATGTGCTGATAGAAGTGCATCCCCCGACAGAATTCCTAATGAACTGCCAGAAAAATAGAGAAGTATTCAACAAACTAGAGAGAACAAATGACTACAGAACACTAACATAGATCTCTAACAACCTCTAGAGTCATTTTCCTATTTTTGAATGAGAAAATCATTAAAGACCATTCCAACAGTTTATTTAACCATTTACAATAACCTTAAGAGTCTTCAAAGACAAGAGAAACTCATAAAGCAATATACGTAGGAGATAATGTAGAACATCTAGCATTTCCACTATTGAATGAGAGCCTCACACAGGTCAAGCCCCATGCTGGGTACTTCACGTGCCTCACCACTACCCATCTCTCAGTGACATAGAGGGGAGACACAGTGCTATTACTTACTTTTCACAGATGAGATTCCTCTGTAAATTACTTAGCTCAGAGAAGTTGAGCAATTTTCCTTACCTGAGCCTTGCCCTGGGCTCTGCATTATTTTTAACATCTTATCCATAGTGACTGGCTCTGACACCAAACTGAGTGGGATAGTAAATACTCCAAAAGGACAGATGGCAAGCAATAAACTGAATTTATCCATGAATAGAAGAAATTAAATTCTGGGAAGATTAGTTATGCTTAAATATGGAAATAGCAAGATTCATAATGGACCACAGACTCTTTGTATGATGGGAAATACAAGAAAAAAAAAAACTGGAGAATAAAACAGAATTATTCACTTGAAAGGTTTACAGTATTTCCTTTGGGAGGCTACGTATTATAAATGTACCCACAAAGCAACTTCGGAACCCATAAATACCTAGAGATCAACATATAAAAGGTCTATGAAAGTCAGAAATCAGAATCAGAATTATGAACCCTGCCTGACCAGTGTACTATGACACTAATTTGTTGCTCATCCAGTTACACTTAAATTCTCAATTCTTAAACTGCAATATAACATTTTTCATTCTTTTTCTCTAAAGTAGCCAATAATCTAATTAAAATTTTAATACTTCATTGCATGGCAAAATACCACAAGGTTTAATTCTTTAACTTCACTGAATATGGAATACTTCTTCTGAATTATAGTCACCGTCTTTTAGCTCAATTCACTGAGTTAAAGATGCCCGAAGAACTGGGACTCAAATCAAACACCAGAATTCTGGACTGGGGGCATCCTAAAGTTCAAGACATTGTTTCCCTACTCAGGAATATTGTGGATCTATTAAAGCAGATAAAAACATCACGCGTAACTCATTTTTACAGTAGCTTATGAGGTCTACAGGAAATGGACAAGGAAACAGGACAAAGATCAGTAGACACATATTGGAAATGAAGTGTGCACAAGGTTATACATTACAGCATTATTTACATAGAAAAATACTGCAAACAACCCAAGGGTCCATCACTAGGGACCACCTAAATAAACTACAGCACATCCACACAATAAAATGGTATGAAGTTGTAAGGAATAATGAGGAAGCTTTCTTTGTACTGAAATGGAATTTCCATATTTAAATCTCCAATTTAAAAAGAAAGGTACAGAACAGAGTATATAATAAGCTCTGAGTATAGTATGCTTTGAGTAAGAAAGTAGGGATTATAAAAAATATATCTGGATGTGCTTGTATTTGTACAAAAATGGAACACTCAAAACTGTAATAAAAGAGGCTCTCTCTATAGGGGATAGTGGGGACCAGGGCGATGGAGACAAGGATGGAAGGCAAACTTAATATATATATACCTTTTAATATCGTGTTGACTTTTTAACCTCCTGAATGCATTAACTATTAAAATGTAAAATCAAATAGAAGTTTTACTGACAACAGAAACGGATAGAAAATTTTTGATAATATATAGTAATTATAAATATCACTGCAGTCTAGAAGGACTTATCATCAAATATTTAATGAAAAGTAGCTACCTATAGAGCATGTGACAAAACTTTGGAGATTTGGTGAGGAAAGGAGAGTAACTGCCAATGTATGTTTCCAGGAAAATCTTACTATAGGCAGTTCACTCTAAAGACTCCAGAGAGAGCTCTCATTTTCAAAACGCATCTCCTAGGCTGTGCCTTGCAGAAACTCAATGGCATTTGCCTCTAGGAACACACATGGAAAAACCTGAGTGTCTGTTGGAGTCCAAAGCAGCAGCTTCCCTTCAGGACTCTCCCCAGTCTCCTGAATACATTCCAAACTTGTAAAAAGAAATATGAAGTGGAAAGACTCAAGAAATGATAATTATGACAAAACCCAGAACAACAGAAGAGCCTGGATGCTGGCGTTCCTCGTGATGTCATCTGGACAATGAGTTTGAGTGAACAGTATCTGTCAGGGTTCATCACAGGCTACTTCCCAGAAGAAGTGAATTTGCACCAAGGTTTAAAGGTGACAAAAGGGAACTGAAGGCCAAGTTGACAAGAGATGAACTGCCGTAGATTTCACAGGGCTGTGTGAATAGACAGAAGAGTGGCACAGAGATGAAATGAGGGCAACTGTAATGCTGGCGTGCATTTAAGGGAAATGAACATAAATTACATTTGGAGGGTGATCAATGGGCTACAGGATGTCAGTTAGAACCAGGAAGAGGAACTGCTGGCTACTGATGACGATTCACGGAAGATTACAAGCTAATACACTGCTGTAGCCCAAAGGCCAACAGTAAGCTGAAGGTAATCAGCTAAGTTATTAAAAGTGTTCCCCTCTTAATGCACAAACCAAAAGTATGTTTACCCTTGGTATTCCATCTTAAATTTGGACCCTACCACCCAAAGAGCTGAAAATAGTCCAGAGGAGAGAAATTACAGTGATCAAGATAGGGAGAGTCCCCAAAGACCTATAAAGTTTAGAATCCCTCTGTCTACAAGAGTGAAAGCTGAGAAAAGTGATGATCCAGTTCTTATTACCCTCAAACCTGGTAAATATGAGAAACTAAAGCAAGCAGTCTTCATGAAGTATGTGGCAAACTTAGAGAACTCATTACCCCTAGGGGCGGTTCACGCTGAATCTAAAAGTGACTTCTAAAGAGGTTTAGATTATTTCATGGGAAATACATTCACACTACATTATTATTAGAAACAAGCACCATTTGTAGTATATTCCAAGGGAGGGAAACTTTGTCTATAATCTTTCGGCCCTGTTGGCAAGCAAAGAACTCACAATGCAGTCCCACCTCTCTCTCAGCTCTTAGGTCCACTGGCAGGATCAACGGAGGGGAAATCTCAAAGGAAAACAAGGCAAACCTCAAAGTATAACGTTAGAGATGCACCAGGTAACTCACTACTAGTCTCCGCTCACCACTGCACTGGGCTACACCATCTTATCAGGACTGTAGGAATAAATACCATTCTGAAAAATCAACCTGAATGAATCAAGTGTACAAAAGTAAATGAGGTTAGGAAATCTGTATAATTCAATCTCAAGAAGACTGCAAAATAACAGGAAAAACTTCAGTTGATTTAGAGGATAAGGCAATGATCCTTTTCTTAAAGAAGAGTTCACACCATTTAAACAGAAAGGATTCCCTGAAACTGACATTAAAAACATTTCCTGGGGCTTCCCTGGTGGCGCAGTGGTTGAGAATCTGCCTGCCAATGCAGGGCACACGGGTTCGAGCCCTGGTCCCGGAGGATCCCACATGCCGTGGAACAACTGGGCCCGTGAGCCACAACTACTGAGCCTGCGCGTCTGGAGCCTGTGCTCCGCAACAAGAGAGGCCGCGATAGTGAGAGGCCCACGCACTGCGATGAAGAGTGGCCCCCACTTGCCGCAACTAGAGAAAGCCCTCGCACAGAAACGAAGACCCAACACAGCCATAAATAAATATAAAAAATTAATTAATTAATTAATTAATGAAAAAAATACTGAATGTTTCCTTTGCTTTAAAAAAACAAAACAAAACAAAAAACATTTCCTAAGGGTGAGAGCATGAGCTGAGCGCTTACTAGTCACTAGACACTGTGCCAGGTGCTCTAAGTTCTTTAACCCACGTTTTCTCCTTTTACTTTTAATACCTTTACAGAAACAAAAAGGGAAAAAGAGCTAGATTAATTTGTGGGGGTAACCTGGAGCCCTGAGAACGTGACCGCATGCCGATGACTCACTGAAACGATAAACCCTGCATGCCAAAAGACTCATTAAACGCATTAGTTGTTTTCTCAAAAACCTATGTTTTAGGGTAGAGTAATTCACAGCTTTCCAGGAACTAATTATGTTTCCCTTTCTAACCTTAATGCATTTTTAAAAATTTTTCTTAATTTACTGAATACTTACAATGAGCATTACGCTGAATTTAACACTTAGGTTAATCTTGGGAAAGAGATGGGCGCTCAGAAGAAGCCAGGAAGGAATGGGAATTTACGATCACTCAGGAAATGTATGCATTATTAATGGAACTCAAAGCAGAGACATGATCAGTATGAGTAGCCCTTTCGCAGTCTCCGTTTCACGCAGGAGTTTAAATTTGGAAAATCGACATACTTCCCTTGACTATCGAAAATCCAGCCTTTTATAAAATGTTTGTAATTCCAAATATTGTTGAGGAGTTAAGGGGGCAAGGTTTGGGGCTTCATTACTTCTAATCAGGCCTGTTAATGTATGTGGATGTATAGTCCTAACAAATAACCATTCCAAGGAGGAAAAAAGGCAAAGAGACCATGGAGCAAAGACAGAAATCAAGCCTGTTAACTGCCTTTGGAAGGGAAAGTGGAATCGCTTCTTGTTTTGGGGTCACAATTTAGTCAGGAAACCCAGAACATCAGGAACAAAACAAAGGCGCATTCAAGCGAAATGAACACGGCAACTACAAAGTCCATGTACTTCACGCACCAGGAAGGTGGTTAGACCCCTCGGCCCCATCACACACCCCACAGGTTGGGGACAGGACTAACAACCTTACTTAATTACAAGGTAATTCTTATCTGGATTCAACCCGAAATCCTCAAACTGGTCCTAGGTTATAAACGGAGAAAGGAAAGAAAAACCAATTTGGGATTCTGGAAGTCAGAGCAAGTTCTCAGTGGTTTAAAAGTGGCAGAGGAGAATAGAAACTATGAAAAGGGAGCAAAAAGAAAAGAAAAAAAAAAAAAAAAAGTAATTAGAGGAGCACAGTGACCAGAGGCTGTGGGCTTTCGGATAAAAAGTCCTAGACATTGGCAAGAGACAGGAGAACCAGCCATCTGGGAAATATCATAAAAAGTCAGGCTAAACCTACAGACCTCAAAGGCTCCCGAGTGCATTCCAGTATTACCAAAGAGTTCAATAACTGGTGTTCTTAATGAGGGCCCTGGTTCATTGAAAAAACTCACCATACTCTACCGGACCACGTCTGGTAATGACTGTGACATTTTAGAACCATTTGCAATGAGAGCAGTTATAACTGTTTCATTGTTTAAAGGATTAAGCAGATTTAGGCAGAACTCCTCCTTCCTGAACACTCTGGATGAATTAGTTACTATGAAGAAGGTTGTAGTTCAAGGTGTATCAAAGAGTCATTCTTCCTTTTAGTGGAGCTGCCCACCTGACTCCGCCCCATTCCATTTTTAGCTTAGAAAGGAAAGAATACACAGAGTTAATTATGGTTCTTCAAGAAAATATCATGGCAATTTTTATCCCTTACCTTCACATAAATTTACAGGCTTTTCTAAGTGACAGGATAAATCACTGTCTCTGTTACATGAGGACTTCTACTCAACAGAGATTAATAGGCCATACCTCAGGAGAACAGCGCTCCCATTCTGAATGATACACACGAACCAAGGGAAAGGTGCCATTTCAGTCATTTACTTCCACAAAATGCAACTTAGTCACTTCAGTTACTGCTGTGACTCACCTACTAATTACTGGCCGCAACAACATCAAAAACATTCAATCACCAAATTTGTCATCAGTGTTTTTGTACATGTTTCCCATGCTTGGTAATCTGCATTTGTTAAGAGCAGAGAAACATTAAAAGTGGAAGCAACACCACAGATACCGTCCTCGCCGTCCTGCCACTCTACCCATGAGGAGTTGTGACTTATGTTAGCAAGTGGAAACTGGTAGGAATGAAACTTCTTTTACAAGAGCAAGCCAAAATGATAGCAGAAATTTACTTGATATGTATAGTTTTACAGAGCTGCAGCATGGCTCCTGTGCATAGAACAAAGTGAGCTAATCTACTTTGCAAGAAACAATGACCTTTTAAAGCAAGCTATGATAGGTTTATTCCTTACTTTACAAAAAGACTATCAGTTCTTTAGCAGAATCATCAGGACAAGGTGATTTTATAAGGATTAATTCAGGCACTCCTTTTTCAAGGTGAAGTACACACATTTCTCACATCTTAGAGGACATAAACCAGCAGTATTCTGCATATATATGCAATAAAATTCAGATAACCAATAAATCTTGAATAAGACATCATTGGAAAGCTAAGTATCAATGAGAGAACGGCTGTTGCCTGTCACTAACACTAATCTTAATTTTCTTTTTTTTAAATGGACCAATTTCACTTTTTAAAAGTCACAAGAAGAAGACATTGGCTGTGTGGATTTCACGTCTTACTATCTCGGCAGCAATATGAAATAAACGGGAGCTGGAAAGGAGAAACAGAACACTAGTTTCCATGAAGGAAATAACTTAATTCAGTATTCTTCCTGCCCTAGAAGCATCTGTCCTCGGCCTTACTGTATTTAAAAAAAACAAAAAAACAAAAACATGGAAGAGGGAATAGAGACATGAATAAAACACACAAGAAAAACATAATCTAGAAATTTTTAAAATGAATATAATTAGTGCAAGTTGCAATCCACTTCCCCTGAAGACATGTTGGAACACAAATCTGTTTAAGTCTACACTCCTCACTCCCAGGCTTATGAAAATTGAGGAAGAACATCAGGGGAAAGAAGTTGGGCATGCATGTGAATTTTTTAAACACCCTAGATGATTCTGACTGGTCATCCTAGGTCAAAACCACGTATCTGTTCAAATCACGGTAGTACACTCACTGGTTCACAGGCTCCTTTATTTGGTCAACTAATTTCATGGAGTGTTTAACTGGTAGGTATTTTCATAGGTCCACTGGCCCCTAAATGGATTCGGGCTTTGTTCTAAATCTCTCCCAGTCTACAAATGGGTATCATCTCCTTCCTCTTCACAGGCACCTGCCAACCAGCAACCTAATGACAGTCATCTAAACTAGCAGAACTAGTTAATTCTTCATAACTGCTTGCTTTGCCTCAAATAGTGCAGCAGGGAAAGGGACAGCAGCTCCGCTGGGAGGAAAGCCATGTGGGACAAATTAGGTGCCGCTGTAAGATTTAAAAGCTAGGGGGAAAAACAGAGCTAACTGGAGGCAGCTGTTAGGATGTGGTTTCTCTGTTGATATTCTTCTCCTTCCCCCCTAAAGCCTCTTATGGGTATTAGGAAGGAAAGCATGCATATGACCCTACGGAGAGAACAGGCTCTCTCGACTGTACACGGGGCCGGAGACCATAACTCAGCATGTCTGAGACACAAAAGTTACCTGCCAGGGAGAAAGAGGTCAACTGCTGTAAACCTTTATTTGATAACTTTTAGAAACCCTCTTCTAGCTAAACACAGCCATACAGCAGAAAACTGCACTGCTGGCAGAAAGCAGTCACGATAACTAAGAGAAACTCTACAGGAACAAAAAACCCTTAGCTAACTGGAGATTTAAGGCTGACCTACCAGTTGGCAAATGGTACATCCTGTTGCTGTTGTGACCTCTGCCCTCCCCTCCCCCAACTCCACCTTCAAACTCTCAACCCAAGATTTCAATATGGCTCATTGCCAGCACCTTTCTCCTTTCTTGGGTGCAAAAGTGGTTCTGATGATCCATACACATTTCAAGAGGCTTTGATTTTCAGCTTTAACTGAGAAGTAATGTCACATACTATTTAAAATAACACAGAGAAGGTATTGTTCTTACAAGAACCTCCCTTTCCCCTGCCTGCCCTGACCTCTCCTTCCTTCAATATTGTCCTCAATAACGGGCTTTCTTTCCTCCTTGTTAAGCCAGTATGGGGAACTGAGAGGAAGCGGGGTGGGGGGAGGGAAGT
This sequence comes from Balaenoptera physalus, assembly GCF_965194825.1. Lineage (NCBI taxonomy): Eukaryota > Metazoa > Chordata > Mammalia > Artiodactyla > Balaenopteridae > Balaenoptera > Balaenoptera physalus. The sequence goes on along the minus strand of NC_138890.1, from coordinate 90,001,818 downwards.
ATTTCTATTTCTCTTGGCACTGAATAAAATGGTTTTCTAGGGGATGGAGTATCACTCCTATTTTAATAAAATTCCTGTTTCCTATATAATATCACTCAGGTCACTTCAACGTGAGAAGGTGATCAAAAACAGAGACGAGAGCAGGAGACTACACTTGCGAATAGTAAACGACACAGCCCACATGCTCCAAATCAACGCAGCACGACAAGCAAGCCCTCTACCCAGTGCTCCAGCTACTCAAGTACAGCAAATCTAACAATGTCATGTGCTCAGAAAATAGCTGTTGCAACAACTTAATGCAATGAAGTCACATTTTACTTTTTTTTTAAAAATCCTTTTACTTTCCCAAGCTCTGTGTCATAATGAACATCCATCGAAATTGACTTTTCCTGGCTCCTAGGGCTTGCTTACACCTAAAGCGTTAATGCAGAATAAAGAACAGACTGGAACAGTGTTGGTCTTAACTCTTAAAATAGCTTTTCTCTTCCCACTGGGTAAATGAGTAAATGAATCCCTTTGATTCACAAAGGGAAACTTTTATTCCTTCCTCCCACCCTCTCATCCATCCATCTATCATCTTCCTGTTTTATTTTTAATTGCTTTGATACTTCAGCCCCTGCTACTCTATCCCAATTGTAGACACACACATGCGTGTACAACACGTACACACACGGATAGTAATGTGATGTGGCAGAATTTTTACCTGAACTACATACTGGCTGTAGGACTTCGGCACGTTACATAATATTTTCAAAACTTTATAGTTTTCCCCTTCCATAAAATCAAGATGATAATTCCTGGCTCATAGGGCTACCAAATAATATCCCAGCAGAGCAAGAGTAAGCACTTTATAAATATTAGTTCCCACCTCTTTCCCTCTCCCCAAGCACAATGTACTTTAGTATCCTTTAAATATAGACCTTGCAGGTCAATGAATAGGAAGGAGTATCTTCTGGGGGTCGCTGATGCTGGGAAAAGTCCCCAAATTTTTTCCAGTGCCAGTTTCTTATTTCAGCACTTCTTACCTCTTCTTTCATAAATCTGTATTCTCATATCTTTAGTAGATTGATGTTTTCTTTGCTTTTCTAATCTTTCGTCAAGGTAATGAGATCTAATATACTGTAACTATATTGGCAATAGATACCAATTTGAAACAAAACTATAAATATAGTCATCCTGTTACTAGCCTTGAGTTTTAAAGCTATGTTTAAAATGTTAAAAATTTCCCACAGCAGTGAAAGCCAATATAAAGTTTATGTCCTAAAAGAGATCATCCACAAGTGCAAATAAAAACATTTCTGAACCAGACTACTAAGACTAATAACATATTTCAACACATTAAGATGAAAAATGGGGGAGGCTTGTGATCTCCTCTGACCCTCGGGAGGGAGGGAAGCATAGACACACACACTTATATAACACAGTGAGTGGGCAAACCCACTCTCTTCTGGGGATGGCACTGCACTCATTTCTTCTCCATCTCCAAACATCTGCAGTAAAGTTTGAGCCCAGTTAATCGATATCTTAAAAAAACTGTTTAAACACAATAGTGTCTATTTTACTTTCTGGTCATTTAATGTACAAACTTTTAAAACTAATGATTTTTTTCCCCCATGGATTTCAGGTTTTACTAACCTATATTACAAAACAATAAAAAACAATCTGTTGTGACATTTAAAATCAATACTCATCATGACAGAGACTATGATATTTGGTAGCTGAACTTGCATCTTTTCAGCTGAAAACTCAAAAGTTCGTCTTCTTTTTCTTCTTCACTTCCCAAAAAGTTTGTGCAGGGGAGGAGAAGAGTCAGGGTGGGGACACGGGAGAGAAGAAAGTAAAATATAAATAAATCTTCAGTGGCAAAAAGGGCCTCACCTTGCTTACCACGTATGGCCCATACCTAAGAACAGACCTGGACCAGAAAAACCTATTCATTCCTCAACGTCTCCCATCTCCCTAACACCCCTCCATCGTACTCTCCCAAAGCCTCCTTCACACTAAAATGCAGATAAGCTGTCAGAGCCTGGAAGTCTAAGCCATCTACTACCCATCTGCTCACAAATTTCCCTGCGTTTTTAAAATTCAGCACCATACAAGGAAAACGGCATTCAGCAAAGCCAAAAGGAACACAGACCCAGTTCTCGCCTGAAGAGGGCTGGCAATGTGTACATCGCTGCTGCTGCAGTTAATTCTGAAGCAGGAGTTGCACTTGTAATATAGAAACATGTCACTTGAACTGAAGCAAGGGCTTCCGAAACTAAATGTCCGATGCCGGCGTCTAGATGTCTCATCTGCCACTCAGAATACATACTTCTCATCTCAGTCCCCAAATGCCTGGGCACCTCCTAACTGGTTCTGGGATTCACTCTGTACCCCCCTTGAGCAACTGTACTAGGAGACTCGATCTAGTCAATGATGCGACAAAACAAAGCCAGACTCCCAGGCTGTGGGCTCACAGCCTCATACACGGTCTAAAATGTTAAGCCTCATTCACCGTAGAAAGACACCGTTCAAATCCTCGGTTCCCCTCTCGCTCATGCAGACATACTTTCAAACGTTACGTCGCATGCAGGCAGGTCTTTCTGCCTGGCTATTTCAGCTGAACATGTCCTTTGCAGGATGTTCTCTTTGCCCCCTGTGTGCCACTGTGCCAGGCAGCCACGAGCAGAGGTGTCATGGGGTCCAGAGAGAGGGGCTCCCTGGACCCTGAGATGGAAGCTCCGAGGCCCAGCCTGGCCGGTGGCAAGCAGGACCCAGCTCTCGGCAGAGGAGTGGGAAGGGAAGCAACTCCAACCTCATGTCTGGGTGTTACCCCCCTGCTGGGCAAGACACGGCCACGCTCACGCGGGCTCCCCCTCCACAAAGGGCAGCGGAGCCCGTCCGCGGCCACAGCCTCCCCCCTTGCCCGCAAGGGCGCTCTCGATGGCCGCGGGCAGCCCGCGCCAGGCTCGGCTGATTCCGGAAGATCAGTGAAGACTTCAGTCTCTGTCAATGTCCAAATACCCAGCCAACAGATCACTTAACTAGAATTTGGAAGGCTTTAGGCTTTTTAAATTAACCCTACACAGTGCTTTCTAATTGCGAGATGCTCAATAAATGGGCACCACAAAACCTCCTGGGCTTCTTCACACAGTGAATCCTGTGTGTAATATTTCTTCTTGGGAAACACGGATTTTACATATTCCATACACATCTATATGCAGCTACAATAATTCATACAAGAAATCTCAAATAATCAAGAGGCTGTTAAATTAAGTAAGAAGGAAGTTGGAAGGAGACCAACTAAAATGACACAGTGTAATTAAAAGGGTGTGCTTTCTAAATTTCTAATACAATGTGCTTGGTTGTTACCGTGTACATGACTTTGTATGGTTTTTTTGCCAGCCTTCGGTACCCCGCAAAGAAACAAAAACAATGAAAATTTACTATCAATAATTTCCATTCATTTAAGCAACAACCGAAATCTGTCATTACTAAAATTACCTATAAAAGTGGTCATTAAAACTAACTGTCTGCCAAGCCAGCCCAGGCTGCCCTCCTCCCCTCCTCCCGTCTTCCCTGGCCTCCTTTGATCTTTCTCCCCTGGTTATTAACATTAGTGGCAGGAGTAGGAGATCCACGTCAAAATGAGAAAAATAACTCCGAAGCAGAAGAGGGCTTAAAACGCAGCAAGCCCCCAGATGCTGACCCATGCAAAGCGGGGGGAAGCAAAATCACCCCAGCCTGTCTGGGACTCAGAGGCTGTATTACTGCAGACGCCTCGCCTTGCGTCCACCGACCACTCCATCGACCGTGTTCAGCAGAGAGAGTGGATCACTGTTAGAATTATTTCCCCCTGAATGTCTCTGCTTCCCAAGGCCACAGGCCTCCAAATATACCGCCCTCTGTCTTCCACTCCAGCACCTGCCGGCCAACGATTAAAATAGGATGACTGAGCGGTGCCCCTTGAAAGGTCGCGATAACAAATCCAATTTACGATTCTCAAAGGGACAAAACTGAAAGGTGGGAGAGTCTGAAAAAGTGAAAAACTGTATTATCATTTAATTTTATTCATCAACAAGATCACCTCTCATTTAAGAAGCCAGGCTAGATAGCACTGTTCAATAGACCGGGAAGGGGGAAAAATTGCAGGGCGGGGGGTGGGAGGGAATCCCACCTGTCCTTCAAAGTATAACCCTGAGTTAAATTCTCTTCTATTATTTCCGTCCTTAAAATAGTCAGATAGCAAAATGTTCAAAGGAACACAAAGCAGTATAGTAGAGCCGCCTTCTTTCAAAGGGCCACAGCAGCGATTCGAAGAGTTATTCAGGTCACAGAGAAATTACACTTCTTTATGCATCTATAAAGAATTCAGAGTTTTCCATTTTTATTAGCACTATTATAATATTGAAGGTTTTCAGGCATATCATGAGAGGAGCATTTACAGAGAAATGCTGAGCAGACCAGCCTCACGCAGCACCGCCTCCCTTTCTGAGATTCCAAAGCCTGGCAGACATTTTGAAAAGCCTAATAAACACATTCAGTTGCAAGATCTTGTTAATTTACAGATACATACAGCCAAACACTTTATGTGAAAAAGCAAATGATCAGTTATTTTTGTCAACTACTAAGATGTAACACGCTACTTTGTCTTTATGAAGGCAAATTATTTAGGGCCAACCCTACGTTTATAGAACTGTCATGCTATCATTGAATCATCACAAAAGTGTCTCTTTCTGTAATCCTTTCTTAAATTTTGCTATTGAAAAACGAGAATTATCTTTTGATTCTTTTTCAATGCACATGATGTCAAAGTCCCATGTTTCCTATATAAATTCCACGAACACTGAAAAAAATTAATACTATCATGTCACTCACTGCTCATTTTATTCACATCTTTCCTGCCTTCCCCCTGGCACTCTTTATGGCAGCCCTGATCTTCCTGTAGCAGCACCGAGGCATAGGCACATATTCAAAGGCAGGAGACCAAAAAGGTCATAGAGCAAGCAGAGAATATTCTAGCAACGAAGGTTTCGATCTTTGCTATTTCAGTGTTATTCCCGCTGAGCCTCGCGTGCCAAGAATACCACTGGCGCTGTTCAGAGACATTCATGATGACTCAATGGAGAATCAGGAGACCTGGGCACTTAACTATGTGCCGATTCCCAATGATATTCTGTCTCAACTCATTTCCATCCTCATAGAAACATGAAAGTGGGGCAATGACAGATATGAAGCCCAGCATGAACTGCCTGGCAGAACTCTGCCTAGCAACACAGCTTTATCACTCCACCACACATATGAGGCCAGAGTGCACAGACAAAAATAATGACATAAAAACCGAGCTGGAAATGCCATAGTTTAAGGAAAAGCTACAAAAATCATATCGCAAAAGACAATGTTTAAAATAGTCTTAAATTCAATCCAAGTACAAATGAAATGTTAGTAGATATCTTAACCCACAATGAACCAAATACTGAGTCGTCAGCATGTGTTTTTTTGCTACATAAAATCACACATTACCTACAAAAATTTAAGGTTGTAAAAATTCCATAGAAGACAACAAAATGATTTGCTCAAGTCTTGACTTAAGCTTGGCCCTTGATGCAGAAAAAGGAGCCTGAGGTTATGTCAATGAGCATTCAAATTTTGTACACAAATATATTAGATTTTCTTTATTCTATTTCATTGACAGGCACCATATGTGTCTGGAAGGTTAGTTCTTTTAGTTTTTTTTTTTGTTTAAGAATTCTAGGTTCTAATTGCAGATATATGAATATGAAAGACAAAGAGCATAAGCTTGCTTTTTTTTCCCAGAGAGGATATGGGTTTGTGCTGCTGTAGTCAAACCGATCTTTCATTAGTTCCAAAGATGAATATTGGTGAGTGAGCAAGACAGGCATTTTTAGCCTTGGAAAGGAATTAAACTAGTTAGTCTAATGCAGCCTGAACCCACATCCTTGACCTGATTAGTAACAAAAAGCACTGTAGTGGCAACCAAGGAATGAATGAATGTGCAAGGAGCAGTCATTTCAAATCATTTTCTCTGCTAGATTTCATTTAAAGAAACTGAATGGGGTAACTGCTTCTGTACCCAGTGACACAACAATTCTGACAACATACTAACCTGACATGAGCATAGGATAGGATGTGGGGAGTTAGGGATGATTAACACATATCCTTCACATGTATCTAGTCTTCTCAGAAATTAACCGAGAATTTTAACATAAAATTTACATTTATCAAATATCATCATCCAGTAGAGAACTTCAAGCTATTTTTTGCTATGGCTTATGTGATATATAAACACATGAAAATTATTTCAGGTTCCTAGACTAGAACTGTATTTCTCTTATTCATTTCTGATGTTTCTTAGGAAGTAAATTGTACTAATAAACATGAAACTTGATTAGTTATAACTTCCATGACATTTATAATGAGTTGTATTGTAATGACATAATGAAATTGTACAGACTCAGGAAAATACATGAATCATTAAGGAATGTCTAATAAGGCCATCTTAACTATGAATTCTGGACTCTTACAACCAGGAAAGCCTGTATGTTTTAGAACATGCAATCATCAAGAGCTCAAGCAAGCAAAAAATCAGCCCAGAAAGTGAAAATTCTCTTTTCCAAATAGAATTTGAAACAATATTTTAAAAAATAAAAGCTCATCCAAAATATTTACCTTGACTGGACCCTAAACCTAAGTGGTAACTGTTGAGGTCCACACAGAACTAGTATTAAAAAGTTATCAAGGAGAGCATGCTCTTTGTTTAATCAGGATATAGATGCAAAGAGAAGCAGTCATTGCAACGCACAGTGAAGATCTGGAACAAAGCTGTGAGCAGCTCTCCAACAAAAAGGCCCCAGTTGTGATATTCCTGTCAGTCACTTTATTAATACAGGGGAAGCCTACTTAATGAACTGCTGAGAACGGAAGAGAGCCACTATGAGAATACATTTTGTGTTTACCAGACTGTAAAATCTGCAATAAGATCCCAGAATCCTCTTAGATGAATAAAAGTTAAAGGAAATAACCTTCTAGACATACGAACTCAGTAGCAAAACAGGGAATAAAACAAATTGTTTCCAAATAAAATTTCTGAAAGACTCATTGCTTTGGCAAAAGCCACAAAATTTGCTTCATCTCATCTAGAAACACTTAAAGTAACCCAAACAACTAAAGATAATTTCCTAAAAGACATGAAACCCTATAACTTTAACCATTTTCTTTTGCAATAAAAAAAAAAAGAAAGATGAAGGTAAACCTTGGGAAAGGCTGTGATTTTGTTCTTTTTATTAACTAAGCAATATAAACTTGAATTATATCACTAAGTTTATTTGCTAGTTACTCATTTCTAAGTGTCTTACACTAATAAAAATAAAATCTCAAGTGTTTTATAAAAGTAACAGGCCTGGAAAAATTGCTGAGGGTATTTTTTCATATCATGTAAGTTTCTTTGTATTTTCATGCCTATGGGGTTGAAGAAATGACATGCAAGTTATTAACTATAATGTGACCGGTGTAATTACTACCACCAAATTAAAATAAACGTAATCTTCAAGATGTTTCAAGTTTCCTAAAAAGGAAGAAAACACTGAAAATTTGCTATAAATTGGTGACTGGATGGCACAGCGTGACCCTTGCTGTATGAACTTCTGTTCTCTATTTCTTCCTGACAGATCGTGCTTCTAGAGTGAAATAAATTAAAAACAATTTTCAACTGATTGATAGCTTTTTAAACACAGTGCACCTTGAAGGAAATCATTTACATGAAGTACTTCAAGAGTTACATTGCTAAGTTAAAAATCAAAGTAATGACCCCAATAAGAGATTCCTGAATCACTAAGTAATTTCAAATAAATGAAAAGAGAATGAAAGGCATTTTTCTCACTGGATGATAGACTCCTGATTAAATCTTTTTCTGACACTAAAGTAGGCCTTGCAGTTCTAACAACTCTTCATTTCAACTAAGGTCATCATGAAAAGAATGATTATCAAATAAACCCAATCAGAAAAGACCTCAAAAATTTTCAGGGCCTCCAATTCCTTAAGATTTTTAGGCATCCTGATTGACAGTCTTGTAAAACATAAGGGTAATTAAACTGACATGAAAATCACTACCCTGCATAAATCCTAAAAGCAGTTTATCTAACCTTTTGATCCTTAGAGAACTCATAGCCGTCCTAGCACCTGTTCCTACTCACCATCCAATGACCTTCATAAAAAGATTAACACCCAACTCTCACACCCTGTATAGTTTACACACATAATCCAAGTCCCCCACAGTATCGTGGATGCGCTAATTATGCAGATAATGCTTCTTGCTGGAACTGGTTCATAGCAACTTCAGTCTCCTCCCTAGGCATGAGATACTACGGGATGGGTCTTCCAGAAGGAAGCTTTGCGATGCTGAAATGAAATAAAATTTTATCTTTAAACTATAAAACACTGAATATTTGACATATTAACTTGGTGCTGACAGTATTTAAATTTCAAGCAGTTTCATAAAATCAGGTAGTGTTTTAAAGAATCTTAAATCATATACAAATTATCATCTAATGTAAAATCTGTAATTATTTTTAAATTGCCACTGAAATATACTAGTAAAAATAAATAAGCTAGTCATGCATGAAAACACTTAGCTTTCACTGGCTTTCTCCCAGGCAGAAAGGTGTTCAGACGATTTATCATGAGTCCATTTATAATTCTGCCCGATTTTGAAGGCAACACACATACAATCTCTGAGCACCTGCAGCTGACTCTAGATAAGGCTCTTTTCTCCAGTAAAGACCAATGGCTATTTCAGCTTTCAGGAGAGCCAGGCAGATACATTCAAATGGATTTCCTGTTAGGTTCCAAATTGTGCAAATACTCTCTCTCAAAAATCCAGAAGCAACTGTTGAATATTTGTATGATATTAAATCAAGAAAGGCAAAAATCCCAGCAATATAATCAACAAACCTTATCAGGAAGTTATAACATTACGAACAGTATATTTCAATGTTCAAACAACTCTTTAACTTTTTTAAATGAGTGATACAAACAAAAGCCCTATGTGGAGAGAAATCTGAAAGCTCAGATTTCATTGCTGTTTTCTTTTTCTACATGGGATTTCACTTTATCTTGTTCTATTTTGAATGAAAACAAATTATTCAGGAGCCACAATGTTTTGATGTTGGAAAATACTTATGTAAACAACCGAAAAAAAAAAATCAGGTATCTACTAGATTTTCATGCAAAAAGCATTGAGAAAAATGGTCAAGTCCTGTTTCTAAAAAATATTACCACTAACCTCTCTTACTTCCACTTTTTAAAAAAAAAATCTTTAAAATGACAAGGTAATCTCAAATTTTAAGGAGCACCTGACTGGCTTGTCAGACTAAAGTGGCATATTAACTACACTCATTGTGGCACCAATGGAGCCTCAGTTTTTATCATTTTGATATCCCCTCCAGGGTTTCAATCTTCTCTCTTGGAGCTCAATCATGCTCTGTGATGCTCTGTTCGCACATGAGTATTCGAGAGGATTTCTATTTAAAAATACGTTGCGGGGGGAGGGTGTCAGGCACTACTGATTGAGAAGGCATTCTGTGATGATCCCTATTTTCAGTTAAAATGCGCACTTATGGTTTTGGATTTAACACCCCTGCCTTTGCAGTCAGACAGTCATTTAGCTGGAGTCAATCAAGCGTGTGATTAGAAATAATAACTCACAAGCAATGAATTCAAAAAGATTAGATCTTTGCTGAAATGCACAAGTACAGCATCCCATTATGCATCCTTTCCTCTCTGGTTTCTAGAGAGCAGACCAAAAAAAAAAAAAAAAAAAAAAAATTCTCTTGCACTCTAAAAGCTGGCTTCTCTTAAAATCTGACTAATAACTGTTCTATCCCATGATCAGAAACCTCAGTCAGTTGGAGATATAATCAGCACAAGGCGGGGTGTCTCTTCTATCTTTTCTTTTCCCCAGTTAGGCCAAAAGCCATGTTTTACACTGAATAGGTCAGAAACTAGACACTTTATCTTATTTACAAAGAATAAGAGAGAGGGTGTGTGATTAAAGCCCAAAGATGGTTAATTTCCACCCCCAAAAAATCCATTTATAAATTATTCTTCAAATTATATATCACTTCAGGATCTAGTATTTTATTTAAGTAAGGGGTTTGAGAGGTAATTAGAGAAACTATATTTAGATTTAATAATCATTATATTGAAACCAATAACCCAAGTTCAATCAAATCTTCCCATGTAGCACCTTTGATCAAGTCAAAAGGATTTAATCTCACTAAGAAAGTTTGGCGAATTAAGGTGAATTATAAGATTTTATATTATGTGGTGCTTTATCTTTAATCAGAGTGCATATAATTCATAGTCAACAATGCTAATAATGGGCAGAATGATTTCAAAGGGCAAAAGATTGACAAAAATGATGAATATTTTGCCTTAGAATATAATACAGAGGGGATGGGTTGATTTGCCTCCCCAGCTTTGCTTGGTTTAAGCTGTTCTACCGTAGCACACACTCATGACACTAACATAACTCATACAAATGAGAGCAGAGAGCAGCCTGGGATTTGACAAATTTCTGCAGATAATTCCCAAGGCTGAATAAACCACATGTGGGTAACTGAGAGCTAATTCAGTGAAGGAGATATATATGTCCACACACACTCTTCTTAAAAAAATAAAAATAAAAAAGTAAAAAAAGCTCCCATGCTTCTGTATGTTTAAAAAAAAAAAAAAAAGCAAGAAAGGAAAGAGCCGCGTTTCAGTTGCTGATAGAAAGTACGGCGCCAAGTAAGAAACATCTAAACATGTTGAGCAGTCAGTTGCACCAATAAAGGCTCCTTTACATCAAGATCCACTATATTCATTTCAAGTTGTGGTGTCTGAGAAAGTGCCACTAAGAAACTTTTAGGAGCCAATCCTTTTTATTCAACAAGCACAATTTAGATTTTTTAAAAATCCAAATATTACTTTGGATGACTTTGGGTACTTTTGACTACATCTGAGAACAGCCAGACGTTACATTTTCATTCTCTTCCAGGAGCTAATTAGGGGATCAATTTCCACCCCTTTGCCTGTCTTCACATCCAAGGGCAGGGAGCACATCAGTGGTCTTGTGGAAGAAACTCCGACCCACCATTAACGTACTTTCAAGAGCCAAATCTAAAGGCTTTTGCATCTCTCCAGCTTTAGCCCAGGGAAAATCAACCCAGACTCAGCTGGTAAGGCTACTTTCTATCCTACCTTACCTATACATTTCAATCCATAAGAAAGGTGACCATCTCTCACATGCACACACCTACACACAGTCTCCAAGTACAGGAGAAAATGGAACTAGAGCAGTGTTCTTTACTCCTTCAAATATTAAGGTTCAGGTTCCATTCAAGAAACACATTCATTTAATACCAACCAGATGCTGGTCACTGCACCAGAAACTGGGGACAGATGTTAAAATCAGTAAAATAGGTTTTTGTTCTAGAAGTTTACCTCCTAATCTGAGAAGCAGGCTAAACCTCCAGCAACATCACCAGCGCCCTACGCTCACACCTTGCCCAGCTGTTGTCTGTAACTTTAGACCTTACAATAACAGGAGGCAAAAGAAGTAAGTAGAAAGAAAAAACCTCATACTAAAAGACAAGTTTGTCCCAAAGAGTTTGCATTTGTTCAAAAGTAAATAAGAAGGATTGAAAACCACTACTAAAATAAGTACCATTCTTCTTTCCTAACTTCTACGGTAGAAGGGTAAGATATATAAGGTGGGACGAACACTGCAGTGCTTTGCTGGGGCCATGGTGAAATGCAAATAGAAGTGAAAACATGGTACAGCTTAATTTTTTTCCATACAGAAAGATATCCACTTAAAAACAAGTGGATATATGAAATATGTAGATTAAAATGCATGCATTTCAAGAAGCAAAAAAAAAAAAAGGGTATCCTTAGCACACTATCTACAACCCTCCATTCACTCATCGAACAGATTTGCTGAGCTCCTACCATTACCAAGCCCATTCTAGGCACAGTATCTTTATGTGAATAACATGTATGCAATTTAAACATTTCATATTTAGTCCTGCCAACAATTCTCCTCTGCCTCTTTTGAACAGGTAAGGCCATAGAAGGAAAATTTGAAGCTTTCAGTGCTAATTCGATGATAAAATCTTGATGCATTTCAGTTACTTTCTATTGGTAAGGAAATGTGTGAGCGTGAAATTCATTATAAACAAAATTCATTATATGAACTTGTGACATTCTCATGCACTGTTTTTTTCCCTCCATTTCTAAACACTAATTGACAGCACTTGAAAACAGTGATTCAGCTTCTGCATGTCACATGATTCCCAGGGACTGTAGCCATCTTCCTCAGGTCAGTAGACTGACAAATCAAAAGATAAGAAGTCTCTTTCAGCTTGAATCAACTGAAATATGTCAGAAAATATATTTGGCATGATCTTCAGAAATGTCAGGTTTGGCCATGACAGGATAGGCACAGTTTTCCTGACAGTTTCAGCACACCAAAGGTTCAGAGTCCACATTAGAATGAGGAGGGAGAAAACCACTTTGGTCTGCTATTTTGGAGAAAACTACTACACGCAACAAGAGAAAATGTGTGACATGCCACTTGAGTCTCTGACAAAAATGTCATAAAATGCCTGACTGCCTAATTAATGAAACATAAAACTTGGAAAACGTCCACTAAGATAAAAAGGATTAAGGTTTCTTTCAGTATTTCTGCTTACGAAAACCATCCCACCCGCTCCTCAAGGGATGTGCCCAGCTTCATTTCTCTTCATTTTCCCACCAAGCCTCGCACCAATTGGGTGCCTCTATAAATATGTGTCAAACGAGTTAATGGGCCAACGGCATCGAGCAAAAATGTTAAGAAACCGAGACTTATCTGAATGTATTACATGACATGCCTCTACTGGACCCTGCGTGTCATCTTACCTTGCCATGCCTTTGCCTTGGCAAATTAGAAAAACAAAATCAAATTAACACACAAGTTGGCAAATTCTAATCTACATCAGGCTCCTTTCTGATTTCTCCATGAGCTGGACTTTCCTCTATCTTTCATCACCACCATCTACGCCCCAGATGCAATCATATTCTACAAATAAAAGAAGAAACAGCTTAATCAGTTCTCCAAAAGGCACTACACAGAGCCAAGACCCATTTTTCTACCTCTGGCTACAGAATTCTGACTTCTCCAATTTCCCATTTGTAAATAGATCTCCAAAAGAAATCAGCCCGAGGGCACTAAATGGCTGTAGATGTCTGCAGGAGCACTGCACTCTGACATTGCAAACCCCAGTGAGCTTCTCAGATAGGAGATGCAGGCTGCCTTATTTAGACACATTCCCTCCAAGTAATCTAACAACTCCAGTGCTGTCAACCTTCATCTGATTTTCATTTATAAATGATGTTGCGCAAACCTGCAACAATAAAGAATATTGACACAATCTTTGTTAACACTTGGCATCTCTCATTTTCTAAAAAACAAAAACAAGATCCCCACATTCGGGCAACTCCTGAATGTGCTAGCCACGTTTCATTTACTTTCACCACCAATTCAGCAGCAATCTGTCAATATCTGTACCGTAAATTACCAAATACTCTAAATTACTTACTTTAAACTGATCATGCATTTACATATTTATGAATGTTAACGTTAAAAACCATTTCTTTATTGACTAAATCTATACATACTGTCTCCCAAACTAGATGTACCAAGTCAATTAAAAGAGATACTTAAAAAATACATATTCTGACTTAATATGGGTCCTGTATTTTCAGCATGGCTTCACAATCTTTTTCCTTTTCAAAGGGGCAAAGTCAAATGTATTTTTTCACTATATTAGGCAAATGTAATACAATGTAATTTAAGACATTGCTGCAAAAGGCTCTTATTTCATCATTTCCCAAGAATCAGTCATTTTAGGATATGTATTCTTCAGTAAACATTTATTGAGCATGAACTATATGCCCACTACCATGTTTAATGAAGGAAACAGAGTCCAGGGGAAGTAGGAATACTTGGAAAGTGCCTACTATTAACTTATACAGGCAAAAAAAGAATGAAAGAAAGGAAAGAAGGGAGGGAGGAAGGAAGGAGAAAGGCAAATAAGTACAATGTAAAATAATTAGCACAATAATAGAGTTTTGTGTGTAAAACTTCAGGTGCATAGAAGCAGGAATAACTAATGTGGCCTGAGAACTGAAGAATGAACAGGAACCAATAGGGTAGAGAAGAGAGATAAGAATATTTCAGATTCGGACCACCAAATCTGTGAAAGGGAATAAGAAAGCATGGAACTTTAAGGGAAGGGAAGGTAATTTGGTATGTCTAGAATAGAAAACAGTGCGTGGGAGGGCAATGGTAAAGATTAACATGAGACGGTGGGCCCAGAAGGTAAAGAGTCATCCTCTGGGAAATGTGGAGCAATCAAAGGTTTTTAAGCAAAAGAAAGATGTGGTCCTCCATGCTCACAGCAGCATTATTTATAATAGCCAAGATAGGGAAGCAGCCTAAGTGCCCATCTATGAATGAATGAAAAAAGATAATGTTAAATGAATATGTAATATGCCTATCTATCTAACTATCTGTCTATCTATCTATCTATACACAATGGGATATTATTCAGCCATAAAAAAGAAGGAAATCTTGCCATTTGCAACTACATGAGTGGACCCTGAGGGCATTATGCTAAGTGAAATAAATCAGACAGAGAAAGACAAATACCATATAATCTCACTTATATGTGGGATCAAAAGAAAAAAAAATGAGCTCATGATACTTAGTGGTTGCCAGAGGCAAGGGGAGGGGGGTAGGCAAAATGGGTGAAGGTGATCAAAAGGAATAAGCTTCCAGTAATAAGATTAAATAAATTCAGGGGATGTAATGTACAGCATGATGATTATAGTTAATACTGTACTGTATATTTGAAAGTTGCTAAGAGAGTAGGTCTTAAAAGTTCTCATCACGAGGAAAAAAATTTTGTAACTATGTGTGGTGACAAATGTTAACTAGACTTACTGTCATGATCATTTTGCAATATATATAAAATAAAATCATTATGTTGTACCCCTGAAACTAATATAATGTTATATGCCAATGATACCACAATAAAACACACAGGAGCAACAATAACAAAAAACAAAAAACAAAAAACCCAAAAACAAAAACATGTGATCACATTCATGTGTTTGAAATGTAACCAGATAAGTTAGCCAGATAGGCCTGGCAAAAGATAACTTTAGCAGAAAAATCTAGCAGAAAATGGATTGGGGGACAGGAGTAAGGACGGAGAGACGTCAAGAAGCTACCAGGAGGGTCCAGAGTTGGGAGATGCGGTTCTGTGCTCAACCAGCTTCCGCTTTGAGCCCTTGTGCCACTGACAAGGGTCCTTGTCCCAGGAAGCAGGGTTGGGCCACTCACTACCCAGAGGAGGTCATTCACCACACTAGGGATGGGCGCCTGATTCAAGGAAAAAAGAAACATTAGTGCCAAGACTTCCTATTCTAATCTTCTCAACCAAAAGAATCCAACTAAATGTGGCCTGGTTAAGGTCAAGTCAACCAAATTAATAAGTGATTATATGTAGGAAGCCAAAGAGCGCAAAGGTCTAGGGAATGTGTTTTGGAGTTGGCGGGACCAATCTCCTGGCTGTACCCCTCTGAGCTGCCTGGCCATGATGGACTGACTTTCCATTCTGCTTTCTCATCTGTTAAATAGGAATAATACCTAATTCATTGGTTTGTTATGAGAATTAAATGAGGATTAAACTAAAATCTATCATCATCATTATTAAACGGGGAAGAGAGAGGAAGGAGAGGAGGAGGTCACAGGTACAATTTTGGTAGATTTGAGTTGATATTAATACAGAAGGAAGAACAAGTTAATGCAAATCTGGTTTTAGATGAGCTGTTTTTAGAGTGAAGAGAGTTTGGTGTTGGAGACTGAGGTATTTAGATAGCAGATAATGCCCTCCTCATATACTTGACTTTCCTTTGATTTGAGATTCAGTTTCCAGAACTTCTAATGAATCCCTGTATCTCCCAATTTTCAACTGAATGCATGGCTTTCTGGAAGAAAAAAAAAAAACCAAAACACTTCATTTTACAGGCCCCTTGCAGATAGGCGATTATATAATGACAACTGTGACAAAGCAGAAGTATATGTATGGGACTTCTTCTTAGAGTAGGGGGACATGTTCCTCTTCATTCTTTTTTCTATCCTGGTGCCTAGAAAGTAAATCTGATGACTGGAGCTTTAGCAGCCACTGTGAGCCACGAGGACACATGCCACATCCTAAGCAATGGCAAGGGTTCTTAACAATTTGGCTGCAGCCCTTGGCTGCACAGAATCACCTAGAAAGTTTTGTGGGGTTTTTTGTTTTGTTTTGTTTTTTTTTAAATATCCATGCCTCGCCCTCAAATACCTTGATTTAATTATCTGGGTTGACACCAACACATGGTGTTTGGGTAGGGGTATTTAGTCACTCCCCAGGTGACTAAATATGTGAAGCAAGGGTTAAAAAAACAGTGACTTAAACACATCATTATCATCTCATTATATTATGCAGTATCATAGTCCATCAAGACTTCTGCAAAAATGGCATAAGCAGATTAAGAGATACAAACCACTATGCATAAAATAAATAAGCTACAAGGATATATTGTACAGCACAGTCATTATTTTATTACAACTTTAAATGGAGTATAATCTATAAAAATATTGAATTACTATGTTGTACACCTGAAACTAATATTGTAAATCATCTACACGTAAATTTTTTTAAATGGCATAACTAATATACAACAATAATAACGGCTACCACTTTTTGAATACTCCATTATGCCATTATGTAGGCTCCTTGTAAATCATTTCACACTCATTTTCTAACTCAATCTCCATAACAACACTCTGATGTCAATATTATCATTTCATTTTTACTTCCTGGAAAACTGAGGTTTACTGAGTTTGAGTAATTGCCTTCAGAGTCCCATAGGTTAGTATACAAGCCCAGAACTAACTAAATCCAAGGGAGTTCTCCTAACCACCACAGGGTATGCCTCTCTCCAAATGAGTTTTACTAGCTTTGATTTCTTCTAGGGGTGCCAGTGAAGGTGCTAATGAGCAGTGAGATGGTGGGCAGCAAGGAGGAGGAAGAGGATAACTGGTAATATTTAAGATCCATCTCCTCTAAATAACCAGGAATTAACCTTACTTCTTGGGTCCTACGATTTGCTCAACAATGGGCCTAACGGAAAATCACTTTCCTTTATCCATCATGTAGATCTATTTAACACAGGTTTACATTTGTTTCCATGTAAACTTCTCTCTGATCTAGATCCAGAAATGTACCAAGTTCTGATTAGATTCCAAAACGTGAACAGAAGCACCGAATCCTCAACTCTTTTCAGCTTCCTGGTTTAGAAGTTTAAATAAATCATGTGAAATGCATAGAAAAACTCATCTCTTTCTCTCCTAATGTTTAATGATAATTTATAGCCCTAGAACTTTTGTAAATTTAACAGCCCATCAAAGTGTCTGAGAGCACACCAGTTCTAAGGACTCATTACATGGCATTAAACATAACTTTCCATGAAGGACTATACAGCATGAATGGGTGGGCAGGCTCATGAACAGCCACCACTACAATAATTTATCGTTTGTAATTTTGCCTTATTACTTGCAAAAACATTTGTTAAGGGGGAGGAGGCAGTTGTGGCAGTCTTACAAATAAAGTACTTCACTACTCTGTCAATGCCATAAATTACGAAGGCAGAGAAATCCTTTATGATCCTAAGGATGTGCTAATTCTTTTTCCAGCCACTCAAAAATGACAGGGAAGAAGTTTTCGGTGAAGTCTTATAGGATGTTAAAAATTCATTTCTTTGAACAGGGTGGTATTGTTTCCAACTTACCTCCTTTCCAAATTCCAAAGAACATCAATAAAAGGAAACCAAAAATGTAGAAATTTTTTCCAATATCAAGTGAGAGAGTCCCCTACTTTATCCAAATCACATCTTTAAAATGGTGTTTCTTTTGCTCCAGAAACATCTACGAGGTCAGGTCTGAAAGAGGCCTTTATCCAAATCACATCTTTAAAATGGTGTTTCTTTTGCTCCAGAAACATCTACGCGATCAGGTCTGAAACAGGCCTTTATCCTGTGTAACTGGATTTTACACTACCGCAAACAGCTACCCTAATTTTGTCAAGGCATTCATCCTAAATAGGCAAAATCAGGACAACAATTATTGCTATAATTAAAAGGGAATGCTAACTTCACAGTGACCACAGACTAAGTTATAACAATAAAAGTCATGGTTGAAGTTTAGCATTGCCACCTGCATAAGAAACACCCTTCACATATTTTCCTTAAAACCACCCTACCAGATAACCAGGGACATTATGCAACTTTCATGATTTTCATTCTTTCACCATATACTATGACTGCAGATTTAATAAAATTCCAAAGTTTTAACTATCAGTGCGTTAAGTATAATACAATAATTTTGCTGATAGCATAATTTTTACCACTACAAAGTAGGTCACTTATTTAGTTTAAGCTTAGCTTTAAAAAATGCTTTCTTCCCCTCCTTCTAGACATGTGGCCCCAAAGTCCCAACACAGGTATCTTTATTTCTTTGCCAAATTCCACATATCACTTTTACTAACTTTGTTGACTGTAAAGACTCTCTCCATAAACTTCAGCAACTGAAGTGGTGGTGAATTTCTGCAGCAGAAGTAGTTTTCCCATGTGAAAATTAAGTCATGGGATTAACTTCACCCCAAAAGAGCAGTCATTTGAAAATGACCCTACCAAAGTCATAAGTAAGTTTAGCTAATTAACTTTATTCTTATGCATATGGAACAACATACATGAGAGTCTCGGCAAAATCAGTGGCTGCTTTATACAACGGATTCATTGTTTACCTTTAAAACTGCCTTCCATGAATAACATTATTTAAGGGAAAAAATATGGCTTTCACAAAGATTATATGTTACATATAAACAGTCACTTGCCAACTACTTAATACAGTCAAGACAAATGGTTCAAAAGTAATTTCAGTGATTTCTATCAGGTTAATTTTAATGTTTCCATAAACTTTCTGTGCTTCTATCTAACATGCACAAGATTGGCCCTAACACAACCCAAAATGTAAACATCTAAATATGGCTGGGAGATTTATCAATTGAGAGAAGAAAAACTCTCACCAAAATAACTTCTAAAGTTAGACTGCAGCAATTAATTTTTAAAATTCTACTCAGAATGGGACTTCCCTGGCGGCGCAGTGGTTAAGAATCCGCCTGCCAATGCAGGGGACACGGGTTCGATCCCTGGTCCGGGAAGATCCCACATGCTGGGAAGCAACTAAGCCTGCACAACTAATGAAGCCCGCGCACCTAGAGCCCGTGCATCGCGACAAAGAGCAGCCCCCACTCGACGCAGTGAGAGAAAGCCAGCGTGCAGCAACGAAGACCCAATGCAGCCAAAAATAAATAAATAAATTTATAAAAAAATATAAAATTCTACTCAGAGCTAATAAACAAGGGAGTTCTTTTTTTCTCCCCTGAATAATCAGTGGTTTGACTCAATCTAGTGAATTTAGTTGGCTCTTTTGACTTCAGGTGGCTTAGCTGACATACACTCTAAACTTGACAAGTGAGGTGTTTTGAGACTGGCTCATGTACATTTCTGTATTTAGCAACCACCAATAAGTTAGCACGATTATTAAATTCACAACTAGCCAATTTCTTCCAACATATACGTACAAAGCAAAACCAAGACAAGTGAAAAAAATCATCATCAGGCTGCATGCCTTGATTCTTTTCCTGTCACTAATGACAATTTATATAAGCTAC
This sequence comes from Balaenoptera physalus, assembly GCF_965194825.1. Classification (NCBI taxonomy): domain Eukaryota; kingdom Metazoa; phylum Chordata; class Mammalia; order Artiodactyla; family Balaenopteridae; genus Balaenoptera; species Balaenoptera physalus. The sequence continues at coordinate 89,981,953 of NC_138890.1, read as the reverse complement.
ATAACACGTGATAATTTGAAGCACTCTGTTTACATCCAAAATTATAATTCTAATTCTTTATTAACTGGCATTAAGTAAGAATTACTAGATTATTCCAAAGCTAATATTCCATAATAGCAAGCAGACACAGGTTAAACAGTCATCTAAAATTAGCTTATTCACTGTAAAATAAAGATTGAATGTTAAGGTATAAAATTATTCTAAATCCCCAAACACAGCAGAACCAATTGTGAAATTAAATGTGACACTTTCCATAATTCAAACTACAGTACTTGATTTTCGTCTTTCTCCTCAGCTACCCCTAAATTAAATTAGTCTTATTGATTATAACTCAGAAATCCCTGTCTTGTTACCATGATTTTCAAATTTTAATGAAATGTGCAATTCAGTTGTACATAGTTAGCTTGGTTTTCTTAAATTACAGTATAGGAGATTAAGTATACATTCAATGAATATCTCAATACTATAGCTGACAGACATAGTGAAAGCCAATTTCTTTGCTAGCTTAAAACAACTGATAAATTCAAGCGTCACAAACCTGTTTTCGGTCTACCATGATGGATGATCACTCATTATTGAAGTAAGATCTTATGCGTTGATTAGCAATGTTATTTAACTAATAAGCACTGGCTGCACATAGGTCCTGGAATGAAACAGAAGCCCTAGTCCAATTAAAATGCGTTACTGTGTATAAATGATGGTTAATGGCTTTAGTAAAAGCAGAACCACCAAGTTAAAATTCACAAGTCTTTATACTAGAAAACAGAAGAGTACACAGTACATTTTCTATAAATTTGCTAATGAGACGTCTATACTATGGACAGCAGCTCTGCTGGACCAAAAGCCCACATTATGTGCTTAGCCCTGAAAAATATCGTTCTGGTGTTACATACATTATAAGCAGCCTCAAAGAACACATTTATGAAACTCAGACTGTTTTAGCATTACTTTCAGTGTAATGGGATTTGGATTTGGTTTTGATTTTTTTTAACTTAAGAGAAAAATATTTCTTAACAACATTTCCTTGACAATCACAGAGCCCTCCCTGGGCCTTGTTCTTTATTAAGAATAGAAAGGATTTGTAACCCCCAGCCTCATCTCCAGACCATTTCTCCTGCATCCCCAGCCGAAAGCTGCAGGACTCACTCTCAAGCTTGCCTTACTTGTAAACAGTTCTGAGATGCCTTTCTTCATGGCTGATATTAGATTTTACACAGCATCATCAAATATGCTATAATGATTCCTGTTACTTCATTAACTGTTGCTTTTTTCTAGTAAAGAAATGATGTGTACCCCCCTTTCAGTCTTCTTGTCATAATAATATTTAAGTGATTTATTTCCATTTATTTCTGTTTGTTAATTTTGGTGAAATTAACATAAAAATATTACTAAAGAGGGATATTAGAGTCCCTGGATGAATTGATTTGAGCTCTCATCTCTTTATTTCCCAACAAATGGGGATGAAACATTCATTTTCTACACATAGATATAATAATAAATGTTATTAGCCACTTTATCACCTGAGGAATTGTCACCAAAGGAGTGTTTAGCATGCAAATGTCTGTACCAGAGCAACCTTCTTCATCATCAGAATACAAGCCAAGGCTTTATTAAATACTGCCTGGTCATTTACAACACACCAAAAACAACTGAGCATGCTACTTAAGATAAGAATACATTAGCATTAAGAGCATTAAGCCACTGTTTCTGTGTCATAAGGCACCAATTCTCAGCTGTAAATACATTTATATATATTTAAGTGTAATGTTTCATTTATTGAATCATGTATTTTATATTATGATGAATTTCAATTTCAATTACCAAAATGATGTTTACACAAGCTGCAAACATGTTTTTTTTTCCTAGAGGAGAGTAAGTCCTATTCATTAGCACTGCTCACTGTCAATTATGAAATACATTAATTTTCACTATCAGACCTATACAATACTAGTTTCAAAATATGTCATCACTCAATGAGAATAAATTAAAATAAAGCATCAAGATTAACTAGGTTAGATCCACAGTAGCCTATAACCTATAAATAATAAAACTTAATGCTTATTAATTTCTTACGATGTGCCATACACGGAACGAAGCACTTCATGTATACTAACTCAATGTCATGCGTAAAACAACACTGTGAAGTAGGTACTGTTTTCATCCCTATTTTACAGATAGGAAAAAATGATGAACCAAGAAGTTAAAGAATTTGCCTATGACTACATAGCTACTAAGTGCAGATAATTAGTTCTAGAGCTTATGCTCTAAAATCTAAAAGAAGCCAGTATGTCATGCTGCCTCTTAAGAAGTCTTACATGAATCAAATGCTGTGTATTGCCAGCACCAAGAGGACTTTAACTTTTAAAATAAAGTAATAGGTTTATTAAGTTATTTACATTGTAGCGCTTTAGAAGGTTCATGTTAGACAGTCTCAAAAATGTATTAGTATATAAACTGAAACTCAAAACACAAAGTAACTAAAATAAATACTTTGCATAAACTGAGTACCTCCTCCTCCACTTTCCCAAATCCATTCATTATGAAAATTTGTCACTAGGTATATATAATATTGAAAGTATTTCTTTTTGTTTCCTACTTAGACTACAAGTTATTCATGGTTTGGAAAAGCAGCTCTTCTATACATTATTGAAAATGCCACACCATACTGTACCCTGAGAACCCTTGATAAATACTAAATATTATGTTGACAATGAGTAATGGCAACTGAAAACAAAATTACAGTGTAACTCAAGGATGAAATATGAAGCTGAAATAAAATGGATGTGAGTCCCATTCAAGCTGTCCCTTGGTCTTTTGAGGTCTCTGAAAAGAGAAGTCCTTATTTAGGACAAAGGAAGGTAGTATTTTTGAGGTCTGGGAAAGATAATGACATCAATCCTGATTAATATTACAATATTAAAAAACAAATTGTGTGAGAAAGACAGGAGGAAGGAAGGATGAACAAGTCATTACACATAATTATTTTATTTTCTGCATATACAGAAAATAAATGCAAAAGGGCTAGCATATTATCTCAAAAATGTGGTTTTTAGGTATCTTAAATGATTTTCTTAAAGTCTCACATATTTGCCTCTAGTGAAAAGGAAAAGGGTAGGAAAGGAGACATTTTCATTCTGTACCTTTGAACTGCTTTTGTGCTGTTTGAAAATTACTATGTGCATGTATTACCGATTATTTTAATAGAAGTAAAATTTTAAGTGTCAGTCTACAATCAAAAATTGCAATACTCAGTAAATTCTGCTTAGTTATCTTAAACAATTAATAAATGATTAGTAAATAATTCGGAATATTCTGTATCTAAAACAATAGGCCAGGGAGAAAAATATAAGCCTATATTTAAAAATTTATATAAGCTCTATACTTTCCATATATATATGGAATATACATACAGACATACACGTGTATATACATATATACGTATATATATAAATTTTGCCCATCGTAAAACTAAAAGGGTATAACTGTAAATATTCACAGAGCAAACACAGCTTTCCTAGACATCAAAAAAATTACTAGTTTATGTGAAAACACAAGAACAGTTCTTCCTATAGAACACTGATGGATATGAAAAAGTTGCTATCAAATGTTTATTTTATACCTACTTTTTAATGCAAATGAAGTATAATTTGGAGATGCAGAGATGTATATTTTTCTAATGAAAATGGAAGATAAATATTTATTTACATCCTCTTACATTATCTCTAATTTATTAGAGGTATTCTAACCATCATACAAAATATTTTAGCCATTATCAGTTTAAAAAGATTTAACACAAAGTATTAATTTTCCCCTAGGGAAAAATAAAAGAGGAAAACGAAAGTTATCAGAAAGGCTTTTTGAGTCTTTATGTGGGGTCAGATTTAATCAAGTAACACATGTATTTGAAGGTTTTGCATTTATTTGAAATTTCTTAGGCATCACTGTGATTTCCATCACCCATCACGGGATGGGGCCAGTTTCTATAGGAAGCAAGGAAGCAGCCACTTGAAAGGGGGCCCCTGCACTAGGTCCTCCAGGAGGCCTTGGAGAGGCGCTGGCCCCATGGCACAGCCTTCCAGCCACCAGCAACTCAGCACCTGAGTAAGAGAAGGAAGAGCAAACAGGGTGATGGGAGGTACCCGGCTGCTTCTCTAACTCATTCTCCTCTCTCCCTTTCTCTCTCCTTAATTCTCCTCTCCCCCTCTCCTTTTCTCTCTCTCTTCCCCTTTCTTTCTGTCTCCCTTGTCTTTTTTGCCATCTCTCTCCCACTCTCCTTGTTTGACTCCATTCTTCTCTCCTTGTCTTTTTCTCACTGGCTCTCCACTCCTCTCTTCTCCAGGTTATTTTTTTTTCTGTCTCTCCTCTAACATTTCATGTAGCTGTGAACTGTGCCCTTCAACAAAAGCCTTGGCACCTTACAAGACTACCCCAAATTCTACCACTTGCGGAAAATTCCAGCAGGGAAAAACACAGATACAGCAGGTAAGCAAAACTAGCAAATATTGGCTGTTTCCTCTTTCTCTTCACTACACCTGCAATTCCCCATCCTGCCAACTATCTACTTTTCTCCTCTTTTTAAGCATACTATTCTCTGCTTTCTTGTTCATCCCCCTCTCCTGCATCCTTTCCCCCCTCCTTTGTTCTTCTCTCCGTCTCTGTAACACTTGTTGAGTTGTATAAATTATGATTTCATAATTAACCAAGACATACGAGTTATACATTTATAATTAGCCAGATGCTCCACAACCTTCCTCTTCAAATATACGTAAAATCTCACCAAATTTTATCCAGAGAACACTTCCTTCTCCCATCCTTTCCCCTCTTGTTAGCAAGCTTATAACAGAAAATTGGGAGGATGTGTCTCAAATAAACACTCTCCTAGGATGAAAATAATACTATATCTATACAACTTTCTAATCCACCATAAGAGATCTCCAATATGGTTGTTGACGACATTCTTTGAAAATATTTTCCTAATCTATTCATGGGTCTCAAAATATTTATTTAAACTATGTTTAAAAATTGTCCTTTCAAAATAATTTGGCCAAGATTACATTTTTTTTAAGATTACATTTTAGAATTTACCTCGAAGTTCAGTATTTTATGTTTCTTTATATGCACTGAATCTGCACTAAACTCATTCTCCTCACAAGTGCACTTCTATGCACAGTGGAGAATATTTTCCATTTCTTGCCTTCCAATAAATGCACACAGAGGTATAACAAGAAGGGAAAAGTCCTTCAGTAGTCTAAATTGAATTTATTTTTTCATGTGCACTCTGCTTTTTACAAATTTCTTCCTGCTTTCATTATTTCTGAGTCATCTGTTAAACTTCATACCAATCAGGCCAAACTCGGGGTCCTTTTCTGAAGGCTGCCCGCCCCGCAGCCGAGCCCCCGCGGACGCCCTGCGCTGCTGCAGCACATTACTTCCGCTTTTCTAACTTTTCCACTTGTGAGCACCATCAATTATGCACTAGAATAACAGAGGCCTGGCAAGGCAGTGTAACATAAAGGCCGATTATGACGATAAATAATTTAAACACCTACGTGCCATGTTCCTTTTACCACTGATAGGAGGCCAGGGGAATGGGATAAACGTTGAAGATTCAAATGCACCACAACCACTAGTTTGGAGAAAGCCCACCACACACTCACCAGTGAACCTTGCTGTTCACTGTCTGCCAGGAGCAAAGAGGCAAAAGAAATGAACTGCTCACAAAAGTATTCACACTTGAAAAAACTGAATAAGAATCGCAGAGTCCACAGACTCTAGCACCTGATGTTTATTTTTGGCCCTAGATGCAGCCCAGGAAGTTCAGGGAACACTATTTCAGAGGGCGTTGGCATCTTATACCTTCCAGAAAAAGGTAAACAACTACATATACAAAGGTTTTAAGAGAAAAGACACACTGTTTCCATGTAAAGTTACTTAAGCTTTAAGGAAATTCCAACGTGGAGTCTCTCACAAGAGTCTATACCTTCATTTGATGATAAAGTATAATTGGGAGCTGGCAGGGGATCAACAAATGTAGAGACTGCTGGTCTAACTCTCTTTTCAACTACCCTATCTCTCAACTGCAATTCAGAAATCCTTTACTTTCTATGTTTTAAATAGTGATTTGAAAATTCACAGCTGAGAAGAAACGTTACGTCCAAAAACTGCAGAAAAAACAAGTATCCTCCTTGCAATGCCCTGGGAAGTTCAAAACTCAGCAACATTGACAGCATCTGAATGCCAGGAGGACGTTGTTCCTTGTCCACACAGGCAAACTAAATTTTAAACTGAGTCTTTAACATTGTACACCCAAACTAAAAAAAAAAAAAAAAAAAAAAAAGATTTCCAAACCGTGAAAGTTCAGATTAACTGTCTCGAGCCTATTCGTCTCCTTTATGGAGATAACTCCTAAAGTATAATGCAACATTTCTAACACTCAAAAAAGGAAGACTAATCCCAGCGTTCTATGCAAGAGTGAAAAAGGGAAAGAATAAAACTACATACCAGTAGGCATGTTTATAAATCAAAAGCTGACCTTAAAATATATGAAATTCAGGAGAACAGCGGTTAATTCATGTCAAATGATACCCGGCTTCATTTTTGGAATAAGGCTCCCATTAACTAGAAATATTCCAAAATTAATCCTTAGTCTACATGAGAGCTAATATTACATTTCTAAATGCAAATTGACGAAAACTCTAGGGGGAAAAACCATTTTGAACTGTGGTTTCCAGAAGGCTTCAGGTTTAGTCATGTCAAATTAAAGGGGGGAGCAAAGCTCCTTAAAATAACATTCTTGTTAAATCGCATCCATATGATTTAGCAAATTGATATGGCCAAAGTCAATAAATCATGATGCAGAGTTTTTATTTTAATGTGTGACTGCTTTGATTTTATTTTATTTTTTGCTTTCAGCCAACTCCTTATCATTTTTAGCCCAAAGCTGGATGTATATTGTTGTCTAGGCAAAACAAGCTACTTCTCACAAAACTGGGTTCCTGCTTTTTAATGGCAACCCACCACCAGGAAAAGAAATGTGCCCACCAGTTCTGTGGGACACAGAGCTAGCCGCCTCTGCACCAACATGCATCCCATCAACTGCCTTTCAGTCAGCAGTATTTGAATTTGTAGATTTTTCACCACTTTTCAGCATGTAAGTGCTTCTTTTTTTTCTTAACCCCAGGGATTTCATTTTGTGCTGACACATACTCAAGAAGCAATCTCCACGAAACTATCCTTTTAAGGCAAGCATTCTGTGCACTCCTTAATGATGGGTGTTTAAGAGAAATGGTAATTAGGATAGATTTTGAGCCTTAGGTAACAGTCAGTCTCACAGTGAGAGGGTTCACTACATTTAAGACCAAACTCCTCATTAAGAAATGGAGATATAAGATATGGGGATATATTTATATGTATAGCTGATTCACTTTGTTATAAAGCAGAAACTAACACATCATTGTAAAGCAATTATACTCCAATAAAGATGTTTAAAAAAAAAAAAAAAAGGAAATGGAGATATATCAATTCAGATCCTTGCAGACACACCGACAGTGAAGTCCAGGTTAGTAAAAGCACTCATCCTTACGATGGATGGTCTCCTGAATGAGCCAACACAAGGCAGTGCTAGTCTGCCCAGATTGTGAGCAGATGAAACTTCCTGGAGACAATTAAACCTAAGGGACATTGGTTGAAAATATTATTGAAAGTATCAGTGCTTTAACTATCGTTCCCCTCTTTCTTATTCTTTTTATGACTAAAACTTTTTTGTTTAAATATGTCATTTAAGCTACCACATGAGATACTCTGCATGCTACGACTCTGATTCTGAAATCTCAGTTTCAGACAAAAGCAGACTACACGCTAGAAATGAAACTACCATGAAAACATATATGTGTGTATGTGTATAGGTATGTTTTGTATATATATTTGTGACTCATATGAGTCTCTCAAAACACATTCCAGTTAAACATTACTGTTAAATGAGAAAAAAAAATAAAAAGTAAGAAAACAAATCCTTGAACCAAGATGCCATGACCTCAATCCCTTCCTCACCCACGTACATGCATAAGTTTTCCTGCCCAGCTTGCCTTCAAAGATGGCAAACAGAATTTAATATTTCATGGAGCCCAAAGCACAAATCATGTTCAAATTCAATACAAAGAAATGCTTTATCTCATCCTTTATAGATTAATAACCCAGAACTGTGAGAAACTTCAGAAAGCCATGACAAGATTTAGCCAAATGACGTGTAAGTTTCTTCAGGACACTCTCAAACCATTAATGAAATGGAAAATATAAAATAAAGGATTTATTTATCAGTTTACTTTAAGATACTTGTTTCCAGAAGAGTTGCTATATCAAGCTACATGATTTATTAGAGCTAAAATAACTTGGAATATCGTATCCAATTTTTTTCTCAAGAGATAAGATTATATTCTCAAATATGGATGGCATTAGCCATGTATCTTGCATAACAACACTTCAATTAGAAAATTTAAAAGCTAAACCCCATGAAGACTGTCTAAAAGGGAAAGAGTGAAACATGGGCAAACACAGTCCCATAATAACCAGCTGTGAAGGTTACAAGGTTCTGACAGAGGAGTGGGCGTGATGATACTGATACGGGGCAATAATCTGTAAACCATCAGAAAAGAGCATGAAAAGTATTTAGCATTTTATAAATATTTGAGAACCAAGCAAGCATTTCTGGTTTAAATCAACCATATTTTAAACTTTCTGGTTTTATAAGAACATCCTACTATAAATCTTTCTAAAATTTGCCTGCTTTTTGTTTATTTTATTTTACTCAGGCCAGTAATGACCACTACAAATATCTAAATGCTGAACTAAGCAAAGATTCTATCTCTAAATTTTAATGTGGGAAGGTTAAATTTCTTCTATAAAGCCAACAACAGTAAATAAGCTTAGTATTGGTCATTTTCTTTTTTTCAAACCATAGCTGAAAAATAAAATCTTCATAGAATCTTAAGGGGAATCAAAAGTCTGGAAAAAAACAAAACTATTGCCATATCCTCTCCAATTCTTAATCCACCCCCAAAAAAAGACTTTTAGTTAAAATAAGTCTTTTCAATCTATAATATTTAGAATGACAAGAGAAGTCCTGTGACTCCATCCTGCTTCCAGCATCTGTCAAGAAAATCACAAACCTAACTCTCAATTCATGGGAGAATGCTAACAGGAGATGAATAATGCTTCAGAGGGAGAAAACATATTATTAGAAAGGTTCAAGACCAAATATTCACAGAGAGCTGCAAAGCCATTTTTTTTTTTTTTTTTTTGCTTTTCAAGTGTGAGTTATTGAATTAAAAAGATAAAGAACAAGTTATTTTTTAACGAAAATCCTCAAAATAGGAGAAAAATATAATGCTGTATATACGCCATTATATATATATATATATACACACACACACATATATAAATGTAAAATCTTCTATAAAGAAAAATAAGCTAATGGCTTACTTTTTTAGGTCATTTTTGCGTTACAATCACTTTAAAAAATTTTTTTTAATTTTTATTTTATATTGGACTATAGCTGATTAACAATGTGTTAGCTTCAGTTGTACAGCAAAGTGATTCAGTTATACATATAGATGTATCTATTCTTTTTCAAATTATTTTCCTATTTAGGTTATTACAGAGTATTGAGCAGATTGCCCTGTGCGGTATGGTAAGTCCTTATTGGTTATCTATTTTAAATATAGCAGTGTATACATTTAATTATAAATCTGCCTTTAAGGGCACCTACTCTCCAATCCATACAACACATCTTATCAAAGATACTCACGTGAGCTAAATTGTTGAATACTGTAGAAGCTATAGTCTGTACTGTAGGTAGTAAAAATTCAGCCTTCAGTTATAAAGGTATTTCTTTTAAAACACAACATATTACTTTGGACATTTAACACTCTCCCACTTTTCTCTAACCTGTATCCTCACATACAGAAGAATAACATGCATAAATTGGGATTTTAAAATATGGAATATAATCTACACTTTCTAGAGTATTACTACTTTGAAAATGGCAGGGGACTCGCAGGGCAGTGACACAGCAGCATTCATTTGGTAAGTTTAAGAATACAACATTGCATAATAATAGCAGTAGCCGAGGCAGCACAGCAGAGTTCAGAGTAGTCTCTGAAACAGATTGCCAGGTTTTGTAATCCCGGTTCTGCCACTTACTAACGGCGTCAACTACATCACCGTATTTAATCTATGTCTTAGTTTCCTCATCTGCAAGATGAGATGGCAATAAAAGAAGCTACCTTATAGGGTCATTATACAAATTATATGACTTAAACATATGCACACTGCTTGAAAAGAGATGGGTACGTAGTAAGAGCTAGGTAAGTATTCTCTTATTTTAAGGCTGTGTAACAGACTATGAATGCAGTAAGCATTCAGCACAGCACCAAATCCAGCACAATGGCAGCCAGTAGCAGTATTTTTATTCCAAAGGCACAGGTTAATAAGAGCAAGCTTTACCAATCATTAGTGCCTTTATAAACAGTGAACAAATAAATAAATGAGCAACTCATCTCACTTATTATCAAAGAAATATGTATTAAAACAACAGCTCTTTCTTGTTCATTAAATGAGATCCTTAAAAAAAAAAAAAGTACCCAGGTCTGGTAAGAGTATTATGAAACTATAAAGCAACCTGACAATATTACCAACAATTACACAATGTTAACACTGTTCGACCCAATAATCCTACTATTCTACCCTGGAGAAAAATCCAAAATATAAGGTAAGCTTTAAGCAAAAAAAAAAAAAAAAAAAAAAAATTAAGTTATCTATGTGTCATTTATATTATGGAAAACTATATTATGAAAAGTTATATGTCTAACAATAAAGAATAGTAATTCAGTATTTCTAAATAGTCAGAAAGTTTTGGATATGCCACATACATGCTCCATCGTGGGCCTATGCTCCATCGTGGCCTGTCAGAGATTATTCATATGTTAAAGGCACTCAAAGGCTCAGATGTAATGTCATTTCTTTAATCCAGCTTTTCCCAGGCATATTGGTAACAAACTCTGGGGGAAAGCGTAGCTAATAAGATGGAAAAGTATTGGTTAAGTAAGTAATGGTTAATCGTCTTGATGAAAGTTTATCCAGTCATTGACAAGGATAATTTCAGTATTATACAGGCTGCTTCCAGAAATATTAGAAAATATTTACTATATAATATTAAGGGAGAAAAAGCTAGATGCAATGAATTAATTAATAGCCAAGCATATGAGAAAAGCTCAAATGGAAATATCCCAACATGAGTTGTAGAACTGTGGGAAAATGTTTCTCTAACGCGATGCTACTTCTCTAATGAAAACAAATCCGTAATAATAAAACCAGGTGAGTTAGTGATATCAAGTCCCATCTTCCCTCTTCCTGATTTGGAAGCATAGTTTGTTTATCTGGTTGTTACTTTAATAAGGCCTGAGGGGAGACTCCTTACTGAAAGTGACCTGTAACAAGAAAGTAGAAAACAGAGCAATCATTCAGCTTCACCAGAGGGATATGTGGAAGCAGCCAGCCCTGTCAATTTGAAAGAGGCTAATGAAACATTATCTGCAGGTGAGCGGATTGTCTCGCCGCATTACAACTCTAAGCTACAAATGATTTCCTAACCACAGAGGTAACCACTCTACAGATACTTTGAAAGACAAATGAGAATGCTGGCACACACAAGGTCAATCACAAACCTCCCAGACAACCTTGGTGTTTCTCCTTCCGCAGGAGAAGATGATCTGGGGGTCCTGCTGGGCATACCTAAGCAAGCCACACCACAGTCACTTCTCTTGTATTTCTGAGTTTGAATTTTAGCAGCCTGGTATACATTCCTATTTATGTCTAAATAAATAAAATGTATGTATACATAAACTAAAGCTCGCACATAATTTGAAAGCTGTGATTTTCATTATGTTGGAGAAAATGAATAAACATCATTTTCCAATCCCGATAAATGTTTGATTATGATTAAAATGGTTTCACGAAATCATTATACAAGAGCATAGTAGGCTATAAACTATGGGGGGGAGAAAAAATATCAATAATGGACAGTTCACTCTTATCTATGAACTTTTTTAATAAATCAACTCCCCAGGTTTACTGGGACCATGGTTTTATTTGATGCAATACATTCTAATCAGGGATTTTTATTTTAATTTTCTTTTTATGACCTAATGATGCATTTAATTTTTAATTAAATTTCATTTTGAAGTATAGAGTATGTATAAAAGCCAAAGCAAGTGTGCAGCATCTGTTCATTGCATCTGCACTCACTACCACAAAAATTAACCTTAATCTAAAGAGGCACAAATGGGTTTTTATGCCATCAGGAGGCCCAAGTGCTTAAAAATCAATGACTGTCCACCCAGGCAAAGAACAGCTGTTTCCTAATATTCCAGCTCCACATTGAGGCCAGCCTCAACCCCCAAGGACTAGCCTAAAAGTGCCCACATTCTCGCTTCTCCCAGTTGAAAGTGTCAGAGAAGGATACTATCTAAAAGCCATGAAGTAGGTTAAGTGGAGACAAGACAGAGAGGACCTGGCCTAACCAGATGGTATTTGGAGAGGCAGCTTCTATCACTATCACTTGATGCTTTCGTAAAATCATAATCAATATTACTTTCTGTGTCCAGAAACCTACCTAAAGAAAAAACTTACCCATTTGCGTTAAAAGGCCAACGAATGTTGAGAGTAGACTGATTCCCAACCCTGTAAAGCAGAAGTTCTCTCTCTGGAACCCACGTGACTTCTAAAGACTATTGCATAGGACTTACCTGGTGGCGCAGTGGTTGGGAATCCGCCTCCCAATGCAGGGGACATGGGTTTGAGCCCTGATCCAGGAAGGTCCCACATGCCATGGGGCAACTAAGTCCGTGCGCCACAACTACTGAGTCTGCGCTCTAGAGCCTGTGAGCCACAACTACTGAGCCCGCGCACCACAACTACTGAAGCCCGCGTGCCTAGAGCCCATGCTCCGCCACAAGAGAAGCCACTTCAATGAGAAGTCCGCACACCACAACGAAGAGTGGCCCCCACTCACCACAACTAGAGAAAGCCTGCGCACAGCAATGAACACCCAATGCAGCCAAAAATAAATAAATAAATTTATTTTAAAAAAAAAAAGAACATTGCATGATCGGGCAGTCATAACAGCCTCAGAAACTATGTGCTTTTACCTTCCAGAATGACATGACATCAAGATGTAACGGAGAGAAAATAAAAGTTGACGTGTGCAAAATAGGAGGAAAGAGAGGATACAGAGGTTGGCCATAGTTTTCCTTGGCATACTGGGATTTTCTAGAAGTTCTTTCAGGGATCACTTTAAACACAGAATTCCATAGGAGAGAGAAAGGGGGAGAAAAATCTCAGAAATCACAGATGAGAAGACAGACTCATGCTCTGTGTGACATCTAAAATGTCATTTTGCCTCCTATTTTTCCCACCTACAAAAACAAAATTAAACAACAAAATTAGGTGAACTTGAAGAACCCACGTGGCACCATCTTTATAAAGCTTTCCTGATTCACTCTAAGAACTAAATTTTAAAAGCCACATATTGGGATAAATTACTAGGTAACATAAAAAAGCTACTGGGTGGCCTTCACAATTAAGTAGCAACAAGACATTTCTCTTCCAACATTGAGGCACTCTGTACCACCTGACCACCAATGACACCTCAGGAGATCTACCAAATGAGCTCAGCATCTTGCCATCTTAGTGTCCCCACTGTGGGCAGCTTCCCACCGTGGGGGATGATAAGCCCTGAACCATGGGACTTGAGTGGTGGCAACTCTGGCTGATCAGAGATTTAAGTCCAGTAATTTAAGGGAGCATGAGTCAAGTGGGTTGAGAAATCATGCAAAGCACCCTCTACTGACTGCACAGAAAACCATCGCTCTATTGACTGCTTCCCAGTCTGTCCTTCGGGGCCCAGAGTCCTCGCTACGGTGATGTGCTGTGCTCCATGCACCCTGGGGTCCCGCCCGGACCCAACCATCTGGGCCCTGAAAGTTTCCATGGTCCCCAGCCTGAATGGTGATTGTCTCCAGAAGCGTCTTTACTATGTTTCAAGCATCAAGGCTTATTAAAACCCCGAAGGGAAGTAATCCCTGAATGCCACTAAAAGATCTCCAGCTGCTACCGTTTATGAAGTAGGCTTGACAAGACAGGGAGAGGAAAAGGGGTGGGGGGAGCAGGAAGGACGGGAAGAGAGAAGAATTTAGACAAGGGCAAGTTATCCAAACAGAGCCCCCATCAAAAAAGAGTCATGTTTTATCAGCTTAAGCTTTCCTGCCTCCTTTCCCAAAGGTATTCCCCCCCTCAACTCTCATTAACTCTTCTTTATAGCTGTCTATTTTCTTTAAAAAATAATAATAAAGGCAGCACATGGCTAGAGAAAGTCCGTCCCTAAGTGTGTGAAAATTAGAAAGATGAGCCAGATGAATTACCTGGGAACAGGACTGAATATGTCTTCCCTAAAAATCTGGAAGGAAAATGGTTTCTTCATGGAAGAGAATTAGAGTAGCTCTCAGTATCTGTCTCTCCCTTCTTCATTCTTTTGAAAAGGTCTTTTCATCTCATTAAGTTAAGCTGATTAATAAAAATTCAGCAGTTTGCCCATGGATCCTTTAGAAGTGGCGTTACAAGCTGAAAGATGCAGGCGGAAGGTTTTTGTGCTAGAGACAATAAGGGGATGACTTCTTAAATCCGTCGTTGTCACCCTCCATTAGACAGAAATAGTCACCTTGGCTCAGATTCGTCTGACAAACATTGTACGCTACTTGTTAGCTCCTAGTAACCTTCGCAAAAAGTTTAGTGCTTACTTATAAACAAAAGGAGGGAAAAAGAAACATTTAGAAAGAAAGTATGAGAACACTTTGCTTCATTTCAAAGATTATTTATACAAATTAATGAAGAAAACATGGCCTGTAGAAGAAGGTTCATTAAAGGGAAAAAGCAATGTTATCTAAAGAAATTTCTCACGTAAACACAAACTTGCACGTTTTGCAGTAAAGCAAAACAAGCAGATAAATTCAGCTATTCATTTATGAGTAACTGTTGATTTTGTTATCCAAAAATACTTTTGTTAATTATCTAGTCAGTACCTAACACACTAAATGCTCAAGTTAAAAAATGAATTTCTTCAACGAATTTAAGACTGTCATTTACTTTTAAAGCTGAAAAAATTGTCAGGTTATATAATGTCACGACTTGCAAATGTTTTCAACTGTTCCAGTATGAGTTAAATTCATCCAGAAAAAATGATTAAAATGAGCAAATCTGCTTTGTAGGAGTTGAAGCATTTTCTTAGCCACCTTTAACCTGCATAAACACTAAATTGCTCATTTGTACTTTATCCAGAGTTGACTAAATTAAATTTATACTACCATTCATGATACTTTATTTAAACGTCCCCCTAAAAGGCACTCACTATTCATGTTAACGTCATTACCAAATTTATATCTATCAAATCTTTGTATACGTGACAGTGGTTTTAAGTGCCATCTTAAACAATTTGCCCACAATATATTGAATCAAGTTTTATAGTTAGTCTAGTTCTAACATTAAATTTGTCCCAAAATACCACAGCAAATAAGTGTTTTTGTCTGAATCTTACTTCAAAAGGATTTGGGGGAAAATGTTATTTTTACTTTACTCATATCTTGTGGACACTGCATAGACTTAAAGTCATCAAGTCTGTACAGAATAGCCCCCAAATATTCAAAGTGTTTGGCATTTTTAAAGATGCAATTCTTGATTTGAAGATCGTTAAAATAAACAAACAAAAAAACACCATTAAAGGCCCATCCTAAGCCATGACCAAATCAGCCATTAAGCTATTACTGTTTTCTCCAGGTAAATATGGAGGATTCAGTTACATGAAGAAAGCCAAACTAACTTGACCACACATTCCCTGTGGCCTGAAGCCTGTCACCTGCTTTGCCATCATCAATCCATCTCTTCAAATACCTAAGAGGCTGAGACCAAACAATGTGGCTGAGAAAAACAATGAATAAGGATCTATTTACATTTCTACTGTGAAGAATAATCATAGGTTAGCTGCGGCTTATAATTATCAAGTACAAAACGTGTTAACTAAAGCGTAGCTCCTTTTTAATGAAATGAAAGATGAGCAGAATCTAAGCAGATGCTACATGCTTAACGGCATTATCATTCTCATATTTTAAAAATCCTACAAAGCGCCTACTGTGTGCCAAGCACTATGCCAACTACAGTAAAGATTAACAAGGCATGACCCTGACACCAAGGCGACTACCGTGTATCTGATATAATTAACGTCTTCAGGGAGGTGAGACAGTTGCTACCAAGGGATACGAAAGGTAATGGGGGGAAGGCACTAGTTAAACGTGTGGGTGCTAGTTCTTCCTTTCACAGATCCACTTGATTTCCTGGTCTCCCTGTAAACATGCAGACAGGAGCAGTTACGTGTACTCATGTTGAGTGTGTCATTACTGAAAGACGTAGCTGTTAAAACCATGAGAACATTAAAACTACTGCTTCTGAAAAAATAAAGTATTTTCATGGAAGCGTGGAGGTAGGGCTGGGGATACTGTTACCTACTACCGGGGTACTGTCACTGAACGTAGTTCTTAAGACGGAAGAGTTCCTGACTCCGAAGAAATGTGAAAAAATCTTACTGAAAAAGCTTCATCATGTAGGATTTTTTGTGTGTAAAGGATACATACACATTCGAGATCAGTTCCCCAAGTTCCTCCAGATACAGTCATTTTACTGTGGAATTGGGACTTCTGGATATTATTATCAGTGCACTGTAGATAGCTAATAAGCAGGTTTAACTAAAATATCATATAAATGATAGTCATGCATAATATGGGTCCTATAATACAAATTATTGACTTTTTTTTCAAAAATAGCATCTTTCTGATGATGTCACTCTGATAATATAAAACAAAAAGCAAATGACATAGTAGATGAAATAATTTGCAGATAAAATACAGTTTATATATGTATTTAAATAAAATGATTTGTTTTCCATATTAACTGTTATCAATGTATTTCTATCTTATGCAATTTTGGAAACTTAAGAACCAGACACTCAAACTTTTCAGTCTAAGTATACAGCTATTATATATATATATATATATATATATATATATATATATATATATATATATATATATATATACACTTTCTTCAGCCTCTCACAATTTCATCATGGGTACAAATGTCTATAATGGATTAATAGTAACTCAATATTTGTAAAAAACATAGTTTAAAATCATAGTTTCATAATCAGCATTGCTATTATAATGAGCTCTTATTTTAAGTAGGTTTTTTAATCAACATACCTATATTGTTAGCTAGAAATAAACATCAGCAAAATAAATCTACTTTAATACTCATTCTGAAAACCAACAATGAAAGGTTACAAAATTACAAGCTAAGGGGAAAAAAACAGAGTCTACAAAAGTTAAACTTGGATTCTTTAAATTTAGTCAGACTGCTTTTATTAGATAGCAGGGAAATGAAAAATGTTACATTCATGTCCAACAAATTACTAAATGCAGAAACACACTGCAAACACACACCCGCTGTCCGTAATCGCTACTGCTCACAAATCAATCTATTTGGATGAGAACAAGACCTGACCTCTAAGAGGACACATCTTCGTGCTCTGTGATTGTGATTAGTCCACTGAAAACCCACAATGCCACAGGAAATGGGGTGAAGACAGTCCAATCTACCCATGAGACTGATTAGGAATAATTTGACTAGAAACTACTAAGAAAATAGACCCTGAGGTGGGCCAAGCATCTCCAAATAAATGAGACGATTTCTCCTCTGTAAACAGGTTTCTCTAATACAAGGAAGGCATAAAACAGGTAAGTTAGCTAATAATTACTCATTACTCTTTATGTCTACATTGATCATCATCGTGATACAAGTGCATAAATCACTTAAAATTTTAATTGATTTTCTGGCTGAATCATTCCTTCTTGTATAGTGAACTGGCATCTTGGAACTTATTTTAAAGATCCAGTGTGTCTTGCCCACTTCAGTTTTCACTGATTACTAAAGTAATGTTTGAAATGTTCATTTCATATTATAAAGCCTACCATGACATTATTTAAATTTTTTTAGTAATAATGTAAAAATAAGTATGCAAAATTAGACAAGATACAGCAAAAAACAGGACAAAAGACTGAGTCGTAGTTATATAACTTATGATAAAGATTTAAATTGTACAACTGTATTCTGCGTTCCAATACTTATACATATACCCAATTTTCTAAAGTCTTCCCTATTCTACTTCATAACTCCTCCTAATGGAAAACAAATGAAAACCAAACAGTTCAGTAAATCAACTTGTGATTTAGATCTTACAGATGTGAACTAAAGAATATTTTTTTAATTCTAGGTCCTTCTTTTTCTTCTTTTGAAACACTTCTTAAAAACTTCTTAATTTTTAGAACCAAATTAAAATGGGTGTTTAATCAGATACAATTCCGCCAAAGTCTCCCTGTGTCAAATCTCAGGATTGGATTCATTAACTCGGATGAGAGTGGATTGGCTAGTTTGGGTATAAAACATATGCCCCAAAGCTCTGAAACTGTACATTATTTTTCTTACTGATTAACCGTAACTTCAGGATGGTTTTCCAGATAAATACTTAAATTCATGTTTAGAAGTAACACAGAAAAAAATTTTTTAACCTTTAAAGTTTGAAAGTAAAAAACAAAAAATCATGAGTGTGTTTTCTTCAAAAGTTTAGACATGTAGATACGTATGTATTAGTTCCTCTGCACTAATAAAGCAAAAATGAAGTTGACAATGACCTCCCAGAGGACAACAATCCTCTCATTTCACAGATGAGGAAACTCAGCTTAACCAAGGTTAAGTGACTTGCCCAAGGTCAAACAGTTAAGTAGTGTCAAAGCAGTGACACATCTCAGATCTTCTGAGTCAGATGCTCTAGCATAAGAGATGAACTAATTCAGTCACCTTGTTGTCAAGATGAAAAACAAGAGTCCTGGAGCATTCAGTGATTTGCTTAAGGTCAAGCATCTAGTTGGTAAAAAAAAAAAAAAAAAAAACAGTGACATCCACATCACCTGACTCCAGGCCTTAGTATTTTTTTTTTGAAAAGATATTACTTTATCTTTCAAACTGAAAAAATCAGAAAGGAGAATTTCCACACAATTAACACATGAGTTCAGTTAGGTTACCACAACGTTTGGCAACAGGCAGGAAAATGAAGAGAGAAAATCTATGGGCAGACAATGTATCTCCTAGGTTAATACTCAAATGATTCTCTAAATTAATAATGACACCTAGATTTCACTGAGAGGATATTATGCAGCAGGTATTTTACATGCATTTACTTTCTCACTGGATCATCACAAATTATACACCCTCTCTATTTTACGCAAGTGAAACTCAGAGTTAAGGAAAAGAATCAGCATTTGAACCCAGATCACCCAGACTCCAAAGTTAGTCAATGCTGTCTCTTTAATATGTCTCTGAACCATTATAAGATTTTTTTGTACATAAAAAGATAATGAAAATAAAGAAATTCATGCAAAAGTATTTATTAGTAGCTAACTAACATTTACTAATCACATACTCTGTGCCAGGAATTGTTCTAATGTAACATGTCATTTAATCACCACAATAACGCTATCAGATAAATACATTTAGTATTCTCATTTACAGATGAGGTAGGTGAAGCGGGGAAAGGTTAAGTAACCTGTCCAGGCCCACAGCACCTAGTTAGTGGAGGAGCTGAGAATTATACCCAGGACCTGCCTCAGATTCTTAACCATCATGGGCCAGACCTTGTATAGAGTGCTTCTGCATGTAAACCACAATCCTGACCTCAAGAGTCTTATCATCTAGGGAACAGAACACATACAAAGATGCAGATAGTGTACACCAACTACAGTATTGTCCATATGCCAATATTATTCATATTCACTAAAGAAGAAGAAAGGGTAACAACTTCCAGTGCAGAAGCACAAAGGACTGTGCATGGGCGATGAATCACCTCATGTTTCCAGGCACACGTTTCAACTAAAAGACCTGGTTTAGTCTGGCAAAGCAGATGTCCATAACGGATAAGGTGCCAAAACTCTTTCTTCCCCTCCATGTTGTCTCTCTGGAGATTAGCTGGGAACCTGATCTACCCACATCCTATCAGGAGACTTTTGTCTTTGAAACTAATCAGGAATAATTTACTGGCTGTTAAGCTACAGGGCAAAAACTCCTGTGATGAAAGGAAGCAACAGCAAGGGGAGGAAGATGGGGGGGGATTTGGGACACAAAAGAATATAGAGTCAATTCAGGCATTCATATGCTGTTCTCGATAGCTTAAGAAACACGTGTTTCTTGCTCAGGATGTA
This sequence comes from Balaenoptera physalus, assembly GCF_965194825.1. Classification (NCBI taxonomy): domain Eukaryota; kingdom Metazoa; phylum Chordata; class Mammalia; order Artiodactyla; family Balaenopteridae; genus Balaenoptera; species Balaenoptera physalus. The sequence continues at coordinate 89,961,545 of NC_138890.1, read as the reverse complement.
TTTACTGTGGAGTAGGCAAAAGCTGCATTTAAAATTTTTGAAGTAAATTCGTATTGTTATTATGTAAATCAAAGCTGACTGAAAGTGCAGGAATTTAAATGAAATATAGGGGGAAATTTCCTGACGATATGATTGTTAAACTCAAGCTTTTATTCAAGGAATTCTAGAATTTCTCCTAAAATTCTTCAAAAATTGCACTGTACTTTGGCAAGGCCTCAAGAATCAAGCTTACCCGAATGCAGAGGAAGAGGGCTAGCTGGCATGTGAATTCCCTACCAGTCCGATTATTCTTCATATACAATGCACGCTGTATATGTATACACACAGCCTCACAATTAGCTCCAAAGGAGTCAAGGAAACATTTAACCTCCAGTGGGTGGTACTAATTATCTGCTGTAGGTGTACCAGTTGCGGCTTGCAACCTCTCAATCCATTAAATGCTCAACAAGGGGGAACATAAGTGTGCATTTTTAACCCTCCTTTCATATTAGCATACGGTCTCTATCGTTCTTCTCCACTGCACCTCCTCAAAAATTCTGTTTCAAGGTCACCTTTCAACATTTCACTAATTATGTTAGACAGTGTGTCACTCCACACAGCCCAGCTAAGCGGTTTAAGAGCCACTTACTGGCCAAGGTCAAAGTATATAAAGCTCAGTTTTCTCATCTGTAAAAGAGGACCATTACATTTCCTTCTTCATAAAAGGTGTTGTCAGGATTAAATACATGATAATGATTGTGAAGTCTGTAAAGCACTGTGCTTGGTACACAGTAAGTGCTCAATAAATGGGAGCTATTCAGAAATACCTCTGTCTCTAGAAGGGCATAGGAGCACTTCTGTGCCTGTAAAGGCAAAACTGAATCATCCTGCACTCCTCTGAGTAACCGCCAAGGCATTACTTGGCGGTTTTGAAAAGGGACTCAAAGAGCCTGAGGAGCTCCGCACAGCCTCTCAGGAGCCTGGGGCCAGAGGTGGGTGGAGCCCCAGACCCCAGTCTCTCCTAAATGCAGCCTGATGTTTGTTTGATGCTTTTTGTTTTTCTTTTTTTCTGTTTTATATATTAGTTTTCTGCTCAAGATTTTTACGAACAATGTTTCTTGGCTAAAAAAGAAGTTTGAAAACAACCGCTCAATCCATAAATCAGAGAAATAATTGAGATGTGATACAGCACTCTCAGGGTCCATCTGGAAATATTAAAACTTCCCTGATTTTTACCGTCCCACCACCTAACCACTTATAAACCAAGCCTAATTTGAGACCTTCAGATTTTTCCGGTATTCAGTTATATTTGCAAAGCAATTAAACAGCGGCTAAGACACACAATAGTGCAGAATTATAATATACATGAGAACATGTATATTATAATTGATATACATGACCCTCCCCCTTGATATTAGAAGCCTCACAGTGAGACCCTGCAACATGGCTAACCCATTGTAGCCCAAGCTTCCGATCTTCCACCAGATCTCATTCGCTCGGCACTGACTGCTTTCTGTACGTCCCCCAAATCCACCTACAAAGTTACAGCCAGCAAGTCTTTACTCCTGTTGTTATGAATCCCTGGAATATTCTTCTACTATTTGTCTCCATCTCTATTAAAATCATAACCATCATTCAAGGCCTAATCCACACTATTCCTCTTCCAGCAAGTAGTTCCTGATACCCTGAACAGATGTGCTTTCTCTCTCTGTCCATAGCATTCCATGCTTTATTGTGACATTCTTTGTTTGTTGTTCATTATTAGCCTGAGTGAAGCAGAACATTTTGATCACTGCCTTGACAATTAATGAATTTTCTAATTGTCTTGGTATTTGCCTGCATGTGGTCTTTAGCACTGACGGGTTCACATCAAATGTCACAGAAGACCAGGCATTAAGATGTAGGGACGTTTACAATATCAGTCATAATGAACAACAATCCAAATATGCTATTGGTGGTTTTACTGTGTCTTTATTAAAAATCACTTTGCAGTCAGGACACATGAGAATTTCATTTTAAGGATGTTTACTTTTCCAGTTAGTAAATGTACCGGGATGGTTTTTACTAAAACATAAGTCAGCCAGCTGTTTGTTTGGGTTCTTGAACTGAATGGTAAAAATACAGTCAGCTTTTACTCAAAGTACTCCACTTTAAACAAGGGAATCTGTTCCATATTTATATGATTTAATTTTCCTTTTTTAAAATAAAGTTTCAATTTTTCATAAAATAAGAACATCTCCTCTTCAGAACTTCAGAAGTTGCATTTCAGATGACATATGGTTCTCCATCACCCATCTGATACCCCAGGGATGCCGAAGCACTTAGGAGACCCAAGAGAGTGTGTAATCCGACATGACAGCTGAAGTTGGAAAGGCTGACAGAAGCATCAGAACAGGTATCAGGGAGGGAGAAGGATTAGTCTGGAATTCAGGTTCACCCCTCATCTTTCTTTCAACTCCACCAGAATGCTACACTTCATGTGCCCTTGAGAACACAGCATCTGGCATGAAGGGCTGGACCCACCAAGACCAATAGCTCCATGTGTACCTTAAACTTCTGAAAGAGGGCAGAGAGTGTTTTGGCACTCCAGTCTCCCAAATTCTCTGTAACCCAGCATAAGCTCCTGCTGGCTTTGTAGTCAGCTTCTCTTTCCTCTATATGGTGCATTTACGAGTTCAGCTGTGGGCCCTGTTAATTTCCCTGTGCGGCCTTTCTTCTCCTCCTAACACATGCATACTTGAGCTGGCTCTGGAGTGCTGACTAAGCAAGAACAATAGGAGGCTTTGAGCAGGCCTCAGCCAGCCCCAGACCCAGTCAATATTTACTTCAGTTTAGAGCCACTGTTTTAAAGCTCCTTCCAAGCAGAACTCAACAGTGGGGAGTCCCCAGAGGTTTCTAGATTTTATTTAACAAGAGGGAAGAGGGCTGTAGAAACAGAGTAAATAGATTACTGTCCAAACCACTTTCTCAGAGAAAAAAAGGGAGGCAGTTCAACAAAACAGGTTAGACTTTCGATACTAATTAGCAACTTACAACAAGAAAAACCAATCGCCTTCCAACACTGATTACTGCAGTCTTAAAACTCCGTATTAGGCCGCAGTGCAAATCCACTTAGTGTGACCCCTGTATACCTGTGAACAGGGCCCTGATGCGATCAACCACTCAAAGCTTGCCAGTGTTTGCCTGCTCTGCCCGGAAGGACAATGCGAGGGCCCTAGGGGAAGTGAGTCCAAACTCCTTGGCTGACTCCCAAACCAGATCTCACGTATACTACCAATTCAAGTGTGTCCGAAAAAGAAGTTGTGATTACCAAACACCCAGAATCAAGAGCGTGCTATGGTAAATACCAGTACGCGTGTCTGCTAGCTTGGCGACACTGAGAAGGTAGATCTGCGGTTTTGAAGAGAGTAACCGAAAAAAACAAGGCACAAACACTCTCTTCCCACCAGCGACAGTAGCTTTCTATGGGACGGCAGGTGGGAGGTGGGATGCGGAGGGAGGTGGTTCTAATATTACATTAGAATCAATGGAGTTTTCCCATAAATTTACATAGTCTTTTGTTGATGTAAATATAGAGATACTCTCTTTATTGAAAATAAAACTATTTAACTGTAAAATTTTTATATTTGCCCAGTTGGTTTAATTTTATTTTTTTAAGGAGTCAATTGTCATAAAACTAACCTGAAATGACAGTTGGGTAGTTTTACTAAAATGATTAAGGCCATATAAAATTACTAGAGATTTCAGTTAGATACCTGAGGAAAGAAATTCATAGCTGTCTGCCATAACCAATTATAATGCTCATTATTCCATTCAAATCGATAAGTAGACTTCATTGTTTCTGCTTAAAGACCTAACTATACATTCCATTCGCATTTTACAATATTTCCATAAGGACAGTCAGATGATCCAAAAATTTTAATAGGAGAGAAATTAAAGAGGCTTTACAACTGTCTAGACTTAAAAATTCTAGTTTATGATGACCTAGTATTAAAGGGCAGTTCACCATTGTCTATATTTTAAACAAGCAAAATACATTGACATAATTTGGCTTTCACAAAGAGTATGAAGAGAATTCAAACCACCCTTCCTCAAAATATATGAGATAAAAGGTTAGGTATATTAGGATAGGCTTGTTCTATCATGTTTGTTTAAATTCATCAAATGCACTGAAATATGTTCAGCTCTAATCTTTACTACAATATTTACCATATTAATAAAAGCTAAATAATTAAAATGCAACTCAATCCAATTACTGCCGCATCTTAAGGAATTCCTGGATTGCTATACACTTAATTTGATCAATCAACATGCGCTCACGGAAAGAAAATACAAAGTCAGCCTAGCTGAAATGAAGCCTCTGGCTGATATTTTTAAACTGATATATAAGAGTTACAAAGAATTATTTTTTTAATAATACAGAATGTCAGTGAGTAAGTCATCAAAATTTAAACTTCTTGACTACCCTTTTGCCAAGAAAGGAAGCCTGGAACACAGGAGGGATTGTAACCATTAACCATTCATCATACTGAATCCAAGTAACATAAAATTACAAAGTTTAAAGCTTGAAATAAACTCATAGCAAGCTCATTCCCTTGACAAATCTTAACTTCCAATTTAGCAGGACAAAAGAAGCCTTCTTTTGTATGAAATGATACAAATGTAAAAAAGGTCAGTCTGATATTCCGGTGAGCATAGCAATTCCAAATATTAAAACACTGAACTTTTAAGGGAAATCAGTTATAGAGAGTTACCAGTTCTCTTTCAAATAATTTTGGTATTGCTGATACTAACTTCAATATTTTATTGCTACTGGCCAAGTGCTGCCCTCAGTTGTCACTAAATTTCTGGGTACAGCACATAAGGATCATTGACAATTTCCTTTATGAATTACATTTTTTTTGCCTTAAGTGAGGTTTATATCTTCAGGAGTAAAATGTTATAAAATAATTATGTAAGTATACAATTGCAATTTTTAAACAAGTAACAGGCACACTTGCTATTCTCCTGAATAGCTATACACATTATGAAGTAAAACCTGCTTTGAGTAACCACCAGACAATTCTACAGGAAAGTGTTCCTTTGACAGTAATGTGTTAAAAGAAACTTAGGTTTCAGTGCATTAAAATATGTGTTCCTTGACAAATTCTGTCTCTTTTCTTAGCTAGACGCTGTTACGATCTATTTATGCTCCTAACATCAATGTGTGTATAATTAATATGTACTAAGTTTAAAAGCAGTCAATAACAGGAGTTTTTTAAGCACAGAGGCGTCAAGAGGCTAAACCCTGTTTTTCTGGCAGTAGGATTCAGAAGAATCCAAGGGTCCCAGGGACAGCTGGGCTGCCTGTAAGGAACAGCCCCAGACAGGAATTGATTTGTTTCAACAAGCTCCTCATTGGAAATACAAGCATTCTCCAAAAGGGTGTCGGTATTCATTAATTTCTCCTTTGAGATGGAGATATCTCATTACACCTGTGAAGTCCAAAGCAGAATATCAGGGTTTTAGAAGTCAAAGAGGAAACAATATATTGGAGACAAACTGAGAGGGCAACAACTTCACGAGGAGATCCAAATTTCCTTTCTGGAAGAAGGTCCTAGCTGACTTGCCTCTCAAGTGTCACTCTTCACACATTATTACTCATGTAGAAATCACAAGATAAAGCCTGAAATGTGAATTCCTTTAAAAGAAAATTCTATATAAATGCATAAATCATATCTATCAGGGACAACATATATTACGAAATAAGACAACTTGATCTTTTTTAAAAAGTCAACTCTTCCACGATGTTTTGAAAATAAAATTTTATTTGTAAGACTGTATTTCTACGCAACTTACAAGAATATATAGAATTATACAGTAAGATGCATCAGTGCAAAGTGAGGTGACCCCCTCAATCGCTACTCTAATTTTTATAACCTTTTTAAAAATCCTGCTACAGATGTACTTTCCTTCAAATTTTCACAGATCTGAAGGAGACATTTTGATTACACCCATTTATCTGTTAGGGTGAAGAAACAGGTTCAAAATTAATCATTACAAATGTAATGGCACAGTTAGACTCAATTAGAGCTGAAATTTAACTAGATCTGAAATGTAACAAAAAAATGTTAACAAAGACAATTTAAAAATCAAATCTGACATAGGATTTTTAATATCTTACTCTCTGAGCCTTGCCTAGACGACACCCAAACCCATTCAAAGTTTTATCCAAAACAGCTGCTATTATAAAAACTCAAAACAAAAAAAAAGTATATAAATTCAATGCCTTTATTTTATGCAGTCAAAACAATCTGTAAATGTAGAAATATCAGTATATCAAAGAACTTGGTTACAACCTATTAATCTGAGGACAAATCACTGTTAATAGCCTTGAGCTAAATAAAAACTGTTCAATGAATGAGGACATATCACTGTTAATAGCCTCGAGTTAAATAAAAAGTGTTCAATGTATTTATTTTCCCTTTTAAAAAATGGAGGGGCAAAACAATAATTAGAACTATTGAGTATCTTCTGCTTTATCTAAACATGGAAATGACCACAAATCTTAGGTATATTAACTCCATTTTGAATAAAGCCATTCCTTAGAGATATGCAAATGACTTCATTTTAATCAATAAAGATATCCTATTTATAAATTTAATAATCTTCTAAGCATACTTCTTTTTTAGGAACCACTTAAGTTCACACATAGTCACAGAAGATTCTCGAATTTTTTTATCTATGAGAATCATAAAACGGAAACTCTAAGTGGGTGTCACCTCAAAATCACTGTCTCAGATGCTTATTTACACCATAATGAAAATAAACATAGTGGTGCAGTGGTTAAGAATCCGCCTGCCAATGCAGGGGACACGGGTTCGAGCCCTGGTCCAGGAAGATCCCACATGCCGCGGAGCAACTAAGCCCGTGCACTACAACTACTGAGCCTGTGCTCTAGAGTCCGCGAGCCACAACTACTGAGCCTGTGTGCCACAACTACTGAAGCCCGCGCACCAGAGCCTGTGTTCCGCAACGAGAAGCCAACACAATGAGAAGCCTGCGCACCGCAACGAAGAGTAGACCCCGCTCGTTGCAACTAGAGAAAGTCCGCACAACAGCGAAGACCCAACGCAGCCAAAAATAAATAAATAAGATAAATAAATTTAAAAAAAAAAAAGGAAGGAGAATAAACATAAACCTACAAAAACCAAGCAAAACAGACATGTCTTGATTTACTATTCTTAATAATATTCATAGTTCTTATAAAAGTTAGACAATATTTCAATTAAATCCATTTTGCCAAGGATTTGAAAATGAAAAGATTTGCTTCTGTTTGATAATTAACTATAAAAAAGTATTGGTAAAATCGTTATTAAGAACAAAAGGATATTTGAATTGAGTGCTCACCATCCTTCCCTTCTCTGGGTTTATTTTCATACAAATATAGCTGGTCTACAGGCAAACAGTTTCATCTTCCTTTTAATAATTGCTCCATAGAGGTATATCGGTTAAGTAAGTCTACTTATGCTTTCAAAGACTTTCAAGTTCACTTAGGAGAGTGGGAATATTGCATTTATACACAAAGAGTGAGGAACAACAAGTAAGCAGGCAGAGTAATCTGAATTTAACTAGTTCCACCCTTTACTTGTGAATACAAGCATCACACAATTGTTTTGCAAAAGCAGATGACATATATGCTGTGAAAAAAACAGAAGCGTATTTATAGACTTTATATTACCGAGACTCTATAGAAACAAAGATTACTAAGGACACGAGAATCATGGAATTTTAGAGCAGACAGCTGTTTTCCTCCCAAGTCTCCAAGGAAGTGTAGGCTCCTAAAGTCACCCACAAGAAACCCTGCCAGTGGAAGCAGAAAAATTGTTAGTCATCTTCTGTGCTGAATGTAAGATGAACATTTGAGGTTCATTTAACCATATGGATTTCAATTGGAAAGTGTTAAAAATCTGTTTCTGAGGTGTAATTCTGGCCTTGCCATAGAAAATATCTCTGGGGAGGGTTTGCAAATATATTGAGACATTTATGACAGGATCCTCCTTAAACTTTTTGGACCAAGGCAATATTTTCACTCCAGTAGATTTGTCTATAAAGAGCAAGACTTACATCAAAATCCCTGGCCTGTTACTTTTGTTAGTGGTGTATTTTAATGACGTATAAACCTCAATGTAAAAATCTATTTTATTTGTCTGAGATTTGGGGTAAAGTCGCAAGAAATGAAGACTACCAGGTCTTAAGACAAATAACTTGCACTCACGCAAATACTAAGCCACTTGAGAAACTGTAGAACTATACAGAAAGTTCAGGGCAAATACAACCAAGAGCCCTTGATAAGAAACCAGAAGTAATCTCTCTCCCCACTGATCCATCTAGAACCTGGCTGCTCCAACTGTGGTTCATGGGCTGGCAGCAGCAATACCACCTGGGAGCTCGCTAGAAATGCAGATTGTCAGACCCCACCCCAGATCTACTGAATTAAAATCTGTATTTCAACAAGATCCTCAGAGGACTTGTGTGCACATTAGAGTGTGAAAAGCAGTGATCTAGAAATCGCAAATTGACTGCTTCATGACGGCAGGGATGTTGTTTATATATTGTTTCCTGCAATATCTCCAGTACTAAGAACAATACCTGGCCCACGGTGGACACTCGATAAATATTTGCTGAATAAATCCATATGTGAACATTTCTTAGAGTATCTTCTACTTTGCACTGTGATTATGTGTATACAGTTCTTAAACGTACACAAAACTGCAAGTTCCTTAAGGGTACAGATGCTGTCTTATGCATCTCCGAATCCACTGTGTGCCTCTCAGAGTCTGCAGGTATCACTCAATATTTTATCAATTGCAACCTTTAGATATTCAATATAGGAATATATTACTACTGTTAGATATTTATCTATAATGTTGTTTTAATGTGAAAACTTTAGAAAACTAAGTTTAAATCAACATATAATTTCTGAATTCGCCCATTTGGCTCTGGTTTTAAATACAGTAAGGAGAATTCACCCAAGAAATCGAAGTAGTAAGGGAAACCATTATATAGGGCCAAGTCCTGATTCTACGTGGTACCAGAGAACAGGAATGGTATGGATGATTAAAATCCAAAACTGATTCCAAACCTCAAGTTATTCAATAGCCTCAAAGTCTTTTCTTACCAAATGTCATACGAAAGCTGCTATAAGTTTCAGAAACATCATTTTTGTTTTATTTTCTTTCTCAAATCCACCTACTGAACAGTGAAATGGCCAAAGCCATCAAAAGAGAAATACAGTGACAGAGAGATATACATAATAAACAAACTAAGTAATCAGTCCTCAAATAACCAGATACCAACACAGAACTCTAAAGCAAAGCAAAGAAATAATTTGTGAAAGAGATAATTATACAGTAAATAATCAAATACATTAATAGCATAGATGTACTGGTAACAGGACCATTCCAAAATGATACTCAAAATAATGAGAGGTTCAGAGTCATGATTATTGCTGACTCTCTTAGGCCATATTTTAAAGGACGGATACTAAATCAGGAATACTTTCCCCAATAAAGAATTGCTTTTTTTCTATTTAATTAACTGAATTCAATTGTCCTTTATACATTTTTTTTTTTTGCTTCAGGGAACCCAGAGTTTTAAGTTAAGCCATCAGATATGTCTGACCCCATATGTATATAATCATATGGAATATCCTGTATACATATACACACCCCACCATACACACACACACACACACACACACACACACACACACTCTGTCATGTTGTCGTTTTCCCAAGAGTATAGTCGACAATAGTGATAGCAGAGTGTGTAATAAGTTTTCATTGTTCCCCTGACAGCTATAGTTCCATACAAGACCCTTTTCTTTTTAGGTTGTAAATGCTATGGAAAAAAATAAACTAATAACAGGCATTTAATTATGGGTTCTGCAACCCTAGTGGGAACATTGCCAGAAAAGACTGGAACCTCTGGGAGAGCAAAAACATATATTTCCAGGGGAGGGGAGAATTTTGTTCTTCAATTACAGTAATGCTTAAAATATTGATGACAGGCATATGATAGAAAAAATTTTTAATTTTTTCCCAAGTCTCTATCAAGGATAAAGTATGTATACAATGCTACATCAATACTAAAACCAAGAATACTATTATATCTGTACTAAAATATTAATAAGGATAAAGGCATTGCTTATTAATAAGCAAAATACATAAAGAATAGCTTTATGTTTTGATACTATCAGTGAAGAATACAAAGATTCAGTTTCAATTTTGGTTTCTGCCTTGCTTTATACAGACTTAAAAAAATGAACACTTGTGATATCAAATATCTGGGTGCTATAGTCCCTGAGGCTTACTTCAATTTGTTTTATACAGTATTTAAAATAAGGCATCCCCCAGGTTGCTGTCATGGCAGACACCAGATCTGTCACTGAGGTCCTTTCTCGCCTGATTAATTAGTAATTGGGAGACACATTTTGGCAGCTTTCATTTCCCTATTATTTTCTCTTGTTTGACACAAAACCCTGTCAGGAGCACCACTCTTTGAACTGTACCCTTCTTAGTGCTGGGTCACTAAATTTTAATAAATGGAGCCCCTGCCAGAAAACTACAGAAATAGGCATAGAAGTTTATTGCAGCAGTAACAGTAAACAAATATATGAAGAAAATACTGAATGCCACAGTATCTAAAACATTAATGGTCTGTCTGAACCCAGGGGTTATTGGCGAGATTGCAGAGCAGAGACTAAAAGAAAGGGCCTTCAACAAAACCACTGCTTTCATTTGTCTTTAAAAAAGTACATATTAGCTAAATAAAGCAGATAAATACTTGGTGCAGCAGAGCCATACATCTGAGTTTCCTCCATTATCCCAACCCGATGAATAAATCTATTGGGAGGAAAAGATTGATAGTGACTACAGGGATAGAGACCCCTTCTAGAAGTCACAAAAGCACTGTCTGAGCCAAACAAAGAAACGTTTTTCATAAAAGGTAAGGTGAGGAACTTAAAATTGCAGCTAAAAAGACTGAGATTTCGGAGAGCTACAAATAGCTACAGAATCAGTTTCAGGTTCTCCATCTCAAGTGTCAGTCACTTCAAAAAGTGCTGCTACGATGGTGGCTCAGGACACTTGTGTGCCACAGCAGTGGCCATGCTGTGTGGGTCAGAGGTCACAGCTTCCACATTCCGACATCTGTCTGTATTTTCTTGCCCTGAAACAATAGAAGGGAACTAGGCTCATTTGCTCCCACTTTGTTTAACCTAATTGTTAAACACAAAAGATAATTTCCCCATATTTAGAATTATTTTTCCTTTTCTCCCTAATCCCATTTGACTCCATACGATTAAATACCATTAAAAATAACTTAACGAAAAGGTTAAGTCCCCTATATATTATTAAAGTTAGGCAAATGTGACAAAGCCGTATATCCTGCCGGCACCTAAGTACCAGAAAACATCAAGTATCATGCCCACCACCATCAAAATCTAGATAACAATTAGCACTACAATTATCCAACCAAAATAAGCCATGACTGCATCAAGCCACAAAACTGCATTTTTAATAGGAGAAAATACTTCCATTTACTTTTATAATATTTTCATAGTAAGAGGCAAGAGCTAATTGTGAATTATAGTTTCTACATACATAAATAAATCACTAATAAAACTAGAATGGACATTCTGACACCTTAGAAGCGGGAAGAAAAAACAAAAGTATTTGTTAGTTTATTTAAAACAAAAAGGTCATTTTGAACCCTTGGTTATTTTAGTCTTCTCCATCAGTCAAAGAAAAACAGATGATGGATAGCAAAGGAAAGCGTTTTGGTACAAAAACTGTCAACTCACTCATACTTGGACTTTAATGAGAAGTCCATGAGACGTATATCCGATCTTAAAACATGTATTTTATTTATCTCCTTTACATTGTACTTGCAACCATCAAAAATTCTACTTCTAATGAACTGAAGCAATCTGTGACATAAGTAGTATTCAATTTGTACCCAGTTTAATCAGACTGACTGAGTCAGGTTACTTTGAAATTAGTCTTAAGACGTTCTGTTTTTACTTCAGTACATGAGACTAATGTTCCCAGACATCATCAAACAGATGCAGTGGCAAGAAGTGTAGTATAAATTTTTGGTAAAGTTTACTAGACCACATGTTCCTCCAAATGTATCCAGAAATACAAAACATGGTGGAAAATATAACAGTCTCAATTAGTATACTCTCATAATTTTTAAAAACAAATATGAATTTACTTCCAAAATAATTTTCTATAAGAACCCACAAGAATGGTTTAGTAATGAGATTGTGAGAGCCTATATTCCAGGGACCAAAAAGGCTCTGGCTTCATAAAACGCTTCTTAAAGCACCCCAAATGCTTCATTTTTGGAGGTAACTATATTTTTATCAGTACCACTTACTACAGAAAGATTCCTGCTAACGCTGTGCAATTTGGAAAAAAAAAATATCAACCAACAAACAAAAAGGACTGCTTAGTACAGTAAGAAAAAGGAAGTCAGGGTTTGGGGGGGTGATAATAGGGGCCACTAATATATCACTGAGAAATTAACAATAAATTATAAGCTTCAAGAGAAAATTACATTTGTAAACATGGTACAGCCCAATATTTAACATGAAAATATAATATGCTTAGGTTTAAAATATATCATTACTAAGTTAAAATACCCTTTTTTTTGTCAACTAAATACAAGAAGATAGCATTCTAGTGAGCTCACAAATAACTTAAGATAGAGCTTTAAATGTAGAGCCCTGCCAAAATGATCCCAAAGTGGTTTAGTCCTTTTCTATCGTCCATATTCATTTCCGGACCATTTTCATGAAAGAAGTAAAATCGGTCTTAAAACAAGATGGCTGCTTCTAGGGGAAAGAAAAGAAACGCTGATTTAACTGAAAGCCAAAAAACTAGCTTTTCTAAATCAAGAAACAAGAACTTTGGTATTTTTTTCTAATCTCCAAGTATATATTCATGCACTTCCACATGGAAATTTACGGATTACTCTGTGCAGTTACTGAAAATTATTAATAGCAAAGCAATTTTTTTTAAAGGTTTGATCTTTGTGTGCTAATAAGGTGATTGTCCAATGCATATACATAGAGATATCACAAAACCAAAATTCCCAATTATCCTTCGTATCAGAATCATGATCATCAGTCCCAAAAATCAGGTCACTTGATAAGCAGTTAACAGGAATAATATTGATATCTTATAACTCTTACAGAACTCCATTATAAAATGCCCAGTGATAGACATCCTGTTACAAACAAATCAACTGTATTTGGCTTTTCAAAGGTAATACCCTAGGAACTTAGCTGTTAGACAACCTCTCCTGGAATTGCACTTTGATGACCTTCCCTGAAGCAAATGGCAGATTAACTCTGTGACATATACATAAAAACTAAAAACATTTTCCTCCATTTTGAAATGTTTTAAATAGATTTTTTTTTAAAAAATCACTCAAAACTATTTTTATTTCTCACTTGAGGGGAAAATAAGACCTGACAGTAACATTTTCTTCAACCTGTCAACTGTCAATTGCATGAAGGATGTTTCTCAAGACGACAAAGGTTTATTTTTCCTTATTGAAAATGATAGAATTCTACCTGAATGAAAGCTGAGCTAACCATCACTGTAGTACACTACCGTCTCCCAGCAACTAGCTAACTCAAGGAGAAGTTTTCACGGTTTTAAAATAATGGTTTTATTGAAATCTATGGCTCACTGTTTGAATACTATATTCAAAAGCCTAAAAATAAAGAGTTTCCATCTACACAGATTTCAGATTAGAAAACAGTGTAGAGACTTCAGTAGTTCACAATAAACCCTTCAGAGTACAATAAGGAGTACAGATTATCAAGAACAGTAAAATAGAAGGAAAATTTTTTGCTTATGCTCAAAACTAGGCATAATAGTTGTAATACAGAAAAAAACTGCATTATTACTTTTTACTTTTAAACTAAGTTCTTCTATGTCATTATGCTGCCTTGTTTATAACTGACAATTTTGAAAACATGAATGCAGGCAAATTCCAGAGGAAACAGATCTCCTGGTAGTGAGTAATATACCATTCAGAAACACTGGAAGTTCAAATTAATCACAAGAAACTTTTCCACAAAACAGCTCAGGGTATATAGGTTGAGAAGCAGACTAAAATATAAATCTAATAATATAAATCAGGCCCTTAAAAGAGACAATAATTTATTGATGTTTAGCTGTCTAAGACTACCATCATAAGACAAATTACTACAAGTGAATATTAATATCTCATTTCTTACACTCCTCTTTGAGGTTTTATACCTGAATATGAAGGTATTATCCGTCACAAATGATGAGAGGCAATTTTTTCTCGGCTTGGAAGACTAGTCCTGACTGAGCATCCTGGGTAAGTGGCCAGACCTTCCTCACTGTGCTTAGAGACATACAAGCTTCCTTTTCAACACAGACATTCTAATCAGGGCTGCTGTTTTAACAGTTTGTATACTGTTTCTGAAAAGAAAATTGACTATATGGCATCAGTTAACATAGAGTGGTTCATTATCTAAGATAAAATATCATAGCTTTTTAAATTCTCATTACTGCTGGAAGTTATTCAAAACCAACACCAAAAATGAAGAGGGCTGAGGGGCATCTTTTTTAAAAAACTATTAATCAAATGATATATATTGGACAAAGAAAAAAAAAAAACTAAACAATAAACCAAATGTTACCCTCACATAAAATTCTGTTCTTAACATATTCTTACGTTTTGTTCATTTTCTATTTCAATGTTTTCTCTTCCTCAAAGGTACATTCTTTTGGCATATACTTCTAAGTTTGCAAAGGCCAGGACTCCTGAAGGACTAATTGTATTCATTAATTTTCTTGGCCCAGCATGAAGCTGGTAGCTTGCTTGGCTCATAGCAACAGGGGAGAAGAGGAGGCGCTCATCTTTATCTGTCCCATCCAACAGGAAATCAGGCCAGTGGACAGAATGCAATGAAACGCCTCCTCAGAGGCACCTTACAAGATTAAATGGCAAGAAATTCACAAGGTTAATTTGCCCCCAAATAACTAAATGCTCCCTCCAAATCTGATCCTCAGTCTTCAAAGGTGGAAGCCTCTAGAGCTATTGATTATCAGCCAGAACACATATGGCAACAAGATATTCATTCAGTGAGCCAATGGCTTAGTTAATACCACTAAAATCAACGAACAGGGAGTAATGAACTACTGAAGGCTCTCTCTGATTCTTTTAATCATGAAGAGTATATTGACCTTGGTCTCACACTGTACAGCCAAGCGTGCCTCAAACAGCACTGATGTTCCAGTCACCTAAGAAAAAGACAATTGACTATTCTGATGGCTTATTACGAATACATAACATAATGTATAAAATCACTGGAACATAACATCTCAATGGCTTATTTTGCTTTCAAACTTCTATGGAAAACCAGCCAAAAATAAGAAGCACACTTTTCTTCTACAAATTTCTAGATTAAACAAAGGGTAAGAGGGGGAAAATTCACTTCAGGTCTCCTACAAATGGATAAGGGTAAAAACACTTCAGGTCTCCTACAGTGGATATAAATTTGC
Source organism: Balaenoptera physalus (assembly GCF_965194825.1). Classification (NCBI taxonomy): domain Eukaryota; kingdom Metazoa; phylum Chordata; class Mammalia; order Artiodactyla; family Balaenopteridae; genus Balaenoptera; species Balaenoptera physalus. The sequence continues at coordinate 89,945,973 of NC_138890.1, read as the reverse complement.
ATCACACTGCTTTATTTTTAAAGCAGATGTTTATAAAATTCTGATATAAATATCAAAATAACAAAATTATCCCATTACATCTAATAAAATGATACATTACACTGAGGTTCAGAGTTAATAAAGTTAAAAGATTCTAAGCAATGTCTTTTACTTGAAGAACTTTTGTTTCTAATATATGAGGTATTATTTACAACACTTAAAATTTCAAAAATAAAGTTATCAGGGTTGGTGATACAACTCATTCAAAACCAAGATCAACTTTCCATCTTTCCTCAAAACAAATTCTTAGATTTAGACCAAACTGATTTCATTTGTCAGTGGAAAAGGCACAGTACTGGTATACTGGTATATATATATAACACTGGCAGCTCAGATTTTTTTTAATGAAACAAGTGAATTTTAAAAGAGAAAAAATATGCAAGGGCTATATGATCAGGGAAAAACGTTACTACTTCTCTCTACTTAGTCACATACATATCACCTATACTGCCTGAAAGATTTGGGAGTGTTGACCTAGAATTCACATCACTTTCACAACTCAAGATTACATGTTTGCAAAACTAAATGGTGTCAATTACCTGCTACTCTAACATGAAATGTTTAATTTACAAGTCCAAAGAAAACATATGGTTAGGCTGAAATTTTAAAAATCCCAGATGAATTACAGGGATATCTTTTCCCATAAGAGAATAATAACATTTTAAATTGGTGATTCTCAAACCTTAACAGAAGCAAAGTACTAAATGAAGAAAATCGGTACTCTTAAAGTATGCTAGTTATATTTGCCACTGTTTTATTTTACTATTCCATCTATTAATGCCAACCAGTAGGAGACATGTTTAATTATCCCAGCATCATTTTGGCAAGTGGTCAAATGAATCCAAGAACTTTTCAACATACACAGCATTTGAAAGAATATTCTCTTTGGAAGCACCAAACTGTTTATAGCATGTTTCAAATTAAGCGGCATACTCTTAATGAGTCACCTCTACCTTTATAAGCATAGCTACTAAGGGAGAATGTAAAGGAAGTTTTATTATTGAAAGTCCTTTTAAAAGTTACTTAAAAGCTTTTTCAATTATTAAAGAAATTAGACACAAACACTCTATCAATAGTTATATTCTCCTTGACTTGGATCTTCATTACTCAAACTTACTTAGTAACAGGCCGGTTCAGAATAGAGCATAAAATTAAAAGGATCTTTCTATTACTCTCACGATTTAGGTGAAACTCATACAACTTTTCAAATGTTTAAAATATGAAAGATGCATTTACAAAAATGTTATCATATATTTTTATTCAGACTCTTAGGTCTCAGTTGCTATTTTAGAGATTTGTAGCAAGTCAATACATAAAATCAGTGTGGTCCACTGCCCAATAAATACTGGCAATTAAAAAGTTATCAGCATTTAAAAATTAAACATCTATTTCCCAGAAGTGAATGCTTGGGAAGACAGATTCTAACAGCAAAACTATCTGACAGCAAATAAGTTTTACATTTTTTTCCTCTGTGAACTTAGATCTATGGACGCTTCTGTTACCAAAGCAGTCAGTAATGAAACTCAATGCAGCTGATAAACTCCTATGACTACACAAGTTACAAAATAAGATATTTAAATCCTGTGATCAAGATGTAATACTTAATTTTAATTTTATCTAAACATAATTTCAAATGAAGTACAGTAGTATAAGCTAAAATATATTTACTTCATTTTGCCACAATATCCATTTATTACCAGCTTAATGTGTCCGCTGAACTCTTCTTCTAAGAGTAAAATCTTTAAAGTCTATTTAAGTTGCAATTAAAGTTTTCTACTTTTTTCCACAAAATTGAAGTCTTCTGATAATATTATTAATTTAGCAAAATCTTAAAAGATAGGATTTATGTCAAACCAAAAGGCATGGTTAGCTTACTTTACAAAATGATAGCATAGATGAAAAGAAAATGTAAAACATTAAAAACTTAAAATTTAGTAGACCCCTGCAAATTTTCTAAAATATTTTTTCACTATCTTTTGTGATAAACGTATTTCTAAATTACTTATTTTGCATTTGGCTCCTTTTAAATACATCCAAGCTGACTTTTCTTCATTCATCAAAAAAGCACCATCTTATTCCACATTTCTAAGATAAATCTGCCTACCAGTACCTAGTTTTAAAATTATATTATTTTTTAAAGTAAGTTTTACTGTGATAACATATGAAGATAAACACACCCACAAATCCCTAAAAATACTAAAGTTAGAGCTGAATTCTTTTTGGGGGGGGGTTGCATGATTCTTTCTTTTGAACATTATCAAATTGATAATGATCAAATAGAGAGGTATTTCCACAAACTTCAAATTAAAATACTGACTTGAGAATACTCTTGGTATTTTAAAATTCTACAGATTAACTTTGGGCAGGTTCAAAGACACCATGCCATCCTGAGCAGAAGAGTTTTCCGCAGGCAGGGCAGATCTATTAAAAAACATGACCTGTGACAAAAATCAATGTGCTAATCTCAAACCAAACAACAGTATCAAAAGCATAAAACAGAGATAACCTAAGATAAAATGTCCTCAAACTAACTCAGACTAGTTTGACAGATTAAGAAGGAGGGGTAAGAGTGGGGATGTTGCTGATTCTTTCTGTTTTAACCCAGGGTGACTGGAACACCCAAGTACCCAAATAAATTAATACCAAGAGAAAAAGATTACACTGTGAAGTTTGGAGTGGGAAACAAAAGACAAGCAAGAGCAAAATGTCCCAAATTCAACTAACCAATTTCACTCTTGTTTTATTTGATAAGGCACTAAAGTTTAAAATATAAATTCCTCTGTTTCGAATATGCTGTCTAAAAAAGCCCAAAGGGGAATAAAACCAACCAACATAATGAGACTTGCTTTTAACGCCATCACAACTGGAAAGCTTGCTCTATTTGTCTTGTCAGCTTTAATAAAAGGCATCTCCTCTGGCAGGATGGCTTCTCTTTCTCTTTTCCTAATAGCGGTAAGTGGCATGTCAAAGAAGAAATAGCTTCCCATCCCACCACCCACCTCCAGGAGACTTTTTAAACCAAACTTTGAAGGATGTCTCCACTTGGCCCAAGCGATGCAATCAGGACTTGGGCTACCTGGGTGTGACTATCTTTCCTGGGGTAGCAGGGTGGGGGGACTCTATCCCCGTTCGGCAACCGGTGTACGGCTCGTAGGGAAATCTGCCCATCTTCAGCTGAGAGAACATTACTTCAAGCGGGGGAATCCCTCCTATGCCAGCATAACAAAGGAAGGCGGGAGGCCGGCGGAGAGGGCCACCGGGAGGTAGGAAAAACTAGAGGCGCCCACCAGCCCCCTCTCCCCAAGCGCGCTGGGCGCGCAGCAACCACAAACTCTTCCCTTGGCCTCCCCCTTTCTTCTCCCAACTTCCACGCCAGCCCAGGGAAAACCCTGGGATTTTAGGTATAATCGATGCTATTTCCCTTCTCCTCGGCGGGCACCGAGACCAGCCCACAGCTGGAAGCTGGAAGCTGGCCTCGGTCCCAGAAAGGCAGAGCAATATGGGCCCAGCGGGGCCGACTGCTGCCCGGGAGAAAGTAGGGCTTGGACCTGCTCTGGATCGGGAGGGGTCCGCCCGGCACTCTGGACAACCCCACCCGTACCCCTCTTCCAGGGTCCGTGAACAAGGAACCCAGGCAGGTAGCCAGGGTCCAGCAGGAGCGCTAGGGCGGCCCCGGGCGCCCATCTCTAGGTTTCCGCGTACTCGGCTGGCTTCGGAAGCGCCCGAAAAACGTTTCCAGGTGTTAACCGCGCGTTTTCCTCCGGCTGCACACTGCCAGGCTGCGGACGAAGGGCTCCCACCTCCCGGTTCGGCCAACTCCAGCAGCTAGCTCCGCAAGCATGACGTAACCCGGCATTAGATCAAACTTTCTGGCACCTTGAGCCCACCGGGAGGTGGAGGAGGTGGGAGAAGCCTCTCTACTGCCAAGAGAGCCGGGACCAGACTGACTTAGGGGCCGGATGATTTCCTCGCAGTTAAAGAGGAAAATATAAACCTAAAGCTTCCGCTTCCCAACCCCCCACACCTCCCCCAGCCAGTGCGCTTTCTGAGCGCACCGGGGAAAAGGGAAGGACAAATGTTAAGAAACAAACAAACAAAAAAACACTTTGGGGATGTTCAGCGGGTTCTCCCCGCAGTCCCTGCGCAGCCACGCTCCAAGAGGGAGCTCCTGGCGGCTTGCACCCAGGGCTCCCCGTGCCCAAGCGCCGCGCCTGGATCGGGATGCTGGCCAGCCTGCCCCGGTGGGAAGCGAAGTCTCGACTCCCGGGATCCCGCCTTTTCCGAGTCTCCCCGGGCTTCGCAGAAGCAGCGGGTCTGGGCAGCCCCGGGGACGCCCAGGGGCACTCAGGCTCCATGCCGCACCTCAACAATGAGGGGCACGAAGTGAGCGTTTCCCGCGGGCGCCTCGAAAGCCATCCGCGCCCGAGCGACGCAGACTCTGAGAGTGCGCGCCGCTGTCGGCCGATGCGCGCGGGTCCCCGGCGCCGCCGCTCCTTCCGCAGGGCCCCGAGGCCCGGGTACCCCCGGCTCTCCGCCCCCCATTGCCTTACCTGGGGTTGCTGCTGTTCCAGTAGACGGCGTAGCGGTCGGCGACGGCCTTGGAGCCAGGGTCCTGGCTGAACACACACATCCAGAGCACAAGAAACAGCAGCGTCAACATCTCCACGTGCAACATCACGCCTGGCCAGCGGCGGAGCCGCCGACGCGCCACTCCGGGGAGAGATCAGGGATCCGGAGGGAGGGAGGGAGGGAGAAGGGGCGAGAGAGAGCGGGAGAGCGGGAGAGCGGGAGCCAAATAAATATGAATAAATAAAAATGAAGAGGGGCGAGAAAAGGAAGAGGCGCACACCAAGCTGAGGAGGGGGAGGAGAGAGAGAGAAAAAAAGGTGGAGGAGTGGGGGGAATAAAGGCAAACTCGCACCCCCACTGGAGGGCTCAGGAGGAAAAAAAGGAATCACAAGATGGAGAGAAGCGTGCGTGTGTGTGTGTGGTGGCGGCGGCGAGGGCGGGGGAAGGGGTGCCAAGCTGTGTCTCGGGCGGCGGCGGCAGGCCGGTCACCCCGGGAGAAGGAGGTGCGCGCCGGGCCGGGCGGCGGCAGCGCGGGTTGGGGCAGGCGGCGGCGCACGCTGCACAGTCACCGGGAGTTGCGCGCCACGGCCGCGGGGAGACATACACTGGCCCGCCGGGCCCGGCTCAGCGTCGGCGCCGCGGGCTGCGCACGGCTCCGCCGCCGCCCAGGGCCCTCGCACTGCGCCCCGCTTCGCTCCAAGTTACTTTGGCGGCCTGTAGGAAACTGCAGGAAGAGGGCTCCGTGTGGATTGGGTGGGGGGGGGCTTCCCGCCTGTGGTCCTGGGAGTCTGAGGACCCCCTTCCCCCGCCTCCTCTGTGCTTTAACCCGGTAACCCCTGGAAATCTCGGAGGAGTCTCGTAGGTGCTACGGGTTCGGGGCGGTGCGCCGAGAAGGGTGGAGATCTGGAGCCAGAAACCCGGCCCCGCCGGCGTTCTGGAACTGGTTAAGCGGCAGCTAAGCGGGCGAGGAGCGGTCTTGCCCCGCAAACCTCAAAGAAAAGTTTGGCTTTTCGCGTCTTCCGGCAGGTCCCCTGTCGGAGTCGGACTGCGACGGTGGCGGGAGGCGACACCCCGGCCGCTGCGTGAGTCTCGGGGATTTCTCGCGCGTGCTTTTCTTGGCCGGGAGTCGGTGCACCAGAGTGAATGGAGAGCAGAGGTCTGAACCAGCCAGCCAGGCGGAGCTGGGATGCCGAAACCTGCAGGACGATGCCAATCCAACTGTTCAGCAGGAGAGCGGGAGGGGAAACAATCACTTTCAAATGAATCCCTCCAACTCCTGGATGGGCTGATGTCAGTCTCCGATCGCCTTCCGGGAGCAAGAATGAGCCCCCAGACGCGGTGCCAAGAGCCCTGGGTGAGCTCTCAGAAGTGTCCCTGCGACTCCGACTGGTCCGACCCCAAGCCCGGCAACTTGTAGAGAGGCATCAATCAGTTTGAAATGCGAAAGGAGAAAAAAAAAAGAGAGCGCGCACGAGAGCGTGTGGCACCTCCCCGATGACTACATCAGAAAACCTTCCCGATCCTCCCGCAGCTGCTCCTCTTTCCCTCCTTGGGCACAGCAGCAACAAGAGGTGAAAACCACCGACAGAATCCCAAAACCTTTACCAGGCGGGAAAATAAACTTGAGTGCAGCAGCAGCAGCAGCACGAGCAGCCCGGGAGGGATTGAAACGACTGGCGAGAAGTGGAAAGGGGTAAAAGTCAGTTTTGCAAAAGAGAAAAAAAAGAGAGAGAGAAAAAATGCTTTATGGGAAAAATTTCCTCGGGCACGCCCCCTCGTTAATGACCTGCGTGTAAAGCCGACAGCAGCGGCAACCCAGCAGCAGCCGCCGTACCGGAGCGCGAGGCCGCGCGCGTGAACGTGGACGTGGGCGGCGCGGGTGGCGGGGTGGGCGTGGAGCGCAGGGCGCGGGGTCGGCGGGCGGCGCGAGCGCCGGTGTGAGCTCGGGACCGAGAGGGGGAGGCGCCGCCAGCCCGAGCCTAGCCAGCGCTGCTGCAGCCGCGGCCCGGGTCATGTGGGCTGCTTTTTTTTTTTTTTTTTTTTTTTTTTTCCTCGCAGTTTACTTGGGAAGGGGTGGGGGGTGGCTGGAGCAGCCAGTCAGGGAAAGGCCTGCTGTTTGCTTACAGATCGGGTTTTTTTTCCTCTCTCTTTACTCCAACCGGATTGGTCTGCTCCACGAGAAAGAGGCGTTTTCCTAATCTCCTCCCTTCCCCACGCCTCCTAACCCCCCTCCCGGGCCCCACCTTCCAGAAACCTGACTAATTGAATTACTGGGAGTGCTGAGGCACCCTCTCCTCCGCCCGAACCCGGCAGCCGCGCGTAACCCTTTGGATGCTGAATTCCGTCTGGCCTGAGGAATGATTTGACATCTTTTTAGCTGAGAGTAGGGTCTTTCAGTTACAAAGGAACCGGTTCCCACCCTGTAGCCGGAGAGCCAAAATCTGTCTCCGGGGCCCCTCAAGTGACACGCAGTTCCAGCAGCCGGCTGGCAGGCGACGACAGTGACTACGTGTTCTTGGAAATCTCTGCCCTGTTCTTCACAAGGCGCATTGCCCGGCGCCGGGCTATCTGAAAACCTGAGCATCTCTCATGTGCCTTTCAACTCCCCTCTTCCTACCAGGGATTTAAAGGTTCATGAGCAGCAAGCAAGACTTTTCTTTAAAGTGATGCTTTGAAAACACATTTTTTTTTTTTTAGATCGAGCAAATCACAGGGTAAAGTGATTACAATTCAGTGCGAATCTTCGGCAGGGAGGAAATGAATGCGGCAGGGTAGCCCACCCGAAATACCGTACACCTTTTCTATTTCAAGTCCGAAGTTGGTTCACTGCCCACTCCCCAAAGGATAAATGCTCTGAACGAACCCGGTGGGGGAAGAAATGGAGGTCAGGGAAGGAATTCCTTTATTATTGGAAAAGGCCTTGCGTTCCCGGGTTTCTAGAGCAGGTTGCAGTGCCTCGGGCCCTCGGCCGCCACCGTCGCGCGATCATCTGACAGCGAGGCGGTCCTCGCGCCTCGGGACGTGTGCCGGTGTCCTCCAGCGCGCGGGAAGCTAGCCAGGCGCCCGGCACTGCGGGGCTACAAACTCTCGAGACTCGCTCTCGTGGGGCTCCGCGGGCTGGGGCCTGAGTGGTATTACTCTCTCTAACTCTCTAGGGAATTTGCTGCCTCGGCGAGAAGGGCTAATCCCAAGAAAGAAAACAGCGTACTTTTGCTCCCAAACCTGCCTGTTCTTCCCTTTACTTATTAGCCCAATAAAATCAAAGATCACGTTCTTCCTCCTGCGCTTTCCAGTCCTCGAGCTCTAGATTTCCAGGCGCTTCGGAGCTGTTTGGAAGCGTCCAGACGCCCTCCAGTGGTTGGCCTGCAGTCCGCACCCAGCGGGGCTATTGCCTATAGTTCAGCCGGCATTGAGTTTGATGGAGAATCTGGGGTCATGAACAATACCGATTTGAGAGGAAAGGAACAGTCCACATCGGCATGGGATTATCTGGATGTCACGGGCTCTTGCCTAGAAGTTGAGTAGTTTCTCAATTACAGACATTTTTCCTATCTGCAGAGACCTGAAATTGTCCTAGAAAAGTAACTCTTCTGTTTTGTGAGTAGATATAAATTGCAATCTGTGTAATTATAGATTGCACTACAGACCACCCTAACAAACCAACCACCTTCCTAAATTAAGAAACGTAAATTCAGAATATTAATACAAATTCTTTTCTACCATCTGTATATTTCACAAAATTCCAGCAGTGAGAAGTCGGAAAACTTCAGCTAGAGAACTGAAGGATAAGCTTTAATTTTTTAAATCAAATTTTCACTTAAAGCGTTATCTGATTCCCCCCGCCCAGTGCCCCCCAGTTTTGCTGATGTTCAAGTTCTTGGTCTATTTTAGGGTGCACTTTTTTTTTCTGTGGTGGGAAGGATGCACTTCTTCCCTCAGTCTTTCTGATAGTAGCTCTAATAGGTGCTCTTATGACTGAGGCAGTTTTGCAGGAAATATTCTGGACCCTTTTAAGGGACATATGTATCTTTAGGAAGATGAGAATTCACGACTCCTATCTTGGAGAAAATGCTGATTCTCATCGGAGAGACTTTTTAGTCGGGGAAATATCAGGTATCAGGGAGTTAGCAAGCTGGCTTCCTGTGGCATCAAAGCCAAAAGGAGTAAAGAGAAAGAAATTATATCCACTTATTTCCTATTTAAAACACATACTGTAAGCAAATGTGAAAAATCAATATATCAAAAGAATATGGATGTTCTGATATTTTAAATATTTCCAATTTGTTTTAAAGTCTGGATAGTCTCATTTTAAGCAGAAAAAAAAAATTCATACATGATGGTTTTCCTTAAAATGATTCAGGGAGTTGGAATAAAACGCATTGGAATTTGCAACTGTTCAGAACATAATTCAAATGTCTGTGAGAAATAATTCATAAACTTAAATCAAATGCCTCCTTCTGGGATTATATACCTAAGTAATTATTGATATTGGAGTAACTAAGCAGCAATATGACAGATACATACTTAGATAAAGTTTGAAGAGAGGTATTAAATATAAGTATCATTAGATAATGTGGCTTTGTCTCCTCAGGAAAATATTGAAGTGATTTGAATTTATACAAATCAGCATTACAGAAAATAATTATGATTAGCCCAGTGTCACAGAGGCAATGACTCTAAAGTTGGCCATTTAAAGGATAAGTAGTGTTTTGCCAAGTTCAGAAGGAGGTTCAAGTATGTCAGAGAGAAAACAGCAAGAAGCTAAATCATGGAGGAATAAAGGTGCAGGGAGTGTTCAATTACTTTGAGTTCAACAACATTGAAACAGGGTTGTAGGGAGCTGAGACCTGAAAAGTTGGTTGGAAATGGACTGTAAAAGGGCTTAGCTATATTCTAAATATATTTGGATTTAAAGCTACCGGTAACCGAGTGCACTGGTGGTTTTAAAACAAATGACACTGAAAAAATGACACTGAAGCAATGCTTCAAATTAAAATACAGATAGGGATTTATCTTTCTATTTATTTGTTTATTTATTATTTTTTGGCCTTGAACTATCTAGGTGGGTGTTCTAACCTTGGCTACAAGTTAGAATCACCTTGAGAGATTTTTAAAAAAGAACATGCCAAGGCCCCACTCCCTGTTTTAGGTTAGGGGCCGGGATTTTGGATCTGTAATTTTTAAAAGCTCTCCAGGGAATTCTAATTAGCATAGAGAATAGAGAATCACTGATCTAGGTAATTTCTTTTTACCTTAATGAGTTCAATATTTCAGGGAAAAAAAAAAAAAAAAAGTAAGTTCTGTACTTAGAAATGTCCCAGCTAACCATCAAGGCAGGAAAGTTGATACTTCCAAGAACTGAATTTCATGATCCTCTCTATTAAAATGAATTGATACTATAAAAATAATTTTCACATAGCACAAAACAGAATACCATCTCCAAGACGTGGTTGCAGGGCAAAGCTTACTTTTAAATATGGATTAGTCTTCCTTTTTTTTAGACTAGTCTGGACTTCCTTTTTGTATTAGCTGCCTCCAGATAGAAGTGGAGATCTATTGAGTCAAGTGTCCAGATAAATGAACGAAACAAGCTGGTGTATCAAACCCCAGAGTCCACAGACTAAGCAACTCTTGTTTAATATAGCAGTTATACCCAGAAGAAATAATAAAGGAAATAAACCCAAGAGCAAAGATTTAAAAAATAATAATTAGACAAAAAAGCTTTCTAACAGGTGACTAACATAATGGTATTTAAGCTAACCCTGCTATCTGTCTTCCTAGAACTTTAGAATTCATTCCAAAGGCCTAAGAACCCAGGTTCTATCACCAAACTGTCACCCAGCTATCCTGTGCACAGACTATTTGAAGTTACTTAATGAAGGCTTCTCCCTTCTTTACCCCCTTTTATAACAGCTTTCTCAGAATCTTTAGGAATAACTCTTCATTAGCTTTTCTTTCCTTACAGACCTTAGGAAATGCTCCTTTTCTATTTCTGATCTAGTTGCCTCTCCTGCGTGCAGCCTAAAAGAGGGAGGGAAAAAAACCTCTACTAAATAGAGTACTATGTCTTTACCTTCAGCTGTGACCTTCAAATTCCATCATGAATTTTCCACTTTTCCTCATTCTCTCTTTAATTTTCTGGCACTTCCTGGAGTTTGTTTCCCAGCATGCCTTCTCTTGAAGTCTGTGCATAAGTAGAAGCAGTTTTACAAGTTGCTGAAATATCCTTAAAGAGGCATTTTTAGAAGTTCTTACTTATGAATTGCCTATGTATTGTTTTGCTCATTTCAAAATATAGTTTAAATAAGACCTACATAGTAAACTTTTTAAACATACAGAATTTTGAGCAGTCATTTTGATAAACAGCTAAACCAAATAATTAGGCACATATGTAAATATGTGTTATGTTTCTGTGTATTACAAATGTGTATGTGCTTACATATAATTTCAAAAGAAGAAAACAAGAACTGGTTGATTCAATCAATTTCCACATCACTTTTCATTAGCTAGACTTCAGTATATATACCATAGAGCTATGTGGCCAATATTCAACCATAAAGCTGATATTGGTAGGTGATATTATTCCCATGAGAAATGTTTGTCTTGTCTTTTACTATTTGAACATGTATGTACTTTTACTGCTCTGTATTTTCCCTCTTCAAATTTTTAAATAAAAATCACCAAATAAAATCTATCTGCATTTAAAAAATCTAACCAATCAACTAAGTATACTATCCTAAAATGGTCTTTGTGAATTATTAAATAACATTACACTCCTTGCTTAAAGGAATACAGATTACCATGAATGCACATTACAAAATAAATAAATAAATTATAAATAAAAATTTGTATTTATGTTTTATTACAATGGCAACATAGATATCTACAGCATACCTTTATTTAAATAAAAAGAATATTTGTAGCCTTTTCAGAAATAAAGTTAACCTGTACTTTTTTTCTCAAATATATACAAACTAATAATTAGGATACTTTTCTCCCACCAGCTACATCTACCATCATCCAAAAAGCATGTAAGCTTGTGTGCTTTTGTATTTTTTTACTTATTTATAGACCCCCCCCAAGGCTAGAACATCTTTTTTAAAAATTTAATTGATGCCGTTATGTACATACACATATATACACATGTAGCATATTTATGAGCGTATATACAGACAGAGAAAGAACTTATTTTTCAATCAATGTTCACCCAAGATTTTCATCAACTTCCGTGAGAATTCTATTTAAAGACGAGCAGAGGATATAACCCTTAGTCAGTGAGCATGATTTCATGAAATAGGAAATGCTGTTTCTAAGCCCCTTTTTAGCATGGGCTTTACTTTTTCTCCCCAGATCTAAACTGGCTAAGCAAAATAGAATTATGGCAAACTAAGAAACTCTTTCCTCAAATTATGTGCATATTTTTTACATAAAAGTCTCAGGGGATATTGTGGAGTGTGGATTTTTTTTTTTTTTTTTTTTGTAGTCGTCTAAATAATTGTCTCAAATTTTTTCCCATTTTTCTTGGCCATGGTAGAGATGGTCTTTCAAAGTATATTATTTATTTTTTAGGAAAATTGTCCTCTTACTGCAGATTTATAACTCTAGTCTGAGACTTCCAAATACCTTATGCCAACATTGTAAATTTTATTGTGATGTCATAGAGTTACAGTTAGGGTATAATTTTTTAAAGGCATTTCATTTTGGAATAATAGTTATAAAGCTGGTCTCTATAGAAACCACTGTAACTTGTGATTTTAGAACATCAGATAATAATGCAGAGGATTATTGGCCAAAACTTTTTTTTTTTTTTTTTGATTTTTAAAGAATTTATTCTGTTAAGAAGTATAACAGGGGATGGCCACAGACATATTACAATTGCGGGCCAGGGGCAAATAGTAGAGAAAAAGACTCCTTTTTTTTTTAATCGCGAAATCAAAGACTCTACTCCCTGAATACAGTCCCTTTCAGGGTTGATGTTGAGTTTCCAGACCTTTAAGCACTATTAACATCCAGCTTTCATTATTTCTAGGTGAATTCAAGAAAACTCCATTCTTGTTAGAAATTGTGAAAGATGTTTCTGTGAAAGCTGTTAAAACCACAGTCAAGAAATCTGGTAAATTCTACTAATTGGTCCGTTCCATTATTCTGTTTCTCATCTCAATCTAACTATCATTTGTTTGTAATATACACCTACAAACAAGAAACATCAAGACAGAAATACAGAGGCACTGTCCGCAAACTCTCTGAGGGCTAGCAGTCTTCATGAAACTTCATGTGGGAGTAGAAGGCTTCTTGATCCGGGAAGGATTTTCCACAGATGTAACAGGAATGGCCGCCATCCTCCTTGTGTAAGCGTCGGACATGGCTGTCGTGGGCAGCAAGGGACGCAAAAGATTTGGCACAGTACTTGCATTTGAAGGGCTTCTCCCCGGGGTGCTTCCTGATATGTGTGCGGAGTATACTAGAGGCAGTGAACTTCTTTGTACAATACACCCCGTGCTAGAGTCTGTCTCCGGAGTGGACTCTCATGTGTTTGTTTAGGTTGGAAGATTGAGAGGAACATTTCCCACACGTAGAACACTTGTGAGGCCGATGCTTCTCATGAACGTGAAGGATATGGATCCGGAGCCGTTCTCACTTCTCAAAGGATCGTTTGCATAAAGAACAGGGAAATTTCCTGTCACCCTTGTCCACACACGGGGTGTACTTGAGATGCTTGTCTCTATAATATTCGTAGGTAAATACTTTTCCACATCTTTCACACCTGTACCCTTCTGCAGACTCTTCTGAGGGCCCTGATGCCTGGTTCCCCTGCTTTATGACCTGCAGGCTCACGGGAATGTCCAAAAACTTCTCATAGCAATCTCCATACCACACAAGGAGCTCTGGGTTCTGGTAGAGCTCCTTGCAGCTTTCATAAAAGATCTGCCCTTGACATTGTACGGCAACTAGGTTCTGCTCCATGGGGAAACGAGCCCAGTTGACATAGGACATCCAATTCCCTGCACCTCCTTTTCCATCAATAAAGTGGCTCAAATGACCATCTTCAAAGATGTCTCACATCAGGGAATTACCCCCGTACATCCTGACTTAGCTGGTGTTGACCACTTTACCCTGAAAGGGCCCGAACCTGACTCCTTTGTTTGTGACAGGGCTACTGAAGAACACACCAAGACGTGCCACGTCACCGAATTTCGTCTGCCCGAGGCAGAGACCTTCTGGTAGCTGAAGGGAGTCGTTATCCAGAGTCTGAGGAAGAGAATCAGACCCAGAGCTGTCTGTGGGGACCAGGAGGCCTGAAATCGCGTGGTGCAGGCGGGCGGAGTTCTGAGGGCTGGGGATGACCCCATGTAGAACTAAGCGCAGGTCTTCCTGGGTAAGGTGGTAATGGTGAGATGCCTTCCCCTCTTGGCTCACGAGTTTGGGGCCATCCTCAGAGCGCTCTCTTTGAGAGCACAGCAGCTGCGCACTCCAAAACTTAAAGTGAGAAATATTTTACTGAAATGACTCTTTAAACTCAAGTCTGCAAGGAAAATGTGCCGTTAAAATGATTACCTTTTAATCAGAGATGATCACTCCCATTTTCCATTAGTCTACCTTTTTGGGGGCATATGATGTATACTAAATTAAACAGAATTTATTGGTTCATCTAGATTCTGAATTACCCTCCCTTCCTATGGATTAGGAAAGTGCTTTTCTTAGCCCTTTTCCTTGAAATCCATCAGGATCTTTTATGTGGACTAGCTAGTATTCTGCACACTTCCAATGTTTAATAAATATTACATTACAATATTAGCATAATAATAAATCATCTTAAAGTACTACCTGGGCTATTAAGTGAGATCCTATTCAGTTTGAGCCAAGACATCAAAAAGTTTTGTTTTCTCTATATGCATACAAAGTAATTTTAAAACTCCCTTTCCGTGAAATGTCCTTGCATTCATAAGATGTCTACATATTACAGAGTGAAGTGGTGAAGTGTGTATCTTCCAGTTATGTATTTCATTGGTTCAATTTATTCTGGGGCCTGAATTTGCCATTTTAATAAGAGGAAATATAAAATTGGGCAGACAAAAATGGAAATAGCACCATTTGTCAAGTAAATGCCCTTTTCCCAGTGGCAATTCTGAACTCTTTATAAAGGATTTCCAGGCCAGCAGCTAGGTAGTGTTCCTTGCCACTAAGAAGTCCTGCTTTGTCTGTGATTGGTTATGTCACACACACCTAGACTAACAACCACTGAAAACATGAGGATTTTCTTTATAGTTACAGAAACAAGAATGAAGTAAAAAATATTCTGTTAATAAAATCTCATCCTAACTGGTTGCTGTGAGGGAGGTCCTAGTTTGAAACTGCTATCAAAGCTAAAAATAAAGACATTTCCCCTTCCAAAAGTATTGTTCAAATATTATACATTTTATCTACCAATATGTGACTCAAATAGGATAAAAATGATGCAGAATCTGTGATAGATAGCAAAATGGCCAAAATGTTTTCTCCCGTACAGTTTAACTTTGCAGTTAGCCCCTCGCATCAGTAGAGAGTCTATTTTTTCACCCCTTGAATCTGAGCTGACCTTGGACATCCTTTGGCTGAAAGGCTGTTGAGCTAATTCTGAACCACACCTCAAGAGGCATTCAAGTTTCCACTCTTTCTCTAGGAACCCTGCCCAATGGCCATATGGACAAGCTGAAGCTAGCTTTCTGGTTGATGAGAGACACGTAGCTCATACACCCCCATTGTCCCAGGCAATCCCCAGATGCAGAGCTGACCAGCTGACTGGCAGCGACCAGCAGATACATGAGAAATTTCCAGCTGAGACTAGAAGAGCTTCACAGCTGAGCCCAGCCTAAACTGCCCACCCAAAGAATCCTGTCCTCAATAAATGGTCCTTGTTCTGAACAACTAAATTTTGGGGTGATTTGTTATACAGCAATAGACAACAGATTCATCCATTTCTTAAATTATCGGAAGTAAAATTTTGGATATTATTCACCTCAAATTAATGTTATTCTTTCATAACTTTGATTTCCATTACTGAGTTACTTGGTGCTAAATCTGTACTTGGGGAACTTCCCTGGTGGCGCAGGGGTTAAGAATCCGCCTGCCAATGCAGGGGACACGGGTTCAAGCCCTGGTCTGGGGAGATCCCACATGCCACGGAGCAACTAAGCCCGTGTGCCACAACTACTGAGCCTGTGCTCTAGAGCCCATGAGCCACAACTACTGAGCCCACGAGCCACAACTACGAAGGCTGCGTGCCTACAGCCCGTGCTCCACAACAAGAGAAGCCACGGCAATAAGAAGCCCGCGCACCACAACGAACAGTAGCCCCTGCTCGCCACAACTAGAGAATGCCTGCACGCAGCAACGAAGACCCAAAGCAGCCAAAAATAAATAAATAAATTTATTTACTCAAAAAAAAAACTGAAACTTTAAAATAAATAAGTAACTAAATCTGTAATTGGTGACATCGTTTTCTGAATATTTCTCATAGGAGTGTTTGTTTCTGCTACTTCATAAATTTCATAGGGAGTCTTTTTCTTCAATAAAAACTTGACATGGAACCCTAAATGAACACAATTAACATTCAGGCCCTTCTGATCCTCTTAGCATAATGTCATTTGGTTAGAATAGCAAGCCTGAAGAGATGATTTATCCAGAGGTGATTCTTCTTCTAAAGTGGTGTCCAGCCAGAAAAAATGCAAAGGTAAAATCAAAGGAAGCTATGTTTAGCTTCATCTCAAATCTCCACATCACTCGCTACATTGATTTAACGTCATGACACCTCCATCTTTCAGCAGGAGGATCTGGCACAAGACAGAAACTGTAGTGACCCTGTAAGGGTCATCTTGCTGTCAGCCTCAAATTACAACATCTCTGCTCTTGGCTGACAGCCATGGCAGGACTGGGGATGTACAGCCCTCTTTCCATAGGTGGAATAGATGGGCTTCAAGGAAGTGAGATATAAAGTGAAATGTTATATATCCAGTCTTCTCTGCCTATAATTTAAAGTTCTAAAATGGGAGAAAGTTTTGTCAAGTTCCTTATATGTAATCCCCCTAAGTCTATTTACTAGCCTGAGTTTCTAATCTGTGCCACCTAGGGTGGCGTCTAATCCAGACTCAAAGTTGTCTTGTCAGCATTCATCTCACTTTCTTTCTCTGCAGCAACTGAACCACTGGCCACCCTTTCTTCTTGAGACCTTCTTCCTCTTTGATGTTTGTTACTCCACGTTTTCAGAGTTCTCTTCTTTTGTCTCCAACTAGTTTCTTCTGCCTGCTTGACTATGACTCACAGCCCGGTGCCAGGCACATAGTGAACACAATACATATTTGTGGTATGAATGTCCAGCCCTTAAATATAGGTGTTTTTTCTTCAGCCGTCTTTTCTTTCTTTACTGACATGATCTTTAACAATCACATTCATATTCATAGCTCCAATTATATTTTCTTTGTGGATCAGGATAAAGACCCCCATCAGTTCCCAAATGAGAATTTCTCGGTAACAGACTTGATAAAGCAGTGGACTCACTATTCTGTCAAGGGATGTAATGCTTCGTTTCTCGATTTCTCATTTCTATATCAAGTTGCCTCCGAACCAATCTCAGCCACCCACTCTTACCTCCATCCGATATTTACTGCATTCTGCAGCTGGAGTGATCTGTTCCAGAGGGAACCGTCACACTCTACCAGTTAATGGCTTCCCATACCTGTCAAAATAAAGATAAAATCCTTAACATGGCTACCAACCCCTGCATGAGCTGATCCTTGCCTTCCTCTCTGACCTCATCTTACAGGACCCTCCCCACGCTCACTAACTCCAGCCACAATGACTTCCTCTCATGTCCTCAAAGAAGCCATGCATCTCCCTGTCTCCAGGTGCCCCCTCTGCCGGAAACATTTAGAGTCCCACCTGTTTGACTCATATTCATCCTTCAAGTCTCAGCTCAGATGCCATTTTCTAGGGGAAGTCTCTTCTGACTCCATAGAATAGAGCAGGGCTCCTCTAGCCACATGGCACCGAGTTCCCTTCATACTATCCACACTGGTCCCCTGATTGAAACTGTATACTTGTGTGGCATTTCCTCCATTTCCCCTTCTAGTTCAGTTGCTCCCCATCACCTCTCTAGAGCTTAGCACTGTACACAGCACACAGTAGACACTCTATTAATATCTATTCAGTGAGGGAAGGAAAATAGTGTACTAGTACTTTACACTGTGTTTTCCCTTGTGTTTTCTGTGAGGAACCAGATCTCAGGGCTATACAAAAGGCAGTGGGGATGAGAGGGAGGGACAGTTAAGTGCCTCTCAAAGACTTGGAAATGAAGGATTTCCCTCAGAAAGTTTAACCAGAGAAGTTCCGCACAATGAACCCCAGCAGAGATGTACAAAAACAGCCTTGAGGAAGTACTTGCAACCTAGAGACAGACCTAAAGGAGGGTCTCTCCATTTCTAAAGAAGGAAGGCGAAGGCGGCAACCTCAAAGGGAGCCAGTCAACTATGGAGCAAAGAAAATGAAAGGAACTGAGGCAAATTCAGTTCTAATTCCTGAAGTAGTAGTCCCAGGAAAGGGTGCCTGGTCAGCGTGACAGGCAAATCCAAATTGTAAACATCTCCACCCAAGAGTCTCAGCATAATACCTGAAACATTTAACTCATCTAATGTCCTCCTTTGTTGTGAGGCCTCCAAACATTTGCCCACCCTCCGCTGCGAGTAGCTTGCCATTCATTTATTTTTTCATTCATTCATAAATTTATTGAGCATCTAATATGTGCTATGCCTTGAGGATATAATAGTAAGTAAGACAGAGCTGGTCCCTGTCCTCACAGAGTATATATTACAGTCTATCAGGTGACAGACAAGAAAACAATTTACCGTAAAAGTGTTGGGTCCTAAAGAGTAATAATGCTGCCTGCCTGCCTAAAATCCTTTCTTCAGAGAATCTCTCCTTCTCTCATCCGGTGACGCTATCCATTGCCATGACATAGCACACTACCATACCACCGCACCCTTATCACCACAGGGTCAATCAGGCTGGTCAGGGCCTCACTGAGATTTGTGAATGAAGCCAGGATTGAGAGGGCCTCTCTTCTTCTTTGGGGATTTTGAGTTATGTGGATATAGGTTTGGGGCTGCCAGCAACCATCTTGCCTATGCTGGGGAAGAGAGCCACCAGATCTAACAAATTAAAATACAGTACACAATTATTTGTTCAATCAACAAACACTTATTGAGCACTTACTCTGTGTCCAGTACTGTTCTAAGAGCTGAGAATTCATCAGTGAACCAAACAGATTAAAATCCCTGCCCTATGGAGTTTCCTTCCTAGTGGAGAGAGAAATTAACAAATAAGACTAACAGATAAAATATATGGTACATTGAAGAGTGATACATGCCAAGTTAGAGAGGTAAGGGAGCAGCCACATGAATACAGGGAAAAGCAATCCAGGCAGAAGGAATAGCAAGCACAGGGGTCTGAGTGGGGAAAGTGTCCAGAGTATTGGGGGATGCCACCCTGGCTGGGGAGAGTTGAATGAAGGGACCAGCAGAAGGAGATAAAGTCCTAGGAGGCAGTAGGGGCCAGATCTTCCAGGCATCACAGGCCTTTGTAAAGATTGCGACTTTTACTTCCATTGTGACTCTTACTTTGAGTGAGATGGGAAGAGTTAAGGGTTTAGAGCTGAGGGTCAGACTGACATTTCAGAGGCTCAATCTGGATATTCTGAGAATCCAGGGCAGAGCAGAGAAGCTGGGAGACCAGTAGGAGGACTTATGTTAAGTACAAAGTCTGCTCTTGGTTAGTTGCTACTATCATTAATTACATTATATTTACATTAGGTAAGTTGTACATGTCAGGATTTCAGAATTACTATATACTTTTATGTTTTTTATTAATTTTTTTCTTTCCTTGGTACCATTTGACATTGAAGCCCAACAACGTTCAGTTTGCGGTTGAAGAAATGGTAATGGAGATACTTACATATCAATAAATGATCCCTATCCCAGGATTTCAGTTTTAGAAGCATTATTATATGAGGGGAGATTTTAAACGTTATCACCCTTGTTCCTTGATACCACAAGTCAAAAAGCAACCCCTCTACAGCCAGAGGGCAAATTAGTTGCTGGTTCCTGTGTAGATGAATTATGGCTTAAGGAGTAACAAAAATTTTGAATTACTAAACAACTTGCATTGAAAGAAATAAGAAGAGAGGAAAGATGCATGAGCTTAGGGAAAGGATTTTATAACGTACCCCAGTCGACTCAATGATAAATGTACATAATTAATCATAGATGCCATTTTTGCAAATGATATTTTTAAATGATAGAGGCAATTATCTGTACAATTACATATGCACAGCAATGCATTATTTTCTGCTTTCAACAGGCAACCTACCCTACAGAACAGGTAAGGAAGAGACTTACCTAATTTAGCATCCTAATTTTAACCTCTATCTCAAGAGGACATTTTTTGGTAATTAGAGGAGATTCAGAAAAGGAATGTAAAATGGTGACTTCTTGGTTCGCCTACTATTCTGGTGAAGCTATTTAATCACTATGGTTTAAAGCTATAAAATACGTTACATTCTCTTTTTTTAAAGAAATATAAAATAATTTTCTAAATGCCTTTCCAATAAATGTTCTGGAAATAAATTATAAAACGTGTGAAAATGAAAGAATATTTGCTACTCTCTTTTTTTTGTTGTTGGGGAATGCTTTTTTATTTTTATTCTTTTTCGTTTTTTTTTTTAATTCACATCTTTATTGGAGTATAATTCCTTTACAATATTGTGTTAGTTTCTGCTCTATAACGAAGTGAATCAGCTATATGTATACATACATCCCCATATCCCCTCCCTCTTGCATCTCCTCCCACCCTCCCTATCCCACTCCTCTAGGTGGTCACAAAGCACCGAGCTGATCTCCCTGTGCTATACAGTTGCTTCCCACTAGCTATCTATTTTACATTTGGTAGTGTATATATGTCAATGCTACTCTCTCACTTCATCCCAGCTTACCCTTCCCCCCACCAGCTCCCATGTCCTCAAATCCATTCTCTGCATCTGTGTCTTTATTCCTGTCCTGACCCTAGGTTCATCAGAACCATTTTTTTTTTAGGTTCCATATATATGTGTTAGCATACGGTATTTGTTTTTCTCTTTCTGACTTACTTCACTCTGTATGACAGACTCCAGGTCCATCCACCTCACTACAAATAACTCAATTTCGTTTCTTTTTATGGCTGAGTAATATTCCATTGTATATATGTGCCACATCTTCTTTATCCATTCATCTGTCAATGGACACTTAGGTTGCTTCCATGTCCTGGCTATTGTAAATAGTGCTGCAATGAACATTGTGGTACATGTCTCTTTTTGAATTATGGTTTTCTCAGGGTATATGCCCAGTAGTGGGATTGCTGGGTCATATGGTAATTCTATTTTTAGTTTTTTAAGGAACCTCCATACTGTTCTCCATAGTGGCTGTATTAATTTACATTCTCACCAACAGTGTAAGAGGGTTCCCCTTTCTCCACACCCTCTCCAGCATTTATTGCTTGTAGATTTTTTGATGATGGCCATTCTGACTGGTGTGAGGTGATACTTCATTGTCGTTTTGATTTGCATTTCTCTAATGATTAGTGATGTTGAGCATGCTTTCATGTGTTTGCTGGAAATCTGTATATCTTCTTTGGAGAAATGTCTATTTATGTCTTCTGCCCATCTTTGGATTGGGTTGTTTGTTTTTTTGATATTGCGCTGCATGAGCTGCTTGTATATTTTGGAGATTAATCCTTTGTCAGTTGCTTCATTTGCAAATATTTTCTCCCATTCTGAGGGTTGTCTTTTCATCTTGATTATGGTTTCCTTTGCTGTACAAAAGCTTTTAAGTTTCATTAGGTCCCATTTGTTTATTTTTGTTTTTATTTCCATTTCTCTAGGAGGTGGGTCAAAAAGGATCTTGCTGTGTTTTATGTCATAGAGTATTCTGCCTATGTTTTCCTCTAAGAGTTTTATAGTGTCTGGCCTTACATTTAGGTCTTTAATCCGTTTTGAGTTTATTTTTGTGTATGGTGTTAGAAAGTGTTCTAATTTCATTCTTTTACATGTAGGTGTGCAGTTTTCCCAGCACCACTTATTGAAGAGGCTGTCTTTTCTCCACTGTATATTCTTGCCTCCTTTATCAAAGATAAGGTGACCATATGTGTATGGGTTTACCTCTGGGCTTCCTATCCTGTTCCATTGATCTATATTTCTGTTTTTGTGCCAGTACCAAACTGTCTTGATTACTGTAGCTTTGTAGTATAGTCTGAAGTCCAGGAGCATGATTCCTCCAGCTCTGTTTTTCTTTCTCAAGATTGCTATGGCTATTCAGGGTCTTTTGTGTTTCCATACAAGTTGTGAAATTTTTTTTTCTAGTTCTGTAAAAAGTGCCATTGGTACTTTGATAGGGATTGCATTGAATCTGTAGATTGCTTTGGGTAGTAGAGTCATTTTCACAATGTTGATTCTTCCAATCCAAGAACATGGTATATCTCTCCATCTGTTTGTATCATCTTTAATTTCTTTCATCAGTGTCTTATAGTTTTCTGCATACAGGTCTTTTGTCTCCTTAGGTAGGTTTATTCCTAGGTATTTTATTCTGTTTGTTGCAATGGTAAATGGAAGTGTTTCCTTAATTTCTCTTTCAGATTTTTCATCATTAGTGCATAGGAATGCAAGAGATTTCTGTGCATTAATTTTGTATCCTGCTACTTTACCAAATTCATTGATTAGCTCTAGTAGTTTTCTGGTAGCATTTTTAGGATTCTCTATGTATAGTATCATGTCCTCTGCAAACAGTGACAGTTTTACTTCTTCTTTTCCAATTTGGATTCCTTCTAATTCTTTTTCTTCTCTGATTTCATGGCTAAAACTTCCAAAACTATGTTGAACAATAGTGGTGGCTACTCTCTACTAAATTATTCTTTCTATTAAAATGAGAAAGAAAATTTCAGCAACTACAGTAGGCAATGGTCTTTTTTTTTTAACTTGATAGAATGAATACATCCTCTCTGTGCTTTCTTTACCCTGATGGTCTTACCTTACAAAGGCAGTAAGCTGTGGTGAAGGGTTCAGTCTGGAATCAGACCAAACATAGCTTCAAATCTGGTTCAGCAATTTACTATGATTCTAACCTTGAGCAACTTACTTAACATTGCTAAGCTTCAATTGCTTTGTAAAAGTGAGTCTAATCATATCAATCTCATAAAATATGCTGTGAGCAGTACAGGAGATAATATTTATCAAGTATCTGGTCTAATGTCAGGGATTCAACCCATGTTCAATACTGTAGGTAGTATTAATGTTAAGTCCTCCCCCTCAAGTTCTTTAATATCTTATCTGTCTAAAATAAACCGTAATGTCAACTATCATTCACTCATTCTACCAATGTGTATTGAGTGCCATGCATACTTACAAGATATCATTGTATAAATAAATGAGTCATTTTGGATGTAAGTAAAGAAAGGATGAATTATTCAGGTTAGCATTGATCTCTAACTCAGATTGTCTAAAACTGTGTTGTCCATACGACCGCCACACACATGGCTCTTGAGCACTTGAAATGTGACAATTTAAAATTGAGATACACAGAATATGTAAAATATACTCCAGATTTTGAAAACTCATTTTTAAAAAAAAGACTGCAAAGTATCTCTTTACGATTTTTTTTTTGATATTGATCACATGTTGAAATGATAATATTTTGTAAATACTAGGTTACATAAAATATATTATTAAAATGAATTTTGTCTGTTTCTTTTTACTTTTTTAGATATATGGCTATGGGGAAATTTTAAATTTTGTTGCTCACATTTGTGGCTACAATTATGTTTCTACTGGGCAGCACTTATCTAAATATTTAAATACAGTAAGAAAGGAGGAAAGATTGGAAAGGAGGGAGGGAAAGGGGAAGGAAGGAAAATAAAAAGAATCTTCATGAACTAAAAGATATAAGCCTTAAAAGATCACATAGTGGAACAGTCATTTCTCCACATAACACCAATGACAAAAAAATCTGGGAGACTGAGATACTGTGCTTATAGCACAATGCCAGTTACTTGGCAAATGCCAGCTTGTAATACTTATTAGTTTCATGATCACCTCTCATATTTTAGGCACCATACTAGTTGCTACAGTTACAATGATGAACAAAACGATCCCGTCTATCCAGGTGTACTCAGTCTAATGAGAATTACAAACAAGAAAAAATTTTGCAAACTTTTTTGTTTTGTATTTTATATTGTTCTCATGGACCTAAAAGATACTATGTTCTAATTTTCTTTCAAAGAGTTTGTACATACCTCTCCACATCTGACCCTTATTAGCATAATTTCTGTTTTGTTCTTGTGAAAATTAACAGCAAGGGGATATCGAAAGGCATTTTTAGTTCCTTTGGCAAAAATTTCAT
Organism: Balaenoptera physalus; assembly: GCF_965194825.1. Classification (NCBI taxonomy): domain Eukaryota; kingdom Metazoa; phylum Chordata; class Mammalia; order Artiodactyla; family Balaenopteridae; genus Balaenoptera; species Balaenoptera physalus. The sequence goes on along the minus strand of NC_138890.1, from coordinate 89,921,914 downwards.
TGACTAATATACTGCAAAGTTGTTCAGTAACAAAAGTCAATTTAGAAGCACTCAACTGCCATATATTTCTATATCATACATATCATTCTCACGCAAAATCATTCCTGAATCCTCCTACAATATTTCAGGCTGCCTATGTAGTCATGCTTGTATATATGTGTATGCAAACCATTTGCATACAAATATGCAGAGCAAACCCTTCATTTTGGAGCAATCACAGCCCTCGCTCGCCCCCTTCCACCACCACCTCCCCCCACTAAGCTCTAAGAGGAAGGAGCCCGAAGCTCTGGCAGCTCCTGGCCTTTTGTCGTGCTGATTAGAATTGAGCTGAGCTGCAGGATTTACATCTTAAAGGAAACCAAGCCCTGGCCCCAGAAACCAATCGATCCCTGAAGGAGGAGAGAAAAGGAAAAGCTTACAGGAGTCAGAGTTGGGAAGCTGAGTTTGGGGGAGTGGGGAGAGAGACAGAGAGAGAGAAAGGAAACAGAGAACAGTTACCATGGCGAGCTGTGCAAGATATTGAGATTTGAGATGAAACTGAAATACTGAGCTATTGATAAGGGATGAGATTCTGAGAGAGAAAAGAAATGAAGGCAGAATGAGCAGAGGCAAGAAGATCCCAAGACTTGTTGAGGGTTATATAATCCTTTGGTGATTTTCTGAGAGGCTGCAATGAGGATTTAAAATGCTTTTCATTAATTCTTGCCTATCTAACTGGTGTTTCTATCTGCTTTGTAACCATTGACGCTGGTGAGAGCAACTGGGTTAAATTAATTAAACAACGAGTCTGAGGCTGTTAGACTGATGGGGCTCTAATGCTGTGCCAGCCTGCAGGCAAACCTAAATCTAAGCTTGTAAATGCCTCCAGGTTAGGAATCAAAATGCTAAGGACAACCAATCACAAACAGCCTACTTGGCTTTAAACTACAGCCAGTCAAATAATTTCCTTTCTTTGCTTCCACACTTTCTCTATATTAAGTCTTTCCTGAGCTCCTGTGGTCCAGTGTTCCCACCACTTCTGGTCTGGTGCTGCCTGATGCAAATCAATTTTTGCTCAAACTTAAAATTTTTATTCTGCCTCGGTTTATCTTTTAACAGTTCAAAGCAGCCCAGCTCTCTCTGGGTTCCTGGTGCTACTTGAGTAACTCAGTCTGGAAAGTGAAGGCTGTCCCAAGCCCTGTGCAGCACAGCGGCAACTATGGCGGTCTCTAGCACCCTCACCCAGAAGATGCTCCAGAAATATGGGCTGAATGAAAAAATCTCTGGGGTCTGAAGGGAGATTCGATGTTGGTATCTCCAAACACAGACTAGGTATGCGGCAACCGACTGAATAAACGCATCTGTGTGGCTGGAGAAAGTGACAAGTACCGCCCCAAGCACGACCCTTCAACTTTCACGTTTGTGACACCAAGAGCTAGAACAGACCTGGTTTACTGGTTTTGTTCAGCTGTTTTGTTTTGTTTTTTGATATCCAATTGTCCTTGACAAGAAATACACATTCTCAGTTTAAATACACAAGTCACTTTACTGCCTCTCCCACTTCCTCCTGCCCCAGGTTCCCTAGTTGCAGGGCCATCCCACTGTCTCTTCAGCACAGGGCAATCCTGGGGGAAGGGAAGACCAGGGTATGTTGCCTAGAAACCTGAGAGAAACGTAGAGTTCCAGGTGAGGTGCACAATAGAATAATCAAAACCTTGTTTAGGCCCAATCCAGAATCATTAAAATTGAATTCCCGGGCCTTTGTAATTTTTTAAAGTCCCTGGGTCATTCTGACACTTCGTTAAGAGAAGAGAAGCACTCTCCCCTTCATCCTGACCAAGTTCAAGTCTGAGTCTTCACTTTCGACATCATAATACCATAGGTTACAGTGAAGGCCTCCAGGCCTCTACAATTTAGTCAATAGCCCGGACGTGAATCTGAAGGGAGATTCCTTACTTTATCCCTAACTATTGAGACCTGATGCCTTGGCTGGCTGGGCCGGTCCCGGGTCATGCTGGCATCTTGGAAAAATTACTAACAGCTTCTCTTTCTCTCTTAAAGGAGCTCAGGTTTGGATGGTAAATTACATGGTCCCTCTACACATATCCAACAGGGAAAACCCAGCCTAGCCTAGCGTAGTATTTACCTGGGATTCCTTCCAGCAACAATGTTAATGTTCTTTCACTCTCTTCCTTCCTCAGATGTCTTTCTTTCCAGTCCTTTCTTCTTCCTCTTTCATCAGATAAGACTTAAACACTCCAAACTGTTCATTCCCTCACTCTCCCCACACCCGACATCCCTGAGAGTTTTCCTCTTCATCTCCACATGTGGAGAGCTCAGGAGGAGGCTGCAGCTTAAAGATTTTATCTTGTTTGTCCTGTTTGAGAGCCAGGAGAGATGGAAGTAGCCTGAAGCTCTGTGGAGCCAGACCACCCCTGGCTTTTCTCCAGGAAAACCAGAGATATGGATAACTTGGATAACAAGAAATATGGTCTATCAAGCACAACATTCAAGAGGAAATCACTGCAACTGATGAGGGAATCAGATATTGTCACCAAAGTGTGGACCTCAGACTACTACAGATAGAAAAAGGAAACCATGGGTTTTCCAGATTCACCCAAATCACAGACTTCCCAAAAAGGAATGCGAAGGTCAGAAACTGGCATCTGCATCTTTCCCATCTTACCTGTCTTCTGGCTTAGGCCCTAAACTTAGTATCCTAATTCCTGTATCTGATACTTCTTACGCTTTGGTACTGGGTTTGCTTTTTGCTCCACCTTTGCCTTGTACCCTGATTGCAGTGCACTGTAATTCCCTCCACCCCCTATCTTGGGCTGACTTTCACCTCATGGAGCTCTTCCTGGGTTCCGTTTCTAATTCTGGTGATTCCCCAGGAACACAGTCCAGGACTCGGAACTATCACTTGGGGCAAAGATGATATACAGGCCATGTCAATGGCGGAGAGTCTCTGACATTGTCATAAATGTCATTGATTTTTCTTCATGTTTACTACCTGGCCTGCTCTCTTCTCACCAAAATTCAGAAGATTTCTCTGCAGAGCTAATACTAGAAAGCAGACTGGATCCCCTGAATCTGTTCTCACATTAAAGCATGATTCTTTTCATGACCCTCCCCTTCCATTCAGTCAGGCTCTCTCTTTTCATCATATTCTCTACCACCCTCCTAAGCTGCCTCAGCTCTGCATCTGACTTCGATATGAGTTGTTAAATTAGTTTATGAACCAATTTTTGGATCATAAACTAACTACTGACATTTCCAGTTACAGAACTTAATTGTCCCATAAGGAGCAGGAGTTGCAAATTCAAATGACCACGGGGGGCAGAAGACAAGGTAACTGAATGAAGCAGGCTGGGTGGCAACTAGAGCAAGATGGCAGGCACCTGCTCTGGATAAAGGGTCTAGCTGCTGTCCTTTCTCAGTGAACTGTTGCCATGAAGGAATGCTGGCCCCAAATGCTAGATCTTCCCAATTTTCCAGAAAAAAAAAGAGATATCTAGATTCTTATGAACAATCTACTATTTTTTAGAATATTGGTGACTAATTTTAAAACATTTAAATTTCATCCTGGATAAACAAAACTCATCTGTGAGTAGGATCTGGTTTTCTGGTTGCCAGTGTGCAATGGCTCTTCTAGTGTATGCTCAGACAAATTTCTACGTAATTTTAAACATGATTTTAATATGGAAAAATCATCTGAGGCAACCCAACATCAAGGGATGTGAAATGCTAAAGGATATCCTGGAAATCTACAGATGCTGGTGTTTATGCATAAAAATGACAGCAGCAACAACAGAAATTCCTATTAAGTGACAAATAGCCACTTAAGAAAAATCTTTGAATGAAAGGAGATTTTAAACATTCTATAAGAGGTCCACTGTGCATGTTTTGTGCTTGAACACTTCATTTTTCATAAACAAAAAGCGTCTCATTGTCTTCCATTTTAAAACATCTTTGTCAGCGAAGATATTGAGGAGGTAGTTAGAGGGGGAAATAAAAACACTATAAAAGTTAGCAGTGACATCAGTTAATCTCTTATCCCTTATGACAGTTTACATTTTGAGTGACAACTAAGGTTATCTACTTTGCAAATACTGTAGCTTTATTCTTGAGCAAGGTGATAGGAAAACACATTATTTTCCTCTATTACTGGACATTATCTTTTTAAAACAATCAGGATGTAATGCTTTAATACTTCAACACATGCAATACTTTGAAATGCAAAGTATTTCAACATGGGATGACAAAAATGGTCAACTGACAAAAATGCTAGAGCGGGGTTTCTCAACCTCAGTATATACAACTGACATTTTGAGTCTGATAACCTTTTGATTTTGGGGGGGTGTCCTGTGCACTGTGGGCTGTTTAGCAGCACCTCTGACCTCTATCTACGAGATGCCAACAGTACCCTCCCCAGCTTGTAACAACCAAAAAGTATTTCCAGACATTGCCAAATGTCTGCTGGGGGCCACATTTGCCCCTGATTAAGACCCATTGCTCTAGAGGAAATGTTGTACATCGCAACTTGGATTTTGATTTTCCAGGAAAGTCTTAAAATGGCATTTCACACAAAGGGGAAGATATTGGAAAAAGCATCACCGCTGACTTCATTTAAGTCCTCAGGGGACTGTGGGGATTGGGGAGGGAGGTCTTTGAGGCAAGAGCAGTGAATGTATACTGACAAGAAAGTTGCTGTGGGGGGCAGGTGGGGTCAACCCTAGATGTGAAACCCACTCTTCTTGACAATAATGCCGTGACAAGCAGGAACCAATAGAGACCTATCAGGCCAGGCAGCAACATCTGGTAGATTCCAAACTACATATGGGGAACTCCAGCCTTCCTCTGGCCAAGTCTGAGGCGAATTTTCAACATCTTGAAGAATAGGATGATACCAACCAGTTAGTTACACATTTAATAGGAAATCCTTTTTTTTTTTTTTTTTCCATTTTGGAGAGAAAACATTTTTCCAGAAAAACATGAAAGGTTATAATAGTGGTTGGAAATCAGTAACTCTCAATTTTTTCTTTGTGGTTATGGAAGAAATCATCAATTGCATTTCTCAATAGAACCTCATAAACACAACAGGCCAGATGCCAGAACAGAAATTAAATGGCTTTGTGAGCCTCAAGGGAAGACATACTTTAACTATGAAGTATTCACACCAAACTTTGAGAACAGTACACGAAAGAGAATGGGCTAGAGTATGTGGTGTCCGCATTTGCTGTTTTTGACAGCACTGTTTATCAAAATAACTACAGCTTTCAAAGACAAGACTACTTAATTTTTACTATACTGCTTTTCTGACTGGTAGGAACTATAAAGAATAAGTTCACTAAGTTCTTGGTTGAGTTTTAGTTCATTTAACTTGTTTCAACCACAGTTAGATGTTTCAAAATGGTATCTTCTAGTCTCCTTCCAGTTTCCTTGTATACTTAGTTAGCTTAAAATCTGTTTGGATGATACGGTAATGGTGGATATGTGTCACTATGTATTTGTCAAAACCCTGTGGAATGTACAAAGAATGAACAGTAATGTAATCTATGGTTTAGTTAACAATAATGTATCAATATTGACCCATCAGTGTATCATATATATCACATGAATGCAAGATGTTGATAATAAGGGAAGCTGGCGGGTGGAGTGGAGATGCGTGGGCAGAGAGGGCGTATAAGGGAACTCTGTACCTTTCTGCTCACTGTTCCTGTAAACTTTAAACTTCTCTAAAAAATAAGCTTTATTAAATTTTAAAAAATCTGTTTTTTAAATTTTATAATAAAAAACCCAAGAGAGTTAAAATTCTTTAAGTGTCTTTTAAATAGGCCTTTTGATGATTGTTCTGCTACCTGCTTATATAGTGATGAAAGATGATTGTTCAGGATGAAGTGGGGAGAGGACAGGACTTCCTTCCTTGTCTGAGCCTGGTCCCTGACCACTCTCCTCTAAACTCCTGGAAAGCACTATTTGAGCACTGTGAATAGTGAACCTCGAATTGCATTACATTTATGCATTTTCTTCATATCAGCGATTTCACATGCTTTTATGTTTTTTCCCCACAAAATAACTTTTGAAGTAAAATTCACTCAAAACTGTTTATAATGCATTTTACATGACAGGCCAAATTTGTTTCTAATTAACAACATATACTCTTTGCTAGAGAAGCAGTAAGTTATGATGAATCAAAGAGCTTTTTGTTGGACTTTATGCAACAGCAAACAAGTTGTGTTGAAATATAGTAAATTTGCTTTCTCAGTGGCATTCTATTCACCCTGTCATAAAAACTGTTGGTTCCAGTTTTAATCTCTGCCACAATGGGACATTTTTCAACATAGACGCTTCTTGGATGGTTGTCAGAGACTCTCCAGGCTAATTAGACCATCATCTGTCAAGGGAAGGCTCAGAGCAAAGCTTCACACTAGATGCTCTGAGGGGAAAGGGCAATCTAAAGAAAGTTTTAAATGATCCTGTGTTCAAAGGATACTCGTCTAGTTGAAAGGATAGAACTACATTTATGACAACATTAAGAACACACCCAAAGCAGATAAGAGTAAGCACAACTGAATTTAAGAGAAAGCTAGCACTGAAAATTGCCAAACACTTAGAGAGTTAGGAGGTAGAGAACAAAGTAGTAAACTCATGGGCTCTGGAGTCCCAGAGACTCAGGTTCTACTCCAGATTGTGGAATCCTGGGCAGGTTACTTCACCTCTCTGGGTTTCCAATCTTGCATCTGTGGAGTGAAGCAAGGTGAGGTCATGTCTTTAGAGAGCTAGATTCATGGTAAGAGTGCAATAAGTGATAGTTTTATCATTATTGTTAAGAGTAGTAATAGCAGTAGTAGTAGTAGCAATAGTTATACATTCTAAAAAGAGACATGTTTTCCAAGAAGGTGAGACAGTCAGATGAAGTAAGGAGACTGGATTTCAAGGTGAAAGTTTGTATTTCCAAAGAAGTGGGAAAGAATGAGTCACATTTTGAGGTAAGACTAAGAAAGGGAAGTTCCTTTGGGAGATTTATATGAAGTAAAAGCAATGCAGTTAATATCATTTAGGGAACAATATCTGAAGGTTTTGGGGGAGGAGAGCAAAAGGTAGAAAGAAAATTGGTTCGGGAGTCAGAACACCGGGGCTCTGAACTAGGTTCTACCTTCCGAATACTAATTCCTCTGCTGACTAGCTGTGTGACTCTGGGCAGGGCAAATCCTCTCTGGGACTTGAGTTGTTCACTGATGAAATTGGATGTGTGGTCTTGGAGGGTCACACAAGACCTGTGGCAAGTAAGAGTCTAAGTTCTTAGGTATACAAGAGGCATGATGAAAACAGGAAGACAGTTGCTCTACAAGCTCTTTGTAGAATTGATTGGAGAGGGAAATAGAGAAGGACCAGGACAGAAAAGACTTACATTTACAAAGTATTGTCACAACAGGACAAGAAGGATTGAATCTGTTAACTTGGTGCAGGAATGGATATTAAGAGGCCCATGAGTTGGGAGAATGGGAATAACATGAAAATTACTAAAACTGAGAGAAAGGAATTATTTGTAGAAGAAAGGGAACGTGATAAGCTAATTTTTCAAAGAAGTTAAGTGTCAAGACGTGGCAGGAGATCTTTAATATTGACTAATGAGCAATAAATTAGATTTGATATAAGTAGAATAGATTATATTACACACTTTAATTACCACTTTATCATATTAAAGATTTCCTAAAAACTGACTATAAAATTCATATAAGAGCATAAAATTCCAAGGATAACCGAGACAAATTTGAAGAAGGAAATATGAAGGAAAGATTTGCTTCATTAGAGATCATGAATTACTATAGTGTACTACTATATCAGCTAAAATAATGTGGTGTTAGGGGAAGGTCAACATATTAATGAATGGAAAAGAAACCAGACCTATCACTGAATGGAAATACCTAGTCTTACATAAGACCTGAGTGCAAGCAGAGGTGACCTTAAAAGCCAGCAGGCTTTATAAGTAGCTTCATTCTCCATATGGAAAACAGTACAGTTAGAACCGTACCTTACATATCATACTTTAAAAAAAAAAATTCCAAATGAATTAAAGACATAAATGTGAACACAACACATTATATCTTTTCATAATGCAGAGAGGGAAGAAATTCTTAAACCATGCTCAGCAAGTAGAAAATCATAAGGAAAAGATTGATTAATTTGACTACCTTACTATTGGTGAAAGAATAAATTTGGAGAGCAATCTGGTAGAAGATGCATGTATTCTAGACCCAGAAACCCCAGTTGTTGCCATAGACTTTAAAGAAACTTGAACATGTACACAAAAGGAGACATGCTGCATAGTCTATATAGTGAAATATTGGAAGCAAACTAAATCATTAGAAGAATAAGTAAATAATTATGGTGACCTATTTAAATTTATTTAAACCTTGATCTACATGTATTCATATAGGTAGAACTTAAAAACAAAATATTGAGTGTAAAAACCGAGACTGAAGTATAATATCGTTTATGAACTTTTTAAGAACTCACACAAATACTATTTACCAATTATGGTAAAATTGGTAAAATATACATTTAGTAAAAATGTAGACAATAGATAGGCAGGGTATATGTCTACTTTAGGATAGAAGCTATTTTGGAGAACAAGGAAGGGAAATAACACCAGGGAGGGGTTTAAACATTCTCAAGTACATGTACCTATGTTTATTTTTTAAACAATAAAGAAAACCTGTTAGTATTTTAAAATTCTGAGAAGTAGGTAATGAATCTTTATTATATCACTCTTTATATTTGCCTGTATGTTTGAAATATTCCAAAATAAAAGACTGTTAGTAAAGCACAGTGGGAAAATTTTTATCACTCTAATAATTTAAATATTATCTATGTATAGCTATTTGAATTTTAAGGCATTGTAATTACTGTTTTGTAAGTGTTTGGAAATTTTATTTCAAATTTTCAGAATGATTTTGTTTGTTTGTTTTACTTCTCCATTTCCCAAATTGTTGAATACAAATACATGGGAAAGAAAACCTGCCATAAAACACTGATAGTTACATCACAAAAACATTCTTAGCTTATAACGAGATTTATTTCATGGCTCCACTTCAGTTTGATCAATTAAATGATCAGGGGCCCTTACCAATTGAAAGGATTAGTGGATTAATAAAATTCAATTCACTAAAATTTACTTTCCAATGTTTCAAACATAGACGTGCTATGTAAAATGAGGTACACCTGTAATTCCAAAGTGTAACTCAGGCTCCTGGGACCATAGACCCCTTTGATCTTGTCACAAATTAGCTCCTGGAAAGCAGAAGGCCTCCTGGACTCAAGTCTCCAGGGATTTTACCTCTGAAGCATCTCAAAACAAATAAAATGACTGAGACAGATGCTGGATCCAGACAGAATGGCAACCATTTCACAAAATTAACCCCCAAATGATGAGAACAGACAATTCTCCACATGTAATTATGGCTTTTGTTATTTTTCTCCCATGAAAGCATTCTATTGCTTTTGCTTAAATGCAACAGATAGAGGTATTCAGCCTCGGCTGGCAATATTTCTGGTCCATATTTCAATAGATTATCCTGAATTGGCCTCCTGGAAGCATTTATGCTGACCAGTTTTGAAAACCTCTTTGTCAGCCCTCACCCTTACCTGCTAACGCCCAGCTCTAATGGATGAAAGCAGGGGTTGATAATAATCACTGTCTGCCCAGCCCTGAGTGCAGTGCCTGCGTCTGCAAAACAGTCTGCCTGGCGGGGGGAAAGAAAAAAAAAAAAAAAGGTAATGAGGAGTGTAATTCAATGAATACTTGAGAACCAAGCTTGAGGGTTACTTTTTCTTTTTAAAGGAGTAGTGATATCAGAAGCAGGATTATGAAAAAGAAAGAGTGAGTAAAAATACGATCTTTGTGAATTAGAATAGCAAGGCCATTTCAAATTGAATTACACAGGATCATGGCAATTAGAATTGGAAAAGATCTCTCAGTCTTTCTCTGTCAAAGCATGATTACTCCCAATGGTATATTCTCCCAAGCTTAGTTCAGTCCAATTTTAAATGATTCAAGTGATGAAGCCTCGTTGGCTTCTCTTGGGATATCACTTCAGTCTAAAATAGCTAACTGCTAGGGAAGCCCCCCCATATATATCTATATATTTTGTTTTTTGCCTTATTTCTATTATTCGGTTTTGTATTTCCCCAATCCACCTTAAAACTATTTGAATTTAATTTTAAATGGGTACAACCTACATTTAAATGATTAAACCCAGCCGAGTCTGGGTCTTTTTGGATGGGTTAATGTCTCTCTCTCTTTCTCTGTCTCTCTCTCTCACACACACACACACACACACACACACATATCACACATGTACTCACATATACAATTAGAAAATATTACACAGCCACAATGTATCTATGGGAAAAAATTAATAAGGACCCTTAAGTTTTAGGTCATTCATTGATAAAACAATATAAAAACATCAATAATCTACTGCCTTTAAACTGACAAAGAGGCAACAAACAATAAACCTAAATGTTATTCCACTTTGTGAATATTATATCTATGGTACATGAGTAAAATAATATGATCTAATATAGTGTTTTCTATAGCTTATTCAGTATAAATAATATAGAAATACAATATGGTGCTAATGCCATAAATATATTTATAGAAATTATTTTATTGAAACATTTTTTTGCATACATTCAAACAATAGTGACTCATACTTTCTTTGTAGATAGACTCATTCTTACATTAAATTTGGTTTGAGCTTTGAGCAAGTTGTAGAGCCTGGGGGAGCAGCTTGGAGTGTTCAAGGTTAATGGAGGTTGCTTAAGGGTATTTAAATTTGATCAAGATTTTATATAGCTTTCCATGTCCTTTCCAAAGAGCTGCCCTAAAGTATTTTTCACACCTGTCAATCAACCAACCAATATCCAATCAGGTATGAGAATGAGTACCCTGGGAAAAGGAGAAAAAATGTAAAGAAATGATTTGAGCTTAATTTAAAGAAATGGAATTTACCATTTTTGTCGCATGATTTTTTTATGTCATCAGTTCACAAAATTTTGGGCTAGAAGGAGTCTTAGAACTAGGAATCTCTGAGCTAGAATCATCTAGCTCAGTGATTATACAGTCATGGTGGAAAAATTATAAAGAGAGCCTGTGCAGCAACTTAAACTTTTGAATTTGTCAGTTGGGTGAATTTTAGTTAAATATGTGGATTGAACATGTTTTTACACCAAATTCCTCCATAAATCTTGTGAAAATTACAACAAAGAAATTTAAAAGAACAAAAAGGAAGTGAGAGAAGACAGTAGCCAAGGAGACATGTCTATGCAGTTTTTTGAAGATGAAAGCAAATGGAGGGGTAACTGAATGACTTGAATGGAGGAAGTTAATAATATCTAATGATTTTTGAGCATTTATTATGTACTAAGCATCATCATAAAAGTTTCACATAATTTAATTCAGTAAACCCTCACGACAACACTATAAGGTAAGTAACATTTTAAATTTTATTTATTTATTTTTGGCTGTGTTGGGTCTTCGTTTCTGTGCGAGGGCTTTCTCTAGTTGTGGCAAGCGGGGGCCACTCTTCATCGCGGTGCGCGGGCCTCTCACTATCGCGGCCTCTCTTGTTGCGGAGCACAGGCTCCAGTCGCGCAGGCTCAGTAGTTGTGGCGCACGGTCCTAGCCGCTCTGTGGCATGTGGGATCTTCCCAGACTAGGGCTCGAACCCGTGTCGCCTGCATTGGCAGGCAGATTCTCAACCACTGTGCCACCAGGGAAGCCCGGTAAGTAACATTTTTATCTCCATTTAATAGGTGATGCTTTTGAGGCAGAGTAGGTTACTAAGAAAGCTGTTAAGTGACAGAAACTGGTATGTAATCCCAGAGGATCGAACTCCCACATCCGTGAGAGGAGAATATCAATGACAAGCAAGCCAAATTGCCCCATCCAACACCCCCAAAAGCTAAGTGGAAGAAGGAGTGAGCAGTAGGGCTGAATGACGGTTGAAAGACCATAGAGAAAAAACTTAGACCACTAGCTCTCCTTTACCACACCAAATGAAAGGAGATTTAGAACATCCAAGTGGATCAGAAGATTGGAGGAGTCTTTACAGCAGAAACTGATCTCCTTGAAAAAATATTTACAATACCTGGCATTATGGCTTCCCATAAAAAAGCCAGATAGCCAACAAATCCCCACACAGTGGTGCCTGTTTACAAGCTCCACTCGTGTACGGAGAGTGCTAACAATCAGATTTTACTGCATCTTTCTTGATGTCTGTTTATATTGACTGCTTTATCTTTCACAAATAGGTTGCTTTTCCTTGCTTCTTTCTGTCTCATTTTCCACTGAATGCCAGACAGTGTGTGCAGAAGACCAACGGAGACTGAGGAAAATTTCGTCTGAATATCCATATTAAAAAAAAGAACCTTGACTCCTACCTCGCCCCATATACAAAATTAATTAAATATGGATCATAAACCCAAATACAAGACAATTAAGCTTTTAGAAGAAATCACAGGAAAATATATCCAGGACCTAGCAGAGCTTTCTTAAAGGGCACAAAAGGCACGAATCATAAAAGAGCAAACCGATAAACTAGATTTCATTAAAATTAAGGAAATTGATTCACAAAAGACAACATTAAGAAAGGGAAATAAAGACACAAACAGGAATTATAAATCTGTAATACAGATGTATGACAAAATACTTATGAGATTATGCAAAGAACTCCTTCAAATAAATAAAAGACGTTATTTGTAAAAATTAAATGAAATACTTGAAAACAAACATCGTAAAAGAGTATATCCAAATGTCCAATGAGCATAGGAAAAAAATACTCAACATCACTAGTCATCAGGGGTATATAATTTAAAATGACAATGGGATATCACTGTTAAACCACCAGAATGGCTAAAATTAAAAAGAGTGACTATATCAGATTTGGGTGAGGCTTAAGAGCAATTTGAACTCATATATTGCTAGTTGATGTGAGTATAAATTGATGCAACCACTTGGGAGAACTGTTTGGCAGTATCTACTAAGTCTAAATAAATAACTATTGTACAAGTCAGCAACTCTAGTCCTAGGTATATACTCAAGAGAAATGAGTTTATATGTATACCAAAACATATGTAAAAGAATATTAACAGTAACTTTATATATAATAGCCTCAAACTGGAAATAATCAAAATATCCATCAGTGGGAAAATAGATAAGGAAAGTGTAGTATATTTATATGGTAGAATAGTAAACAGTTACTTTTTTTTTTTAAGTTTTAAAAAAGAATGAACTACTACTATATACAACAACATGGATAAATCTGCCAGGCAATATTTTAGTGAAAGGCAGATTTAAAAACATATATACTACATAACTCAATTTATATGAAGTTTAAGTACAGGCCACACCATCTACGGTATTAGAAGTTAGAATAGTGATCACCTCTCTGGGGGTCTTATCTGAAATGCTGAAATGTTCTGTATCTTGACCATCTGTTGGTTACTTGAGTTCATACGTGTAAAAATTCATCATGTACGTTTAATATCAGTGCACACTACTGAATATACACTATTCTCAATGAAAAATTTTAAAAGGCTAAAACAAGTTCAGCTAGGATCATGACATATTTGAAGAAACCTCTAAAAGAGAACAAAATGAAACAAAACAGACTATTCTTTTTCCCAGAAAGTCAAGAGGATATATATACATCCATGAAATAGAAAGCAGGAATTAAAAACATAAAACAAAGAACAGAGAAAAAGAAATAGGTTTTTTTGGGGGAAAAAAAAGATAAAATGTAAAAATTCCATAGAAAATAAAGTTGAGGAAATTATCTAGAAAGCAGAACAAAAAATTGGGAGATAGTCCATAAAAGTTACCAGGTTTTTAAACAACTTAGCCACTCCAGGCAAAAATGCTCATCTCAGGACATGGTAGTCCTTGCCCTCCATGATTTCAGCCTGACCTTGGGAGGGCCTGGGCATATTTTTCTGTAACAAGGCTGCTCATTGACTGCCAACAGTGTATTTTTGATTTTTTGAGAAATTATATCAATCCAGCTTGGTCACAACTATTTCCTCAAATATGATTAGCAAATATTTTTTGAAAACAATTGAGAAAGCACATTAGTTAACCTTTACTTAATTTTGTTTGGTAGGTAGAGGAAACATTTCAAAATATGAGGTCTATATGAGAGGGAGAGAATAACAAATATAGTCTCTGGTGGTTATAAAAACAACAGCAACAAAACAATAAGAGGGGTGGGAATAGTTGAACATACTCCTTTTGGTATATCACAGAATTATTCAACCCTCTGTGTTTATCGATTTTAGAATATTGTATGTTATCATTTCAAAATCGTTTCTGTTTTTCTATTTTCTTAAATAAATAATGTGTACATTCTAGAAAATCTGGATAATACAGTTAAGACACAAATGGAAAAATCAGTGATGTTTCTTCTGCACACAGATAATCACTATTGATATTTAGTTAAGAATTTTTAGAGTTTTTTTCTCTTTCACCATATATATATATTTGGGGGGATAAAATCGAGATCATACTATATATATATCAATACAAGCTTGAACCATTTTTTTAGTTAATAATATATTGTGGACATCTTCCTATGTATATAACCATTTTTAACTAGTAATATTTCACAATATGGATGGTATATGGTTTATTTACCATTATCTTATTGTTGGACATTTAGCTTGTTTCAATTTTAAAATATTATAAATGATATAAAATATTTGTACATTTTTTGTACATCTGATTCTGATTCTGATTTGTACATCTGATTCTTATTGCCAAATTGCCCTGAGAAATGTTACCTAAATTTACATTTACACCAGACACTGCAAGAAGTGCCTGTTTCACTGAGCTGTAGCCAAATCTGGAAATTTTCATTTTTATAAAATCCTCAACAATCAAAAGGGAAAAAAAAGTAACATTGCTTTTTAAACTTGAATGTCTAAGTTTCTAATATTGTTGAACATTTCTTCATATGATTGCTGGCATTTTAATTTTTTTCTTTTATGACTTGCCCATTCATGATTTTTTCCCCAAGTTTCAATTTTTCTTATTAAAGTATAAGATCTTTAATAAATTAAGGCTAAGACCAATAATTTTCAAATGCTTTTTCTCTTTGGGTGTTTTTGTTTGGCAAATTATGCATGTCTACAAGAAGGAACACGTGTGATGGGAAGATAAGTGGAAAAACAAGGGTCAGAGGGGTTGACAGCTCACAACACCTTAAGTGTGGACATATTTGAAGATGGCATCAGTAAATCAAGAAGGAAAAGAAGGCTAGAAGAAAATGGTTCTTATGGATAAGATGTATTTGTGGGCGTTTTCCATATATTTGTATAACATAAGTAGGGTATTAGCAGGATAAAGTCTCTCTCAAAATCTGGAAGTCAATTCTTCGAATGATGACAGAAATCTTTCTTTTGCAGAATGAATAAGTCTTTTGGCTAAACATAGATAGAAGCTTTTGCTCAATATGGCATAATAATTCCAGTAGGCTCACAGTAGCAAAACTAAGTCTGTCTCAAAGTGTCTTATTACAATAAAATCAAATTTAACCTCCTAAACCCAAGACATACGTCACTCACTTTTCTTTTCTTTCAAACAATTTGTTAGTATATTATCATAAATGCTACCTGTCACAAGACTGATAGCTGTCAGTAGCTCAAAACTATGAATAAAATTGAAAATGAATTTGAATATGGGAACCATAATAGCATTTCATAGAAAGGTGACAATAATAAGAGGTTGTGGCAGACAAGAAAAATTCTCAGGAATAAGGAAATCAAGAAAACTTTCTTCAAATCAAATAAGCTCCCAAATCAGTCTCACCAGAGTTATATTTCCACCAAACCTAACAGTCAATAAAATACTTATTGGCCCTTGGTAGTCTTTAGCAATGGCAAATTGAGTTTACCTTGTGAATTTTTATATTGCAAGTATGTATCAAGTTGCAGAGCATAATTTCAAAATAACACAATCTGAGTTTATGTTTCTTTCCAAATGTTACCTGAAACTTTCATTAATATTTCTCCAACAATGTAAAATTCTCACTTGAATTTTAAAATATAATTTTAATCACTAACTAGGATCAATAAACACAATGTCTTTTAAAAGATCCAAGTCAATATATTTCAGATAAAAGAAGTTTCATCCAAACTTTAGGACTCAATTTATATTTCTTTTGCATTTTCTGGTTTAAAAAACAGTATTACATGCAATTATTTCGATGGATCTCAAGGGAACTATGTTGAGTGAAAAAAGTCAGTCTCAAAATTTATATACTTTATGGTTCTATTTATGCAACATACTTGAAATGACAAACTATAGAGATGGAGAAGAGATTACGGGTTGTCAAGGGATGGGTGGAGGTGGGTGTGACTAATAAAGGGATAGCGTAAGAGAGTTCCTTTGTGTTGCTAGAACAGTTCTGTATCTTGATTGTGGTAGGAGTTACAGAAATCTATACACGGGACAAAATTGCAAGAACAATACACACACTCACAGATAAATAAGTACATGTAAAAACTGGTGAAAAGTGGACAAAATCTGCACTCTCTGAACTGACATACTAATGTCAGTTTCTTGCTTTTGATATTGTACTACAGCTATATAAGTTGCCACTATTGGAGGAAACTGGGTGAAGGGGTCATGGAACTCTAGGCATTAATTTTGCAACAGCCTGTGAGTTTAAGTATTTAAAAATAAAAAAGGGTTTTAAAAACATGTTTTCCACTTATCCACATGTTTAACTTTATGTAGACAATTGTCAGAAAGGAAGCAAATTAGAACTCTTAGCAGCCAATACTGATCACAAAAATTCATGCACTGGCAATAATTCGTTTTACTTATTGGAGAATTCCTCAGGTTCTCATGCAGTGCCTACTTGCTCTGACTTCAAACACATTTCTAGTATACTTGGTAATCTGTTTTTCTCAACTATAGCAGGTACATTCATGCAGTCAGTCAGCAGTCATTTATTCATTTATTTATGTTTATTCATTCATAGTTTTGCTGATTGTGCCAAGTAATGTGATAAGCATGACATCCTGATGAATGACACAGTTTCTGTCTCCAAGAAACTTATGACTTAGAGTGGTGATTTCTACACAGAGGTTCGGAGAGAAATGAGGAAATATGTATCTGAAAGTTACAAGCTTTTCAAAATACATACTACCCCATCCCCAAAACTCTTATATATCCCTGAGGAAGACATCCTCCCACTTCCTAGAATAGAGGGAAGATGATAAATGGGAAGGGAGAGGTGAAGATAGATGGGACCAGATCAGGAAGAGCCTTGTATATAGGAGCTTTGGACTTTATCCTTAAGGCAATGGGGCACTACTGAAGGGTTCAGGCAAGGGGGTGGGGTAAATAATCAAATTTACAGTGTTTTTCAAGATTACACCAGCTTCAGCGTGCAAGTCTGGAGGATGGATGACTAGTTAAAAAGCTGTTGCAATGATTTTGAGATGGAATAATAATGGCTGTGGGGATGAAGATAAGTAGACACGTTTTTGGATTCATTAGGCAGAATAACTGACAGGACTTGGTGAGCAGTTATTCCTCATCTCCACAGAAATGGAGGTAGCCAAAGTTTACCCATTGCAAGGTGGAGAGGGTAATGACTGGGTGGGACATAGGAGGCCTCCCAGGTTTCCAGTAATGTTTTGTTTCTTGACTTGGGAGCTAGTTAAACTGATCTATTTACTCTGTGAAAATTCATTCAGCTTGTACACTTATGATCTGTGCACTTTTGTTTCTGTGTATGTTAAACTATGATTAAAATTTTACATAAATTATGTACATAGTAGCAAAAACACACTGAAATGCTGTATGACTTGCATGGTAATGAAGTGTATTCAACTTCACATCACATGGGAAGAAAAAAGATAAATTTTAAAGATTCCCCTGTCATAGTGATAAGTCCTTAAAAGCCAATATATATATGCAAATGAAAGAAAGAATTAGGCCTTTGGGCTATCAACCATCACATTCAACAGGCTGAAAAAAATATGTGCAAAATTTGGCAGTTTTGAAAGTACATGTTTTGTATTAGACCTACAGAGACTGAAAAACATTTTCTTACTGACCTTTGATAAAGATGAACACAACTTTCTTTACTTAAACATTTTCTAGAGACAAGTCTAGGTTTACGCATAAAAGTATGTTCAGGGACTTTGTGTTTCTCATTGGTGTAAGGAGCTTAGAAGATGCCATTTCATCCTAACATCAAGTATAAAAGTGAACAAACTGAAAAGTCAACAACTCTTCCTAGATCTGTCAGAGAAGTGAGGTCATAAGCAAACCCTTGCCCCCCAGATTGGAGAGAGAGACAGGCAAGTTCAGAGAATGCCAACCTACTAGATCAGGAAACTCAGCAGAACCAGTGCTGGGGTAAGAAAACCTAAACTGTAATTGATGAATTGCTAGAGGCTCAGTGTGGACAAGTCTGAGAGTTAAAAACTCCATGTGGACCCAGTCATAGAGGGTACAATACTTTCATTAGTTGTACCTACCAGTTCCTCATATTGAATATCAGAGAAAAATCTCTCCTTGTGCTCTGGCAGGGTGAGAGGAAAGGAAACCATTTTGAAATACACCAGAACATTCTGTTTTTCTTAATATAGCCTGCCTGAGGAGAAACTATTTCACTAGAGCCTAACCTGCTAGGGTGTTATCAGAGCATAGTTTACCTGGGGGAAGTGAGATACCTAACTCCAGTCTCCTGTAGCCATCCAGATTCACCAAAGGAGGGAAAAGAGAGAGAGAGAGAGGCGCATTGGTGAAGTTCACAGTCCAGAGACACGGGCTCACCAAAGGCTGAGACCTAATCATAGAACTGTAAAATACTTTTCCTCCACACTTGCCTTGCCACTTCATTATTAAAGTCTTAATTACTGCAGTTCCTTTTCCAAGTGCATCATGTACACCATTCAACAAAAAATTACAAGGCATACTAAAAGACAAAAAAATCAGTTGGAAGAGACTGAACAAGCATCAGAACCAGAGTCAGGTATGGTCAGAATGTTAGAATTATCAAACAGGAGTTTTTAAAAACTATGATTAATATGCTAAGGGACTTAATGGAAAAAGTAGACAACATGCAAGAACAGATCGATAACATAAGCAAAGAGATAAAAATTCTAAGGAAGAATTTTTTAAATGCTAGAGATTAAAAACACTGCAACAGAAAAGAAGAATGCTTTTGATGGGCTCATTAGTAGACTGGACATGGCTGAGGAAAGACTCTCTGAGCTTGAGTACACAGCAACAGAAACTTCTAAAAGTAAAAATCAAAGAGAAAAAAACCTGAAAAATTAAAACAGAATATCCAAGGATTCTAGGAAAATTAAAAAAGGTATAACATATGCATAATGGGATTATCAGAGGGAGAAGAAAGAGAAAAAGGAAAAGAAGCAATGACTAAGAATTTCCCCATATTAATGCCAGACACCAAACCACAGATCCAAGAAACTCAGAGAATACTAAGAAGGATAAATACCAAAAAACCCTACACCTAGGCATATCATATTCAAACTTCAGAAAATTAAAGATAAAGAAAAAAATCTCAAAAGAAGTCAGAGGGGGAAAAAATGCCAAGAATTACATCCAACTTCTCCTCCAAAACCATGCAGGCAAGAAGAGAGTGGAGTAAAATATTTAAGGTGTTGAGAGAAAAAATATCCACCTCCCTAAAATTCTGTACCCTGCTAAATTATCTTTCAAACTGAAGGGGAAATAAAGACTTTCTCAGACAAACAAAAATTAAAGAATTTTTTTTTGCAAGTAGACCTGCCTTATAAGAAATGTTAAAAGAAGCTCTTTGGAGAGAAGAAAAACTATATAGATCAGAAACTTGGATCTAGATAAAGAAATAACATTTGAAGAAAGAATAAGTGAAAGTAAAATAAAAACTTTTATTTTTCTCATTCTTAATTGATCTAATAGATAACAGTTTACTCAAAATAATAATAGCAACAATGTATTTAGATATATATAAATCATACATAATTATATATAACCATCTGTGACACATAATTATATCTATGTACATATATGATTCTGTATGCTTATGTATAAGTGAAATGAATGACAGCAATGAAACAAGGGACAGGAGGGAGATATTAGGAATATTTTGTCATTATAAGTTACTCACACTACCCATGAAGAAGTGTAGTGTTATTTGAAAGTGTATTTGGATTAGTTGTAAATATATATTGTGAATTCTAGGGTAACCACTGAAAAAAGCTTTTAAAATGTATGATTGATATGCTAAGAAAGGAGAGAAAATGGAATCAGGTAAAGTGCTCAATTAAAATCACAAGAGGCAGAAAAAGTGTGGAAAACAAAAATAGGAACAAGGAAAAAAGACAACAAATAGAAAACAGTAACAAAAATAGTAGATATTAATCTACCATATCAATATTAACTTTGAACATCAATGGTCTAAATACACCAACTAAAACATAGAGATTGTCAAAATGGATCAAAAAACATGACTTATCTATACATTGTCTCAGAAAACCTGCTTTAAAGATAATGGCCCATACATATCAAAACTAAAGGAATGGAGAAAGATATACACTAATCAAAAGAAAGTGGGAGTATGTTTTAAATTTCAGATGGAGCAGATTTTGAACAAGGAAAGTTATTGGGGATAAACAGGGGTACTACATAATAATACCCCAAAGAAGACATAGGAATTCTAATGTGTATGCACCTGGTAACAAAGCTTTAAAGTACATGAGGTAAAAAACAGAAAAATCTACGAGGAGAAATAGATGAATCCACTATAACATTTGGAGATTTTAACACACTTTCATCAGAAATAGACAGATCCAACAGTCATATAGTAAATCAGTAAGCATATAGTTGAACTCAACAGCATCATTGATCAACGGGATATAATTGACATCTATAGACTAATTCACCCAACAACAGACGACTACGCACTCTTCTCAAGCTCACATGAAACACTTACCAAATAAACCACATTCTGGGCCATAAAACACACCTTAACAAATTTAAAAGAATAGAAATCATATAATGTCTTCTTTTAACCACAGTGGAATTAAACTAGAAACCATTAACAGAGAGATAACTGGAAAAATCCCAAAGTATTTGGAAATTAAACAACATACATCTAAATAACACATAAGTCAAAGAAGAAGCCTCAAGATTAAATTAAAAAATATTTTGAACTAAATGAAAATGAAGATACAGCTTATCAGTATTTGTGGATGCAGCAAAAGCAGTGCTAAGAGGGAAATTTATAGCATTGAATGCAGGTATTAGAAAATAAAAAGGTTTAAAACCTAAAATCTAAGCTTTAATCTTAGGGAACGAAGAGCAAAATAATCCAAAGTAAGTAGATGAAAATTAATAATAAAAATTAGAGCAGTAATCAATGAAATTGAAAACAGGAAATCAATAGAAAAAATCAATAAAAACTGAAAGCTAGTTCTTCAAAAAAGATGAGTAAAATCAATAAGCGTCTAGCCATGCAAACTAAAAAAAAAAGAGAGAGAGAGAAGACACAATTGACATCAGAAATGAAAGTGGGAACATCACTATGGATCTCATGGACATTAAAAGGATAATAAAGAAATATTATGAACAACTCTATGCCCACAAATTTGATAACCTAGATGAAATGGTCCCATTCTGTGAAAGACACAATCTACCAAAACCCACACAAGGATAAATAGACAACCTGAATAGGCCTATATCTATTAAAGAAATTGAATCAATAATTAAAAATAGAAATAGATTTAATAAATCTATTAATAGATTTCCAAAATAGAAATCACCAGGACTGGATGAATTTACTGGTAAATTGTACCAGAGATTAAGGAAGAACTTACACTAATTCTCTACAATTTCTTCCAGAAGATAAAAGCAGAAAGAATATTTCCTAACTCTTCTATGAGGCCAGCATTAAGCTGATAACAAAACCAGACAAAGGCATTACAAGAAAACTACAGATCAATATCTTTCATGAACATAGATGCAAAAATCCTCAACAAAACACTAGCAAATCAAATCCAACAATGTATAAAAGAATTATACACGATGACCACGTGAGGTTTATACCAGCTATGCAAGGTTGGTTCAACATTTGAAATCAATTGATACAATCCATCAAATTAACAGGCTAAAGAAGAAAAAACTCACATGATCATATCAATAGATGCAGGAAAAACATTTGACAAAATCCAACACCTATTCATGATAAAACTCTTGACAAACGAGGACTAGAAGGGGAACTTCCTCAACTTGATAAAGAATATCTTCCAAAAACCTAACAGCTAACATCATACTTAATGGTGAGAAACTCAAAGCTTTTCCACTAAGATCAGGAACAATTCAAATTAAAACAATGAGACAGCACTACCCGCCTATCAGAATGGCCAAAATCTGGAACACTGACAACACCAAGGACGTGGAGCAATAGGGACTCTCATTCGTTGCTGCTGGGAATGCAAAATGTTACAGGTACTTTGGAAGACAATTTGGTAGTTTCTTAAAAAACTGAACATATTTTACCTACAATCCAGCAACTATTCTCCTTAGTATTTAACCAAATGAATTCAAAGCTTAAATTCACACGGATATTTGCACATGGATATTTGTAGCAGCTTTATTCAGAACTGTCAAAACCTGGAAGCATCATGATGTCCTTCAGTAGGTGAATGGATAAATAAATTGTGGTACATCCAGACAATCAAATATTATTCAGCACTAAAAACAAATGAGCTATCACATCATGAAAGATATGGAGGAAACTTAAAAGTCTATTACTATGTGAAGGAAGCCAATCTGAAAAGGCTACATACTGTATGATTCCAACTATATGACTGACTTTCTGGTAAAGGCAAAACTATGCAGACGGTAAAAGATCAGTTGTTACAGGGGTTAGGGAGGAGGGAGGAATGAATAGGGCAAGCTCAGAGGCATTTTTAGGGCAGTGAAACTACTCTGTATGATACTATAATGAATACTTGTCATTATACATTTGTCCAAACCCATAAAATGTACAACACCAAGAGTGAACAAGAGTGATAATGATGTGTCAATGTAGCTTCATCAATTGTAACAAATTCCACTCTGGGGGAGGATGTATGTCTATAGTAGGGGATGTTGTGCATATGTAGGGGCAAGGGCTATGTTAAAACTCTCTTTACTTGGTGCTCAACTTTGCTGTGAACCTAAAGCTGCTCTAAAAAGTAAACTTTATTAATTAAAAAAAGGTAGGTTCAGAAAAACTTATACCAATTTTCACACTCACATTTAGAATTTCCCTACACACTGAACTGTGAGAACTAGAGAGAGATGATTTTATTCAATTGCTTTTAGAATCATTGACACCACTTAGGTCTCTTATTTATTTTATTATTATTTTTTTTTAGGTCTCTTATTTTTTTGAGCCCTGAGGCTTCTTTTCATGGCAGAAATATAAAGAAATTCTCTTCTTCTCATGCTATTTTCCATTTCATATTTTTATATAAGATTTCCATTTCATATTTTTATACAATCCTCTATGATTTTATATTTTTATAGAGAAAAATATTTCATTAAATCTCTTAAAAATAGCTTTTTGGTGTTTCTGCTGAGGCTTTAAAAATATGCTAATAATTATTTTATTAATCTCTTTTATTTAGGCTAGTATGAATATGAACATATACGTAATTTCACTTTAATGCTAATACATAATACATTGTGTTTAGATTGGTTAGATATTGAAAAAAAATTTTTTCAATGTAGTTTTTTTATTACCGAAGAAGTAATTTATGTACTTGAAGAAAAATGGAGCAAAGTATATGTTATCAGGTACATTTTGTGATTATCTGCAGGTGGTAATGTTTATGAAGAACTAGGCAATTTTTTTAAAAAAGTGTTCATCCCTGAGCAGATCTTTTTCTGTCATCTAGTCTGTGCCCCCTTCTAACTGCACCTGTTATATTTGGAGATCATGTTGCATATAATGATATAATTATCTACTTTGGGAGATTATTGATATGTTATGAATGAAAGATAATGGATCAGTCACTATGTGAGATTATAATTTTTAAAAAATGTTACCAATAATATTTGGACAATGAATTCCATGAAGAATGAGTAGAAATCGATTCTCAAGACTTGGGGAGTCCCGAGAACCAGTGGAAAAAATATTTTAAAAGACTTCTCAAGGTCTCAAAAGCAGAAAGTTTCTACAGATTCACTGAAAATTTTTTAATGTATGTTTTTTAAAAAAGTAACTCCCAATATATTTATAGAAATGGCCATCTGATGTTTCAAGTCTTCATTCTCTACTAGAGAGTATTTCCTTCATACCAAATTTACTGACCTTACTTCTAATTATTTTCAACCTCATTTTTCTCTGATTTTACTTAATTGCCTATCCTCCAAAGAATTCCTATAAATGGTCCTAAATAACTATCTTTTAGTTTTCTTCCATGATTTCTGACTACTCTTCTATGCATTATTCTCTCTTCTGACTCTGTAGGGATAATGAGCTCCATGCTTTGACTCACCTGCTCAGGCCTCTTGAGAGATATCTGAATGTCACCATGGTGACATGGTACCACTCAAGGCCCTGTTGGGAATGGGATAGGGCTCAAGGGCTGAGGCATATGTATGACAGAATGAGTTTAAGTACTCTTAGTTGGGAGAGAATAAGAGGTAGACAGAGGTACATTAAAAAAAACTATGTTCTGATGCCGACAGGCCTTGGAAGCCAAATTTAATTCACTATTTCAAGAAACTAAATCTTGGTTTTGCAGCTTCTCTCTCTATTCAAGTGAAAGGGTAGTCAAAATTCAGGCCCCAGAAATGTTGCTGTGTCATCTCTGTGTTAATGAACCTGGAAGAGTATGTGCGTGTGCGCGTGTGTGTACGTATGTGATACTATAACAACCTCAAACTAGGCTGAACATTACGTTCCCAGTCTTCTATTTGTAGAGGTAGTTTGGGAGTAATTAGTGTTAGGGGAAATAATTATTAGCAACCTTGTTTTATCAAAGTGCCCTAACAGAGGACAAATAATCCAGCCATTTCTTCACTGACTGATTTTAGATCACTATTGTTAGGAGATGTCCCCACAAATGCTGAACATCTAGGGAAACCTGCTTCCTTAAGAGTCCATAATTAATGATGCAGTAGCCACTTCACAACTGTGGGCTGGCATATAGAAAAATATATATATATCTCAAGATCTTCAATACAGATTTAAATCTAGGTTTTTCATTACAAACTTTTAGAAAGCAAAATTCTAAACCACATCTTTTCTAAAATGTCAAAGCTATTCCAATGACGTTCTCAAATGGCTGCAGAAGGGGGAAATAAGAATCACTTATTGATCAAAGTCAAGAAAAAAGAGAATCACTGGCTCAAAGGCTAAAGTTAAAGAAAGATTTGAGGTTACAAAATGTGTTTTGAGTTTCAAAATGCAGGAAGTAAAGAAATAACAGAACACTTAGGTAGTATTTTGCAATTCTAATTTCAAAGGTTTGGTGTGAGAACTAAAATGAACATCTTTGTATATAGGAGAAACATTATAACCCAGCATCCTACAGTTTCCTCCTCATTATTTGGTTCCATGTGCGTCACTCTCCAGTTGGACCCTAAGTTGTTCTTGTCCAGCATGGTGCTAGGAATGAAAAAGTTTTCTGTCTCTGGAACACTCCCTCCACAAATACTTAGGGATTAGGGAAATTTAAGGATAATGACTGGATTGGAATGCAGTTTCCTTGAGTGCTAGAGCAATGGTTCTCAAACTGGAGCCTGCATCATCTGGAGGACTTGTTAAAACAGAGTTTGCTCGACGCCCATCCAGTTTCTGATTCAGTAGGTCTAGGGTGGGATGAAGAACCTGCATTTCTAACAAGTTCCCTGGTGCTCATCTGGGAAGCACAGGTTGAGGGCCATTGTTCTAGACCAGTGGTCTCCACCGTGGCTGCACGTGACAATAAGCTGGGAAGTTTTTTGACTCCTCATGCCCAGATTATTACCCAGACCAATAACATCAGAATCTATGGTGGTCGTGACTAGGCTTCAGTATTTTTTAAAGCTTCCTAGTAGATTCCAATGTGCAGCCCAGACTGGGAAACACTGTTCAGTCTCATAGTGGTTCTCAGCCCAGGCTGTATATTAGAGTAACTTGAGAAAGCATTTTTTTTTAATTGAGCTATAATTGACATAGTATAAAAATCACCCCTTCAAAGTGTACAAGTCAGTGGTTCTTATTTAATCACAAAGTTGTACAACCATCACCACTATCTAGTTCCAGAACCTTTTCATCAACTTCTAGGGAGATTTTTAAACAAAGTTCTGATACGTCGGTTCTACTCTTAGAGATTCTGATTTAACTGGTTTACAAGGTAAAGGCGTCAGTGTTTTTGTAAGTTCCTCAGGCGATTCTAATGTCCAGCTAGGGCTGAGAACCACAGCTCCTGAGTTTTATTACTGACCTTCCAAGACTGTTTTAGGAGTTAAGACCTATTCAGGAGCTTTCACTGACCCAGGCAGGGATGTGGTAAGTACAGAGGAACTAGCACACATTTTCTGTCTAAACTTCTGCTTGTCCATTAAATATGCTCAATCACAATACAGGGAAAATATCATCCTTGATTTCTGGCGCTCAGAGCAGAGAGCTGGGTGGCCTTTGACAGATGGACCTGGAGGTGACTCTGGTAGTGAAACTGGCTCCACTGTCTGTGGCATTTCCCTGAAAACCATAGCTCCATTTTAGAGACTTCAAGAGCCTCTAAGGCTCTTTGGGCCCCCAGTAGGACTCAGAGCTGTTAGTTAAATTTTTAAACATTTGCTTCTGTTGGTCTGATGTTGTTTCAGTGACGGGCTTTGTTGATTAAGGCACAGAAGCCGAGTTAGAGCCCTGGCTCCTGCAATTACTATTGCCTGATGTGGGGTAAAAACATTTTCCTCATTCTGTAATAATCCCTTCCTCCCAAAGATATTTCCGTTATTAAGAAAAATAGTGTATTGGGTGCATTCACCTCTGCATAATTAATTCAGTAGAAAGATGATGAGATTTTACATCACGTGATCTGGATTCAGTCCCTGGCTCTGGCCCTTTTAGTTGATGTGATTTGAGCAAAATGTGCGCATTCACACTCCATAAAAGGGGAATCCAACAATGACAACAATAATAATAGTACCTGACTCACCTTTAATAACACCTTTACATATTTTTGTGAAGATAAAATGGTATAGTTCACATGAAAATGTTTTATATACTATGGCATCATATAAATGATTATGCCTTAGGATGTAACTAGAGGGACAGACTTATGAAAGGAGGAAAGAACGCATAATTTATAAATTAAGATGATTCCTTTTGCTATGTAGACAATTTGAACTTTAGGACCTCAGGAACAAAAGGATACTTCTCCTACAGATCATTTAAAAGCAGCTATTGCCTGAAATCTAGGTAATGAAACCTCATTAAAATGATTTAGGGAGAAGGAGATCCTAAGTCGGTAGCCCATAAGTAGTCATTTTTTCACTTTTCCTGATTCTATCTATCTCCCCCTTTTCTGGGGTCTTTGTCTATACAGAATTGAGTTAATTCTCCTCTTTAGTTCATAGCACTTAACTGGTCCATATGAGGCCCCTCCTTTTAATTTATTCTCCTCCTTCATCTCCATCCCTGATCCCATTTCCCATCCTTACATAGTCCCTATTCTTGTGTCTGCAATGTGGATTCTTCCAATCTACCTTCTGTACATTTGTTTATATGTATATCTGTAAAAATATTTTTCAGTATGTATGAAATTTTTGACATTTACACAATTATTGTGCTATAAATTTCATTTGTTTCACTTAGCAGTAGGCTTTTATTTCATGTGGTAAGAATACTTACATGAGACCTACCTTCTTAACAAATTATGTGTATAATACATTATTGTTGACTATAGGTACAGTGTTGTACACTAGATCTCCAGAGCTTATTCATCTTGCTTAACTAAAACTTTATGCCTCTTGGTTAATTACTCCCTACTTCCCTCTTCCTTCAGTCCCTGGCAACTACCATTCTACTCTTTGATTCTATGAATTTGACTATTTTAGATACCTCATATAAGTGGAATCATGCAGCTTTTGTCGTTCTATGACTGGCTTATTTCACTCAGCAAAATGTTCTCAAGGGTCATACATGTTGTCACATATTGCAGAATTTCCTCCTTTTCAAGGGCTGAAGAGTATTCCATTGTATGTGTATGCCATTGTGAGATTGGTCGTCCTACTATATGAAGATCTAACTCATTTTTTTTGACTGTTGCATATCATTCCATCTTAGGCAAGTACTCTATCATATGTACCTATTCCCCTAGAGAGGGATACACATTGCCCCCCAACTCCCACTGCCCAAAACAATGGTGCAGTGTTCCTCCTTGTGTGTCCCCTTGTACATCACTGTACCAGGAGTGGAGTCCCATTTTTCTGTTGGGCTTCTGTCTTTCCTTGAAAATTTTTGAGAATTCCTAATATATTCTGGAAGTTAATGTTTGCCTGTTATAGATGTTGTGAAGATCTTCCAGTCCATGAGTTACTTTTTTAAAAATTATTAATTAATTAATTAGTTTTATTTTTGGCTGTGTTGGGTTTTTGTTGCTGTGTGCGGGCTTTCTCTAGTTGTGGCAAGTGGGGGCTACTCTTTGTTGTGAGTGGGGGCTTCTCATTGCAGTGGCTTCCCTTGTTGCGGAGCACGGGCTCTAGGCACGCAGACTTCAATAGTTGTGTCACATGGGCTCAGTAGTTGTGGCTCGCAGGCTCTAGAGCACAGCCTCAGTAGTTGTGGTGCAAGGGCTTAGTTGTTCTGTGGCATGTGGGATCTTCCCGGACCAGGGATCGAACCCAGGTCCCCTGCATTGGCAGGCAGAATCTTAACCACTGCTTCATCAGGGAAGTGCCCATGAGTTAGTTTTTAATATTGTGTATAGTGTTCTTTGTTCAATAGAAACCATGAATTATTTTGATGTAGTCAAATTCCATCCTTACTCTTTTTAGGGATTTTACTTTGAGGGTCTATTTTAAGACACCCTTTTCTGCCCTGAGGTCCCAAAGGTTCTCCTGCAGGGACTGTTTCATAACTCTATTATTTATTTATCATTTGTTCTTTCCCCAGTGACATATTGTTTTAACTATTATAGGTTTTCTTAATATCCATAATATTTCTTAATATCTTTTAGGTCAAGCTCCTTATTTGTTCTTCCTTTTCAAAACTGTCTTAGCTGTTTATGGGCTTGTATTGTTCCATGTTAATCTTAGAAGCACTTTATCCTGTTCTCCCAAAGTATTCTGCTGGAATTTTTATTGAAATTGCATTGAATTTATAGATCAATTTGCAGAAATCTATATCTTTGAATTGTAAAGATATCAATCTATTCACATGATGTGACTTTACATTTATTCAAATCTTTGTTCCTCTTTTATTATAATTTTAAAACTTCTCTGTAAAGATCTTTATTAGATCAGTTTGTAGATAGTTTTTAGCTTTTGTGTTATTGTAAATGATGTTTTATTTTCTACTGTATTTTCTAATTGGTTATTGCTGGTATAAAAGAATGCTACTTATCTTTGTTTGATATTTTATTTCTCGAACTTGCTAACCTCGAACTCCTTTATTTATTACTTTTCATAGTTTATTAGTTCTCTTGTATTTTTATGTAAATTATATAATCTACAGACAATGGCAATTCTGTCTTCTCCCTTTCAAATTTTATCACTCTTATTTCAATTGATTGTCTGATTGCAGTGGCCAAAACCTCCAGTACTATGTTGATCAACAGCATTCAAAGAAATTAGCCTTGTCTACTTCCAGACCCAATCATATCGTGGTTATGAAACTCACTGTCATATCTTCTTGGTTAGAAATGTGGTAGGTTTTTCCATAAGGCTCTTATCTTCCTGTGGTGGGGAAGGGGAATGGGGCAGAACCTGGCTAAAAAAGGAAATATATGAAAAGTCTTAGATAACACTTATAAAGCCAGGGACTCATTATACCAAAAGCTGGGTAATTCTAGTAAAGATACATTTTGGGTTTATACTTGAGTGATTACTATAATCCAAAATAAATCCCCTTCCTTTATTTTCTCTCTATTCTCTCATGCCTTAAAAGTGCTCTGAAGCCCCTCTGTCTTTAAACACCCCCAAACTCTTTCTTGATATGAGCCCACTGGCTTTTCTGTCTCTTCCTCCACAGGTCCTCCTTTCCCACTTTATTATGTAGCTTACTTTTTCTCCTGGAGAAAACATAACCCTTCCTTTTTGGAAATAGAGTATCCAAATAGCAAGTGGGTGCAGAAAGAGGGCTGTGAACGTTCTCATTATTAATTTTTATACTTTCTGCTTACATGACTTGGCACATTGAGGCAGATAATTAGATATCCAGGTAGAAATTTTTGAAAACTCTAGTTCCTTTGGCTCTATATCCCTCTGCCCTATCAGTCTAACCACAATTTGTTCAATATGACAGCTGCCTCCATCACCATTGTGTCCTATTTATGCAATGAAATGTAGCTTTATCTATTTATTTATGTAGGCAGCTGTATCACATCTCTGATCCATTTTGAAATTACACTTAACTAAGTTTCTAGTATTACCCAGTTATTTGTATAATTAGTTTTTGGATTTAATTCAAAGATTTTACATTTGTTCTTAAAATTCCATTCTGACGCTCTAACATATGAAGAGTTTTATAAACTGATTTCTGTTATCCAACATACTATCTATTGCTCCAATCATCTTGTCATCCATGGAATTTGATAGGAAGGCCATCAGTGTGCTCATCCAAACCTTTGATAAATATGTCAAAAAGGACAGGACCAGGGAAGAACCCTAAGGCACACCACTATAAAATTTCCTTCAGCTTGACATGGAATTAGCATTCTTGGACATGACTCTTCAATTATTGATGAATTCACCTGACTGTACTTGCATTCACTCCACATTTCTGCACATTATCCACAAGGTTTTCATGAGAAACACTGTCAGGTTCCTTGCTGAAATACTAACACACCGTGTGTGCAGCATTTCCTTGACCTACCCAATTAGTAAATCCATGTATTATGCAGTTCTATTTTGGCTTCAAGTAACAAAATTTCAACTTAAACTAGAATAAGCAAAAGAGATAATTCATAATTTACCTAACTGTACATTCTATACCATCAGAGCACTGGCTCTTTCCACCTCTTGGCTCTACCATCCACTGTGTTGGCTCCATTCTTACATTGTCTCTCTACTCTTGGCTTCAAGATGACTACCTGCAACCAGGGAGTTTTAACCCTACAATTACTCTGACATCCTAGAATTGAGTCTCATTGTCTCAGACAGGATCATAAGCCCATCTCTAAATCAAACCCAAGGAGATGGAAGGATCTGAGCAGCCAGCCTGGGTCACATGCCCACCCTTGAAGCTGGAGTTGGAGTCTGCTTCACCCAAATTACATAACCTGAGAAAACCTCAAAGATAAAAATGATATCAAAGGAAGAAGAATGAATGGATATTTTCTACATCCAATAAAAATGTCTCAGCCCTCAGTGTATGCTCCAAAGTATTTTCTCAGGAGCCTCACAACTCAAGGATTATTCACATTATGTCTACATTTGTACAATCAGTTACTTTATACTAATATATATATATACACACATACACACACATATATGGAATACATATATTCAACTATGTATATATATACGTCCAGTTGTTACACAGTTGGAAGCAAAGCTCTGTTTGGATAAACAATGTATCATCAGAAGTTTATTTCTACAGGGATGACTAATGAGTGTTCGCCACTCTGCAGCTGGCCTGATGACTTCAAACCCACCCACCACAGAAATCTGGGCAAGAGAGTGGTCTACAGATGAGGGGTGAGGGTATCATGTATGTATTTGTGGTGAGCTGTCCTGAAATGAAGAGATAATTTCTTGGTCCTGATTTATTTGGACGGCAACAGTAATATATGGTCCAAAATATAGTGGCCTTAAAGCAACAGGAAATGCCAGGGGTGAAAGCTATAAGAACGAGAACTGTATTTGGCTTTAATATATCTATTACAATTCGGGGCTGAATTGCTTTTTCAGAGATGGATTCTCTAAAGGCACTTAATGATCTGATTGGTTTGTCACCAAGGTACTTTCCTATGTACTTAATTTTATTTGTTCCAACCACATTCAAGTCCATGGAGAAGTCTTACTCACTTGTGCAAATCTGCTAATGAGAGAGTCCAGCAATGAGCACTGGAGAAGATGTTCTTAGGGAACAGTTTAAGGGGATGCTCTTGCAGAGGATAATCTTGGGAACTTTTATTTCATGGAGCTTTTCTAGAATCATTTATAACCAGACTCAAGACAAAATGAAGACACTTCAGGTCTGACTGCCTGATAAGAGCAGCTTTCTCATGTCTATGCTGTCAGACATCCCAGAAGGAAAACCACTAGCAACAAAGGCAGGACCCCACTCCCGCTGCTTGACCACCCAAACAATACAATAAGGCCCTGGCCTTAACTATATACCTCTATACATTTTGGGTAGTGTCTGCTACATTTCCTGTTCTTATTTAACAAATGTCCTGTCTTTTGTGGTAGACAAACTTGATGTTATCAGAGTCAATATCTAGGCAGCAGCAGAATCACCATATCTTACTTACACTGAGAGACAGATAGGCTGGCAGCAGAGAAATAACAAGAGGATTGTCAATTGTCGGGAATATATTAAGCTTTTCCTCAATGTAGTAGATATAAGAATGAAAGCAAAAATCTGTTGGGAATTTTGCTACTATGCTATGAATA
Source organism: Balaenoptera physalus (assembly GCF_965194825.1). Lineage (NCBI taxonomy): Eukaryota > Metazoa > Chordata > Mammalia > Artiodactyla > Balaenopteridae > Balaenoptera > Balaenoptera physalus. The sequence continues at coordinate 89,889,084 of NC_138890.1, read as the reverse complement.
TTAGTACATTAGGGGACCACCTTCAGAGAATGTAGGGAACCAGTGGATATCTTAGGAATCCAATAGAGAAGACAAATAAGCCTCATGTTTTGACAAGGTAGAGCCAACCATATAACCTTAGAAGTACTGGGGCATCAGTAGCACTTTTCAGGCTGATCAATAACATTAAACACTGCAGTTAAGTCTGACAAAATGAAACTAGCAAGAACATATCAATGAACACAAAGAACCTGATCATTATCACTCCTAGGGTGTAAAGAGCAACAAAATTGTAATTTATCTGAGGGTCCCGCCATTAGAAAATAGGACAGAGTCTGAATTTCCTTTCTCATTTTCACAATAAGAAAGTCAATCCAGTGCTCCAGCCACTATTACATTAAATACTGATATGGAGTCACCGTATAGTCGGTTTTCCTTCTAAGAAATTGATTAATCCTTAATGAAGAATAGGGAGACAGAGCCCAACCTAAATGGGTAATTCATTCAAATACAGTTGACTTTTGTCTTTAGAGTCATTCTTTTCCCATATTATATAACAAATGATTTTCTTTGGAATTTAATTTTTCTGACAGTAACACATACATACCTAATAAATCTTTCTAGATTCTAAATGGACATTCTTGGAAAGCTTTCATTTGGCACAAATGGAAATGAGCTAAAGCTAGCAGGGAACTGCCTTAAAACCTACGTTTCATATCAGGTCCAACAATCAATAGTGCCCACTAAGGATAAAAATATAGATATATATGTGGTTGGCTGCAAGGCTTCTGCTTCTGCTGCTTTCTGAACCCTTTGAGGCTATCAACATTCTCTGTGCTTCTAGGGAGAAGTGGAGGGTACAGACTTCTGGAACTAAGAGGTCCCTGAGATGTCCATCTGCATCAGAGCTACACAGAGCCATGGAGGTGCGTCACTGTCAATTCAAGAGTTTAGTTCCTTTCACTTCAGCTCAAAAGTTTTCTGCTGAGCACTTAAGTACAGAGGTGTAATGAGAGCTAGAGATACGAAAGGTGCAAAAGACACAATTCCAGTCCTCAAGATGCATATCGTCTAGGACTTATTCAAAGCACCCACACATGAGCTAAATAGTCAGGATCAATGTGTGATGATAATATTTACCAAGCTACATGCAGAGATGCTAAGTGGGTGGAGTTAATTTTTGGATTGAAGTGTAAAGAAAATGACAGGGTCATCTTTTGGCCTTAGGATGCATTCACCTATGGTATCACTGGAAGAGTGTCCCAACTGAGATGTGCCTTAGGAGCTTTGGATGAAGAAACCCAATGGGGAATGCTCTTGGTAAGTTAAAAAGGTGTGTTTTCTGGAACTGAGTGTGTATTTTTCTGGAGATCCCAGCAGAGTACTGCTCAGAGGATGGCCAATGAGATGTTCCATACAACTTGCAGATGACCTCTAACCAAATAACCAGAAACTGGAGGGGGTCGCCCAGTCATTTCAGTCATTATTCTGCTGTTCCCCATTCCAGGACCACACAGAATCGGGGAGCTTACCTGGATCCCAGAAGAAAAGGGATCAGACTGCTAACTGTCTATTCCAGTCTGAAGATGCTGACCATTCTTATTTACTGAACCCATAATGGCCCCTTAAAGTCTTGTGACTCTGCTGTTTTGAGACACAGTGGCATATAGGAATCTTTGCTAAGGCTTTGAACATGGTCTCAGCCCCTGGGTAGAACCTAAAGCCAATGTTTGTGAAGTTGTGCCTTTTGCGGGGGACATTGCCACAAAGGATACACTCAGTTCTCTATCTCAGCAAACTCTACGCCCTTTTCTGAATCTTAAGTAATCACTCTCTCTCTCTCTCCTGTGGCTACCTTCAAAGTCTTCAGGGAACTCAGGTTTTAAGAATGTGCCTTGCAAGGTATCAGTTAATACAAATTTCCCTCCAAGGAAGAAGACAGCCAAAAAGCTGGGCTGCCTTTGTGGAATGGGGTAGGGAAAAATAGATGGGGAGATCTCCTATTAATTAATATTTCAAGGTGTTTTCCTGCCACACTTGGATATTTGGAATTTTTCTTATAGACAATATGCTTTAAGTGGTAAAATGATTTTTCTGAGAGCAGGGGGGCAGGATGGATTGGAGAGGGGAAAGCATTATTGGGAAACCAGTTAGAAGTATATTGTCAAAATCTAGACATGATGTGAAAGATCCTGGACCTTAGTAATGGCAGTGGCCATGGGAAACAGGACAGACATTAGAGGCATATAGAGAAGACTTTAATCACTGACTAGATATAGAAATTGTATGAGAAGGAGGACTCAAAGACAAATGTGAGCTTTCAAGTCTCAGGGAGTGGAAGATATTGACTTGGAGGGATAGGAAGGGGAAACGGGACATGGAGATGTGAAGATGTTAGCAAGATAGTCAGTGACGTGAGATATTCAACCAGATGAGCAAGTTGTGAGGTTGAAATTCTGGAAAAGAATTAAGGGCTAGGGAAGAAAATTTGGGACTCACTTGAAAAAGGAAATAGTTGAAAATGTGAAGATGAATGAGAACTCTGACAGAAAAGTAAAAAGGAAACCAAGACAAGGCTGGGCCCTGGAGTTTGCTGGTGTCTGGCACAGGCAGCTAAAATCCAGAAAACTGTCTCATGAAAAGGAAGAGAATCTCTTCAGAGCTCTGTCCCTGAAGCCTCAGGGTCAAGTCAGGGTCAATGAAACTCCACGTTTTAGAAAGAACAGGAAGAATGGGAATAGCCAACTCAATATCAAGTTGGGAAACTAATATTAAAAAGTTATTGGAGTAGGTTTCTAGCATCTTTGTGAGAAAAGATTTAGTCACTTAGTGGGAAGACAAACAAGGAGTTCAGGCAAAACTAGGTGGTGAAGAAAAGGAGACAGGGCTTATAGACCCATTCTTTAAGAAATCTGGCTGTGAAAGTATGGTGAGAAATGGAACAATAGCTAGAGGGTATCGTAGAATAAAAGGAAGAGTTGTTTCCTCTTTCCACATTCGTCAAGAAAATATCTTTTCTGAGGGGCAGAAGTATCAGCCAGATACTGTTGAAGGAAATAACCAGGTTTTATAAGAGTTTGCCATTGGTAATAGTCATAGTGGAAGCTGTTTGCCTAGATTATTTGGCTTAGGCTCTACCATGACTCAATAAATGATTAAATGTCCATTTTTGTGGCTTTCTGAAAGAGACATTCACCACCATGGCACGGTCAGCAAATGACGGTGGGTTCTTTAACAGTCACTAAAGTTGACCACTCCTGCCCAGTGGCTGTCAGTTCACTGCAGAAGATCCAGGAAAGAGAGCAAGAAGTTGGAAAGGAAATGTATACTTCAGTCCCACACAGAGGTCTAAAGGGCTGGATCTAGACTCGTTCTCTTTTCAGAATTTGGATTAGAAATAGGCAGAGATGGAGTCTTGGAGAACAGTGCCTCTGGCATTATGACTCACTATTTAAGGATTTCATTAGGAGGGGAAGTACATGCCCTTCAGCCAGTCATCAGGAAATCACGACTGTCCGCTTATTCTACCAAATCCTGCAGAATTTAGCTGGAGAGGGTAAGAATCTGGAGGTGGAAACTTCGACATTGTAATGATTTCCTTGCCTAAATCCAATCTTTTCTATTTCAAGTCATGAAAACACATATTTTTAGATGGATTGATAGACATACACACATACAGAGTGCATATATATTATCTTTTCATAAACATTTACCTGTCAATGTCTGTAACTTAGGGTGCCTTTAAATAAAATCTCAACTGAATTAACCAAATATACAATGTTCTCTATACCAGTTCCCAAAAGAAGATGAATCCTAAGAAGGACCACTTAAATTCATTCCAGAGAAAATGGGGAATAAATGAGAATACCAGGTAGAGTTAGAGGGTCATTATGATGAACTGATTTCTATATAATATGACGGAAGATTAGAGCTCATAGGGTTCTGCATTTTAAAGTAAATCACTGCATGGAGGCAGAGGAAACATTACTAAGAATTGTGTTCTGACGTCCGGTTAACACTTTCCTCTCTTTAGAGATTTCAAAATTTCAGAGGGAAAGCACAATTTAAGCAGTCCTTTCACCCATTCAACAAAAAAGGCATTGAGGGCCTCCCGTGAGCTAGGCACAATGTTAGGCTCCAGGACAAGAAGGTGAACAAAAAAGACCTTTCTCATTCCTGGAGCTGAGAGGACAGTGGGGAGAGGGGGAGAGCAGTAAACAATACCGGCACTGATGAATGTGTAATTACAAACCGAGATAAGTGCTTTAAAGGAAAAGAATGGAGCCCTCTAAAAAGTAAAGAACAAAGGACTCAAGGTGGGAGGGGGGTGTGCAGGGACACGGAAAGGCTTCCCTGAGAAAGGGCTATTTGAGCTGAGAACCAGGTTGAGTTAAAGCTACCCAAGGAAGGGGTCGGGGGAAGCAGGCGATACCCAGAGAAGAGCATGCGCAAAGGTCGATCCCGCCCCCAAGCTCAACCCGCAAAGGGGCCTGGCTGTGCAGTTCCTAGTTAAGGGTTTAGTCTTTATTCCGAGAACAGTGGGACGCCATTCAAGGGCTTTAATCAGGTTGGTGACATGATCAGATTTGTGTGTTGAAAGAGCACTCTGGCTGCAATGTTGAAAACAAATTGGAAAGACATTGTCTAAAAGCCATTGTTTCACAAAGTAAATGCTAAGGCCTGCAGCTGTCACAATCACTTTCTTGTGGTCACCTGACCCCACTAATATTTTTCTGCGCCCCCCCCCCCCGTGGACATTTGGAAGCTATTTGAGGCTGAGGATTAAGAATTTATCGATCCCAAATTATTATACGATTATGTCAACAATTGGGCTAGAGACACAACACCTTTCTGTCTGCTCAAAATTTTGATTAGCATGACTAATCACCATTCTTGTCCGTGATCGAACAAACAAGGCCTAACAAACAAACTTCCGCATTTTACAGTCAGGCACAGTATCATATTACCCTTCTCCTCCTTCCACCTCCATCGCTGTAAATGCTCATCATCTTTCTAGTGGCCCTGTCTGTGTTTTGACTCTCCATGTATCTCACCCTGTCCCTGACTTCCCTGGTTTCTCATCATGAGCCCCTGGTCAGTCGTTTCAACAGTGCTCTTGCTGTGGTGCGTGACTGAGGACAGCAGAGAAGGCACCGTCAAGAGCAAGGCAGAGTCTTCGGTACCAGGCAGGTTCCAGTCATCCTGAGTCGTTTGTAACGTTATTGTAGAAAGGCCTGATTGCATAGGCCCATTTACCAAATTTCAACTCACCAGGGCTAAAACCGTGAGTGTGCAATTGCCCTCACCAGAACCCTGCATTGCCCTCAGGTGGCCTCAGCAGTAGTCCTGGAGCCCAAGGAGGGCTGAGCTGCAGTACAGGCTGGTGGTCTCGGCTGACATACACAGAGGAAAGCAGGGACAGGGAGCCAGGACGGTTCTGATGACCCCAGCCCGGAGAACCCACCTTTCACCATACCGGCTGTGAAATGTTGCTGTAGAGCTGATGTGCTTAGGGGAGCATCCAAAACCTCCCCTCCACCATGTGAAAAACTCTCTTCAACATTCCGGGCAAGTGGCCATCCCTTGGTGTCAATAACATGGCTTTAGTTGTTATATCTTCCTTATATGGAGCCTAAGCCAACTCCTCCCTTAACTTCCACTAACTTAAACTAACTGTGGCCCCTGCCACCACATAGAAGGCGAATCCTTCCTTGACAAGGTGGCCCTTCAGTACTTTAAGTGTGTCGTTATGTCTCCTCAATCTTCTCCATGCTGAAGCTCCCTATTTTCTTGCATGGGTGCTTCTCTGGTGAGGTTTCTAGGGCCCTGTTGTCCTGGCTGTACTTCTCGGGACTTGCTAAGAGTTTGAAAAATACCATTCTTGAGAAATGTGTAATTGGCTGATTAAACAAGCTGGGCTCAATCAACTTTATTCTTGTATCCATTCTTTTCAAACCAGTTCTTTTTCCATCTGTGTACAAAATTTGAAACAGACCCCATAGATTTTCCACTATGGGAAATATTATTAGTCCCTTTGTTTGGGCACGAAAAATCGAATAACTCTGTCCCAGTCCAATCCACACCAGTTTAGTCAAAATTCCAAATACATGTCCAGTTTAGGGCTTACCCCCCACTCCTGCTCAGATCTGACCCAGTCTTTGAAGCCTGGAGTTGGGAACAGTGTGGTTGCCTGCTTTACTGTTCCATAGCTCTTCCTCTTCTTCCCACCAGCTGCTGTTCCTAACCACGCCAGGGCTGGGCTGGGGTAGAGGAGACTAGGGGAAACTGGCTGGTACAGTTAGGTCTGTTGATGTCCTCTAGGCATAAGAGATACGCAAAGCTGATTCTTTCTCTTATGTGGCACTTTTGCCTGTTCCTCAGAGATGCTCTGCTGGTGACATCTAAGCCACTGCTTCTCAAAGTGTGGTCCACAAATGAAAAAATTATTATCACCTGGGAGTTTGTTAGAAATACACATTATGGAGCCCTTCCATCCTAAGGAATCAGAAACCCTAGGAGTATGGCCCAGGAATCTGTGTTTTAACAAGCCCTCTGGGTGATTCTAATGCAGGCTGAAGTTTGAGAAACATCGATCTAAACAATGGTTCCTCCCCTCTCGCTGGTCACTTACAACTTTGTTCATACCCTGGGTTCCTGGGCACATTGCACCTCCAGGCCTGTGTTCTCCTGCTGAGCTGAGCCCACAAACCAACCCCAGGAAACTACCCTTTCCGTGTAGCTAAAGGCGGCACATTTCCCTTCCAACAATATCTTCTCATTGCTGTACTCCTCAGGGGTCCCTGCACCTAGATTATCCATCTTAGACTTATGGGGACATGTAGATGCGAATGTCTCTGTGCCCCAAACTTCAGGAGGTAAGTGCCAAGCTCTCAAGATGTTCTCTTGAAGCCTCCCTCTCTTGGCTTAAGGAGAAGACTATGCTCCTCTCCTTTACCTCCTACTGAAGTGGGTGATGAGCTCTTGCTGACCAAACTGGACTTATGATCTGTTAACATGTTCCATGAAATTGATCTAGCACACCCCTTTGGGACATGGGAGGACTTTGATCACTCTTGTACTATTCATGTCCTTTGGGGCCTACTGCAAAAATCCAAGACAACAGTAGAGTTAATATTTAACATCTTTTTGGACACGGCAACCAAATCTCAGTCCAATTGGGTGGTTGTACTTTGTTCTGCATGCTACTTTTAGTAATGCAGTCCAGGCTCACATTGGTCACATCCCAGCATTGACATATAAGGAATAGATTGTCAATTTCCTTAAATAATTTTCACTCATGTTCCTCTTGTCATGTCTCCCAAAATTTATTCTTAGTTAGGTCTTTGTGTTTTAAAATTGATTTATGCTTCTCTTTATATTTAGCATGGTCATGTGCCACTCACGCCTTCTTGTATTCATACATTGCTGAGCTCATGGGACTTTTCAGACATTAACTTGCCTAATATCTAGACTATCTGTCCAACTATGCTACCTACTTTTAAGTGAAATAATCACTGTTCCCATTATTCCTATCATTTTTCCTTCTTGCCGATCAGAATTAAGAACAGATTGCTAATTTCCTGATCAATTCCTCTACATCTGAGAGATGAAATCATCAACAAGGCAAATGAAGAACTTATCAGATGTCCTGTTGTCATTGCATTAAATATCCTACAGATGCTCATTCTGTATATGAGCTATTCACCTTTCCTAGTTGGGCGCTCACTGCTGCTTGGCAACTGATTTCTTAACTGCTCTTTATTGCTTCTCCATGGAGTTTACACTAACTCTTCTTTACCCCTTAAAATCCAGGCACCATTTCTTCCCATCACTACTCATAGATGACCCCTCATCCATTTAACTAAAGAATTAATGTCAGACAATATGAGCTCCCTCAGCTTCCCGCTTCTTGATCTCAAAATCTCCCATAATTTGGTTCTTTTACTTTCTCCCTGTTATTATCTCAGAAAACATACCTCTTATGCTTGCCAAGACCATGCCTCCATCTTTGTTATCTTTTCTCATCCTCTTTGGGACTTTCATTTCTTTTGCCTCCTTAACGTGTCTCTCTCCACTAGCTCCCTGACATTGGCCAAAAAAACAAAAGTTTTAGTCCCATATCCTACAAACCAACCAACAAGAAAACACCCCTAGACACTCAAGTTGCCATCATGTCGTTTTCCTTTGCTTCACTCCTGTTGACCAATCTCAGCTCACTTTTCTCCATTCTCCTGATAACTTTCCATTCAGAGTTAGTCAATGATCTCCTAACCATCAAATTCAAAAGCTTTTTCTTATTTTTCTTCTTCTTGGAACCACAGACTTTTCATTTTACACTTCATAGTCTTGACTCTCCACTGGGCACATGATAAGTCCTCAATACAGATCAGTCTCGATTGTTGTAATTGCATCAGCTTCAAAACTGATCTCCCTACTGAAAATCTCATTGTATATTCCATTGTCAGAATTACTTTTGCAAAGGAAATTCAGCTTTGCTTAAATCTCTTAAATAATCTATCCCCAATATCCATCTCCAGCCTTATTGCCTAATGTTTCTTGACACACCAACCAAAGTGGATGACACAGAATGGAACCATTTCCCTCTTCTCCAAACAAAATGTTTTTTATTTCTTCAAGCTTTTGATTATGATGTTTTTCCACTTTGAACTTCTCCTCCTTCCCAGTTCTTTGTCATAGTACTTATTCTTTAAAATCTATCACAAATGCTACCTCTTCTGTGAAGACTTGCCTGATTCTGTTAGATGAGTGACTTCTTTCCCTCTAAATTTCTATAGTCTATTAGCATCCCTCATGTTATACATTCAAATACACAAATATGAATAATCACTAAATTTAGAGAGCATCACTTCTTTCTAAAATGACTACATCTTTCTTACACAAGGAAAACAATATAAACCAATCCACCTTTCTTGTCTTGCATTAGTTTAGACAAAACACCATCTGAGAACTGGGAAAACCATAATTTTCTTTAATGTTTTGCCTGTAATTTGTAAAACAACAGAAAATATTCTTGTGGACATGTTTAAAATTTTTCCCAGATGCCATAATCTCAGTACTGTATGGCAATGTCTTCATGACACCCACTGAACATCCAGATGCTGAAAGAGTCTGAAGGACAGGATCTAAAATGATTAGCAATTTTGGAAATAGGCCCTATGTGGAAGTAATTTATATATGAAGAAGAAGGAGGAGGAGGACAAAGAGGAGGAAGAGGGTGAATTATTTGACTCAGAAAAGAAAAGGCAGGGGCAGGAAATGTTAGTTATTAGTCTCTGAGTGTCTAAAAAAACTATTATATGAGAGACAGTGAGCAGCTTTTTCGTGTTCCTACTCAGAGGGGGACAAATGCTTTGGGCTGTTGCATGAGAGATTACAAAGAGACAGTGGGATAAGTCTCCAGACTCTAAAGTTGATAAAATTGTGGGGTATGATAACATGTTGTCAAAGAAAGGGAGGAGAGACATCTTTCTACACTGGGGTCAGGGTGGTACCTTGGCTGAAAGAAAAGATACTGGAGATAGGGTTTTTATTCCCATGGGATCATACATGTAGAGAAAGAAATGATTCTATCACACAGTGTATGAGAAAGCTCTTTCAGAAAACCTAAGTTAGGAATCTAATCTATACCCAAGGAAGGAAGAAAGGTTCTGAGAATATGGCACAGTGGGTAGATGCAGTCTTTCAAATGACATTGTTTACTTCTCATGGATCACCCACTCCCTAGCATTGTGACTCTGGAAAAGTTATTCAACTGCTCTAAGAATTAGTTTTCTCATCTGCAAAGTGGGGATAATAGCTGTGCCTCCTTCACAGAGATGTGAGTACTCTCTGAGATGATGCTCAATAAATGTTAATTTTTAACATTGTATTAGATATGTAGCACCTTCTAGGTACTATGTTAGGCATATTCCCAATCATTATCTCCTTTACAGAGCAATCATCCAAGCCCTATATAAAACAGATGATGTGACGACTTTTCACCAGAGTTATGTTCTTTAATTAAAAATGAAAGCCCTAGGTATCAAAGACCAGCCTGCTGAGTTTCGTTACCTTTCCCAACCACGAGACATTTCCCTGATGTCTGCAGCACGTCTTTGACGTCTGGGACAGAAGACCAATTTGCCTTTACCCCCACATGGCTCCACCTGCCACCATTATTATGTGATCTTTATAAAATTAAACTGAGAATGTACCAACCTTTTTTTTTTTTTTTTTGCTGTGCTTTCTACCAAAGCCATTAAGCTTACAAATATGGTGTCCATTTAATAAGATGAATGGATACAAGAAAGAAAATTCCTGTATTTAATTTTATATCTTCAAAACAGTATTTATACCCACTAAAGTACTCATGATCAATTTGAGCTATAATGTATTTCTCATCATCTGATGAACTTGTGATAGAGGGTCTATTTGTAGCCAGTGGTTATTATAGAAAGCATATTTTCCTCTGGGTCATTGCTTCTTTCTTCCTCTGCCACTTACCTTCACAAAAAGCTATTTTCTCAAGGATTCCAGGGTGTGAATCCTTTAACTCTTCTCTGTTTCTATCAAGGGAAGAGATCACCATTCTGATCTGGGCAGTAGTTACTGTGTATCAATATAGACAACTGGTAAGCTTTCAATTCCCCATTTGAGAGTCAGTTAAGAAGCAGAGAATGCTAAAGTTACCTATGTAGTTGTATTAGAGTGTGTGTGCGTGTGCGTGTGCGTGTGCGTGTGTGTGCGTGTGTGTATACATATGTATTCCCTTTTTTTAAGGAAAGTTTGGATACTCAGGAGCAAGGATAATGAGACATATGCTCCATTCTTTGCAAATAAAGAGTTCAGTACAAAGCATTATATATAGCTTAATGCAAAAATATATTAATGACTATCTCTACGCTAATAGTGAAATTTAAAAATCCAAACTGCACGGTTGAATTTACATGGCTGAGTCAGAAAGAGTCATCATAATTGGAATTCGGCAACATGTTTGGATGATAGAAATCAGTGGGGCATGACAATCTTTACTTTGAGTTATACATAAAGATAGCTTAGGACTGGAATGAGACATGCATGATGTATAAAGGAGTCCTTAGACACTATGAAAATAGTTCGCCACTGTGAAGAGAAAAGGGCAAGGTTAAATTACTTTGGCTATAAAACCCCATGTAATGCAAAAACCAACTGAACCAACTTTGTTTTCCAGATGTCTTAAGAACTGCATAATTGCAGAAGTTGGAGGAGTGTACAAAGATAATTTCAGGGTATGCCTGATACTTTATCACAGAAACAGCAACAATAATGATAAAAGTTTTAAATGATCCTAAGATGAACAAAGGAAATACTACTGCACAGGTTTAATAAGACATCCTTTTATAGAAGATGCCTAAAGTGTCAGCCTTTAGAGTACGAACCACTTGAGTTTGAGCCCCAGTGTCACCATTTACTCTCTGTTGGACCTTGAAAAATTCCTTTACCTCACTGAGCTTTAGTTTGCTCATCTGTAAAGCTGACCAAACAGGTCAATGTGAGGTTTAAGTGAGATATGAATACCTTTCTTAGCAGAGGGTCAGGGACAAGGATTAAGGGCTCAATAAATGTCAGCTGTGGTGTTGATAATGATGAAGAAGAGAAGAAGGGAGAGAATGAAGAGGAAAATCAGCTAGATTGTCTATGTATAAATCCTTGTTAAAAGAGACTCCCAAGAAGAAACAATTGTCTGATTATGAAATGAGAGAATCCTCTCCTTCTAGGGGAAAGTTATATTATAGTACATCATTTAGGTGCATTCCTATCTGTCCTTGTAGAAGAATATTCACTGTAAAATTGAAATGAGGTCATATGACTTCTGTCAGATGGAAAGAGGAATTTTTTTACCTAGAATTAAGAACAAACCTTAAATATGCTATTAAAAAAAATCTGTCCTTTGGCTAAATCCCTATATAGCTAAGAGTTTATGAAAGAGAGCAGTTTCTTCACTGTCCCTGAGTCTGCAGGGACAGTGGGGGTAGAACGTGGCACATCAAAAGTTAAGGCGCGATGAGCAGCAGTTCTTGAAATTGACAAGCCAATCTTAATATTTATATGAAAATGTAAAAGACTTCAAATATTTGGAGCAATCTTGAAAAAGAATAACAAAGTTGGAGAACTTACACTACCTGATTTCAGTATTCTGGGAAGCTACAGTAATCAAAGCAGTGTGATTGTGGATTCACAGAGCAATGCAACAGAATACAGAGAACGAGACTCCCACTCAGGTGGTCATTTGATTTTTGGCAAAGGTGCCAAAGTAATCCAATAGGAAAAAGAAATTTTTATCAGTAAGTCGTACAATAAATAAAAGGAAATAAGTATCAATACATTGGATATCCATATGGAAAAAAGTGAACCTTGGCCTCTACCTCACATATACACATACATTAATTCAAGATGGATAATAGACCTAAACATGAAAGTTAACACCATAAAATTTTAGTAGAAAACATAAAAGAATGTCTTCATGATTTGGGGGTAGGCTAAGGTTTTTTTTGTGTGTGTAATGGGACAAAGAAACACTAACCATCAAAAATGTTTTGATAAATTAGTCTTCATTAAATGAAAAGCTTCTTTCATCAAAAGACACTACTAAGAAAATGAATAGGCAAACTGAAGACTGGGAGAAAATATTTGTAAAATAGATATCCGACAAAAGACTGGTGTCCAGGATCTAAAGAACTTTTACAACTCAGGGACTTCCCTGGTGGCACAGTGGTTAAGAATCCACCTGCTAATGCAGGGGACACGGGTTCGATCCCTCATCTGGGAAGAGCCCTCATGCTGGGGAGCAACTAAGCCCGTGTGCCACAGCTACTGAGCCTGCACTCTAGAGCCCATGCGCCAAAACGACTGAGCCTGCGTGCCACAACTGCTGAAGCCTGTGTGTCTAGAGCCCGTGCGCTGCAACAAGAGAAGCCACCACAATGAGAAACCCACACGCTGCAACAAAGAGCAGCCTCCACTCGACACAACTAAAGAAAGCCTGCGCGCAGCAACGAAGACCCAACGCAACCAAAAATAAATAAATAAGTAAATAAGAGAAATCATTTAAAAAAAAATAAAGAACTTTTACAACTCAGTAATATAAAGTCAAATAACTCAAAAATAAAGGGGGCAAAAGATTTGAAGATGTTTTCCAAAAGAACATGTATGAATGGACAATAAGTACACAAGAAGATGTTTAACAACATTCGTCGTCAGGGAAATGTAAGTTAAAACTACAATGAGTACCAGTATGTATCCACGAGGAAGGCTAAAATAAAAAAAAACTGACAACATCGAAATTTGATGAGGATGTAGAGTGATTAAAACTTGAAAATATTATTGGTAGGAGTGAAAAATAGTACAATCTAAAGTTAGTACAATCTACTTTATGACGCAGAAACTCTACTCCTAGGTATTTACCCAGGATAAATTAAAACATGTGTCTACAAAGGCTTGTACAATAATGTTCATAGCAGATTTATTCATTATAGCTAAAAACTAAAGACAGTCCATCAACAGGATAATGTAGAAACAAATTCTGCTCTATTTATGCAGTGGAATACTGCAATAAAAAGGGGAAAAGCCATATTGATTACAGACAACAATATGAACAAATCTCAAAAACAATACTGAGGAGGAAAAAGAAATTTTAGAACAGGCAAAAGTAATTTATGGCAGAAAAAGTCAGAACAGTGAGTGCCTGAAGTGGGGGAATAATTGACTGGGAAGGAGCATGTGGGAGCTTTCTGGAGTATTGGTGATGTTCTATATAGGGGTTTGGGTTATACAAGTGTCAAAACTCATGGAATGTTTTTTAAGATTTGTGCATTTCATTATATATAAATTTTACCTCAAATAAAAACAAGACCATAAACAAATATTGAACCGTAATTAATAATATGCATACTGAAATGTTTGGGGGAAAGTGTACTGACATTTGAACTGGCTTTGAAATGCCTCAAAAAATAAGATGGATTGATAGATGCATTGAGGGATGGATAGATGGACTGTTACGTGATATGTGATAAATCATGTGATTGATATGTGATAAAGTAAGTATAGTAAAATGTTAATGGCACAGTCTAGGTGGAGGGTATGTGGGTGTTCACTGTAAAAATTCTCTCAACTTTTCTGGATGTTTGAACAGTTTTGTAATAAAATGTTAGAAAAAGAATTTAAGGTTGAATGGGTAGTTGATGGGTTGATCTGGGTCTGACCAAGACCCAGATGAGTGAGTCTGGTCCTCTCCTGTGGAGTATAGAATAGAAGAGCCAGGAAGGTTATAAGCAGGGCAGTGCTATCATCAGATTTACATTTTAGAACGACCTCTCTGCCTGAAGTGTACAGGGTGAATTGTAGGCAGAGGGAGAGGAACTAACTGCAGTCTAGGAGACCAGTTAGGAAACTATTCTAGTTGCACATGTGAGATATTTAACAGGGTAAGGTCTATAGAATTACAGTAGGCGATGGTTAGGTAATGGGGGAGAGCGTCAGGAAGGAGTCCAAAAGGGCACCCGGGTTTCCGGCATTGTTCACAGAAAGAATGGCCTGACAATCTCTGGAGGAAATGGAGATGAAGCAAATGAGGGGTTGAGGGTGGTAGGTGAGAAAAGATGTTTCATTCCATATCAGACATGCTGACTTTGTGGTTCTCTGTGGTTCTCTGAGATGAAGATGTCCAGGTGGCATTAGTAATAAGGGTCTAGAGCTCAGAGAAGAAGTCTAGGTTGGAGATATGGATTTTGAAATCATCAGCTAAATGATGGCAGTTGAAGCCATGCCAATGGATGAGATGGTCCAGGGGGAGAACATAAATGAAAGAGCCCTGGGGTTACTCACTCTTTAGGGTTTGGCTGAGGAAGAGGAGAAGGCAAAGAAGGCCAAGGAGGAACTATGTAGAGCAATGTTTGTAGATCTCAAAAGTAGTTAGGGCAAAATTCATATAGAGGAGGGTACAAGTAACTCTGTTCGGGCTTTTGGAGTGGGAAGAAGAGGATGCAGGAAAGTTTTCACAAAGGAAATACCAGTGGAACAAGACTTTAAAGGGTGAATAGGAGTTTTCCGTGTGAACGAGGGAGGTAAAAGAAAGGCAAAAGGAACAAAATGATAGGCCAGAAGTTTCAAGGAGTATTTAGGGAATTTCAGGCCATGTTTTTTGGGGTTTTTTTTTTTTTTTTGACCCTAGGTTGGGGATTACAGTTTAGCTTTTTCACTAGGTAGCAGCCCGTTGGAATATAATGTTGGGTTAGGGAAGGACGATTTCTGTACTTCTCCCTGATATAAACTACTAGTTTTCAACTGTAGTGCACACCAGAATCCCCTGGACAGCTTGTTAAAACAGATTGCTGGGCTCCACCCCCAGAGTTTCTGATACAGTAGGTATGGGTGGGGCTGATAATTTGAATTTCTAATAAGATCCCAGGTGATGCCAATACTGCTGCTCCGGGGACCAGACTTTGAGAACCACTGAGAATGCAGAGAAGAAGAGGTGCCACACTACCCCCCAGAATCAGCTTCTAAGGGCAGGCTTTCCCTGTCAGAGGGGACTAGTTATATTGTGAATAAGGGACTGTTCACATCACACAGTCTTCACATCTTTCTCACTTTCTTGGTAGACAGCTCCTTCCTGTTTAATCTTCAACTTATAAAAATTTTGGAAAATTTCAAGGCTGGGTTCTCTTCAACAAAGCAGACTCATGCTCGTGTGAGTCCCAGGGCCTCCTCTGTCCACTCACCCTGGTGACACACAAAAAAGAAGATGACTGTCGTGCCTTTCTCCCCAGTCTTGGCTGCCTTGTGGAACTGATTTACATCAGTTCATCATTTTCCCCTCCTGATAAGCCAGCCCAGTTATTACTGGAAGATAAAATAAGCAAGCATAAACGATGATAATGTATCAAATTCCCCACAATAGCTCCTGGTGTGGTGGTGACTCTAGTGACACCACAGCCTCTTCTAGAAACTGGTGACACTTTTTCATTTAAAATTTATCTCTTCTACAGTTCTGTGACATTTCAACAACACAATCTAATGCAACTTCCCCAAACTAATCAGGAATTGTAGTCCCTCCACACCCTCCCCTCCCAGATTGTAGGGTTTTATGGCAGTTGAATTTAGGATGCCTATTACTTTGTGAGAATGAGCTGCTTTTAACTCTCCTCCTTCCCCCCAAACCTTGAGATTACGGGGGTCTTGCGTATATCTCTGTGCCACCATGGTGTGGGAATAGCATAGTTGATATGTCTGCAAGGTGAGTGCCAATTTACTACCCCAAGCCTCCCTGAGATTGGTGGAGAAGAGCTGGGCTGCTCCTGTGCCCACAAGAGGGACACAAAAGGGATGATCAGGGATCAGAGGATCAAATTAATCTGCAGCAAGGAGGACATAGCGTGACCTGTGGGGCCCGTGACAAAGGCCATGGTGAGAGGGAAACTGAGCTTCTTAGATGACATCATAATCCAGAGAGGTGTTTACACCAGGTAAGAAAGTTTAAATAGGGAGAATTATACACAATGGTAGAGAGAGGGCCAAACTAGGATACACTTGGGAGATACTTCAGAGTTTTAGAAGGCATTCAAATCAAACTTAGCCAAAGAAGAGATAAAGTGACGCAATTCCAGGAGATTCTAAGGGAGACATTATCGCCAAAATACGAGGCTCCTATAGTCTAATCCATTCCTCTACCAAACTAGGTTCAGTTTATGATAAAGATATCAAAATGGGGGGAGGGTGTAGGATTCAGAGCATCAAAGAGCCCTTACACAGTGTGTGATCTAATAGAAAAAAAACAATGCAGCTGAGCCTCAAAAAGAGACAATTCAGGGGGAAGTGACATTGAATATTTAAAAGTCTGTCATGTGAAAGGGGATGAAACTTGTATGGATGTGTAGATGTTACAGGGAAAAAATTTTAGAGCAAGAAATATAATAAGGAATTTTCTAGAAGGTAGAACAGCTTGAGGAGGTAGGAGCATGGGGTTTGGAGCAAAGTTGCTTAGGTTTGAAGGTCCTGTAGTAACCTTCTGATTGATTTACCCTCTTGGTACCTCAGTTCTCTAATCAGCATGATGGCCTTAAGAATAGTATCTTCTGGGCTTCCCTGGTGGCGCAGTGGTTGAGAATCTGCCTGCCAATGCAGGGGGCACAGGTTCGAGCCCTGGTCCCGGAGGATCCCACATGCCGTGGAGCAACTGGGACCGTGAGCCACGATTACTGAGCCTGCGAGTCTGGAGCCTGTGCTCCGCAACAAGAGAGGCCGCGATAGTGAGAGGCCCGCGCACCGCGATGAAGAGTGGTCCCCGCTCTCCGCAACTGGAGAAAGCCCTCGTACAGAAACAAAGACCCAACACAGCCATAAATAAATAAATTAAAAAAAAAAAAAAAGAATAGTATCTTCTAAGAGTGTTGTTGGGAGATTAAAGAGTTAATAGTTCTAAAATGCTTACACAGTGTCTAGCACATGCCAAGTGTTATAATTGTTGTTATTCTTGTTACTGATAGAGCTACTGATGGAAGAATGGCTTTGAGGGATGGTGTGTACCCTCCGAGGAGTTGTCTGAGCAGAGACGTTCAGGTAGGCAGGAAATGAGAGAGGAAGCAGTGGTAGGAGGGCAACGGCACCAGAATGATGGTTTCAGCGATAGGTAGACACGGGACTTCAGAACAACTACAAAGGATTAATTCTCCACCATCTCTATTTCCACTCACAACAGCATCGTGACTACTTCTAAAGGTTGTTTTTGCTTTAGTAAAAGCATGAGAACTCACTCCCACAAATACTTCCACAATTATAATATCTTTAAAACTGTCTATAGATGATATTTACATTTTCAAAAACTAATAAAAGTCAGTCTTGAGAAAAAGTGAGCGTTTTGAATCAGGTAAAATGCAGGGACACTCATTCATCCTTTCATTCAATATTTATCAAGTAATTCATATGTCGGGCACTGTGCTAGCATTGGAGATACATATATATTAGTAGTGATAAGCTACATTCCCTTGCCTTCAAGGAGTTTACGATTTAGTCACATTGGTCAGAAATAAGATACAAGAGGTTAAGAACCACTATGTGAAATAAACCTAAGAGAAGCCTTTCACTGTAGAGTGAGAGTCTACAAATCTACAATTCTTGCCCCGGTAAGTAGCAGCAGCAACAGTCCCGCGGACAAATTAAGTACAGAGAACAGATAAAAACCAAAGCCAAAACCCAAAATCCCAAAACACACCCCCCACCCCCACCCCCCCACGCCAACCCACACACAGCAGACTAGAATCAGCCTTGAGGTTGTATAAGCATGTTGAGTTAAAGGCACTGAGGGTCACTCTGCTTTTGAGAAGTAAAGCGTAAGGGCAAGAAAGAGCAAACCCTGTGTGATGAAGCAGAGAAATGACTTTTCAGAAAGAAAACAGAAATTCTTTAAAGTAAAACATAATCTAAAAAATAAAAATCTACCTGGCTATAGCCATTGAGGTGTTAAATACATACATTAAATTCCAATGGGATGGGGTAGATAAACATACGGTACAAAAGAGAGATTGTTGAGAACCTTTATGAAAACTACATATTGTAGTTTAGAAGCGGGATGAAAAAATCTGTTGCTAAAGATAAATTTAATAAAGAATAGAAAACTTAAGACATACATTTTCAACAAAAGAAGTTTAAGGTAAAACAAAAATTTCTCCTGCAATCATTTTTAGCAAAATGTTGATGGAGACTAGTCTCTTCCAGGAAGTCATTACGTAGCACTTAAGACATGTAAGTGTTTCAACTCTCCAAAGCCAGGTGGTATTCATTGTGGGGTCCCAGGAGGGCTCACATGTGAATGGCCACAGTATTGGTCAGGACGTAAAATACAGCCTCGATGTTACGTACTTACCTAAACATCAGGCTCCACTGGGATTTTTTTCTTGAATAAAGGTTTGAGAATTGGGTCCCATCATCTATTAGTGCAGAGGAATTATTTCTGGAAATTAGAAAGGTGTTTTGTCCTCCAGAGATACAAGAAATTTAAAAACTCTGAGCCTCTTGAATTCTAAAACTCTTTGTTCAAAGATTAATTGAATCACTATGCCGTTATAATCGTGATATATTCTGAAGTAAAAAATAAAATCAATATTCAATTTAAATTCTTTCTGGGGAAGGACAACAAAATGGGGAGAAAAATAATCCAACATTACTTTCTAAAAGTGATTTATATTTTTCTGTTTTTTTCCCCAAATTTTGTCTCTTGAATATGCATCATTTCCATAATCAGGAAAGATGGTTGAAACAAAGAACTATAATATACCAATATTAAGACATTTCTTAAAATATTTATCTTAAAGAGTGCAATTAATTCTGGTAGCTCCACTCAAAAAGATTTAGGATAGCCAAGCATAATAAGAGTTAAGGTGACCACTCTGGATTAAGACTCCAAACAGAGAGTGCAAGATGGATGGTCCAATACATGGTATGAAATTGAACAGTCTAACATTATTTTATTCTAGAATAGAGAAAAATTATTAGAGACTTTGTTGAGCTATTTAAGCCCTCAGTGTAATCTGAGCAACTCCACGTTTTAACCTATGTGCTAAGGGGAAAAGAGGGATGCTGTATGAAATTAATAACCAGGAGAATTAGTAAAAATATGAATTAGTTTTTCACTCTATATAGAGCTAAAGTGTAGAATATTGTGTCAAAGATTATAGTGGGAAAATCATGGAGGTATATATTTTACGATCATTAATTATATTTGTCTCCACAAGTATAAAAATATTATTCTATCAAGTAGGTAATATAAAGCTATCAAAAGCAATAGGACATCAGTTGATTACCTACAGAAGAGATTACATTTATTTCCCTTGCTCAGTAATATCACACATACTCATTGGTTATTGTACTATGGGGTCAATGGCCAGCTTATTTTAGTATTAGCAGATGTTAGCTACTAATGAAACAGGACACCTGGTGAGGGGGACCAAATATTTGATCATTTATGGGAGATCTTTATTTCTCTTGCAAGATTTTTCTTTAAGAGAAGCTCTTGGTCCTTAGTCAGGAAGACTAGTATATTTCCCAGGGAACTGAAAGCTCTGTGTAAAATAACCTCTATTATGCATGAGATACCATCTGTCTCTGGGTCAAAGAGATGATACACTGTGTTGCAGGACACTGGTTCCTTTTTGCTCCCATTAGATTAAGTCAGACACTTGGCTTCAAGGGACCATCTGCACCAGTCCCATACCCCAAAGTTTACCCATGGCCTAATGTCAATCAACAGTCTGGAGGGCAGAAGCTCTTCCTATGTAGCAACAATACTTCATTTTAACTGACAGCTGATATCCTCCTTAATAGCAATTAGCACGTTGAAAACTCCCAACAATTAACCTTGGCAGGAAAACAAATAATTACGATTAATTTCTTTACCAGGGTCAAAGACTATCATTTCATTATGCTCATACCCTTGTTAGTACATAGATTTTCTATTAATTTGCTGATCATGTATGGACTTCAGTCTCAGTGTACATATTTAAAATTTGTAGAAGTTGATTCTATAAAAAACACTATCCTGTGACCGCTTTAATAGAATTAAAATGCCTAAGCAGCCCTGCCGATACAATTCTTCCTTTGCATATCTGACTTCTAAAAAACACACATTCTCTTTGTAGTGTTCAAGCAAGTAGCCTTGAGCTGGAAGCAAGAGTGAAGGTCAAATAAGAGAGGAAATCTTAACTAAATCAGATACATTTCATTTTGCACAAGAATTTTCTATCACAGTTACCTCTATCAAAAATCAGCCTATCTTTCCAGTTTACTTTTTACCAGGAGTAAAAATTAGTTTGCAGATTGTAAATGTAGGGGGGAAAGATAATTTAGCACACTGTTTTATCACTGTCAACCCAGTGGTTTTCATAACTGAATCCCACATATTCTGAGAACGTCATTACTGCCTTGCAGTGTTTATAAAGCGGAGTGGAACAAGCCCATCTCCACCAAAGGTCAGAGAGAGAAACCGAATGACCCAGGGAAGGACAGAGTGTGACCTGTTTGTGATTAAACTCTGAACAAGATCAATTGAGTTAGTATAGTAGGCAGAATGAGAGCGAAGGAAGATACACACTGGGAGCTCAGCCATATTGCCTGAGGTTTTTCAGCCCCCCTGCCCCTGCACACCCTGATGACGCCAAGGCTGATAACTGCTCTTTTTAGATCAGGGCATAAATGCTCTTTCCTCTGTGTAGTCATTAAAGCCAGGAGAAGGTGAGGATCTTATTTAGTGATGCCAGGATGCACTTCTGTTTATTCCTCTCTGCTTAAGGACAGAAAGAGGCAAGGGGAGTTTACCCTGGGTTTCAACATCTGTCCACATCCCTACAGAAATTTTCAGCAGCTGAAGTCAATCAGTTTCCGCAAAGTGCTAAGCAACCGTACCAAGTGCTCCCAACTAACATTACCTCCGAATGTGCATGACCAGGCATATTTCAACGTGCTCTGCCAGGCGGTGTTAGTAATGTGAGCAATATGCAGCTCACTTTACTTGCTGACTGGCTTAAAAAGAGAAAATTAAATACATTTCTCATAAGGATATTTTGTGGAATTTTTCCACATCATTAAATAAAATGTAGCCCTGGTTTAAAGGCATTTCCTGAGAGAAAACATTTCTTAACCTAAACTAACTGAACGATGTGAAACAATCTGCCTGTATACACCATAATATTTTTTTCCTGATTACATGTAATGGCTCTCCTATCATCCTGCAAGCTTACCCATATCATCGAATGTTTCATGGCCAACCGAAAAAATTGACTGCAAACTTTTTAAAGCTGTTCTAGGGAAATGGGTGGTTATTCAATTTTCTCCTCGTAGTTACAAAAGACTGGATGGTATCAGAGATGACGTTTCGGAAATAATTAAGAAAAATAACGACTTGCTTTCTTCAGCTAGGTCCACGCTTCCTTCACAGCTTCGACATAACAAGCTATAACATTGCTTTCTTATTGCTAGAATAAGGAAGATAAGCTCAAATGTGACAGACAGCAAGAAGCAGATGTTATAAAGAAATACAGAATCAAATGGAAAGCTTTCTTGTTTGCCATCAGAATGCATATTTTTCACTTTTTTCCCAAGGAAGGACGGCACATCCCTAGTGATGACTTAAATCCATTCAGAGTTTGGGTTTGCGACACCGTTTAATTACTTTAGATCCCCAGTGAGGTAAATTACCACTCCTAACTCCAACAGTTTTGGTTCCTGCATAGGGACTGAGGTGCTGTACAAGATTTGTGTTTCTTTTTATTTTCCATTGGAATAGCCACATGAGATGTTCTGATTTTTCAACAGACTCTCCTGGCCTCTTTGTCTCAGTCAGAAGTTTTCTATTAAAAAGAAAGGAAAAAAAATGCTCCTTACAAGAAGATACCACACATCTTCTGTTTAACCCCAGGAGTCCTCTCTCCAATTTGAAAGTCAACATCAGACAGAGAGGTAATGCTTTTTTGTTTTGTTTCAATCCGAACTCTCAGTTGTTCAAATTGAATCAAGAAGCAAGATTTTCAAACTAAGTGGTGAGCTAAAATAAAACTGGGAGACATTCGTTCTACAAGGTTGTATGGGAGAAGTGCTGAGTACACCCTGAGAGAAAAATAAAGGAGGGGGTAAGGTCTGCATAAAGAGTTTATGGCTACACAACAATCCACAAAGCAATGTGTAGGAAGAGAATGGACACACCACCCGCAGTATAATCCAAGTTGCTGTAATACAGCTTGGTGAAATATTTCAGCACTGGGGTTTTTGAAAAAACTCTGTGAGTGAGATGGCTTCAGAAATAAAAACAAAGTTGGGTTCCAAGAATCTTAGTGATTCTCGCCCCCATCTGGCAACACGGACAAATGTGCATGTGTGAGTGTGTGTGCACCCACCCCACACACACACGTGATAGGACAAGGCTGCTGTGTCTAAAGAGAAACATAGAACAATTTTCTCTTTGGGATGCTGGATCAAATTCCCAGTCTCCTAACTAGGTTAGGACTTTGTCCCCGCTTTGGGCATTGCCTTGTGGCAGAGAATAACCTCCTGCTCCATTTCTATTCCCTGCAAAAATAAAACCTTCAAGAAGAAAGAATGTCCTATTGTTGGAGCAGAATTATTCCTCCAGCTTCTCAAAGAGGAGGTATTTTTGGCATCTGGGAAGAGATTGTGTCCAGAGGGGCTTCTTAGTTTTACAGCTGGGTCCACTCAAACCAGTCCAACAAGCCAGCATTACATAGAGGAGCCCAGCCAAACACAGGCACTTCAATCACGCTCAATTCACTTGGGTTCTGGTAAATGAAATAAAACCCCAAAGCTTGGCTTTTTATTTTTCTTAGGGCAAAGTCCATTTAGAATTGATATAATCGCTTGCTATGGTTACATATGCCACATTTATTTTTAAATAGCTCCACATCCCAAGGGCTCCTGATTTCCATCCACACGGCAGGTAGAAAGGCTGCAGGAAAATAATTTTCAACACAGTCTACATTTTACTAGGTTCCAAAAAAGCACATCTGGAGATGCACACCTAAGTTGGTAAGAAGCTAGGCTGCTTGGTAAATATGCCCTGCATTTTGTGTCCTGCTAAAGGATGCCCAGCCAAAGACACAGCTGGGGATGAAATCCATCCCGTAATCTGCTAGCCAAGCTGAACATCCTGTCAAGGGGCTGCAACTGCCTAGAGGAAGAGGCCTTTTTTTTCCCTACCCTGTGTAAATATGTCATCCACTCATAACTCTTGTGCATGTGGGGCCGTGTCTGCAAGTCACCTAATAGGCGACTGGGGGCCCTGATTAGGAAGTCCTGTGTTTGCTCTCGAATACCAGCGGAGATGGATCTATAGAAGGCTGTTTCTCTGCTATAGCAGGGCTCAGGGGCCAGACTTTCACGGCCCCTGCCAAGAAGCTGACTAAGATGCGGACCAACACTGGGATAAGACTCGAGCTCTCTGACTCGGGTTCCTCTGCTTCCTGGCCGAATGGTACTTTGTGCTTCTCCTAAGGAAGGTGACGACATTTGCCTACTGTTATCCAGGACTGGTGCTTTACTTCTCTTCCTTATCAGTTCCTTGCAGTCAGGGACTGGGTCTCACTCATCTTTGGATGCTAAATAGAGTCCAGCTGAGTCTTGATGGTTAATATCTTGTTTAATCCAGAAATTGCAAACTGTGACCTGTAGACCAGCCTGGCTGCTTGTGTATCATCTGGCACAGATAGAGTTTAGCAAGTTATAAATTAGGTTTTATGTTTTACATACATTCTTACATTTCCAAATGGACAGGTTTCACATTAAAATCTGCATTTCTGGTTTCTTTGGAAAAACTGGGAATGCTGGCATCACTGGCTTTGCTTTGTCTCATGACAGCATTCAGCCAGAGCAGAGGAGCTGCTAGGCTTTTTGATCTGGCGTGTTCTCTAGGTCACAGAGTCACCATGGTGCCTTATTCCTTCCTGTGAATTATCTGCCTTGCTCTTCTACGAATACAGTTTAATTGAATAGGAGTCCATTGGAATAATGATCCAATAATCTCCCTTATTATATTCGGTTACCGGATCCAATGCTGTAGCATGGAGTTTGTCAATGTTTTTTCCTCCTTATCATCCATGGTAGATGACTTTCACATGTGCAACACACTCTCAAGGGTGCTGTCAGTGTTATTCTAGCTGTAACAAGACTGTGAGATGGTTGCTATAGCCTGGAAAACTCTCTTCTTAGAAAAAGAAAGCAAATACTTCGCAGGCTTCAGAAAAGCTATTACTGGTAACAAATTTCTTGTGACATCTCACAACTGATCATGACACACTTGTGTGGAGTGAGAGTGCAGTTGCGAATAGCTTTGAAGCTGAAAAAGGAAAAGCATGAATAAGTTTAGAGAATTGTGTTTATAAAGCACGATAGAAAAGAAGCATCAACAAGACCTCCCAGTAAATAATTTTAGGTCAGGGTAAATACTAGGTTTACTAACTTCAGTTCAGTTTCCCACACATGTATTTATGACCAGGGCCAGCCCACTACATGGGAGAAATTGACAGCCACCTTCTTCTTGTGCTCGGGCTGGTAAGGAATCTCTACTATTAGACTCATTTCCAGGATTTAGGTAAAGACAGGGTATTGTCTCTAGGAGACTCTTGAAGACAGAGAAGATCAACAGATTCTCTCAGATGCTCTCCTAGAACTTGAATTAGGGTCGGTGTCTTAGATTTGTAGTTTGTACCAAGAGAGTAGCAGGAAACCTGGATCCGTCTCAAGCGAAGGCGTGGAGGCTGAGAGCTCAGCAGCAATCGGGAGGGAGAAGCAGTAGGTCTGGACAGGGGGTGATAGAACCAGATGAAGGATTGACAGAGAGCCCTGGGGTGCTGAGTGCTGACTTAGGGAAAGAGACCCAGGAGATGAGCTTTTGAGAGAGAAGAATGGAGTAATGGCAAAATCCATGGGGATTGATTACTCCAGAAGTTCTTTCCAAAGCTGGCTTTGCTGGTGATTTTGAAATTCACCAGTGTTATACTGGCTCATTTAAGGCATGGTTGACGGATTGCCTTCACCTGGGGGGCAAGTGGAAAGTCAGATGCTAGTCTCTAATGCAGAGTGTGGTTTTTGTCTTAATCACCAATCTTTTTTTCTTCAGGATTTTTAATAGGGTGACTGGCATTTTGCCTGAGAGCAATAGGGTCTTAAGATAAAGTATTGAAAGTCTGATGTTTCTAGGAATTAGATTGTTAACAGGCACAGTAAATGAATCAGGTGGTTCATTTTTCTTTGCAGTCTGGATTATGTACAAGTTGGCCTGGGCAAATCAGGAACCATCTATTGAGAATTAAGTATTTATTACTCTGCCCAGGCTCTGATTTCTTCAAATTCAAAGATGAAGAATTCTGAAAGAAAAAGAGGTTTCAGAAGCTTCTAAGAAGGTGGTGTAGACTAATGGTTTTAGTCATAGCTCTTTAAGTTGTTTTTACCACCTCTCATAGGGACCTAAATTTCAGCTGTCTGAGGCTGGCTAATTACTGAGGTAAAGTCAAAAGTTGTTCCGTGCTCAGAGAGGACAGGGGAATAAAAGCAGTGAACCACGAAACTGTGTCAGGAAAGTTTACTTTTCATGGTCATTGAATTAACGAAGGAACACGGCAGCTCTGGTCCGTCTCTGTCTGTCTTCGTGTCACCCTGGGCCTCGGTGCCACAACGGGAGAGACTCTTGTCAGACCCAAGCACCTTTTCCACCAGAGGGGAGCTGGCAAAACAGAATGCTCCTTGATTAGAAAAAAAAAGGTTGGAGATTGCTAATTCTCACTTTCCACTCACTTGCTTAAAATGTGACAATTGTGTTTCTGGGGTGTCCTTTGAGAGACACAAGGATGAGAAGTGGAGTGGGGGGGGCAGATAACACAATGCCTGCCTTTTCTCCCTCTGGAGACAGAGAGAGCAGCATGACTTGCAGGTGGCCCCATCTGCAGCCACAAGGACTGCAACGACTTGGAAAAGAGCTCTACTTTTTTTTTTTTTTATTGCAAAAAAAGAATGAGAAGAAAATGCTAATAGTTGCAGTTAGAAAATATGCCTGGGAGAATGGCCTTTATCATCTGCTTTTGAAGTAGGGGTTGAGAAAGAGATGAAGCCAGGGAGAGAACCCAGAGGGCTGATCAGG
The DNA here is from genome assembly GCF_965194825.1 of Balaenoptera physalus. Classification (NCBI taxonomy): domain Eukaryota; kingdom Metazoa; phylum Chordata; class Mammalia; order Artiodactyla; family Balaenopteridae; genus Balaenoptera; species Balaenoptera physalus. The sequence continues at coordinate 89,862,434 of NC_138890.1, read as the reverse complement.
CATACAGAGCGCTGTGGGCACCAGGACACATTTGGCACCTGAGGGACTGAGAAACTTTTCTGTAAAGTCATTTCAAACTTGCTCGGTGATTTGGTGAGAATCATTTACATGGTCTTCTAAATGGTATATTCCTGTTTCATCTCCAGACAAGAGCGCAAGAGATGTTTATAAAGACCTTAGCCTCTGTTTAGGGATGTCTAAATACATTCTGGTAATTAACTTAACTTTGATCCAATGCAGTGCTTTTTCTTGGTAAAATAAATAAATCAGTGAAGGTTCTGGAACACTCTCCCCTTTGAGACCCCTACCATTAATATCAAACTGAATTATTTCAATGGATATTGTTAAGTCTGTTTTCTTTTAATCTCCTATCTGGTTTTCCTATTAATAAATAATATTAATTATCTATTAATAAGAGTTCAAAGTGAAAAACTTTAATTTATTAGTGCAATGCTTATCTTTTCTCATAAAACAAAACCTAAAAGTGTTCTATATAAGACTGTCCACACGTTGGTAATATTCTTGTCATAATCTGCATCTCAGTTTCTCACTATATTGTTAGAAAGGCTTAGTCACATGGCACAAGCAATAAAGAGAAGAGACCACAGTTCAGCTTCCATAACAATGAAGGGATTACGTACATTCAACTCCTCTTGCCATTTTTATGTATCTCTCTTCCCTGAAACCCAGAAGGGAAAGAGTGAGGTAGAATTACTATTTAGCTGAAAAGTATCACAGGCTAATATGTACCAGATATGCTGTCACCTGCCTCTTGTCCCTGTTTCCTGGTATTTCCTCAGTTGTGGTGTCTGTGAAATGGGCTGGTCCCATATCAGACCTGGAGTTATGAAAGGAAGTATGATTCCTTTCATAAAGGGAGAAACAGGTATATTTAATCATTTCATATGAACATTGAATTTCATCAATATAGAGCATAGTCTCATGTACTAACAGCTGATATCTTTTTAAAGAAAGATTTTTAGAACGCTGTTTCAAATTGTTTAACTGTAAGAGTTTCTAGATAATCTTCTATAAAATAGACCTGACCCAAAGGTAATAAAAAAATATACTTTAAGGAAGAAAATTTACTTGTATCTCACCACTTAGAGATAATCACAATTAACATTGTGAACTATTCCCTTTCAGAGTTTTTATATGCACATAAAATGACATTTTTATAAAATTTGGATCCTGCTGTATACATACTATTTATTGTACTCTGATTTTTTATTCAAAGTTAAATCCCTTCTCCCATGTGTTATTTTAAAATGACCATTACCTTTTTGTAAATGAAAATTACACCTTTATATGGTGGGAAAAAAACCAATACACTGCAAAATATGATGATGGAAAGGAACACTCTTTCGCATTATAGACCTCAGTTTTGTTTTTTTGTTTTTTGTTTTATTTATTTATTTATTTTATTTATTTATTTTTGGCTGTGTTGGGTCTTTGTTGCTGCACGTGGGCTCTCTCTAGTTGTGGCGAGCGGGGGCTACTCTTCTTGCGGTGTGTGGGCTTCTCATTGTGGTGGCTTCTCCCGTTGAAGAGCATGGGCTCTAGGTGCACAGGCTTCAGTAGTTGTGGCACACGGGCTCAGTAGTTGTGGCTCACGGGCTCCAGAGCACAGGCTCAGTAGCTGTGGCACACAGGCTTAGTTGCTCTGCGGCATGTGGGATCTTCCCGGACCAGGGCTCAAACCCGTGTCCCCTGCATTGGCAGGCGGATTCTTAACCACTGTGCCACTAGGGAAGCCCTAGACCTCAGTTTTAAATGCTTCCTAGGGTTAGGTAAGCATGGTCAACAGTTTCTCATAGAGATTAATTTTTAGTGACCGGGCTATACTGTCTTTCTAAATTAGCATCACACTAAAGCATTGAGCAAAACATCCCACAGAATGTTAATTAATGAGAAAGAGAACGTTCCCATGCTGTACTTTTAAGATGATGTGAAGTCAAGCCCATTGTTAACAGCAGCCGAATTATTTATGTGACTGTGCAGGTGAACAACCAAGGATTTGTATAGGTAAGTGCAAACAGCCCTGGAGAGTCATAGTATGGTCAAAGGAGTTTTGCAGCGGTCTCCAACCTTTTTGGCACCAGGGACTGGTTTCGTGGAAGACAGTTTTTCCACGGATGGCGGGGATGGGGGTGGGGAATGGTTCAGGCGGTAACGCGAGCGATGGGGCGCGATGGGGAGCGGCAGATGAAGCTTCGCTTGCTCGCCCCTCACCTCCTGCTGTGCAGCCTGGTCCCTAACAGGCCGTAGACCAGTACCAGTCCGCCGCCTGGGGGTTGAGGACCCCGAGTTAGACTATCCAGTGACATTGGCCCCTAACGAAAAGACTGTGGCATCCTTGAGAAAGGCAAGGTATTGTCATGCTTGATATAGGATACTGCACCCCACTATTCTTCCCAGCCACACTCTTGCAACTCGAAGGTTGCAAATTCAGGTGCCTGCTTGGCCAGGAGAGGAAACTGAGTGACTGAAGTGGGAAGGTGTGAGAAACGAATAGGGAAAGATGGGAACCATGGTAAACAGGAAAGAATGTCTCATGGTGTAAGGGTGGAGTTACCACACAGACTAGTACTTAATGGAAATGCAGCCTAGTGTTACCCTTTTGATTTTTTAAATGAGAAATAAGAAACCTAAGTTTTCATGGGAATTTGCCCAATTTTTTAAGGTTGGCAATTTATTAAAAAATTTAACAGCGCTGGACTATCCTTGCCTATTGGCTGCCTTAGAGGGCAGTCTTATTTTTCTTCCATAAAAGCCCCCCTCACTGAAGACGACCATTGCTTTAACTTTACCTGCAAGCCCTAGCTTCTCTAAGCTCTGGAACAGACCTCCCCCTGCCCATCTGTTTCTCAGAAGGAAACTCATGTGACACAGCTGGCTGGTACAGACCCTGACATAACATCACAGCATATCCAGGGCAAAAGATGAGCAGGGCCTTGGGGCAGGCATAGAATGAGGACAGTCCCATTTTTGCCATAGACAGAAAGTGGCATTTTGACCTTCTGGTTCTGCTACTGTGATAATATAAGGGGACACCCGAGGCTGCAGGGTTAGGATGGTACCCACTGCCACAAAGTGGCCCTGTCTGTCTCTGGCGGAATTCTCCTTCCCGTGAGGGAGCACTTACGCCAGGGAAGTTGTGGGTAAGAGATCTGAAAATGGTCTAAATATCTTTTTTTAAAAATCCACTTAAGATGGTCTAAAACCTTCTCCCCCGTTCTAAAATACTCTTTCTGAAACCCAGCCCAACTCCCTTTATTTGTGTTAGCATATTTGCCCTTGAGTGTGCCTGGGTGAGTTTACTCTGTCACCTAAGAAGCAAAAGAAAGCAAATTCAATTTTATATAAGTAGTGAAAGAAAAATACCATCAAGAATCTTCAGGGCAGCAATTGTAGATGTTTTGCACCAGGGGAATTTGAGAATGTGCTTTGTGAAAATGACAAAAGGTTGCTAACAAGAGTCAACAAACCAGTTTGGGAACTGATGTCCCATAGAAATGATGGCCACCTGACAAGGTATGGGTGCCATAAAGGGCTCTGGTGCACAACAGAGACCTCAGGTCCTATCTTTACAATGAGGCAGACATCAGTTCACTCAAAATGGCTTACAACTGATGTCTTTGCTATTCTCCTACCTAAAGCAGTGTCTCATTATTTGAATATTGAAACATGGACTCAAACAAACCTATCAATCTATTTCTCCTAGTTATTTGCATTTCAAATTAGTGAGGTCTTTTAAAATATTCACGTTCTTTGACTCAATAACACCACTTGCAGGAATTTACTCCAAGGAAACAATTCTACACAATAGCAAAAAACAGAAAACAAGTTAAATATTCAATAATAGTGGAATGGTTAAGTAAACCACAGTCTGTGATCTCAGTGAAATGTTATACAACCATTGCAATGATTATAAGGACTATGCAATAACATAGAAAATACTTATCTTAAAATGTTGCCAGAGGGCTTCCCTAGTGGCGCAGTGGTTAAGAATCCGCCTGCCAATGCAGGGAACATGGGTTCGAGCCCTGGTCCGGGAGGATCCCACATGCCGCGGAGCAACTAAGCCCATGCGCCACAATTACTGAGCCTGCACTCTAGAGCCCACGAGCCACAAGTACTGAAGCCCACTCACCTAGAGCCCGAGCTGCACAACGAAGAGTAGTCCCCGCTTGACACAACTAGAGAAAGCTGCACGCAGCAACAAAGACCCAATGCAGCTAAAAAAATTAAATAATAAAAATAAAATTAAAAAAAAAAATGTTGCCAGAAAGGCAAGATGCAAAATTCTAAACAAGCATGATTATATATTATACAAACCAGCCAACTAGCGAGCAAAAAAATCCTTCATACAGGAAATACAGGATTACAGGAAAATTCATTGAAAAGTTAACAGTAGCACTGTCTGGGTGATATCAGTTTTTCTCTTCTTTCCTTAATTTTCTGTATTTTCTTAAATAAGCATATATTACTTGTATAATGAAAAAGAGTATACATTTAAAAATGGGGCTCAGTCCCAACACTTTAGAAAATGATAGCTAGGGACTTCCCTGGTGGTGTGGTGGTTAAGAATCCGCCTGCCAATAAAGGGGACACGGGTTCAATCCCTGGTCCAGGAAGATCCCACATGCCGTGGAGCAACCAAGCCTGTGCGCCACAACTCCTGAGCCCATGCGCCACAACTACTAAAGCCCGCGCACTCTAGGGCCCTCGTGCCGCAACTACTGAGCCTGTGTGCTGCAACTACTGAAGCCCGCGTGCCTAGAGGCTGTGCTTCACAACAAGAGAAGCCACTGCGATGAGAAGCCCAGGTGCTGCAACGAAGAGTAGCCCCCACTCGCTGCAACTAGAGAAAGCCTGGGTGCAGCAATGAAGACCCAAACGCAGCCAAAAAAAGAAAAAGAAAAAGAAAATGACAGCTAACACAAAATGAAGCAGTCTCTTCAACAAAGTGGATCTAGGGTTATCATTAGCAGGATTTTCTAAAGCGAAAATGTTCATCCAGTGCAATAATGATCCAAAAGCACTGCTTTTGAGGAGGGGAAATAAATCCAACATTTCCCTCAAATAACTCTGCCAACACTGTGCACAGAATCAAGTTAATTATTCCAAGGATGGTTTACAACCCAAAGCAAGAGATTTTCTTATTTTTATCATAATCTCAGTGAAACCTTGTACATGTGGTACAATCAGTGAGAAAATTAACCTTATTAAAATCCAGCTACATTATTAAATCAGGGATTTCCAGGGAAGCAGATTCAGAAAGTTGAATGAATGTAATGTGAAGTGGAATTTCCTTTCATTTTGTACCCCCTCCCCTCATAAATCTCTGCCCTTCAATTTCATCAAGTGATCCTTTGTTCTGACATTCTGGGCAGGAAGTATGGAGAGAACTGATCAGCTTTCCTAACACCTCTTGTGAGTTTTGAATATGCACGTGTTTGAATACATCAAACACATCTGCTCCAAGACAGTCCATGCTAAATAATCTCACCATGTGTAATTCATACACCACACCAGCTCCCTTCCTCTTGTCTCCCCTTCATGTAATAGCAACTCACACAGACACACACTAGAGTTTTCCCAGCCTGATTTTTAAAATGGAGGAAAACAAATTTGCAACAGGAATGTGAAAAGCGCGATGTTGCTATGTCCAAATAACCATCAAGAGAGAAATAAATCAAATTCAGCAAGTGAGAGGAGAGATGCGAAAGGGAGAGGACTGAGAGGAGAGGAGAGAAATTTAGGCTGGAAATTCCATTGTGTGGTTTTCAAAGGCTTTTCTGAGCTTTCTCTTTCTATTATCACCTTACAAATAGCCTATTGAGTAGAAGAGGATGCAAATATTTGTTTTGGGTTTCTTGCTACCTTCTTCTAGAAGACGGAGAAAAATGTTAAAGAGGATATTTTATTATTCTTGTATCGTTTTTGCTTTATTTCACCGAAGTGGCAAAAAGACAAAGTGAACACACAAAAACAAGCATTACTATTGATACCACATTGACTTACTTTTTCATCTTGTTTTCTTCGTGTGTGTGGCTCAGGCTATTAGAAGAAATGTACTGATTGGTCGACAATTATTCCTAAGATCCTTCCATAGGGATGTGTATGAATTAAGTTTGTATGTTTGAAGAATTAAGTTTGAAGTAGACAAAGTTTATATTAGCTTTTCCTAGTCATTATCATCTTTCCTTTCATTTGTACAAATTAAATACTACACGCTTTCCCCTGGCCTCTTTCCTAATTTGCTTGGTTGTATCTGAAAAGTCTTCAAATTTGCCACGGCTTATCCTCAGAGGAACAGACTCACCGGCATTGACATCTACAACAAGGCTTCAAATTTGGTTCTGAAAGTAATCTGGCCAGAATTATTTTCTGTCCTTGAGCATTAGTTTACTTATTTGAGTCTGTTCAAAAAACAAGGTTAATAGTACAGAGCTTAACTGAATGGAATTCCCAAGATGTTAAGTTAAACATCATTTATGGAAAACCGCATTTAGTTCATAAGCCCATCAGCAACACTCAACAAGGACATGAGGATGGATGTCCTACCACTAAATGCTGCCTCACAAATCCAGCAAGTCCTTCCCTTTCCTAACTGGTTTTCAATTCACAAAGGGATCTGACCTTTACCCTATGGTTTCTTATTTCCTTTAAAAGTCAGAAAAAAGCTATGAAAGAGTTTATTAAAACGTCTTATAAAAGACTGTCCATTCCTCAAAAGCTGGCCCTTGCCTCTCAGCTTTTCTCTTCATCCATTTCCACTGGGATTTGAAACATTACTTTAATTCCCAAGTCAGGGAGGACATTTCTCTTTATTTCCCACCTATTCCTCCGACCGGAGCATATATTTCAAATAGCAGTAGCTTGCAAAATAGAATAAACAATTCCACAGGTGTTCCAGTGCCCACTCAGACTTATCAGGAGGTGTGGAGATGGCCTCTGAATGGTTGGGAGACTGGCAGAGCGGTGCTAGAATTAACCAATGTAAGAGTTCCTCAGTGAGTTGTTTCTCAATTAAAAAAAATAAAACAAAAATAGGGCCCCATAGCTACCGTGCCCTGTGTTAAGAACATTATGCATTACTTATTCCAATCTGAACGATTCCCTGGCCTCTGCAAACCCTTCGCTTTTCCTCCCAGTCCTCTGTCCCAGGAGGAATTTTGCTATGTGTGACCCTAGCAGCCACCCCAAGTCTTTATTGGTCTCAGCTCCTTAGTGATTCCACTAACATCCACCTCAAAAACTTTGACACTTCCTTTTATAGTGACATAGGACAGACCATCTCTTTGTGATTGTCCTAATGAAAATGGAATTCAGCTAGAACACACACACACACACACACACACACACACACACACACACACCCGCCCCCCCCACCCCACCCCCCACACACATACAAATTCTTCTCTTGCTTCCAAACCCAAATGCTTTTACTTTCCTTTGATTTTCAGCATGCCTCTTTGGGAGTGAAGAGCTTCATTGTTCGAGGAAAGTTTCAGCGAATGGGTCATTTCCTGGCCTTCTGCATTGCGAACACACTCATGATAACAATTAATGAGAGGAAGGGTTTTTATGATAGCGTCTAGCTTCCGGTTTTCAGCTCTTAGATTCTCCCTATATGCGCACGGATCCTATTACCTCTGGGAGAGCTCTTATTAATCTCAGTGTCAGAGCTGTTTCAACAAATCTACTGTAATAATGAAAAGTCATCTTATCACACTTTGCTCTCAGTAAATTTACCATTCTTTGATAAGGTTGCAAACAACTGGGAAGTAATTGATCTGTAATTAGCGTGGCAACTGCTGAAGAGAGTCTGGGCTGGGGTTTCATCATTTATCTGCCCAGCACAGCGCATCCTTCTCCCCAATGCTAAATTATTTAGCATTCCTTTCAAATACAAATGGTCTCAATGGGTTCTCCATTATTTTAAGAACTTTCTGAAGAGGAGGCTAACATATAAATTTGTGATTATCTGTCACCAGTGCAGTGCTTAGAGGAGCTGGGAGTGGAAAGGGATCATTTTTCACACATGACTTGCCTGCTGAAGCCAGCCTGTGCTATGAATGGAGAAGGACAGGGGCTCTTTGATCCGAACCAAACTTGCACAATTTATCTTTCAAATGCACTAAAGCTTTTGATAAATGTCAATTTGACAATTAAATTCTTCAAGGGCCACAATATATCACCATCACAGTGTCTATTTTTGAGGGTTGGTCAGCCATAACATCTTTCAGCAGACTGCAGCAAGCAGAAGTCAGAGGAGAAATGATAGCTCTCAGGCCTCGCTCTTCTACACATGGTATTTTTATCTCTTGCTGAGTAAAAGAGCTGTGATCTTTTCCTTCAAGACAGGGCACAGCTCTGACGGCAGAGTTTAGGGTTTGCCTTGCAACCCAAAGGGATTGTGTTTGAGATCTGTCCTCTATCATTTCTCTGGTAGTTCAGGGGAGAAATGCACGAAATTTTTCTTGTCATTTGCCCTTTTTGACAGTCTATTTGCTACATTAATATATATATGTATAGTCTATTTACTATATTAATATATATACGAATATATATGTATTTCTCTTCTCAAAGGTATTTTCCTTTGTGTTTTGCAAGAGACAAGACAAGGCAAGCCTGCTATTCTCAAAAGTCTCAAAGTTGGTAGGAGGAGCAGAAGTAGAATCACTGAGTTAGGACTTTGGTTTTATGTAAAACCCAGTTTAATGACAAAAGTCATTGTTAAGTCAAAGAGTGTAGATTGTAGTTGCAGGTTGAAGGGAATGGAGAAAATAAATGGTAGGCATGAGGGTTTGAGGTGAGATTTCACCTTGAAGGCCATTTCAATCTTTTAGGGTACAGGAACTACAAAGTTATTTCATGCCTAAGCCTGGATCTTTCTATGCTTCTTTGAGAACTAAAATAGCTATCAGATCATGAAGAAGGACTGGTCCCTGCCTTCTCAGCGTTGATGTTCAAAAGCACTTCTCCTCTTTGCTCTTTTTGCTGCATGAAAACTCAACCCTTACTGGAAGAATAACAATTGTAATGTGACATTTTGAAATGTTTCACATGAAAGATTATTGCGAACTCCACGGTTACGAAGGAGTTTCTGAAGTGCTGACAAAGGAAGATACTTTGGACGGAGCAGCAATGCCTCTGTGATCAACTTTTAAGCTCTTCCGTCATCACAGATAGTGCTGCCATGGCCCAGTGTGGTCCCACCACCCAGACATTTGGCACGGATATGATTCTATCTTTTGACAAAACTGACATTTCAGTATGATTGTGAAGAAGACTAAAACTCCCTCATCAGTTGGCTGACCTGCTGAAAATACAGACATAAGATGCTGCTCTGATGTCTGCATGGTACCTTTTCTCAAGAACTGAGGAGAATCGCTATAATCCTTACTATCTCTAAGAAAAAGTAAAAAAGAACCAACTGACTGAGTGTCTTGAGGGCATCTCACTGTTTCCAACACAGATTAATTTTTTGGATGGGCTACCATGCACTATTGTCAATCAAACCCTCCTAGAATCATAATGTGACATCAGCCCTCAGTACAGCTAGAGTCATGAGTGCTGAAAGTTAGCTACAAAAGAAATGGAGGTCACGTCCCTGACCTTCAAAATGTTTGCAGTCTCTAACTTTTTTTTAAGGACTGAGAATAACAATTATTCTGTAGTTGGAGCTACCAGAGGATATTTGTCATATGCTTAAGGTTATTTCATGATGGCAAAACTGGGTGTAATGACAGGAAAAAAAAAGTTATTTTGGTCAATGCCATTTCAAAGTACAGTTCTAAATAGCACCAACAACTCTAGTTGAAATTTAGCAAGTGATCATTTAGCTTTTCTATGGCAGCCGTGTAATATTTAGCTCTTTGTTCTGCTGTGCCTATTATTGTAAGGTACACACATGCCCTGCAAGTAAAATTCTCTTTTCTGTTTTTCTCGCATTTTCTCCAACCATATCTTATTGGATACACTTAATAGATCAGTAAGTAGGTAAACTCTACTGATGGATAAACAATTATCCATTTTAAGTACTGATATTCAGACATTCCATATATCATAATGCATTTTTTAAGAGATGGGCAACGTCCTTTGGAACGATATTGCTGATGTAATAAACTTCTAAACTTTCATTCTCTATGTAGATTGTCTACTGAAATATCACTAAATTAATCGTTGACATTAAACATATGAAATCAGATTTAAAAATTAATCCATAATTGAAAATTTCATCATTTACCCCCAAATAGCACTTGGTAAGTATCTCATGTTATCTAACACTCTCCCCTGCATCACTGGATGGACTGCTTCCAGAACTGCCCAGATTTTGTCCTTTTCACTGACTTTTGATACATCACACACTGTAGTAGGTGGAGTCTGAGGCAGAAGCACAAATATAGGCCAATATATCACATCTAAATATTTAAAAGTTACACATTATGTCTAAAAATTATAAAAGTTACACATTAATACTAGCACTCAATAAAATATGTTTATTCTTCTACCTTGGTAAATATATGTTCATAATAACAAAATTGAGTAACGTGTTAAAAAAAAGCACAGTTTTTATATGACTGAAAGTCAGCAAAATATAAAAAATGACAGAATTCAGTTACTTTTACACGTCTGGATGTTTTGGTGATGTGCTGCTGGTGTTTGGATGAATAATAAGACATATATAATTCATAAGTTATTTATGTATTTATCCCCTAAAATTCTTTTTCTTGCCTTCCTTTCAACAAAATTATATTGCTTTATTTATTTTTTAAAAAATTGTATTTAGGTGAAATTCACATAATATAAAAGTTACCATTTTAAAGTGAACAATCAATGGCGCTTAGTATATTCACCACGTTGTGGAATCTAGTTCCAAAACATTTTCATGACCCCAAACAGAAACCCCACCCCCTAAATACTCACTCACCGTTTGTCACTCCCCCAACACCTGGCAACCATGAACAAAATTATATTGTAACGATTAAGATTTTTTTCATAAATTTTTGTTCTATTGCCAAAAATCATCATGTGTTAAATGTGAAAGGTACTAGTAACCAAATATATGAAATTCAAATACATTTTTTTATCAAAAACTTAAATCGCTGGGTGGGAAGGAGGGGACGCTGCCCTGTAGATGCTGGACCCGCTGGCACCACGGGTGTGACTGCCTGCTGCACCTGTGACGTTGGGGCAGAGAGGAAGCAGCTATTTCTATGCTTAGTGCTCAGAACAGTGGGTGCTAAGAATGGTTTGTAGCCGGACATCGCCAAAAAAGCCAAAAAAACAAAAAAAAAATCCCACTTAAATCAAACATAAATATTTATTATTATTGGGTTGGCCAAAAAGTGTCTTCAGTTTTTAAATAAAAATAAGACACATTTTTCATTTTCACCAAGAACTTTTATTGAACAACGTATTCACCATTTTGTTCCACTACCTTCTGCCTCTTTTCAGGCAACTTCATAATTCCATCTTCCCAAAACTTTTTATCTTTTTGAGCAAAGAACTGCTCCAGGTGCCTTTTACAGTCTTCCAGGGAATTGAAATTTTTTCCATTAAGAGAATTTTGTAAAGACCGAAACAAATGCAAATCCGAAGGTGCAATGTCTAGTGAATACAGCAGATGAATCAGAACTTCCCAGCCAAGATGTAACAGTTTTTGTCTGGTCATCAAAGAAACATGCGGTCTTGCGTTATCCTGATGGAAGGTTATGCATTTTCTGTTGACTAATTCTGGACGTTTTTCGTTGAGTGCTGCTTTCAGTTGGTCTAACTGGGAGCGGTACTTGTTGGAATTTATCGTTTGGCTTTCCAGAAGGAGCTCGCAATAGAAGACTCCCTTCCGATCCCACCATATACACAACATCACCTTCTTTGGATGAAGACCGTCCTTTGGTGTGGTTGGTGGTGGTTCATTTCGCTTGCCCCACGATCTCTTCCATTTCACCTTGTTGTACAGTATCCACTTTTCATCACCCATCAAAATTTGTTTTGAAAATGGAACGTTTTCGTTACATTTCAGTAGAGAATCGCACATGGAAATATGGTCATGGTCAAGAAGGTTTCGCTTCACTTAGGTGGAACCCAAATATCAAAACAATTAACATAACCAAGCTGGTGCAAATGATTTTCAACGCCTCATTTGGATATTTTGAGTATGTCGGCTATCTCCCGCGTGGTATAACTTTGATTGTTCTCAGTTAATGTCTCAGTTGGATCGCGATCAACTTCAACTGATCTACCTGACCATGGAGCATCATCCAGTGAGAAATCTCCAACATGAAACTTCAAAAACCACTTTTGACAAGTTCGATCAGTCACAGCACCTTCATACACTGCACAAATCTTTTTTTGTGTTTCAGCTGCATTTTTACCTTTTTTTTTTTTTACCTTTTTCTTTTTAATAGATTTATTTATTTATTTTTGGCTGCGTTGGCTTTTCGTTCCTATGCGCGGGCTTTCTCCAGTTGCGGTGAGCGGGGGCTACTCCTCGTTGCGGTGCACAGGCTTCTCACTGTGGTGGCCTCCCTCAGTTGCTGAGCACGGGGTCTAGGTGTGTGGGCTTCAGTAGTTGTGGTTCACGGGCTCTAGAGCACAGGCTCAGTAGTTGTGGCTCACGGTCCTAGCCGCTCTGTGGCATGTGGGATCTTCCCGGACCAGGGCTCAAACCCGTGTCCCCTGCATTGGCAGGCGGACTCTCAACCACTGCGCCACCAGGGAAGCCCCATTTTTACCTTTCTTGAAATGATAAAGCATAATATGCCGAAAATGTTGCTTTTTTCTTCCATCTTAATATTAAAATGGCTACAAAAAATTCACCGATTTTGATAAGTTTTTTTTTTAAATGCAAGCTGATATGACAGCTGTCACAATACAATCTAACAAAATTGTTTCAAATGAAGTTAAAGACAACTAAGCACTACTAGAGCCAGCTTACGGAAAAAACCGAACAAACTTTTTGGCCAACCCAATAGTTTTCATATATTTTTCAAGAATGTTATTTTTCTTCTACAATATTAAAATTACATATTAAAATTAAAAAGCAAAATATAAACTACAATTACTGACTATATGAATTTTTCATAAACTTTCAAAAGTAAAGTTGACTTTTTAATGTACTTTTAAAAAGTTGTATTATTTTTACAAAAATAAAAATATACACAATTAACGTTCAGTGTTCATTTACAGTGTAAGATACCTACATATATACAAATTTAATAGTAACATTAATTATTTTATATTGCAAAAAGTTCCTCAGCTACCACACTTTCAAAACTGTTGCAAATACCATAAAAATTGTGGGTACCTCCAGAACAATGAAAAAGGACATGACTAGACAAAAAAAAGAAAAAAAAAAGGAAACTTCATACCAGTATGCTGCTAAACCAGCATGGGGAGAGAGGGGATTCGTACTAATTAATTACTACTTAGCACTAGTAATGTCCTGATTAGTAATATTTACCAATTTCATTTAAGGCTACCAGTGATTTAAAATCTGGCTTGCAAAATTCCTGCCTTTTTAACCACTGGCTCTTGGGAGCTGGTATGAGCTAGCTCCAGCATACCACGGTTAGCACCTTGGGAAATGATACTTCACTAGGCAGGATTTGTAACATTTATGCTATCTGAGAGTAAGAATTTGACAAGTTACTTAATATGTCTTTTCTCATAACTAAGCATCCTCAGCTTACTGCTCCCCACTCTTGGAAGCAGTCTCCATCTGTGATATAGAGAGAAGCACAACCTCCAAAATTTCAGGTCACTTGGACATAGTTCCCTTTTGTTTCAAAGACATAGGGCAAGAGATGTGGTGAAGTGTTTCTCTGGGGCTTGAATGGTGTTAATGAAAAGATGGATGTTTAGGAATTCTAGTCACTCTGTGCCAATGCTGAGCATCAGATTCAGAGAGAAAGAGACTCCTGTGTATTATTTAATCAGTTTTATGTGTTTGCAAAATTCAGAGTCCTTTAAATTACAGGGCCCCAGGGTCCCTTAATGGTGAAACTGCTTATCAATCAGATCAACTATACTACTTACGTTTGTTAGATCTATCTCTTTTTTAGGTTCTGATCTACTTGATCTGTCTTAGACTCAGAGAAGTAAATTAAAATCTTCCACCTCTAGGACTTCTATTGCTCTGTACATATCCTTGTGATTTTGATATACATTTGTCTCATGATTAATGATGTTGAACATACATAAAGGTGCCATCTGTGTATCTTCTTTGGAGAAATGTCTATTCAAATTCTTTGCCCATTTAAAAATTGAGTTATTTCTCTCTCTACTGTTAAGTTGTAATAATTTTTATATATTCTATCCAAGTCCTTTATCACATATATGATTTACAAATATTTTTCCCATATTGTGGTTATTTTTTCACTTTATTGATAGTATCCTTTGAATCACAAAAGTTTTTAATTTTAATTAAGCCCAAATTATCTCTACTTATTTATATTTTTTCTTTCCTTGCTTGTATCATTATGTCATATCTAAGAAACCATTGCCTAACCCAAGGTCGTGAATATTTACTCCAACGTTTTCTTCCACATTTTATAGTTTTAGCTCTTATATTTAGATCTCTGACCCATTTTCAGTTAATTTTTGTATATAGTGTAAGGAAGGAGTCCAACTTACTCTCTTGCATATGGATATACAGTTGTCTCAGCATTGTTTGTTCAGAGGATTATTCTTTTCCCCATTGAACATTCATGACACCCTTGTCAAAAATAATCTGACCATAAATGTAAGAGTTTGTTATGGAATCTCATTTGTATTCCATGAGTTTGTATGTCTATCCTTATGCCAGAATCACACTGTCTTGCTCATTGTGGCATTATAGTAAGTTTTGAAATTATGATGTATGAGTCCTCCAACTTTATTCTTACTTTTCAAAATTATATTGGCTATTCTGGGTAACTTGCACTTCCGTATGAATTTTAGGATTGGTTTATCAATTCCTTCAATAAAGGTATCTGAAATTTTGATAAGAATTGCATTGAATGTGTAGATGAATTTGGTGATTATTGCCATTTTATCACTATTAGGTCTCCTGATTCATAGACATGAGACATCATTCCACTTATTTAGGTCTTTAATTTCTTTCAACCATGTTTTGTAGTTTTCAGTGTTCAAAAAACTTGCTCTTCTTTTGTTTAATTTATTGCTACCTTTTTCTTTTTGGTGCTACTGTAAATGGAAGGCTGGAAGTCCAAGATCAAGGTTTTGGCAGGTTTGGTTTCTCCTAAAACTTCCCTTCAAGCCTTGCAGATGACCTTCTTCTCACTGTGTTCTCACATGGACTCTTCTCTGTGTGTATACACCCCTGGTGTCTCTTCTACCTCTTACAAGGACAACAGTCCTATTGGGTAAGGCGCCCTCCCTTATGATCTCATTTAACCTTAATTACCTCTTTAAAGACCTATCTCCAAATACAGTCACTTGGGGGCTTAGGGCTTCAACATATTAACTCTGGAGAGGATACAGTTCAGTCCATAATGATTGATAACTTTTGCTTTTGTTTTCTGCCATTTTAAAAAACAGAATCTTTGTATTGATGCTGGGCCTATTCCTTATTTCTTATCACTGAATGAGTTGTATTTTTCCAGACCAGCTATTTGCTTGTATAGCTTCCTCTGTTTCTCTGAATCAAAATCAGCCCAGCAGAAGGCTATACAAAGATACCACCCATCATTCGAAACAAAGTATATGTAGCTTGTCTGTTTCTGACTGAGTCTCACCTTTAGAAAATGTATTTAAAATTGAGGTATAATTTATATACAGTGAACTGCACAAATCTAAAGTGTTCAAGATGATGAGTTGACGACTGTTCATGCCTTGTAACCCTCACCCATATCACGTTATGGGACATTTCATCACACAGTAAAGTTTCTTTCCTGTCAATCACTACCCTTCCCACCTTCATTTTCTTGCATGTCAAACACTATTCTGATTTTTATCACCATAGATTAATTTTGCTTGTCCTATGATTTCATATAAATGTAATCATACACTATGTACTCTTTTGTATATGGCATCTTTCACTCAGCATAAATTGTTTGAGATTAATTCATGTTGTTGGGTAAAACAGTAGATTATTCCTTTTTACTGGTGAATAGTGTTTCATTATAAGACTATACCACAAGTTGTCTACCTATTCTCTTGTTGGTGGACATTTGGGTTGTTCCTAGTTTTGACTGTTATGCCTAAAGATGGTATGAAATCTCTTGTACATGTATTTTTATAGACAAATGTATTCATTAATCTTGGGTAAATACCTGGGAGTGGAATGCTGCATCATAGACAGATGTATTTTTAACTTTATACATCAATCAAAGTTGTTGTACAATTTTATATCTGCACTGGAAATGTATGAGAATTCTAGTTGGCCCACATTCTCACCAATATTTCATCTTATCAAGCCATTTTAATTTCATCCATTTTCACGGGTTGTAGTGGTATCTGTGGTGTTAATTGGCATTTCCATGATAACTATCAATGTTGTACTACATTTTGTGTATGCTTTGATCAATCATATATCTTCCTTTGCAGAGGTTCTTTTGCCCTTTGTAGTAAAAAAGTTAGTCTTCACAAAGAGAAGGTTTGGCCTTTGCCTTTGCTTCTGGAAGATAATCTATATCATACCTGATAGGAGTGTCTTTATTAAGGGCAGAGGCTGGCCACCAAAAGATCAATCATATGAATAGAGGGTGGGTGCTTTAGGTCACATGGAGTCAGTTGACCTAGAGGCTGAGATCAACCAGATGGGCAATCAATCAATCATGCCAATGTAGTGAAGCCCCAATAAAAACTCTGGACCTCAAAGTTTAGATGAGCTTCCCAAGTTGGCAATACTCTATGTGTACTGTTACACATCAATGCTGGGAGGGTAATGCGTCCTGGGGACAACAGAAGCTTCACATTTGGAACCAATCCCAACTATGCCTTAGGAGTCTCTTCCTTTGACTGATTTTCTGAAAAATTTTTTGCTCTCTAATAAACTGTAACCATGAATATAAATAGCTTTCAGTGAGTTCTGTGAGTACTTCCAGAGAATTATTGAAACTGAAGGTGCTTTTGAGAACCCCT
The DNA here is from genome assembly GCF_965194825.1 of Balaenoptera physalus. Taxonomy (NCBI): domain Eukaryota; kingdom Metazoa; phylum Chordata; class Mammalia; order Artiodactyla; family Balaenopteridae; genus Balaenoptera; species Balaenoptera physalus. The sequence continues at coordinate 89,845,334 of NC_138890.1, read as the reverse complement.
CTTCTCAGAAGCGAGGGTGGTCTTGTGGAGAACTGTGCCCTTAGGCCCTGTAATATAGCTAACTCTGGGTATGCCCCCTTTTATTGTCTGTGTTATTGAATTATAGATGTTTTTACATATTCTGAATACAAGCACTTTGCCAGATATATATATAAGGCAAATATTTTCTCCCTGTGTGTGGAGTGCTGCTTTACTTGTTTAACAGTATCTTTCAATGAGCAGAAGTTTCAACTCTGAAGAAGTGAAATTCATTATTTGCTTCTTTTATAGTAAGTGCTATCTATGAGCTAAGAAATCTTTCCTGGTCCTGGTGTCATAAAGATATTCTACGTTTTCTCTAGAAGTTTTATGCCCCTTATATGTATTTTAAAATTTGTTGATTATATCTGTCTCCTATCTTCTCACTGAAAATGATGTTTACAGAAATTTCTTCATTTTCTTTTGCTTTTGTACAGAGCAAAGGGGAGACCATGTTGACCTGTACTGCTCTGGTCATACGAGGAGTCTACAGCAATGTAATTTGAATTTAGAAAACCAATCCCAATATCCCATTAATTTTATATATTTGGAATCTGTTCCATTACAAAAAGTCATGAATTTATAGCTCATTTAAAAGTAAACTTTGCTCCAGGAGATTGTACGACCAGCCCCAGATAAGCCAAGTATATGATATTGAAAGAACACCTCAGTGCTGAGGGGGAGGAGGAGGAGATTAATGACATGTGCTTTTGAGACAGGGAATGGGGAGACAGGGACCCAATGCCCCATGCACAAATATTACCAGCTGGTGTGTGAGTAAAGGAGGAACAATGGAAGAAACAGAACAAAAGAAACCATGGTAAATTCTTCAATCTAAATGCTGCTCTTTTTTTTTCCTTAAAATAATATTTAGAAAATCTGTAATTCCTCTTTCTATAATAAACTCAAAAGTCCCTCCCACAACCCTGATGACTTTTACAAATGCTGGTTTGGTCCAGATGAAGGAATGAGAACTACATGCACTTTGCATAGAAAAGAAATATTTGGTAAACACAATCTTGAATAAGATTGGTAAACTGAAGTCATAAATACAAATATGTTGCTGTCTAGGCCTACTTACCACTAATAAAATATAAATGGGCTCAGAATTTCAGTGTTGCAAGAGATTAGATGATGAGTTAGTAAGGTTAGTAGAAGGAATGCATATGACAGTGGATTCAATTATTACTGAGTATCCTAGACTTAGTTGAGATCATGTCAGAGCGTTTACTACTGTGACACTATAATAAGACAGCATTGCTGGGAAAAACCTTTTGTATAAACATTTTGCTGCGGTATCAACCAAATGTGTACCTACATGCATGTATATACATATGAATGCATATTATTTGTAAAATATGCACATGGTTTTCTCATTCATCATTTCCTGTCTAATAATACAGGGCAAGAACAACATCTATATGAGTTAAGACTAAGTCTCTAATTTTGTTTATGTTTCCTTTTTTTTTATGGTAAAGGTGACTAGTTTAAGAAATTAAGATGTTATATGAGCTTTTTGGTCCCATTTGTAAAACTTATGACATTTAACTCAGACTCTTTATAAAACCCTACTCGCCCTTCTAATATGACAGTCTGAAAAGTTGTTTAAATAGGATATAGTCTGGAGCTTGCCCTCTTGTAATGGCTCTGAAGGTGTTTTGTGGCCTCCCTGTGTTTAGAAGGCAAACTTAATTTTTGTCATTGGCTATAAAATAGTAATTTCCTTTCACAGATGGCTGCTGAACTCACTACACCCACCAAAAGAATATTCAACTGGTTCTTGCTGATGTAAGTTCATGAAAATACAGAAGCAGAACTCCTTGGAAAATAGAAAATGTTCTTTCCTTTTCTCTGTTTCCACAAAATGACAAGAGTATCAATGAACTGACAAATGAGCAGAGTGCCAATTTCATCTGAGTATTTCACTATTTCAGAAATACAGGTACAGATTAATATGTCTTTAGATTTATATTTTGAGATGAAATTTTAACACTGCAATACTCTTGATATATAATAAAATATAAATAATATTCAGCTGTTATGTTCCATGCTGAAATTATCCTACTGATTCTCATCATTTATCATTCCTTTCTAACTAAAGAAATCTATAACTCTTAAACTGATGAGTTCTCTTTCATGTACTTTGAGACTGTGATTGTAGCAGGATTAATAAATTCACTTCTTGCCTCAGTTCAGTAGCTATCTATAACCTCTATTTGACATATTTTTAATCCCCTCCTTAATTTCAATAAAAAGTTTCTTTAGAAATAATAAAAACAAAATAAGTGTATTATATTCACATTCATTGATTATATTCTGAAAGGTTTACCTATTGAAGCCACCAGGTCATTTGTACTTTTAATAGAACTGCATTCTGCTGATAGTGTTTTCCTTCTAGTTTCATTTTGTGCTGGAAAAACCCTGTAGCAGGTTTTTCCAAAGTGTGTTTCTTGAAGTATCAGAGTCCTGCAGGATATTGTAGGTCTTCAGCCAAAATAAAGGGAGGCAGGATTTAATGAGCCAGTGTATTTGGGAACTTCTGGGTTAAAACAAGGGAAGGCGTTTTCACCTCTTTACTACAGAATTCTCAGGGTTTTTGAAATGCTGGTATGTACTGTGACTTTCTAAAAATGCCATGAATTCTAAAACTTTTCTCAAACATTGGAAACCATGAAATCATTCAAAAATATATGTTTTTAAAATGAAAACAGGTTGTATCAGGTTAATATCCCAATTCCCTTTCCATCAAGATACTGAAATCAATCTTAAATCGATTAAAGAATAAAGAAATAAATTACAGAGTATACAGTAGAATATTGTACAGCCATCAGAAATAATTCTTTAAAATATTTTTTAATGGTATTGGGACATGCTAGTGATATAATAATATTGAATAAAAAAATATACAACTATAGAGAATTTGGCAATATTACTGGACGTTATTGAAAATTACCAGAAAAATAGTAGAAAATTAATGAAAGTAAATACACACACAGGAAAAAAATGGCCATGGTTTTCTGGCTTATTTTCTTCCTTGCATGTTTCTATAAATTTTACTTTTTAAATATTAACATGTATTAACTTTATAATACGAAGAAAGTGAAAACTTTCCCCTTCATTTCATTTTCTCTACTATTGTCAGCCCATCATTATTTCTCTGTTTTAGCTGACTCTCTACTTTCTCTTTACCTCCAATCAATCCTCTGTATCAGGAGCCAGCAATTGGGCTGCTGCCTGTTTTTGTCAATAAAGTCTTATTGGAACATGGTCATGCCCACTTGTTTAGATATTGTCTGTGGCTGCTTTTGCTCTGTGGCAGAGTTGAGTAGTTAAGACAGAGACTGTATAGCTTGCAAAGCCTAAAATATTTACTTTGTCACCAGGCTAGGATCAGAGAGGCAAATAGGACCCCCAGGATGCACTCACTCTCAGGAGAGAGGCACTTACTCTTGGGGCAATGATGGGTTCAAATGTGTGCGGCACTCACCTGTCCAGTAGATGCTTGTGTCAGTTTGGCCTGTGAGGAACAGGTGCAATAAAAGAATTGGATATGCAAGAGATTTATTGGAGGAGATGCCTAGGGAGAGGAAGAGGAAGAGGAAGAAGGAGCAGGAGTAGGTGTGTGTTCGGGGAGGGGAGTCATCAGACCGACATGCAGGTCTGACCATCGTGACAGGAGAGAGGGACAGAAGATCTGTTAGGAGGCACCTCACAGTACAGAGCTGCTCTGTTTCAGCACTGGCCCACATGGAGCCCAAGAGCAAGACTGACAGTGGAGGAGTCCCACAGTGAGCAGGAGTGGCCTGAATCTAACACCCCTGCTTCAGCAGGAACGTCCAGGTGGGTCCACAGGTGCCACTGCTGGAGGCTGTCACCTGAATGCATGTATCACAGAAAGTTCTTTTGAAGAGACATCTGAGCAGTACATCTCCATCCACTACAGGGCTTATAATATTTGCCTATGTGATTTGAGGTGTGTGGTGAACATTGTGGTTATTTTCTCCAAAGCATCACACCTCTGATTTTCGGCTTGGGAGAGATTGATTCCATTTTGGACTAAGGCAAGCAGGGGTAGGTCATTCTGGGCCATAGTGGTGCATGGATGGTTCAATCGGAATGAACATTAGGACTTTTATTAAGTGGGTGGAGTTTGTAGCAGGTTCTCTCTCCTTGGATATGAACAAGGAAGCATGTAACCATGGCTGCTGCTGGGTTAGTCAAGAATGCTTTCAGCTAAAAGTATCCAAAATACCTGATTGGAGTAGTCTGTTACAGTTAAAGAACAAGCGGACCAGAGATGCAAGGTTGCTGGCATTAGTTCAATGGTTTTGAGGGAACATCCACTTGGCCTCATGACTGCAGCAGCTCCATCCTCACGCATTCATATTCAGCGGCAGGGGGTAAAGTGGCACAAGGCAGCAGGCATTATTTCTCCTCACGTGCCTTCCGGCCTTCCTCCCATCAGGGATGAATAAGTATCATTCTCAGACACCTCAGAACAATGACTGGGTTACACACTGACATCTAATGCAGACCGTGGACCCATGTTCCCTGAGATCAGGGAATCTCTACACATAAGACAAAAGTAGGGTTTCACCTAGCGTGCAGGTTCCAAGGAGGTGGAAAAATAGCTTCTGGAAGGGCAACACACAGAACTAGCACTTAGTTATCTTACAAGGCCAGCCTGAGGATGAAGCTGACACACAGAGATAGAGCTGGGGAAACATAGAGAAGTGGAGCCAGAGCCCCCATCAAACCATATGACGATGTTCACTCTATGTCAGGAATTTTCTGTTACATGAACCAATGTAACCCTTTGGCGGTCCAGTAAGTTTTAATTGGTTTCCTCGTTCCTGCATCTGAAGAACTCTAGTTAACTGAAGGAAAGAAAGGTATCTTTGTCTTTAGACTTTCTAAAGTTGAAAATAAAGGGGGTTGGGTTGTATTAGTTAAGATGCTTTGGGTTATAAGTTACAAACAAACAAAAAAATTCCTAACTCAAAGTGACTAAATGGTAATGAAACACGTGATCTCTTCTAGCAGGAAATCTAAAAGTAGGGCAGCATGCAAGAACTCAGCAGCTCAAGAACATCGTCAAGAAATGAGATTCTTTCTGTCTCTCCACTCTGCAATCAGCATCAACTTCAGCCTAAGGCAAAGATGGCTGCCACTGGCAATGGAAGCTACATCTAAGAGGAGAGAGAAAGAGCACAGAACCCAAGGTTTCTCTTCAGTTTGACAGGGTCAACCTGGACCAACAACACATGAAAAACAATGGAGAAGCAGCAGGGATGAGATTTGGGAAGAGCTGAAACATATGTATATACATGTGCATGCACACACACATACACATCTATGTAGCTAGTGGCCTATTTCTTCAGTTGAGAATAAATATAGTCTTAAGTACCACTTTCATCATCATAATGACATAAACTAATAACTGCTAAGTGTTTACCATATGCCAGGCATTCTTCTAAATATCTGTACATGCACTATCTCATTAAATCCTCACTGTAACTGCCCTTTGAGGCTGTTTTCATCATCCCTGCTGTACAGAGGAAGCAACTGAAGGCACAGAAATGTTAAGTAATTTGGACAAAGTCACACAGCTAGTAAGTGGCAGAGCTGATATTTGATTGCAGGAAATTTGCGTACAAGTTTTAGTTTCAAACAGTCCTGGATTTGGGTCCTTGGCTCTGTTATTTTCTGGCTGTGCAACCTTGAGCAAGTCACTTCCACCTCTTCAAGCTTCACGTTCCTCCTCCATGCAATGAATCAGATGATAGATTATGATGCACATCACGGATAAGCTCATCACTGTGCTGGAGTTCTCCAAGACCACCCTACGATTCTTCATTAAAAGGACTCAGAACTCAGAAAAGCTGTTTTTACTTATGATTATAGCTTACTGCAGTGAACAGATACACATTAAAATCAGGAAAGGGAGTACAGACATAAGCTTCCAGTTATCCTCTCGCAGTTGGAATCTCCAGACAATGCTTAATCCTCCCAGCAATGACGTGGAGCAATATGCACAGAGTACTGCCAACCAGGGAAGCTTATCTGAGCCTTGGTGTCCAGGGCTGCTGTTGCAGGTTGGTAATGTAGGCATGGAGTACCCACATGGCTGACCATAGTCGCTCAGGCTCCAGCCCGAGGACAAACTGATGGAGTGTGGCCCAAGGCTTCCACCATCAATCACATCATTAACATAAACTCTCTGGGGTGACCCAAGGCCCTAGCTATGCAAAGTCACTCTTATCAAGCAGGATATTCTGAGGATTTAGAGGTTATCTCCCAGAACCCAGAGAAGGGCCAGTCCTTTCTTTGGGATACGAAGGGTTTGAACAACCCAGGCCTGCGAGTTAACCCTTTACTGCATAATCAGATTACATGAAATTTGTAAAATGTAATCAGTAACATTTGTCTCCTGGCAATCACTCAGTTCTCTCCTTTTTACCCCCATCTTCATGGCCAGAAAGCAGCATTTAGAAATTAAAGACTTGAGAGGATCAATCCAGTTTCAACTCATTGATTACCCTTATTCAGAGATTAATACTATTCCTGGTCCCACAACTCATAAACATCAATAAATTGCAATATTTTGAAATCTCAGAACCAAGCACTTTTAAAAGGGAAGATTCCTCAAAAGTGATACCACTGGGCAGAGTTCGTGTCTCCCCACAACTAGGGCACCTGCCGGATGCTGGTGGGGGACCCCAACGCACCCAAGGAGATGGGAAGAACCCCCAAGTGAACCAGTAGGACGTGGGGGGACTAAGGGAGGAGGAGAAGTGGAGGCCAGATAGGACAGGTGCCCCTGAGGGGTGGCTGAGAGGGGGGAGGGGTTCCCACACCTGGAGGGACCCTCAGGGGCTCAGATTGGGGGGGAAACGGGCCCAGCGTTTCTCCTGCCCAATCAACTGGGGAAGTCTGCCCAGCTCTCGGGCCAGGTCCTACACCCTCAGAGGTCCCCTCTGGGCTGGGTTGGTCCTGGGGGCATAGGAAGGAGGCCAGGGAGATCAGGAGAGGCAGGCGGGAAGGGTCCTCCAGGACCAGAGGAGCAAGAGAGGAGTGGAGGGTGTTTACCCCACCCACTTGAGCCCAGGAAACCTGCTGGGCTCCCAAGTGGGGTCCCCTGCCCTCTGAGACCAAAGGCGGGAGGCACGTCTGGGCCTCTTCTGTTCTTTTGAACCTAAGCCCACCCCCCACACCTCCTGGGACTTTTCCAGGCCTGTGGGTCCTAAGTATAGGCCCCACCCACCACCCAAACCTCACTCCTGCTTAGGTCCCAGCCTCCACAGCCAGGGCCTTTTCCACCTTTTTTTTGCCTCCTCCTCTTTTTTACTACTGTGGTTCTGCTTTACCTTCTGGTTGTTGTTTCATCTTTTTATTTTTATAAATATGTTTTTATTTTTATATTTTTTCTAACGTAGCTGTTAGTTTCCTAGTCTAATTTTATTTTTTACTTTGTTATTGTCCTCCTTTTTTTTTTTTTTGCTGCCCCGAGCAGCTTGCAAGATCTTGGTTCATAAACCGGGGGTCAGGCCGAAGCTCTTGCAGTGGGAGCTCTGAGTCCAAACCACTGCACTAACAGAGAACCTCAGAACCCAGGGAATATTCATCGGAGTGAGGTCTCCCAGAGGTCCTCATCTCAGCACCAAGACCCAGCTCTACCCAACAGCCTACAAACTCCAGTGTTGGAAGCCTCAGGCCAAACAACCAGTAAGACAGGAACACAACCCCACTCATAAAAAAAAAGAAAAAAAAAAAGAGACAGCAAAAAAATATGTCACGGATGAAGGAGAAATGTAAAAACCTAAAAGACCAAATAAATGAAGAGGAACTAGGCAACCTATCTGAACAAGAATTCAGAGTAATGATAGTAAAGATGATCCAGAATCTCAGAAATAGAATAGAGGCACGGATTGAAAAAATACAAGAAATGTTTAACAAAGATCTAGAAGAACTAAAGAATGAACAAACAGAGATGAACAACACAATAACTGAAATGAAAAATACACTAGAAGGAATCAATAACAGAATAACTGAGGCAGAAGAACGAATAATTGAGCTGGAAGACAAAATGGTGGAAATAACTGCTGAGGAGCAGAATAAAGAAAAAAGAATGAAAAGAATTGAAGACAATCTCAGAGACCTCTGGGACAACACTAAACACACCAACAGCAAATTATAGAGGTCCCAGAAGAAGAAGAGAAAAAGAAAGGGTCTGAGAAAATATTGGAAGAGATTATAGTGGAAAAATTCCTGAACATGGGAAAGGGAAGAGTCACCCAAGTCTAGGAAGCACAGAGAGTCCCAAACAGGATAAACCATAGGAGAAACACACCGAGACACATGTTAATCAAACTAACAAAAATTAAATTCAAAGAAAAAATATTAAAAGCAGCAAGGGAGGGGCTTCCCTGGTGGCACAGTGGTAAAGAATCGGCCTGCCAATGCAGGGGACACAGGTTCAAGCCCTGGTCTGGGAAGATCCCACATGCCATGGAGCAACTAGGCCCGTGTGCCACAACTACTGAGCCAGTGCTCTAGATCCCATGAGCCCCAGCTACTGAGCCCATGTGCCACAGCTACTAAATCCCATGCACCTAGAGCCCGTGCTCCACAACAAGAGAAGCCACCACAATGAGAAGCCTGTGCACTGCAACAAAGAGTAGCCCCCACTCACCACAACCAGAGAAAAGCCCACGTGCAGTAACAAAGACCCAACACAGCCAAAAAAATAGCAGCAAGGGAAAAACAAAAAATAACAGACAAGGGAATCCCCAGAAGGTTAACAGCTGATTTTTCAGCAGAAACTCTGCAGGCAAGACGGGAGTGGCAGGATATACTAAAAGAGATGAAAGAGAAAAACCTACTGCCAAAATTACTCTACCCAGCAAGGATCTTATTCAGATTCGAAGGAGAAATCAAAAGCTTTACAGACAAGCAAAAGCTAAGAGAATTCAGCACCACTGAACCAGCTTTATTACAAAGGCTAAAAAAAACTTCTCTAGGCAGGAAACACAAGGGAAGAAAAAGACTCACAAAAACAAACCCAAAACAATTAAGAAAATATTAATAGGAACATACATATCGATAATAACCTTGAATGTAAATGGATTAAATGCCCCAACCAAGAGACACAGACTGGCTGAATGGATACAAAAACAAGACCCATATATGTGCTGTCTACAAGAGACACACTTCAGACCTAGGGACACATGCAGACTGAAAGTGAGGGGATGGAAAAAGATATTCCATGCAAATGGAAATCAAAAGAAAGCTGGAGTAGCAATTCTCATATCACACAAAATAGACTTTAAAATAAAGACTACTACAAGAAATAAAGAAGGACACTACATAAGGATCAAGGGATCAATCCAAGAAGAGACATAATAATTTGTAAATATTTATGCACCCAACATAGGAGCACCTCAATACACAAGGCAAATGCTAACAACCATAAAAGGGGAAATCAACAGTAACACAATCATAATAGGGGACTTTAACATCCCACTTTCACCGATGGACAGATCATCCAAAATGAAAATAAATAAGGAAACACAAGCTTTAAATGACACATTAAACAAGATGGACTTAATTGATATTTATAGGACATTCCATCCAAAAACAACAGAATACACTTTCTTCTCAAGTGCTCATGGAACATTCTCCAGGATAGACCATATCTTGGTCACAAATCAAGCCTTGATAACTTTAAGAAAATTGAAATCATATCAGTTATCTTTTCTGACCGCAACGCTATGAGACTAGATATCAATTACAGGAAAAAAACTGTAAAAACCACAAATACATGGAAGCTAAACAGTGCACTACTAAATAACCAAGAGATCACTGAAGAAATCAAAGAAGAAATTAAAAAAATACATAGAAACAAATGACAGCAAAAACACAAGGACCCAAAATCTATGGAACGCAGCAAAAGCAGTTCTAAGAGGGAAGTTTATAGCAATTCAATCTCACCTCAAGAAACAGGAAAATCTCAAATAAACAATCTAATCCTACACCTAAAGCAACCAGAGAAAGAAGAACAAAGAAAACCCAAAGTCAGTAGAAGGAAAGAAATCATAAAGATCAGAGCAGAAATAAATGAAATAGAAACAAAGAAAACAATAGCAAAAATCAATAAAACTAAAAGCTAGTTCTTTGAGAAGATAAACAAAATTGATAAACCCTTAGCCAGATTCATCAAGAAAAAAAGGGAGAGGACGCAAATCAATAAAATTGGAAATGAAAAAGTAGAAATCACAACTGACACCACAGAAATACAAAGGATTATAGGAGACTACTACAAACAACTATATGCCAATAAAATGGACAACCACGAAGAAATGGACAAATTCTTGGAAACGTACAATTTTCCAAGACTGAACCAAGAAGAACTAGAATATAAACAGACCTACCACAGGAAATGAAATTGAAACTGTAATTAAAAATCTTCCACCAAACAAAAGTCCAGGACCAGATGGCTTCACAGGTGAATTCTATCAAACATTTAGAGAAGAGCTAACACCAATCCTTCTGAAACTCTTCCAAAAAAATTGCAGAGGGAGGAACACTCCCAAATTCATTCTATGAAGCCACCATCACCCTGATACCAAAACCAGAAAAAGATATCACAAAAAAGGAAAATTATAGAGCAATATCACTGATGTACATAGATGCAAAAATCCTCAACAAAATACTAGCAAACAGAATCCAACAACATATTAAAAGGATCATACACCATGATCAAGTGGAATTTATCCCAAGGATGCAAGGATTCTTCAATATACACAAATCAATCAATATGATACATCACATTAACAAATTAAGGAATAAAAACCATATGATCATCTCAATAGATGCAGAAAAAGCTTTTGACAAAATTCAACACCCAGGGGCTTCCCTGGTGGTGCAGTGGTTGAGAATCTGCCTGCCAATGCAGGGGACACGGGTTTGAGCCCTGGTATGGGAAGATCCCACATGCCGCAGAGCAACTAGGCCCGTGAGCCACAATTGCTGAGCCTGCGCGTCTGGAACCCATGCTCCGCAACAAGAGAAGCCGCAATAGTGAGAGGCCCGCACACCGCAATGAAGAGTGGCCCCCGCTTGCCGCAACTGGAGAAGGCCCTCGCACAGAAACAAAAGACCAAACACAGCCATAGATAAATAAATAAATAAATAAAATTAAAAAAAAAAATTCAACACCCATTTATGATAAAAACCCTCCAGAAAGTAGGCATAGAGGGAACTTACCTCAACATAATAAAGGCCATATATGACAAACCCATGGCCAACATAGTCCTCAATGGTGAAAAACTGAAAGCATTTCCACTAAGATCAGGAACAAGACAAGGATGTCCACTCTCGCCACTCTTATTCAACATAGTGTTGGAACTCCTAGCCACAGCAATCAGAGAAGAAAAAGAAATAAAGGAATCCAAATCTGAAAAGAAGAAGTAAAACAGTCACTGTTTGCAGATGGCATGATACTATACATAGAAAATCCTAAAGATGCCATGAGAAAACTACTAGAACTAATCAATGAATTTGGTAAGGTTGCAGGATACAAAATTAATGCACAGAAATCTCTGGCATTCCTATTCACTAACAACAAAAAATCTGAAAGACAAATTAAGGAAACAATCCCATTTACCATCACAACAAAAAGAATAAAATACCTAGGAAAAAACCTACCCAAGGAGGTGAAAGACTTGTACTCAGAAAACTATAAAACACTGATGAAAGAAATCAAAGATGACATAAACAGATGGAGAAATATACCATGTTCTTGGATTGGAAGAATCAATATTGTGAAAAAGACTATACTACCCAAAGCAATCTACAGAATCAATGCAATCCCTATCAAACTACCAATGGCAGTCTTCACAGAATTAGAACAAAAAATTTTACAGTTCATATGGAAACACAAAAGACCCTGAATAGCCAAAGCAATCTTGAGAAAGAAAAGCGGAGCAGGAGGAATCAGGCTCCCTGACTTCAGACTATACTACAAAGCTACAGTAATCAAGACAGTATGGTACTGGCACAAAAACAGAAATATAGATCAATGGAACAGGACAGAAAGCCCAGAGGTAAACCCACGCACCTATGGTCAACTTATCTATGACAAAGGAGGCAGGGATATACAATGGAGAAAAGACAGTCTCTTCAATAAGCGGTGCTGGGAAAATTGGACAGCTACATGTAAAAGAAAGAAATTAGAACGCTCCCTAACACCATACACAAAAATAAACTCAAAATGGATTAAAGACCTAAATGTAAGGCCAGGCACTATAAAACTCTTAGAGGAAAACATAGGCAGAACACTCTTTGACATAAACCACAGCAAGATCTTTTTTGACCCACCTCCTAGAGTAATGGAAATAAAAACAAAAATAAACAAATGGGACCTAATGAAACTTAAAAGCTTTTACACAGCAAAGGAAACCATAAACAAGACAAAAAGACAACCCTCAGAATGGGAGAACATATTTGCAAATGAAACCACAGACAAAGGATTAATCTCCAAAATATGCAAACAGCTCATGGAGTTCAATATCAAAAAAACAAACAATTCAATTAAAAAATGCGTGGAAGACTTAAATAGACATTTCACCAAAGGAGACATACAGATGGCCAAGAGGCACATGAAAAGATGCTCAACATCACTAATTATTAGAGAAATGCAAATCAAAACTACAATGAGGTATCACCTCACACTGGTCAGAATGGCCATTATCAAAAAATCTAGAGACAATAAATGCTGGAAAGGGTGTGGAGAAAAGGGAACCCTCCTGCACTGTTGGTGGGAATGTAAATTGATACAGCCACTATGGAAAATAATATAGAAGTTCCTTAAAAAACTAAAAATAGAACTACCATATAACCCAGCAATCCCACTACTGGGCATATACCCTGAGAAAACTATAATTCAAAAAGAGACATGTACCCCAGTGTTCACTGCAGCACTATTTACAATAGCCAGGACATGGAAGCAACCTAAGTGTTCTTCGACAGATGATTGGATAAAGAAGATGTGGTACATATATACAATGGAATATTACTCAGCCATAAAAAGAAATGAAATTGAGTTATTTGTAGTGAGGTGGGTGGACCTAGAGTCTCTCATACAGAGTGAAGTGAGTCAGAAAGAGAAAAACAAATACTGTATGCTAACATATATATATGGAATCTAAAAAAAAAAAAAAATGGTACTGATGAACCTAGTGGCAGGGCAGGAATAAAGACATAGACATAGAGAATGGACTTGAGGACACGGGGTGGGGGGGGTGGGTAGGGGGAAGCTGGGGCAAAGTGAGAGTAGAATCGACATATATACACTACCAAATGTAAAATAGATAGCTAGTGGGAAGCAGCAGCGTAGCACAGGGAGATCAGCTCAGTGCTTTGCAATGACCTAGAAAGGTGGCATAGGGAGGGTGGGCGGGAGGCTCAAGAGGGAGGCGATATGGGGTTATATGTATGCATATGGCTGATTCACTTTGTTGTACAAAAGAAACTAACACAGTGTTGTGAAGCTTTTATACTCCAATAAATATCTATTAAAAAAAAAATGTCACAGCACTTATCATAGCAAGAAATGTCAATGGTTTGGGGTTACACTTTATGATGCTACATCAGACTGGTTCCTTTTAAAGTCAGATTATCTCTTTTCATTGTATTCAGAAATATGTGGACAGATCAAGGTAGTTATTTTTCTGTTTGCACTTCTATGCCAGTACTCTCAAAGATTTTTTGATTGCACACCTACTTCTAAAATAACTTTGATCTCTCCCCTCCAATTTATGTGTATTAATTATAAATTACATGCACTTATACTACTGTACTAATATAATACATGTATGATAAAAATTACACACTCTCAATAAAAATCTTAAGAGGACGAAATTGAAAAGTAAATGTAAATAGAAGTTCTAATACTGTCTTCCCTTACTTGAGTGAATCATCTTGTGAAACCCTTGGGGTACATGTCTCCAATGTGGATATCGTTATTCTCTACATGGGAACCACACCACAATTCCTTTGTGTCATGCTATCCTGGTTAGCCTGGACCTCTCTGAGGTCCTCACTTTAGTATTATGGCAACAGCATTGAATTATGGAGAATATTACTTGATAAGGTAGTAGGAGAAAGAATCGATCTGTAGCAAATAACCCAAAGCAGTGGAATGCTAAACTGTGTGTCAAGGGGATTAGAGGTTGAAGGCAATCTCCAGGTGTTGGACTTATTGGACTAGGGTAGCCAGGAAGGGTCCACGAAAGAGGGAGAATATGGCTAGCTTATAAGATGGATGGAACTGGGTTGGAAGATGGAAGCATAAAGTGAGCAAAGCCCTGGAGGAAGGATTAAATGTGATCAAAATTGGGGAGAATGTGAGACCAGCCCAGTTGAAAGACACAACCCAGGCCAACCTTGAAGCTCTTGACCCTTTCTCCCATTAGGCCACTAAAGTGATTCAATCTGGTTCCTTTCCTAACTCTCAGGAGCTCCAGAGGCTGAAAGCTGTCCTCTCAAGCCTCATCTGTCAAGGTAACTAAGGACTGTCCATAGTTCTCAGCGGTCAGCTCCTCGCAAACTCCTTTCCGAGCTTTGTAGCCTCTGGCTGGCTTTCAGGCTCTCCCCTGAGAAGTCATCAAGCCCAGGCTTCCTCTAGGTAGAACTAAGCTGTAGGTGATGGAAAGGGAGTTTTTGACAGGATTAGGACTTCCCTGCATGGTAAGCAATTTGTGTTTTCAAGTTAAAAGTCCTGACAGTAAGCTATGTAGTGTCTTGTGCTGTGTGCAGTTTTCATTTAAAACGAGTGTGGGGCTAAGGTTGAAGTAAGATTTCACTGATACATCAACTCTCTCAGTCAAGTTCACTTGGGATCATGTCTTGAGATTGCTCCCTCTCCCGTGAGTGGGTCTGAAGGAAGATCACTGAGAAGAGAGCGACGATGGTGGGTGGTGTGGCAGGAAGTATGAGTTAATGGAGTTAAAAATTAATCGGTGTGTGTGTGGTAACAGGAAAAATGAAAGGAACAGATGTTGAGGAGAGGCCAGTTGCCAGCACACAGGGATGGATGGTCTGTCTCTCTGCCAGGGCTCAATCCGAGCTCCAGGGAGAAATGGTTTCGCTGCCTCAAGGTCTTAATGGAACATTAGTCAGGGCTGTGGGGACTAAGTCTTTGCCAAGGAGACGTCATCTCAGACCAGAATTCAGAGAGGCAGGGGAAGTGGGGAACTCTGCCCCTTATATGCTGTTTCAGACAGACAACTTTCAGGCTTGTGTGCTCTTGTAGCACCTTCACAAAAGCAAAACTCAAGGAGCCTGTGGTTTTCTCTCGACGCTCATTCTGAGTGATCGCTGACACATTATAAGCCACTGAATCTCCAGATTCAATCCAGCCGCAAAACAGGACTCAGGCTGCGCCGGTTATCCTTTACAGAATTACAGCCTGTTAGGACACTGGGGCTTCTGCAGAGATAGGCTTCCATGCATAATTCTGTTCATTCATTAAGTCACAACCAAGATACAGTGAGTGCTCCTGCTGTACTTTTTGGCTATGTACCAGAAATATATCAGTGAACAGAACAAACATTTCTGCCCTCATGGGGCTTACATTCCAGTGGGGGAAGATAATCAATAAACAATATTCATAACAAATAAACTATATATTATGATGGAAGGGATGTGTGCTATGGATGGAAAGAAAAAGTAAAACAGAGTAAAGGGGATAGGGAGTGCCAGGGCTGGAAGTGAATGACAATGTTAAATTGAGTAGTCAGGGCAAGCTTCTTCATTAAAGGGGGTATGTGGATATTAGGGGGAAGAGTATTTAAGGCAGTGGCAACAGCCAGTGTAAAAGCCCAACGTTGGGAGGTACATGAGCAGAATAAGCAAAGGAGAGAATAGTAGCAAATTAGGTCAGAGAAGAATGGGGCCAGAGCACCAAGGACCTTGTAGACCATTGTAAGGGCTTTGGCTTTGAGTCCAAGTGAAATGGGAGCCATTGCAGTGTTTGGAGCAGAGGAGGGACATGATCTGACATGGTTTGAAAAGATGTCTCTGATTGCAGTGTTAAGATAAGGGGCAGTTACAGACACAGGCAGATGCTTTAGGAGGTCACTGCAGTGATGCAAGGAAGAGATGATGATGGCTTGGAGCAAGGTAGGAAGGTAGGAAGAAGCAATTGGATTCTAGACATGTTCTTTTGAGACTGTCCTCCTCTTATGTTTGAACGTCCTAAAGTATAAGCTACCGCATGGCCTTCACCATGTGCGAGTGACTCACTCTATCTTGAATTTCCCAAACATACTTTTTCATATAACACTCATTATGATTAATCTTGGAAAATGTTGTTTTAATGTCTAAGCCTCGGGGTGAAGATGGGTAACTGGCATCCACAGGTTATATCTGGTATAAAGCTTTTTGTTTCTGTAAAAACTGAACTAGCATTCTAAGAACAAGAGATTCACATAAAAATCTGAATTCCTAGTTAGCTTCATTTAAAAAATCAGGAAGTTGGCAATACATTTTCTTACGGCAACCATCAGCTGGAATTGAGTAACTAGTCCCATTGTGTCCTTCAATTCCCCCCAGTCCCTACTTGGCCTCTTTCACATGTTGACATTACTTGCTTAGACCATGTAAGCATCGGGGTTTATGAAATGGCCCTAGTCCAGGGGGAGTTCTGAGGAGGAGGAGGAGGAACAGGGCTATGGGTCAAGACCACAGAAACTACTAGGCCATTAGTCTCTGACTGTGGGACACTCAAGCAGACGAAGAAGTTTAAAGCTCTTTTGTCTAAACAAATACCCTCTTCAGATTTTCTCTATGGGCACGTTTGTCTCTCTTCCTCAGTGGCTCTGTGCCCTCTCACACAGTGGTGTGATGAATGAAACCAGGTCTCTTCCAGCTTGTGGGAAGACTGCTTCTCTCCTGTAGAGAGCCCAGTGGGTCCAAGGAGGGCTTCAGGCACTAGGACCCATGGAGTGGGTGGCAGAGGCCACATGCTCTAGTCTTTAGGGGGAAGGCTGCTCTCTCTTGCTTTCGTATCTACCATTTTCTGCCTTTTCTTGCCTTCTGACTAGTAAGAATTGGAGGGCCAACACTAGTAAGAAGTTCTAAGTGACAGACTTGAGCCACCGGTCTTGGGCAACCCCCCCACCCAGCTCTCCAGGGCCAGGGGCTCCATGGAGGCCTCAGGACCAATTTTCTCTAGTCATGAAACATGTGCATCTGCTTAGTTTCCCTTGTAAACCTAGAGTGTCTGTAAACAAGTGTTCAAAGACATGGTGACTTGAGGCTCTGGCCACCTCTCTTTACATAAGAGGTATGTGGCCCTCAACTGAGAGTGCTTAGTCAATGAGAAATATTTCAAAAGGCCTTATTTCTGAATTTATTAGGAAAATGCAAGGAAAGACTCATTCTTTCCCCTCTCCTCTTGCTATGGATCCTGAGGATGGAACAAAAAGGTCTACCTTACCCATTTTACAAAACAACCTCAAGCACACTCTCTCTTCCATGACCCTTACAAAAATCATCCACACACTTGATGAGGCTTGAAATTCCAACAGTCTTTCATTCCACAGCTAAAAATAAGACTCAAAATGCAAACTGCAGAAACACCATCCTCTAGTACTGCTGCTCCTATTAAGGTCTCAGGGAAGCATGGAGAAGGCAGAGGTGATAAGAGAAAGAATCCAGGTGTGTTTACCCTTCATCACATAATGAGAATCAAGCAATTTCTTGGTCTAAGCTGGACTCAGAGGAGGACATATTCACAAAAGTTTTATAGCATCTCCTCATCTTTTCCTAATTCCCATCCTCCCATCACCATGGCAACCCCCATGTTACAAAGGCAGGTGAAGAGGTTTGCGAATCTTAGCTCCTTGACCTTCAGGCCTCTTTAAGTTTTATTCTGTGCTTTTGAAGAGCATAAGTTACCTAACTTGTACATTGCAGGGAAGAGGATTTCTATGGAGGATGCAAGAAATAGAACTTCTAAATGTTTAGCTGGGAATAGCAGGAGAGCCTTCACACTAATGACTGGTCACTCAAGGCTATTCCACCAAGAGAAGAAGATGTCAGGCCCCTAACTGAGAATGGCTGTGGGGAGAGAACTAAAATGCTTATGACTCATCTAAGTTCACTCCAGTCTTGTTCAAATGCTAGACCTTCTTATCATTAAAGTTTACCTTTGCGGGCTAAACTTATTATTACATATAAGTAGAAACATGTGAGAAAAGTGATGTACACACGCACACATATACACTCTAATTCTCACTAAGGTAGAAATGACTGACTCGAGATCATTCCAGAAGAACCCAGTTTTAAACAGAGGAAAGAGAACACCAAATCTAAGAGCAGAGGTGAACACAATGGAGCAAAGAAAATCAACTAACTAGAAAAGTTAGTAGGCGATAGGCACGGAAGAATGCTGGAGTATAGCATTTAAACAGTTTGCTTTTAGATGGATGAATTACACCTGAGTCTAGAGTGCAATGGGAATGTCAAGCTGTAGGGATGGTCTTTGCTCTCACAAAGGAGTTTACATAGTGAGTTTGATAGGGTTTTAAATTCTAATGCATGTCTTGATTCTGGGTGAAATTTCAGAATTTCACCTTTCTGGTTCAAATGGGTCTCAGCATTAAATCATTCCTGGTATGAGGCAAGTCCATTCAATGTGGTTCCCAGATGCCCCTTAACAAGCTCTAATTTGAGCCAGGTGCTCAGGCATGGTCCCCTCCCTGTACTCAACTAAGTCTGAGCTGTTGCCTGAATGGCATGTCCATTTTTCTAAGCCCGAAGAAGCATACGGTCAATGCACTATTGCTAACGGTAATTAGTGGCCCTGCTGAGGTCTGGGGCTTTCTCCCGGCTCCTGCACAGAGCCACATTTGTTGCTGCCCACAGCCAAAGAACTGGTTCTTTTTTTTTTCAATCGTTTGAAATCTGAAGAGGGATTTAGACCCTCAGGATGTGAATGACAAAATGCACGTCGTACCCTTGTAAGTGGTTGGAACCCCTGAGATTCTAGTGTTCTCATCACTGACACAAGGACACAACATGCCAAACGAGGAGAAAGATTCTGCTTCAGCAGAGAGCGATTCCCGTGGACATCCTGCTGTTCTCAAATAATAGTGCCGAAACGGAGAAACAGGAAAACAAGATCCGCCATTCCGGAAATCAAAAAGAGATGGAGTGAAGGGTGGGGAGGGATGAGACAGCAAACATATGGAAGAGTTTTCAGTTATGGAGGAAGGAAGCCAAACACGGGGGCCATTATTTCAATTTTCTTCAGTTTTCAGCCTTAAGAGATGCCCAGGAAATACTTTATGCTAATTCTCTTTTCTTAAAAAGCTGAAAAATCTTTCAAAACTAGAGAGAAGTAATTGTGGCTTACAGCTGGTTTGGTGTTTTTTTCCCTGTCTTTCAAAATAATCTGCATTTGTTTTCTACCCGGGGGTTAACTAGTTCAAATTCGATTCATGAGTGACAATTTCACTAAAATAATCTGAAAATATTTGCTATGCGGAAATTCTCATGACGCTAAAGACTGCATGGGAGCATTTTATACAACACTGGATTCATTCACTTTAGAAATCCTGAACACATAGGGGATACCTTCTATTAAGAAGAGCACTCTGGACTTTTATAAATTTCCACAGTGCTTCTTGGCCTATTTTCACCTTTTTGTCAGTAGCATTCTCTGTAGAGAAGCAATTTAGCGGAAAACAATAAACAGATCAGAATTTAAAGCAACTCTTTTATTTTTATAAGCCTTACAAGGTTTCTATTTCAATCAACATAGCCTAAAATTTTCATGGGGATAAGCATCCTTTTGTAATATTTTTCTAACAAAAATTTTCATACTTCTTTTAAAAACTTACATTAATTAATATTCATAGCCATCAAGGTGAAAATTGTACTAGTTCTATTACGAAGTCATTTTAATCACTTAATAAACATAAGGTGTTGATTGTTTCCTTGGATAGCAAGACAAGCCAATCAAAATAACAGAGAGTAGAAAATAATCTCAGGCAAACAGACCCCGTCATCTCTTCATACACAAGTGTAAGTTTGTGAGTGTATGTTTGTGCATGCAAGGTACATTTTAAAGTAAGTTTTAATTCTCCCAAAATGTCACTTTTGAAACAAAGCAAGATTAAAGGTGAAAATTTGAGAAATTAAATCTTAGCAATAGTTCTATCTTTAAGTTTAGTAATAGTACCACCTTTTAAAACACAGTGTTGCTTGGAAAAGAATTCCCCTAACCTCGTCTTCATCTTAAAATTTATGTATTTAAATTAAACATGCCTATTCCTTGGTACATATACCAGGATCACAAAAGCCATCGTATCGTTTGCCACAATCGAGAAATAAATATATCATTATCACAAGTAATAAGGAAAATTGAGATGCTTACAGTCTCTTGGCAATGAAATCTCTTGTACGTGCCAGTTCCTTGTGGTATCAGAGTAAATCCTTTTAGAGACTCTGTGGAGAACCACACCAATCCCCATAACCAG
Source organism: Balaenoptera physalus (assembly GCF_965194825.1). Taxonomy (NCBI): domain Eukaryota; kingdom Metazoa; phylum Chordata; class Mammalia; order Artiodactyla; family Balaenopteridae; genus Balaenoptera; species Balaenoptera physalus. The sequence goes on along the minus strand of NC_138890.1, from coordinate 89,824,770 downwards.
TGTCAAGGGAGCAGGTAGTGGAGCCATGGGGGCACAGGTGCGGTTGGGAAAGGACGTCTGTTGCAGGAAACTAATCAGAAGTTCTGGCTCCTCTTACAAAAGTGGACAACCCGACAACATAGAGCATGCGCTCCTACCAGGAAATGCTGGGCTGGAGCCCTGCCCCCTTTAGACTTTTAGACAGTGCGCGCATTCTGTCTGCAGCGTTTCTCACACCTTGCCTGTTGCAGTCACTTGTGTTACCTTCCTCACACCTGTAGGCACTTGAGTTGACGCTGACTTTATGGAACACGTGACCCAATACCCTTCACCTGGCAAAACTCTACCCGGCCTTAGGCGCCCTCATCTAGGAGCCTTCCCTGCTCCTCTGAAGACGAGCCTGGTGTCCTTATGCCCACAGGGCCCTGTACCCTTCTCTGCCATTGTGCTTTTCATGTCACCTGACGAGGACAGCTTAGTGTGTTTGCCACCCCAAGGTTTGCATATAGCCCCTACTCTCCGCCAGGTCCTGGAAGGATGCTGGAATAAGCATAACATATTCTCCAAAGACATGAAAAGATAGAAGATGGAATAGGATAAGGGCTATATTCATTGTTCACTTAAGGAGATCAAGAAGGGCTTCTTGGAGTAATTGACATTGAAAGTGCTTTGTGGAGGTTTTCACAGGAAAAATGAGGCAAGGGATGTGTTCCAAAAGGAGGAGACAGAAATTGGAGGAGCGTTTAAGGATCAGTGAATTTACAGGGTGTGTCTGAGGCACAGGGAAGACCGGCAAGCAGGGTGGAGGAGTGGGCACTCGTATAAATAAATGGGAGCTCTTTGGGTTGCAGAGTGACATAATCAGTGCTGGACTGCGGTGACAAAGCAGGAGGAACCGGAGAGAAGAGACATAATGTGAAAAGGAGCAAGCATTTGTTGAGTGTGCCAGACCTGAGCTACATGCTTTTTATCTATGGTTTCTCTTATCCTCACAGCCCTGTGAAGAGGTTGCTAGGATTTTTGTTGTAATTTCAGAGGGGAAAGCTCAGACACAGCTGGTTAAGTAAATTGCCAAGCTCTCAACTTCTGTACCCTTAACATCTTGCCCAGTGTTTGCTGTATGAGTACAGAAAAAAAGAAACGAATGGGGACTTACCTGGTGGCGCAGTGGTTGAGAATCCACCTGCCAATGCAGGGGACGCGGGTTCGAGCCCTGGTCTGGGAAAATCCCACATGCTGCGGAGCAACTAAGCCCGTGCGCCACAGCTACTGAGCCTGTGCTCTAGAGCCCGTTGAGCCACAACTACTGAGCCCTCGTGCTGCAACTACTGAAGCCCGCGCGCCTAGAGCCCATGCTCCACAACAGGAGAAGCCACCACAATAAGAGGCCCGCGCACCGCAGCGAAGAGCAGCCCCCCACTCGCCCCAACTAGAGAAAGCCTGCGTGCAGCAACGAAGACCCAACACAGCCAAAAATAAAATTAAATAAATACATTTAGAAAAAAGAAACGAATGAACAAACAAATGGATGGAGCTGGCACTGAGTCAGTTCTGCCTCATGCTAAGCCCATTTCCTGCCTTCCAGTGGCTGGAAGATATTCAGTAGGCAAGAACAGGCTCAGTAAAGGTCAGACCTTGGGTTGTGGTGCTGAGGGTGGATGGAGGAGCCAGCAGGAGAGGGGGCGGTGCGCTACAGACACAGCGTGGAGACGTCATTTCTAGGGAGGCCAAGCACCTGATTTTCCTGGGAAAACTGGGACAATACCAGGCAAACCAGGACTGTTAGTTCTCCTAACTGGGAGCCCAGAGGTAAGAGTCCTATATTCCAAGGCAGAGGTTCCAGGACACCCATTGGAAAAGAAGTAATGCTATAAGTGGACAGTGGTGGTTCTAAAACCACCAGCAGGCATCAGCGTCCCCTGGAGGGCTTGCTGAAACACAGAGTGCTAGATCCCACCCCCAGCGTTTCTGACTCAGTGGTGTGGGGTGGAACCTGAGGATTTGCATTTCTAACAGGTGCTGCTGCTGCTGGTCTGGAATCACACTTGGAGAGATGCTGCTTTCCGGTTTGCAAAGCTCTTCTGCAGCCTCAGCTCATTTGCTCCTCATGATGACCTTGCGGGGTGGGCTGGGACCACTGGGAAGGTCTGAGGATGACTGCTGGCCCATGGAGCTGTACGGTCTCAGACCAGGGAAAATTAGAAACAAATGTCAGACTAGACACTGCCTTGGAGTCGAGTCCCTGGGGGTTTCTGTGTACTTTCTTGTCAAAACCAACCCTGTTGCTCTTATACCATATACATCCTTGCACCCCCAGAGAGCTTTTATGCACAGTGAATGCTATCCTGAAGTCCTGGAATTCATGAAGTCGGTCTCATAACTAGACAGAATCATGAATGTCTTGCCTTTTCCTGCCATATGCTGTGCATTTCTTACCCTGTGATCCCGAGCAAATGGTTTCTTTTTAAAAAAATTTTATTTTATTGAAGTATAGTTGATTTACAATGTTGTGTTAATTTCTGTTGTACAGCAAAGTAATTCAGTTATATATATATTCAGTTTTATATATATATGTGTGTATTCTTTTTCATATTCATTTCCATTGTGGTTTATTACAGGATATTGAATATAGTTCCTGCTTCCCAAAAGTGCTCTTCCAGAAGCTGCCCTCTTCTGGTGTTTACAGAGATGCCTGGCTATAGGAAAGGAGCTATTCATTTGTAATTAACAGTTTTCCAAAAGCACCCCTAAATCTTTATCTGACAGTCTCTGGATTAAGCCAAAAGTTGCTTGCATTAGTTTTTATGCTTAACTATTGAAGATGGTATATGGGCTACCAACTTTTACAGAAGAGATCAGAGGAAAAAAGCTTATTTTTATGTATTCCTTACAATTTACAAAGTCCTTCATAGGTCCTGTCGTGCTCAATCCATGTAAAATCCCTCTGGGTATATTCCACGTTTTCATAGATGAAGAGGATAAAGTGATGTATCCTAGGGTTGACAGCTAAGAAGAAATACAGTTAGGACACATTCTCCCTTCTACCCATTGTCTATCTCTACCATTCATAAAGGCAGAGAGTCAAACCAGCTGCATTCTTTCATAGGTACATCGTGGACATGCATCATTCTTTCATATGAATGTCAAGTCTGTGAACTACCCAGATCCTAGCCAGACCTTCAAGCCCATATCCCCATAGCGAGCGCCCCCTTCTTTCCTATAGTTCTTCATCCACTTTGTATCACAAATTTCATATGCACATGTTTGTTTTCTCCAATTAGATGGTAAGTCCTAGCAGACAGAGTCTTGCATTCCTTCCATTCTTCCTAAGACCCTAGAACAATGCTATATACATAGCAGGAGCTCAGTGAGCATGTGCTGAACGCTCAGTGACTATTAAATAAGAACCTGGCCTTCGTGCAGCTCTATAAATACCAGACAGAGTGAGATGTGTTTTAGTTTCCTATTGCTGCTATAACATATGACCACAAGTCTAGTGGCTGAAAACAACACAGATTTATTATCTTACAGTTATGGAGGCCCGAAGTTTGGAATGGGTTTCATGGGGCTGAAGCCAAGGTGTTGGCAGGACTGCATGCCTTCTGGAAGCTCTAGGGAAGAATCCCTTTCCTGGCTTTTTCCAGCTTCTCTGAGACTGCCTGCATTCCTTGCCACACCATGACCTCTCTCTTCCATTTTCAAAGCCAGCAGAGGGGGTTGAGTCCTCACACTGTGTCACTCTGACCTTCTCTTCTACCTCCCTCTTCCACTTTTGCTGACCCTCGTTGATTAGCAATCTTAATTTCATCTGCAACCTTAATTTCCCTTTGCAGTGTAACATAATATTCACAGGTTTCAGGGATTAGGCTGTAGACCTCTTGGGAGGAGGAGAGCCTTATTCTGCCCACCACACTGAGGGAGGAAGAGAGTAAAAGGTGTCCAGAAATTGGTAAAATCCAAATAAACATAACTCACTAAAAGTGCCTGCTACCACTGCCTACTGTTTGAGCACTTAGGAGGCGTCTCGCTCTTACATATATGAGCGCCTTGTGTATATTTTGTGCATCATTTAATCCCCACATCCATCTAGTGATACTGGTATTAGGCCCATTTTCAGACTAGGAAACAGAGGCAAAGAGAAATCATTCAAATTGCTTATTATCCGCACAAGAGCTCAGTAAGGGAGCCAAGATGGCGCTATGCTCTTCACACCACTGCACACCCAGCCTCCTGGGGTCCATCTCAGCTCTGCTCTGCAGGCCACACACGGCCTTGCATTTTCCTCAGCTCCCTTCCTGTAACTCCCAGCCCAGAACCTGCTTAACTACACAACAAGAGATAGGGTAAAACAAGACCTGGCAAAGCTCTCCAGCAGGTAACTCTTAGGGGATTTGTTTTTCCTCTTATTCTTGTTGTTCAAGGAGACATGATAATTAAAATGTCAGAGCTCTTCATGCTTCCCTGATCAAGATAACTACTTTACCACAGGTGATAGGAAGGCAAGGAGGAAAATGTCTGCTGTGGGGGAAGGTAGGTGATGATTCTGACAGGGGGCAAAGCTGGGGAAACCGATCCCACTGAGCTCAGGGGGGAGCTGATTGCAGCTTCGGCTGAACCAGGATAAGTGCTCACCCATGGGGTCTTCAGGGAGCTTCCCACCCCAGCCCTCCTCCCCAAATCCCCATCTCCACCGGCTCAAAGGGAGCCAGTTCCCAGCGGATCCATCCAACAGCTTGCTAATTCTATCCAATCTCTCCAATTCAGTTAATTCCCAGTTTCAGTAACAGAAGCAGCAGCTGTCAAGCTCGGCAGCTGTGTTCTTTGTCTCCCTAGCTCTACCTCTCCCCCTTCTCTCTCCAAGTTAACTGAGTGGATCACATACAACCTTCTAGGGGGAAAACAGAATAAAAGTCCTGGATAAGATGAGAGAAGAAAGGAGAAACAAACTTGTAGGTGCTTGAAATTGTCAGGTCAGCTGGAGACAATGGAGAGAATTCTTTCCCAGCCTGAAGTCTCAGCTTAACACTGAACAGTTTCCTCAATGCTCATGTGCTCTCTAGAACAGACAGGGAAGTAGCTTTTAAATTCTAATCTGTTGCAGGCCAGTGCATGGATCTACTGTGCATGACTAGGGAGCAAGCTCACACCACACGTGACTCACCCCCAAGGGCAACAGTACCCAGGCTGCCCTGCACCCTGTTCAAGACACCCCATGCGTGGATGTTGCAGTAATGACAAGCTGCCATAAAAAATTCCTATACACTTCAATTTCTGTATTTATCTCATTGACTAAGCTGCACTGTCCTAGAGGCCTCATGGAGAAAGTACGATCTGCACAAGGATTTAAGTTATGTTAGTTAGCCTTGTGAATTTCTGGAGAAATCATACTTCAGGCAGAGGGAACAGCCAGAACAAAGGTGGGAGACAGGATGGGTAGAGTTGAAGGAATGAGGGGAGAATTTAAAAATGATGAGATCCAGCAGGTAAGGGAGGGTAGTAGGTCATGTTGGGCACTGCAGGTTGTTGAAAGATTTTGAATTTTTTTTACTCTGAGTGAAATGGTGTGTGCTGTAGGATTTTGAGCAAAGACTTGGCATGATCGAGCTGCAGTGTTAGGGGGGCAAGCCTAGATGCAGGGAGAACAGTAGGTGCTACAATAATTCAGGCAAGAGATTGGAGGACTGACTACAGAGGATGACTGAAGATAGAGGATGGACAGGGTACAAGAGAAGAGGAGCCAGGGATGGTGTCATTGTTTTTGGCCTGAGCCACAGGAAGGGTGGAGCTGCCATCTCGGGGTTGGGGAGGGCATCACGCAAAGTAGATCTGGTGAAGGAGAATCCAGACTTTAATTTTCAGCACATTGAGATATTGAAATATCTAAAAGACCTCCAAACTGAGATGAGAGATGAGTTGGAGATACAAGTCTGGAGTGTGGGAGAGACGTCTGGGCTGGAAATAGAAATGACGGAGTTGTATTTCAAGCCATGGGGTTCAATGAGATTTCCAATGGAGTAAATTTAGAAAAGAAGGTACTCCAAAATTAAGAGATCAGGGAGAAGAGGAGGAATGGGTAAAGGAGGAGGAGGATGGAAACCAAGAGGGTATAGTGACATGAAAGCCAAGGGAAGAAAGCATTTGAAGCAGGGACTCAGGCAAATTGCCAAGCTTCATTTTCTACATCTGCTAAATGGGAATATTAACACCTCCTGTGAAGTTATTGTAAAGATTATAAATGAGTTAATCCTTTTAATAAATATGTACTAAGTGCAGTCACTGTACTAGGTACTTGGATTTGAGTAACATATGGGTTCCCTACCTCGAGTGGGAGGTTAGCCATTTGTAAAACACCCAGCCCAGTGCCTGACCCCAGAAGGTGCTCAAATAGGTAACATTACTGCTCGGGTAAGAATAGCAATTGCCTGTGTGTGGCCTATGTGGATTCACACTCTCCTCTGCTTCTTGAGACCAATTAAAATTACTTAGTGCTAATTAGTGAGTATGGGTAAAGCAGGGGATCTTTCAGTTCCCCACCACACCAACCATCTCAGTCTAATGCTCGGATACTCCACAGAACATATGGATTTCTTTCTCGGTTGGGGAATAAGAAGGGACCATTTCGGGAACTAGTAACTAGTCTTACCTGTGTACACAACTCAGCCCCAACTCCCCACCTCCCAAGCCTCGAAGGAGATGAAATAAGACAAAGGGCAGTTTCCAAAGGGGAAGAAGATCAAGGAAGGGGAGCCCGAAGCCTGTGGCCTGGAGAGGAGGCCCAGGGAGAGGCTGTAGAGCGTTCATTGCCTACACGTTCCCAGAAAGTGCACATGGGTTTATGTGTTGATATGTAAGATTCACTTTTTAATTTTCCCACAAGCCAATCAGCTGCCTCCTTCACCTGTTTGCTTTGATATTCCAGCAGCCTGCGGCCTCCCTTCTACAGGCCGGATCCGACACTAGGGCTCCACGGGCCAGGTAGCCAAGGTAGCCAGAAGCCCCTGGAGCCCAGGAGGCCTCCCTGAGGACAGTCCCCAAGGGCCACGGGCTCCAGGCAGTCAGCAGAGGGCGCTCTCCCAGCTGCCTGTTTTCTCCCCTGATGTGCCCTGCCTACCTGGCCTGCTGCGGAGGGAGGCTCCCGGGGCCTGATGTTTTCTTTATAACTATGGGTGACGTTGCACAGGCACTCCAGTTGCTTTCACAATGCCTTTGTTTTGATCTACAAAAGTCTGCTGAGTTTCTTTTGGGCCTTGTCATGTTAACAAAAACAAATGTAATAATATGCACTTGAAAAGGCTCGCAAGTCTTGATGTTCTAATAAGCTTTTGATGCTACAGGGACCTCTGCAGCTTTTAAAAGTTTAAAGTTAATAAAGAGAGTAAAAGAAAAAAATATGAATTGTTTTTAATTATTATTATACAAGATTAACCAAACCAGTTGTGTATAATTAGACAGTAGCTACCTTGCATAGTAGAGGCAGTAAATAGGTCCACAGGGGGGCTGCCAGAAGGCTGAGGTGTTTACAAGGCACTGGAGATGTTTTCACCAAGCACATAATCTCCATTGCAGTTACTATTGCTTTTATAATGGATGTGTTCATTACAACCAGAGACTAATAGACGTATCCATCTTCTTTCTAGCACAGATGACTCTGAAGTGGGGGATGGCAGTGGAGAGTGTATGATATAATCTGGTGGTAAAATTATTAAGAGGGCCCACTGGTATGCAGCTTTTTTTGTGGTTTTATTTTTGTTGCCATTGCCGAGAGGAATTTTAAGTTAAACAAACAATTGCCAAAGGAGTGATGATTAAGATATTGCTAAGAAAGTGTGGTTTAAAAACAAAAAACAAAAAAACCCTCCAGCATTGAAAGCAATGGGTCAGGGGTTCCAGGGCTTTGTTATGAACCAATCTATGACTTCGGGGAATCCATTCATTAACTTAACATTTATTGAGTGCTGCCATATGCCTGGCATTGTCTTAGGTGCTGGGGGGAAATAATGAGTAAGAAACACTGAACCTTTCTTCCCAGGTGTTCTCAAAGAAGGACATCCCTCAGAGTCACCTGGAAAGCTTCTCAAAACATATTCACTGAGAGACTGCAGCCCAGAGTCAACAGAGCTGGGTATGACCCTGGGCGTATGAATTTTGATAAAGTGTTTCAGTGCCTCTGAAGGTTGTTGACTGGAGTGGGAGAGATACATAATTAAACAACAAATATGATGAGTGCTTGACTGATCTGAACTTCCAGTCCTATATTTTTATAGTGGGGATAATAGTATCTGTCCTACATATCTATCTTGGGTCAGGTTCCCCAGGAAGCTGACTCTGAGAAGGAGTGTGTAGGGAATTTATTGGGGAGTGCTCTCATTTTGGGGAGTGAAATGGACCAGTCATTATCTCCACCACCCCGCAACCCCCCCACCCCCCGCACCGCCCCTACCCCCCCACCCCCCCCACTCCCCACCTCCCCGGTAGGGATGTGACTTGGGGCAGGGCAGCTCTCTCCAGCCCTAGGCTAGTTCCTGGTGTAAGTTAGCTGACAGTTATCAGCCACGACCTCTGCCTGCAGTCCCACTAGCTGAAGGAACGAGGCCCTCAGTCCTGAAGGGGGACGGGAGTGGCATGTCATAGCACCCTACAGTATAGCTATTTCCTACAGAAATAGATATTGAGATGGAGACTGGGAAGTAGTCTAGACTAAAAGTTACTCAAGACTAGAAGGTACCCATTTTCTGTCATTAACCCATCACCAAATTTGCTCTTGACAATGACTTTTGAATTTTTTTCATTTTTGATGTGAGAATGATCTGTGAAGTGTCACCCCATAATTACCAGTGTTGATTAGGCTGAGCTGGCTGGCTGGGTCAAACCTGCACGCCCAGATTGAGAAGGAAACGAAATGAAAAGACAACCCACAGAATGGGAGAAAATATTTGCAAACAATGAGACCGACAACGGATTAATCTCCAGAACTTAAAAAAAGAGCTCATGCAGCTTAGTATCAAAAAAGCAAACAACCCAATCAAAAAATGGGAAGAAGACCTAAATAGACATTTCTCCAAAGAAGACACACAGATGGCCATCAGGCACATGAAAAGATGCTCAACATCGCTAATTACTAGAGAAGTGCAAATCAAAACTACAATGAGATATCACCTCACACCAGTCAGAATGGCCATCATCAAAAAGTCTATGAAGAATAAATGCTGGAGAGGGTGTGGAGAAAAGGGAACCCTCCTATACTGTTGGTGGGAATGTAAATTGGTGCAGTCACAATGGAAAACAGTATGGAGGTTCCTTAAAAAACTAAAAATAGAACTAACATATGACCCAGCAATCCCACTCCTGGGCATATATCCAGAGAAAACCATAATTCGAAAAGATACATGCACCCCAGTGTTCACTGCAGCACTATTTACAATAGCCAGGACACGGAAGCAACCTAAATGGCCACTGACAGATGAATGGATAAAGAAGATGTGGTACATATGTACAATGGAATATTATTCAGCCATTAAAAAGAATGAAATAACGCCATTTGTAGCAACATGGATGGACCTAGAGATTATCATACTAAGTGAAGTAAGTCAGAGAATGACAAATATCATATGATATCACTCATATGCAGAATCTAAAAATATATATATATGTATATGTGTATGTATATATATATATATATATATATATATATATATATATATGTGTATATGTATATATAAATGAACTTATTTACAAAACAGGAACAGACTCACAGTGAGCTTACCAGGGGGGAAGGGTGGGGAAGAGGGATAGATTGGGAGTTTGGGATTGACATGTACACACTTATATTTAAAAGAGATAACCAACAAGGACCTACTGTGTCGCACAGGGAGCTCTGCTCAATATTTTATAATAACCTAAATGGGAAAAGAATTTGAAATAGAATAGATACATGTATATGTATAACTGAATCACTTTGCTGTGTACCTAAAACTAACACAACGTTGTTAATCAACTATACTCCAATATAAAATAAAATTTAAAAAAAGAGAGAGAGAAGGTACATTTCCAGGGATAAAATAACTGAGTGTTGATAAGAGACATAAATGAGCTGAGCTCTCTTGCTACACGCTTTAAACAAGCTTGCAGGTTCCACTCATAGTCATATTGCAACTACGTAAAAAGTGGTAGTTTTTTAATTCACATTTGTCAACTTTTTTTCTTTGATTCTCCTAGTCAAGGATGAGTTGCTGGAGTTGATTCACGCATTCAAGCAAAGAGTTGAAACCTGTGCTTCTCCATTCCAGCATCTAGAAATGAAGGGATTAATTCAAATGACCTTTAAGATTTCTCTGGCTCTAACCTTCTATGATGACCCAAGTATTTATCTTGGGCTGGGAAGACCAGATTTCCTCTCAGACAAGAGCAAGCAATGCAAGAAGACCTCCAAGCAGAGGCCTGTTTTGCTAGAATGAAAGTTTTATAAAAGGTCTCTAAATAACAATAAAGCTGGAAGATTTTTTTCCATGCAGCTTCTCCAGTACTGTCTCTTCCTTGTCTACACTGTGGAGCATGCAGGTCAGTAAGTGCGTATACACAGTAGCAGGAGGGGTACAAATAGGAAGATACTACAGATGGGAAGAAAAAAATTGATTTAAAATTGGGTAAAAAGTTGGAGTCTCCTCCATTGTCTTGGCTGGACACACGTTACACTTCATCCCCATCCTCAAATCATATTTACCCATGTTCTTGATGTAGTCAAGCAATCTGATGTCAATTTTTTTTTTAATTTTACATTTATTTAAAGAGCCATCTCTCATGAAAACTGCTCCATCTCTCAGCATGTTCAAGAATATTTTAAACAACAAGAAATGCTCCATGCGACTTCACTGGGGCCTAGAACTCCCTGCTCTGGGAATTGAAAACCATAAACCAGTTCGCTGGGGGATAGTAAACCAAAACACAAATAGAGCTAGAAAAATACTTGGAACTTGAGAACCTAGATGGCAAGTTGGAAATGAGTTTTCAATATACTCACTTGATTTCTAGGACTTTGAGCTTCAACCACAGGCCATTGTATTGGATAGATATATAAAAAGGTATTTGCATAAATACATGTTTGTATAAAATTTCCATAATTTTCTTCCCTCTGGAGTTAGAGATGGGGCCATCAGGACAATCTGCCAGGCCTGGAACCAGGCTATTTTGGGACCTGAAAGGGAAGTTAGGAGATGGGGTAGCTACCAGGATTTGGTGACTAGGAAAAGTGAATAATGACAAAATGGTTTAAGAAAAGATGAAAGAAATACTTTGGAGCAGAAATGGCTAGGAGGAATGTTAATGGTCTGCCTTCATTGTGCTGTATAGGAAGTGAAGTACTGAGAATCCAACGAAGAACCCTCATCCCCCTGGTATAGCTGGGAGGTATAATAGATGGAATTTAAAAAGAGAAATTTGAGACAGGCATTAGGGAAGAGACCAAACTTCTGTGTTCCCAGGGGAAGGGGAACACACTCAAGGCATTTGAAAATTGAGGTTGAATTAAACTCTAGGAAATATTTTCTATTGTCAGCAACAATTCCATGCTGGCCCACTGGGATGGAGTACATCATCTAACAAGACGTTTTCATTTCTAATTTCTTTAACTTCATGGAAAATCCTTCCTGAATTCTCCACAACTCTCTGTGGTGTTTAATAAGTGAAATAACTTAGTGCCCTCCATGGCCTTCACTAATTTACCATCCACTCGCTCCTCCAAATCAATAATAAACACATTAAATAACATTGGTCCCCAAACGGACCACACTATTAACCTCCCTCCACTCCAAGAGACCAACCGACACTGTTTCCTGCTGCTTAGCTGGTTTTATAAAAATCTACAGTCTTTGATTGCTCCTGCCCAGCTGGAAGAAGAGTCCAACTCTGCTTTTGTTCTTTCCTGGCTAATGCCGCGTGACTATCAGGGCACAGGGCCTGGATGCCTGGGTGCAGGGGTGGGATGGTGGGGGGGTAACACCAGTTGCTTTGATGGGAGGTGCCAAAGATTGAGCAAGGGAGAAAAAGAAGGTAGAAAAAGTTCATTGTTCTTGCTGAAAACTCAATTGCACTGCCATTTTTCAATTCCATTGAGAAATGTCAGTGTTCTTTCCCACCGTCTGGCGGAGGCAGATTTGACCAGGTGTCTCCACACAGAGTGGGTTCTCACAGTTGGGCTGCGTGTGTGTCATAAAGCTAAATAAGGAGCCAGCTCAGTCCGCCACCCCCCTTCGCTTCTGCCGGCCAGACACACTTCCCCATATGACAGTCTTATAAATAGATGCTGAGCAGCTGGTCCTCCTCTCACCTCCTGACTCCATCAGCTTCCCCCATCAGAAGCCCCTGACAGTCACGCAGCTGGGAGCTCTCCCTTTCCCTTCTTCTCCACCCTCCACCTCCGACGCGTGGCCGCCACCTCAGCTCTGTCCACTATAACCATTCAGAGATTGGCTGGTGTGGGAGACGGGCTCAAGGAGATGGGGGCTGGATTTGACCACTGAAGCAAGCTGTCACCCCACTAAACGAGGGGATGGAAGGTTGTGAGACACCCAACAGCCCATAGTAGGGGGCCCAGATGGCTGACCCAGCCAAGATCCCAGGAATCCTTCCGAAGTGAGTTAAACGCTCTAAATATCTATGGGGTTCTGCTATACCTCTATCTATATATGTAACTAGTCGAGAATAGTTTGGGGCAAATAAATATAAGATAAAATGCATTTATTAACTTCTACAAAGTACCAAGAATGTATTCAGGGTTCAAATGAGGGTAGGATTTAGGATAAGGAAAATATAGGAAAGAATTAAAGATTTGGAAGCCACTATGTAATTAGGAGGTAATATAATAGAAGTGATATTTTCTTCCTAAATACTGTTATTTTTTATGAAACATTAAGGCTTTACAGGATATCAGAGTTACAGGGATGGTCAGAGTCAAGTCATCTTACTGGAATTAATTGAGTGTCACTATGTGCCAGACACAGGGAATGCAAGGAGATATCTCCTGGCCTTGATCGGCCCCTGGGCTGGTGAGACAGACAGACAAGTCGAGGGCCAGGGAATGATGCAGAAGATGGAGTGGCCAATTTTGCTTTTCATAAGGAGAGTTTGGGAAGTATGCAGAGAGGACATAGTGTCGTCTAGGCTACAGAGACAGCAGGAGTTTGGGCAGCAGGAGGTGCATTTCCGGCAGGTCTAGGAAACAGCGAATGGATCTACTGAGGCACAGGGTGCCTGCTGGGACTGGCTGACATGGGCTGGGGCGGAGGGCGCCACCACAGGAAGGGGATTATAAACGTGAGAGAATGAAGTCTTTGGACAAAGTGTGTGGTAACCACAGGTTAACGCTGAAACTACAGATCTCGATTGTCACCTAAAGAATCCTTCCACTTTCTGGTTCATTCAGGTAGGCTAACCTGAATATTTAAATCTCTCATAGTTTAAATCTCCTACCGAGGAGTCATCCTTAAACCAGGGCCCTATCAAGATCGTTTCCCAAAATACCCACATATTCACTGGAAATGCATAGGCACACCTCCACTGAGGGACCCTTCACAAAGTGGATAAAAGTTCTGGTCCAGCTAATGCTGGACCAGGGCTCCCTCCTGGGTTAACACGCACCAAGTTGTCACATTCTACGGGAAGGCCTCCCCGGCCCTTCCTTATATACTCTCATAGCACCATGTACCTGTTCTTTTCATTGTTGCTGTGACCGTATGATTTTTTTTATTGATATCTGTTCCTTTCTCCCGGAGGATGGCAGAATAGCTTTCCTCCCCGCTGAATCTCCTCTTTCTACACCTGCCTGGCACACACTATACACTCAGGAAATAACTATTTCTTGAAGTTTTATAAGAGCTAGTGTTTATTGAGAAGTTTGTGTTTAATCTTTCACAACCACTTGTGAAATAAATAGTGTTAATTGATCCCATCTTACAGATGAGTAAATGGAGATCAAAGGATTAAGAAATCTGCCAAATGCTAACGAGTGGCAGAGCTTGGATTTGAACTCTGGTGTCTGACTCTAGAGGCCATGCTTTACCAGCTTGCATGGGCTGGGAGCGGCCATGGAGAGGGGCTGGTGGCAGAAAAGCAAAGCACAGTGACCCAGAGAAGGGGAGGCAGGGAAAGTGGTGGATAAGGAGTGGGGGGTGTATGGAAATCCGTTCTTCCTTTTAGGCTCAAGGGACCCCAGTCTCTGGCTTTACCACTAGCTCACCTCCATCTCAGCTGTGGAGAGTATTTTAGTCAGTGAATGAGGCTGGTCATCCTCAAGAAACGCTGCCCACCCACTCGGACGGCCCTCCCCAGCCGTGCACTGCCAAGTTCAAGCTGTTGATTGTTTCCTCAGGTGCCCCTCGGCAGCAGGTCCCCCCAGCTCCCCATGCAGGCTCCCTGGCTCTCACCTCTGACCTAGGCCCTCTTCTTGGGAGCGTCTCCACAGCAGGTAAGAGGCCAGGTGGCTCTGAGTTCAAGGGTCACATAGTTCCTGGGAAATACAGGAGATGACCCTAACTAAGACTACCACTACATGCGTGAATCTAAAGTGTCCCGTAAACTCCCTGAGCCTGGGATTTAGATGGTCCCCTGCAAATGTGCGTCCTTCTCTATTTCAAAGCCATTTCATTACCTGTAAGTCTTAATTTGATGCCAAGTGGACAATATTTTGTCCTGTCCTGAAAGTCAAGCTGGCTTTCTCAGGGTAGTTTTCTTAAATAAACTGAACGCTGACCTGTGCTAAGTGCTCTACATTTATCGTCTCATTTCATCCTCACAGTAGCCAACGGGTAGGTATTAGTGTCTCACATTTATAGATGAAGAAACGAAGGCTCAGAGTGATGAAGGCACTTAGTGTCACCAGGGAGTGAATGGTGGAGCTGGGATCAGAACACTGATTTTTCTAAATGACAACTAGGGTACTATAGGTTAAGAGCCCATTATGGCTGCCAGTATACTATATGTATAATTTTTTTCCATTTTGGGCTCTTGAAAATAAGATTTTTGAGCAGTCAAATCTATTACCTGAAATATTGTAAGGAGTCAATGTGAGGGTTTCTTTCTCAATCAGCAGCTTGATTGTTTAATGATCTTTTCTTTTAAGAAAATTAGCCACCAGATTAATAAATCCCATCTTGGTCTGTAGTGCTAATTCTAGGAAGCCTAATCTTTATCTTCATAGAGAAAAATGCAAGGGGAAAAAGGGGGGGTAGTATTGTCTGAATGGTTTCATTTGGGGATTTTTTTCAACAACAGCTTTTGTCTAAGAAATTAAATGTGACAAGGAATTAATCCACATTGTGATCTAATTATTTTTAGAATTATGAGAAAAATGTAAGGTGTCTCAACTATTTAATTTTGAAAAGTGTCTACGGAAATTAACTTTTATTACCTTTCATAAAGATTTTTAGTTTTTTTGCCGTCCTTAAATGGCATTTTCAACAGTCACTAATGTTGCTATTGTTGTCATGCAAGGTCACTAGCATATAAGGTAGGGTGTCTTACAAAGCCTGACTTTAAAGAACATGTGACATATGATGATCTGGGCTTGTCCAAATATAATTTATCAAATTCATGAATCAGAACGTGGGAGCAAATTAAAGACCCAGCCAATTTCCTGACTTCCTTTATGTCTCTAAAGGATCAACTGTTAATCAGGAAGGAACCCCAAACACAGGGAGCTTCCTTGTGGGGTGTTAAAAGCAATATCAATCTGCCCCTTGAAAATTAGACTAAAGTAAGACCAACAATAATGGAAAAATGGTTAATGGGGATGGAATTAGTTAACATAATTTAAAATATTTGGGGGCTTCCCTGGTGGCGCAGTGGTTGGGAGTCTGCCTGCTAATGCAGGGGCACGGGTTCGAGCCCTGGTCTGGGAAGATCCCACATGCCGCGGAGCAGCTAGGCCCGTGAGCCACAACTACAGAGCCTGCGCGTCTGGAGCCTGTGCTCCACAACCAGAGAGGCCGCGATAGTGAGAGGCCCGCGCACCGCGATGAAGAGTGGCCCCCACTTGCCGCAACTAGAGAAAGCCCTCGCACAGAAACGAAGACCCAACACAGCCAAAAATAAATAATAAATAAATTTTAAAAATATATATTTGAATTGGGGAAGAATTCACAATTGTGACATTTTAATAAGGAATGTTTTGGAGATGTTTAAATCCCACCTATCTTTCCCAAAATATGTCCCCCAACTGCAGGATCCAGTGACCCAAATTCTGAATATTGAAGATGACCTTCAGGGGAAAAAGGCACTGGATCCAGAAGGCACCAATCAAACTCAAGAGTGTACTCTGGGAAGAAACCTGCCTAAGTCACCTACTCTCCGGAAAAGTGAGTTTTTACAGCATTAGGTAGAGAACAAGTCACAAGTGAAGTACAAGAAGTTCTGTTGAGGGGAAAGTAAAGGGGAGAACATGGAGCCCCAACAAGAGAGGGTCCACAGTGATGGTGGAACCCCCAGGGCTGCGGGAAGGAGCTTCAGAGGTGGGGAAAGCCAGGGGATGCTACATTTTATTTACTTAGCAATTCTGTAGGCCCTTCTGTTATTCGGGATCCTAAATTCAGTGCTAACCCCTGGGTATCTGTAATCCAAAACACTGGTTCTCCTGAATACCACCTTTAAGCCCTGGGGAAACTCACATTCACTTCTCTTGCCCTAGATCCTCAACACAAATGGCAACCACATCCAAAGGCCATGCAGGTCTGCAGCTAAGGTGCAAGCTGGAGGGGATGGACTCTTGCTTCAGAACACGGGAGGGGGAGGATTTCCTCAGCAGAAGCATTTAGGTAAGAGAAATGACAAATTAATTAACTTGTCAAATTCTTACTTTCACAAAGCTTGAATGCAATGGATTTTAACATAACAAGACACCATTTCCCTGCAGTGCCAAGTATCCATTTACTTGCTTCCCTTCTTTCTCCAACTGGGGATTCCGAAGGTACTCACACACTAACGTGGCATTCAGAACAGTTACACATGGCTGCTAATGTGTATCACTCTGGTATTTGAATATATACACGGGTCTCTATGTAACATGAGTGAAGTATGATACTGATTCTTTACATTGACGGCTAGATGGACATTTAATAATGGGGCTGCAAATAGGTTTTTTAACAAAAATATATGACAAGATTTATATTTAAAACGTTAAATGGAAATCTAGCATTTAAATAATGTATATTTAAATTTTTAAAAATTTTAATAGACTGGATATTTTTAAAGAAAAAATTTTTTTTGTATAAAATACATAACATAAAATTTACCATCTTAACCACTTTTAAGTGTACAGTATAGTAGTGCTAGCTATATGTGTCTTGTTGTATGACAAATCTCTAGAAATTTTTCACGCTGCAAAACTGAATCTCTATACCCATTGAACAACGATACTCCCTCTTTTCCCCCTCCCCAGCCCCTGGCAACTACCATTCTCCTTTCTGCTAAAGAAAAAAAACTTTTTAAAATATAAGTCAATTTTAACTCCTTTCATTTTTAAGCTTTACTTTCATTTACATTTTTATAAAAATAAATTCAAATTGTATGTATTTTAATAAAATTGTATCTTAATATTTTAATTCTTTAGACATTACTTTCAATAGAACACAAATTATATGAAAAATCTTGACTGTAATATCTTAATTAGTGATTTTGTTGAAATGAAGGCAAAAAATAAATTTTATGGAATAAATACATGATTTTTTATGAATTATGTACATCTTTATTATTCATTCAAATATCTCTAGCTCATCAACATAACACTCAGACAAATGCAATAACAATTATTTCAGTCATTTTTGACATTTTGCCAACTTTAAGTCATATAAAGGCTATAATTTTTCTCATATTTTTCAATTTTGTCTCTATGAAATATGTTTTTCAAGGAAGGAAAATAGAACATATTTCGTTTAACAGTTTATTAGCTTTAAATATTTAGACATATGGTATGTGGGCCTGTATTTGTACTCCTGTCTGGCCACCAAAATATGAGCCTGCCTGATTGCAATTGCATGTCTAATTATCATTAATAATGATACACATGTTATCACCATGTCTTCACCATGTTACTATAAATTTTCAAGGGGCAATTATTTGTTTTGTTTATCATCATATCTCCAGTGTTTGGAATAAACCTGGTGTATAATTGATCCTCCTACAAATGTGTTAAATTATATTGATGTCACCTTCATTGATGACAACTAATTAAGCTACTGAGTGAGCCATTGTATTAAAAATCCATATAGGTACATACCAAGTGCTGTGGACAGTAAGTCTTGCTAAATTCTAGATCCCATGTGTAATATAGGGATAATAAAATTACCTACTTTGCAAGGTTGTTGTGAAGATTAGAAAAGAGAATTCATGTGAGGCACTTAGCCCAGGGCTGGCACAGGGTATCCACCCAATAAATGGTGATGGTAATACAAGTAGTAGTTTTGTAATAGTAGTAGTGGTCCTGGAAATTGTAGTGGTGATAGTCATAATAGTAGTAATGGTAACTGATATGGAAGTTCAGGAACAAACAGTGTCTATGGGCTCAGATGGTCAGGAAAGGTGTCATGAAGGAAAACACAGAGGTATTAGAGAGTTGAGCATACTTGAAAAAATGTATTTTTGAAAAGATGTGTCAAGGAGTCTAAGTTAGATAAAAAAGAATTGAAGAAAGGTAAAGTGGAGAAACCCACAGGTCAGTAGATGAAAGCAGCTGTAAAGGAGACAGGGTGATATAGCTGAATGGTATAGTTCACAATGGAACTTGACTGCAGGGAAAGAAGGTCAGGGAGTTACAGTCAAGGAATAACAGCAAGAAGCAGAGAGGACGGACTCTGAACCCTCTTGCCAGTCTCGAGGTTTACTGGACGGGAAAGGATCAAGAGTCACACTGTGAAAGAGCTTCAGGGGATGCAAAATTCGGGGGAAAGATACAAGCTTCAATTAAGGGAATGAGTTAAGGAGAACACTCTGATAAAAGACTATAGACCTGTTTTTCTGGAATATGGCAATTCTAGACAGCAAGGTAGAAGCGTTGACAGAGTTATGGTGAGGACTGGATCAGGAGCAAGGAAGAAAACAGGTGATGGAGCAGTTCGGCAGGATGTGAAGAATATATCATCCCAGTCCTGTCACCAAATCTGTATGAATTTAGATAAGTGACTCAACTTTCTGGGTTCATCTCTTCATTTAAAATATAAACTTAATAATACTTGCTTTGTGTATCAATGAAAAACAATTTTTAATATATAAATATTTGGAAGCTTGAAAAAATGAAACATGCTTTAAAAATATAAGGTATGATTATGACATTCATATATCAAGTCAGATTGGGTTCTCAGTTCAAATATTCCAAATACACTAGTAAATATGTAGAGACACGTGGGACACCACCTTCAACTACCTGATGGACTTTTGTGAAACACAAGTGATTCAGAGCATTGGTCATAACAATAACATCAACCATTGGCATGTTACAAGTCAAGCTGGATAAAGAGGTACATGAAGAAAGAAGAGAGCAGACTACGAGAAAGAAGGAAGGACAGACATCTGGATGGTTCTATGAAGCCAAAGAACAGGGGTGATGGAGGAGAGCACTCCATTGACAGGGCTTCCACTGCCCCACTGGAGCCACAGCTCCATTACATGCCACAAACTCAGCAGTCTTGAGTGCAGAAGCAAAGAATAACTTAACAGGATACAGTTTAAATTAGCCTCATGGGAGAACCTGAGTCATATTTGGGTAGAACAGTGATATTATTTCCCTGGCTCTAGCAATATTTTTCCCCAAAGCTTGGCTGTGTATAGCTTTAGTCACACATCTCTCCAGAAAGTTGTAATTCACTGTAGTTTCTCACGTGTTAATATATCACATTGAGTGTTGACAGGATGGGCATTTAATTATCTGGGGATGGCTGTACTTTCTTTGCTTCTTGAGTAATGAACTGGATTCTATACCACAGTGTGAGGTACTTACAGCTTCTCTGAAACACCAGGGACTCTTCCTTAAGTTGCATAGGGATTCAGCTATTCACATATACCCCAAGAGGGTAAGTGAAGCAATTATCTGGAGATTTCAGGAAAGCCACTGACTCATCTTAATTATCTGGATATAAGTAAAATCCAGTTTCAACAAACTTTAAGACACTGTCCTAATTACTTTGAATGTTGAATATTGTTTACAAGAAGTGACTCATCATTTGGGCATTAGATCTCTGTTGTATAGGCTGTTATCGTTGTAATGGTGTCTGTGATAATTAGATTTAACCTGCTTGAATTATCTAGAAAATGGCCTTAAATTATCACTTCATTTTTGCAAAAGTATGTAATCCACCTTGAGTAGAGACAAGCAAAGCAGAAAATACCCCTATTCAGTAATGTACTTGGATTTGCAGACCATGAACTCTGCCCCAGTCAAATTATGGTTCTTACAAAACAATTTATTCTGAGTTCACTGGAATGAAGGCAGCAGTGGGTTTAGGCTCCTTGTCCTAGTTAGTTTTGCATTCTGGGCTGCTTGTTTAGATCAGCTTGTACATGGTTTAGTTCAGCTGTTTCTGAGTATTGCCTTTCCTTAGCCTGGCCCTTCATATGGGCTGGTTTTGTGAGCTGCTTCAGTTGCCAAGGTCATCACTCCCTGGCCGCATTTAGACAATACTACAGGAGGCTATGAGGTCTTGTAACCTTACACCTTCATACCATTATAAAGGCTTTAAGTACTACAAGGCCACAAGAAGGTGAGCTCCATTAAGAAATGGAAGAGCAGCATACCAAAGTATTACCTGAAGGCCTAGCACGGTGTCTTACACACAGAGGGTGCATGAATGTTTACTAAGTAAATGAGAACATGGTGTGCCCCATATTCAAACACAGTTGCTACAGAGCTATGTAAAAAATGGCTTCACACACTATTATAGTTTGATCCAACTTTCCTTTTCAACTTCAGATTTATACTTTCAACTAATCAATTGACATCGGCATCTTAAGACCCCATAAGCAGCCCAAAACCAACATTCTAAAAGGTGGTGGGGTAGGCAGCCCCTAAAATGGCTCCCACTGATCCTGCCCCTTGGTATTCATGCCCTGTGTAATCCCCTCCCCTGAGCAGGCTGAAGTTGGTGACACGCTTCTAACAAATAGAATATAACCAAAGTTCTGGGACACTACTTGTGAGGTTAGGTTCCCCAAAGACTCTGGCATTTGACTTGCTTGCCCTCTCTTGCTCCCTCACCCTCTCTGTCTCTCCCTTGTTCACTTTCTCTCTCTCTCTCTCTCAAAGTCCTTGCTCTGGGCAAAGTGAGCTGCCCTGTTGTGAGCAGCCCTGTGGAGAGGCCAGTGTGGCAAGGACCTGGTACCTTGGCCAACGACCAATGAGGACGTGTGGCCTGCCACAGCCACACAAGTGAGCTCGGCAGTGGGACTGTTGAGACCTTCCAAGAGCCACGTGAATGAGCTTAGGCATGGATCCTCCCTTAGTCAAGATTTGAGCTGCCTGCAGCCCTGGTTACACCTTGATTGCAGCCTTGTGAGAGACCCTGAGTCAGAGACACCCAGCTAAGCCTTGCCTGGATTCCTGGCCTATAAGACTGTAAGATAATAAATGCTTATTGTTTTCAGCTGCAAAGTTTTGGGGTAATTTGTTACACAGCATAGATAACTAATACAGTCAGTTCTGTGTTTTCTAGGGTATTATAACGATCTGATAAATGGCATCCTTGCTTCACACTCTATTTTTTTCCACCACAAATCCAATCATACTCACCTCACTAAAGATGTTTTATGGGCTGTTGTTGCTCCAAAAGAAGAATTCTAAAAGTCTGGCACAGAACATCCTAGGTCCTTTGTAATCTGGCATTTACCTGCAGCTTTTCAACCTGTTTTCTATCAGTGATCCAACTTCTAAATGTCTCTGCTCCAACTACACCAAATTACTTACGATTCCCAAGTGCATGACATATTTTTATGTTCCTCTGTTCTGTCCTGGCTGTTCCCTCTGCCTGGTATGCCCTCTCCATCTCACACCTTACCCTCCTGGAGAACTGCTACCCATCCTCCAGGCCTCGGGCCCCAATCTTCCTCTCTGTAAAATGTTCTATTCCAGGCAAAGCAAGGCACCCCCTCCTCTGTGTCCCGTAGCACTCTGCTCCCACTACACCATTCTCTTTCTGAATACAACGTGGGTTTCTCATAGCTAGGAAACATGCTTCCTAGAGCATGATCATTAAAAGCAAAGTATTGGGAGCCAAACTGACTGGGTTCAAAATCCTGACCCGATCTCTTTACTTAGAGGCAAGCCTTGGACAAATTTTTTAACCTAAATCTCAATATCCTAATCTGTAAAATGAGGATAATAATAGAACCTACCTATTGGGTTGTTTTATAGTAAAGGAGATAGTGAAATGTGCCGAGCATAGTGCCTCATGGTAATAAGAGTTCAATTCATGTTATTATTATTTGTATCTCCAGCCACAGAAACCAACACATAGTAAAATTTCAATTAATGTTTCATGATTCTTTGAAACTTATTTGCACTTCCAGTGGGGACAAAGTTTGGCAAAGAAATAAATGTTAACAGTGGTAGAATTTCAGGCATTGTGGACACCTGTTTTGCCTCCTCCTAAGGTTGGCCCTGGATATTAATCTGAAAAGAGCTAATAAATTAGCAGGTAGTCAAGAGAGCAGGGTTCATTTATTCACTGGGAACTATTTGTCAAGGGTCTGAAAATGAGAAGATTTTCCCTATTAATGTGATGAAGTGATTATAATTTGAGGATGAAGAAACAATTTCCATTTTTTTGAAAGAAAAATTGCCAGGGAATCAATTTGAGAAGCCCATAGTCTTTGACAAGCTCTTTCAAGCAGCATGAGACAATAGAAGGGGCCTAGGCTGAGGAGTCTGAAGACCTGGGTTCTAGATCCAACTCTGCATTTACTGGTGTGTCTCAGGGCAGGACACACTCATGCCATCTGTAAATGGGAGGTGGTGCCCATTCTCCCTAAGTCACAGCACTAAGCCACAGTCGGAAGGAGCAAATGATCATATATGGGAAGACAATGTTTGAAAGTTTAAGAAAACAGGAATGTATGATGTGTATATTTTTGTAGTTTCCTATTTAAATAAGAAATAGTCAAGCACGTGTAAGGACACAATGGAAGACATAATTGATTCTGCTTATGTAAATGTGGTGTTTCTCTTACACGTTTTCCAAAAAATTCAAAGGAAGTCATAAGACTAAAAGTCATTTTAAGGAACTTTATTTTTATAAATTGGAGTAAAACTGATTTTTCTTTTTTGGAACTAACAGCACATGACTTAAAAAAAAAAAAAAGAAAAAAGAAAAAAGGAAACCCTGAGGGATTCAGTATTTAACACAAAGGAACTCAACGTTAAGAGCCAGGAACTAGCTTTTTACTGTGTGCTTGAGTTCTCACAGATGTCATTGGGTCAGGTAGATCAGCTCCAAGATATTAGTAAGTCTCTATATTTCTCAGGGGGTCTATTTGGAATCTGCTCATTGTTACTTGTCTTGAAAAGGCCAACCTATCTGATCTCCTTCAAAACCATTGTTGTAAGTAGGAATTTGAAAACATCAAATGCAAAAGATGATTCCAGATAAACTAGATGAGCATGGTTATCCGTAAAGATTGATTCATTCCAATAGAAAAAAATAATGAAGGAAAATGGTAGCCAGCCAACATGGTCTCCACATTAAACAGGGCATTCCAAATCCAGAGGTTTCTCCTTTGATTATCTCTCAGAGACAAAAATCACTCTTCACAATTTGAAACAAAAGTAAATGGAAGTTTGCAATGCTAAGAACCCCTGTGGAAATAAGGCGAAATAAGACAAGGCCTTTAGACCTGTGAGAAAAATCAATCTGATGGAAAATTGACAAACTTGTTTAATGTGAGGCACAAGAGCTGAGGGCTGACCCCAGAGACCTCCACCGAGACACCCGTGAAGTTCCCGTCAGATCCCTTAATCCATTCAATTACACAACAGCATCTCAAAGGAAACCTTTTTTTTAAAACCAAACATCATTTTATATTAACTTTTTTGCCATTGTGCTTTAAATTCCAATTTCTTTCTCTTCATTCTCTCTTCTATACTAAATTATTAAAATCACCAACTGCTCTACAATCAAAAATATTTCAGAAAGCAGTGATGCCAAATTTGGACTGACTAAAGTGAAATCAGACAGAAGGAAAGATATTTTAAACATTTCCATGCTTGGTGCATTGTTTAAGGATATGGCAACAAGTAATTAAAATTGACTACTTGGCTTTTCCCCATGAAACCAACGCTAAGCTCAGTGTTTGGTCCCATTACAGCCTAATTCAGACCAGGGAGGCATCTGAGTGAAATGAAACACATGAATATATTTATAAATAGACAGAGTTTTTTCTTCATCTATAACTTGTTCCTTTTTATATATATTTATAAGCCACGGTAAGATGACAAAATAAGTAAAATTACATGTTGGTTGGAAAGCCAAATTGGAAAGTCAGAATGAAAAGACAAGATAGATAACCTTTTACAACTAGAGAATGGAAGAGGTTCTTGACTGTTTTTAAAGAACAGATTTTACTCAAATGTCACTTAAATGGACTTGCATGCGTAGCGAGCCGTAGCAATTCTGACCTGTATGCTTTTCATTTGCCATCATCTATCTATATACACACTTACACAAATGAAGTAGCGTACCCAACTACACAGAGGGAGCAGAATTGCACTTCGCCTTCACACACAAGTAACAAACACACCTCCACCACCGGCCTTGCTGCCTTCTGATGGTTGATCACCACTGTCTCCTGGTGAGGAGTTTCTATTCAACGCCTGTCAGCTCCTGGCCTAGCCCCTCGCTTTACTATGCTGTCATATGCATCTGTCATCTCAATTTCATTCAGTTCAACAGTTGAGTTCAACCAACGCTTACTGAATTTTCTCTGTGCCAAGCACTGCGCTATGCACTCGAGATGCAAAAATGGCCCCTGTTCTCAAAATATTTATGGAATAGTGAGTCCCTTAAAGTTCCTTCATTGAAGGGCCCTGTATTCCAGGCAGCATGGAGCAGAATAAAATTGGTGAATCCCAAACTAACAAGTAGGCTTTGTTTAAAAAGAAAAAAAGGGGGGACTCATTATTTGACTGGAAATCAATTCACATTTTTTTTCTGTGATAAAAGAATATTCACAGTGGTGGTGGTGATTACATGGCTGGGCCTGTGGATGCTTATTTAACTCCGAATGTGGCTGAAATTCCCTTTGATGCCAAAGAAAAGTGCAATGAAAGGAAACTGCACTGCTGTAAATGTGGACCATTTCAGATATAAGTTTCCTACTTTTAAAAAAGTCTGTACTAACTTTCAGAGTCTAGAAACCACTTTCAAATATTACCTCGTTTGACCCCATGAGATCAGAGGCTTATTGATCTCAGTTATTACAAATTAGGAAACCAGGCTTGGTGAGGCCAAGGAACTCGTTAAGAATCACCTGGTTAGGAAGTGGTGGTCCCAGGACTGAGGGTCTCCTGATGAAAGAGCCCGTGTTCCTCCTTCTACCTGAGGCTGTCTCGGGAGTTCTCTGGGGTAATGCAAGCTATTACACCAAAACACTGAATTGCATTTAAAAATAGAAATAAAATGTTTCACTTTGTTATAAAGCAGAAACTAACACACCATTGTAAAGCAATTATACTCCAATGAAGATGTTAAAAAAAAAAAAGAAATAAAATGTTCACCTAGAACTTTCCTGTGCTCCTGGTATATTTGATTTCTTCCTCGTGACTTCAAGGAGTAAATATACCTTGGGGAAGAATGAACTTATCCTGAAGCCGTTTTTCTGGCAGTGGATGAGTAGTTGGTGAACCACGTTTTACTTGGCTTACTATTGCAATAGTTAGTTCTTGGTTCCATTTCTAGATAATGACAATCTTTAAAAAAATTTTCCCCTTCAGTTTTCAGGTTTGGAAATTGACATACTGATTAATTAGAAAAGAGAGAAAGGAGCTGCTGCTAAAATAAAAGGGGATGTTTGTAAAGACTGTTTGGTTTTGGACATGGGTCACCTAAATTTTCATTTATTTCTTAAATGAAGGAGTTAAAAAAAAATGTCAAGTCAGTTATCAAGGCATTAGTTGGACAAAGATTGCATATTTTATCAAACATTTTATGCAAAAGATAGATCTTTAAGAAAATCAGACATAAGTAGCCTTTCTAATTATGGGGACCCATAGTGTCACCAAATGAGTGACACTTGGAAAAACTTATTTTAAAATTAAAATGTCCAGGGCTTTCCTGGTGGCGCAGTGGTTAAGAATCTGCCTGCCAATGCAGGGGACACAGGTTCAAGCCCTGGTCCGGGAAGATCCCACATGCCGCGGAGCAACTAAGCCGTGAGCCACAACTACTGAGCCCGCGTGCCACAACTACCGAAGCCCACGCGCCTAGAGCCCGTGCTCAGCAACACGAGAAGCCACCGCAATGAGAAGCCCGTGCACCACAACGGAGAGCAGCCCCCGCTTGCCGCAACTAGAGAAAGCCCGCGCACAGCAACAAAGACCAGAAGCAGACAAAAATAAATAAATAAATACATTAAAAAAAAAAAAATTTAAATGTCTGAATTTCAGTCCTGTGCTGAAGATAAGGAAACAAAGGCGTTTAGACCACAAATTGCTAGGCTGAGTGTCAGAAGCAAATCTGTTGTAAGAAATGCAGTATCTCCTGCTATTTTCGGGTCCACAATACACCTTCTGTGTGCAGACTTGCTCTTACCTCCTCCGCCCAACTCCATTTCACTTAGAATACACACATAGTTTATTACTGTACCATGCAATGGTGACATATTACTTTTACTTTGTGAGTCGAATGTTGCACTTTCCCACATGTTACTGAGCTGCAAGCTTTTGTGAGCTCTCATGGGAAATTTGTGATGGTGTGAAGTGAACTCCTGTCACCACTCAATGGATTGCAAAAATAGTGTAGCTCTTGCTAAAGACCTGGATCATATCTTGAAAGATTGCACTGATCAAATCAATACCTTCAACAAGATTTGTTGTAGCCAACCTCGTTTAAATGTGTGAAATGGATATAGTATGCTTAAGAACATATAGTTGGCTATCTCCTTCCATTGTACTCCTTCTAGCTAATCTTTTGGTATGGATTTTTATAAGTATAAAAAACAAAAGGTAAGTATCCAAGCACGAATATTGGCATTCTGTGAAAAGAGGATGTTTTGGAGTCTCACAGACCTAGATTCAAAGCCAAGCTCTGCTGCTAAGTAGACATGTCACCTTGGGCAAGCTTCCTAACCCTTCTGAGCCTTGGTTTCCTTCTATGCAAAATGGAGGTGATGATGTCTGCATCACAGGCTTGAGAAGTACCAAGCACAAAGCAGTTACCCCCATATGCTGATTTACTCTTTTTTCTTCCCTACTAGGCACCATTCTCCTTTTGCTCCATGATTCACCCACTTCTCATCTCTATATTATCACACTCTTGAGTATATCTGTACATTTATAGGTGTTCATGCATATGTGTGGATTTACCCCTTTACATTCATATCATTGAATATTGAGCTGAACGGTGATTTTTTTTCCTGCATTACCTTTAGGAATTTCAAAATAAGTTCCTTTTTTATATGATTTAACATAGGCCATTAAAAAATTTTAATAGCTATTTTAATTTCTAATTGGTACAATCAATAAAAAGATATGTTCCTTTTAAAAAATGGGATTCCTGACCCCAAAATATGTAAAAGGGATTTGTAATTAAAAAGGAAAGTCTAAATGAGTTCTATTTACTTGAAGCTTATCTGACAATATACTGAAAAATTAAGCATATAAAAAAGGGTGTCTATAAGAGATTTATTCACATACTAAAGAAAATATTGGCTTCTAAATGGGAGAAATTTAAAGTGAAATACTAGAAGAGATGTTAAGAAAAGAAAGAGAGCAACATATTACTGAGGGCCACACACTCCATTTGCATATGAATTTTGCCCTCAGGATACACCAGGAAGAACAAAGGCAGGCTGGGAACAAGACAGATCATGCCAGAAAGAGTCCTGGCAATATGGATTTAGAAAGTGTCTGCAGTCCTTTGCTTATCCGGGACCTTAGAACACAACAATTTCAGAAAGTAGAAACAAACTTTAGTGTGCTGAAGAGCAGCCATATTTGAAAACCTAGTGGCAAAATTCATAGACTTTGCCCAAGGCCTTCATCCTGATACACTATGCTTCACCCTTAGCAAGCAGGCATTAGGAGCTGCCTCAGAGGGACCCTCTCGAGAGATTTTTGTTTATTAAGCTCTTTTACCCTTGTGGCCGAATAATATTTTTGAAATTTTAATCAATCAATTTTAAGCAACTCTTTCAAGCAGCTGGGCCACTTTAGGGTCATTGTTCAAGGTTAGGAGGCTACAGCAGGGTGGAAACCAAAATTGCATTCATGACTTTTGTCATCCAAAAGTCAGGGTCCCCGAGTGTCCCGAGGAGAGAAAGTGACAAGAAGTTTGGGAGCTGAGGATCTGAGTGGGAAAATGTAGAAATGTATTTCTCCCCACCTTTAACTCCTCAGACTAGAAAAAATTCCCTGGGCTGGAGAAGATGGAAAAGAGATAGGAAAGAATCCATAAGAACACAGATGGTGGTGGCTCCTGGTTAGAAGGGTCTTTTGTCCCTATCTCCTGGGCTGAACCCTGCGGAAGCAGGAAAACCCTAGGCGCTTTCCGAAAGCTGAGACCGGAGAGCAGCTATGCCCTTTCCCAAGGGGTGAAATGGCTGTGCAGTGAATCTAGGTAGCCAGGGTAGGACCTACAATAGTCTTGCAAAGATTTTCATGTCTCAGCCTGGCACATGGCACGAAAAGAGCAAAATGATGACTCTGACATCATGCATGGCACCGAGAAGCAGAGAGAGAGAGAGAGATTGACCTCAGGGGTCCAGGTGAGCAGGAGCAAGAAGGCTGACAGACTACGAAGCAGAAACCGGAGTGGGAGAGGCTCCAAGGACTAAAAGCGTCCCCCGTCACCCTCCTTCCACACGGCCCCTCTGTGCCTTCAGATGCCGCCCCAGAGAGAAAGGCAGGGTAGAACCTTAGATGACGGAGGGTAACTTTCCTCCACCTCAGCAGAGCCCGGACTTAATATAAAATTAACCAGAGTTAAAGAAAAATAAACTCTGATACCTCTTGCCTACCTGATTTGTGATGTACAGCCTTACCAAAACCTAATAAAAAGTCCAGAGATGAAACTAGATAGGCTGCCGAGGAGAGACTAGGGGGCGGGACAAGGGGCAGCTGGAACATGGCTGGGGCAGGAACGCGTCCTTTGGTGGGAAGAGCGTCCCCTCCGCTCCCTTCCTGAGTCTCGCTTACAATTCTGTTTAAGTTTTGAAGCTGAGAGAAGAGAAGGCCCGTCGGAGGGAATTGAGGCCTTTAACACCGTGCACTGCAGTTAGTTCTTGAAGCACAGCAGCTCTGCCAAGGTGTTTAAAAATGAAGTGCAGTTCCCACCTCCCCACGCCTCACATTCAGGAACTTCAGTCAGCTCACATTCCTTTCACGTTTGTTGCAGGGGCTCCCCTTACACCTGAGGGGGGAAGCTCTGAGTTTTTCAACTGTTCAAATGCAGTGTTTTGAGACGGGCGCGCAAAGTTTCCATTCCATAGCAGTAGCGGTGGAGGATGGAGCCCGGGGCGCAGCGAGGCTTTCTTGCCGGGTCCTGAGCACTGTCGGGGCCTCTGCGAGGCAGCCTCCAAGGGGCTGTGGACTCAGGCCCTCCAACAGGAGCCAGACAGAGCCTGAGACTCTGTGCTCATGAAAACACTGAACAGCTGAGCCGAAAAGACTTCAGGTCACTCAGCCACAATAAAGCGGGCTCTGCTTTACAATAGGACATGGGCGCTGGGCGCTCACACTGAAGGAAGCTGACAGATGAGCCATCTGTACCCCAGGAAGGAAATAGGACTGGCTGAATTTTAAGCAAAAACCTTGGAACGACAAAAACAAATAGGTTAAGGGCTGGCCAAGGGCAAGTCAATAAATAAAAAAGGGAAAGGCTCCCTGGTGTGGCCGCCAGAGGTTGAGATTGATTACTCTGCATGTGTTGTAAGAGAAGTTGCATGTAATGCACTTCATATTTTTGCTTCCAATCACACCATTTCTGGCTCACAGGGGAGAGCTCTGGTCCCAGAGGCACACTGCCAGGCCTGCCAGGTAAGGGAAATGTATTCCTCTGGGCAGCCTCTCTGTAATTTGCGGTCACAGTGAAATCACTTGTGCTGTCTCGGATTCCTTTCAGAGTGTGGGAAGGAAGATGACAAGAGCATCCCCTGGGGGCTGCAGGGTCCTCTTAGGCCACCTCTAAGGCAGGTGGGGCCTTAGAAGGTGCGGGTCTACCTGGTAATATTTCAGTGACACCTGGAAGGCTCTTTGTCCGCCTCCTGCAATTGCTCTCAGTTGCTCAGCACTCTTCTAAATAAATAACAATCTTTCTTTCCACTGTTAGAAAGAATTTCATAGTAAGGTGTAAATGACTGATAGCATATCCATTCCCGAGGATGGGTTTTGATAAGAGGAAAATAAGGGGAACATGGAGTTATTATTGATAGCTGGAGTAGTGCCTTGAGGAAGGGAGGAAACTCTGCGTTGGGGAAAATGATGAAAAATGGGAAAGGCGTGGTTGCCAAAAGTTGATCACTTCATAAATTTCCATTGAGTCAGTCTTATTCAAAAGTACTGAAATGGCTTTGCTGAGCCATGTGAAAGTGTCATTTAGAATAATCTACCAGTTGAGAGATCTTGTATGTTCCACATTATTAATATCGAGGTAGGTAGAACTCCCACTAGAACATCCTGCGAACGCTTGGCATTCTCCAGCTCTGGCTTTCTGGGTTACATAACCTCTGAGTAAAACATAGTCCTGATTAATACCTGCCCAGCGGAGCTCACTGCAGTGCCTGGAGGGCAGTGGTCAGAAACCATCAGAATACCCTTAGACATTTTACAAATGATGGACCCAAAGTGTTCTTGATCAAGAAGTCTTAAGAATCTGCCTTCCAATGTAGGGGACGTGGGTTCGATCCCTGGTTGGGGAACTGAGATCCCGCAAGCCGTGCGATGTGGCAAAGAAAAACAAGTCTTTTCATCATAAATATCCCAATTCTTCCTAAACTAAGTTATGAATTTGACATGACCGCAACAGAAGTACTAACAGTTCTTTTCTGTACCTAAACAAGCTGTTTTTAGAGGGCAGGGGGTACTACAAATCAGCTCTAGTAGATATTAGAACATACGAAAAAGCCTCAATATTTAAAAAGTGTGACACTGCCACATAAAATGACAGACCTTTGGAACAGAATAGAAATTATAGAAGAATAAAATACATATAGAATTTAGTATATGATAAAGATGGACTTTGTATACAGGGTGTTGGGACAACCAAGTATCACATGCTAAAGGATAAAACTGGATCCATACTTTACACTATACAGCAAAATTAATGATTTAAATGTGCAAAATGAAACCATAAAAGTACTAGAAGGAAACATGGGAGAATTCTTTTATAATCTTGGTATAAAAAGGGCCTTTTTAACTATGACTAAAAATTTAGAATCCATAAAAAAAAGATTGATAAATTCAGCTACATTAAAAAAAAAAACAAACCAAAAAACAAAGCCTTCTCCATGTAAAAGTAGCATCAAGTCAAAGAGAAAAAATAATTGGAACTCATATATAGACTAAGTGCTCATTTCTCTATATAAGGAGCTCCTAGAAAAGAAAAAGAGGCTAACAACCCAAAACAGAAAAATGAACAAATGACATGAGCTAACAGTTTGTAGAAAAAAAAACACAAATGCAAAACATCAAGATTATCAGTGTCACTCATTACAAGAGAAAAGCAAATTAAAAATATACAGAGACGCTATTTTTCCCTGTGAGCTTGACAAAAATCCAAAAGTAAGACAACACATTCTTTTGGTGAGGCAGGAAAAGAGGAGCTCTCATTCACTGCTGGTCAGAGAGCAAAATAGCAAATTCGGAGGTAGGTATTGGGGTGGCCAAAAAGTTCGTTCAGGGTTTTCTGTAATATCTTACTTTTTGGCCAACCCAATAATTTGTCAGTACCCCCAGATTAACAATGCATCTGCCAGACTTCTGCTTTCAGCCATGATAGAGTAAGATAAACCAAATTTACTTTCTCATCTTAAACAACAACAGCAAGGAAAAGGAAGAAACATTTGAAGCAAAAGTTTTTAGACATTGGAAAATAAGCAGCACAGGACAATTTTGATGGTTAATTTTATGTGTCACCTTGACACATGGGTGCCCAGATATACGGTCAAACATTATTCCGGGTGCGTCTGTGTGAAGGTTTCTGGATGAGGTTAACATTTGAATTGATAGACTGAGTAAGGCAGATTGTCCTCCTTCATCCAATCAGCTGAAGCCCTGAGAAGAACCAAAAGGCTGACCGTGTTGTGAGTGAGAGGGAATTCCTCCTTGCTGACTGCCTTCAAGCCACCATGTTGGTTTTTCTCCTGTTTTCAGACACAAACTGAAACACTGACTCTTCCTGGATCTCGAGTCTGCCAGCCGTCAGACCAGAACCACACACCATCCTGGTTCTCAGGCATTTGGTCTGACTAAAACTACACTGTCAGCTCTCCTGGGGCTCCAGCTTGCTGACTGCAGATCTTGGGACCTGTCAGCCTCCATAACTGCATGAGCCAATTCCTTATGATAAATCTCATATATATTCTGCTGGTTCTATTTTTTCTGGAGAACCCTGACTACCACGACAGTGAACCCTGAAAAGAGAGAAACAAGTAAGGTGACGCTGTGGTTGCTACAGCCTACCGCCTAGAGTGAGGTTCCAGCCCAGGGAGCGGCCTCCCCAAGAGCCCACAGCCTTGCTAAGTTGAGGAGACAGAGTTTAGAATTCTGAGCGGCCAGGGAGACTAGAATTCACAGGGCAAAATACCAGAGAGGTAAGAGCTCACAGAAAGTTCCGAGATCAAAGTGTTCCCCTTGAGGGTTCCCCTAAATCAGACTCTCTTGATCCATGAGTTCGTCAGTTCTGGGCTCTCATGGGGGGAGCATCTTCACAGACTATGATTCTTGACCTTAAAAGACCCATTTCCTACACAACAGGGTCTCTAAACTCCAACCTGCTACTTCACTTGGTGCATAAATTAAGAACAACGATCTACTCTGAAGGAAAATTTGGCCGTGTTGGACTCAGTGGAAGACATGTGTTTGTTTCCAGCATGGTGCCTTTCTAAGAGATTTTCAGAGGCTATTTTGTTGACCATCTGCTATTTTGACCTGATGTAGGCTTCATCTCTGTGCAAAACGCAAATCAAATGAAATGGCAAGAGTGCTCGGTTTTGCATCAGGAGGCTTTTTGTTGGTTTTAGTCTGTCACGTAACCTCTCTGGGTTTGTTCTCATCTTTACAAAAGGAAGTGGCTCCAGTTTGTGATCTCTAAAGCCCCTTGAGTTCTAGAATTCTATGAAAACTTCTGATAATACATCACAATCACAAAGAATTTACAGTGCTCCAAGATAAGGCATAATTGCACTAGTTCTAAAATATATAGTTATGCTATTTAATTTTACAATGAGATTTAATTAACTTTCCTTTTCCACTGTCAAAAGCCTCAGTGGAATAATTGTCTTTGCAAATCGTGCAGAGCTTTGGTGCCCTGATCGGACACTCCAGATACCCAATTTGCTCTCATAGCAGCAGGAAAAACCTTGGAAAGCAGTAATGCTTTATTCACTGGAGAAAAGGACAGTGTAGTTGCCACAGGAAAGCCACCTCCATCCTCCTCTCCGCAGCCCCAGAAGAACTGTGGTACCAGGCGCCGGCTAAATGCCATGAGAAGGATTTAGCCCGATGGATAAATCTAGTTCCTCTGGCTGCCTCAAACAGGTGGATCCATCTGAAGCAAATGTTACGAATTGGACTTTTTCACACAGCCTTGTGGAAATATCCATTGCCCTAGGCCCCCAGAGCCATCAGGGAATGTTTGACTTAACCACAGTTTTACTCATCTTTCAGCTGAAGCAGACCTTCAAACATAAACCTGAGTCACGTTGGGGCACTGAGTGGATTTGTGACCTTCCCTGGAGGCGACTGGCTCCAAACCCCGGGAATGTGTTATATGAAAAAATAAATGCCTTTTTTTTTTTTTTACCATCTGTAAATGAAAAACATTCTTCATATGTTTAACTGTTTCGAATTGCCATATGTCTCACACACACACACACACGCACACACACACACACACACACACACACACACACACGCACACGCACGCTGCATGCCTGCTGGGGGCTGGGATCAAGTTGGTACTCGAGATTTTAGGTCCCTCTTCCAATCCTCTGCTTTTTCTTTAAGGAGGCTACAGGTAAGAAGCTTCCAGGTTTGTACCCACTCAGAAATAGCACAATTTAAATCTTAGTGGGGATGCTATGGCTGGCTTTTCTGGAATTTCAACGATCTGCTGCAATTCTCCCCCTCCCCTTTCAGCCATTCACTTAAACTGTCCCCATGCTGCCACGAATCATAAACATCTAAAGACTAAAACCATGGCAAAATAGGGTAATGCACTTTATGTTTTATTTTATAAGAGGGATGGATGGGTAGAAAGAAAGGGAGAAGGAAGAAACTAAAAGAAACTTTTGAATTCAATTGTCCCTCATTAACTGAGTAAGAGGACTAATTAGCTTCTTTCAGAGACTTTTTGGTTGGGTGTTTGCTGCTTGAATTAATTTTTCTGGAAAGCTAACAAGCCAGAGCTTTTCTTATTGTCTAAAGTTCCTCATTCCTCCCTCAAAACCGTTAGGGGGTGAAGGCAAAACCCCTAACAGTACCCACTGCAGGATCTATTTTGGTCTGATCTGATCATGGTGGTTGAGGAACGGTCAGTGAGCAAGTTGGTGACCCATGGAAGACATGATTCTCTAAATCTAGAAGGAAACCCTCTCATGAAGGACCTTTTAAATTGACTCACAGGTATTGCCAAATAAGTCCTTTTATAGCAAGCAATGGGTACTGATGTTTGCTTATCCAGATCAATGCCCTTCCTGATTGGCTGGCACAAATGCTTCTTTGCTCCGGAGGGTTGACACTGATTCCATCCCCCCGGATAGGGTTTCAATGGAGTCATGATCATGTGACCCAATTCTGGACAAAGAGATATGAGAGGCTTAGAACTTCTGGGAAAAGCTGAACAACATAGGTAACGTTCACTAATATCTGGTTCTCCTTTACTTCTGAATACATGGAAAATTGTACATCCCTACCCCCTTGAAGTGAGGCAGGGCCATGGCAGGTTTCTGGCCAATGAAATCGAAGAGGAAGTTACAAGAACTATAAGAGGAAGTCACTTCAGGCCAAAAGATTTATCAGCAGCCTTCTTTTTTCTTGCCACTACAAACTCTGAAGTTCTTTTTAAGATGAGAACCTCCATTAGTCCGGGTCCAAGACTGAGCCGGCAAATCTGTGTAAGTCATGGAGCACGAGCAGGCAATGTGCTTTTATTGTTTTTAAGCCACTAAGATTGGGAGGTTATTTGCTTCTGCAGTATAATCTATTCTATAATGACTGATACAGCTTTTCTTGCTCTTGAGAAACAGACATAAGATGCAATAAGGAAGAGCTACTTTTCCTACCCTGGAGACAATTTTGTGAGAATATGACACTGGATCAATTTAGTTCAGAGGAAGATGCCAACACATAAAACCCTAAAGAAGCCGGGCCCTTGACAACATCATTGAACACGGAATAAACCTGGACGTCACCAGACTTCTTATGTGAGATAATAAACATCTCGTTTTTATGCCACTTTCAGTCTCATATTCTCTTATTTGCAACCAAAAGCATCCTAACCAATACACTACAGAAGAGGTTATCTGCCTCTCTCCTTCCTTCTGTTTCTTTTTTTGTTTCCATCCATCCATCCATTCATTCATCTATATGACAAACAGATATATCAATTATTTTTCAGGTCACACCAACCATGGGAAACAAAACACAGCAAAAGACCCCCATGGTGGGACTTCCCTGGTGGTCCAGTGGGTAAGACTCTGTGCTCCCAATGCAGGGGGCCTGGGTTCGATCCCTGGTTGGGGAACTAGATCCCACGTGCCGCAACAAAGATCCCAAGTGCCGCAACTAAGACCCGGCGCAGCCTAAATAAATAAAATTAAAAAAAGAAAAAAAAAAAGACCCCCATGGTTTTAACCAAAGCCATACACAGATTCCCTGGAACTCTGGTGGTTATTACTGACCACCTCCCGGAGTCCACAGTGAATCTTAAGGTATTAATGGAAAGCCGAGGGTCATCTGGGCCTCTTTCTTTGCTACTTTCAGTTTTTAAATCTACTCCGTCTCTAAACATGTTTCCTGATATAAGCTCCATGCTGAGCACTGTAGTGAGTGCAGGGAACAGCACATAATTACTGCCGTGGAAAAGAAACAGGGTGATTGGGCAGGGAGGTGAGACAGGCAAATCAACAGGCCAGTTGAACACAGGGCCTGCCCCTGTGAGCTACAGATCCCCTGCAGATTCTCACCATGTTCTCTTCTGGACACCAGTCTGCCTACCCGATCTGGTCCCTCCTGTCAGCAGCTTGTGCCTGTCCTATATGCTCCAAACCTTCATAACCAAGGATCCGTCAGGTCCTGAAAGGACTTTGCTCTGCGAGGTATAGACCGATGCCCGGAGTTGGGTTAGAGCTTTTCTTTCATTCTCCACTTGCCACATTGCAGCCTTGCTTTCCCTACCTCTAAGCAGTGATTGCTTCAGGACAGTCCCTTACCTGCAGTCACAAAGCCAGAGCTTTTCTTATTGTCTAAAGTTCCTCATTCCTCCCTCAAAACCATTAGGGGATGAAGGCAAAACCCCTAACCGTACCCACTGCAGGATCTATTTTGGTCTG
The DNA here is from genome assembly GCF_965194825.1 of Balaenoptera physalus. Taxonomy (NCBI): domain Eukaryota; kingdom Metazoa; phylum Chordata; class Mammalia; order Artiodactyla; family Balaenopteridae; genus Balaenoptera; species Balaenoptera physalus. Next base: position 89,787,840 of record NC_138890.1, on the reverse strand, counting down.
ATCTGACCATGGTGATTGAGGAATGCTCAGTGAGCAAGTTGGTGACCCATGGAAGACATGATTCTCTAAATCTAGAAGGAAACCCTCTCATGAAGGACCATTTAAATTGACTCACAGGTATTGCCAAATAAGTCCTTTTATAGCAAGCAGTGGGTACTGATGTTTGTTTATCCAGATCGATCCATCTATATGACAAACAGATATATCACTTATTTTTTCAGGCCACACCAGCCATGGGAAACAAAACACAGCAAAACACCCCCATGGTTTTAACCAAAGCCATAAACAGATTCCCTGGAACTCTGGCTCCACCAAATTCCCCCAGTGATCACTGGTGCTGTTCGTATACTGACCACCTCCAGGAGGTGGTCAGTAATAAGAGCTGGGTCTGCCAGGTCCCCTGGCAGGTGGCTTCCTAAGTATCCAGTCCAAGGATTGGAAGGCCAAATTCATCTCTGTTCCTTGATGCTCGGACCAAAGGCCCCTACAGAGCTTGAAATGGAATGTGTTCTCCAGAAGCAGACATTTAGATAGACTTTGGGGTACAAGATGGTTTGGTTTTTTTAGCGAATAATGGCTGTGAACAAAAGGCAGGATTAGGCAGAGGAAGAAGTAAAACTATGATGCAGGACCGACCAACCTCAGCCAACCCAGTACACTGTGTTGGGCTGAAATGGCCAGGCCTCCATTCTGCTCCTCCTAGCTCAGTCACCAGACGAGAGGGGCTCCAGGAAGAGTGTGACCCTGAGGGAGGCTCCTCTACAGCTGAGGCAGACCATGACCGAGCTGACAGGGGGAGCTGTGTCTGCTGGGCTCCCCGCAACTGGGCGGCAAGTCCTTCTCCGGAAGGGATCTGGCAGACCCAGCTCAGTGTCCCCCAACAGTCCACCCTTTGGGCTGCTTGGATCTACTTCTCCAGGTGTGCTCAGCGAGCAGCTCCCCCAGGATTCCTGTGGGCCTCTTTTAGAAAGGGGAAACAGGTGGACAATTATAGCCCCCAGTGTGATCGTCTGAGCAAGGCAAGTGCTTTCAGGGCCCACAGTTAATGCTTATTTTCTCCTCCCCCATTCACTCTCGGGTACCACCTCAGCAGACTCAGACCATCCTCTCCAAAGTTCACCATATCCTTCTCTGATGGGGCTGCTGAATCTGTCCATACACAGTTACAATCGGGCAAGGAAGTAAAAAGGGGCACCCATTTGGTTCCATACATATTCCTCACTGGTCCCATGGTGTAGCAGAAGCCCACCTCCCCCTGATGATCAGGGTCAGCTACACCTGCAATGATCTTGCCCACCTGTCCCTGGATACAAGGATCCTAAAATGCCTGGGCAGCAACTGTAGTTTGAATTCAATGGGACTCTTGCTGTGTCCCCTAGAGAAAGTCTGTCCCCTCTGGGACAACTTTGGGTTGCAGGGACATAAAGCACAAAGTTCCCCAGTGAGTCATTGAAAGTGGGGCGGGGGGGGGGTCACTCCTACTTCCACCTGTTGGTTCCCAGGTCCATGTATTCTTCCTACTGAGAGCATAGTGCTATGGGGACACAGCGCCCTATAAAGGCCTCTGGTTCAATGCATGCATTATATCCTTCTGGGCAGTGGGGAATGTGATACGACCCACCCGTGGATCCCATGGTAGTGTGCCCATTCCTCATACCTTTGCTGTAAAGTGGGTCCCCTGATGGGATGCCATGTTATATGGGATCCTATGCCAATGGATCAAATACTGCACAAGCCCTTAGAGAGTAGTGCTGGCTGAGCCCTGATGGTGGGAAAGTCAAACTTGTGTCTATTCTTATGACAACAACTGCTGGCTTTTCCAGAATGGAAAAGGTTCAATGTAGTGAGCTTACCACCAAGTGACCAGTTGATTTCCTTCAGGACTGATGCCATATTGGGCACTCAGTGTCAGTCACTGTTGCTGGAAGGTGGGACAATTAGCAGAGGAGTAGCTAGATCAGCGTTGGGAGGTGGGAATCCATGCGTATGTCCTGCATGTAGACGCTATCTCTGTTGCCATGGCCACTACATTCATGTGTCCATTATGCCAGCACTAATGTGGCTGACGACAAAGGCTAGATAATGTCAACTGGCCTGGTCATTTTGTCTAGTTGGTTGTTTAGTGTTTCTTCTGTAGTGGTTGCTCTCTGGTGGCTTTAGCATGTTGGATGATGATCTTCACATTTGGTGCCACTGCCCATGTTCATCTGCATGCCTCTGCCTCAGATTGGCTTATCCCCAATCTTCTAATCTTTTCTCTATCGGGCATCTAACCAGAAAGCCAGGACATTTGCTATATCTAGCCCACAATATATATTCTAATCTTGGGTCATTTCTCTTTTTGGAATTTGGTGAACAGGTACATTGGGAAACTTCCCACTGGGAAGATTTTCCCTTGATGCTCTCTTTCAAGTCCATTGCTGATGAGGCTATATTGAAGCTGCCGTCCGTTTTTGGCTTAAACCCACATACTGAGCCAATCCATCTGTGTACTAAACTCAGGCATTTCCCTCTATTTTAAGCTGATCGTACAAGATGTCCTATGCACTCATTAGCAAGAGCTGAGGCGGGGGAATGTACAGAAATGGTGGGTGCTCTGGTCTGGGCTACCTGCTCACGCAGCTTGCTTGTGCACTAGGTCCTCCTTGTGCTTGATCCCAGATGGATCAGGTCCATCTTACGATGGATTGATGTGGAGGGTGTGACAGGACCCAAACCCTGATGGATAATGCCTGGTAACTTAGTATCCTGTGCTTAGGGTGACTATCTGTTAATGCAGGACTGAGGGATTTCCCATGATAAGAGACTTTCAGTGTTAAAACTGAAAATCTGGGAAAGTCTTGGGCAAACTGGGATGTGTTCGCCATCCGACCCATGGTCAGTCACTCTGTCTCCAGGAGGGCCCCATTAACACGCCAGCAGTTGTATTTCAAAAAGTGCATAGGGCTTCCCTGGTGGCGCAGTGGTTGAGAGTCTGCCTGCCAATGCAGGGGACGCGGGTTCGAGCCCTGGTCTGGGAAGATCCCACGTGCCGCGGAGCAACTGGGCCCGTGAGCCACAACTACTGAGCCTGCGCGTCTGGAGCCTGTGCTCCGCAACAAGAGAGGCCGCGACAGTGAGAGGCCCGCACACCGCGATGAAGAGTGGCCTCCGCTCGCCGCAACTAGAGAAAGCCCTCGCACAGAAGCGAAGACCCAACACAGCCATAAATAAATAAATAAATAGAGTTCCCTTTAAAAAAAAAAAAAACGTGCATTATTCTCCACTGAAGGTAACATGGCTTTGTTCCAGAACCCCAGGAGCCTCCTGTGTTGTTCCTGCACTGGGACTTGCCACAACTCTTTGAGGGAATCCACCCGGATATTGTTATTGCATGTGTCAAGGTCCCAGGTTTCCCAGCCCGGGTCCTGACCTTGGGTTAACATACCTGTCTTGGTTGGTTCGTCCACTCCGACTTGAAGTCCTGGGCTTGGTCCTTGGCTTGCTGCACTCTCCAGCTAGGGAAGATGAGAGCTTCACTGTGTGTGAGCAAAGAGGCCCTCCGGCTGTCATCCCTGACTTTCAGTTAGTTGCCTGTTACTCATTTTCAGGTGTTCACGATCTTCTGTGGAGTAGCAACAGCACCTAGCAACGGCCATCCAGTCCCACTTCAGGGCTAGATGTTCATAAGTTTCAGGTGCCTCATATACTGCTTTCACTAGTACATTCTCTGTTACAAATACACCATCCCAATTCACCACTGAAGGAAGTTTTAATGATAGGACCACCACCTGGTGCCAGAAAATGGGCCCTAATTGCCAGCCAGGCGGTGAATGATTCAGCTTTAAAGCCCCATCTTACCCTCTGCTTTCTGAGACTTTTCTCAGCACCAACTGTTGCAAGGCTGGTTCTTCAAACTGAGACAGTCTGGGGAGCAGGATAGCTATTACAGATGAATATACCTAAAAGGGAAAGGGGGAAGAGACAGGATTGGTCCCAGGAAGAAGGTGATCTGTGACGCAGGCCTGACAAAGCTCTGGCCACCCTGGCGAGTCGCTCTGGAATGAGTGTTGTCTATAGAATCTAGTGCAGGCGGCCCTGAAAGAGTATGACGGACCACGTGGCTTCTGCTGAAGGAGCCAACACCTGGAGGCTGGCTGTTAACTGCATCCACTCCCTGTAGCTGACCAGGAAGTCCCTCCACGCCTACCACCTAACTCTCCTCCGACAACACAGAGCCCCCCGGAAACACGGCTGTGGCATTGCACGGGGCCCGTGGCAGGCATGGGCCCTAGGCCATACTGTGATTCCTGGCTTGTGGGTTCTACAAAGTGAGTCCTTTGTCTTCCCATCGGGGAAGAAGGGGAAAGATGGCGGGGGGGACCCGAAGAATCAGTGTTTGTAAATTAGGAGGTAAACAGAGAAAAGCACCGCAACAATCTGAGGAGAAGCAAAATGAAAGCTTGTCTCTCTCCAGATATCCTCTTTCATTGTCTTTTCTTCTCCATATTTTCCAGTCCAAGACCCAGAATAAAAGCATCTGGACTAGGACTTTTCTTAAAGTGTCCTAGGAAAGAGCCAGACATGTCTGTATGGACCTTTCTTCCAGCTTTCTGCCAGAAATGTTCAAATGATGACTGCTCTTCCTTGTACTGGGGTATCCAAATAGGGAAAGAGAAGTCTCTTATCTTGTTCCATAAACCCAAGTCCTAGGAATTCCACCACTGGCCCCATTTCCCACTCTCTCCCCAACCATCTGTGTTCACCCCACACTGACCATCCTGCAGGGAACTGACCAAGTGTGCCCCTCTGGCATGACCAGCCATGCAAACGTAATGAGACCACTTTCTAGAGGTCTACAACATTGCATGTTTAAAAAGTTAAGAGCAATTTAAAGTGCAAGTATTACTCTGAAAATGCTCCCTAATTAATAAATGTTCTACATTTTTATGTGGGAATGTTTAATATTTAATTTTTCAATAATTTTATCATTTATAATTTATTAAATTTATTTTGTGGCTTATATTTATTAAAAATTGATATACTTCCTATTTCTTTTACTCCAATGTTAGATTTTTATGCAAAATGAAAAAAACTGGTGCTTTTCAGTCATATGACTTTTTTTAAAGCCTCAATTGCAATTGTATTAAGGCTCCAACATCCTAAGCTTCCCTTATGGTATCTCTCCTGACATTTTCTCAATGACTATTGCATTTGTGTAGGTCAGGGGACCAGCAGCTCTTTGGAAGTGGGCTAAGATTTTCAGCTTTTTTCTCCAATGAGCTGGTTATAGCAATTATTGCAGCACTAAAACTTCATGGTGTTGGAATTGTGTGGACTTGGAGCTACAATGTTCTATATGCCTCTGAAAATTCACACCCTGTATCAAGATGGGTTGAGTAGGGATTTCTGGCCCTCAGGGGTTGACAGCTCAAGTGCATTAAGTTTCCAGTTAGGTAATAGAAGGGAGGGGCTGGCAGAGAATACTAGAAGTGGAGTTGGTGTTAAATGCCCCAACCATTCAAAACCAAATATTTTCAAAGAAACAAAACATGTCTGATGTCTTTGGTGTGGATTCTGCAAGTTTGCAGCCTCTGCAGGGGAATCCTTGAGACTTTGAACTGAAATCTGAATATTGGGCTGTACATCTTCGTAAGTAGAGGGAGTGCCAATGTTAAAAGTCTCCTTTCCGTACTGTGGATTTTAGGCAAGCTCAAGTTATGATTAAGGTCAGGAGACCACATATGCGTTAAGTGGAGGAGGATTTTATACCGATAAAATCGGCAGGCACACGGCAGGTTCAGTTCATTCAGTGCACACATGTTTATTGAGCATTTACTATGTGAGGTGCTCATGAGGTCAGATAAAAAGAGAGGTGCAAGGGGTGAGAGGGCATTTTGATGAACGTTGGCTGCAAAAACAACAGAGGGCAAGAATGACCTATGTCACTCTGTAAGTCACCAAAATTCTATAACAAAAGCCCATCAAACAGGGCTGTGAAGTGTTTCAAGATGCTGGGTTTAAAAATATGATATAAAATCATTAATGTCAAAATCTACCACTCATCACGTTCAACATTTTTAAAATTTATTTATTTATAGTTGCTTTGGGTCTTTGTTGCTGCGCGTGGGCTTTCTCTAGTTGAGGCAAGCGGGAGCTACTCTTTGTTGTGGCACGTGGGCTTCTCATTGCTGTGGCTTCTTTTGTGGAGCACAGGCTCTAGGTGCGAGGGCTTCAGTAGTTGCTGCACGTGGGCTCAGTAGTTGCGGCTCACCGACTCTAGAGCGCAGGCTCAGTAGTTGTGGTGCACAGGCTTAGTTGCTCCACGGCATGTGGGATCCTCCTGGACCAGGGCTCAAACCCATGTCCCCTGAATTAGCAGGTGGATTCTTAACCATTGCGCCACCAGGGAAGTCCCACATTTGACATTTTTTATGACAGCTCTTCAACATGTTTTCTCACCCTTGTTAGAACTGAGGGCAGAGCCCACCTCTGTTTTATCTTTACTTCCCTGCATCTTGTATAGTGCTTTGCTCACAGTAACTCCCATAAAGATGAGCTAAATGAGTTCATGTTTATACCCAGACCATCTCTAGCTTGTAAGCTACAGGAGGATAGGTTGGATGCATTTTTCATTGATGTTTTCCAAGGATCCTAGAATAGTGCTTTGCACTGAAGGTGCTGAATAAATGCTGGTTCAGTCAAAGAGAAACCTCTGACACCCTATTCTTTTTATGATACAGGCCTCCCCCAGTGCCCTTCTCCCAACCTGGCAATGCTGAGTTGGGGCTCCTTTAGTGCCAAACACAGCTCGCTCCTGTAATCTAGCTGCTGAGCGTCTGTAGCATTTTGATATAATGCATTAAAACATCTCCTCAGCCAAGTGTTTTACACAACATACAATATTTTCCTATGCTAATGTTTCTTTTATTGAGTTTTTTACAAAAAAAATTATCACACATTCTACAGATATTCAGCAACACTTACTCAACTGAAACACAAAATAAAATTACAGAAACACCAAATACAGACATTCTCTCAAATTAACTGGAAAGAACTGATTGTGAGGAATCAACTCCACGTAAATTGCTGCGTGGCCTCTGCATAGGGCTCTCTTTGGTCAAACGTCACATTGGTGGGGCAATTTCCAGGTGGGTCAACTCCACTGTCCCTTTATCTGCCAACCCAGCAATCAGGACAAAGACTGAGCATCCCAAGTTTAAGTTCATGGAAGAGGGCTTATATTGTAGCTCCAAGGGTCACAAAGCAGACAGTTGCTACACCTTGTACAGCCCAAGATGAAGGCAAGTGAAGAGGGTATGTAGACTTGGCAAGAGTTACTGAGTTGAGAGAAACACTTGTTGCCAAAAGAATGTGCAAGTCGCCCCTCCCTGTGGAAGGACCATTGTCTGGGGAAAAGGTGACTTAGAGAAGAGAGCAGATAGTAAAGGTCTGGGCATGGAGATGAAAGCATGAGGAGGAGGAGGTGTAGGGAGCAGGTCAGGTAGGAAATCAGTGAGGGGAGGTCACGTGGGGGCACCTCCATCCTGGGAATTGAGACCACAGCTTGTGTCAGGTGCTCAGGGAAGACTTAGAATAACCTCTCAAAGCTCAATCGTTATACTTCCACTTGTAACTCTAAATCACACCAGTTTCATCCCCCTGTGAGGTAGAAGCAAAGGGTCAAGGAGCCTAGACCTTGGCTGATAGGGTTAATAGCATTCATGCCTATGTGTATCACTTCTGATCCTTGAAATCACCCCCAAATTCATCAGAATAAGTATTTTCACTCTTAGTCAGCAGATGAAGGGATCAAGCAGCAGGAAGTTTAAGTATCTTGCAAATTGTTGCACTTGGCATAAAGGGGGAGACCCAGGACTGGGATTCAGGTCCTCTGGCCACTCACCTACTGGTTTCCTCCCTTGTTTCCTTTATACCTCTGTGCAAATTTTACCCTCTCAGTGAAGGTGATCACCATTTATAAGTAGGAACCCTTACTCCACACCAGTACTCACTCACCCCCATCCCTTCCCGAATACTCATCACCATCAGAAATACTAATATTTACTTGTCTGCTTATTTATTGATCTTGCTTCCTTCCACTATTACAATGTAAGCTCAGTGCAAGCAGGATTGTCTGTTATATTCACTGCTGTACCCTCCAAACCTAGAACTGCACCCGGCATGTCACCCTTGCCTAATCCTATTTGAAATGTCTGGATTAAGACTTCTGAATCATCCAGGGATCTTGCTTGAATGCAGATTCAGAAGCCTGGGATAGGTCCTGTACACTCATATGGCTGGTCTGGGGAACACTCGCCATCACATGTGGTTTTCCTTTGGCTTTGATTTGGTGGTAGGTGGAGGTGGCTAAAGAAGAGGGCAGGGTGGGGCCTGAATGGAGGGGAATAGCTGAAGGAATCTCTTATAGGTAATTTTCTATCCTCAGTAGTTCCCCTTTGATCTCACGTGCATCATGAATGTGTAATATTTCTGAATGGTACTTAAGCAATAGGTATTCTCATCCCACAGCACTTTGACAAGCACCCAGCCTCATTTCCACTGGGCCTCCCTGATGAACACTCTAGCAGTCGCATTGCTGTTGAAAACTTGGTTCAATTCCGAAGCCTACCTTAAAAACAGAAAAGCCTCAAAGGCTGCAACTAAAGGAACCAACTCTCTCAAACAGGGATTTTCTTTAGGATCTGTTTGGCTAACACATATGTTTCTTACTTTGAGGCAGGCCATGTCAGCAGTTTAATTTAAGACATCAAATGAGAAACAATCTGTCTGGTATAACCTTTTGCCGGTGAGATGAACAGCCTCTGAGCCAGCTCCCAGAGAACACTCTCATTATCCTGGTCTCCGTGACATGGGACATATTGTCTCTTTTCTTGACTTGACCTTAACACATCACTGATGCAAAACATATTTTTAGTTTGAAAAATAGTCATCTAGAAAATAAAACCACTTCATCGTCTCAGCCACAGTTCTGAGCCTCAGTGCTATTGAAAATGTGTTTTATTTGTTTGATTTGTACCACTGCCTGGTTCTAGCCTCTTAAAAAATTAGGGAAATATTTGTGAGCATAGGGGTACCCTGCAAAAATTTATTCTTTCCATTCAAAACCTAAGGTTAACAAACTAAGATCAATGGGAACATGGACTCTTTGACTCTGGTCACAAAATGTTCTTGGAAACTGAGGGATAAAGGGAGTTTTGTTTGGAAGTAAAGACTCATGATCAAATTAAAGAAAAAAAAAATCTCCATAACTGTTTAAAATAGCAAAAATGTGATCTACATCATGGAGAGTTCCAGTGGAATGGGGGAGGAAAATTAGGGACCATTTAGTTTAATGAGACATTTTCAGAGATGAGGAAACTGTGGCCTGGTAGGGAGACTTGCTCAAAAATATGTAGCTATAGTGGGAAGAGGCAGGACTAGAATTCAGGTCTCCTGGTTTGTGGCTAATGACCTCCCACTTCACCTACTTTCTTCCCTCTAAAAGTCCTACGTGACAGATATACTTGCACTAATTGGTGCATTGCCAATATGAGAGCCTCTTGTACCTACATCAGTTAGGATTAGCATCAACTACTATTAACAGGGGCTAGAGCAAGATAAAAATTTATATTTCACTCATTTAAAAGAAGCCTGGTGGTAGGCAGATCTGGTGTAGTGACTGCACAGAAATTAGAGACCCACTCTCCTGGTAACTCTTTTTTTTTTTTTTTTTTTTTTTTTTTTTAAATTCTTTTTTTTTTTTAATTATTATTTATTTATTTATTTATTTTTGGCTGTGTTGGGTCTTCGTTTCTGTGCGAGGGCTTTCTCTATTTGCGGCAAGCAGGGGCCACTCTTCATCGCGGTGCGCGGGCCTCTCACTATCGCGGCCTCTCTTGTTGCGGAGCACAGGCTCCAGTCGCGCAGGCTCAGTAGTTGTGGCGCACGGTCCTAGCCGCTCTGTGGCATGTGGGATCTTCCCAGACTAGGGCTCGAACCCGTGTCGCCTGCATTGGCAGGCAGATTCTCAACCACTGTGCCACCAGGGAAGCCCCCTCCTGGTAACTCTTTACTCCATCTTTCTATTGCCAATTTATGACCTAAGATAGATGTTGAAATTCCAACTATTATGTCCACACTACATGCTGGAAGATGAGAAGAAAGACAGTGGACAAAGGGGCTTCCTTCTGCTGTCTCTTTCTCTTTTAAGGTAACTTCCACAAATTTCCTCCCAACAACTTCTGCTTATATCTCACTAACCAGAACTTATATTGCCACAAGGGAGACTGGGAAATGTGACTTTCCATCAAATTGGGGTTCTATTCCTGAAGAAGAAAGAGAATATTGGTATTGGAAGGCAACGAGCTGCCTCTGCAACTATACGAAGTATATTCATAGCACTGAAAGCCATCCTTTGGTCTAAATTTGGCTTTTTTAAAATCAATACATTAGGAGTCATGGTTCTGATAGTGGTATAGCAGCTTGTATTGGACTAACCATCTCACAGATAATGATTAAACTCTAGGAAGAAAACAAAAACAAAAAACCTCTTGAAGTCACTGGAGAACAACCCAAACTAGGAGCTAAAGGGAATTCAACCATTTAAAGAAAGGAAGGGGTGGGGGGGCAGAGTCAAGATGGCGGACTAGGAGGATGCAGAATTCGAGTCTCCTCACAACTAGGGCACCTACCAGGCACTGGTGGGGACCACGGACACCTAAGGGGCCAGGAGGAACCCCCAGGTACTGGGTAGGATGTGGGGCATGGGGGGAGCGAAGGGGGAAGAGAAGTGGAGGTGGGACAGGACTGGCACCCCTGAAGGGCGGCTGGGGGAGGGAAGGAGTTCCTACACCCAGTGGGATCCACCCATGGTTAGGGGTCCAGCAGGGACAGGGGAGACCCTGGGGGAGACAGTGGGGGAGGGGCGCAGAGGAATGGAAGGGAACATGGCCAGTGCTTTCCCTGTCCACTTAGGCATCGGAAGCATGTTGGGCTCCTGGGCCTAATCCTCTGCTCTTGGAACCTCCCTCCTGCCATGAAGAGCCCAAGCCCCACCCCTAGACCCTCACCCAGGGCCCTACCTCTACACTCGGAGACCCCTCCAATGAGCTGGGCCTAAACCCCACCCACACACCCTCACCCAGGGCCCAAACTCCAAACTCCAGAAATCCACACTCCAGAGGCCCTCCTTTCCACGTGCTGCCTCTCCCCTTCCACACCGGTCCTAAGCAGCAGCCTCGCCCCAAGCTTGAAAGTCATCCCACTGAGGCCCTGCCCGCAGGGCTTTTTCCAGCTACCAGCGTCCTGAGCCTAGGCCACGCCCCCCTCTCAAACTGTCACCATCCCACCCGCCTAGGTCCTGCCCCACCCTAAACCCCACCCCTGCCTAAGTTCCACCCCGCCTAAACTCCGCCCCCATAGCCAAGGCTTTTTTTTTTTTTTTTTTCCTCTTTCAGATTGGGGTTCTGTTTTACCTTGTTGATTCATTGTTGATTCTTTTATATTTTTATTTTTCCTAATAAATCTTTTATTTTTCTAATTTTATTTTATTCTTTATATTTTGTTATTGTTCTCTCCTTTTAGCTTCTTTCTCCCACCCCCCCAACCCCTTTTCTTTTTTTCTTTCTTCTGTTGTGGTTTTATTTTACCTTGTTGCAGTTGTTTCAATTATAGTTTTATTTTTCCTAATATAATTTTTATCTTTCTAATTCTATTTTGTTTTTTATTCTTTGATATTGTACTGCTCCTTTTTTTTCTTTCTTTCTTTCTTTTTTTTTTTTTTTTACTGCACCATGAAGCTTGTGGGATCTTGGTTCCCAGGACAGAGGTCGGGCCCAAGCTCCTGTGGTGGAAGCTCTGAGTCCAAACCGCTGAACTAACAGAGAACCTGAGACCCCAGGGAATATCAATCAGAGTGAGGCCTCCCAGGGGTCCTCATCTCAGCACCAAGACCCAGCTCTATCCAACTGCCTGCAGACTCCAGTAATGGACATCTCAGGCCAAACGACCAGTAAGACAGGAATACAGCACCACCCATCAAAAAAAAAAAAAAAAAGAAACTACAAAAAAATAAGCTACAGAAGAAGGATCAAGGTAAAAACCTACAAGACCAAATAAATGAAGATGAAATAGGCAACCTACCTGAAAAAGAATTCAGAGTAATGATAGTAAAGATGATCTAAAATCTTGGAAACAGAATGGAGAAGATACAAGAAATGTTTAACAAGGATCTAGAAGAATTAAAGAGTATACAAACAATGATGAACAACACAATAAATGAAATTAAAAATAATCTAGAAGTAGTCAATAACAGAATAACTGAGGCAGAAGAATGGATAAGTGGGCTGGAAGATAAAATGGTGGAAATAACTGCCAGGGAGCAGAATAAAGAAAAAAGAATGAAAAGAATTGAGGATGGTCTCAGAGACCTCTGGGACAACATTAAACACAACAACATTTCAATTATAGGGGTCCCAGAAGAAGAAGAGAAAAAGAAAGGGTTTGAGAAAATATTTGAAGAGATTATAGTCAAAAACTTCCCTAACATGGGAAAGGAAATAGTCAATCAAGTCCAGGAAGCACAGAGAGTCCCATATAGGATAAACCCAAAGAGGAACACACCAAGACACATATTAATCAAATTATCAAAAATTAAATACAAAGAAAAAATATTAAAAGCAGCAAGGGAAAAGCAACAAATAACATACAAGGGAATCCTCATAAGGTTCACAGCTGATCTTTCAGCAGAAACTCTGCAAGCCAAAAGGGAGTGGCAGGACATATTTAAAGTGATGAAAGGGAAAAACCTACAACCAAGATTACTCTACCCAGCAAGGATCTCATTCAGATTCGATGGAGAAATCAAAAGCTTTACAGATAAGCAAAAGTTAAGAGAATTCAGCACCACAAAACCAGTTTTAAAAAAATGCTAAAGGAACTTCTCTAGGCAGGAAACACAAGAGAAGGAAAAGACCTACAAAAACAAACACAAAACAATTAAGAAAATGGTAATAGGAGCATACATATTGATAATTACCTTAAATGTAAATGGATTAAATGCTCCGATCAAAAGACATAGACTGGTTGAATGGATACAAAAACAAGACCCATATATATGCTGTCTAAAAGAGACACACTTCAGACCTAGGGACAAATTCAGACTGAAAGTGAGGGGGGTGGAAAAAGATATTCCATGCAAATGGAAATCAAAAGAAAGCTGGAGTAGCAATTCTCATAATTCTCAAAATAGACTTTAAAATAAAGACTACTACAAGAGACAAAGAAGGACACTATATAAGGATCAAGGGATCAATCCAAGAAGAAGACATAACAATTGTAAATGTTTATGCACCAAACAGAGGAGCACCTCACTACATAAGGCAAATGCTAATAGCCATAAAGGGGGAAATCAACAGTAACACAATAATAGTAGGGGACTTCAACACCCCACTTTCACCAATGGACAGATCATCCAAAATGAAAATAAATAAGGAAACACAAGCTTTAAATGACACATTAAACAAGATGGACTTGATTGATATTTATAGGACATTCCATCCAAAAACAATAGAATACACTTTCTTCTCAAGTGCTCATGGAACATTCTCCAGGATAGACCATAGCTTGGGTCACAAATCAAACCTTGGTAAATTTAAGAAAATTGAAATCGTATCAGGTATCTTTTCCGACCACAATGCTATAAGGCTAGATATCAATTACAGGAAAAAAACTGTAAAAAATACAAACACATGGAGGCTAAACAATACGCTACTAAATAACCAAGAGATCACTGAAGAAATCAAAGAGGAAATAAAAAATTACCTAGAGACAAATGACAATGAAAACACGATGACCCAAAACATATGGGATGAAGCAAAAGAAGTTCTAAGAGTGAAGTTTATAGCAGTACAATCCTACCTCAAGAAATAAGAAACATCTCAAATAAACAACCTAACCTTACACCTAAAGTAATTAGTGAAAGAAGAACAACAACAAAAAAAAACCCAAAGTTAGCAGAAGGAAAGAAATCATAAAGATCAGATCAGAAATAATGAAAAAGAAATGAAGGAAACAATAACAAAGATCAATAAAACTAAAAGCTGGTTCTTTGAGAAGATAAACATAGTTGATAAGCCATTAGCCAGACTCATAAAGAAACAAAGGGAGAAGACTCAAATCAACAGCATTAGAAATGAAAAAGGAGAAGTAACAACTGACACTGCAGAAATACAAAGGATCATGAGAGATTTATTACAAGCAACTATATGACAATAAAATGGACAACCTGGAAGAAATGGACAAATCCTTAGAAAAGCACAACCTAATGAAACTGAACCAGGAAAAAATAGAAAATATAAACAGACCTATCACAAGCACTGAAATTGAAACTGTGATTAAAAATCTTCCAACAAACAAAAGCCCAGGACCAGATGGCTTCACAGGTGAATTCTATCAAACATTTAGAGAAAAGCTAACACCTATCCTTCTCAAACTCTTCCAAAATATAGCAGAGGGAGGAACACTTCCAAACTCATTCTATGAGGCCACCATCACCCTGATACCAAAACCAGACAAAGATGTCACAAAAAAAAAAATTACAGGCCAATATCTCTAAAGAACATAGATGCAAAAATCCTCAACAAAATACTAGCAAACAGAATCTAACAGCACATTAAAAGGATCATACACCATGATCAAGTGGGGTTTATCCCAGGAATGCAAGGATTCTTCAATATATGCAAATCAATCAATGTGATATGCCATATTAACAAATTGAAGGATAAAAACCATATGATAATCTCTAAATGCAGAAAAAGCTTTTGACAAAATTCAACACCCATTTATGATAAAAACTCTCCAGAAAGCAGGTATAGAGGGAACCTACCTCAACATAATAAAGCCATATATGACAAACCCACAGCCAACATCATTCTCAGTGGTGAAAAACTGAAACCATTTCCTCTAAGATCAGGAACAAGACAAGGTTGCCCACTCTCACAACTATTATTCAACATAGTTTTGGACGTTTTAGCCACAGCAATCAGAGAAGAAAAAGAATCCAAATTGGAAAAGAAGAAGTAAAACTGTCACTGTTTGCAGATGACAGGATCCTGTACATAGAGAATCCTAAAGATGCTACCATAAAACTCTAGAGCTAATCAAAAAATTTGGTAGAGTAGCAGGATACAAAATTAATGCACAGAAATCTCTTGCATTCCTATACACTAATGATGAAAAATCTGAAAGAGAAATTAAGGAAACACTCCCACTTACCATTGCAAAAAAAAGAATAAAATACCTAGTAATAAACCTACCTAAGGAGACAAAAGACCTGTATGCAGAAAACTATAAGACACTGATGAAGGAAATTAAAGATGATACAAAGAGAGGGAGAGATATACCATGTTCTTGGATTGGAAGAATCAACATTGTGAAAATGACTCTACTACCCAAAGCAATCTACAGATTCAATGCAATCCCTATCAAACTACCACTGGCATTTTTCACAGAACTAGAACAAAAAATTTCACAATTTGTATGGAAATGCAAAAGACCCCGAATAGCCAAAGCAATCTTGAGAAAGAAAAACAGCTTTGGAGGAATCAGGCTCCTGGACTTCAGACTATACTACAAAGCTACAGTAATCAAAACAGTATGGTACTGGTACAAAAACAGAAATATAGATCAATGGAACAGGATAGAAAGCCCAAAGATAAACCCATGCACATATGGTCACCTTATCTTTGATAAAGGATGCAAGAGAATACAATGGAGAAAAAACAGCCTCTTCAATAAGTGGTGCTGGGAAAACTGGACAGCTACATGTAAAAGAATGAAATTAGAACACTCCCTATCACCGTATACAAAAATAAATTCAAAATGGATTAAAGACCTAAATGTAAGGCCAGACACTATCAAACTCTTAGAGGAAAACACAGGCAGAACACTTTATGACATACATCACAGCAAGATCCTTTTTGACCCACCTCCTAGAGAAATGGAAATAAAAACAAAAATAAACAAATGGGACCTAATGAAACTTAAAAGCTTTTGCACAGCAAAGGAAACCACAGACAAGACGAAAAGACAACCCTCAGAATGGGAGAAAATATTTGCAAACGAAGCAACTGATAAAGGATTAATCTCCAAAATATACAAGCAGTACATGCAGCTCAATATCAAAAAAACAAACAATCCAATCCAAAAATGGGCAGAAGACCTAAATAGATATTTCTCCAAAGAAGATATACAGATTGCCAACAAACACATGAAAAGAGGCTCAACATCATTAATCATTAGAGAAATGCAAATCAAAACTACAATGAGGTATTACCTCACACCAGTCAGAATGGCCATCATCAAAAAAATCTACAAACAATAAATGCTGGAGAGGGTGTGGAGAAAAGGGAACCCTCTTACACTGTTGGTGAGAATGTAAATTGATACAGCCACTATGGAGAATAGTATGGAGGTTCCTTAAAAAACTAAAAATAGAGTTACCATATGACCCAGCAATCCCACTGGGCAAATACCCTGCGAAAACCATAATTCAAAAAGAGACATGTACCACAGTGTTCATTGCAGCACTATTTACAATAGCCAAGACATGGAAGCAACCTAAGTGTCCATCGACAGATGAATGGTTAAAGAAGATGTGGCACATATATACAGTGGAATATTACTCAGTCATATAAAGAAATGAAATTGAGTTATTTTTAGTGAGGTGGATGGACCTAGAGTCTGTCATACAGAGTGAAGTAAGTTGGAAAGAGAAAAACAAATACCGTATGCTAACACATATATATGGAATCTTAAAAAAAAAAAAAGGTTCTATAGAACTAGGGGCAGGACAGGAATAAAGACGCAGGTGTAGAGAATGGACTTGAGGACATGGGGAGGCGGGAAGGGTAAGCTGGCATGAAGTGAGAGAGTAGTAGTGACATATATACACTACCAAATGTAAAATAGATAGCTAGTGGGAAGCAGCTGCATAGCACAGGGAGATGAGCCAGTGCTTTGCGACCACCTAGAGGGGTGGGATAAGGAACATGGGAGGGAGATGCAAATGGGAGGGGATATGGGGATATACGTATGCATATAGCTGATTCACTTTGTTATACAGCAGAAACTAACACAACACTGTAAAGCAATTATACTCCGATAAAGATGTTAAAAAAGAAAGAAAAGAAGCACAGTTACTTCATGAGATCTACTTTTACATGGGTTTTCCCTTGAGGGTACGCCTCAGTCCACATGGTACCAGGAAGATTAGAACCTGAGAAGAAAGCTGCTGTCTATAGACTTGGAAGGCCAGGGAAGGGTCCAAGAGATGGGCAATTGAATGGGAAATCCTGGACATGAAAGAGCCTCATCAGAATCTGCATATAAACCCTCTGCCAATCCCTGGCTGACTCCTGTTCTGCACATACATGGGGAAGGCTATAAAGAGCCCAGTGAAAGCAACGATTGAAAGGCTGAAAAGATTAAAAAGATATTTCAGCTCTGCCAACACAGGCAAGAGAGAGTTGAGAGTTTAAGTCCTTCCAAGTTAGAGGGACTCGGCTATTATTTTTTAAAATAATTTTCACCTTTATTATTTTCTTCCTCCTTGCCTGGGATTCAAATTGCACATACATTAGGCTAGTTGTACTACTTGTCAGTGAGACATTTTTCTGCCCCCCCCCGCAACTTTTTTCTCTCCATTTTTCAGATTAGATCATTTCTATTGCTATATATTCACATCCACTGACCCTTCTGCAAACTCCATTTGCTCCCAAACCCATGTTCAATAAATTTTCTGTTTCAGATATTGTACTGTTCAGTTCTAGAATTTCCATTTTTTAAATGTAATTTCTATTTCTCTGTGGAGATTCCCCATCTGTTCACTCATTATGACCACTTTTTCTCTCAATATTTGGGCATATTTATAATAGATTCTTTAAAGTCCTTGTCTGCTAATTCCAATATCTGTGTCATATCAGGTCTATTTCAACTGACTAATTTTTTTCTTGAGTATGAGTCAGATTTTCCTTTTCCTTCACATATCTATTAGTTTTTGATTGTACACAGGACATTGTAGATCATGTGTTGTAGAGATTCTGGCTTATGTTATCTTCCTCTGTTGATTTTTAACTTTTTTTCCATTAGGTAATTAGATTATTGGCTAATGACCTTGAACTTGAGGAGGCTTGGTTAGAGAGAAACACAGATCTCTTTGTTAGAAAATATAAATCACCAATAGCAGGATTGAAAAGGGGTATCATTATACAGCTTACAAACATTAAAAAGATTACAGGGAGTTATAAACAACTTTATGGCAATATTCTATAACTCAGATGTAATGAAAAATATCCCTGTGTTTTCCTGATACAAGAAAAATTTCACTGGGGAATTCTTTTAACTATTTAAGAAATAAATAATACCACTTTTACATCCTCCTTCAGAAAATAGAGGGACATTAAGAGGCTAGAGTATACCAGAAGAAAATAAAAGAATCTATATGATCATATCAATCAATTACAATAAATACAAAAAAAAATGTTCTTCAGGATGGAGAAAAATGACATTAGAAGAAGCCATAGATATGAATAGATATTAAGAAAAACACTTGACAAAATTCAATATCCTTTTGTAATAAACACTCTCAGCAACCTAAAAATAGAAGTGAATTTTTTCAATCTTATGATTGGCATCTACAAAACTCTACAACTAAGATCATACTGAATGGTGAACGATTAAATGCTTTCCCCTAAGACCACGAACAAGGAGGTCAGCTCTCATCATGTGTATGTAATATTGTATGTAGTTCATAAGCCAGTGTAATAAATCAAGTAAAAGAAATAAAAGTATAAAGATTGAAAAGAAATCAGCATTGTCCTTATTATTGCAGATTTTTTTTGGATTAAAAAATCCTCAGAATCTGCTAGACAACTACTAAAAACTAATAAGTGAATTTAGCAAGGTTGCTGGATACAAAGACAATGTACAAAAATAAGTAGCACTTCTATATACTAGCAGCAAACAATTCAAAAATGAAAAAATTTAAATTCCATTTACAGTAGCATCAAAGCATAATATACATAGGAATAAATTTAATGAAAGCAGTACAAGACCTCTGCTCTGAAAGCTACTCTGAGTTGGTGAGAGTAATTACAGAAGGCTGTAATAAGTAGAGAAATGTACCATACTAATGGGCTAGAAGACTCAATATTGTTAAGATGTCAATTATCCTCAAATTTATCCAAACACTGAAATAAAAGCCCAATTAAATCTCTAATGGGCCCCTAAAATGGCTAAATTTGAAAGACTGACAACATCAAATGCTGGTGAGGATGTAGAGTAATTAAAACCCTCATTCATTGGTACTGGTAGTAGTGGAAAATGGTATAGCCACTTTAGAAACCAGTTTGAGAGTTTTCTTATAAGGACTATGTTTATACAAATATCCTATGACTCAGCAATGCCACTCCTAGGTATTTACCCAAGCTATTCCACTCCTAGGAATATATCACATAAAAAGAGTTACAAAAATGTTTATAGCTCCTTAATACATTAGTCAAAAACTGGTAACATCTCAAATGTCTATTAAGAGGAGAAAGGATAAATAAATTGTGGTATATTCATACAATGGAATACTACTCAGCAATGATTGATACACACAATAGGATAAATCTCAAAAACAGTCATGTGAGGGAAAGACATTAGACACAAAGAATACGTGCTCTATGATTCCATTTATAAGATATTCAATAACAGGCAAAAATCATATGCAATAGAAATCAGAATAGTGATTGTGGTAGGGTGAGGTGATAGGGGAAATTTCTGGGATGGTATACACACACACATACACACATAAGTGTTTATATATGTATACACACATACATTGTATAGCTTGTTTTATATATATTATATAGCTTGTTTGAGGTATTTGTTACAAAATCTACATATTTGTCAAAATGCAAAGAACTGTACCTTAATACATGTGTATTTTATTGTAGGTAAGTTATGCCTCAAATGAAAAAATTGTGACTTTTTAAACCACGAGTGTCTATCAGTTGGGCATCTGTTTTGGTCTAAGCAGGTACAGTAAAAGTCCTCTTATCAGCATGGTAAGGACAGCTAGTTGGCCACTTACTTTTAAAAGCTTATTAAAAATCATTTAAAAACATATATGTACATATATCTTTTCAATATTTTACTTTTAATATAAAAACACATATATATATGCATTCATTTGCTAATCTTTTGGTGTATAGCCAAGGCCTTTTTTCTTTGATTTGTGTTCTACACTGTCATTCTTGAATAAACCATCTCCATAACATATCTATGATTTCTAGTTTCAATTTCTTTTAAAAGCAGTAAGAAATTAAATTCATTTTTGAAGCAATCTAAATGCAAAATTCCTCCAGGTTTTAATAAGTTTTCCACATTCTACATCTTGTGTGCCCTATAACTAACCTGAAAGATTTCTCTTGTGCCTATCTTTTCATCTGAATTTCCAAAGCATTCAACTTTGTTTTTATAGCAGAGGAGCGAGAACTCTCTTTCTCCCATTCTTATTTCACTGGTTTACACGGTATTTAATTTAATTACATCATCACAATAACCATACAATTACATAACCTTAATAACCATACAGTTACAGATCCCTGTAATTTCTCATTTAAATCCAAGATAATGGCCTCCTTCCATACAAAAAGATGTAATAACGTCATAGGAAGATAAAGGGCTAAAGTCACAGGAAGATGAAGGGAAAGAAAGCTCTGTCTTTTTAATCAATAAACCTCTTAAAGGGTCTCTCACTTTCCTTGCCCCCTTTACATACCTTTTTACCCACGAGCTATGATCCACAGTGAAATTGTGGCAATCCTCTCAGGCCTTTCCTGTCTATGCTCTTTCTTTTATCTGAAACGGGAAGGCAAACATTGGTTTAAAGGTCTTTACAACCATTATTTCCTAAGTAGCCAATATACATATGAAATGGTACCTAGTTTTTTAATATTCTGGAGAATGCAGACTAAACCATGATAAGATACCACTACAGGGCAATCGGAAGCAAATAGGTGCTCAGTAAGAACTTCCATACTCTGCTGGTAGAAATGCGAATTGGTTCAACAGCTTTGGAAAATGGTGTGGCATCACCTAATAAAGTTGAAGATATGCAAATAGTAGCACTTCCTCTCCTAAGTATGTATCCTGTATGCTTGTGTGCACTATGACACTTGTACGAGAAAGCTTCCGGCAGCAGAATTTTTAACTGTCCCAAACTGGAAACAAACCAAATGCTTTTCAATAGTAGAATGGCATTTCCACACAATAAAATGGATGGATCCTACAAACACATTTCATCAAGTAAAAAAAGAAAGTTACAAAACAATATACACAGTATGATTCTTTCATGCAAAGTTCAAAACCAAGCAAAACCAAACTATATTTTTCAGGAGGCATATAGGTGGTACAAGAAAAATAAAAGCAAGGAAATTATTTCTATAGAGGCCAGGAGAGTGATTATATCTGGAAGGAGGGAGATGCCTGGGCTTGGGGAGGGGTATTGGGGGGGGGGTGCTTCGAGGGTGCCAGTGTTGGTCTATTTCTTGACTTAAGTGGTGCTTGTTTTGCGATTTTATTACAACTGTATGTGCATGTGTTACGTGTTTTTCTCTGTTATATTCACAACAAAATATTTTAAAACATGGAGTATTTTACATAATTCACTTAATTCTCCCTGCCTCTCCCCAATTCCTGTTTGGGGATTACTTTCAAATCTATCATTAATCCTTGGAGGCATGAAGAGCCTGATCAATAATTTTCTTAGACTCTTTGGTTAATTATAAGAATGAAGCATAGCTAGGAAGAAATGGGGACAGTAATATTGAACAGCAGCCACAGGAAGAGAGTAAGGAAGCGGACTAAACATCCCTTAGTATACATGTGAGCAAACTCGGTCATCTGAATTATCTAATAACAAGGGATGCCAGTAACTTAATTTTCACATTAAACCCAATTATTTAAGTTATCTATGAGTGTGTTTCCCAGTATTGGCCTCTCTATATTCATCCATGAACCCTGAATAGTAATCCATCTTTTGATTTGGAATCGAACACTGCACTAATAAAAGCTTCATTGAAATCCAATTATCAAAGATGTCTTTTTTTTTCACTTAAGCCAGTAAGCGAGCCAGTGGCAAGATGCTGCTTAAATTACAGTAGAATTATTTGCTAACAAAATCAAGCTTGCTGAGCTTTCTCCATTAACTTTGGTATTATTTATAAAAATCACCCTTGTCAGTAGCCACCAGGCCCATCAAGGCAGCATCTATTATTTTAATAACAATTCTTTTAAAAAGCCCTCCTTCAGTCACTGATTTTTCATTTTTGATTATGTTAATCACTAAAAACTCCAAGGAAAAAGAAGACTAAATAGATTGCATTCAGCAGACGTCATTTATGATTGTATGGTGTATGTGAGCACATGAGCATACACACATACACACGCACACACACACACATAGTCACACCATTGAAGATTTCAGGCTAGAGAAAGGAACTCAGTGAGTGCCCAGCAGCCTGGTCCAGTCATGAATCCTCATGCCACTCGACATGATGCCAAGCTGTGAAAAAAGTACAAGAAACATCCCTCCGTCATGGGGTGAATAAAAGAGCCGAAATAAACACTTGCCCCTTGAATGTTTCTCTTTTCTTGGGCTGATGACATCCATACATAGTTTTATTAGCCAAGCAAAATCGTAGGAAAGGAGATGCTCTTTAGGGGATGATTTTAGTTTTCTGAAGTTTATTTCTTGGAGACAGAAGGTTGCATTTCAGGGACTGAGGAAGCAATATTGTTACATTTGTATCTACTATCTCTCTCAAGAAACTGGGATTAATTTTAATAAGCATAATGCCCAAACAGGAAACAACCTAATATCCACCAATGGTAGTATGGGTAAATAAATTGTTGTTTATTCATATAATGAAATAGATAGACTTGACCCTAACTGACTGTTCCATTTCAACTATAAATTATCACATTATCTGACAAGCCTCTGTATTACTAAAAGGTTTTGATACCAGATTTGTGTAATTAAAAATGAAGTGATAGTTCTATTCTTAGTTTTTTAAGGACCCTCCATACTGTTCTCCATAGTGGCTGTATCAATTTACATTCCCACCAACAGTGCAAGGAGGTTCCCTTTTCTCCACACCCTCTCCAGCATTTATTGTTTGTAGATTTTTTGATGATGGCCATTCTGACCAGTGTGAGGTGATACCTCATTGTAGTTTTGATCTGCATTTCTCTAACAATTAGTGATGTTGAGCATTTTTTCATGTGCCCCTTGGCCATCTGACCCAGCAACCCCACTACTGGGCATATACCCTGAGAAAACCATAATTCAAAAAGACACATGCACCCCAATGTTTATTGCAGCACTATTTACAATAGCCAGGACATGGAAGCAACCTAAATGTCCATCAACAGATGAATGGATAAAGAAGATGTGGTACATATATACAATGGAATATTACTCAGCTATAAAAAGGAACAAAATTGGGTCATTTGTAGAGACAAGGATGGACCTAGAGACTGTCAAACAGAGTGAAGTAAGTCAGAAAGAGAAAAACAAATATCGTTAATTAATGCATATGTGCGGAATCTAGAAAAATGGTACAGATGAACCTATTTGGAGGGCAGGAATAGAGACACAGACGTAGAGAAGGGACATGTGGACACTGCGGGGGAGGGGGAAAGGGGGGATGAATTGGGAGATTGGGATTGACATATATACACTACCATGTATAAAACAGATAGCTAGTGGGAACCTGCTGTATAGAGCTGGGAGTTCAGCTCAGTGCTCTGTGGTGGCCTAGATGGGTGGGATGGGGGGGAGGTTCAAGAGGGAGGGGTTATATGTATATGTATAGTTGATTCACTTCCTTGTACAGCAGAAGCTAACACAACATTGTAAAGCAACTATACCCTAATTTTTTTAAAAAAGCTACTTTCAAATATTTAAAAAAAAATGAAGTAATAATGAAAGGGCCCCCCACTGTTTTACAAAACAGTGTAGTGGTCCTTTGATTCCTGTAGCGGTAATGACATGACAGGTGTGCCAGAATTCCCACAGCTGTCTCCCTGCCACATGGACAGCTGTTCCACTTAAAATTCCAATGATGGTTGGATAGAAACCAAGGAGTTAACGCAATGCTATGCTCCCAGCACAGGAGAAAAGAAAGGTGAGACTAGAATGTTCTCCCACTTCTGCCACCTGCTTAGACATGGGATTGTGTAAACTCTGCGTCACACAGAGCTAACCTCCACTACCAAACAGGTAGCGAATCTTGCATCTAGGTTTAGCAATTTTGGATAATCAATCAGTTTAAACAAGGTATAAAATTTTGTTTAAAAAGTTAACAAAATATTCGATACAAAATAATTTGTCACATATGCACACATTATGAAGCCTATTAATAAAGCAAACACTGGTGAATCCACACTTCAACTAATGAAGTAGAACCTACAGATTCAGTTGAAGCCCACCATGTGGTCCCACGCCTGCCCACCCAAGGGTAACCACCACCCTGAAACTTTGCAGTTGTTACCTTTTCCTTTTTCCATTTTTATTAATACACTGTGTCCCTAAATAATAGCTTATTTAATTTTGCTTGTTTTCACTTGATTCTAGGATAGAACACACTCCTGGTTGTCCTCCTTCCTCTCAGGTTATTCTGTGTCAGTTTCCTTTGAAGAGTTTGCTTCCTCTCCCTGCCTTCCAAATTTTGCAGTGACCAAAGACACAGTCCTTAGACTTCATTTTCTATCTAAAGTAATGGATGATGACCAGCGATGACGATTTCAGACCGGCTTATGGTTTGAAATGCCATCTGTATACCTCTCCTCAGAACTGAACTCCTATATCCAACTGCATACTCAATATACTCATTTGGAAGTCTAATGAGCATCTCAGAATTAACTCATCCAAAACTGAGCCTTTGATATTCTCCTCCAAAATCTTGTTTTCTTCTTAAGTAAATGGAAACTCCACTATAGCTTTAAACACTGCCATTCCCTTATTCTATTTTTTCTTCTGGAAGATTAGATACGTTGGAAAGTCTCATACTGTGTCCCATGTGTCTTAACCTCTCAGTCATCCATATGGAAATTATCCACGCAAAAGAAGAAAAGCTTGTGTGTTTTTTTTTCCCAATTTTCCTTTTATTTTACTCACATCTACCTTTCCGTTTACGAAGTATCCCTATAGCTGAATCTTTTCTACTAATGCCTTTCCATTTTAATATTCAATTATATTTTTCATTTCTAAAAATTCTATTTAGCTCTTTTAAAAATATTTCTGTTCGTTTTTCTGTTCGTTATAAATAATTTTTAATATATTTGAATATCTCAAACATTTATTCCGAATTATGTGTCTTAACATTTAATATTGAAGCCTTTGAGGATGTGGGTCTACTGTTTGTTTTTTCGCTTGACTTGAACTAATGTTGGCTTACCCCTGCTATTCTCTGTGATTTAGACTGTGCGTTCATATTTGCTGGCAGGCTATTTGTTTTTCTTTTGAGGCTTCGGATGATTTTTGTCTGCTTTGTTGGGCAATGAGCACTCCTGAAATGAATCCTTTTAAAAATAAAATTACAAGTGATATAAACAACGCAGATACCGTAGATTCAGAAAAACCCACGTGAATGGTAGCCAGTGGCTACTTATTTTCAGAAGAACCTTTTACAAAAACAATCCATGAATAGCCAAGGCTGAAAACGGTAATTTTTCTGTCTACCTCTTCAACTTTCGCTTTGCTTTGCTTTATTTTAGTTCACTCTTTGTAAAAGGGTATTGCCTTTCCTATTTGTGCTCCCTCTAATAATCACATCTACTGCGCTCCGCTACTAGGGCTACTTTTTAAGACTGTCTCCTTGCTATGCTATGAGCAATTTCAGGATGGGAATGAGTTTTATTTATCTTTAAATGCCCAGTGCCTGGCACATGTTTTTTACTCAATAAGTTTATTTATTTACTTTTGAGAAAATGAATAAATGGCTAAGTAAATGAATGAGGGTTTAGGGAATGGTACTTTAAACGGACCACTTGTTTAAACCCTTGAGGTTTTAATCTTATCTCAGTACTCACTGGCCAAATGCAAATCTCCTAAATTCAGTCTTGTTTATTATTCTGGGTTCACTGAACCTACATAAAGTCTGCAGTGAAACACCCAAGGACACGGACCGCTGCATGCATCACACCCAACCAGCATAAGGGAGGCCATTTATTGTCTCTAAAATAAAACAAAAGACAGTGTGTTTTCTTTCTCTTTTATTGCAACCCATTGCAAGGTCAAAAGATTCACAGAAATATAGAAACTCGAAACTGGATGAATTTCCTTTATCCACTCAAAGAGACGTTAAAGACAAAGGACCAGAATTTTCCACCACAGCAATATATTTCATAGTCTTTATTCTGAAAATACTATTGACATTTTGGAGAGGATAAAAAGCCCTGCATTAAACATGTTCACATATATTTATGACATTCTAAGCAAAAAAAGAAACTCTATATTGCCCAGAAAAATCATTTTAAGCCTTATTTCAAAGCATCTAATGAGAGCACATTCAACAACCATCACAGGATCATTCAAGGTGATGCTTTTTCTGGTTGTTTTTGTGATTAATGCTTTGAGGCTAGATTGATGTTTCTACAGATTCCTACAAACACACCAAAGCAGTTTTCCAGGTTATGATGCATCAGGCTTTCTGGATTAGTCAACATCTTAAAGAATAAGTGCAAGTCCCCAACCCACCCCCACCCCCAAGCTAAAGCATGTTATAGTGCTGTACTTGAGATTCCAACAACGCAACATTAAAAAAAAATTGATTACACACTTCTGAAACCATCTGACAACCAAACTGTGACATTCCAAGGATTATCACAACTTTGAACTGAAATGGCACCATCTATATCATCGATGGTTCTCCTTCCTTTTGTCTTTTTTAACTATTTAAAATATAGTGTGACATATATAAAAATTACACTTTTGCTTATTCACTCAAGCTACTATTACTTTACATATTGTCTTATAAATTAGTTTTGGATTAAAAATCAGTTAAAATATTGTGAATTAAGATAGTTTTCAGTAGTGGGGAAATGAACATGAAGATGATACAGTTCAATGTTTAAGAAGAATTACAGTTTGTTAACAGTAAACAGCTTTTTTTTCTTACATAAATTTTATTCCCTTCAAATTAAATTAGTAACCCATTTAGTGATGGAAAAAGTACTCTCGGTGCCTAGTGACTAGATTTTCCAAATTGATTGGGATTAAAAGCAAAAACATGCTACATCAGAAACAGGTTGACATAATCAAAGGAAAGTTGTTTACACAAAAAGAGTTATTATAAATAAGTGAATGGCATTTGAATGTAAAGCTATTTTTCATTCCTTACAGCTAGTATCATTTTAGCAACACTGGGACTTATATAAAGTGAATCTCAAATCTTAGCATATCTGTTAAAGACCAAAAAACAGTTATGTCCACATTGGGAAAGAATAAATAGCAAACTCACAAGTCAGGGTTTTGTATATCTAACTCTACTGTGAAAGACAATCACTCTTTAGCTTAAAAAGCCTCCCTGCTGTCTTGATTATAAATCTAGACATAGGAAAGGTTATTTGAGCCTGAGTCCCCAATATGAATTACTCGTAAAGATGTGTGAAATCAAAACATATATTCATTTACTAATAGATACTGTCTAAACTGAAAACTGGCAATCTTTAATTAAACAAAGAAATGCTTATTTCTGACAAGTGTAAACAGAATCTTAATGAAAAGATTTTCAAATTTCTCTTCTTAACTCATACATTAACCAGCAACAGATCTTTGCCATAGCATAATAATTATTCAAAATATGATAACATGCATATATCCAAAAAACCTGTTCTAAAGCCCAAAGCAAAAAAAAAAAAAAAAAACTTAATAGAAAGATTGTCTACTTATATCTTACTCATGAACCTTCTACTAATGTGACTAGCCCCAAATCTCAGAAATATACTTTCATAATTACCAAAATTAACAAAAATAATTAAATGATCTGTAGAGTTTTTTTTTAAAAAATAACTGCACACTATTAATTACAATGGTGGCTTTAATGTGGATAATGCTAAGATTAGCTCCAAATATCATTAAAATATATCCAGACCAGTTACTATCCATTGTATTATAAAAGCTAATACAATGTTAACATGAAACTCAAAATACTTAGTACTCAACAGAATTTTGTACAATAATGAATAATTAACTTTTGTGAGCTGGTCAGGGGAGTTCAGATTGTTGCCTCCATATGAAAACTTCACAAAAGGTTTTGTCCTCTATAGTCCCTAAGTCGCCCACCAGACAAGCAGGTTGGGACACCTGTGGGGACAGTGAGTTAGGCAGAGTGACAGTTGATGCCATGCTCCCTCAGTGGCCTGGAGAAAGGCCCCTGTGTCAGAAAACGATCTAGAAAGAAAGTGCTGTGGGGTGTGCGTGTGTATGACAGTATGAGAACCTATATGTGTGTACGTGCTTGAAATCTTGAAAAGTACTGGTTTCCGGGCTTCTAATTAGCACAACGTGGCTCCTTTCCGGTCATCATCAGTAGAATCGCACAATTCTTTCCCATCAAAAAAGAAGGCAGTTGCCTTCATTTGGGGGCATCTCCAGTGGCAGTCATTAGAAGCTCAAAATAATGGATCCGTTTTTTTTTTTTTTTTTTTGATTCTACAGCAAAAAAAAAAAAATTTTTTTTTTTAGAGAAATAAGCCTTTGAACTTAAAAACTAAAGGTCTGTACCTGTCAAAATCGTTATTTAAGGAAAAAACCAGCTCACCTGGGAACAAAATAGCAATTGAGCTTATGCTACACAGTATGCAAACGAGACACAGATATACACACTCGGGTACACATGGAGACACGGGACGGTCAAAACCTTTGCAAGACATCACCCACCCCAACTCTACAATTGCTCTCTGCCCTGCTGGCTGATCCGCGTGGACCCAAGCGTGGGCAGGGCTGTCAGGAGGAGGCGGCAGACATGTTGGGGGTCCAGCCCATCTGGTAGGCTCTCTCCAGGGTCCTCTTGCAGTCCTGCAGGACGGTGCTGAAGGTGATATGGGGGTACTGCTGCACTAGCTGCTCCACCGTCACTTCACTGACCTGCAACCACAAAGAAGAGCCACGGTCACCCACGGGGACCACCGAAACCACCAGCCGCCCACGCTCACTGGGCTGCGCTTTCCACTGCACCGGGAACCCTCGTCTCCTTCCTTTTCAGCAGTGTGACCAATGCTTCGTGAGAAGACAGCGTCGCTTTTTGTGTGACCTCCCTGATTTCCTAAGTACTACATTCGCCCTAAGGGATTTTCTGAAAAGACGCGGTATCAAGTTAGTGTTTTCTAGACGCATAGATGACTGTGACTTGTCAAGATCTTAACAATGTCCATTGAAAATGGAGTGCTTGGGAGGTGAGGCAGCAGTTAGCATCCTAGTGTGCATTTGACTTCATCGCCCACCTGACAGCTTTTTTAGGACAGAACTGTAGATTGGTGGAGAGGATACACAGGATTCTGGATAGAAGTGTTGGGGAAAATGTTTATTTTTCTTCCCTTTAAACGTTAAGGTATTGCAAACTTCAAGTCCCTTTGTGGAAAGGGCTGAAATGTGAAGAATCAATAATTAAAACATACATGGCTGGCAGGTCAGGGATGGCCCCAATAGACCTTAACCATCAAAGATACCACTTTGATTCTTGATTAGACAAGGCAATCAGACAGGCCTAATTAAAACTAACACCTTTACAATTGCTGTGCTGTGAAGGGATTAATTTGTCAATTATTTTTAAGCTGATTGCAGTTCATATCACAAAAGTAGACAGCTTCCTTCATCCTTTAGATAAATAAATGATTAACCTAAGAACCGCAACTTTTAGGTAGCTTTATTTAAAATCTTTATTGAACACTCAGGCATTTTCAAATACATCAATATTTCACTTATACTGAGTAAGCTGGTCTGAAAGAAGGTGCTGGTGATACACATTTTTGTGCTCCCTCTCCATGTCTGTCCACCATTGAAAAAGACCAGGACCATAAGGAAAAACCTAAAACAACATCAAACCCTTGCTGTTTGCTTTGAAAGCATGCTTGGGAGTATGACGACCATGACATTAAGTCAACTGCACTTTTCTGAAATAACATGGTGTTTTCTGAGTGATTTGGTAAACCATGTTATATATAATCTTTTTGTTAAATTTAGAGTTGATATTTCCACATTGCACTGATGATACTTAGTCTTTGTCAGAATTTCTATTCAAGACTTTCTTGTATTAAAATCAATTTTCATACCAAATTCCAAACCAAGCCATGCAGTTAATTCTTTTTATGATATAGATACAATGTATAACATTTTATTCACAAAAACACAAAATAATTTTGAATAAAAAAGAAAAACTGATACACAAATTAGAGTTGAGAATATCAGTTGACGATCTTAAAAGGAGTTCTAAGCAATATAATTTTTGATTTTTTAAATTTCAATTTCTATCCTAAGTCTTGCTTGAGTTGAGGCTGCTTAGAACAGTACACTTAGAAAGTCATGCATCATCTAGCCATGCCTATCTCTCTAGTATATTTTTGATACTAACCAGTCATCTGACCTAATTTAAAGTTATCAAGCTGTCCGAGTTCCTTCTGGCCTCAGGATCTTTGCACATGCTGTTCTCTTTATCTGGAATACTGTTAAATCCACTTCCACCTGAATGTCCCCTTCTCATGCCTACTCCACCTTATTCTTAGTTCTTAGTTCAGTGTCATTTCCCCAGGGAACTTTGATCACTGCCCTCAGCCTGCTCCCCTCCCCACATTAGGTAAGGCTTCCAGGTTACTCACTCTTCCAACACTGCCTACTTTTCGTTCATGCTACCTTCAAAGTTAGTTTATAATTGCTTTGTTTAATGTCTACTCATGTTCCCATGTAAGATCTTACAAGAGCCATGATCATTTTTGTATTCATGAGCCAGGCCTACTTCTCAGTGAATGAATGAGAAAACAATAACAAACTACAAATAAAAAATAGAAACCCAAGAGCAAGGCAAAGCCAGACACTAACATACTAATCACAACATACTAAAGACCAAAAATTCCCAGAGGAACTTGTATTCAGCTCAGGAATTCCCTCCTTCAGGAAACCTTCCCTAAGCAAGCCTATCTCCCCATGAGGTTGGTCTCAGTACACCTTCTCTGTGGACCCATGGCGGGTAATTGCAAGGCTTGTCTCTTATTTAAGCAGTCTCACATTGTGTTGCAATCATCTCTTTACTTGCCTCTCTCTTCTACCTGAACCAAAGTCTGGGGACCAGAGACTGCCTTTTATCTTTAAGGCTATAGAGCTGTGTACAAAGTAGAGAAGAAACATGACAACTGCAGTTGACTTGAGAGTCAACCAGGCACAGGTCGGAATCCTGGTTTCACTTTACAATTTGGTTTCCTCAACTGTAAAAACTGGATAATAGTACTGAGGTCATAGGACTGTTACAAGGATAAAATAATATGCCTAACACTGCGACTGACATAAAAAGGTCCCCAAATGGTAGCTCTTATTAGTACAGCTGGCGTTCAGTAAACAGTCATCCATTGAGTTAATTAATGCTATGATAGGGTGACCAGTTCTCTATAGTGATGCTCAATATTGTTCAACTTCTGAGATATTTCAGAAATAAACCTTGATAACATAAGTTGTAATGCTCAAAATAAAATCATCACAGGGCAAGAAGTTAACTGTACACTATTGATACTTTGTATAAAATAGATGACTAATGAGAACCTACTGTATAGCTCAGGGAACTCTACTCAGTGCTCTGTGGTGACGTAACTGGGAAGGAAATCCCAAAAAGAGGGGATATATGTATATGTATAGCTGATTCACTTTGCTGTACAGTACAAACTAACACAACATTGTAAAGCAACTACACTCCAATAAAAATTTTTTTAAAATACTTCATATACAAGAAGAATCTATTCTATCTTAATGCTCTCTGGAGAAGAGTTCAGAATTTTTCTTAGTAATACAGTCCAGGTTTTAAATATCCACTTTCAGGAAATCCTCCCTTTTCTTTACCTGACATTCCCCAGGCTGTGGTTAGGTTACGTTCCACCCTCCAGCCATGAACAAACCCAGAAGGATGCAGGTCCTTCTAAGGGACAGCTGAAGTCATCTGGTCAGAGGACTTTCAGAAAATCTGCATCGAATTGGAAAGGAAGTAAACACGGCCCAAATCACTTAGCATTCAAGGAACAACTAACTGAAAAATAGATGAAAAACGGAGGGAGAAGGGAAAACATTTAAACACACCATAAAGATGGAGCCTGGGCTTCCCTGGTGGCGCAGTGGTTGAGAGTCTGCCTGCCAATGCAGGGGACGCGGGTTCGAGCCCTGGTCTGGGAAGATCCCACATGCTGCGGAGCAACTAGGCCCGTGAGCCACAACTACTGAGCCTGCGCGTCTGGAGCCTGTGCTCCGCAACAAGAGAGGCTGCGATAGTGAGAGGCCCGCGCACCGCGATGAAGAGTGGCCCCTGCTCACTGCAACTAGAGAAAGCCCTCGCACAGAAACGAAGACCCAACACAGCCAAAAATAAATAATAAATAAATAAATATTAAAAAAAAAAAACAGATGGGGCCTGTCTTCTGCAGTACATCTTTTCTAATCTACACATAGGCCTGTACAAAGTTTTACACCGAGGGTTGACAGGCATTTTGTTTTGGAGGTCCAATTTTTAAAAAGAGAAAATATCACTAAGTGATAACTGTTTTGCAAGAGGAGATATAAAATTTACCTTAAGCAAACTTGATACATGAGATATGGATTTATGAAATACATAAATTAGGAGATAATTGTTCACTTTAGCAAAGACTTTCATGGTAGGGTTATTTTTTGTCAGCTCTCTTAATGTGTTTTATATTCCTTTGATTTACCAAAATTCAATTTACCTATTTCTGTTGCATAAAGTAAGGTCCACCTATAGCTAAGAATATAGAGTGTGTTAGATCTCTGGCTTTCATAGGTTATGGGCAAGAACAGACAGTAATTTGGCTTTGTATAGGTATGTAAAACGTTACAGGTAATCCTCTGTGGATATAATGTGTCTTCTAAGCAATCTTTTTGCTAACTGTGTTAGCAAAACAAAGCAGTAGGGAAAATGCAAATATTCCATTTTAGAGTTTTGTTGGGTAGAAGCTATTCAGGGGAAATACATGTACTCCCACTAGGGAAGGTTTTATCTTTTACTTATAGTGTCTCCTGGCGATACGGTGTGACAAATTTTATACTGAAGTTATTTTCATTTGCTCCTCAGAAGTATAAATTATGCTTACCTCTTTGTACCCATAAGTGCTTTGGTGCCTTAGAGAAAAAGTTGGGTGTAAGACACCAGGAGGGTCCAAATCATTTTAAATCGTTACGCCTACATACACATTTCTGCAGACATTTTGTCATGCACAACTCCACTTGCTAGAATGAAAAGAACCATTCTCTGTTCCAACTCATAAAATGTATGTAATATAAAAAAAGGAACATAAAGATGAATTTTAAAAAGTTTCCCCACGATCCCTGGTTTTCTGTAATTTTTTTTTCACCTGCTGAAAACTATCAATGGCAATTCTTATATTACACATAAGATTTGAAAAATGCAGCATATCTTCCTAAAGAAGTATGCAGCAGTGTCATTTGAAGAAATTACTGTGATTAAAGGGGAAAAAAAGCATGTACCACAGGTTTTTTTTTTAGTATAAGAAATATAGTTCTCTCCAAAGACTGTATAACTATAATTTACATTTTCAAAATTATTATAACTCTTTTTAAGGTAATAGCAATTTGTCTGGTATTTTAATCTATTTTGAGTTAACATCTATTAGGACTTTTTGAAAATGTGAGGCAAACTGCTATGCAAATTAAGGTAAATCATACTATAGTTTCATCCTATTGCTGCTGTTACTATAGACGGGTGAGGAGAGATCCTTCAGAGTTTCTGAGATTCAGTTTGACCAATTTACCCAGACCATCACCCTGTTTCTTCACCTCCTTATTGACACTTTCCCCAGAAAATTCCAGAAAGTGTAAGCCTAGGCCTGAATTATCTCCTCAATAATACCTATTGTTCAAAAAATACAATTTCTAATGAAATTTGCTGCAGAAACCATTTATGTTAAGTGATTCTTATTTCCTCTTTGACTCTTGTTATAAAATAGAACATGCTTCTTATGTCGGGGGGAAATATTTGACACCTGAGTATATTAAAACCACACTTGAGAATATAA
Source organism: Balaenoptera physalus (assembly GCF_965194825.1). Classification (NCBI taxonomy): domain Eukaryota; kingdom Metazoa; phylum Chordata; class Mammalia; order Artiodactyla; family Balaenopteridae; genus Balaenoptera; species Balaenoptera physalus. Next base: position 89,753,508 of record NC_138890.1, on the reverse strand, counting down.
TGAACCACTCAGGGACTTCCCTGGTGGCGCAGTGGTTAAGAATCCACCTGCCAATGCAGGGGACATGGGTTCGAGCGCTGGTCTGGGAAGACCCCACATGCCGCAGAGCAACTAAGCCTGTGCGTCACAACTACTGAGCCTGCGCTCTAGAGCCCGTGAGCCACAACTACTGAGCCCACGTGACACAACTATGAAGCCCTCATGCCTCAAGTCCGTGCTCCACAACAAGAGAAGCCACCGCAATGAGAAGCTCGTGCACCACAACAAAGAGTAGCCCCTGCTCGCTACAGCCAGAGAAAAGCCCACGCGCAGCAACAAAGACCCAACACAGCCAAAAATAAATAAATAAATAAAATTTTAAAAAAGAATATAATGAACCACTTAAAATCATTTTTTTTTAAATGAAGAAAGTTTCTCTGCAAAAAGTGGACACTATTTAAAATACCACAAGCAATAAATGTATTGCATTTTTCCTAGACCGTAAGTTCCTTGATAGCAAGGAGGATTTTAGTCATCTTCTTGTTTTCAGTCCTACACACTCTCTCTGGCATATTCTCATCCCATTAGAATATAAGCTCATGAGACAGGAGTTTTTGTGGTTTCTGTTCACTACCAAACCCCTAGCAGCTAGTGAATGCCTGGCACATAATAAGTACTCAATAAATATTTGTTGGCTAAATTAATATAGTAGCTGTTCCATAAGTGTGTATTGAGGAAACAAAAAGGCCCCAAATAATACTAATACCCAGAAATCATGGAGATAAGCTCACCTTGTTCCCAGAGCATTTAGCTATGGTGGTGGCAGTCTCTCATGTCTTGACATTAGGGCAGCTCCAAACTCCTTTAATCTTCTGAAGTTCACACCCAAGGTGATTGTTTGTGCTACTCTCCTTTCTCTTCTTTCCATCTGATATCACCGGGTGCCTCCTTCCAGATACACCTTGCCTGGGCTTTCCAATAATTTTGCACAGGAGACCAAAGCAGCCCGTGATGGTGGTTCAGCATCATGAGCTGGTGGTCGCTGGGCCATGTGGCTGTTGGGCAGTGCTCAGGAAATGCCTAGGCTCTACTTCAGATTAACTGACGGCAGCCTTCCTACTGGAGACGAGTGACACACTACACTGGGTAGGTGACACTGAGAAGCATGCTGATGGTCACTGCACATGCGCCAGTTTCCAAAACTTTGCGAAAACCCACATGGTTCAGAAGATTTCATACTTCAGCCTTCAGCATCAGTGCCCTGCTCAGGGTAGCAGATCCAGGAGGGCCCCAGAGAAGATTCTGAAGTTTTGTGATATTTAAGGTTTCTTCTGATGTCACAGCTGTCTGGTGACAGGGGGAACTGTGGGCAGATCTCCTGACTCAAAACAATGCTATTTCCACCCTCTGATTTCTTGCGCTTCAGCAATTCTACATGTCTTCACTGTTTACCCGAGGGGCTGGTTTTCGGTTGTTGTTTTCCTTGTCACAGTGGTATTTGGCATTTGTTGTCCCAGGGAACATGTAAACAATACTCCAATATACAGTATAGTCCCAGACAAGGAAAAATTCTGCAAACTAAAATCGCCTCACGCTCCCCACCGAGAAGCACCGTACTCATCATGGTTAGGCTCCCATGTGCTACGGGATAAATCAAACGCGTTCTTCAGCATGGTTTATTTTGGCAAAATACTTGAAAGTGATTTGTTGATTTTTCATCGTGATGACCAATAGGCAAAATAAAAGTATGTCCCCATTCCAGTAAGGATGGAGGAAGAGGGCAAGGGGAAAACATTCAGTGAGCATCTACTATTTTCCAAGCATCTAAGCATTAATACCACTGATTACAGATGAACTGTGGCTCATACAGAATTAGTATGTCACACAGGGTCACACAGCTCGTAAATGGCAGCCAGGATATGAATCCGGGACCCTGCAACACAGGCGCTCTCTGCCCTGGGACACAGTGCCCTCCCTGCACACAATGCGATGCACGAAGCGTCAGACTGGGGCCTAGCTGAGCACCTACCCACTGAAATGTTCACTGACATTCATTTTCCAGCTAACATTAAAAAAGTGATGGCGGTTTACATATAAATACAATTCAAAAGTCCTTTACAAACTCTTCAAAGTAGCTGCTCTATGGGAATGTAAATTACAATAGATCTCACTTGGCCTGCGGAACATTCTGCTGTGGAACTGTGGTTGTGGAGACTTTGACACGGGATGGAAACATGACGGAGCTGTAGGACTCACAAGGGGCCTTTTAGCAGGGCACCATGCCATAAACTGGCGTAGCTTTCCCTCCAATCTTCTACCCTTCAAGACGTTTTTCTGTGTCCCAGAGGTAGAATGGCCAGCATGACAGATATGGCCCCTGCCCTCTTGGTGTGGGGGAAACGGACAATTACAACAACAGCAGCAAGGCCTGAGAAGTGCTTTCTAGGGGAAGTACAGGTTGCTGTGGACAAAACTTAGTAGCTCCTGACCTCCGCCAGGAGGGCTGGAAAGGGCTTCCCAAAAAAAGTGACACTTAAGGGGACTCCTGAAGGACGAGGAGGTACCAGCTTGTGTACCCCATGCACTAAATATAGACATATTATTCAGGGGAGAAAGGAAACCCGCTCATGAGCTAGAATAAAACAAATAATCTGTCCTTCACTTTGTAAGCTTTGTAAGGCAATGCTTCTCCAGCCCATCTAACAAACTCAAGGGTGTAACTGAAGTAAGTTCTTGTTTCCAATAGCACTGCTCTGAGGACGGGGGTGGGTGGGTGCAAAGAAAAGGCCCCCCCACTTTCTGCAGGCTGGAAAAGTAAGGAGCCCACAGTAAGTCTGTGAAAGTGTCGCAAATAGCACAGTCAACTCCTGCGTCCTAATTCAGGGCTCTTGCCCTCACGCTGGTCTGTCACTCTTCACAGACTCCTGGGCAACGTCACTCACTGCTAACAGCCCCACAGGCTGACTCCTGGGCAATATGCCTCCGGAGTCGGCCTCCCTCTGAGCTTCTTGGCTCCCGGGAGAGCGTGCTGGCTCTCCGTGGGACTGGCATTCACCGGGTGCCAGCTGCTCTTTCACCAAGTGCCCACTGGCCCCAAGATGGGCACGTATTAAAACGGATAAAATAAGGGTGACATGAATTTAGTAATACCTCAAATTCGCATGTAAATGAGATGAGTCATCTAAGTGCAGTTTAAAATATTGTAAATAGGACACTAAGAAGAGAATAAAAGAGCAGAGAATACAGTGATTTGGCCAGGACCCTCACAGCCAACCACATGCACCGGCTCTCCGCAGGCCAGGGTAGATTTTTTTTTTTATGATTCTATTTCCCTCCCTTTGCAGCAGGACGTTTCACGTCCCTGTTCGGGTGACATACCCCATCCGGCTAATGTTTCCCTATGATCAGCGCAGGGAGGTCCAGGACACCAGGAATCTGGCGCCACTGTTACAATCTCTCACCTCATCTCTTTCCCTTCAGCTGCAAGCCTAGCGTCCCAGCAGCCAGCAGCTCAACAGGCAGGAAGAGGCTGCAGGCGGACCCCACAGGGAAGGGAAAGGCTGGCGAGGGCTGTGGAATGATTCCGGGCATGAGTGGAGCACCAGCTCCTTTTCTCCACCCTGCAGGCAGCTTCACGTGCCTCTCCTTCCCGCTTCCTTTCTCAGTCAAACCAAGGCCTTTCTCCACACTCCATAGTGACTCATACGTCACAAATGATCAGTCCACATTTACTGATGTGGGATGAATTAAGCTGTATCAATAATCCCCCCAAAGGAGAATCATTTAAGAGTTCTTTGGACTTCACCCTCAGAAGTAGCCAAAGAATTCGAGGGACAGTTTACCCCAGAAAACCTTTTGCAGTTATTGAAATTAGGGTATAACTAAGAATGTTCAGAACACCACACACACAGTTTAGGTGGTCTTGGTATATAACTCACAGTGGTGGGACAGCAGTGATTGTAAAATGAAAGTAATTAACCTGAACATGCTCTGTCTGGCGGGACTAAGGGGAAACAGGTGTTCAGCCTAGGAAAACGTTTCTCAGTGGATTTCCTATGAAGTCAAAGCATCTTGGGTTTAACTTTGAAATACAAATAACGAATTTTAAAAATTAAAAAGAAAAAAATTAAACTGTGTCTGCAACCAAGAATACGAACAAGAATACCGTGGTTCTCAGCCCAACTGCTCATTAGAATCACCTGGGGATCTTTGAAAAATCCCAGTGCCCAGGCCATATCCCAGACTAAATGTAACCCAATCTTGGAGGAGTGGGACCCAGGCATTAACATTTTTTAAAGCTCCTAGGAGATTCCAATGTGCAGCTCAGGCTGATTGAAGAGCTCCTAGAGGGCACAGGTGGTTTCTGCACTTGGGAATCTGAAGCCAAGGTCTGAACTACCATCACTTACAGGTAACAAGTACCCACCCACCTCCCATGCCACCCACCACATTAAACACTGAGTCAGGGGCTCTGGAGGAAAGAAGCTGTTGCTCCGACAGCTTGTTGGTCCATCTTGTTTCAGATATTCATCACTGTCTGAAACAAAATGTATATTCTTTGAGTGTAGTAAAAACAGACTGGTTTCCTGTCCTTCCACCTTGGTCTTCCATCTCCAGTTGGGCACAGCCAAAGGAGGTGGCCACCTGACCTTCCCAACAGCTAACGGAGGGAAAGATTCCCCTAAACCCAGTTCACACAAGGATGTAGTGCTTCCTCAAGGACCACTCAAGAGGTGGGAGGAGAGGGCACACATGACTAAGTATTTAATATAATTTTTAAGAAGAAAATGATTATCTTATTGGAGCCTAAAAGCCACCTGCTAAATTATGGGCATCAACTGATTATAGGACACCCACAATGCACTATGCCTCATGCATGAACCTCATACCAAGAGCCTGAGGCCTTTAGGATGTATTTTTTTTATAGAGAGGTAAGAAATATTACTTTTGGGTGGCAAAAAACTCATCTAAAAATCCCAAAGCATAGAAGGAGACAGATACTGAGAATGCAATGAACCTGACAGAGGCAGGCTCATAAGTTCAGTCAACTTTGTCAAATGCAGTCATTCCATTTCAGGATCCGCAATGACTGGAAGTGCCATGCTCTGTCAATATCACAACAGGCCTGGATTCATGCTGTCTCTTTTTCATGAAATGTGGGTTTCCTGTTAACACTAGCATTGCTTCTGTTCACTTGAATTAGCATGGTGAGAAAGCTGCAAAGAACCTGGGAGGATGGAGATCACAGAAACGCCTGCAGTATTAAGTGAGAACCAGGGCTCACCAACCAGACGCCTCTAATTAGAGATTAGCGTGACAGGAGTCCAAAAACTAGACTGTCAGAAAAATTAGTGACATTTTCATTCCCTGTTTTACCAAGTGATCCTTCACCCAGAAGGACGTTTCAAGCCAACTGGAAGCTCCAGGTACACAGTATTCCATAGGACGTTCTGAGGCCACAAACCCACGGAACTGACCCATCGTGCAAGTCTGTACATTTTTGGTATAGATGTGCATGTGCAGTGGTTAGAACCAAAATTGACATGTGTGGGACACCAGGATGGAGAAAGCCACTTGGGGAGTCTTGGTGGTGCTCTAAATGATTCAGTAAAAGACTATTTGAGAAAACCTGGGTCCTAATAAGATAATTAACATTGTCACTAAGTGAGCGGTAAGTGTAATGTATTTATGGAACACATCTGCGTGTTTCTAAATTAAACTTGCAAAGTTAAGCTGAAAAACACAATTGAGGGAGAAAACTCTCAGAACCAAAAATTATGTTTTCTTTTGTGCGTAATGGCTTTCTTGATTTCCGTTTTTATTTTCTTACATAAAGCCTAGGACGGTGGTAATTACCGTGGACACCTGACGGAAAAGAAACCTTTCTAAAATTGAGTTCCCATCAGGTAGAATTTATGGATTTGACCTGTTTCCTAAAACAAGTTTATTAGCAGTAAAAATTTATTCTGTATAAAAGTGATAAATCCATAAATTAAAAAACCTGAAAATAAGTGATATTTTTGGCTTTCAGAAGAGAGACTCTACATAAATCAGAGCATTTCAGGGTTAGGCTCTGAAGGATGCTGAGTCCTGTCACACAGCAGATGTCTGAACTCTGTCCTTGACTGACCTGAACCCTTGAGGCTGCACTCAGAATTCCCCAGCTCCAGGAAACTGGTATTAAATCCAAGGTGTCATCTTTCTTATTTATTTCCCTCTGTCTAGATACTTTTTGTTACCTATCAAATTATTCAGAGGCAGTGGGATCTAATGGTTTTCAAACTTGCTTTTGGCTGTAACAATACTTCTGCACACCAAAGTAATAAATAAGTAAACAAACCAAATAAATAACTGGATAAAGCAATAAAAGTGGGGTTGCTCTGGCTGAGGTTAGGTGCAAGGACCAGGCACCGTGGCCTCTTAGCCACTCTGTCGTTCCTAGAGGCTCTGAGGAACCTCCTCGGAACCTTGGGGCCACACAGAACGCAGATGAGAAACAATCCCCAATCCATCTAGCCATCATCCAACACATATTTGTTTAGCATCTGTTACGCGCCAGCCACTGTGGTAGGGCCTGGCAATAGAACATAGACTAGTTGCCCATGGATCTTATATTCTAAGGAGGAGGGGAGTCATGGGGATGAGAATGTAAGAATTCACCACCACTGCAAGTAAGAGCTAATATTCACTGCTTACTTCACGTAAGGAATTTTACACATATTAACTCACTTAATCCTCTCAATAGCCTAGGAGATAGCTGCTATTTTTATTTCCACTTTACAGATGAGGGAACAGAGGCACAGAGAAGCAGTATGGGAGGCGGAGATAGAAAAGCCAGGAGTGTGGCGACACTGGAGACAAGAGAAAAGCATCCTCACTAAGGAGGGAGTGGTTACCAGGTGGATGCAGCTGCTCAGAGACGGAGCAAGTTGTGGTCAGAGAAATGGAAACTGGATTTGGTGACACAGAAGTCACTGGTGACCTTGCAGAACAGAAAGAGACTGCATGGAGTGGTGAAAGGTAAGGACAACTGTTCATAGTCAATCCTTTTCAGGAACTGAACGGTCGAGTGCCAGAAAGATAAAACTGTAGAGGACCATAGCGGAAAGCCAGGTGGGACCAAAGTGAAGTTCTTCATGCAGAAGAAACAGAATCGCGGGTGCCGTTTTGAAAATTAACTTGCAGTCTGATAGCACGGTAACTGCCCATTTACTCGTCTGTCTTCCCCAGCAGGCTGCAGGCTCCATGGGGTAGGAACTCTATCTCGTTCACTGTTTTTTTTCTGACCTGTCTCCTATTACAGTTACTGGAACACAGTAAGGAGCTCAAAAGATATTTCTTGAATAAATGGATAAAATATATAATAAAAATTGGACGCTGGAGAAGGAAGCTTAGGTTTTCTCTTGAAAAACTACTTGCCAAACAAAGTTTTCACTAGACCCAGCACGGCAGGCCCCGGTAACGTGCTGCTGAGCGGCTGGGCCTGGGGGGCGGGCGGGCCCGTTCCTTTCCACAGAGCCAGAGTCCCCCAGTCTCCTGAGCCTCAGCAGGCCGTCCTTGTTTCTACTTTGTGAAGTCAGGTGCTTCGGAGTTCTGGGATCTAATCTGAGCTCCATTAAGAAACTGCTGTTACCTTTTCTGTTCCTAAATTAGAAAAATAATATGATCCTGCAACCTAATTCTTTCTTATAATTACTTAAGCCAAATCAAAGTTCCAAGGAGATTATTTACTGCAAAGCAATGATGTTCCAGGCCGCCTTCAGGCGAAGTCCAACGTAACATTCTATTCGCCCCACAGCATTCGGGGAGCAGTAGGCCCCTCCTGCCTCCTTTTTTAAAAAAACAAAAACAATTTCACTATACATCCATCCCGTAACAGAAGTGGGCAAAACATAAGCAACTATTTGCACACTCCCTTAAAAGGTTCCAGGGAGATGCCGTTTTTTCTTGAAGAAACAAACCAGCCTGGAACTGACTGGCGGTCAGACTTGCCGAGTCTTACTCTTACTTACTCTCTCTGTTCACAGAGCCCTGCTGGTCTCTAGGTTTCTTCTTCCTCTATAAGTTTGACTGTAATTTAATGGGTTCTAACTATTAAAAAAAAAAAATGGATCGTATTTTTTTTTTTTAAGAATTGCTGTCCAAGTCTCAGGGGCCTAGTTTTTCTTTGTAAGATCTTAGCGTGTGAATTTATATTCATGGCTAGCATATATGAACTAGGCAGTTCATATCATGGTTAAGTATCAGATAGGATTCCAGAGCAGCCATGTATACATGAATAAATAATAATGATAGTAATTATAATAGTTGACATTTACTGAGTGCTTACAGAGTACATGACATTAGGCTAAGTGCTTTATTGCAATATCTCATATAATCTCATAACAACCCCCTGGAGTAAATATTACCCCCATTTTTCAGATGGTAACACAGGCTTTTAGAGATTAAGTTGTCCAAAGTCCCACAGATAGTAAAGTGAAGGATGTAGAATTTGAAAACCTAGCGGTTTGACACTAGTGCTCACCAATTTAACCTCTGTCATAAAGCTCCACACCAGTGTCTCTTGCTTTATTACTTAAATACAGGAAAGGCCTTTCAGTTACCACTTCGTAGAAGTTTAGGTGAGGAGAGCTGGAAGAAGAAGTGATGGGAACTTGGCTAAAATGAGGTTGAGAGATAACCTCTGAATTTCAGCTGATGTGTTTTTCCCTGTTTCAATTACGAGCAATAATCAGGAGAGGGTTGTAAAAATGTGTTTTAAAGTATTCCTGTGCGGAAATCACTGGAAGAAACTGTTTTATCAGCAAAAGGAACAAGATGCTGATACTTCAAGTGAAGGACTTAAGTGCAGATTTTAGAGCCCCAGCCATACTCTCTCCCCATTTTTCATCTCCCTTTTCTCTTGGAGCGCATGGCATTGCAGGCTGTTCGGGTAATGGTTATGTCTCCCACCATCTATAGGACTGCACGATCTGATACAGTCAGACCACTTCTGTCTTATTAGGGGAGAACGTTTTGCTTTGTTTTTTTCACTTTATTTTCTTTGATTAAGGCATACTTTGCAATATTCAATTTTGGCCATGGGCAATCTGGAAACACAGCTGTGGATACATTGTGGGGAGAGGGGAGTCCCTGCAGGTACGCACTTTGTTTCATGGCTGAATTGCTACCCAAACAGTCCTGGACACAGTGCCCCACAAATTATTTTTCCCTTAGACTGACTTTTCCAGTTAGTTGTGTATATTAGTTACAGAGTCCTATATTATTTTCCCCATAGGGCTTTCCTGCTCATGATTCCTAAACAAGCTGATAAAAACTCCATTTTCCCCACAGAAATCTTTACATTGTTGAGGCTTTCTCTTACCATAATTACTTCCTGAAAAATGCAGTGGTCAATTCTTCCTGAATATTTTTACATTAAAATGGGCACATAAAACTTGGCCCTTGAGATTTTAAGGTTGCAAAGCAGATTCCTGGCTTTAAAGAGCCGACTGGCTGCTATTACTTGCTTTCTGTATTGACTTCTCATTGATTTGATTCAATCTCTCTACCATTTCAATGAGGAACTCTGTGCGAAAACAAGGATTTCTCATGACCTGAAGAAATCTTTTCTTATGAAAAGAAATCATCTGTTTCATTCCTCCACTAAGTACTTCAGGAATTAGGCCAGGTGAGGAGAAAGGTCTTGGCATTGGCAGTTTGATGAGAAATGAATTAATTTGATTATTTCCATGGTGTGGATCAATAATAGCCTCCACAGAGGCCCCTGGCCTGAAGGCAGCTGGATAATCAATAGGATCACATAGAGGTGCTCTCCTCCCCCAGCAGCCTCTCTGATCTTTTCTGGGTGGACTCTTCACGCCTGTGTAATTCTAATTTATGTCAACTAGAAATCAAAGAAATTCCAAGAGGCTTTGGTCATAGGACATTGGGGTGGACCTTTCAAAATCTATTTATGTCTCTTCCTTAAGTAATGTGTTCCCCCCCCCGCCCCGATGGCCCTCCTGGCGCCTCTACAGGCCAAGGAGAGGTAGCTTCCCAGCAGAAGGGCTGCTATCTGCTCTGGGCAAAGGCAGAGGAACACAGTTAGGTAAATCGAGGTACCCTTTCTCCTTCCTACTGACAACTCCGCAGAAACATAACAACGAATAAGCATTTTAAGCAAAATGCTTTGCCAAGAGTGGCTCCCTCAATAACGCTCTTTAATGATACCCCAGACGCTGGCATTTTCAAATCAAATGAACAGTGTATAAAATTAGTTCTGCATGAAGTTAAAAAAAAAAAGTAGAAAGTGAAAGGGAGCTTTTAAAAGCTCTAGCACTTCTTCATCCAACTGCTTTTCACAAGGGTTTGGCATTTGAGAATTGTTACATTTATGATGCTATTTGCTGCTCATAATTCAGGCCCTCTGTCTCCAAACGTCTGTATTAACACTCGCTGCAGAGGTTTCCACCGTGACATTTTATCACTGAGGTTTCCCAAACCAGCCAGGCTGCCTCTGGTGAGGTCTGGTTTCTCAGCCAATACCATGCCACTGGGCTCCCTCCCTTTTCGTCAACCTTGTTACCCCAAACATTTTTCATTAACCTTGAACATTGCATTTCCATTTGCCCTACAGCTTTCCCAGGAATTTTTTTTCTTTTTGTCCTTTTTAGTTTTGTTCTCCATCCAAACTGCCATGTGAGAGAAGTATCATATTAGTAGAAGAAACAGATCTGTATAGAATCTAGAATTCACTGAAGTTGTGAGAATGATTTCTATGACCAAAGCCACTGACTGTCTGTAATTGTGGGAAGCAGAAAAAACAGACTGCTCTTATTAGACAGTCCCGTTGGTTATACAAGTAGTTTTAACTAAATCACCAAATAAATGCGTGCTACGTTGATATGTGATTTCGGGTCAACTCTAATTCCCAAGGTCAAGTAAGCCTTTGAACAGTCTTTAAGAATATAAGTTCACCCCAATTCATCAAAGCCGTCTCACACAGCGTTTTCTTCTCTGGGTTCTTACAATGCACTAAAGTTTAGGAGATTAAGTGGCCTTGGCTTCAAAACCGAAAGTAATGCCTCTAACGTGCTTATCCATCCAGCAATTGGAAAAGCTACTCAAACAGGGGCTTCTTAACGTGCTTCCTAATTTTACAAGTGCACGGGGAACACTGCATTTGTCTAACGGCTGGAGGACTCCTTCCTAGGAGTCACCAATGTGGCAGCCAAATTTACTGCTGTTTAGCTTAGACACTGACTGATAATCTAAATACATGTTGCTTTCATCTGCAAAGAATACATTGAATGTTTCTTATCTGTTCTTTGTCTACCTAATGAAAGAGTGAGAAAAAGAAACAGGAAAACCACTTTTTTTCCTACAACAAATACAATGCATTTTGTTATTTAATTCTTCAGAAGCTCAAGTGAGGAAAAAAGCAGACGTTTGGTATAGCTTCCAAATCAAATATGTGGCCCCAAATGAAAGAAAATATAATTAGCCTTCAATATTTCTGAGAACCCCAGAATTGCAGGACACAAACCCTGGGACACACAGATATCACAAACCCCTTCTCTCTCCAACGCAGGGATCCCACTGGCAACATGCCTGACAAGGGGGCTAGTTGTGGAAACCAGTGAGGTCTCTTGCCCCCTCCTTTAGCTCCAGTTGGTGTGCAGAGAGGGGAAAGAGAACTCAAATGAACAAGTTTTTAGTGGTTAGCAGATTAGGTTAAGGTACAGGGAGAAGAGTAATAGGTCAAAATTAATTTTGTTCTTTAATTCTTTGTTGGCACAGATGATCACGTTGAGATAGACAGTGGCTCTCTGTCTCTGTATCCTAATCATAATTTCACTGTTTCCTGTTTCTGTTCTTCTATTCTTTCTCAATTATTTTTCTTATCCTAGCCACTAGACCACCAGGGAGCCACATCTCCATTATTCTCCTTAATACTTTCTTTTTGTTTCCTTACTTATTTGAATTGTTTTATCTTCAACTCACCCTTGTCTCCCACTGCAAATCTTTCTTCAGCCTTATGCCTGGATCAGTAAGTTGATTCCAAATACACTGTCCCACAGAGGCATTAGTTTTCCTTCGTAAAGTGTGTTGAAAATGTAATTATTGATATATTTAGTAGAAAATAATAATCTTAAATTTAAGTGAGAAAAAAGTAAAAGGGCAACATCTTCTTTAATCTGAGTTAATTTCTTTCTTCTTTTTTAAAATTTCCTTTCAAAATGGCAGGCAATACAGTTTTTTTCTCATTTGGAAATTCAAATATCAAAACACAGGTTAATATAATGATGATGATAAGAATAATCATTAACACTGAGCATTTTATATATAACAAGCTTTACTCTAAGGGCTTGATATATGTTCACTCATTTAAATGCTCGTAGCATTTCCACGATTATCATCCTCACAGTAAATGACGAAACAGAGAGGTTAAATAACTGCCCAAGATGACACAACCAAGTGCAGAGCCCAGATCTGAACCTGAACTCTGGCTCCAGAGTCCATGTCCTCAGCTACTAACTTCTTTTCTTTGCTACTCATATCTTCCTTTGAATCTTGATAACTTTAAAATCTGGAGACAAATCTGGACAGCGTAAAATCTGGACAGCGTAATACAAATGTCAAAGACAGAATAGCTACTCACGCTAGATTTCCAACCAACTAAATCAACCCGCAGGCTTTTAAGTGCAAGGCTTTACGTGCACTGTGTGTGTGGTTTGGAAACTTCTTCCGTCCTCACAGAACTTCCCGTGTTTGGCCCTGAGCTGCCTTAAGTCTGAGGATGCCAGACGCCAGGGCTGGGCCATGCTGCAGCAGGCTGTGGTCAGACGGCTGGGTGTGAGAGCCAGCGGGCTCTCAGAGCTGCAGGCTGGTTGGAGAAAGGATTCAGAGGCCACCTGAGGAAAGGGCTAAAACCCTCAGGAATATCGCTCATCAAAACCGCCTTCTGATCCCATTTTGGACTAATTTGCATTTAGGTAGAAAAGGATCCATTGCCTAACTGAAAATTGGCAAAATGCTGGTCAGCAAATATGTCTGGAATAATCTTCTGCACTAACTGGAACACAAATTTCTACAATTCATCTCTGAAGGTGAAGCTGATCTCAACAAATCTAAAGAGTATGGACTAGAAACATGGTGACTTCTGAGAATGGCTGTGGCTACAAAGATACATTTTGAATGCATACATTTTGGCATCCTTGCTTAGGTAGTTCTCATGTAGCAATTCCTTCTGGCGAAGCTGAGAAGCTCTGCTGTCACTGTTTAGTGTTTCTAGAACACTCTGCCTACTGTGGACCCTTTTATCTGTTTTAAAAGAAGTCATTTTAAAGTGACAGGGTTAGTAGCAGTGTTAGGTTAGTTAGTAGTGAAATCTGAGGGAGACTTGCAACCCCTGGGTCTCCGCTGTTGCTTAGTAACAAAGTCAGTCAGCTTTCTAGGCTGGGCTTAGAATATATAATAAAATCTCTCTAAACATAACTAACTGGCAAAGGCCTAGTATAAGTTGGGATTGTATGGCATATGGAGAAAAGAACTAGGTCAATTCACAAAAATGACAAAACTCTTCAGCCATTCTTCTTATTTGCCCCCAGATTTGCTACATTTAGAAAATGCATGTCCTTTGAGAGGCATACATATTTAGTTTCACTCTCATTTGCTGGATTTTCTAGATTTGTCCCTAATCACCAATTGTAAAAGTAGCACACATGTGTAAATCATTACATGATGCCAGCACTTTCAGAGCAAGTATCTGAGGTGGGTCTTTTCCAAGGAAGCATCCCCTTGCCTGGAGATAGCCCCCAGGGTGTGCCACAGGCACTGGACACAGGCTTGAAGATCTGGGGTAAAGTCTTGGATGAGTGGCCTTGGGCCAGTGCCTGGTCTTTCTGAGCCTCTATTCTCTCCCCTTCACAGTACAAATGATTACTTCCTAGACTTGTTATAGGGGAAAACATAAAAGTGACAAAGGGGAAGGCACCTCTCTAATGCCTGGTTATCAATTCAGGTTTTGATCATCTTTATTAAATGCAGCACAATTTCTCAAACTCATGCTCACATCTCTGGCCAGCTCCACTGACCTTCCGTGGGGCCTCTGGGACCGTTTCTCATCATGTGTGAGAAGTGGCGCCTGAAATGTGGAGAGAGGTAAATTCCCACATAACATTCCCTCACTGGCCCTTTCTTGCCCCCAGATGGCCAGAATACATAGATGTTGAGCACTGAAATCGCACACTTCAGATTGCGACAAAACAATTTGGCACTGTGCTTTCCATCTTACTGTTGTAGGAAACTTGGAACCCAGAACAAAATTTTACTGTCAGACCGTGCACATTGCAGTGTGCCATGCAAACATTTTTAATTGTGGTCCATAGACTTATGGATAGGAAGCCAAAATCTAAGCTGAGCGTGTGTATGATTGTTTTTTCTTTCTGCATAAGCACGAAATTCATTTTTAAACAGAGAAATTCAAAAATAATCTCAGATAAGTTTAGAAAACCGGGCAACTTACAGTGTAATGGTATATGCACGTGTGTGTATACAAACATATATATAGGGAGAGAGGAAGAATATAATATCAAGCTATTAATTACAGTGATATGCAGAAAAGAAACTTGATAGGCAACTCTTACTTTATCGCATCTCATCAGCCCCAAATATCTCAGAGACTTGCTGCTCTGTGCAATCAGGGTGGCTCCTTGGTCTGTAATTTCTTTACACCATCCAACATCCACAGTCTCTATTGTCATGCTGTATCGCCCAATGGCTATCAGTGCTGCAGGGAGGGACAAAGGGGAAGAAAGCAAGCATAAATGTTAGCAGGGTAAGGGATCTCTATCTCATTATGACTATTTCTCTCATTTCCTCACTAAATTTGTTCCTGGAATGTTTTGTAAACGAAATTCAATTTAAAATGCTTTAGGAAAGCTTGCCCTATGACAAACCCTTTCACAAAGTGAATAATCATTCCATAATTTCCCTTTCATTGGAACACAACATTTTATCAGTTTTACTCATTACAAGGTTACCTGTACTTCCAAACATTCATATCTGCAGAAGGCATAAATTAAAATGAATTACACATATAACGTTACAGGAAACCCTAAGCAGTAAATTTTACCCAAGATAACTTTAATAATTTTTAAAAAGAAAAACCCATGTAAACACCATTTTGAGGTGTGTTATACTGCATATGAATTTCTTTACCAATTGGCATTTTTTTCCCATCTGTTCATGATCTGTAAAATGTAAGAGTATATAATATTTTTCATGTTAGTCCTTCTTGGGACCGCTAGGAATTAAACGTACATTATACATACAGTTGAATTTAATTGGTGCTATGCTAGAGCACAATAAAGGGAATGCATTTGTTATGGGGAATTTCCTCACCATATCAAAAGTCTTCCTTCTATTAACATATGAAATGAAGCCTGTCATCTGAACATTACGACAGTATCTCTAGTCTTCTTGACGGTTTAGCACTGTACCACTACTGACGTGCAGATGCTTAGCCCATAATCTATGATGTGTACTACTTATCACTGCAAAGCTCCATAACCCATCTCCCTGTCAGAGCAACCAGTCGGTGAATTTGGCTCTTTGCTACAGACTTCTGATTAAATAGACGTGCACACTTCTACCTTTGCAGCACAGGAAAACAGATTTCAATACCTCCAGCCAGAAAAAGTTTACGGTGCATTGGTTTGTAAATGAAAACCCTGAAAACAATGCTAAAAATGTTAAAAAGGAATAATAAATTGTTTGCTAATTATTTCCTCATTCTAACATAGGATGAGTTGATTTCTGTGACATTAAAAGCGGATGATATTTTCCAATTGATTAGATTGATAAGAGCAGAGTGAATTACTCATGTAAATAAACATTAACTCTTTTTCACTTTAATTTGTTTTATACAGCAGGTTCTTATTAGTTATCTATTTTATACATATCAGTGTATATATGTCAATCCCAATCTCCCAATTCATCCCACCACCACCACCCCGCCTCCACCCCTGCTTTCCCCCCTTGGTGTCCATACGTTTGTTCTCTACATCTGTGTCTCTATTTCTGCCTTGCAAGCCGGTTCCTTTGTACCATTTTTCTGGATTCCACATGTATGCGTTAATATATGATATCTGTTTTTCTCTTTCTGACTTACTTACTTATAGCTCGCAGAAAAAAAACACTTGGCAAAATCTCTTTGCTAATTACCTAAGTAATTTTTTTTAAACTAGAAAACTCATGCCCATGCATTCAAGTGTCAAAGCACTCCTAAGTAGCCAGATACTTAAAGTTTATAAAAACAATAATCATGGTCCCAGTGTTTTCCAGTGAAAATGCTATAAAGGAAGAAACAAAATTCCTGGAAGTTCCTCATGTTATCAATTGGTTGATGTTCTCATCTGTGCACATGCTCTTTTGGCATTTAGTTTTCCAAGGAGGTGGGGTGGGGCAGGGGAAATCTGCAAAGGTTTGCTGAATGGTCTGAGTGATATTTTCGTGTAGTATAAGCAATATCCCAGGTTAATCCCATCGGTGTTCCTGACCTAAGAAAACTATTGTTATCTCTGACATTGTCATAAATTTCATTGGTTATGATATCCTGAGGATCTTGTATGATAAGAGAAGTAGAAGGTGCAAAAAGAAATTCCTTTCAATACAAAGTGCTCAAACTGTGATTTCAAAAGATGGAGCACAAGATACAGGATGGTCCCACATTAGCGGAGAGCGTGTTTTTACTGAGGTTTGAGACCAGAATGTGAAAGCCCTGCACTATCCAGAAAACAGTAAATCAAGTGACCTGCGGAGTTTCCACAGGCTGCTTGATAAGCAAATGAAGAGTTAATAGCTACTAATTCCAGATGCTAAAATCACTAGTGTTTGGTATTTTCCTTTTTTTTTTTCTTTCTTGTCCAAATTAAACAGTAAATAAGACAACTGAAGATAAATCACGGTATTCAGTTTTTGTTTTGCCATAGTTCCATTTACTGAAGTAAGAATTAAATTTTATTTTTCCTTAACTCATTCATTTACTCAACAAACACCTCACGAGCACTCACTCTAGAGCATTTTTCTCCAATACTTATGGACTATCCATGTGCTAGGCACTGGGCTGAGAATTTTAGGTACATTATCTCATTTAATCCTCACAGCAACCTTACAAAGTCTTATCGTTAGTTCCATTTTAAAGATCAGGAAACTGAGTCACAGAATGATGGAACACCTTTCCCAGTATCACAAGATAGTAAGTGTGGAGTAGATAGTAAGCTGAGAGCCGGCTCTCAGTCCTGGCTGCACATCAGATCTACTAGTTCAGAATCATGGGCCCAGGCACCTGGCAATTCCAACATGCTGCGCTGCCAGCGTATGGAACTGTGGTGTGACACACCTGGCCTGTGCTCGGTCATAGGGACAGAAAGGTTCACAGAGCTCTGAGGTCAGTTCAGTGGGGATGGGGGCGGGGGGAGGGAGGGCTGGGTGGAAATGAGGAACAACCAAGTAAACAGTCACAACACAATGTTCATCCCCCATCTCTTCCCATCCCTAACTTCTCACTTTTCAGATCTCGAGTCAAAGGTCAGCTTCTCAGAACCCATCGCCCTGTCATTTTCTGATATTAGGAAAAGTTACTATTTATTTGTTCAGTTATGTACTTTTTTTGCAGCTCACTTCTCCCATTAGAATGACGGATTTCCTATTCACTGCTGTATCCCCAGCATCTAGCATACACCTGGTACAGAGTCAGTTCTTAAAAATATTAGTTGAACACGCCAATGACTATAAGGTGGTTAGGTCTATTATAGAGGCACGTCAAGGGGCATGCGAGCCCCTCACTCTTCAGGGGAGGAGAGAGATCACGGGAGCCCTCATGGAAGAGTTAAGCTAGGTCTTGAGGGATGAGTAAGGATTCTCCAGAAAAACAAAGGCGTGAGGGCTACTATGCTGGGCTAAGGAAATAGCACATGTAAGGGCAGAGAGATGTGAAAGAACTGGGGAGCTGCAGGTCATTCCGTGTGGCTGAATGCGGCTGAAATAAAAACAAGTACAAGGAAGTGGCAGATTTATTCCAGAAATATTCATTCCATGATTAGTAGCATTGGGGTTGGCATAAGACATACACGGAGTAGCAAAAATAAGCAGAGTCCTTGATGTCATGAAGCCCATATTCTAGAAGGAGAGAGAGATGTGAAGTGGACACAGAAGTATATATAATTCTAAATTGTAACAAGTGCTTTGAAGGAAATGGAATGATCACTGTAAGAATGACATTTAGATGGCACCAGGGAGAGTCTTCCTGGTGAAGTTACTTTTAATCCCTCCAATAGCACTGCAAAAACAATACCCATGGTAGAGGTAAGAAAACTAAGGTTAAATACCTCACCAAGGCCCCATGCCTATTAAGTGGCAAAACTAGGGTGCAAACGGAGATAGTTTGGCTCCAAAGCCAGGGCTCATTCTTTCACAGCAGCAGCATCCAGGGTGCTAGAGAAGCCTGTGTATGTTCAGAATGTATTTGCCTTTACCTCCATTCAAAATTTAAACACTACTGCTCATAGGTAGCCAAGTATTTACCCTGCGACTATAAAACAGGATCCAAGAGTATCTTTAAATCCCAAAATATATACTGAGTAATTTACCTCTCTATGAATATACCCTACCTTTGGATATATTTTTTTAATGTTTTTCATGAGCTAGCTGTGGTAGAGTCTCAAATTCATTTCCGGCCTCACTACTTAGTAGATGTTGACCTCAGGATGACATTTAACTTTCCTGAGTCTCAGCTTCCTCACCTGTACAATAGGGATGGTGACTATATGTCCTGTCTACTTCACAGGGTTGGTCTGAGGTTCAAATGAGATAATACATTTAAGGGACTTTGCACTACATAAATGTACTACATAAGTAAAATACCGATGTATTCGATATTTTCCCACGCCATTCTACAGTGGTGCAGTTGATTTAAAATGAAAAGACTTGAAAGAGTTTTGAAAAATAAGAAGCTCTGGGCAAATGAGACCATTATATAAATACTTAGTCATTATGTCACTGCTAGAGTTCTTGAATTGCCTGCTCTCCATTGGTGATCATGAACTTACAGACTGCACCTGGGATGACAGGGCTGTAAACGGAATGTATGATTACTATCTTCACTAGGGGCTGTTGACACATTATAATGGTATTTATTAAGCCTTGAAAAGGGATAAATCATGCAAGACTAATTCCTTATCCCAATGCAATTTTAATGCACTTTTTAATGTGCTAAGTGTAACTAATAAAGTTAAATTTTAAAAAGTTACACAAATTCAAAGCTGTAATTCAGAAACATATGATGATCAAGGATATACATTAACTCACTAAAAGGTGTTTCCATAGGCATACAGAGTGACTGAAAGACACGAGCATATACGTAGTTAATTTTGATGAAGAAACTCCATTTCTAGGAATCTATCCTGAAAATATACTTCTAATTATACAAAATTACACATATACAAGTTTATTCATTAAAGTGTTGATTGTAATTGCAAAATAATGGAAACAGCCCCTAATGCCCATACATAGGAGAGTGGTTAAATAAACTATGCTACATCCTCACAGTTGAACACTATGCAGCTTTAAAAAAAATTAATGGGGGAAGATCACTAGGAACTTCCAAATCATTCAGTGAAAAAACTAAAGTGCAAAAAAGAGTTTACATGATGTGCTACCACCATCCAAAAGACAATGCAATTAAACAAACAAACAAAAACAAAAACATGAATCCTCTCACTTGTGAAAAAAGAATATGGGAAAGACACACCAGAAACTACAGAGACTGTTTAACTATAGGGGGTTGGTGGGAAAGGGGAGAAAAGAAGGGGGCATGGAATGTGGAGGTGAGGGTGGGAGAGTGAGGGGGACAAACACCTCTTAGACTATATCTCTTTGGCTATAGCTTTGACTCTCTGAGCCATAGTAATGCTTTACATACTTCCCAAAATAAAAAATTAAAACCAGCCAGGATGGGGAACCCGAAGTGGAATACCAACAGTAACAAATGAACCTAACTGTGTTACAAATGAACAACATGGCCCCAACAAATAATATAACCACACCGAAGGGGATGGGAATTAAGAATTAAGTGGCTTTGGAAAACATGATTTTGACTGGATATTGTAAAGTGAAAACCAAAAAGAGCTGTCAGCAAATACTGCACTCTAGTTAGGAAATCTACTTCTCACAGGGGTGTGAGTTAGCAATTCAGTAACTACTTTACGCATAATCTAGGATTATAAATAATGAGAGCCAGTCTCTCCACTGTTAGGGAAAGAAGTTACAAATAAGAAAAGGCGGGAGGCTTATAATGAACCTTGTGATACTGAACTGGAATCAGAGATATTAGAACGAACTCATGGTATTTTATACACACATTACAGATAAATACATGTAGAAATAACTAATAAATATGATGTATGTGCATGCATGCATGGCTTAGTATACATACATACATTTCCTAGCTCTTGCTGCTGAGAGGAACTAGGAGCAAGGATACCCCAGTAGCAATGATCTACTAGCACTCAGATCTTGGTTTTTAAGTATCATTCTCCAATAAAGTGAATAAAAGGGATCAGGGCTTCTTAGAAAAATGGTTGATTCCAGAACTGGGGCTGGGAAAATAGACGATGATTCTGGGATATCTTGTGATCGTAGAAAAAAGAAGTGCTTAAAAAAGAGTGAGGGTACATCAAAAAGACAGAGGATCCAATCAGAAAGAGCTGTCAATGGCCACAGCTGGAACAATTTGAGCAGCAAAATAAATAATGATAGTACTGGATTATAATTCAGAAAACTGAATAAGCATTCACAGATTCACACTGATATAAATAAATAAATAGCCAAGGAAGGGCACCTTACAGAAGAATTCCAATTAATAAATGTATAAGGAATGAGGGAAATAAAAAAAAAAGTTATCAGGCGAAGACTAGAGTAATAATTATTGCAGGCAAGATCCACCAATAGGTGCTAAAATCAGTGAGTGAAAGTTTGAGGTGAAACAGAATATTGGCATAGTGCCAAAGATATTTATCAACTATCGAAAATTGTAACTTTATAGTGGAGAGACCCAGCAGACACCACCTTACCCAAATGATCAAGGTTAACATCACCAGTAATAACATATAGAGATATAATGTATCGCCTGATCACTTCTGCAGTATTCTCACCAAAATGAATAATTTCAATCTACTCATAAGAAAACATCACACAAACCCAAAGTGAGAAACATTCTATAAATAATTCACCAGTACTCATCAAAAGGGTCAAGATAATGGAGTATGTAAGAAAAGAATGAGGAACTGTTACAGATTAGAGGAGCCTGAGGAGACATGACAACTAAACACAATGTGGGATCCTGGATTGAATCCTGGACCAGACAAGGAAATTAGGGAAAAACCTGGTGAAATTCAAGTAAGATTTGTAGCTTAGTTAATCTTATTGTTCCAAGTTAATTTCCTAGTTTGACAATTGTACTGTGGTTATATGTCGTCAACATGAGGTAGCTGGATGAAGAGTATGCATGAACTCTCTACTATTTTTGCAACTTTTCTGTAATTCTAAAATTGTTTGAAAGCAAAGAGAAAAAAACATGGATAAGTTAATAAGAGATACCAAGTGAATGAACTAAGTAGAGGACTAAAATTTTCTAAGTGAAAGCAGGTATTATTTTTATACTGTAAGATCTGATATATAAATGTTAGGACTAAAAATACATTTTTTCCTCATAGGAGAAAGATTAGTCATATGAGTGCACTAACAAGTGACCTGCATGTGCCATTTTGTCCTTTCCAGTTCTATCATCTGCTGTAGATCTATGTACCTGTAATAAAATCAGAAGAAATGCCCTAGTGCATGAAAGAATCAGGGTTAAAATTTAACAGTAGGATTAACATCTTTCATGTAATACTTGGATAAAAGCCATTTGCAAAGAAATTTCTTGGCACGGATACAGAGAGATAAATATGAAAAGTGCTCTTCTTTGTGGAAGCCACAGAAGCCCCAAAAACAGAGGAACGGTGCTTTCAGAGATACTTGTTGTTGCGTCATGGTCCCTGCGAAGGCTCCCTCTACCCCGCAGGGACTACGGCAGCGGCTCCTAACCCTGGCAGTTCAGGAGAATCACAGGTGCCTAAAAAAAGTACAGATGCCCGAGTCCCACCCCTGGAGATTCTGATTCAGGAGAAGCTATAAAAGCTCCTGTGATCCCAACGTGAAGTCAAGGCTGAGAACCCCTGGAACAGAGTAACCTACAACTCTAGCAAAGTCAGTCAACTAAAAACAAAAGAACTCATTTTTAAGGATATAAATAACTTATGTGTTCTGATATTTTAAAACAACTTTGCCTCTCAAACAGTTATGACTTCTTGTACATAATCCAATGCTTTTAATCCCTTTATTTCTAATTTATAGCCTTAATTCCACTTTTAAACATTATTCTGTTCCTCCCATTATTATGCAGCAAACCCAACAGTGACTACACCCTATATTTTTCCAAGTGGTCCTTTTTTGTAAATATTTTTCTTTATTTCACTGCACTTACTTATATTTCTAATGCTGCACATATCAGAGTTTGTTTCATATTAGAATTATTTATCAACATGCCCGTCTTCCCCAAGACTGTAAAATCTTTGAAGCAGTGAACATGCAGAGTGTTTTCCTAGGACCCCTGAATCTCTGAAAATCAAGTGTCACTCATTTTTTATAGTTTTAATATATTTTTTGGAAGTATAACATACATGTAGAAAATTGCACAAATCCTCAAGGTACAACTTGATGAATTTTGACAAAGTTAACATAGCTGTGTAACAGTATCTGGACTGAGAAACAGAGCATGACCAGCACCCCTAAAGCACCCTCATCCCCGACTCCAGTCACTACTATTCCCCCAAATGGATTACCACTATCTTGACTTCCCATCACACAGATTAGTATTCTTGTTTTTGAACTTCATACAAATAGTCAAACACCCAACACACTTGTTTCTGGTCTTTTAGCTGTCCACCAGGTTAATGAGATTCATCTACATTGCTATGTGTACTGGTGGTTCGTTCATTCTCAATGCTGAAAAGTATTCCATTCTACTCTAGATGGACATTTGGGCTGTTTCCACTTTTTGGCTATTAGGTATAACGCTGCTATGAACATTAGCACACATGTCTTTGTGTGAATATACGTTCTCACTTCATTTAGGTAAATACCTAAGAGTGGGATCTCTGGGTCATATAGTTAAGTTTATGCTTAACTTCCTAAGAAACTGCCAAAATGTTTTCCAAAGTGGCTATACAATCTTACATTCCCACCAGCAGCATATGAAAGTTCCAGTGACTCCACATCCTTGCCAATACTTGGTAATGTCTGTCTCTTTGATTACAGCCACTCTAGTAGGTATGAAGTGGTGCCTGATTGGGGGTTTTAATTTTCATTTCCCTAAGCACTAATGATTTTGTGCATCTTTTCACAGTGTCATACATTTAAAAAAAAATCCTAGCTTAGTGCCTCTATCCTTGCAAGTACTCAGTAGATATCTATTAAATTAAATTGATGAAGAGGAAAAGCACATAGATAATTTTTCTATTATTAGACTATAGCAGAGAACTAGCTTTCTAGACAACAGATAATTTTCTATGTAATTTGAAGGAAACTACCAGTAAAATAAACTTAGTCTATCCTCTGGAGACATGAAAAGTCTTGAAGTTTCTTAAAATAAGAAAGTAAACTCAGGGAAAAAAATAAGGTTATAGATAACATTCCAAATGCTCATTTACTTCTGGAAATTCCAAAGACTGTGGAGTATGCTTTACTTAGGAACTCTAAATCTCTAAAAATCAAGTGGAAAATAAATCTGTATGAAAATTGTCCAAAAATGGTGGATAACAGAGTGGAAACACTGAATAGTGCTAGAATTTTCAAGATGCCGCACATAGGGCATTTATTTTACATAACTCTGCTTACTGAGTTCAGAATAGCAACATCGAGTATTGTCTGGCTTACAAAGGGAGCAAGCTGGCTGTGGCCCTTGACCTTACTGGGAAGAGGTTCTCCTGCCCTATATATCCTGAAACAGAAATGCAAGCACTATTTATAGGCTGTGTCTGCTTTCCTTCCTATGAGATAAACAAGTTGGTGGAAAAGTAAAAGTTCAAGTGAAGGAATTTTTTAAATAAAGGTCTTTTGATACATTAGGAGCAAGGATAAGTATTTTTCCTGCTTTATCCCTTCTTAATTATTTTTATTTTAATGCAGAAAGATACAAATCTGATTAAGTAGAAACTATTTCTGAATATGTGACATCCAAAAATGTAAAGAACAAGGGGTGCATTTAGAACTAACCTTCATTTAACAGGAATCTGATCCACTACTCTGGTTTTCAGTAGTGCTGTATTTGGTGGTAACCAACCCTTTGAGTGGAATGTTAGGTTCCCCTGACAATCTCCTTATTAAATTTTAGAATTTGAGATGAGGAAGAAAAAAAACCTTACCACTCTAACATTAGCTGAGAACCTAAAGTCCCTGGTTCAATGATTCTTTTTTATTCCAGCCTGCATAAATACATACATTACTTATCAAAGAATTATGCGTCCTTTTCAAAATCCTAACATTATATTAGATTTCCTCACTTTATGAGAAGTGAATTCTGGGCTTAAATATGTTGGTTCATAGATATGGAAAAGTACATTAGTGTCTCTGTCATCTATCTGCCTTGGCCACCTTTCTGAACTGAATTTTCCACACCACCGTAAAGACAGGGCATCAATTTCAAGCAGGCGTCAGATACAAACATCTATCTGCCCCAGTGTGCAGAAAAGTAGGATGCGATTTCAGCGACTACCACTTAAGAAATACCAAGGTGACAACATATGTGTTGTCGAGCTGCCCAGTAAACATTATAAAAGTATCTTGATATTGAAGGGAGGGAAACCAAAGGACGAAAGAACATGTGGGGATGTCAGCCGAGTGAATATATTATCTCTTCTTTCTTTCAACAAATACTAATTGAGCACCTACTATGCACCAGGAAATGTTTTAGGAGCTGGGGATAAAGAGATCAAATCCCTGCCCTCGTGGAGCTCATATTATGATTACAAATAAGTAATACTATATAACATTTTGGAAGGTAATAATGCTTTGAAGAAAAATAAAGCAAGGACCAGAGGTAGGAGTGCTCTAATTTTAATTAGGATGGAAGGAGAAGGCCTCACAGAGAAAATAACGTTTGAACAAAGATCTGAAGGGGAGGGGATCAAGCCATACAGGTATCTGAGGGAAAAGCATTCTGTGCAGAGAAAACCTAGTGCCAAGTCCATGAGGTGGGAAGGTTGCTAGCTTGTTCTAGAGTGAGCAAAGGAGCAAGATGGCAAGCAGTAGATTTTAGATCAAGGAGTTGATGGAAAAGCGGGTGGACAAAATCATCTTATAGGCCAGTTTAATGACATTGGCTTTCACTCTAAATGAAGTGGGAATACATTGGAGAATTTGTGGCAGAAGAGTGTTATGAGCTAAAAAATTTTCAAAGGACTTCTCCAGCTTCTGGATTGAGGACAGGCTGTAAGGAGGCAAGAACAGAAGCAGCGAAACCAAGAAGGAGGCCATTGCAATTATCCAGACAAGAAGTGATAGTGGCTTGGGCCAGGGCAGCATAATAGAGATGGAGAGGAGTTGAATTATGAATAGATTTTAAATATGGGCCCAACAATATTTGCTGATGGATTGGATGTGGAATGAGAGAAAGAGAACAGTCAAGAATGTCAAGAGAAAAGAAATCTTTTTGGCACTTAGATTTGAAAGAAATTTCCTACGTGGGATTTTACATAGCTGCTCTTGGCGTCCTTGTGTGTCTAAGTGTCCTTGTGTTGGTAGGGATTTATTGGCTTCTTCTACTGGATATAAATTCCACTGAGAGGAGCAAAGGCCACCTTTATTCATCTTTATATCATCATTGTCTAGCATAGGGACTTTACTTGTTAGTACTCAAGGTATGTTCATTTAAATATGGGTATCTTAGATATCACAATTACAGAGGCACTTAGGGAAAAAAACTCAGAAAGGGGTTTTACGTGTATTCTCTGGAGTTCATATTATTCTTTTATTCTAAAAATATTTATTGATTAGCTCTAGTATGTCAAACACTGTGACGACTGTAGGTATCTTTGGGGAGATTACAGGTGACATATATTTCCTTAAGTATTTATGCATTCTAAAATGTTCAACACTAGGCAAGTTTTACTTTTATAAAGGATTAAAAACCAGTTTTTAAAAAAGGTGTTACCGGACAGATCATTTAATTTTACCAAAGTGAAGAACTTGACATTTCCTATAATATCATTTCTCTCCAACTCAGCGCTCCTTAAGGCAAACTAACACACTTACTGGTGCCGAACTTCAATATCTAAAATCATGGGAAAAAAGCAAAAAGCTATTTGTAAACTAAAATGAAACACAGAAAGTTGAGCTTTCTGAGTCAGTTATTCCTCCCTGACTATAACCAGAGCAGCTGTGACTCAAGGGCTGTTGTCCAGTGTATGGACTAGTTTAGAAACCGGCACTAATTCTTGCTGATGGGCATTTCTGCCATAAGAAGGGCAAAGTAAATAAAACTATGAAGTTCAAAGTATCTCAATCTGAGGTTTTAAAGTTTAGTGCAGAACTAGATTAAAATGTAGAGAACACTAAACTTTCCTATTCTTTTTGCTTCTGAGGGAGAAGAGAGAGTCCCAGCCCTGGATCCTCTTACCTGGGAGCTTGAACCATACACACAGGTTCACACGTTCACATGTGCACACAGACACAGATGCAGACATGCAAACACACATTTATTCCTAGGCCCTAGCCCACAGGTAGACCTACCCTGAAGCTAATGAAGGTTAAGCTTCAGGGTCCATCATTTACATGGACCTTTACCAGGGCCTGGTCCTAGAAATGTATTCACATGGTCATATATTTTTGTAAAATCAGTTAAAGCAAGATATTTGGCATTCATTTTCTTAAAGAGAAACCCCGAACTGTACAAACCTCAGGCCCTGAGAAACCCTGACTTTGTCCCTGACGCAACCCAGAATATTCTGATTCAGTGGCTTTGCGGGTGGATACCAGGAGGCTGTATCTTTTCCTGCTTCTCCTTTTTTAAAATGTCACCACGTGATTTTGATACACAGCCAGGTTTGGAAGTCACTGACAAAGGACTACAGACTGATCAGTTTAATGAGTCCCTGACATCTAGGTAGTATTTCTTTCTGGAGCTTTGCCACCATTGATTGGGACATAAACCATATAACACTATGTAGTTTGGAAAAAGCTGAATATTGGCAACATTCACTTCCTCATTGCAGTGATGAATCACATAACCCTCTGTGCAGAGTAATTAACTATCCATTTGTATGTACTGGCTGTAGTGATAGAGTTTTTTCCACGAGGAAGGAAGGGAATTTGGACATAACATTAACAGTTGTTAATACCAAGCAAATAGAGTAAATTGGATTTATTAAAAAGAGTATGTGTGTGGATTTTTTCCCTAGGAGTTGACATAATTTGTCTAGCTTTCTAATTATAGCTAGGACAGAAAATGGCTGAACCCAGAGACCTCTCACGGTATCTAATAAACTTTTACTTACAGGGAGAACATTTCTTGGGCTGGAGAATGACAAATAATTTACTAAGCTTTTCCTGAAAGACAGCTAAAGGTGTTTCACCTATATCTAGCTGATGAATTAGCTTGAGCTAATAATCAGTGTCATGAGACAGGGAAAAAGCAGCCTGTAATTACTTTGAAAGGAATGAAGGAACAGATCTGATAAAGAAACTAAATCAGTTAATTCCTCTAGAGGCATACTGAGTGAGAGAAGCTTACTTTGTTGCAAGTTTAAAGTGAAGCAGAGATGGGCGTATCGGTAGTTTTTACCTGCCCGGCATCCATTCATTCCCACTTTCTGGTAACAAACCTTCAATTTTCCTTTCCATAGGTGCAGTTTGGGGGCCGTAATCAAAGGTCCCCTCCCTTCTCCAGGTTGCAGGTGGGCATGTGCCCCAAACTTGACTAAGCACACTCCCTGGCAGATACCTGAATTCTGCCTGGAATGACTTAAGAAGAAAAACAGCTGGAGTCCACGCATCCTGGGGGAGTTCCCTAAAGAGACTCTCATTAGTCCCAGCTACTTAGAGATCCCACGTGCTTACCCTTCCCAAGGCCTACCTTATTTAGTTTTTATTTTTGATTCTGGGAGTTACCCCATTTTTTTTCAATAATTTCTGTGCTTCTGTTCTTGGTTTTGTTTTCACTTAAAGTAGCCTCTGTTGGTTTCTGTTACTTGCAACCAAAGAATCTTAACTGATACAGAAAACCATGCACAGGATGGCTCAGTTATTTTCTACAATAATATGAAAACCCCAGAAGGATTCTCAACAGTGTTCAGCTGAAAGAGTCACAACAGCAGAAAATATAAATATGGCTCAGTTAATAACCATTTGTTTTGTTGGTAGATGTTACTGAAATATCTGTACTCACTTTTTAAAAATTTACTTTATTTATTTTTTATTGGAGTATAGTTGCTTTACAACATTGTGTTAGTTTCTACTGTACAGCAAAGTGAATCAGCTATATGTGTACATATATCCCCTCTTTTTTGGATTTCCTTCCCATTTAGGTCACCACAGAGCACTGAGTAGACTCCCCTGTGCTATACAGTAGGTTCTCATTAGTGTACTCACTTTTATAGCAGTCAAATGAAAATAACTTTATCCAGTTCCATGACTTTTAAACAATGACTCTATTGAGTAAAAATGGCACAACTTATTACAAAAGTTAAATTAATAAAGGAAAGTACAAGAAAGCTTAAAAATTATCCCAGATCCCACTATCCAGAAATAGCATCACTAACTTTGGTAAGCATTCTTCTAGCATCTTCTGCATATACACAGCAAAAGAAAGATAAAAATAATTTCAGAAATATATATTATTAAACATGCTTTTAAAAAGGATTTAATTGATTTTTACTTGAATTTAATGAAAACAAATGAAAATGAATTGAAATTAAAAGAATCATAGAACTTCAGTTAAATATTTCTTCACCATAAAAGAGCAACTCTTAAAAGAGTTTACATAAATTAATTTTAAAATTTCATGAAAACTTTTAAGAATTCTGAGCTATTTAAAAAATTCTACACTTTAATCTCAGACAGAATCTACTGACTCTCTTCTAGGAAAGATGAGAAAACTGGCAGGCTTTTCTTCCTCCTCTCATATTTGTTAGCTATATTATTATTTTTACATTATCAGGTTTCAACGTTTCCATCTGCTTTTCTAACCACAATTCTCATGGCTGTTTTGCTCTGGTTTTATATTAAATGGGTGAAATACCATGATTTTCTCCATGATTGTTTTTTTATCCCTGAGTTTTTTGGGTTTTTTTTTTTTTTTTTTTTGATTAATCTCTTGGGTGGCTAGGTAGCATCTTTAAGTAGTTTTGCTTTTTTTCAAAGATACATTCATCATATAATTCCCTAAGTTCTTGAATGTTTGAGAAAGACTGTTACCCTTATGTTTAAGGAACAACGTGGCTAAGTATTAAATTTGGGGGTCATGCTTATTTTTACTTTCAGAGATTTACAGACAAGTGCTTCAGTTTTGCTGTGGAGAAACTTAAGTACAACCTGATTTCTCCCCCTTCAAACGCGTCTTGCTTTTAATGTCTAGAAGTTATGTGACTTATTTCTTAGGATCAATACTATTATCAGGACATGTCTTGATTATTCTGTAGTGATTTAATTTCCTGGAACCTGTCAGATGCTTTTGACTTTTCTACAAAACTCTTTAGACACAAGATCCATGTGTTTCACTCTTGTTCTGTTTTCCTAACTTCCCCCTATCCCACCCTTCACCTTGCAAACGATGCGCTTAAATGAAATGAGAAGCATAGATCTGTTCCTTTCAAAATCGTCTTTGATTGACTGGGATTGGTTATCTGTGGGGAATGTGGGGAATATGGGGAGGTGAGTCATGAGCTAGAGCCGTCTGCAGCAACTACTTGGGAATCTTTATGTCTGGTATCTTCACCACAAGTCTATTATTTCCTTTATCCTCTCAGGTTTCTATGTTCAAGATGTTACATATTACTAATCACAAAACTATTGGGGTCATTTTTGTGTTGAATTTTGGAACTTTCTGCTTCTCTCCCTCATGATTCATCCACTTCACTTGTGGCAGTCCTCCCCATTCCAAAGCAAGCTGGTAGATGACAGAGATGGCTCAGCAACATGGTATCTCCTTTAGTGACCTCTTCCCCAACATTTCTGTAATGTGAAACTGGGACTCTGCTTGAACATTCCCACCTCTTCAGGGACTTGGAGACTCATGGCTCTAATCAAAAATTGCTGGATGTGCCTTTCTGAGTGGGGGATACCTATTTCATGTTAATCAAAAGTATCCCCCAGGATTTTTTTGTTTGAGAATTATGAAGTTAAAGAGAGTCAATAATGTTGAGAAATAACAAATTACATAGAGAATTGTTGAACTGTAGGTTAATTTGACTAATATTTGTTGTATGATTACTGCAAGCAAAATGACAAAGGGGATAAAGATGGGTAAAAGAAAGTCCCTTTCTTTTATGTTCACTGCTGAGCCAAGTAGTATACTACGACCAACCTTTATTCCTCAAGTTTAATCTGGAGTTCATATTTGCATCATTATTTTTTGAATGTTTCTATAGATGGTTCAAATCCCTACCAATATTTTCCCAAAAGCTTAAACACATAAATTAACTTATTAGTTCCATTACCTAACCACACCCTCCTGTGTCTATGCCCTCCCTTCTGAAGTCCTACAAACTCCTGCTCCTGCTGAGGTGAAGACTGTTACTGATAGGTGCCCAGACATCCTAAGATTTCCCTTTTCAGCTGTCCTGTGGATCCCATGTCTTCCCCCTATTGTAGTTTATTCTCTTTTGTGATGAAACACATCTTCTAAAGTGCTAACGGGAGATAAAATTTGAGCCCTTAAATGTCTAAAAGAATCTTTATTTTATTTTCACAATTAATTACTAGTTGAACAGTGTATAGAATTCTAGGTTGAAAAC
Organism: Balaenoptera physalus; assembly: GCF_965194825.1. Classification (NCBI taxonomy): domain Eukaryota; kingdom Metazoa; phylum Chordata; class Mammalia; order Artiodactyla; family Balaenopteridae; genus Balaenoptera; species Balaenoptera physalus. The sequence continues at coordinate 89,722,435 of NC_138890.1, read as the reverse complement.
CATTCCTCCTTAGTTTTGAAGGTATTGCTTCATTATCTTCTAGCTTCTCGTACTGCCCTTTCCCCTCTCAGCTTAACTGAGATATAACTGACATATAACATTGCATAAATTTAAGGTATATAACATGTTGATTTGATACACTTATAGGTTGCAAAATAATTATCACCTATATGGCTTGTAAGAGATTTGGAGCCACTCATTTCTGATCTATAGCATGAATCCGGTCTTCTTTCTTGGGTAACTTCTAGAATTTCCTTTTCATCCTTGGCAATACAAAATTTCATGATGATGTGCCTTCATGTAGATCTATTTTCATACATGGTGCTTGGCATTTGGTGGGTCCATTCAATCTGGAAACTCATACTCTTCCTTCTTTCAGAGCAGACTGTTCTTTTTTAAGGATGTAATTGCTTTTCTTACCTCTGAGAATAATACTTAAGGTTTTTGATGTTTTCTTCTGCTATTTGCATTGCCTCTGTTTCCTCTTAGCCTCATTTTTCTGTTTGTTTTCATCTCTCTCTTTTACGTCAAAAGCTTTTCTCAAATGTCTGGTCACTTAAGGATTTTTGACCATATCACGAGGGCCTTTTAGCATATCTCATGCTCTGAGAACTGAGCCTTGCAGGGGTTCTGCAGGCCAACAGGCTCACTTGCAACAAGCTCACCTGTCATGGAGGCCCTCTCGGAAAGCATGGAGGTTATGAGTTCCTCTGCTTTGTTAAGACAGTTAGCACTCTTCCTTCTGATTTCTGTTTTCTAAATATGTGTTGACATCTCTTTCTCATCCTCTCTTATATCCTTTCCTACTCTCTCTCTCTCTTTTTTAATCCCATTAATGTCACTTTAGCAAGATTTTAGGAGGAAGAGAAGATAAATGCATGTGGTCCATCAGCCATTTCAATTGGTGAGAAAGAACATGGGAAACCTATAGGCTTTCCTAATTGTTCCCAGTTTTAGGCATTCATTAAAAATTGCTTTCCTGGGCTTGAATGAAATATATAGTTAAAGGAAAGGTCAGTCTCTTTACGTGTGTACATGTTACATACCCAGTCTATTAAAAGCAAAAATTAAAGGCAGAGTAAAAAGCAGGAGAACTTAGCATCAAGGGTGAGCAGTATATCCTGGAAAATATAAGTAAACCTAATAATTAAATAATAATATCTTCTTAGTTATTCCTGGTTCCTGCACTACTAATCTGCTCTATATTTTATATTACTCTTCTCTATATTTAGGTTAATCTATGTGGGTGAATAGATTATTTTAAAAATCTATTGGGATATACTTTATCAGCCAGAGTAATATGTTTACCATTGAGTAAAACAATATTTGAAATAGAATCTCAGATGCTTGAAAATTCTCCATATATTCTCAAAGAATAGTTTATACAATTTAAATCTTTCCTTCCTAACATATTTGAAATACTTCTTCTGATTTCATCAAAACGTTAATACACTAAATATTTTTATTTCAAGATATTTGAAAAGAAACAAACACCTGGCATTTTATGCAAAAGTATATTTTCAGTAAAGGGACTATTTTTGCTAAAGTAAGTGTATTAACATGACTTGATTCAGTGTGGTTTTTGGTAAGAGAATTCAACTCGATTTAATTGCAACAAATCTTGATGAAATTCCATCATCTATCCACAATATATGAAATAGTCATTAAATTCAGTCAACTATTTTTCAGGTCCAGAGAGAGATGTCTTCAAGAAAATAGACTATGATTGACAGTTCCCTTAAATCAGTAATATCATAAATATTTATATACACAGTTATAAACAAACTATTATCAGTTTAGGAAATGCAATTTATCCTCAGTGATAATAGCTTTGAAATTTAAAAGCAGAATTTAAACATTTTAGTTCTCTGAAATTTTATGCTTTAAACAAAACCAAACTCTTCCAACTAAAGAATATCAGATAATGTAGTTCTCTACTAACTATTACATTTCAATTTTTTAGGATATGTATGTAGCATAGGGTAACCACCATGTGCTTAAAAATTATTTGTGTGCACTAAATACATCACTTGCAAGAATGGTTCAGATGCCAAATGAAAGATTTTAAATAAAACCGCATCCCCAAAAGCTTCTATTTAAGTCCTTTGCATTTACTGAAGATTCTTATAAAATCTACTGAATTTCAGGTGATAATCTCTTTCTCAGCTAAAGCCTATAAAAGGTGAAAGTTGCATCCACAGAGGAAAACAAACAAAGTGCAATGTAGTTAATTTCTAGAACATATTTATTAGATGCTAAATAGAGTAAGCCTCTCTAGAGAAAGCATTACATCTCAGGGGATTAGAAGATTTGTGAAGCTACTATCCTCTCATAATGCAGGCATTATTAACTGTAAAATATTTTCAATCATTACACTCGGAGTACATTATCACATCCATGAACATAAGCTATATTTCAGACTGTAATGAAGCATGGTACTGTATGTTTTAATTGCCTTTATAAGCTTCACATAATATCTGTAACTATTCTTCTATATATTTTGAATTTTATTAACCCAGATAAATCACTATCTCATTTTTTGATATTGTGGGAAAAGAAGGAATTCCATATAAGTGAAATAAGCAGGTAGCAGAAACTTACTACTTTATAGTAGGTTAATTCATGTGAAGCTGCCATTTTTGTGGGATGAAGTTATTAAATATTGGCAGCTTCAAATGTTTCAACTTATACACTGAAAGTGTCTTATTTTGACTATTTTAGATTGAAGTAGTTCTGGAAAGTTTTATCTACTTCTTTATCTTTTAAAATAGCATTTACTGGACCTAGCAAAACTTTCCCTTGATTATTATAACTTTACTGTAATGAGAAGCTGTGCTCCAAGCTATAGAAGAACTCTCTACTAAGCCCAAATGCCTAAAGGGCCATGTAGATAAAGTAAATGAGCAAAGCTGCTTTATTATATTTCTTTGACACAGACACACTTTGTTTGCATATTACACACTGAAACATTTTTCTCCTCTATAAAAAAAATGCACTTGCTCCCTTTCTTTTGATAACACTCAGCCCACTAAGCCTGCCTTCCCATTCCTCACTTTGATGGACACTCAGATGTAACAAATATTTTCTTCAGTTTCTTTTTAGCCAGACTGTAGATAAATGGCAACCAACACTAAGCTTCAGCATCGGTGAGACAATGGGGATGAGTGGGGACTGTGAATATTGAAATGCCCTCCCTAAAAGTAGGGGCAGTAGAAAACCAGACACCTCCATCTGCAATCAATATACTGCAGTCAATCTAAATTCCCAAGAACTAATTATGTTTTTTAGGAATGTAGATTCAGTGCTTCCAGATCTTCACTTCTTCAAGGGAGACGTGAAATAAATTTTTTTAAATGTGAATCACCTGATACTTGTGTTAGGAACTGAAAAAAATCAACAAACAAAAACAAAAGTACTGTGTAGATCAACAGATTGGGGGCTAAACTAAACATGTTTGTGAGATGGATATGGACCATAAAGCATTAGTTTGGAATCTCTGCTCTAACTGTTCCCACATGATGCTGTGTGGTTTTGTATCTCTCTATGTATTTCTCATTTCCCTGTTGTCATAGCTATTTTTCAGTAACTCCAGGTTGTTGGACAGCTTGAGAAATCAGATAATCTTACTTGTCACAACAATATATAAGGTTGGAATGAATGGGTTTGGCAGGAGTAGAGAACAAGAGGGTTCTTTGAAAATATTTAAATTTAGTTTATTGATTCCAACATGACATCACAGGGCGGGTTTTAAAGAAATATTTACTATTGGTAAATAGTACAGTACTAATGCAACTAGGAGTGCCAGAGGGACAGGCAAGAAGAGCAGGTGCCAAGGATTATTACCCTCTCACAGCATCCCCCTTTTAGGGTAGGAGTTACAGTCAGAGTCATTAACACTATAAGGTTTCAAAAAGCTAAACAAGGATTATCCTTCAGTAACTAAGCAAAGCATGGGGATCTCAGAGGTTGTTTTCTTTCTTCCATAAAGTAAAGCAGCTATCTGAAGATGATGCAGTCTTGAAGACCATCTAAAAACATCTTTTCATACTTTCTTCTCATCTGCCTTTATTTATTTCTTAAAAGTTCTTATTATGGAAATTTAAAAACAAAAGTACAAGAGATTTTATGCATGTACTTTGTGGTATCTATTTTAATTGCACAGGGTTTTTTTTTTTTAATAACTTGCAGGCTTTTCGTTTGTGTTCTAGTTGAAGTTGGTTGACAAGTGATCTCCAGACAACTGAAATTTCACTATAGTTTGTATAATAAAAATCATCATTCATGGCATTGCCTGAATAAAAACTGAAGAGAACAGAAATGTTGTTTTATCTCAGTAATTTATGAGACTGAAGAACTTTTCTTGTGTATTTCATCAACATCTATATAATAAAAATGAAAACCATTAAGTCATTTTGATTTTGTCTTTTTAACTGTAACTTGATTTGTAATCTTTTTTTTTTCTTTCACATCTTTATTGGAGTATAATTGCTTTACAATGTTGTGTTAGTTTCTGCTGTATAACAAAGTGAATCAGCTATATGCATACATATATCCCCATATCCCCTCCCTCTTGATCCTCCCTTTGATTTGTAATCTTAAGCTTAAACAAAAAGATTTCGGCAACATACTTCTGGAAAATATTGATATTTCATATTTCACAGATCTTATTGTAAGACATTTCCTCCTATATTTATTTTACTTTAGATTTTCAATGTAAGCAATTTTAACTTTCCTGATATCATTTTGAAAATAGTTAATAGAGGCAATATTTATAGTGGTAGTAGTCAATCATATAATCATTATTGAAAAATTTATTTATTGAGCACTTTCAAGGTAGTCTAAACACAATATCTCATCCTCACTGTAACGCTACACAGTATTGGATTGAACCACATGAAATTGTTCTCTGTAGACTGAACATCTGCAACTGCAAATGAATCAACCCTTAAGTAATATTAGCATAACCCTTATGCTACAGAAAAGAACACTGAGCAGACAGAGGTGGAATGTAGCCAGTTAACAGCAAAGCTAGGATTCACAGCCAGGTCAACCTGGTCCCAAAGCCTGTATTCTTAAATTGAAGAGCTGTCATGGGGGCATGTGATGACAGGTGAGGACAGACAAGGGGGAAAAGGAGGAAGACAGTTACTTAACTATAAGACGTTTACAGTTTGCCTGGGGAGAAAATAATAATCTCAAAATTAACCAGGAAAAATAGAAACCATCATACCACAAAGTGCAAAATGACGGGACATTTGCTTTCACACCACGGTCTGAGCTTTACTATTACAATTTCAGAAGCAATTTTTCTCTGACCCTCTTCATCCCCCCTGAACTGGTTTTCTTGAGGCCATCAAGACACCATGTCAAAAGCTGGCGGGAGGGAAGCCTTGGTCATATGATCCAAGGACTACAAGGGAGCTTTCTTTAATACACCCATAATCACACATTTAAAAGAATAACATTTTGAGGGAGATCAGCTTGGTGCTTTGTGACCACCTAGATGGTGGGATAGGGAGGGTGGGAGGGAGACGCAAGAGGGAGGAGATATGGGGATATATGTATATGTATAGCTGATTCACTTTGTTATAAAGCAGAAACTAACACACCATTGTAAAGCAATTACACCCCAATAAAGATGTTAAAAAAAAAAAAAAGGGTCATATAAGGCTATTGTTATGCAACTTGTACTTTTCCCTTGTTGGACATCTTTATATTTGTAGAAAAGCACATTCTATTTATATTAATGCTGTATCAATGTTTAGCCTAAAATCTGTCATTTTATTTTATTAAAAAAAGTTTACGTCGTTTTCAAAAAAAAAAAAGAAAAACATTTTGACTTTGACATCAGTACAATTCACTGTACAAGAATGAACTTCTAAAACATTAATGACTCCAAGCCTAGTCCTCTCTCCAGAGCCCCACATTGCATTTTTGCATCTGGGACCTCACCTAGATATTCCACAGGTGTTCAAAGGCCACATGTCCAAAAATAAATTCACCATTCTTGACTCCAAACCTATGACCCCTCTGATTCCCTATCAGGTCACGGCACCGATGAGTTGCCCAGATCAGAGCTGGGAGAGTCATCCTTTACTCCTCCTCTTCCTTGGCCGTCATGTTCAACCAGGAACTTATTGTACTATTGATTCTATCTCCTCAACAGCTCTTCAACCTCCCCCAGATTCTGCATCCCCACTGCCTCTGTATGTATTTGGATCCACAATATCTCTTGCTGACCAGTGACCCAGTTCAACTGGTTTCCCTGCCTCCAGTCTTGCCCCACTTCAATCTAGCCTTCACAGAAAGAAAGCTTTCTAGTTTCCAGTCATATCAAGCATACTTAAAAGATGAAGAAACAACCTTATTTACTTGCAAAGCCCAGTTTAGGGCTTGAACCCCAAAGCCTGGACATAATAAACATCTCAATTTTTTGATAGGTAAGCAGCCCCCACTGACAGCAAGGTCAGGCCTATAAACTTAAGTTCTTAATGGAAAGTTTATACATGACAATAATCAAGTAAAACAGCAAAAACCAAACAGAAGTATATTTTCCCTAAATAAAGTTACTAAAGGATCAAAGATATAAAACAGTAACAACTATCTCAGTGCCTACGTATTATCAGTCTGGGGTCACGCTCGTGTATTGTCAATCTGGGGTCACGCTCGCATATTATCATTCTGGGATGATGCTTACGTATCATCAGTCCGGGGTCACGCTCACGTATTATCAGTCTGAGATGATGCTCGCGTATTATCAGTCTGGGGTTATGCTTGCGTATTATCAGTCTGGGGTCACGATCGTGTATTATCAGTCTGGGATGATCCTGAATTGCTATTAGACTTTTTACTCCAGGAGTAACTTTCCAGCAGATTGCTAAAGAACCCTGAATTCTGCTGAAGTACCCCCAGGTACTTCCTCAATTCCAGGGATGGGGCAAAAGGAAGAGGAAAGTGAAAGAGAAAGTAGAGGGAAGAGGGAAGGAAAATCCCAAGTAAGCTGGATTCCTGGTTTCCTGTTTCCAGCTCAAAGAGGGCAGTTCAGCTCTGTTTTGCTAAATATATTGTGGCTCTTCATAAGACTTAATTATAAAAGGGTAATAATGCTTTAAATAGTAATTTAAAAGTTACTGCTCTAGTTTAAAAAATTTAGAGCAGATGAAAATTGTTAATTCAGGCGTAGCAACTAATTGTGCAAAAATAGCTTTTAACTAAATAATCATTAACATAATACCAATCTCTCTTTCATACATATAAAACTGTCTATTCTGTGTCTTCTTAAACATTCTCTGTTTACAAAACATATCTAAAAGCAGCTTATCTCAAACTCAAGATTTTATCTGATATTATTGTGATCAATTCCTTTTGCTCTGATTTCTCACATAATCTACTTTTGATTAATGAGCAAGTATACCCTTAAAACAAGGTATGTGGAATAACTCTTCAGACTTCTAAATATTTGCTTACTATTTGTGGAATAATGTACACTTAGTACTTAGTATCTACTGTGAAGATGAGACCCTGAAATATATCAAATACATACAATTGCAGATATTTGTAAATACAGCCAGTTACAGGTAAATCTGAACATACAATCACAACATATGTGATGTCCATATATACATACATCAGATACACACAACACACCACATAGCTACATACATGCAACAGATGTACACATATACATACATCTCTTGTCTTTGGATATATAGTTGAAGCTATAACTTACCTACACTAAAAGATTATTTTCAGGCCTTTGTCCATCTGGAATGATTCTCATAGTAAAATTTCAAATCATACTATTTGAGTGGAGACTTGCCTTTTAATACATTATATATGTTTTATATTTTCTCTGGGCCTCACCTGCCTTAGGCAGCTGTGGTCTCCAGTGCTAATCTGTGGGTCTACCTTTGTGCCTCTGGGTAACATTTCTTGAGAATTATGTATGGAACTGCAGTTCAACTAAGCAGGAATATAAGGACATGACCATGTTGGGAACCAATCTAATCTTAGGCCCAAATGAACTGAAAAGGAAAAGAGGTAGACTGCATGCCTGGAGCAGACTTTTTTTCTTGGGGAGTTTAGCAAATCTGCTTAAATTCCCTAGATCCAAATGTACATTTTGACCTTTTCTTGGAAGCTAGATGACAGGCCAGTCAAATAGTGAGAATAATTTCTACTAATACATATTTTTTGAAAGCATGTTCCTTAAACATCACAGCCATTAAAGGTATGTTATATCTAGCATGTACATCCGGAATTTAGTACTTTAAGGCTGTATATACTAAAGCATAATGGGTAAAAACTACTTTAAATAAAGGTAAAATAAAAGATAAAGCATACTCTGTAATGACCTATATGGGAAAAGAATCTAAAAAAGAATGGATATATGCATATGTATAACTGATTCACTTTGCTGTACAGCAGAAACTAACATGACATTGCAAATCAACTATACTCCAATAAAAATTAATTTTAAAAAGAGATAAAGCAATATAGCAGCCACCAAAGAGACTATGAATAACATAACAACAACAAAAGGAGTGACAGTTTATGAATACGTATTACCTGATAACATGGTGTTAAGTTCTTTTATATACATTTACTCAATTAATCCTCATCCCCTTCTTGTGATGTAAACGCTATTTGTGTCATATAAATGAGGAGGCTACATTTCAGATGAGCTTGTATGACTTAAGGACCACAGCTAATAAGAGGTAGGGACAGGACTGGAGCCCAGATCTGTTGACTGTACCAGACTCCGACATTGCCCCTCCTACCACTGGATAATTAGAAACAACTCATAAAGAAAAGAAGGCAACAGGATTCCGGTGGGGAGAACATATCTAGGAACATGACTAATAAACATGAATTGTTATGAATAGTAAACTGAAGTAACCAAAGAGATTCAAAAGCAACTAAGGACTTTCATTTAAACAGTCTGAACAAGACAAAGAAACTACTCAGTCATAAACATTATGCAATTTTGGGATCACTTATAATACTACTGTTACATTAAACTTAATTTTCCTTTAATTAGGCATATCTCTAGTTTCCATTCTGCATGGAAAGTAATGTGATACTAGATTACAAGGGCAGACATTTCCCAGTCAGACTGGGAAATATAGTCAACTTTTGAATCACAATTAATTCCTTCATAAAATAGATAAAACTCCCATGACATATATAGTAATTCCTTGATAGAGGAAAATATTAATAGCTAATTTGCACCTTCCTACCCTGTCGTCCTCTACCTCTCCTTGACCATATCATCCATTTACACTTCATACATTTACCTTGTAAAGATCTATGAAGTATGACTACAGTGTAATGAATAAGGAATAGTCTCAAAAGATGACTAATTTGAAGGAGATAACAGTGATCTAAATAGGAAAGTTCTAGTATGTTGATTAAAGGTCAGTCACATTACTTTATAGACATCCTTTGGGCATTGCTACTGAACAGTTTCACATGCAAGAGCCACAATACATACATATAAGCTCAGTACCAAACACTGTAATCTCAGCACAGTGCCAAATCATAATAGCTGCAAACTAATTTCTCTCCAAAACAAAGCAAAACAAACAAACAAAAAATCAACCAAGCAAACAAATAACCAACAGGACTCTACTTGGTATCTCCTGTACTTAGTATTAGGGTAAGACCTAATTCTCATGTATTTTGGTTATTTAGTCATGGTAGATTTATTTGCTAATTTCACCAATATTCAAAATACTGTCTTCTGTATACAGAAAAATCCATTCATTTATCCAACAAATGATTATAAGTATCTACTAGGTTCCAGGCATAGTTCTTAGGCACTGGAAAATGAAAGAACAGGTTAGGTGGAAGATAGATAAAAAATACATGATTTTAAAGCTAAAAATGTCCATATATTCAAATTTAAAGGAACCTTAGGCCCATTCAAGAAAACTATATATACAAAAACTGAAAGATGTGACCAAACATCTGTAAACAATTAATTCCCTATAAAGAGCCATGAGTTCAAAGAAAGGGAGAATCCCTGTGTCCTGGAATCATCAAAAAAGACTCCATAGAAGTGGGCTGTGAGCTGGATCATGAAGCATAAATGGGCTGATAAGTGATGAGAGGCTATTCTAGAAAGTGCATAGGGGAAGCAAAGGCTCTGAGGTGGGAATGTACATGGTAGGATGGGGTTCAACAAGCACATCAGTAAGCATATGAATCTACGAAAAGAAGCAGTGGGTATCAAGGTCGTAAATGAAGATTGGGCTCTTCCTACAAGGGTCTGAAATGCTAGTTTGGAAAGTTGAACTGTATTGAAAGATCCCAACAGCCTTATACTTATGGGTCTGGGATAGTGATCTCCTGCTGAAATGGCTCTTTCTGCTGTGCCAACACACACTTTTGCTGACTGCAGCACAACAAGTGGCCACAGTGATAGATTCTGCCCCATGTTAATTATGACTAACCAAACCTGTGATGATCTCACTTGTATACTTAAATGAACATAAATAGATGTTTAGAACAACTTATACTGAGATTCCGGGTGAATAAATGAAGAAAATTAAACAGAATTCTATACTGTGAATCAATGCAGATTGAGTAAAAATACAGTGAAGGGAATGTTTCCAGTCAAACCATTTTGAAGATTCATTATTAACTCCTTTAAGTGGATCCTGGGTACTTAGAAAGAACAATTGCACCAAGTTTCCATGGAAAGAACCACAATTTGTGCATAGTGTCTCAAGTCTGTCAAATTAGTTTCAAATAATGATACCTACTATATGTGAACAATGTTTATTGCTCAGTGGCTACACATAACTTACATATTCTTTAGACTAACAGAGCTTCAAACCATAATTAGCTGCCTCGCCTAATGAGCACATGGAACTTTAGGAAGGTGGTTGAATGAAATCGTCTTCAAAATCCTTAAACGACAATGGAATGATGGAAATACCAAGAATAGCTATTAGTTCCACAGGTCTTTGAAACATTTTCCCCCTGAACTAAAACATTTCTCCAGCCTGTCCTGCATCATAAGCTTAAGTAGCACAATCTTACTTTCCCCACTAATTGAGGCCTCTTTGCCTCAGGGATTTCTCAAGAAAACATAATACAAATGGCAGCAAACTCCTTCAAATCCTTGCCCAATGAATTCTGAGACTTTAAATACAATATAAATCTTGAATGCAGAAACAAGAGATAAGTGGGAGGGCTGCATCCAAATATGGGGGAGGCTGTTAAAGTTAACCAACGCTAAGGTTAACGTTCCCTAAAGAGTCTTGCTCAGAATTCAGTAAAACTCACGCTTCAGGCACTGGGACCAGACCTGAGTTATCTTCTGCTTCAAGGATGTTTAAACATTTCAGGGATAAAATTCAATCTTGAGGAAGGTTAACAAATATGTTTATATTTACCTTACTATAATTGAAGCTAAATGGCTTAATATATAGGATATATATTGGTTGCATTCTAAGAATCTGCTTCTTTAGAAAAGTAGGGTCACTAAATTCTTCTTGGAGAGCTACGCTGAATTAAAGTAACCTCACCATAAGCCACTCAAATAAATGCAGTTCAGAATCTCCAATGTCATTTGCTCACAGTATGGGATGGGGGTTGTGGGGAGAGATGTTCCAGGGTGGGTAAAGGCCTGGCCAAGGGGAAATAGGGGACAAACTATTTAAAGAAGTCAAGAAAAGAACCATTAAAGGAAGGAAAGAAATAATGGCATTGGGCCTGACTTTTCTGAAAACTAACAAAGAAGGAAATGAAGTAAATTAAAATTCTTTCATTCTTAAAAACTTAATCAGTGACAAATTACAAGTAAATATATTAGGACTTCTGCTTTACAGATGAAGAAGGCTGACAAAATTTTTAAGGTAAAAGTGCAAAATGAGAAACAGCATGGTGTAGTAGAGAGAGTCCCACTAAAGAGTGTTCATCTAAAACTCACAGCAAACATCAGACTGGAAGGTGCAATAATGTAAGTGTCCATTAAAGCCAGGAACAAGCCAGAGATTCTCTGACATTCCTAGCACCCAGGGTATTTATGGTCCTAGATAATGGCAATAAAATAAGAAGAAGAAATGTGAAGCCTAAAAATTGGAAGGAGACAAAATGATCAGGATTTTCAAAAGATACAATTACTTACCTAAAAAATGCAAGAGACTCAAACTGACAAACTATTAAAAAATACTAAGAAAGTTTTGTAAGTTGGACAGTTACAAGATTCACAAAACCAACTGCATTTCAATATAGTAACAACAACCAGTTAGTTTTTGTTTTTTTTTTTTTTTTTGAGGTTGAGCAGAGAAAGGTTAATGCAGGGCCAAGCAAGGAGAATGGGTGGCTCATTCTCAAAAAACCTGAACTCCAATCAGTTAGAATTTAAAAGAGAAAAAAGATCCTACTGACAATAGTAACACACACACAAATAACATTATATAGGAATATACCTAACAAAACATGAAATAGCTTTGTGAAGAAAATCATAAAACTTTATTAAAGTAATATAACATGACAGAGAAGAAGACAGAAATGGAGAGTTGTACCTAATTTACAGATGGGACAATTTAATGCTATGAAATACATCCTCTCTTCAGAAAAACCTATACATTCAGTGCAATCCCTCCAAAAACCAATATTGTTTTTAAATAAAATTTAAGAAATTGATTGTATAATTAGTATGAAAGAATACTGTGTAAGAATGAGAAAAGGCAATTTTGAAAAAGAATTAAGGGGGAATAAATCTACTAGATTTCCTGTCAAAATATAAAGTTACAATAACTAAAACAGTATATAGTATTGGTGACAGAATAGACAACAGATAGAAGAGATTCCAGAAACAGGCCCATAAATATATGGAACTTCTGTCTATGAGAGAAGTGCCATATCAAATCAGAGGGGAAAAGACATCGATAAATGATTCAGAGACAACTTATGATCATTACATAAAAATGTGTAGAGCCCAACCCTACATGTAAAAACAATAAATTCCAGGTCAATTAGACACCTAAACTAAAGAAAATAAAATTAAAATAATTACAATACTATAGAAGAATATCTTTTTGACTTTCGGTTGAGGAGGTCTTACTTAATATTAGAAAACAAAAAAATAATAGAAAATAGAAAATGGTGTTCATTCTGTGCCTGACGCTTTGCATATATTAACTCATCCACCTCACAACAACCTATGAGGCAGATATTATTACTATCCTCATTTTATAGCTGAGGAAATGAAGGCTTTGAGAGGTTATGTAAGTTGTCTAAGATCTCAGGGTCAGTAAGTGGCAGAGCTGGGATTCAAATCTCAAGTCTCAAGGCCTAAAGCACATCAAAGAACAGATTGATAAATGTGGCCCCATAAAATTCAATCTCTTAAAGACAAAGATATTTTAAGCTAGGGTAAACAAGTGGCAGATTGAGAGAAAATATTTGAAGCATGTAACAGAGAATTAGTATCAAGAATATATTTTTTTAAATTTGACAAAAGTCTATAAAAATAGAAAAGTGAACAATGGCTACAAATAATTTAGAAAAGAAATCAAACTGGCTAATAAATACGTAAAAATATTCATCTTCACTACTAATCGAGAAAATGCAAATTAAAATGTCACTGAAAGGATTTTCTTATTGGACAGAAGAGCAAATAAAAAGGTTTGCTAATACAAGGTGTTGGGAAGAATTAGGAAAATGAGCACTCTTGCACTGCTGAGGGAATTATAAATCTGTGTGGCCACTTTGGAGGGCAATTCAGAAATACCAATTAAACTAAAAATGAGAGTAACTCAGGATCCAGACATTTATGCTGGATCATAAATGCTCACTTTATGGAGCACTTACTATGTTCTGAGTCTGTAACGCAGCACCTGATATATATTACCTCATCTAATGCTTATAACAACTCTATGATGAGGAGAATGAAGCTCAGATTGTTTAGGTAACTTATCCAAGGTCCCACAGCTAGCAACTCGAGAGCTGGGATTTCACCAGCAAAATATATTGCTTTGTTGCACACAAGGAGGTCCACCGAGGAATTTGTAATAGTGAAAAATGAAAAAGAGCTTAATGTTGATCAATAGGGGAATAGATGAATATGACATGGCATGTTCATTTCATGAAATTCACAAAGTGGTTAAAAGAATGAGGTAGATATATATACATCAACATAGAAAAATCTCAAAGGGATATTGTTAATATTGTAAGGGTACATACATATGAATATGTATAAAAATAGTCTGCAGGAAGTACACCTGTCACAGTGTTTTCCATTAGGGAAGGGGAGCAGTAGCTAAAAGGAATTTCAGATTTATTTGTAACATTATACATGTTTTTAAAGGACAAAGTATTCATATATTATTAGTACAACTAAAATGTAATATTAAAAAAAAGTTCACAATTTGGTGCCCAAAAGACTTGGGTTCAGATTTTAGGTTTGACACTTATTTCCATATTTGGCCAACCAATCAAATGTTGTAAAGAGAGGTAATATAAGGACTTGGGGAAGACTTCAGGTTTGATGTCTAGGTGGGCACTGGGGACCATTTCTGAGGGAGTTTCAGTGGCTTAACCAGGGTGGGAAATAGCTATCATAAGACTATAAGTGGTTTACATAGGCAAAACATTCTCTGACATAAATCGTACCAGTGTTTCCTTAGGACAGTCTCTCAAGGCAATAGAAATAAAAACAAAAATAAACAAATGGGATCTAATCAAACTTACAAGCTTTTGCACAGCAAAGAAAACTATAAACAAAACAAAAAGACAATCTACAGAATGGGAGAAAATATTTGCAAATGATGCAACCGACAAGGGCTTAATTTCCAAAATATACAAACAGCTCATACAACTCAACAACAAAAAAAACAAACAACCCAAACAAAAAATGGGTGGAAGATCTAAATAGACATTTCTCCAAAGAAGAAATACACTTGGCCAACAGGCACATGAAAAGATGCTCAACATCACTAATTACTAGAGAAATGTAAATCAAAACTACAATGAGGTACCACCTCACACCAGTCAGAATGGCCATCATTAAAAAGTCTATAAATAACAAATGCTGGAGAGGGTGTGGAGAAAAGGGAACCCTCCTTACTGTTGGTGGGAATGTAAGTTGGTGTAGCCACTATGGAAAACAGTATAAATGTTTCTCAAAAAACTAAAAATAGAATTACCATATGATCCAGCAATCCACTCCTGGGCACATATCCAGACAAAACTATAATTCAAAAAGATACATGCACCCTTATGTTCATAGCAGCACTATTTGCAATAGCCAAGACATGAAAACAACATAAATGGCCATTGACAGATGAATGGATAAAGAAGGTGTGGTATATATATTCAATGGAATATTACTCAGCCATAAAAAAGAATGAAATAACGCCATTTGCAGCAACATGGATGGAATTAGAGATTATTATACTAAGTGAAGTAAGTCAAAAAGAGAAAGACAAATACCATATGATATCACTAATATGTGGAATCTAAAATAGGACACAAATGAACCTACCTACGAAACAGAAACAGACTCACAGACAAAGAGAACAGACTTGTGGTTGCCAAGGGGGAGGGGGTGGGGAGGTGAATTGGGAGGTTGGCGTTAGCAGATGCAAACTATTATATATAGAATGGATAAATGACAAGGTCCTACCGTATAGCACAAGGAACTATATTCAATATTCTGAGATAAACCATAATGGAAAAGAATATAAAAAAGAATGTATATATATGTATAACTGAATCACTTTGCTATACAGGAGAAATTAATACAACATTGTAAATCAACCATGCTTCAATAAAAATAAATTTTAAAAAAAGATTGTAAGTAGTTTAAAGACAAGGCCATATTTTGTATCATAACAGTAATTAGCTTTTCACACAATAGGCTCACAAGAAACACTTACTGAATTTTTAGAGATTTTAGGAGGATGTGTGTTTGTGTGGGTCGGTGAAGGCAGAAGGAGTATCAGGAAGCTGGTATGGGCTATGAAACTGGCTACCAAGAGGCTAGCCATGAAGAAAAAAGAGAAGGTGCCATTTGTGTGGAAGTGACAGATTGAAGAGAGGTTTGTTTTGCTGCCTTTGTTATATTCTGAATGGGCAGAGGGGGAGGTGGAGAAATGGTGTCAAGTCTTGGAGTAGGACAGAGGAAATGGGATGAGAGAAGCACATGTGCTGGGTTAAGAGAAGTGACATTTTCTTCTGGGAAGGGAGCAAAGGAAAAGAAGATCTGTAAAGAGTTGGTGGTGATACTGATGATGGTGATGATCACAATGATAATGACGTCACCTTGTAACTTCCCTTGATTCTCTTGGAACACTTCTGAGATACGAATGGTCTAGAGCTTCCCTGAGAATCTTCGATCCTTAAGTGAAGCAGATCCATTAACTCTTCACTGCACTGCATCCTGGAGACTAGGGGTGCAGGTCAGGAGGGATGAAAGGCCACATTCTAATCCTTAGACGCCTTCCCCTTTTTGTCTAAGGACAGCATTCAGGGCTTAGCTTCATAAACTCAGCACGGGAGGACGATATTTGCTAAGGGCGACAGTATCACTGCTCATTCTGCAAATACTGACAGCGGTGGGTAGAAATTCAAATCCAGTTGAGGGCCAACCCAGGGAACTTTTAGGGCTGTTCAGTGTTCAGTGAAACAGCACAAGAGCATGTGCCATACAACTGAAATGGATGTATTCGGATGAGCACAGGTAAAGAAAGAGGAAAAACACAGGGAAAGACTTCAGATTTCATTCTATGAGGTTGGTTTGTTTTTGTTTTTTAATGAGAGACACTTCACACAATCACATGAGTATACAGTGCAACCATGAGTCCACCATACGAAAGTTCAGCATTCTACAGGAATACATCATTATAAATTTAGTAGAAAATCTAAATGTAAAACTAGTAAAATGTTTATCAAATCTAGCTTTTCTCTAAACCATATAAGCAGTTCACTGAAACCAGAATAGTGTTTCAAATGAGAGTATACAAAAGGTGGAGTAATGAGGCACTAGAGTCAAGGGGGAAGACTCCAGTTACATCTGCTGATTACACTCCTCCTTTGAAAAGTGAATTTGTTTTCAAAATGGATTAAGAATTAACATGTTGAAGTAAGGCTGCAAAAGTCCTACTGGAAAATACCCAAATAATGGGATTGGATGACCTCTCTGCTGAGAGGTAAAGGGGGATAATGGGCAAGATAAACTTCCCCTGACTGATTTAAGCCTAGGTATCTAAGTCCGTACCCTTTTTAGGTACACAGTTGCAGAGGATATTTGCTGGCTGTTTCCTAATTATTCACCATCCTCCTTCCCTTGTCCTAAAAACACTCAGATTTCCTTTAAGAATCAACCAATCCCCGAATTCTTAGCTGTACTTGGGTTAAATGGAATCCATCTTTAACCCTGGAGTTAGGCTTTGAAGAGCTTAAACACATCTATGAATTCCATACACCCGGCCAAAGCGATAAGTGGACATTTGATACATGCCAGTCCCATTAGAGTAAACCCCAGGACTTTGCTGGGAATGCTGGGACACAGATTCTTTCTTTCCTTGGGATGATATTTGTGAATTACTGGGTCTACAACTACCATAGCCCTTTTTGCTACCACAAGGAGAGTCAGCCTAAGGACAACACCAATAGACTGAGGGAGACAAAATGCAAAGAACTGCAGGAAAACAGAACTGGAGCCTGAGAACACGAACCTCACAGGTAAACAGAACTACCTCTTCAGGTCCATGAGCCAATCAAATTCACCCCTCCTTTTTTGTTTAAATCAGTTGAGTTGGTGTTTTTATTAACTGCAACCAAAAGATTACTAACTGACCATATTCCATTCGTTTGATTAATGGTTTTAAAAATAAATATGGATAGAACACTGAACTACATTTTAGTCTTCGATGGAGAGGCTAATAAACTATCTTTTGTGTAGAGAAAAACTAGTTTCTTACTATAATTGAAATCTTAAAATATATTATTTGCTTAGACGCAACCATCCCTTCATTATTTTGGGAACTTCCTAAAATTTATGCCATATGGAATCTGGAGGGGGATGTTTGAATTCTAAATGAAGAGTCTCAACCATTAAAAGCTGTATGAAACATAAGTAAAACATTTTTGCCAATTTTTTTTATTTGTATACCCTATTTTAGATCTGGGAATCTGATGCTAAAAATGGTCTCAGATTTAATGCTGATTTGTACTCAATGCCAACAATAAAAAAAAAAAGAACCCTAGTTAATGTCTTTGGTGTTTTTATTTTAGAGAACTGCTATTTCATAAGAGCGGTTTCCCAGATTGAATAGAGGCTGGGGTCGGGGAATGGTTTATTCTTTATATGTGAAGAAAAATTTCCACCAATAGTCTGGAAAAAATATGCAACAGTCTTTTCTGTAAGAACTTATGAAAGTAATGAGACTTTTTTTTTCTTCCTTAGCTTCTAAGAAATTTACAGTGAACCACATTGTTCTTGCGTAATCTAGTCTTGGGACATATAATTTTAGAAACCAGATGTACCTTTTTGCATGTAAAAATAAAAGTAATTTTGGTGCTTATAATAAATCAATAGCTAAACAGGAGAGCTGTGTTTACTTTAGCCTTGTCTGCTGCCTTGTTCAGCTGCTAGAACAAAATACCTTAATCCAAACTTGACTTCCCAAACATTTCATCGTTATTGCTAGTTCTCGCTGTCTCCCACCATCTGTGTTCAATCAGGCTGATATCTATTGGTTCAAAGAACTTTACACATATGCCAGCAGACAAAGGATACTTGGTGCCAGATATCCGCGCTCACCCATAGGTACCTCTGGACTTCTCACCTCATCGTTTTGCAGATATTTTCTCTGACTATATAAAACCTCATTTAATACTTTCTTCCTCAGACAAGAGATTTTTCTTCTTGTGGTGGGGCAGTCTAGTAAGCACCTAAACTGGTTGCTTAAAGATCTTCTGGGTAGAGCAGACTTCACCTATGCCCCACTGGGTGGTGTAGCTGGTGCAGTAAACACAAAATCCAGATCCCAGGTATTATGTCCATATTTATTCAATAAAGACTAGGTGGTTTGGGACTACAATAATCAATCTCTTGTTTTCACAAGGTTTTATAAAATGTAAGACCACCTAAACATGGTTTAAGGTCATGCTTTTAAAGTCTAAAACAAAATGTACCACAGAGATTGGGAAGGCTCTTAGTCATGGCTAAAGTTGCTGTGAGAACTCCACCTGATCCACATCCTAGGTGAACACAGGGGTGGGTAGAGTTATCCCATTAACTTCAATTTCTTTTCTGATGTAATTTTCCTTAAAGCTGCATCACTTCCTGCTTACCGTTTTTTTGTTGTTGTTAATATATTGGAAAATGTCTTTTATTCTTTTTTTGTTTTGTTTTTAATATATTGGAAAATCTCTTTTATTCTTCTTTTTTAAATGTTATTTTATTTATTTTTTATACAGCAGGTTATTAGTTATCTATTTTATACATATTAGTGTGTATATGTCAATCCCAATCTCCCAATTCATCCCACCACCACCACTACCCCCGCTGCCTCTTTCCCCCTTTGTGTAAATACGTTTGTCCTCTACATCTGTGTCTCTATTTCTGCCCTGCACACTGGTTCATCTGTACCATTTTTCTAGGTTCCACATATATGCGTTAATGTACAATATTTGTTTTTCTCTTTCTGACTTACTTCACTCTGTATGACAGTCCCTAGATCCATCCAGGTCTCTACAAATGACCCAATTTCGTTCCTTTTTATGGCTGAGTAATATTCCGTTGTATATATGTATCACAACTTCTTTATCCATTTGTCTGTCAATGGGCATTTAGGTTGCTTCCATGACCTGGCTATTGTAAATAGTGCTGCAATGAACACTGGGGTGCATGTGTCTTTTTGAATTATGGTTTTCTCTGGGTATTTGCCTAGTAGTGGGATTGCTGGGTCATATGGTAACTCTATTTTTAGTTTTTTAAGGAACCTCCATACTATTCTCCATAGTGGCTGTATCAATTTACATTCCTGTCAACAGTGCAAGAGGGTTCCCTTTTCTCCACACCCTCTCTAGCATTTGTTGTTTGTAGATTTTCTGATGATGCCCATTCTAACTGGTGTGAGGTGATACCTCATTGTAGTTTTGATTTGCATTTCTCTAATAATTAGTGATGTTCAGCAGCTTTTCATGTGCTTCTTGGCCATCTGTATGTCTTCTTTGGAGAAATGTCTATTTAGGTCTTCTGCCCATTTTTGGATTGGGTTGTTTGTTTTTTTAATACTGAGCTGCATGAGCTGTTTATATATTTTGGAGATTAATCCTTTGTCCATTGATTTGTTTGCAAATATTTTCTCCCATTCTGAGGATTGTCTTTTCGTCTTGTCTGTAGTTTCCTTTGCTCTGCAATAGCTTTGAAGTTTCATTAGGCCCCATTTGTTTATTTTTGTTTTTATTTCCATTTCTCTAGGAGATGGATCAAAAAAAGATCTTGCTGTGATTTTTCTCAAAGAGTGTTCTTCCTATGTTTTCCTCTAAGAGTTTTATAGTGTTCGGTCTTACATTTAGGCCTCTACTCCATTTTGAGTTTGCTTTTGTGTATGGTGTTAGGGAGTGTTCTAATTTTATTCCTTTACATGCGGCTGTCCAGTTTTCCCAGCACCACTTATTGAAGAGACTGTTTTTTCTCCATTGTATATCCTTGCCTCCTTTGTCATAGATTAGTTGACCATAGGTGCGTGGGTTTATCTCTGGGCTTTCTATCCTGTTCCATTGATCTATATTTCTGTTTTTGTGCCAGTACTATATTGTCTTGATCACTGTAGCTTTGTAGTATAGTCTGAAGTCAGAGTCTGATTCTTCCAGCTCCGTTTTTTCCCCTTCCCTTCCCTTTTTTAAATGTAGTTTCACGAGATAAAAATGATATCAAATAAAGAGATTTGAGGATATACGATTTCTGACAAGACTATTCTTTCCTCCAAGAAACTCAACAATAAATAGGCATTATGGTTAATCATTTTAAATGAAGTCAAGTCTAAAATTTGCTATTTTTATTCCAGACCACAGGCTATACAAACATCTTTCTTCTTTCTTATATAAGAAAGTAAACTTCTTAAATAAGCTATCCTATTTCCCCTGGCGGCTGGGCATAAAATGTGCCATTTAACTAAAGAGTATTTTACCTCTTCCCTTTATCCTGTTCATTTCCAGCAAAATAATGTACATCTTTTACCTTCAGAATAGATTGAATGAGAAAACGTCTCAAACATATGTGGTTAAAGAAGTTTGTTTTCTGAATTAAAAATCCTCAGAATGAGAAACCATTTTCTCAACATGCTAAAAATTTAGTCCTTGAGCATGATCAAAGGTGTGTCACTAAGACATAGCAACTTTGGGTCTAAGACTCCTATTTAGGATTTCCTATTTCACAGCTTGTCAGGGCATTTCTATCCTTTCCTGAGGGCATTTCAAAGACATGAGTAAAAGTTTCTTCAATATATAAACCTTAAATATATTTAACCCCATTAACTTGCAAATATTAGTAGATTAGGACCACCATGACCACCACTACTATTACAACTATGATTCCTGGTTGCTGACAGAAACTGTCAGCTTCCTAGAAAGGAATAAATACAGTGTTGTGGGGAGGCTTCCTTATTTTCTTTTCTAATTTCTAAGATTCCTGAGGATGTAAAATGATCTTGTGAGGACGCTGGTAAAACCGCAGCTGTATATCCAGAGAATGAGCATTCTATAAAACCTAAGAACGAAATAATATCAAAAGCTTTAGAAAGCTGTGGATTTTTTTTTTTAAAGAAGGTGAAAGATGAAAGGAAAACCTGCACAAGTAGCATACCAAGAAACAGATGGTCTTTTTAAAAAATGAACCAAGAGTGTGCCTTCCACAAGCATGCTTCTTAATTGTAGCATACTGAGCACTTTTATGCAGATTATTTCATTGCTAAACAAAGAGCCAAATAAACGGGGTTAGCTCATTGACATTAAATGACATAGTATACTTGGAGCTCATCTACTATTTAGTCTGTAAACACCTGATATGCAAAATCGTATGAAGAAACTAGTGCCAAGAGGGTTTAAGATTGACCAATGTTCAGTGAAGATTTAAAAGCTTGGCTTTCATTTTGCAAAAGATGCTCCCTTTCATATTTAATCAATGAACTCAGTTCTGTTTTAAGCACTCGATTTAGAATATATGATTTTGTTTCATTTCAGCTTATTCCAAATGAGTTAAAGGAAGCTTAGAAACTGGGAGGGGGAGAGGGGAGGAAAAAAATAAGAACTAATGTGAGTTAAACAGAAAATTTCACAAGAATATTTCCGAAACAAGTAGATTATCGACTTTACCTCCATTGGACAGACTGAGGAATAATGGTTTAAATGTTTATTTCTATTTAGCACAGGATCGTACAAACATTGACAACCCTCAGCTAAGGTCTTCTTCCTCCTCACTTTGGTTTGCCAGCTTAATGTCCCCTCACTCCTTGCTGAGGAAGCCTTCCAGCGAGGGTAGAGGCAGACCTACTGACACTTAAAAAAGCCAGCTCCTGCCCCAGCTCCTTGATGGGAGAAGAGCTGGACCAATGGGGGGCCTGCTCTGAAGAAGAGGAGGCAGATCTCCCTTGTCGGGGGGTGGGGGGGGTGGGGGGGGGTGGAGGGGGGGGGCTCATGGTGGCAAAGCCGGAAGTCGTTCAGAGTCTGCACACAGCAACTCTCCAACCTTCTGGGATGGCTGTAACCCAGGCAGGGGCACCTTTAGAGCTGGGAGGGAGCTCTTGGCACATCTACGAGAGTTGCTGAGATTACCGCACCCCGTTACTCAACGCACCAGGTTTTTTCAAGGAATCTGGATCAATATCTTCTCATTAACTTGGGTACTAACTTTCCAAACTGATCTTTTTATTTTTGTGGACAAAAGGCTTTGTGTAGCTTACATGACCTCTTACTTTACTATTGCTTTTACTGATCAGAGCAGCCAAGCAAATTCTGGAGACTAAAATTTGGAACAAGAATATGCATAAGTTTGTACTCACATACCTATATTGCTGGTCTGTGTATACATAAAAGATGTACATTGAAATATCTATCTATACAGATCTATATTTAATATATCTATATTTATATTTGAAAGAGTCACATTACTGACATATATCTCTGTAAATGATATAAATAAAATCCTAGTGCTCCACTGAGTTATGGAAGGCAAGGTACTTTCATTAGACTTTAAGCTCCTCAAAGATGAGGATGTGCCATGTTCCTTTGTTGATTTCCATGCTTAGCCTTGCTGAGTAACTATTGCAACCAGTCTGTGTTCAGCCCTCCTCTGGATTGTGTCTCCCCATCCAGGGAATTCATGCATGAGCTCTTGTTTTTGTTCTTCTTATACTTCAAATTTGACCCTCCCTCTGCTTCCATTACTCATGGATTGTACTCTGGGGGGAGGGGTGTAGTACAGAACCTGAGCATCTGGTAACTTAATTCTCAAGCAGCATCTCTATTTTGTTACACCATAGTACAACTTTGTTTACCTTGCAGCAAATACTACTTGTATCATGTTGTTCTTTTTGTATACAGAGACACAGATTTTCACTGAGTCAGAAAGAGAAAAAATATGTAGGGTCCTAACTAAATGGCAATTGGACTTCTTGTTTTGGCTACTACATAACAAGTAATTGGGACTATAATGCTGGCAGGCTTGACTCCTCTCTTGCTCTCACATCCATATTTGCTCCATTAGCAAGTCCTTTGGCTCTGCCTTCCATCCATCCAGAATCCAAGTGCTTCTCCCCACCTCCTTTGCTACCACTCAGGTCCAAGCCAACTTCCTCTCCCACCTGAATTACGGATTATTGCAACAGCCTTCTAATCAGTTCCTCTCCATCTGCCTTTGTCTTCCTAGAAACCATTCTCACGAACAGCCAAAGGGATCCTTTTAAAGCTAATCAGTGCAAGTCCCTCCTCCTTGCACGAGCCATCATAGAGTCTCACCTCACTCAGAGTAATGTCCTAAAGGCTTTAATGTTCTGGCTCCCTTTACCTCTCAGTCTTATCTGCTCGTGCTTTTGATTTTGCTCACTCCACTCCAGCACACTGCCCTCTTCACTGTTTTACCAACAAACAAATCATCCTCCCATCTCATGGTCTTTGTACCTGAAGTTGCCCTCACCCAGATATGCTCAATTCTCCCTCTCCCAAATCTTCATGGCTCACACTCTCACTTCCCTCAGATCTTTCAGAGTTCCCTTCTCAGTGAGAGCCTTCCTTGATCCCCTTGTTAAATGGCACTACTTCCCACCCTCCCTTATCTCCCCTGCCCGGTTCTATTTGTCTCCCTATCACTTATCAGCTGATTCTATTTATTTACTTACACTAGAATGTAAACCCCCTGAGGGCAAGAATTTTACCTGTTTTCTTCACTGCTTTATCTCCAGCAAGCCTGGGGTACAATGCTCAATAAATACTTAAAGAATAAATGAATTGAATGATGGCAAAATAGTTCAACCAAGCAAACTCTTAAGATCTAGTTTTATGCCATAGGTGCAGAATGCATACTTAAAACTTAAGCTCAAACAGCCAAGTTATTTAGTTTTGTGACTCTTTTTCAGTCATTAGATATTTCAAAATGACATATTAGTTCTTTTTTGACAAATTGACAAATTGAGAACCAAAGTGACTGGGGCTGCTGCATTTATATCTAAACTGCAGATGTGAATCTTAGTATATGGCCCACAAGTCTCTGCAGCACTGACTTTATCATTTAATCAGCAAAACTCTGGTGGCCAGAAAGGGTTAACAAAATTTTTAGGTGAATATGCATTATTACAGAGGATTGGGACAACCTAGTTCAATATGAATCTGAGATTTCTTGGATGGTCAACTTTAGGGGACAATGAAGTGATATCTGGGACATGAATAAATCCACACCCCAAATTCTGAAGGTAACTTTTGAGAAAATTGAATGACTTCTGTATAGCACCTTTTATAAATCTAGCAGAAACCAAATTTACATCAGTGCCAAAGGCAGAGTGACACTTTTCTCCAGGAAGTGCCTAATCCTGCAATAAACCTGTTGAAGAGACAGGTTTAATGTTCACCAAGGCTAAGTGTTTAAGAGGTCTCCACGGTATAATTTATCACTACTACAAGTTTTTGCTTTCCTTTCAAAGCCGTGAAAATTGCTCCCCAATCCCACTAGGAATTAAGTTGCTCATGTCAGGATCACAGTTTACAATTCGTTTCTATTTTCATAGCACTTCTTTGTTTATTCCTTGTTGAAAAAATATATGCTATTATATACACTACAAAGCCACAGGATGTAGTCACATGAAAATTCAAAGGATAAAATATTTAAAAACTAACACTGCTTGACTATAATAAACTGAGGAAAAACAAGGCACAATGATTTGAATAGAAGGTTTCAGATTTAAGTGGGAATGAGGGAGGTGGTCATTGAATTTTTATTTCCAACCTCGTCAGAAGTTAATTAGCCACACACTCTTAGCAAAACCTTACGGTCCATGAGGTTTATCCACGAATTCTGAAGGCTGAACCTCCCTGAGTTCTTTTCATCACACTAGTTGTAAAAGAAAATGTGCGCTAAATTTACCTGCCATAGCGTTCAAAATTAATGCTTCAGGAATCTAGAGAGAACATTTTTGTATTTACATGCCAAATATATAAAAAGAATAAATAAAGACACAGTTGGCAAAGGCTTATTTTCCATTTATTCTCCTTTAAAAACAAACCAATTTTTAAAACTGTGTAAGTCTATATGCACGCACATGCTAATTTGATGTCAGGGTCCATTTTCAGGGAGACATTCATTTACGACAGTACTATTTATTAATGGTCACAAGAGGACTGATAAGGCTGAGGAGCTTCTATCATGAATGATAAACTGAAACCTTTCTCAGATTTCATCTCAGAGCATCCTTTGATAGGGTTTTAGTGTAAAGTGTTAGGAGGAGATTTGGTACTAGTTTCTGAAAATCCTAAACATTTACCCCCAACTTTCAATTAAAATTTCAGATTTTTGCCAGTGAGTGTTTGCTTTCAAAATGGAATTTGATTTGCTTCCCACCTCCCTCATCTCCATTTTATGTACCATGTATGATGCAGAGGGCAGTGGCTGGGCACATATATTCCTATATTCACATATATCCCCATATATTCCACATATTTTCATATATAGTATTAAGACGTCAGCAACACAAAACTTGGTGTCAATTAGCTCTTACGATGGATTTTTCATAGCAGAAAGCAATGAAATTGAAGAGAGGAAAGCAGTATGGCAAAGGGCAAGGCATAGCAGATAGCATGGCATGAAGGAAGGGGCTGGTCACAGAAAGGAACATTGAAAATGGAGACAGCAAGCCAAAATTTTCCTACTTATTCTACAAAACAAAACTCCACATAGAACTTGAAGAGTTAAATCCAAGCCAGCTGTCATTATGGATACTAAAAGCCAGGAAGGGGCAGTGAGAGCTGCCAGGGTGAGCAGCCCAATACTAATGTTTCTTCACTGGTGATTGGTTAAGGCGGCTGGGGCAGTCCCCTGCGATCCAGGAAGGGGTCCCAGGATGAACACTGTGTCATGTCCATGATCTTGGCCATGAAGCAGGGCGACGGAGAGGTAAGATCAGAAGAAAAGCACTTACTAAAAGAAACCATGCATGGGCCAGAGATTTGGCCAGGGACAGTCATGACCTAGGATGGGGGAGGGAGACACTCCCTTCCCAATCTATACATGAAGAAGACTTCTTCTTGTTTATGCATGGGCCTCCCACACCTGAAATGGAAAAAGATTTGATTTCTCTCTCCTTTTCTGCTAACATTGCTGCACCTCCCTCCACCTCTTGCTTTCCAGGGAAGATAAAGGCACATAATTCAAACCTGATTTGGCTCAGATTTACTGAGTCCTGATTCAATTCAATTTCAATATCTATGGAGCACCTGCTGAATACAAAGCTCACCTTTCCTGTGACCACACAGGTAGGACAGTACTGCTGGGAACCTAAACCTTGTGGCAGAGACCTGGGCATCACCAGGCAGATTCTGAGCAAGGATGCCTGTGCTGGCTTCCTTACAAGGTAGCAAGGGATGGCAGAAGTCAGAGAGAGGCCAATAAGATGTGCTTTCCCTCAGTGTATGGAACATTTTATTTCCAAAATGGATTGAGGTCAGACAGAAATACCACAAGGCACGCTGAATCTCTGAATGTGGAAGGTTTGCAATGTGTGCTGTGGGCACTAGAGTCACTAATATGTATGGAAGTCCTCAGGACTATCTCACCATGTAATATATTACAGCATCTGAAAAATCAATGTCCTAGGGCACAGAAAGATGAATACAGAACTTTTCAATTATCTTTTTTTTCCCTAAAAATATTTCTCCCTTCAAACAGATTCAAAAGGCAATATGATACTGTTTTCATTTTGGTTAAGAAGATGTTGAGTTTATGCAAGGATCTCAACTGCTGCAATCCCACTGGGTAATGGCCCACTGAGCAAAAGCTGTATAGACCCTGAAAACACAGTAGGTTAATAAAACTCTCCCTAAGAGCTCAATGAATGAGGATGAAGTATCTTCAGTAAATTGACTTGTCTGTTTAACAGTCTAGTTGCACCCAACTTCTTTAAGACTGATACTTTTTTTTTTTTAAACCAATGTCTTCTGTCAGTAAGTACATGGATCACAGTATTGTTTTAAAATAAAATTTCCTGTCACACTCACATCTTGGGAAATATAACAGAAGCAATCCTAAAAGCCCAGCTTCTTCATATTCAGTCAAATAAGAAACCAGAGTGAGTTTAATACAACAGGCAGAAACCTAACTTTCAATCTCAGTTACCCAAAGGCGCAAGGTCATCTGCCACCTTTGAAAAAATAGGCCTGCACACAAATGATGCAATATCAAGAATAGCCTTGGAGACTTCCCAATTTCTTGGGGGAGGGGGGTGGCAGAGAGGAATATTCTGGTGGGACATAGAGCATTTATCCTGTGTTTCAGAACATCTGTATTCTATCTAGTGCCCAAAGCACTCCCTACTAGTGTTAATAATGTGTGCAGAGAAGGCTTGGTGGGTTTGTTATAGTGGCAAAGCCCTTTTTCCAAACCAAATTTTACAAGAGAAGTCAATGAATAATGAAGTCAAAAGCAGAGTGCCTCCGTAGCAATGGGTATGCAAGAGTGTTGGGGGTGAGAGGAGCAGGAAGGAGTGAGGCTGGAGTCTAAATGGTGCTAATATAAAAGAGGTTTGATAAATATCTGTTAAAAGAATAAATGACCTACCATTTCAGGACAGACTGGACTGCTGTGAACTCCCATGGTATGTTTACCTTAAATACACCCAGCTTGTGCTTTCCTCTGGTGGCCTATAATGGCATTTTCATCTTTGTCCTGGTCTTGGTAAGTAGGGCCCTGCAACCAGGGAATGGCTGGACCGTTTGAGCCATGAGAAAGTGGAGATTTATTGAGCCTTCGATTCCTCCTGTTTCTTGGCTGATTCACGTCATCTTAACTTCCAGGTACTTCCCAATTATATTTCCACAGCTGCCTGGCACATTGACCACGAGTGTCTGCTCCTGGCCATCCTCCAAAACCCTGCACCTAGTGCTCCCTTGTCAGAAGATCCACGGGCAACAGCTCGGCATTCTACTCCTGAGAGGATGCCTCTTTTTCAGATCTTTATATTATTGTTGCAGTGAAAGAAAATGCCTCTTTTTAAGCTGGAAAGAGTTAAAGTTTTTTCCTATAACCCTAAGGTACTTGATATGCTACATTTATTTTCAAGGGCACAGGATTCTTAATATCCATTCTTTCATCGAGTCATTCAACAAAAATTTATTGAGCGCCTACTCTGTGGGAAGCACTGTCCTTGACATTGGGGTATAACAGTGAATAAGACAGATCAATTCTCTTCCTCCATGGCGGTAACATTCCAGTGGGAGAAGTCAAACAAACATACACATAAAGGAACAAGAATAAATAAAGAACACAAGATAGTGATGAATGTGCTGAAGAAATATAACAGGGTGAGGTGATGAACTGAGTGGCCGGGACAAAGGGCTATTTCAGATGGGATAACCAGAGAAGTTCCACCTGAGGAGGTAACATCTGAGTCAGTGAGACTCAACCTTTGAGAGAGTGTTCCTTTGAGACCTCCGTTTGTATGTAGCCTTCACTAGAAAATATCAAAAATATGAAGGAAGTACATAAAAGATCTTTTCATTTGTCTGCATTTACGTGGTTTAGGTTCCACTAAAAGCTAAGCTTCAGGGCAGAGAGCCACATACATTTCTAATCGGGTACAAGGAGTCTTATTAGACAAATATTTATTACATGTAACTGGTTAAAATACTCCAGATGGCATCCGGGCATTTGCATAGCGCTTCATGTCAAATTAATAATCATTAATTAAGGGTTAGAGTATTCAGAATAAGCTGGCTTGAAAAAAGATAAATAAGTAGTCAGGCTAGGACTTAACCCTCTATAAAACTTTCAAGCAGATAAGGTTGGGCCTTGAGGTTGCTCTAGTCTCCTTCTAGAATTCTCTCTTTATCACATTCACCACCAATGTATCTGGAGTCCATGTACTTTACAGTTTAGCAATTCTGGATTTGACAAATAGTTGAAAGGATCGGCCCTGAAAAGAATCTGAGGAACCCTCATTTTAACCTAAAAGCAATATCACCAGATGATCTGTTTTAAATTGAGTAAACCATCCATCACAAAATTCTTGAGACCAATTTAAGAATTCAGCAAAACTCCTTGTGCCTAATAACACCTTGCTTAGCTGCAGAGGAAAGCTTCCGAAGATAATAAGTGAAATAGAGCAATTCTGAAATCTTTGCATTTTCTGATTTGTGTTAAAGTATAATACAATGAAAGAATTGCTTTTGACCCTGTCAAGTGGAACCTCAAGGACAAAGATTTTACTGTTTCTTTTCCTGGAAAATTGATGTAAAGATTCAATTTACTTTGGAGTGTCCAAGTGCTTCAGCAACTAAGGGGGAAAAAAAGATTGATTTTTCATATGAATGTTATGTAATTAAGTTCTAATTTGATAAAAGAGCTGATCAAAAAGTGGTGACCATTCTAAAATGTTCCTCAGAGCCGAACAATTACCTGTAATGCTTTTAGAAGGAAAAACTCTCAAGTAAATTTCCTTTATGTTATTCAGGTGTTGTGTTTCCATACTAATGTTCTCACCTTTATTTAAAAATATATACATGTAAATCCAGCATTTGTACACTCCTCTTATGTTTCTATATATTTTGAGCTTGCCACATACAGCCTCATGTTGTAGCTTTTGGGTAGCTTTTGGGTGAGGATCTATGTAGCCAATGCTACTGGTGCCCTCCCATATCCCTCTATAATTACTGTTTCTGAAAAGGCCAACAGTTTCCCAATGCAAGCACCTGTGACTCCACTGAGAGCGCTCTCTGGGCCCAGAGCAGGCCTGGGCAGCACACGGTGCTGGTTGGAAATGCCACGGAATTATCTCCCCAGAAGCAGCCCTTGGCCAACAACATAAAGTCAATGGTTGATAAATACCCCATTTTCTTTTCTCCTTGGGGAGACATGCTCTATGTCAACTTCCTGAGCCCCTCAAGTGGGACTGAGCCCCAGTTGCCCACTGCAGTAATGTGTTCATAAATGCGCCCTCTCATGGCTTTCTTTTCCTGCCCATTTTCCATCCCCAACCCTTATAACTGCTCCTTGAGATAGCCTCCTAAATACTTGCATTCAAATCCTTGCCTCAGAGTCTACTCTCGGGAATTAAAACCTAAAGTAATCTACATCTCAAATATGCAAAGAGACTATTAATGATAAAGGATAGGTCCAGTCCAA
Source organism: Balaenoptera physalus (assembly GCF_965194825.1). Classification (NCBI taxonomy): domain Eukaryota; kingdom Metazoa; phylum Chordata; class Mammalia; order Artiodactyla; family Balaenopteridae; genus Balaenoptera; species Balaenoptera physalus. Next base: position 89,691,588 of record NC_138890.1, on the reverse strand, counting down.
AACTTTTTCTGATTTCTTATAACACCTAACTCAGTGCTTTGTACACAAAATGTGGCATTAATAATGATGAGGAAAGCATGTAACATCGACTGAGTACGTCCTCTACGTCAGGCACTGTGCCCTATTCTATACCCTATTGACTCTCCCCACAGCCTTGTGAGGTAGGTACTATGGAAGGTACAGACTTTTTTCACCACTCACTGTTCACAAGAAGTACTAAAATGTTCCTAATTTATTTTGAAGCAGAATTAAATACTACCACTACAATCCCCTCTTCCTGCCTCCCTCCATATTATTACCTTTTTAATGATAATAATAATAATAATAAAGGAGATACATTTACTTTTTTTACCTAGCACAGACTGTCTAGTTATTATGCCATCCTAACTTCCCTGTTAAGCCTCAGCTCCTAGAAGAGTACCTAAAACATATCAGGCACTCATTAAATACCTATTGCATAAATCCAATTTTACAGATGATGTAATAGTGACTTAGAAAGGTAAGTAACTTCCCAATGGTTCTGCTGTAAATGGCAGAGCTGATTCCAGAGTTCAAGCTCTTAATCCCGCACTACACTAGAAGGTGATCGATATGAGGAGAAGGAGTGGGGAGTCCACTTAATATTTATTTGCTCTGGGCTTGCTAACATATTTGTTGTCACACCATAAAAAAAAAAAAAATCTGCATTACTGCATCTTCATTTACTGATTATACTAGTCATAATCTTTCTGGCTACCTGCATCCTTTCCTGCTCTTTCTCCTTGCATCTCCTGAATAAGTAAATTCATGTGTCTGCCTTGAGTTTGATGAAACTATTCCAATGTTTAATTTGGTGATTAATGTGTGTCGTGATCTAGGGTAAATGTCCTACTTGTCTTAACAGTCATTTCTCAGGTCAAAGGAAGCAGAGTAACTAGCCTGTCCGTGCTATGTAAAGAAGTAAATGTCTCTCCTTTATTATTATCATGAGGGAGGCAGGTAGATGAGGTAGTGGTGGCAATTTTTTTCCAATAAATTAGGAACATTTAGTGCTTTAAGAAAAAAATTTTTTCTCAGTTACTAATGTACATTTTTGAGCTACCTATACCTACCTTCTCCAATAAATTAATGGAGAACTGGAAACCTATCTAGTTTTGTTGGACTACTGACTTGAATTTTGTTTAAAAACAAAGCACAATAAAATTACTGATGAAACACTTAAAGAAAATAAAGCAAAAAATGATGTATCTAAAAATAATAATCATAAATTACACAGGTGAATAAGCAATTTAAAAATATGCTAAACTTTGTGATCTACCGAATGGGTCTTTAGTGGTTATTAAAATGATGTCTCTAAAGTCCACTGACTTTTAATAAAAAACACCAAATAGAAAAACAAATGCTAAGCCAATTTCTCTTCAAATATTTAAAATGTTAAACGTTCATCTATTTTGGTGAATTAGCCATGACAGAGTGAAATGTTGTAAATAATAAACAGCCTCTAATAATAACTGTAACTACATTACATAATAGCAGTATTTAAATAACGGTTCAGAGTCACGTCGCATGTTGTCAGTAATTAGCCACATGAGGAAAAAATGCAATGGTAACTCCTACTCCAGAGTTACGTTACCCAAGATTTTGTAGAAGAGCAAGCGATTACTTAAGACTCTGTAGAAAGCTTTAAAGTCTTTGATTCTTGAGCATCCCATCTGCCCAACAGCTAAGAACAATCACTTCCTTTTATATAAACGATTATGAGCCAAATGTGAAAACTGAAACATACAGCAAAGAATTTTTCCAGTTAATCAGCTCTCATAAGACTTTAACTATAAACACATAATGATTCTCTAGTAAATAAAGCTGGATATAAAAGAGCATATTATCTATTAGAAGGTTATGTTTTTCACTAACACAGTAATTTTCTTCTGAAGAAAAGATTCTATAATTTCAAAGAAGTATACTTTAGGGGGAGGAAAAAACACTCAGTTTTAAAAAATATTATGGTAATAAATTGACACCCAACATAACAAACTCCTTTTCTTGGTACATGATGATTGGTATTCTACATGTATTCCAAGAAGGTAAGGAGCAAGCATAAAAGAGACTGCACATGACCTCTTTTCATATCATGTTAGCGATCACTCTTTTCAATTCACCTGTTCTTATAACTGACCTCATTTGGCATGTAGATATTAAATATCCAAATATTTTAAGGATGGCAGATGATATTATAAAATTTATTAATTTCTTACCATTCATCTACAGAGGCTTTAAAAATATTAAGGCTACCCTGGGAAAAGAGGTTCTTGGATAGTTCCTCTCAACCATAACAAAGGAAATTCTAAACAATAATTAATATGAGAAATATGATGGCTCTTTGAGCACTGGTGAAGGAAACGTGGATATATCTTAAAATCTGGTAAAGAGAAGCAGCATGTAGAAACACATAAAGAGAAAATAGGGCTCCTATGGGGCCTGCTCAAGCTCTAAGGAAAGCTTTTCACGAAGATTAAAGAGGCAGTGGGAAAAAAAGCCTTTGACTAGCTTTGGAGGAAAATACATATACAGTAGCAATCCAACACACCCTTAGTTGTGAAACATTTATTCTTTTAAACCTTTATTTACTTAAGATCTTGAGTTCAGCTCTAGGATTCGTTCTAAGAGACAAAAAGCTGCTTTGATTTTTTTACAAGTCAGCAAAGATGACCTCCCCAAAATAATTCCTAGATATTCCTTTTGAAGAGGCTATACTGCATTTAGAAATATTACATTTTAATTTTACATACAGAAACTCAACAATTACTACTACTTCTAAATGACCTTATATACTCAGATTTAAGGAAGGCATGTAGCTTGCACACTTAGTTCACTGATCAATAGCTTCAAAATTTTATTTTATGGGAAGGACAAGAATCTCAAGATAAAGAGGTAGTGGTTTTAGCAGGATTCATTCCTAACATATTATTACTATAAGAGCAAAATGATGTATCCCTAATCTTCCCAGTAAGGGTCTTTCATCTGTTATGTAGTTGTGGGCCTGCCTATGATTATACAATCATCACTATAAGTGTATGCAGCCATTTGTAGAAAATATGCTCTTAAAACAGAAGTTATGTATTTCCTAATTACCTCTCTGGAAGGAGAATTTCTTGCTAAAGCAGATTTTTTTTTTTCAAACATACATGACGCTAGAAAAAAGAAAACAATCTCCTTGTACAGGACTGAATAATCTAAGGCTCTCCATCTCTGCACCGCCATTTTACCATTTACCTTTCTTTACATAGTTCAGTACAGGAGAAATAACACAAGGCAATGAAAGGCAAAATCTCTCTCTACCTCAAAGGAACTTGCCATATTGGTGGTGAAAAGAAACTCACTGTCAATACTGGAAACTGTTCAGACTAAACAGATACAATAGGGAAAGTCTTCAGAGAAAAATTCATTTTTAAATGGCTTGTCCTTTTATTTCCTTTGGGGTAGGGTGGACGATATGGAGCCAAGTGATTTTGAAAGCCTAAATCTAATTATTCTGTGGTTTCCAATTTTTCCTGATGCTTCTTTTCCTTCTCTAGTCTCATTACTTAAAATGAGCCACATTTGTTTGGCATTATTAGATCTGATAAATTAACCTAAATGCTCTAAAATTACTTTTACTACTACTTAGTGGGAAAACATATTAAATTATTATAAAAAACAATATTTAACTATGATAGGGTATATAAGTGTATAAGTGTATGCTAGTAAAAATAAAAATACTTTAAATATTTTTTCCTGATTTTTAGTTTCTAAATGCTTCAGCAGATTTTCTTGGATTTTGCTCTCAATCTAAAATGTTGATTTATTTACAAAACAGAAATAGACTCACAGACATAGAAAACAAACATGGTTACTAAAGGGGAAAAGAAAGTGGGGGGGTTATAAATTAGGAGTTTGGGATTAATATACATACACTACTATATATAAAAGATAACCAGTGATGACCTACTGCATAGCGCAGGGAGCTATACTCAGTACCTTGTAATAAATCTGTAAGGGACAAGAATCTGAAATATATATACATATATATATGTATATATATAACTGAATCACTTTGCCATATGCCTGAAATTAACACAACATTGTAAATCAACTATACTTTAATAAAAAAGAAATTTTTAAAATAAAAAAATAAAATAAAATGTTGATTTATTGAAAATCTGAACATGGTATAAAAGTCAAAAATACAAGTTGTAATCAGAAATCTGTGAAACACAATGGTTCCAAGAAACATTTTCCAATATAATTATAGGATCCCACAATGTTTACAGGTCTTTGTGGGAGGAATCAAAGAGAGAAAGGCTGTAGGAAAGTGACTTGCTCCATCTTCTCCCCCATCTGTGTATACAAAGGCAAAACATTTCTGTTGTGACCACCCCAAAGAGGACAAAGTCTAGGGTGAAGAAAGGATGGGAGCTAGCAGCTGTGAAATTTTTATCCCTTATTTGCTTACATTTCTACATCTACAAAGTCTGGCTTTACGTATATTCTTCCTGAAAATAATGCTCTAATAACTTCATATAAATTCCAGAAGAAAATCCAATCCATCAGCAAAGTCTGTTTATTCTACCACCAAAATATACCTTGAATCCGTTCACTTTTGTCCATCTCCATGGTCACCATCATTTGTCCTTGGACCACAGCAACAGTCATCTTTCCACCACAGTGCCCCCACCCCCAATCCATTCTGTACACAGCAGCCAAAGTAAATTTAAAAAACATATTTCTGATCACATTTCTCTGCCTAATACTCTTTAATGGCTTCCCACTGCATTTGGAATAAAAGCTAAGTTCATTGCCTACACAGAACAGTCTACCTATCTATCTGACTTCTTGTGTATTCACCCTGTCATTCAGGTTGTACTGGTCTTCCTGCACAGTTCCTTCAACTCATCAGACTCTCCCTCTGCAGGGCCTTTGTGTCTGTCGTTTGCTCAGTTTCTTGATCCAACTCTTCTTGTGCCTGGCTCCTTCTCATCTTTCAGGTTGGGGCCGAGATATTTCCTTCTAGGGGTAGCCTTCTCTGCTAATTCTGTGTAGAGTTGGACCCCTGCCCTGTTCTGTACTTTTCTGTTATAGAATCTTGTAAATTTCCTTAAGAATTGTTTTATTACTTGGTTTGTTCATGTTTTCATGGACTACTCTCCAACTGGTATACAAACCCCAAGTGGTAGGAGTGATTACATGTGCTCATTCTAGGCTACAGCCCCAGGGCCTAGGACAGTGCCTGGCACTGTCACTTAATAAGCATTTGTTAAATGAATAACCACAAAAGAAGGAAGTGAAGTGAATAGGAAATCTAGCAGCATCCTAAAGTTCTTTTATATTTCAATGCACGGTATTACCTATTTATATATAATTATGTCGTATAGTACAAACAGTTACTGCATGCTTATCTATGAAAGGTGACTGATTTATAAAATGAGTACCTTATTAATAAATTCTGGAAAGCTATATCCTTTTCGGGGGGCTTTATTTATACTGGTTTGTGAATGTTTTCTACCTTGACATTTTCAAGTGTTTTCAAGACTGTACAAGCATCTTTTGCAGTTTAGCTCTATTTATCATTTTGTAGTGTGGGGTAAAAAGTAAATAAGGACATTTTTCCTTGGGGCTATATATACAGTCTTTGTGAACAACCACTTTTGGCTGAGCTGAGCAGTTGGTAGAACTGAGAAAAACAGTAAAACCCAGCACTACGAGGCAGTAGTGCTGGCCTCAAGCAGAGTCACTTGATATTGCTTTTGCTGTGAAATATCTAAGAAGCCAAGACCTCTTTAGCATTTTTGAGCTATCTTTTTAATTGAGTAACTTAAGTAGGTATCTTTCTACTCTATGTCATGGCAGATTTATTTCTACTCCTTGCAAACATGACTTCATTCTGACATTTCTACTTCAAAACAGACAGAATCTCTAGAACAGTATGTTTAATTAATTTCTGTTAAGATTTAAAGGCACCAAAGGCATGGAATTTTAGATAAATATTTATCCATGTGCTCACTCCATATGATAGGTCATATGTTTGCCTTTTACATGCATTAGAAACATAAATTTAAATAAAGTATCTATCAATGCCAATTCTATTAGAATAATTATCACTCAGTGTTATACTTATTTCTTTTGAGGTCCAGCTTCTTGATATACAGGTGCCTCTCAAATTAATGAGCCTCAGAATCACTGGATAAGTTATTCAAAAGTGCAGGTTCCTGGATCCTATCTTCAGATCATGGTGCTATAGGTCTGAGGTGGGGTCCAGGAATCTGCATTTTTAACAAATTCTGCAGGTGATTTGGATACTGATGGAAAGGGGCACACATGCTGAAAGTCACTAGTCCAGTCTTTTCTCCTTAGCAGAAGGACTTTTATCTTGCACTTTTTAATGTCTCCATCAGCACTTTGCACATCACCTGGCATCTTGTAGGCATCAATAAATTTTTACTGAATGTTCATGAGAATAGACAGTTTTATGACTTTATGAAACATCTAATGGAATATTCTCATTGGTGTATCTTTTGAATAGTAAAATTAGCTAATACTAGTTTTTTTTTTTAAAAGAAGGACTACATTTAAGGAATATGTTTATGTTTAAAACTTTCTATGAATACAATGAAATTGGATATTTTAATGACTTCCATGTGGCTAGCAGCAGGTGGAATTACTGTGAAGAACAGAAAAGAACTCTTTACTACTTGATCTATTTTATTCAGTTCCATTAAATGGTTTGAAATAAAGTGTGACTGTTGTCTACTGAACTCTCAGCACCAAACGTATTTAATAAAACAAATTTGATTTGTTTTAAAAGCATTATCATATCTCAAATCATTGAACTAAGACAGTCTCTTTTCTGTAATACATGGTAAAAGATTTTTAAAGATCAAAGACAATCTTAAAATATTTGAATTGAACATGATTTATTTCAAAATAAGAGATATCTATTAAAATAAATTTAAAGAGATACTGGAAAGAATACCAGAAGGAGGGGGAGGGACTCATAAACTATCTCTTAAACAGCGTTTAGAATCCAAGTTACTTCTAAGTCTGAAAACTATCACCACCGAAAGCAAGAAGCCTGCTCAGGAATATACAGAATGTCTAGTTCAATGTTGATTGTGGATATAAACTAGGAATTCTAGGAGCTGAGTGTAAGGTTATGGGTATTATAAAAACTGAAAATGAAGATAAAAGTTTGAAGAGGAAAAAGTGAATGGTATCAGAAGACAGGAGGAGGCAGCAGTAAAGAAAGGATAGGATTTAGAATTAGAAGATAAGAGTTCGAGGAACAGCAATGTGACCCTGGCCAAGTCACTTTAAAGAAGTCTTGGGGACTTTCCTCATGGTCCCGTGGTAAAGAATCTGCCTTCCAATGCAGGGGATGTGGGTTCCATCCCTGGTCAGGGAACTAAGATCCCACATGCCGTGGGGCAACTAAGCCCGTGTGCCACAACTACTGAGCTCGCACTCCTCAACTAGAGCCCACGTGCCGCAAACTACAGAGCCCAGTGCCCTGGAGCCTGCATGCCACAACTAGAGAAGAGAAAACCCACACACCACAACTAGAGAGAAGCCCGCATGCCGCAACGGAAGATCCCATGTCCTGCAACTAAGACCCGACACAGCCAAAAAAATAAGTAAAGTAAATAAATAAAAAAATAAAAAATAAAAAGGAGTCTCAGTTTTCTTATTTGAGGGACGAAATGGCACTGAATTACTGGCTTATTCTGGGGACCCACCATGATTTATGTTATGGGTGCCTTGTAAATGGCTGTCATTATTTGCTTACCATTACAGAGGCACAGAAATAGGATCAATGGGTGAAGAATGAGATGGGACTTGGAAGATATCTACATTTGCCATTTTATCCAATTTCATCAGTTTGCACAAAGCTCACCCTCTCACCGATCACTCCATACACAGCCTGGGAAGATGCATCACAACTACTGACTTACCAACAATAAACAGTCACTTAAACTACACCTAAGATAATGTGACTTAATAGGCTTCTCAAGTGTTCTTTACATCAGGTTAATTAGAACTCAAAGAAACAGAAAATCTAAATCCCTTCTTATTTCCCTAATTATTTCAAATATATAAGGAATCTGTGGTAGGTATATAGACTTTAAACAATACCCCATCCCCCAGATAGGGTCACAATATAGTCACTGACATGAATCCAATTCTATTTTCTTACTTTTTACCAATTTGCCTTTGATTCTGCTTGTGGGGTTTCATCTTGACTTGCTATTCCTCCTTTTGCGAAGTGTGGGGTAGTGCTAAAAGTTAAAAATCTGTGATATATTTCAGGATACATTTCTCCTGAACGGTCTGACTTTGACCATTACATTTATTTTCATTTGAGAAACTCTAAAAAAAACAGATGGGAACCGGAGAAGAGGAAGAAAGGATGTGAACTCTTATCCCACATAGCTTCATACCAGGATTACATAAAGGAAGAGGTCTGCATTCTTAGGTTGAGATGAGGACTGTGGCTGCTCTCGAACACGAGGGGTGTAAGCACGGCCTGTCCTTTGACATCGCAAGTGCTACGCGGTGAGACCTGAAAAATTGCGTATTCCTTTGCGGTATCTGAAATTCTTCTCCCTGTAATTGACTTAGATTTGCTCTACCTCTTTTACTTTCCATGACAAATCTAGGCTTTGGGAAAAGAATTACTTCCATGGTAGAATCATAATAATCTAAAAGTGAAGTTTGAGCAAAAATGCTGTTTCAAATGACCTATTTGACTACATATGTTGCACTGCAGATTTCAAAGAGAACAAGTCTAGTTAAATCACTTTTTCACTATCATCCAATATTAAATGAGCATTTTTACATAAACTAAGTGAATCTTTTTCTTAATTTCAAAATAGTCAATATGACAGAATAAGCAGAGATGATATTTTGATACTCAAAAAATACTTTTAAATTACTATCCCTACGTTAAAGTTATTGAAAAGTTCAGTTAAGCCTTAAACCTTTTTGAAGCAGGTTAACTTTGCCAAAGATGTTTGTTTTCTTTTTGAAACTAGGTACATACAATGTTAAAGGTTGTTTTCTTACTTTCTTTCCTATTTTGTTTTCTTAATTTCATTTTCTTCTCATTCTTTCACTACACACTCTTTAACTGCAGACTGGCTCTAGTTACCATATCTGAAATGTAGCCTCTGGTGTCCTTACTGGGGGTAGGTGGAAAGGGGAATCCCAGCCATTGCTATGACTGCATTTCAGACAGACCCTTGACTTTAGGAGTCTTAAAAGCTGGAATTTCTTACTATGTACTGTATTTCCTATAAAAGTATGAAAATGCATTTTGAACTACTTATACACATTTTATCACATACTTCAATGTACTTTGTAAAGTACATAAAGTCACGTTAAAAAGTTAGGTGCCAGATGTTGGCCTAAAACATAGTACTGGCATGATTGGAAATAAAATGTGTTCTGAAAGTGTGGACGTTAAGTCAGGTGGTCTGTGAAATTTATTCCAAGGAGGTTATCATTGTCATTTGTCTACAGAAAAGAATGGTCAGAAGATCAACAAGATGTCTTTTGTTTTATGGTACTTTGTTCACACAAGGTGCTGTTGAATAAAAAGTGGTATTTTATATATTACTTACATGTCTATTTCCTTACAGAAGATGCAAAGCGTGGCTAGATTAGTCTCTTTGTTTGCTATGTATGAACAGCAGCCTTCAAAAATCAAGGACTCTTAAGAATTGATTTGAAAGTAATTGCTGTCCCTTTTACATTGGAAGGAGACTGTAGCAAAGGTATATAAATATTACTGACTCGCCTCAGCTTTCGTGTAAAAACCAAACTAAAGCAAACAAAACAATGCTCTTGATTCTCAGAAGAGGCATATATACACACACATCTCTCTCTCTCCACACACACACACACACACACACACACACACACACATACACACCTCATCTCAAAATACTGTGCAACATCTTTTTAAAAAAGTGTTGTCAGTGGTAACAGAACACTTTCCACAGTGATTGTTAGGGATCTTTAAGAAGGTGAATGTGCTCTCATGGTTTGCCTTAAAAACAGTTTATACTCTAGTGCTTTAGAAGGAATGATAAAATAAAAGGTATATCAAATAGAATAACATACACCATTTTTTTCTTCGACACTTTTGCAAGATATAAACGTGTAAGTTGGCATAAAGGGCCATTTTCCATTTATTAAGCCAAAGAAGAACATTAGGTAACACATCTGAACTGAAATGCCAGCACCAGTTTGTCCAATAGGTTCACAAGACCTCATTCTGCAAATCAGACTGAACAGGGGAAGAAGCAATGGAGGGGAACCTGAGATTGTAGAAACCATGGGGGGCGGGGGAGATGCAGGGCACCACATGCCACCTGCTAAGCAATTAGGAGAACTGTTTGCAAGCTCAAGAAATCCTGGAGAATTTGGGGTTGTAGATAGCACTATAGTTAAGAGTCAAGTAACACACAGAAACTTAATTGGGAATTCTCTCTTGAACTTATAACACTCAGTCATAATATTAACACCCATATATTAATAATACTATAGTTCATAACCAGCCACTTTGCTGTATGCTATCTGCTCCAAAAAAGTCTTATATCTTTACGTTATTACTCTAAGCATGAAAGCTGTTTTTAAAGTTGCACTATTTTCCTTTTAGTTTGCATTAATGGCACTATTGGATGAGTTTGAAAATGAACTTGATTTTTCAAATGCAGTATTTTATAATCTCTCATTAAGGCATTCTGTAGCTTCAATGTTTATGTAACTGTCTATTTTACACTCTTAAATTTGTTAAAATTCTTAATACTGAAGAAGTCAAAGTATAAATTCTTTCCTAAGATTTGTTTTACATAGCGAGATTATTCAACTTATTGTTGAATGGGGTCAAAGAAGCTTGTAAGTCACTTAATTTACTATCTATTTCTTCTAAAATTATTCCCAGAGGCTCTGAATCCTCTTAAGTCTGTTGCTTTTCTTTTGCCTTCTGGCTAACTATTCCTCCTCCCCTTGTGCCACCTTCTACCTTGGAAGATCTAACAAGAATTCTTTTGTCCTACTTTCTTGTATTCGGAACTATTGATGACTTTACATTAGAAGGCTGACTGATGTGTTACACAAAGGCCCCTATGTAGGTGAAGTCTGAAGATGTGCTAAGCAGCCCATTATTTTCACAGTACAGTGATCCGCTTGTGGAATTTTCTGAAAACATTTCCAAGGGACAAGACATCAGAGCCTCCATTCCTGTTTTGCATTGACTTTTGACCTAACATTGGACCAGTAAATCCCATGTGTAAATAGGAGGCTGGGTGGCAAGGCCACTTTCCTAAATATTTACAGTGGTAAACTCTCCAGGTTATAAATTACAAGAGAGACAAGATGATCACCTTTACCCACCATGAACTTGTATTTAACACTTATTTTTGTATTATATTAAGCAGGTCTGTGAAGTTCAGCAGTATACAGAAACTCAAAGAGGAACAAAAATTAGATTAAATAATTCATCATTTCAAATAACCATGGATAAGAAAAACAGCTGAGAAAAAAAACAAAACAGCCAATGTTAACATAGGAAAATGTTTCTTAAATTTAAAAAAGCAAGATAAAATTTGGGTAACAAATAAGTCCTATTATTAAGCAAAAATGCCATGTTCTCATTTATAAACATAAAAGGGTGTGAATTAACTTAGTGATTAAAAAAAACATTATACAATGTATGTGAAACATCCAAGAATCGTCTGAACGTAAATAGGCTGAGATGCTCAGTCACCAATCGGTGCAGCAGGGATGCAAATCACCCCATCTTATTCAGTCTGTTGTGTGCAGTGATTCTCTGAGAGTAGAATAAAGGGCTCAGGAGCCAGCGTTAGACTGTGATTTTTGTCTTCTGGGAAACTCCACTTAACAGCTCTGAATATCATTAAAAGCCTGTGAGAGTCATTCAAGGGCTGCTGCTGTAGGCTGACGTGGGAGCTTCCAAAATGCACACATGGAAAGACAGCTCATGGCTACAGATCTTTTTGCAGAATAAATCCAGTGGCCAAGATGCTGAAAAGCTTACTCTGACCTCCAGCAGCACTTCTCATCTGTCTCTCCTAATCGTGAGATGGACTTTTATCAGCAGGCAATAATACTGTAAGCCCCTTGAAGGTAGAAAATGTGCCTGCGTTTCTTTCTATCCTGTGGCACTTGTGTATTTCTAAGCCAGTGGCAGGTGTGCCATAAATAGATGCTGAACTGAATTACAGCATGAGATCACATACTTGGCCCCGTCAGCAGAACCCCACACACCGCTCACTGGCAATATTGAGATTACAGGGGTCACTGGCAGCACTCTGCCTAATGGTGTGCTGACTGACAGAGTAGAAAATCAAATCAAGGAGGCCAGCATGACCTCTGGGTTGGGCAGACAGGGTGCGCACTTACTGTAGCAAGAAGGTCAGGATCAAAGTGACGAATGTCCAACCTTCCAGTACATGGCTAGAGACCCTGACTGACCACATCTGATTATCTGCGCAATTTCATCAGCATCACCTGTAATACTTTAGCTAATAGTAAACAATGAGAGAGGAGCACAAATAACACAATCCCAGACCACAGCAAATTTACCAGGTTGAAGAAGTGCACTTGACAACAGGCTTCTTGTGGATTATGCAAGCCTGCCGATTAGACATGAAAACAACTGCTTTATGGTGACCCAAAATGGGATTAACGTTAAGCCGGATGAGTGTTAGAAATTCTTTAAAGAACTCAGTGAAGTACCATTCAAAATGATACAGCCAAGCTGTTAAAAAAGAAAAAAAAAAGTCCTGGGAAAACAGAGAAGCTGAGATGAAGCTGGTTATCAGTAATCAAGAAATGGGACAGCTCCTACTGAGAAACCTTATGTGGGAAAACATGATTCTAGGCATCAAAGTCACTAGTTTCTATGAATCCAGGGTGAGAAGGGTTACTAGTCACTTATCTGTCTGTTAGCCACATCAGTCCTCACAAATGGTAGTCAGACCATTTAAATACTAAAGACAAAAATAAATACGCTGTATGTAAATATGTATCTAAATGATTTTTACATTTAAAAATAACTTCACTCTCAGCTACTAAAAAGCTCCTTTAATTCTAAGAGAGATAGTCAGTGGGTGACTAAGGCACTGCAATTTACATCTGCCTAGTGGTGATATATTAGTCCAGTCTCCAGAGGGCTTCAACTTGATTTTCTCCATATGTTACCCATATGTTACATTACCCTAAACATATCTTCTAGAAAATATCCATATGCTTCACTTTTATACCTGAATAATAGTGGCCCTTCTTAATCCTTTGGTTGTTATCTCTTCTATGGATTTTGAACTATTTATAGGAATTATATATTAAAAGAAATATTTTAAAATCAGTTGAATGTAATCCCTATTATGCATAACATTGCATTTCTAGGATCTATAAATTTCTTTCCTATAATACTGAAGTTCTCACACTCGAATATCAAGATAGAATTACTATTTACATTTGGGTCAAACAGAATTTAGCCTGAATTTTAATGCATCATCCCAACCAATGTTCCTAAGTGTGCTCTGGAAGTGGAGGATTTTCTCCTTTTGATGAATGAGTCATGGATAATCATCATCAACCCCGTGATATTAATAACAGTTTATGGTTACTGAGTTCAGATGATGTGCCAGGTACTGTGCTATGGGACACTGCACGTCATTTTTCATTTTACCTACAACTAAAATGTAGGTAAAAATGTAGTAATGATGTTTACAGCTGTATTATTTTCAGGTAGAATTCACTGTAATTCTCAGTTATCACAATGGTAATTTTGCACATATGAGACCCTGACAATCCTGGTGCTTCTAGGGCATACAGCATGAGAAAGAGTAAATAAATAATCTGACTCTTTGCTTGCTCTCTTTTTACTCCATCTTCTTTCTTCTTCTAGCTTTCTAACTACTGGAACCTCCACGGATCAGAAAGGGCTATGATGATCTGGTTTCAGCGAATGCCTCTGGGTGGATGACTGTAGCCATAAAGTTTTTTATTTCAGGCTGCTTTAAAGTAGGAAATTCAGAGTCAGTCTCTACCCTCAATAGTCTCATTATTTCATGTCAGATTTTGGGGAGAATCACCCTGTTTCCAGTATCTCCTATTTCCAATCATGTAAAATTGCATAGAATAATTCTGCTCATATACAATCTGAATTATTTCACTCTCTTGCTAGAGCATATCCTTTCAAAATCCAGGATCCTCTCTTTGTCTTTCAAAGTCTTCTACCAGCTGAGTCCATGAGCTCTGTGTACTCCTTTCCCAAAGCCAGCCGATAAGGCCTTGGAAGAGAAGGGCAGGAGGGCTCAATCAACCTAGACCGGACTAACGCAAACTTCACTGACCATGTTTCACCTATTTCATGCTCTAATCCCTATCACAGATAATACTTAGACTTATATCCAGATAGAAAACAATTAGGAGGTAATAAGAATAATAGCAGTGAACATTTATTTAAAGCTTCCTATACATTAGGTACAATATTAGCCACTTTACAAATGGTATCCCATTTAATTCTCACAAGTAGGAAACAGTATTATTCTCACCTAACAGAAAATGAAGTTGAGGCTTAGAAACACTACATAACTTGCTCAAGGTTACACAGATAGTAAGTGGTAGAGCTGTCATTTGAACCCAGGTAGTCTATCTCTGTAAGCCATGCTATCGCTCCCCATAAAATGAATTTTTATAATAAATTTCATTCATTCCTATGTTGAGTCCTCACTATGATTTAGGCACTGTATAATAAGACACAGAATAGTAAGGCACGCCCCACCCCTCAAATAACGCGTTTTGTTGGGGGGAGGGGTCGTGTAGCTAAACAGTGGGACTGCCTGTCTGAGAAAATGGAGTATTATTGTGGTAATCATTTAGGTGTATAAGTCCAATAATTATGCTGTACCCTTTATACTTATACAGAGCTGTAGTATATCAATTATATCTCAATAAAACTGGAAAACAATGGAGTCATTGGAGGGTATGTACAGCAGACTAGCATGAGCTTATCTGGATGAGTAGTGGAGCCATGCTGGGAAGGATCTTAAATGCTAAGCAGTTAAGCTGTTTTCTGTGGACAGAGGGTTTTAAAGTGTGGAGGCGCCCAGCTGGATGTGTATTTTAAAAGGCAGGGGTTCTCAAACCCGGCTGCACGTTAGAATCATCAGGGGATCTTTTAAAGAAATACTGAAGCCCTGACCCCACTCCCAGAGAATCAAATTCAATTAATCTGAGGGAGGGCCTGGGCATCAGTATTTTTAAAAGCTCCCTAGGTGATCCAAATATGCAGCCTAGGCTGAGGACCACAGCTTCTTGACTTTTCCTGTCTCACTTACAAAATTTAAAAAAATGTACTTTTATTAAACATTTGCCACACAAACAGCAGAACGTAACCACCAGTTCAGAAGATTTCACCTAAGATATGATTCTAAACAATGTCTCAAGCAAAATTATTGCTAAATCAAGTGAAAATTTTTTTAAATAAATTTTTTGCTTGTGATTACATGCTAAAGGTAAGGATTTGCTGGCAAGACGTGAGCCAGAATGCTGAGAGGTTAAGTCACAGCACAAGATGATGAAACAGTGGGGAAAATGACTTTAAAGGGGTAAAAAGAAAATCAACCACTCATCTTAAAAACCTTCTTTTCCTAAAATTCCTCAATTCTCTCTCAATGCATCTTGGGTGACAATAGTTAAAAATCAAACGTATCTTTACACTATTCTACAGAATCGTGGCTAAACTCTGCCACGACAATTGCAGATCACTCTCAGCTGAGTTACATAACAGAAGTCTCTGCAGTAGTGAAAGTTATTCCAGCTCTTGGGTAAAATGACGGCTGCTCCACAGTTTCTTCGGATGTGAAGCCGCTAGGGACCTGGCTGCAAGCATGTATTTTTATAGACACCTCAGCTAATGTAAAAATCCTAATGCGAACTTTACTGCTTGGGAACATTAAATAGGTTTGGGATGCTTCCCCAGAGAGTTTTAGTTCCATTAACACAAGACTTGGTGGCTGAGGACGATGTAATCCTGATCCCATGTTAGAGATATAGAAGGAAAAACTCCTCACTGTCTTCAAGTTAGCACTCATGTTTCAAAAGATAAGGAGAACCTTTCTATGTTGAGAGGACTAAGGAATTCAAGCGGAACCTAATTCAGCATCTTATACACACCCCCTTCCCCCAACAGAACTCAAGTGGCAGAAAACAGCTAAATTATTTCAGCTGTTAGAAGAGAGAAAGAATTTGTGGGCCTCCTTCGGCGACTACCATGATAGGAAGTTCTGTTATTGAATTACTAGCTCTTGGCCCTTCAGGCTCTGACTGTCGGCTCTCAAATGGCTACGGGTGGCAGCTACATGTGAAAATGTCTGCTGCCAACTCAAAGGCACCATGGTGGTCACTGCACATGGAAGGCCTCTGTACACAGATGCTCCTGTATGGAGCTTCTACCTTCTGGCACTAGGCTGAAGTCTGGATACAGGCAACACCAGCAAATCTACTGAGCTCCCATGATTGTTCTCAGAGGGCCTAACGTTCCCTCAGTAGGCCCTTCCCCACCATCATGATCCCGGGAGTCATACAAAGTGGACTCTAAAGGAAAAAAAACAAGACTTTGTCCTCTTGGAGAGTTCAGAGAAGAGGTGGAACGGTCTCCAAGGACATGCAAGGCTTCCTAGAGGCGGGTCCCGCAGCAATTCTTCCCTCACTACCAGCCTCCACCGCATTCCAGAATACAACCATGTCAAGTATATTTCCACAACGTTTCCTTAGCCATCCCTTTCTCTCCATCCCTACTTTCACAGTCCTGGTTTGGAAGATTTTGTTTTGGTTTTTTTTTACCCAATTGAGTCCAATCATTCTAGTTCATCTTGTCTCCAATACATCTTCTCCTCAATCTATCCTCTATTCCAGTGGTCAGTAAAGTATGGCCAAGGACCAAATCCCGCCTGCTGCCTGTTTCTGTATATAAAGTTTTATCAGGCCACACCTATTCATTTATGTATTATCAATGGCTGCTTTCACGCCACAATGGTGAAAGAGAATGCATGGCCCACAAAACCTAAATTATTTATAATCTGGCCCTTTACAGAAAAAGTTCTCTAACTGCACTGTTGTCAGGATGATTTTGATCAAAATATAGATCTGATCACACTGCTTCCATGCTTAAAAGACTTTTGTGGCTACATTTGGTGGTGAGGGACCAAACTGAGGTTGCCAAATGTAGTATTTCTGACCACATTAAATAAACTCCTGATCTCAAAGGGGCCTTGCATATTAACACCAACTTTATCCTTCTGTGCCTATGCTGTGTGTTTTGCATATCATGCTCTTCATCTGAAGGATTTCTATTCATCCTCCCAGTTCAGTTCAAATGTCATCTTTATTACCATGTAGACTTCCTTGACTCCTCTCAATGGTCAGATCCTCCCTATGTACTTTCTTTAGTTCCATAGCACATTTTTCAATTTTGCATTTATCACTTAGTATTTCATTCATTCATCTATCTGTAGATCTGGTTGCCTTGCTAAGTCATAAGGAATTGGCTTAAATATACCAGGATTAAACTTCCAAAAAAACATAATGGAGATTTTATGCCCTTATTTATATTGAGATTACTGTTATTTCAAAATAGTTTGAGAATTTCTCTAAAAGTCTGCCTTCAGAGTCATTTTATGTTCACACCAGAAAAGGAGTCTTAACAGTTTGTAGGTACATCTCATTTCAAGTTAAATGAAAAATCACTCTTTAGTTTCATCACTAAGCTTATTCTAAAGGAATTCTAATCCTTCCCCAAAATTAAATCTGCCCTTAAAGAAAAATTTACCAATGATGGTAGTTGCTAAATAATTTATAGCAGGCTTTGAATGTAATTTTAAAAAGATAAATTTCCAAAATATTTTGGGCAATGGCAGCCATCTTGAGAGAATAGACACCTTTGTTAGGCTATTAACTTTGATGGGAATGCTACGTGGTTTAGAATGTATTTTTTGTTTAATTAATTAAATGGCACTGTGTAAAGAATGGAATACTCAACAATTGGTTAACCACATTTTTAAAAAATGGATTCAGGTGGATAACATCTAAGTATAAAAAAACAAACTAAAACTTTTAGGAGAAAACAATCTTTATAATTTTGAATAGAAAAGCCCTCTAAAAGGCAAAATAGAAGGAACAAAACAAAGCAAAAAATGATAAATGCAACTTCATTAAAATGAGAGACTTGTTCATGAAGATACCATAAACAAAGTAAAGTCAAGCCATCGCTTTGGAGAAGATATTTGCGAAGCATATAGCTGACAACAGCTTCACATCCAGATTGTCTAAGAATGCCTACAAATCAATACGATAAAAGCAATCTCCTAAACAAACAAACAAACAAAAAGATAAGAACAGGCAGTCCAAGATAAGATGAAACTGGAAGGTCCAATAAACATACCTAAAAATTCTCTACTTCATCAGAAATCAAGTAAATACAAATTAAGCCATAATGAGATATCATTTCACACCGATCAGATTGGCAAACATTAAAAAGTCTGGCAACACCAAATGTTGGCAGGGATGTTGAGCAATGAGAAATCTTATACCTGATGGTGGGAGTGTAAATTAGCACAACTTTGCAGAGCAAATTGGCAATATCTAGTAAAGCTGGAGATGTACTCCTAGGTTTATTCTTAGACACAAAGAGATATATCCAAGGATATTCATTGCAGCACTGTTCGTAATAGAAAAATCACCTAAATGTCCTTCAATTGGAGAATGAATAATTAAATTGGGATTGTTTATAGAATGGCAAAAACGAATTAACTAGGACACATATACCAACTTGGATAAGTCACAAAAGCATAATGCTGAACAACAGCAAAAAAAAGTGAGAAGCAGAAAACATATATAGTACAATACCACCTACATAAAATTTTTAAACCTGCAAAGGGAAGACCTATATTGTTCAGAGATACATACAAATAAAGCAAAAATACATAGTTGTGTGTGGGATTGATAAGTACCAAAATCAGGAGAGTGGTTACTTTTGGAGGGGAAAGATGGAATGTAATTATGGACTTTGTAATCATCTGGTTTTTTAAGCTAAGGTATACTGATGTTTGTACACTGTTCTCTATGCTTTTCTGAATATCTAGAATTTTCACAATTTAAAAAGTCAATCACTTTGAAGACAATTCTTTTTGAAGGAAGGTGATATAACACGCACCTCCACAATAATAAATCCAACAGCCATATTCCAGTACCTGACAGCAAACTGGTGAGATTTTAAACTACTCAGACAGTGTTATCAGTTGTAGAATTAGAATTTACCTTCAAGTTTGGCCAGCCTACCTCTCTCCCATTTACAAGAAAGGAAATGGCAGGGATAACTCAATTACTCAGTATTGTCAGATTGGCAAGTGACAGGCTTGGAACAGCTGGGTCTGTACCCAAGCTGCTACAACCGCAGACACGGGGTATAATCAAATAGGGGCATTTTCAAGCAATGTCCAACATTCTCGCATTATTACTTTCATCAATCTTACAGAATTTTGAATTATAAATATGTATCTTGAAACTTTCATTAGGGACAGAAGCACCTGGATACATTTTGGATTTAAATGACTCCTGTATTATGATATAATATTTATCAGATGAAAATAGTAAGGTACAGAACAGTGTGTATAATGCAGCACCACTTTGTAAAACATGAAGGGAAATGAGAACATTGTATTTATTTGGCTTGCATATGCAAAAAAAAAAAGAAAAACAAAACTGGACAGGATAAATTAGAACAGTGGTTAGCTGTCAGCAGGAATGGGTACTGGGCCGAGTACCAAGATTGGGAGGGTTACTTTTCGCTATTTTTTTTTATAGCTCCTCTATTACAAAGCATACATTATTTTTCTCATCCTCTTCTCTCAATGAACTCCAGTTCCCGCTTATTATCATTCCTACGTAACCTTTTTCATGGACTGATGGCTTATGGTCAGGGTCTGACAGGTGGTACAATGCCCATTACCTTGGCATTGCTTATGGACCCCAATTTCAATGGCTCAGCTTCTTATGTACTAAGATTCTGGTTTTTAGCTCCCAGGTTGAAATGCCTCATGCCTATTGCTTTCTGCTTAAGCTCTGGTCTCAAGCTCCTGCAGGTCTTAAGCTTTTCTCACAAGGACACTGTCTTATAAAATTTTCCTTAAGACTATGAGGTAATAGAGAAGTAAACCTTCGGAGAGTAGCGAGCTTTGCCTGGGCTGTAAGATGCTCAGCTTTCTTTTGATGTCTGAAATATGCTTACCAGTCCACTTAGCAACCTCTTTACACCTGACACCTAGGCTCCTGGGTGCTTACTGACTCTCATTATCCTGTCTGAGGTTTGACTGACCTTGACTCTGTGCTGTTGACTCTCACTAGGGTATCTACTCTAAGCTCCTTTCTCCTCTCTTCTCACCTGTTGATCCCTAAAATGTAGAGTTCTCACTGATATATTTTTCTATGATTGTTTCCAGCAATCAAGTGGAAGCTACTTCTTCCTTAACTTAGAGTTTGGTTCTTGTTCTACAGCTCTTTTCTAAAGAACTCGGTTCTAAAAGATACTCCAAGAAAAATCATGGCAGTCAGGAGAACCCTAGCCTGAGGATCTAAGGCTCCAGGCTGGATGAAGAACAACTTCTCTGGCCCTTAATTTCCTCAACTCTAAAATGAGCAGTTCAGTAAATATTATCTGTAAGGTTCCTTACAGACCTGAAATTCTATGATCCTCCTCTTTCTTTTATTCTCTTCTACCTTCTTCCAGCTCTATTCCTTCTTTCACCTCAACATTTCAAACATACTCTGAACAGATGTGTTTAGACACATGTACCCATGATTTAATCTCATAGAAATATATCAGAGAAGACTAGAAAGTTTGGAAACATAAAGGAACAAACGGGAATTGCTGCCTGCCAACTTTCCTCACGGGAAAAAGGCATTTTCTTCTAGAGAGAAAAATCTCTCGAGGTACTATTGTTAAAAAAAAAAAGGCTCCATTTTCTCGTAAGGACATTGTCTTATAAAATTTTCCTTAACAATAGAGGAAAATAGAGAACTAATAGGAGGTAATAGAGAAGTAAACCTCTAGAAAGTATTCTTTTAACTTTAACATATATTATCCATTCATTTAGTCACCCACTAAGATATATTCTGAGCACATAATCATGTTAAGTAACTAGGTCTCTATAACTAATTTGTGATTTTAATCATCACTGTCATGTTGTGGCTGAAGCTAGAAATCCAGGAGTCACTCCAGGGTCCTCCCTTTCCTTGACCACACATCCAACCAACCACCAAATCCTGAGGACTCAACTCCAGAACAGGCCTTCCCTTCCACTTCTCTGCTGCTCTTCTGCCTGCCTAGCCATGGCTTGACTAAACTCTTTTAATAGCCTCATGGTGGCCTCTGCACTCTGGCCATTCTCCACTCTTCTCTCTGCAGAGCAGCCAGAGCAATCCTTTTCAAACCATAAACCTGGCTGTGCCACTCCCCAGGGAACACACTTCAATGTCATATCAATGGCTTTTGAATCAAATCTGCACTTCTTCCTGAGACTTCAGGGCATACAGGATTTGGTTCCTGTCTACCTTTCCATCATTAACTAGCTATGTGAGGTTCAGCAAGTTATAGGATCTCTCTTTACATTATAAATTTTATGCTATAAAAATGCAGCTAAGAAGTAGAACCTGCCTGTAAAGTGCTTATGATAGTTCTTGGTACATAGCAAGTACTCAAGGAGTGTTAACTCTGAATATTTTATAGTCAATAAAGACAGAGCATCTACTCTGTGTTTCACACTAAGCTAGGCACTTCAAAAAACTAATGAACCCTTTCTAATACTTCTCCCAACATATCCCCTTTTCTCATTGCTATGTCAACAAGGGGATTACTACATTTAACTTAACTTTATATTATATATTTTTTAACTTTTATAAAAAGTCTTACATTTGGGCTAAAATATCAACAGCACCAAAAATGGCTTAGAGCACGTCACAGTTAATGTGAAAAGACCTTAAGGATTTTAGGTGATTTAGGATTTTAGAATCTAAGAAAAAAGAGCACAGTGGTTTCCACACTACCTTCCTATCCCAATGCACACACAGAAAAAACTACAGAAATCTTAGATAATGATACTGTTTATATCTGTAACAAACTTATGGTTACCAAAGGGGAAAGGAGGGGGTGGAGGGATAAATTAGGAGGTTGGGATTAAAGTATACACACTAGTATATATAAAATAGATAACCAACAAGACCTACTTTATAGCACAGAGAACTATACTCAATATTTTGTAACAATCTATAAGGGAAAAGAATCTGAAAAAGAACTGAATCACTTTGCTGTATACCTGAAACTAACACAACATTGTAAATCAACTATACTTTCATTAAAAAATAAAACAAGAGAAGTCACATGTTGCACTGGTCAGATAATATCTGGTTTTACTCTAGGCATCATATTTTAATGGTTACATTAACATGTGAATTAAGGACCAACTTAGGACAAGTAGGAAGGTAAGGGTCCTGCTAGCAATGTTATATATGAGATAGTTAAGGGAACAGGGGTCATTAGCCTTGGGAAGAAAAAACCTGGAAGAGAGGATGGACAAGATATTTCAAATATTTGAAAAGACTTTTTATAGAAAACATATTATATATGTCCTGATGAGCAGAGCTGGACCCAAAGTCCTGAAGACACAAAGAAGAAGACTTCAATTCTCACTATCACAACTATTCAGAAACAGTGGGGAAAATACTTGGGAGAGTAACAAATCGCTCTTCATAGGAAAGATTTTAAGTACAGACTGAATTATCATCCTCTAAGAACCATGTGGAAAGAATTTCCTTTTTGGATAAGAGCAGGGACTAGATAATAATAGCTGACTTTTCCTAAGCACTCAGTGATGTGCTAAGAGCTTTACAGAATTACTCATTTAATGTTCACAACAACTCTACAAGATAGATACCACCATTTTTCTGATGAGGAAACTGAGATAGGTTAAGTGACTTGCCCATGGCCCAACAGAAAATAGCTGAACAGGAGTCAAATCCAGGTTGTATGACTCCAGAATCTGGACTCTCAGCCTTCATATTAGCCAATTTCTAAACTAGTTGATTTCTGAATCTTCTCTACCTCTAATTTCCATGTTTCCATCTCTCACAACTTTCTGCAGTCACTTGTTGACTGGCCTCCCATAGGCCTGTGATTTCCTGTGTCTAAGATTTGTAAGGAAAGGAAGTTTATGTGAAATAGATGAATGTGTACCATTTCCTGGAGATGTACAGGAATGCATATGTAAGGAGACAGAGTTGTAGCAGAAGGGGAATATTAATCTACGCAAACCCTCCAAGAAAAAGTCTCTATAATCAAAAACGACCCTATAAGAGATCCCTCTGCTCATTCAGAAAGAGAATTTTGAGATGCTTTTAGATCTACAATAATTTAAAATATGCCATACTTAACAAAAAGATCCAAGGGAAAAATCAAAAGGTATAGCAACCTTTACAAATATCGTCTTGCCGTTACATTAAAAAGTGATAATTGCAGGAAGTTAAGACTGTTAACATTCTAAAAACAGAATAACAACCATACAATATTCCATATAAGGAGAGAGTTTATAAAGTAAAATGTTCTGGAGTAATTTGAGATCCATATAAAAATCAGGTGGATAAATAAGATAATGACAAAGAGCAGAAGAGCCCACAGAACGCACAGATATTCTGGTCTGGTAAAAACTTCTGGGGGTATTACTATGCTTAGATGACTCATATGGTCTCATCTGGCACAATTTTGCAGTGATAGTAAAAAAATACAATTTGCTCATTTAGAACATGTTTTAGAGCTGGGTGAGAAATAATTTCCCTAAATTGAATATGTGGGAACGAATTACAACCCCAAATCAGCTATTAACCTCAAAACAGGTAATTGCAAGTTTGTGTCTAAATCCATTTGTCATAATAGAACAAATGAAGAATCAACATGATGGATGTGGTTAATGTGTGACAGTTATCACGAGCACCATGAGCCCAAACTAATAACAACATCAAAGAGAGATTCCAAATGTGATGCAGCCATGAAGGCAAAACTAATTTTCGAATTATAATAGCAACATCCAAGAAAGCTCATGTTTTCTTTGTGTGATAGTCACAGCTGGGCATCTGGAGGATGGCCGGCCACTAATGTCCTAATAAATGGTAGGCACACACTGGAAAGGTTGTCATCACGTGGTGAGCTGAACAAAATTGCTGCTGCTTTTGTCATAATGGACCGGCCTGGCATCACGTCACAAGGTGCTGGAAAAAAGTGAGTCTCATTACCCGTTCGGGCTCCGGGCTCGACGTGCCTAAGAATTCTCAATCCTACGGCATAAACACATTTTCAGTGCATACGGGTAATACTCCTTCCTTACTCTTCTGCAACATTTCTGCCCTGTTTTTCTGTTGAAAGAATACCAGAAGTCCTGGAAACTACTTGGTAGCGTCACAGCAAGAGCTTGCTTTAGGCAACAGTCACCTCGCAGTTAAGACAGAAAACTGCCTGCAGATTTTGTGAGAACAGAGGCTTTGGTTGATGCCACTTGATACCGGGGGAGAATAACCACTCTGGCAGCCCCTGGCAGGCCTGGTACTGCCTGGTGAACTGTACAAGGAAAGGCAATGGCCCTACCCTGCTAGACTGAGTGTCATGAGATCAGAGAGATCGGAGAGAAGGTCTTTTTCATCTTTACATCCCTGGCACCGAGCACTGTGCCTGGAATGGATAGCCAAGAAATAAAGGACAATATAGGACAGAGTTAAGCAAACAGGCTCAGAATCTTGGCTCTGCCGTTGACTAGCCTATGTGACTCTGGGCAACTTATTTCAGCTAAGTCTCAGTATCTCTCTACAAAAAGGAAAAACAGTTGTGGGGATTAAATAGTGTATTAAAGCATTTAATACACAGTTGTGCTAAAGAAACCGGCAGTTTATTGCATCAAATACATTTTAATGATGAAAGCTGCCTAGGAAGTATGAGGTAAGGGAAAATAAAGAAAAAGCCCAAGACGGTCATTTTTCACAGATCAAAGGGGGCAACAAAAGTACTCTGCATAGCACTCTGAGGTGAATACAAATGACCTTTACTTGTCCAAAGCAGTTTTTAAAAAAAAATCTAATTGGCTTTTTATCATTGGTCATACAAGGGTTCAAAGACAAAGTCTGTCCTAGAACAGTAAATTCTGAGAGTAAATAGAAATTAGAATTAATATTTCTTGTCTCATTTTAGCTCAACAAGTTTCTTAAAATCTGGACTATTTTAACACTTGTAGAACCTCAAGGACAGGAATACACATATATTTTTTAAAAAAAACGAACTTCTTAACTTTTAGTCATTGGTTTAAGTATGAACATATCTGCCAAACTAAGTGTAGACACATAAAATAATTGATGGCTCCTCTCTTTCAAACATTTTTACATTTATTTACTCTTGGCATTCTTCTATAAAATCACCTTTCTATGGTTTTCTCTCTTTTGACAGGATACAATTTGGATTTTTATTTGCACTGCTCATAGTTTTAAAATTAAAGTAGATATCTTAGATGTTGGCAGTTTTCCACATCTGCCTCCAACATGACTGAAACTATCTTGGTATCATCTTTGGGGATAAATAACTAATTAGTTATTTGAGTCTCCAGTCACAGAATTGGTTAGCAATGATGAGTATCTTAATATAATTGTTTCTTATTGAAGGGTTAAATTTGAAAGAAAGAAACTGTTAGGCCTTCGAAGACTTCTTCAAATTATGGTTTTCTGATGTGTGTCAAATTTTAGGTTCACAAATGTGTTTGTTATTTTAATATACCATCAAATAGTTCAGATAATCAAATGATGTTTTCAGTGGTTCTGTTTAATACATTGGCATGTTTCCAAAATACAGACCTGAAGTAAGTAATCAGAGATGAAAGCAAGGTTATTTGAACTATTTAAATGGCATAAATGGCACTTTCATACATCCACATATTCTGATTAAACTAGATTGTGTACATGAATGTGTATGTGAATATGATTCAGCCTAAAGAAGTTCAGCTTTTCTTAGAATGGTCAATAAGTTAATTTGAGTTTCCTGATGAAAAATATATAAATATTCAATGCAAGGTGAAATCCATATGTATATCTTGTGATTAGTGATTACAGCCTCTAAGAACCACCACTCCAGTGCTAGAGCATGACATCTGTCTCATCAGACACAGCCTGGTCAGAAAGTCAGGAGACATGAACTGTCACTCCTGACTTACTCTGTGATGTCACCACACATGCTGCTTCTCTTCTCTCCTTAACACTGTCATCTGCCCCATGACAACACAGCCCCTTCTACTTTGTCTTCATCCACTTGGAAACTTCAGTGTTCCTCCAGGATCAGTCTTCCTCCTTTACTCTCACTAAATATTCCTCTGACCGTAAAAGGTCAGGTGTACTTTTATGGGCTCAATTATTACTTGTGTGTAGCAAACTCTGAAATGTTGCTTTATGGAATGTTAAAATGCAAGGAATCTCAGGACTCTTATTTTATGTACAAGAAAATGGAAGCTGGAAGCCATGAAGTCTCTTGGCTAAACTTACCCATCTAGTTGGCATCAGGGAGAGCACTAACTAGAACCCAGGTCTCTGCAATTCCCGTTGCCTGCTCTCTACTATACAACACTGCACCCATTTCTATCCTTGGTGCATCATTTGGTCTCTTGCATCTCTACCTTCTTACTGGACCTTACACTTCAAATGTCCAAAACCAGATTCTTCACCTTCTCTCTCAAGCCAACTCCCATGACTTTTTTTTCCCCCCCCACTAATGTCATCTCAAACTCCAGGTTATCCTAGCATGAAATCTTGAAATCCCCTTTGATTCCTTCCTTTTATCTTCTGAATATAATCAGTAGCAGGTCTTTGGTATGGATATGATATTGAAATATACCTATCTTTCAAGGACAAGTGTAAATACTATCTCTTCAATCAACCCTTCCAAGGTCGTCAATTCATATTGATTTCTCTTTCCTCTGAACTCATAGAGCATTGATTGAGTCTATCAATTCTTTTGATACTTAATCATATATCTTATATCTTACTGTGTCACAAATTACCAAACTTTAAATTTTTTTTTTAATTCTCTTAAGACCTAGAAAAATTTATGCATATAGTAGGTACTCAATAAATTCTCATTGTGTTGAATCATATTTCTTTGTAACTTGTTACTGGTTGACATAGCTCTAAAACATGAATACGATGCTTGCAAATATTTTCTGATAGTTTTGAATATTAAAAGAAAAAATGAGTGCTGACTAAATATTCCTCTCAGAAGAGCATCTCATTTAATATAGTATTTATAAGTGAGAATAAAGGTAAATAGATATGCACAAAATAAAATGAATATAAAATAACTCTATCCAGTATTATGGATAGTACCAAAATGTGGCCATTTCAATAATGTTTTTCCTGACACATATATGAAACACAAAAATAATGTAAAATAGCAACAACTTTAAGCGGACAGTGCTGTCTCAGGAAAGATCAGTTGAGAAAGTATGCTGAACCACGCACCGAACAGCAGTCCACTGGCCTGTAGTGCAAAGGAGGGCGCACTGTTACAGAGTGCAGGGGTCCTCACAAGGAAAACATCCTATTTCAACTTCCCTTGTCTAACTTGCAGAATCACTAGTAGGCAAAGACAGCTGATTTTAATTGTTTCACTGGTACACGGGGAGAATGACAATCTCAAAAGTAAAGAATTCTTTTTCCCCTCCTAATTAGTCAAAGAAAGTTGACATACCATGGCATATTCATGAGTCTACAGGAGAGGAAACAGATTTTAAAAGGAGAAATGAATGAAAAGATAGCAGGCGGAGAGAAAAATGATTTTGATCACCGAAGACTAGAAATGAAGGAAAATTTAGATAAACTAATATTAAAAAGCTAAAATGGTTAGGACAAAATTAATAAATGTAAAAAGCAGAAAAGAAATGGAATAAGGTTAATTATAGGAAAATTGACTTTCTCCTTTTTCTAATCCATAAAATTAGGCTCAAGGAACTATAGATTGCACAATTACTGCTCTGATACAAAAAGTGACTTTAAAGCCAGAAATTTACTTCAAAATCCACACAGGAAATTTAATCTCATTAATTTACTGACATACCTTAGATATGTTAAGTATGGAATATGGAATGCATTTTGAAAATCAACTCTAAATTTTACCCAACTTCAAGGAAACAAAATTTTTCTTTCAAATAATAAAATAATTTTTTAGAAGTAAATGCTGAAAACTAGTAAACTATAAGGAATTTCATTTTTTAATTACATTTGCTGATATTTGAAAATTGTTTCCAACAAATAGAATAATTCATATGAACAAAATAATGCATTGAGCAGGAGGAAGTTCTGACCCTGAAGAACCGCAAATTCAATACACACCACAAAATCATTCTCCCCTTACCTAAAGAGCTGTTAGTCTTAAGAAAAAAAAAAAAAAAAAAGAAATTAGAGTGAATAATATCAGTAGCGTGGGTTTGTGATTTTTTTTAAAACAAATAACTAAGAAAGATCACAAAGATGCTTCACTTTACCACAAACTGATTCTGTAACCCTCTTTAATGTTGATTTTGGAGTCAGAGTAGAGGCAGCTCAGAGCTATTGCAGTTCCCTGTGACAAGAGTCTCCGAGGGAGATGAATGAGATCATCCTATTGATAAGGTCGTGATCGATCTGAAGTAGACCTTTTATAAATTAGCAAAATGTTGCAGCACTTTAGTAAGTGTCACCAACAGCCTTTCTCCATGAAAAATGCACTGGCTTATGGAAAACTAATTTTTTTAATTAAAAATTTCTCATAACAAAAGATGCGCTGCTACACCTACTTTTCCCCAATTCGTTATTATTTCAGAGACATAGATTCTCAAGGTAGCCTACACTTACATCTGGGTTCAGAATAGCCCACCTTCCAAAAATCTTTTAAAGTAAGTTATGTTCACTAATGAAAATCAATCTCTATGGTTAAAGTGTCAAAAGAAAGTTTTCTCAAAACACTAATAGACATAAATCTTAAATAAAATTCTGACCCTATTAAAATGAAAATATCTTTAGCAATACTTGAAAAGATTTAACTCAAAATCAATGAACTCTTGTATCAATCTGAAGAAAGCAAAACCAACCCTTTAGCTTTCTTGAGATGAACAAAGTGGACAGAAAAGGAGTGCTTAGATTTAAAGGGGTTGTCATTAAAACTATCAAAAACTTAACCATCTTTTTTTGTAATTTATTTTTATAATGGGATATAGCTGGTTTTCAATGCTGTGTTTTCTGCTGCTGTACATCCACTTGATTCAATTACAGAGAGACATCAATAAATTCTTTTTAAGAAAAAAAAAAACTTAACCATCATGTGGCAAGAGAAGTCAGTTTTTTTTCCTTCAAGTAAAAATTATTACAGAAACTCTTCCAGATACACATACACATGATAGATGCATGGATGGATGGATGGATGGATAGATATTTACAGATAATTTTATTAATACTTAAAGAAAAGCAGTCCTCAAAGTGGAAATCTGCTTCAAAATTACCTGGGGTACTTGTTAAAAATTCAGATTCCTGGAGGTATATTCAGATTCCTCTGCAGGTATAGTAAGGAATCTGCAATTTTACTATGCTCCCCGTGTGATTATTTTGCACAGTGAGGTTTCAAAACGACTGCTGTAGAAAGACTTGGTTGGCCACTTTGCTGTGTACAGTATGGTGCTGGTAATCTCTAGCTTTCTTTCCACAGGCATAAGGTGTAGTGGTCAGAGGTCAGGTAGACTGAGGCTCCAACTCTTGTCTTCCCTTTACAATCTAACTTTGGGCAAGTGACTTCAGTTCTCTGTGATTTGGGTTCCTCATCTTGAAAATAAGGATTTTAACCTCCCATAGAGGTGCTCTGGGATGAAAGAAAATTTACGTTAAGTCTGGCACACAGGAGCCTCTCAAAGATCATATTATTAGTTCAATCCCCACAGTGGCAATTAACTTGTCCTGCAGCTGGTCCACAAAATGTACCTCAAAACAGCAGCCAAGAAAAGAAACTGACTATTCTGGGGTGATGTGCTCCTAACTCTCTAAGATAAGGTGATATGATGAAACTCTGAGAAGTTTTACCAACTCTTCACAAAATTAATTTTGCAGGAGTGGGCAGAAGAGAGACTGCCAATTGAACAGTTTAGGGAAAGTCAAGAGAAGCAGTGAAAAGAAATGGTTCCAAATCAAAGGTAAATTTTTAGTTTTTGTGCCCAAATCTAGGGACCGATAGTTCTGGGAAGGTAGCAAATGAATCTGCATCGATTTCACATTTAAAATTAGGATATAGTTTGTCACCTTCAGGACTGTGAGGCTGACTCCTTTCATTTTAAATTTACATGGTTTCACTGCTTTGCTTAATATAGTCATTTCTTGATTATTAGTTTCTTTCCCTTGCGCTTTCTCAACCTTCCAGTGTCACTGATTAAAAATCTTGGTGCCAGAAGTATACAGCTAAGAGGACAAAGGGCATTGGCTTTATAACTAATACAGGTGAGGAAAACGGGGATAGAGACCCAGGAAGAGCGGGTGTAAACAACATCTGGTTCCACCAACTGCTCCACTAGACTCAGCCAATTAGTGTGATCAGGAAGTAACATGCTAATAAACAGTTCTAACACTGGAAAGGAGAGAAAGGAAACAGGATTTTTTCATTGGTTAGAAAAAATGGCTTCAGGCCAAGTTACAAAAAAAAAACCCCAAAATCACTCAGGAAGAAGAGACTCTTTATTTCCTACTTGAAATACACATTTAGAAACACATTACTAAGAAGTACTACACTTAAAGTTGATATTAGTGAAGGAAATGTTGCAT
Organism: Balaenoptera physalus; assembly: GCF_965194825.1. NCBI lineage: Eukaryota > Metazoa > Chordata > Mammalia > Artiodactyla > Balaenopteridae > Balaenoptera > Balaenoptera physalus. The sequence goes on along the minus strand of NC_138890.1, from coordinate 89,660,634 downwards.
GTCATCTTTCAGAGCTTCATACAGATTTTAACGCGACTACATTTGATTCCTCAAATTGGGGCATATTCCTTTTCTCCACCTAACATAACTGTATAACTTTCTGCCCACATCAACTCAGGTGTCACACCTAAGCTGCTTTGTATGTCCAAACACAGCACAAGCACATACTTATGTACACATAAAATGAAAACTAGCACTTTGGATTGTATTTTAATTACAGAGAATACAGTTTGCAAATATTTATAATTAATTGTGGTAGAAACTTCCTGATGATTCAGTTGGATTGAGGAAAAGCAAAAAATGTTTTAAAATGAACCCCTATTCCCATTTTTACTAAGCAGTTTTAAGATGACCTAGTTGATTCTAGGCAGTGACATGTAGAATGCATCCGTAAACAGCAGTTTGTGAATCAGGCATCCTGCACAGGGCAGGAGGCTCTGTGTCCACGCAATAAACTCTTAACTGTTGACGTGGTAGGGAAAAGATCTAAGGTGAAATGGTACAATGGCCACGTAACCCAGGTGGAGAGCATAATTATCTCCCTTATGATTATGAGTCAACTATGGTACACACAGATGAAGTGGCTTTAAAAAAAAAAAAAAGTGAATCATGAATAAAAATAGAAGGAGAAAAGATAGCCTAGATTCTGGTTTTTTGTTTTTTGTTTTTTTTGGTCAGTTGTTCTCAGCACATAGAGATATAGAACTGTTCCTTTATTTTTTGGTAATTTTACATATCTCTCTTCCCTTCATAGGCCATCACCCTTTCCCCTTATTTAGTTTTAAGACCCTTATTGACTAATGTAAAATATTTACCCTCAGAACAAAAGATATACTATACAGACCTCAGAGTGATCTGCACTTCAGCCAACTCAAAATTTAAGAGTCAACATCTAATATATCTTCTTCTACCTCCTTTTGTGAATAAAGAAAAGCCTAAATTATTTATCCCTCTATAGCTGGGCCAGCTATAAGTTAACTTGTCCTTAAAAAGCACCAAAATGCAAATGATTGGGCTATTTAATACAGAGATATTTACAGCGTGCTTCTCTGACCTACGGCCTCACTTAAAAAAAAAAAAAATCCATTTCTTAATTTTATTTCAAAGTGATGTCACACAACTAGAGTTCAGTAAAAACAACATGACAAATTAGAAAGAATTTACAAGAAACCACGTTCTTTATTTTAAAGTGTGACCTGCAGCATGTTTGCATTTTGTACATCTCAAAAAATATATCATTAAGAGCTCCTCCCTCATCCTCAAATGAGAAGTTACCAGAATTCTTCCATCCTTCAATCGCTCCCCCTTCAATGGCCACTGCTCATGCTCCAGCTGTGACTCACCCATCAGCAGCCTATGATGACACAATCTAATGGAAGCTTTGGGATCACGCAAGCTCTGGCCTCACTTCTTTGAGGAATGGGGCAAAGGCTCTAAAATGAACACTCCTGTGGGTGATCCTGGCACACCTCTAAACAGTCTCTTCTTCTAGTCCTTGTCTCGCCTCAGATCATGTGTCTGCCAGCTAACACCCCCTGTGGCCCATTTTCCCTACATTAGACAGGCCTGTGCTTTCTCCTAAATTAAAACAGTAACATTCAAAATTACGTAGAAAATAATCCTGTGATAATGCTAAGAAGAAAATGAAGGAAAAATTGAATCAAGTTCCAAATTTGACAGGGATTACTGCACATCTTTCAAAATTTTGCATCCTCAGTTTTATGAATGATGGGGCAATCACATATTTTCTTAAAATAAACTCTGTCACATTAGAGTTAAAAATGTCAAGTATGGTCAAGGTTCTGTGGAAATTAGTGGAGACATGAAGATCAGGTGCTTTAGCATCAGGAAGTGACTAGAATGTGGTCTCCATGGTAACAGCCTTGGTGCTTACATCAAAGGCCCTTCTCTTATATGCACAATACCCTGTGATATTTCTGACTTTCTGATGAGTGCTTGGGCCATGGAATTGTTCTCCTCTTAGGTGGGGGCCCACTGCATTCAGGGCTGATCACTAAGTTTAGTTTAGATGCTGATGGGTGAAATTCTCTCACAGAACCCTGGGTCTAGCAAAGTACAAAGACCACTTTATATAAAGAGAGGTGTTCAGGAATCATGTAGAAGAACCTCATGTATTTTCAACTTACTTTTATTCAGTTACACAGAAAATTAAAACGTTCTGAATCACGATCATTATTTAATATGCAGGGCTGAGAAATAATCACACACACTCACATGCACACAGGCAACTCTCTGTTATGGAGATTTTATTTCTGTATGCATTTCATGATATGCCTCACCTGCCTTTCACCTGATTCTAATCAACTTCATACTCCCTTCTACCCACTCATCAAATTCACTAGTTTATTTGCTTGGTACGTTTCAATGACCACACTGTGAAAAGCATGCTAATCACCCCATCATATGTTATATTTTAGTAGGGGCAGCTTTTATTATGCAAAAAAGTTCACATGCGCAATGTACTAAGTTTTGTTATAGTGGTTCTTATAACATGGGGACTATGTCTGCTGAATTTTACTGAAAACATCAGTTTCAGGTCCCTTCCAACGTGGTCTCAACTGACACATACCAGAGCTTAAAGCAGTTTGCTAAAGTTGTGGCCAGAAATGGCCTCTGAGTTCCCTGTTTCGTTTATGCATTTTTTTTTTTTTTTTTTTTTTGTCTTTCGAACTAACATGGTCTCACAAAGGCAAGAAAAGCTCTGGGAGGTTTATTCAGCACTTTGCAGTAAAATCCATACTTACTGCAGGGAACATTTCAGTAGATCTGTTCTCAATGACTAAAATTAATCTGTGTACTTTCCTTCTCATGCAACACACAAGTCCTGGGGCCTTATTCTGTTGTGGAAACTGATATTCAGATTAATCAAGAACAGGAATGATATGGGCAGAATGCAAATTTGGGGAACTTTGTGGTTCCTGTTGGTTCTTGATTCGTTTTTATTTTCACTCCTTTGGATACCTTGCTTTTCACGTGGGCCGGAGCTCACAATTCTGGGACTCAACTTGTCCTCCTTACGTGCACAGTTGCTCATTCATCTACTCTCACCTTAAGAGTAACCCCCAAAGGGTTCTGATAGACTGAAAATACAAATATAGCAATCCATTGTACTTGGGTCTGAAAGGTTGACTACAATTGGAAAAACTCTAATACTGTAACATATATTTAGTAACTATTTACTAACTGCCTCCTCTGTGCCAGTACTGTGCTAGAAAATAGGGTTATAAATATTTATAACCCTAGAAAATAGGGTTATAAATATTTATAAGTAACACTACCAAACCTTAGGGAGTTCCCAATCCAGAGGGAAAGAAGGCCGGTGAGTACTTCTTCTCAGCAGAGTGTGATGCAGGTTACCAGAGGGTTTGCACAGGAAGTTACCAGAGTACAGAGGAGAGGCAGGTGGGCTGGGTGCCAGAGAAGGTTTCCTGAGAAGGTGAGTCTGAGCTGACCACAGAGTGATAGTAACAACCAGTCTGGCTGCAAAGAAGTGGAGGTTCAAGTTGGGGAGGGACACTAGGGCAGAAAAAGCAATACATGCAAGAGGCACAGACATGGGATCACCAAGTGTGGTCAATGTCTGTTAACTAAGGGAATGGTGGTGGGGAGTGGGCACTAAGAGTGGGGCAAGGCCTGGGGAAATAGAGATGATTTAAACTCATGGGTAAATCAAAATCAGTCAAAACCTGGTACACTGTGCATAAGATAGAACTAATGTCAAATGTTTTTCCTGATAAATATTTATTTCTTGAAAGACAGCTAGTTTGAGAATGCCTTCATTTGGATGTGAGAACCCTTATCTCAGTTGCACAGCTTTCTCAGCTAAACTTCTTGATTTCAAGTGATCATGGGTGGGTATGTGGCAATGGGTGGGAGGGAACAAAGGATAGGAGATGGGTTCTTGGAGTTTGGGTAAGAAAAGATAAAGATTTTTATAATGATACCTTTATTCATTAATTCATTATAGTAAGTGTGACTCATAGAAGAGTGAAATGCCTTTGGAATTAAAAAAAGGGAACACAGTAAATGTTCACTATAGATCTGTTATATATTTTTTTGTTGTCTAATTCTTTAAAAATGGAAAACAATTTAAAATTTAAAATAAAACATATAACAGTTTCTATTTGGAAAGTTCTGGAAATGAACAGTGATGATGGCTGCACAACACTGTGAATGTACTTAATGCCACTGAAATGTACACTTAAAATGGTAAATTCTGTGTTATGCATATTTTACCAAAAAATTAAAAACTATATAAAGTTATATATAATATATATACACACACACACACATATATATATATATATATATATATATATATATACAGTTGACCCTTGAACAATGAGTTTGAACTGTGTGGTCCACTTATAAGCAGATGTTTTCAATAAATATGTGCTACAGTACTTCATGATCCCTGGTTGGTTGAATCTGGGGATGGAGAATCATGGTTACAGAGAGTTGACTGTAAAGTCATACATAGATTTTCAACTGCAAAGAGAGTCGGTGCCCCTAACCCCTGCATTGTTCAAGGGCCAACTTTGTATACACAAGTTAGGACTTATAGTACAAAACTCTTCATGTAGGGTGAAACACCAGTAATGACATTATCTAATAACCCATGCTTTCACTGTGACTAACATTCCACTATATAAATAGCTACCAATTATTGACCATCTACTCTGTCAGGCCTGTGATACAACCTACAACACATGCCCTTTGGTACTGGTATTATTCCCATTTTACAGATGAGGAATATATACTATTAGCATAAGAAATATCATTTACATGCAAAAATTGAAAGACCATTACATAGAAGTTATTGCTACTACCTTACATGCCAGACGGGATTTTAAAATTTTTTCTTACATTCTTAAATGCAATTTTAGAAGATACCTACGGGCCAGTTGGTTGTAAGTAACAGAGCAAGTGTTAGTTTTTTAAAATGAACCACTTTCCATTTTATTTTAAGAAATCTTGTGTAACCATAAGCTAATTATTTTCTTCATAAATTAGAACAGAGAAGTGGATATCAGTAAATTTACACAGCTGATAAATTTCTTTTAACAACTTAAGTAATTTCAAGATTCATATAGGATTCCTCATAGATATGCCAGAATTTGGCAAAAGCATAAAATTTTATAGAGAAGACAGTTGTTTCAAACAATGCATGCCACCCAATAATCTAATTTTAAAAAGCTATCTGAATAATTTCATGGTACAAAACCCACCCTCCTTTAGGGAAGTCTTTATCTGTAACAGAAAATTATATGTTCATGATGAGGAGGAAAAAAAAAAAACACTTAAAATATTTGGAAGAAGTAGTCACACACTATCAAAGAATAAAGTATTTGTAGGATTCTCAAATCCTGATCTTTTACTAAACTACATATATAAATTGTAAATCCCAGGACTTTACCTGAGTACTTGAAGGATCTGGGAGTGAGAAGCCTGTGGCTCTGGTCCTGGGCATCCTCCCATTAACTGAGAGTCTGCTGTGGGCCAGGCACTCTCACTAGGCACTGATGAACAAGACAGACACAGTCCCTTGCTTCTAAAATGGGGAATGAGAAATTTAACAGGAACAACACATAAATATAAATTATAAGTCCTACATAAGAAATGTACAAGATGCTAAGACTAAACATAAGGGGAGGGATCTAATTTGCCACCAATTTCTACAAGCTGAAAGCAAAGGCTTTGAAGTCAGAAAAACTGGATTTTAATCCTGGCTTCTCTAGTTAGTAAGTAGTTGAGTTACTTAACAGCTGTGCTACTGAGCCTTTCTAAGCTTCAGTATTTTTACCTGGAAAATGAGGATAGCACTGCTTTTTCTTTGAGTCTCATAGTAAGAAGAGATAAAGTATGTAAAACGTCTAATAGTACCAACTGCACACATAGTAGGTACCATTATTATTTTAATACCGCCATTTATTATAAAATACACAAACAGCATGAAACACATTTGACTCCGGGAGCATGGAAAATCATGTTACTACTCTCTGACACTCTGTTGTTGTCATCTTTAGCATACTCAAATTTTGGAGATGCAAATCAACAATTTTATTATTTGAAAACTCACTCTAGGGTTTATATAACAGAAAGTAAAGTGTGGGAAGTAAGTTCTTTTCTAGTTAATGAGGTTAATCATCAGATAATTCAGAACATCTAAAATCCTGGATAAATGCTTAAGTTTGTCTTCCTTTGCCAGTACAAAGGAGACCTAGCACTTTTATCACCTAGGCAAATGTCCAAATAAACAAAGTTTGAGGAATGTAAATAAAGTGGAATAGGTTTTATGTCAGTAAGAGCTTTTTAAGATTTATCATGGACCCAATCTAATATAGATAGGTGAATTCACTCCACAGCTGCCCTTTTTTTTAACTTCACTTTATGTAAGGAGGACCCAGCATCAAGAAAAGGTTCCCATTTTCTTTATCCAAGGAGGACTCAGCATCAAGAAAAGGTTCCCATTTTCTTTATCCAAATGGATAATTTTGTGCAAAGAGATCACTTTGTCATACGAGCTTTCATGTGGTGAGCTGGCAGATTTGTTGCTGCCTTATATGATCAAACAACAACAATAAAAATCACAGGGGATGCAGTGTATGGGCAAAGCACAATTAGAGCCATGAATAATTCTCGGGGATAAAAATTATTCCTTAGAGAATAAACACCATGAAATTACTGATTATCTATTCCTTTCCAAAAAATTACCCAAGGTGAAGAGTACTTAAATGTGATACAAATATCAAATGTAATACAAATATGCTAACTGGATCCTAACTGCATGAGATAACAATCCTGAGCCAAGAAGCTGCACCCAATTCTCATGCTTTAAATGAAGAATCTTAATAAAAATCATAGTTTCCATTAAATGTTGTCCCATTATCATTAGCACACAGTTAAGACTTGATATCGAATGGATAGCTTTACCTTCAAGGCTATTTATAGGAAGCTAATAACTGGGACCCCAAAGACCTCAATTTGCATAAAAAGGAGGCAAGGCTACATTCACTCAAGTATACAAATGGCAACCTTACAGACAAAAGCTCTAAGAACTCATAATCTCTTCTTTTTGGATTTCGTCAGGGATGGCTGGCTAATTGGAGGAACTCATGAAAGTTCCTTACAATCCAATTAGCACTTCAGTGCAATTAAGCGGTAGAGGCTTCCCTATTCTGCAGAGAATATCTTTGATCTTGCAGTGAAAAGTGTCCTTCCTTAAAGCTGTGGTTTTGATTTTTTTCTCAGTAATTAGTGCTAATTGTAAACCCAAGCCTGACCTGCTATAAACAGAGTGTTTTACTGCATTTGACACTAGGACCTTAAATCAGTGTTCTCTTTTGTCTATATTGTACTTGCTTATTAGAAGTCCGGCTATTTTGCTCATTATTTGATGCACAATGGATAAGTACATACTAAAGTCAGCTGAAACAAATGCCTGGATCTTAAGAGCTTGTGTGGGTATTTTCACTGATGTCTTTTAAGCCCAGTTACCATAAAAGTAGTTGATTGAATTTCACTTAAGGAATATACTGTAGTTTTTCCACACAAAGAATGACTATTCAGAAGCAATTTCTAAAGAGGTTTAGTGACCCTTGTATGTTTTGAAAATAAAAACAAAAGATGAAAATGGTCTTTTCACAGGAGCAAACAAAGAACTGTACAAATCAACTGCAGCAGTCTGCTGAAAAATACCTATTACAACAATGTCTGTTAAATCAAATCATTGTTTAGATTCATAAAAATGAATTAAAACATAAGCCTGTTAGTGACTAGGCCAATGAGATATCTCTATATGGAAATAAGATGCTGCAAAATATAAAATCCCATTCCTTCTCTAAGGTATAGATAAGACCTTTTGAAATTAGCACACATTTTCTATGCAAATGCAAAGCGGCTGGATATTAGATAGGACACTTTTCCCTCAAATATGTTTTTAAACATACTCTATTCCATTACTTAGTAAATGGAATAGAAAAAAAAAAAAAAAGATAAAGGAAGTTAGCCCAGTCCAGGTTACATCATTAGACATTCTGAATCCGGACCAGTTTACTGATCTTGAAGTAGACATAGTCTAGTGTACAGACATATAATTACTAGGAGGAAAAATATCTATCTAAATACAAACATACTCTACACAAAAAATATGATGACGCCAATTAGCGCTACTTAGAAACAGTTATTTCGGTATAAAAATTTTTTTCCCTTATGGAATAAAGTCAAGAATCTAGAAACAGTATTTTCTCTAAAGGACAATATGATTGAATATGACTAAAGCAAACAAAAGGCAAGATGGACTGTTAGAAATCATCCCTTATTTTATGTCTTTTAAATTTATTCTAATCATTTAAAAAACCAAAGTATTGCATGCCTACAGTTTAGAAATCAAATAATAATAAAAGGCCAGTCAAAAACTTAGGGGTACTTTCCCATTCCCTCCCCTCCTCCTTCCTAGAGGCAATGACTTTCAACTCTTTTAGCCATTGCTTCGGCTCTTCTTTGGCTCCATATTTTAAAATCAGCTACGACTGTAGTGACGTGGCTCACAGGGATAAGCCCTGACTATCTGCATTTTGGAGCTCCTCAGGGGAAGAGGCTAGAGGCTCAGGTTTAGGACCACTAGACTTTCACCTGTGTTTTTGGTGTGGTTCCCTCACCCTCTTCAGTCCCTGTAGCCTCTAAGTCCTGAGACTCCCTGATTCCGTCTTCCCCAGAGTATCATCTCCTACCTGGATGGAAGGGGTGAGGTCATCTGACCAGGGGCAGTGGAAATGACCAGGAGGTCTAGTTGCAACTTGTACACATTTTCAAGCAATCCCTATTTTCACTACCCTCACCCTCTATTACTACATGACCTCCAATTCTGAGATCTTTTTGGGAGGCAGACTGGTAAACTGTTCTTTGGTACTCTCAACCTGCAAGCATTTTTGTTTGACCAAAATCTACTAAATCACTTATCATTCCTTTAAAAAAAATTATTGTGGTAAAAAATATACTAAAATTGTGCCATTTTAAATATTTTTAAAGGTATAATTCAGTGGCAACAATTATACTCACAGTATTGTACAACCATCAACACTATTTCCAAAACTTTTTCATTACTCTAATCATTTATCATTGTCCCATCTGCCTTCCAACTTCACAGGCTGTGTTCTTGGACTACAGTGGGTGATTCCCTACTTTAATCATAATCAAACTTTATGTTTGTGACTTTTTTTTCTAGTTGTGGGTGTGATTTTCAAGACAGGGGTGCAAAAATGCTTTTATTCTATCATTGTAAAACCTAAATTCCCATCTCCTTATTTTAAAGATGGGACAACTCTTACCTGGAAAGAGTAAGCAATTTGCTCTGGGTGCCACTGTGATTTGCCTAATTACCCAACGGGGCACTTTCCATCAACTAGACTACTCGTTTCACTAAACTATTGGGGTCCTTATGAGTTTAGATCATTTTGTGGGGTACACAAAAAAACTGTGTATACCAAAGAGATTGAGAATGATGTTTCTGTAGAAATTATTAGAACAGTAACTGTTGGACAGTTGATGCTTAGGGACCTAGATCTTCCTAAATTCCTGTGGTGACAGCAACTAGGAAATTGAATAATAGAATTAAGTCTCTGGAACATCTTGGATTTGCAGACATGGAGAACTTGTTGACCAATGTTGACAGCTAAACTTATCTCCTGCTAGAGCTGGCAGACTTTATTTTAGGACCTGTTTCATACAAAATTTTCAATGTTTTACTGTGCATGCATGCCAAATTCAATGTAGATAATACCTTAAACATCTAGTAATGTAATAGCAAAAATGATAAAATAACATTTTCTGTACTTGGATGTGGCTTTTTATGTTATAAATCCTCACTTTCTGTATTCCATGCACCACTGTGGCCACCATTTTAAAGTCTGGCAAGTTATTTTAATCTCAGGTGTCATCTGCTTCAACAATGAACTGGAAAAAAAAAAAAAGGGGCCTTAACGGGATAGTATAACTTAAATAGTATGGTAAGATTTGAACCTATGGTTGATCTGACTGTCTCTTGAGGAAAGGAGGCGGAAAAGCGGAGGAATTGTAAGGGCAACAACATCAAAGAAATAGAACAACTATGCTCTCAGGTAGGTACCCTTGTCACACCTACTCTGTAGATGAAAGAGCCAAGGCTCAGAAAAGTTAGGTAACTTGCCCAATATCACACAGCTGTAAGTGATAGAATTACAGTTTGAACCCAAATCCAGTGCTCTCAACAACTCAGCTATGCGGGCAGATGGAAGAGTTCCAACAACTCAAAAACAAAGTTTAGTTATGTGAATAAAGTAAACTAGAGTAGGCACAAAATATTATAGAACACTGATCATGGTGAGGGCAGGGCAATTTCTTTTTATCTGAAAGGCAATTTAGTCTCTTCTTTTAGAGTAGACACATCTGTTACTCTTGATAAACTAATTCATAAATATGGAAAACACTGGACGAGACACACTAAATTATGCCCATGAAAATGCAGTTGAAAAATTTGTTTTTACTTTTAAGCAAATGTGATGTATAGTTACAAAAGCCCATTGAACTACAACAAAATTCTTTTAACACAAAACTTATCTTCCACATTAACAATTTGTTCAAGAACCTAGAAATAAATAAAAATGGCCCCTGAGCCAGTATCGAGAAGGAAAGCCATAGTAAATGCACTCTGTGCCTTCTTGACTAGAAAGCCTTTTGCCCCTCCCTTGGAGTCTAGTGACTCTTACTTTAAGTACAAATCTAACAAGCTACGTTCTTTTCCCCTGTAGGACAAACCACATCAAAAGCAATAAACAGAAAAGGGTGAGACATTGCTAAAGGAAGGAATACAAGAACATCAGAACAGCAAGAAACGAGAATCATGAACTTCTAATAAGTTACTCGAGAAAGATGGTAGTTGAGGTCAGAGGTTGTCAAACCACAGCCTGCAAGCCAAATTCAACCACTGCCTATTCAATGACAAAGTTTTATTGGAAATCAGCTATGCTCATTCACTAAATATTAGCCATGACTGCTTTTGTAATACAGCGGCAGCTGAGTAGCAGCAACAGAGACCACCTGGCCTGCAAAACTTAAAATATTTACTACCTGGCCCTTTATAGAAAAAGTTTGTCGACCTTGTGGTTGAGGTCATTAAAACCATGAGTAAACAGCGTTCTACACCTCACTAGGCCACGTGGGCCCAGCACAACTGAGTTACCCAGAAATTATTGGCTTATCTTTAGTATACTTCAGTATATACTGTTTAATAAAGCATTGAAGGATATGATGCACTTTAGAACAGTTTCCCCCAAAATGATTTTCTTTTAACCAACACAGCTCAAACATTTCAGTTATCCAGAAATCTGATTATAAATGAAATCTAATATTTTAAAAAAACTATTCAGAAGTTGAAATCTTAGAATTATTCACTGGCATAAGCAGGTGAACAAAATGAAATCATTTCAGATGCACTTGCTAAAGTATTCTTTCCCCTTGAGATCAAAGTTTGTCTGCTAATTTCCTCCAGGTGATCCAGTCTCAGGGCTCTAGAAGCCTCGTGTTCCTTAAACTGAGCACGTTGGAAACACTGATATCGGACAAGTGAATTGGCATTTTTTGAAGAACTAGTGCCGTAATCTAAACTACTCCTTGATCTTCCCCCAAAGCATGCTAGAGAACCTAATTTCCATAAAACTTTCTAACCCAGTTTGAACAGTATAATGTGGACAGCGGGGAATAAATGAGTTTGATCAATTATGAATTTATATGATATGTTAGTAAGCTATTCAGGCTAAGTCTTACAGTTCAGTATTTTGAACACTAATGCCATGCTACATAATTTTAAAATGGTGCATTTCAGAAAAACCTCACTAGGGCATATTTGCATATTTGGAAATCTAATTAACCCAAGCATATCTTAAAGCTTTCAAGAGAGAACATACAATAACATTTTTGTCAGCTGAATGTTTGCTTGAGGCTATGTAAGGATTTTATCATCTGGTATAATTTAACTCTTTAGCTCCCAATTTTTACATAGACCTGTGGGATCTGGCAGTTAAGTGTGGATAGATGGAACATTTTCCTCTCTGGGCCTGTGACTCCCGGGGCTCAGTGTGAACAGGAGGACTCCAGCCACTTCAAGAACACCATCAAGTGCCTCTGACGACCCTGCTACCCAATCCAAACCCAAATGCAAAACTGTCTCTTCTCTCTGACCTCAGATAACGTAACTCTGAGCTGCCTTTCTTGCACAAACACTTGAATTAAGCGGGAAAAAAAGACCTCCACGTTGCATAGAGAGCAAAACAAAACATCGTTTTTATATCTTTTGTGGGGGAAAATATTTCACAAGGAGACAGAAGCCCATAGAGGGACGCTGCCCGACCTGCCTCCCCAGCTGCTACCTCCTCTGTCCTTCACGAATTTCCACCACTGGGGTTTTCCTCTCCCCCTACGCCAGAATCTATGCCCATTGACAAAAAGGAGAGAGCAAAAAAAGAGTCCAGTTCTAAGGACCTACTGGCTTCCTACTAAAAGGCAGCAGTGATTCCTGTAGGCATCAATCTGCCTGCGAGCCTGGTCATTGAGGTTGATCCATGGCCAAAGCCCTACTCTCCAGACATCTTCCTTTGCATTTCTGGCCATTTACCTTGTCAGAGTGAAGAAAAGACCTGCAGTCCTTGTGACTGCATCTCCCCAAGGATTGCTGCAAATATGGAGGCTCAGGCTGCCAAACACTACTTGCAATCTCATGGCCCTCACATGTTTTGCCAAGTTCCCTGCAGATGCTCCCCTGTTACAGAAGCTGAGAGGAAAATGTAGCTCTGGCAAAAATGGAAGTCACTTATATCAGCATTAAGTAGGAGACTGGATTTATGAGGAATTCTGACATGTCCAATAGAATCTAAACACACTATGTTTGAGATTTCAGGATATACTGTAAGAAAATTATGAACTTAATTTGCAACAAATACAGTCAGTTCTGCAATAAGGCTTGTTTGGAAATTGCAAATTTGTTCCAACAGAATTGATACATTAGGGAAGGACTTGAGCATAATGCAAATTTCACATTTGCTTACTCCAAGATCTTGGTGAGAAACACTAGGTGAGCACAGAAAACTGTACCCAGCTGAACTGAATTGTGGAGAAATTTACAAAACACACGCAAGCACACATCTCAAACCTCTCATTTCACTTCCTGTGTTATGACTCAGTTATGAGCCATATTCATGCCTGTCTCCCATCACAATTTTCCATCCTATTTCAGATCACCTCCCTCCACCACTTCACCCTCGGACTTGACTGCCACAAGTAAACTCCAGGTCTTCTTCAAGGTACACTGCCACATTTTTTGTAGAATCTATGTAGTACTGTAGTATTAGTATGTATTCCTTAACTATTCAATATGTGTAAACCATGCTACCATTTTCATTAAGTTCCTATCATTTAAAAATTTTGTGTCCCCCGGACGAAGTTTTTGAGTGTTTGTCCCTAACCCCTTTTTCCTCTAAGCTACAATTTTCTGTGCAGCATGATGAATTTAGAAACATGTATGTCACCTTATAACAGAACTGACTGTAAATTAGGTTTCATTGTTTTATTAAAGATCAAAGAAAGGGCAGAGGACAGAATCAATAACATTTTAGTTGATAAAAAGAAACAAATGCTTTCATGTATCTTGCCAGGTATTAACAATCAGTTCCTGTGATAGCCCTCTTGGCATTTTGGAGCACAGTGGACTCCCTTCTCACCACGCCGCAGTTCAGCTCAGATGGCATCTCCTCCAGCAAACCCTTTGAAATCTCCAGACACTGCCCGAGTCTGTACTAGACGCACCCACCATGTCTCACATGTTTCCAAGCCGCCTGCTTATACCTTTGGCACGGGCCCAGTCACATCACACTGCAATTCCGTTTACTTATTATCCTCATTCACTAGCCTGTGGGCTCTTCCGAGCCATCTTCACACCTGTAGTTGGATTCTGAGCGCAGTCACATAGTGTTTAGCACAGGGGAGGTGACTATCAAATGCTTGTGAAGAAAGAATAAAGGAGTGTCCAGTTATTTGTATCACTCATAGCCTTGAGCAGTGCTTTACACAGAGCAGGGACTCAACAGACATTGTTAAATAAATGAAAGAAAAGGAAACCGAAAAGAAGTGTACTTACTTAGAGATAGGGAAACAGTGAGCAGAGTCATCTCTTGAAACTGTCAAACAAAGCCTTCATATTAATAACGTAAATTTATCTTTATAGATGAATAGGAAAGGAAGATGACTACGATATTTTATTTTATAACCATGACAGGACTGTTAAATTCCTCAGAAAGGTTGCCGGGCTCAGCTCTACCATCAAGCAGGTCAACTGTTAAGCCTTCCAGCCAGGTGGCTGCTCATTTCATTTTAAACATCTTCAAAGATTATATTCTGTCTCTTGGTGACCTTAGACAATGCTGATTGATATTTTATAATCAAGAAACCCCTGCCAATGTAAAAGCAAGCTCTCTCCCTTGCTACTTTAAGCTAATTTTCTTTTGTTCCTTCTTCTGTAGGGATAGGGAACTGGTCTGCGTTCTTACGATAAACCTCTATATACTATAAGACAGTTATTAAGTCATCTCTTAGCTTTCTATTTTCCTGGCTAAGCAACCGAACTCCTTTTAATCTTTCGCCACATGACCTATTTTACATCCCATTAAGCATTTCTGTTGTTTTGCCACAGACCTTTTCCAATTTTCACACTTCCTTTTAAAATGTAGAAATTCAGAGTCGACAAAATAATTCAATAAAAGCTTATACAACACCAAACGTAACAAAGGATTATTTCCTACCTCCCTAAACGCCAGCATCATAGGAGTTTTATAGCACACTTTGCTGAGAGCCAACAAGCTCTTAGGGCCTCTCCGTGCCTGCTGGTCCTCACGCACTCCCTGAACGCGTGGTGTCTGAGGTGGGCCTGGCACCCACATTCTCTCTGTGGACAGTTGCTCAGAGGTGCCCTGAGCACACGCTACACCCTCTGTTCTGCTCTCACCAGCTCGCTGAACTAGAGCTTCGGGGTGTGGCGCTGGTTCCAGGTGGGCCTCGTCTTAATTTTCTGTAGTTCTGGCCGCAAAGGAGCTACATGTGTCTTTTGCGGAGCAAGGCTGGCCCTTGTAGTCTTGTTTTAGGGTCAGCACCACTCTGCGGTCTCTCCTGGAGCTCACAGTCTTTTTCTTGTCCTATCTGTGCTTGGACAACCTTCCTCCCTCTGCTGACAGTATAGTTTGCTTTTCTCTCTTAGGATATAACCTTGAATTTGTTCCATATTTTTGAAATGTGATTTATATAATTTATTAAGATCATTTCAAATTCTAGTTCTAGCTTTCCAAGCATCGTAACCCCTGTTAGCTTAGTGTAATCTCCAAACTTAATCAGTATGCCTTTTATTCTGTCGCCCAGGAATTAATGAAAAGGCAGAATGGAATCTATCATGAGCACCAGGACTGAATCCTTAAGATCTTCAATTAACAGGCCCTTACAGCTTACAATAAGGACTTCAGAGGGTAATCTCCTAAAAATATTTTTTTTAAAAAACATGTTTACCTAATTGTGATTGTCTTGGGATCTACTTAGACAAAATCTTATTTATTGATAAAGGGTAGTAATTTTGGGGGTAGAATTAAAGGTGATAGTGAATTGATAATGACTTTATCCATTGCTTTCCTTTAGCCTGTATGGGTTAATATTTCATCAGAGAAGGAAATTATACCACTTTGGGTAGATCTGCTATTCACAAAACAGAGCAATAAAATTATAACCAAGATTTTGTAACAGTGCTTTTTATTATACTGGTTATTGTCACTGTGCAACTTAAAAATAAATCAATACCTAATTAATTAACTATTAAAAATGTAAAATGTAAAAAGATTTTAAGTCAATATAAGAAACTAAAGGTAGAAACTTGATCAATCTAGGTAATTGTGACAGTGGTATTATCATGAGATCAAGTTGCTGAATGATTCAACAAAATACTAAGTAAACTGCAGACAGAAGCAAAAACTAGTGAAAAGTAACTAAAATTAAGTGCATTCAGCTAAAATGATTGTTAGCTTCTAAACTTCAAACTAGATATCCTATTTATACAGTTAAAAAAGGGTAAAGCAATTATGTCAATAGTTGCAAAGTCTTTCTTCATTGGTAATTTTTAACTAGATAAGTGAATTTAATTTCCACTCAAAAATATTTGATCCTAGAGCAATTTCCACCAGATATTTCTGTCATTGTTGCTACAACCTTCAAAAGATTGAAGACAATGAACAATAATGTCCTTAAAGAGTAGTTCAGTCAGTTAATCAAAAATATTTATTGACTGAAAATTTGATTGCTATATGGAATCTCTTTCTTGATTATTTCCTAATTTCTTTTAGTTCCGGGTTCAGTTATTTTAGACTACTAAGTTGTTTTGTGCAACTGTTTGTTAGATGTTTACAAAACTGCATGCACAAAAATGGGTCAAGGGAGAATTACAAAAAATTATCTCACTAGACTTCGATTTACGGAATGTTTCATAAAGGGATATCTGCTGTTAACAGAAAAAGGAAAATATATCAAAAAAGGAAAAAAATCTGCGCTGTGATGTTCAGCAAAGAGTTAGTGAACTGACCTTGGAATAGTATTATATAAACATACAATTCTCCCGCATTTAGTTTTCTGCTGGCATATACACTCTGTCTGCATATAATGTTAATGCATCATTTATTTATATCAAAAGGCTGCCCTAGACAATCATCCTAAAAATATAGTAAGATAACAGTCTTTGTTCTGGGAGTAAAAGAACTTGAGAAAGTTCTCATTCTTAAAATATGCCATTTTATAAAATCAATTCTCAGATATTCAGTGTCTAGTCATTGAGCTATGGATTGCCTATAAATGTGCTCAAATACTTCTCCTCTTCCGTTTTTTCATGTATTGGCTTTGACTGCTCATTAGCATATCCAGGACAAGACAGGCTGGGTGATGCAAATCTATCAATTTAGAAGCCTTGCCAAAAACTTGTGGAAATTCACTTCCCTACAGTAATCTTATTTTTCATTACAGTTCTTGAAATATGTTTAATTAACGGGATTAAATCCAAGGTCAGGTAAACAGATCACATAGAGAAATATCATAATACACATTCAATTCTAATATATCATCAACTTATAATGTATTCTTACTAAATACTATCTGATATTTGTATTTTTATTTTATATAGTTTTCAAGATTAAAGATGTAAGTGAACCCTTTTAAAATTAATATATTTAAAAATTTGTTTTGGAACAATCTATTCCATTAAAGAGGACTTGAAAAAAACATGTCATTGCCTGAGATTTGGATACTTTTTTATTATAGTATTTTTCATTTTAATGGCATTAGGATTAGTGGAATTTGACTTATGAATTGAAATGGGTTGGATGAACTTACTATTTTCTTAGGTAATACACAAAGAATTCTAGAAATCAAAAGGATGCATGGAATCTGAATCAATCTAAATGTAAATTTGACAGTTCATTTTTGTTACAATGATAATTGAAGTTTTTGAAATAACAAGCTTAAAAATAATACCAAAGATCCCATTTGTAAGGTTCAGTGAGGAATCTTGCTCTTACTAGATTGTTTTGTTTTTCCTAGCTTAGTTAAATCTGATTTTTCCAAAAAGAGACTTAAAGACAGTTGACCTAATATAGGTAACAAAGTTTTATGGGGGAAATGTTTAATATTCTAACATGAAGATAATTATACCAATAGTGGGTATGTAATAAAGTGGCTGTATAATATCAAAATGAATATAAATATTAGTTTACTCCAACCCTTTGTTTTATAATACATTGAACAAATGTGGACTTGATAACAGGAAATTCAACAAAAGGTTAGAATGGTTATGTTTGTATATTTGAATGCCGGTGATGGGGATTTTTTCCCCCTACAATTTCTATATCTTTCAAATATTTGACTATGAATATCATGTTTACAGACAAATAAAAAGGTATTAATAAGCCAAATACAATTGTGAGAAGACTGGAAGATTTCTGCTAGCATTCTCCAAGAGATCATAAATCTCCAGATGTTATATATGATACAAGCTGACTTCTCTCAGGGCTGATATACGGCCACTTGGAAGAATCATGACTTTATTTTAAAAGTCTATCTTATCTTCACTGGTTACAAGTATAAAGAACATTTTTTTTCTTTCATAATTGAGATTTTATTGGTTGTTTTGAGATCAGTACGCAGACATTTCAAGTTGTACACGATTCTTAACATACGTACCAAAAATCTAAAAAATCATGTAATTGTGATTCTTTTCTGAACAGTTATTCCAGTGACTTTCCAGCTTAAAATTTGGAGGCAAATTTTCCTTGACAGGATATCAAGTACCAATATCTTCAAATATTGATATGCTGTTACATCGTAAGTCCCACTAATTCACAATTTAATATCATATACACTGCATACTCAAATTGTCAATCGTTCACAGCACATTAACAAAGTTACTAGAAGAACTGGACTACCACCACCGAAGATGTTACAGAATGCACAAAATTCTGGCCAGGAGAGCCAAGATCAAGGAGTGAGTGGTTTGCTTTAGGAAACAATTCTACCAAAAACAACATGGGAAGAGAAACACTTTAAAGAACATTTTTAAGTATTAAGGAAGCAGAAGAATCTAGAATTCTGTATCTGCAATTTTTCTTCTCATCACTGAATATCCCTTAAACCAACAGTTATTGAAGTTGATATAAGAATGTCTGAAATATGGGGGAAAAAGATATTTGAGTTGTTCATGCTTATTTGAAGCTAATACATAGCATTCAGTCAACAAAGAGTTATTGGGTAAATTGTTAATTTTACGCAGTACTAGATACTGGACAAAAATGAAGAAAAAAAGACCTACACTTTCCTTCTCAGGGCTCATAATGTATAAACTCAAAGACTAGGTGGCGGTGACACTGGTGTCAGGGATCTGAGGGCAGGTAGGGTCTGCCCATGATTTCCTGTGATTGTAAAGTTTGGGCTTTCAGTTTGACTATTTGGGGACACCCATTCCAGACAATCATGGGAGATAAGATGTGAGTAGAAAAAGAAACATATTTTATTTTTTAAAAAGTGCTTGAATGACATTTTTTTCTCTTACTTCTTGAGACATTTCATGTTATGGCAAGCAACTGGAGGAAAAGAAAAGGATAAGACAGTAAAAGAGATCATGGAACAGACTTCCATATAAATAAATAGTGCTTAAATTGAGGTCTCAGGCTGTAACATCTAGAGATAAAACACAATTAATTCTAGTCTTGCTGGAGGGAAATTATAAGTATTAGAATACACTAAGAGAATGAGAGACATTTTAAATCCACATTCACCTCCATTCCCTTCCCACTTTCCAGGCTCATTATCACTGGGAACTGACTGCAGAAAGGGGTTGGACATTTCAAGGATGTTTGCTATTTAAGAACCAAATTAAAATTAAAAAATGCTTATCCCTTGCCACTATTATAGGACAAAGAATATATAGTTGGGTGTAGGCATGCTAAATCTTATTCGTGTATTATACTAAATTATTCATTGGAGATAATTCTTTCTAAGCAGGTTTACAAAGAATCATAATATACTATTTAGTAAAAACGGGGGTTACTAAACTGTGCATATCCCAAATGTTTTTAAAATGAGAAGCAATTGTGGTTATTCCTGAGTTATTAGTTATCTTATTTATGGATTATCATTTATTTTCTTTGCATTCGTCTGTATTTTCCAAATGATAAGGAATACACACATATACATAATTTAATGAGTGCCCTACTATAATGCTAGGAGCTTTCAATTTATTACTCTAAATTTTCAAGGATCCTACAAGGTGGGTATTATTACCCCTAGTTTACAGATTTAAAAAAAACTGAAGCTCAGAGAAGGTTAGTCTTGTTTAAGTTCACACAGAGATAATTAAGTGTCAGAGATCATATTTTTTTAAAGAAAAAATACTACTGAACACAGAGGTCAGATTTTTTTAAAGGAAAAATACTACTGAACAGAGATGAACTGCTTATTATTGTGTTGTGAGGGGCATATAGGGGCCTGGTATATAACCTTGATGATACTTTACAGCTGCTACCTGAGAGTCTTCACCTGAACTCCATGGTCATCCCATGGATTGGCGCCAGGGAAACATGATTAATGAGTTCTACATGGACATAAACACATGCATTTCTCTGGGCAGGAGGTTCATACCTTACATCAGATAATGATTAAATAAAGTGCTTGTTCAAGAGAAAAAGCTAGCACATAGTTTGTTCTTTCAATAAACTTAAGTAATATTCCTTGTATGGCTGGATTCGTGAAAGACAGCAGGGTGATTAGAGGAGGGGCTGGAGGGGTCGGGGTAGATGCCAGAAGGCAGCTGCAGCTGGGCACACACAGGCTGGGAACCTATGCTTGAGAAGGGAGAGGGGTGGAAGGCTGTGATTCTCAAACTTCAGCATGACCAGAATCACCTGGAGGGCTTGTGAAACTAGATTGCTGAGCCCCACCCCCAGAGTTTCTGATTCTGTCGGTCTGTGGTGGGGCCTGAGAAGTTGCATTTCTGACACGTTTCCAGGCAGTGCTGGATAAGGAACCACGTAAAAGGGTTGAGGCCTAGGCTCTGGGGCCCGATGGGGTTTAAATCCTTTGTCTACTACTTACTAGTATGGAATCATTGACAAGTTACTTAACCTCTCTCCACCTCAGTTTTCTAATCTGTAAAGTGGGGATGATGATACTGAATGAAATTTAATAGGATAATGCATGTAAAGTGCTTATTCCAGTGCATGACACATTAAGATATATAATAAAGTTATACACACACACATACATACTTGGATTAAACAAAATTATGTAATACTGAAAACTTCCATAGACAATATGTTAAATCAAAGCAAGCTGAGTATGATATAGTTTTGTCTTTCAGATAAATAAACCCTTTTCAAATTACTGAGTCAAGTTAATCATATCATTGCTATTTCCTTAAATTTGCAGCATTTCAATCACAGCAGGCCCACCAATGCTAAGGGAATCCATGGTAACCACACAAAGTAAACATCCACCTACCCATTAGTGCCAGCAATTATTTGGCATTTGTTATGTTAGTTAAACTGTGTAATGGTGTGTGAGAAATCAGTTTCTGCTTCCTTGACCCTTTGGAAAGCTGGTTTTCCAACCTAGTATGCCTTGCTGAGACTCCAGAGTCTGACAGCTGTGACTTCAGGCACTGATTCTCTCACAAGCCTCTTCTGAAAATGAGGCAGCAAACATTGTGGTCTCCTCTAAAAGAGTAAGAATCTATTACAGGGACTTGATTATTGATAATGACCATTTCTATTTTGGGGCTAACAGCTAACTAAGGACTTTTATTGTTCATTTTAATAAGTATTCATCATGAACCCTGAACTATCCTTCAGAGAACATTAATTTTAGATGCATGAGATACACAAGAACACAATGAAAGGATTATCTTC
The DNA here is from genome assembly GCF_965194825.1 of Balaenoptera physalus. Taxonomy (NCBI): domain Eukaryota; kingdom Metazoa; phylum Chordata; class Mammalia; order Artiodactyla; family Balaenopteridae; genus Balaenoptera; species Balaenoptera physalus. The sequence continues at coordinate 89,639,107 of NC_138890.1, read as the reverse complement.
ATGCCTTTAGATTTCAAGAAATATAACCTGTTTACTTATACTGAAGATGTACACAGAAAAGGAAAAGAGATTTAAAAATAAAGAAATAAACTTTAACAAGAACAGTTTTAAATATAAATGCATCTTCATGCTCTCATAAATCCTTAACCTTAATTCTAAAGATATTACAGACCTAAAACTACACAGAAATTTTACCTAATAAAATAATATTTTTTAACTCTATGGATATTTACTGTCCCCTTAGTAAAATATCCTGTAATAAATTCTGGAAGAGATACAAAAGTGAATAAGTGCTTGACTGTTATCAGGGAACTGATACTTCAAAGAGGAGATGATACACGATAGTGAGGGGAAAAGGGAGGGCATTTGAGGCATGGGCAAGGTCACAGAGACTGGACTGAGGCTGAGAATGAGAAGAAGCCTGGCTTGGCTTGAGGAAGAGCTCATGCTGGAGAGAAGCAGGAGATTAAGTGAAATAGAAGGAGACCTGGGGGTGAAAATGAATTCTTTGGACCTGATGGTCCCTTTCATAGCCAAAGGCCTTCTTAGCCAGAATCCTGATGTCATCATAGCATTTTATTGTTCCTTACTGTTTCTGCACCCCTGTGCTGGTCACAGATACGCCTTCTCTGTCTCCACAGGGACAGAGATTTGACTAAGGGAGTAACCCCTTGCTACAGGCAGACAGAAAGAGTAGAGGTGGAAAGCTGCTGAGTCAGGGCAGGGAGAGGAGGAGAGACAGGACTACGTCATTCTTATCTACTCCTTTGGGCTTTAAGTATCCCACTGGTCTAATGAACATTTGCTCTACTCCTGCCAGAAGAAAGTATGTTTTCTTTAAAGAAATCTGGGTTGGCAGTGGCAGCTTCTATTTTAAAGCATAATACAATATGGCACCAAGGCAGGGGACGTTATACGAGAAAAACATTCTCCTTGATACTCTTGCCAGCATGTGAAAGGGAAAAAAAACCAATGAATAAACATAGTAAGTAAAAACAAATAGTTATTCTCGAGCCACGCCCAGATGACTTTTTTACTCCACCATGTTGGTTGACCTCTTCCACTACTTTCCTTCACTGCAGCCAAGAACACAATGCCTCCCTATGGATAAAGCTATGTTTGCATATAACTTGATTACAGAAATACAAAGAGACTTGAACCAAGGCTGATTATGAAAATGTTCGACATGACTCCTTGGTCATTGTGCAACATTTCTAATATAATTTTAGAGCAATACAGAGTGGAGTCCTAATTATAATGATAACTTAATGAGAAGAGTCACATATTAGGTGAGAAAAAAAAAAAAGACAAGACAAGAATGAACCCTGAGCACAGGGTAAAATACATTTGAAAATACATACTCTGCACTTAAAGTCAGAGATTCTCATCTTTAACTGGTATGCAGATAATACATAAATGAATTTTCTTTCATTTGTAAACACGAAAGCTTAAAAGGATATTTGTACTTTAAGAAACATCAGGGCATACATTACAGAATTATAGTACTGGGCCATCAATATTGACCTTATCTATACAAAAGATTTTTATATTAGGATGTCAAGGAAATGTACCAGGTTCACATAAAAACAAGTCCTTCAATATTCAGTTACACAACTACGAAGTGAGTACTCTTACAATCTTTTCACTCAATGCATTGATGAGTAAAATATATGGCAATGAACTTGCCATGGAAACAACACTTTTATTTCAGAATGAAACTTTGCTGAGAACCAGAGGAAAAACGTATCCATTTTCTCAGGGTGCTACACTGGCTATACCTCATTTATGCAGAATTTAGGTTAATTGATAGGACTCACAGACAAGGGTTCTATAAACCATTTTACTGAGCATACATCCTGATTATAATGTCATGTTAAGAAATGGAGTGCAATCTGTCTTCGTGTCATATTTAATAGATTTCTAGTAAATAGCCCACAAGTGCTCCTTCTAACAGGTGATGAATTATATTAATGCCCTGTTGTACTTTCCTAATTAAGGGTCTGGCAGGATTTCCATTATAATCAAGACTCCTCCGAGGGAGGGAACAAAAGGAGTGGTTTTCATGTTTCCTGGCGCTGACCACAGGGCTCCCCTCATGCTCCGCTATGGGGGCCATGGGGGACACATCTATGAGGCCTCTCTCAGAAAAAAGTTTGGGAAGTTGGCTGCTTAATTATTAGCAACGTCCGTTTTTATCAAGTCGTTCCCTTTCTTTTCCTAGCTTACTTGCCCTTTCTCTCAGCCTCTGCTTCTCCACTTTCTTACTCAAAAGCATCCTATTCTCCTTCATCAGGGGTGGACTTGATGACTTCTCTTTGATGCCATTTTCTTTCCCAGACTTGGTTGCTGCCCTGCTGTTTGCTCTGGAAGAAACCTGGCTGCCCTGCATCTGAGCTGCACAGTGTCAGCATTCTTTGCCTTTTGAATAACAATGAAGGACCTTCATAAACAAAACCAATACTAAGATGGCAAACGGAGAGGGGAATACGGTTGATGAGGAACCTCTCTCCACACAATAAACATGAATTTATCAGAAAATTCAGAGGATAAAACTACAGCCTCTAAGGTCCACCCCCAAAGTAGCGTTTCTAACAGTGAGAACGTCAGAACAGCTAAGCCAGAAGAGGTGGGTAGAGCCTGGGTAGGACTGGAAACTGACGCCTTGCATGTTCCCCAAGTTATTTTGTGGGCATGCATCACACCCCACCCGCATTAACACGTATCAGAAATTGAGATAGAAGGGATTGGGCAGCGCAGGGAATAACAAAAGTAGAGGGGAGCATAGGACAAAGAGGAAGACGCAATGATAAAAAAGGTGGAGGGGTGTTCTGGATTGGTCTAACCTGCTTTGAAATGAACAAAAAAAAAAAAAAACTGAGGACCTAAAGAGAAGAAATGGAGTGGCCAATCATGCCTCTCAGACATGAGTGATTTTTAAATCTTGTTATTTCCATCACAGGCAGACTGTGTGGTCTCATGAGCAAGCACAGCCTTGGGGGCTTGCACAGGTGAGGATCTTGATTCTCAGCTTTTCCCCTTATGAGCTGGTTCATCAACTTGGACAAGTCACCTGGGGACAACAGCATTAACTACCCGGAGCTATTATGAAGGCAGGCTTAGATATTTAGAACATTTTCAGAGTCACAGTCACATTTCCATCTCCTATTATGAACTTTCAAGCTATTTAATTCTTTAAATTTGTAACATAAGTTGTGCTTAATTCTTATTTTTATAAAATTCAGACATAGTGTTTTGACTATTAACAAGTGAGCACACATTGTTGGAATGACAGTATTAACAAAGGTCTACTCCCTCATCCTGTGAGGTCCCCAGAGGTACTCTGGATCTAATTCCAGGGTAGAGGAAGCCAGCCACACAATTTCAGTTCCCAGGTGCCCATGAGTTCCTGGTATCCACTTGCTATAAGGCACACTGCATTCTTCTAATGACCTATCCCTTTGCTCATACCCAAGCAAAGTTTTACTTCTTGCACTAAAATAGCCTAAAACAGTTAAATCAAAGTTAAATGAAAATTAAAAATGGTTATCACACCATGTAACTTCTTACCTGTTTTGCACTGGAATTATATGATCATAGAGGGGGAAATAATCTGATATGCTTTTAAGGTGGATAAAAGATATTTAAATATTGAAAGACATTATTCAGAAAATTAGTATTCATTTTAGCACACAATAAGGATATTGTGCATAGAAACCCCATATATTCATTTTTGGACAAAAAGAAGAAAGTATTTCTGTTGCTGAAGTTGTATATACTTTTCTAGAGTAAAAACTTTATACTAATCTTTTGTAGAAAATCAGAATGCATTAGTATGGTGTATATGATAATCTACTATGTCATCGTGCCAGAAGTTTGACCAATTCCTTTTCATGGAAGTTTGAAAATGTCAAGTTCGTTTTTAAACCCATGGCTAGTTTCATCTACTTTAAACCAAAAGTGACAAAATAGGAATTGACTGGGGGGAAAATTCTGCAATCCACTGTTCTTAATATTTGATAATCCATGTGAAGCAGGTTTACCACAAACTGCTGTGACAGAACAAAGATGACAGATAAACTCCTGTGACCAAATTAATTGGAAATAGGTGCCTCAGTCTTGTGATCCTATTTCAGTTTTTGAAAGAATTATATGCACCTTCAGAGCATGCCACGTCTAAGGATGATTAGTCCTTGTACCTCTGGCATCAGGCTGATATGGCATGTTGCCAAGTGTCTCAAGAGAAAGCTAAAAAGTTCAGTGGAGGTGGTGCAGACTGTGTAGCTATTATTCCAGGATTACCTCAGAGAACATTCTGGTTTTTCTGTTGAAAGCCTGTCAGAGTTTGATATCTATTCTCTTTGTGCCTATGATGTGTGTTTTCAGACTGCCCTAAGTGGACCTTCTTAAATTGGTCTCTTTTTTTTTTTTCACTCTGCCATACTGCTAAGAAACATAATATAAAGCAACTTTAGGCATTTTTATCAAGCCATTTTTACCCACATATCTTTTCCTACCTTTATTATGATTTATACATGTCAGAATGATCTGGTATTAAACTATGGCAACTAATTCCAAATAGAACTTAATGTTTTCCATTTGTCTGAAAACAATGACACTATGCAAGAGGTTAATGGTCAACTGTCTATACATTTGCAGCTAGGCAAAATACAGCTGAATATTAAACACTGCCCAAAAAAGCTATTAATTAAATGATTACATGTCATACAAATTGCTAATTGTAAACACATCATAATTTCTCTTGGATTTGCTTCAAAATAATTCTGTGTGTGGGAAGAGAGTAGAGAAGGTGAGCTATGTACAGAGGAAAAAAGATTAGCTGTCTATTGGTAACTGTTGAAGTTGGGGAGTATGTATTTAGGATTTTATTATTGTTTTTTGTAGAGACTTCTGTTAATGTTTGAAATTTTCCATGATAAGAACATTTTAAAAAGAAAAACCTAGCAACTTTAGAGGGTTATAAAATTATCTAATGTGGCTGAAATAGATTTACTTTACAGAATAGAAATATAATCTATTGAATCACCTGTATTGAATCTACTTTGCACAGTAACCATAATAAATTTATGACATTAAAATATATCTGCAGCTGGAGTAATATTTCAATGTCTAATATAGATATACATTTGTTTATACTGATAAATCTACTTCTTGCCTTGTCAAATCAACCATAACTAAGATAATACATGGAAACCTGAAATAAATAATTATTTTAATAGAGAGGGTTTTTGTTGGCATGTTTAACTTCTCTCATCACAAAAGACATCAATGTTCTCAACTTAACTATTTTTAGGGCTGAGAAAAATTATAAGATTAAACACCCAAAAAAAGCAGCTTATTCAAATGTTAGAACAACAGAACACAAGCATAACACTGATTTAGATATATTTATCATTTTACTTGCAATGTGAATAAGGTTGCAAGAAGTATCCCTATTTACATTAAAAGAACTCAAACTTCAATATCATATCTTGATAGCCTTTTGAATGTAACAGGAATACACACTGAAATCAAGTAAACTGTTTAAAACAGATCTAAATCACTTAGAATAGTCTATTAAATTATATTTTATTGGAATTATTTTGACAACTCGATAATTATTTTAATTAAAAAATAAAGCATATACATTAACACACTAAACGTTCTAGTTAATAGTGACACATTTACAAATGTGCAGTCCTATTTATAATAACAATTTTGAAAACTATCAGTTGCTCAAAATTTAACAATATATTCCAGTAATCACATTTGAAGGTGGAAATATCTAACAAATAAAATCATTTTAACCTTACTGTAAAATCAATTGTGGGAAAGCTATGTTTATACGGTTGAGCAATATTTTTTTGAACATAAAAGCTACTAAATTTTCCAAAAGTCCATACAAATTTACTGACATCTTAGGTTGAAAATTACTAATAAACTCAGGCCAAAAAAGTCACATAACTGAAACTTTAACACATTTTTTAGCAACAGCATTTATAAAAGGATGGCTGGATATGATCTGCTCCTTCGAGAAGAGAGAGATGGAAAAACACAGAAGTCAAATTTAAAATATATGATAGCTCATACACTTTAGATATTTTGTCTGTACGATACTTGATTATTTGAAAAAAAAAAAGTGGCATTAAGAGAACTATATTTTCTAAGTGCTATATAAAAGCCAAAACCACATAAATAGTGCAGATTTCCAGCTTTTCATATCTGCTACTGCTTAATGTTTTAACCAACACTCATCTTTTCTTAAAAGAAAACAATATCAGATTCATAATGGTCAGGCAGATAAGTAAAAATTTTTTCTCCAGGTGCTAAAACCTATCCTGAAAAAAAGAATAAGATTTTCATTTTAAAAGAATAATAACCATCAATTACGGAATGAAATCTACTATAAGCCAGGTGCTTTGTATGAGTTCTCTTATGCCCTCCTTTGTAAATTCTTCAATTTTTTTCAGGTAAGAAGAAAGGCTCATGTCAGTTTAGTAGCGCAAGACACATACCTAATAAGAAAGTAGTAGTGATTCAGCCTGAGGCCTGCTCGTGCTCTTTGCATAGTGTGTGTCCAGAAAATAAAACCTGTCTTCAGCGGGCATCTTGTTATTATTGTTTTTAAGGAAGGTCTACTATAAAGATATGCAAAGCCAAGAAATCTAGCATAATTTAGCACATGTTGAATAGATGCTCTGCAACCACGGCTGGGTATGGGAAGACTGAAAAATGGGTTTGAGTGTCCTTAGGAATGATTGAGAAGCTCTGGTCAGGCCAAGCAATGACTAAATCTATACCTATTTTAATGATAAAGACAGCACTTTGATAGTGTTTAATTCATCATGGATGGATTAGGTGAAACTGAGTTGATGCTGATAGCTGAGAGAATTATTTTCTAAACGAATTAAATCTTTTTGTATAAATATAGGCTAAAAGGGAACACTGTTGGATTTATTTTTTTATACCTACATGTTTGAAAACAAACAAAAGTTAACTAATGATAATTTTTAAGTCACCAATACAAACACAAATATCGTCAGGTTTACTTTAGTGCACAGAGCCAATTTTAATATATTTCTTCTTTTTCTAAAAGAAAAATAATTAAAAAAATAAAGATCAAATGACAAAAAATTCAAATGTCCTCTTCATAATATATGCTGTATGTAATATAGCTACAATATCCTGAATTCTATGATTAGTCTGAAACCAAGTAATTCTATATCTAGGAGTCTAGCAAGATATCACCTTTCAACTCATTACCACTTTTTGCTACTGCAGAAACAGATTAATCTGAGAACTTACTGGTCAAACACTTTTCTTCCACTTTTGAAATTTAAAAAAAAGAGTTTCAATCATTTTCTCCTGAAGATGTCATATAGGGTGCTAACACTTTCATAAGCACAATCAACACCTTTAGAGCACTGAAAAATTGATATAAGTTGAATATATAGGTTGCTACAAATAGTCCTTTCCTAAGTAGTTTAGTTTTAGGAGTAGTATTCTCATAGAGAACCAAAGAAATTATTTTATAAAAATAGAGCAATGCTTTAAATTAAAGATCATTTCCTATACATGAGTGAAATATCAAACACACAAATAACCAGTACTATTGGTAATAGACCAAATTTGGAGGTTTAGTTTTTAAATGTAAAAATTTTGCTTAAATGGATTAAAAGAATAAAATTTCTCATCTCAATATGGTACTATATTTGAATTTTTAGACCCATTAATTAAATGTAAATTGAAAAACAGCCTGATGATCTGATCTTTTGTTTAGTGTAATGTAGGCAACTGCCACCTGGAATTTAAGCCCAAGCTAAATTTTCTCTTAGACAGCAATGAAATTTGAAAAAGAAAGAACTTTGGGCAAAGAAGTCAACTCTTGATTAGACCTGAGAATAAAGAGGATAATCCCAAATGGCTATTTAACCTCATATCATGTCTATTTGCCCATGGGGGTGTTGTCACCTGAACATATAACTAAGAGTGTATTTGCTCTATTTGGAGTTTGTAATATTTCTAGATAAATAATGACATACTGTGATTCCTTGAATTAAGTTAATTTCTTCACCAGGTTCTCCCTGTTGAAACCGTTCGTAGACCTCTACTCAAAAAGGACCACGACTGCTGGGCTCTAAGAGAAAGCTTTGAAGTTCCTTTCTGTTCCTTTCCTAATCCCTCTTCATCTCTCTATGGAAGAGGAGTGTGGATCTGAAGTTGGATTCCAGGATGGTAACTGAGCAACACGTTCTAGGGATGAAACTTTCAAGAGATAAGAGCTTTCCTGTACCAGCTGTGGTGGTTGCTTTCTTCCGGCATCCTCCCATGAGGCTCTGCTCAGCAGTCTCCCTACCATCCCTTTGCCTTCAGCATGCGCAGACAGAACTGGAGCTACTGCCCCAGGGAGGACAGGCGGGCGAGGGTGCGGATAGATGTGCCTTTTTGTTTCAATGGCGTTATTAATTCTAAGATTGGTGTTTAGTGGCAGGAACACCCAGGTGGTCCTTCAACCAGGAAAAAAGGAGCCCTCCATGTTTTTTTTTTTTTTTTCTTAATTAGAGTTCTGTGTTAGGTTTGGGGCCAAACGTGGTCATCATCATTTATTCAGTTAACAATTAATTATTAGGTGAGTAATGAATAAGGGTGCAAACTCTGGGGTTAGTCCTTGTAAATCTGAATTCTAGCTCTGTCACTTAAAACCTGCATAACTTTGGGCAAGTTATTTAATTTATTTGTGTCTTCATTTTCTCATCTGTAATATGAGAATAATAACAATAAAACTCCCGAGTTAGGACTGTTGTGAGAATTAAGTTAATAAATGTGGAAACCCTTAAAATAGACCTCACACATAACAAGTGCTCAATAAATATTATTAATAATTTTTAATATAAGAAATATGAATAATGCTAAGTCTTGCTTGACAAGCAGCTAAGCAAGGGAGGATGCAGACAGACATGAAAGACAAGGTCCCTGCCAGGGACCCTGTCTGCTGGTATTGGGCATGCATCTTCTTAGGGACTGATAGCATCTGTCTGCGTCAGGATTCCTGAGGTGAAGTACCATCTTAATAACCACCTAATTTTATCCTTATAACAAACACCAATTTTCAGAATGAAGCCAGGATCAAATCTGAGGCTAAGTGGCTAAAATCTTTTCTATATTTGAAGAAGCCCAACTTTATACTTCAAGGTTGACTTATATTAACGAAAGACTTTAAAAAGCGATAATATTGATAGGCATATGAAAGTAAGACTTCCTGAAGATGAATTGAAATGTACATGACTGTAGATAACTGGAAGCCAAAAACACAAAGAACGTCAGCCTTTTGTCTCGGCTCCTTAAGCCTATCTTCAAACGCGGGGGCTTGCTTTCTAAAAGCCTCTGTTCGGTTTGTCTAACATGACTACACAGCTTCTGAAAGTAGAGATGAGACTATAAAAGGCTGAGTTCAAGGAACAAGGCTGAGGCTTCATGGTTTGTAGTCCTGGAGGCCTGAGAAGTGTTGTGGAAAGCAAATATCATACACATAGAAGATGTATATGTTTCTAAATCCACATTTTTTTTTTTTTTATTTGAAAGAGGATAATGTTCTCTGGAGCAGTGATGCCTAAATCTAACTAATCATAAAACTCACCAGAAAAACACTAAATAACATTAACAAAAAGCTACAGAGCTCTGCCTACCATCCCTACACCCTTGCACCACTCCTGCCAAGAGTCAGATTTTAGTAAGTCTGATATAGGGGTAGTAATTGGGGAGTAAACTCCCCAAAGCCCCACTTCCCGCAAAGATACCCAGAATATTTGAAGGCAGTACCAGGATTGGATGCACTCATCTCGATCTGATCTTTAGAATCATCACCCAGTCCCCAACTTCCATAGAGACCCTGGTTTCATCGGTCTGGGGCGGGGCCTGGCGCTGGTGTGTTAGAGAGCACACCCAAGTGTTCCTAAGGTGCAGTGAGAGCTGTGTACCAGGGGCCCTAGTTCAATGTTTTCCTGCTGAGCTTTTGTTACAGAACTGGACGTGATTTCTGTGCTTCAAAGCAAAGACCAGATGCTACTGTCATTACCAGAAGGTGTTACCTGAGCTCTTACTCTGCATAAGCTACAGCACTAAGTGAAGACACAAACATAACTTGTTACATCCTAACCAGTGATGAAGCCAAATTACAGATAAGATTAAAAAAATTTTTAAATATTAAACTCCAGGATGGCAAACGTGCTATGTAACCTTCATCCACTTCCGCAGAAGTAACCTGAAGGCTGCTCTTTCAGATCTAAGTTCCTCTTACTACTTTATCTCTTTCTGTTTTTGGTATTTAGATGCTGCTTATGCTGGAAGAAAAACAATCCTGCATGGTTAATCTGTTATTTTACAATATCCTGTCATCAGCTTGGAAAATGAGGCATCAACATAATTTATTTTCAGGGGCACCTTATATAAAACACACTTTAACATATCTAAGCATATCATTCCATTGCTTCCGGTAGGGAGATTTAATCACAATATTTAACGAAATAAAAACTAAATCAGAATTTCTTTCAAATGAAGGGAGAGGAGAGATGAAATATGACTTCACCTGTTTACATCTAAAAATACTGAGATAAAATTATACACACACACACATGAGACTTTTAAAAGTATTAAATTGGGGCAGGTATATAACCATGTAATGCTGGGATTTTCCTTATGACAAACAAGAACTAGGAGGAACTAGGTACAAATCATCTCTCTTTATACAGTTTAATGATCAATAGATCTAGTCAGACTAGGAAGAAATTAACTTTCTATTATGGAAATATAACATATTACAAATACCCTGCACTAACATGAAACGTATAGTATTAAATACAGAGCACGGTGAAATTTTCTATTATTGCACATCAGACAAGAATATTTTGTCTCCTTGAGACTGGAACTAGAATCCAAAAACTGTTGGCCTTGATAAAGATGTATAAACAAAGCTATGACTCTTCCAATTTTTATCATTTTTTTAATGTTAAAAATCTTGCCATTATTAAGCGGATTTTGAAACAGGAAGAAATTTTCAGGTCAGTTCTAAGAGTGCTTTGGGGGACAAATTTTAAAAACTTTTTTATCATGGAAAATTTTCAACATACACAAAAGTAAAAAAATAGTATAATGACCTTCCATGTATTCATCACCTAGCTTCAACAATTAACCCATAGGCAAAATTGTTTCACATATACCTCTGCCTACTTCCCCCGCCCTAATGGGCACACTGGATTGTTTTAAAGCAAATGTCAAACAGCATGACATACCATTTGAGGGGGGAGGGGGTCAGCGTTTCATCAAGCCATTATCCAGCACCTGAATAATTAGGATTTTGTTTTCTTTTTCAAGGCATAGCTCTTACACTTTTTTCATTCCTAGAATTTTTTTCTCTTATGTCTTAATACTTTTATTAGCTTGTCTGGACAAAAAAAGATTCTTTTAGACTCACATGGTGAGATGATGAGTGATCATTCTTTAGCCATGTGTTTTTCTGATGTGTAATCTGTGGCTCTATCAAAACAGATCATCAGGTAAGAAATCAGAGATGCAGGGATTTTCTAAACTCCCATTTGCAAATATGTTCTAAACAAAGCTATTAAACACATGTAGTTTTTCTGACATTTTTGATGTATCAGGAAAGTTCAATGTCAGTGCAGTCTTTACTTTTACATTCATTTGACTAAGCAATAAATAGTCCAGGCAGATGTTTTTCATGTATCTAAAAGTCAAGGCCTGCATAATTAGGAACATTTCTTATATTTTCCTTTATTTAATCTGATATATATTCTAATATATATTTTTCCATTTTTACATATAATATCTTCTTTTAATATCATGCTTAGCTTGAAAAAGTGGGTATGTGTTATTGTTCTTCAGGAATGTTCCTCTAAATCATACTCCTTTGTGTTATAGTGCTATCCCAAATAGATAAGTTATGGCAGTACTAAAACAAAGTGTGCTGGTAAACCAAAATTTATACCCGATAATGCCACAGCCAACCAATTTTTGAATAGAGCCCATCCTAACGGATGAAGCTCACTTCAGACTAACATCCTTTAGCTCAAGAATGCACGATCCCTTCCGTGTCCTATTCAGGGCTGCAGTGCAGAGACTGAAGAGTAAGAATTAGCTAGTAGAGATTTTCCAAATTATGTTAAAATTACACTAAAATCATCATTATGATTAATTCTACATATTTTAAAATAAATTTTAAAGGTAAAGACGAATAACCAAGAAAGCTTGGAAGAGGCAGAATAACACTGATTCATAAATAGAATAAACACTGATTCATAAAGCTGGATTGTTTTTCTGACTATTTAAGGAGGTTTCAAAATTATGTCCAATAAAGGCTAGTGACATGGTATCACAAAAATTGTTTTTAAAAAGAAAAGCTTCCATTTTGATGCCAAATAATTCCAAATGTTACCAAAAAATCAATGAAATAGTGTGTTTTCTTAATATTGCATTGGTTTAAGTCAGAAGAGTTTGTGGTAGGGCAAAACCTGTGTGTGTGTGTGTATTAGCCTCCCTCCCTCCCTCCCTTTGAGGCCACAGATAATTCATTTATGAACCATTTATCTTCAAGCTGAAGATAGCATTTTGAATTGAATATTTAAAAAAACCATAAAAGACAATAAGCATACTAAAAAACTTATTTAGGTATTTCTATAATGTTACATATGTTTAAAGAAAAATGTTTTTTTAAGTAGAAAAGGAGGCAAAATTAATCTATGCTGTCAGAAGGAATGATACTGATTACCCTTGGGGTAGGGTAATGACTGGAAAGGGTAAAGGGAGAGGTGAGGATTGTGGGGTACTGGAAATGTTTGTTTCTTGATCTGGCGGCTGGTAATATGATGTATTCCATTTGTGAAGATTCACTGAACTTATATGTTCACTTTATACTATACTTAGAGGTTTCTTTAAAAAGTAGAAAATGAACTAAAATGGTATTAGACCATTTTTCACACTGTATCACCTGCAGCATTTGCTATTTCTGAATTTTATGTATTAATAAATACTTTCATATACATATAAAATATACAGAAGCGGTTCTTCTAAATAATTTCAATGGTGTACAAGGCCAATTTTTTTTTTAACCTGATTTATTTAAAATATATGCACCTTTGAGGTTTTAGGAATAATTCTGAATGTGACATAGCCTCCATTAAGAGTAAAGATGGCTAAATAAACTCTTTAGTATAGGATATTTAAACTATGTGGCTAAATAAACTCTTTAGTATAGGATATTTAAACTATGTCAGGTGAATCAAAAGAACCAAAAAACAAGGATATATTCCTCATCAATTCCAGTAGGCCTTATTTTAGAGACTACAAAACTTCCCTTACTTTTAAGGAAAAAAATCATCTGTCCCTTAAGAGTTTGTATAGGTATGTATTAATGTAACCAAAAGCCTAAAGAACTCAAATTTCTGAGGGGTTTATAAATTATTCAGATCTTTAAAAGAGTTATTTTTGAAAAATAATGAGATGTAAGAAATTCAAGTAGTCTGGTCCCACTTAAAGTTTAATTTAATAATATTATCAAATAAAAATAAATAATATTAAATAAATAAGTAGTATTAAATCAATGAGTATTTAACTTAGTTCTGTGAAACCTAGTAAAAGGCCTAAAACTGCTATTACAAAAGAAGGTGAAAGTTCTGGACGTGGAACATGGAAAATGAGAAAACGCAGACATGGAAAAACGCAGGCATTAAAGGAGTCAAAAAATTGAAATCCGCGACTGATGAAGTACAGTGGGGTAGTTGAGTCTGAAAGAGACCGCCCACCACAACAGATTTATACCTTTAGCTACAGTTAAACACTCAGGTAGAAGAAGCTACTTAATTTTACGGTTAACTTATCACCAAAAACTCAATAACTTGAACCATGTTGAAATGCTCATAAACCATAACAAATTCCGAACGTTCTCACATCTGCCGTGCCTGGTTTTCCCCTTTGTTCATATAACGTTGCTCACTCTGCTGCCCAGTTTTCCTGTCCAAATCCTTCCTTCCTTCTTCCGCCAGCCTAAAATCTTCATCCTCTCCAAAATCTTCCCTGATCACACTCCAGTGCTCAATTATCTTTTTCCGTCTCTGAATTCCTTTGACACGGCTTAACTCTTATGGAAGCAGTGTTTTATGAATGAAACTCTCATTTTTTCTGATGGGGAAAGTAAAGAAAGGACAAATCCTATCTACTCCATTTTCTCTTCGCATCTCTACGACAGTCTGATTCACAGACAAAGAAACTGGGACTCAGGGAGACTGAATAATTTGCTTGTCTTCACACAGATATTAAGAAGCAAGATTGGGTTCTGAACTCGGGCCTGCTTGACTCCAAAGTATTAAAGCCTCTGCCTTCAAGCAGATGGTGATTTGGGAAGACAGAGAGGATCATATTTCACCATGAAACCTCTCGTAGAAAATGGACTGCATTACTAACTTCACTACTCCTAGCACACTACCTGAGACAGATGTAGATAAAAAATATTGGAAGGAAGATAAAGAATTTGCACATGTTCGTACACACTGTTAGTGGCAGGACAGACACTAGAAACCGTCTCCTGGCTCCTCTGCACCACACTCAAGACAGAGAGAGCTCAAGGATGAAAGATTATATCTAAGCAGGCAGCATATTGCAGTGGAAAGAGTACCGGATTCAGGGGCAGAGAGATGCGGGTTTAAATCCTTTCTCTACCATTAATTTATATCCTTAGGCAACTTTTGAGTATATTTCCTTATCAGTACAACAATAATAATACAGATATTGAAGGTCTGTAATGAGAAGACTAAGGGATCCAGCATACGTTAAATTACTAACAAAATACTCAGAGCTAGTCTCTCTGCTCCTCCCAATTTATATGTAATATTAAAATGCTGAACTCTGGTATTCTACTGGCACCACATCATTTCCAAGGGTTCATCATAAAGCACAGCCCAGAAATCAGACGGATGTCCTCTACAGGGGATCCACCCCACATGGGCTTCCCGTGACCCCTCTAGGCAGCCTAATGAGAAAACAGTGCTCCTTGCTTTTCATTACCCAAGAATATTAAAGAGATGGCATCTTGAAAACAATTTCAAGAATTGATTATCATATCAAATAATACAGGTTTCATTACAAGAGGGCAAGGAGTTATGAAGAAGATGGTTTCCTTTTTATTTCTGTCTGATTTGTTCCTATCTGTCTTCCAGGATGTCAGATGGATAGTCTGCTCTATTTATAAATGATACTACAGCTGAGAACAAAGGATGAGATTATAAAAAGAAAGAAAAAGCCTCAGAAAGATGAAGAAGGAGGTAAACTTAAGACCTATTAACTAGATGGATGAATTAACACCCTGAGTCACCAAGTCAATAAAATAAATAAAATCCATTTTCAGTGACTGGTTGCATCTTTGCCACAAAGAAAGAAAAAGAGAAGTCACACTGACATCCATTTCTCTCATATTACACTAATTTAGAATGAATTCAGAAATGGAGTTTTACATTAAAGATGGTTAATCTAGAGCTGCACTCTCCAATATAGTAGCCACTCCAGCGATTAGTGCACTTGGGCACTTGCAACATGGAGCGTCCAAACTGAGATGTGCTTAAAGGGAAAATACACACCAGATTTCAAAGACTTCATATAAGAAAAAAGAATGTAAAACATCTCGGTAGTAACATTTTTAATTGATTGCATGATGGAATGATAATATTTTGATCACATTTTATTAAGTATATTATTGAAAGGAATTTCACCAGCTCCTTTTCACTTCTTTCAATATGCTACTAGAAAACTTTAAATTACATATGTAGCTCAAATCTGTGGCTTGCATTCCATTTGTATTGGACAGTACTGGCCTAGAATGAGAATCAAAGATATTTGATACTCAGGCAAGTGACAATACATGAGAAATACTCTCTCTGACTCAAACAGAAGGGGTTGACCTTCATTAAGAATTCCATGCGCAAACTGTTTCTTGAGTCACAGATGCTGATGTGATTTTATACAGTAGGTATTTAGCATGTTACATTGCTACCTGAAACATTTTTGCTCTTTAGGATTATGATCTACCAAGATAAGATTTAAAGAACTTAATTGTAAATATATACTATAAATATAAATTCTAATACATAAATATAAATTCTAAATGACACAGATGTCACTAGAATATGGAGTTCAGTATATATATATATGTATATATATATATATATACACATATATATATGTATATGTAAAATTTTTGAGGTCAGAAAGTCTAAAACAAAAACCTTGAGAAAACTGAGATTTGTCATTTCTTTCCTAAACTACTCCAATATCTTTCTTGTTATCGGTTTCTCCCTCCACTGATCTCTTCTCAGTGCAACTCATCCTCCACACCGCTGCTAGAGTCCTGTTTTGGAAGATAAATTGGATTTTATCACTTTCCTCCTCAAACACCTCCAATAACTCCCAACATTTATAGCATAAAGTCTAAAATCTTTAGAGTTAAAGCTTGCCAACATCTCACTCCAAATTAACTTTCCACTTTCATCTTTGAGAATTCTCCACCGCAGGCGAATGCCTCGCCCTCCTCAATCATGCCAAGCTTGCTCATAGCTCTGCTGCCCCTGTCTCCCTCCTTGTCTGCTGGTGAGCTCTCCCTGCCTTCAGTGCTACCCCCAGGTGACCTCCAGGAATCTGGTACATGGCTATCGTCATATATCCCACTCACCACACTATAGTGACAGGTCTAGCGCCCCTGCCAAGACCAGTTTGATAGGGAGTAGGATAAAGATAAGAACCTAGTGTTGTTTTTTTTTTTCTTATTCTTTTTTAAAATTATTACTGAGATATAATCAACGTATAACATATTACTTCCAGGTGTACAACATAATGATTTGATATACGTATATACTGTGAAATTGTTACCACAATAAGTTCACTTAACATCTATCTCCACACATAGTTACAATTTTGTGTGTGTGATGAGAACTTTTCAGACTTACTCTCTTAGCAACTTGTAAGTATACAATGCAGTTATATTTTTTTGATGTGTTAATGTAGGTTTACTTTTTACTATTATTTTAAAAATTTTATTTCATTTTATTTTTTTATACAGCAGGTTCTTATTAGTTATCTATGTTATACATATTAGTGTATATATGTCAATCCCAATCTCCCAATTCATCCCACCACCACCCCCCCTGCTTTCCCCCCCTTGGTGTCCATACATTTGTTCTCTACATCTGTGTCTCTGTTTCTGCCTTGCAAACCCGTTCATCTGTACCATTTTTCTAGATTCCACATATATGCGTTAATATACGATATTTGTTATTTGTTTTTCTCTGACTTACTTCACTCTGTATGACAGTCTCTAGGTCCATCTAGGTCTCTACAAATGACCCAATTTCATTCCTTTTTATGGCTGAGTAATATTCCATTGTATTTATGTACCACACCTTCTTTATCCATTCATCTGTCGATGGGCATTTAGGTTGCTTCCATGTTCTGGCTATTGTAAATAGTGCTACAATGAACATTGGGGTGCATGTGCCTTTTTGAATTATGGTTTATTTTACCTTTGTGTCCCCAGTATCTAGTACAGTGACAGACATGAACTAGGTGTTCAATAAATATTTATTGGTTAAGAGAATTATGTTCTTTTCCTCTATCACCTTAGGCACTAGCCACGTAAGACTCTCACGTTTCTGAAACATGTAGCACTTTCCTACATGCCTACTGTCCCATCACAGCTTGGAATGCTTTTCTTTTTGAAATTTGTTTACTTTTGGTTTTAGTTCTATCAGAATAATACATGTTTATTGTTAAAAAAAAAAAAAAAAGTTAAATTGCTACAACCAGCAGTCTCATGCTGTAGGTATCCTCATTTCCAAACCCTACTTCCTGAAATCAACTACTTCCAACTACTTAGGTCTTTTTAAAATTTTTCCCTTCATTCTTATATTTCTCAGGCCTTGTTCTCAAGGAGGACATAGGCAAAAGAAGGCAGGTCTATCTCAATCTTCATGCTCACTAAAATGTCTTGCAGAGTACTTTACATATAATAGATACTCAATAAACACTTGTTGGTTGATTACATGAATGGATAAGTGAATATTCATGCTCTTTGGTGCTTAAGCACAAACTACTCAACAGTCTGAATCAGAGATGCGTTCATATACCACAGTCAAAGCAAAGTAACAAGTTAAAATGGGGTGTCAATTAAGAAGTAGGAAGGAGATAATGAAAGGCAAGACAAGGTGGGTGGAAAACAGGAAATTCTCCAAAGTTAAAAAGGTCAGGGTAGTCACATAATAGAATGTGAATGAAATTTAGATTCAGTTAAACTTAGATTTGCCTTCTAGCTATATAGGCTTGGGTAAATTACAGAACTGTCCTAGGTCTCAGTTTTCTTATCTATAAAATGGGGATTATGCTCCTTCCTTTCCAGATTTGCCTTAAGTGTATGGTATGCTCTATAAATGGAAGCTGCTTTATTATTACTGGGTATGTATATGGGAATAATAATAACAATAACAACAACATCACTCTGGAAACCTTGAAGATGAGGCAGACTGCTGGTTTAACCGGAAGCTTCTTATACATTTTTTTTTTTAACATCTTTATTGGGGTATAATTGCTTTACAATGGTGTGTTAGTTTCTGCTTTATAACAAAGTGAATCAGCTATACATATACATATATCCCCATACCTCCTCCCTCTTGCATCTCCCTCCCATCCTCCCTATCCCACCCCTCTAGGTGGTCACAAAGCACCGAGCTGATCTCCCTGTGCTATGCAGCTGCTTCCCACTAGCTATCTATTTTACATTTGGGAGTATATATATGTCTATGCCACTCTCTCACTTCATCCCAGCTTACCCTTCCCCCTCCCTGTGTCCTCAAGTCCATTCTCTACGTCTGTGTCTTTATTCTTGTCCTGCCCCGAGGTTCTTCCGAACCTTTTTTTTTTTTTTAAGATTCCATATATATGTGTTAGCATACGGTATTTGTTTTTCTCTGACTTACTTCACTCTGTATGACAGACTCTAGGTCCATCCACCTCACTACAAATAACTCAATTTTTTTTCCTTTTATGGCTGAGTAATATTCCATTGTATATATGTGCCACATCTTCTTTATCTATTCATCTGTTGATGGACACTTAGGTTGCTTCCATGTCCTGGCTATTGTAAATAGAGCTGCAGTGAACATTGTGGTACATGACTCTTTTTGAATTATTGTTTTGTCGGGTTATATGCCCAGTAGTGGGATTGCTGGGTCATATGGTAGTCCTATTTTTAGTTTTTTAAGGAACCTTCATACTGTTCTCCATAGTGGCTGTACCAATTTACATTCCCACCAACAGTGCAAGAGGGTTCCCTTTTCTCCACACCCTCTCCAGCACTTATTGTTTGTAGATTTTTTGATGATGGCCATTCTGACTGGTGTGAGGTGATACCTCATTGTAGTTTTGATTTGCATTTCTCTAATGATTAGTGATGTTGAGCATCCTTTCGTGTGTTTGTTGGCAATCTGTATATCTTCTTTGGAGAAAGAAATGTCTACTTAGGTCTTCCTCTCATTTTTGGATTGGGTTGTTTGTTTTTTTGATATTGAACTGCATGAGCTGCTTGTAAATTTTGGAGATTATACACTTATTGCTGAGGCTTCACCAGACTAGGGTGGAAACAGAAAGAAGCGGTTACACTTGGTAATGGAAAGTATGTGGGGAGGACATGAGGACAGGTTCCTTCTAGCAGCACTGTAAAGGCAGAATTCTACTTACATCTATATGTTAATCATCTTTTTTGTTTGCTTGTTTTTTTCCAGAGAGTCTACCAAGGAAAATCAAGTCTCTTTTTTAGATGGCACACTCAGAAGCACAATAACAATATTTCAGAAAAGACAATGGATATGTGATTACTGCTAAAATTTAATACATATGCTTGATGGAAAAGTAAATTTCATAACATCCTATACTAATGTAATCCATACACTGAATAAAAACTCTATCTTCAACTTTCTATTAAGAGAGATAAGCCAGAATCTCAAGAAAATAAAATCTCACTAGAGGGTATCAAATAGCAGAGCCTTAAATTGCTCTCAGCATCTCCATGATGATTCAATGCATTAATGATAAGTGATTGGTTAAAAGCATTTAAATCAACCTTACATCCTTGAAATGTCCATGAACAAAAACAATATCCATTTAGAAAGATCTCAAAAAAATGAGTTTGTTGTAAAGAAAAAGAGAAATAGCACAATAAATTATTTTAAAGCATTTGGCTAGTGAAGTAACATCATCTGCTCGGTGGAATATAACATAAGCCCTTGAATCACAAAGTAGTCATAGGTGATGGGTAATCAAAAACACCTGTGCTCACTTCCATTTACCATGGACACATGGAATTATGAACTAGCTGATACACATAATCATTAAACTGATCTGCAAATATAAAACCTCAAATGATTGAGGTTTTATATGATATTTTATATGAATGATGTCCTCATAGCCCTAAACAACCTAAGAGTAGAAGGAAGAAAAATCCTCTTCATATATGGTAGTAGACTTTGTTAGTTTTGCAATATTTTTATCTATAACAACTGTAACTATTTACTAGCTACGATCCAATTTAGAGAAGAGAAAACCCCAAGCAGAAATAAGGATGGTATGTGTGGATGTTTTTATGTTTGTAATGAAAGCATGACAAGTCAAAACCAAGTCTCCAAAATGGAACTAATTTCTAATTAAATGACTTCATCATTACAAATTTTTAAGTTAATGCTCATTATAATACTAAATGCTCATTATAATAACAGAAGTAGAACTTAGGTAATCTGAATTTAAATATTTGAGTAAATTAAAAATGTATCTCTTTCAACCTAATTCTTTGGCTGAAAGAACAGAAAAGAAATTAGTTTCTTGGGGTTAGCTCTCTTGGGGTTAGCTCTCCTATGTCCTAGAATAAAAACAAAAACAAACTACAAACAAACAAAAACATTCCCTTTCTGAATGAGAATCTGACCTTTGGTTAACTTCCTAGATGTGTTCTCCAAAAATGGTACATTAACCATGTTGCTAGGCAACACTGCTTAAAGTATCAATGATCCCCTAATTGGTAGACAGCATCTGTCTGGTTTAAGGGAACTATAAATACCTGGTGGGGACACCACTGCTTAGATTCCCTGAGTACACTCATTCTTATAACTGGACGTGTAACTGTTAGGGATGCTAGATGTCATGCCTATTGGCTGTTTTAAAAGATTATTAGTTCTCAGGGCTTTGAAGCTTCTAAGCCAGAGTAGTGCCCACACCCATGCAATGTGGATCTCATCTCCTGGTACTTGAGCCTTCACCTGGTTGGTGAAAGAAGATGTTTCCTGGCTGCTGGGTGAGCTGTGGAATGGGCTGCTGCGAGGTCTCCCACAGAAAAGGACCAGCTGACACTGCCCTATGGCAAGCTGAGGTCCCCATCCTTCGCCCTTCTGAGTAGACTGTGCCAAGTGCCCCCTACAACAGCTAAATGTCTAAGTGTTTAGTTGAACCTAATACGACCTCATGGTAGGCAAGGCGCCTAAATGTTTAACTTTTAGTATTGCTTTAGGTTTTAGGCCTACATGTAACCCAGGATAAACAACAATATTGCTAAAGTCATGAACAAATTAACTTTAATAACATTTTAATTCATTCATTCGCCCAAGAATATTTTAGAAAGTTCATCGTAGCTGTTCCGTGATAGACTGTAAGGTAAGGAGAAGACAAATAGGGGATACAATTAAGTGGCCAGTGCAGTTATCAGTGGAGTTGGCTCTATTCCAGATACATTTCGAGGGTAGAGTTGACCTGGCTTGTTAATGCATGTTGATGAGGTATGAAGAAAAGTGAGGCATCAGAGACACCTAAGTTTTGGCTGGAGTAACTAGGTGAGTAGTGATGCCCTTTCTGAGTCCGAGAAGACCGGTAGTGCTAACAAAGACGTGGTAGACATGGTGAAGAGTAAACAGCCTTCCACTCTGCATTTAGATTAACCCACTGAAAAGTAAGTACTTATATAAGCCAGTGTGGGGAAATGATGCTCTGAGAACAGTGATAATAAGGATCCAGTTTTATAATCAGCATTACATACTTAATTCCTTTTACAGGGAGCAGGAACAAATAAAGAAGAAAAAGGAGGAAAGGCAAAACACATCTTTAAGTGTGCAGCACATCATGTGTTAAATTGAAACAACCCCAAAGTTCAACTTCCTTCACTGTTCAAGGAGAAAATCCTTTACTATGTACTTCACGATAAAGGATTTGCAACTATATGGTGCTTGAGAAATATGCTATTGCTGTAATTTAACTCACTGTATGTGGGCTTCAAGATGCACAGTGGCATTCCAAACCAACTTTTAAAGAAAATTGCATGGAATTTTCAAGACATCAGGAGCATTCTTAAAAGTTATGCAGAGAAAACGGATTTTTGATAGTTATGAATTGCATTTAGTGCTGCCAGATTGCAGGGAACGCTCTTTTTGCCTCAGTATGGTAGAATTACTGTTGACAAAGTTTTAATTTAAATTTTTAAGGGTTTAAACGGAAGAATATAGGTCACTGAATTTTCATTCACTGTGTGAGTATTACTAGTGGCAGAAAGCAGGCTTTGTTAGTGAGGGTCCAATTTTGGGCCTGGAGTCCATCTTTTCTGTAGTAGTTGGGAATTGAGTATGTGTTAGCGAGCATAATTTAGCTCTCAGTCAGTCAATCAGTGGACTGAACACGCACAGTTAGAAAGCTGCTTGGCACAGAACAGAAACTCGGTTCAGAAAATACTAAATGCAACTGTGAGACAGACTCAAGTCTGTACAAATCATCTATTACAATCACAAGCTGGAAGGGATTCGATCTTGCCTAGCAGGTTGTAGATTTAGATAGATTTGTAATAGTCTGAAAACACACTACACAGCTCCAAAGTCTAATTCTAAAATTTTCAACTGGTTTCCTGAAGTTGAAAAAAAAGAGGTAAATATTTGTAGAGCCCACTGCATGTAAAACATGTTTTAAAGAGGCTTGCGATATATCAGGAAACCTTAAGAAATTACAGTAGGTATCTAATTTAAATGCTGTATCTTAAAATAACTAATTTAAAGGTATATGCTACATAGGCTATTAAAAATAAAAATCATTTTCTTGAATAAAAAGTTAAAAATTCTATTTTTTCATAAATTTGAGAGACTAGAATAGATTTCAAGTCAACATTCTGTTTAACGAAAAGATGAAGTCTGAGCTATGTGAGAAAAGCGGTATAATTATTGAAAGGCTTTTTCCACATAATTTGCCTTTCTGCATAATTTGTGGGTCGGGGGGATCTTTCTCCAGGTTTGTGCTGTGTTTGGTGCCCTATCTGTCCTCAGTGCCCCCAGCTCTAGAATCCATGTTTTCCTCCACAGATTGATGAATGTGATGGATAATACTGACATGTGTAGCACATACTCATGCATATTCCCTGAATTTGCTCTAACCCCAAAATACTGTGGAAGTAAATTTTAGGGGAATATCCCTATGTGGAGTAAAGGACTGGCCTTCAGAATAATATATTTTGTAAGCATGTAAATAATTAGTAATGGTATACTGGTAAGTACCGCACCGAATGCTCTGACAGCAAAGAAGCCACAAATTATGTGCAAATTTCAGCATGCCTGCTAAATTCATCTCTCTTTCTGCCACTCAAGAAGAAATTATCAGAATCCAAGTGAGTGAAAAGAAGAAATCACTGAATCTGTTCTAATTTCTAATTTTTTAGAAAGAAAATCCTTTGCAAACCTTGATTGCAAGGTGTGTTATAATCCTAAAGTTGAAAACTAATGCTTTAGAGGATTTCACCCAATTTCTTATGTAAACTAGTGCAGAAGGTATAATTCTCATAAAAAGCCAAGTACATTTGCCTCAACATAAAATAGGACTGATTGAATTTCAAACTCTTCATTTATTTTGTAGAACTGAAATGTTAAGTTCCTTACTGCTGTTCAAAATTGGCTTGAATCTTATTTATTCTGATATATATGTATATATATATCATATATATGCTATTGTAATATGTATGTGCTATTATCAATACATATATATAACAGTAGTCCCTCCTTATCTGTGGGGCATTCGTTCCAAGACCCCCAGAGGATGCTGAAACCTTGGATAGCACCGAACCTTACATGTACTATGTTTTTTCCTATACATACATGCCTATGATAAAGTTTAATTTATAAATTTAGGCACAGTAACAGAGTATCCAAATTGCCATCATCACTACTCTTGCAACTTTGGGGCCATTATTAAGTAAAATAAGAGTTACTTGAACACAAGCACTGTTATACTCCAATAATCATCTGAGAACTGAAAGGGCTACTATGACTAGTGGGTGGATACAGTAAGCAACCTGGACACACTGGGCAAAGGGTAATTCACCTCCTGGGCGGGATGGAGTGGGACAGTGCAAGATTTCATCATGCTACTCAGAAAGGCACAAAATTTAAAACTTACAAACTTTATTTCTGGAATTTTCCACTTAATATTTTTGGACCGAGGTTGACTGTGGGTAACTGAAATCATGAATAAGGGAGATTACTGTATTCTCATTCATTTAAAAGAAGTTTTTGGTTACTATAGGATATAAATGATTTAAAATTTCAAATATATTCTCCTCAAGTATGTTCAGAAAGTGTTATTCTAGATGGTTTTGTCTTGGTCATGAGCTGCTTCCTGCGTGACCGTCTCATCCTCAGTAGCCCAGAGAAGCACCTCTGGACTTCAAATCTCCAAATCTGACTTTCCAAGGCTGACTTCAGAAAGATTCTCAAACAGAGGGCAGAAGAGGGGCTGGATCCTATGAGGGCATTATTGTGATTTCAAATCTAAAAGAACAGAAGAATCCTTTATGAGAGGAAGTGAAATATCTTCAAAGCAAAACTGCTTTCTTGGAGAAGCTCCCAGAGCCATATGTGAGGAAAGAGATAATAGAAAGAAAGAAAATGGGAAATTTAACCTAAGAAAGAGATAGAGATGATTAAAAATATATCACAAGTATCAATCATCAAACAGTACTTAGCTAGTTTTCTACATACTTTTTTTTCCACTTCTAACAATTATTTACCATATAAAAGTATTTTTGGCAAGCAAAATTTACATCATATCAGTATGAAGGTAGTTCATTGAAAAAAGCCATACATATTAATATATATAAAATAGAAGAGTACCATAACTCCCTGAAGACAGAGAGAACTTTTTTGTTTACGTCTTATTTCTAATTTTTAAAACCTCCTTTTCTCTGCCCATACTCAGTCATTCTCAATGAAAGACAAGTTGCTTTCAGGCATTTGGCATGCACTGCATACAGAGGCACATAGGCTGGATCAGCCACATCAAACTCAACACAATTGTTTGAAAAGTTGAAAAGTTCAAACTATTTATTTAATGTCATGCAGATAAACCCAAGAAAAGGAACACATTTGACAGATAAATTCTCATTGACTGAGTCTTAAAAAGCCAAGGGAATGTTTTAGGATATGGGCTAAAATGAATAGTTTAATATTCAAGTTAAAAGTAAGTTTGACTTAATTAGGAAATTAAATTAACCAAACTACCTTTCTGCCTCAAGTGAAAGTTCCATTTAATATCTATCCTAAAGTGAAATCATAAAGAGAATCTATTTGATTCTCTTACTCCCAAAGATATGATAGGAAAGAAATACTAACTCCTTATTTCATAGATAATAAGATCAACACACTGGATTTGATGAGCTTGGGAAGGTTGGCGCCTTCTACCTCAAGAACAGTGTCCATTTTGAATCAAGGAAATCCACCAGTTTTCTACTCTTAAGCAGGTCACTGACTGAGAGGTCTAGTTTTTATCTATACTTTGAAGGAGATGAACTAGAGCAGTGTTTTACAAACTGCTCGTCATTCTAGTAAGTGATGAAATAACTTTAGAGAAAATCCAACAAGCACTTTAAATGCAAAATGTATTTTTCACGGTAGAACAAGGAAGTATAAAAGCCCTGAATAAGATTATGTAACACCATACAGTTTGAACACTTTTCTAGGTATTTCCAAATGGGTCCAAGAGGTCATATTTTAGGACTTACTTAAAACAAATGCAGAATATCTGAGACAAAATTAGAAGGAAATCCCCAGAAAATTGATGGGGTAGCTAAAATGTAAAAGTACCTTTCCTTCCCAAGTTCCACCCCTAATTTCTCCAAAAGCAGAAAATGTGGGTAGAATTAAGAGAGTGTTGCATACAGGCATATCTCGGAGCTATTGCACGGTAGGTTCCAGACCACCACAATAAAGTGAATATTGCAATAAAGCGAGTCACACGAATTTTTTGGTTTCCCAGTGCATATAAAGGTTATGTTTATACTATACTGTAGTCTATTATGTGTGCAATAGCATTATGTTTTAAAAAACCAAGGCACATAACTTAAAATATACTTTACTGCTAAAAAATGCTAACCATCATCTGAGCTTTCAGCGAGTCATAGTAGTAACGTCAAAGATTACTGATCACGGATCACAATAAGAAATAAAGTAATAAAGGAAAAGTTTGAAACATTTTGAGAATGACCAAAATGTGACACAGAGACACAAAATGAGCAAATGTGTTGGAGAAATGGTGCCAAGAGACTTGTTCGACATACAGTTGCCACAAACCTCCAATTTGTAAATATCGCAGTATTTACAAAGTGCGATAAGGCAGAGCAAAATAAAACGAGGTATGCCTGTGTAAGGAACTAGAAATTTCTAGTGTGTTGAGAATCCCTAAATGAGGATTCTCTAAAACCCAGGGGGCTGATGTTACTGAGTTGTAATGGAAAGGTTGGACTTGTGATGAGATCTAAAATAGGTTTTAAGCTGGAGGCCTAAAATACAGAAAATACTGTGATGTAAGATTCAGAGAGCAGCACAGACTTTGAAGATACATTTTTTAAAAAAGCCTAATTCATTCGAAGAACCAAAGTTCTTTAGAAAAACAGCTGATGCCATGTCTCCAGCACGAAACGCACAAGATGGGCCGGGCATACCTTGACATAATCAGTCTATGTCAAATGGACGTGGGAACCATTTTATAGAAGCATGTACTACCAAAAGATAGGACAATTTGAGTATCAATTTAAAAATAACTGCAATGGATTATTGAGTTTCTAATAATACTTAAACAAAAGCAACAACAACACCTCATCGGTCACCTTTGAAGAATAATGGAAATGAAATTAGCATGTTAAAAACTGGTAAATAAAGAGAATCATGTATTATTCCTTCCTTTCCTATATAAATTGAACTCAAGTAAACCAAGAAGTCAATAAAGGAAAGTTGCTCTTAATAATAAGAGAGTCCTGCTAATAAATAAAAAGAGAAAGAACTTCTGGTAAGGTTTAACGCTACCAGTGTTAATGGATATAACAATGTGAGACTCATTTGTGAAAGACATACAGTAAAATCAATTAGTTTAATGTTTAATTTATATTTTGCTATGAGTGTTACTATCATTTTCTAATGGGAAACTTGGAGAACGTTTGTTTTGTTTTGCTTTTTCGTTTTTTTTTTTTTCCCCCAAAATAAATCAGATGCCAAGTGTCTTAAGTAGGCTAATTAACCAGTAAATAGTGAAGGAGATTTAGTCAAACACACAGCTGGGGAGGGCAAAATTATCTTAAATTATCTTAAAGAGAAGGTGAGACCCTAAGAGAGCACTTGTAGATATAATTTACTGCTTTAGGAGGAAGAGATGCAGCCCTTGGGTTTTTACCCCCTTTCTGCTCCTACTTCTTATGATATTTCAGAAAATGAGGAGCACTGATGCTAAACAGCATAAAGGAGGCAGAAAGCAAAGCCACACTGAAGAGAGATTCAATTTTGACTTCTCAGAGGACATTCTCAGAAGAGGCTCTCCTAAGGGAAGAAAAGTAAGGGGCACCTGACACAGGTGATGACTCTGAGGCCCCAGGAACTTCTGAGCCCAGGTTTAAGGAAGAACTTAAAGAAGAGAACAATTGCTTATGTTTTTGAGACTGATACAACTGTGTATCTTTAGAAATATCTGTACTTTAAAAAACTGCTATGGAATAAAATACCTAGGAATAAACCTACCAAAGGAGACAAAAGACCTGTATGCAGAAAACTATAAGACACTGATGAAAGAAATTAAAGATGATACAAACAGGTGGAGAGATATACCATGTTCTTGGATTGGAAGAATCAACACTGTGAAAATGACTATACTATCCAAAGCAATCTACAGATTCAATGCAATCCCTATCAAACTACCAATGGCATTTTTCACAGAACTAGAACAAAAAATTTCACAATTTGTATATGGAAACACAAAAGACCCCGAGTAGCCAAAGCAATCTTGAGGGAAAAAACGGAGCTGGAGGAATCAGGCTCCTGGACTTCAGACTATACTACAAAGCTACAGTAATCAAGATAGTATGGTACTGGCACAAAAACAGAAATATAGATCAATGGAACAGGATAGAAAGCCGAGATAAACCCATGCACATATGGTCACCTTACTTTTGATAAAGGAGGCAAGAATATACAGTGGAGAAAAGACAGCCTCTTCAATAAGTGGTGCTGGGAAAACTGGACAGCTACATGTAAAAGAATGAAACTAGATCACTCCCTAACACCACGTACAAAAACAAACTCAAAATGGATTAAAGACCTAAATGTAAGGCCAGACACTATAAAACTCTTAGAGGAAAACATAGACAGAACACTCTATGACATACATCACAGCAAGATCCTTTTTGACCCACCTCCTAGAGAAATGGAAATAAAAACAAAAATAAACAAATGGGACCTAATGAAACTTAAAAGCTTTTGCAGAGCAAAGGAAACCATAAAAAAGACGGAAAGACAACCCTCAGAATGGGAGAAAATATTTGCAAATGAAGCAACTGACAAAGGATTAATCTCTAAAATTTACAAGCAGTTCATGCAGCTCAATATCAAAAAAACAAACAACCTAATCCAAAAATGGGCAGAAGACCTAAATAGACATTTCTTTCTCCAAAGAAGATATACAGATTGCCAACAAACACATGAGAGGATGCTCAACATCACTAATCATTAGAGAAATGCAAATCAAAGCTACAATGAGGTATCACCTCACACCAGTCAGAATGGCCATCATCAAAAATCTACAAACAATAAATGCTGGAGAGGGTGTGGAGAAAAAGGAACCCTCTTGCACTGTTGGTGGGAATGTAAATTGATACAGCCACTATGGAGAACAGTATGAAGGTTCCTTAAAAAACTAAAAGTAGGACTACCATATGACCCAGCAATCCCACTACTGGGCATATAACCCGACAAAACCATAATTCAAAAACAGTCATGCACCACAATGTTCATTGCAGCTCTATTTACAATAGCCAGGACATGGAAGCAACCTAAGTGTCCATCAACAGATGAATGGATAAAGAAGATGTGGCACATATATATAATGGAATATTACTCAGCCATAAAAAGAAATGAAATTGAGTTATTTGTAGTGAGGTGGATGGACCTAGAGTCTGTCATACAAAGTGAAGTAAGTCAGAAGGAGAAAAACAAATACCGTATGCTAACACATATATATGGAATCTTAAAAAATAATGGTTCTGAAGAACGTTGGGGCAGGACAGGACTAAAGATGCAGATGTAGATAATGGACTTGAGGACATGGGGAGAGAGAAGGGTAACCTGGGACGAAGTGAGAGAGTGGCATGGACTTATATATACTACCATATGTAAAATAGATAGCTAGTGGGAAGCAGCCGCATAGCACAGGGAGATCAGCTCCGTGCTTTGTGACCACCTAGTGGGGTGGGATAGGGAAGATGGGAGGGAAATGCAAGAGGGAGGAGATATGGGGATATATGTATATCATTGTAAAGCAATTATACTCCAATAAAGATGTTTAAAAAAATGCTATGAAACATGTCATTTGGCATTAACTAAAATTGCTTTTAAAGGATCATTTATATGAAGAAATCATTTCTATATGAAAAGCAGAGAAATTTAAGAAGTTATCTGCACATAATCCAGTAAACGATTTGGAGTGAGGAGATTATAGTTCCGGTTTTGTTAATTAATTAAAACCTGTCTGGGCTCAATTTTCTCATCTATTAAAAAAGTAATATTTCTGCTTCCTTCATAAGCTTTTGGTAATAATTTAGAAAGAGAGTGTAAGAAAAATTTTAACTCATGAAGAATTATATACAATTTTGAAATAATTAAGAAGACATTTATTGAATACATGAATACACACTGAATATCAATGAAAGTCTCTATCTTCCAGCTAGGGAATGTTTAATCATAGAATATAACTGATATTTGGTGGCAGCACAACAAAGTTATAGTGAATAAGCACATTAAACCTATTAAGTTCTATAACTATATAATTAGGTCTCATGGGGTAGCTGCTTTGCAACATTGTTTTTTTATACACAGATGGACAAACATGGTTATCATGGGATTCAGTTACCTTGTTTAAGCTTTGACAACTGGGAAAATCCAACAAAGCTTTCTAGTAATAAATACTACTAAGCATATCACTGACCTATGAGTGGTTATCCAAGAGATATTTAACACTGAATCCATACCATATGGTTATTCACAGACAGTGTGAACCTGAGGCTTTCCTAGCCTCAATTTCCACATCTCTAGGCTTGAATAACTAACAGTCCATATCTAAGGGGATTAAATGAATAATGCCCCACAGAAAAATCCAATAAATGGTAACTATTCTATTATATTATTATGAAAATTTACACTTGACTTCTTTCAATTGAACTGGGTACTTGATTAGTAGTTAAAACCCAAAGTAGTGTTTCCTTTTATATATGTTAAGTGAAGTTGTTACCATGGGAATGGTGAATAAGACAGGAAAAGTCTAGATGAAAGTTGGAACTTACCCTGAATTTTCAACTAGAATATTTTCATAAGGTTTCTTCAAAATTTGCCTGTGTGTGCACGTAATCACTTTGGATGATTTCTGCTCTTTCTTTAGATTAACCAATGCATACAAACTCATCCATTCAGACACCTGTTCTTGCTCTGAGCCTTTCCTAAGGCTGTACTACCTCAAATGCCCTTGCTTCTCATATCTGTCCTCCCATGCCTCCTCCACCAAAAATCCTTCCCCAAAGACTTCAGCCTCTTATGACCTTGTCCTTTTGAGCCCCTATATCTTGTAGGGCTTATTTGTTAAAAAAAAAAATTGACACCATCATGTTGCTTAATATGTTGGAAAACATTTTCACTGCTTATGTCTTCTTTCTCTATGTAAGAGTATACAGTTCTCACCCATCTCTGTATTCTCCTCAGCACCCAGCCAATAAACATACAGTAAACATTTGCTGAATGAAACAAAAATGGAACTGGTCCAGTATAAATCCCAGGATTAGAAAGAAATTTAAACATTATGTACGTAAATTCCTTACCTAGTGCTTCCATCTTTCCATATTCTTTTCGAGAGATTATCTCGGTGTGAATAACTCTTGTAATAGAGAACTCACTACCACTCAAAATTTCTATTTTTAAGAAGTCTTAAATATTAGAAGATTGTTTATTTTGTGGGATACTAGAAATTTAGTATTATTGCAGTTATCTTGGTGTTTATTGTAATCCCCTTTAGATCTACTCATTGCTGATACAATACTGATAATGGTCAATAATGACTCTATTTATACTACAGCATATTTCAAGGAAAACAAATGCTTAGTCTGCATACTTAAGGGTACTAGGCAGTGGGGGTTAAAAATAGGAACTCCAAAAAATGACTTTTCATGTGATTTGGGACAAATTTCTTATATCTGGAACAGGACTCCTTCATAAGATTAACGCTAAAACAGCTAATTAATACTAAAATCAAACACTCTATTTTAGAAATGCTAAAAGCAGTTGAGAGAAGGAAAGTGGGAAAGTTAATATTTCAGCTAGTGATTCGGTTGTATATGGAAACTGAGTATTTGGCTATAAAAATTAATAAACTAAATAATTTGCAGCAACAACATTAATGTATTTGGAGGTGTAAGAAAGTTCAGGGGCAAGCACAGAAACCGGTCCATTTGTCTTTTACATGTAAGTTAGAAGATTCCTTAATCAAAAAAAAAGAACTCTATTATATAGGAAGCTAGAGATGGCCTTTGAATTGGTTATGGGAGACTTTTCTTAAAATAAATGTCTTAAGGGCTTCCCTGGTGGCGCAGTGGTTAAGAATCCGCCTGTCAATGCAGGGGACACGGGTTCGAGCCCTGGTCTGGGAAGATCCCACATGCCGCGGAGCAACTAAGCCCGTGTGCGACAACTACTGAGCCTGTGCTCTAGAGCCCGTGAGCCACAACTACTGAGCCCTCGTGCTGCAACTACTGAAGCCCGCGTGCCTAGAGCCCGTGCTCCGCAACATGAGAAGCCACTGCAATGAGAAGTCTGCACACCGCAATGAAGAGTAGCCCACGCTCGCCGCAACTAGAGGAAAGCCCGTGCGCAGCAACGGCCAAAAAAAAAATAAATAAAATAAATAAATTCATTAAAAAAAAAAAAAGTCTTAAGAAGTGCTTCTCAATACATTTGAGATGAAAGTCTATTATGATAAGCATGGTTATTGTTCAGTCTTTTATTTCAGGGTTATATAGCTGCAGGTTTAGGATGACCTAGGAAATAGGGAAGAAAGTCAACAACTTCTTTGCTGTTGAGCAAAAAAAAAAAAAAAAGCATTTAGAAAACAGTTATAATTAAATACCAAATTTCTGGTGAAAAATCATGACAATTACTGAAAAGAAAGAAAAAAGAGAAAATAACCCTTGCTAAGTACAACAGTAGACACAAATACAATAGTGAGGAATTCCAGGAATGAAAGAATTAGAAGGGGAGAGAAATAACTTTTAAGATGGACATAAAAACAAGGGGAATTTGCAACAGTAGAAGATTTAGCAATTTAGTACTATTTTGTTAGAAACAATAAAAGCTATCTATATTTAAATGACAGAATGGAGAGAAAGTGTGAATAATCAACAGTAAACAATAAGACATTCTTTTTGACTTGCAACTGTATTTTCTAAAGTTCTTCTCTGTCACTTGACAACTATTAGAGTTATTCCTGCTGACAAAAGGAGGTGACTCTTACCCAGCAACCTTGGAGCAGTTTGAAATACAATTTGAAAATGAGACAAAACATAAAAGAAAAAAACAAGAATTAAATTTTAACTGGAACATCATTGTATGTAATGCATACCTAATAATATGAAAAATAAGATGGTGTAAGAAAGAGCAAAATTATTTTTGGTATAAGATTTTTTTCTTGAATAATATATCAGTGTTGGTTTGGCAAGAAAAAAAAAAAAAAAAATGAAACACTCCTGATACTAGTATAACCCAGAATGCTTCTTGGGATCTCTTTTTGTTTCTTCAGTGTGCTTATTTTGAAAATGTATCCCAGATCCCAATTTGGGTTAACTAATAGCTAAAGAGGTCTGGTATTCCAAGAAGAGGTAGCGAATGTACAACTTATTAATCTTTCAATAGCGTCGGAAGGCCAACAAGGCTGGGGTGAGGTACGGGTTAGACCAAAGCAAAGATTTATGGCAGCAGGCACTCCCTGCCATTCTTCTTGTCTGGAAAAAGATGCATCACCTGTTTTGTTTTTTTTTTTCTCTCTTTTTTTTAATAAGCAGGCCAGCCCTGTCCTCTGGATCCCAACAGGATGAAAGCTCCAGGAATGCAGAAACTACATGTCCTGCCTCTAGCACAGAGCCCAGCACATAGTAGGTACTGAATCAATATTTGTGAACAGAATGAATATACATCACGTCTGTCGTGTGGCAGACCAACTGAAATGACATCTCACATGATAACCACTGGAACAAATGACCTCCTTGCCTTGGAAGACCTTTTGTCCAGAGCAATCCAAAAGCTTTTATGGCACGCCTTGGGGTTAGGTTTAAAAGTCCCAGATCAGGCAGAAGCGCATTGGCAAGCAGAGTAAGGGGCAGTCAAAGACTGTCCTCAGAGAGCAGCCCCAGGGCCTGCGGGAGTGACAGGAGAATGTGGAGCGGCCCAGATGAGCCTGTGGGTTGTCAGAGACTTGTAGGCCCCAGACATCGATGTCGGTAGTTGAGTGTTTACAGTCCTCTTTAATTAAAAGGTTATTTGACAACTTGAGATGGGAAGCAAAAAGATATCCTCTAGAGTGTATTTCAAGGGCCCTGAGGAGTGCTAAATAAAGTCAAAGGAAATGTGATAACAACCCAGAAAGGAACCTGGGTCCTTTTTACAACTGCTCCCTGACACAGGGTCACACTGGTAACCTTCACTACGGAGATGCTAATGGAGATACGGGCTTTATTCATCCATCCCATTTACTATACCACATGTTCTATGCCTTGCAGCTGGAGTAAGACTGGCTCTGACCTCTGTAGGCTTGAATGATACAAGTTGTTTTCCCTTTAATCCTAAGGATACACTGTTCTGAAGGAGGAGAATTTTCAACAGAAAAGTGTTTGAAGGTGAGCAGAAAGGTTGGTTGGAAATTACTAATTGATAAATTATTATAAGAACAAAAAACAAAAGCATAAGGGAAGCCAAGAGGAAATTATCCAAACAAAAATGAAGGTAACATAGAGAAGAGATAGGGAAGAAACCTAAGATAGGGAGACAAATTAAAGATTTTATACTTTGTGCTGCATCTTTCTTTTTATTCCCCACTAATAAGAATCTGGTTTAGATAGCTTAGGTGTGGAAGTCAACTAGGCATGTATAGACTAATACAGGTCAAACTTCTAAATAATGATTCCCACAAACAGAAAGCCACATTTGGAGGAGGAGGGCTGATTCTTCTTCAGAAAAAGAGATGATTCTATAATTATAAAAACTGCCAATTAGTGACTATCCACTATGCCACCAGGCACAACACAGATGTTTTATATTCATTTTCACTACCTTTTATGGTGTGTATTATCATATGCTTAACAGATGACAAAACTAAGAGGTTAAGTAACTTGCTCAAGGTCACAAAGAAAAGAAGAGGCGAATTCTAACCTACTTCTCTGACTCAGTTTGAGTTTTTTTCCCACGATACGACCTATAACATTTATTTGTTTAGTGATAGAAGAGTGACAATATTAGATTTCTCTTTAGGGAGCAATTTCCCAAGACTGTATTTTCCATTTAGCTGTGCCTGAATTATTGATTTGTTTATAACTGTTATCCTTTACCATAAAGATCTATGTTCAATCTGGGGAATAAGAAGCCTATTAGAATGATAGTTTTCTTCATGACAACTGTATCATATATCAATTAAAATGAACATAACTTCCTAACAGCCTGGGCAGGTGTTGCTAAGTACTATAATACTACACTCAACAACTGTGAGAATCTTGAGAAAAATTACAAATGATAAGTCAGGAGAGCTGCTTTTTCTGAATCAATGCATCCTGCAAAAAAACTTCAAAAATCTCAGGATACTGTACTGAAAACATGTACGAACACAGCACCAAAGAAAAAGGAGGTGAGGAGGAGACTAGCTAGAATATGAGCAAAGCGATAGGAAGCAGAATTAGGGAGTAGTCTCTTAAAGGATGAAATTACCCTGGTAACAGGTGTACATCAAATTTTACAATTTCTAAGTAGCCTCAAAAATCAAAAAGTCCCACAGAATATGTCTTTAATTATCCAGTTAAAGAAGGAAGAAAGCATCTGCTTTTCCTTCTTAAAATTTATAATTAACACAGGGCAAGGGATCACAGCCTCCCCTAGTAGAGCAATGACCTCCAATAACATGCTGTTTCTCTGGTTACAATGAAGAATCTTTCTTGCTGTCTTTTTGACAAAAATTGTTCACGTGTTATTGGCATGGTGCCAGAGTAAAAAAAGATGCGCTGAGCTGAGTGTTTAGTAATTTCTTTTAATTTTAAAATCAAGTAGCAATTATAGTAAAATCTCATAAACTACTGACCTTTCCCCCTCATCCTCAACTGTGCCCAAACATTTTGAAAAACAGAACCAACAGATGCACAGAGACTTTCACCACAAATCCTTAGGACACTGAAAACTGCAAGGAAGAAGGAAGAGAGACTAGGTGGGGCAGAGCGCTTGAAAGCTGGAGGGACTGAGGTATGAAAAAAACCGTGATAGATTTCCTGTCTGGGTGGAGGGAGGGAGTCCTCAAAATTTTCACTTCTACTTCCTCTGAACTAGACTAGATCAGTGGTTCTCAACTTTGGCTGACATTGACATCACTTAGGCAGGTTTTATTGCCTGGGCCCCACCTCCTAGAAATTCTGATTTAATTAGTCTTGTGTAAGGTTCAGGCATCAGAATGCTTTAGAAACTCCCCAGGTGATCCTAATGTGCAGAGAGGGTTGAGAACCGCTGACCTAAATAGTTCAGAGATAGGAATAAATGCAAACCACATGGGCAAAGTTCTAACAGTTTTTACCTCACCAGGAGAAAAAAAATCCTGAGATCTCAAAATATCAGAACCTGAGAATATCACTAAACAATAGCAATAAACCTTCCTTCCTTCCAAGGAAAGGAAAGGAGGTAGAAGAATTTTGTGTCAATCTTTTCTCTGTCCCACTCCTGTAGGAAAGCAATTTTTCTCAGCAGTATACACTGTGCTAATCATTAGACTAGGTACCAGGTACACACAGGAGCATGAAGTCAATTCACAAATGAGGAAACAGCCTCAGAGACGTGAAGGAACTTCCCTAAGGCCAAAGAACAAGGAACGAAGACAGAACTTGATCCCAGATCTGTCCCAAGTCCAAAGCTTTTTCTCTTTTCCGTATCTTCTGGAACATTTCTTTGCACTGGCTAACTTAACTGGTACTGGGACAGAGTGTAACTTTAGCAACATTTTCCACTGCAGGACCTTGAAGAGTTCATTCTAAGGAACTTAATCCATAGCTCTCCTGGCAATTAGCAATCTGACATTGACAGCAAACAGGTAAAAGGGAGAAATATAAAGTAAGGTTGGAGGGGCAGGTAGGAGACTAATGGTAAAGGATCTTGAATGCCAAGTAAAGAGTTTGCAACGAATGAATGTACTAGTTGATTAACAAATCTACAGGTATTGAGGATATGCCCTGTGTTGGGCAGAGAGAACACTCTAAGGCCTAGACAATAGGGAGATATTGGAGGTTTTAGAGTTACTGTATCTTAAGTGGCAATCTAATATGCCAAACCAGAAAACAAACTACAAGGAAAAAGAAAACATATCAAAACACTCCTTTCTCATGGTATAATTAGGAAAAAGACAACAACCCAGAAACATTATGGATAAATCCATGTAAGACATTTATCATTCTCAAAAAATAAACTTTGAAAAGAAATTAGGGTTATTTTTAAGCCAAATCCTTTATGTTATTTTTTATTTTTTGTTACAGCTTTCATAGAATTTTTCCAAAGGATGAATTTAGTAGCTGATAAACTACAACTCTCCCACCCAGGGCAGATGGTCAGTATGACATCTCAGGATTGGAGTCAGTTATTAGCATATGTTGGAGTTAACAATAAAAAACTTAATGGATTATTAGTTCCAAGGCAGAAAGCATATTCTCCAGTTTAAAGGAACAAATTTAAAAATCAGAAAAGAAAAATGGAAACCATTTTAGTCTCCCACAAAGCCAAATAATTAGTTAAAACTCTGTATTTAGGTTACATATGCAAATTAATAGGAAAAAATATATAAAGCTGAATGAAAAAGGAAAGGCTAGGTTACTTTTCTTTATTACTCCAATAGGATGATTTCATACTTTTCATATTTTTATAAAACAACTTGCTTTTCTCCACTTTAAAGGGATATTTAAAATTAAGATAATTTAAACTCTTACAAACAAATGTATACCCTTTACTTCCTGTATATCTTAACTTCCTATTAGAAGTTTCCAGCGTTTTAAAGAACTTAAGGCATTAAGAAGGTTGGCATTTGGAATGGCACAAGAATGCATTTTACATGACATTAAATTAAGCAAATCAACTCAATGTAATAATTTCTTTAGTTATATTTATTATATCAAATATTTAATTATCCTAGTATTTATTTTCATCGTACAGCAATTTTAGCCATACTTTTTAATCCTATGTGAGTGTGTATGTGCATGTGCACATATGTGTGTATAATTTACATGTGGTGATAAACTGATATACATGTTCATTTTTACTCTGGTTCCATTTTCATGATTTCTTGATTCGGGGGTGTATGATCAGAGAGTACAAGTAAAGATAAATCTCATAGTCTCTATGAGTTAGTAGCTTTTGATTTCTTTTAAAAAAGCTTTCAAAGATCTTGTACCTTTTTATTCTTGAAAATGATTAGGACAATGGCTCATTACATACCATAATCTGTGATTTTACAGGACACCAAATACAGCTCTTTCAGGTTTTGTCCTTCCTTTGCAATGACCTCCACACACCTAAAACACACACAAAAAATGGTGAGTTACACTAATGCGTTTCAAGTTAAATTAGCAAGAGTTTGGCCAGGACTAGAA
This sequence comes from Balaenoptera physalus, assembly GCF_965194825.1. Taxonomy (NCBI): domain Eukaryota; kingdom Metazoa; phylum Chordata; class Mammalia; order Artiodactyla; family Balaenopteridae; genus Balaenoptera; species Balaenoptera physalus. Next base: position 89,600,598 of record NC_138890.1, on the reverse strand, counting down.
CAGGAGGAGGTCCGCGTTTGAGGAATGCCACAGCTCTCTCCTTTCAACAAACCTCTTTCAAGGTGTTTCAGGAAAAGGTATTATATTCCCTGCTTTAAACTCAAGTGCTCTAATACCTAAATGACTTTAATTAAATACATTTATGACTAGCACATCTTTTAAAACCAAAGTGATGAAAGAGAGAAATTCCTGTAAGAGTAGTGTTATATTTGGTAATAAAGGATTAGTAAACATGTGCTATATAATGAACATATGTTATTTACATAAAAAATAATGTAATGAAAGTGTAGAATATAGACAGATGGTCATTATAAAAGAACGGTAATATTGCTCATGGTTTAATTATTAATGAGGGACTTTGATAACACTGAAGTACACATCTTGTGAAATTTTATTCAAAATAAAAATGGTTTAAAAATCTGTAACACTGATTAAAGATGAAAGAAAAATCGTACACATAAGAACTTTAAAATCTTTTACTTTAAAATGTTTTATTCTTAACATTTTAAATGAATTGTTGCATACATATAGGCCATTTTCATAATATAGATATGTAAGATTTAAAGTCTTTTCTGGTTTCATTTCAGTTAAAAGGTTTTTGAATGGTGTACTCTGCTCTAATGGACGTAGTGGAACATGTAGTACAGAATTGAATGAACTTTGAAAACAATGATTAACAGCGTGGCTCAGTCCCCTGAATTATCAGAAAAACCTGTACAGTCAAACTGACACATTGGCATATGCATCCTTCAGTGCAGCCCCTGTTTTAATCTTTATAAATAACAGTTAAGTAAAAGGGTAAAAGCAAAAAGAGTCATTAACCTTTTCTAGAAAGTAAGGATCAAGTAATTTGATACCTATGTGTGTAATCCATCAAAAAATTACTGAGTATCCATCTCTGTCTTTCAGATATTTTATTTGCTGTCTGGCTTATTTGTAGGTATCTTCATAAAATGTCAGGAAATTTTATACAATTTTACTTCACATAATTTATTACTGAAGGTTAAATTAGTTATAGAGAAGACATATTTTTCTTTTAAAAATATTTTTATAGAATATTGTTTTAATGGAATGATAAACATTTCTAAGTTCCTCAGAATAACTGAATAAACATTTTTTTGGCTATTTAAAAAAAAAAGATATATGATAAAAATGGGTAAGCTCTTCCATTGTTACAACAGAAAACTTAAGACAGTAACAATGTAATTATGATTGATACAGCTTATTATGAAGGGAAATTTTTAAACCTAATTCCGTGTCATTTCGCTTTACTGTAATATTTGAATAAAGTCATAAAAAAGGGAAAATAAAACATTACAGGCAACAACCATGTTTTACATATGACTTTAAAAACTAATTTTTACATACTAAGGATAAAAATAAAGGCCCTAGATGATTATAATATTATAAATAGTTAATAAAAAGTCTACTTTCTACCGTATCAAATATACATAGCTCTCTTTCCTCCTCCATTACCTACCAAAAAAGTTAGCAGATCCAACATTTTGTATGACCACCACAAAATGAAATAAGTTAGTGCAGAAATAATGTTCATATCATTTATTTTGTTCTCATGGTCTTTTCAAATAGTTCAGAACACCTGATTTTACATCTGATTATGGAAAAACTCTAAGCAAATACAATATTCTATTTGTGTTCCTGCCACTTGATTCTATATTAGGTATGCTACAAGCACATGTGAACATTAAAGACACACAGAGCAGACTACAGACAGCAAATAACACAAATTGATTTCAGTGTACAAGCCAGATCAAATGCTATTTCATAGGCAACAAAAACCAGTATTCACATAAAATCAGATAATCAATCACTGGATAAAAACTGTCCTAAAACTGATGAAAGGCTATGAGCATCAGGTTTCCTCCCTACATGACAGAGAAAAGCTATGAATAGATATTATACATATATTTAGCTTACTCAAGAGGCAATAGCCAAGAGAAAACACGTGATTAAGAAATAAAAACAGTATAGTACATATCTTTTAGAGGAAAAAAAAAGAGAAACATAAGAGAAAAGCACTTTGCTTTTACAAAGGATCACCTAGGATTTTTGTTCTTTTTTAAAATTTTTTAAAAATTAATTAATTAATTATTTTAAAAATAAGGAACGCTTCATGAATTTGTGTGTCATCCTTGCGCAGGGACCATGCTAATCTTCTCTGTATCGTTCCAATTTTAGTGTATGTGCTGCCGAAGCTAGCACTTGCTCTGTTTTTAAAAGTTCAGTCACATAAGGTTTTCCAAATACTTTTCATTACCCTGTAATCACAGCCTGTGCTAGAAGTTATGCACAACATAAAACTATTCCACAAATAGGAATTCATGGAGGAAAAAGAAGTATTCCTTGGAAGATTTTTAGCAAAAATTATTATTTTTTTAATTTAAATATCACATATTTCATGGATGTGATATTTGAGAAGTCCCAAGTTCTGTGAACCTGGTCTGAAACTCAATATCATATTAACACACAAAATTGAGTGGTTCAAATAAATAGGTAAAATAGCTATTTTTTTGAGAGTTGAAAATGGAAGTGGTTTATATTATCCTGTTACTGCAAATTGGTGAAAATGGAACCCCACATCAGGTCCCTGGCTAGTGTCTGAAGCCCTGTGATTAGTCTAGGCCTAGTTTCCCAGGCAGCTTGTAGTGACAGCAAGTCATGATGAGAGACCACGCTGGTGACTGTCCTTTCCTTCTAAAACTTTTAGAGTCTATTCTAGAGTATATTTACAGGAGGTACCCTAACACAAGTCTGTCGACCACATTTACTCTAAATAATTCTACTCTGTTTTAAGAGTCTTGGCTTTAGTCGTGACATTTATTTAGTGTATTAACATCAGAGAATTTCCCAGTTCACTGCATAGACTGTATGCAGGCAACAAACAAGGCTTAGTAATTTACACCTTTTGACTACAGGTATTCATGTAAATTTTTAAGGGGTATTAAAAATGATACCAAAAAAAGGGAGGAATGTTTGCAAAGTCATAGTCTGTGAGAAGGAGAGTGAAAGAACCAAAGACCACATTTAAAACCTTTGCTTCTCCATCCCCTCTCCTATTCACAGATATCAAATAGGAGAATATTCATTAATCTCAGTGATTAATTATAGTTTTGTCCCTAGGGGTAAGCCATGAATTCCTAAACTCAGAATCCAGAATTCAAAATTTTCCCATTATCCCCCTACCCGTCCCCACCATCCCTAAGGATAAACCTCAGAATACCATATGACCAACATTTTCTATGGGTCAGTGCATTCAAAGATTTCCTATTTCATGCATGACAACCTAAGGAATTACAAAACTTGGGAAAAGAACAATACCCTTAGGGAAAGTAATAATCTATAAGATTATTAAGAACAAATTCATAATATAGGAATATGGCATAGTGGAAAAATACAGAAGAATATCAAATATGGTTAAAGTAGCCCATGAACATCAAACACAAACCTACTAAACCACCTTTCCGAGTTCTGAGAAACAAGAGGAGACATGTTTTAACAAAAGTGCATAAAGAATCAGAAGACATACATTCTACTCTCACCTGCATGAAACCACAAAACAACCCCTATCTTCTTCGAAGTCCCACATCATCATTCTTTATAAAAATGTGGGCCTATATGAAAAATTTCTCCAAATCAAATGTCCTAGGTTCATTTAAATATATTTTAGTTCATTCTGAATTGCCTCCCCTCAGATTATTTTCTTGCTTTTATGTTTTGGCAGGGTTCTGAAGAGAATTAAAAAATTGCAACCATTGTAAATTCCTGAGTAACAGCTGTTGAGTTCATATATATATAAACTCTGTTAGAACAGTGAAAAGGGCCAGAAAACCTGCTCCAAAGTATCCAAAGCATCCAGAATTATTTTTTATAATAATGTGATTTTATGCTCACTTGCTTTTGATAATGTTCTAAAATGCACCTAAAACATTTGATGAAATATGAAAAACAGCAAAAAGGTACTTTTGTGAGCAATATAGGGTTTTTTTTTTTTTAAAGAAGAGAAGGCATTACTTAGTTTCAGTGGAGGCAAAAATCTGTCTCCCTAGCAATAGATTCCTAGTAACCTGATTTATGTGAAGGGTAAAGGTTAATGAATTAAGCTGTGTAAGCTTCAAAACTATCAAAGGAATTCAAAAGAGCCTTGAATTATAGAAAACAATGGCCATTCTACATACATACCAAATTTTTATGTTTTTTGTCTCCTACTCAAAAGCTGGAACATGGCATTAGTGACAATTGAAAAGAACTAATGAGGAAATATGACTACATTGCTTGCAAAGAGGAGTGTCCTAGGAGACCTTGTTACTGTTTGTGATGTGTTTCAAATCCAAATGAAGCTAATTGGAGCTGCCAGACACTGGTTTGCAAATCTCACTTTAAAGGACAGGCTCAATCACCTTAGAGGTGTGAAAAGAAATGTCCCCATTAGAGATGCATTAGTATGTGGCTTGGTGAATTTCTAAATAAACTTTAGGTTGTTCTTTCCTAAGTCACTCTTGTATTTGGATAATAGATATATCTTCAAGCAGAAGAAAAAATGCAACAAGACAAAAACAACCCTACAGATTTAAAACAAAAAGTATGAACGGTGCTATAAAGTAATTGGCAAATAAGTGCAACGGGGAGCTAAGTACGTTTAAGGTCGAATAAACACGTAGATCAAACGTTAAAACTCCTGAAATACAAACACATCATAAAAGTGATCTATTTGGGGGTTTCAGAAATAGAACTTCATTTTCATCATTTCCTGAAACTAGACAAGCCAACAAACCACCCTGTGTTATATAGATTGTAAGTGGGTAAAAGCAGAAGAGGCTGCAACACACACACACACACACACACACGAAAAGGAATAAAAAGGATTTACAAGATCTAAAGAGAGAAACAAGGGAGCAAACTTGGTTCAATTCTGTGCTACAAAAGCTCATCCTGACTAACTCATATACGGGTCATTTAAATGATAGCAGAGGTCACCAAAACACAATTTGGCATCTTACACAAAGAATAATGATATTTGATTGATTTTTCTAAAGCCCCAAATCGAGTTTTACTAAAGTATAGTCCAATCCCAGTGCAGCAAATGAATGGACATGATTTATAGGTATACCCTGCTTTCAGAATGTGCACTATGTAACAGATTTCTATGTTAAAAAAAGGTAAATTTACAGTTAAACATTTACAAGATGAATCAATTCAAGAATTTACTAACAGTACCTTTCCCGTTATATGTGAATATAATTTCATTTATAAACATTCCATTCATAGGTACTTTTTCTAGTAACACGACACCTTAACCTTACACAGCATGCAGTGGTTATTTTTATCTTTAACTTAAAGAAATGTACATAATGACAAATGAAAGCCTATTTTGAGAAAGTGATACATGGCATCAAATTGATACGTTGAGCGCCCTTTGTATTTCATGGTACACTTTCTTGTAAACGTTCTTCTATTCCATCCCTTTAACAGCACAGTATCAAATGTATGCTTAAGTCAATTTTTCATGCAAACATCTAAAGATAATCTCATAAAAGAGATGCTCACTGCAAGAGAGATTTTTTTAAAAGGATGACTTACAATTAAAGTGCTAAAGCGTTCACTCGAAACACAATATATCTCAGGGGCAAAGACTAGGAGTGACATGCAAAATGTCACCAGCTCCACCAGTTACAAGTCTCTTGGGATATTCATTAAGTTCTCACTTACCAAATGTTATTCTCTGGAAAGCCAATATCTGATTAGTGAATCCAAGATTAATTTAGGTAGTTGCTACTTAAACAGTGGAAAACTGATGCCCATTTTGGCACACAGAGATAGTGAAAGATTACACAATGAGAAGAGTGGTTTGTTTGTTTGTTTTTAATAAGATGTACCACAATAAGTGGCCTGAGATGTTATTGAAACGTAAATTCTATGGGTTTACATCTCTGCCAACAGAGGTGTTACACCTTTGGAAGAGGTAGAGCAGATGTTGTCACCTGCTGATTCTGTCTGGACCACCCTTTCCCTGACAGTCTCTAGCATTAAGTAGGTTTCCTAACTGGAGAGTAAGTAGGAGTTAGCACTGAAAAAGGAGTAATACAACAGCAAAATAATATTTTCTAACAATATTTAGGAGTGACCATCACAAACCAGCTCTTACGGGAATATTTTGTTCCTTCACTTATATAGCAAAACATGTTTAATGTAATTTGAATGTTTCTTAGAGAACTTTAAAAATGTTTTTCAAATAGAATAAAGCCTGCAGTATTTTTTTAAATGCACATTTTCCTTAAGCTACTAAGAAACAAAATGGTTAAACGTTTTTCCAAAGCAAGGGGGCAGGGGAGAGGAAACCAAACTAACACATTTGGATAAACTTGGTTCTGGCTTTAATATTTCAGATACATTTATCCAAAAGTCTTGTTTTTAATTTTAGCCGTTGTTCCATCCTTTTACCGCAGCTACACTAAACCATTATATAATAACTTGAGCTAACTTTTTCTAAGCGTGCCTCCAAATATGCAAGAAGCAGAAAAAAGATTCTAAGCTATTTCTGATTTATTTCAACAAGGTTTTATTAAGTGTAAATTATGTGTCAGAAATGTTAAAAGATCTAATCAGAAAGCCACATTATTATGAAATGATGGACATAATACTTATAACCTTGATAGATCAACTACTATTTATTTTTGCTGCTATGGCTGATATTAATGTTCATACCCAGCAGCAGAAAAAGCATATCACTATCTCTATATCTACTGAAAATCAACTGAAAAGAGTCATGTTTCAGGACTGAAGGAAATGCTAGAAAGAAAGGGAAGGGGAAAATTTAAAGGTAAGACTTCCTAATTCAGCAGTTTAGTCATTCTTCAATGGAAAAAAAAAAATGTAGTTATTTTGAAATAGGAAAAGTTAAGAAATCTCCTCCATCCTTAAAGGTTTTTGGGGTTCCATTAATTTATAGCCAATATCTCTGGGGGAATCCAGGCATTGCACAATGTTGATACAGTTAAGACTGGTGCTATCTTTATGGTATTCTGGCATATTTTAAGATAGAGGGTGGAAGAGATTTTATTATCCTACATGTAACAAAAATTTACTGTGTGGAAGCAAAAGCCCAGGCCCTGAAAAAAAAAAAACAAAACAGGAATATAAAAACATATAAAACTATGGTCCAGTTCAGTGAATTGTGATTCATCAGAGGCCATTCCTTTTCTGAAAAAAGAGTCAGGCAAAATTCTGGCAAGTTCCAACTCCTACCTCGTCCTACAATAATAAATAAGAACTTTAATGGTAAAGCTAGAAATATTTCAGACTTGTTAGGCTTCCAAACAGCTAACATGAAATTTAGTTGGAATATTAAACATACAGTTGATGGTAATCTCCCTGCCCATCTCCACCCCCATTACACTTACTGCTTTAAGTATTGATGAGAAAGTCTCAATTCAACAGACATCATATATTTTAAGCTCACCTTTAATTTAAAATGGATAAGACAAAATTATTTTAGAGGACTATAAAAGTATACTGAAGATGAGATTTCAGGCATTATTCAGGAAAGAGTTAAGTACTTCCTTACCAGAAGACGCCACAAGTCGGCTTTGTAGTGACTAATTGCCTCTTTAACCTCTGTACTGGGGGAGCTGGCCTGTGCTTCAATACCAGTTTTGTGATAGAGCCAAAGACTGATGTTCAACAGAGACCTCCCATGACCTGTGTAGCCAAGGAGTTAACTCAGACAAGATGCTGACAAAAGGTTTCCTTCTCACTTGGGAAGGCACAGAATCTCTTTTTGGATAAGCCAAATTCTCAGAAGACTATAAAACACAGCAGTAAAGACAATTTATAAAAGTCAAAAGAATGGTTTCACTTTAGCTAACAGTGATTCCCAACATCCCAATGTACCACTCAAAATTTTGTTTGAGAATGGTTTTAGCAATATGAAAAAACTATATTTGTAAAATGCAATGAAGAGGGCACCTAATTTGATATCTTTGAAAGCTTATAATTAGATAGCTGTAGTAGGACACAAAGAAAGCAGGTCAACATTCTCCATTCCAAATGTTTCCCACATGCTTCAAGCATTCATATTCAGGAAGCCTGCACTTTGTCGCTAATTTTTAAGCTTAGCACATTTCTGGCCCAATCAAAAGCCAATAAAAGAATTTTTACAGGTGATTTTAAGTACAATTATAAAAAACTAATTAATCCTGTAATTGGGAGAAGAAAATGGTGAAGGCTTCTTATTAGTTTCTGAAAAAGAAGGTATGAGGAAGGAGTTCTAGGTTAGGGAGCGGGAAAAGTATAGGCAGTAGGAATAAAGTTACCCACATATTCATTCAGAAAGACCAAAGGAGAAAGATCACATGGCACTGATGAAGACAAGGACACTACATAAATTTGACCTTATTGATGCTTAGCTAGATTGAACTCTGAACCCTTTGAGGCTTAAGGGTCATCACTGCTGAATTCATAAAACCTACTTCCAAAGCTCTGGGACTCCCATTACTTTATTCCTATTTTCTTCCATATCATTACATATTAATGTCATGTCAGGGGTGAAATAATCTTTGCTCTAACATTTACAGGAAAGAGAGGCAGCGGGTCACATTTAGTTGTTTTGGTACATTATGTTTACACGGAGAGATAACTTTCTTACTTAGTAAAAAGAAATAACATTTACACTTCTTTAAAAATAAAAAAGAAAGAAACAATTCATATATTTCTACAAACTACAATAAGGGACATTAACCAAGAACCCTCTTATGAAAAGTATGCAGTTTACATTTTTAATCCCAAAGGAAGAATGACAACTGATTTCAGTTAATTTTTATTTATCTGAAGGATAGCGAAACAAAGGCCTCCCCATTTCCTTCTTAAATAATATTCAAGTAAATGCAATAGAATGAGATTTTAAAATTCCAGAGAAAGGCTATTGAACCTTACTTAGCTTCACCTGGCCAGTTCAATGATACCTGACACTATGAAGTCCATTTGCCTGTAAAATATGCTTCTAGAGGATTCTTTCTTAACACTTTAATTTATCCATCAATGACAAGAACTGATTATCAGCAATTTAATTTATATTCAAAGTGCTATGTAGTATAGATGTGCACATGTATATAAATACACTTATAAATACAATTCTTAACAAATACACTTTTCCCTTCCCAATCAACAAATATCTAATTGCTGTAAATCAACAAATTATCTCAATCAAAAAATATCTAATTGTTGTAAATGCACATAGTAAAGGAATTTTAGCAGCCTAGCCCCTGAAATGCCGTGATCACTAAAATTCAGGTTGCTTTGCTTGAATTAGTCCTCAGTCTATTCCCTACGAAGGGAAAACACATCTCTTTGTTCTTGGAGAAAGTGGTGGAAAGCTAATGAAACCAGCGCTAAGACTGATAGAAACCATAGGGGGGAAGCATTACCCATTTTCTCCTTGCAGAAAGTTGCAAAAGCAAGACAGTAAGTAAGCATGGAGAAAGAAGACAGCATATTTCACTATTTGTTTCAGACAGCAGGTACCTTGCAGGCAAGATCATGTCTGACAGCCAGCAGGAACAAGCAACACTCCCAACCCCAGTCCTCAGTTTTATGTTATTTTTAAAACGTAAATCAAAATGAACAGCACACCTCTGGCATGTTTCTAAATGCTCCGCTGTTGATTAGTTGTTGATTATTATAGTTACTGGTCTGTCTGCATAATCGACAAACCAGGTAGCAAAATGGAGTAACAGTATTAATATTTCCGCTCTACACACAAAACACTTCTCTCACGTACCCAAGTAAATACAGAAATACATTCTGATATTCCGAGGAAGAAGACTGAGAGGTGAGGAGAGGGGCAATTGATTGTTTTCTAAGGTTGTTAGTGGAATAAAGAGGCAAGAGCAATGCCAGACGTTTGAAAGGGATGTCAGGTAAACGTGCTTGGAGTCAATTGATCAGTTGTGTGTTCCTATGGTTGGTTACTGGGGGATACCATGAGTGTTTCCCTGGTAATGACAGAATTTTATTAAAAAATTAAGTTAGAGAACAAATTCCTTTTTGTGATCCATTATTGAAAGGTAAGTGCATTCTCATCAAGACACAGAACACTCTTCGGCCACTGGGCAAAATTTGGGGCTTTGGGAAAACTAATGGCAATCCAATGCCACATCATACTTTGAAAAAGGTGAAAGAAAATATAAAGGGTAATAGTATAAGCAAGTCAGTGAACATGATATATACTCAGGGACACATTAGTTGAAATAGTGGCTGTAAAGAGGAAAAAGAAGAAAAACAATATATACAAAACATACCAATATCTATATAAAATAACATTTTATATGTAACATATACAATAATACATTCATATATTTCATAATTACTAAGGAGCCTAAATTCATTTCATCTGTTTACTTATATCCAGCCTTATTTCCCTAGAAATGCATACAAAACTACAAAAGAAATATTTGAGAGGGGCTAAGAAGGTAGAAAATATGGATAGTAAAATAATAAAGTTAGGGATATACTCACCCTGAAGGGATTGATATGATTCATCCTGAAAAGCTTCTACAAGTGGAATAAGATTTTGGAATAAACTTTCAAGGAACCAAAGTAAAGAGGGAAGTATGATTATTTATAAGATTCATAATATCAATGAGTTAAAAAAAATCTGATCAAAAGAAGTTACAAAAAGACTAGATAGGCTTGACATATCTCTGGGGAAAGGCTGAAGTTTCAAGAAAGTGTTAAAATATTCGGTATCATGTGGAAAATTTCCTCCCATTTCTTAATACCACTGTGGACTTAATTCACATGAAAATGGCCTCTCAAAAAGTTAAAAATTTAAAAGTATATTGCACATGATTAATAATATAATGCAATGATAAAACAGAGATGATATTTAGCTATATCAAAATTTTACTGAAATTTAATGTTTCTTGTACAAAATCAATCAGTCATGGACAGTAGAAATATGCTTCCAATGCTCACATTGTCAAAGTTTTGTATGTGTGTATGTGTAAGACACAGTCCTGGGGTTGGGAATGTAACTGAACTTCTCTAAGTCTTTTCAGTAAAATACTGGAAATTACAATACCTATCTCCAAGGATTTTGTAAACGTTACATTTCATAATGTTTGCAAAGGTGCTTTTAGTTATTCAACAAACATTTACTAACCCTTACTCTGCCCCTAACTAATGGATACAAAGATGGAAAAGACAAGTCTCTTCCCAAAGGGAATTCACAATCTTGTCAATTTTAACATCTTCCACACAAATAAGACAAGGTTATTTAGTATCGAATAGAATTTTCAAGTACATTTCTTAGAAAACTAGCACTGTGGGACTTTAATAGTTGACATATGCAAGAAAGAAATGTATGCTCCAATATGTTCATGTTAAATCAATTTTTTCCTTAGTAAAAAAATGAATGTAAAGCACATAGGACAGCACCTAGCACACAGTAAGCAATTAAATGTTAATTATTATTATTTAGGCCGTAGCACAGAACTTGGCACATAAAAAAATGCCTGTGGTAGGCTGAATAATGGCCCCCAAAGACATCAGGTCCTAATCCATGCAACCTTTAAGTGTTACTTTATATATACTTTATACTTTTTTATGGAAAAAGGGTCTTTGCAGATGTGATTAAATTAAAGATTTGAGATGGGGAGATTATTCTAGATTATCTGAGTGGGCCCTAAATACAATCACAGGTATACTTACAAAAGAGAGGCAGAGGGAGATTTGACATAGACAAGAGAGGAGATAGTAATATTACCCCAGAAGCAGAGACTGGAGTGATATGACCATAAGCCAAGTAATGCTGGTAACCACCAGAAGCCAGAAAGAAAAGGAATGAATTCTTCCCTCCATGGGAGACTGGCACCTTGATTTTGGCCCAGTGAAACTGATTTTGGATGTCTGACCTCCACAACTGTGAGAGAATAAATATTTTTGCTTTCAAGCAACCAAGTTTGTAGTAATTTGTTACAGTAGCCACAGGAAATGAATATAGTGCCTAATAAATGGCATTAAACTAATCACTGGATTACACATGTGGCACCAAGAAATATGACTTATAAAGGTAACAAACTGGGGCTTCCCTGGTGGCGCAGGGGTTGAGAATCCGCCTGCCAATGCTAGGGGACACGGGTTCGATCCCTGGTCAGGGAAGATCCCACATGCCGCATAGCAACTAAGCCTGTGCGCCACAACTACTGAGCCTGCATGCCGCAACTACTGAAGCCCGCGTGCCTAGAGCCCGTGCTCCGCAACAAGAGAAGCCACCGCAGTGAGAAGCCTGTGCTCCGCAACAAAGAGTAGCCCCCGCTCACCACAACTAGAGAAAGCCCGCGTGCAGCAACAAAGGCCTAACTCAGCCAAAAATAAATAAATAAAATGAATAAATTTATTTAAAAAATAAATAAAGGTAACAAAGTAATTGCAATTAAGATGACATAATTGGATAAGACAAAATTTTAAGTTGTGAAAGGGAGAAAAAAAGAAAACCTTAAAGAATCCTACCAAATCTTCAGCCTGAATTAGAATAAATTCCAAAAAGGTATGTCTTCTAAACTTTTTTAGAATAAACACTCATTTTTGCACAATTTATTATTGAAAATTTGAAGCATACCGAAATTTAAAGGAATTGTTCACTCAAAGCCATTATTCACCACCTAGATTCCATAATTAACATTTTTCTCTCTGCTTTATCTCAGATGTATCCCATCTATTTCTCTATCCACCCAGGTATCTATCTATCCATTCTTACTTTTTAATGCATTTTAAAGTTAAGTGCAGACATCAGTACATTTCACCCATAAATACTTTATCATACACATCATTAACTAAAGTTCAATGTTTATAATGGTTCTCTTTAAAAAAAAAAGTTTTACCTGCTGTGAAATACACAAATCTCAAAAGCAATCAGTTTTGACAAATGCATATATCTGTCTACCTTGAACCCCTATCAGATCTAGACTATTCCTAGCACCCCACCAAGTTCCCTCATGCCCCGCCTTCCAATCAATGCCCATACCCACCCACAAAGGCAACTACCATTGTATATGTTTTGTTACTTTGTTTTATTTTACCGTAGCTTAGTTTTGTCTGTTCAGAAATTTCACAAAAATAGAATCATATTTGAGTAACTTATTTTTACTCTGTAAGAGGTTGAGATTCATCTATTTTGTTTAACATTTCAGTAGTTTTTCCTGATTGTACCTTTCAGTTGCCAAGAGGCATTCCATTATATGTATATAGCATAGTTTCTTTATCCATTCTTCTCTTGAAGGGCAGGTGAAATGTTCACAGTTTGGGGGGAATTCATTAATAACACTGCTAGGAACATTCTTATACAGTCTTTTCGTGGACATATGCTTTCATTTCTCATGGTTAAAAACCTGGGAGTAGAATTGCTAAGTCACAGAGTATTAGCAGTATGTATGAAGTAGATGAATTAATTTCTTTCCAAAGTTGTTATACTATTTTACATGCCCATCAACATTTATGAGAATTGTAGTTTCTTCAAATCCTCACCAATGCTGATGTTATCAGACTTTCAGCCATTCGAGTGTGTATGTAATTAAGACCATTCTACATTAAAAAATTCAAAGATCCCATCATGATAATAATTCTACTGTTTTTATCTTTTAAGAAAATACACAATAATAAAAGATAGCTAGAAACTGATCAATATTTTAAAATTTATTTGTATATTTCCAGAATTTTTTTAATGCACATGATATAAAAGTACACATACATGATATAATTTATTCATTAAACAGACAATGCTCGCTGCAGACTCTTTGCAATAGCTTTCTGACCCAGACGCAACATTCCATCTGCTAGTTCTTTGGGATATCTTCCATCTCATCTATCATCTTTATTCCAAGCACCTGACTATCCAACAATAACCAGATAACTTCAGGAAAGGGATCTCAGACAGTTCTTAGCCCTCAACGTTATACGTTGTCTTCCATGTTCTCTCTCATGAGTTGAACTAAAAGTTAAAAACCAATATAAAATCAGCCCCAAAACTATGATCTCCTTGATAAGCATCAAGCTTTTCATTTAAGGTTCCTACCTTAACTGAATATTTGGTGAAAGACATTATATAATGTTGTGCCTTAAAAGGTAGACTGCTTATCCAATCACCAAGAGCATTTTTTAAAATGTGTTGCCGTGAACTGGGTTAGGATTCTGGCACTAGTCAGCATATAGTAAAAGCTGGATACCATGGACCTTTCAGCAGAGTTTTCCTCAATCTGGGAAAAAAAATAATGGAACTGCCTTTCTTTTAGTGTTACTAATTATCTAAGTCAATTGCCCAATTTTAAGTAACACACAGTCTGCTGATTTTCATAGCTACATACACTGCACATAAAATAAAAGACTTCACCAAAACATGCTGAAAACCATGGAAGTTGCAAATGAACATAAAGATGCTTAGTACTGCTGAAGAGACAAGGTGTTTTTCTCTAATCGTAAGTAAACAAAGAACAAAACAGATCAAAGAAAATTTAACCTGACAGTTTATCTTTTTTCACTCCATTGTAAATTTTATTTTTGTCTCACATAAAATGATTCACCTATGATCTAGATGATTTGTGTTAAGCAACCATACAGTAGGTATTTAAAGAACTCTTTGTAAACAAAGCCCCCAAATAGGATCAAGGAAAGAGTCACAAATCTCTTAAAGCATTTAGTTAAGGTTCAAGACATACAAAAGTTCGTGAACAGAGCCATATTAACACTGCCGAGCACAGTATAGGTTTCTATATTTGAGGATATCTATTAGATCTGAAAGATCTTCTTGATATATAATATAAAAATAATGAAGATATTAATAACATTCGGCATATTACTATAAACCTAACATGACCAAACTTTGGTATTCAATGAGAGGAAAAGATATTATACCTTGATTTCAAAATATAATACATAAAAATATAGTAAGAATTATATAACCATTATATTATTTTTCAAAAGATTAATATTTAAAAATGGAAACCACTGAGAAATAATTGCAAAGTTACTAACTGTATGAAAGCCTTTAAAAGTTATTTTATACTTTTATATTATTCAATTACACCATATAACTTTTAAGACATTCAACCTAATTTTTTTCAAAGTAAACTTTAAACACTGATTAGAATCAATGTCTGTAAATCCCTACAAAGGGAGAATAAATGCATGTTTATTGCAAAAATTAATACAGAGCCCAAATCTATGAGTTTGGAAATCTCTCTTAATAGCTAGTACAACCAATGTCAAACATTAATTATAAAAAGACATTCAGAATTATTTGGGGTTGAAAAAAGTTTTAATGGCCAGCAGGTTGTGTATTCATACAAACTGGGTACAGCCACATTTGTTACTGAGGCTACCTTCCAACATCCATGCCCAGTCACCCTGAGCCTGGTCTTCAGCCAAACACCTAATTCCTCTATGCTTGGAATCTTCAATTTTATTGGCTTATCCAGGCCAGATTAAGGCATGCAGAGGCCATGAGTCCTGGAAAAAAATATGGTTCCTCTTCCATCTCTAATTTCATAATAATAATTTAAAACTCTACTAAACTGCACAATTCATGAAAGAAAGACCAAAGTCTAATTTTAATTTCTTTTCTCAGATTGTTGATGCTGTCCTTCTCGGGGTGATACACTAGGCATGTGCTTGGTCTGCTTAATGGTAATCCAGCAGAATGCCAGACTTTGTACCAACCTACTGCTATATCCTTCACTTGGAACCTCTATGCCCCTGTTTTATGGACCAAGATGATTTTGGTACATTTCTTTTGTTCAAATTTTGTCCCCCATTTCTTTCTTTCATTGTAGCTTGAAACCCTAGATATTGACTTCTGGCCCCAAAATTCTACATAAGTCTATCTGACTTGGCCCACTAAACAGAATTATTACATAGACAGTTTCTCAAAACACTAAATTTTTCATGTACTTAGACCTTACCAGAGTCACAAATAGGCATCCTAGCCATAGTCTGTGTGGCTGAGTCAGTGTTTGAAACAAACCTGTGAATATGAGTGTCCTTAGATCAGACATGCATTCTTCAGTTGTTACAGTCCCCACCATTCCCCAATGATTACATTTGACCCACTTCACTCATTTACATTCTATGTTTGGTCAGACCCCAGCAGTGGACTCTTCTCAGACTGACAGTTGCTCTTGACTCCTAGTTTTTCCTCCCTCTGTTGTGACCACTGTATGAAGTATATGTCATCACCCTGACCTGACTTCGAGTCTGACCTGACATGGGGCCTATGTTTTACTCATCCTTGATGAGATGCTCAAGACAGGTTTGTTGAATGAGTGTGTGAAGGATTGGTGCACACTGATAAGACAAGTCATGCTCTTGTATATACTTGGAATTCTGAATAAAAATAGCAAATGTACCACTTTTAATAAGCATATGTCAACAAAGCAGAACATTATTTTTAGGCACAAGGAATGAATTACTTGCAGTTATAAAGAGAAATATCGATGTAAAATCTGTCTTATAAAAAGGATGAAGAGCATGTATTAAAATATAGAGGGATTTAGGGCTTCCCCGGTGGCGCAGTGGTTGAGAATCTGCCTGCCAATGCAGGGGACACGGGTTCGAGCCCTGGTTCTGGGAAGATCCCACATGCCACGGAGCAACTAGGCCCGTGAGCCACAACTGCTGAGCCTGCGCGTCTGGAGCCTGTGCTCCGCAACAAGAGAGGCCGTGATAGTGAGAGGCCCGCGCACCGCGATGAAGAGTGGCCCCCACTTGCCGCAACTAGAGAAAGCCCTCGCACAGAAACAAAGACCCAACACAGCCAAAAATAAATAATAAATAAATAATAAATAAATTTAAAAAAAAAACAAAACAAAACTCATACTCTCATTCACAGGGTATGGAATCTGACAGAAAAAAGTTAAAAAAAAAATATAGAGGGATTTAAAGGGAAAAAAACTGTACATGAAGATAGGCAGACTTTAAAATATAAATAGGATAAGAATGTGCAAAGGAAACATAAAGTGGATTTTGTTGAATTTCCCTCAGTAAACATATCTCCTACAGTAGTTAAGCCAAACTGATTGAGAAGACACTAGAATACTCATCCTTATGTAAGCAAAAGAAGCAACAAAAACTGTAATAATTTCTTTTGTAAATGCTATGGCTATTGAAAATTACAAACTGCCATGAATTTCAAGGAACTCAGCTTATATTTCTTGATGTTGCAAAAGAAATGTTTACCTATTTACCTAAGGGAAGTAAGTTTACTTTCTATAAGTTCCACTACAGGAAAAGGAAAATATCACAATTTGTCAATGTAAGAGTAAATATCACAGTAAGAAAATAAATATGGGTTTTACAAGGTATTATTTTCAAAGAAGGTTGATGTGGTAAACAACATAGTTCAAAAGTACTTTTTATTTAAAATGTATACCCTTTAACATTCATTTGCTTATAGAATTAAGACAGTATGTTTACTGGAGGGGTCTGGTACACACCTAACTATTTTTAGTGTAATTTAGAAATGTCACTGCCTTCAAGAGGCAGAATGGGTGCTCTGGAGCACAGACTCAGTAGTCTCAGTTCCAGAGACCAGACCAAATCCAGGCTTGGGAACCTCAGCAAGTTATTTAGCCTCCCTGTGCTTCACTTTCCTTATCCGTACAGTGGGTGTAATAAGAACATCTACTTCAAAAGGCTTTTGTAAGGATTAAAAGAAATGATATATATAAAGTGTTTAGAACAGTGCCTTGCACAAATTAAATGATACATATCTTAGCTATTATAACTTAATTAAAAATTTCCATTATCTCTAGATAATATGTGCCTCCTGATTTAATATAATAAGAGCTATCCAGCACTACCTATGCAGTATACTGCTCCCAAACCAGGAACCTAAATTTAATCGAGACTCTAATCTATCTATCAATTTATAGACAATATATGGGGGTGGGCAGGTAGCAAAACATATTGAATGGCACCATAAGAAGACAATCAGCTAAATCCAGGATGAAAGAAATTTTGCAGGACAAACGATTCATGTTCTACAACAAATGAATGACAGGCAAAAGAAGAGTAGTATTATTCATTAAAAGAGACCAAATGCAACATGTAACCTAGTTTGGATCCTAATTCAAATAAATGAGCTGAAAAGAGGCTTCAAGAAATTATTATTATGTTCATTAGTTGTAATAATAGTATTGTATGTGTGCATTTAAAAAATCTTCATCTGTTAGAGATAACTGAAGCATTTCCAAATGGTAATTTGTCCAGAATTTAATTTAAAATACTCCAGGAAAAAGTAAGTTGGGGGGATCAATCAATGAAATAAGAATGGCAAAATGTTGGTAATTGCTGAGTTCAGGTGATGGGTACACAAGAATTCATTATATGATTCTCTCTATATTTATGTGTGTTTAAAACCTTCCACAATAAACATTAAATTTTAAAAATTCATTATCTTGTGTGTTTGCCAATCATATTTGTTATTCTGATTGTGCAATTTAACTAAATGCTACAGTAAATTAAATGTGAAAGTGAAAAAGAATTATTTTTATAAAACTACACTAAATGCTTCACATATATTTGATAAAAGTAACTAATTAAAAATGATTTTAATTAGGTGTGAAATGATTTAAAAGTTTAGGAAAATCAAACATCTTTTACAACCATAATGGTATGAGACTAGAAATCAACAACAAGAAAAAAATTACAAAACCCACAAACAACTGGAGTCTAAATAACATGCTACTAAACGACCAATGGGTCACTGAATAAATAAAAGAGGAAGTTTTAAAAATACCTTTAGACAAAAGAAAATGTAAACACAAAAGTCCAAAATCTATGGGATGCAGCAAAAGGAGTTTTAAAAGAAAATTCTATAGCAATACAAGCCTACCTTAAGAAACAAACAAACAAAAAACTCAAATAAACAATCTAACCTTACAACAAAAGGAACTAGAAAAAGAACAAACAAAACTTAATGTTAGTAGAAAGAAAATTATAAATATCAGAGTGGAAATACATGAAATAGAGACTAAAAAAACATTAGAAAAGATCAATGAAACTGAGAGCTGCTTTTTAAAAAAGATAAACAAAATTGATAAGCCTTTAGCAAGGCTCACCAAGAAAAAAAGAGGTAAGGCCCAAATAAATAAAGTCAGAAATGAAAGAGGAGAAGTTAAAACTGACACCACAGAAATACAGTGGATCATGAGAAATTATGATGAGCAGTTATATGCCAATAAAATGGACAATCTAGAAGAAATTGATAAATTCCTGGAAATGTACAATCTCTCAAGATGAACCAGGAAGAAATAGAAAATATAACAGACTGATTACCAGTAATACAATTGAATTAGTAATAAAAAAAACTCCCAACAAATAAAAGTCCAGGACTAGATAGCTTCACACGTGAATTCTATCAAACATTTAGAGAAGAGTTAATGCCTATCCTTTTCAAACTAATCCAAAATATTGAAGAGGAAGAAATGCTTTTGACATGTGAATTTCACAAGGCCAGCATCACACCAATACCAAAACCAGACAAGGACAGCACAAAAAAGAAAGAAAATCACATGCCAATATCCCTGGTGAATATAGATGCAAAAATCCTCAACAAAATATTAGCAAACTGAATTGAACAATACTCTAAAAGGATCATGCACCACGAGCAAGTGGAAATTATGTCAGGTATGCAAGGATGGTTCAAGATCCACAAATCAATCAATATGATACACAACATTAACAAATTAAAAAATAAAAATCATATGATCATCTCAGTAGATGAAGAAAAAGCTTTTGAAAAAATTCAATATCCATTTATGATTTTAAAAAACCTCTCAGCAAGGTAGATATAGAGGGAATATTCCTCAACATAATAAAAGCCGTATGTGACAAATCCACAGCCAACATTATACACAACAGTGAAAAGCTGAAAGCATTTCCTCTAAGATCAGGAACAAGACAAGGATGACCACTCTCATCACTTTTATTCAACATAATATTGGCAATCCTAGCCATGGCAATTCCCAGACAAGAAAAAGAAATAAAAGGAATCCAAATAGGAAAGGAAGAAGTAAACTGTCACTGTTTGCAGATGACATGATACTATATATAGAGCGTCCTAAAGATGCCACCAAAAAACTATTAGAACTAATAAATGAATTCAGTAAAGTTACAGAATACAGAATTAATATACAGGAGTTCAGATAGTTTGTTACTAGTGTATAGAAATAACAAACTATCAGAAAGAGAAATAAAGAAAACAGTCCTATTTACAACAGCATCTAGAAGAATAATATACCTAGGAGAGAATCTAAGGAGGTAAAAGACTTGTACTCTAAAACTATAAGAGACTGATAAAAGGAAGTTGAAGACAACCCAAACTAATGTGTTTATGAATTGGAAAAATTAACATTGTTAAAATGATCATATTACCCAAGGCAATCTACAGATTCAATGCAATACTTATCAAAATATCAATGGCATTTTTCACAGAATGAGAACAAATAATTCTAAAATTTGTATGGAAATACAAAAGACCCCAAAAAGCCAAAGCAATCTTGAGAAAAAAGAACAAAGCTGGAAGTGTCATGCTCCCTAATTTCAAATTATACTACAAAACTACAGTAATCAAAACCAGCATGGTATTGGCACAAAAACAGACACATAAATCAATGGAACAGAATAGAGAGCCTAGAAATAAACCCCCACTTATATGGCAAATTAATCTATGTCAAAGGAGGCAAGAATATACAACGGGGAGAAGACAGTCTTCTCAATAAATGGTGTTGGGAAAACTGGACAGCTATATGCAAAAGAATAAAACTGGACTACTTTCTCACACCATATACAAAAAGAAACTTAAAATGGATAAAAGACTTAAATGCAAGACGTGAAACCATAAAATTCCTAGAAGAAAACATAGGCAGTGTGCTCTTTGACATCGGTCTTAGAAATATTTTTTTGGATCTGTTTCCTCAGGAGAGGAAAACTGAAGCAAAAATAAACAAATGGAATTACATAAAACTAAAAAGCTTTTGTACAGTGAAGGAAACTATAACCAAAACAAAAAGGTCCCCTACTGAATAAGAGACAATAGTTGCAAATGATATATCCAATAACAGGTTAATATCCAAAATATACAAAAAAACTCACACAACTCAACATCAAAAAAAACAAACAACCTGATTAAAAAATGGGCAGAGGACTTGGATAGACTTTTTTTTTTTTTCCCAAGAAAAGGCATACAAATGGCCAATGGACACATTAAAATATGTTTAACATTACTAATCATCAGGTCAATGCAAATCGAAACCACAACGAGATACCATCTCACACCTGTCACAATGATAGTAAGACAACAAATAACAAGTGTTGTTAGAGGATGTGGAGAAAAGGGAACCCTTGTGCACTGTTGATGGGATTGTAAATTGGTGCAGCCACTATGGAAAGCAGTAGGGAGATTCCTCAAAAAATTAAAAATAAAACTGCCATATGATTCAGCAATTTCACTTCTGGGTACTTAATTGAAAAACACAAGAACACAAATTCAAAAAGATATTACCCACTATTCACTGCAGCATTAGTTACAATAGCCAAGAAATGGAAATAACCTAAGTGTCCATCAATAGACATATGGATAAAGAAGATGTGGTATATATATACACAATGGAATATTACTCAGCCATTAAAAAAAAAAGAAATCTTGTCATTTGTGATAACATGGATGGATATAGAGAGTATTATGCTAAGTGAAATAAATCAGACAAAGACAGATACCATATGTTCTCACTTATACAAAACAAAAACATAGATACAGAAAACAAACACGTGGTTGCCAGAGGGAAGGGGAGGTGAAGAGAAAGAGGTGAAGGGGATTAAGAGGTACAAATCTCCAGTAATAAAATAAATAAAGCAACGAGGATGTAATATACAGTATGAGGAATATGGTCAATAATAATCTAATAACTTTGTATGGGGACAGATGGTTACTAGATTTATCATAGTGATCATTTCATGATGTATGTAAATGTCATTAATTAACCCAAGCAAGCAAGCAAAAGCAAAAACTTAAAAAAAATAAATAAAATGTTTAGGGAGGGCTTCCCTGGTGGCGCAGTGGTTGAGAATCTGCCTGCCAATGCAGGGGACACAGGTTCGAGCCCTGGTCTGGGAAGATCCCACATGCCGCGGAGCAACTAGGCCCGTGAGCCACAACTACTGAGCCTGCGCGTCTGGAGCCTCTGCCCCGCAACAAGAGAGGCCGCGACAGTGAAAGGCCCGCGTACCGCGATGAAGAGTGGCCCCCGCTTGCCGCAACTGGAGAAAGCCCTCGCACAGAAACGAAGACCCAACACAGCCAAAAATAAATAAATTAATTAAAAAAAATGTTTAGGGAAAGGTCTTTAAAATTTTAAAGGATTCTATTTATATTGCTTTACAAGTATCTTTCTCACCCCACTTTAATGTACTGAAAACTGGAAATCACCGATGATGCAATTGGGGTGCAGTTTACAGAAGAAAGATGATGTGACTCCCATCAGCATGCTCTTATACAAATAAAATGCCTTTGTCCTTCAACAGAATACTCATGAATAAATGGGCATTTATATAATTTTAAATTATGCAAATTCCTTGAATATTTTATTTTACAATGCTCCTACCTTAACTCTTTAAATCAACAAATACTAATCTCCATCAGGGCAGAAAAGAGGGCTTTCGTTACAAGTTTGCTTCGTTGTTCTTTAATAAAAGTTTTGGACCCCTTTTTTGGTTAACAGAGTCCAAAGGTTATTTATGTTTTAAAATCCTTTTCAAAATATTATTTCAACTATTTAGATTGATTAATTCACAATATAAGATTAAAGTGGTATAAACTGAGAAAATGAAATGATGTTTTAAAGTTTAAATAATGAAAATCCTATGGCCCAACTATTGCCTCAATAAATATAGTCTAGAAGCTAGAGGCCTTTCCAAATTGCAAAAAACCATGTTTTGCATTTGACCAAAGACAAAATATACAATAAAATGTACTGGTATCAACTAGACTTAATAAATACTATAGCTGTGACAATTTATTTATATTATTCCCATTTGACAAAAGAGTTGGCAGTAGCTTAAAATGAAAGAAAATGTTCATTTTAGCTAGTTATAAAACAATAAGATGACTTTGAACTTTGCTCTAAAAGGAAAAACAGTGCTTAAAATAGGCTTTCTTCTGAAACCCAAGTTACGTAAAATATTCAAAGCCACTGTTATGTAAAATATTCAAAGTCACTATTATAAAGTTCCAGAATTTAAATATCTTTTCTATTAAAAATTATCATTCTTCATTAGTACAGCTGAATATCAACACAAGCATAATTCTGAGTTTGATTCATACACTTTGGGGACAACAGTATAATCACAGAAAGCTAACCAAAATCCTGGCCTGTGTGTTCTAATAAACTGAAGTTGGAAGAAAAAAAAAAAAAACGGATCTCGATAAAAAATATTTTATCATAGATTTGATTTAAATATAACCCCCATCTCAAAGCTGTTGGAAACTGTGACAAAAGCAACAAATCAGCATAAAATGAATATATAATTAGTGCCTAAAGCCCCATGCCAGAATTCCTCATCATAAATTTTAAAATGACATTGTTTAATTGTTTATTTAAAATTAGTAAAAATATTGAAGCATATTACTTTATATCTTGGGAAACAAAATAGAAAACTTTATATTATAGTTTCTCTAAGCCAAACGTTCAAAATATTAAAAAATATTTAGGTATAATAAAATCTTGAATTATAAATAAGCACTTACGAATCAGACTAATGCCTCTTCAAAAACCAGCTACTATATGACTGCCCTCTCAGAGCCACTGGAAACAGTCACCACTATGAGTCTTTGATCATTTGGAGATTCTATTCTCACTCTAAGAGCAGTTTATTTATAAAAAGGTAACTGTGGACTTAGTTGTCAACTTTCATACCTTGTTGAGGGGAAACAGATACACATGTAGCAACAACACAAATTAGCAAAACCATTCTGGAGTGTAGTCTAGTATTGTTCACCCTTTCATTTATATACTTATGGACCACCACATATGCCTAGGGATACACTGGATCCTAGAATTACAGGATGAACAAAACTAAGAAAGCTTTCAATGAATATGTCCTGTGACCCAGAAATTCTATTACCGCATACACAAATAGGATAGGTTAAATAAATTACGGTATCCAGATGCAGGTATGTAACAGGATGATACATATTTTCCTTGACATGTAAATATGCTCAATTATTATATTAATTGCTAGCTATGATTAAATACTTCTAAATCAGAAAATATATATTTGTAAAATATTTTAAGATTTTTTTCCTTAGTATTTTATATTGAAAGTCTCAACCTGAGAATGTTCCTCCTTCCAACAAAGGAGGCTCATGTTTAATCAACTTTCATGATTGAGTGCTAAGTAGGAAGGATTTCTCATACCATGGTGTTGATACAGTGCTGTGCCCAGAAATGGAACTTACAGAAATTCATAGCCTCATACACTCTACAATAAACATCTGACCTATGATCTTGGGCAATGTCACCAATTTAAGCACATCTTAGATGGAACATAGTGTTACCAATGATTTACATGTTTTGAAATCTTTTCTCAATACAATTTTAAGACTTTTTCTGTCTACACACTTAACTCCTACAGGAAATTACAAAATGCCCACCTAACAACTGGCACTTGGAAAGTGAATTATGAATAGATGGCTGCAAGAGACAGAATAAACAGCAAGGCCTTTAGAGACATACCTGGTAATCTAGATCTCTCTCCTAAATATCCAGTAAGGAAATAGAGATTTATCAGAAAAGACAGGTAAGCTATCTACTACCCAAAAGCATTTTGCAAATGTCTTCAAAACCATTAGTCTATTCAAAGAGGTCAGATACACAAATGAAAAACTTAGGCAAAAAGTGTTTGACGTGATGTAAGATAAACATAATACATGTCTCACAATAAATTTTAAAATCTAGTTTTTTAAAAAAAAGGCCTAAGCTTTTTGTACTAAACTATCAAAATCTCCCATCAGAAATTAATTTCAGATTGGGATTGACATATATACACTAATATGTATAAAATAGATAACTAATAAGAACCCGCTGTATAAAAAAAAAATTAAAAAAATTTAAAAAATTAAAAAAAAATTAATTTCAGAAGAAAATGCTTTAAAATAACTTGAACAATGGGAATTCCCTGGCGGTCCAGAGGTTAGGGCTCCACGTTCTCACTGCCAAGTGCCCGGGTTAGATCCCTGATCGGAGAACTAAGATCCCACAAGATGTGCAGCACGGACAAATAAATAAATAAATAAATAAAAATAAAATAAAATAACTTGAACAAGATTTCAATGCCAATCATATCTTTGCGTTATGAAATTGAAAGATTTAATAATGACATATCTTAAATGTGATAGAAGAAATCAGTAGTATGATTTTTCAAGTAAGAATTTACAGCATTAGTTTCCCACAGTTCTAAAATGTCGTTTTTAAGTGAAAAAAAAGATTTTTCACATCTTTCCCATTTAAGGGTCCCAAAGACTTATAAATTTTTAACTCCATCTCCCCAAGCTCTATAAATTCTCTTTTTGTAGACTTTCTGATGCATGGATTTGATCTATATACAATTCAGCTAAAAATTAAATGCACAATCTTCAAAAACTCTAAATCTTTTACAGTTGTGCAGTTGAAGATGAAAGAACTTGTACACAAATGTTTAAATTATATAAACCTTCCTATGTAAGATGGAAAACAAGAGGCTCAGTACTGTTTCTTAAATCCATCCTAAGGGATTCTATTAAAATAGTATGCTCTTACAACAGATCCCATTACAGCAATCCCATTACAATTCCATTACAACAGATATCGCACTGGAAAGAAAAAGGTTCCTTTGTCAGACTAAAAGTCAATAATAATTTTACCACTACTAAAAATAAGTAACATTAATTGGTACTTCTGAAATTAACTACAGCTCTATTATCTCAGTTTATACTTTAAAACACCATGTAAGGTAGTTTTATCTTCATTTGATGAGTGAGGGGGCTGAGTTATAGAGAAATTAAATCCTGGGGCCAACATATTATATGTTGGGATAGTTAGTAATAAATTAGTAATGGAATGAGAACAGGTTACTCGCTCCTAGATCTAGGACCTCTCTGCTAGACAATGAAAGAATTAAAGTAGCTAACATCAGTGAGCATTCATTAGCTGGTAATTTGCTAAATATTTACTTATTTAATTCTGTAAAATACAACTCCATTTTACCATGTCCATTTTACAATGCAGAACAATGGCTCAGTCTGAGAGTTAGATCTAGTAAGTGGCAGATTTAAATTGAGGTCAGCATGAGTATGATTACAAGGTTCATGCTTTTTCCCTACAAGAAAAAACTTAAGGCTAGAAATAATTCAGAAGCTAAGATAAGCAGTCCTTCCCTAGGACTTGTCTACATGGACACTTTCTTACGTGAAAAAGGGGAGAGGGGAATGAACTCAAAATACCAGGTAAATTTGGGCCTGGTCTGCAGATTCTTAGTATTCCGACTTTCCTACAGTTCTGCCTAACCCTGAACTCATAGCCCAATGCCTTCAGGCGCTCCTGCAGAAGTTGCTCCTGGAGGCCAAAGCAAAGTAGAAGGGCAGATTTTAGGAAGAGGAACGCTCACTATATCTGAGGATCATTTAGTTGAATATGTCTGTGGATAGACTGAAAACAGCCAAAAACATCGTTTCTCAGAGCATAGAGACTTTCCACACAAAAAAGGGAGACTTCACACAAATCAATTGGAAAAACACTGCCTTGTGGAACCCTCAGATCCTTGGGTCACAATGCATGCAAGCACGGAAAAAGCTTTGAGCAGTATTGCAGAACAAAGGCTTATTTCATTTGGCTTGACCAAGTATTTCCCAAGGGTAAGACCTATTAATATTCTAGGGAACAGCTTCTGATATTTCAGACTTGAGTCTGAAAATAATCTAGGAGTATGAAACACACTGTGCTTTTCTCTTAGGATAATTACTACAGAGTGAAATCTTTAGGGCATTATCTCCAAGGTCCACACCTCTAGTGCATTATTCTAAAGGTAGAAGTAAGAAATAGCCCCAGGGCAGATGAGACTAAATGGTGTAATCTCTGGATATTAGAACTGGCTGGGCCTTAAAGGTCTTATCATTCCTTCATTTACATATGAAGAAGCAAGAGCCCAGAGCGATTGAGATCCTGCTCCAAGATCCTAGGACCTTGAGAAGTGGCTGCACTGCTAATGAGAGATGGCCTCTCCTCCCCAGGGTAGGCCATGGTGTCTTAGCAGCACGGCAAGTCAGAGGCTTCCCATCCACCACATCTTGGCATTCTCTGCTAGTCTGACCCAGGGCCAAGAGGCAGAAGGTTAAGGAGGTGTTCTGCCTTCTTGCTTTGCTGTTTTGTTCTCCAAAGGAACCACCCCAAACATTGACGGGTTGCAATTTTGAGCAAGAAATGTTTGCAGTGGGAATATCAGACAGGTGTCTGACATCCTAAGATGTTTGTTTCTAGGCTAATATACCCACAATTTCCCCCCAACTAGTGTATTGACAGGCATTTACAACACCCAAGAGTATTTCTGAATTTTATAAGGATAATTCGAGGGGAAAAAAAAAGTACTTTTTACCATATCTATATAGGGAGGGATTTTAAAGTGGTTTTCTAGGGGAAATAAATACATATGTATCTTGGAATTCAGCAGGAAATTCTAAGTTGCTTTCTGTGATGAGTGGGACTTTGGGAAGATGGATTTCTGAAAAGGATTTTCGGAAGTGTAACTAGATAGTGAGAGACTAGTGGCTAGATAAAGTGCTACTGAGTAAGGGATTATTGAACTTGCCGGTGTGCGATACTTTCTGCCAGGTGAAAAAAGTATATCCAAAAAGTGCTGTGTCCCCTACACTCATGTTAGCGATGGGTGACTGACAGCTAAGGATATCAGATAATGGGTTGGTTGAACAGCAGAGGAACGTCCACGTGATCGCACCTGTACCTCTTTACCATTTATAACGCAAACCAGATTAAATTCTTAAGTAATATAGTTACTGAATCAACTCTAATAAAAGCTCTCATTTCCTCTAACCTCCACATTTAAACCTCTAAATTCTACCACCACTCTCTCAAAGACACAGGCTTCTTTGGTTTTAATTTTTCTCCTTCCACCACCACCTCCACACCTTATGCCTCCTTTCTCAATGTAAGTCAAACTTCCCAGTCATCTCCACTCCCCACGCAGCCATTAAACTAATCTGAACACCACCACCAAAAGTGCAGGAGAGAAAAAGACCTTGAGTCCTCATTCCTTTGATTTTCTACATCCCCAGTCCCCTGCCCCATAGACCCAGTGCAAGGCAAGTTGAGAATCACAGACCTACATCCAGACATCCTCAGAACAAGATGGTCTTTTAAAATTAGTATTTCAAAAAACTGCCTATTTTCTATTAATCTCTTACTCATGCTTTTATGACTAATAATCCACATTGAGATTCCATTGAGATCATTTATGTCTTTGGCAAAAAAAAAAAAAAAAAAAAAAAAAAGGGAGAGAGAGAGAGAGAGATTAAATGAGGAAGGGGCTCGTTCCTGAGAACCAGCCTCGCCTGCTACACTGACTAGACCCCAGCCATAGGCTGCCCTTTCTCTGGCCTGCTGAACCATAGCCACAAAACTCTAAAAAGTTTGACCCTGAAAATAACTCTTTCTTTCCAGCTGAGTTCTTTTTATAATTTTGAACTTAAAGACATGAAATGAATAGTCATGTTCATGAAGTTTCCCTCTGTTAGTGCTCATTTTTGTTACGGCACCATTTCCCCTAACTGGGCCATGACAAAAATGTGCTAGTACCAATTTTTACTCTCCACAGTTGTGTCACTCTTCAAGCACAGCATATAAACTGATATCCAGGTCAAGAAATCCTGAGTATTTTCACAGATATATATTTAATTAAAATCACGACTTTCATTGTTGCAGGTGTGGGCTTCCTTCAGTCATTTAAGCTCTCCAGGCTTCATTTTTCCTACTTTAAAAAAAAAAAAAAAAAAAGCCAGGGGAAACACTACTTATGCATAAAACACTTTGAGCTCCCCAGATGAAAGCCAGAATATATAAGTGTGATGCGTGTTTATTGCCTCTTCTCTGATGAAAAGTGGCAGCCTTCTGCTTGAAATGGGATTAGAAATTCTGACTATAACGGAGAAGAGAGAAGCACAAATGAGTAACAAGCAGTCAGAATAAATAAAACTGAAAAGACGGAGAGTACTCCTTTTACAAAAGGAACATCAGTTGCAAAACTTGTGGTTTAATTTGGTATGCTTTCCACTTTTAAAAAATTGGGCTCCACTGCATGTATAATGAGCTACAAGCAGGAGGTACATTCAGTAGTACATGAATTAAAAATAACCTTTTCGTTTGCTTTTCTGTAGCTTGGCACTCCTATATTATTAAAATATAATGTATTAAAGATTAAGTAAGCATATTAGCCTACAGACATCATGCTTATGTGGCCATGGATATGAGGCTATCCAACATAAAGCTAGAAATCCATCTATATAAAATCCACATTTATCATAGTATAGCTATCAATTAAAAAGAATGCAAACTTTTCTCACAAAGTCGGCTATTCCATCAGGGATAAAAAAGAAAGGAATGAGGAGAGAATCACTAAAGAGAGCCACAAATAATTACAAGCTATTCAGTAATTGGGAGAGAGCTGGATTCTATGCTATAGGAAACATTGAATAAACTCCCTGGCTTAATGAAAATTAATATTCTCCATGTAGGATTTAAAATACTAAGGCAATTTTCATACCAACATTTTTGGGGATAATAAAGCATTTATTAAATATTTTTCTAGTATTTATTCCTTTCTATGGCTTAATTTCCTTTCTCATTTTTTCTTTTTGACATGTAATACATAAATTTACAGAATATTAAGAGAATGGACAACAAAGTAATTGCAAAGACATAAACAACTTAAAATTATCAAATTTCCAAAGGACAGGGCTTTCCTTTCATCTCATTATTATGTAAGCAATACAGGTTCATAAAAGAAAATCTGGAGTTCAGGAAAGTGAAGTGAGAAAAAAAAGAATCCTATGAGTCTAATGCAGTCAGTAGTCACTTCTTTTATATTTCCTTTACTGTTTTCCAATACCTAGCTTTTTTTGTTTGTGTGTGTTTATCTTTCTTGTATCTCATACACTGTTATATTAGAGATACAATGTTATACCATGCTCTTTTCAGTTAATATGTCAAGAAGCATTGTATACCCAAAGCATGTGTTTCTTTTCTATTTAGAGTTCATATTTCCTTTCAAAAAGTTGCTTTATCAATGGAAAGCGGACATTCCCCAGAACTTGGTCATTTGTCCTACAGATTGTTCCCTCAGTGGCTTCACAAATGATGGTGATGGTCTTACTTGGAGCACTCCAAGAAAAGTAGATGTCATAGTGCACTGGTATCTAAACTTAGAGAGGGGCCAGAATTTCTCCTAGTCAACTATCTAAGAGCTTAGCCTCATATTTCAGTTACAGGAAAGCCTGAGGTGTGGTTATGTATAAAGTAAAAGCTATTCAGTAACCTCAGCTTGACTTGGTTTTTAAAGATGTGAACTGTCAATTTCTCCCTTCAGCAGCTCTTCCACCCTCTGGGCCCCTCAGCCTACTGCTGTTAACATGTAAGGAAATAAGAAGCCCAATCTTTGAACTACTATTCCCAATTTGTCAGATTCACCAGTGAAGGATCTGTGTGTGAACCTGTAAGAATGTACGAGACAGAAATTCCTTCATACTTGCATTCATTGAAATGAATAAAATTCTTCCTTATGTTTAAGAAAATTAGGTAAGATGGAAATCACACAAAGAGGAAGACTAAATTGAAAATTTGGGGAAAAAAACAAACCTTTACTTTTAAAATGACGTAAAATCAAAACAGACATTTACAGTAGATGTCTTGTTTTCTCCGTTCTCTTGGATGAAAGACAATAGTGATTTTTTTAAAACAGTTTGCTATGAACAAAATTTATCATCTACTGATGCATTATTTCTCAATTTCTTTCTCTTATTATCTCTCGGAGATAAATGGCAATAACGAAGACACATTAAAATGACACTAAGAACAG
Source organism: Balaenoptera physalus (assembly GCF_965194825.1). Lineage (NCBI taxonomy): Eukaryota > Metazoa > Chordata > Mammalia > Artiodactyla > Balaenopteridae > Balaenoptera > Balaenoptera physalus. The sequence continues at coordinate 89,569,416 of NC_138890.1, read as the reverse complement.
CGTTTTATAGTTTTAATTATTTTTTTCTGTTTTTGCAATAAAAATGATGTGGTATGTTTGCACGTCGTATATATTGAGAAGCAATAACACTGTTTAAAAATTCATAATTGTGAAGATAATTTTTACTTGATATTTTAAATATGAAACAGATTGCTTCTGGCCCCTAATATTATAGCCCTGTTTACTAACATATATTGTAGGCACACCTATATTTATGTCAGTCACTTACTGTGCTTTTTATTCTGTTCTGAGGTATTCTGCATAGAGATAATATTCACTTATGAGTCCATCAAGTGTTTTCTCTTTCTGAGAAATAATTTCACAATTTGTAATATAGATAACGAGCACTCATTTTCCCAACTTCTCTTGGGATTTGAGCTCAGTCTAGTCTGTGAAGTAAAAGCTGAAGACCTGAAATGAAAATCTGAGACAAGGGAGACCGTGGATGGGCAGTGAACGACATGTGCCTCCAGCCCTGCTACGGTCATGGAGGAGAGGGGGCATCTGAGGGTGCCCAGAGGAGGCCTGGCAGGCCTCTCGGGGGCAACACTTCATCTGGGTCACTGCAGTCAGGACCTAGTCCCTACCTTCGCACCCCAGAAATGATTTTGTGCTTAAATTAAAACTGAGAAGCCTCTCTGGGATAAACCCATGAAAATCAAATTCCTATATAGTGCTAATTTATTAATTTAGAATGACACATTACTGTAATGCAAGCTGGATCTCTGGCCTTGTCAGATCAGTGCATTCTCACCCACACAGAAACTGACAGTACAGAGTTTGCATCAGGGACAGAGTTAAACCTAAAGGGCTTGGTGATTTCATCTCAGGGTTCCTAGGCTTAATCTATTCAGAGCAGTCTTCCTTCCTAGAGCTTCATTCTGTCAGAGGTTCTCAACTGGGCTGCTGCTTTTTAATTTTAACTTTTTAAACATAATATTAATTTTAAACATTCTATTTACTTCTAGATGGGCATTACATTTAAATGATACAACAGTAAGATAGTGAAAATGAAGTCTACTTCCTTCTTCTATTCCTAGATGCCCAGTATCTTTCCCTGGAAGCCAGCTACACTACTAGCAATTTCTTGAGTAGCCTTCCAGAGATAATCTATGTACTTATAAATATATGCCATATGTGTGTGTATACATATACGTGTATCTTACATATATATACAGATACATATGTATCTGTGTATATATGCAATTTGTCTGCCTATAAATACCATATGCTATTTTGGCATTTTCTTTTTAAACTTTCCATATACAGAACTTTTTAGTTTTAAAATGTACATTGGACATACGAATAACAACAAACATCCTTAAATATTATTTCACTCATGTGAGAGTTTATCTGTTAGATAAATACCTTGAAATGGAATTCTGGGTCAAAAAATATGCACATTTTTAATTTGAAAGGTACTGCTAATTTTTGGTCATATTTTATAATGGTTAAAACTGGGAATTTAAAAACACAACATGGCAATTAACTTCTTGCATGTCGTGACCATAGAATGGTTTACTGTGAATTTTTACAGAAGGGAAAGACAATTCAAATTCAATAAATTTTGCTTCTAGTGACCCTCTTATCCTCAAAGGTAATAATTCAAGGTGTATGACTGATTACTGAACCCTAGAAAATAGGCCATGAATTACATGAAGTATATGCTTGATAGATGGGAAAGCAAGAAAAATAATCGGATAGAACATAAAAGAAAAGATTTTAAACTTGGGGTTCAAAAGGTTTCCCTTTTCTAGTAACTTTGGAGTTTGAGGGCAAAATTCCTCTCAAGAAAGAGGTGATGAGGATAAATTTTTTTTTAAAGTGAGAAAAGTGAAATAAAACTACCAGGGCTGTCTGAATTGGAAATTCTAACATTACCAATACAGTCTCATATGAGGAAGGAATGGCTGTCAAAGGAAATACTGAGGGAACCTGGGGAAGAAAGGTTTCTTAAGAGGACTGGGGACTATTGAAGATCAGGTTTCTGGCAGGAATTTTCAGATATCCTTACTGTAAGAACTTCTTCCAAATGCTAAAAAGGGGAAGGGAGGAAGAGAAAATGGGCAGACTAAGTTATGAAACTTCAGACTCCAAACCCAAAATGTCTTTATTGAGAACAAGGGCGATATCATGACATTGATTATGAGGAAGGTTACGAAATCTTAGAGATCCTTCACAGTCTGCTAATACTGTTATTAACTAAGTCAATATGCTGGGCTGGGCTAAAGAAAAAATATTTTTTAATATCCAAGGTATAGTAACCATTAAAGTTGTTTTTAACATAAAACCTAAATATATAGATTACCTTTTAAATATTTTTAAACTTAAAAAGTCTGGGATATATACTTGGCATGGCCTCATGCATGTATATGACCCTCACTGCCTTATCAGAGTACAAAATAAAAGGATCAATCGTAATTATAATTTCCATTCTAAAGTGACTTCAAACAACTTATATAATTCTAGAGAACTATAATATAATCTTTTAAATTACCTATACATTAATTTTCTTTAATAAAGCAGAATATAAAATAGGTTTAAGTGTATTATTTGCATCTAAAATTTAAGGACAGTGTCAAAATACTAAAGTGTTCTTTACATTATTTATCATTTGGAAGGCAAGTAATTACAATTTTCCTCCATTTTATTATCTTTTTTACAAACTTACATATTTTCACAAAACTATCACTTATTTTACAATTTACCTGAAGCGGGATTTAAGAATTTCTCAGTTTTATTCTCAATTATTCAAAACACAACAAATATGTCTTTAGGTTTTCTGATTAGTATATGAAAATATATGAGATAATTATATCTGAAATTAAATAAAGCATTTGGATCTTGAAAATGAGCACCAAGCATTTAAACATAAAAGCTAAATAATAGTTTAAAGCAAAAATATATTTTACAAATGAAATAATTCAGTTTATCTTCTGAGAATGAATTATTAATTTTCATCTTATATCTACAATAAAGCAAGGTCACAGTATCATATAACTCTGAACCTACACCATGTTTTAAATAGATGTCTTAAAATACATTACCTAGACTTATCTCATGTTTGTTGAATGAATATTCTAAAAGAAATGTGATGGATATCATTAATAATTTATGTAACAGAGAAAAGTTTGTATCATTATCATAATAATATGGATTTTTTGGGTACTAACTATATGGAATATTTGAGTCACATAAAATAGACAATATATACCTCATATCATTTTATTGTTATATGTGTCCTTATTTTATCTTCTCTCCAGGAACATATATATCACTGTATTCCTATTAGTAAGCACCAAACCTCATAAATATTAGGAGTTCAATAATTGATCTCTCAGTGAATACTGAATGAATTAATTGACTATAATATTCAATATTCAATTTTCAGTTAAAACATGCTAAAGAACTCTTAAAGTAAATGGTAAAATGAGAAAAATTACTATTATACACAACGAGAAAACAAAAACTTAACAGAATAATTATATTGACTAGAATGTTAGTTTCTGTCATCTACAATCCTGAGGGCCTCTAGATTGCATGAGCCCCTGTAAGTACTCCTAGCATTGTAGTCACATGATCATAAGTTTTCATAAGCTATTTTAACAGTCATTTAAACTATTGCACATTTAGAAGCAATTTTTTATTTGTAATTTTGTGTTTGATTTCTTAAGAGGCAGAGGGAAAGTTATAATAGTGGCAGGCTCCACAAACTTGGATCCGCTCCACCATAGTTTCCTATTACACTGAAGATACCTTGACACAAGAATTGAAAGTAAACCAACATTTGGACAGGTAACAAAGATTTGATTTACATTTATAAATATCTGTCATTTCTTGTTAAAAAATCAAAATATGGCCAATTCTAAGTTATGGGCTAGCACACTACTCTGAAATACAAGTTCATCATCTAACAAATCATGTGGTGAGATTTCAATTAGTTATCAGCACATTCTCTCAAATTGCAGTTTTCTTTTCTGGTAATTATTCTTGGACATTTATTGACAGTTAACAGCCGCTCTACTACTTCACTTATTTTACTTCATGTGTTGACATTTCACATTTACTCATACTTTCAGATAGCCTAAGGTACTTGAAGAAAACAGACACTTTGATATTACTTTTTTAATTCTTTATGGTTCATTCAGCATGTAAAATATCATCAAGTTGTTGTTTTTGCCTGTGTGATCTTACGTCTCATTAAAAAATGTGCAGTAATTACAATACACATGTAACACTCAATTTTCTGTTAAATATTTTGACATACTTATTCTACCAAAATATCAAAAGTCAACCATCATGAAAGCGCCATGAAATACTTGAGTCAATGTTTTTGTTAAAGCTAGCAAAAAAAAAAAAAGTTCTCTTTACACCAATAAAACATAAATACTCCTAATTGCTAACAGACTTTTTTTGACAAGTGTTAGCCCAAAATGAATGCTTACAACCTATGCTGAGTAATGGATGCCTGGAAAATAGCATTTACATGGAAACACTGACACAGTTTTCACCAGAAAAAAATACTAAACTTATATATCAGTGTTAGCTTAACAGGGCAATTAGAATACTCTTGGCCTTGGAATGATGTAAGAAAACATTTAAAGAACATCTGATTCTGCTGAAAATAAGACCATAAGATTTTTGTTAAAACAAATGCCTGAAGGTGTGAGTATGATATTACTTAGACACACACACACACACACACACACACACACACACACACACACACACCATGGTCTACAGCAAGAAATATTTTGATCCTTTTCAAAGGACATTTTGTTATTTTTGGGTGTAGAAGCTAAGAGAAATAAGAAAAACTATATGGAGAACATGCCCTACAATTTACAACTGAATCATGTTTACTACAACTATTACATCATTTGCTTTCCTTTCTTGTATTATGCTATATCTACATTATTTTGTAGAGTATGTATTTTAAAAGATGGATACTAAAGATTTAGGAGAACAGGACTTAACAGTTTGACTTATAGTAAGGTTACTCTAGAATGCTTATTTTATTTGGAAAGTAGAAACATTAAGGACATACTTTTTTGAAGTCAAGAAGATAAGGAATATGAGTGATGGCCACGTGCAAAGCAAGAATAATGGAAAAATCATTTTTAAAGGATAATTTTGTGTTATCTCTATTACTGTGTTTTCGTGTATATGCATCATGCCAACAGTAGGTATAAATAGTAGGTATAAATAGAAAATAAGAACTCATGGGAGAAAGTTGCAAAGGAAGTTATCCTTATTAAAAAGCTAGATTCTACAACCGGCAAGTCAGAAAATCACAGAGGTAAACTACACTTCCTGCTGATCCACTGAGAAAAGGAAGATTATTTTATTTTTCCTGCTCCCTCCCCTCACCTAGCCCCAGTGGTTAGAGTGAGTCAAGAAAGCTGCCTTCCTTTTCTTGGTTTCAAAGGGTGTCGTGCCCCCCACACTGCTGGAAGAAGAAATGAGAGCTGATGACTCCATACATATATCTTTCTAATTTCAAAACCTTCCTCATGCAGATGCCTGAAACCACGTTCTACAGTGCTGATAAATGATTTTGTTTCACTTTATATTCTAGGCTGCTAGATATAATTATTTTGAGGCTAGACAGCACTCCAATGGTCAAATAACAAAACTAATCTGCAGACTACTCTTACAAGGAGAATTACCCATCTAAATTAGTTGTTGGATTCTTCTTCTATTGACATCCTAAGATATTTCTTTGGACATATGGCATATATTTCAAATTAAAATACTACGCATTAAGACAGCAGGTTAAGTAGAAATTTTTCTCCTTATAACAGATTTGTAAATGAATCCATCAATGTTGGAAATCTCATCATAAATTACTATGTTCACTATGTCATTCCCTTATATCCAATAAGGCCCTACAAAGCCAAATTCTGCAAAACTTTCAATAACACATCTAATCTTAAGGCTCTGATCAGGTTAACGATAGTTTCCTTCAGGATTGCATTCATCTTCACAAAGTGTGGTTGTCTTTAAAAACCACTGTTAGGTTCAGAGACATTAACTTTTAAAGATACTTTTAACAGTTCTTCCCTATTACTAAAAATCTTACCTTTCGTGCTAGTAAATACAAAGAGCTTTTCATGATAGCATAAAGAAAGAAACTGCCATAAAATGAAAACTGAAAAACATACTGTTTTTAAGTTACCAAACAGGGTTTATTTAACAAGGGTATACTTTATCACTACAAATGCTTTCAACCCATCTCACAAGATGCATCTTCTTTTCCTACTGTCGTTTCTATTGCATAAATCAAAACAGTACTCATTAGGGTAAACCAAACTTCAATTGCAAGGATCTCAGCATTTCTGAAAACATAGATATAAAGATATCCAAGTTAATGTCACTTAATTAAAAATATATAGGTTGCTCTGGACAGTTTTTACTAACCCTGGTCCTTATTATCTGAACTAGTGAGATTAAGATAATTTAGGGCTGAATAGTTCCAGAGTGCAGCAGAGCATAAAGGCCTTCTAAAATAGAGAGGCCCAAATCCAGAATACCCACTACCATGTAAATACCACTGGGAAATGCAATTTTAATTTGCAGGAGGATTTTAAGGAAACTCTTCAGGGTAAATAACAGTGAATCCTAACCAAAAAAAAAAAAAAGGAATTCAATAATTTTGCAGATGAAGCAGATAAGACATTGCTACAACACTTTTCTTTTAAAACCAGCCAAATGCAGTTTCTTGATTGGAAAGAGCTCTCTGAGCTAATTAGAATGCAAAGCACCTTGAGATAAAATTTCATGAAAGATCGATTTGTGAAAACATTTTTTGTTACTGAGATAAAATGCACTACCATCCATAGACGGCACGGCTAGGACAAACTCAGTCGTCCCACTGAAATTCCCAATGTGTAACTTTTGACTTGACTGCCAAAACACGCATTTTAATATCCTGTTTCGAAAGTAGGACTACAGGTACTAAGATTTTTATAATTCTATTATACTCAACCTATCTGTATGAAGTTCTCAGGTAAAAGACAATGAGCAAAATCTGTAACAGGAAGTATGTGCTTCAGGACTCAGTAACATTTGAAAAACAAAACTCCATCTGTGTCACATATCTCAGGTGTAGGCTTGAAACTCGACAGAAAACTTCATCTCATCGTTGGCATCTCCAGTTGTGAGGATGACTTAATTGAACTGCATGGATTCCTCTTTGTGCCAATCCCAATCCAGATCCAAACCGATACCAACCTGATTCTAAGTCACCTTCCTTATCCACAGCACTTCGGGGTGGAGGTTGGTGCTGAGAATCATTCTGTCCTCCTCTAAGCTTGCCCCGATGTCACAGAGGAAGTAGCTCTGAACACATCCTTCCCAAGCCTAATCTCTTCAGTCCCCCTGTGATATTGTGATGTATAATAAGAAACAAATACTTGATCTTCCTCCCTCATTTCTGGCACAGAGCTCCTAAAATCCTTAGACTTTCCAAAGCGCTGAGAGATATAAATGTGTTTTTGTTATGATAATGAGGTGACTTTTGGATCCCATTTAAGGAAGGGGCTGATTGCCAGGAGAACCAGCCCTGTCATTAGAAGATTGGAACTTTCTGTCCCTACCTCTTCCCCTGACCACCTCTTGGAGGGGAGAGGGGCTGGAGGTTTAATCAATGATTTAATTAATGGTACCAACTTAATGAAGCCTCCATAAAAATCCAAAAGGGTGGTGTTTGTAGAGCTTCTGGGTTGGTGAACACGTGGAGATTTGGGGAAAGTGGCCCGTTCAGAGACAGCATGGAAGCTCCTCACCCTCTCCCCATACTCTGCCCTGTGCATCTCTTCCACCTGGTTGTTTCAGAGGTATATCCTTTTACTATAATAAACCAGTAACCTAGTAAGTAAAATGTTTCTCTGAGTTCTGTCAGCTGATCTAGCAAATTAATTGAACACAATGAGGCGCGCATTAGAACCTCTAATATGTAGCCAAATCATTCAGCCAAATGCTTCAGCTGGCATCTGAAGTGGAGGGCAGTCTTGTGGGACCAAATCCTTCACTTTGGAATTTGATGCTATCTCTGGGTAAACAGTGTCAGAACTGAGTTGAATTGCGGGACACCCAACTGGCATCAGAGCTTGTTTGTTGGCGTGGGGAAAATCTCCACACATTGGAATCAGTAATCAGAATCCTTACCTACCTCATTCCAAACCTGACTATTTTTTTCTTCTTATTCCTCTCTCCCAATCTCAGTCAGCCTTTCTCTCTCTCCTGTGTTTCTCCATGCTCGTTTCTCGAATTCTAAAAAGAACTTCCCTTATTCTCTTTTACCCCAAAGTCATTATCACATTTTTCCTTCCCCTTCATGAATACACACCAAATCAGTTAAACTTGCTGTCCCTTCTGTCTCATCTTTCATTTACTCATTGGTACACTATAATCTAGTTTCTAACCCACAAATATTAGATTACAACTCCAGCAAAACTACCTAAGTCACACGATTTCCTAAACCAAAAATCCAGCTTAGGATCTTACCCTACAGAGCTTCCGCAATATCTGGTTTTGCCAAATACCCAATTCATGAAGCCATCTTCTCTTTGGCAGCATCAGATTGGTTCTTCTCCTATTGTACTGATTGCTTCTTAGTTTCCTAACATGTGTTTCCTCAGCTCCCTTGAATGGGGTAACCTCATTTATTCCAAGTGATGTGTATATCACTCTTCCTGAATGCCTCCCAAACGCATCCTTGGCCCTGATCTTTATCCCTAATCTTTATGCCTGCAACACTTGTCTAAATAGACTTCAACTGAGATTTAACATGTCTAAAACCAGTCATCATCTATATCCCCTCATACCTTATTTTACCTAACTAAAGTTTAAGATAGCTCACTTGACCAAATGTAAAGAGTTAAGTAAGAATGTTAAAAGAATTCTTACTAACACCCCCAAACCTTCACAATATGTTACATAAATGAGAGAGTTAATACCACAAATTCAAGAGTGAGCAAAAGCCAAGTCAAGAACAGTTATAATGTCACGATCTGCAGAAATATTCCTAGAGAGGATGACAAGGAAGTCCTCAGCAATATCTTGATCTTAAGCACCAACTCATTCTTCGTTAACTCTTCTGCATTAGACATTTCAGATGTCTAGCGGCAGGCTAAGGGTCACTCAACCTTCTCGACGTGAAATATATTGCATTTAGCTGAAAAATGTTATGGAGCTAAACAAATAAAAGGACCATACCTGAAGTGGAAAAGATTAAAAAAGGTACATGGGATCCCATTCATAAAACTGTTGAAAGACATGTGCTTATTTTCTGATAAACTTCTTTTCATTTACGCATATTTTTGCTTCAGGAAGAACACTTTTAGTCCTATGTCAAGTTACAAAAGTTAGAAATGCCCATAAGGCTATATTTTAGTGCTACTTCATAGCAATAGCTGGCTAAATGGCAGAGTAAAAAGGACAGAATAAAAAATGAAAAACTCTGTGTCTATACTACTACATTTGGAACATGAAATCTAGGGAGAAACCACACTTAATGGACAAAGACTGAACTGCATTGATTTTGAAATTTCAGAGCTACAGTGGTTATAAGGGTGGAAGAGAAGAGTATTTTAAACATCTATGAACACCTTGCTTACTTTCTGAAGTAGCTATGAAGACTTGAGATATAAACAAATAAAAGAAAATGTTACTCATGAATTTAATTACCATCAATTATAAGGTACTATATACAGGGATCTAAATTGAAGTCAAAACCTACCATGAAAAACAGTACACAAGAGGAAATGAATGACAACCAAAACTTAAAAACAGAGAAGTAACTAACCTGTTCTATGTGGAAGGCTCAGCAGATGAAGATGAGAAAACAATATAGCAAAGCTTTATAGCATAAGCTAGTTTCCCTGAAAATCCAACATGTTAAGGCCCTTATTAAGGAAAGCATTCAGTGCTATATTTATAAAGCATTTTGTATAATGAAATATAATGGAATAACATAAATTTGTACTGAGGATTAGGTCAAGCTCATGAAACCAGACACCAGGAGTTTTTAGCTAGGAAAGAAGTACGGGGGGAAAATGGGGGGGGGGGCCGGAGGGTGACACGATTACAGCTTCTATACCTGTCTTATAATAAGTCATTGTATGACCAGATCATGCAACATCAAGTAGATCTGAATCATTTTCTTGTTAGAAAAGTAGGACACTGAAAGCTGTATGGTTGCTCATTCATTCATTCTTTATCCAATATTTACCTATTACCCATTAACTGCCAGGCTCTGTGCTAAGTAATAATGAAGATAGCACCTCTCCTCACAGAAACAGACAAAACTGAGCAACCTGGTGGGTGTGATCACAGACGTTTGCGAGGGCGCTATGGAAACCTAGGGGAGATGTACCTAACCTAGCAGGTCTCTTTTGTTTAATGCGAAAGAAACGCAGTTAGAACTAGGTTTGGATAAAATGCCAATAGACTGGGTTCCGCAGAAGAGGAAGATGCGTTCAGGAATAACTGCAAGCAAGGACAGTGAAGTCCTACTTTCTCTGTGTTTCTTTCCATTTCTCTCTATACATTGGCTTCATTCTCTCAGAATCATTGTCTGCACAACTCAGAACCGCAGCTGAGGAAGCTCTGTTTTGACACCTTCCCAGGCTTTGCACTGGACTGGCGATCTTGAGCTATGTTTACAGTTGATCCAGAATAATCACTAAACAAGCCCTCTTAGGAACACTACCTTAGAGGTCTGAAGCCAAACCCGTTTGATGTCTGAGAAGGTGATGAAATGTGAACAGCAAAGGTCAAGTGGTTAGTCCTGGTTCAGCAGGAATTGCACTCCCTGGGCATGCTTACTAGAAAGCTGGGTGCTTCCTAATGAAGCTGGTGTAAACTTTACTGACGGCCTTGACTATGTTGCTGAAAAATAATTTGTATAATGATGAGGCAAAGTGATCCTGAAACTCTCTCCACAAGGGCCTTTTTAGAATTTTGGACATATTCCTTAAATAGGAAGTCTCAAGATATAATTGCTGATGCCTGACTAAAAATAAAAATATAAATAACATATTTGATATCTGATGTGATGGAAGCCACAGGGTGGAGTTTCAATGTTTTTAAAGACAAGACATTCCTTACCTGTGTTTTAATCCTCAGCATTATAGAAGGACCAGAGAAATTCATTAGAGAAAAATAAAATATTCTCAAACTCAAAAATTTCATCATTATTAACTTCTGCTTGAAAAAGTTAAATGTGCAATTATAGGTTCACTGGGAAAACACAACCAACATAGTTATAAAATCTGTATGGTTATTTTGTGGGTGCGAGCAATGAGGTCTGAAGGATTATCTCACAGGGGCTTTAGAAGTAGCAAACTTTTCTTGTATTTCTGGTTGCATAAAGCAGGCTTGTCTCTTGTTTACTACCCAGCAGTTGCAATGGGGGTCATTTACACAACAATTACTTAGAAGTAACTCCTTTGAAATGCATTGTGTGATTAATTGACTTGGCTTCAGGAATGCAATGTTGTTTCTACACTGTTGTTCAATTCAACCTAATGCCCCCTAGAGCACAGATCCAATTAACAAACAAGGCAGGGAGGCAGATATTAAGCGAACTATTTCTATATCACACAGCACTTTCGTACAGGATTGAACACCACCACCTACTGTCTGCAGGCACTTGATTTATTCCGTGCATCCCTGTTACACTGGGGTTATGGGTGATGGAAATGAATAGGATTTAAAGTAAATGTCTTAGAGAAAAATTAAAACCAGATAAATTTAACTTATTAAGAAGTGCTTTTTAACACAAAAGCCTAAATACAGCTAAAACTTAATTTTCTCATAGAAGTACAAAGGATAATGATCTGGCCTATGGATTATTTCGGTATATAGCGAGAGTAGAATTTTCCTCTTCAATGAGATGTTTCCAACCAAACTGGCATGGGGCAACAATCCTTTTCACAAGGATTTGCATTTCCCATTCTTTTAAGGAGAAATCACCCACTTCGTTAGTAGAGGCAAAATCAGGAATCAGCAGTCACATACCAAATGCTCACACATTGAGCAGTTAGGGCCTTGCCTCCTCTAACATAAAAGGCACGGGACGCTAACACATAGGGTCTCCTTATAATCATAGGTTCAGACAGTACTCAAGCTTCGCCTGGCAAATAATGTGCCAGTTGTTCCCCCAGGCCCCACTCCATCTGAACCCACACAGCTTCCCTTCCCTTTTTTCTCTCTCCAAGTAACTTTCTACTCTGCCTACTTAGCCATACTCCAGCACCCTCTGGGCTGCAAGTTCATTAAGATGAAAAAGCTTAAGTCCAACTCTCAATTCTACATACAAATTGAGGACAAAAGGCTTCCTGGTAAAACAGATCCCCAATGTTTGTCACCAGCATAAGGCCCCAGTGCGTGAGAGAACTGGGGAAGCAGGAAGCACACAGGCTCAACTGTAATTACATCTCTGTCCCTACTCTCTGACCTTGGGAAAATTACTCAGTGTCTCCCAGCCAGTTACATATTTACATATAAGGACATATGGAAAATAAGGGTTACAGAGTGTTTCTCAAAGTCCCCTCTGGTAACAAAGCACTAAAGCTGTAATGTAGAAAGAGCAGTGGTTCAACCATGGACTTAGGCTCAGATTGCCTGGTTCAAACCTCAGCTGGGTCACTTCCTAGCAATAAATGCCTGGTCTCTCATCTCTAAAATGGTGATACACCTCATAGCATTGTTATGAAAATTAAATTACTCAGTATTATCAATAAGTGCCCAGGATAATGCCTGACACATATCAAATGTTCCGTATGTGTTAGCTGCCCTCATTGTCATTCTAAAAATTTCCAACCACAGATCGGTGTGCAGGAGCCACCTGACACTCTGCCTCTGTTCAGAGTAGATAAAATTTCACATAGTAGCAATCTTTTCTACTTATTTCAAGTTTTCTTACTTCCTGGAAATCTTCCTTTATAATTTGCAATGTGAGCTAAAACATGAGCCACAATGACAGCCCAGAGTGATCCATTTCACATAAGAGCAATCTCTTCTACTTATTTCAAGTTTTCTTGCTTCCTGGAAATATTCCTTTATAATTTGCAATGTGTGCTAGAACATGAGTCACAATGACAGCCCAGAGTGATCCATGAGTTCCTTTTTGGAAAACATCAACTGATAATAATAATGAAAACAAAAACTTCAGTCCCTTTTATAGAATTTATTTCCCAACTTTTGATGAACAGATTGAACTATGCTGTGTCCGATCATCTTTGGCCAAAAGTAATAAGAAAAGATTGTAAAACTAAAGTGAAAAAAGTTGAATTCTTACAATACCTAGGGGTAAGTGAAGCCTTTCAGTAGTATCTCAATAACAAAATTTGTTATTTAAAGAAACGTTGTCAATCAGCTACCTGCATTTTTTTCAGGAAGGCAACATTATACATCAGTATTACAGAAATTTTATGGAATTAATGCCTTATTTTGTCTTTGTCCATGACTGAAAGGGCAGAAAAATATAAGGAAAACCAATGAAAAATATAACCTCCAAATAATCAATATTTAAGAAGGTATAAAATATGAAAACTCTTTAAATGGTAGAAAACATCTACCTAATGACTATTTTTGGAAAAGGAAAATAAAGTGAGAAACACTAGACCCCTATCTTTATGGCTTCATACACACACACACATACACACACAAACACACAGTTAAGATAGCAACTATTTTGATCATGCGTATAGGGATACACATTTTCCATTCCTTCCCTAGCTCTGTGTATACTCACAAAACATCTGTGTATACTCTCTAGGATTTTCCCACTCGTAAAACAAATCATCAGCCTCAGAGTTTATGAAACCATTCAACTATAGACACCTTAAAAGTACATGGGAAATGTAAATGTACTCATTAAATATAATTAAACACGACCGAAAATATGTATGGCAGAATTGCACCAAAACAGAGCAGGCAGCCATGTGCAGGGACCTGGGCCTTGAACCCTGACCAGTTGTCCACAGTTCGGACAGCAGCGCTTAGCATCATGAGTATGAAGGATCTGTTCCACACCTCAGAGCTAGGAAAGGGAAAAAAACAACTTTGAAAATGGAAAATAGTTTCAGACTGATTTTCATAAGAAAGGTGGGAAACTCACTGTTTAATCGTTTCTACTTAGCAAATAATTTATCTTTCATATTCTTATAAAGTGGCTTTCTTCTGTGTTAGCAGTAAAAACTAACACTGACCTTCCTCCTGGAAGGTTAAACTTTTAGCTTCTGTTTGAAACGCTAGAGTGCCTTTTCTCAGAAGAAATGCTACATATACGTGTGGCGAGAAATGAAAAAGAATACACCATCTCTCCGACCCTTCATTAGTCAGAGAATCTTGCCAACAGCAATGCTACTTGTATACGGTCTCTGCATGAAAAACTGCTTTCAAAGGTAACCTTGCTATGGGCTATGTCTTGGCAGAAAGGAGCAAACTTTACTTTTCTACCAGTCGGTTTGCTCTGCATGAGAAACAGGTGTTAAGGTATGAAACGGGGCTCGGAGCAGCAGCAAACTAAAACTCACCCCAAATAAGTTTCATCTGGAAAAAAACACATAATAAGCCTGCAGGGCCGACATGTTTTTGCAAAATGCAAATCATGAAAACTGGTTAAGGGATTAAATGCTCTTTTGCAAAAATGACCATAGAGATTATAATCATTAATTAAAATCATGTAAATAATTTTCTGAAAGAACTCTCCCTTTTTATCTCATAGGTTTCAAACAGCCTAATGGTAGAAAGGTTTAGTCTCAGAAGAGATTCTCTAATTAAAACTAGAAATCTGGTATAATTAATAAGTGTCAGTCTGCAATCTCAACCACTTAGTAAAGGCAGAGAAATCAAATGCTGTTGTTTTATAAAAACTCCAATAAAATCTCCGAGAAAATGAAATTTTTATAGTGTCTACTTCCTATCTATACAATAGGTGTCCCACATGGGACTAGGAACTTGTTAAGTGGATAAATATTTTAACACTTACAATTCATATATGCCAGTTTTATTCATTTTTCTTTCTCTTTGGAGTTTCAACTTGACCCACAAGTCAGCTTTCAGTGATTTAACTGGGGTTTACATTTTTGAATTTTCTGAGCTCCTTGATTCTTTCACTCCCAAATACCCCATTATTATCTCCACGCAGAGGTGAACCAGAGCAGAAGAGACAAGATGAAAACATATCAGTTACAAATGTTGATTCCATTGTCCTGCGTAGTCCCTCCATCCTCCTTCCCTGCATTGGATGTTCCAACTGTACGACAGCTTTAGTGTTTACAAGTTTAATTTATCTTCCTAGTAACAGCTCAAAGAACAAGGGGAATTGGGTTTTCCGCAACTAAGTTTTTGGTATATAAGTTGGTCTGTAGTTAAGCACACACAAGTTAGGAAAACCAGTTAGTGTTATCAGACAACAGCACAGTCAGGGACAGTTATCAAAACCCCATGTGTCATAGTTTGTTGGTGGCTTCCCCTCCCTTTTCAATACCCCTGACTTCTCCTGGGAATCCATGGGCTTCTAGAAATAGACTCTATCCCTGGCTCCAGGAATGGGCCGCTGAGCCTCGGCTAAGCCAGTCAGCGCCTTCAGTACCTCTGCCCCTGTACTAAGCTCCCACAGTCCAGGCGGGGTCGTCTCAGGACCGCCTGAGCTCTGCATAGCCCCACCAGATGCTCTTTCCTGCTTTGGCCCAGGTGGTACGCAGATGCGAGGCCACGGCTGCTTTTCTACCACCAGAGAGGTCAGTCAGCGGGAAAAGCCTTCTATACCCTGAAGACGACAAAGTCAAGAGAATCCCAGAGGATGGAGCTGAAGCTGCTGGATGAAGAACACTCTGAAGCCCACCCGCCCTCTGGGCCTCTGTTTACATGAGCCAATGAAGTCCCTGAATGTTTGAATGAGTGGTTGTTCTTGCTTGTAACACAAAGAATCCAAACCAATATAAATGTATCCAGGGTATTCAACTCAATTACATGGAAAATTACAAGACAGTGTGTTAGCCATGAGATGTGCTGCTCAGATCCCCCTTCAAACAAGGACTTGCTGCCAAATATGGGGTGGCGACGGCACCAGCCTCCACTGTTGACCTGGGCTGTAGGGTCAGCCTCGGCTGCAAAGGGCCGGCTTGTCCAAGCATTAGCCTGTAACAGTGGCTGAGGGGTGGGCGGTACACAAAGGCCTGTCCATTTCAGCCCTAAGCAGGACACCTGGACCGGCAATGCTAGCTCCACAGGGTTGGCCAAGACCTTGGCTGCACCAGCATCACGGTTTGAATTTTCCCTCTGCCCAATCCTCCCTTCACACTTCCTTTCACAGTAGTTGATGCCTAATAAACATCTTAAACCCCAACCAACCTCCATCTGAGTGTCTACTGCCAAAGAACCCAACAGTGTCAATTTTCACATTATAACACATCACAACAACATATGAAAACAGAAGAAAAATAGATGTGTGAAACCACATAAGGAAAATCCTCACCAAATCCCTATAAACAAAATGCATAACAGATTTTCTTCTACCCCACCCACCCCTCTGCTTTTCCAAACTTTCTTTGATAATACAGTTTCCTTCAGCCACATATGTAATAGAAACCTTGGTAAAGGAGGAAGGCATTATTTACCAAATCGGAGTAACACAATTAAGTTGGCTGGGAACCTGCTGAAAATTGACAAGGCTTGTGAGCAATGTGATATTTCCCAAGAGTCACCAGTTTTGCTTTTTTTCAAAATCACTTTGAATGTTGCAACAACTTTTTCTCATTATTGCACTTTTTTATTAAAGGAGATTTGCTGTATAATCTGGGTAAGTATTTAGGTGATAGGAAATAGATGTTTTCAATCAAAATTTGCTGTGAAGCAAATTTCTTTTAAGTGAATCCCATTTTTTAATTAACTGCCATTGTAAAGTTGGAGATCAACTGAACAATAAAAAGATCACACCTGGGAATGCAGGTTTTCTTTAAAACTAATACAGTTAAAGGTATAAATAGCTTTGATAAAACAATAATTTAGGGATTCTATTCTCGTTGTCTCGTCACATGTCTTGCTCTCTAGTCATCAAAGACGTTCATATCCCAAAATCCTTGGATACTCATCCATCCCTTTTGGTTGTCTTCTCTAAAACATGGTCATTCCCCTGACACTTCTCTTCCTTTGACTTCTACCACACAACGCTCTTTTAGTTTTACTCACCTTTTTCCTCTGTGCTGTCCAGGCTCATTCTCTTCTGCCCAGCCATTAAAAGACATCCCTTAACACTTGGTTAAGGCCCTCTTCCCTTCTCACTCTATAAGCAATCCCTGGTGTTCACAACCGTACCTATGGTTCTAGAGCAGCACCTCTCCACAGATTACTAATACACAGATCACACAGCCCACTTACACACAGACCACTCACAGAACATTTCAGATGAAAGCCTCAAAGGCACCTCCCAACTCCACAGGCCAAAGACTGAACTCTTGACAGCCCTTCTCCCAGGTTGCCTATCTCAGAGAATGGTACTACCCTCCATCCTGTACTAAAAACCCAAACCGAACAGTCTTAGCTACATCTCCCTCCTTCACTGTCTCCCCACATCCAAATCCATCATCAAGTCCTGTCAGTTCTGCCTCCAAACTTTTCATGTGTCAAGATAAATTCTTCTTTTTATTTATCTTTTCAACCACTGAAATGTAAAAAACAGTTTTAGCTCATGAGCTTTACAAAAACAGGTGGTGCACCGGATCTGAACTACAGGCTGTGGTTTGATGACCTGGGTCTTATAAGAAACAAACTGCACACCTTCCTAAGTTTGTATCACATGAGGGTGTTTTAAGGGGTTCGCAAATACCTGGTTCTGTTTTACTTTGTCGGTTGTTACACATTAACACAACACACACACAGTCACCCCCTTTTTTTTGGTATACTACAATAACCAGTGAATTAACTTGTGCCACCAAGTTTTGGGTTTCCCCCCATTTGGGGAGGGGGGCTCTGCTTAAAAGAATCTCTTCTCTGCCATCTTGATTAAAATGAAGACTATCACAATGTGACAAAGCAAACTACTAAAACCAAACAAAGCTTTCCACGTACAAGTACTTATTTGTGTGAATCCAGATTTTTCTCTGAAATGTGCAACCTGAACAAAATACAGAAATAGATTTAAAGCTAAAGCCAATATTGTTTTGCAACTGCTATGCAAAACACCTAACTTAAAACTAATAGCAAAAATAACAAAAGTAACGAACATTTACTGAGTCCTTACTATAGACCAGCCCCTTTGCTTTTCGAATTAACTTCTTGAGTAAATATTATATACATTTGAACTTGTGTGACAAAATTATAGTTTTAAAAAAATCACATTTTTCTGTTTTCTATGTTGGCATCTTGTGTACAATTTCACTTGGAAAAGGAGATCTATTTTGACTTTATTTTTCCTTTAATACACCACTTGCTTTGGCATTTTATTGCATATTCTTGTTACTATTTGCTACTTTGCTGTCTGTTTTATGTGAACCTTGCTTCATCCATAGGCAGGCTGTTAAGTATGCTCCTTGAGGTCAGGCATCAGGCCTTTTTTCCCACTCCTTACACACAAAATATATATCCTACATACTCCCCTAAAACAGGGTTCAGCCCATAGCAGCCCTCCAAGAAATGGACTGCTGCTTATAAAAGTGAATTTTTAACTTAATCTGTGAGCTCCTTAAATCTCCATTTGCTTAAAATACATTTCATTTAAATTGAGGTGCATGTAAGAGTTCTTGTAAATATTTAATAAACTCTAATCCTTATATTACATTGCAGATTAGAATAATATCTAGTAGCAAAATAAAAAATTTAGTTTTAGTTAACAGTAAAAAATAATCATGTTTTCTTTTGTTAATTCATGTGTCAAACTCCTCTGTCCAGAAAGCACAACATCCCTCCTCTGTTTATATTCTGGTGTTAGCTTTGGCATCTTCTAGGCTGAGAAAAATTGTGACTTCAGACATCAAGTATTTTTTAGTTCCATATATTACTTTACATACTAAAATTTATTTGAATGCG
This sequence comes from Balaenoptera physalus, assembly GCF_965194825.1. Taxonomy (NCBI): domain Eukaryota; kingdom Metazoa; phylum Chordata; class Mammalia; order Artiodactyla; family Balaenopteridae; genus Balaenoptera; species Balaenoptera physalus. The sequence continues at coordinate 89,550,375 of NC_138890.1, read as the reverse complement.
CCAACAAAAATTAACTAGTATCTTTGTTGAGATTAATGATCAGAGTATCTCTACAAAGCCTCCAGTGTACATGTGGACCAGTCCATATCTGGACTTTTTCTAATGATCTGTCACACACCAAGGAAAGGTGAACACAATGACAGTAGCCAAATGACACCCAACACTCAGCCTTGAGAAACTAGAGGGTGAGGCTGGAGCTGTGTGTCTATATTTATACAAATAAGAAATTTACAGAGAAATATTTATAGGTCTCATTAAAGACTTTCCTGAAATGAGTACACAAATAGTTCTTTTCAATTAAATACCGGAGGGATGAATGTTTCCCAAAGGGAAGAGAAGGAAAATAAGCAGTTAAGTACTGGATTTGTGCATACTGTTAAGATGTACTATATATTTTAGAGAATTTGGTTATTTTGTTTTGTTTTGAAGAAAGCAAGGACAATGAATTGAAGGGCTAATTACAGTATGCTCTCTTCAATCCCCAAATTAAATAAATATATAACAAATCTGTGAGATAATTACTCAGAGAATCAGCACTGGAGAGAAGAATAAAACATTTCTAAACCATTTACTCACATAAATAATAAAATATTCAGTTAAATTTTTAACCTTACACATACATAGACTTCTTCGCACTCCTTCACTCCCCTCTCTCCCTCCCTGCCCCAAAATACCATGCATCATACATACTTCCAAGTATGTTTCTATGGAGAGTAATTAAAATTCAGTTCTTATAATTTATTAAAATTGGTAAATATTTCCCTATTGAAAAAAATCCCCTTTTCTGTATTTTACATGCCATAATACACTCTTATGATAATAATCCCACTAAAAATCTTAATCTACTTTTAAAAGGTAAAATGCCCTAGTTTAGGGCAGAAAGTTTTCTCCCACTGGAACTACAGCCCCCTTGAGTTTTATAAGAAAACTCAGTCCTGCAACACCTCCCCTCCCCCCATCTTGTCAGTAATTTACTAAGGAAAAGCAAAACTTTTTAAGAAAGCAAAGTTGAATCCACTGATGTGGAGCATTAAAATGATTACCAAAGACGATTTCCTTTCAATTTTTAATAAGAAACTCCACCTAGAAATGTATCCAAAAGCTAAAAAGGTAATTTACACTGCTAGATATTCCCTAAGGGTCACTAATGAAAAAATATTAAAGCATATAGTGTTGAGCATATTAGCATCTCAGAAGAATTTTCTTTACTACCCATTCAGGTTCACAATCCTACACTGACAGTTTTTTACGTCTTTTGATTTAGTAATTTCACTGCATTTATATTTGTAAAGATTATATGCAGACCTGAGTGAGAGTTAAGTGGGTAGATCTGTCTAAGAGTAATGACAATAGAATAAGATTTAAAATTTTTAACTCAGTAGGGTGTCTATGTTTTATTCTAATGCCTAACTCTACTTCAAGATGCAAGTAAATGTAGGATAATGTGGAAAGAAACAAAGCATGATTTTTAAAAATCAAAGCCATTAAGTACTTAGAAAGCCACAAATTCAGGTTGCCAGAGCCAGAACACATCTGCATTCGCTATAATCCTTAATTTGAGATGTCCATATTGTGTTCCTTTGTAGTTCCTCAATCACTCAAGATTCCAAAATAGCAGCATAAAGTCTATGGTTTAAACATCAAAATTTGTACTTGTACATAGTATGCTCTCTGAAGCTTACAAAGAGCCTTGGGCTCTTAAACTTAAAATGATTACTAGAGCATAGATATAAAATGCAATCTGTGGCACTTAGCAGCATGTGCTACTTCAGTCATTATTCTGTGCAAATTATGCTCCCTGCGACCAGTTAGTTAATCAAGAAGCAAGGGCAAAACACGAGGGAAAAGCTCTTCCGCACAAGTTACAAAATCATCTTTCTGATAAAATGGATAAAATTAATTATATATCTCTGTGTATCTTATATCCAGAAACTTGTCCAAACCCTGGTAAACTCGGCAGTTCTATAAGGGAGAGGCTACTATTATATGATCAAGTTTCCTTAATACAAATGCCAGTAGGACAAGTATATAACACTGTGTAAACAGTATGTGCTATTTGGAGAAAAAAATCCAGGAAACCTTGCCTTACTCACTCATTCTATTTCTCTCCTATATCTTTAAAGAATACCAAAACTATTTCTAAATTCCATTCTGTTCATTCACATGGACAATAAACATTTAGAAATTTCTCATTCAGGCATAAAAATGTGTCTGTGGTTAACTAACACAAACAAAAGCTGCCAATGTGCTCCTACTGTTTTATGGGAGAAAGGTCTTTTTGTAATTGAAAATATATTACTTTCAAAATCTGGAAGGGCTCTCATATTCTGTTCTAAAAATGTTACTGTCTAAACCATTTCTGGGGACTAATTATTACATGATTTACTCTGACTAGAAACCTTATGGAAGCTGAAACAAAAATAAAAATGATTTTAAAAGCCTAAATTTTGAAAGGCTCATATCAAAATTGATAGAAACTTAGGGTACCAAAAAATAAACTGGTGAGTGACCTTCTATGAAAAATCAACTTAATATTTATCTTGGCATGCCTATTTCTTATGCATTTTATCAGAACACTTCAAAATTGGTAGGGAACCAATGCTACCAATCATCACACCAAGGGAAAAAAACTTGCTTCTCTGGGCAAATACGATAAGTGATATATTTAGCTTTTCTATTTTACATATAAGGAGTCCCTCTTAGAAAGCAAATCTGTCATTTATGACATTCATTTAAAAATTATAACATGTCATATGTTTACATTTGGGGGCAGGAGGACATGTATTTTTCTTTCTATTAAGTATTTTACATGTGCTCAGAATCTGACTTGTTAAGATCTCTGAGCAACTTTTATAAATACCATCGGATGGCAAAGCTGTTTACCTACAACATGAAAATGAAGGAAGAACTGGGAACAGAAATCAGTGGGAACCTCAGACGCTTTCTCACTTGATATGTGGTATTTATTTAACCTTTACCATACTGTTAGGAAGAAGGAGAGGGGATGGTATTTATGCCCATTATGTGGGAAAACTCAAGCGACATAAAATTTAAATAAATTATTTTAGTAAGCTATTAACAAAGAAATTGGAGAACAGAAGTCTCCTCCAGCTTTCACCCTGTATACTAAATAGAATAAATCGAGAAGCTATTCAAATTAACAAGATGAAATCTAACATCGAACTGATTTGATAATTTCCTGACAACTGAGGTCATTTTTCTGTTCAACAAATCTTAACATTTGTTATGTTAGGAACCTTTATGTACAATTTATCACTGTTAATATTAGGCCAGAGGTAATAAATGGCAAATGTAGTTACATTTTATTCACAGTAAGGGCTGATGTGATGATAAATGGCATCATTCATAGAGTTTTCACCTTTTAAGTCAGATGCCAGAACAAAATGGCACAAATTCAATTGTTTGAAAAGAACTAGGAATTTTATGAAGAGAACTGTCTTCTTAGAAATAAGAAACACTGATAAATCAATTTCCTAGACAGGTAAAATCAATGCTGAACATGGACATGCTATCTATGACAAAACATAACTTTTAAAAATACAGATGAAATTGTTGTTTAAAAGTTTAAAATTCTGAAGAGCTGAAAATGCTCTGGGTCTGTTTAAGCAGTATGATTACCATACCAATCTAGTTATCTTCCTAGATATAGACTCAGTGTTTTAAAACGGTTATGCTTGTTAGCAATTTCATAAAGTTAAAGACTCCAGGAAACATCGATTACTGCAACACAAAATATTCTATGATTTTGTTTAAAAATGTTAGTTATCCTTTGCATATGTACAACAATTTATTTAGGCATGGAGAGCCCACATAGGAAGCACTAGCAAAATGATTTTTCAGCTCAGTAAGAAACCATTAATTCATTATCAGTAACACAGCTCCTGTGCAAATGGAAAATATGGTGCTTTTCAGACATGAGCAGGAACAGCTTTTAATTTAGACAGTTACTCACACAGGACCACCTTACTGTTACAAGGCCCATTTTCTCCAGAATGTCTTTGGTGGCAGCTCAAAATGAACACCAAGTTTACGGACAAACTTCTGTCCCAAAAGACCACCGGAAACTGTGCTTATGCTACCCTGAAGGCAAAGAATGTGATAGACAGCAAGGTAGAGCGGAGTAGGAGAAAGAGAAGGAGAACATAGTCAACATATTGGCCCAGATTCGGAAATCAGATTATCCAGGATTAACCTCTTGGAAGAACGAGTATGGCATCAAGCAGACAGACAACAAGATAGGTTTCCCTTATTTGGGGAGTGGGGTGGGGGTGGGGGGTTCACGCAGCACCAACACTGTGCCTGGATGTCCAGTCAGCATGGAAGGAAAAAGATCAGGAAGTAAGGAGCTGTCTGAACAACCAGGAGGCAGTGTGAAGTTCTGGGTTAGACAGGGCAGGCCCTACAACAAGGGCTGAAAGGCCAGCAGAAGCATGCCAAACCCAAGTGTCCTGCTCAGGTTTCCTGGTGGACGTTAAAGAGCCCTGTAGAATGTACAGGAGAAAGAAAGCCAACCTACAGTGTGTCAGTGATGAGAGAGTGGCATGGATTAAACGCTCCTCTATGGAATACTCAGCCAGTCCACTATTGGTCAAGCCAAATCAAAGTACATATATTATTTAGAAAAAACCCTACCCCTAGGAAAGTGAGTCACAGCTTTAAGATTTTAGTTTTTAACACACAGAACTAAGAAACTCATCTTTGCATGAAGGGCTCTTTGTGACATTCTGATCCCAGGTTAAAGATTATATCTTCAGAGATGCCCTTCTTGACCACCCAACATCTCTCTCCATCACATTAAGTCACTCTAATTCTCTGAATACCACTTTATACTATCTGATAGGCTTCTTACTTATTTATCTTCCCACAACCCCTAAAACAAAAGTTTCAGGAGAACAGGAAATCTGCCTATCTTACTGACCACTGGATCTACTAGACACTCAGTAAACTCCTAGTAGACTCTACCTTAGAGTCCAGTTTTAAAAACTAAACTCTAATGTAGTTGATAAGTGGTCAAACTAAGCCAAACAAAAATGAAGCATAAAATAGTTTGTTATGTGATATGAATAGACATTGGCATACTTATCAGTTACTTCTGGTACACAGTACATCCTTCATTCTCTTAACTGATAATCTGTAATCCAAAATTTTTCCATGTCTACAATGGTATGATAAGTCATAACCATAAAAATGCAACCATTTTCTCAGTTACCTTATGGAGAGTAGGTTATGACTGGTATGGGCTTACTGCTTGTATTGCAATATATTAATGTTTTAGAAGAGTGTTCATCTGTGGATAATCTATATTAGAGACTAATTTAACAATCCTAATTATCTCAAGGACGCTAGCATTTTAGCTAATACACTATTCATAGCATGATTTTTATAGCCATATCCACCACTAGCATCCTAAATGCAATCACTAAAGGAAAAATTAATTATTTACATATCAGAATATTGTTTGCATATCATAAATCCTTGTAAAGTTTTTTAAGGTATCTTCGATTTCTAGATTTTCTTTAGCAAGAAAACAGTTCATTCAATGAAGCCATCATTTTGAGCAACCAGAAATTATTTTTTAACTTTTTATTATGAAAAATCTCAAATAAGTAAAAAAAAATGGAGGAAACATTCATGTATGCACCCCACAGGTCAATGATGATCAACTCATGGCCAATCTTTTGTCATTTATGTGTTGACACTTCTCCCCATTCCCCTCCCCACTTTGAATTGCTTTCAGATAATCCCAGAAGTTATGTTATTAAATTTGTATGTCAAAATATATTTCTAATAGATTCTCAGATTTTAAATATTTACATAATGCAGGTTTTTCATGGGGGTTTTTTTGGTGTCATTCTTCTATTTTATTTTATTTTAAAAATTTTTTAAACTTTTTATTTTATATTGGAGTACAGTTGATTAACAATGTTGTGTTAGTTTCAGGTGTACAGCAAAGTGATTCAGTTATACATAAACGTGTATCTATTCTTTTTCAAATTCTTTTCATGGTTTTATTAACCTGTTTATACTTTATTAGGAGTCTGGTTTTTTTTTTTAACATCTTTATTGGAGTATAATTGCTTTAAAATGGTGTGTTAGTTTCTGCTTTATAACAAAGTGAATCAACTATACATATACATATATCCCCATATCTCCTCCCTCTTGTATCTCCCTCCCACCCTCCCTATCCCACCCCTCTAGGTGGTCACAGAGCACTAAGCTGATCTCCCTGTGCTATGCGGCTGCTTCCCACTAGCTATCGATTTTACATTTGGTAGTGTATATATGTCCATGCCACTCTCTCACTTCGTCCCAGCTTACCCTTCCCCCTCCCCCATCCTCAAGTCCATTCTCTACGTCTGCGTCTTTATTCCTGTCCTGCCCCTAGGTTCTTCAGAACATTTTTTTTTTTTTTTAGATTCCATATATATGTGTTAGCATACTGTATCTGTTTTTCTCTTTCTGACTTACTTCACTCTGTATGACAGACTCTAGGTCCATCCACCTAGGAGCCTGGTTGTATTATACAAAATTAAAATATGCTTTAAAAGGACACTTAGGAGGCTCTTCTTGATAATTTATAATATTAACAGTAGTTTTAACACAGCTAAAGTAAGTTTTTATTCCTGACTTCTTCAGGTACCTTCTGGCAGTCTCTGATTACCAAATTTTTATTCTGTTATTAAGAATAAATATTAGAAATGAAAGGCAAGTGATAATGTCATAGTTTTAATCAATCACTAGAGCTTAATTTTTCTTCCTTTCTTTGCTTTCAAGGCGAAAATACTCATAAGAAGATCAATTCATTCTTGGAATTTAGATGTACTAAGACAAATTTAGACATTTCACTACAAATACAGATGGAGCTGTAAACATAAAAGATCAGAACAACAGAATTCCATAGCAAAAATCTGTGGTAAATTACCACAGATTTCAGAAGGAAGACATTTTGGGGGGAGAGAAAACACTGAATGTCTACACTGCTCTCCAGCTTAAAGAATTTGTTCTCCAAGTCTTTGATGTGAATTTCGGAGAGTTACCAAATAAAGGGGTAAGGCTATGTCATTTTTACATCAGCCACTTGTTTCTGGGCATGCTAGGAGAGGCATTCAAGAACCTCTTCAGAACTTTGCTTTCAAAGTTTAATTATGAATGGAATAGCATAGCAGGAAGACAGAGAAATTCAATGTGTGTACATAGACCTCTGTCCACAGGCCAAGATTTTATTTCCAAAAGGACACAGGGCCTTCTCATTGAACAATGCCATGGTTAGCTCATCATACCGACACAGGGCTTGCGCCAGGACATTTAAGGCTTTCGATGTTCCACTATTCATTACTCCCTGATGCTTGCCAAGGACCAGACTGAGCCCATTCAGTATAAACTTAGTGCTGGGCCCAATCAAAGCACTTCAAGGAAAACATGAACAAGTGTTTTGTATGCAGAATCCAGCCGCTGGCAGTGTCTATTAATGTAACACTGTTCCCAGCTAATTCTCATTTAAAAAATGGCTTTTGAACTAAATTGAGTTACCTCTCTGCTGTATTTTAACATTAACTGACACAAAAAGAAGAAAATGTTATAATTAGCCATTTTAAAATATACTTCGTGATAGTAATTTTCCAAGCAATCTTCTCCTACGCTTTAAAATGGCACATGGGCAGGGAAACTGGACAAGTACCAACTTTTAATCATCATCTATTGCTTTTATTTTAATTAACAAAAAATTTTCAAAACCACTAAAAATATAGAATTGAATGTACAAAGGATGCCACTTCAGTTGGGAGAAATGGTAAGGATATACTTTACAAAAATTTCAAAATAGACATCACAGAGGCGAAAAACACTTGAGAAAATGGTGACAGAGACCCGTGTGAATGGGTTCACCAGTTCCCAGGGCACGCGCACTCCAGGGCTGGGGCACTCATTCAATGTGGAATGCGAGCGGCTGGGGCTCAAGTGAGATGAGTTGAACCAGTCTCGGCAGCTTGTCCTCAAGGAATGAGGATTAAATACAGCTTTCTTCCCTCAATCCCCAGAATGGGTGGCCATTACAAACTACAGGGTTTCTGTCTCCAAAGAGTGAGATTCATGAAAATGAAATACGGAGAGATAGAGGGGGCATCAGAGAAGCTGATCCCCCCACCTCAAACAGACTCCTAAGTGTCATTGTATCGATACTATTTTTAAATACTAAAATTTTTAGTGCCAAATCAGTCTCAAATTAGGAAAATAATTTATTACAAGTTTTAATTTCCATTTGGTAGCTTTATTTCCAGCAAATTTTTAGAACGGAGGAAACAAAAATCAAGAGTGTGGTGATTAAAGAGATGGAATGTTGAATCAGACAGAGCTGAGTTCTAATCCTGATTTCACCACTAACTGGGATCTTGGACAAACTATTTAATCTCTCTTAGTCACAGGTTCCTTATTTGTAAAATGGAAATAATGCCTACATTGTCGCTTTGAATTTGGAGTGTGGGTGGTGATGGGATATCTCTTCCAACACCATCTTTCAGCTTAGTCCACCCTGTTGATCAGAAACACTCCAGTCCAAAGCTACTGTCTTACTGCTGGCCCTCATTATGACTTTGCTCTTGTTTATGTTCACCACTGTACTTATGGTACCAACAACAAAAAACACAAGACAAAAAGCCTTCATAGGAAGACACTTCTGCAAACACAGCACAGTGTGTTGTAATTTTCCCCATGTGTCAGTAATGCTTGACTGTCTAAAGAATTCCTGGCAGAAGAAATATTTAAATCACATCATTTATAAGATTGGAAATCTTATGACAAAGCAGTTTTCTCATGATTTTTTTTTCTGCTAATAACATTTACTATTCTAAACACTGTAAAGTCAGAGTCGAGAGACTAAATAAAAGAATGTTGGCTAGTAGGAAAAGGTAAATATGTGATAAATACCACAAAGAAGCCAATCGGGGGGAAGAAAGGATATTTGCCATCAGAATTACTGGGTACTTTGCAAATATGCATAACACCTTGTGAAAGTGTGGAACTACTTATTTTTTCTGTCTTTAAAGGTTTTATTTTATGTGAGCCAGTTAATCTGTCCTTACTCTGCAGTTAAGCTGTCCTTATTCTGCTTAAAATCATCAGCTGTGAATTCACTTGGATAGAATTTAGAAAGCAATCAGAGCAAAAAAGACCCATTTCATCAGCTTTATACAATTATGCAGAAGGTAACCTGTATTCAGTAATTCAATTTCTAAAACTTCAGAAAACTTCCTGCAACTTACGATTTTTAAGCTGCAGCCATTTTGCTTTCAAGGGGCATGAAGAACTTTCAAATTCAAACAGCGTTCCTTAGAAAAATGCACAAGGCAGGGCATTGCCTCTGCTTCAAAAACAGTACATTTGTTGTTTTTGTCATTGCTGTTTAAATGATCATTTGGTCAGTTTGGATCCTATCATCTAATATTTTCAACATAAACTTGCAGTATAAAACACTAATTTAAGAAAAAATAAAATATAGCATTGGTCAGCAGAGGTTTGTGAGCACTAAAAGTAAAGAAAATGTGTGAGAAGATTAATTTTGAGCTTTTATGTCATGTCATGTATCTTACCAAGAAATCTCACACTCTTGTAGTAAAACTTTTTGTTTTTCAAGTGTTTCAAGGAAAATAAGATATTTTCTCTTTCATTTACCACAATGCTTATATCTCTTTCACTTTGATGGAAGAGATATTTTGGAAGCTAGTAGGTCTCTTATTTTATAGTTAAAAGGATAATAGGTCTCTTCTAAAAGGATAATAGGTCTCTTCTGCAGTTTTTGTATTGACTCTTATTTAGTTTACTTCTCAAAAAGTTTCCTTTTTTTTTAAAAATTTTATTTATTTATTTATTTATTTATGGCTGTGTTGGGTCTTCGTTTCTGTGCGAGGGCTTTCTCTAGTTGCGGCAAGCGGGGGCCACTCTTCATCGCGGTGCGCGGGCCTCTCACTATCGCGGCCTCTCTTGTTGTGGAGCACAGGCTCCAGATGCACAGGCTCAGCAATTGTGGCTCATGGGCCCAGTTGCTCCGCGACATGTGGGATCCTCCCAGACCAGGGCTCGAACCCGTGTCCCCTGCATTGGCAGGCGGATTCTTAACCACTGCACCACCAGGGAAGCCCCCAAAAGTTTCCTTTAATTCACCTTTTTTCTCCAGTTCACAACCAATTTGCTCTTATGCTTTTTATTGATTTTCCCTTTTTATTCCCCTCAAGTTGCCATCCTCTTCCTGCTTCCATGGAGCAAACTGTGCCAGACACTATGTCTTATGCTGGACCTTCTCAAATTTCCTTCATCAATTTTATTCTCTCCCTCAGCCAAATATTAATTTTACACATAATTACATTTCTAAATATTATTTTCATTAGAAAGGTTACCTACAATAAAAATAAAGAAATTAATCAATCCTCTAAGACTTCTCCTGAATTTATAGAGGATCACACTAAGATATAGGCTCAAAATGTACAGTTCAACCAACCATACTTATTGAGTGTCTCCTACAGGACATACCTCTGTGCATCCCTGATGACGAAGGACAAAAGCTTAAGATATAGCCTCTGTCCTCCGAGAAGCTTCTTACTTTAGGTGGGTGAGTAAGACTAACACATATGAAAATGTTAAAAACAGATACGAAGAGTAAAGGATGCATTCACTGAATGTAAAACATTTTTCAGAGTTTTGGGACAAAGCAAGTGTCACAAAACAACATGTATAGGATGGTCCTATTTCTATGAAAAATATATTAAAAATGACTAGAAAGATACATACAGAGAACTCTGGGGAATACAAAGAATTTTACCTTTTTCTTCATACAGTTTGGACATGCTTTTTTTTTAAAGTATGAATTGCTTAAGTATGAATTAACAAAGAACTAACAATAAATAAAATGGATTCAGATGGGTGAAGGCTTCTTGGAAAAGGCAGAAAGAACTGGTGTGAACCTTGAAGAACAGGCAGAGAAAGCACACAGCACTGTGGAAGAAAAGTTGTTAGCACTTAGAAAAGATGTAATTTGGCTTCAGGAGATGATTCAGGTAAAGCTGTAGTAGAAAAGTCTGGCTGTTGTAAACTGGTGAAGGCTTTGACGTAGTGTAGTTATTAAGCCATTAGAACTTGGCATATGTTTCTCAAAGTTGCTTGTAACTATAAAGAAGGTAAAGGATAAAACACAGCTTTCTCTGGGTACATACCCAAGTTACAAACACAGATAGGAAAAATGTGGGAAAAAATTTTAAATGCTAGAAAAGAAAGAGAGTTAAATTTAACTCTTAACAATCTGTATATGTAGATTATCTGCTTCATTTCTTATCCTAGACAACTTATAAGGTTCTTCCCAAAAGGAATAGGACAGGAGAGCTCTGCTTTCAACATTTTTGCTGATATAACTATTCTAAAGTTAACTAACAATTATAAAGACAAGAAAGAAACATAAAGCTTTTGTAGAGTTTATATTCTATTAGAAAAAAGGTCATTAAAGCAAAAAAACTTAGTATCTCTCCCTATTTATTTACTTAAGAATATGCATCAAAAAGAGAATAAAAGTGACGGTGACAGAGAAGGGACAGGAAGAAGTCTGATGCTTTACAATTTGCAAATTAATTTTACATATTATTTTATTGGACGACTGCCAGAAAGTGAGGGATTAATCCTATTTGAAATGGTGGAAAACTGAGGCTCACAGAGGTGGAGTGACTGATTTACTCAAGGTCACTCAAGCAGTAAGTAAGAAGCTGGGCCTGAAAGCCAATTCTTCTAAGTTGAGGGCTCTTTCTACTACACCACTTCTACCAACGCCACCACAGTACGCACCAGGGGAAAACTGAGACTGCAGAATAACAAAGCAGGACAGGATTCTACTTCTCGTAAATATGAAAATAAAATACAACTTAAAAGACAGACAATAACAGGTGTTGACAAAAATGTGGAGAAACTGGAGGCCTCATACACTGCTGGTGGGACTATCAAATGGTACAGCCACTTTGGAAAAGAGTCTAGAGTTCCTCAAAATATTATACCTAAAGTCACCATATGACCCAGCCATTCCACTTCCAGACAGACAAACAGGTAAATAGATAGATGGAGAGAAAGAAAGGGGATACATATATAACCTCCAAGGGAAGTGAAAACATATGCCCACATAACAACTTGTACACAAATATTCATAACAGCATTATTCATGTTAGCCAAGAAGTAGAAACAACTCAAATATCCATCAACTAATAAATGGATAGATAAAATGTGGTATATATCTATTCAATGGAATATTATTTGGCAATAATAAGGAATGAAGTACAAATAAATGCTACAACATGTAAGAAAACTGAAAACATTGTTTTAAGTGAAAGACACAAAAAGGCACATATATACTACTCCATTGATATGAAGTGTCCAGCATAGGCAAATCTGTAGACAGAAAGTAGACTGGTGGTGGCCAGGGGCTGGGGAAGGGGGTAATTGGAAGTGACTGCTATTGGTTACTTTCTGGGCTAAGGAAAAAATGTGATAATTAGACTGGGGTGATGGTTGTACAATTCTATTAATACAGTAAATACCACCTGAAGATGGTGAATTTCATGGTATGTGACATATATCTCAACAAAGCTGCTATTTTTAAAGGAGGTGAAAAAATGGAAAGAAATAGAGAAATTTAAAAATAGAAAATATTACAAAAATAAATTGTATAGAATTTCTTTCCTAACAACCTCTGAATTTTAAACACAACTCTGAAAAGTATATTATTTGGTATCTTTTGTTAATTAAGTGAGATAAAGAAAGTTTTAAAACTACGATTAGGCATTGTTTTATAATTCAGTTTCTTCTGCAGCTTCAAAATGTCATTTCACTAGGCTCCTTTAAAACTTCATTCTTTTCACTCCACAAGTCTTAAAGACATGAGAAATTAAAAGGTGAATTACGGAATTCAAACTGTTTTTATGAAATGCTTCATTTGAATGGAATATGCAGAGAGAGATAACGCAAAAGGTATTTTTAAAGGGACAGGTGACACATACATAAATAAAGTAAATACACCTCTCAGGAGTCATAAGGACTTTGACAGGTCAGGATGGGCACGCGTTTCCTTAGGGTTGACTCATGTAAGCCCGTCCCACGTCTTCTTTCTTGATCATCTCTCTCTGACATCATGTATCCTTCTAACGGATGTCTGCCAAAAACCACTCTTAGTTTGATTCTGTTTTTATTGAAATTGAATTAATTCTATCCCAGGCAAAAATTTTTTTCTAAGCCTTTATTTTTTGTTTTTCTAAAACTTGAAAATTTATACTATGAAATGTAAATAGCATTGTCCTGTTTCATTTGATTCAACACACGTGCTTACTCTCATGAGATGTATGGTGCAGAGTTAAGAGCGGAACAGCGGAGCCAGACTTCCCGAGTTCTAATCCTGGCTCTGCAATTTATTAGCTATAGTTCTATGAACCCAAGGTAAGTCACTTGACCTCTCTGGGGTCAGGTTCCTCATCTTAAAATAGGAAAATAATCATAACTTCCTTGCAAGCTTGTGTGAGGCGAGGGTTAAATGAGTTAACATATGTAAAGCACTTTGATCAGTGCTGTGTACATAATACAACATAAGCACAGCCTAAGTGTTAGCTAATTCCTTGGTAATGAAAACAAGGACCATCTGAGTGCCTTCCTTTATTTGCAGCTTGCACTAGGGTCAGCCTTAACCCCTCTGGGCTTCCAGGCTCACAGAGTACAGCATAAGCAGCAGGACGGCTGCCTCTGTTCCCTAGCCTGACACTCCACGGAAAACACCCTGTGGGTCCATAGCAGAGAGGAGAAGGGCTGTTGGGACCATCACTCCTGAGAGATAATAATACGCACCAAAGACAATCCTGTCCATAAAGGAGTTATTTTAATTCCCAATGTTCCTTTTTACTATCTACTTATTGCCTCCATTTTCTATCCTGTTCCTGATTTATAAGAGCCCTTTCTAAGTATTTCTTTCTCCCTCTAAAATTACACATGGCTGTCAGTCATTCATTGCGGTACTACTTAAGAAAGGTCACTTGGAACGGAAAGGAGGAATCAATCTTAAAGAAAATGACCTAGAATCTTGAGAATGTTCTTCCAAAAAAATGCAATGAAAATTTTTGTAGTCCTTACGGTGATAAAATAATAATATGTGTTCATTATATTCATAATGCTGATATCCAGATTACTGCCTCCTTGCCTGCATATAGGATGGTCTTAGTTTTCTGAATAGAAAGAAATGGAAAAGACAATGGACTAGAAAAAGAATTTAACAGTTTTTTTCAGACCTGGTCCAGGTTCTGAAACAGAACAAGCTGTCCGAAAGTACTCAACACCTTGGAACTCCATTCCTTAGCTGCCGTTTAGTGCAGCAACATGGGGTTATATGTGGACCAAGACAGATCATCAAGGGAGGACATTCCCTGCTCTTCTTTTTAGTTCCTGCATATAATCCAGCAGCAAATGCTTTTGGCTCTAGCCTTAAACTATATACTAATCTCCACTTCCATCATGCAGGTCCACACCACAATCATATCTTACTTAAGCTGTTATAATACTGCCTAACTAATTTCTCTGCTTCCATCCTTCCCCTGGTACTGTCTATTCACCACTCATCAGGCAGCATGATCATTTTTAGCCATAAATGGGATCATGTCATTCTCTCACTCAAAACCTTCCAATAGCTTTTCACCATATGTAAAAATCCAGACCCCTTCACATGACCTACAAGGCCCCACATAATATGCCTGCTGTCATGCACTCTGACCTTATTTTCCTATCCCTCCTTCCTTCACTGACTTTTGCTCTGGCTATACTGCCCTCTTTTCTGTTTCTCAAACCCACCAATGTGGTTCTGCTTCAAGGACTTTGTACTTGTTATTTCCTCAGTGATTCACACAGCTCACTCCTTGACTTCACTCAAGTCTCTGCTCCAGTGCCAGCCCTCCCATGAGGCAGACCCTCACTAACCTGTAGAAAACTGCAAACAATAATCCCCAGGCACATATCCTACTCTCTACATCCACTTAAGCTGTTATACTTTTCTTACCACTATCGGAAGAATATTTTCACTTGTTCATTATCCATCCCTCCTACTGAAGTGTAACTCCCCGAAGGCAGGGTCTATTTTGTTCACTGCTGTAACTCCAGTGCCAAGAATAGAGATCAGCAAGTATTCGTTGAATAAATAAATAATCAGGTGAACCTCAATGAAAGTGCTTAGAAAACTATGAAATATTATGAGCTCTTCGGATACAGGAATCACCTTCGTAACCTTAGGGCTGAGCACCTAGTAATTTTGAAGAATGAATTCATGAATGAATGCACCAAGTTAAGTTTGAAGGATGGGTAGATGGATTCATGAATGAATGAAGTTGTTGTGTTTAAGGATAATCAGGTTAGGCTAGGTCTATATATTTGGGTAAAGTTATGAGTAACTATTACTAAACATTTTTAAATTTTCCTTTGGCTTTTCTATTGTAAAAAAATTTTTTGTTAACCCTCTCCATTTTTTTTAGCACTAAGTAGAACACCCCTTAGATATCCTGGGTTTGTGTTCTTACCTAAAACAAGACAAACAGGGGGAAAGCATCCCATTAGATCATGTTCCCCAGTAGGCCAAAACATTCACACCCTTGGACAAAGACCTACTGGGAAATTAAAAAGGTAGAGTAGGCAGGGAAATACCTGGGCTTTGCAAAAGGAAAGACAAGGAGTGATGGAGAGAATGGAATACTGGCCACTGCTCCCCTCCCAGGATTCCCAAACACGCAGTCCTATGAGCTTTCATTATTTTATTGCATGTGCTTAATATAAACAATGTATAGCAATACAAGAGCAATACATGATTAAGATGTTTTGTGATCTTTTTTGATAGTAATACTACATTTTATTTGAATCACTTTTCACATATCAAATACAACAAGTCCAAAGAAGGTGAGGGGGGAATGGGCAGAGGTGGGAGGTAGAATATATTCACTCTGTTAAAATCAGAGAAAGAATTTCTTTTCTTTATAATGTCTGTCATTAGAAGTCTGTCATATAACAGAGTCAAATGCCTTTATTCTCGTCTAGCTTAAGGGTCAATAAAGTGATTAACACCACAGTTTATCGGCACTAAGGTGTGGTTATTGTTCCTCACCCGAGTCCTGGATGGGACGGGTGCACCCTAGCTCGCTCTGGCTCCTGGACCAGCCAGGCAAAGCTCTCAGTGCTCTGTCAGCCTTCGTCCTCACTCATCTGCTTTCAACTGTGTATGAGAAAACCCACTGGATTCAAGAACACCCGAGCAGAACCTGAAGCATAATTCTGAATTAATCTCTTTTAAGATCCTCTCTTCAAGTTTAATTTGAAACAAATTCTTCAGTAATGCAAGCTATTTATTTATAATAACACTTGAAACTGACTAAAATATGTACTTCCAAATATAGAATTTCTCATATTTCTTACCTGGATATTAATAGATATAATTACAGTGCATTATAGCTATGCCATTCAAAAAAGACAAAGAAACGAATTAATACATGTATCATAAACAAACTTGCCACTTGACTGTGGGATTAGATTTTAATTAATGGGCCCTTTCTCAAGTTTGTAAATAAAGTTTGCTGCTTGAAAGCAGTTTCCTATTTACAGTCTTAATTTCCACAAAGAGGAAAAAAAGGCTTTTAAATGATTTCAATTTTCAAATGCTGAGTAATGTAGAATTTTTTCAAAGTATTCCTTATTTTAATACTTAAGAATTTGTTATTTTTGATGAGAATCATCATTTGTCAGTCCTACTGCAGTATGCTTTCTTTCCTTGTAGTATATTGGCATGCTTTAAAAAAAAAAAAAAAGCAGATTTGTGCCTGAAAAATATCACACTATCATTTGCTGTACCTTAATTTTTTTAAGGAAAGAAGCCCCACACACCTAATTAGGATGGCATTTTATATGCTTCCTTGTTTCTAATTAGTAGTTCAAATAAAATATCCTAATATGAGTAGTTATTAAACCTGGGTTCTAAGTCTCCTTCTCCCTCTTGCCAATACACTGAAGAGTCCGTATTACCAGCACCAAGTCTCCTTCATCAGGCCAATGGCAACAAGAAATCTTCAACAAGTGTTGGCCTGACCCCTTTTCTTTTTCTACAGATCCAGCTGAACATCAAAAACTGCTTGAAATTCAGCAATCACATTTCTCACTGTTCCAGAATGACCTATTTCGCACTAGAATGAACCAGTGAATTCATACATATAAATAACTATCTGCAGACGCTGCTTTTAAAAATATGAACAGGAATGAGCAAAAAAAAAAAGGAGGGGGAGCTGTAGTTAAAAATGAAGATTTGATTGAATTGGTATTCTTCAACTGTCTGATATGACAATTAGAAACAAAGCAGATCTACATAACTTAGCTATCAATGCTACATTTAAAGTCTTAGAAATTGTCAATAAATAATATTCATGAGAGTACAAGCTAAATTAACTTTCTTAAAACATCTATCATATTTTTCTTGTGTATTTATTTAAGCTATCTTTTCTAGATACCTAAGAAAAAATATGTTAACATACTTCTAAGCAGACTATGTCTATAAATTAGTTGCAATATTCTTCATCCATAAGCATTTATTGAACACTATTGTGTACAAGATCTAATGATATGCTACATCCTGCAAACACAGTGTTCTAAGACCTTCTGATCTCTCAGAAAGATCTTTCCCATTTTTATAATCTTTCAGTGTATACGATTGTACATTCCAGCTTTTCCCACTAGAATACGGGATCATGCTTTATTCATTTCTATATTCCCAGTGACTAACAAAATCCTATCGCATAATGAAGTTTCAATGAATATTTGCCAAATGGATCGATTACTTAGTCCCAGTCCTTGAGAAGCTTACGGAAGTTCAGGCAGTGGCCACACAGAACCCACTACATCGCTCACATTAGAGCTCTGTGTCATAAAGCTAGGGCCCTATGGCATACCCTGAACTGACCAAAAGATTCCGACTTCAGGCTCTGATTAAATGACCGAGAATCTTAATTAAATCAAGAGTTAAAGATTTTTTAATATGAAACAACAAAATTTCAGTGGATTCTGGAACTTCTGCTTACAGCCATGATGAGAACAGGAACCAGATTTTCCCTCCTACCTCAGAAAATCACTAAGCTAGACAACATATTAAAAAACTGGTATTCAGACACTGACAACAGACAATGCAGGACAGTGATCTCTGACAGCAGGGAAACAAACAAGTGAGCCCTACACATCAAACACACACTGCTCAGAGAGCTTCCAGATCACAGCATGGGAAAGGAGACCCCAAACAGAGCACAACAGTCTTGCTTAGTTCACGAGGCAGAGTTCAGAGTTCTAGAACACCAAGGTGGCTAGAATCTGCTGCACAGAGTACCAGAAAGGAGGGAGCTACACAGAAAGAGCAAGTGAGTGAGCTGTGCAGATACGCACAGGAGTCCAGTAGAGTCTTGGGCTGAATACTGGTCTGGTTCTGCATAAAAGAAAACTACTGAGGCTAGAGAAAGAATCATCATTCAGGAGTAAGTGGAACAATGTCTGGAGCTCACAAAGGCCTGGAAATACCTTGATTTCCATGAGCCAGGATACGAAGACCTGCTAATCCACAGGGCATCAACTCAAGGCCTCAGAAGGACAATGCCCCACTAGTGTGGCCAAATTAGCCCTCGACTAAAAGCTGTTCTGGATCCACCTAACAAAGCTTAAAAGCAAGCCTTAGATGATCAAACTGTGTCCAAGTAACTTAACTGCATCCCAGAACAAAGTCCAGACATATTTAAAGGGATATAAAAAAAATCAGCACCCAACAACCTAATAGTCACAATGTCTGGCATCCAATCAAAATGAACAGTCATGAAAAGGAGGAGGAAAGTATATCCAACAACAAGGAGAAAAATCAATCAATAAAAATAGATAAAGAAATGGCATAGATGATAGGATTAGTGAACAAGGATGTTTTAGCAGGTATTATAAATACACTGCTGCTCAAACCGAAGGAGGAGGAGGGACTTCCCCGGTGGTCCAGTGGTTAAGACTCTGCCTTCCAATGCAGGAGGTGCGGGTTTCGATCCCTGGTCGGGGAACTAAGATCCCCGTGCAGTCAAAACATAAAAAAAAAAAAAAAAAAAAAAGAAGAAGAAGGAGAGCGGTGACCAAGTCTGTGGAGCCGCCCCAGGAGCTGGAGCTGTCATACCCCCTGCTCTTCCACTTCCCGTTGCAAAATAAAGGCCGTAAAAAAAAAAAAAGAAGGAGAAGGAAAGCATGAGCATGATCAAGAGAGAACTGGAAGATATAAAAAGACCCAAATCAAACTTCTAGAGATGAAATGGTATGCTGATTCCCTTGATGGTCAAAATATTCTACATGTAACAAATATTACATTTTCATAAACCTTGAACTTCTTCCTCTGATTTCCTCTGATATTTAAACTTTAAAATAGGGGTAAAGTGGGAGTAGGTAATTATATCACACTTCACTGGTTCCAAACTTTTTCTTAATCTGCCATTCATAGTCCTAATCTCTCTAATAATTCTCATTATTCTACCCCCATTTACAGATAGAAAGTTACTCCTCTAAAATTACACAGCAGACAGTGATCCGGTTGAATGCAATCTAGATTTTGTCAATACCTCACCCTATTTTTCCTCATACTTTCAATCTTATCTAGACTTCTCTCCTCCAGACGTGTCAGTGTTGTAGAAAAAGTGTGGGCAAGACATCAGGAGACACCAGCTCCCATCTGGGCTCTGCGCCTCTGCATGAAAACCTCAAGGGCATGTGGCTAATGCGGCTGGATCTCAGTCTCTTTATCTTTTAAATTAACGAGTAGATCATTTTAATCTTAGTGGGCAATTTGTAAACACTTTTTAGCCATTGAGCTCTTTAAGTGCAATAAGCAGGATAGACATATGCTATGCTGCTCCTGGAGTGAATGTATACGTGTACACTAGGAGGGGAGAACAGGATAAGGGATGAAACAATCCCCCTTTCACATATTCCATCCCTTCTGGTTCTGGATATCTAGTTTAAAAACTACTGGGTTATCTCCACCAGGCACCTCCAATGATAGACTCATTCACTCGTTTATTTACAAGTATTTATTGACTCGCCTGCTATATGTCAGATATACGCATGAGGTACTGGGGACATAACGGTCGATATGAGAGCATGTCTGCAATCTAGAAGGTTGTAGATGAATGAGGAGCTCTATAAGGAAAGATGAGGGAGGGGAACCACACACTATCTTTCATTAGAGTAGTTGTAACCTGGTGTTCATTAGTATCAAATATGAATTAATGCTGATACACTCTGATAGACAGAAAAATATTACTGCATTGCCCTAATCCAGGTCCTACATATAGGCTAGTTTACTGCTAATAAAGTTAGAAGTTTAGTAAAGAATATTTGTTACTAATAGTCATGGTAATTTTAAAATGACTAAAGTGAACATAGAACAAAGTCAATAACCATTGCAGGTAATATAAAATGTGTTGGGAAATTCTATTTTCTTAAATTTTGCTTTCAATATATCAAAGATAGGATGAATTATGAATGGGGGTAATATATGTGAATCAATCCAATAAGGTAAATGAGAAATACTGGCAAGTGGAAAGAAAAAAGTACTTCTGAGATGTCTTTCTCAGAGGCGGGAATACTACTGAAGGACTCTCATGACAGACACCGAGACAGCATCAAAAACTGACGAGTCTCTGAGAAATGTCGCCTTAAAAAGTACACTCCTCCCATTAAGATGATCCAATTCGAGGGATGCCTATTTTAGAAATCCTCCTTTCTTGGAGGAAAGGAAGACCTGGAAAGTCTGTCCCCAGAATTTGTACACAACATGTGCTTCTGCCTCCTTGAAATAATAATCCCTGAACATCATACCTGAAATAGCCATCCTAGGAATGGAGCTGTGAAAGCTATTCTTTAGAAAATTGGTTTTTCAAAAGAAAGAGTAAAACAGAATTAAGGCATAAATAATTAAGAAATATACACTTTGATTTCTTTTATTTTTTGGAACTTTTACAAATAGAAGAAAATTTTAATGATTAATTTTATGAGTCATTTGAACAACAATCCTTTATATATCTTTTTCAGTTATAGAACTGTGGCAATATCTATTTATATTACACAGCAGGCTGTATATGAAAGTCATAAAGCTAATCTTGGTTGCCATTATCTGTAATAAACAGAAAACACCCTGCAGGAGTTTATACACCATTTTGTGAATATAACATGTACAGATTTTTACATACGCCAATTCCTAGAACTTATTTACGGATTTATTGTGCATAGTGACAATTTGTTTACTCCTAAAGTACTTTTGATTTGTTAGTATCTTAGTGAACACATTTCATTCCATTCCCAAAAGTTGTCGCCTCTGGCTTCCAAATTACTATAAATTCAATATGACATCAAGCATAAATCATCATTTATATTAATTGAGTGTTATTGTTATTGAAAGACAACTAGGTACACATCACTAAATGTCTGACTGAAACAAATTAGGCAAGAAAATAACTTTATAGCCAATAATAAGAAATAAAGTTGTTGTATGTTCAGTTGCCCCACATTCTTTGTTTGTGATGGTGTAGGATACTAAGTGACTTTTATATTCTTATCTGTGGCCATTTGTTTTTCAAACTGTGTATATCAGAAAGACATTCAAATGGGCAAAATTTACCCTGATACTGAATGAAGCACACAAATGCTTGGCACATTGCAAAATGTTTCAAGCTTGGTTGGCTTTTCAATGCCTGAAAAGGGAGTTAGAGATAGGCCACTGAATGCTAATCACACTGTTGCATCTACTCACCACATTTAAATTCTTAGGGTGAACACATTTATCACTGACTTGTGATGCTACATGATTTTTAAATATTGCTCTCAAGCTGCTGGATAGAATTTCATGTCCTAAGTCCAGAAAACCAAGGTAAATGACAAACATGTTGCAGATTTCTTTTCTTACCCAGAATATTAACAGGGTGCCTCTAATCCTATACAGAAATAGTCCAAAAAGCACAGCCATGCATTCTTTTGAGTGTATACAAGAGCATAATCTCCAAGCAATTTTTTAAACAAATGCATCAATCACCTGACAATTGGGCAAATTCAAGACATATTAGAAAAAGCTGAGGGATAA
Organism: Balaenoptera physalus; assembly: GCF_965194825.1. Classification (NCBI taxonomy): domain Eukaryota; kingdom Metazoa; phylum Chordata; class Mammalia; order Artiodactyla; family Balaenopteridae; genus Balaenoptera; species Balaenoptera physalus. The sequence continues at coordinate 89,528,183 of NC_138890.1, read as the reverse complement.
CTGGGAAATATACGTCCAGGTACAATAACCTGACAGAACAATAAGTGTTCAAGTTACTCAAACAAAAATGTGTGTCCCTTCCAATTACGCATGGTAAAATCAGTTAAGTTCTTCCTAGAGGGAAGAAACAAAAACAAAAACAGAAGAAGCATGGGTTTTATTCATTGACTATGAAACCTAAGTTAGTTTTTAAAATGTGAAAATTTAGTGTGTGTGTATGTTGAAAAATAAATTTATAGTAAGCTAAAAAATTGTTTTCGTTTAAAATGCACATACTATCATACACATAAACATTAGTCCTTAACTTCTAGAACTGGCCTCATTTTTAGACTCATTTCTAAGTAAACGCCATACCTATGGGGGGGACTGGGGCAAACTGGAAAGCACAGGTCCATCCAGAGATGGTAGTCAATATTCATCTCAAGCTGCTGAGGGAGAAGTGGGAATGCAGACATCTCCCAATTTTTAGAAAAAAAGAAAAGAAAAGAAAATCTCCCAATTTTTAAATTTTTGCACCTAATTCAAAGTTGAAAAGTTATTCCTCTGAGGAGTTCTACAATATGGCCCACATATATAGACCATGTCCATAATGAGCAGCTGAGCAAGATGAAAAGGAGTAATTAGAGCGATCAGTGATAGAGAAGGCCCCAAGACAGCCTCTCATCTGGCCCCCTGCCTTCAGACGGGGAAGATATTCATCAAGTTTAAAAACTGAAGCAGCCAAGTCTCAAAGAGATTAAAATGAACTTGTTCACAGTCACACTAAAATTAAATAACAAAACACAGGTTGATCACCTTCCACAACTATTTTTTGTTTGTTTTTAAGCTAAAAAACCATTGGCTTAGATATTTTACCGAGTAATTACTGGCTTGAAAAACGACAAAAAGATATACAGTGACAGAAATTTTGAAGTGAATATGCCAGTGAACAAAATCTCCTTAGAAAGAATGTAGTAAACCAGAAAGATAATAGAAAGAAATGAGAGAAGTCCTAAAGTCATGGAAGCATATAATACAGAATACAGGAAGGCCCTCGGCCTGACATCAGTGAAAGGACCCCAGAAGGGAGGTCTAGGAGAAGGACCGGGAAGCAAAAGAGGAAGTGAGTGCAGAACCAGGTCAGGTGATGAGAGATTAACAATAATTCACAGCGGGGTAAAGAATATCATCAATCCAAATTGAACAACTAAAAATAGTAAGAAAGGTTAAGATAGAGAATAATGGGATGAAAAATGCATGATACGTTTTTCAAGAAAAAGTCATGGGCACAAAAAAATCTCATCATTCTAAAAAGTAGCAGAGATAGATTCCCTACAAGAATGAACACCCAGGTTTTCAATTCCCAGTGTGGCCAACAACCCTGAATCCTTAGCTTCAAGGCTGGCAAGGCTGGCAAGGCTGGGATGATGCTTCTCTGTACTTTGTCAGGTAAGGGACCCTGCAACCCCAAAGAGGGAAGGGATACATACAAAAATAATGAAGTGGATCAAAACAATGATTTGTATACTTTTGCTAGGGTTAGGAATGTTCTGTTTGATATTTAGGGTGTTTGAAACATTTAAGAGAATCTGACACATTAGGAAATCTGACATTTTAGGCTTGTGCTTTTTATCTAAAATATTTAAAATAAGTTGACTAATAGTAAACTTGAGATTTGAATTTAAACTATTTAAAGATAGTCTGATTGACTAAGTTTACACACCTCATTTGAAAACTGACTGACTAATACATACATTAGGTTTCCAGCTTGTAAGTTGTGTTTAAGTGCTCAGGAAGGTTTCTGTAAGGTTATCTTGCCAAAGGTTAAAGTGCTTGGATAAATTAAGTATATTGGGTGTTATCGTTTGAAATGCCTACAGGAATTTAACTAATCAAGTTTGAAAATGGTGTGAAATGTTTAGGAGAATTTAGGCTGTCAAAATTACGAGCTAATTGACAATCAAGGAACAAATGAAAGTGAGTGTTTAAATATTACTAACTTTACTAACTTTAAAAATGAGATTTAAAAATTACTAACTTTAAAAATGAGATTTGTAAATTGAGCTTAAAGGTTTATAAAAACTTGGCTTTAAGATTGGAAACTTTAAAAAACTGAGTATTAATTAAAAACACAAGGAAATGTATTTCTTTCAAATATAAAAGACCCTCAAAGATTAAAAGTCCAATGACTCTATGGAGATGACATTAACTTCTCCAATCAAGAGTTTTTTTTTTTTTTTTTGCAATACCTTGAGATATTAATAGGTATTCCAGGAAGAAAAGGGGTCTGTAGGTGAAAAAGAGAAAAGCTTGGGAAGGAGCTATTAGCTACCTACCCCTCTTGGAAATTTCTAGTGTATGTACATTATTAAAGGTTTTGAGAAGCCCTGCAATAAAGAAACGTTCCATTTTTGTGGGGTTTGTTTGAATACAGGAGTTTATTTAATGCTTATTAACATCTGCAGAATTGCAGAAGGTGCTCCATAGAACACAGTTTGGGAAACCCCACATTAAATAGTTGTCGAAAACTCCCTCAAGGATTCTTCTTTGTCAGAATGCTGGCAGCAGAAGGAACGAAAAATCAGTTATGCAGGATCCGTTTCCATTATTTGATAGTATCACCCAACAGCTGGCAGGTAGGCTGCCTTAATGAAATGGGATAGTTCTGTCTCAGGAGATGTTCGTGTATTCTCAGAGTTCAAAACCACTGTTTATGCTTCGCTGAGTATTACACTTGAGACTCTTCTTTTCTCTAGTCCCCATTCATATATACACGATTTTCACTATGATCTACATCCTGATGGCTCCAAAATCTTTATCTCCAGTCCTGATTTCCATCTTCAGATCCAGACCAAACTTTCTAGGTACCTAAGGATTATCTCTGCTTGGGTGACCATGATAACTTCAAAATCAACATGTCCAAAACTGAGTTCATTCTTTTCCACCTAAAATCTGTTTATACTCCAATTTTCTACAATTTAGTAACAGCATTCTGCCTACCCAGATGCCCAAGCCAAAAACGAAAGTAAATTCTAGAGTCTCTCAGCTCCCTCAACCTTTATATCACTAAGACCTATACACATCCTGAATGACTCAAGTTTATCCTTTCCTTTGCATTCTGCTTTTCAATACTGATGTTCAGGATGTCAAAATTGTTTTCCCTGGACCACTGCAATAGTCTTTTATCAGGTTGCCCTGCTTCTGATCTCCCTCTAATCCACTGTATGTGGCTGTTTTTTTGTTTTTAGTATAAACCATTCAATGCCTTCCTATCATCTATAATGACAATTTCCTAAATTCTTAGTGTGATGTCCATGGTCCCTTATGCTCTGGCTCCTATTTATCTCTCTAAACCCCTCTCTTACTATGGCCTCCACACTTACCCTGTGTTTTAGGCACTTCTAACTTCTTGCACTTCCTAGGAGAGGCCATGACCCTTCAAATCTCTCCATCTTTACACATGTGGTTTTCTCGATCTGAAATGCCTTTACTATTCTCTTCTTCCAAAAAACTCCTAACTCATCCATTAAGATTCAAGTGAAATGTTACCTCCTCTCAGGAGCCTCCCCTGTTCTTTGCATACTTCCCTTTCTGTGCTGATTCACTGTACTTTATTCATATATACAAAAGGCACTCACCAAATTGCTGCAATTATTTGCTTTATATAGCTACCTTGCCCACTAAGACTGAGGTGGCATGCATTATTTTCCAGGTTTTAAAAATTTTTTTAACTCTCTAATACTGTACCTAAATTGAGTTAATACTTCTGAAAAATAAGTTTTTAAAATCCTAAGCTTGTAATTTGACCATTTCCTTCCTCGCCTTATTCTAACCCTCTTAGAAACTCCAGCAGAAATGCCTATCTCACATCCTTGCCTATTCCCTCAATTTTTTTTCCAACTGTAAACAATACCCCCTTCTATCTTCCACAACTAAAGCACAAAATATACCGAAGTTTCAAATATCTTAATTTTAATATAGGCCTCTCCTGGTCACAAATCCATGTGCCTGAAGGATGTGAGGATCTGAAGGGCCTGGGCTGACTGTGCTGACAGCATCAGAGACCTCAGTCTCTCTTCCTCTAAGTTGAAAATTGATTCAATTCAACAAATATTTACTGAGCAACCACTAGAGTAAAAGTCACCCTGTTAGGAGAGATGCAGCCCCACTAGGAAGATACCAGTTTTCCCCTACCTGGCAAAAACTACTCATGACAACTAGCCTTCCATTCATTTGGACCTTATTTAAACACTCTAGGACTTACAGTACAATTTACTATCTACAAGAAACCTTTCCTAATCACTTTCTGTGATTTGGTCTTTGTGTTTAAATATAACTTAGGCATTTGGTTAGAACACAGTATATAAGGTTTTACTGATTAATATGTTTCCTTCTACTTGTTTCTCAACTTCTCCATGGCTCCATGTTTTCCCTTGCCTTGGGAGCAGAGCACTGCTTTCTGTTTTATTTGTTGTTGTTGACAGAACCTAGTGCAGTGCTCTGCATACGATACAAACTATAAAAACACATGGTTTCTAAAAGGCAATATTCCAAGATCCATGTATTAATAGCTTTCATCTAACAATTCATTAAATCAGCGCACTTTTTGTAATCAAGTTACTAGAAAGTCAGGCTCAGATAAAAGCCAAAGAGGATGTCAGTACCTCATTAAAAATACAAATAAATGTTAGAGAATGTGTTATTCCAATAGCCTCTTACCACTCTTGGTAAGTGCCCAGGGCGAGGACTGCACAGGGTCAGATGGGCAGCTCCCACCTGACCCTGGCGTGGATAATCATGTCCTGAGGTTGTGCAAGGGGAATGCCACTAGTCCCAAATCAACAAGCTCATTCTATTCATAGCCTGGAATAAATTAGGCACTTCAGGGAATGGAAACTGCTATTCTCCCCAGGAGGAACCAGGGCTATATGAGCAGGTCAGAGTACCTGCCTTGGGCATGTCAGGTGCCCAGCCAGCTGTGAAGTTCTTCCTAGCCTTGCTCAGTTGGAAGCATCATAATAGGGCCCATTGTTAACACTGAGAAAATCAGGAGCCTCAACTTTAGAAAGAATGTATTTCCCATCTCTCCAAGACTCAATGAAGAAAGTTCTGGAATGTAGACCTTTAGAATCAGTGAAATTGTAGCATTCATATTTCTGTCAGAAAATTAAATGAATACATCTAATATTCTAATGAGGAGTTGGCTGTATAGTAACTTCTTACATGAATTACACACTTTGCAGAAGTTTCTATGTAATGAGAATACAAGTCAGCATGGTCTATGCATTTGAGATCTATTTAGCCTCCCTACATGGTAACAATAACAACTCCTGATCATTTCTCTATGTTTTCAAATAATTCCGGAGAACAAGATTTAATAAGAATTAACCTGTGATCGGATTTCCATGGTACACAACTTGACGAAATTCAGAAGGTGGCCCACAAATAGTGGTGAGCTGCCCACTGGCTCTAGGCACTGCTTGATCAGGCCCTGGCACTAGCCTTGCTTCATATTGTGCATTCACCATTGAGCTGCTGTAGCGTTAAGATATGCTGCATTGGTGCTATTAGCATTGCCTTTACAATTAACATTCATCTACACTTCATCCCGTTCCAGAAAGTAGGTGCTAGGTGAAGGGAAATTTACTTGAGAGCTGCATCTTCACTTCACTACGAGGAATACAAACTCCCTGTGGAAAAGAGGAGGGCAGAAAATTTCCCTCTTCCAGCTCCTTAGCCTTTTGGAACAAAGAGGTCAGTCCACAGGCTAAATAAAACTAGTTTAAATCAGGTAACAAACCACAACCTATCCAAATTTGATGAAAAAGGTGGCTTATATCAAGATGGAAGTTCTATGAACAATTCCCTTGTGTTTAATCTCACCTTCTCTTAGATGGTGTTTCAGATTTAACCACTGCTATAATAACTAAGGTATCTTATGGAAGAGAAAAAAAAGTCATTTTAACCACCAGGAAACAGGTAAAAGAAGAACTCTGTGAACTGAATGTGTATATGTATGTCATTAATAATTATAACCATTAAGTTCCTATATCATGGAGTAAAAAAACTTACTAGTTTATTGTCTGATCCAAAAGTTTCACTGATGTATCTTTAGCGCCTAGAACAGTGCCTGGCAGTATAGCAGGCACTCAAATATTGATGGATCAGTTGATTGACTGACAGAATGAATGAGTCTATCCTTTTCACCATATTTATTATTTCTTTATATTAGTCAAAAGCTCAAAAGAATAAACGGATTTCAGATTTAATCCATCACCATTAAAGAATTTCTAAATAAATAGGCTACACTATTAAGAAAATCTTAATTTTTTTGGCAATGAAATACATAAAATATATAAAATGATGATTGACATATACCTACACTCCCCCCACATACACAAAGGATTGGAAAAGAAATATTTCTAAGTTTTACAGGATGATCTTATGCATATTTTAATACAGCTGTTCATTATACAAAAGACATAGACTACACAAATCTAATGGATAGGAAAACGTGGTTACAATTTAAACGTTTTCTTCATCTTATTTTTAAAGATATTGAAAAGTGACACTTCATTACTCTGTATTTTTATATTCCAACCTAAACATTTTACATTTTATTTGGTAACTAATACTCTAATTCCATGCATTGGAAGAGGGTGGAATCAAATTAGTAAATACTAAAACATCTTTGAAGAGCAATAAAATATTATTCTCTAAATTGTAAGTCAAATTTTGAAAGTATATTGGGCCCTCAGAAAAAAAATAGCAACAATAGCAATAGCAAACTCTTATAAAGGGCTTATTATGTACCAGGTAGGTACTATCTATAATATATACAGATAATTTTATATAATTTGTATAACTTCTAAAATAAAATACCAACTAATATATATACATACACACACAAATACATATATATTTGATCCTCATAAAAATCCTATGAGATAGATACCATCATTTCCATTTCAAACATGAGGATACTGAGGCACACAGAGGTTAAGTAATTTATTTAGCAAATAAATTATTATTAGTCATTTAGCAAAAAAAAAAAAAAAAAAAGAAGAAGAAGAAGAAGACTTCAGGGAATTCCCTGGCGGTCCAGTGGTTAGGACACTGTGCTTCCACTGCAGGGGGCACAGGTTCGATCCCTGGTGGGGGAACTAAAATCCCGCATGCTGTGCAGCACGGCCAAAAAAAAACAAGTCACATAGCTAGTAAGTAACAAAGCCAGTATTCAAATTCAGACAGTCTGGCTCTTGAGGTCATGGTCTTAATCACTATATTTCACAGAGAAATGGATTTTAATTTTTTGTGAAAGCATCGTAAATTAAGTACATTGTTAGAAAATGTAAAGATAAGTACTTGCAGTTTCTTCTAATAAATCTACTCATGGAAATGCAAATCAAAACTACAATGAGGTATCACCTCACACCAGTCAGAATGTCCATCATCAAAAAATCTACAAACAATAAATGCTGGAGAGGGTGTGGAGAAAAGGGAACCCTCTGGCACTGTTGGTGGGAATGTAAATTGATACAGCCACTATGGAGAACAGTATGGAGGTTCCTTAAAAAACTAAAAATAGAACTACCATATGACCCAGCAATCCCACTACTGGGCATATACCCTGAGAAAACCATAATTCAAAAAGAGTCATGTACAACAATGTTCACTGCAGCACTATTTACAATAGCCAGGACATGGAAGCAACCTAAGTGTCCATTGACAGATGAAAGGATAAAGAAGATGTGGCACATACATACAATGGAATATTACTCAGCCATAAAAAGAAACGAAACTGAGTTATTTGTAGTGAGGTGGATGGACCTAGAGTCTGTCATACAGAGTGAAGTAAGTCAGAAAGAGAAAAACAAATACCGTATGCTAACACATATATATGGAATCTAAGGAAAAAAAAAGAAAAAAAAAAGGTCATGAAGAACCTAGTGGCAAGACGGGAATAAAGACACAGACCTAGTAGAGAATGGACTTGAGGATATGGGGATGGGGAGGGGTAAGATGTGACAGGGTGAGAGAGTGGCATGGACATATATCCACTACCAAATGTAAAATAGATAGCTAGTGGGAAGCAGCCGCATAGCACAGGGAGATCAGCTCGGTGCTTTGTTACCACCTAGAGGGGTGGGATAGGGAGGGTGGGAGGGAGGGAGACGCAAGAGGGAAAGAGATATGGGAACATATGTATATGTATAACTGATTCACTTTGTTATAAAGCAGAAACTAACACACCATTGTAAAGCAATTATACTCCAATAAAGATGTTAAAAAAAATAAAAAATAAAAAAAAATAAAAAAGAAAGAGAAAAACAAATACCGTATGCTAACACATATATATGGAATCTAAAAAAAAAAAAGAGCTTCTGAAGGACCTAGGGGCAGGACAGGAATAAAGACGCAGACGTAGAGAATGGACTTGAGGACACGGGGAGGAGGAAGGGTAAGCTGGGACGAAGTGAGAGAGAGGCATGGACATATATACACTACTAAATGTGAAATAGATAGCTAGTGGGAAGCAGTTGCATCACATAGGGAGATCAGCTCGGTGCTTTGTGACCACCTAGAGGGGTGGGATAGGGAGGGTGGGAGGGAGACGCAAGAGGGAGGGGATATGGGGATATATGTATATGTATAGCTGATTCACTTTGTTATAAAGCAGAAACTAACACACCATTGTAAAGCAATTATACTCTAATAAAGATGTTAAAAAAAAAAATCTAGTCAAGAATTTCCCTTAAAATGTGCGCCTAATTTTTACTATCATAAATGGGAGGTACACGCATACAGGGGGAAAAAAACAGAAATAACCTCTAGGGAAAAATATGTAAAATTAGAAAATCAACATTATGGGATTTAAGCTATATGCCAATTTGTATTCATATAAAAACAAGACCTCTGAGTACCATATACTCAAAGTCAGCGAGGCAGATGCAAATGACTCTCAATAGTGTCTAGTGCATTATCTGTCGGCAAAAGGCTTTAGAGAAAATGCCCATGAGGAGCTACCCAGACATCGCTGCTCCAGCTTCTTCCCACGGCGTGCTCATTCCTACAGCCTTTGAGAAGAGCATGTGCAAGAAAACAGCACGCTCCCACAATTACACCTGCTTATTGGTGGGCTATCACATTCATTAGCCTAACATTTAGTTCACTAGAGCACCTGCTTCTAATACTGCTAACACATGACCTTAATCTGGGCTGCGGGATACAAGCATTATTATTTCTCATCTTCTAGTCTGATTTTTACTCTTTATTCTTTTGCTGTATATAAGATTTCCTACTTCATGCTGGATCTTTTAGGAAATGGATATTTTTGTTGTGGCACTGCTTGCTATGTGTATGTGCTTGGTTGAGTTTTTTGCCTTTTTCTTTTTTTATTGCCACCACACAGTTTTGGCAAAACCTTCCACAGGAAAGTCAAAATTCTGTAGGAATTACTCAAATATCTCTATTTTTATTACAGCTTTCTCCTGGGAGAAATGCATTAGTCTGTTAATTTCTCTCAACCTCACATTTTTTTTTTTTCCCCTCAGCACAGGCAAAGCTCCAAAAAGTAACATCAAGCACTCAAAGTAATTGAAGGAGGCTTCCTAAAGATCAGCAAATCATGTGTGTAGGCCAATTCCTAAAGACAAATCTTAAAATAAACATCACTGTGGGCACTGAAACATATTCAGCTACTATGTTTACATTTCCATTGATAACTTTAATGTAAACAAATGATATTCTGGTGTTTTTGTATTATTGAATTTTTCATAAAGACATAGCACTGAATCTTTTCCTTGGAGCTTACTTTCTAGAACGGAAGAAAAAACAGCAGTCTGAGTGAAAGCAAACCCTAGTTTCATCCTATTTCAGCACACCTCAAACTGTCATCTCATTGTCACCTTTCATTCGCTGATTCTCCCTATTCCTGTGCCTCTTCTACATACCAATAAGGAAAAATAAATCACTGCAAAACATACGACTTGCTAGATTCTGCTATTGGGTAAAAGGGAAGCAAAACCAAGAACCTACCCTTTGAAATGCTCAGTCAAAATCAGTATCTTCACATACAAAACATATCGCATTATTCTTAAAAGAAGGCACTCACAAAATGAACTGAAATTCCTGTGTACCTTGGGCTGTGAGTTCCTCTCCTGAGTTCCAACGACAGAGCACCTACCAGCTAGTATTCTTTGGAAACTATATTAAAGCGTGCACTAAGTTTGAGTCAGTGACTGTCAACTTATTTGTGGTAAAGAATCTCCTCACACTCCTGATGTTGACATTACTAAACTGCCTTGACAAAGTAAGATAAACATTGGATTTGCTTATGCTTACTTTAGTCTACGGTTTTAAAGTTTTGGCTAACTTCACCAAGTAAGTCCTACAAATTCATCTTCAAAACTGCACATTTCAGGTCATCTAGAGGTTAAGTTAAGCTGATAAGGAGAAAGGTATTTATATTTCTGAAATAAATACATATTAATCACAACAATTTCCTTAGATATGAGATATATCAGAAAAGGGCCAAAGTGATGCAGGAAAACTTAATTTTGGTCGCATTCATGCTAATTTCTAGGTCTTTGGCATTGGTATATTTCTTAACTCCGCTGGGCCTCAGTTTCTTCACATGTAAAATAAGAAGGATGGCCCAGATAAACTCTTTAGTTGTTTAAAAATTTTAAACTCCAAAACTTAAGCAAATTTATCTGAGTTTTAGAGAACAAACATAATTACAGGTACTTAAGCCCTGGAATGACTAAATTGGCCTATTACAACAATAAGCAATGGTACTGAAAACATTTCACTCTGGCTCCAAATGTGATTCAACTCTAATAAGAGTGCCACCCAGCTAGTAAGCAAATACCTGTACATTGAAAATATTTTTAGAGCAAGCATAAACAGTTTGACAGTAATTTGTATCATTCTCACGGGAAAATAACTTCTCCAATCTCATCTTTCTAGTCTATGTAGCAGTGCCAATTTATAGGCATATAAAATTCGAAACCTCTTCTGTGCATCAATTATAACTTACACAGCTCCCTGAGCAGCATTTAAAAAGCAAAGAAGTGCAAACAATATTCTGCTTGCTGACATAGTAAAAATTTTAGCTAACGTAGCTTTAGAACTTCACAATTTAACTGCAATCAAATATCCCCTTTTCGAGACAGGAAAGCGACTAGGGCAATTATCCTAAGTATAAAACTCCATCCCTGAAATTATCTAACTCGTTACCCAAGGAAAAGGGATGTAGGTTGGAAAACTGGCCGATGATATTTTCCTTGTTATCAATGTACAAGAAGCTATAAAATCCTACATTTTATTTTTTTTTAAAAAGGAATGCATTTAAAACCACAGACATACATATCTAAGTGACACACAAGGAAAAAATGTAATGCAACATAAAGAATATTAAATATTAAAATCTTTTCTACTTGTACTATACAGAAAGATAACAAGATTAATGTACATAAAAATAAAGAACTTGAAAGTTTTGTGAAAGTTCCAGAAAAATCAATAAAAGTAGGTCAGGATAAAAACTGAACAAAATGAGAAAGACTTAAACATCAATTAGAATTTAAGTTAGACAGAAATAAGAACTTCCTGAAATGAGATACTCAGAATTTATATCTATGTCTATGAGTAACTATTAGAGTCTTTGGGAGGGGAGTGGGTAATGGAATTTTATGAAGCCTTTTTAAAAATGGCACACAGTTTTGATCAACGGTGATGGCTTTGGTTGGCTATGTCAAAGGATATTCTGGCTGATATTTGCATATAATTTTCATTGTGTTACCAGAACTATGTTACAGTTTGTGCATGGGAGAGAGGGGATCCTTTTTAAGCTGGATGAGTTTATGGTATTATCATTCAAATATTATCCAAACCCCAAGAAGAACTAGAAACCTTTCCTTAGTCCATATACGTTCTTCCATTTTCCTGAGAAATGTAACCAAGTGAAACACAACACCTGTATAATAAGCTCACAGTCCAAAGAGCCCAAAATAGTCAACAAAAACTCTAAAAACCCACAAGTGTAAAAATCCTATTTCGTAAGTCCTTAATTTTAGATTGCTCTGATGGAATGGGGCTTTTGAGAATTTTCTCTAGAGCAATCATGTGCAGTTTACGAGAGGTGCAGAGGTAAGTAGTTTCTGGTCAGCTGTAGACCAGAGATAGTCCTAGAGAACCTGGCTAATAGCACATGGCTTAACTGAAATAGAGAGTATAATTTAGCCTCTAATTTGATCAGTTTAAAAATCAGGTAGAAAAAAAATTTGGGCCCTAGGCTAGAACCTGGCATATGAGATATCAGCCCAAGGGCATATTTTCTTAAAACTGTTTTGGAGGTTTTGTAGGTAAAACTAGATTAGGGTCACTCACTTCTCTCTCTTTTCATTTAAGATTCAGTTTCTTTTGTTAAAACACTAAGCATTTTTTAAAAATTTGTCTGCTAAAGTAACAAACCTGAAAATTCCATCCAATTCAAATCAGACTATTTTTACTTCAGATTAAAAATGATTTTATTAACATTCTAGACAGCTAAGACCCTGGGAGAAACTGCCAGTTTATATTTTTACCATAGTCATAGTTTTATTTCATATATATGTGAATATATCATTAATTCTCAGAGCAAATATATAGCATGGGTCAGCTGAGGGCCTATTTTCTAAAAGAAGGGTCAGATGAAAAAGCTTACTGTCTTCAAAGCTATTAAGGCACAACATTTTACATAACCAGGTTTAGTCTATTCTTTAGCTCACTGAGAGACACATTGAGGGAAAAAAAAATCTCAGTGGCCACTGAAGAGAATATTACAAACAACACACAGATTCCATTTAAAGTCACCAGAAGCCTTTGGGTGTCTAAAATCTTCAAATCAATACAATTTTAGTCCTGTCTTTGTGTCTCTGTATTATGCTTTGTTGTTGTTACTTGGCTTGTGCCAATAGGAATACGGAGAAAGATATAAACATAAAATTTAAGAAGTCATTTTTGGCTAAGAAAGTAATTATAAATTTGGAAGAGTCAGACATTTATGTCTTTGTAGAAGTGGCTTTCGAATTGTCTGTCATCCTCACTATAGCACAAATTGAGGCTATGGTGAGTCCACGGTGATAAATTCTGATGCTCAGCTACTATGAGGACTAATACCGAACAGCTGCCATTGTCCTGTCCAAAACATAATATGAAGAAAAACAGTGTAGAAAAGCTGTGCAAGCTCAAGAGGGTTGTTCATCTTGATTCCCTTTTCAAAACTGCCATCAATGCTTGTTCGACTCATGTAAGTAAAATGCAGAGTCAGCATAACTAAAGGACTTCGGGTTTCAAAGGTTACTGACACAGAATGCTTGGAGAAAGGGAGGTGCTTAGCGTTAGGAAGATGATGAGGAAAGAGGTGCTTAGAAACATAAGAAACTAGAAAGGAGAAAATTCTGCAGCAGGCCATTGTTTCAAAAAAAAACAACAAAAAAAACCCCCCAAAATTTTGTTTAATAGATTTTTAAAATTCTGTTTCAAAAAACTGCGTGTAGTATAATAGGAACTAAAGATCACAGTTTTTAGCATTTTGTAAAAAATTTCTTCTCTAATGCCAATTCTTTTTAATGAAATCAATCAAAAAAAAAACAGGCATGGATTAAAAATTGATTTTTAAATATGCTATGTATAAAATCATCCAAACATTGAAAAATGATTTGAATAATAAGCCCAATTGAGATTTTTAAATCAGAATTACAAGTTTTCATGAAACAATATTTTTTCTGCTTTCTCTACTTATTCATTATTAAGAATTTCTCCATAACCCTCCATTAACCAGAAAATCTAATCATCATCCAGTCATAATTTTTTGCTTTCCCTGGATTTTGTCTATTATTGGGGGAGACAACGTTTTATGCTTTTCATTTCCAGTATAGTTTTCTCTAATATTAAGAGTCAGTTGTGCTACTGAGGGTTCTTTAGTCAACTAGCCTGTGCCAGCTTCAGTGCTAAAAATACTATTACAATTAGAAAGAAAGCCATGAAATAAATGAAAAGTGAGAGGGTTAATATACCAACAATAATTTATCACCTTATTATAACTTGCTCTGTGGCACACAGAAACCCTGTGATAAAAACAATAACCAAGAAAGCTTCCCTTAACACAACACTTCTGATGGCTTGTCATGATAGCTGAGTAAAATACCAAAATCAACAAGAGTCTACAAAGCACAGTTAAAAATCATGTGAAGATCCATAGCACAGTTTTTTTCAAGCACGTTAAAATTTTAATGAGATATAGATCGTGCAACACTAGCTAAAGAAAGTAACTGGGATACACTGGGGAGTACAGCTTACAATGTATACTTCTGCAGATAATGCCAACTGTAAGGAAAATAAACTTTTCAATATTATATATAATTTCAGCAGAAACATCTGGATATTTAAATATTTGTACTATAAAAACAAGTACAACCAAGTTCAATTATTACATTTATGTTCATGGTATTATAGAAATTCACTTCCCCATCTAGCTATTTAAATGAAATTTTCTGGTTGATGTGATTTTTTAAGTAGATGTGATACCAACTGCTACTGAGAATTGCATTCTCAGAGAATTGCATCACAGAGATTGACTTAAAAATGTACTCCAGTCTTCATTATTGTTAGCAGAAAATCTGAATTTAAGTATTTTCTTTGAACTGTAAGCAATCAATCTACCTATATTGCATCCTGACGGGGCACATGAGTTAAGAAAGAGAAAAGCAAAAGAAAGGGCCTTTTAGCACTGTCTTTTCACGAAGTAGGGTTTTACCAATTTGTACTGTGGTTGTATAGGCGTCAGCTATTATGAAATCAATGCAATGTATTCACTGGTTGTCAGTCACAGGATGACAGTATTGTAAATTAAGGGGTTGCATCTTCAAGCAGAGTTCCATACACGTATTTCTAAGGAATCCATTTGCAGTCTGATTTATGCTCTTAAAATAGACAACCTACCACTATCTGTTGAAAAGTCTCACAGGTATGAAACTGTCTAATTGAATATCATTTTCCTTTATAATCAAAGTAGGCTCCCATTTAGCTTCAATCACTTTGCAGTTTTAACCTTAATATTTTCTATACAGTGAAAAGGAGTCAAAAGACTTCACGAACAGTTTTGAATAGCATTACTTATTTAAATATGTATCTACTGAGATGAAAATTACTGAATAAAAATATGTCACGGTAGTTGCATAACTCCTGAGAATATATTAATAGCATTCCTTAAAGCAGTAACTCATTACCATGATAGATTGCTAAAATCTATTCTAAAACCTAATTAGAACAAAGATTTTTCAAAATAAATGAAAATAATTATTGGCAGGTACACTAAGATCTTTTAAATTTAAAATAATATTAAATTACCATTTTTTGGATAGGTTTTTAAAGACACTGTTGCATAGTCTTTTATCTAAATAAACAATGTCTTTAAATCACATATGCCTAGTAATCTATAAAAATGACCAGGCCATGTAAGAATTGATAAAAGTTCTGATAAGTCTATGTAAACAATTCTATTCTTCATAATTTTTTATTTAAATAGTAACATTTTAACAGGAGAAAAAATTGTTTTAAAGGAAGGATATTTATAAACAAACTTTTTATTTTTCATGTTCCCTTCCAGATTTTGTCATACATTATTATATAACCATGAACATATAATTTGTATTATAGGTGAGAAAAGAAACATTAAAAAGGTTTTGTGAAGTCAAAACTGAGACTTAGAATAGGAAAGAAATGAAAGGAAGAAAAATTTCTTTCTCTCATATACACGTGAAATTGCCATTCTAACATAAGAATCACAAAACTTAAAATTAGCAGAAAAATCATATATCTTAGTAATCAAAAAGCTGTAGTTGGGAGTGAAAAGAAAAAAGATATTCATAAGTATTTGGATATAGTCATATAATTTGGGGAGATGCCTTTAAAACTACAATGAAATTACTATGTGTCAATGTCATTATTAGGCCCATGGATGGGATGTCAAGGGTTGATATTACATGTGGATTCAATTTATGTGGATGAAGAAAAAAAAAAACACTATCTGTTCAAGATTTTACTCTAGGTTTTTCTAGGTAAAAACCTAGGAAAAGTTCACTTGTAAAGACTGCTTTTCTGCATGCTGAAAATTTCTTAAACAATTATTTTCTATTGCTACCTCATAGGCACATTTATCAACTTCTAGGGTTTAAAGTGTTAAACAAAATCTGCTTTAATACCGCACTGTATTTTTTTAAACTTCATATAGACTATCAGTTGTGTTCCAGCTACATAATAAGACTTATGTGCTCAAAGACGGCCACAACCACGTTAGGCAGGTGTGCTGAGAGTAGGACAGCTCTTACACATTCAATTAATAGCCCCATATTGCTGTGACCGAACCTGAAAGACTGACTTTAAAGTTACAGTCCTCATTTCTAATATATTTCTCATTTAGATTTTGTTTCTGAAAAATGAAGGTAGAATAAGTAATATTTTTCATTACTCCAGGTTTTTCAAGTCTTTCTAATTAACCTTCAAATTTTAGCAAAACAGCAAAACTCAAGAGATACTATCCACATAAATCTCTGTGCAGTTCTTGACTCTGCTACTGAAATAAATAACATATTTCAAACAGGAATAGGAACAACTTTACAGGTTTAGATCTACTCCTGTTTTATGTCTATTCTGACACAAACTTCTTGGTTCAAGGTACTTCTGACGCTAGTAAATTATTACTTCCTGGTTACATTAAAAGATTCCTTGAGTATCTAATGAGTCTTAAATAATAAATGTGTTTCCTTGACTATTCACCACTGGAAGTTCTGAATTCTATTATAAATAAGTCCATGACTGGTAATAATATTTTGTTTTAAGAGTGATTTGTGAAAGATCTGCAAGCAGCCCAAAAATTCAGGTATCAAAATCACAAATGAAGAGACCCCCAGAGTCTTCATTAATAGGATGACTATAAATGATTTAAAATTGTGGTGAGGCAGACGCTTCTATGGAGAGACAAACTACATGGGCATTATTGGTTTTAATAATGAGAATACACACCTTTGAAGGAAAATCCTAATAAAGCATTCCATTAGGAAAAAAAGTGGGGGGAGAGGATATCCTCCTTACAAGCTAATCACCACTGTGAGTTCCCTTATATTCTCAGAGCAGCAAGAGGCCACATTTTCATCAAAACATAAATCGTTACTACAGAGGGAATTCAGAACACTGACTGGTTAGTAAAACAGAAATAACATTATAGTATTTGTTATAATTATGAATGCTAATTATTATATAGCTATCATAATTATGGTTCCATTTAACCTTTAATTTTCTCTTATAATATCTAAATTTATCTTAATAAATGTCAAGGCTGAATTTTAGGAATTTTTTCACGAAATCATTTTAGTTATTCAGAGTAAAATTATTTTATGTTAACTTTGACTGAAGGAAGTCCCTTTTAAGAAATGCAAAAGTGTAAACAGTTTATACACAGCTTTGACAATTCAAAATTATCCCTTACATATAGTTAACAATGACCACAGGAGACTGAAATCTGCGTACTGTTATTAATGTTAGATACAAAACAGTTCTAAACCCTAATTAGTTAATACACTAATGAATAAACTTTTCTTGCTTCATATAATATGTTGTGTTTATAACAAATATTCAAAAGTTATATAAATAATATTTTCTCTTTAAGAATTACTTTAGAGGGACTTCATTTTCTAACTGATTTGATTTGCAAGTTTAAAAAGCTTACATTTCAGTAGCCTTTCATTCAAGTAAACAGTGATCTACAAAATACCTTTACCTTCATTACTACTTCCTTTTAACAAACACTTTAACTATTTAACAATGATGTTCTTACAGTACAAAAAGTAATATGATTTCCCAGGCCAGCCTGTGTAAACATCACCAAAAAACATTTACGTTTACGCTGCTGGACCTCATACACACTCCGTAACTCCAAATATGAATAGAACATCTCCATTTGGATGTCCTAGATTAGTTTACCTCAAACTCAGCACATAAACATGGAATCAAAAGAAAGGAATATTATATGCATAAAAATGTTGCCTGCAGTATTGTTAGCGGTGGGAAAAATCAGAAATAACTTTAATAAATTTTCCCTTCAAAGAGGGAAATGTAAATGATTAAGTAAACTGTGGTAAATATCCACTCAGAGGCACACTTGGCAGCAAGCTAGTAATGAATATGATCACTCTGAAGATTCCAGAGGAATATGGAGGCAAACACTGGTGAACTGTACAAGCACTATGATTACAATTTAAAAGGCACTATTAATAAAGAGTTGGGGGAAAAAACATTAAAAATTCTGAAATTATTAAACTTCAAACTTCTCCCATAAACTATCTCCTCTCTGAAGTATCCTCTTTCTGTCTGTCCGTGTCTAAAAATTTTTACATTAAATCTGGTTCTTAGATATAAATAAATTAAAAAATCTGGTTCTTTCTTTGAGGGGAGACCAACTAGTACTATATCTTGGGAAAGTGGACACCATTGAGATTTTACTACACTATATTTTAATATTTCCTAATTGTTCCTTTTAAATTCTATCTGCCACGTTAGTCTTATTTACTAATAGCAATAATAAGCTATTTGAAATTATAAGAGAAATCTAAAATTTCTATTTTATTTTCTCCATTCATTCATTCATTCTTCCACACATTCATTCAGAGCACAAAGGAACAGCCCATTCTGGAGAACGAATTTTAAGTTCCCTGATAGCAACACTGAATTCCCAGTGTCAACCCCAGTGTCAGGAATCCAGGCAGCATGTAGAGGAAAGAAAGAAATGGAGGGGTGAGGGGAAAGGAAGGAAAAGGGTGTGGTCTGTACACAGCAAATGAAAGTAAGGGAAAGAAAAGGAAGAGGAAGAGAAGAAAGAAGAGAGTGAAAAAATGCTTAAGTTTTAGAGTCAAACATCTCAGCTTGAATTCTGTCTATCCTTACTAGTTGAAAATCTTGAATGCATTTAAATCTTTATGTTCCCTTTTCCTCATCAGTTAAATTGAGAGTCAGATGAGTTGGCATCTGTAAAAGGTTTAGCAGAAGTCCAACACATAGTAGGTACTCAGTACATACTGGCTGCCCTGTTAATGCCTCAATATACTTTGAAGAATATATATTTTAAAATCATTTCTAATGTCCTAATACTACAAAGTTAAGCACTGCCAGTAAAGTAAGGCTGAACACTGGCTGCCTTTATTAGCTGTTTTGAAGATATATCACCATTATTTAGAAAAGCCCAAATATCTAACTTCATTTTTCCAAAAATGGCAAAAAAAACCAATAAATAGCAATTCTTAAGTCCAATGGCAGACAACTCTAGTATTTGTTACATGACCGTAATAGACCACCAAGGGAAATTATATGGAAGGACAAAAAAAACCTTGTATTTCATCTCAAAATCAGAGTTGGAAGCAAATATATGAATAAATATGTAATAATAAATATAGAAACTATATCAGGAGAGCCAAAGAGACAATCCTTTTTCTGTCTGTTTTAAGAAATCATTTTATCGTGGAAATAACTCCCTCTTAAATTTGTCTTATTTTTTATTTTATAATTTAATACATCAGGTTTTCTTAAACTGGGGCATACTTGTTATGTCTACCCATAAATTTAAAAATAACAGATAGATGTAATTTCAGAAAATGACAAATAAAAAACGCAACTAATTTTTCCCTCAAACCACACAACTGAACCACAGCCACTCTTTCTAAGATAATAGCAGAGTTCTCTTTCCAAGGAGTGCCTGGCACAGTGCAGTGAAGAAAAGAAAAGCACAATTTTATCCTCAGAGGCACCAAAGGAGACTAACATTGTGACAAAATGTTAAATACTGGAAGTTCTCCATGAAGGAGCAGACTTTAAGATCATACATATATGTAAAATGTGTACTGTACTGATGTATCCATTGATTTCCAATCCTAATTCCAACAGCCTCCTGGCTCCTGAAGTCACCCATAGGTTGGCAGCTTCTTCTGTAGAATTTCTCAGATCATGATTCCTTACCCTCCACTTCTGCTATGCCTTAAGCCTCCACTGCACTTCCTTTTCTTTCTCCTCCTCATTATTATTTTTTAATTATTTATTTTGTTTATTTATTTTTGGCTGCGTCGGGTCTTCGTTGCTGCGCGCGGGCTCTCTCTAGTTGTGGCGAGCGGGGGCTACTCTTCGTTGCGGTGCGCGGGCCTCTTATTGCAGTGGCTTCTCTTACTGCAGAGCACGGGCTCTAGGCACGCGGGCTTCAGTAGTTGTGGCTCGCGGGCTCTAGAGC
Organism: Balaenoptera physalus; assembly: GCF_965194825.1. NCBI lineage: Eukaryota > Metazoa > Chordata > Mammalia > Artiodactyla > Balaenopteridae > Balaenoptera > Balaenoptera physalus. Next base: position 89,507,890 of record NC_138890.1, on the reverse strand, counting down.
GCAGGCTTAGTAGCTGTGGCACACGGGCTTAGTTGCTCCGCGGCATGTGGGATCTTCCCGGACCAGGGCTCAAACCCGTGTCCCCTGCACTGGCAGGCGGATTCTTAACCATTGCACCACCAGGGAAGCCCTCTCTTCCTTATTGACAAAGAGCTGCTATGAATTTAGAAACGTGTTTCATAAATTTATATTTTAATAATCACAGCATTATCTAAATACATTTTTTGTTATTATATGTTTAGACAGAAAGTATTACTGCTATCTATTATGGTCCAAAATAATGCTTTGTAATCAAAAACTTACAGACTTAAAAAGATTAGCAACCACCTAATATATTCCATATATTTGGTGGCAGCTTCAGAATTTCATTAGAGAAGGGGTTTGGGGTGTCAATCAGATGGGAGGAGGTCGTCTATGGAAATCATCTTACCAGTGTGTTTATATAATTGGCCCATAGTGTTTACATGCTATCTGTTCATTTAGCATAGATTTGGAGGGAGAAAGCTGGTGGTGGTTCTAAGGTGAGATAAGACCCCACCACAAACCACTCCTTGATACAGCTCCTTCATGTTTCAAGAGGATGGTTTCAATGAGGAGTAGAAGCAAAGGTAGGAGTCAAGAGAATACTTACTCACAACGTGCTATTTTTGTTCCTGGTAATTTTACCCTGACATTCAAAAGGGTAAGAATTACGCAAGCATCTGGATCTTGGTGAGAAAAGGGACTTGGCTAACTTCACGCATCCTTGAGATTCAAACCATGTTTGCAAGAGATTCAGTCCTCTGCTAATGCCTTAAGCACTCATCAGCAGTGAAGTGAACAAATCTAGATGTTTCTACTGTTTGGCTTCCTTCACAATTCTTTACAGTCTTAAAATTTTCTTTTTGACTAAACAGCAAGGAACTTTGGCTACATGTGGAATTTTGAGAAAACCAGAGACAGGAAGGGAGTAAAAAGGTCTTTATTTTAAAAGGTAACATTTGCATTTGGCATTTCCTTTTCTTCTCAATTTTTGATTCGGGGTTTTGGGGTTCAGGGGTAGAAAAATAAGACAGTTATTTCCTCTCTAATCAATCATTCTAATCTCTATAATAAGTTGAACATCTCTGATCTCTCCGAAAAAGAAACATTTTAGATGAATATTTTAGGGAGCAGCAGGATGGAGGCAAAGAAGTTCTGAAATATTCACCTCTTCCTCTCACACCATCCAGCTGTCAGTGTCTCCAATACAGTTAGTACTTCGTAGGCAAAGATAAGGGGTATTTCAATCATCGATGAGCAACAACAGTTGCTATTTCCAAATACGGGAGAAAAAAGTAAGATTCCTTTTGAAGAAAACATTCTGTTTTCACCTCTAAATGTGTATATGTATACATGTGTGCTGTGTTCAGTAAAAGAAAAATATTGCAGCTAAGTTAAATCTCTTAGATTTGGAAATGGAAAGACCCTCTTTTATCTATTTATGAGCTTAACTCTAGAACTAATTCAAATTACTACTGGTTAATGTTTCTTGAATCATTCATTTCCTCTGAATGAGTTTCATTCATTCTTACAAAAGGGAAAATGGACTTTTAAGCTTGCTAAATATAAGAAAAAAGTATTCATATATCAGGTCCAAAACCACTAAGTTGCAGTGATAGCAAGTTTCAGTAACATGTTTTTTGGTATGCTGTAATCAAGTTTAAACAATGGTATTTCTTGTCCTAAAGTGGGCTGTGGATATAAGAACTAGCTTTTCTTGCCCAGCCAGGCAATATGGCATGAAGGACTATGGTCAAAGAAGTAGCTACAAGAACTGCTATAGCCAATCTACACAAACACACACACAATGTAGTATTTAATAGTACTGTGCTTACACCAAAAAATTTATCTACTAATACATAAAACTGATCCCTCAGAAGAAAAGTTTATAATGATACTAAATTTGCACTGTGAAAAGAGCCCAAACTAGTGAAAACTTAGAGGACTTGGTAATCCCAGAAGTTTCTGTGAGTGGTTATTAGAAATGTGGTCCAAACTCAGAGGGAACCCTCATGTTTCTATATTAGTCTGAAAAAAGTTATTTTGATCATTCCACTTTTTCTTAATATAGCACAAAAAGAAAATTTAATGAATCCAGGATTGTTATGTTATTTTGAAATCAGGTTTTAACTTATTACTTTAAAACTATAACTTAAAATTATATATACATATACATATATAAAGAAAAGGTCACATTTACTTTAAATTCCAAGAAACTCACTTTGATGATCAGATAACATCACCCATCTTTTAAACAAAAAATAATAAAGATTAAAAACTAGAGTCATCAGAAATTCCATATTAACCTATAGTATTATAGAAGTTGCCATTAACTGAAATTCTCCATGAACTAAATACATCTCCTCTATGATGAAAATCATAATGTTAAATCATGAAATATGCAAAAATCTTGAAATGTCTGTCATTTTTAAAAAAGGATAATGACACTCAGTGTCATTTCTTATAAGTGTAATTTATCTCATCCTACCTCTATGGAAATTGGGTATCTGCACCACATGATATACAGCACGTGCTGCCTACCTAAGGCTGCTTTTTGTGGCAGGAGGGTACGAGGATCGGCCACTGCTCTCTCTTTTGCGTTACTGGGAAAAGCCTCCTACCTGCACTTTGCCTCCACATCTGGACATGTGGCTCCTAATCTCCCTATCACCCACATTCACAAAATCAGGAACGTCACCCATAACCTCTGTGTTTTAAAAAACTGGCATGATCACCGGCTGGTAATCACGTATGACAGTAAAGCGGCATGCCTCCTTTGAAAAAGCTGCTCTAGGTGATAACTGTATACTGATGAGAGCATTTAATTATTCCAGAGCTTATCACTGCCCAACAATTATCTGCTTCAGAAGACGCACTGTGCTTGTGAATGATGTATGTCTAGTGAAAGTCATGAAATCAGTTTGATAACCAAAATTTCTGGATAGGTATCTTGTTAGTGCCCTCTTCCTCATAATAAATAGTCTGACATGACCACTTTTACATTTATTTCATACAGTATCTGTTGAACAATGTGAAACTTCAAATGATGGGGAAAAGAGGAGCATTACAGTTAACTTTAGGTCCAGGAAAACTGGATGAGCTGCTAGGAAATACACTATCTATGGCTAGACTATTGATAATCTGAGCACAACACTTCTAAGATAAAAACTCCAAAGCTATTAAAACTATTTATAACTGCTTATTACTTAAATTTTAAGTTACTTTGTCTAATTTTTCTAAAATCTTTGTGCCTATTTTTTGTTACTCCCCATAAAAGTTCTCAGGACTAGGGTGTTTATAATGTAAAGATAACTTAAAGATCCAAAATCAAAAGGACAAGACTATTAGCAAGATAATGTATTGTTAAGGAATTTGTCCAAAGTTATTAAAAAAAAAAAAATAGACTAGCTTATTAGGGGAAAGGGTCTTATGAGCAAAAGTGAGAACATGTCAAGCAAAGACAATATGGTTCAGACTACAAACATCAAGATTACTGACATTTATAGAAAACCTTTACTTCTTTCCCATTTTCTCTGTCTTCTGATATGTCTGGCTAATTTTTCATTGGCTTTACTCTAAATATGCATTATCCATAGAACTTAAGCATAGAGAATAAAAGGGAAAATTTAAAACTCTCAATTTTTTTGTCTCACAGTAATTTTGGTAAAATATTTTGCGTGGGCTTTTAGATTGTATGCAATTTTATGCTTTCTGCCTATTTCATTGCCTAGAATAACTGGGCTTGATATCAAACAGAAAAGTAAACACCTCTTCTTGAATTGCAAAGGTAAACCAGAGGAACTGCAGTGGGGTGTAGGGGCAAAGAGAAATTATAGCTAATCACAAATAAAGTTTTATTCTTCCTCTCTCTCACTCATGGCCTTTACACTGAGGAAGTAATGAGTCATTCATGCATTTATTATTATTTTATTCATGCCTTTATTACTTATTTACTGCTTATTTACTGTCTAAATTGTACCAGGCAACAGGGAGACACTGGAAGTACAAAGACTCAGTCCCTGCATTCACAGAACTCAAAAGTGTATGGAAAAAGCCATGAAATTCTGTGAGAGCTGCTTTACGGACAAGGTATGGAAAACAGGCTGCTAGAACTGGCAGGCAGAGGAGATCAGGTTGTCTATCTAAAAGGGGAAAAAAACCGTAGGGCAAGTTTTACGGAGAGGGCCACATAAGAGCTAGACTCTGAGGTAAGAAGTGCCTCAGATTTACTAATTCATTGGGAAAGAGCGTTTATTTCCCTTCAAGGGACATCATTCATCAAAGAAAAAACTTGTATTCTTACATGACCAATTTAGAAATCTTCAATACTTAGAGTAAGTGATCTGACTGAAATAAGGAAGCTTCCAGGCATAAAATAGGCACTAGAAGAATTAAGATCACATCATACTTACAGTGAGTGTGTATGTGTGTGTGTGGTGAAGAGTGTGGGTAGGGGAAGGGGATGTAGAGTGAATGTATAGTTTTTAAGTAACTGAGGATATTCCTGAATAGAAAACACTAAATAAGAAACAAATTATGTCCATTTAGCACCTGAGATACAGCACTTGCTAATTTTAGAATTCATAGGATTATTGAGTCTACACTGTCATCTACAAATTTGAATTTATGGAATCTGATACCTGTCTTATACCATCCTAGGTTCACAGCACCTCCAGATTCAGTTTCAATCAATATTTTTTGAGTTTTCATCACTGGGCTGCTGAGTTCTGCTGAAGGAAATACAACAACCATGTGGACTGGTGCCACTACAAATTTATGGTTTCCAAGCTCTCAAAACCGCTCAGCAATTCTATATTCTGCTTGTCAGCTCCCTCTGCCACTTCCCACAGCAGCTTTCCAAATTTTAGCTCCCGTCCCAAGGGCCCTACCCAATTCCTTCATTGCCTCGGGCTTTTATCTCAGAACTAGTTTGGCTTCAAAGAACAATTAGGGGCCATCGAGCATGTACTCATTCAACTTCTTATACTCCACAAACCCTAGGAATGTTTAATCAGCATCCACCCTCTATTCTCAGAGCTAGAGGATATCTCTCCCTCTCAAGGTTAATTCCTCCTGACATTCCCTTATTCCTAACCATGTCTCCTGAATTCCTCTTGGACCTCCCTCCATGAATTTCTCCCTCCTCTCACCTATATCTCTCTCCATCTCTCATCTCCTTTGCCTCAGCCTCCCAACAAGTTCAAGTCTCACCCACTTTAAAAAAAGTAAACAAAACTCCTCAATCTACTATAATCTTGGTTTTCTCCCCCACTACTTGGCTAAAACAGCTTTCCCGAAAGGCAGCATGATCCTCGCAAATGCTATCTCCACAGGCCTTTCCTCAGTCCTCAACTTCATAACTATCTTTAAGGCATCTGACAGCTCCTTCTAGAAATTTTCTCTTCCTTTGGTTTCAAGTAACAACAACTTTGCCTATTTTTCTGATTCCTCTTTTTCATTTTCTCTGGAAATTCATCTGTCTCTGCCCACCCTTTAGCCATGGTTTTGTTGAGGTTACATCAGGATCCTTATACTATAGCAATCCTAGGAGAGTGCATCCACACCCAAGGTTTTAACAGCTGCTGAACAGTACTGACATCTCTCAAAACCTGGCTCAGATTTCTCTCCCAAGTTCTCGCCTCTAGATTCAATGGTGAAGTATATATAAACTCAAGGATATCCCACAAAATTCAAGATTACTTACCTTATTCAGTGAATGGCACCATCCAATTACCTCCACAAGAAACCTGAGCCATCCCTTTTTTCACTCCCCACATCAAACCAGATGGCAAGACTCATTAATTCCATCTCCTAATTTGTAAGCTTATTTCCCCTAGTACTTTCTCCCTGTTCCTGCCTTAAGTCTAGGCATCATCATCTCTTACCTGGACCACCCAAATTGTCTCCCTTCATCAATTTTCCTGAACCTTGATCTTGAACTTCTCCTATCTGTCCTAACATGGAAATGTGACGATGTTACTTCTCTAGTCGGTTTTCTTCAGGATGGGCCCTGTCTACCTCTCTCGTTTCATCTCCTACCCTTTATGCTCTCGTAACAATGAACTATCCTATTCCTCCAGACGTGGTGTTCCCTCCTATGGTCTAGTTCTGTCTACCCAGAGAGGCTTATTTACTTGGCAGAATGGCTCAACTACTCAACAAAGTTCCACTCAGCTTCCAGGTGACAGATCTGGTGCTCCTCCTTTCTTAGTGTAAACAATCCCCAGATTGCCCCCGACTCCCACCCCTGACATACACACAGCCCTGGCGGTTTCTCACATTCCTTTTCCTTTTGTCAAAATGGCCACTATGACCGTAGTCCTTGCCACCCTACCTTCTGATTTGTCGAATGTCTGTTTGCCTGTTATTCTGTGAACAGAGCCAGGCCAGGTTTTCTTTGCTTCGTAACTCGAGCCTCAAATCACGCTCAAGCCATTGTAGGAACCAGTCAATAACTTTCTCAGTGAAAAAGGACACTAGTCTATTCTCTTTCCAATCACTTTTCTCCTCCTACACACCTACATGAGTTCTATTTCTAAAAATGAATCTGAACAGGTTACTCCTCTAGTTAATCTGAAAGCAATGAGAGACCTCTGAAGGAATTTCCAAATACCTCAAGATGGCATCCAAGTCACTACATGACCTACTTGAACCTTGTTTACTTCTCCACAATCACTTTCTACTCCTTCACCCTCAAATCAGACATTCCAGCAATATCAGACTATCTGTTGTTTTATGCCTCCCGGTCTGCACACATGGGTACTACATTCCTCCAGGGTCTCTATGGGAAAATCCCCCTCATCCTACAAGTCATTATGACCCTATGAAATCATTTAATGTCTAGGCATCACACATCCATGAAACATTTCTGGCCTCATCATTCAACCCAGGCTGAGTTGATTCACCTGCCCTCTGGTGTACCTTTTTTTTTTTTTTTTTTTTAACTTCTCCATTTACCTCACACACTTTAATTATTTGTTTAAAAGTTTGTTTCTCCTATGAGAATGTCAGCTCCTTCAGAGTAGGAGCTGTTACATTTACCTTTAAATCTCTGACACATAAAAGCCTATGTTTCAAGCGCTAGCAGGATAAGAAGACAAGCCAAGCATGTACAAATACAAAAATACAAACACGTTATAACATATTTTAGTTCGCATTAATTTGTCTACACTTAAAATATTCTCTCCCTCTATTCTTATCACTTTTGTACTGGCACTTTAGAAACTATAAGAAGCTACACTCTAATTATAATTATTTTGAATTCAATGTTTTACTTCCCCTGTAATCTTTTTTGCAAACAGTAATTTTTCAAAGACTGTTTGGGGAATTTTTTTCCCACTCTACTTCCAGCAAAAGGAGATTCTTAAAAGGTGTTTAATGAGCTAAATCTGTACAGAACCAAAATGATACAGTAAATGGTAAATTAGTCGGGCTTGAATTTCCAGATGCTCCTTATTATTTCCTTAAATCAGCTCAAAGCAACAGTATTCTGGCATTTGCAAGAGCACCTCTGTCCAAAAATGCTGTCTGTTTATAAATATATCAGTTTGTTAACTGATTTTTTTCCCCTGAAGCCTACATAAGTAATACTAATCATTGTGTTTAAAAACTAATTGGAAACGAGGAAAACAGTAAGGAAAAAAATGTTGATGAGGAATTGGACAAGATTTCTTTTAAACTGTAAAAAGTCCTTACATGATGAATTTCAATGCTTAAAGAAGAAATGATGACATTACAGGTATCATTATGTAGAATTATTCGGCTATTAAATACATTCTTCAATAAAACAAAATGAACATAGATTGCTAATGTGTTTTACCAGAAGAACAGCATTCACATATACATGAAAAGAACACGCTATTCATGTATTTATTCATTGCTGCAGTATTTTACAAAGAATCAGAAGTGCCACCTCAGGCATCTCTTCATGCCCAGACTTTTCACAACAGACATTCTCACTCACCATGGAATACTCAACTTTTGGGCTACACCCTGTTCTCTGCTAGCTCCATCCTTATTTGTGAATAGGAATATTTGAGTACAGTTTCAAGCCCCAAATGTACTCAAACAGTTCTAACAAAGTTGCATCCAATAAACCTTTGTTGGGCCTTTTAACTGAAGTGAACTGCTCTTCATACCTGTGACCTTGCATTTTTTCATGAAAAAAACATGTAAGGCTGCTTTCTTAGATGGATACTCCTGCCTTGGGTGCTTCTGCAATTTATCTCCATGTGAATGTGAATGTGAATGTGGGAAAAAACTCCATTTTGACAGGAAAAGTACAACTCACATTCTTTAATTCTTATTTATGTCCCAGGAAGCTGGTAAAGAGGCCTTGATTTTTTAAAAACTTGAGCCAATAGAAAAAAACTTATGACTGAAAAATTATAGAGAGATGTTACGACATCTCTTCATCTGTGGCTTTCAAAAAATAGATTAGCAACGCATGTCTCTAAGACGAGCAGAACCAAGGATGTGTGATATCCCTGGAAACCTCTCTGGTTCTATAATTCTTTGGTATTTCTGACACACTCAGATCAAATTAAAAAGAATCAAAAATTAAATAAAGTTTTTTTTAAATTTGAACCATTTCTCAAAGGAGGAAACTCTACTTCACTAGATTAATGTAATCTCATACACTTCATTATACTTTAATGCCCTCAAAAGTTAACACACGTGCTATTAAGAAAAGTGATTCTTAAAAGGTGTTTAATAAGCTAATCCTATATGAACCCAAATGATACAATAAACGTTAAATCATTTGGGCTTAAATTTATGTACTCTCATGGACCAATATATATATACTAGAATTACTTTTAACATAAAAAGGCCCTCATTTAACCATTTGTCAACTGGAGAAAGCAATTCCCCACAGCTAAAACTATTTTAAAATCTGACATAAGAATAAAATTATATTAAAATGCAATAATACATGAATTTGGCAACTTGCCAAGCATAGATATGGACTTCTGCAGATTTCTCTTTCAAAGATATACCAAGCATTCCCACATTTCTAATCATTTGATACTCAACTGCTGCAGGCAAAAAACTGTACCTAGTAATTCTGTACTGCCAATATATTTTAAACTATTTCATAAACATTGCTCATACAGTATGTCTAATAGATTTTGCATACTTTTTCTTATCAGAAACTTTTTAAGCACATATAATCTGATGAAATTCTCAAACTAAATTAAATCATAATAGGAATGAAACTGACAAAATCTTTTAGTTGGCCTGTTTTACCTGGAGAAACTGGTAAAATGGAACTCATGACTCTGAATCTCCATATATATTGAAAATAAACATGTTTAATATTTAAGCAATTTAGTTAAATCATCAGACAATAATTTTGAATACTTTTCATATTTAAAAATGCAAATGTGATAGAGAAGCAAAATAACATTTTAAACCCATTGTTTCAGAATTATGCACTTTCACTCCAAACCCACCAGAACCAAGAAATTAATGGCACTAAATAGAGAAAACAGTTGCTTCATGATCAGTTTTATGAAAGTTTTTTTTTTAATAGTAAAATAGGACTCAATTTTTCCTATACTTTGATAAATTCTAATTTATGGCACTTGCCAATGATAAATTAAGAAACATGATTTGTGACTTAAAAGTATGCATGAAGTTTACTTGATAGATCATTTTCTAATACTGTTATTGCGCACTTAGATGTACTTATAGGATAAAAACATCAAGAACAAAACAATTAACTTAATAAAAGCAAATGAGTAGGGATCACATGGCAACAAACAGACTTCTATTTTTTAAGGACACTAGCATCTCAGACCCCCTCTCTCAGAACAGTTAGAGGCAGACAGAACTTTGAAGTTTGTATAATCCAACTTCAGGTAGGTCAAGACAAGTTACATTTTCTCTCCCCACCAAACCAGCTTACTTAAAAATTTCCCTAATTAAACACATACTAACTCCATTAAACTCATCAGTTTCTTTCATTCTCCTACTTACTTTCATTTACTAATACAAAAGGTAAGAAGTGTCTTACAATGTTTATTACTGTGGGGAAGTCAGCGATACGAAAGAGGTTATATTTTTAGATGCAGTTCTGCAAATAAATAAAGCGACTTAATCAGATAAAGGGGAATTACTCTAAAAAACAGAGAGGTCAGTTTTAAAGAGTTATTTAAAATCAGAACTTTAGGTGTCTCAGTTAGTTCCCAAAGGGCATTTTTAAAGGACAGAGAAAGATATATAGCACTACATCTCTGTTGCCTTAAAATTTTTTTCTTACAATTTGGAGACAATCACTGTCAACACTGAGAGAGAAATGCACAAAGACAGCAGTAGTAAGCATAAGCTATTAAGCCTCTTATCACCAAAGCAACCAGAATCTTAGAATCTGAATTTACTTGGCACCTCTTTAGCATAAAAAGAGGGATTTACAAATCCCATTTAAATGAGGATTGTTTTAATTCATGCGCTCTAAGATAACTCTGGAGTTACTTTCTGTTTCATTATCACTGCAGTAGGACTTAGTAACAGGAGTTTCCCTCTTCCAGCTCAGTTCCTGGTACTCCACGCCTCATCCTCCTGTCCAAGTGGCTAGGACAATCTACCTCACTGCCTTACACAAGGAATAACAGGAAAACAATAATCAAGCCCTTCTTTTGAGTTTCATAAATCCAGGCTTCTGAGTTGCAATAACATGATTTTTAAGCTTCAAAAGCCATAAAGACTTAAGTTATATGGTTCATGCCATCAATCAAAGATCTAGAAAACTACTGGAGAGTCAGTCATTCCTCCCACCCCCAAGACTATAATTTCCCCACAAGAAAATGAAGTATGATGAAGGATCCAGCATGAAATGGGAGCAGAATAAATATCTGCTAAGGCAAGAATATCCTCCTCTCTCATCTTCTACACCCTCTCTCCTCTATCAATTGAAAGTACTGTGTTTAGAGAAAATAGGCAGAAATATAATTTTGATGACCTCTCTTCACAGAAAAATGAAAAACACTTACATTCTTACTTTCCAAAAATAAAATGCAAACATTCATAATTTACCAAATTATATTTTTCATTTATGTTTTATAGAGCTGCTTGTTTTACAGATATTCCTTTTTTGGCATTATCAAACTAAATATTTACATCTTTTAAAGGCTTATTTCTATTTTTTTCATAGTGTATACATGCTTTTATCTAATTTTAACAATCTGCAATTATAGTGCTGTTACTTTAAAGTTTTTTCTCCTTTTTAAAAGAACTTTCCTTAAAATAAAATCTATGATCCCAGTTTTTATTTTCCTTTAAAGGACCTTTCTGTTTTGTTCATTATGTGCTTTCTTGAAATTTAATTGAATTTTAAAAGGAAATATTAAATTATTTGGCAACTCAAAATCAAATAAACATGTTTTCAATTTTAAAGTGGTTTTATTGGTGCAATGATAGTGAATCAAACAGATAGAATAATTGTAATTTTTTAATTTAAATGACTACTACTCAGAAATTATTTGACATAGAGCCAAGTTCACCTCTAGTTGGAGGAGCACTTTTAAAAGTAACAGATTTCTTTTAAACTCATAAATAAAGTAATTTGACACAAATAACAGGTAAATGAAAGGTAAAAGATGCACATAAAACCTTTAAGTTAGCCCTGATGCTAACTAAAATTATTAATACACATCTTAGAAAATAAAATCACTTGATTTGCTTTCAAATTAAAAAGTAAAATACGACATTTTTGTGAAATTGGGAAATATTTTTAGATACAAAAAATATAAATCTCAATTCACATAATTATTTATGTAAGAAATGTCATTTTTTCATTTTTCTATAGGACTGTGTGAGTATTCTACTGAAGTAAGCCATTGAGACAACAGCAAATTAATTCACTTTGATGCTTCAAATTCTTATAGAATATAGTATTAAATTTCACTTGTCTTAATTATATTCTTTACAATTTAGAGAAAAATCAATATAAAGACCAAGAAGTCCAAGACAAATCTGAGGAAATTATTCAGAATGTAGAACAGACAGATAAAGAGAAGAAAAATATGAAGGCGAGGTTAGGCGATATTGAGCAGGAGATACGTAGAAGGAAACGACATTCTACATAATCAGAATTCCAGAATTCCAAACAACACATGGGAAAGGGAAATTTTTCAATAACACAATGGCAAAGAGTTTTGAGAACTGATGAAAACCAACCCTCAGATCTAAAGAGTCTAATAAATTATAAGCATAATAATAAAAAGAAATCCACAGCTTGATAAATCATCATGAAACCACATGATACCAAAGACAAAGAAATGTCAAAACCTGTCAGAAAGTAAAGACTGCTATCCATAAAGGAATAGTAATTAGATGTATAATGACTTCTTAACAACCACAAAGGATGCCAGAAGATGGTAAAATAATATCTTCACTGAGTTGAAAGAAAATAACTTGTAAATCAAAATTCCATACTCAGCCAAACTATCTTCCAAAACAACAAAGACAAAATATTCAAAAAAACAAAAACTGAAAGAGCCTCTCATAAAAGAAAACTCTAAAGAATACCATGGGGGAGGAAGGAAAATGATCCCAGATGGAAGGAGAGAAATGTAAGACAAAATGTTAAGCAAAAATACTGGTTAATATATGGGTTAAATCTAAATAAACATCAATTGTATAAAACAATAATTTCTGATGGGAGAAGGGAAAGGTAAGTTTGACCAAAGAGTACATATTGATTAACTTTTATACTTTGTTAAGTATGCATCTTAAAATAGAGAGGGTAACCATTAAAAAAACAAACATAGAGCATATAACTTCTAAAGAGAGAAAAAACAAATGAGTCAGTGAATCCAAAAGAAGGTTAAGAGTGAATATGGGGGGAAAGGTTAGGAGAGTGAAATAGATAAAAAACATAATAACTTGATCAAAAAAATCCAATATATTAGAAGTCACACGAACCTGAATGATTAAACTCTGCAGCCACAATTAAACTATTTACAGTAAAAGAAAGCCAAGGTCCTATATTAATATCAGACAAAAAATACCTGAAATCAAAAGTATTAACAGAGAAAAAGAGGGTCATGACAGAATAATAAAACATTCTCAACAGAAAAATATAGAAATTCTAAACTTGTAAGAACATAGTAACAGAGCCTAAAGCAAAAAGTTATGCAGCAATAGATAAGAAACAAAACTGTCATCATTTACAAATGTTGCAACTGTCTATGTAGAAAACCCCAAAGAATCTACAGATAAATTAATAAGAGCAGATAACAAAGTTGTTGGATACAAAAATCAACATTAAAAGTCCATTGTATTGCTATATACCAGCAAGAGTTAGGAAACTTAAAAAAAATTTACAGTAGCAATACCATATCTAGGAATGATTAACAAGATATATACTAGCTCTTGAGGAAAATTATAAAATCTTATTGTAAGACATAAAAAGACCTAAATAAATGGAAAAGCATGCTATCTAATCCAGAAAATGCAAATTAAAACTACAATGATATTTCTTTTTAAACCTCACTAGAGTGAGGAATAATTAAGAAGCTGGTCTCACAAGCATTTATGAGTATATGGAACAAAGGGACTCTGACACACCTCTGTTTTGAGAGTAAATTTATTTGACCACTTTGGAAAATAGTTTGGTATTCCATTGGGAAGTGGAAAACACACAATCCTACATACAATTCACCTGTCACATTCCTAGGTGTGAAATTTTGCACATGTGCTTAGGAGACGTGTATAAGAATATTCATTCATATGAGCAGCATTGCTTGTAATAGCCCCAAACTGGAAACAATCCAAATATACTACAAAATAAAATAGATAAATTATGTTATCTTCATTCAATCAAATCCTAAACAACAGTAAACTCCAACTCCATATGAGATGGATGGATCTCAAAAAATAATTTTGGGTGAAAGAATCAAATCATAGAGAAATACATACAGTATGATTTCATCTATATAAAGAAATAAATATAGGCAGAACTAAGTTATTCATATATGATTACATACATAGGTGATAAATCTATGATAAAATGTGACAGACTAAGAGTGTGATGAGGAGGACTCTGAAAAATTGAATATCCACATCCAAAGATGACAGATTAATATCTCAGGGAGGGGTCTCAAAGGGCAAAACAGGTCAAGTTATTTAATCCTCCATACTAGTGTATGTAATTTTGATGACTACCACCAAGTGGAAGTTGATGCTACAGATTCTGGAGAAAACACAGAATGCTGAACTATATAAAAATAGGCCACAACAATATCATTACTATTATTATATATAAAGTACTAACAATGTGTCAGTCACTGGACATTAAGACATTATCACTCCTCATGGCTCATAAGCAAAGCAGGGGTTTCTCAACTTGCTCATGATAAAACGAACTCTCGGGTCAATTTGTCAAGGTTACATTGTACATGGTAAATGATAGGGTTCTATTTACGTGACTTCCAAGCCTGTTCTCTCCCCACCACTGTTCCGTGACACGTACCACAGTGAAGCTTGTAGGATGACAGTGATTTATAGACATATCATATCTGATTCAACTACCCGTAAATTCCCTGAGGGTAGGATCTATATCTGATTCATCCTCCTTCAAAGTAAACATTCAATTAAAGAATATCTAAATTGTACATGGAATAAACACTTTAATTTTTCTAACCTTTTCACATGAGTGATCTCATTTAAACCTTCTAACAAATTCTCTGAGGAAGGTGTGTAGGAGGCATACTGAAATAAAGGACTGATAAGTTAGATGGTCCAGGCTCAGAATCAACTGTGTCACCACCATGCTGAACCAGTCTGTGACTTGGAGTAAGTCATTTAACAATGTACACTGTACACCTGAAACTAACACAACATAGTAAGTCAACTATACTCCAATAAAAATTTTTAAAAAATGTACATACCACAGGCTTTTATGAAGGAGGAGGAGACTTTTATTAAATAGCCAAAATAGCACAACAACTAAATAAGTGATTAAACATTAATGATCATTACGTATAAACATTAAGAGATACTGTCATTTGAAAGATGTCTTAGCTACAAATTTTTTCCTTCAAAGATAGTTTTTGACTGGCACTCAGTTTCTCATTCCTCTGATTCTCACCCATTTGTATTACTTAAGTATAAGTAGATTTTACATTTAAGTTTCCTTATTCTCCACTTTGAAGTGCGTTAAGCATGTGTAAAGCATAAAAGATCTGGGCTCTAGTCCTAGCTTCATTTACTACCCTTGACACTTGGACAAGGGTAGTAAATGAAATCATGGACTCTTTGGACAGTCCATGATAGAGGCTGCAGCTTGGCATTCCAAATACCAACCTTAGTATCATAGCCCAGACTCTTTGTACTTTCAGGAAGTCACATTCATTCTTTTTCATATTAAGTCCAAGTTAATTATCCATTAATTTATTATGAATAGAAAATAACAGCCCTAACTTTAAGATATCACACATTCTCTAAGTGTTTTCTTATGAACTATATGGCTTGTGTTTAAAAAAGTACTTCTTTTTACCTTGATTATTTTTCTCTTCCTATCTAAATCCAATGCATAAGAGAGAAAAAAACGCTGGCAGAAAACTCTTGGAAGACTTCCCCTGATCCTATCCCCTTAACTTTCAACGTTGTATATGATGAGGGATCTGATGCTTATTTGTTTGTTTTTAACTTTTAATTTTGAAAATTTTCAAACATGCTGAAAAGAAGAAAGAGTAGAATGTATACCTATGAACCTTTCACCTAGATTCATCAATTGTTAATATTTTACCACATTTGTTGTATTGCTCTCTCAATATACATTTTTTTCTTTGCAGAATCATTTGAAAGTCAAGTTGCAAACAACATAACATTTTATCTATAAATACTTCAACATATATATCCAAAGAACTAGGACATTCTCCTATTAAATTACGGTATCATTATCACACCTAAGAAATTTAACTTTGATAACAATCATTTTTTTTCTTATACAGACTATCTCCACCTGTCCCAATCATGTTCTTAATAGATTTTTTTTTTTCAATCCAGGATCCAATGAAGAATCATGCTTTGCATTTAATTGTCATATTCCTTTAACTTTTACTCATGACTTTCATCACATTGACATTTTCAAAGAAAGAATCCATATAAATTGTCTTAACAGGACGTCCTCTAATCTCGATTTGTCTGATTACTGTTTTGTGATTAATTTCAGATTAAGCATTTTTGGAGAGAATACTACAGGAGGTGCTGTAATTCCCACAGGATCACATCTGAAGGCACATAATGTCCATTTTCCCCAATACTGGTGGCTCTGATTGATCACTTGATTAAGGTAATGTCTGTTGGATTTCAACATTGTACACGTACCTTTTGCCCTTCACAATTAATAATCTTTGAGGTTACAAAACTATCTTTTCCCCAACAACTTGCACACAATGATTTTAGCATCACTGGTGAATCTCACGACCTTAGTTTTCACGTGGGGCCCTCATTCCTCATGGTTGCTATATTAACCAATCTGTCCTCAGAATACCTATTTAAGGAACATACCATAAGGTTCTTTTGTGAAGTCTGTAGTTTTAAGTCTGTTACGTTTGCTCAGGTTATCAGTGTAGAGTCCCTTTTCTTCCGCTTTCTAAAACTTCTGAACTTTCTTCTAGTAAAAGCTTCAAATACAGTATTTTACATAGTAGTTGCCTCATAGCTCATATTGGACAAACTAGTCTATCTGCTCGCCTTACTTTCTATAGAAAGAAAAAAGTCATCAAAATACAAGCAGAACTAAACTTAGCCCATCAAACTTGAGCCCATCTGTCTCACTGGTTAATAAAGAAAATTCTCTTTGCTTCACAAAATTACAGGACAATCTGTCAATAAAACTCTTAGCTTGTCTCCTAAAAGATTTGTACCAGGTTGTCTGTCATATCTCCAGCGTTCTGTATTTGCTGTGGATCTCACTTTATCAGCTCTAATGAAGCAAGCTACATAGGAAGGTGAGATAAGGTTTCCATCAAAATCTTAATTCCCAAATCAGAAGTCAAGAGGGCAATCCTGGGAAGAGCATAGCCATCTGTAGACACTGAAAAGAAACTCTGCTAAGACAGATAATTATAATAGTGGAACTTTTTGAGCAAGTAACTATGACCTAGGCTCAAATGCTACCCATAAAAATCAAAACTGATCTTTCTATTATGCAAAATGGAAAAGCAATTTAAATAAGGATGCCTATGTTTCCACTTTTTTTCCTCTGTTGAAAAACCTGGCCGACTTTTAAAGTAAGTGATCTAGCAATGAGCAATATGCATTAATGCCTCCAGGAATGAATACAATATGCTCCAATGACATTCTTTAGCCTCAGGAACTTTAATATCAAAGGTGAAAAAAAAATGTTTGACTTAAATGATGCATTCTTCCACAGGGAAGCCTAAATGGCCACCAGCAGAAAGCACAGTGAGCAAGGAAATCTAGTCTCAACTTGGCCACTATGATCAGTTTCTTCATCTATGAAAAAAGAGATTAGACTTGATGAGTTCCAAAGATTTAATAGTCACAGTCATCTATGAACCTGAATATATATGTGACTAAGATATCAAAACATAAATAGAATAACTATAATAGAATAACTAAAATAAAATAACTCCTTGCTCTCCCCCAAAAGATTGAACCAGAAGCACAAGACTTAAAGAGGCATCAAAAAAACTCAGCCATCAAGATAATTGTTTGGTGCAATATTTTAAAAAATAAAAATTATCGCAAAAATCCATGATGAACAAAATATCAAAATTTTAAACAAAGACAGTCATTGTTGTTTGTTTTATGACCCTGCATTAATTGTGCAACAGGAACTGTCATTTCCAATCAGCTCCCAGTCCATGAGGCTGTTCCCCATCAGGAAGGTTTATAAGGGTCGAGCACAGTGTCCAACAGACTGGGCAATACACTTTATATACAGTCATACTTCTTTCATAGAGCTTTTATCAACTTTTTCCACTTGATACAAAATATGAGAGGATATTTTGATAAATGTACATAGGGACACATTTTTTAATATTTTTCTGGGGCTCTAATATGGCTCAGTAGGGCACTAGATTTAAGGATTCATTTTTTCAACGGGTGAAGCACCAAAATGTTGAAAATAAATGCCTCTACTCCAGGAGTTTTCAGTCACGTAGAAATGAAGAGTCAGTTTTACAAAGAAGTAAAATGAAATACAAAGTACCATAGAGAGAAAACAAAAATCTTAGAATTCAGGGAGATCAGAGCTTCCTCTGTTGGGGGAAAGAGAATTAGGAAAAGACCCCTGGAAGTTGTATAGAGTACTATATTTAGCAAATAAAAATACAAACATTGCATGAGATATATTCATACTAAAAAGCATTTGTTGTTTTTATTCTGAAATTCAAAAATTTTTTAACATCTTTATTGGAGTATAATTGCTTTACAATGGTGCATTAGTTTCTGCTGTATAACAAAGTGAATCAGCTATACATATATATATATCCCCATATCTCCTCCCTCTTGCGTCACCCTCCCTATCCCACGCCTCTAAGTGGTCACAAAGCACCGAGCTGATCTCCCTGTGCTATGTGGCAGCTGCCCGCTAGCTATCTATTTTACATTTGATAGTGTATATATGTCCATGCCACTCTCTCACTTCATCCCAGCTTACCCTTCCCCCTCCCCGTGTCCTCAAGTCCATTCTCTATGTCTGCGTCTTTATTCCTGTCCTGCCCCTAGGTTCTTCAGAACCATTTTTTTTTTTTTTAGATTCCATATATATGTGTTAGCATACGATATTTGTTTTTCTCTTTCTGACTTACTTCACTCTGTATGACAGTCTCTAGGTCCATCCACCTCACTACAAATAACTCAATTTCGTTTTTTCTAAAAGGATCTGAAATTCAAATTGAACTGCGCTTCTTATATTTTATTTGACCATCCTAAAGTGGTAGGTAGCATATAAGTTGAATCTTCATATATAGATATAAATAAGAAACTCTTATATCACTACTTTGAAATTACTATTCAACAAATAGGAAGCACTGTGACATAAGGCAGTGAACTGAATTCAAATAGAATTGTGGTACCAACTGACTGGATAAGTTATTTCTGTGAACTTCAATTTTTCCACTCAATATACTATTATTTGCCCTACATACACTGCAGAGTAGGTAGGTTCAAAAAATCTGAAGATGCTTTTTGAGGTGTAAATATCAGTGAAATAAAAATTTAAGATAAAGCATTGCTTTATTGTGGAAGCCAACACCTATTTTGCTGATCTAATAGGTGGTTACCCCACAGTTCATCCACTTGATCCACGGACCATGGCGTCTGCCACTAAGAGTTAGGAAATTTCATTGAAAAAATACCAAGGACTATCTCACCTTTTTGAACACAAAGCTTTATTCAAAGTCGGGACCATCCTCTGATAAGGGGTAAAGTTCACAAGAACATTCAGTTCCACTGTTGTCAGGATCCTCTACCGATGATGAATTATTACGTAAAAATGTGTTTAAAACTGTTTTATAAAATCCGGAATGCTCAAACACCTTTGACACTGATATCTATGTGTCCTCTCTAGGTGTCCAGGGCCCAGGCAACTTGTAAAATTTCCTTCTTGCAGGCAGTGTTTCCTTCTCCGACCTGTGAAGGAACTCCCACTTAGCCCAGAGGCCCACAGTCAAATCTAACTGGTACATCAGGTAAGTGTCAGGGTAAGACCAATAACAAGTGATTTACTCTGCTGTACTCCATCTTCCACCAAACCAAAGATGTGAACACAAAAATAACTTCAAAATGGAAGGATGGGAGATAGCCAAGAGAAAGGAATAATAAAGAAATAGGGAGGGGTAAGTTCAAGAGATGAAAGAAGAAAATGGTGTAGAAAGGATTATAGATAATCTCAAAGATGAAATGAGAGAGCTAGGGAAAAAAAAAGAGATATGAAAAAAAAGCCAAGGTACAATGATAAAGAAATGAAAACAAGGGGCTTCCCTGGTGGTGCAGTGGTTGAGAGTCTGCCTGCCAGTGCAGGGGACACGGGTTCGAGCCCTGGTCTGGGAGGATCCCACATGCCGCGGAGCGACTAGGCCCGTGGGCCACAATTGCTGAGCCTGCGCGTCTGGAGCCTGTGCTCCGCAACAAGAGAGGCCGCGATAGTGAGAGGCCCACGCACCGCGATGAAGAGTGGCCCCCACTTGCCGCAACTAGAGAAAGCCCTCGCACAGAAACGAGGACCCAACACAGCCATAAATAAATAAATAAATAAATAAATAAATGAATGAATGAATGAATGAATGAATGAATGAAATGAAATGAAATGAAATGAAATGAAAAAAAGGGGGTAAAAAGAGGAAGTATGGAGATTTACCCAAACATTACCCCTGAGCAGACCAACCAACAGCAGAGAAATCAGGCAGGACCATAATCCTCACAGACTGCTCTGAAAGCAAGAAGCCAAGGACTGGAGTCAAGAAACTAGGGATTTCTGTAAATTTAAGCAACAGGCCAGAGATAAACAAGAAGTCAGGTCTCCCTTCAGCCTTAATAAGAAAAACAAACCAAATTCGCCACTTTTTTCTAAGTAGCTGCCAGTAAATTAATATAATAAACTAATATTCATGGTAAACTAACTGAATCATTTTGTAACGAAGTAGGTAAATAACTTAAACATACACACACACACATATTCAAACACATACACACATTTTAAAGGTGTCTTCAAGCGAAGTTTCTCAGACTGAGAAAAATGAGATACATAAAGCAGGTTTTTACAGTTGTTTGTTGTTTCCACTTAGAGATAGACTAATACAAATTTTAGTCCTGGCCTCTAAAATTAACCCCCAAGTATCTTAGCTTCTCTGGGTTTGAACAATGAAGGAAATCCTGACTAGCAGATCCCAGAAATGTTCTGTAAGAATTTATCTTGATTTTTGATTAACCTACAAGTGTGCCTTCCTAATTTCCCTAACCTCCTGGTCTATAAACTCATTATTTGTAAATAAACATCTAGCATACTATTAGAGCTCAGATATAAATTTGTCTTAAAATAAATTCTAATTTAGAACAAAAAATAAAAATAAAACTTCCTTAACAAATCCATCTTGCAATACACACCTTATACTCTCAAGTTATTTTTAATTGTAATTATTATCTTTCTTTCTCTGCATTGTTTTTTAAATTCAACTTATAGCATATGAAAATTACAGAATTACTAGAGACTGCCTGGAAAGCTAGAGGATTACAAATAAAGAGGCTACCTTTTGCCAAAAAAGGGACACTGATTAAAATTTAATTTTAATTCTATAGAAGCAGCTTATATATCGTTCTGATTAACTGCATACAGTCATAAACTACTAAAATTTAGGGTGAATATTTGCCTTGACCTTAATAAGGGATTTATTTTTGCTTCTCTTGATTTCTATTATAATAAGCATCATACCATGCTACAGTTATTCATCCGTAAATCTGTCTTTCCCCTTATTGATGCCAATGAGGAACTTAACACAAGAAATCACATTATTTATTTACCGTTTTGTGCCCAGCACCTAACATAGTATCAGAATATATTAGGTGCTCAAAATACACATACATATTTGAGTTCATACAGTTAATCAACAGGACAAAATTCTTTATGGAATATAAAATGTAAATCTATTCAACCTAGGAACAAAATTTATGTACTTGATATCAAAAAATAATTTCCGGAGAAAGGTACATTAATCTCGTTCTGGTTACAAAATCCTACTTGTATATCCTAGACGTACTATACTAAAGTACAAAAAAGGAATAGTTGTGTTTTTCACAACTTGGGGATTTAAAAATTTCTGGAGTAGAGAAAGTATCAAAGTTAGCTGATAGCTTAGCATCTTACTCTGAATCAACCCGTACTGTTTGCTTTTCCTCACTTAGAGAAATTTTAAATGTGTTGTTATTAAAACACTTAATATCAACAAGTTTTCATCTGCTCATAAAACAGGTTTTAAACATCATTTTATGTATCTATCTAAAATGGAGTTTTTCTTAAAATATACTTCTAGCTTTACATATCAAAAAACAAAAAATAATAGCAGCACTTCTCTCATCTGAAGTTCCAAGAAAAATAATTTGATTCTAATGCACGTTAGCTCTTTTGCATGGCAAACAGACACCAAAAAAAAGAAAGAAAAGAAAATTAAAATAGTGGGGACCAGTATAATTAGTTAAACAAATGGCTACACTAACAATCTATTAAGTTAATATAATTTTATTTTTAAGCACTCTTGAAATGATCTATGTTATTCAAATTAAAAAACAAGAGTTTTGATAAATTTATTTTACATCAAAAGATAAGAGTTAGATCTAGCTGTTAGATATGCAAATATCCATCATCTGAAAATACGCATCATGTAGTATTCAATTTTTCACTTCATGCACCCCTATAAATGGCACTGAACAAACTGGGAAAAAAAGAGTAAGCTAAGGACAACATAAAAATGTGAGATAATTAAGGGGATTTTTTTTTTTTTTAGGGTTAGGGGTAGGAGGGAAATATTTTTTTCCAAAACATTTTTCCATTCCAAATAATTCATTTTGTGGTGCAACTTAGAGCCATTAAAATACATTGCATGAACAAATAGTCTAAAATTCTAAATCACTACTATAAAGTACGTTTTATAGAGATCTAGTCATAGAAATATGCCAAAGTATCTCTTATAGGAAGGTTTGCTTTTTTGAGAGAAGATGCAACAAAACCCAATGCAACACTTTTTATTTGAAAGATCATGTTTGCTGTGTTCTATGGAGTTTTAGGAATGGTCTATGAATACTCAATAACCAGTGAATTCAACTTTGATTTTTCTTAAAAAACAAAACAAAACTAAAAGGCATAGATGCATTATTAGTTTCAGTACACTATATACAAAATAAATTATACAATGACACTGTTTGAGAACAGTCAAATTTTAATATGGCTACGTAAGAAAAAGAAAAGATAAAAGAAAAATACCTCTGAAAGCCAATAAATTTATACTTGATAGGAATCAAAAACAAAAGTAAAACTCAGTTTAGCTTTTTAAATGTTCAGTGTTAAATAAAACTGATGCACCAATTACTTCTATAAGTCACCTTTCAACTCTAATTACCCAGACACAGGTAACTTTCCACTAATACTTTTTGCCATTTTGTTTCATTTAATATATCTGCTTTAAAAAAGAAAAGGGGGGTGCGTGGCACCACCACTTGCAGTTCGAGGCAGCTGCTGTAGTGGGGCGGACTATGGCAACTCAGGAAGCCACTCCAGGAAGCCAGTCAGAGGAGAGCAATGCTTTGGACCTGCCATCAGCTTATGATGTAAGGGATTACGTGTTGCAGAGACCCAGCCAGGAGGCCAACAGTGAGGCTTTTAAGTTCTGAGGAAGCCCTTTCTATTCCTTGCTCTTCTGATGTGGATCCAGCAGTGTGGCTGACAGGGTCTTGGTGCTCCGGCCTGGTGTCAGGCCTGAGCCTCTGAGGTGATAGAGCCAAGTTCAGGACACTGGACCACCAGAGATGTCCTGACCCCACAAAATATCAATCAGCAAGAACTCTCCCAGATATCTCCGCCTTAACGCTAAGACCCAGCTCCACCCAATGGCCAGCAAACTCCAATGCTGGACTCCCCAAGCCAAACAACTAGCAAGACAGGAACACAACCCCACCCATTAGCAGAGAGGCTGACTAAAATCATACTAAGTTCACAGACACCCCAAAACACACCACCGGACGCTGCCCTACCCACCGAAATACAAGATCCAGCCCCACCCACCAGAACACAGGCACCAGTCTCCTCCACCAGGGATCCTACACAAGTCACTGAACCAACCTCACCCACTGGGGGCAGACAGCAAAAACAATGGGAACTACAAACCTGCAGCCTGAAAAAAGGAGACCCCAAACACAGTAAGTTAAACAAAATGAGAAGACAGAAAAATATGCAGCAGATGAAAGAGCAAGGTAAAAACCCAGCAGACCAAACAAATGAAGAGGAAATAGAAGTCTACCTGAAAAAGAATTCAGAGTAATGATAGTAAAGATGATCCAAAATCTTGAAAATAGAATGGAGAAAATACAAGAAACTTTTAACAAGGACCTAGAAGAACTAAAGAGCAAACAGACAATGATGAAAAACACAATAAACGAAATTTAAAATTCCCTAGAAGGAATAAATAGCAGAATAACTGTGGCAGAAGAAGGGATAAGTGACCTGGAAGAGAAAAGAGTGGAAATAACTACTGCAGAGCAGAATAAAGAAAAAAGAATGAAAAGAATTGAGGACAGTCTCAGAGACCTCTGGGACATTAAACGCACCAACATTCAAATTATAGGGGTCCCAGAAGAAGAAGAGAAAAAGAAAGTGTCTGAGAAAATATTTGAAGAGATTATAGTTGAAAACTTCCCTACCATGGGAAAGTAAATAGTCAATCAAGTCCAGGAAGCGCAGAGTCCCATACAGGATAAATCCAAGGAGAAACATGCCAAGACACATATTAATCAAACTATCAAAAATTAAATACAAAGAAAAAATATTAAAAGCAGCAAGGGAAACGCAACAAATAACATACATGGGAATCCCCATAAGGTTAACAGCTGATCTTTCAGCAGAAACTCTGCAAGCCAGAAGGGAGTGGCAGGACATATTTAAAGTGATGAAAGGGAAAAACCTACAACTAAGATTACTCTACCTGGCAAGGATCTCATTCAGATCCAATGGAGAAATTAAAACCTTTACAGACAAGCAAAAGCTAAGAGAATTCAGCACCAACAAACCAGCTTTACAACAAATGCTAAAGGAACTTCTCTAGGCAGCAAACACAAGAGAAGGAAAAGACCTACAAAAACAAACCCAAAACAATTAAGAAAATGGTAATAGGAACATACATATTGATAAGTACTTTAAATGTAAATGGATTAAATGCTCCAACCAAAAGACACAGACTGGCTGAACGGATACAAAAACAAGACCCATATATATGCTGTCAACAAGAGACTCACTTCAGACCTAGGGACGCATACAGACTGAAAGTGAGGGGATGGAAAAAGATATTCCATGCAAATGGAAATCAAAAGAAAGCTGGAATAGCAATTCTCATATCAGATGAAATAGACTTTAAAATAAAGACTATTAAAAGAGACAAAGGACACTACATAATGATCAAGGGATCAACTCAAGAAGAAGATATAATAATTGTAAATATTTATGCACCCAACATAGGAGCACCTCAATACATAAGACAAATGCTAACAGCCATAAAAGGGGAAAATGACACTAACACAATCATAGTAGGGGACTTTAACACCCCACTTTCACCAATGGACAGATCAACCAAAACGAAAATAAATAAGGAAACACAAGCTTTAAATGACACATAAGACAAGATAGACTTAACTGACATTTATAAGACATTCCATCCAAAAACAACAGAATACACTTTCTTCTCAAGTGCTCATGGAACATTCTCCAGGACAGGTCATATCTTGGGTCACAAATCAAGCCTTGATAAATTTAAGAAAATTGAAATCGTATTGAGTATCCTTTCCGACCACAATGCTAGAGACTAAATATCAATTACAGGGAAAAAAAACTGTAAAAAAACACAAACACATGGAGGCTAAACAATATGCTACTCAATAACCAAGAGATCACTGGAGAAATCAAAGAGGAAATCAAAAAATACCTAGTAACAAATGACAATGAAAACGCGACAACCCAAAACCTATGGGATGCAGCAAAAGCAGTTCTAAGAGGGAAGTTTATAGCAATACAATCCTACCTCAAGAAACCAGAAAAATCTCAAATAAACAACCTAACCTTACACCTAAAGTAATTAGAGAAAGAAGAACAAAAAAACCCCCATAGTTAGCAGAAGGAAAGAAATCATAAAGATCAGAGCAGAAATAAATGAAAAAGAAATGAAGGAAACAATAGCAAAGATCAGTAAAACTAAAAGCTGGTTCTTTGAGAAGATAAACAAAATTGATACACCATTAGCCTGACTCATCAAGAAAAAAAGGGAGACGACTCAAATCAATAGAATTAGAAATGAAAAAGGAGAAGTAACAACTGACACTGCAGAAATACAAAGGATCATGAGAGATTACTACCAGCAACTATATGCCAATAAGATGGACAACCTGGAAGAAATGGACACATTCTTAGAAAAGCACAACCTTCCGAGACTGAACCAGGAAGAAACAGAAAATATAAACAGACCAACCAGAAGTACTGAAATTGAAACTGTGATTAAAAATTTTCCAACAAACAAAAGCCCAGGACCAGATGGCTTCACAGGTGAATTCTATCAAACATTTAGAGAAGAGCTAACACCTATCCTTCTCAAACTCTTCCAAAATATAGCAGAGGGATGAACACTCACAAACTCATTCTACGAGGCTACCATCACCCTGATCCCAAAACCAGACAAGGATGTCACAAAAAAAGAAAACCACAGGTCAATATCACTGATGAATATAGATGCAAAAATCCTCAACAAAATACTAGCAAACAGAATCCAACAGCATATTAAAAGGATCATACACCACGATCAAGTGGGGTTTATCCCAGGAATGCAAGGATTCTTCAATATATGCAAATCAATCAATGTGATACACCATATTAACAAATGGAAGGATAAAAACCACATGATAATCTCAATAGACGCAGAAAAAGATTTTGACAAAATTCAACACCCACTTATGATAAAAACTCTCCAGAAAGTGGGCACAGAGGGAACCTACCTCAACATAATAAAGGCCATATATGACAAACCCACACCCAACATCGTTCTCAATGGTGAAAAACTGAAACTGTTTCCTCTAAGATCAGGAACAAGACAGGGTTGCCCACTCTCACCACTATAATTCAACATAGTTTTAGAAGTTTTAGCCACAGCAATCATAGAAGAAAAAGAAATAAAAGGCATCCAAATCAGAAAAGAAGAAGTAAAACTGTCACTGTTTGCAGATGACATGATACTATATATAGAGAATCCTAAAGATGCTACCAGAAAACTACTGGAGTTAATCAATGAATCTGGTAAAGTAGCAGGATACAAAATTAATGCACAGAAATCTCTTGCATTCCTATACACTAAGGATGAAAAATCTGAAAGAGAAATTAAGGAAACACTCCCATTTATCACTGCAACAAAAAGAATAAGATACCTAGGAATAAACCTACCTAAGGAGACAAAAGACCTGTATGCAGAAATCTAAAAGACACTGATGAAGGAAATTAAAGACGATACAAACATATGGAGAGATATACCATGTTCTTGGATTGGAAGAATCAACATTGTGAAAATGACTATACTACCCAAAGCAATCTACAGACACAATGCAATCCCTAACAAACTACCAATGGCATTTTTCACAGAACTAGAATAAAAAATTTCACAATTTGTATGGAAACACAAAAGACCCCGTATAGCCAAAGCAATCTTGAGAAAGAAAAACGGAGCTGGAGGAATCAGGCTCACTGACTTCAGACTATACTACAAAGCTTCAGTAATCAAGACAGTATGGTACTGGCACGAAAACAGAAATATAGATCAGTGGTACAGGATAGAAAGCCCAGAGATAAACCCACGCACATACGGTCATCTTATCTTTGATAAAGGAGGCAAGAATATACAATGGAGAAAAGACAGCCTCTTCAATAAGTGGTGCTGGGAAAACTGGACAGCTCTGTGTAAAAGAATGAAATTAGAACACTTCCTAACCCCACACACAAAAATAAATTCCAAATGAATTAAAGACCTAAATGTAAGGTCAGACACTATAAAACTCTTAGAGGAAAACATAGGCAGAACACGCTGTGACATAAATCACAGCAAGATCCTTTTTGACCCACCTCCTAGAGAAATGGAAATAAAAACAAAAATAAACAAATGGGACCTAATGAAACTTAAAAAGGTTTTGCACAGCAAAGGAAACCATAAACAAGATGAAAAGACAACCCTCAGAATGGGAGAAAATATTTGCAAACAAAGCAACTGACAAAGGATTACTCTCCAAAATATACAAGCAGCTCATGCAGCTAATATCAAAAAAACAAACAACCAAATCCAAAAATGGGCAGAAGACCTAAATAGACATTTCTCCAAAGATGATATACAGATTGCCAACAAACACATAAAAGGATGCTCAACATCACTAATCATTAGAGAAATGCAAATCAAAATGACAATGAGGTATCACCTCACACCGGTTAGAATGGCCATCATCAAAAACTCTACAAACAATAAATGCTGGAGAGGGTGTGGAGAAAAGGGAACTCTCCTGCACTGTTGGTGGGAATGTAAATTGATACAGCTACTATGGAGAACAGTATGGAGGTCCTTAAAAAACTAAAAATAGAACTACCATATGACCCAGCAATCCCACTACTAGGCATATACCCTGAGAAAACCATAATTCAAAAAGAGTCATGTACAACAATGTTCATTGCAGCACTATTTACAATAACCAGGTCATGGAAGCAACCTAAGTGTCCATCGACAGACGAATGGATAAAGAAGATGTGGCACATATGTACAATGGAATATTACTCAGCCATAAAAAGAAATGAAATTGAGTTATTTGTAGTGAGGTGGATGGACCTAGAGTCTGTCATACAGAGTGAAGTAAGTCAGGAAGAGAAAAACAAATACCATATGCTAACACATATATATGGATTCTAAAAAAAAAAAAATTGGTTCTGAAGAACCTAGGGGCAGGACAGGAATAAAGACACAGACGTAGAGAGTGGACCTGAGCACAAGGGGAGGGGGAAGGGTAAGCTGGGACGAAGTGAGAGAGTGGTATGGACATATATACACTACCAAATGTAAAATAGCTAGCTAGTGGGAAGCAGCTGCATCACACAGGGAGATCAGCTCAGTGCTTTGTGACCACCTAGAGGGGTGGGATAGGGAGGGTGGGAGGGAGGGAGACGCAAGAGGGAGGGGATATGGGGATATATGTATACATAAAGCTGATTCACTTTGTTATACAGCAGAAATTAATACACCATTGTAAAGCAATTATACTCCAATAAAGATGTTAAAAAAAGGGAGGGGGAGGTGGAGAAAGTTTACAGTAAAAGCAAGAACTAGACTTTTTAAATTAAGCTTTTTTTTTTCCCCTTAGATTCCATATATATGTGTTAGCATACAGTATTTGTTTTGCTCTTCCTGACTTACTTCACTCTGTATGACAGACTCTAGGTCCATCCACCTCACTACAAATACTCAATTTCGTTTCTTTTTATGGCTGAGTAATATTCCATTGTATATATGTGCCACATCTTCTTTATCCATTCATCTGTCGATGGACACTATAACTTGCCTCTTGACATTCTAGAGAATACAATCAAATATATAAATAAAAGGAAATAAAAGGCAAAATCTTAGAAAAAAGAGGGTAAATTTATCATTATTTTCAAATGATGTGACTGTCTACCTTTAAGAGCCAAGAGAATCAACTATAAACCTATTAGACACTATATAAATTCAGAAAGATGGTCAATTACAAAATTTACATACAGAAGTATATTTAAACTGTACAAAAAGTATACTCTCATTGACCAATAATAACCAGTTAAAAAACATTAAATTGATATCATTCACTACAGCAATAAAATTACTGAATAAAACTAAATTTAATATGAAATACATAGGACCTGTAATAAGAAACCTATAAACCCCAAGAATGAGAGGCTTAAGCAAATAGAAAGTGCTATGTTTTATAATATTTAAAGATATCAGGGACTCCCCTGGTGGCGCAGTGGTTAAGAATCCGCCTGCCAATGCAGGGGACACGGGTTTGAGCCCTGGTCTGGAAAGATCCCACATGCCGCAGAGCAATTAAGCCTGTGCGCCACAACTACTGAGCCTGCACTCTAGAGCCCAAGAGCCACAACTACTGAGCCCGTGTACGTAGACCCAGTGTTCTGCAACAAGAGAAGCCACCGCAATGAGAAGCCTACACACCGCAACAAAGAGTAGCCCCCACTTGCTGCAACTAGAGAAAGCCTGCGCGCAACGAAGACCCAACATCAGCCAAAAATAAATAAATAAATTTACATTTTAAAAAAAAAGATAACAAATTTCCACAAATAAAACTGTAACTATAAAGCAATAACCAACAACTTCTAATGGTGTGTGTGTGTGTGTGTGTGTGTGTGTGTGTGTGTGTGTGTGTGTGTGCATGGTGGTTGTGGTCGCTGGCATTATTATTCAAACATTAGTAAGTGGAGAGATTGAAGGAGAAAGAACAGAGCCAGGGACTATTCCAAGGTGACATACGGATCAAGGATTTAAGATCATAAAATCAATTCAATCCAAAATTTGATTTCTACAGGGTTAGGAAAAAAGTCACTGCATAGAAAAGTGGAATGTCTCAGTCCCAGTTTGACTTAGAGAAAAGTAGGCTTGGTGGGAGGTTAATGTAATCAACCATGACATATTCAGATCTGGGAGTTCAAGACAATAGCTTCTAAGAGCTAAAACAAGAAAAGAAAGCCATGATAAGTCTACTAAGTTTTACATTTTCTTTTGCATGTAGAAGATACTGAAAGAGGTAAATATAGCTATGGGGAGCTTCAAAGGCCTGAAGGTGTACCTTGAACCTTACTGGAAGAAGGAAAAAGAAACCCATAGGTCCCTAGCAAGTAAATGGTTGTATTTCAATTAGTATTCCCATATTTTAGATTTGTAAAGTCTCAGAGAACAAGAATCAGAATGTCCTTGGCTAATATTACAGACAATTACTTCGAATAGAGAAATCTACTCTGGAATATCAAGTTGTAGGTATGTTCTCATATCCCTCACAAGTCTAAGCCAGAGAAACTCAACTTTCCCACCCCCCTTTTTCTTGATTCAGAACACTACGCGATTTTATTCAAAAAACTACTATAGCAAAAGGATTACTTAAGAAGACAACATTTCAGATTTGCGAAAACCTGGTGATATGTGATACATCCTGCACGGCATATAAAGATATATTGTGTTCAGACTTTTCATAAGGGGTGAAATTAACATAAATATTTCATTTTCAATCATATTTTCTTAATGTACTAAATCAATGATGTTAAAAATCCTTAAATACTATACACATATAAAAATGAAATAGCAAAGGTAAGAAAACAGCAATGAAAAATCAACTTAGATCCCAGGATTATTTTCTCACTAGGATAGTAAAAGTTTATAGATTTTTCCTATATATAAAATGAAACATCATAGCAATGAGAATTTTAGTTAAATAGTATATGCCTGTTTGTCACTGAAAAAAAGTTAGAAAACCTAAATCACAACAGGTTATGTTATTTTGTCAAATAATTAAAAATAAAAGGATCAACCAGTGACTCAGAGGGTCTATTCCTACTTATTATGATGACCAGGTTTTACAAAATCCAGATCCTAAAATCCATGATGAGACACAATGAAAGGATGCACGATTAATATAAGTCACTCGCAATAATGTCTTTTCCGCACCACCAAAGGCCTTTAAAAGGGTGAGTGTACTATAATACCAAAATTAGATTTATATATCCTAGAAAACAGGTTACACACTGATGAACAGCATTAAATTGACATAATGGCTCTTAGTGGTTATAAATGTAGCTTTTTCCTACTTTAATTGGCAAGGACTAGACTGACCTTTTCTCTATAATTGTAACTACAGTACAGTAATTAGACAAACCACTACTTACTTCTGAAATAAAGAGGAAAGGAAGAAAGCTCTTAGCCACCAGCTTTGAGAATGCAGAGTAAAATTGGGTTGGCATTCTACTGGGGGAAAATGAGCCACCACACCAATAAGAAAAATTGTTTTCCATAAATTATGTTCTATGTTTAGTTTAATATCTGAACTAAAGAAAAAAATCCCAGAGGAAAGCCCTTTTCATATACTTAGCGACAGCCCCCACTTGAGGATAAAAACCAGTCCTAAAAACAAGTTTGAAAGTTAAAAAAAAAAGAATTAAGATGTTACTTGGGACAGATGGAGGAAGGGCAGGATAAAATCCCTAATTGCGATCCTGCAGGCATGTCTTCCTTGGGCCTGCATAATTCAGCAGGGAGGTAAGAGTCTTGACGGGGCCTTAAGGAAAAGTCAGCCTCATGGCTGAGGCTGAGAAGGGAGCAGTTTCCCTTACCTAAGAGCAACCGCCCTTTTTTCCACCCTGTTTCTGGGTCTCAGGCGAAGGTCAGCCAGCCCCTAAGCCGTTTAGCTTCCAAGGTGGGAAACACTAGGTCCCTGAAGGAGACGTGGGAGAAGCTTTCTTTTTCAGCAGCCCAGATTGCCCATAAGTGATCGCCTCTCTGCAAGACCCTGGGGAGAGAATCATGACATGCTGAAAGAAAAAACAGTGCAAACTCAACCAGTGAGTCAGTTCTTGTCACAAGTCACTACCCATTAGCGTCCCAAGGCCTCCACACAGGTCACACTCTCCCAGCAGCTGCAGTACTTGGCAGTCACACCACTGAGCACTGATAAATCAACTCAGGACCCAGAATTATTTTCTCATTTGGACAGGAAAAGTTTACTCATTCCCCAATATGTAAAATGGAATATAACTGCAGTAGGAATTTTAGTTAAACAATATATCCCGTTAGTCACTGAAGGTAAGTTAGAAAATCTAAGTGAGAGCCAGGGACCATCTTTCATCAGTGAGAGCAATGAGATTTGGTATATAAATATCAGTTTAAGGGAGTCATTGTACAATATGTAAAAATCCAGGTTACACAAAAGTGCAATGTACAGTAATTAAAAACTATCTACTCATGGCAACTGGAGACCACTGACTCCCTCAATTATAGGAAGAGCAAACAGGGTTTCAGAGCGTGCTCAACAAAGTTAAAAAGAGTGCATAGAAATGATGAAAATGAAAAGCGGCACAAGTATTATACAATCATCCAGAAATCCCTTGACTATGTCAGAGGCAAGTATTGCTAACTATCAACTCCATGAAGGCAGGGAACACAAAGATTCTGTTCACTGTCCTAGCCCAAATGTCCAGTCACGGTAAGTACTTAATAAATACCTGGTAAGTGAATAAATGACGAATAAACAAAATCATATGCAGTAATTTTCTCTCACAAATTCTTGGGTCACACGACAATTACTTCTCATAATGCTTATCAGACACAAAAGAGACATGTGAATACTGCTTCTCTAAAGAGTTCACTTGGAATAGAAAATTGTATTTTACTTATGTCACACTGGGCCACTTAATCTCTTGTGCCTTGGTTCCCTTATTTGAAAAATGGGAAAAATAATAGTATCTACCTCACAGGGTTGTTAGAAATTTACTATATGTAAAGCACTTAGAACAGGGGTTAGCAAAGGCAATGCTATATACGTGTTAGTGTTTCAGCTGTTATTCTATAATGATATGCAGGTAGGTTTTTTAAATCCTATGGCTATTCACAAGTCTTATTAGCCTCTCCCTACCCTCCCCTGCTCTGGGAGGCAGAGACCATTTCTTATTCAACTATGTACTGCCAGTACTAAGTACACTGCCTGGCACATAATCAATGACCAAAAAAAAAAAAAAAAAAAAAGGAATACAAATTATATTGAATCAAACACTAATATTATAATATGACAATGTCCTCATCTAGATCAGAAAAAAAGTCATCTAGGCCCACTATGATTCAGAGCATGAATTTCCTACACAATAAATCCAAATGTGACAAGCATCTTCCTTTAACATTTGATATCTAATTAAGAGATAGTTATAATGAAAGAGCTAAAAAATGTTTCATTTTTGCCAGGGCCCAGCATAGTCAACCTCTATTCCTTTATGTTCTTTCTTACCATTTATTCATCATTCAAAAACTAAACTCTCAATCTTTTAAATGTATTATTGTGACATCAATGGCAAGGAAAGCAGATAAGAAGGTTCAACTAACAATCAAATATTAGGAAACTGGCTAAGATGCCAATAATGCAGCACATTAAAATATTTTTAAAAATCTGTACTGAAGATGTGGAGAACTACACATTGCTCAGAACGTGTTTATCATTACAATCACACCTGTGTGCAAAATAACATGTTAGACCTCTAAGGAAGAGTGGATTTGTTTTATTTATACATTTAAAATTTTCCACCTAACTGCCATAATTCACCCTGAACTATTTCTCCCTTTGGTTTCAGAAAAATAAAGTCTCAGTTGATACCCTGATGCAACATGCTGGATCATCAATAATCCAGCAATAAACTATTCTTCTCTGGCAGTAAACCAAGTTTCTCTTCTAACATTTGTAAGCAGTAAGTGATAGTTAAGAATGAGCTTTCCCCTGAGCACCTGGAAATAAGATTGTCCTCTAAATTAAACTATAAAATTGATCCAAAATAGAACAAATGGGCAAAGATAATAGTCAAAATAGCTCCTAGGCCAAAGCAAGAATTTGACATCACATCATCATCACAATGACATTCACAGACAGGTATCACTGGGATAAAAGGGTGACCATAGAATTTATCATCCAACCATAATATTAGGCCAGACACAAACCAGGACTGTGCTGCACGAATTGAGATATACAATCACCCTAAATCACAGGAGGAGTCGGTCCTGTTGGGAAAAAGAATATAAAACAGTAGAGCAAACTGCGGTATTGATCTTCCAAATGTTATAATGGAAGCCTGTTTCATGAATATACCATTCATTTGGTAATTAATAATGTTTTAGTCCGTGTCTGTTCTTACACTGTAATTTTGTGTTGTTATTTAACTTGATTATGTAACTTTCATTTACTACTTATGCCTTATCTCTGGTATGTGGTGGGGTTTTTTGATCAGTGTGTCTTATATTTCTTTTCAAACCCCATATTCCAGCATTGTGTACTATAAACTGTAGATGGAAATCAAATGCTCACTGACTGATAGTAATAATAATTATTATTATAGCTATAGCCGGCATGTATTGAGTAATTAACTACGTGCCAGAAACGGTCCTAAGTGCTTTACATGTATAATCACATTTAAATCAGACAAAAACATTATGAAGTGAGTACTATTGGAATCTTCATTTTACAGATAATAAGACAGAGGGAGACTAAGCAACTTGCCCAGTGACAAATGTGTAGCAAGTGGCAGAGCCAGGATTCAAATCCAGACTATCTGGCTCCAGGCATAACTACTATGCATACTGTCTCTTAGTGGAAAATAATTATTTAGTGCCTAAATAATTTTATTAAACATTAAAAAACATTAAAGTTAAACATTAAAGTTATTTTTAAATGCTCCAAAATAGGTGATGATTGCATCCAGGGTTGGCATAGGTATGGAGAAACAGATACTCTTCTCCAGGGATATAGACATATATTGATATAATCTTCTATAGGGAATTAAGCAAGATGTATAAAAAGTTTACATATATTTACCCTTATATACAGGAACTCCATTTCAAGAATTTAACGCTAAGGAGACAAAAATTAAAAGTACACAAAGACACAGGTATAAGGATGCTCACCATACAGTTATTATGAGTAAAAATTGGAAATAATCAGAATGTCTATCAATAAGAGATTGGTTAAGTGCAATATGCTAAAACCCTACTGTAAATCCATGAGAAATGGTGAGAGGTATCTATATTTATTAAAATAAAAATAAATCCGTAGTATATTGTTGACATAAACACAGACTGCAAAATAGCACACACAATGTAATTCCAAAAGGAGGACACGCACATATGTGCATATCTAAAAAGATGTTCACTAAAATGTCAACAATGGAAGTGTTTAGAAAGTGAGATTTTAGATAGTCTCCATTTTTTTTTTTTTAATATTTACTAAAAATCTCCTTGTGTGCGTGTTGTTGTCTTGCCAAAGGGGCATAAAAGAAACACAAGAGTGTACAATCTAGAGATACTCCAGTTCCATTCTAGGCCATGAAAGAAAACAAGTGTTGATGGCAAATAAGTGGCTATAATGGAAGATAAGGGAGAAAAGCTCAGCCAAGTGGGACCCAGCAGCCTAAGGGCCACCTTCACCACTAGCAGGCTGTGTGAACCTAGACAAGTCACAGGTGATCTTTGAGCCTCAGTTTCAAAACAGCAAGATGAAGAAGTTACATGAGGTGTTCTCAGAAGTCTTTTCAACCCCAAAGGGCTGTGGTTAAAATTTTCAGAAAGAGCAGGTAGAAATATAGTAAGGCCTCAATCCCTTGCCAGTCACAGGTGTATTCTGCAGGCTATTAGTATACACGTTATTCAGTCTGTACAAGATGTGAAATACCAAAACCCAGAAAATGAGAACAGCAATGAAAACCCACAAACACACTCAGGTACTTGTTATTGGAAATATGATTATTCCTCAGAGAGTGGGATAGCACACTCACCTAAGGATGGAGCCCACAGGAGACCCCTCGCTATCCCAATAAAAGCTCATTTCCAAACAGCAGTTGACAGTGCTCTTGTAACATTTCACTTTTACACAGATAAAAAAACTACAATATGATCCATCGGACATTGTGGTATTTATACTTCTACTGACGAAAATCTAGGGAAAAGAGTCAAGTGAGACCTTGATGTTGCATTTCACTGTTATTCAGATATATCAATAATCAAATCTGGAGAGCTGCCAATAAAAATAGAATAAACATCATTAGCATTTTAATAAACCTGCAAGCCACAGGGCTGGAAAAACAAAGCAAGACAGAGCAAAGGGAAATCAGCATGTGCAGTGTCTTCCCTCTAGCGGTTTGCCCCCTGGCAGTCCGCTGTGTCCTCCCCACTCCACTCCTGCAAAACACATGCTCCAGGGAGATGTCTCTGTATTTTAAAACCTCTCATACACCTGTCCAAGCTCTAAAGTTCAGGGGATGTGTTGCAGTCTTTTTTTAAAACTGAGAATAAATAACCTGATCTTTAAAATACTTTCAGAAAGTGCTGATCTTTTACTTATGAAGCATTTTGAATGTCAGATAGTCAGAATGTGATTTAATATGTTAATTAAATAGACCCAGATGAGAGATGAAGGAAAAGTGGTAAGAAGATGGGAAGAAAAGAAAAAAAGAAAGAACCGCATATATGCAATAGATGAAGAGTCAGCAGTTTATAGGTAGAAGGCTGAGTTACATGTCCTTTGAAACTACTTCCAAATCAGATCCTAGGATTTTTGGAATATATCAAACACAGAATTACATATAAACACTCAAAGTAAACAGTTAATTTCCTTAATTTTCGGTCATTGTATTTCCTCAACTGAACCAGAAATTAGAAATTGAAAGCCCTGCTTCCTTAGATATTTTGAATTTCATTTAATCTCCTTATTAGTCCATCATGCGTGTGTGAGTATGTGTGTGTGTAGATAATGTTAAAGTATATTTTGAAAAGTGTAACTCATTAAAATATACAGTATTTGGATAAAAACTGCAAGTGAAAAACATTCACAGAGGTAGAGTAGCTATATATCAAGGTATTTTACTTTATGGCAACGTAAGTAGGGGTCACCGGTTTTTTTTTTTTTTAAAAAAACTCCATTTATGAATCTGAAAACACTTCACCCATTTAATCTGAAAATAGAGACGTTTATGAAAATATACAATAATGAGTACACACTAATTGCCTTATTTTCTTCAGATAACTGTGAACACTTCAGTATTACCACACAATAAGCAATAAGTAGCCATCAAGAATCTGCTAGGGTCTTTAAAATGTTTGATGTAAGACCTTCCCTGTCAATTTGCAGGGGACCATGAGGCTACAATGGTGATAAAGCATCAATGATGGATGGTACCACCCAAGCCACCATTCTAATAATGAACAAATGATTCATACTCAAGGTGCTTTTGAAACATGATTAAGCCTCCAAACATTTCACTAAGGTAGGTTCTCATTAACTCAGTCTTATAAAAGAGAACTTAAATAAGTTTACCAAGGTTATATAGTGAATGACAATGATAAGATCTGGAACAATAACAACAACAAAAAGAAACAACACAAAGAACCCCAGACTCCCTTAGTCCTCTGCGAGCCCTATTCATTAGTATTGCAGAGAAGCCTTTTTGGGTAATTTATTTCATTGCTCCGCGTCTAACTGACCTTCTCTGGTAGCCACTGGCAAGTGTTTGCCAAAATGTCACTGACCAAAAAACTCCTTACAATGCCATGTATTATAAAATGAATATGTCAAGAACCAGATGAAAATGTCATCAGTGACACTGACAACAATAAAAGAAAATACTCTATAGATTGAAGGAATGGAAGAAGATCCAAGTTAAAGGGGAAAAAAATTACCTGAGAAAATGTCATCAATGACTTCATCAACAAAAAAGTAAAAGAGACCACGGCTTTAAGTAAGGAAAGAAGGCACAAATTAAAGGGGGAAAAGTTCCTGAGAATCAAATGCTCTGTAATGGATCAGAAAGAGGAAAAAAGACTCCTTTTACAAAGGCTTGTGGGAAAACTACAACACCTCATTTACTGATCGTCCTGTTATTCCTGGCGGGGAGACAGAGGCGACATGGCTAAGCACCTGTGAGAGCTCTTCAGAGCTGAATCCCAAAGTCACTGGTTTTCTTATTTGCATGTCAAAATTAATGACATAATTTGTGAATGTCAAAAGCAGTCACAGCAAATTAAACAGAAATTGAATGAAAATTTCCTCTGTGTTGCCCTTAAAATATAAAGTCAAAAGTTGTTGGTTATAGATAGCCAGTGGGAAGCAGCTGCATAGCACAGGGAGATCAGCTCAGTGCTCTGTGACCACCTAGAGGAGTGGGATGGGGAGGGTGGGAGGGAGATGCAAGAGGGAGGAGATATGGGGATATATGTATATGTATAGCTGATTCACTTTGTTATACAGCAGAAACTAACACACCATTGTAAAGCAATTATACTCCAATAAAGACGTTAAAAAATTTTTTTTAATTAAAAAAAAAAGTTGTTGGTTTTCCCACTCTGAAGTCTTTGGAAATAAGTTTCACTCGTACAAGTACTTAAACAACCCAGTTGGGTGTGTCTACTTTAAAAAAAACAAAACGGTAATTTCACTAAAAAATTACTTTTACACTAAGATTTGGGATATTTTATTTTATTTTAAATGTTTATTTTATTTATTTTTGGCTGTGTTGGGTCTTCGTTGCTGCCTGCGGGCTTTCTTCTAGTTGTAGCAAGTGGGGACTGCTCTTCGTTGCGGTGCATGGGCTTCTCATTGCGGTGGCTTCTCCTGTTGCGGAGCACGGGCTCTAGGGCACACGGGCCTCTGTAGTTGTGGCACACAGGCTCAGTAGTTGTGGCGCATGGGCTTAGTTGCTCCACGGCATGTGGGGTCTTCCCGGACCAGGGCTCGAACCTGTGTCCCCTGAATTGGCAGGCGGATCCTTAACCACTGTGCCACCAGAGAAGCTCAGGATATTTATTTTAAATGGACCTAGCTTGCAAACGTGATTCTTAAAATAAATGATTGCAGCTCGATGCTGATGATTATAATATATTTGGGGTATATTCTGGAATTTTCATCTGGATATGATTGCCACTTTTAAATAACATCTTTAACAGAACTTTCAGAATAACACGTGTATATTTTTGATCACCTGCCTGAGGATGAATTGCACTGAAGATTAACTATAGTCCACGTTTAACCCTAGGCATTTTGTTCCACCTAAATGCTTACAGGACACCATTATCTCAACAATGAAATGAAATCAATGCCTATCAGTGCTAAAAACATGGAGAGGTGCATGTTAGGATTTCCTGCTACCTTGAATTACTATCTATCCCATGTTCTCCCCCATACATACTCCCAAGCCCATCAGTGTGGATCACCACAAATTCTAAATTCTTTACCAAGTACAGTGTGCACATATACAATCTATTTAGAGGATTGAAACGTAGTGTAAAACTAACAGTGACAAGTTAGCAAAGATAAATGTAACCATTCAAAGTAAACATTAGAAAGATACTGTCAGTGGGGAAATAATCACAAGTAAAATATATGTGCATACAACAAGCAACAGGTGTGTAAAGTTATTGCGACTTTGTCCCTTTTTAAATAGCTACATTTTCAAAATGGGAGACACCATCAAGTAGCAGCAGTGTCTGTGTGGATGTCTGAATGTCTGTCAGGGCCTGCCTGGTGATAGTTTATATTTCTCCCCCTTTAACAAGCTTCACTGTTACATGTTACACTGTACTTGGAGACGGATGGCTGCCAAAAGCCATCACCAAAAAAGAAAACAAAAACAAAGCTCCTCTATAACATAATGATGTCTCAGTACTGGAAATAAACTCATAAAAGAAAAATCTTGGAAACAAAAAGAAGATGTTAAAAAAAAAAAAAAAGAAGATGTACATCTATTTAAAGATATAAATTACTAAACGTTTCTAATTCCAGTAAGACCATAATATGCAAAATATTAACTGTGTGATAAGTAATATATATTTCTTTGAAGATATTTATCCCACAAACGTCTATAAATCTGCAGAAAAAAATGTTACAGAAAAACTCTTCCTTTTTTTCCCCAAATCATTACTAAATTTAATGAAGAAAGCCAGGGCATTGTCTTGACATATTTTGTCATCCCCTTTCCAAATAAACTGCTGCCACAAGGAGATGATGTTTCTCCAGGATTTTTCTCCCCTTGTCTTCATTCAGTTTTTTTTTAATCCAGCAAGGTTAACATGTTGTCAGACTAAAACTGTATCCAAGTACCTCACATATAAACCACACCCCTGTTAGAGAATTCAGTGTGTGCGTCTTTAACTCTTCAATTACATTTATAACGCATTTTTAAAGGCAATGTCTATATCATTAAATGAACTTGACTCTTTTGACTGACTTATTTTGATTTGCTCTATTTCTTGACGAATGTGAACAGTTCATTTTCTTTTTCTTTTACCTTGAACATAAGCTTACGTTTACTAGGTTTATTTATATTGCCATCTAATCAATCAACACACATTTACTAAACTTCT
This sequence comes from Balaenoptera physalus, assembly GCF_965194825.1. NCBI lineage: Eukaryota > Metazoa > Chordata > Mammalia > Artiodactyla > Balaenopteridae > Balaenoptera > Balaenoptera physalus. Next base: position 89,466,983 of record NC_138890.1, on the reverse strand, counting down.
GATTAGGAGCCCAGGACTATAGAAAAGTCAAAATTCCCAGATACAGTTTTAATTCCTATGTTGTTATCAATGTCACATTCTAAGAAGTTTACAATCCATCTGCGTGTAAGTTAAAACTAAAAGAAAAAAAATGCAACCTACTCTCTCTCCTCTCCCCAAACGCAGGAGTCTCCAGATATATACTCACACAAAACAAAATATTCATCTCTGTGTGTAATACAACAAAATATCAAAATATTAAAATACACTGGTAATTTGCTAATGAAAAAAAAGATTAATCAAAACCAAAAATAGGAATTGAGTTTAAATTCAAGCTAAAAGGAAAACAAATGGAAACTGTATTTCCCAAATGAAACTACTTCTCCAAATACCATAATAAATCATGGAGGAAATGCTCCCAGGCTTCATTTAACAGGCAATAAAACCCTGAGGCAGGTCTGATTAGTGTGGTGCTATAGTAAATGGTAAGATGAGATATGATATACATGTCAGAATCACCCACTAGTCTTAATTAGTTTATTGATGTATGGTTTCTAAGGTGATAGTTAAAATTTTTTTAAAAAAGCATTTCAAAAAATGAAAAGACTACTACTTCTATTTGTAGAATTTTTTGTGGTATTTTCATCATAGGTATTAGTACCATTACTGCCTATAGGCCATAGAAGTTATGTCCTTACAAGACTTATTACTAAAAAACACAGTGTTGAAGGCAAACATAACAGTGATTAAGCTTCAGCCACAATTCTTCTAAAAGACGATCTCCTCTTTTTCCATTTCTCCCTAACTTCACAATAGGGTAGAAAGAGATCTATTCTGAATAATATGAAACGCCAAAAACTGTTTTAAATACATATAAAATCAAGGCCTTATATTTATGTATTTTTAATTTTGTATTCACACTATTCCTTTCAGAAGAACTGTCTCTTTTCCCCATGCATTTTTTAGGTGATTACCCAAGATTAAATAGTAACACTAGAAACTGCAAATGGAAGTTATTTTATTGTAATATTTATTTTAATCAATGAGATGTATCTTATTATAATGCAATTTAGCTAGTACTTATATTCATAGACTCTGCTGGTAGGTTTAACTGCTTATCGCAACCAAATGTATTTTTAAACTTAGCTTTTGGAGCTAGTTTGATAGATGAGACTGAGGTCAGGCAGATCTGCATTCAATCCTGACTGTACTTACTAGCTGTGATGGCCAGCAAGATCTTTTACCTCTCTGAGTCTTTTTTTTTACCTTATCTATAAAATAGGGCATAATGATACCTATGTCACAGAGTTGATATGATAATTAAATAGGATAATGAATAAAGTGCTCTTGGTACCTTGCCTAACTTAATACAAAATGTTCAACATAGAGCAGCTACAAAGTCAATGTCTGAATAACAAACTACACCAAAACTTCACAGCTTAAAAAAACTGCTCTTACTTGCTCACAACTCCCTGGGCTCAGCTGAGCAGTTCTGTGGGTTTCATTCACAGTACTGCAGGAATCCAAAGGTTTGACTGAGGCTGGATGGTCTAAGATGGCCTCTTTCACACGTCTGACAGTTGACCCTGGCTGTTGGCTAGACCTCTATCTCCATGTGATCTCTCATTCTCAGAGAGACTACTCTGGGCCTCTTCAGGTGGGGCAGCTTCCAGAAAAGCAAGTTGCAAGGCCCCTTGAAGCCAAACCTTGGAAGTCCCACAGCATAATTTCCACTACATCCTATTGGTTAGAGCAAGTCACAAAGCCAGCCCAAGTGCAAGGGGATAGAGAAACAGATGCCACCTCTTGATGTAAGGGTGGTCAATATACCAATGCACAAAGGCATGCATATAGGGATAGGGTAAATATGTGGCTATAATTTGCAATCTTCTAAAGTCTCCGAAATAGTGACAAATTTTATAGCACCTATGCTGTCTTTCAACTATAAATAATTGCAGAATTCATGTTTTAAAGGCCAAAAAGGAGTACTAGCTTGAGTTTTCCCCAAACTAGAGTAACACTGTTCTGCTACTTCAATGACAGATTCAAAAGAAGACCAACATCATTTAGGTTTCTTTGTTCATTTTTCTGTATTCTAGGAGTCCTCCACACTTCTCTATTTATTCTAATCAATATATTTATTTTCATCTGATTTGATATTTTTACCTTCAACATGAAGCTTTCTAATCAAACATTCCACAACAAACAGCATCACTGGGAAATCTGGATGAAGTATGCTGCACTTCTAGAAACTATGAAGTTTTGTAAAAGAATAAAGAAAAATATATCCTTGTAAAAACTAAATATACTTTTGTTCTTCTCCATGAAAGTGATCACTAGAGAAAAATTTAGTTTTGTGACACAGTTAATTAGCTAGGCTTAGAGATCTATTCATACCGATTTAAGCAGAAATACAGAAAAATAAAGAAAATAATTTTTATATCTACTAACAAAAAGTAGAATGCCAAAACAAAACTTGAAATTTAATTGACTGCATCAAATCTAATTTTAATGAATATCTTCCTAAATTTCTTGTCACAGACCCAGAAAGTCACAAAATAACTGCTACCAATACTTCCTTTAACAGGTGTGTCTCTCAAAGATTCACTCCGAGAGCCACAGTCCTTAATACAATCCAATCTATTTGCTTTGGATAATTTCATGGGGCAGGACAGGCCACTAAACACGCTGCGTGATAAGAATGGCTCCTTAGGGAAGGAGAGAGATGAAGGAAATAGCTACTTGCTGTTTGACAATATGGTGAACAGAGAAGCAGTTTGGGGAATGACTAATTCCCCCACTAATGACATTCCTACATTTCCAATGAAGAACTGATTCCTAAAGTTGCCATTTTTATTAGCTGAGTTTCTGTTACAATATGGCTTCATAAAGAAACAGCTGGAAACTCAAGTCATTTTCAATTTTAGACAAATTGGTGCTGCCCAAATTATAATGCTCAATAAAGGAAAACTTCAATAACATGAGGTATGCCTAATCTGTTTTTTAAGACATTTAAAAATCCTGATGATGTTAGGAGAAGCCATACAAGAACCCAAAAACACGTCTGTTAGAGAAAATGCCACTAGCCAGTGCCATCTTCGGTGGTTATTTCTCCCCCTATGTGAACAAACCTCCTTAGTGTGCATTATTGAAACTAGATAATTCTTCTTGATAATTAGAGATTAAAGATAACCCTGTGCTACAGTTGCTGAAAAGGTAATCTACTCGATTTATTTTTAAAGGGAATCTTGTGTGCTAAAGTACTCCTATTTTGCTTTAATTATTTCAAAGTCCCACATGGGTGATAGATCTACTGTATAGGTTCATATGGAATAATTACCATTTTTGAAAAATAGTGACAATTCTAACATTCTTTAATTATATTGCTTACTAATCTTAATTGCCACGATTTCAAAAGACAGTTCCAAATTGCATCTTGAACAAACAGAAAAGCAATTAGCCTAAATTAATTGCTTTGCTGATGTGATTTGCAGTAGGTATGCTTGGTGGCTTTGAAACTCCTGCCACTGCTTTCACAAGTTGATGTTCTGATGATTTTTTAGCCTATTTTTGCACAAGAGCAATTAACCAGATAATTGTTCTAATGTGAACCTGGACTTAAATCAGTATGTTTAGGTTCATAGTTACAATTAACCAAATATTAAACATACATTTAAAGAGCAGCACTTAAAAGTGCTACAAGGAAGAATTAAGAAAAAATATGCAACAGTTTTCGCATACAGCCATACTTTTCTCACCAAGAAACAGAAAAAAAGCTGTAACTGTCTCCTCTGCCTCTTTTCAATTAATACAAGGTATCATTACATATGAAAAGCAAATGAAGTTTCTGGATCTTCATTTAAAAGTATTCCAAAGACTCTATTAAAAAGGCAAAAACCAACGATTCAACATTAAAACCTAGGTATTGTTCCAAAAATGAAGCTATGGCTTTCAGATAAAAAGCATGCAATACATAAAGCAAGCTCTATCTAAATCAAGACAATGACATTCTCCTCACTTTATTAAGTATCAACTTTATTCAGAAATAAATACATCTGGAAGAAGGAGGACATTTGAACCAATTGCCCGGATTTCGGCCAGAGTTCAAGCCAAATTTAAAAACAGACTTAAACATCCTACAAAAGCAACATTTATAATTCCCTCAACACGTAGGTATTAAATTGCTTCTCTGAGCTGGGCTCTATGCGAGGTTCCAGGGGCTGAGGCTGGGGCAGAGGGCCAAATATGAAGACGCAGATTCGCCCTTGCAAAGAGAGAGATTCATAAACAAAACATCACACAGCCACACAATGATATATGCCACCAGCAGACTGATGTGCTATGGATTCAGCCAACAGTAACGTGACACAGCACTTCATTACAACCACCATTATTATTTCATCTTTTCTTTAAATATAAAGGAATTCATATTCATTTAAAGGGAAATTATTAGCAGTGCAATTGTAACTGCTAATGAAACAAGTTTGCTTTTGTCAACTTCAGTAAGCAAGGAGTTATTTTATACTAACTTAAATTAAATATTTTATCAGTTGAGGAATGATATACATAAAACCTTTCCATCTTCGTGAGACAAAAGGGTTCAAGCTGAAAGTACTCTGTCATTCTTCATGTCTTCATGTATTCTTTTTTAATTTCTGAAAGGACCATCATACGGAAAGTAGCCCAGGCACATACATGTCAGGTCTGCCATTTTTAATTAATACCAATCAAGTTCCAGCTATTTCTCCTCTGGTTAAACATGTGTGTACCTATCTTCTAAGATATTTCTTTATGCCACTGTTCATAAAATATTTTAGGCTGAAGCAAAATCTCTTGCACTAAATTAATAACTAATCACAGGAGATATTTATCATCTCAAGCCTTTTACAAGGAAATTGTCAGATTTAATCACCTTTCTCATATTTTCACTATTTACTGGGCTTCATTTATCATACATTTTAAAATTTTGACAACAGTGAGTTATTTTAATTACCATTTCTGGTTGGGGATTAATAATAAGACAACAGCTGGGGGGAGGAGGGGGGGAGGGCAGGAAGTCATAAATTTGTCCGAACAGTCAATAAACTATTATCATTTTCATCAATAAGTGAAGATTTTGTTCATTGTTGGTAATTTTAAAATGGGTTTTGAGGTTAGGAAGCCTCCAAATTTATGAGTATACAGCACTGCATTCATCGTCATATATTGATACATTGTGTCCCATTCTTTCCCATAATTTGATCATGAATTCTGATTTCATAACACATTAGACATAATTTGTTAATCCCACAAACTAAGTGCTTAATATATACATTTACTCATCTTTATATTGTCTTAAAAACACAAAATCAGTGGCAGCATTTAGAATAGCACATCCAGGAATACCAATAATATGATTCTATAAAATCTCTGTTATTATTATTTGCAGAAATGTTTACTTATGCATTATTGCTCACTAGGAACCAAAGACAAAGCAGAAATTAAAAATTACCATTATACGTTGGAGCTATCATAAAAATTCGCATTTTTCTATATGACAAAATGTGAACATAGAGAATCAATAAGACAAACTCATCCACATCAAATCCAGTTTCCATCCCATCTCCAGAATTGGAGTTAAAAATCAAAGCAGGCTGACATAGATGAGATAAAGATGATCTCATATAGACTTCCTTTCAAGTGACTGTACTAGGTTAAATGCTCTAATGTTATATATCAATTAATATTTCCTTTAAAATGATATTCGGCAATTAGAATTATTGAAAGAACCAATATCAGCACCGATACCCAACAGCACTACATACCAAACAATGAAAAAGCACCTTTAATTTGAATTTCATCTGAGGATAAATGCACAAATCGCTTTATCAGAAAAACTTCTCCTTCTGTAGAAAAATATCATTAGCTATTTGAAAAATCACATATGCTAGGAAAACTGTACAGATTAGTTATGGCAGTTATTTTTTACCAAAGGTACTGAAACCTTCAATGAAGTTAACTTCCTTCTTTTTAACTCAGTAACAACTTACTCAAAGTATATACCACCCAGTATTCTCCTTCACTCTGCAACAATTAATTTGTTACAACTGACAGACAGCATTTATAGATAATAAAATATTTGTAAAAGTAAATGTGTATCATCACATGCTTAAATAAAATATCTACTCAAAATTCATTCTGAAATTCTTTTTGATATCAAGTATGAGCTAGATGTGGTATAAGACACAAACACGAGCAATACTTTCTACTTTTCTTCAAGAAACTTAGTAAGAAATGAAGAGTGTTTATAAATGGAGTTGTTGGGGAAAAAAATTGCTTTTTATTACAAAATTAGATGTTTTCAAAATCTACAGGTCTTATCTTAAACGTTTACCTCTCCGATACCCCATATGGAAAAGAGAAGGTAACACCCTAATGATGTTCAGAATGATCACACATAGCCTGAGGTAGGAGGACCACATAATTGATCATCCAAAGCAGGACACCCGGAACACAGAAAGGAGCAGTGGCAGCACAAGGCCTAACCCTGACGGAATTACAAAACAACAGGACTGGCCTGAGACTGTCCTCAGCAAATCAGGACATTAGGTCATTAGGTCTGAGTCAAGAGTAAGGTGCTGGGAGACAGTGAGCCCCTCGTGGTTAGAGCTTGGACTTTGAAGACACAGAAAAATGGGTTCCAGTCTTGGCTCCACCACTTACTAGCTGAGAGCAGTCTAACCTTTCTGGACCTTAATTCCTTCATTTTAAAATGAGGTTAATTTCTTCCTCAGGGTTGTTGTAAAGATTAAATGAAACACAGGGTGTAAACACTTAGCACACTGTATGGCACAGATTGTAATAAATGGTAGCTATTATTGGCTGTTGTTATTATCCTTGGTTAAAAAACAAAAGAGAGAAAATATTATACCCTCCAACCTCAGGGACACTACAAAAAACACTCATGGTTTTAAAGAGAGGGTCTAATGGATAGAAGGACATCTAAGACATCATTTTTGAAGATGGTTAGGGGGCCTGAATAGTAGTTACCCCAATATCATACTATTCTTCTAGGGATGGTCTTACAAATAACTGTGACTATAAAAGAGAGTATCAATAAGCCAACCTCAAACAAGCGTCACTAGCTCAGAAAGGCTCCATTCTGTCCCTGCAACTCTCCTACAACTCAGTGAAATATATTTATCCTTTTTAAAAAAATATGAATAGATACAGAATATACTCAAAACTATGTAGTAAATTACGGAAATAACTAAAATTCAGCTTTACTAAAACTCCACCTAACCAGCCCAACCACATTATTAGGCACCAAAAGTATGCAGATAGACTGCTCAGCATTCTACACTGGCAGGAGATCGCTGCTCTAAATACCACCATGGAGCTGCTTCTATGGGCAGCATTATTTTTACCACCTCTTTATTTCCAAGTTTTCATGCCTTTATGGGAGCAAATTGTTCAAACTTCACACTCAATACTCCAAGGTGAAAAGTATTCTTCTCCTCCAGACCACTTAACTTTAATAGAAAACAAAATATTCTCCAACTCAAATTCAACCATGCCTGCTGGATTTAATGGATAGGTTTATCCCCCTTGGGCAATCTTTAAACCTCAGTCTCTAGGAGAATTAAGTAATATTAGGGGATTGAAATGAAATAAAATTCTAAGTCCACTGTGACGTGACCTTCACAGGAAGATGGCAGATTATCCATCCACCCAGTCCTCGAACACTTATAAATACAATATATAGCATATGTTCACAAAACAATTCTTGGAAATAAAACACAATGGGCACTCAGCAAATATTTTATATCACCAACACCTGCTCAAATCCTCTTTGAACTTTATTTCTAAATGTCACCGTTTTTTATTGAATCAACGGAAATTTTAAAGAAGAAACAGAATAAACATCCAGAGAAGATCAAGGGAGTTAGAAAAATCTTTATAGAAAGCCTCATTGAGTTTTACATGAGCCAGGATGCTGTCAGTCTCCCTGAAAGGGGTGGTGGAGTAATCTGTCACTCTACAACTTCAATCTCAGTATACCTAAAAGACTAAAAAGGGTTCTGCACAGAAAAAGAAAAGAGAAGGAATAGTCTTAAGATTTTTCTTAATATTATAAACAAAGGAATTGTGAATCAAATACTAAGCACTGCAAATAAATTCATTTTAAATCACAGGTTTGAAGTTGGAGTTAATTTAGTAAACTAGTTCAACTCTATTATTCAGGAAACTGTTTAGAACACTCGTTTGAACACTAAGTGGGAGTGAGTTCTCCATTTTGGAAGGCAGTCAATGAAAACGAAGGTTTTAATTTATTTTAAATGGAATTCTGTCTCCCTCTGTAACTTCAACATGTTGGCCAAAGTTCTGAGGCCTGAAATAATGAAGAACTAATTTAGGTAAACTAATCAACTCTATATTATCTGTTAACATATGTTATCAGACTCAATTTAAAAAGAACTACTTGATTTAAAATAAGAAATCTTTACCTAAAAATCTCTACATTCTGGATTTCAATAAGGGAGAATTCAATTCGTAGACTGGGTAAGGAACAAGTAGATAATATAAAAAAATAGGTCATGCTGGGTGGGAATAGTGGAGAAATTGGAGAATGGCCAACGAGAAAAGCCCATTACTCATCCTGGAAAAACTGTTGACATGAGAAAATGTGGGTCCAATGCTGCTAGATTTGCAACTTTCCCAAGAGAAGGCCAAAATTCAGAATTTTTATGTGAACTACCCCAATTTTTTAAGTTGGTAACTAATTCAATTTTTAAAATATTGTATGGGCCAAACAAAACAGCTTTGTGGACCGGACTCAGCTGAGCCCACCAGTTTGCAATTTCAAAATGATGGTATTCAAAAGTTTTACTTAAAGAGAAGATATTTATAGTTACTATTCTAAACAGAAGTACATATAAAGTGAAAGAGTAACATACTGTAAACGTTATTGTATACTTGAAAGAAACTGGTTGCAACAGTCTCAGGTTTAAAAGTCCTCAAATTTTAGAGTGTCCACTGATGCAACAGCTGCCTTTACATAAATATAAGATTCATACAGCAAATTAACTCCTTAAAGAAGGTATCCTTAGTTATCCATGTTCAACAAACTTATACACTCAACTTTGTTTTAAACTGCAAATTCAAAGAATAAATCTCTAGCTAGGCAAGTTCAACTAGTTGGCAGCATAACTGGCTTTAACAACCAGCCTGACTTTTGCTATGTTTTGTGACTTTAGCTGACGGATGCTTGAGAATCTTTCACTTCTCTTGTATTGTTATCTTCTGTTTTCCTAATTCATGAGCAAGCATGGTCAACTGTCATTGAAAGGATCATATATTAGATAATGGGTATATACATTATATGATCAAATTTTATTTTCAGGACTAACGTTAAAAATTGAAATTAGGGAGATTAATTCGCTCTTTGGTAGCCAATTTAAATATTAAAAATAGCTTCCGTAAAGATCTATTAAAATCAATTAGATTTCACTTAATTCTTCTTGACCAAAAAAAAAAAAAAAAAAAGCCATTATAGGCATATTACTATAAAGATGCTCAGAACCATTCACGTTTTTATATATCTGTTTTTTACATCCAAAGCATGCTGCTTCTGGACTCTATACCAAACATACAAAAACAATGAAGACCAAATTCGACGTGAAATAACAAAGGATTTATATCAAATACAAGTAAACATTCCAATAAACTTACAGTCAGAGAGAGTAGAGGAGACATAATAACCAGATGTTTAATTTAAATCATTGATAGAAATAGTCAGTGTCCTCTTTTCATAAACCACTTGGATTTTATTTGTATTCAAAAGCAATGGTAAATGTCAAACGACTACTAGACCATCCTTCTGAATACAAGAAAATATCACGCTGTTTAACTCTCTAAACACAAAAAGTCCTTTTAGAAAACAAAGATAAAGAACAGCATGTCTTAGTCACACAGATCAATTCAAGAACCACAGAATGCTAAAAGGTTTCATGAGCTTAACAGTAAAGACCTTCAATTACTAAATATTTTAAAATTTTGAGCTTCAAAAAAAGTTTATTGATAAAATCTTTTAAAATTCAGGATAAATCTTATATCTAAAGATCTGGGAAGAGTATCAAAGTTTATCTTCATGTGAGGAATCCTTTATTAAAGCTAGCAGCATTAAACATAGATCCTTTTCACAGGTATTACGCTTAAAATAGTATCTAAAGGTTCTATTGTAACTTTATTATGGAAGAAAACAATGAGATTAGTTTAAAAAAAACTAAGAATGTTACATATAAATGTCAATTGTGTGTGAACCCAGCTATGAAAGGGAAATTGACTCATTAGCCATTTGCTTTTTCTTGTTTGTCCCCATCCAATTTTTACTGCAGCAAAGATGGAAAATACATACAACTGGAAAAGCCAAAGAAAAGTCAAACAAATGGGCTAAATTTAATAGGAATAGTATGACCTTCCGCTGACAAAAGATGTTGAAAGGATTGAATGAGAACACATGTCAAGTGCCTATCAATTACCTGGGTAATAAAGGTTACCTTCCTCCCCTCTATCCTTACGAGGCTCACTATTATCCCACTCATTAAGTCTTATGTCACCTAAAGAGAAAACCTTCTGAGAGCAGCAGGGACTCAGTGCTCCACAGTCTGAGACACAGCACCGAGTATTTAGTAGGGGGTTAATAAATGCCTCCTGATTTACTAGAGGATAATAATAATGAACAAATGTAAAACAGACGCTAATTGATAGGCTAAATGCATTAGTGCGTTCCAGTGTCCTCTATATGAAAGGTTGCTAACCCATCTCGGCTAAGTGCTGAAATTATAATTAAGTCTGATGGGAAGTCCTAGATTTATACCAATATAATTACGAATATTACTTAGCTTAGTGATAGAGTATGCCAAGAACAATGAGCTGAGTAATTTAGATGATACTACAAAGTGGGTTTTAATGTTTGAAACTCCTATTACAGTACACAGGATAAGTGCAAGTAGTGTAATTAAAACCTAAAAGAGTCTGATCTTTAAAACTCTACCGCTCAGCCTCATTAAAATGCACGTTTCCTCAATTAATCCAAACTTTTCCATTAAAAACATAAAAATACACTTTCATTCCTTGCAAATAAATCTCTACAGTACAGGTATTTAGGATCAAATACCAAATAACCATTATAATTAGGGAAAAAATGACTGAAATAGCAAGAGGTTTGAGTAGATGGAACCTAAGAAAGAGAAGGTGAGGGCTGCCCACTTTTTCATTTGTAAATACCCAGTTATGGCTAAATAAGCATTTGAAGAGCTAGAAGATGAGAAATCTCTGAATATCTTTGTGTAAATAATACAAACCTAAGCAAAATGTTTACCAAGCAGATAGCCCTTATAATCATATACGGACTGCATCTAATTTACCTCTGTAGGCTCCAAGTACTGAGGCTTCTATGCATGGACATAGAAAACTGTTGTGCAATGAAAGGCAATCGTTTTCATAACCATATTGTGGCACAAATAGTTTTCACCTTTCAACTTAAAGCATTACCAAGAAGTTTACCTCAATATTAAGCTAATGCTAAACACCTAAACCACAGGATGATGTTTTTCATGTACTTTATTTTATTAGTTATTATGAAAAACACTTAAAAGATTATTTTTAAGTTGCCACATAATTGGCTATGTAGGCAAAAGCTGATTATAGAGAATAATTTAATTTTTAAAATTTTCATCAATTTTCTTTAGATTTTGATCCACCTCACATAGTGACTATTACTCAAAAACAATAAACACCTTTTATAAATGATGACCATGGGCCAATTCTGGATTAGTAAATTTTTCAAGAAAAATTTTACTAAGAAAGAGCTAAGTCAAAAGCTATCACATAATTTAAAGAGCAATGCAGGGTAATTTATAAAAATGTCACTAGAATTTACCATACTTGGGGAAAACGTAGTCTACACGATTTTATTGTTAAAAGTATAAAAGGAAATTAAAAGCGAGAGGGGGAAGCGTATTGAATTTAAAGCATTATCTGACACAAACTTAATAAACCTCTGCTCTAATTTGTGAAAAATATTTAAATCTAAATAGGTTCTAATTATAGCTGAAATAGTGCTTTCTATTTTGAAAGCAAAATATTTTTGGTGGCCTAACTTTTTAAAAAAATTTATTCTTGAAAAGTCACTGGGCAAGAATCTTATCTCACGCTTATACTTAAGAACCCACCTAAACTAATCAGCAGTAGTAGAGTAGTGCTAACTCTGCAGTTGTTTTCATTATAAAGAAGTCTGTTTTCAAGGGTTCTTGCATCTTTTTTTTTTCCTTCATTAAATATTTCAGAGAAAAACTGGTTTATCATTGTTTGTTTTAAAAACTACCCATTTTACACTACATATTAAACTGTCCATCACATGACTTTCATTTTCAAAACAAATTCTATTTACACAGAAAACAAAATGTCATCCTTGAGAAAGGATCTGAATGTATAATGTTTGAAACAGTTTCTCAGAACCATTTTCCTTGATAAGTGAAAAGTAAAATCAACATAAAAGTTGCAAAAATATTAAAGTGACAAACAATATGTCTTGGATGGGTGACAAAGAGAAAATTCAATAGACTTCTATTATTATAACTGTTCAGGCAAACATTTGAGTCTTAGCACATAAAAACCTTGTTGCAAATATAAGCAATGGATGGGTTAAAAGTATACTTCTAAATGGTTTTCAAAACTTAAACATATCTATTTTAAAAGTCATGGCTTTATCACATTTTCCTTAAAGTAGACATGCCTTATTATAATGATAATCAGTACTTGGTACATAGACCACATGTTTCCCTCTGGAAAAGTATTTTTAAGATGTTACAATGGTTACCTGTCATTTATGATCCAGTTCAGGCAGAGATTGAGAGAGCTTAGATTTTTGCACCTCTTGACAATTTCCATCACGGTTTCATTATCCAGTTCAGTGATATGACGTAGGTCCAAGCTGGAAAGGTTTCTTAGCTAATGAGATAAATAAAATGAAAGATGAGAAATATAAATACTATATTCATCCTCAAAAACTATAAATATAGCTTATTATAGAGTATCACTATACAATAGACAACAGTCTAGAATCATTTGATTAAACTAAATGGTTACATAATATTTTAATACTAAATTAGAAATGAGGTCAGAAATCTATGATGAACAAATGAATGGCAACAAACATTAAAATCAAACAGATTTATTGAGGCATCATAAAAATCAAAAGTTAGCAATCTAACAGGTGGGAAAGCTGTTAAATCTCTCATTAATTACCCACAATTTGATAGGCTTATTTTCTTTAACATTGTTCCATTTCAGATATTTATCTTCGTGATTATAATGCCACTTTTGTATAGGTTTTCTCTTTTTTTTTAAAAGATAAAATATGAGTAAGTAGTTAATTCAGAGATATCTTGGTGATATTTTATCAATGTACTCCAAATTGCAGTATTATGGGTTGTATGTTCCACTATGTGAAAAGCAATATAAAACATTGTTCAAGAAGTAAAGATTTTCTCCATGTACCACCTTCCCTATTTGTTCACTTTCTCTACTCCTTTCCTGATGTTTCCTGTCTTCCCGTGATGTTGTCTCCAAGGAAAATTAATAATATCATTTACACAAAGATGGTAGTATCTTAATTATCCTCTTCAAATAAACTGTATCTCAAATAAGCTGTTTTTGCTTAATAACATGCAAAGAATTAATTTGGAAGCATGTGGTAGACCAAATAACACCCCTCCCAAGGATATCTATGCCCTAATACGCTACGTCATATGGCAAAAGAGACTTTGCAGATGTGATTAAAGTTATGGATTTTGAGATGAGGCGACTACCCAGGGTAGGCCCAATCTAGTCACATGAGTCCTTATAAGCAGAGAACCTCTCCCAGCTAAAGTCAGAGAGATGCGGAGGAGGAAGATGCAGGGGACATTTGAATTGTGAAAGGGATTCAACCTGCCCTTACTGGCTTTGTGTCTGGAGGAAGAGGGCCAGGAGTCAAGGAATGTGGGCAACTTCTAGAGCTGACAGCCAGTAAGAAATCTGGACTTCAGACCTACAACCTTAGAGAACTGAATTTCCTCAAAAACCTGACGGAGCAAGAAAACAGATTCTCCTCTCGATCTTCCAGAAAAGAATACAAGGTGGGTGATTTTAGTCTGATGAAACCTGTGGTGATCTTCTAACAAACTATGAGGTAACAAATTTGTGCTGTTTTAAGCTGCTAAGTGTGCGGTAATTTGTTACAGCAATAGAAAACTAGTACATGGCCTTTCCAGCACCATCAGGGAGCCCTCCAGGACATGGCAGTCTTCTCTAGGCCACCCTCAAGTCCTGCTGTAGCGGAAGGAGGTAATTCCTGCACGAAGCTGACTTGCAGGCGTAACTCAGAGCAGTGAGTCAGGCGAGCTTCGACCCCAAGGGAAGAGAAGACACTGGTATCGCCGCTGCTGTAGGACAAAAGGGAAAGAAACACTCTAGAGCAGCACCATCCCAGAGAACTTCCTGCAATGATGGAAGTGTTCTCTAATTCTGCTGCCGAATATGGTAACCACTAGTCACACGTGGCTACTGAGCACTTGAGACGCGACTAGTGTGAGGAAGGACCTGAGTTTTTTTTACCTTATTTAATGTTGTTTAGTTTGCATTTACTTTTCATATCTGTGGCCAGTGGCTACAGTGTTGGACGGAGCAGCTGCGGAGAACTGGGTCTGCCAGGCACCACGCACACCCTACTCCCCACCTCAGCTCACAGAGGGGCTTCACGCAGAGTCCCTGCCCACTGCTCTGATGCGCGCTGCAGGGCTACGGAGAGAAACAGGGATGGCTAAGAGGGCGAAATGCGAAAAGGTCCACAACAGTAGGGAACGCTTTCTAGTTGAGACAGCAAGCCTCTGTCCCTAAGGCTGAATTCTGAGCCTTCAGCACGAGATTCTGGAAAAACTCTCTGCGATCGGCCTCTCAGGTCAGATGTTCCAAGAAGTCGCCATCCAGTGTGGGACTCAGGACAACACAAGAGAACGGAGGCAGGACCAGGAAAGAAGAAATGGGTTTGATGAAGTTCTTCCTCAAGTTACCATGGACTGAGGCTTTACCAACATCAGAACATGGTTGGTACTTGGCAACCAAAGCATAATGAAAGGGAACAGACGCACCTTTGTTAAACAAACAAAACAAGAAACAAAAACAAACAAACAAAAAAAAACAGGCTGCTCTGGCTGTCTCAGCAGCTCCATGCAGTTGACCAGTCAGAACCTGGGCTGACTCGCTGTTTCCCCTTCCTCAAGGGTCTCCTCACTCCACTGTCTGAGAGCTATAGCCAACACCACACTCAGAGCCCAGAGGTAGGCTGCCTGGGCTCTAACTTTATACCCCAAACATGGCACCTGATTCCTATCCTTTACCTCTCTACCTACCATAAATAAGGTAGGCTGGTATTAAACAAAACAACAAAAATGTTCTGAAGTACCTAAAGGAACAATAACCAAAAGACTATATAAAATACAAAACAGATAGCAAAATAAGTTTCTAATAATCTTTCAGACATCACTAAAGCCATTTAAAGAATCAAAGGGCTGATGCACGTGCTCCTTGCTATGCTTTCTTCCCTCCCAACTCCTGACGTATCTCCATGTGGTGATGGAAACAGAAATCATCCAGAATAACAGCTAGGCTTGGAGCAAAGCACAAGGTTGTGAGGCCGGTACCCATGTCTTTTATGAAGGAGCAGGAGACACAAGGAGTACAGAGAAGACTGCAATAAAACAGGAGAGACAATGGTAATGCCAAATGGAACAAGTCTCAAAGTCTCGATATTTTGTTAATTATATTTGTTGTTGTTATTTTTCACAAATGTTGGAAGAGTAATGGCCTGGAAGCAGCCATGCAGAGCAAAGAGGATCCTGCCTCCACTTTCTGACCCTGAGAAACACAGTGAGAAAATAAACAGGTATGGTAGGTAAAATTCTAAAATGACCCCAAGGACCCATGCCCTAATATAATCCTTGACCCTGAGTGTGGGCAGGACCTTATAAGGAAAAGTAAAAGGATTCTGCAGCTATAATTAAGATCCCTTACCAATTAAACACTGAATTAATCAAAAGGCAGTATCCAGGATGGGCCTGACCTAATCAGTTGAGCTCTGACAGAGGGTCTAGAGGTCAGAGAGATTCTCCTGCTGGCCTCGGAGAAGTGAGCAACCACGTTGTGAGAGGGACTGTGAAAGGCCCTGTGAGAAGACCACATGGCTAAGACCCTCAAGAGGCCTCTAGGAGCTGAGAGCTGTCCCTGACTGACGGCTAGAAAGAAAATGCGGACCTCAGTCCTATAACTACAAGGAACTGAATTTTTCCAACAACTACATGATCTTGTAAGAGGATCTAAACTCTAGAAAGAGATGCAACCCCAACTGACACCTTGATTGTGACCTTATGAGACCCTGGAAAAACCAAGTTGCAGCATGTGGACTTCTGACCCATGGATATAGTAAGATGATAAATATATGTGGTTTTAAGATGCTAAGTCTATGGTAATTTGTTGTACAGCAATAGAAAATCAGCAGAGAAGGGCTATAGGGGACTCTGTATGCTTGAAGAGAAGTCAGGTTTCTCTTAAGACAAGGGGAATATCCTTAGCCACTTTAAACTCTGAGGCTCACTGCCCTTCTTTAGATACGTATGTTCACAAAAGCTTAGAGGGAGATGCTTGCTCCATTCAGCCTTCTCTCTAGGTGTATCTTCAGTGGCCAAGAAAACACTTCCTGGGAAGACAAGCAACTCTGATGTGGTCACTCTTATCAGCTCCACATTGGGGAACTAAATTTCTCAAACCAGTCTTCAATCATGGAAAGATGACTTTAATGGAAATGTTTTATGAAAATGTTTGCATAGCTCCTGGCTTTCATTCAATTCATATTCTGTGAACAGTCACATATTTCCTATACATATCTTAATACCACAAGGTAACTGTCTTTTCACTTTCACTAAACTTTTATTTTTCACAAGATTTTGCATTGGAGCTAAACTAGTAGCTAAAACGGTTTCACTGGTCAAGTTTTCTTATTCTTGATTAAGCAAAGATGAACTTATACATGTCAAGGATCAGAATCACTGTTAAATTTGATATCCCTCTTAATGTTCCCCTCAGTAATGTACCCCATATTTCTATTTTCTATATAAAAATCACCATTTCTTATGACTATAAATGGAGTATAATCTATAAAAATTTTGAATCACTCTTGTACACCATAAACTAATATAATATTGTCAACTATACCTCAATTTAAAAAATCACCATTTTCTTAAGCCACATTATTTTTATAGTTAGCTTTCTTTACAGGGTATTTTTGATCCCAACACCCCCAAAATTTTCATCACTACTGTTCTGGGAACATGTAAAGAATGAAGTAGCCTCTGTGAGTTGCAGGTACTGGGCGGCTTGCTGAGCTCACATCCTGACAGCAGCCTCATGTCTGTACCACAGCCAAATCAGAAATACATGAAATGGACCCACAGAGCTGCTAGAAAATATTCTGAAGCATGACTATTAAACCCATGAATGTTAAGGATGAATTTTGCTACGTGTAACCATACGCATATGTGAACTATTATTAAATATAGCCACGTATAATACACATACAGCATCATTTTATTTTCCCAATTATACTGTATTATAGTCACTACAAAGATGAAAATCATAAAAATTCTATCCAGCCACATAAATATCTCCTACACATGCATATTCTGGGGTCTAGCATAGCTTCTGGCACAAAGTTTCTTTGTGAATTATGACTTTATCTCTTAGCTTCCTTCACTGTAAAGTATCTCATCACAACACTGTGAATGTACTTAACACCACTGAACTGTACCCTTAAAAATGGTTAAAAAGGTAAACTTTTGTTATGTACATTTTACCACAATAAAAAAAAAAAATTACTTCCTCGACCAGGACCCAGCGGGAGGATACAATAAAGTTCTGTAGGAAAGAAAACTTTATTTGTGCCAGATTGGTCCCCTTACATTAGGGAAGGTAACTGAGGACCAAAGAGGTTTGAATAACTTATTAAAGTGCCGATAATAGGGAGAGAGTCGATGGCAAATCTAAACTATTTTTCAGACTTAGGAAAACCCAAAGATATCTTCTAGAACTAATGGAATAGCAAGAAGTAACAATTCCAGAAACTATCTACGTGTGATAAAATTCTAATTCTAGTTCATTGACTCCTGAGCTTTCAGAAATCCTGCATCCATGCCCATTCATCAGTTCAAGGTGGGTCAGATGATGACACTGGGCCACCTGTGGCTGATACTGCCCTGTATTTATTGTCCATAAATGGAGCATTCTTTCTCTTCCAATGGAGCACAGACTCAAACATGAGGAAACAGGTTTACTTTGGCTCCCACATGCCAGCTTTCTATTGAGATCTTGAAGAGTGTTTTGCCCTCGGATTCAATTAAGGCTCATTTTTCATGAGCTGACAGTCACTGACTATGCTTGTGTCACCTTCCCTACGACCATATTGGCCAGTTCAACTTGAAATATGACAGTATCCAAAGGCAGTTCCAGGAGGCTAATTCCTGGTAACCGGCATCATTATAAGACACATACGGAGCACCTCTATGGGATGTGACATTTTTATTCAGAACCCCACAAACAGCTCTGTCAAATTCATCATATTCCCTCCCTTGCTATGGGAATTTCATAATAGTGCCCTCCAGCGTTTCATAAAAAGCTACCTAAAATAATCCTTCATAAACAAATAATTACATTTAGGAAACTGACATTTTAATTAAACTTACTTTCCTTACAAATTCACTGGTAGTCTTGGGTTACACAAATCACAGAGGATTTGAATAAGCAAAGCCATACCACCAAGATCTTTTAAATGCTTCATTCCAATTTTTAAACAGCTTAGTAAGGTATTTTAAAAGAAATTCAAGTCAGAATGTAGAATGCAGGTAGTCAACTTTCAGTTTAATACTGCTTTTATTGCAAAAAAAAATATTACTTATAGCCAATTCAGGTTAAAGGCTAAAATTAGTCAATGACTGTATGGCTGTGTATGTACTTAAGAATAAAATGAGACACTAAAATGTTACCTAGGAAACACAGACTTGGAGAATTATAAAAAGACCTCAAATAGCTTCCAAATTTTGTTAAGACTCTGGAAAAGTAAAAAATGAAACAAAATCCTCAATTGTGCAGGTTGACTAAAGGGGATGAAGCAGCATAAGAGGACTCACAGTACCTTGGCAAAGGCAGCAGGGATGTTCCGCTGTTTCAGACTAACGAGGATAATTTACGTGAAGCCAGTTGGAGGTGATAATTTTTGAAAAGAAGAAAAACTTCTGTATAGTTAAATATGTTCAAATGTCAACTAGTACCTAAATTACTTCTTGCCAGCCCCGTGGATGTTGGCTTCCTTGGGACTGAGTTTCAAAGCAATCGGTTGTAATCTTTAGGGAGCAAAGTCAAGGGTAAAGACAGGCTGCTGGGGCCGTAGATCAGCAACACACACTCACCTGCCAATCACCTGTCAGGCTGCCAAGATGGGGATCACGGGAGAGACCAAAAGCACAGGGAGACAGAGGGGTCAGAGAAAGGCATTTATAAGAAAGTGGGGAGAGCCACCTATTAAAGACAGGGAGGGAGATACAAGGAGAAAGGGAGGGGGCTATAGTATGGGTTGTGCACGGCAAGACTAAAAATAGTAGTAAAGAAACTGAGACTGCTGGGAATGGAAAGGGGCAGAGAGGGAATTTCTGTCCCTGAGCACAGGAAGCCTTCCGCACCTCGACAGGTTCTGTTATCTACATTTAGAGAAGAACTTGGTTGGACAAAGGAGAGAGCGAGGGCCATCCCTTCTGCTCATCAACTAGGCTGAACCTCAGTTTGGTTAAGGCTGGCACTCGAGTATGGAGAGAGTAATAAAAGCTAGGTAAGTCACATTTAGGACATCAGGCAAATCCTTCCCAGCACCTCATAGAACTGAGACACTCAGGGTATAACTGAAAGCTTTTAAATAGCCTGAGAGCCTGGCAGAGACAATAAAAATTTCTAATTCTAACCATGAAAATAGGACTTCCAGGGTCTGGAATGCTTATCACATCCACAATTGCTACCACGTTAATTCTCTGGCTCCTTCTCTATGTGTTCTTTCCAACCACTGCCTTCTTAATCACAATGGGCTGCTGTCTCTTTGTTTTATTTCCAAATCCAAGGCCTGGTTGGTTCTGCCATTCTCCTACTGGATCTGACATCTTTCACCATTTTATTCATGCTCTGTTTTGCTTTCTAGGACACTTTACTCACTGCTTCTCTTCAGAGCTATCCCTTCTAACTCCTTCTTGCCACATAACCAGTCAGATAAATATTCCTTAAATAACTCTGATCATATCTCCCACCTTCTCTGAAACCTTCAGGAAACAAAAACATTTCAACTGCAGAAAGGAATCCCAGAGCTTGCGTATCAAGGCCGTTCACTGTCCATACCTACTACTCCCTGACATCTTAAGTTAAAATAGCTCAAATCTCTTTCTCCAAGCTTTGAGAAGTTATTCTCACTGTGCTCAGAGACCTGTGTTCATTATTTAAAACTGAGCTCACTTCCTGATTACTTCAGAGACAGGAAAAATTAGTGAGTCTTAGAAATATAATATACCTGCCTTAACACAAATTACTAACTAGGCAGCCCACAACAGAACTATGCCTTTTAGACAGAAATCGTCAATTGGCAACAGCTGCCAAGGGACCAGGGGAACAAACTTTCCTTCCTGCTACAGCTACTTGGGAGTCCCCTCTTTGTTTTCTCCATCTACTCACCTTCCCTTTCCCCTTCCCTTCCTCCTCCCCCACCAGCCCTCCCTGGGCTGTGCTGCTCAGGACCAAGCTCTCATTGCAAACATTTTACATCCAATCCTAATGCTTGAGCTGGTCCAAATCTGCATCTCTGGTGCAGTAGTTGTGGTGCGCTTTCATTCATTCATTCGTACTTATTTAAATGCTCCTGAGCACGTGGCTCTAACCTTGGCTGCACATTAGGATCATATGGGGAAACTTTTAAAAAACACTGATGACCGGGTCCCATCCTTAGAGGCTCTGATTTAACTGGCTTGGGGTAAGGCTAACCATTCCTATTACTGAAAAAGATACCCAGTTGATCCCGGCCTGGACAAGGAACCACTTCCCTAGTGCAGAACAATTGATATTTAAATCCAGTTACTGAAAGTGTAAAAATAATTTAAAAAGCTCAGCCTCTTCAATCACTCAAAAAAGAACATAGAAGACTATTATTCATATAGTCAGTAACTATTTATTGGGCATCCATTATGTACCAGAAAATATTCCAGCTGCTAAAAATATAGCAGTGAACAAAACAGACAAACAAATCCCTGTCCATAGGGTACTTATATTCCTAGTTGGAAGGGGGCAGTAGAAACAATAAGTAAACAAATTGTATAGTATGTTAAAAGGTGTTAAGTACTATAGAGAAAAAAATAAAGCAAGGCAAGGCAGATGGAAACCAGTGGGGGGAAGAAAGATGGAGTGTAATTTTAAATAAGCAGTCAAGAATGATCTCATTGAAAAGATATATGGGCACAAGTTTGAAGGAGGTGAGGGAGCAAACAAAACCATGCTGATGCCTGGGACAAGAATTAGTGCAAAGGCCCTGAGTTGGGAACGGGTCTAGTGTTTTGGAGGATTAGTAAGGAGCCAGAGGTTCTGGAGCAGAGTGAATAGAAGGAAAACTAATTAGAGACATGGCCAAAGAGGGGAGCAAAGAAGGGAAGACTGTATGAGGCCTTGTAGGCCAAAGTAAGGATTTTAGCTTCTGCTCTAAGGAATTTGGGAATTTGGTGGGTTTTAAGCAGGTATGTGACAGGATCTAAGTTACGTTTTTAAATGATTATTCTAGCTTCTGTGTGAGTCTAGCTAGACTAGGAGCAATGGTAGAGGCAGAGAAGCTGTAATGAATTAATCTAGTCAAGCAACATCAGTGACTGCGCCACAGTGACAGCAGCTGGAGGTAGTATAAAGTGATCAGATTCTGGATATATTTGAAATTAGAATCAACAGAATTTTTTGACAAATTAGTTATGGAGCACAAGAGAAAAATAAGAATCAGGGATAATTCCAAGGTTTTTTGGTTTGAGCAACTGGAAGGTATTACTGCAATTAACTAAGATGCTTTGGGGACAGGTAGGGAGAGACTTTGCTTTTGAATATACTATATCTGAGATGCTTGTTAGGTATCCAAGGAGAGATGTCAAATAAATGTGGGTCTCATCAGCACACAGGTAGCACTTACACTTCTAAATTTAATATCTAAAAGTATTAATTATATATAAATGCGTTAAATTCATTAGGTTAGCTAGGTACAATCATACTAGCCTTTCAATTTATAGTGAGTAAAAAAAATTATTAATTAATTGATTACACTACTTTGTGGGCATACATACCCAGAGTAATAAAAAATAATACATAGTGGACTAGCATGATTCTAAAAAAAAAAAGCATTAGCAGCAATATTGTCCCAAGCCACCTGGAGCAGTTACAAGGCTGGCTTCGTTTCCTGTCAAAGCATAATGCAGCCTTCACAGCTCCAGTACACATCCTCTGTAAAACCTCCCAGGATGCCCACCATCAGATTAAGAGACTCTGCCCTCTGTACACCCAACGATGTTGCTCATTCTCCCACCACGGCCTTAAACACACTGCTTTATAATTTAGTCTAATTAAGTCTATGTTTCTCCCACTAGAGTCTAAGGCAAGCTAATGCAGGTCAGTGACCATGTCTTACTCACTTTTGTGTCACCGGTGCTTCACACAGTACTAGGTGCATCAAACAAAATTTTTAAATGCTGATTGCTGAATGAGTAAATTTGAAATCAAGAACAAAACATTAAAAATAATTTCATGTACCTAGGTTTCCGTAAACCAGGCCTCTGTTCTTTTAACTATATCGAATGCAGGATCTGCAGCTCTGAAGCTACGTGTTTCTAAAAGTGATATATCAGAACATAAACCTCACTAATACATAAGCATTAAATAATAAAAAACAACATTCTCACGCTACACAATTAAAGATCATTTTAGAACAAGAAGCATAATCAGTTCTCTATTTTCATGTTTGTTCTTAAAGTGAAGAACATTTGAACAGTCTCTGTAAGTTTTCAGAGTTTTGATGTGTGTGGCAGGAATTTTGAGTAGTTCACCAAAAATTTTAATCATTGTCCTCTGCTGCAGAAATGTGCATTTGTTAATTGGATTCCTGTTTTCTTCGTACACCAAATCAGAACGGATGCTCCGCTCCTCCTCTTCCACTCTGGCAGGCAGCACGGTCTCTAATTGACTTTTTTCTAGGACTTACTTTCCACCAAATCCCTTTCTTTTCTCCATAGAAGATTTCTAGAGCTCATAACAAACTATGAACAGCACTTAAAGTTAGCAGCACTAAGGAGCCCTGTCACTTTTTTACCTAGCAGGAGCTAAGAAAAAGAATTTCTCCTCGGTTAAAAAAATAAAACATTCATACTGTTTGACTTAAATAAGAAAAAAAATCAAAGCTTAAATAAATTAAGGGTAAATTAAGTCAAATGTGAAGCAAGCAAGGAAAGATTACTTTGTCTAATTGGACTGGCTGTATACTTCTCTTTCATTTCCTCATACCAAGTTCACAGATCTGTTTTTTTTTAAACAGACAATTCATGGAATTTTGAACCCATTTCAGTCACCTGAATCCACATATCAAACTTCAAAGTGTCAAAAGTTTAGGAAATATATTCCAAATAAAATTTTACGACCTTATTTTTAAAAGTAGTAAAATAACTGAAATGCCATTAGCCCAATACAAAAGCTTATCATATCTAAGCCAAGTGACCTGTACATTGACCTCTTGATATTATACTATTAAAGCCAAACAGCCAAATTATTCCATTCTTTATTTCTAAATGTATGAAACTGAAAAACAAAGAAACGACATTAATGATTTTTAATTAAAAATACTCTGGCATATATTGTCATTTTCCAGCATTCAAAAAATCTTACAGAAATGATATACCTACTCTCTAAAATGAAGTGCCTTTTATTTCTTTCTTTCTGGTTTAGAATATGCAACTGATTTCTTTCTTTCTGGTTTAGAATATTCATCTTCACATGGAAAATCTCTTGGGCTTACACTCTCATTTCTGAGCCTTAGACTAAAGTCAAAGTTCAGAGTGAAAGGGGCCCAAAACTTAATTTCAGACATTAGTCTTGCTAATCTGTGACCAGGTACTGTTCACAGAGCAACAGCATGAGGCCCCTTCAGTAGGTACCTGCAGCTTCCCTCTGAGGCTTACCCCATAGGTCTGGAGTGCCCTGAGTCATTCAGGAAGAAAACAGCTAACCTAGGCATCCATTAGCAGCTTTCTCTTCTCTCAATCTCCAAGCCATTTTTATGAGAAGAAACATTCCAAAATGTATATATAACTCTGCCCCCCTACCCTCCCTCCTGAAGTCCCCAAACAAAGCCTCAAATACCCCTTCTAGTTGGAAGACAAGTCTGATATTAACAATCTAAAAATGAATCAATCAGATCACCCTTACTAGTGAGAAAGAAAAAAATCAGGATGCACGTTTGGAAAAACTCCTATTTCTTCCACAATCTTCATTTCTGGCATTGTACTTGATATTACGTAAGTGAAACAATCACCTATAATAATAAAAGAATGAACACTTTCCAGGTGAGAAAAATCTTAGAAAACTCAAATTTTTAAAGAGCATGTAAGGATTTATACTCAAAATCCAAATCAGGTACTCTACAAACACTGAATCAGGTCCCATTTGTTTTACTTAGTTTTACCTTTGTCCTACAAAAGCAGTTCCAAGAAGCAACAGCATTTGGTTTACAATGTATTTAAATTTGGAATTGACAAATCACACTCAATGTTAAGAGCTGGAAGTAAATGATCTAAAATTCTAGGTTAAGGACTATGCTATAGGCAGTATATCAGTTACCAATAAGAAATAGCACTCAGAAAGAAGGTCTTTATGAAGTTTTCCTTGATATTAAGTAACATAGAACATAAAACTACATTGTTATTATATAATGCAAATTTTTCAAAAATGAAGTGTAAAAATTATATAACTTTGATTTATATATTAAAGCACTACTTTCTGATACAAAGAACTAATTCTGTTCTCTCAACCAGTTTCTTCCATCTATGAGTTGAAAAGCTTCAACTAATTGAAATGAAATTTTAAATAACACTATCTAGTATACAGCTAACTTTAAATATCAAAATTTATGATTTACTTTAATATTATGTACTTTGGGTCACTTATACCTTCTCACATCAACAAAATGCATGACCAAGATTTTTGAAAATTAAAAAATAAACAGAAGTACTGACATGATAGCATGTTACTTTTTAATTGTCAGTCAAAACCATCCAAGATATAACTTAAATTAACTGGTAACTAATAATCGATAACTCAAATA
This sequence comes from Balaenoptera physalus, assembly GCF_965194825.1. NCBI lineage: Eukaryota > Metazoa > Chordata > Mammalia > Artiodactyla > Balaenopteridae > Balaenoptera > Balaenoptera physalus. Next base: position 89,441,506 of record NC_138890.1, on the reverse strand, counting down.
ACTAGCTCACAACAATTAACTTATTTAGTCAAATATTTTTCTTTACATTTGCCTCTGTGAATTGACATTATACATTACAGCACTGAGAAACATTTAAATTTTACTCTTTCTAGGGGCATGTATAAAAACTGTTCTTTTATAATTAAGCACCTAGCCCTCTAACCTATTCTTGGGAATCACCACAGCCTTGTAGCTTCATTATTCCTAATTACCAAATAGCTAGCTTCCTCTACCTCTCTAGTTATAGCTTTTCTAGATCCAAGACCAAAGTATGGCTAGAGAGTGTCTAAGGAATGGTCAAGTCTAATTTAAATGTTATATTATGTGCAATTCTCTGCTTTGTGCTTGATGCCCATTGTTACAAGATTCTCTAAGGGGAAATAAATATCAGTTCTATTCTCTTAGATGTGCTCTCACATAAGAAACCCTGAATGACACAAAAAGGAATATGTATTAGGATCTAACCAGGAAAACAGAAACCACCATAAGCATTTATTAAATTACACGAAGGGAATTTCATTAAGGAAAGTGGTTATTCTGATGAAGTAGAAGGTGAGAAGACAAACTGGAGAGACTAATGTAAGCCACAGATTTAGCAGTAGCAGGAGGCCACAAGCACCCTAAGGCTAGAGAGACAGAAAGAAGACTCAGTGTTCATGGCCACAGGCCTGGTCTTCCAATACAAGCTGGAGCTGCAGGAGGTCTGTCCAGGGCTGGAACCATGGAGGAGATGAAGCTGTTGCCAGAAATGCTACCTGAGACAGACAGGGAGGTTGAGAAATACCAGACTGTCTCCTTCCCTTTGCCTTCCTGCCTCCCACTAAATGCAGCCTTCAGACTGAAGCCCCCTATGATATAGAAGAGCATGCTTAGAGAGAAGAAAGGATGTGAGGGCAAACAGACCCAGGACCAGCACAAAGCAAAAGGAAAGAAAGGGGAAGGGGGAGCCAGATTCTAAAATGAAAAGAAGTAGTCAATCTAATGAGAGTTCATTGTCACAACCCAGAAAAAGGAATAACTGCCAGAGCATTCCCCACACCTTGTCTGAGAAACCCAGGGTGCTAATAAACTTTGTTTTCTCCTTTGAGCTAGATGAAAGCTGTAAAAGTATCCTGAGCTGCTTTCTGCTTTCTCAGGCACAGGGGTATTGTTTCATTTTTAAAGATCAAAAATTGATAGCCAATTGCATGTTGAAAAGTACCTCTGATCAAACATAATAACCAAGCATTTCCACTAATGAATATAACAGAGAAAGTTCCAGTGGGCACCTTTTTTCTTGGAAAAAAATGTTGATGGCCAATCATCCCACTGGGATACAATCAATTGAAAGGAAATCTACAGTAGGGGAAGCAGCTATGTTCCTGCCGGTTTTGTAAGTACAATGTGATCAACAGCTTTTGTGTAAATACCTGTGATACCTCTGGGCTGGAGAACAAACATACGAAGAGCTCAACTGCCTTTAGTCAATAGACGCTATTGGACTCTATTATTGGGCCAGTGTGACAGGAGAACAGGGAGCTCACAACCAAACTCTATTCCAAAAATTATTATGGAAAATAATGAGTAATATTATGTAGACCCAAATTCTGGTTAAATACTGAGGTTCCAAGATAAAATTTTAGAACACACCTCTGCTGTTACATAGATAACTTTTGACTAATAGAGAGTTACCATGGAAATGAATTCCCTGTTTTCAAAGAATGTGACTCCAATAAAGATGCAACATAATTTATCTTCCCCTCAGTATTCAGGAGCCCCTTAGGCCATCGTTATAAACACTGCACAATGTTAAACAAAATTGTAAAGAAAAATCTGATTATTTGGATTCTCTATGATTGGCACAGTGTGGGTATGTACTGTGTTTGTGTATAAATGAATATATAATATGTACATATGCAGGCATTTCCCTGTGGCTAACAGAACCTGCCCAGGGGCAGTGAAAATAGTGTTTAAATAAGACAGTTGAATTAGTTGATAATAAAACACCATTAAATATTTTATAAATGTTCAAAACTATTAAGTGAATATAACTGTCAATGTTTTAATCAATTGAATATGTTTTCAAATTAATTGGACTCTCTGTAATTCTCAGTAAATGTTTATTTTAAATTAATAAATGATAACTGAATCACTTTGCTGTACACCTGAAACTAACACATTGTAAATTAACTTTACTTCAATAAAAAAATTAATTAATAAATGAGATCTGCTTACTTTTTTTCCCTCAGTAGTATATCTCCTCATTAAGTTTCATTATAACGTATTCTCATTAAGCCTCAGATCTGGTTTCTCTAATTCAGGTAGTCTATTCTGTCAATTTAGAGATGTGACCCCATCCGTGCCTGATATCACTATGCATTTATGTATAAACCACAAGATTGAATGAAGCAGATTCACACTGATCCTTAAATAAAAATTCTGTTACAACACAGTGTGAATGAATCTGAAAGTCAAAAAGAGCTTGAAAGCAGTGTCTCCTAATATCTTTCTTGGATAAAGACTGACCTCATGTGTTAGAGACCAGATAAATAAAGTTGAAATCCTTTTTTTACAGGAATACTGGCAACGAAAACCATAATTTACGAACAACATGTGTGTGATAAAAATTCAAGGAGTGAACTGAGGATAACATAAGCAAAGTAAAATAATATTTAAAGTATAAAGCCAAGATCCAGGAAAGGCCCTTTCAAAAAAGAGAGCCAGCTTTCCTCATTTTATATTTATATATTTATAGTAGAGCCTGAAGCAACCATTTTATCAAAGGATAGAGGCAACAAAGAAACTCATTTGTTCATTTTACTTGTTAGGACTTTCACAAACTGAGTCATTTGAAAGATGAATTCATTTATTTTACTAGTGTCACATTGATACATACTGCTGTTGTAGTTGTGGAAATGAAAATGTAGCACAAATATACATTACAACTAGAGTAGGAGTAATAGAGTTATAAAATATAAAAAGAGTAGCCTCACTGAACAGATATTACTGACTTAACAGAATGAAAAAAAATAAATGTGATAAATTGTCACAGCTTGCGTAGACATTGCCTATACTAATTTAGAAAAATAAAAATCAAAGTCACTAATTTGTGCAATAACAATAAGGTACAACATACCTCACACCGGTCAGAATGGCCATCATTAAGAAGTCTACAAAGAACAAATGTTGGAGAGGGTGTGGAGAAAAGGGGACCCTCCTACACTGTTGGTGGGAATGTAAATTAGTACAACCACTATGGAGAACAGTATAGAGGTTCCTTAAAAAACTAAAAGTAAAGGTGCCATATGATCCAGCAATCCCACTCTTGGGCATATATCTGGACAAAAATGTAATTCAAAAAGATACATGCATCCCTATGTTCATAGCAGCACTATTCACAATAGCCAAGACTTGGAAACAACCTAAATGTCCAACAACAGATGAATGGATACAGAACATGTGGTGTATATATACAATGGAATATTACTCAGCCATAAAAAAAGAATGAAATAATAACATTTGCAGCAACATGGATGGACCTAGAGATTATCATACTAAGTAAAGTAAGTCAGAAAGAGAAAGATAAATACCATATGATATCACTTATAGATGGAATCTAAAATATGACACAAATGAACTTCTATGAAACAGAAACAGAATCACACACAAAGAGAAGAGACTTGTGGTTGCCAAGGGGGAGGTGGGGTGGGGAAGGGAAGGATTGGGAGTTTGGGGTTAGCAGATGCAAACTATTATACATAGAATGGATCAACAACAAGGTCCTACTGTATAGCACACAGAACTATATTCAATATTGTGATAAACCATAATGGAAAAGAATATTTACAAAAAAGAATGTATATATATGTAAAACTGAATCACTTTGCTGTTCAGCAGAAATTAATGCAACAATGTAAATCCACTATATTTCAATTAAAAAATGAAAAAATAAGGTACAAAAGTGTATTCCTCTGATTCAGTGTATTGTTATGGTAGGAATTTTTTTAATGATTTTATTAAAAATATTATTTTAGTTGTTCAGTGTATTAAAGGGGAAAAAAACAAAACAAAACCATGAAGAGCAGACAAACAGTTTTTAATCTTAACATTAAGCATTGGCACTCAGGTAGAAAGAAGGGTCATAAAGTTTTTAACTAAGATTTATTTTCATGAAAATTATTTTTCATTTTTATTTTAATAAAAGAATATGAATGGATTAGGACTAAAGAGTTATAAGAAGCTTTTATACATAATGATGAATATTTTTCTAATTAATTAATTAATTTATATATATTATTTTTCAAATGCTGCTTTAGCATGTGCCAAGCACTCTTCCTCTAAAACCCGAGAGATAGGTAGATGTTATTATTATCCTCATTTTACAGATGAGGAAACTGAGGCTAAGAGATTAGGTGATTTGCCCTAGGTCATACAATAGCAGTCATCCTATTAGCTTTGATGACAGCAGTAAGCAGTTTGCTCTCCGTTGTGAACTTCAAAGAAAAAATCTATTTATGGATCACACCAGGCCTAGAGAATCAGCGCCTAAATTCTCAACACTTGATTTTTGGCTCAACTCTTAACTCCCGGAAAGCTAAAAAGAACCAAAAGCACAGTCACCCTACAAATACCTCTTCAGAGTCCTCACTGGTCATACTCACTAGGGAATATTTCAGAGCTGAATGAATTTAAGAACACACACTTGCCACATCTCAAAATTTCACTCAAGTACCTATAATTAATCAGAAACAAATGAAATGATAATCTATAACTTAACAGCTATAACAACTCTAAAGTAGCAAAATAAAATGTTCTGCCTTTAGAATAAGACATTCTAAACTGATCAGTTGTTTGGAAATTTGAAAGACAAGAAAGTTCATCTTTCATTTCTAGTCTCTGAATAAACATGAAAAGGAAGATGAAAATTGAGTTAGCTGCATGAATGAACATTCTTTCACTTATGTTAAATTGACTGAAAAAAATCAATTTTGTTTTTCTTTAGAAAATATTTCGTATTTTCAGCCATAAGCACTTTTAAAATATGTGTTTTTTAAAAAGTTCTTTAATATGATATGGTCCAAGAAAATATCTGAACTTTGGGCATTTTTTTAGCTGTTACCTTCCAAAAAAAAAACCTCTATTTAAAAACAAAAACAAACATACCCATATCTGACACATCCTAAGAATTCAGTTCATGTTTATAAACTGAAAAACTGAAGCAACAATAAGATCTAAGGTATCATCAGAATTAATATCATTGATTAAGATATCATCAGAATTAATATCATTAATTAATAAACACAACTTTTAAATTTATCAACAATCTTAAGTTATGACAAATATAAATTTTTATATAGCATATAATGAAAATGAACATTTTGTCAAAAATTCTTCACCATCATCCTTAATAGTCATATAAAATAGCATCTTCCCGACTACTGGTAGAAATCATTTGAACAGATCTAAGTCATTTCACAATGGATCTGTGGCATTAAACTCATGAACCCACAGCATTTCTGAGGTTTGCACTCCAACTACACGTAAAAATAACATGTCACTTTGACATTTCAGATTCCATTGGCTTATTTGTTCAACTGATTTTAAATTAATATTATATATTAATGTATATGATTATTAATTATTATCCTGAGCATTTTCCATGGTATTATGCATTCTCAAAAAGCATGCTATTGAATAGTATGATTTTATCATGTTATATTAATAGCAACATTTTTAACTTTTTAACCCCTTAAAAGCCTTTCTATTATTATGGAAATTTTCAAATATAAACAAAAGTAATGAGAATAATATAATGAACAGCCCTGTCCTATAGCCCAGCTCAATTATCTATATTTTACCATTTTTGTCTCCTTTATTGGCCTATTCACTTTTTTTTTCTTTTTATCCCTTTGTAATATTTTAATACAAATCCCTAACATTGTGTCATTTCACTAGTAAATACTCAAGTATGTATCTCTTACTGATGAAGTTTTTAAAATATATCAGATATTTGGTAGAATTCACCAGTGAAGCAATCTAGGCACAGAGTATCATTGGAGGGAAGGTTTTTAACAACAGACGTAATTTCTTTAGGAGATATAGAGGTATTCAGGTTATCTATTTCTTCTTGAGTGAGCTTTGGAAGTTTGCATCTTTCAAATAAATTTTCCATTTCATCTAACTTGTTGAATTTAGAGGCATAAAGATGTCCATAATATTCACTTGTTATCCTTTTAATATCTGGAGAATCTGTAGTTATGTTACTCCTCTGAGTCATGGTATTGGCAATTTCTCTCTCTCTCTCTTTTAAGTAGTCTGAATAGAGATTTATCGAGTTTATCAAAGAACCAGCTTTTGCTTTCATTAATTTTCTCTTTTCTTTTTGTTTTCCATTTCATTGATATCCACTTTGATCTTTATAATTTCCTTTCCTCTGCTTACTTTGAGTTTAATTTGCTTTTTTTTTTTCAAGTTTCATAAGGCAGAAGCTAAGGTCGTTGATTTGAGACCTTTTTTTTTTATACAGGTGTTTGGTGGTATTTAAAGTAAGTACTTTAGTAGCATCACACTAAATCTGATGTGTTGTGTTTTCATTCTCATTCAGTTCAAAATACTTTCTAATTTCTCTTTTGATTTCTTCTTTACTCATGGGTTATTTAGGACTGGATGAGCAAGGAAGGGAGAGCATACACCAATCTCTGGGGTTTTCTATGCAAGGTCTCTCCACTCTGGTACTCTGTCCTCTGAATTCTGGCTATCCTGGTCTCCCTGGACTTTCGGTTCCATCTCAACTCAGATAGTCTGCTGAGTTTTGCCTGGGTTATCCCTCTCTGTGCTACAAGCTGGAAACTCTTCCAACAAATTAGACGAAGGCAAGCATAGGGCTTCTCTTGTTTGTTTCTTATATCTCAGGGATCACTGTCCTTGGTTGTCTGATATCCAGTGTCTTGAAGACCATTGTTTCATATATTTTGTCAGTTTTTCCAGGTTGTTTCAGGGAAGAGAGTAAATCTGGTCCCCACTACTCCATCTTAACTGGAAGAAGAAATCCGGTTCTGTTTTGTTTTTTTTATAGATCATTGTAAACTCATGACTTTTATACATTTGTTTTAATCCATTTCAGCCATTTTCCTTTTTGATGCTCAAAGTATCCCAGCTTAGGCCAGTGAGAGGCACTTCATGTTGGCTTTTGGGTCCTTTGACATGTTCCTATTAGTCCTTAATGTGGCAAATGATATTTAGGCACTACAGTCTAGTCACTAGGGGTTAACTATACATTTGCATTTGCTGAACTTGTTTTTGAAAAGTGGGAAGGAGAGCAAAAGTACAAGATAGAAGTATTTTACATTTATTAATAGGTACATGGCAGTGAAAAGAACACACCTGTGTTGGAGGAAGCTCAATTCTGCCGGATACAAGTCATTAACATTCTCAACTGTTAGAGACCTCAAAAGTTCTTATCGCTGCTTCCAAACCCACTCTGGTAAAGCTGACTTTATCTTCTCAACCTGTGGGCATTCAGTCTTAGCTACTTCTGGACTCTCATTTACATAGTAAAGCTGACTTTATCTTCTCAACCTGTGGGCATTCAGTCTTAGCTACTTCTGGACTCTCATTTACATAGTAAAGCTGACTTTATCTTCTCAACCTGTGGGCATTCAGTCTTAGCTACTTCTGGACTCTCATTTACATAGTCACAGCAGCTTAGAAGGAAGGCCTCTTACTTCAATATTGCTTGATGTTAGCAGAATCTATCTGAAGACTAAGGGTGTGTCATCAATAAATAGAGTCCAGCCAAGGCTGAGAGCATCAAAGTAAAATTAAGTCCACGAGACCATAGTAATAGAATATCAATATTCTTCCATTTATTCCCAATCTTCTGTCTTCTTGCCCTTGATTTAACAATCTAAGATGTCACAAATCCCCAGTTTTCCCTTCTAACTTACTAAAGACTTGACATTCCTTAGTTTCAGTGACAGCCACTCACAGTCCCGTCCAGGCCAATGACTCAAATTCAGAGACTTGTCTGGCTGTAAGAAACTCTAGAGATAGATCACCTAATACAGGCACATCTCTTCATAGGAGGACACTAAGGCACAGGGTTTTTATGGCACCTGCTTCTAGTAGCAAACTTAGAGCCAGAGACTTAGTAAAGTAATAACTTGGAGAGATTTTCTAAATCATATAAAATTAAATATATTTATACCAATAACTCTCAACACTCTGTATCTCATATCTCCCTAATCATTTATTTAAGAATTACATACCATGTTGATCATAAATTATTTAGAACTATATACCTTGATTATAATAAGGGTAACACAACTTTCTAGGAACACATATATTTACAAACATTTTGTGAATGTAAATTACATTTTGTATAATGTCTTAGTATAAAAACACTGTCAGAATGCAAATATTTTAACAAAGAAGCTTTTATTTTATTAAAACTTGAGTTCTACCCTTGGTTTTCAAGAGATAAAATAACTAAAATAGCTTTGCAAAAGTTATGCATGTTTAAAGTGCTATCTTGCCTTTACCTGAATCCATGAAACTAAGCAATCTTATGCCACAAACCAGTCTTCTCATCAAAACAAATACTGTGCTGAGCAAGAAAGATGCTCCTAAAACGCTGTGGACCAGCTTTGATATGAATCCAGTAGATTCTGACTGCTAACAGGCCAAAACACCAATCCTGGTATATAATCTTCAGAATAATCTTCTCAGCAAATTAAGCCTTCCAAAGCTGACATTTGCTATCGCTGCTATTTTGTCACAGAAAATAATTCTGATCTTTTAAGTACCAGTGTACAATTTTTGGCCATCTCAAAATGCTCAGGGAAGCACTTACTGATCTAATAAGTCCTGTTTTGCCTTTAATGAGTACAATTTCAAGTGATCGTAAAAAGCCCACATACAGTCATTATAACACTTGTTGTGCACAATCTGTTCATCCAAAGGCATTTCTACTCTACACCATAAACAGCATTCGATGTGACTAGAAAAATATTCATCTACCAAAATGTTCAGGCCAAGGTTATAGAAAATGAATAAAAAATTATGGTTACATATGGTCTTGGTTACACTGAGATGTTTTGATAGAGCAATAAGAGAATAACGTGCCTATCCTCTCTGCTGGCTTTAGGTTCTGATCCTCAAAATATAATTAAAGCTGATCAGTCATTTAAGACACAGAACAACCACAGGCTCTGTTTCAGATACACTAGACTAGAACAGTGATTTGATTTTTTTTTTTCAAAGTCTGCTCTGATTTTCCAGCAATTTAGATATTGTAGCACCTATTTTAATAATAGTAGCTAAAGTTTACTTAGCACTTACTGTGGTTTCGATACGGAGGCAAGCATCTTGCAAATATTACTTCAATTAATTCCCTGAAAAATACTTTGCTCACTTAGGTAATAAATGGCAGAGCCAAGATTCAAACACAAGCTGACAACAGAGCCCAGACTCCTATCCACTGGGTCTTATTGCCATAGTTCTAGGTAACTCGTACACATTTGCTCTTTTCCTGGGAAGAAAGAAAAACATTATATCCCGCTGAACTGTAAACTTGAAGAGACCTGACAAATTTCAGATAATACACAAGTAAATTTTATAGTAGCCAGTTTTCTAAAGCATGTATATAAGAATTAGCTCCTAATTATTTTAGAACTCTGAAAAACAGCAGAGATGACACATTGAAAGGGAGAGATTACAAAGGAACTGGTATTTTCATTATTGCTAAAATATGAGATTTCATATATTTGGTATATAAGTAAACTCTCTGAGCTATAAAGTTAATTTTTGACATACATTCGCTTAATCATATGCACTGACCATATTCACTTCTTGAAAGCCAAATGCTCAGAAGATCTAATGATATGTGACCAGTGAACACTTTCATCAAAATATCTTCTAACACAATACATTAACATCTCAATATGTTCTGTCATATATATCAGTTTCTTTCATGTATATATTTCATAGTCATTAGCAAATGAAAAAGCAAAAAAGTTTCTTGTTTAAATGAATGTACCATTTCAGAAAGGATAGATTGTGTACTGTTGCCTTAAACTGATTTTAATTTTACCAAATACTACTTACACTTCTATAATGGTCTGAGTAGTCCTCATTCAAGTACGTATAACATTGCTAGGGCACTGATATGAATGATACTCGGAAAAACTAAGGCGACGTAGCCACAGTTCCTACCTTGGTTAGATGAATGACTCCTTTAGAAGTAACTGAACAACCCATGAAGCCAACGTACTGAAGTTCAGGACAGTGCTCAGCAAATGCTTTCACCGACTGATCTGTCACCTAGGGAAGAGACATGAAGAAAGTCAAGATGGCATTACAGTGAGTGAATTTAAGGATTTGGCTACTGCAAATTCCCTCTGCCTTACCTTGCATCATTAATATTTCCCTTTCCAATGGATCATTTGAATCCAGATACAGACATGCTGCAATATGTCCTGTGTTTTTTTTTTTTTAAATCCTCCCTCAACCCCACATCCCTTTCTATCACCCCACGTTTGTTTACTTCTTCACAGAAAATGTCTCAGAGATGTCAACATTATCTACCTCCACTTCTTCGCATCTCTCTCAATAAATATGTACATATTTTATTGACATACACTTCACAAACTATAAAATTCACCCCTTCAAAAGGAACAGTTCAGTGGTTTTTAGCATATTCACAAGTTGTACAACCATCACCAATATCTAATTCCAGAACATGTTCCTCACCCCAAGAAGAAACCCCACGCCCATTAGCAGTCACCCCCCTATTCCAACTCCGGCCTCCAGCCCCTGGCAACTTTCTGTCACTATGAATTTGCCTAGTCTGGACATCTTTTATAACTGAAATTGTACAACTGCTTCCTAAAGTGCAACAACGGTCTCTTTATAAGGTTTCTCCCTACAAGTGTTTCTTCCAAGAAATCTGGTTTTGCCCCTCACTGCTTCCAATTCCTCAGATTTGGATGGTGTGATGGTTAATTTTATGTGTCACCCTGACTACACCAAGAGGCACCCAGATATTTGATTAAACATTATTCTGGGTATGTCTGTGAGGGTGTTTCTGGATGAGATTAACATTTAAAACAGTGTACTGTGTAAAGCAGATTGCCCTCCCCAAGGTGACCACTCAGCCTTAGTCACATCCAATCCGTTGAAGGTCTGAATGGAACAAAAAGGTTGAGTGAAGGAAAATTTGCTCGCTCTCTCTCTCTTTCTCTCTGCCTTGTCTTCAAGTTAAGACACCAGTTTCCTACCTTTAGACTCAAACTTGGACTGGAACTTATATCATCAGCTCTCCTGGTTCCTATGCATTCAGACTCAGACTAGAAGTACACCATCAGCTTTCCTTGGTCTCCAGATTGCCGATTTGGGGACTTCTCAGCCTCCATAGTTACATGAGCCAATTCCTTACAATAATCTCTTTTACAAACACACACACACACACACACACACACCTCATACTAATTCTGATTCTCTGAAGAACCTTACCTAATGTAATACATATTAGAATCCCCTGAGTTTAGTAAAATCTCAGAGCCAAAAGGGATGTGGCCCAAGAATCTGTATTTTTAACAAGCCCCTAAGTGACTCTTAGGGATGTGAAAACTTGAGGCCCCAGATATGCAAAGAAGTTACACTGACAGCTTTTGGCATTTCTACATGGCCCTGCTTTAAACAAAGGGCAGACTGAAATTCCTTTTTTGTCTCCCTCAACCTCCAAAAACTTTCCATGTATAAAATTATCTTCTTATAATTGTGCTAACATTTTCTTCACTGTTCCACAAAGTTGTAGCTTATAAAAGAAGGTCCAAATATTCTCTATCATAGGCTTAATTTCAGATTCACTTTCCTCACAGTCAAGATGAAATCAACAAGTTAAACACCACTGTTAGTTTTTCAAACAGCAGTGACTTGCATCTCCTTTGCATTAAATTTAATATGGCTGACTCTTACTTTGTATCTTCCTTATCTATTCTGAATAGATATTGGAACATAAACGTATGTGGGTAGCATTAATTCTGAAACAACACAAGAACATTTTCCTAAAATAATGAAACCAACAGCATCCATGGTACGTCTGATAAAAGATTAATTCTGCCCTCAAAAGTAAAGTATGCTTCAGCAGATTAAGAGTAAGGGTGCCATTGATAAATTAAAAATGGGCCTTCCTGACACTCAGCTTTCTAAAAACATTATGTTAACAAAAAATATTTAAGGCACTAAAACTGCCTGAAGCTTTAGTGAAAACAAATTTCTATTAAAAAGTGGGGTGGGGGGGAAGATGAGAGAGAACAAAGGTTAAGTAACTACGGCCATTTGGTTAAATAACCCTGCCTAATCTCACTCTAACATCAGGCCTCTCCTAGGTCCATCTTCAAAAGGGGGAAGAGGAATTCAGATAAGGATTAAGGACACAAGAAAGCTCAAGTCCAAGGTGTTAGAGCTTTCAGAGAGAAGAAAAAAAGGTATTAAGATGTGCTTGGTGGGTCTTTCTCTTTCAGCTCAAGGAATCAGAATAAGAGAGCTCGGGGGAGCCTCCAGCATCAACAGAATCCTATAAGCCAAACAAGACCAGAGTAAGTCCTTGGAGTATAGAAGCACTCTTAGTAGGCTTAGATGTGTTTTAGGAGACTTTATAAAAGGCCTTAAACAGTTGTGCAACCAACACCAGGATCCAGTTGTAGAACACTTGCATCGCACCACCCCCAAAATTCCCTTTATCCCTTATGCCCATATGTTCAATCACAGCTCCCACCCCTAGACAACCATGCTTTACACATCCATACCTGCCTTTTCTAGAAATTTCATATAAACAGAGTTCTAGCATAAGTAGTCTTTTGTATCTGGCTTCTTTCACTAGTGTAATGTTTTTGAGGTTCATCCTTGGTGTTACATGTATCAGTAGTTGGCTCATTTTATTGCTGAGTAGAATTGCACTGTAGGACTATACTACATTTTGTTTATCTGTTTACCAGTTGATAAACACTTTAATTGTTTCCAGTTTGGAGCTCTGATAAATAATGCTTCTGTGATCATTCACATACAAGTCTTGGTATGGACATTATGTTTCATTTCTCTTGTGTAAATATCTAGGAGTGGAATTACTGAGTCATGTGATAAGTATAAGCTTAATTTTTTATATATTTTCAAAATCGGGTTGTTTTCTTATTAAGTTGTAAGAGTTCTTTATATAACTTGAATACAAGTCCTTTATCAGATACTCGTTTCACAAATATTTTCTTCCATTCTGTGCCTTATCTTTTCATTTCCTTAATGGTGGTCTTAGCTCTAACATTTAGGTCTATGGTGCTCTTGGAGTTGACTTTTGTGAATAGTGTGAAGTAAGGTGAAAGGTTCATTTTTTTTTTTTTCTTTGCATATGAATTGCCCAGCGCTATTTGTTGAAAAGACACCTGGAACGGTTTGATTTTGAAGGATCATACTTACTCACAGACTGTGGGAAAAGCAGGCAGTAGAAAAGAATTCGTATGCAAAGAGAAATGCGGCTCAGGATTTGGAAAGTAGTATCACAAAGTCAGGGGGGAATGAGATCAGCTTGCAAAGCAGATTTTGATCTTTTAGTCAAAGCTGTGATGGAGAGAAAGAGGAAGATGAACCTCAGATTCAATAGTGTCATCTCTTCACATGACAGAGGTAGAGAAGACCATCTCCTTAAGCTGGCATTCTAAAAGCCAGACTATACTTTTATAGCGGCATGGAAAGCATGCAAGTGCATTTAGTGTTACAAGTTGGAAAAGCCCTCGTGATAAGGAATGTCTATTGTGCCTTCAGAGTCACAAGAACCATGAAAAGCCTCAATAATATAAACACACACAAAGATTCCTGTAGAGCTTCCATTTGTGAACCTTAAGGGGGCCTTCTCTAGTTGCTAAACCCTAAGCAAATGAAAACCAGAAACACAGGGGGCAGAGGGAAAAGGAAAATGTTAGTTCTCATAAGCTCTTGAAAGCTGCACTCAGAAATCCTTTGAGGGTGGTTTCTTGTGAGATCAAATGTGGCTACAAGAAAGAAACCTCTCCAGGAGGTAGAAACAATAGGCCTAGAAAATTCTAAAATGGGGCAAATGTAATAGCCACTGTGTTAGAAGTGTTCATACATGACTAAACTATTCTGGGCTAGAAGAAAGAGAAAGAACAGAAGGTGAGCAGTACAGGGTCACTAATTTTGCTTGGAGAGTTATTGTTTACAATTTTTTTTTTTTGAATTGTTGAATCTAGAGATTCAGTCTCTGGATACAGCTCACTCTGTTGAGGTTTGGGGTACTAGTAGCCAAAGAGTTTAAGAGAGAATAGATAATAAAATGCCTATATTTACTAAGGCCTTACTGTGTGCCAAGCTAAGTCCTCTCTATGCATCACAGGAGAGCCTCATAATAGCCTCGAGAGGCAACATTAGCCCCATTTAACAGGTGACTAAAATAAGCCTATTAGAGACTGACTTTCCCAAAATCAAATCACTAGCAGGTGGCAAAGTGGGGCTTTAAACTTTGGTCTTTTAGGTTTTGAAACCCATGCCCTTTAACTTATACACACTAGGTTGTGATTCATTTCATGGTGCTAATTTCACTCAAAAGCAAATTTAAGGCCCTCCCTTTAGCCCCAGAGAAGTAGAGTGAAAAGGATCAAGGCACATTAGGTCTACTTTTTAAAGAATTTACTTAAGAGAAGTGCTACCCTTGATTACTTTTTTCATCTCCTATAGGTAGACCAGGTGTGCTGCCAATGCCGTGATAATCTTGTATATCCTGAGAACCCTCCCAAAAGAGGAAAGCATAGGAGAGGGTTGGGGTAGTCTAATTCAGACGTGTTGAAGAAGCTGGATTAACGGTAGTGAATTACAAAACCACATAAGTAGAAACTGATAATCCAAGAAAGCACTTTCACCTAAAAAGGATTAAAATTAAAGAATAAGAAAGTAAGGATGGGAGAAGCTTTTACAAAAATTTCAGGATTCTAAATAAAGAGATGCAATTTATTCTTATTTTACGACAAAGTTTTCTTGGAACATGGGAGGAGAGATCTATCTTTTTCAGAGTAAGACTGAGTCAATGAAAAGGGTTTTGTAATTTGCACTGAAAGATGAACTTTTGGAAATGATGCTAGCATATCTGGGGAGGAAAGGAATTTGTAGTATTAACTCTAAAAAGGTGGAGCAATCTTTGGACATTTTTATACTGCTGGCATTAAAGAATTGTTCTGCGTAATCCTACATGAGTGTCCTAAATAATATAAAAGTATTTTGTGACCTTGCTCAGTAAAAAAAGTTTTCTCTAGACTTCACCCCAAACCTACTAATTCAGGACCCGGAAATATATACTTTTAATATGTTCTCTTAAAGAGTCTTATGAAATCAATCCAGAAACAGTCCCATAACTAAATCTAACATTCACAACTAACTAGACCCTCCAAATATTAGTACTGAAGATGGCCCTGGGTATACATGGGGCTATCTCTGTACTGATACCACAGACCACCATGGTCCAAGACATGTCCTCCTTCTCCTGGACATTTACAATAGCTTGCACACTGGATCTCTTTCTGCTACTCTTGACCCCGCAAATCTGTTCTCCACCCATCAAGCCACAGTGATCTTTTTAAGTGCGAATCTGATCATGTCAGTCTGCCATTCAAAATGCTCCAATGGCACCAATTACTCCAAGAATAAAATCCCAACTCCTCTATAACCTACCAGGCCCTGCATAATCTGACTCCTCCCTAACTCTTCCACCTGTTTTCATCACCCCACCACCCCTTACCCTTGCTCACTATGTGGTGGTCTCCCCACCTATCCCATTCACTGCGCTAAGCCCAGTGCTTGGCACAGGGCCTGGCACACAACAGGGGCTCCAAAATGAAAAGGAATGAATGAATGAAGTCCTGTCTTGATGCATGTTAATGCCTTGTTTTGATGTTGAAAAACAAGTCCTTTTTAATGCTAAGAAAATTTGATCTGTTGATCTTATTGGTTCCAAGTGCCACAAAGAAGCCATGGCTAAGAATGGGATATACAGCTTTCAAAGAAAGAAACAGCAGCACTTTGATTCTGGAGTGAACTGGAAAACTAATGGGAGGAAATTAGCAGGGTGACTACCTAATTTCACTTAGGACTTTAGGACCAGTTCAAGGCCTTCTTTCCACCTCCAAGGACAAAGAGCAACAGGGATCAAGGACATAGTGAGTCTACTTCCTAAAGAATTTTCCAGGAAGAATGCTAACCTCATTACTTTTATTCGTGTCTTTCAGCCAGAGTGGTGTGTGGGCCTATGGGGTGCCCTCACCTTCTGAATGCAAAATAAAGCCACCATAAAGCAATCTGCTTAGGCTGAGTTCTAACTGAGCTTTATAACCGAAGGGCAAAAACATTTCCATGTGTTCCAGTTCAGCAAAATGCATCAGACTAGAAGAGTCGTATGATTCTGGGCAGAAGTCAGCTGGAGTAGAGTTTAGCTGTCTAAGTATCCCCTATTGGTTTAGGAAAGCAGAAGAGAAGTGACCCCAGTAGTCAATGGCTAGAATCAGCAATACCTTCAAAATTGAAGAAAGCACATTTATAGTAAAGGGCTTATTTCACTCAGAGTTGCTCAGTCTCTTAAATCCCTTTAGTTCAACAAACATCTGAGTACCTACGATATGCACGATGCCTCATGTCAAGTACTAGTGCAGTGTGAAGACAAGGTACAGAGAGCAGAGAGGAGACAGGTTGGGATACGAACAAGTATAGCTGCCACGACTACTGGCGAGATCCCTGGGAATATTTTAGTCTGTGTACTGCATCCCAGTCTAGTTTAGTTCAGTTTCCCAGGACCTTCTGACTAGATCCGAAACCAAGTTTGAAGAGGTGACTAGACTATGGAGGGTTGAAAGCCTGGTAGAATGGTTATGACTTGATATGGGAGGGAGGGAGGGAGGGAATCTATTTTATTGGTAACATGAGTCATATAGGGATTAAAAAACTGTAAGGTCCCCTTGAGTTCCGGCATACTGCAGGCACATACTTGATGGAGCCATTCATTAAAGACTCTAACGGAAGGGTGATAAAGGGAAAGTTGTACTTCAAAATCCAGCAGGTGTACCCAGGACCAGCTACAGGGATATTCTGGCCTCGGAGAGGCTGCCAGTGGACTATGGCTGCAGCAGGGTCCCTGCCCCCACGTGAACAGTAGCACACCACACAGAGGGGTACCTCAGTGAGGCCTAGCCACGTGCCCGAGTCAGAAAGCAGCCACGTCTAACAACAAAGAACTAGTATGTGAAGTACTGTGATGATAAAAGTCCCAAATGAAGAAATTTTACTTAGATACCAAGTGACCATACATTATACTTGTAGGAGCTTTAAAATGGAACACAAAATTTCTCCATTGCTTTAGTGGAGTCTTCAAACTCTATGAAAAAATTCTTTTTCATTTTCACCTTCCTTTGTTTTTCTGTATTATTTTTCACAGGGTGTAGTGTACACTTGCAATTAATGCACTAGAAAGTCCCCTCCTTTGAAACAGTATAACAAAAACACAAAACAAATTGGTACTGATCATATCAAAGGAAATAGCTAAATATGGAGACAAAGCACTTGGTATAGATTCACTTTATAAACCATTTCATTACGACCTTTTCACTATGCTCTTTATGTAATAAAATATTCATATCGTTAGTAAATTTTAAAAAGAAATCTAAAATAATGTTATTTAAACAGAAATCGTTTTCTTTTAAACTGTGGTCAGACAACAATATTTACTGAGCAAATACTATGTGCCAAGTACTGTGTTACATACAATGATTAAGACAGACTGCCCTCATGAAGCTTACAATCAAGTGAGAAGAGTAAACGTTAAACATTTATTACAAGTGTGATAAAGAAGATGTGGCACATATATACAATGGAATATTACTCAGCCATAAAAAGGAACAAAATTGAGTTATTTGTAATGAGGTGGATGGACCTAGAGTCTGTCACACAGAGTGAAGTAAGTCAGAAAGAGAAAAACAAATACAGTATGCTAACGCACATATATGGAATCTAAAAAAACGGTACTGATGAACCTAGTGGCAGAGCAGGAATAAAGACGCAGACGTAGAGGACAGACTTGAGGATACGGTGGGATTGGGGGAGGTGGGGGAGGTGGGAGAGGAAGATGGAATGAAGTGAGAGAATAGCACTGACATATATACACCACCAAATTTAAAATGGATAGCTAGTGGGAAGCTGCTGTATAGCACAGGGAGATCAGCTCGATGCTTTGTGACCATCTGGAGGGGTAGGATAAGGAGGGTGGGTGGGAGGGAGGCTCAAGAGGGAGGGGATATGGGGATATAGGTATACATATAGCTGATTCACTTTGTTGTACAGAAGAAACTAACACAAGATCGTAAAGCAATTATATTCCAATAAAGATATAAGAAAAAACATTTATTACAGCTGTGATCACTACTTTAATATAATCATTTGCAGTAGTCAACGAATTATTACTTTCTATATATATGCCATAATTACATATACATGTAGAAAGAAGACAAAAATATGACTAAAAATTATACTCAATTATTACAAATAAGATTTTTCTCAAACATTTTAAGCTATTGTATGCCTGATATCATTATACACCTGATATCATTTCAGTAGCAAGCTAGAATATGTATTGCTTTTATATATCATGAGAAAAATAAGGATTATTTAAGAACTCATATTTACTAATACACCTTTGACTTTTAATTAGCATGATACAACTATTCCATTAAGCAAATCAGAAGCACAAAACAGTAAAATTTTTTACCCTTTTATTATGAAAAATTTCAAAAATATAAAAAAGTAGAAAAAACAATACATAAAACTCCATTTACCAATCATCTAGCTTCAATAGTTACTAACTCATGGCCAACCTCATTTCATTAATAGCCCCATCCACTTCTAAAACATCACATTTATCAGTAAATATTTCAGTATATCTCTAACAATAGGCTCTTTTAAAAATCAGAGCCATAATACCCTTATCATTCCAGCAAAAATGTTCATGTGAGACTTAATATGAAAAATGAACTATGTATAGTTTTATAGAGATAACAATCCAACACGGTAATTTAAAAATCTCATTAAAAATTTACCACAATTTTATAAAAACTGACCTTTTGTCAACAAAGGGCATTGAGATTCATAACTAATCATTTTCTAAAAGTCTAAAATTCCATTAGTGTCCAATGAGAATCTGATCATTTGATTGCTTACTTGACCTTGCCTGATTTTTGCTCATCCTGTCTTGCTTAATGTTAGTCTGGGTTTGGAAAAGTCAGATCGGCTGATAAAAAGAGATTTATAAGTTATGCATTAAAGTATTGTGAAAGGGAAAGACATTGGTCCAGAACTAATGGCACAGATATTTGTCCCTATTAAAAAGATCTATGATAAGTTAGGTATGACTCAACCACTTTCCTTTAATATGCTGACCAAGTTTCTTTGACGAATACTGCTTTATTTTATTGAAATTCAATATTTGGGTAATGTAAATGAAACAGAACAATTAGTCTATTCTGCATCTGCTCATCCTTTAATTAATGAAAGGAGTAATCTAAAAAGAAATCTACTAACCTAACAGCCATAGTTGTATTCAGCAATAATATTTACAAGGCATTTTCTAGTACACATATACATCTGTCCACTCTCCCAGTTAGATAAACAGGCAGGTGTAATTTCCATTTTACAAATGGAAGAAACAGAGAAGTTAAAGTAATCTGTACAGGGTTACATGGGAGCCCAGTACTCTTTTCATTACAACATAATAATATACTTAAAATACAACCAAAGAATCTATATGAGCACTAAATTTGAGACCTTAAACATAATTGATAATAAAGTAGTTGCTTCATAAACATACAATTAATTCTGTGGTCATATCACAGAAAATATGTTTTAATTCTCTGAAAATAAAGCCTCTTCCATTCTGTCAAGCTTTATTTCATTTCTAAATAAAACTTTTAAATTAAGAGATATGGTTAGTTTGAGGATTCATTTCAAAGAGTATAAGGAGAAAATCATAAGAATATGACTGAAGGCTACATTAAATCCACCAGACAGATCACTTACCAAAATTTGATTGTGTGGATGTATCATGAGTTATGTAAGAAAACAGGAAAAAACAGAAGTAGTAAACACAACTTGAATTCCGAATCATCTAACTCTGATTGAGGTTTCATTGCAAAGGATGAAATGAACTTAAGTCCCAGAAGGCTAACACACAAAAAACAGGGGAAGTACTCTGAATAGCAGAAGAGCTAGTTAGTATTTCGAAAGGCACGCTAAGATTCACAAAGCAAGGGAAAAGCCACCATTATAAGGTAACTTAGACTTCCAAACCATCTGGGTTCTCTCCTTTTCTATGTAATAGGGCATCCTCTGCTTCCTTCCTCAACCTCTGCCTGAATATCTCTTCCTCTCCAGGACATTTGCTGTCCTCTCCCCTTTCCTGTATTTCCATCTGTCACCTTACCTCCTTTCTCTGGTTCTTCCCTTTCCTTTTCCTCATGTTTCTTCTGAATCTTTTATGCCCACTGTCACACCTTTCTTAACTGGCTGGTCATAATATGGAATGAAAGCATTTTAAATATAATTATTGTACTAATTTCAAATCAATGATATTAAACTTTTTATTTATCTCAAAAAGCAATGTAAGATTATCTGACTGCATGAAATCACTGAACTCAGACTGGGTTGCAATCCAGCTCCACATCTTACTAGCTTACTACCTTAAAGAAGTTATCTGTTTTCCAAAAAGTGTGAAAATGAGATAGAAACCCAATGGGGTTCTTGTGAGCAATTCCAAGAGAATTCCCATGTGCTGGGCACATACCATACAAAGTGCTTAATAAAGATTAGTCACTACTCGATGTATACACTTCCTTTCCCCAGTTCCATGGAGCTGGCACTTCAAACATTATTGTACAAAATTAACTTTTATTCCTATCATTATACTTGATAGAATATAAAGCAGCATTTAATGATAGTCTCTGTTATGATATGTCCCACCTACCTACCACTGGGCCATTAGAAATAGAAATGACAAAAAAAAAAAAAGAAATATAAATGACAATACATAAACTGTCTATTCTATACTTGTTCACCAGGCTGAAGTTATGTATCGATGGAAAAATGTAAGTTAAATGAGACTTTCATTCAGTAAAATAAAAGTAAAAAGTTTAACTGTACAAAACAAGTTTACCTGTACTTTGTAATATATCTAAAATTATAGATAATAAAAGGAAGTAATCCAAATAACCTTATATTTCTAAGGTTATTGATTCTAAAGTATATTGATTCTAAAGTATATTGATTCTACTTTTAATGTTCTAACTTGACAAATTATTTTACTCTAACAGCCCTTGGAGATGACAGTACATTCCTACTGTTGTTAAAGCCTTTGGAAAGCACAACAAGGTATATACACCAAAATTGGGCTTTGTAATGCTCCTAAATATCCAATGTCTTAGATAATAAGTAGAATAGCAAAGTTTCTTACCTGTGATTATAAGGAATTTAACTCATCAATATATAATTAGTTTGATTTATAAGTATAATATTCTATAACCACAAAGAACCACCTCTTTCCTGGGAGGCTGATGCATAATGTGCAAAAAGAAAATACATACAAGCAAGAGCACGACCTTCAAAAAGTCACTTGTGTTTGTGAAAATATTTCAGATTAGGCTTTAATATTTTAACAAGAGAAAAATGCTTCCCAGGATGAATAAAATCTAACCAAGGTATAAAGTCCTAACAATCTATGTTTTAATCATAAATGAGAGCCAATAATCACCTGTTTAAAAAAAAAAGCATACGAACACCCTAATGTATGAATATAGAACATTTCTTGCATACTCATGTTTAACATTCTTTAAACAAGAAAACCTATTATCAAAAAACAAAACCTAAAATTAGGTTATACATTTTTCATCATGTCAGACAAATGCATTCACAGCTCACTAAATGTTCTTTCTTACATTTCAAACAGCTTATAAAATCCCACCTCCTTTAATAAGGTTCCCACAGTAACTGGAAGTAAGATGGCGAGTCCATCACCCACCCTGACCTAGTCCACTTGGTCCACACCCTTAACCTTCACAGAGGAAGCCATGCTCAGTAACAAGAATGTGAGAAAAAGGCACTTCCCTTGTCAGTTTTGGCAGAAGAAAAAAAAAAGTTATGTTGTATAAATATGTTTCATTTCATTTTTTTAAATCAGAAGCTCAGAAAGGGCAGAGCTCACGTTATACAACATCAAGACCCAGATTCATCTCTCCAGGAAAAGGGGGTCAAAGGAGGTTTTTAAGTATTTTCATAACATTCCCCAAGTCCAAGTTAACATATACCTTCACAGGGCTGGACAGATAGTAGGTGCTCATTAAACATTTATGGAATACATGAATGAATCAGTCAAATCTAGGAAAGGCAAGTACTAGAAAAACCATATCACTGAGGATGAAATGACAAGTATACTGCAGAATTTCTATGTTAACAGTCAGTATTTGAGTGCCTATTTGCCAGGCACTGTGCTAGATGATTTTTATTTACATTTATTTAAACTATAGTATAAAAGTCTTAAAGGTGTTACACATTTTTACCCAAAAAGAGCACATCTGGGGACTGACTTCTGAGCAATAGGCTCAGCAGACAAGAGACGGATTTGTGGACCAGGATGCTCAATGCAGCAGTATTTGTAGTAATGAAAAAACACAGAAGCCTCCCAAATGTACTAAAATTAGGATAATGGTTAAATGATGGTATATATTTTTGATAGACTGCTATGTGGCCATGAAAATCATATTTTCTTAAAACATTTAATGAAATCGGAAAATATGATGCAATTGAAAAAGCAGGATATATAATTATTAGGAGTTTAAACATCATTCTATTAAGTACATAAGCAGAGTGAAAAAACTGAGGAGATAAAATGTTAACTACCTCTTGGTAGTGGGATTATGTGTGTGATTTTAATTTTCTTTATGTTCTTATTTTCCAAAGTTCTACATCAATACTCCATTGTCACAGAAAACAAATGCTAAAAAAGGTAAAAAAACCATGGAAGAAGGCTTTTTTAAATTGATTCTCTTATTTTAACCTAAATAATTCTCATATAAGTTTAGAAAACTTGGGGACTTCCCTGGTGGTCCAGTGGTTAAGACTCCATGCTCACAATGCAGGGGGCCCGGGTTCAATCCCTGGTCAGGGAACCAGATCCCACATTCCGCAACTAAGAGCCCACATGCAGCAACTAAGATCCCGCATGTGGCAACAAAGGTCCCGCACGTGGCAACAAAGGTCCCGCGTGCCACAACTAAGACCCAGAGCAGCCAAAAATAAATAAATAAAATAAATAAATAAATGTTTAAAAAATAAGTTTAGAAAATTTTAAGAAACAAAATGTAAATTTTCTTAAAATTTAGAAAAATAGGATGTAAATTATTTTAGCCTATAAAATATTAGATATAAACTAGTACCATATTTCTCCCTGGCCTTTATTCTTCCATGCAATAAGGAGAAAATGTATTATAAAACAATATACAATGCATCTAAATACACTTTGCTTGGGTAAGCCAAAAACAAGTTTTTGAAAATCTGTTTATATATTTCCCCTATATATTGAAAAAAACGTACATTTAAAAAAAATTGTTAAGAAACATAATACTATGTAGAGCCAATTCACTAGTTTAGACCCAAAATATAAAGCAAAAATTTAAAACACTGAATCATTGTTCCAACATATAACTGGACTGCAAAAAAAGACATACATTTAGAACACAGTATTAAAAGGTACTTTAAATGTACACAAATATGAAATGCTTAGTGGAGGGATACATTCCAGGAATTCTCAAAGCCAACAGCTTCGGCAACATGGTGATAATGTGCTTGTATTACACAGCTTCTCGCCTGTACTTTGTCTGAAAACAATAATCAAATATATGCCAGACCTCACTTGCATGGAATTATAAAATAGGGACACATTTGCTTTCAGTGACCTAATTAGGGAGCTAGAATTCCCCATTAGCCTGACTGATGGAAATTAGCATCTCTAAGTTTTCTCCATAGTCTTCTCTGGGATGCCCAAAGTAGTGCCTCGCTCCTGCCCAAGCGCTCAGCTTTAGCTGCTGTCCCACAGGTGCTGATTTGCTCTGGTTCCTGTTGCCTCCGTGTGCCTTGCAGCAGAGCCACTCAACAGAGCTCAAGGCTTTTCCTGCCTCTTATGATCATTCCAGTGTCACGGCATCGAAGTTCCTAGTCCTGGGAGTGCCAGAGCACTGCAGAAGTGGAACCAATGGCCTCTGCCCCAGTTCTGCCCCAAACCTCACCACCTGAGCCCCGATGGGGCGACCATCTCACAATGTCCGTCTGTCTCTCCATACACAGTTTCTTCAGTTTCTGGCCCTCTCCCTCTAACCATAGGAATTAAAACCAAGTACCAGAGGTTGAATGAGGAATAGATGCCATACAACTTGCACCTTCCCTTACTCCCCTACCACAAAGCTCTCCCTCTTCCTCATGTTTTCAAAATATGTGCATCAGGATCTGGCAAATGCTATGTATATAAGCATGTATATAAAAAGAAATGGGCCGGCAGGAATCTCTACAACTTTAGGTGGTTAAGACTTGAAGTCACAAGGACTAGATTTGAGTCACTCATTTCACCTCACACCAGCTACATACTTAACTCTCCAAATCCCAATATTCTCATCTCAGTTACTGCAGTACCTACCCCCACTGAGTTGTGTGAGGATTAAAAAATATAATGCATGTAAAGAATTCATATAATACAAACTCAATACAATTGTATTCAAATAAATTGGTTCATTTGGCGAAAGAGAGAAAAGATTATATGTTAATCTGGGTGAAAACTAAGTTTCTGGAATTTCATAAAAAAGAAAAGCATCAAAAGAAAAACATCTTTGTTCAATGAGATTTTTGGTTGAGTTAGTTGAAGAGGCTTGGTCTTTTGAAATCTTAGGCAATCTGTCCTTACCTAACATTGTAGAGTTCATTAACTATTTAGAGGAGGCAATGCAATGACAAAGTAGTGCCTAACTAGGAGTCAGATTTTAATTTTAATTCAATTTACAAATGTTTATCATCAAGTATGTAAAAGCCCTGTGTAATATGTATGTATGTGCAGCGGTGGTGAGGAGTAATGTACACAGATACCCATAATAACATGAGATAAATGCTAAAATAGCCATGCAAAAATTGCTTTTGGATCACAGAAGAGAAAGCAATTAGTTTTACACATTTGTGGGGGGGACCAAATGGTATCTTGAAAGTCACAAAGGAGAGACCTTTAAAAGATCATTTCAGGCATGGAGGTGAGGTAGGACCACTCAGAACAATAGGTACAAGGTCCCAGAGACGTGAATGTACAAAACATATGGTAAGAATGAAAAATCCAGGTATCAAATTCTGGCTCTGCCTTAGGCAGCACTGTGGCCACCTTGGACACATTATTTAATCTTCTATACCTCCGTTTTATATTCTGTAAAAATGGAGGTAAGACTATCAGATTAGAGCTTTCTCATAAATAAGGTCACTTTCATAAAAATATAACCTATTATAGTTAACTCTGTTTTATGTGTTATCAGATTTCTTCTAATGTCAGGTTTGAAATTTTTAACTAATATGTCTTAAAAATTAATATATCTAAATTTTTGATATTCAAAGTTGAATTTTTAAAGTTTTGAGCATGTTTTAATTTTTACTCATGGCATTTAACTTTTACTGCCTTCTAAAAATCTTCAGGGTATTCATGGCTTCTGGGGGTTTGTATTATTCATCTGTATGAAGCTAGGAAGTGACGTGATTCATATTCGCCACATGTCAGGGATTAACACTCACACCAGCACTTCTCTTCTGGTTCCAGAATGAGATGTATTATCCTACTCTTCCCACCAAGTACAATAACAAAACAAAACAAAAAAACCCTGGGCATCATATATAAAACAAACACATGTAGACTTTTCCTTTGGCTAGAAACAGCAGGACAGCACGGTTTTCCTGAGGTTTGTTTTTGTTTTTGTTTTGGCCTGTGTTCACTGATGTTTCCAGGTTGCTAGCTTCTCCAGGACCCAATGAGGGATGTGTGAGGCAAAAAGACAATCCAGGGAATTCACCACTGTGTTGTCCTCAGGTTCCCAGGGAAAGATCAAGAGATGCCAACACCATGATGATGCAGATGTTGGAATTATCTGACAAAAATGTTAAATCAGACATCATAAAAAATGCTTCAGTAAACAAGTACAGTACAGACATTCTTGAAGCCAATTTTTAAAAACGTCTCAGTAAAGAAACAGATGAAAAAAAGAAGAACCAAATGGAAGTTTTAGAACTGAAAAGTAAAGTAATCAAAAGGAAAAAAGTCACTGGATGGTCTCAAAAGCAAAATGAAGACGAGAGGAAAAAACCAGTAAAACGGAAGATAGAAAAATAGAAAGTACCCCATCTGAAAAACACAGAGAAAACAGACTGCAGAAAATGTAATATTCATGTCATCAGTATTCCAGAAAAAAGAAGAGAAAGAATGTTGAACTAAAACAGTACTCAAAGAAATAATGGCAGATATTTCCCCAAATTTGGTTAAAGAAATAAACCTACAAATTCAAAAAGATGAGTGAACCCCAAAAGAATAAACATAAAGAAACACATGCCAGGGCTTCCCTGGTGGCGCAGTGGTTGAGAGTCTGCCTGCCAATGCAGGGGACATGGGTTCGAGCCCTGGTCTGGGAAGATCCCACGTGCCGCGGAGCAGCTGGGCCCGTGAGCCACAATTACTGAGCCTGCGCGTCTGGAGCCTGTGCTCTGCAACAAGAGAGACTGCAATAGTGAGAGGCCCGCACACCGCGATGAAGAGTGGCCCCCCCCTTGCCACAACTAGAGAAAGCTCTCGCACAGAAACGAAGACCCAACACAGCCATAAATAAATAAATAAAACAAATACTTAAAAAAAAAAAGAAAAAAGAAACACATGCCAGAACATATCATAATCAAACTACTAAAAACTAAAGACAAACAAATCTTGAAAGCAGCAAAATCTCTCTATAGTTGGAATGTGAAAAACAATTCAATATTACAGCAGATTTCTCATCAGAAACCAAGGACACCAGATGGAAATGGGACAATATTTTTCAAGTGCTGAAAGAAAAGAACTGTCAAGCCGAAATTCTATATCCAGAAAAAATATCCTTCAGAAGTGAATAGGAAACCAAGACATTCATTCAAAGATGAAGAAAAACAGAATTTCTTGCCAGCAGACCTACCCTGAAAAATAACAAGTAGTTCTTGAAAAGGAAAAGAAACGATAAAGAAATCTTGGAACACTGGGAAGTAAGGAAGAGGAAGACAAAGAGTAACAATTTGGATTAATACAATATACTTTACTTCTCCTCTTGAGTTTTCTAAATTATATTTGATACTGAAACATTCAAGCAGGGATAGGCTGAGAAAAATTCAAAGCCAGGTTCAACCCATCCTAATCCTCCCTCCTTCCTATTCCTTTCTCTTTCTCAACTAACAAATGGACATACTGATCTTGATCATGTGGCCTAGAGACCTAAGTCCTTCTTGACCCTGCACTACAATGTCTAGACATGTTTTATCCCTTTTACTGCTTTAAGAAAAGAGAATTTCAGTCTCTTTCCCTGCTAGGGATGGTATGAGACAAGCCAGGAATGCATCTGACTGATATAAGACCTCTGAACATGACTTTTAACCATGGTTAAAAAAAAAAAGATTAAAAGTGAAGGCTGATTCCTACTTATGATCTGGCCCAACACTACTAAATATACTGCTTTATTCTGTACCAACATGTTAATTTACAGAAACATATCAAATCAGTATTAAAAACAGCATCATGCATATTTTATTACAAACTGGGAGAATTCTATATTTAACTTATTCAAATAGTGAAGCTGTTTGTCTGCTATCTTTGTAAGGACATGAACTTGCATAAGAGTGCAACTTACACAGAAACAGAAAGAAAAGGGAGCACACTGCACCCCTGCGTTAGAAATGCCCTCTACTCTGGCCTTGGTTCATAATCCACTACCCCAAGCAAGATGCCCCGAGGAGCAGTGCAGAGCTGAGAACAACAACACACATCTGACCCGTATTTTCTGAAACATGCTATTAGAGGTCACCTGCCCACAATTAGACATATTCCTATACTAACAAAATATGAGTGCAGGGGAAGTCCCAATGGAGGCTACCACATTAGGGCAGGGAAACTAACTCCTCTTTCCTTTATCCAAAAGTAAACCCCAGTGAATGAAGAGATTGTAAAAATAGTTAGAAAAAGCTGACAACTCTCTTCTACATCCAGGAAACACATTTTTTGCATGCAAGAAAAAAGTGACCTTATTATTTTTTAAGAACTGTTACAGATCCAAGAAACCATATAAATCTCTTCAAATGTTTTTAAAAGGTTTAAAAGCCAGGAAATTTAGATGTTTCAGCACCATTAATGCTAACCTTGGCACTGTGACTGCTACCAATCAATTTTTTCCTTTTGGAAAGAATGAATAATTTTGATGAATGCTATTGCAAATTACACACTAAAAACACAATTTTTCATATGAATGGGGCCAATGTCTTTTGGCACGCTTGTCACCGTCACAACATAACTGCTAATCTTCAAATACAGTTATTAACAACCTCAGAAAATCATTTAGAAGACCAACTCTCCTTTTTAAGGTCAGTGATTATCACAGTTAATGACCAATTGGCTTTAGCCATTACTGTCCTGAACTTTACATCATGTTTTAAACTAACAAGACAATAAATAACTATTAATACCAACATATTTTGAAGGGTGTTTTTCAGTCACCATCTATGCTCACCAAAAACATAATTGCTTTTGTGTTTTATATAATCACTCGGTCACTTGCTGATTTTTGCTTGTTTCCTTGTTGTAGCCGGTGTTATTTTATCATGAAAGTAGGAATAAGGGTGAAGGGTAAAAAGACAAAATCAGAGATAAACCCTATTAGCATTTTTCAAAAATACTAGTTAAACCTGTATTAGTTTAGAAAATATAAAGGGCACTGAAAGGTATCAAATGAAAAGTAAAAGCCATCTTCTCTTCACTTTCATTTCTCAAAGGTAATCACTCAAGTCTCTTATAGTTGCTTACAAAAAAACTGTTTAATGTATATGCTTGTGTACAGTATATGTATCTCTTTATTTTTCTTTCCAATTTCAACAACAGTTTCATACTTGATACATTGTTCTGCAGCTTTCTTTTTTCACTTATAATATCTTGGAGATCCTTCCATATCAACATACATAGGTTTATCTCAATTATATAATAACTGCAAAGTATTCTATCATGTGAAAATATACAAACTTATTTAACCAGTCTTATACTGATGGATATCTAAGTTATCTATTGTTTTGTTGTCTATTTTGTTTTGTTATTGCAAACAGTATTTCAATGAATATCCTTGTACATATATTTTGAAAAACATGTGAAAGTTATCTGCAGTATTCCTTACAGTGTGACTTCTGGGTGAAAGAACATGTGTCTTTTTAATTTTGAGAGATTTTGCTACACTGTCTTCCAGAAAGACTATACTGACTGATTTTCATTGGAGAGAGTGTCTCTTTCTCTACCAGGTATTGTCACACCTCTTATTTTCACCAACCTGCAAGGTAAAAATGATCTCAAGGTGTTCTCACTTTGAATTCTTTAATTATTAATAAGGAGGATGTAAATCTTCTCATGTTTATTCAGAGGCGGTTGTTCTTAGCTATTATTATTTTCTTATTTAGTTAGAACAGGAAAATCAAGTCTGATCCCTTTAGTTTAGGGCTTGATACATAACAGCTACTCAATAAATGCCTGATCCCTTATCAGATGAATCAAACAACAGTTTAAAAGAAACCTTCCTTATAGCCACACTGTATTGTCCTGATACAATCTAATATCTGGTTTTCAAAATTCTCAAGATTCCTTGACAATGAGCCAAAAGAAGTTGGCAAAATTATAGAACAAGCAGGTTACAAACAAAAGGACACACAACAGTAAACGCATTATGTAGTCGCTCTCCTGTAGCTATAATCACAGATGACCTTCTACCCTGTTATACACAACACACATTTCTCCATATTATATAAACCTTTTGAAAAGCTAAATAATATTCCACCAATCCTATAAAGTAGTATTTTCCAGGTTTTATTCTTTCTATAAAAAGTGTATTTTATATATCCTTCTACAATTTGCTTTTATCTTTTCATTCAACATTATGTTGCTGAGATGTAGACATAGATATATGTAAATCTACTCCATTAATTCAACCACTTCCAATTCTTTAATATACAGTGATTTATTTATCAGTTATATTATCAATTTATGTTTAAATTATTACAAACAATGTTGCAATGGACATTCTCGCACGTCTCTGAAAACATGTACAAAAGCCTCTGTAAGATATGCATATTTATGTATATATGTACCTAGCAGTAAAACTGCTGAGTCCTCTTGCAAAAGTGTTGGAGATGATATAAAGAAAAGAGAATGCCTTTCCATTACTGGTGAGAGTATAAATTGGCATAAGCATTTTGAAAAGCAAGTTGGACATATCTTCAAAGTTTCTAAATCTGTACCTATGAACTAGTTTATTCCTAAGATTTCTTCCAATCTTACAATTTCATAACTGGGAAATTTTCTTGTTACCAGATATAAAACTGGCTTAGGTGTATTCAGAGCAATTAAGCAACAATGGGAGACATACTCATATGTGATTGAAGAATAGAGCTGGACAGGGTTAAAAAGCATCATAAGTACAGAATCAAATCAGCAAGTTTTTGTTAAATCAGAATCCTATGTTGATAACAAATTTTGGAAAAACAGAATTCTGAAAAAACACTATTTTTGAATTGCTTCAAAAATTTCTGGTACAAATGAAAGTACTAAAATTAGGAAAAGCACAGTAATATATTTGGTGTGATTTCCAGCAATCATCTGTTTTCTGAAAGTTGGCAGTGAACATATGCCTGAGAATTTAAATATCATTTAAGTATATTATACTACATATAGAAAGATACATGAAACACATATCTGACTACGCCTTTCCTTGATATGAGGGTAAAAGTCACAGAAATAACTCTAGGCCTTCAAGAGAGCTTTATAGATATCGAATTTCCCTGACAGCAGAGAGGCAAACACTATTTAATTCACAAAGCTAGGTAACAGGTACTGCTGCTATTCTTTACGTTCTAATTGGAAAATTCTCAATTTCTCATTACGCATAGCGAATCTGGTCCACCATCAGATGAATCCATTACACCTGTATTCTTAGAAAAGGCATAAGCTAATATGAATATGATCTGAGGCCTTTGAGTAGAGTCTTTGGATTTTCTCAAGGTCTTAGATTCTGTAACAATGATCTAAAAGATTCTAAAGAACAATCATATATATCAGCTCAGCAAGTAAAAGCAAATCACCATGTCGGGGACTTCCCTGGTGGAGCAATGGTTAAGAATCCGCTTGCCAATGCAGGGGACATGGGTTCGATCCCTGGTCCAGGAAGATCCCACATGCCTCAGAGCAACTAAACCCCTGCGCCACAACTACTGAGCCTGCGCTCTAGAGCCCGCAAGCCACAAATACCGAAGCCTGCGCACCTAGAGACCATGCTCCGCAACAAGAGAAGCCATTGCAATGAGAAGCCCGCGCACTGCAATGAAGAGTAGCCCCGCTCACCACAACTAGAGAAAGTCTGCGTGCAGCAACGAAGACCCAACGCACCAAAAATTAATTAATTAATTAATTAAAAAATTAAAAAAAAATTTTTTTTTAAATCACCATGTCAATAAAACATTCTCAGAAAAAACATTCAAAATTGTTACCGCATGTTCAAAGCAACTGTTGAAACTAATGTAGAAAAGCAAAGCTTTACCAACCTGTACATGAAATTTCCCTTTAACGACAAGTCATATGAATTATAGAAAGAACATGTTACTCTAAGAAAAGAAGTTTTTTTTAATCTTCATTTCTGTGCCTCAGCGGGTTGTCTATAATGGTAATCCTTGTATTTAAGCATGTGGAATGGTTCTTTGAAGAATGCCTTCAAATAATTCATACCTGCTAAATGTATTACTTTAAATCTTTACGAATATTTTTGTATTTGTTAAAGCATAACAAGGTGCCACCTCTCCACTCAAAGTCCTTTGGATTGCAGAAGTGCTATGTCACCATTTAATGGCTTCTCTCCCCCTCCCTCTCCCCCTCTCCCTCCCCCTCTCCTTTGTTCTCTTTGCAAGATAAAATGAATAAAGTAGGTCATCCTCCTTGATTCTAACATCCAGCATTAACTATTGAGGATAATTAGACTAGCAATAATTTAAGAAATATTTAGGCAAATAATTTAAAATTTGTAAAAAAAGTATCCACATAAAAGTAGTAATAAACATGAAATCAGCTTTTCCTACAATATTGGTATCCTTAGGTAAACTCATGTTTTGAATTCATGGAAAAAATTAATTAAGGTATGAATACATTTTATAGAATCTAGAGCTTCAAATGTAAAGAACTTTCAAGGTGCATTATAAAGAAACTTACTGGTAAAATAGTTCTTAAGTGGCCATCTGTGCTTCTAAGAAAGAAAGAGGAATAAAGTTTTAAGAATTTGCAACATATTCAAGTATATTCCCTCAATTGAGCTTGAACTGGCTAAATTATACATTCTCTGATATTTCAGAGGAAACAAGACATCAATTACCAATTCCCAAAATTCTGACTATACATAACTTCTTCCATAATTCAGTACCCACCTAGAGAGGAAACTCTGTCCCTCATGCTTTCCTCCTCTCCACTATTTAAATCACTGATGTGTCTAAGTTTAATGATCCAATAAGAATTTAAAATAATCATAAAGACATCACTTATTCCCAAGGGATGCATCGAACACTGAGAGAAAATGGAAATCATAAATTTGTCTAATTTCTCCACCATTAATTCTGCAATGTTAAAGAGTAACAGATTCCTACTTAATTGTATTCCAAGGAAAGACAATATGTTAACTTGTGGAAATAATATTTAATAATTTAACATAAGCCATAATTTCACAAGGGACTTTCCTGGTAGCACAGTGGCTAAGATCTGCCTGCCAATGCAGGGGACACGGGTTCAAGCCCTGGTCCGGGAAGATCCCACATGCCGCGGAGCAACTAAGCCCGTGCGCCACAACTACTGAGCCTGCGCTCTAGAGCTTGCGTACCACAACTACTGAGCCCACGTGCCACAACTAATGAAGCCCGCGCGCCTAGAGCCCATGCTCCGCAACAAGAGAAGCCACGGCGATGAGAAGCCCGCGCACCACGACGAAAAGTAGCCCCCACTCACCGCAACTAGAGAAAGACTGCACGCAGCAACAAAGACCCAACACAGCCAAAAATTAATTATTTTTAAAAATTAATTAATTTTAAAAATAATTAATTTTTTAAAACTTTCATAAAAATATGTTTTTTACCCCATAAATGTGAGCTAAAATATAACGGTAAGAACAAAGGACAAAAGACAAGCCTACCCTCTGCTGTCTCCTATACAGGGCTGTCAGAGGTATTGAATTATGCCCTTCAGGAAATCATTCAGAAAACATGAATGGACCTGGGGGTGGGTATTACGCTAAGTGAAATAAGTCGGACAGAGAAAGACAAATGCCATATGGTTTCACTTGTATGTGGAATCTAAAAAAATAAAAGATCAAACATAAAACCAGACTCATAGATACAGAGAACAAACTGGTCGTTGCCAGAGTGGAGGTGGGGTAAGGGGGTATGGGTGAAATAAGTGAAGGGGATTAAGAGGTACAAACTTCCACTTATAAAATAAGTAAGTCATGAGGATGTAATGTACAGCATAGGGAATATAATCAATAATATTGTAATAACTTTGTATGGTGAAAGATGGTAACTAGACCTAATCGTGGTGATTATCTTGTAATGTATAAAAATATTAATCACTATATGTTATACACCTGAAACTACCATAATATTGTAAGTCAATTATACTTCAATTTTAAAAAAAAGAAAATTATTTAGTATCAATGTTTATGTTAATCCTAATGTCCTCCTCCTCCTCAAATTGGCTACATACATTTTACTTGTTCACAGATTTGTTGTAATAGGACACTGTGCAACCTACATACTAACTATGTTGCTTTATATGCATATCTATTATATTAGAAATAATTTACTGTGGCTTTAGTGAATGTACAAAGGACTTGTACAACGCAATGGAACAGAGTGTTGAGTAGTCAAAGAGATTAATCAATCTTGAAGAAGAGTTTATATACATGTATCTCAATACACATTTGCTGTTTATTCTCTGACATATTGAACTATATTTCTTCCAAAATCCTGAAAAACATTAAGACAGAAGATAATTGTGGCATATAGATAATTACTTTATAAATAAAAATAAGTTACGTTCTAGGGTCCTAAAAGCTTAACATGCAGCATATTTTTTTTTCATGCAGCATATTTTAATACATATACACTGTAAAATGGATTTTAACTTTTTCATTTGGTTGTTCCTACAATGTTTTCTTTGTATTTTATAAAATACTACAAAGAAAATGAAAACGATATGGTTTTCAATATATCTTCATTGATCCCTACATTTAGGCAGATTCAAAGGTAAATTCAAAAAAGAGAAAGAACAGGTTTCAGGGTTTTTTAAGCAATCCAATAACTGACTTTTAATTCAGTAGCCATAGGTTTCCCTGGTTGTTGGGAATATAACAGAACTGTGTTGGGTGCATATTGAGGTTCAACCCCAAGGAATCCTGAGTTTGTGTCCATGGAAAGACTGACCAAGTGCATAACATGTTATGGTTCCACCTCCCAGGATGTCATTTCTAACATGCGAGACATGTCAATTTATTTCCATACTTTATTTTCACACATTATATTGTCTTGAATTGGTTGAAAATCAGATAATGGAGTTCTTAAAATCTGAAATAATGCAACTTCTTTCCAAGGTTTTTATAAACGACACATCACTTTTTTTCTAAAGCCTCTTTCTAGCAAGGCAATCCTAGACAAATCACTTAGAAAAACTCACATTTAAAGATGTTACTAAAAATACATTTCAAACTTTGTATCTGGTTATCAGGGAGGGGCAGGAAATAGCACCTAAAACATAAAGCTGTTGTGCTCACAAAGTGAGAAAGTGCTTAGCAAAAAACCAGGAGCATGATAAGCATGAAAACATTTTTGCCAAAACTTTGAATACTGGCCTCTCTGTTGACTCTAAAAACAGCCAGCTCTCTGCCCTTAGATAAGCCACTAAACCTCTCCAGGCCTGTTTTTTCACCTGTAAACCATTCTCCAGGATTCCAACCCTTGCAGTCAGAAGAGTCTCTGACTCAAAAGACCAGTCTGGAAGGAAATCTGGGAGAACATCTGGTTCCTATCTCATATAAATATTATAAATAACCTTCAGAACATTTACCTCTGCCCTACCATTGGTACTCAGAAAACATCTGTTCTTATATAAGTAAGAGTAAAATTAAAAATAGAAATAGAACTACTGATGAAGATATTCTGTTCCTGCCTACTGGCTTTCTCTAACTGGGCGAGTATCTTCCTAGGTAAAGTCCACCCAAAAAAGTGCTGAGAAGCCATGAGAAAAGGGTCAAGACCATCAAGACTGGAAACAGATTAAGATCTAAACAAAGCCAACTCTGCAAATCATAAATGAGACCACGATCACTGGAAATATGAGCTGTATTATTAACCCAAGACCTGAGGCAAAGCTCAGAGTCAAGAAAGCTCAGGAAAGCCTGCCCTCCTGGTAGGTATTTTGTACCATCCTCCATTTAGGTTATTTGCATATATCTCATCTCCTGACTAGATCACAACTTCCTTAGAAGCAAGGATTACTGTCTAATTTACATTTACATCCCCTGCTATGCCTAGCACATTGCAGACATCAAATTAATATTAGGCAAATTAATTAAGTATGATGCCTTCGAAAGAAAATCAACGCTTATCTTGACATTCAAATAAAACATCAGCTAAGTTTTGTTAGCTGACAAAAGTTAAAGTCAAAACATTTATCACTGGGCTAAAGTTTGTTTTTTTTCTTTTTTTTTAGGCTTCATTTTATTAAAATTATATATGCACCTGGCTTGAATTAGCAAATAACTTCAGAAGGTTTATTTTTTTAAAAATAGCAGACTCCTCTCCCCTGCCCTCATTTCCCCCTTCTAAGAAGTAATAAGCATTTTCAGTTCCTTCAGATTATTATTTTGGAATTGACTTCCTTATCTCTAAATACCAGGCTTATGTTGCTATTTCTTGATTTCAAGTTTTAGGCATTATCTGTTGACTTTTCAACATGAAACAAGGGTTGAGTTCTATTTCCCCCACTCAGATCCAACATACACACAATCTTTCCTACCTAGTTATAATTTTGGTTAGATTCATATTACTGTTTATATAATTGTGACTATATAAACAGTATCTAGAGCTGAGCCATTTAGTGCGATATTATTACTTCTATGAGGTTAACAAATGCCTTGGGGTTTGTTGTGGTGGTGGTTCTATATGTTCCTTGCTTAGTTATCTAACTGTATCGTGAATTCAACACCAAATTCTTTGCCAGAGAATATTTTTGGAAGTTTTGATGCTCATTATGACCTGCTGTGGCACTTTGGCATTTTCAGGAACAGCACAAATATTTAAGTTATTTTTAACAGAGTTTTAGTTATGTTGCTTCACTGAATAGGATTATGTTAGGCCTGGGTCACAAACTGCCTGGGCTTTATATGGGTTACAGGTATTTCGGATGTTACAAGACTTTACCCTAATCAGATCATCACTTAAAAGTGTTAGACTGGTTTTAATGTGGTGTAATGGAAACAGCAAAAGATATGAAGACAGACAGACATTGCAGAGAATTCTGGGCTCACCCTAACTGAACACATACTAACTTCTTTGAGCCTCAGTTTGCGCATCTATAAAACAGGGACTGGTGGAATATCATAAGTTGATTTCTGATTTTTCTACCCACAGGAATAATTTGATAATAATAAAAAAAAAACCTGAATAAAAATGCCCATAGGCATTTACCCTATCAAGATAGGATATAAAATTAATGGAAACTTACCAAGGCCCTAAATGACAAAGGGAGGAATAAAGAGAATAAGTTAGAGTCATTTGGGCCCCAATGGTCAGGAAGAATAGCAAATGAAGATGATAATAATCACTATTATTAACTGAATACTTACTATTTGGCAGATACTATCTCCTTTAATCTTCACTGCCAGCAGACGTGAGGTAATTTTGTCCACTTTACAGATGGGAAGCTGAGGCAGAGGGACAAACACCCTGTCCAAGTTCACAGTGACTTAGTGGCAGAGCCAGGATTCAAACTTAGGTATTCTGATGCCAAAGTATGTGCATGTGTGCACTCAATCATGACCTTGATCGTGTCTTCCATGAAGATTCAAACAGCAATGTAGATGGTGAAATGATATTAAATTGATCACAGATTTAGTAAATGTTTTGAAAGATAGGCCTATTTGTGCCTGGATTGGGGAATTGGGAACAATCCTATGCAGTTGTGTGTGTTTTGCCAAAGGTTGCAGAAGACATTGTGTTTGCATCAATCTGCATCTCCTCAGACCAGTCACACCTTGACCCTGAAGACAGATCACATTAAGGACACTGGGGCAAGCATGTCAGCAGCTGTAAGGAGTGCTAGCTACTTCACAGGGTTATGATATATAGAGCATGCTACTGACTGAATTGTGTACCACCAAAATTTGTATGTTGAAGCCTTAACCCCCATGTGATTGTATCTGGAGACAAGAGTCTTTAGGAAGTAATTAAGGTTAAATGAAATCATAAGGGTAAGGGCCCTTATGGGATAGGACTGTGGCCTTACAAGAAAAAAAAAAAGAGAGACCTCTCTCTCCCTCTCCCTCTCCCTCTCCCTCTCTCTCTCTCTTCCTGCCATGTGCCATGTAAGGACACAGCAAGAGTGGCAAGAAGAGAGTTCTCACCAGAAAATGAACTTGGCCAGACCTTGATCTTGGACTTGCCAGCCTCCAGAACTATGAGAAAATAAGTTTCTGTTGTTTAAGCCACCCAGTCTACAGTATTTTGTACGGCCAACCAAGTAGACTAATACAGAACATGAATTTAGGAGGAACTTGACAATATTAACTCTCTTTTCTTCCTCTTTCTACCCTTTCATATGTTGGAGTTAAAAACAGGTAGCAAAGAAACAGTTAGTTGTTGAAAAGAGAAATCATGTGAGAGTCCCACAGAAGGAACAGATTCAAGTAAAAAACACAAAATTTCTGTTTACCACTCATTCAGGAGATTAAGTGGAACAGTGTAAAGAATGAGAGCTGGAATCTAGGGAGGCTTGGGCCCTTATTCGCGAGATGGCTTTGGCCAAGTCATTTAATCTTTCCTTTTGCTCAGATTTAATCACGGAAATCAGGCTAGATGATCTTTAACTGTTTTCTGCTAAAATACTCTAGGATCCTATAATGTAGGTGGTAAAAAACTAGTCAACAGAAGAGTCTGCTCAGGATATATTCCTAAAGTAGTAACACACTGAGAACTTAAAAGAAATTCCAATGATATAAATTAGAACCCAGTAACCAGGAGAAAAACTGAACATAATAAAAAACCATCATATGCTATATCCAGAGCCTACGTATTTCCAAGGCAGTCTATAGATCATAATGAAAGCAATTACATAATTTCCATTTAAATAACAAGTTTCTGTGATTTAAAAGTGACAGGTTTTTTCCCCCCAACAGCAAGTCCTTGGCTGCTATCAGCTATTTTCACAGAATAATTTGAATTGGAGAAAAGAAAGCACAAACAACACTTTTTCAAGCTGTGAGAATCAAGAATTGAAGAGATTTGATCTAGGAGGGAGTCAGGTACAAGCAAGTATGTTGGTTTAAAGAAAATACAATATGATCTATCAAAAATGTTTATCAATATTTAATATATGGGTTTGCGGAAATCCTTGACTTAAAAGTTTCTGAATGGCAAAAACTGTGAAACTCATTTTACTATGAAAAAATAGAATTAAGAATAGTTCTCAAAGAATTCAGAGGATTCTAATGTAAAAAAATTATTCCCCATGTAGCTGGAGTATACCAGACAAAGCCCTGGAACTGAAACCGGTCCTGGGTTTACATCCTTGGCTTACCATATACTGGCTGTGTCACTGTGTCCAACAAACTCGACCTCTCTGAGCCTTACAGTTTCCTCCACACAGTGTCAGCTTGAAATGAATATGATTAATAAATGTAAGAAGGCTGTGTAAAAATGTTGTCGCTAAAAATATGAGCGCTTCTAGGAAGTACAAAAGCATGTTCAATTTCTCGGTGTCAAAGATGTGATAATACGAGATGTAAAAAATACAAAGCAAAGGTAAAAAAGAATTCCCAAAGCAAAAGGTAAAAAAGAATTCCTAAAGCAAAAGAATCATATAAGGATACAGACAGTACCCTAAAAGACCATTATTTCAAAATCTAATAACATCAAAATTTAAATACCAGAAGGTAATGGAATAAAATACCACTTTTAAGTTTACTAATTTGAGAATACTAGTCTTTTAACCTAGGCTAAGACGAAACTTGCTTTGTAGTTACCTATAAGGTAGCATATTTTCTTGTTCCTATCAAGATGGGTGAACTCCCTACACTACTGGTTCCCTCCACAAAAATCAATACTGGAGAAACTGCAGCTTAGTGAGGGAAACAGTTGCAAGGAACTTAAAAAAGAAAGAAGAAGATAAAACCATACAAAATCAAACAAACAGAAACTACGTATGATGGAGTCAGTGTGCTGCACCTCCGTTGGGAGGGAACAAGCTGTTGGAAAACTGTCCAGGGCTGCTCTTGCCTCTCCTCTGAGATAAGCAAAGCATACACCTCACCACATCATAGAAATAAGGCAGCAAAGTAATACGGGGCAGCTTAAAGGCTTTGATGAGGTGAGCGTGAAACCCCTAGGTAGAGAAGAGACAGTGAGCGATCAACAGGAAGTCAGCGGTGCCTGGAGTTGAATAGGCCAGATTAACAATGACCAGAGGCTGGCCCCCCGCGCTTCCCAATTCACATTAAGAGGCAGAGTGGCTATGTCCTGGGAACGAGAAAAGATCTAGAAATCTAGACACTTAGACAACTATGAAGAACACCCACAATTAAATAAATACACAAATCTAAACATAGATTAGCTTTCCTTTCTGGTAGGTATGAAGAAAGGGTGGGAAATAGGAAATGAAGGAGAGGGCAAAGCCATGCCAGGCAACCATTTCTATAAGCAGAGAGGGAGAAAGTAGGTTCCTATGCTCCCATATTTCTCCTGATTATTCCAATTAGGCACACAAAAAGAGAGACAACTGCTGCTGCTGTCTTGCACTTAACTAAATCATGCCCATGGAAATTTAAGCAGGGGGAGGAGATGGTCACTAGGGGGCACCAAACCACAGCCAGTACTAGGACAGATTTGGCTCTCAGCCCAATGCCCTGAAATTCTGGTAGGTGAGATGCACAGACTTGCTCTAGTCATACCATCAATATTGATATCACACATTCCTGCACTTACACAATTAGAAACTTGGACTCCCTTTATTGTCTTTTGGAAGAGTTTTACAAATCTGCTGAAGCAGAATTATTAGAACTGCTGTATCAATAATTTAAAATAAACATGATATAACAAAAGCAATAAGAAAAGATATCAGCATGTGAAGCATGAATAGGAAATCATTAAAAAATAATTTTAAATATTGGTACAAAAATATAATAGCTGTAATAAAAATCTAATAGAGGAAATACACAGCAGGATGGATACAGCTAAAGGATGAATTATTGATGCAGAAAATCACAGTGGAGACCTTTCCTGAAAGGCAACAGGAAAGGGTAAGATATAACAACGTGAAAGAGAAGCCAGCAGATGGAAGCAGATGTGTGAACATCCAGATAACAGGAGTCTCAGGAAAAATGGTGGGGAGAGGAAAGTAGAAAGAGAGAAAAAGTAACCCTTTGAAGGAATAATTAAAATAAATGTTCCAGAACTAAAGAAAGATGAAATATTTCAGAATGAAAGGGCTCTCTGACAGGACGAATAAGGAAAACTCTATACCATGACACATCTTTAACCTTAAGTTGGTTACATTTTAGATTAAAAAAAAAAAAAAAAGATAAAATTCCTAAAGTTTCCAGAAAGAAAGCAGATAAACTTTGAAACAACACTGGATACAATACAACACAGTAACATTTTAAAGTGAAGAAAAGTAATTTTGACTCTAGAATTTCCTATCAAGCCAAACTGTTTCTCAAAGGTAAGGGCAGAATAAAAATTACTCAGGCATACAAGAGTACAGAAGGTTTGCCTCACAAAGGCCCAAATTAAAAACATTCTTAGAGAAGGTACTCAAAAAAAAAAAAGAAACCAAATCAAGAAGATAATGCAAATATACAGGATATAAGGATTATCAAATATCTTTTTTGCCCAAATATCTTATCTGTTTATGTCTTACAAAGTAAGCTAAACTAAACACAAACTAAAACAAAGAATACCTATAACAACTGAGAACCAAAACTCTAAACAGGAATAAGAAGCAAAGAAATAATATCAATAAGAAGCTAGGAAATAATAAAAAATAGAAATCAACAAAATACTGAACAAAAAAGCAGTATGAGAGATGAAAACAAAGGTTGCTTTTCTGAAGACTTAGAATATTAACAAATATCGACAGACTTTTCATCAAAGACATGGGTGAGGTGGGGGAATGGAACAAAAAAGCAAAATACAGAATGAAAAGGGGAAATATTAAATGTTAAAGAGATTTTTAAAGTGTCATAACAAGTATAGGCTGAGTTGAAAATCAAGATAAAATTGATAAATTCCTATAAAAATGTAACTTGCCAGAAATGGCAAAAGAAGAAACAGAGACCTTAAATACACCAAAGAGCATGAAATAATTTGGAATAGTAGTCAAAACTCTCCTCTCAAAAAGCCCAAGGCCCACAAAAGGGTTTTAATAAATTTTTAGGAAACATTAATGGATTTATAATACAGGTTGTACATGTATTATACATGGGAAGTGTGAAACTTCACAGCTCATTTTAGGAGGCTAATTAATGGAATCTTGATTCCCAAACCAGACACTATAAGAAAAGAATATGGATTTCATTTATGAATTAAATGGAGAGCCAAAAACAGAAACAACCTCCAAATAAAATACTAGCTAACTGAATCCAACATTATATTCAAAAATAATAATACATAATGATGCCATGAGGTGTTTGCAATGCAATGAAATGCTGCAATGCAAAGGTGGTTCAATATCATCATATGATTAGCTCAACTAATGCAGGAAAAGCACATGTTGAAGTTTATTACCTATTCACAAATTTTTTTAAAAGGCTTAACAAATGAAAAATGGAAGAGAACTTCCTTAAGTTGGTATAAGCTATAGAGGGATACTGTTCCATTTGAACTTAGCTGAACACCTGCTAGCAGAACTTAGTAACAAAATTAATTCAAATAAATTTTCAGTTTTCAATTTTCCTCCCTATCTTAGCTCTCACCACTCACTATCCAAAACTGATGAACCATATATAACCAACTAATTGAGATCATCTTGCTCCACCAACTAACTATCTGAATTCAGGTTCCAAGTAATCTTAGATAGCAAAGAATATCTGTATAGCAAAAAGCTACATGAAACATTATATTCAACATAGAATCTCTATTCTCTCTAAGATCAGGAACAAAAGAAAGGAGACCACTCACACCATCACTCTTAAATACAGTTCTTGAGCTCTTGGTCAAAATAAAATGGAAAAGAAAAGTTGTAAAGATTGGAAAGAAAAGGGA
This sequence comes from Balaenoptera physalus, assembly GCF_965194825.1. NCBI lineage: Eukaryota > Metazoa > Chordata > Mammalia > Artiodactyla > Balaenopteridae > Balaenoptera > Balaenoptera physalus. The sequence goes on along the minus strand of NC_138890.1, from coordinate 89,398,603 downwards.
AAAAAAATCATTATTTTTGTATGATATAAGTATCCACCTAGAAAAAAACAACACAAATTTTTTAAGTTCAGAATAAGAGAGTTCAGCAAGGTTGTCAGATAAATTAAAGGGTTCTTATCATAGAGTCCATAAACTCTAATGGATACATAAATTTGGATGGGAAAATAAATTACATTTTTACATTCGGTAACTTTCATATACTTTCCTTAACCTCTATTATATTTTACTTTCACTTTCCTCTATATAGCACTTACTTCAATTACGAATATAGGCAACAAGTACAGTAGCTGTCACCAATAGAAATAACAGTTGTAGGCTTCCCTGGTGGCGCAGTGGTTCAGAGTCTGCCTGCCAATGCAGAAGACACGGGTTCGAGCCCTGGTCTGGGAAGATCCCACGTGCCGCGGAGCAGCTGGGCCCCTGAACCACAATTACTGAGTCTGCGCGTCTGGAGCTTGTGCTCCGCAACAAGAGAGGCCGCGATAGTGAGAGGCCCGCGCACCGCGATGAAGAGTGGCCCCCGCTAGCCACAACTAGAGAAAGCCCTCGCACAGAAACGAAGACCCAACACAGCCATAAATAAATAAATAAACAAATACTTAAAAAAAAAAAAAGTAAAAGTCTATAAAAAAAAAAAAAGAAATGACAGTTGTTTCCAAATTGCATTACAATTTTTTGTTATCTTGAAATAGCATTAATGTTCATTATTATTTCAAAATTATGAGAGTTGTTAGGCAATGTTATTATTTAATACATTAAAAAACACATCTATATATTTTCATATATCTATGTGTTTTAACATTATCCTGAGGAAGTTTCCATAGACTTCACCAGATTGCCAAAGTGTCCATGATACCTAATCAGCTCTTCAAAAACCAGAATTAGGAAGAAAGAGAAAATTATCTTCGTCTGAACAAACTACCCAATAGGAAAAGAAAATTTCAGTATTTAATGTGGACTGTGTGTTTGTTTTAAAGAATCTCTATACTTTTTTCAATTAACACCTTTTTTTTGCCAATTAACTAATTTTGTCCCAACTGAACCAGAAAAACAACAGGTATTCTTGTCCCAGTTCACTGTCTACAATTTAAGAGTACCACAAACTTTCAAATATATGTTCTGTCCCAAAGATCAAAAGATAAGGAGAACCAATGATGGAACTAAAATTATATAAACTGGTAAAGAGAGAAGAGACAAAAATATTCAGTCAACTTTATATATCATTATACAAAGTAAGATAACAAGATGGTCCCTGTCTCTATGCTTTGTTTCAATGTTTATAAATTACAGGAATATAGGCTTAAAATGAAAATAAAGTGATTTCAATTCAAGATAAGTTAAAATTTTCTGACACCCAAGTGAATTAGGAAGTAATTAAGATTTTCATCTGGAAGCCATTCTAAATAGACCTTCCTTTGTTGAAAAAAATTCAAGGCTGAGTAAAGAGATGAGATCAGCTCTCTAAGCCTTGCCTACTTTATTCACCCACGACAGTAACTTCAGTAAGACAAATCTTAATGTGAAAGTACCCATTATAACTATTCTAATTTCAATGAAAGATGAATGAACCAATTAGTTTTTACATCGCTAGCCTACATTTCTTAATGCTATGCAACATTAGTAAACATAAAATACTGTAGAGAATTATAACGATAGTTGAGAAATATATTTTAAACTTTTACTGACTTTGTCATAGGGTCAAAGCCATATTTCATTTATCCATGATCATTGGTTTGTTGTATATTTTAAACCTATTTATATGAATTAATATTGTCAAGAACACAAAACTCTATTTAGAAAATGCAATAGAATAATTTAGAATTTTGCTTTAATCAATGATTTGTCTACATTAAAAAATTTTTTCTGGGACTTCCCTGGTGGTCCAGTGGTTAAGACTTTGCTTTCCAATGCAGGGAGTGCGGGATCAATCCCTGGTGGGGGAGCTAAGATCCCACGAGCCTCGTGGCCAAACAACCAAAACATAAAACAGAAGCAATACTGTAACAAATTCAACAAAGACTTTAAAACGTGGTCCACATCTAAAAAAACAAAAATCTTAAAAAAAAAAAAAAAGATTTTTTCTGTTTTCATCTTTGGCCACTGATTATCTCATTGCCCTTTTATTTGCTTTTATGATATAACTAAGCTAAGGCAGCTGTTCCCTTATTTCTTGAAATACTGATTTATCAGTCATTCTACCTAATCAGGGAAAAGAACAAAACAAAACTATTTGTACTCATCTTCCGGAAAGGAATTTCAATTCGACATATAAGGATATTAATACAATTCTTAAATCTAAACAATTGACCCAATTAACCCTATTTTCAAATGATAGAGACCAAAAGCCATCATAGCCAAAACTATTTACTCTTCTCAACTATTTCCTTTTATTATATCTAGAGTATGTTCAGCCCAAATTGTTGATTTAATGAGTAAAATCAACACATACTAAAAAGATACCACTTGTCATTCCCCAATGTGCAGCTGTATTTTTGTCAATCTCTGTATTAATCATTAAGATATAAATCAATCAACCATTGTTGTCAGGGCTCACATATATGGTAACATGCTTACTTCCACCAGGACTTATGGAACTTGTTATTATTAAATATCTCAATAATCTCTGAAAAACAATATTTAATCATCTTAAAGTCAAACCTGAAGTCTGTTTTCCTTTTTGTTTGACCAGCTTATTCTAAACCAGAGCATCTCAAACTTTAATGTGCATGCATATCACATCTTGCTAAAATGCAGATTCTGATTCAGTTAGTCTGAGAGCCTACATTTCTTAACAAACTTTTAAGTGATGTCTATATGCTGCTCGTCCTCATATCATACTTTGAATATCAAGGTTCAAAACTGCAATTAAGTTTAACTTCTACAGAAATGCAATACAGTTCTCTTCATACAAAGAGATACTTAGTTGTCCTTTAGCTTTCTCTTACACAGGTGAACTAATTCCAATTCTTTCAAGTTTATAAACTTTAGAAAGTGATATATGAGGGAGTATGGTAGAGTTGAGGCATAGATAAATATAAGAATCTTTTCAAGATTTAAAAATATGAACCAAAATTTGCTTGAAATCTTATACTGTAGCTTTAAGTAAGGTGCAACCATTAACCAGAACTATATTAACAATTTTAATTTCTGAATACTGGGAAATAATTTTTAATAACACTAATGATGGGGAAATTTATATTTATTCTATAGCATAATAAGTTGCAACTATTTAAAGTTCCCCCCCAAAAAATAATTTAAAAATCAGTTTTTTACTATTAAAGGTATTTAACATTTAGATATTAGTGAAATTTTTAAAAGACTAGCATAATATTTTCAGGATTTTCCAATAACAGATATCATTAGAAATTTTTTAGAGAATCATTAAAAATCTAGTTGGCATTAGAAAACCAGATTCCCTAAATAAAAATAATGAAAACATGAATTATGGAAAACTAATACTATTATCAATACCTTTTATACTTGGCATTATGTTATATAATCTAATTATCAAACATCTAGAAGTGTTTGTATCTAGATATTCAAATTTTTTCTAGAAAAGTCTTCATAATGTGTTCACCTAATCTTATTTTTCTGGGTTGGTATGAGCTAAAAGTTTGTTAAACAAAACTTACAAATGCCACCTTGAAAAAAGTTTCAAGTTTGGAAATGTATTTTCTAAAATGTGTACCCTTGCTGTTATTCCAAAGTTTCTAAATTTACACTCACAAATCTAAATATTTGAGATTATTTTTTTCCAGTAGATTTTTCAGATAATGTATAACAGAAAATCTAACATTTCTGAAATGGCTATGCACAGAATTCTCCAAACATAGCAAAGGCAGTATTTCCAAGACATACTTCAGAACATTAATAAAATAGACCAAATTTTTACTACTAGACTGAAAATCAAAAGACTCCACTATGAAATGATGTATAACCACCAAATATTCAACTTTTACTTTATAGAGAGATTAACAAATTTAAGTGGTTAGAAATGCTTAATTATGTAAATTGCAATGTTCAGTATATACATTATAAGATTCAGGGTGTTACTTAATCCTACCCCCACTAGGAGTAACGTAACCTTGGTAAAATTATTATATTTTAGTATTAACTTCCATTTCTATAAAATGGAGACAATGGCTTCCTTTGCCAGTAGTTTATTCAACAAATATTTTGTGCCTAGTCTGGGGCAGGCACTGTGCTAGAGTGAAAAAGACAACTAACTACCTGCCACAATAAACATGGTATATAGGTGGATGGAAGGTGGATGAATAAATAAGTCCTATGAAGATAAAGCTGGATAAGAGGATAAAGAAAGACTTTGGCTGCTGTATTAGACAGGGTTAGATTAGGGAAGACCTATCTGAGAGAGTGACATTTGAGTAGAGACCTATCCCTAGGATGTTTGAAAAACCAATGATCATGTCCTTTTCATTTCAAATACATTTTCTAAATATTATTAAAAAATCAACTTTCATTAATCCATTTATAATGATAAATAGGGATGGCATAAACAACTATATGCCCAAAGTAATTTCCATCTAATTTTGGTTCTTAGTTTGATAAGTGCTAACAAGGTACAAAGCTGGCTAGTTAAAATTACTGTGTGTCCCAGGCATGTTCCACCCTCTGGTAGAGTCAGTAATGAGAAAGAAAAACCAGAAGTTTACTGGTAGGAAGCTAATGGGGGGAAACATGGGAGAGGGGAAGAATAAAGAGAAATAAAGGGTCTGAATGATCAATAAACTGGATAAACTGCTCATGAATAAATCATGAGTAAATGACATTTCTATTTTCGTTTTATTCCTAAGAGGCAACAATTTAAATGGAGTGGGGTGTGTGTCTATGCACACAGGCGTATATGTGCCATGGCTTTTATACCTAACTTCATCTAGCACTCTCCCCGTTTTTACTTTCAAAGCATTTTATCTCAAAGCATAAGGTTTAAAGGCAAATCTGTAACTATGAAACGGCTCTGGTTCAACGTTATCAGAAAAGGACCAGAACTTTAGATTATATAAATTCTCATGTTTTTCTTCTGAGATGCATCAGCCACTTCGCACAATACTTCAGTCGTTGCAGAAAGCCTGATTCCTCACTCCTTCCCTGATAAACTGTTCAATCAGAACTATGCTGAATTTACTTTTAAGTATCAAACTAAAAAGTTAGAATTCAACTCCTGAAGAAAATGACATAGAGGGGAGAAATTCATCTTCTTTAAAGATATATAAACACTACTAACACTAACAAGAGGCTGATATAAATTATTGCACGTTATAACTCCTTCTATAGGTTTTTAATGTAAGGACGTTGAAATTGACTGTATAAATTGAATTATCTTGGAATGTATTCTTTCCTTACACTGTTATGAAAGCTTCAATCTTTAACTTATATGAGTACTGAGACCATTATCTAGAGATAATCCAAGACAGGAATAATCTGAAGAATTTAACAGGAAGAATGTACACAGAAGGGCTAACTTCATCAAACTTAATTATACTCGATACCAATGAAAAATGTATGAATCCCTTTATTTTTTTAATTGAGACTTCATTTTTCAAGAACAATTTTAGGTTCAGAGCAAAATTGGGGGGAAAGTATAGATATTTCCCATATTATTTCCTGGGATACGAATAGCCTCCCCATTATCAGCATCCCCCACCAGAATGGTATATTTGTTACAACTGATGAACCTACATTGACACATCACAGTCACCCAAAGTCCTATTTTACATTATGGTTCACTCTTAGTATTGTATTACATTCTATGGGTTTGGACAATGTATAATGACGTCTCCATCATTACGGTATCACACAGAGTATTTTACTGCCCTAAAAATCCTCTGTGCTCTGCCTATTCATCCCCTCTAAATTCTTTCATTTGTATGTATTTTTCATATCAGCACGAGCTCCACATCATCATAAAGCTGGTGCACAAAAGAAGAATCTTGATTCTCTATACTGTAGTAATCTGAAGTGAGGCAAGAATATAAAAATACGGGCATTGTATCTCCTCTTCTCTCTCCCTGCCCCTCTTCCACCACCCAGACTAATATCTCCCCCAAAAAAGAGGATCATGTATTATTCATCTTTGCATCTCCAGCACCTAAGACAATACTGCCACAAAAACAGATATTCAAAGAATAATGTTCCTGAAATCTTTTAGATGAGTTTTTTCCCACCAGATAACTTTATTACTAGAAATACCAAACAAAAAATTGGTACTGCCCTAAAATGGAATTCCTCCTACTGTTACTACAAATATTAGTGTAAAGTGGTATGGCTATAGCCCCCTCAATAAAGAGACTACGCAGGTCCCAGCAAAAGCAAAAAAAGCAGCAACAGCAAATATCCAAGCTAAAAGATTTCCTCGACAACTTTGAAACTAAGTTTTCAAGCATGTAGATTAAAGAACATTAGAGAAGTTAAACAATCTCCAAGCATCTAGAAGATATCCACGGGGAGGTAAAAAGGAGGGATGCCAGGCATGTTACCATATAAATGGTAAGATTCTAAAAAGCAGTAAAAGCTCTTAAGAATAAAAAGGGTACCTTAAATACTGAGAAACTCTAAGTGTCTGTAGACATCCTACAAAGAAGTGATGGTCTTCTCTACACTCCTTTCCAGTGGCAGGTTGAGAAGAGGGTGCTTCCCTAGCATATTTCCAAATGCAGCTATGTCATACATTTAACAACTACATAATGAAAAGTAGAGCTTTAAATTGTTTAAATAACCACATGTTCCCAAAGAAATTCATCTATTAAGACCAAAGAAACAGAGAATTCATTAGTCATTAACCTTGAGAATAAATGCCATTTAAAATTTCCTCTCTATTAAGTTTATATAATGTTTTATATGAACTTAAGTTTTATATATATGTTCATAATATTTTACTAAATTATGTCTCCCATATCCCATTTTAATATTATCAGTACGGGGAAAATCACATAAAAATAAAGAATAATAGATTGCTGAAACTCACCCCCAAAAGTCTATTTATTCTTGGGAAACATCCCACTCTATCTCCCTCTTCTTTCCCCTCTCCCTCCTCCTCTCTCGTCACCCCCTGGCAGGCACATGTACTCATCTCCCTTCCATATAATTACATCCAAGCAAGCAGTGGAAATGATGAAGAGAAATGATTTGGTGAATAAAACAATGTAAAAAAAGAAAGAAAAGAATAACACAGGAAAGAAAATGGTTAATGAAAATCAGTACCTATACCTAAGCAAATCATGGTAGAAATCATGACACCTGATAGTCTCGCTTTCCCTAGTGAACCACTGAAATAAACTACTAAACTTGGAGCTTTCTTCCCTTTCTGTCTTCTAAAAGGTCTATCTTCTCTATTAATCCCACAAATGTGCAAGTCACATTCACATGTAGCAGATGTTTCTCCATCGTTCACTTTACATCCAATATCTGTTTGCGATGAGAAAAGAAACCTACAAGCTAAAGAAAGGGAACATTCATCTCATCCATTCAGTTATATTTATTCATCACACTTTTATTAAACATCTTCGAAGTTCCAGGCCCTAAACTCCGACTAGAAAGGATCACTGCTGAGGTAAGGAGTGCTGAAATTAAGGAGAAAGTTTGCTCCAAACCCAAGATTTAGTCCATGAAATAAATGGGCTCTCTTAGGCTTTTTTTGTTCTTCTTCTACTCATTCAGTAACCTAGTAGAATGTAGGGGAATATACACGTGTGCACACACACACACATAAACACACATGCACAGAACAAAGGCAGTTAAGATAGTTGGTGAGCCCTCGACACCTGGCCAGGAGTTCTCTTTATTCATTACAACACAGATTCAAACTCTGGAGGAGAAAATGGGAAGGTGCAACAACCCACACACAATGAAAAATGGGCCTCTAACACAAATAAAATTCTTTTTACAGCCAACTTCTTGAGAACACATTTGTGGGCTGGTACACGGCTTACAAGTTGGGATATATCTACCAATAAATTACATACTATAAAACAACAACTCTAAAATAACATGCTAAGAGATACTCAGTTATAAATGCAAGGTTTCACCACATATCTAACCGTGACATCTTAGTATTTCATGTAGATCCTTTCACTCAGTTGGAACAATCCTTCCAAAGTACTTAGTAAGCAAACTAGACAGGAAGCATAAGTAAGAACTCTTCAAAGATCTCCAGAACAGGGATTTCTGGCTCCCTCACTTACTACCTATGTGACCATGAGCAAATTAATCTCTGTGTCTTAGTTTCTTCACCTATAAAATGTGGCTAGTAACAGTATGGGGTCATAGTGAGGATTAAATGAGCTAATATGCTGGCATAACATGTGGCATATAAAAAGCAACCAACACGTTAGCTATGATGTTTGTAACGAATTATGCCACACTTTCCCAGTAACAGGGTCTCTGATTTCACTGAGGAGAAAACCAATATTCTCTTTGTCAGAAACCTATTACACATATAACTGGTCACCTAATTATAAAAAGTCACATTATGAATACTTACTTTTTATACATGTGTACATGTATATAAAAATAATCCATACAGAGTACGGTATGAAAAAGTAATCATAATTAATTAATTAACATGAAGCACTTTCTGGGTATTAGGACATTAGCATATATTATCTTTTTTTACTTGAGATATAATTGACATGTAACATTATATTAGTTTCAGGTATATGACATAATTTGATATTTGTGTATATCATGAAATGATCACCACAGTAAATAGAGTGGTAGATTTCTTTTTCCTATGATGATCACTTTTAAGATCTATTCTCTTAGCAACTTTCAAATATACAATACAGTATTATTAACTATAGTCATCATGCTATACATTACATCCCATTACTTATTTTATAACTGGAAGTTTCTACCTTTTGACTACCTTCATGCCACAGGTAACCACCAAGCTGTTCTCTGTATCTATGAGTTCGCTGGCTTTTTTTTAGATTCCACATATAAGGGAGATCATATGGTATTTGTCTTTCTCTGCCTAACTTATTTCACTTAACATAAGCCATCTGTGTTGTTGCAAATGGCAAGATTTCCTTCTTTTTTATGGCTGAATATTCTATTGCATTTATATACAGACCATATTTTCTTTATCCTTTCATCCATCCATGGACACTTAGGCTGCTGGCCATTTGTACCACTTATATGTCTTCAGAAAAAAAAGTCTACTCATATCCTTTGCCCATTTTTTAATTAGACTTTTTTGATATTGAGTTGAATGAGCTCTTTATATATTTTTGGATATTAACCCCTTATCAGATTCGTGATTTGCAAATATTTTTCTCCCATTAGATAGGTTGTCTTTTCATTTTGTTGATGGTTTTCTCTATGAAGCTTTTCAGTTTGATGCATTCCCACTTGTTTATTTTTGCTTTGGTTGCCTTGGTTTTTAAAGTCAAATCCAAAAAGTCATTGCCAAGACCAATGTCAAGGAGCTTTCTTCTAGAAATTTTACAGTTTGAGATCTTACATTCCAGTCTTTAATTCATTTAAATTTTTGTGTATTGTGTAAGATAGGGGTCCAGTTTTCCCAATACCATTTATTCAAGTGACTGTCCTTTCCCCATTTTATATTCTTGGCTCCTTTGTCATAAATTAATGGACCATATATGCATGGGTTTATTTCTGGGCTCTCTGAATTCTGTTCTATTGAATTTGTGCCTGTTTTTATGCCAATATCATACTGATTTGACTACTGCAGTTTGTAATATAGTTTAAAATCAGGCAGCATAATGTCTCCAGCTTTGCTCTTTTTTCTCAAGATACCTGTATTATCTTATTTAATTAAAAACAAAACCACAAATATAGGTACTATTATTATCCTAAGTAAGGATATAAGAAAACTTGAAGAACAGAGAGGTTAAATAACTGCTCAAGTCCGCACAAGGGAAGTGACTGATTCACAATTAAAGTCCAGGCTGTGTAACCCCAAACCAGAGTTCCTCATCAGTATGAACACTGCTTCCACAAATAACTATCAACCCGCTAAGAATTTTATATACATATGTATGTGTATATACACACACATATATACATAGAGACAGACAGACGGACCTTTAGGATTACTTATCATGAATGCTAAATGCAAATGTGTACTTCATCAAGTAGATGACAAGGACACTTCCTTCACCATAAACTACAATGAGAGTTCTGACTAACTGAGGCAGTGCCTATGACACAAGATTACAACAAACCATTTGATCAAAAAAAAAAAAAAAACAGGTCAGGTTTTTTCTTTTGTTTAGGCAGCGGTGCGGGAAGTAATTTAAATCAAAAGTTATATGAAATCATTCAAAAAAAAAAGCTTTTAAAAATATGCCACAATTTTCACCTTCTAGGTGTCCTTAGCCTGTGGTAAGCCTACTGTGACTTACCCTTATTTTCATTAGAATGTATAATAGTAACCATGCCTCCCTTCTACCTACCTCTATAGCCATTAAAGAGATCAACAGTTTTGCTATCTTTGCTTTCAGACAGTAGAGGTGGGAAGAGGAATGAACTAACATCTTTGAAGCACTATTTTGTGTCAAGAACTATAAGGCTCCTACAAAGCCTGTGGGATTAATCCTCACAACCACCACATGGGCAAGGTATTATTATTCCCATTCTGCAGAAAAGGAAATGAGGACAAAGAAAGATTTATGGCTCTTGATTAGATCACTCATACATTAAGGACAGAGCCTAAATTTCAACCCAAAACTAACTCTAAGGCCTTGTCAACAAGGATTCCAAAAAGCAGCCTAGGCTATGCTCACTGGGAAACATACACCCTCACTTTCTTCTCTGGTCTCAGCACTCCTTCCCATTTACTATCCCAGAACTAGTGTGGATGGGGAATCCAGATAAAAGGGAATTTACACTACACAATGCAGATTTCCCCTTCAAGGTAATCAAGAGAAATTAATTTGAAGAGATATTAAATGTAAATTTTTAATACAGTATTAAAACTTGAAAACAAAAAACAAGAAAGTAAATGTGATCCAATATAAAATTATCTTTTATATGTATTCTTTAGCCAGACACTTGAGTAAACTATCACTTGAAGAGAAAACATGTCTATTTCCAAGGATGAAATGAAATGTTTAATGAATTAGCTGGATTTTTTGCATGTTTCCTAACTTTTTAATCCTTTCTATTTCATTACTACATTGTACCACAGAACTTTAGAAAGTGGACATAGTATTTTATTTTAAATATTTGAATTGCTTTGTGAGAATATGAAAACATTACTTTCAGAGACGCTATCAAATGACCTTGATGATCTATACAACATTCATAATAGACTGGTAAACATTTGTGAAAATCCTTGCTGTGATGATTGATTGCTTTTTTCCCTGCTTCAGTTACCTCAAACTAAATTGCCTGTCATTAAAATGATGACTTCTGTCAATGTAGTTTCTTAATCCTTCCTCAATCCTTTCTAGCAATGACAACCTTAGAATAATATATTGTAAGTCTTTATGGATCAATAATGCTCAGTATAAAACACTGCAATCTACCACCAAGATTTTTATCCCCCTGTTTATAATGATGTCTGACAAGCTAACAGGAAAATTTCTTACTGAGGAAAAAAAAAAAAAAGACATCTAACATACAAGTCAAATACAATGCTAAAAACAGCATATGCCAATCTAAACAAGTTAAGAATTTTGAGTGAAGCTCAATGTTAGCAAAATGCTTTTATCCTAAAGTAGTTAATGACTGAGATGTCATTTGCAGACTACTCAAGAAAAAAATTATTCAGGCCCTTACTTAGACATTTTGAAATGATTTATGGGAGGTTATTTATGTGAAAAGGCTTCTTGGCAATGTCAAAAACAGAAAGCTTCCACTTAAAAACCATAAAAGATAAGCCAACATGCATACTCTGGGTAAATTTTTCCATAGGCAATTAGAAAAGACATTGTTTTATTTATCTATATTTAGATTGTACCTTGAACATCTTTATATGGAAATTAGTTTATAATTACCTCTAAATACTACAATTTAGATGTTTCCATTTAAGCCAAGAATTACTTAAAATAAATGTCATTATATCAATGAAAACAGAGCCATGACACTGCTTTACAACTGACAGTACCTCTTTTATATAATGAGTTATATTAACTATGTCTTCTCTAAATCTCCATGTGTTTCATTACTTATTAAACTCAAATAACCTGAAATTTCTGACAGCACTAAACTGGAGGGGAAAAGTTTCAACAAGCTAGAAGTTCACGATATTTTTCCTCCCAAACTATTTAACTACAGAATGAGAAGAAACAATTTATATTTACTATTGGGCAACTTGAAAAACATTATCAAGCTGGATTTAGAGAATTAACTCCATATCAAACATCTCTTTAAACTGGGGGGGAGTGGAATGTAAACTCCATTCATTCTTTCTCAAGAAACCATTGGAGGAATTAAAATTGAAGAAGTAGGACTTCCTCGATGGTGCTGTGGTTAAGAATCCGCCTGCCAATACAGGAGACACAGGTTCAAGCCCTGGTCCAGGAAGATCCCACATGCCGTGGAGCAACTAAGCCCGGGTACCACAACTACTGAGCCTGTGCTCTAGAGCCCGCGTTCCACAACTACTGAAGCCCGCGTGCTGCAACTACTGAAGCCCATGCGCCTAGAGCCCGTGCTCCGCAACAAGAGAAACCACTGCAATAAAAAGCCCGCGCACCGCAACGAAGAGCAGCCCCGGCTCGCCACAACTAGAGAAAGCCCACGTGCAGCAACGAAGACCCAACGCAGCCATAAATAAATAAATAAATAAATTTTAAAAAAAGATTGAGGAAGTAAAACAAGTGAAAGGAAAATATAGAAACCAGGAACAAAAGACCCAACGCAGCTATAAATTAATTAATTAATTAAAAAATTGAGGAAGCAAAACAAGTGAAAGGAAAATATAGAAACCAGGAAACAGGGATCTAACACAGAAAAGAGACAAAAGAAATCTAAATTGAAGCAGGGTTTAGGGCTCCAGGAGCAATGTCTCTAATGAAACACACACACACACACACACACACACACACACACACAATTATGTTATTAGTTTGGTCATATTGAAAAGAGTTTATAGTTCTGTCGGAGTTCAAGGTAAGAATAAGTAACTGGCACAAAGAAAACTAAGCAAACAGGGGAAGCTATTAACTCAAAAAAATTTACACAAGGATAAAAAGTGAACATAGTACAATATATAGCTCTGTTTTAAATGTTCCCATAGTCATAATAATGTGATATAAATATAATGGAAGATGAGAAAAAGGAAGACAGACTATGGTAGGAGGAAAGGAGGGAAAACGCTAAATCATCTTCTTTCACAGTAGAAAGACACTGTGTATTAAAATTGCAAAGTCAGGAAATGGTAGTATGGATTTGGGGAAGGACGATATAGAGGTAAATAAAAAGGAGGAAACAAAAAGTTGAAAGCAGTTGTCTCTGTGGAGGAGGACTAAGGCATGAAGAGGGAGGTACCCATTTTTCACTCTAAGCCTAACATACTTTGACGTTTTAAACTATGTACACTTACTGGTTTCTGAAAATTGTTTAATTATTGAATGAAATGGAACTACATGAATCAACACTGACAAAATCTCTAAAAAAATATTGGGCAAAAAAATAGAAAACTGCAGACTGTTAGTTCACTACTGACATTTATGTATCAAGTTTAAAAACAGAAAACCAAAACAGAGTGGGAAGGGTACAAAATTGTTCCAGACAAACAAGAACACTATTTACGGGCAATGACACCATGGACAAATGACTTACCCGCTCTTCACCTCCATTTTTTCATGTGTAAAATACAGATAACAATAGTATCTATCTGATAATGTTATTTTGTGAATTAAATGAGATAATGCAGGTGAAGTGGTTGGTACATAATATACTTTTGATAAATGTGTCTTATTATTATTCCTTTTTTCTTCATTTTTCAATTTTTCTATAATGGATATGTAAATTTTTAATTGAAATTTTTTCCCAAAATGTTCCAGAATTTATTGAAGTAGGAAATGGCATCTATTATTTGAACTATTAGTTGGTGTCAAAAGAATAGCTCAGCCTCAATTATGCCTGCCCTGTGCTGACCCCACACACAAACATGAACAAATATTTAAAGAATCATTGGTTTGAATGGGGCGCCCTAACCTCCTCCTCTACTTTTATTCATTCAGCAGATACCAACCACTCACTAGGTTTAAGGAATGTATAAGAAGGTATGCAGAACATGAAGATGCAAAATACATGGTTTCTACACTCAGATAGCTTACTGTAATCAAGGTAGGGAAGCTGAGAGGTAGGTAAATGCAATGTGATATGCCATGTCATGGCTGTGAAGTCAGGCAGTCTGGGGTTCCAATCCCGGTTCTGCAATCTTAAACTCCAAGTTCCAGTGTCCTATGTAAAAATTTGGATAATAGAAATTGCCTTACAGAGTTACCTAAGGATCAAGATAATATTCTTAAAGCAACTACCACATGACACACAGTAGGTGCTCAGTATTTGGAAACCCTTGGTCCTACTAGAATTGTTGTAGAAGATACATACTTTCAGAAATGGAAAATTCAGGGGAAAAGCCCTGCACATCTGTTACTCTGTAAAACTTTCACAAAAAGATATAAATAAATGATTACAAATTCTTAGTGAGAAAATTTACTTTCAGATAAGGGAAACCAGGGATTATTTTTTGTGGAGACACTGGCATTTTAAATACCAGGTTCCAAAAATCCTAAGACACATTATTTTCCTGTTTTAATATCTCTGAAACAGAATGTACCCAGCAATGATGATGTGCCAGTTTAACTGGCAACATTTCTTTCTTAATGGTACATAAAATAATAGATTCAGTGAAGTACAGTAGACAGGGATGAAGGGAATTATATAGAGGATAGCAATACTAAAGGCACAGTACTGAAATTCCCAAGGCATGAATGTTGGCATGTACAGTTCGGGTTGGCCAGTATGCAGTTGTATACAAAGAGGAGTTAGGAAACAAGGGTGAAAAGGCAGTCTGTTCCATTAGTTTGTTTACCTGGGTCACTACCATACTAGTTAATGAAGTATTGCTGTATGTGGCAAGGTAAAAATCTTGGTATGTAGTAGGGTGAGTTCACCCATATTGTCCTTCAGAATTATTTGGTTCTTCTTGCCCCTTACACTTCCATATCAATTTTAAAGTCAGACTGTCTAATGCTGTAAAAAATACTAGTTGAGATTTTGATCAGAATTGTATTATTGAACTTACTGGATTTATTTGGGGGATAATTTCTATTCTTATGCCTTCCCGTTCAAAAACATAGTACCTCTCCCAATTTATTTAGCTTTTAGGTCTTTCAATAAAGTTGTATAATTTTTTTCCATAAAGGTCTTGCACATCTTTTGTTGGATGTAGTCCCTGGTATTTATTATTGGGGTTTTTTAAAATTGCAAATGGCATTTAAATTACCTTCTGTAAATTGATGGAATATTCAGTAATCTCAAGTATATATGGTAATACGATTGTTAATATGTTTAATCTTGCTTTTCTGTATGTTTATATGTATCATAATTTAAAATTTAACAAAAATATTTCCATGATACACAGATTAAAACTTCAGAAGTCCAAATAAAAGATTCGTTAACACATATGCAATTTCATTTAAAACAAGCAAAGCACAGATTTAAACTGTCCTGTAAAGAACATAATATCCAAAACCCATATTCATGTATAATATTATACAATACATATAAAATGTTGGGTTATTAAACACTGGACTAGTTCCATTTCCGCAACCTTGAAATAAATGATAGGAGTGGTAGTGATATCAAAACAATTATTCTTGCTCACTTTAGTGATTTTATTAGAGTCAACTCTCTATTGCCCACACCAACAGAGAGAAACATTGACACTTGCAACAGAAAACTACAGATAACCAACCCAAGTGAGTTGAACATACACTAAAAAATTAGGCCTCCCCTAAATTTATAAGTATCCAGAACAGCTGGGTCATCATCTGCTCTACTTTCCCTCAAGACAACTTCATTGATTACATGAGACAGCTGGTGGCAGAGAACTGGCAGCAGAAATGAATCCCAGTTTCCTTAAAATGTGAAGCAGACTACACACAGACATTTATTTTTCCAAAATTTCTCTAATTCAAGTTCCAAAATGTCCATACTCTCACAACTTTACCCTTTTCTTAAAGAGTCATTAGCAGCCTAAAAAATAAAATCGATGAAATGAGTTCGGGACCAGTATGCTAACTTCCAAACCTCTGTCTCTTGGGCTCCAAATCTTTAGACATCCAACTGCCTACTTGAACATTTCCTAAACTAGTGTCCTCTGACGTCTCAAACATGACCTGTTTACTAGAGCAGTCCACACCAAGTCCCAAAACTATGTCCCCTTTCCAACAGTCCCTATGTCAGTGAGTAGCACCTCAGCCTAGAAACCTAGAAATTGACTTGGGTATTCCAACAAACCTAGAAGTTGGTCTACGTACTCCTAGAAGCTGGTCTTGGGTACTCAAAACAAAACTGTTGTTGTGAACCACAACATCCAGTTAATCATCAAGGTTGACTCTACCTCAATACTCTTTCTACTCACTGCCACTGCCTTCATCAGACACTCATTACCCTTTCCTCTACTATTGCAGTAATTTCTTTACTTGGTCTTTCTACCCTCATCCCTCCACCAGAAAATCTTCTGAAAATGTAAATAGGTACATGTTACTCTCCCACTCAAAATTCTTTAATGTCTCACCAATGCTTACAGGATAAAATCCAAAATTCTTAGCCTAACATCCAAAAAGCTTTTATAGCCTACATGTCCAGTCAGCCTCATAGGTCCATAGTCTCCTTTTCCTAGCCCTGCTCTCTAAATGCCTCCATACCTCTGCACATAATGTTCCCTTAACCTAAAATCCCTTCTTTATTTTCTATTACCACCTGGAAATATTCTTCAATTCTCTGTAAACAAAACAAAGCATCATCAACTCACAAAAACCT
Organism: Balaenoptera physalus; assembly: GCF_965194825.1. Lineage (NCBI taxonomy): Eukaryota > Metazoa > Chordata > Mammalia > Artiodactyla > Balaenopteridae > Balaenoptera > Balaenoptera physalus. The sequence continues at coordinate 89,381,617 of NC_138890.1, read as the reverse complement.
TCTCTGAACCCTGAAGAAGACTTAAGCACTGCTCTAAAGTTTCCTTTGAATCATGCCTTATTATATAGCACATATAACACTGCATTTTAATTCTCTATTAATATCTGTCTCTTCCTAAATAACACTTAATTGGGAAATATCCAGAATTAAAGCATAGTGTCAGTATTCATCAGACACCAAAAAACATTTGAATAAACACTGTATATTTCTATTAACTTCTTATTAATCTGAAAATATAGTTATCACTGATACTTTGAAATTAAAATATTTCTTGGTAGGAGTCATTACATCTCACAATGAGGAATTTTCATTATAAAATGAAATACTGCCTATTAATATGAGTTATATATAAAATTGAAATATTTTACACTAGTTTTAAGTGGCTTATTCATTTAAAAAAGGATTGAAAATTTTCTAATCTAACACAAAGTATGAAAATTGTAAATCCTATAAGTAAAAGCTATTTTCAAATATGGAGACAAGCATAATTTTGCTCCTAGAAAATAATTCTGGAATACTTATGTTTCCTCTAAGTTTAATGTCTCTACTTGATTCTGAGCACACAAATTTGAAGGAATAATTTTCAACTTACTAAAGAGTAAAATATAACTTTAAAATTGTATATTTAGACTATATTCATACTCAAATGTTTAATTAAATCCCCTCAAAATTATAGTTACTGAATCATCATACATTTGATAACCATATGATGAAACAACATACAAAAAGTAAACAGAAAGCCATGTGCAGTTAAATTACTCATTTTAAACTGCACAAATTATTTAAGAACACTATCAACAGCAAGGATCTCACTCAGGAGTAATGTATGTCAATCATTAAGAAAAATAATTCAAAGCACACACACATAATATTAAGCAAACACAGACTGTCAAATTAATACTTATTTCTAATATAAGCACTCAACCACAGAAAAAATGATACATATCAACGATACTTTTTAAAACTTATGCAATATGTACACTCTTAATGGTACTAAATTGCAAAATATACGATTCAACCAAAGATCAAATTTCTGTGTACTCTATTGTCTGAAATACATGTTTTATAATTCCAAGAAGTTGTAAGTTCCTTAAAAATACTTTGCGTTTACAATCTAATATTAATACTACTCAGTGATTCTCATTCATTATGAATGTTTTTATGAATTTTTGAGAACTGTCTAGATTCAGAAGCATAGATCCCAGTGGATGCTTTTAACCTTCATCTTACCAGTGCCAAATGGTGAATAAAAATCTCTAACTGAAGAAATCAGATTTAACTATAACATTATATATGTATATAAAAAATATTTCCTTGATATTTCCTTATGTATCCACCTATCCTCCCTCCAAAAACCAATGAAAGAAAATAAGGAAAATCTTTACATTCAACTTGGTTGGAAGTGATGAGAAAATCAATCAGACCAACAAGGATGGGAAAAAGTAAAAAACAAACACTTCTACTGAGATTGCTATACTCAGCCTATCTTTAAAAAAAAAAAAAAAAAAAAAAAAAAGCCTATGCTACGTCTTCATTTTTTAATTTAAAAGTCTACCTAAAAGGATCAGGTGCCAATTTCTTATTTTATTTTCTTAACAACATTTCTCTATATCTCCAAAAAACACTTTGGTTCATAGTTATTTTAAGTGATTTTACTATAACATAATATAGCAACAACTCTAATAAAATATTAAAGTTATTTATACACATGTGCACATTTTTTTAAGTCTTAAGGATAAGCTTACTAAAACTTAACATAATTCAATTCTCAGTTACTAAACTTTTAAACAAAATGGCTTTCAGATATTCAAGGAAACATTTTAAATGTGATATTTTACTGCAAAAAAATGATCTTTAAGAACTATGCTTCAAATCTGTGTACTTTCTCAAATTTTGGAATATAATATTATCTAACTGGCTTATTTTATTTTTAAAATAAAAACTGTTAACATTTAGTAAGCATTAACTATGTACCAGGCACTATTCTAAGCACATTACATATATAAACATATTTAGGGGCTCAGGAATTAAATAAATTGCTCCAGGAGACAAAGCAGAAGAGCTGGGATTTGAACCTAGGCAGTCTTGTCCAGAGTCCATACTCTTTACTATAAGTTTACAGCCTCTTCTGTGCCAAGGACTATGCTTGGGACTTGCAATTCAAAGTTCCCACAATCAAACAAAACACACAGTCTCTGCTTTCAAAGAGTTCATAACTATTTATACATATATAAACCAACAATGTTTCTAGTGATGAGACCTTCTAGTAATATGATCCAATTGCTAGTAGAGCTCAAATCAGTATAACTAATTCTTAAAGTAACTCTTCACAAAGGAGATGACATTTGGTTTCAAAGGGTGGGAATGCGAAGGGAAAAACTCTAGAAAGGTAGATTAGAAACAGACTCTAAGGTCCCAATGAATGCTGTTCTAAGGAATTTAGATTTGACTGTGTAAGCAATTGAGAGCGAAAGAAGCATTTTTACTCTGTCCAGCCAAGTGTTTTAGTAAAAATAAAGCAAAAATACTTTTCAGTGTTATTGAAGATAGGTGGAACAAGAAAGAGATTGAAGACAATAACATTAGTTAGAAACCTACTAGAAGAGTCAAAAAAAAAAGTACAGAGAGAAGAAAGAATGAAGAGTTATTTCCAAAGTTTAGAAACTGAATTTGATGGGAAAGTGGGAAAGATGAGAGACTGGATTGAGTCTGAAGTTTCTAGCTTGAAAGACTAACAAGTGATAACATTAAATGGATACAGAAGAAAGCAACAGGAGCCGAGGGGAACTGGGATATGATTCATGATTTCAAACAATATAGCTGACACTACAAGTCTTGATTTTTATAATAAAAAAATCAGCTGCTTTCTGTTATGAAACATATTGGTATATAAAATACAAATGTAAGTTTCTTAAACTTGTTTCTTTTGACCCTATTTATACTATTTTCTTGATAAGAATACATCTAATACTAAGCATGGAACAACTTCTTCTTAGAAAGTATGACCTAAAATAAAAAGATCAACCTCCCTAAAACCCAAAAGCACTGATTTATTTACTGTACATTATTAATGTATGATGGTTAAGACTTTGATACAGCTGTAGCACTTACTTTGATGTCAGCAGTAGCAGAAGTACCCCAGTTGCCTTCTATACCCAATCTTAATGAAAATATATTTTTAATACCTTTGAGTATCATATGTCACTTCAGACATTTTCTGCTTTGCTCTGAGTAATAGTTTATTCTATTAATTTTGTATTAATATACATTAAAATAAACACTTTAAAATTAATCATTTGTTTTATTAATGCCTAACTAGAGTTATAAGTATCCATTTCAAATGAAACAAAACATTCAAAAGTCTAAAATTATAAAAGATACATAACTGCAACAAAAAATAGTAATTGCTATTTTTAATACAAGAATTCATTGTTTTTTACTTCAAATTGTTATTAAATAAGAAAAACAAATAGAAAAGGATTTCATTTTCTTAAAAATTAAATCTAGCATCATTCAGTTAAGACACAGTTAACAACATAGGAACTGACTTCCTCATTTTGATAATTTCCACATGAGGCAAATAAAATAATCATCTCCTTTAATAACTTCATAAATAAACCCAGGGTTAAGACCATTCACTTCCTTAAAAAAGGATAACTTATAATTCAGTAGCAAAGAGCAAAGTGAAGAAAACAAATAGTAAAGGTGGTAAAGGTGGATCATTTTATAATCTATAATAAACAAGGCAGTCTGGTGAATTTCATGAAGTATAGTTTTCAGACATAAATCTATACTGTGACAGAATTATATAATATATAAGACCTCAACAGTTAATGCAATTATTAAATTAAAACAAAAATTTTTTGCTGAATTCACAAATTAAAATACATTAGTTTGACCAACAGGTGGTGCTCAATCTCCATTTATAAAGAGAATAAACATTCCCCCAAAGCATTTCCAATACAATGAAATCATTTGCAGACTATGTGGCAATTTTTAGAACTCAAACATCAGAAAACCCAGTGTATAAACATTATTTTAACTGTTTTACTGTGCAGAGGAAAATTGGTTACCTTGTAAAAGAATTTTAAAACTGATACTGACTGCCCATTCATCCATAGAAGACTTTGCAAAAACAGTTTTTTAAATATTGCTGAAACGTTTCTTTTAAAAAGTAACATTCAATACTGTAAAATGTTATGCAACACAGAAATAAACTTTAAAAAATTATCCCAGTGTTCATTATAAATTAAGAAAATACTAAAGTCATTTTATTTTTTTACTTTTTTTTAAAAGTCATTTTATACCAGCTTAACTCATGCTTTAGAATTCTTACTAAGTATTTAACACTCTATCCTTTGCTAGACAGTTTTTAAAACTAACAAAAACTAAGATATTTGGCTAAACAAGAATCAGACTATTTTTGAAAATTCAGGTTTCTATATGGCACTATATTCTTTATTTGTAAAAACAGCTTAAGACTCAATTGTCTGGCTGAATTCTAAATGCAAGTTACTCTCACCAAAAGCAATATCGTTACTTCTTATCTGAACCGTGATCAAACAGTTTCACTCTTTCATTACCACAAATACCCAAGTAGGACTTATACAATTTTAACTTATCTGTCACGTAACTAAATTTTTTTTCTTCTTAGGGAGAAAGAAACACAAAGTACTACAGAAATTTTGCAAAATATAGTATTATATGATAGAAAATGCCCCAAGACAACTTTTAGTCTATTCAAGTTATAGTCTTCTTACTACTTAATGTGAAGATAAGAAGGCATACAGTATTTGGTTTCTAAATGTTGAAAAAAAAAAAAAAAAAACAAGGATAGAAGACACTAAGAAAAATTACTTTTTGTATAAATTCTGTGCATAGAAAAAAGACGTTGCTACGTATTAGTCAAAGGGAGAGCAATAAAGCAGGATAGAGATGGATTTAAACTAAAATCTAAACAAAACAATTTCAATGGGCTTATAGTTTTACTGGAAGCACCTAAAGCCTTAAGTTTTGCTTTACAAAAATTAAATGCCACTGATTACTAACTCAATAATGTTAAGAAGAAATCAACTCAAATTCAGTCTGAGATATGGGAAACAATGTTGTAATTGTAGAAAATATTAAAACTTTTTAAAAAAAGCAATGTTCTGGATCAACAAAATACAGTACATTCCTTGATAACATACTATCTTCCTCATACAGAATTTTAAAGTATCAGAAGACTTATTCCCAATTCATTCTTTAATTTTTAGACCCATGTTTATTTATTCACTGTTATTAACCACAAATTAAAAGTCTAATTTAGTTCTTACATGTCTTCAAAACGAAACAAAAAAATTTAAAACTGAATACTTTGGCATTTAAAACATATATATTTATTCTTGTTTATAAAATGAAAGTCTTTTTTTCCATATCCACATTGAAATTCTGGCTCATTGATCCAAAAATTAACCTTCAGTTTTATATAGTACCAATATTTCATTAAAATACAAATAAACCATATTTTCCTTTGTTACCTAACTGCCAATATTGAAACCTAATTTTAACATGAGTACACATCTGAAATAGTAGCCCCAAATTTATGTTGCTGTTCTAAAGCAGTCTTATTTTGTAACAGCTTTTAAAATTCTCTAATAGTGTTAAAGTCATTTAGACAAGATTCTACCAAAATCTTGTTTTTCTTTTAAACTGATGGCAGAGTTGGTTGTATCTTTCTGACACACAGAACTAAATTCCCAATTCACAGCTACGTAGTTTAAAGCTCCTTAAGCAAATCCCTCACTTCTACTTCCCTTGTAAACGTGAGGTTCTTACCCCCTGCCCAAGATACCATTAAGGTATATTTTGTGCATACACAGAAAAGTTTCAAACTTTTTTTTTCATATCTATACAAGCAGGTTTACATAACAGAAATATGCATTAGGAAACAAAGACATGCCTAATTTTTAGGGACAGAAAAATGTTTAAGTTACAATGTAAACATTATTGAAAAAGGAAAGAAAAACCAGCAGGTAGGCTCATTTCTACATAATCCTTCCTTTTTAAGATAAATATTCCCTACAGTAAACTTACTAGATTTTACTTTTCAATAGCTAAAATGAATATCTATACTTTGAAATGCAAAAAATATGTAAAATTTTTTTTTTAAAAAAAGGCCAGTCTGCCCCTGTTCATGATTGGCTGCTTGTCCAGTAAGACCTGGGTCCCTAGGTATGTTATCCGCTCTGCAGGAGCTGATTGAAGCAGTGCATGTGAAATTCGGAAGGATCCAGGAGAAACTAAATAGCGTGGAACACAATAACACGATAAAATGTCAGTCGAGAATCTGAAAAAAAGGGTAGATGTCATGGAAAAAATCATTAGATATTTCTTCCCAGAACATCTGAAATGATGGGTAAATGAACCTACATGTCCAAATTTATACCCTGCACTTAAAGTTTCAGAAGATGAATTTCTTAAAGCTCATAAGGAATGTGTCCATTCTCACAGAGAATTCTGATTACAGTTTTGAGTTGTATAATCTATAATCTTTAAAGCCAGAAATAGATGGTCACATATCAGTGTCTCACTTGAAATTTTTAAAACACATTTTAATCGAATCATTGGGTCTGCTAATGATTAGATTAAATGATTTAATATTTATATCTCTGACTCAAAAAAACTTTAGGGACTTGATTTTCAAAACTTTCACTCAACTGATACTAAAGCATTCCTTCTACTTGATGGAAAAAATTATAACAGGGAAGAAAACATATTCAGATCTAAAATGAAGCATACTTTATACAGAGACACACACTCTCTACTACTTGTTCAGTGCCCCAATTTAGAGACAAATAGATTCATGATTTTGTTTTCATGAACAATTTTGGAATTGTACAATAAATGCTTCCAAGAAGAAAGATAATGGTTTTAATTAAATGTGTGGACCAAATATCTACTGTACTATAGGGCAGTTGTTAAAAATTATTAACTATAAAAGAGCTGCTTCTTTTATACTACTTAATTATCTCCATATGGAGGTTTTTTCTGTAAAGTATGTTTAACAGTGCTCTATATACAAAAGAGATGTATTCATTCTATGAAGTTTTGTTTAGTTTCATTTTGCTATGGTAGCAATTTGAGAAAACCTAGAGGGCAGCTCCTAGACCCAAAAATTATTCATTAGTACAAAATAACTCAGTTTCTTTTACACAAAAAGAGGCAACAAAGAGAAAGGAAAAAAATAAAGATGTGTATTTCTGGCTACATTTTTATTACCTAGAATTTTTATAATGAAGGTCTATATGCAATTATTTTACATACATAAGGGTAAAATTCCCCTAGTTCCAAAAACTGATGACTCAAAATGATTTATAATTACAGATGCTAGTTAGTAAAATAAAATGAATATTAAAGAATATGTATATATGTTTAAATGTTTATAGTTTAAAATAATAGCTTAAATATAATCTATAACTAGATTATAGAGTAAAATGTAGTATACAAATACATGAACATAAAAGTAACGGACCTACTAAAGTTTTTTTCTACGAAATGAAATTGATTCATGGAGTAACCACTAGAGCATTTTAATTGTAGCTTTTTACTGTATTTTTGTCTACCAATTTTAAAAGATACAGATAAAACTCAGGGACCTCTGAATTCTGTTATTTCCACCACTTATTAATTCTGTGACCTTTGGCTTTACTTTCTTGCTCAGTTTTCTATTACCCTGTCTGAAAATGGAGGGGGCACATAATTATATAGATGAATTAAATGATAAAAATCTAAGATGAGTTTAAGAGTTTTTAAAAATTCATCTTAACAAAGGAAATTTTAAGAATAAAACAAGTCATCTTTTCATGCAGAACTGTTGGCATTATTTGAATTGCAAAACAATTCTAAGCCAGCAATTTTACTAAATTTCTTTTAGCACACAATTACTACAGCTTGTCTATGCTTCAAAACTCTTACATCTTTCTTACGCAGCACTTTAAGTTACAATTCTAACAGGCAGAAATGTAAACACTGTGTTAACTACTATGTGAATGCAATAGAAATTATTTGTGATAAGTTTTGTATTTTTGTTTTTAGTTGCATTACCATAGATCTAACCCTAAGAAAAAAGACAAACACTGGAAAAATAACACTTATTCTTACATGAATTTTAAATAATAAAACTGCATTATTCCTGGAAAATGTGTATCAGTTACCAGTATAAATGGAGTAGGTTAATAATTATTTTACTAAGAGACATCGTATGGTTCTTCTATTTAGGAGAGCCATAAAAAGTTGGAATCCAAAAATCTTTGGCACATCAGTTCCTAGAATGATAATTTCTATGGATCTGTAAGTATCACATTTTTAACTCTGCTAGTAACAAAATCCAGATATTTGTCATTCTTAATGGGAGATACAAGTATTGATATAACAGGATAACTAATTTTAAGAATACCTCCTAGTAGGACAGGCAATCCAACCATTTCTCATGTCGTGATTGGAATATGACATTTCTTTGCGCCAACCCATCATAAGTCTTTCTGAAAAACATGCCACAAATTTGGACCAATCAATAAAGCAGTTGGTCAAGGCTAATTTAGCTGAAAATACAGATGTCAATGTAACTAAACTGGCACATCCCAGGAAAAACAAAAGTTTACACTAAAATAGAGACAAAGATACTATAATGATTATCTCTAGATGAGTATAAAGTCATCAACAGTCAAAAATACTTCCATGAATATATCAATACATTGTAACTGAAGAGTAATTTCTCTCAAAAAGGTGGATGGAGGATTCACTTTTGGTTTATGGAATAGCCATTTCAAACAAAACCCCAAAATTAAAGTTGGAAACACATACTGCTTCTTGACCTTATTAAGTCTTAGAAGCCTCCCTAAATGAGTCTTTAGCCTAAGGAAATTAATCACTTTCAAATTAACCCTTTTTAAAAAGTAAATTAGCTTATCATTGTTTAGGCTGAGAAAGCCTTGAAAAATTAAGATACTTACAAAATATAATTTCTACAAAGTCTGAAAATTTTCTTCTAACGAAACAACTGTAATTAAGATAATAATTTTTCTCATCAAATCCTTAAACCCTATTGAACCATTTAAGAAATACATTAAGTGTTTTAATTCAAATGTTTTCCTATATTTAAATAATACTTTAAGGAATAATATGTTTGTATTTTGTGGGGTATTTTAATATAAATTTTTTTTCAGAAACTGACATATATCTTTTATATATACACTAATACTTTTTTCTATAAGGTAACCTATGGAATTAATATATAGATATGTTTCATTTTTTAAAAAAACCGATGTTGAAAGAGAAATCAGTGATAATTCACAGTTCAAAATAATTTTTCATTTTATTAAAAAAAAGCTACATAATTTCTTTAGGCCCAAAATGTCACAACTAAATTAACATGTTACCAAGGTAAAATAAAAAAGGAGATTTGCATTCACTTTTTTAAATAGAGACCCTAATACATAAAGCTACAAATACTACCATTGTAAGAAAACAGCTGTACATGAAATTGTATAGCGTTACCATTACATTCAAGTCCCTGATGCAGATCCAGCTAGTGGTAGCAACAACACAAAATGCTGAAATCTTAACATGAACACTCTTCCTAAGCCTTAGAAAAATCATGAGATTCTCTCATACATATGAAATGCTTCAAAATATAGTCCCTTTACTAACTGTGGCCTCTAAACTACCCAGTATAGGACTCAAATAACAGCCATACACTGAACCATAACATATGGCTAAAGACAGAGAGCAAAATGACCACCATTAGATGAACCACCTAGAACACACTTCTAGTACCAGCTCAATGCCATTTGACTAGATCACTTCCCCCAAACACACACATACATTACACACACACACATCCCACAATCAACACTACCCATTCTTTGTTTCCATATCTTGGTCTTCTAATTTAAGACTAAATGCAAAAAAAGACAAGTCCAATTGCTTTATTTCACTGTGGAAAAGAACTCTGAATTTGAGAGAGATGAGTCTGCTCAACATAAAATACATGTATTCTGAAAACTTTACTTTTTACTGCAACTAAAGGCTTCTCTCATCTAAAGTAAAGAAATTCAAAACTGAAGTATTTTAACTACAGGAGCAATTTTTAAAGTCTGGTCCAGGGATTCTCACTCAGGACCTGCTCAGGGTATCGGCAATGTCAAAACTATTTTAATAATAATACTAACGCATTAATTGTTTATTCCACTCTCATTCTCTGAATATAGTGAAGTTTTTCACAAACTATATAACCTGTGATGACATCACTCTAATGAGTGATGGAATATATGCTTGTATATTAAATTTTCTCATTTTTAATTTCAAATGCAAAACGTATCAATAGATACAACAACATGAACAATGTTGTTCATGAGAGTCCTGAATAATTCTTAAGAGTGCAAACAAGAAATCCATAAACCAAAGAGATTAAGAAATACTGAACAGAGGAAATTTGGTCCCCAGAAATACTGCCTTTAATGGAGGGGAGATCATATACTATGTTCCTTCCTCTATCTCCTTCACAGCCCCAAGACATGTATCTCCAGCCCTTTTAATTTTATTACAGTTTTAAACCCAAAACAAATAATCTATCATGAACACTAAACACTCTCAATACAGTTGTTTTAAATAAATACAGAGCAGCCACAATTTCCATGCAAATTTATATCTACTACTTTATGATTATTTAATTAAATCTGTTTTTCTTCAAGTACCAGCATTCAAGAAAAACTATTTTAGTCTTAATTTGAATTACTGATTCTGCTTTAGTAACTATATTTCAATAGTGTTATTTATTTTTATTTCATTATAACTTTCAGTAGTTAAATCTAATAGGTTAACTCAACATTTATAAACTAACCAAAGAACATAATTATCACTTAATTGTTCTCATGAGAAACCATTTTCTAAATTCCAATCAAATTCATAAATAAACCTATGGAATACAAACACTTTTCAGTGAAGATTTCCTCTAATTATTGAAACAAAGCTACCAAGTATACACAAATATACACGTTGCTTTAATTTTGTCCTTTGGGTTGCCAAGAACAAAAATTCAATTCAAAGGAACTCCAGAGAAAGGAAATCTCAACAATCATCAACACAAGAATGAAAAGACCTAGGCACCAAGAGAGCTCTTAAACTCCCTCTCTCTCAGTGTTGTTTCTACCTCTCACATTCAATATTTCTTTTCTTACCTCATATCTAACCCTTATATATACTTGATAAAAAACAATTTCCGTACCCTGTGGGGAGTGAGACTTCTTCCTGATCTTTCTTTACAGTAAAATAAAAATAAAACTTTTCCATTTGAAACTGATTCTCTACTGTACATCTACAATAAAACTTTTCTATTAGGAACTGATTCATTTTTTACAATTTCTAACTCCCAGGAGAAAAATTTGATCAGTTCTTGGGAAAGGTAAACTTTCTAAGTTTCAATTTCCTCCTCTGAAAAATGGGGAGATAATAATACCTACCTCATAAAGTTGTCATAAATCAACAAGTCTTAAAAGATGAGCCTGGTGGAAAAGAGGGGAAAGAGAATTTTGAGCAGGAAGAAGTGAGCATGAATGGCATGTTCTGCAAACCACATATGGATTCAGATAAGGCAGAATGGGTTTGTAAGGACATAGTAGGAGCAAGGCTTGCTAAGCAGAAGTCAGGCCAAGGGGGTATTGTCAACCATTCTAAGGAGTGCGGGGTCTCTACCTTATATGAGAGGAAAAAACATTTAAGGATTTCTACCCAAGAATGAACACAGAAGAAAAACAGGTTGAGAGAAGGGGGTAGGTAAGATTATGAGCTTAGTTCTACTGAGTTTTGGCATGCTCAATTTGAACTGAAAATAAAGGTTTATAAAAGAGAATAAGACTAAGAATTATTCAGCAGTCTGAGCATACAGGGAGTAGCTGAAGTTGGAACTCAAGCAGTTGTTAAATGGTCCTTTTCCAACTGTTCAGACCAATCTCCACAGAAACATCCATACATTTATCTATCCACTTCTAAAACTAAAGTTTCTTAAAACAATATTGACCTTTACTATTTAATACATCTGAATGCTTCCACTCTTATTAAAAAAAAACTGCCGAATTGGGTCCAATAAATTTATATCAAAACCCACTACTGGAGGCTTTACTGACAGAATAATACTGATTTAAGGTACTGTTGTAGTACTCAGAGCAGACTCCTATATCCAAGAGCCATTACATTTGTATTTTTAAGTCTTATCCATAATTGTTTATGTACATGAAGGAATAAATAAATTTGTGTATTTTTAGAGGATATTTTTATTTTGAGGGTAAATCTTTATACATTTTCATGAAAAAAAGCATGTATATATATTTATTGTTGTTTTTATTCTGTGAGCATTTAAATATTCAGAGAAAATGTACTTCCCAGTGCCTCAAGTAGAGCTAAAGGTTTATTGTGTAATTCTGTGAAATAAATGAGAAAGCTACACTGGTGGTTATGTGTTTGATACATATTACTAATGGATACAGGTCTCAAAGAGGAATTTTTACTATGTTTAGGTCTAAAACATTAGGTTCGAAAATTTGCTATAACAGAGGTAGTACAGAGCAGTGGTTAGGAACATGTATTTTTGATGTCATACTGCCCAAATTCTAACCTTGGCTCTGAAATTTACTAGCTGTCATCTCTCTGTGCTTCAAGTTTCCTCATTTGGAAAATGGAGATAATAACAGTACCTACCCTAGGGATGATGTGAGAATTAAAGGAGTTAAAATATATTTAGTGCTTCACAGAGTGTTGGACTCAAATGTTAAAATATTATTATTATTTACCTTGGAACAAGTTATCTAACCAGACTCTTACTTCTTTTAAGTGAAGGGGCTTCCACTGTGTGGTCTGTCAAGTATTTCATCATTCTGAGTATAGGGAATAAAGCTGCCATTTTTTCCATCATGGTGTCCACAGACTGCTGAGTCATAGGATTTTAAGTTAAGTACAATCTGAAGGTCTTTTATAAAAAAAGAACTTGAACCTTCATACTCTCTTCTCTAATTATCACTTGTGAGTATATAAAAAAATCCAAAATATTGACACTAGTAATTGCCGCTTACCATTTAATGACTATGCCTTCCTCAATACCTGTCATTTTTCAGTTCTTATACTTTCTCTTTTTGATGGTATACCCCAAAAGTACTAAGTCTGGAACCACTGACTATCAGATCAAGTACCCTTATATCTTTCAATTATCCCTGCCTGTATCACTGTACATAACATAGTAATGTCATTGACAGTTGTTAGAGTGATGACTTTCTCGAGCCACCAAGAAAAGGCTAATTATCTTGATATATTCTCTTTAACATATTTTAGAAAGACTGCCTTTTAAAAGGTTTAAAGTGAAATGAGTGACCTTCAGTTATCTAGTCTAAGGTGTCAACTCCTTGGTAGTATAAGTAAAATCCTGTTTTACTCTATACCATATCAACCTCTGATTCTGTTTAACATATGTATTTCCATTTGCTTACAGATGAACCTTACATGAAGGTACTTGGCTGATATGCTGACAATAAGTTCTATTGGACAAAATATTCTGTATAACAAATTACCTTTAATCTTGGCCCATGAGAGTATATTCATTGTAATAAAAGCTGCTTCTATTGAGATATATTGTTATAAAATATTGAAGAATAAAGAAAAGACTGGCCATCATAAGCTTTCTAAGTATCTCCAGTTTGTTTTAAGTTTTATCTATGTGTGTATGTGGTTTACAATATAACTATTTCATTTAAATAGTGTATGTTACAGGAGATATAATAGTAAGATAGGATTTCTTAAATATCAGTTGATCAATGAATACTGCCTTAAAAATTCATGTTCTCAGTTCTGTTTGTTCCTATAAACTGACAGAAACACGACTTTGTCCAATTTCTACCCCATCTACCTAAGAAAATTCCTACTACTGCTGTTTCTAACTATCTTGCTTTTCTTCTTTAAATTTTTATCAAATAAAATTAAGGAATGAGAAAGAACATTTTGTATTAATAGTAAAAAATAACAAGGGGGCGGAAGTAGTACTAGTAAGAATAACAGTAGCATGAACAGTAACAACAACAATAATGAATAATGGTGATTTTCATTTTTTGAGTGCCTAGAATGCATAGGCACTGTGCTAAGCATATTATATATATTATCTCATTGCAACAATCCTATGAGGAAAATTTAATTATCACTTTATGGTTTAGAAAAACTGTGGTTCAGAGAGGTTAAGTAGCTTGCCCAAGATTACAATGGCTAGTAAGTGGTGGAAAAGAAATTCAAACCAACTTGGCTTCCTTAACACTACACACAACCCTGACTCCTGCTGGTATATTCTGCAGTCCAAAAAAGTTTTGCTTTACAGAAAAAATGTTAATCTAATTTGGGGGGAACCTCCCTCGTAGATTATATATAAGCAATTATTCTACAAAACTGCTTAACTACTAAAAGAATCTAAGTGAGCAGTGTGACACCTCTTGCTGTTATTTAGAAGAGAAGTAACTTTTGTCCTCATTTCCTCCATCCATTGCCCTTAATGGATGAGAAAACTATTTTGCTTGAAAAGGAAATAAATAGGTAACATTAATTTTTAAAAAACATAACTGTTCATTAACTGATTTTCAGGAATTAAAAGATGGATAACAAATGGTTTAGAATAGACACAGGGAAATGAGCATTCAGATATACTGTGGGTGAGAGTACAAACTGACACAGCCATTCACCCTGAAGTGTATTCTGCCAACAGGTAGCAAATTTTAAAAGCAAATACCCTCTAGACTCCAAAATTTCACTCTCAGAATATATTCCCAGGAAATAATTGCAGAAGTAAAAGAAAAAAGAAGAAAGTGAGGCAAGGATATACAATGGAGAAAAGATAGTCTCTTCAATAAGTGGTGCTGGGAAAACTGGACAGCTACATGTAAAGAATGAAATTAGAACGCTTCCTAACACCATACACAAAAATAAACTCAAAATGGATTAAAGACCTAAATGTAAGACCGGACACTATAAAACTCTTAGAGGAAAACATAGGAAGAACACTCTTTGACATAAATCACAGCAACATCTTTTTTGACCCACCTCCTAGAGCAATGGAAACAAAAACAAAAATAAACAAATGGGACGTAATGAAACTTAAAAGCTTTTGCACAGCAAAGGAAACTATAAACAAGACAAAAAGACAACCCTCAGAATGGGAGAAAATATTTGCAAATGAATCAACGGACAAAGGATTAATCTCCAAAATATATAAACAGCTCATGCAGCTTGATATCAAAAAAACAAACAACCCAATCAAAATATGGGCGGAAGACCTAAATAGACATTTCTCCAAAGAAGACATACAGATGGCCAAGAGGCACATGAAAAGCTGCTCAACATCACTAATTATTAGAGAAATGCAAAACAAAACTACAATGAGGTATCACCTCACACCGGTTAGAATGGGCATCATCAGAAAATCTACAAACAATAAATGCTGCAGCGGGTGTAGAGAAAAGGGAACCCTCTTGCACTGTTGACAGGAATAAACTGATACAGCTACTATGGAGAATAGTACGGAGGTTCCTTAAAAAACTAAAAATAGAATTACCATATGACCCAGCAGTCCCACTACTAGGCATATACCCAGAGAAAAACATAATTCAAAAAGACACATGCACCCCAATGTTCATTGCAGCACTATTTACAATAGCCAGGTCATGGAAGCAAACTAAATGTCCATCAACAGATGAATGGATAAAGAAGATGTGGTACATACATACAGTGGAATATTACTCAGCCATAAAAAGGAACAAAACTGGGTCATTTGCAGAGACGTGGATGGACCTAGAGACTGTCATACAGAGTGAAGTAAGTCAGAAAGAGAAAAACAAATATCGTATATTAACGCATATGTGGAATCTAGAAAAATGGTACAGATGAACAGGTTTGCAAGGTAGAAGTAGAGACACAGATGTATAGAACAAACGTATGGACACCAAGGGAGGAAAGCGGGGGTGGGGGGTGGGATGAATTGGGAGATTGGGATTGACACATATACACTAATATGTATAAAATAGATATAGCACACGGAACTCCACTTCGCTGTAGAGTAGAAACTACCACAACATTGTAAAACAACTATACCCCAATAAAAAAATAAAAATTAAAAAAAAAAAGAAACTGATATAGCCATAGTTAATTATTTCAGGGATGTTTATAATGCTGAAAAGTCAGAAACATATGCAATAATAAGTAATAGTTACATAAAGCATAGCAAATCAATACAATGGAATACAAAATAGCTTTTAAAAATTATATTACAGTCTGTATTTACTAGCATAGAAAAATACGTCTGAGATAATTTAGAAAAAGATAACACAAAACAACACTTAATATGAGCCATTTTTATATTAAAATAAATATTTATATTTGGTGCCTATATGCATTAACAAGTCTGAAATGGGGCTGACCAAATTGTTGATAGTAGATTATGTAGTTGCAAGAACTCTGAAACCATATACTTTAAAAAATACTTTTAAACATAGACTTTAAAAGTATTAAGTTCCAATCAACATGTATTCCCATCATAATCAGAAAAGGGGGTCATTTTCATGACATTTTCATGTTTTACATCCTTTAAAAACAAAAGAAATAATCAAGATGCCTACCAAGATGCATGTGCAAAGGTATAAAGAGCAAAAAACAAATAATGTAAATACCAAATGAACATACTTCCCAGCCATGAAGAACTAATGTTCTATCAGATTATTTCTTGTTATGGGATAATGTTCAAAATATATTAATTAGTGAAGCTATACATTAAGTATAACTTCTTTGGAAAATACAAATTACATTTACATAGAAAAATACTGAGAATATTCACTCAGGTATAAACAGTGATTGATTTGTCTTTGGGTTGTGGATTATGGGTAATTTGTGATTTCTGCCATTTGTGCTTTGTGTTTTCCAAGCTTTCTTTAGTGAGGATGTATTGATTTTGTAGTTTAAAAAGCAAAATAAAGAAATATAAGGATTCTTCACTTCTCATCTGTTTATGTTTAAGGCAACAAATTCTACAACCAATACTTCAAATGAAAACTATTCTATCTAGAATAAGTATGATAGATGGCTAAAAATCACTAAAAAGTTTTTCTAAAATTGAAAATTTCTATTAAAATGCAAAGTATCAGTCTATAAATTAAATATTTAAGAGTTTTTTAAAGCAGGTGAATTTCTGTGCATTAAGAGCTACTTTTAAATAATTCTGTTTGAGGAAAATTCAAGCTCTTCCTAAGCATCACCAGGATTTTCTGGAATAGAATTTCCTACAGAAGATCACAGTTTTACAGTTGGAAGATTTCACAAAACAGGTAGTATCTCTGAGTGGACTACCTTCTTCAATAGCTGCAAAAGGACGGTGAAGTTAACAAAAAAGCACTTACCACACTATCCACTTACCCTGACCCTTAAATTATGACCTAACCATTCCTTTTCTACCCAAGTATCACCTTATTACAAAATGTGAAAGCTGTTTTACTCTAAGAAACCATTTTTAAAATTTTTCTGCCCAAAATTTAACCACTTATTTCCATTTAATGATCCCATTAGGCTATCCGATATCCCTAAATGTTTAATTATGTCAGAAACTGACCACTTAAACTCTGTAGCTTCAATAAATAACCTAACTGTGGTTACAATATATATAGTTTGAAATACTGTAGTAAATTGCATAAATAAAAAAATACTTTCTATTAGAACTTTGAGATATTTTTAAACTATTTCAAAAAACCAAGATAGAGATATCTACTCAACAATTAACAAATTACGTTATGTTAGGAAATTTGTTCAATTTTATTGCAGGGCCATTCTCTCATTGCCATATTAGACAGCCATCACTAAAGCATCATATTGTGGAATTTAAGTTTCTTTGGTTTTAAACAAAAAGCAATATATGACTTACAAGCATCGCTTACTTACACATGTCCTACATAGCCCAAGGCTGAAAAGTCCACAGATAATTCTCCTTCACTATCTGCTGCTGCTGGTTGAGACTTAACCTCCTCTCTTCTCCTAGCTAAACTGTCAGCAAACTTCTTCAGATAACTCCAGCCACTGCCATGCTGGCTCTGAGTATGGAACAACTCCAGAGCAAGTCAACACAATTTAAATTTGGGACTGAAGGGGGAAAGAAAATGAGGGTAAGATAAGCACTATTGAAATCATTGCATTTTACCTTCTGTTCCCCACTACAGAAAAGTTAACTTACCTACCCTTTCCTCAGGTACTTTTTATCACTAATTCTCTTCATGCTCTTCCTTAGGAATGCTCCAAGGAAGTCTGAGGATTCTTCCAAATACATACAGAAAATGACTTTCAGTTTCTGGTTACCCCAAAATCCACCACTGGTATCTTTTCTTGGACTGAGCCCTTCCTAAGAGTATTTTTATTCCTTTCCCAAATCTCTATTTGTTTGGTATCTGTATAAACTCTTAGAAAACTTTTTAAAAGATAGAAGAAGACTTGCTCTGATGACAGGAAAATATAAAGAAATGCTAATACTATTTTGTGTCTTATAGTTGAAGAGGAAAGAAATCCTAGTCACAAAAAGAATGGGTGGTAACAAGAGGCTAATAATGAACTGTGGAAGAGAAGAAGAAAGATGAAGGCTCAACGCCAGGAAATGCTGAGTGTGATCTAGTATTTCCAATGGAAGAGTTCTAGTCAGACCCTTTAGCTTCCAAACTAGAAAACCTGTTCTCCAGACCCCAGCACCCACTCCTGTGCCCCAGCCAACACTTTGGAGCCACCATGAGAACACAGAAATGTATCCTTTGAACCACCTAAGCTAGTGCTCTAAAGATTATTTTTCCACAGAAACATTCTTATAAAAAGGCTGACTGGATCCCATAATACCATCAATATTATAGTTCATGTAAAAGACTACTGTAGACCAGATTAGGGACCCATTACACAAAACACTCCTAGAAAGAAAAAGTGTTCCTAGTTCAATTCCTAAAAAAAAGCACAACTTTAAAAAATCAACTCTTGAAACACTGCCTATTTGCATGTCATGAACTACCTATCCTTCTGACGCAATCAGAGCTAGTACAGCAACATTTCCATGTAGAAAAGCAATTTCTTTTCTTCTTATATATATAAGAAATGGATCTCCTTTTTCTAAACTTAAATATCCTGAGTAGCAGATTGCCTGACTGCAGCAGTCCAATGCATTGCTGGAAGGCAATCCAACAGTAGGATGAGAGTAATTTCACACGTATCTTCTATTTAAGCAGTCACACATGTTATGACACTGTCCAAATGCCAAAGTGTGAGCAAAGAAATTAAGTTTTAAAAAACTAAGTTTCAATTGAAGAGTCCCTTAAAACTTGAGGGAAAAAAAGCCTGCTGTTCTAATTCTGAATTTGTTACTTCAAAAGTACAGGTAATGTACTATATGTTTTTATATCCTTTAAAATACAACTATGGAAACTTTTTACTACTCTGCAGAAATACAAAGGAATGATTTTTACTCCATTATTATTTGCAGGCCAACTAAATTATTCTACATAACATATTCACAAATGTATTATTTTTTCAGAACCTTCTAATTAAAATGCTCCAATAATGACCATTTCTAAGCTAATACATAGTCATTTCAGTAGCTAAAACGTATTCTTTTCTAATTTGACCATAATAAATTAATGGCAGAGACTCTGAATTCCTGCTTTTATGTCAGACCCAAGTTACTTACATGAAATAAAATATGAATTTAAACTTAATTACAAACTCCAACTGATAATTTCTGTCATGTTTTCAAATGAAAGTAAACTAATATACAGCCAAATCTCAGTTAATAAAGATCAGACTGTCCAATGCTCATGACGCTTTTATTTCTCCTTCCATCTTCCACTTTTAGTTCTTTTTCACTTCTTATCTGTTGAACAGACAGTTAAGAAAAGATGATGCATAAAGTTGCTAGAAAGAAGAATCATCTATTCCAACCTTCTACCTGATGAATAATCCTTCCAACAATAATAATGTACATATAAGCCCTTCTATTCAGAGAAGTACCTGAGAACACAATTCCTCTGGAATAAGTCCTACACACCACTTACATTTACTCCCAGCCTTGGGCATCTGACTGGATACATATCCTTTGGGACTAGATATTACAATTTGAAAATGATAGGCTGAGTATCTTCAAAAAGAAGAGACTTAAGGCCATTTAATTTCAACCCTACCTTCTACCACATACAAGTCTACCACTGTGTTATTGAGGGAAAAATTAAAACAGAGAGACCTAATTCTGTCATTCATTTATAGCAAGCTAACAACTGCAAAATATACCCTTAGTAGCTATACTAAACTATTCCGCTCATTTACCTTTCAGTAAAAGTTGGATAGTAGCAAGGGAAAGATTAAACATAGGTCAGTATCAGGTGTGGTGACTGTCCTCAATTATTTATATTTATATATTATTGTATGTATATTTCTCTACTCATTACTAAGATAAGGGTTATCATTTCACTCAACACTCTCAATGACAACGAAGACAGAATATTCTGTAAAATATGTAGGTAAATATCACCATTTATAACTCTATACATTGTAGTTATTTAATGCCTATCAGCCTTAGTCCCAATGCACATATAAAAATCATTTCTGAACATTCAATGTTATAGTGTTCACTTTATTTTACATTATATAATAAAAGATTTATATAGCATAGGAGAAGGAAAATCTGATTAAAAATCTAAAAATAAAATTCTTAGTAATATGAGCAGTTATCATCAAGAAAAATGTATGCTTTTACAATCAAAACAGAGGATGGTGAGAAATATATTGATGGCAAACCGTTAAAAATTAGTGAATCTGATTAACAGATACTAACTACTATACATAAAATAGATACACAACAAGAATTCACTGTATAGCACAGGGAATTATATTCAT
This sequence comes from Balaenoptera physalus, assembly GCF_965194825.1. Lineage (NCBI taxonomy): Eukaryota > Metazoa > Chordata > Mammalia > Artiodactyla > Balaenopteridae > Balaenoptera > Balaenoptera physalus. Next base: position 89,360,653 of record NC_138890.1, on the reverse strand, counting down.
TATCTTATAACAAAACTATAGAGGAAAATAATCTGAAAAAACATGTATTTTATATACATATATACATAAATAACTGAATCACTTTGCTGTACACCCGAAACTAACACAATATTGTAAATCAACTATACATCATTTAAAAAAATTAGTGAATCTGGGTAAAGGGTATATGAGATATCTGTACTACTCTTGGAACACTTCTACTTTGAAATTATTTCAAAGTAAAACAATTTAAACACCTAAATGAAGGCAAGAAACACCAGATTTAAAACACTGTCTTTAATACAACCAACAGTTAAAAAGTAATCAAGCAGCCTTAAATGCTAACATTTTTCCACATTCTTCAGAATATATTTTCTCCTGAACTGTGATAAAAGAAAGAAAAATCTAGAACTTCAAATACACCCTTAAAAATAAACATAGACTTTGAGTTGTCTGCCAATATCGAAATGGTTTGATCAAGATTATGTTTACAAAGACTAGATTTAAAAAAAAAAAAAATTCAGTATGCAACAACAAATTCCTAAGATTTTCCCATAGGTAAATTCCAAAAATTAGCACAAAAAGGGAAATAATTTATAATTTAATATCCTATTCATACGGTTCCACATGTTGTGCTCCAAATGCCATACTGATACTATTTACTTTAATGCTAAATTTTGTTCTTAGCCTATTTCTTCTTCCACATTACAAACTTAATTCAGATTAAGTTGTTCAAAAGTTAAATAGTCTGTCTATACTACCTAGAAATTAGGCACACACACACAAAAAAACCCAGTAAAAATTAACATTCAGATTCTGAAATTACTACTTATAAGAGCAATGAGATATGTTTATTTCATTTCATTATTTTGAAATCAGGCAAGAAAATCATTGCAGTTCTAAAAAATAATATTACTATATTTGTGTAACATTAATACTTTATAAAATGCTTTAAAATCTATAATCATATTTTAGTCTCATAACATTGCGTGCCAGGTAAAATAGGTATCATAATACCAATTTAATAGGCAAATTTCATAACTTACTGTAATATTAAATTTAAGATCATTTATTGTCCTGTTTTCATATTTTAAAAAAGTTTTTCCAGTTTTACTTATAGTTTCATGAACAAAAAGATACTCAACAAATGCCATGTAATATATCATTATGTTTACCATGAGAACTATTTCTAAAAATCAATCAAGAATGATAGATTAATTATTTTGGGAACTGATCAACTAACAAGGCTGCAAAATGCAGTTCATAGTAAGTAAGGGGGAAATAATCAAAACTTAGGAAAATAACGTATCAATAAGGTAACTTTATTACTGAAGTAAAAAATAATAAACAAACATTCACAAAACGAATTCTCAAGTATATTTTTCAGAATCTATCTATAGCTATGAGATCTAGAGAGAGGACAGGGAGAAAATCAGCTTGAGTGACTTATTCTCAGTTTTACTTTTTTTTAATTTGTGGTTAAAAATAGAAATATCTTAGTAAGATCATGAAGATTCTCTCATTTATAATTTAATATTTTGTGTTTTTCAATGGTGAGGTGAAAATATGTATTTTATGTATAATTTTAGTAACATTGTTATAAATTAATTGTGTTAAATACACTAAATTTCAAAATATTTTTCTTACATCAATAAACTGAAATAACACACTACAAATTACCCCAAGTGTGCATAATTTTAACCAAATCTGGTAACAGTTCTCTTTCACTATTTTTCTTCCAGTTACAATACAACCAAGAGACCTTTTATTTTCCCCAAAAAATATGAACCTTGTCAAAAAAAGAAAATATCACTTAAGCAACTAAGCATCAAGCATATGCTTATTTAATTTAGCACCACAGTCTCATTAAAAGCTTAAAGAATCATCAAACACAACTGAAATTATGGCCGCTAATCTATATCTTTTGGTAATTCAATTAGGATATAAATCTAGTATCTTCCAAATATTTTTAAATATATATAGACTACTTAAAAACAAATTAACGTGTTCTAAATCTATATAACACTTTGGATTTATAATGTTAGGAAACAATTATCTGTGATATACAGAGTATATCTAATAGGTAATTATTTTTAAGCATCCCAAAATGGGCACAAAAACATAACTAGAGTCTGATTGCAATGCTGCCCTGCAAACACACACCTTGCTGATAAGGCCGTCTCAGTGTATCTATTTAACAAGGGTCTTCAGCAATGAACCCTCTTTGAGTGAGGTCCACACAGATCTATCTCGAACATGACGCATTATGATTCATGCAAAATGATGTATTATGAATCTGATGAAACTCTATCCTTAAGAAATAATAAGACTCAGTAAACTCCATCCTGCTTACCTGACCCTCTAAAAACTTTACAGGAGAAAAAAACTGGTGATTTACTAATAAATACTTGCTAGACAAATACATTTTTAAAAGGTTACTGACAACAAAAGAACTATAGTTGAAATGTAAACCATTTTTATATGGCAATATCAATTTTAAATTCTAATTTCTCATTAAATAACTCCCTACAACAATAAATTACTTCTGTCATAGATTACAAATTAAGCCTAAAAGACACTTAATAGATGATTAATAAAATCCTATCTTTCAAAACACAAGCACTAGTCATCATTGTGCTGGCAGGCATGCAAAAGTTTATACATATAAATGATAGCTGTCTTTGAATATGAACTGTAAAAATTTTAATATTAAAATATCAAAACAAAAAGTGAGGAACATCTTCAAATTCAGAAGACAACACTTACTTCTTGTGTTCAATGATGTCTATTCATTATTAGACAATCAAGTACTATATTAAATAGTATAATAATATTCTAAATACAATAAACAAATAACAAGTAAGGTAAAAGCGTAACAGAACAGACCAAAAAATTGTACATATTGGAAATTATGCTGTTGATATTTTAGAGATCAGTAATCCTTAAATCACACCAAATTATTAAACTATTAGAGACCTTATTAGTTACTATAAACCCAGATAATTACATAAAATATCAGTTTTAATGTCGAGCCAATATAATTTCCTCCACTTTAGCTTTTTAAAAAATTACTTGTTAGTGTATTTATCCATCACATTTAAAATCTTTATAATAATAATTTCAAGTTATACATAATGGCCTCAATACCTAGTTATGAGCTATGCTTGTATCAAATCCCATCAAGTTTTAAGTGGAATAGGTACACTGGTAAATGTTAAACTTTTTAAATTAAATTTTCCATTATAAAGTTTTTTTAAATGTAGGTAAAGTTGACACATTAGTTCTCCAAAAATTAAACCTAAGTATATTCATTTATCTGTTAAAATCATACTCCCAAAACCTTGGACACAACTTTTTTAAAACTCTGATACAAAGGGCACTTTTAATAATGACACTAATTTTCCTGCAATCTGCTAAAGAACATAAGTATTTTGGCAAAAAAATTAAGATATGTTACACTGAAGGTTAACCACCTTAAGTACAATAAGAAAACATTTCCACACATCTTAATATGACAGATTCATGAAAAATATTACACCAGTAGGCACATTCTACTTACAGTCACATTAAAAATATTATCTTAAAACAAAATGATTAAATATCTATTCCAAGACCTATATAAAATGTCAACTGTCAATCGAGTGCAACAGTATTATTTAGTGTAAAATAAGAACCTTACGAATATGGATATTTAAATGTAAAAGCATTTAATGTATGCATCCTATCTATCTGCAAATAAAATCACATGAGGCTTGTTTTTATTGTTATTGTATTTGCCAACATAAAAACTTTAATAGATCATTAAGTAACAATAAAATTCAATACATGGTTTTGCCCAAAACGACCTCTATGAAGTAGTTCATAGAACAATTCGATGCCTGTACATACAATAAAACAATGGACTAAGGTAACTATAAAATAGACTGTAAACATTTTTCCTTCTAACAAATGAATGTTAGATTTCCTAATACAGAGGAAAAAAACAACCCATGCACACAACAAAAAGATGTCCTGTACTCTTAATAATTTTCTACTAGTAGTAATAAGTTTCTACCAGTTAAAAAAAAAAAAGTAATGAGCTATAGCCAGCATATCATACATAAAAATAGAACAATACCACAGCCAGTAACTTAATGCCTTATCAGCAGGTTTACACCCTTCCTACGCTTTGCTAAACAGTAGGTAGGATATACAGATATCAACCAAAAGTATTTACTAACCTCTTGTTATAATGTTAATATACTTGCAACTATGTGTTAATATATTTGTGCTATGTGTTATGTTAATATATTTGCAACTATTCCTATTTCAATTTTTAAATAGGTCCTAAATAATCCAGTATTGATTAAAAAAAAAAAATGTATACAGAAAAAAATGTTCTTCAATAACCAACCTGCAAAAAGGCCCTGAAATTTTAGGCAAGAAGTGGAAACCAGTTTTAAAGACTGATAGCATTTAATATCTTTTACTATTCATATATGATTTTTTCAAATATGAAATATTATTTTCATTCTTCCTCATCAAAACTGTGTTTAATTAAGCTTTTCTGGCACTGTATGCAATCATAAATAGAAAACAGAAAACAGCAGTCTAATTTTATAGGCTTGAGAGACTTCCAGTACAAAGAATCACTAGCACACAAGATAAAGATACAATATGACGGCTCTCATAGTGAAACATTTAACATTCCCACCCATGGCATTTAAAATTATAAACCAAAAAAGTGATGGTTATGAAAACAATTGTCTAACGTCCATTATATTTACCATAGGACAACTGTAATTAATAATTTAAAAGCTCTTTTAACTTTATAGCTATAAAAATCACAGTGGAAATTAGATATTCATTTAAAAAACAAATTACAACAAATCCCAAAATCAAGGCCAAACCCAACCATGACTGACTATGCCTGATCTGACACAGCTGGAACATTCTGCTTTGTCTACTCCCCCGAAAGACACAAGGTGGGGACAAACAGAGCTGCCTTCCCATAGTTTTACTCTACACATACAGACAACAAAAGAAATATTTCAAATAAGACATTCCACTTAAAGTTTTCTTCAATGTAACAGTGTTAAATTTATATAACTAATCTAATTCTTGATTCAATGTAACAGTAAATGTATATAACTAATCTAATCCTTGAAATTGATCATTCTAAGTGCAGAATGGGCAGAATTAGCAACATAGAAAACGGAAAAAAAATTCCCATTAAGACATGTTTTAAAACATTTAAGATGTACTTTCTTGGAAATTTTTCTGGATATTTATAAGTGTGGCATTAAACCTACAGTAAAACAAAAGCTAAGTATCATATTTCTTGGATTAAAGCAGTCCTATTTTTGTCAGGACAAGCAACTACCATTAGGGGGAGGTTATATTTAATGAATTTTAGCTGTGCACTGCCATGCAAAAAGTATTAACAAATGAAACAACTTGAAGTACTTAATATTTTTCAAGAGAATTTACTTCATAAGACATCTGAAATAATGTGAAGCTTTTAATGTTTTCCTATCAGCATTAAATTAATATTTCCTAAATATTTTAAAATATTTTAGTTTTAAATAAATGCAAACTAATTTTGAAAATAATTATTAACACCCCTAAAAATAATATATTTTAAATAGACAAAAATCAATACTCTAAAAGTAATTCTTTTAATTAGATAAAATTATCTCTCAGAAAAACAATGTAATTTAAATTTTTTGATAACTTTCACTTTTTAAATTTAACAATTTATTTCTAAATATGTCACTTCTATTAATACTGTAGCAAAAACTAGGATAATCACCTCTAGAATCTAGACTAGGCACTACCAAAAAGTGAACAGCAATATTTTTTCTCAAATATATGTATCTGAGATGTGTGCAGTGAAAAATAAGTTTATCAAGTACGATCTAAAATTGTGTCCTAAGGTCCAAAAGTGACCTGTTGGCCTTGAATATTATTTATACACCATGAAAAATTAGTCAATTTTGATATTCCTACTTAAAAACAATTATTCTTTCTTTAAAAAAAATTTTTTCCCTTACCTCTAAAAACATTTTCTAAGATGACAATGAGATCCTCCTTTAGAACATTTAGCATTGCATACTTATCTCTCCTTACTACTTTGAACTTATTTCATCTTTTTGAATCCTCAACATTCTCCTGTTCTTTTACCTTGAGCTTTGTTCCTTTCCTTACCTTTTACGCCCTTCTTTGTTTTTGTCTTTTCATATTTCATTCTTTTCTTTAAGCCAGCATCATATGAAGCCAAAGTGGCTTATGTCCCCAGGTTGGAGATAGCTATAAAAAATAAATTCTTACTATTTTTAAGGAGAGGAAAACAAGCTAGTTATCATCTGAGAGAGGATGAGGGGAATTTAACCCACCAGACAAGCCTGTCCAATAAAACTCAGACCTGAATCAAGTGATTAGAACTTCTCATGCACACACGTAGAGTTCTTGGAAAGCATCCAAAAATTTTTTTGGTTTCTTCTCCCTTGTCTAGAAAAAAAGGACTAAAAAAATAATTGGACTATAATAATTTAATCACTTTCACAAGTCTATTGAACACAAAAATGCTTTAAACAGAATCTTTATAAGCTGGGACTTTAAATGTTTTGACAATTTTTTATTACATTTAAATACTTAAATCTGAGGGAAGGCTAAACTCTGTTTTCTGCTTCTCACAATTTCTGCTCAAACTAGTAAGAGGATCAATTACTAAATATGTAATTTCTAGCTTACCCTAGAATGAAAATCCTACATTTTGCACTAAAAATAAATAGCTAAAGTAATTCCATAACCCTTTAAAAACTTGATTTTCAGCATATCATCATATTTGAGGTTATTTGCAAAGTTTTTTTTAAAAAGATTAGCTTTGTAACAACTTACAGATAATGCTGATTTTAATTTCAGAACAATCATACAAATTTATTTAAAGAAAAAGCCCAAGTTTAATGCCTATATGCAAAGAAAGCTTTAGGACAAAGATCTAAAGTTAAATAAATTATCACCAACTGGTTCACCTAGCAGGGGTGTCCTAATAGTATGTATTCAATGACATATTTAATGAGCATAATTTTCATGTTGCCTAACAGCTGTTGCTTACAAAAATACTATTATTAATATTATTACTACTACTTACCTATCGTATGGCACTTATTGTAGTATGTTCAAATCTATAGCAATACTCACATGTAAAGTCTTTAATTACTGAATATATTACCAATAAGGCACTAAATTTAAAGAAATTGATATGGAAGTGACTATGGCTAGAGATACACTCACAACTTTATAATATTTACTCTGCTTCTTCTTTGAGGATAGAAGAGCAAAGAAGGATGCTTCTTCCCAAATGCTGACCAAATTTAAATGCATGTCTTTTATTAATGCAGATTTGAAAGAATGGTCACACTCTTCCCACACTTTCTTCACATATGAAGTGGCCTCTGTTTTATACAAAAGCAGACTGGTGTTGATGCTATTATACAAGATTATATCTGCATATTGCTGTCCTGAAAATGTTTCAGTGTCTCTCCCACACATTAAGTTGTACAATTTAGGTGGCTGAGGATAGTCCTGTCCATTCAGAAAGTACTTCTTCTGCCTTTCTAACTATAACTCAAGATTCAGAGGCCAAAAAAAGGAAACAAAAAAAAAGATTAATGTAGATAAAAAATATTTAAAAAATAAAACTTCTGCATGGCAAAACTGCTACTGGCAAAGGCTAAAGCAAAATGACAAAATGGAAAAAAATATTTATAACTCTAATCACATACAAGGAACTAATAACTAATATATAAAAAGTGTTCCAGGAACAAAGAAGAGAAAGATCAGCAACTTGGTAGCAAAATGAGTCAAGGATGAATAATCACAGTTAAAGAAATCCAAATGGTTTTTTAAACATATGAAAAGATGCCCAATCAGACTCACAATGGGATAAATACAAATTAAAACTAACTCAGATACCATTTCTTGCCTATCAAGATGGCAAAAATCTCATAGATTGACAACACACTATTGGCAAGGCTGTGAGAAACAATCACTCTCAATGCATATCCTCTGCTTACATGACTGCAAAATGATACAGCCCCTAAGAAGGGGAATCTGGGAATATCTACCAACATCATAGGTGCCTGTACCCTTTGACCTAGCAATCTTACTCTGATAATCTCTCCTACAAATACACTTAAATTTGTACAAAATTATAGATGTATAACTGACCTAACAATTCTTGTAATAGCAAAAGAGTGGGCACAAATTAGATACATACCATGAGTGAATGAATTATGCTACTTCCAAACAATTAACTGCTATATCACAGTTACAGAAGAGAAGAAGAAGAAAGGAAGAAAAAGAAAAAACAATGAGAGCAATCTTATGGATCTATTATGAGAGATCTATGAAGTGAAAAAAATAAAAGTACAGTATATATACCAATTTTACTTTTGTGTAAATAGCATGCCATCCTTTGTGTATCATCTATTTTTTATTTAAGAAAAGAATATAAAAATATATTATTCTTTTTCTTATATTTTCATAAGAAACACTGGTTACACATAGGGAGAAAGGGAGAAGATGGAAATGAATAGAAGCAAGAGTTCTTTCTATGTATTTTTTAGAAGAATTTTATTTTTGATCCACTAACCTTTCCAAAAATTAAAATCAAAGGGCTGACTTGCCAGATATTAGTGGGAAAAACTACTACCTTAGCCCTCTTAAATCATTTGTAATATTGCCATCAATTATTTAATAGATGTTCCCAAACAGAATGATGAGATCACAAGTGCCATATCAATGCCTGTAAAGTAATTAAAAATATTACTTGGGAGCTTACTATAAGCAAGGCTTCTGGAATAAAAGACCAAGCTTCAAAACTTTAATGCCAATAAAACATGATAAGTTTATGTCTAGAAGCAGCATACTGTGTAAACTGGAGGTGACCAATATTGTTCAATAAAAAATAGAAAGGGCTCACCACAGCTAACATCATATTCAATAGTGAAAGATTAAAATATTTTCTTCTAAGATCAGGAACCAGGTAAGGCTGTCCATTTTTTGTCACTTCTATTTAATATATTACTGGAAGTCACAGACAGAGCAATTAAGCAAGAAAAAGAAATTAAAAGCATTCGAATTAGAAAGGAAGAAACAAAATTATCTTTGTAGATTATATGATCTACACCCTAATATTACACACAAAAAAACTATTAGAATAAATGAATTGAGTATAGCTGCAGTATACAAAATCAACACAAAAAAATCAGTTGTATTTCTCTACGCTAATAATGAACAATCTGAAAAGGAAATTAAGAAAATAACCCTATTTATAATAGCACCAGAGGGAATAAAATATTTAGAGTATAGCTGCAGTATACAAAGTCAAAACAAAAAAATCAGTTATATTTCTCTACGCTAATAATGAACAATCTGAAAAGGAAATTAAGAAAATAACCCTATTTATAACAGCACCAAAAGGAATAAAATATTTAGAGATAAACTCAGCCAAGGAGTTCTAAGAATCGTATACTGGAAACTACAAAACATTGCTGGAAATATTAAAGATGACACAAATAAATGGAAAGACACCCCATGTTCATGCATTGAAAGATTTAATATTAAGATGTCAATACTGGGGCTTGCCTGGTGGCTCAGTGGTTAAGAATCCATCTGCCAATGCAGGCGACACGGGTTCAAGCCCTGGTCCGGGAAGATCCCACATGCCACGGAGCAACTAAGCCCGTGCGCCACAACTACTGAGCCTGCGCTCTAGAGCCCACGAGCCACAACTACTAAGCCCGCGCACCACAACTACTGAAGCCCGCGTGCCTAGAGCCCGTGCTCCGCAACAAGAGAAGCCACGACAATGAGAAGCCCATGCACCACAACGAAGAGTAGCCCCTGCTCGCTGCAACTAGAGAAAGCCCGCACGCAGCAACGAAGACCCAACACAGCCAAAAATAAATACGTAAAGTAAATAAATTTTAAAAAATTAAAAATAAAAGATGTCAATACTACCCAAAGGGATATACAGGTTTAATTAAAATCCCAACAGCATTTTTTGCAGAAATAGAAAAATCTATCTTAAAATGCATATGGAATTTCAAGGGACCCCGAATAGCCACAACAATTTTGAAAAAGAACGAAGTTGGAAGTCTCACACTTCCCTGACTCAAAAAATTATTACAAAGCTACAGTAATCGAAAGTATAGTAGTGGCATGAAGACAGACATATAGACCAAAGGATAGAATACAGAACCCGGAAATAAATCCTCACTTATATAGTCAAAGGATTTTCAACAGTGTGGCAAGACCATTGAATGGGAAAAGGACAGTCTTTTCAACAAATGGTGCTGGGAAAACTGGATATCTACATGCAAAAAAGAATGAAGTTGGACCCTTCCCTTACATCATATTCAAAAATTAACTCAAAATAGATCAAAGACCTAAATATAGAATTAAAACTATAAAACTCTTAGAAAAAACCATAGGGGGAAAGCTTCACGACACTGGACTTGGCCATGATTTCTTGAATATGACACCAGGCAATAGAAGTAAACATAGGTAAATTGGACTATATCAAAATTTAAAAGTCTGTGCATCAAAAGAAACAGTCAACAGAGTGAAAAGGTAACCTACTGAATGGGAGAAAATATTTTTGAATCATGTATCTGGTAACAGGTTAATAACCAGAACATATAAAGAACTCCTACAACTCAACAATAGCAACAAAATAACCCGATTTTAAAATGAGCAAAGGACTTCAACAGAGATTTCTCCAAAGATAAACAAATGGCCAAAAAGCCTATGAAAAGACGCTCAACATCACTAATCATTAGGGAAATACAAATCAAAACCACAATGAAATAACATTTCACACCCATTAAGATGGCTATCACCAAAAAAAAAAAAAAAAGTTTGGTGAAGATGCAGAGAAATTAGAACCCGTGTGCACTAATGGTAAAAATTAAAACGATACAGCCACTATGGAAAACACTATGGCAGTTCCTCAAAAGTTAAAAATAGAATGGCCATATGATCCAGCAATTTCACTCCTGGTTATATACCCCCAAAAACTGAAAGTAGGGGTCTCAAAGAGATACTTGTACACCCATGTTCATAGAAGCATTATTCACAGTAGCTAAAACAGGGAAGTAATCCAAGTTTCCTCTGATAAATGAATGGATAAACAAACTGAGGCATATACATACAATGCAACATTATTCAGCCTTAAAAAGGAAGGAAATTCTGACACATGCTACAACATGGATGAACTCTGAAGACACTATGCTAAGTGGAATAAGCATAAGTCACAAAAAAGACAAATATTATATGATTCCACTTATGTGAGGTATCAAAAGGAATCAAATTCATGGAGACAGAAAGCAGAATGGTGGCTGCCAGGAGCTTGGGGGAAGGGGATTAGCTTTGTTGCTTAACTGGTATAAAGTTTCAGTTTTACAAGATGAAAAGAGTTCTAGAGAATGGTTCCACAACAACATGAATGTATTTAATACTACTGATCAGTACAATTTAAATGGTAAAGGTGGCAAATTTTATGTTATGTATATTTTACTACAATTAAAAATAAAATGATTTTTAAAAGAGGAGAAAGCTGATAGAAGGCACTGCCTTCTTATGCAGTATTGCCATCAAATTCAGTCAAGAAAAAAAGGAGTGATCAACCAAGAAGCATCACCTCTGTAACCAAAACCTTACCAAAGAAGCAGAATGCATGAATTCTTAACAAGGAAGAAACAATCCAGAAGGGCAAAATATGATATCATGAAATATTCAGCAAGATAAGTTAGGCAAAAACATGATCTTAAGAATAAGTAAAAGACCTGAAGAATAAGTGGAATTTATTTTGGCAGGAGGGAAAGAAATAGTATTACAGGAAGGAAAAAAATAAAGGTAAAAACTATGGAAAATAAGAACATACGGAAAGACAAATATTAAGATGACAGGCTCTACCTTACCATCTACAATAAAACTTTAATCAGTTCTTAACAAAAAAGTAGTATTTTTGAGAAACAGAGTAAATATCTTACTGATTTGTTTGAAATTGGTTTATAGGTAAACCCTAAGAGAGAGGGGGTGGCATCTGACATGCATAAGAAAATACTGCAATTCAGACACAAAAATAAAAGGCCTAGAACTAAAAGAATTAGCAGTAGCACTAGAGAAGCAAGGCATCAATCAAGACAGTGTAAGGATAAGTGGAATACAGAGGATGGGAGAGAATAAGACAACCAATAGCTAAAATTTTCAAGTCTATGAGACCAACAAAATCCATTCATTCAAAAATTACTTCTGAGCAATTACTATGTGCCTGGCATCCTTCTAGACAGAGGATACATCAGTGAATAAGGCCAATGAGCTCCCTACTCCTATGGAGTTTACACTCTAGCAGAGGAGCATGATACACAAACAATAATAAAGAAAAAACAGCTGACACTATCCAAAGGTTTTACACAAGACACAAAAGCAATTATCATTAAGGAAAAATGATAAATCTGACTTCATCAAAACTAAAACCTGTTCTTCAAAGGAAAATAAAAGGAAAGGAAAAGGAAAGACATAGACAAGGAGAAAGTAAGCACAATGCATCTATTTGACACAAGAACTTGTATCTAAAACATATAAAGAACTTACAAATTGATAAGAAGAAAACCAAAATTCTTAAAAATAGGCAAAATATATGTACAGACACTTCACAAAAGAAGAGAGAGTAATGGCTAATATGCACAATTAAAAGGTGCTCAACATCATGAGACATCAGGGAAAAGCAAATGAAAACCACGATAAGGCACCACCACACATCCACTCGGATTGGCTAACATTTAAAAATCTGACATTACCACTGTTGGTGAGGATGGAGCACAAATGGAGCTATCAAACATTGTAGAAGGACATAAAACAGCACAACCACTTTGTAAAACCCTTCGGCAGTTACACACAAAGTGAAATTTAAAGAAACACTAACCATATGACCCAGCCATACCAATCCTAGGCATTTACTCAAGAGAAATGAAAACCTTTGTCCATTCAAAGACTTGTTCATGAACGTTCATGGCAGCTCTATATTCAATAGTTAAAAACTGGAAACAACCCAAATGTTCATTAACAGGTAAATGGATAAACAAATTATTGTATGTTTACATTTTGTACCAAGTATCAAATTAAGTACAACATACTCAGCAATACACAGGAATTAACTATGATACATGCACAACATGTACTTAGGAACTGTTATCAACAACCTTTAACTACAAGTGGAACCAGACTTAGACTGAAAATGAGATAGCAATGAGCTAAGCAAAGAGTCAGAAAGAACAAGTTCCATAAATACACTGTAAAAGACACTGAATCAAATCAATCCTAAAACCTGACCTACCTCTACACAGAGCAGTTATGAGCCAATAAACTTCTTACTGTTTAAGCAAGTTGAGTCAGGTTGTGTTACTTGCAATCAAATGAATCATAGATGATATGATGTAGCTCATACTTAATGATTTCAATATTCCCCTCTAAATAGTAAGAAAATTTAACTAAGGATGAGAACTCATGGCAAAGAAAATGACAGGAATTCATGAAAAAAATTAATCGACTGGAATAACCATTGTGACTAAGTTACTAAGAGTAAAAAATATAAAAGCAGTAAGAAGTATAGGTGGAGTTTTAAAAAAACACAAATACTAGAGGTTAAAATGACTCTTCCAGAAATTCCCCATAAGATGAAAGGCTCACTGGACCCTCTCAAATGCATAAAGCACCATCGGTTACTTCTCCCCCTTGGCAAGTTGCTCAACAACAAAAATGTTCACTACCAGCAAAGCTCTGGCAATAACTTCCTTCCAGGTTTCCTTTAGTCATAAAGAGAGAGAAGAGAAATGGCAGTTGAGAAGTTAACAAGAAAAGAGAGGAACCTAACATTTTATGAATTGCTATTTGCCAAGATGCCTTGTTGGACAATTTACATATATCATCTCAATCCATATAACTTTCTCAATGACCAAAGTAAACGGTATCATCTCCAATTTATACATAAGGAAATCAAGTCTTCAAGAAGTTTAAATTTTAAGTGCTTAGGGCTTCCGTGGTGGTGCAGTGGTTAAGAATCCGCCTGCCAATGCAGGGGACACGGGTTCAAGCCCTGGTCCAGGAAGATCCCACATGCCACGGAGCAACTAAGCCCGTGCACCACAACTACTGAGCCTGCACTCTAGAGCCCGCGAGCCACAACTACTGAAGCCCACGCGCTGCAACTACTGAAGCCCGCGTGCCTAGAGCCTGTGCTCCGCAACAAGAGAAGCCACCACAATGAGAAGTTCGCACACCACAACGAAGGGTAACCCCCGCTCGCCGCAACTAAAGAAAGCTCATGCAGCAACAAAGACCCAATGCAGCCATAAATAAATAAATAAATAAATAAATAAAAAATAAAGATCCCTTAAAAAAAAAATTAAGTGCTTAAGAAGAAATCCACAACTTGTGTACTGGTAATTGGTAATTCTGGAATTGAAATCTCTACCTGTCTGATACAAAAGCTACCTTTCCTCAACCTCTTGATGAGAATAAGCATCAAGAGGTCTGTCACTGTGTGTTCCTTTGTCTGACCTGTCCCACAGGAAAGCATCAGTTACTTCTCACAAGAAAAGTACGTCCCTTAATGATATGACAGAGCACAGAGAATCAAAGATTTTTTTAAAGCATCTTGTTTATTCTTATCTCTGCCTCTAAGTGTAAAACTATTTGATGTTCTCAGAAAACTCCAGCAGCAGACATGGTCACTATTTAAAAGAAAAACAAAAACACCTGGAATGGAGATGAAGGACAGTATGTAGTGAAGACATGTTTCTTGGTTTTGTGAAAATTATCAACAAGATATCATAAAAAGGGTACATATGAAAATATATTCTTTTGATAGAAAACCATTGAAATTTATGGCTATTATCATTTCTAATGGGGAAAAAAAAAGGAAAGAGCCTAAGTATTCACCAATAATGACATCTGTAGAACAGAATATGTGGTATAGTATTTTAAATAAAAACATATGTCCTCAAAAAACTAAACACAGAACTACCATATGATCCAGCAAATTCACTGCTAGGTGTATATCCAAAGAAAACAGAAACTCTAATTTGAGAAGACACATGCTGTTCACAGCAGCATATTTTAAATAGCGAAGATATGGAAGCAACCTACGTGTCCATCAACAGATGAATGGATAAAGAAGATGTGGTAGGTACGTATATGTGTACACAAACATGCGCGCACACGCGCACGCGCACACACACACACACACACACACACAATGGAATATTACTCAGTCATAAAAAAGAATGAAATTCTGCCATTTGCAACAACGTGGATGGTCCTAGAGGGGGTTATTATCCTTGGTGAAATACGATGGAGAAAGACAAATACTCTATGTTATCACTTACATGTCACTTACAGGCACAACTACTGAGCCCGTGTGCTGCAACTACTGAAGCCCATGTGCCTAGAGCCCATGCTCCACAACAAGAGAAGCCACTGCAATGAGAAGCCTGCACAGTGCAACGAAGAGTAGCCCCCGCTCGCCGCAACTAGAGAAAGCCCGTATGCAGCAATGAAGACCCAACACAGCCAAAAATAAATAAATAAAATAAATAAATTTTTTTAAAAATTCACAGTAGTTAAAATAATAAAGGAAAGCAATTGCTCAGAAGTCTAGCTTTCCCCTTTGCTGTACACCTGAAACTAACACAACACTGTAAATCAACTATACCCCAATAAAAATTTAAAAAATAAATAAAAATTCATAACATAACAAAAAAAAAAGAAGTCTAGCTTTCCCCAGTACCAAGCCCAGAGGGAATATATAACTGAGGGTTCTCATGAGGCAGAACTTTGTGTGATATAGATGACAATCTCCCTATAAATATCCTAATAATAATTAAAACATTAAACCAATGGGATGGGGAGGGTGGGATGAACTGGGAGATTGGGACTGACATATATACACTATTATGTATAAAGTAGATAACTAATGAGAACCTATTTTATAGCACAGGGAACTCTACTCAGTGCTCTGTGGTGACCTAAATGGGAAGGAAATCTAAAAAAGAGTGGATATATGTATACGTATGACTGATGCACTTTGCTATACAGCAAGAAACTAACACAACACTGTAAAGCAACTATACTCTAATAAAAGTTAATTTAAAAAAATAATGAGAAAAAGAACCCAATGGAATAATGCCAAAACTCAATTCATTAGACTTAATTCTTCAATTATTGCTACCCATATACTACTCAAGTACTACTATGGCTCAATGGAACAAATCTATCTTTAACAGCAAAGTGTCTTCATAAAAAAACTAACAGAACAAGTCATTGTAATGAATATAGCATGTTTTATACTACATAATAACTCCTTTAATTTTAATCTTCAAAATATTTCACCTTAATTAGGTAACTAACTTAGAAGTTATCATCATTAGCAAATAAAATATTTTCTAGATGTCATTATTTTCAAATTCTTACTATTAAAATGTAGTTTTCAATATAAGAAAGGCTAAGAGTCCAGGCTCTAAAGCAATGGCTTTGACAGGGGGATATTACTGTCCCCCCCAGTGGGCTCTTACATAAGTAAATACAAGATGGAAAGAAATTGCTCATGTTAATTGAGTTACTTTATAGTAAGTGGGCTGGCATGACCCAAGAAAAACTGGCTCTAGAAGCATAGTGCTGCATATGTGGTTAGTACTCAATAAATGGTTAATGAATGAATCAGTGAATGGTAGGAGATAGGACTTATGGAAAATAATTAATTGATCCATGCAGCTAATAACCATGAAGGAGCCAAGGAAAACATATTTTCCAGAATTATACGACTTGTAACGATAGCACCATTAATTTCCAAGCTTTCAATATCATTTTCTAGGGTATAAAATGTCATTCCACCCTCTAACCTTTGCCTCTAAATTTAGCTTCTATTCTCCCAAATATCATAAATCAATGTATTTAATAATTTATTTCCATTAAATTATCTAAATGACCGGTCTACAATGAGAAAAACCGAGAAAGTATACCATTATATCTTTATAAAGCTATTTGACATTTCTAAGAAGCATGCAAGGGATTTACTGCTTTGCTTCTTCAGGTAGGCCTCACATTACAAAACACTGAATAAACCTCAATGGAATGAACTATGTGCAGCTTCTCAAACTACAACCCTAAACACTTTATGCCAACTGTATTTGTCACTCAAGCAATCTCACTAAGATACATTTTGAGAGCAAAGACCAATCAACACTCCACATGGACCTCTTAGACTCCTTCATAAGGCAAAGAAGCATAATCCATCAATAAAGAAAGAGGAAAAAATCTCCCTTTTAAATTCAAATTACATTAATCCGAAATCACTTCACCACCTTATATTATTTTGTATATATGGATACAAATATATATTACATATGTATGTGTGTATAAACACACATATATACACATATATGAGCTCACCATTTAGACTGAAAATCTCCTAAAAATGGAGATTGGTACAAAAATTTATTCTATATTCCACATTCTTGCAAATATGATCAATCATAACTTGTTCAAAGGAAAAAATCTGTGTCAAAGTTGAAATGTGCTAACTTGACCTCCAATAATATTTTATTAGTTGGCTCACTCAACATTTATATATCATTAACCATTCTGAGTACTGACTATTCCTAGGTATAATCAACCACATTTCCAAAGGATTCACAGAAACAAAAAGGCAGATGTTTTTTAATACTACATGTTAGAAAATAGCAACTGGAGAAAAATCCACCTACAGTTAAGAAAATATTTTGTTTGATTTGATTTCACCAAAACTTGTGTATCAGACCAGTACTGAATTACTGACCAATCTGATTAAGCTGGAAAAAAAAAAAAAAGGACTCTCATTTTTCTACAAATTAGTAGCTCTAAAATCACAGGAAGTCTTAAAATCAACATAAATATTTAATGCGGTTTTTTTCCCCCCAAAGAAGTTTTTGTTAAATCACAGTACATCTAGAAATCAAAGAAATATAGTACAATCATCTTATCCTTATGAAAGATGACAATGGTTGGATTTATTAAATTACTAGTGATACTCTAAGCTGATAAGTAAAACAAAAAGGTCACTTGGTAAGGTTAAAATTCACTTACCTCCATACCAAACAAGTGATTAGTTAGATATTCCTGACCAGCTACCTTTACCACCTAAAAGAGTTAACTTTTCTAACCTGTAAATCAATTCACAGGAATTGCTACAACTGCAGCAAACCAAAACTAAGAAAGAAAAGACCTCATTTCGCATATATATGAATATAATTTATAAATGGAAGGTGCAAAATGCAAGGGACCAACATGTAGTTATTGTACCTGCAATTGAAAGATCTAAAAAGAACATGAAAATGCAACAGAGAATATCTTAAAAGTTAGATTTAAATAGTATCAAGTTTAAGATCAGAAACATACTTTCCTTACATTAATTTACTAAATTATACCACTCTTAATATGTTAAAATACCTGCTAAAGCACTACATTTACAGTTCACCAATGACCTCTTTAAAAATTTATTTGATTAAAAACAAGTAAAAACTAAACAATTTATTGTTTAGGCAAATATACACAGGTAACAAATTGGGGAAAATGGTAAACATAAAATTTAGGATAGTGGTTACTCCTAATTACCTCTGAAAGGGAGTCAGAGATGAGAGAAGAAAAGAATACAGAGGTAGATGAAAGTTACTGGAAATACTCTAATTCTGGGTTTAGATAGGAGGTTCTTGAGTGAATGTTAAATAATTTTTAGATAAACTGACTTTCATAAGACAATAAGATCATGCATGGACAAATTAGGATAGTATGCCATGGACCAAAGATTATGACTAGTAACATTTTATGCTGGTGAGGTCCATTTTGAAAAATTGACATTTACTTTAAAAATTTACTTTTCACAAATGTTTCTTCCAAACATTAATATTAAAATATCAGCAAACTCAACTCCTCTTTGCAAATATTCAGACTGAAGGACAGACTGGAGGGATGCCCTCAGACAACCAAGAGCCAAACCAAAATCATTCTCCTTAAATCAGAGGAATATTATCATATTGGTTTCAATTTTCAGTCCTTCAAAGGCAGTTCGGGGCAAACATGTGAAAAAAATGATCAGAAACAAAAAAAAGAGTCTAACTGTATTTAGATTGTGTATTGAATCTGTATTAAGATTTCTTAAATTTTAAAAAGCTTCCAAAATAGATATAGAATCTTAATTTACAAAACATTTTATTCCAAATAAAATTAATCAAATAAAAAATTAGGACACCTGACTCAATGCCAACATTAGAATTCCTAAGTCAAACTACTTAAAAAGGAGACCCTGAACGCTTTATGTAATGATAAGTCTATCTAAACGCCAAATCAGAAATATCACTATTTATAGGTATGCTCAAATATATTAGACAGTAGTCTAGAAGTCAAATATTAATTTAATTTAAAGGTAATACAACATAATATATATTGTTTTATATTCTTTTATATATCTAAACGTATAAAGGAAGACTTAACGTTACTTAATTATCAAAAATAAACAAATATGAGAATTTTGGCAAAGATGAACAAATTATGAGATTAAAAATCACTTTTAAAAGGCTGACCCACTAAGATTCTTTATTCATCTTACTGGAAAATCAGTATTTTCAAATCAATTCTTATGTGAGGGCAAATGACTGTTAACTATGAGCCTGAATGAAATTCGGCAGTATTTAAAATACCAAAAGTTGAGACACTGAAATCTAGTAGCAGTCAAATCTTTGCTCTTAATGTAAAGGAAAACATCATAATTAAAATTTTTAGAAATATGCCTCAATTGTCAATTTATCCACACAGAAAGCTAATGAAAGATAAAAATACCATCCTTGTTCTAGACTTTAGTCACATACTTCTAAAGATGAAAGGGCAGAGAAAAGAACCACACATACAAAACCCCAATGAGATTGTTTCAAATTTTCTTTCAGCTGACTTAGAAAGGGTTACCTTAAGAGAAAATACAATAATAATTTATAATAATAATATAATAATAATTTTCCCACTTAGGGGTTAAGAGTTAATTCAAATTTTTTGAAATTAGTGAGGTTACTTCCAAAATTTTACCACTGAAGGGTCCTACTATGTGTCAAGCTTAGCACTATCCACTTTGTTACCCACCATTATAATTATATAAATGTTCTGATTAGTTATAGTTAGATGCTTGAAAGAAAGAGTTTGGTGACTTCCAAGCCTGTAGTATACTGTATTGAAACTTGCTTGTTCATTAGTACTATCTCTAAATATATATTGATTACAAAGTTAGTATGGTTAAGTCTTTATTTTTTTTTCAACAGAGAATGACTCTATGACCTCTAGATAATTAAAGTAAAAAATTTAAACACCCAAACTGCTCAAGAACTAGGATGTAAAAATCTGTACTTCAGTTAAGCTTCCATTCTGACTTCTAATTCACTGTACATCAAAGAAAATCAACTTGCCCTGACACATAAGGACTATTCCCTTCAGTGATCAGGCAGGTGTTGAGGCCAGAAAGAGAGCCTATTTTCCACAGCCCTTTACCTTGTTTGATCACTGGTTACTTTTGATCTGACACTGCCCTCTCTCTAGTAATGACTTCCCCCTCATAGACCCTACCTCACATCTGTCAGAAAGAATAAAGGGCATCAAACTGAGACCTGACAACGCCTATGGGCCATGCAATGGGCTGCCAACTGAATGCTCCCCAGCTCCCACAATTTCTAATTCAGTTTCTTTTGTTCTGGTAGGTACAGGGTTAGGGTACCAATGACAGCAGAAAGGATTATGCACCAACTGTGAAACCGAGCCTTCTTGAATGTGTATCTTTTATCTCTGCTTCTTCATCTTCTTAAATGCTGCAAACTTCATGGTGGTTACTATGAAATACATATTCAACAAGTGCAATAGAAAGGTTGTTTAAATCCTTTTCCAGGAGAAAACAAAGGACACAATGTATTGTAATTCAACTATAAAGCTTTAAGGAAAAAGTTTCAAACCTATGGTGTGAGATTATTAAAGGCCAGCTGTCAAAGAGCATGTTAATTGTAAACGAAAGACAAAAGTTTTATGAGGACCACTACTTAGTGCCATACACCATCTAAAATGGAAAGGTCCCCTAAAACAATGCACATATCCAGAAGAGGCAATCATTTCAATTGTTAAATTATAGATTCTCACACTAATTTGGTACTAACCAGTACTGAAAACAAGTTCCTCTAGTCCTGTTTAAAAAATGTGGTGAGTATATGTAATCTTTTTTTAAAAAAAGGCATTAGTAACAATCACTTTTAAATGTTAAAATTTTTAAAATTTGGCCAAATATAATTTTGACACCATTTTACTAATAATTTTTCAACTGTCATTAGAATATTGCATGAGTTCTTGTATATTCATTAATAAATAACCTTCTACACACACACACACACACACACACACACACACACACACACACTGGTGGAGAGCTCATTATCAGGCATGCAATAAAAGGATTTGTAGGAAGCAGGTTTAGAGGCCTTCTAAGATCACTTTCAAGGCTAAGTTACTTTTTTTTTTTTTAAGAAAGGACGGTCAGAAGAAGGAAATACATGATCAATAATATAGCCATGCAAGTTGAATGTACCTTTAATACTATAACGCATAAAAACAAATAACTAACTTTAGACATTGACAAATACAGAATCTCAAAGGTGAGAGGGAAGCATTAAGGTGATCACAAGTTGACTCTAATGACTGGAGAAGTTAGTTTCTACAACAGCTAAAGAAAGATATGCCTTGATGGAGAGAAAGGAGAAAGGCTCTCACATCTGAGAATTAACCTGTGACACTGGGGAAATCCATACACTAGACTGATAATGATTAACCCCTATGAAAAAGACTATATGTGAAATACCTCCTATTCTAAGACTGATCAATAATCAGCACCATTATACTCTTTAAAAAAACAAAAAGCCTGTCTTGACTCTGTAATCTAAAAGTATCATAATATAAAGTACATTATAAACATGTGATTGTTTTAAATAGACTTTAATATATGAAAACAGATGATGCCTACATACACACTTGGACTGACTTTACAGAAGAAAATCATCTAGGTATACTAGAAAAAGCACTTCTAGATTGAAAAAACAAAACTTAATTCAAGGTTAAACAATTCAGTAGGCTGACCCAATACTCGCCCATTTTTTTCCTTAAGTTTTCCAAATGCCACTTAATTCTCCAAGAAAATGAAGAAATAAACTGTACTATTCTAATAAGATACCTAGTTATGCTTCCTTTGGGGTATTCTTTTCCTAATTTTTGATTCTACAAAACCATTAGGACATATTAAAGAACAAAAAGATAATAAAATAAATGGAACCAATTTATGATATTTAAAACTAAGAATTTTATATAAAGTATTAAAAAACTGTCAGTGTAATTTCTGCGTGTTATATCATGCTCAAAGCAAGCAATGTCAATGTTCTAACTACATTTACTGCCAGATATGCTTGATGCATTTTCTGGGTACCAAGCAATCAAGATATGTATCAAATATTATATTTAATTTATCTCTTTCTAACTGCAACAATACAAGCAAGCTCTTCTAAACAAACTCAACCATAGAGGCTATTTGTTAACTTTCACCTTTTTAAGAATCAAGTGATGGAATATGACAAAAGAAAAAGGACCACAATTCTTAGCAAGCTTAAGAGATTTTTGCTAGGGTTTTCTGAAAGCAAAAGAAGGAAAATGCACTGGTGGAAGCACTGAAACAATTCAAATATCCTCAATGGAATGTAAACCAAGAAATAAAAATATCTAACAGGTAATCTGCAATAAAAAGAACTTTAAAGCCACAAGCGTCAACATTCACTCTTTTTTTGTTTGTTTGTTTTGGCTGCGTTGGGTCTTTGCTGCTGCGCATGGGCTTTTTTTCTAGTTGCAGCAAGCGGGGGCTTCTCATCGCTGTGGCTTCTCCTGTTGCGGAGCACGGGCTCTAGGTGCGTGGACTTCAGTAGTTGTGGCACGTGGGCTCTACAGCGCGGGCTCAGTAGTTGTGGCCCATGGGCTTAGTCGCTCCGCGGCATGTGGGATCTTCCTGCACAAGGGCTCGAACCGGTGGCCGCTGCATTGGCGGGCGGATTCTTAACCACTGCACCACCAGGGAAGCCCTCAACATTCACTTTAAAAAAATCATTTCTTAAAAACTACTTAATTCTTGAAGAGGACATACTTACTTGGGATTTTACTTCCTCAAACTATGACTGCCATTCTTCTGGTAAGAACACTAATGAAGAATCACTTCACACTGCTATAGAATGAAACATATTTCACCAATTCCGTTGTTAATAAAAATTGAAACTTGTATACTAAAAGCTGTATTGTATGTAAATATCAAAGTATAAATAATCATACTTAAAGTTACTGACATGTGCCTCATTAAAAACATTAATTTTTAATAGCTTTCTTTTTGGCACAAAAAGAATTTTTCCCAGGACAAAACCAAAAGGATTTGAGAATAGAATGGTTCATCTTAATTAACAGTCCTTTTCAGAAAATGCATAATTTTTATGTAAAAAAAGATTGATTTTTAACCATTTAGTCAAAACATTGACAAATACACAGTCAGTTACTAACTACAAGTTTACAAAAAAGACAATCTTATCCCCATTTTCAAGGAGCTTACATGACTAAACTGAAGCCTTGAAACCTACAACAAATTATCAATGGATTAATAAGAAAAAATAAAGGAAGCTGACAGAATATTGGAAAGTAATAAATGTGGAAGAATTATTAAAGAATATTTGACCAAAAAAAATAATATTTACCTCAGCTTGAACACATACTGGAAGAAAGCAAGATGACAAGAAAAAATGAAGACTAAGTGGACAAGTTAAGAACGTAATGAGAACAGAGACAAGTAACTGGAGAAATCTTTGTAGTTAGCCACTACAGATTCTTGAAATGATGAAAACAGTATTTTAGCAAGAGTATTTCTGTGTTGTGGATGTAAAAAATAAAAAGTCGATCTTTAGAAATGTCTTAGGTCATGACTGAATTCAGTGGAATACGATATACCATCATCTTTCACACTGCTTTCCGTTAAGTTCTTTACTCATAAGCTTATAACAATTGTAGTTTATAAAATGTATAATAGATTACACAATGGAACTGACTACATTTACACATGATGAAAAAAATACTTAATATATCAGTGAAGAGGGGTACATACATATGTGTATGTGTATAAAATTGTGTCCTGCAATAACTTAAAATATATGAAATATCAAACTACTCATAAGTATCTTCAAATATTTAAAGTTAACATTAACCTAGTAAATAGATATGGAATTATATTTTGATTCCCATTCAGAGAATCTACAAATCACAGCTCCACCTAATTCTACCATGTTCTCAGAGGAGTTAAAACAAAAAGCTAGCATTAAATGATGAAAATATTGATAATTTTATAATCTGTAGGCATTCATGTGGGCATTTAAACAACAATGAATATAAATATATACCTTCCTCTTTCTTTTCTCAGAGATATATATATTCAATAAGAGGAAAATAAAAGATAAGAATAATCATCCAGATACAGCTCAATTAGAAGGACTCTGATATATAACTATTTTTCTTTGGATTACAAATTCTCAATATATTCATTTATGTATCGTATTATAGTGAATGATAAATACCTAGATTTTATGCTTAAATCAAAAATAGTCAATAAAAACCTGGCAATAGACACTACAAATTTTCTACCCCCAAGAACTCTCCATAACTCATTTCTATCATATTTTAGAAACCAAAAATAGTGAAGTAGAGGACCCATTAAAGAAAAATACTGTATTGATCTTTTCTACAACCTAAATTTTATGTGGCTACACAAAATAAGAAGCAATAGGAGGGTTAAAAAAAATAATATCAAAAAAGTACAGATTTCATCTGGCCTCATATTATCAGCTACTAAAAACCAGAAGGTACAGTCCAAGGGAAAGATTTTACCCTAACACTCTCATCTGAGCAACTTCGTATTTAAACCTTTAAAAAGAACTTGAAGAAAGACAATATAGGTAACATGAATAAGCAAAATCTGTAGCAGAAATAGGAACAGTAGTCACCACTCAGGATGCCTAGATGCACTTTCGTGACAATGTATCTTTCTGATAATAATGACAAGAAACTGCTTGAAAAGAAGCATCTTATCAACTGGTAACCAGATTCAACTATAGTTTGTAAAAGATATTCAGAAAGGCACATCTTAAAAAAAGAGAGAAAAAGAAAAAGAGAAAGGGCTTCCCTGGTGGCGCAGTGGTTGAGAATCTGCCTGCCAATGCAGGGGACACAGGTTCGAGCCCTGGTCTGGGAAGATCCCACATGCCGCAGAGCAACTAGGCCCGTGAGCCACAACTACTGAGCCTGCGCGTCTGGAGCTTGTGCTCCGCAATAAGGAAGGCCGCGACAGTGAGAGGCCCGCGCACCGCGATGAAGAGTGGCCCCCGCTTGCCGCAACTAGAGAAAGCCCTCACACAGAAACGAAGACCCAACACAGCCAAAATAAATAAATAAATAAATAGCGTTCCCTTAAAAAAAAAAAAAAATTAAGAAAAAGAGAAGTTCTTCTCCCCTTAAGCCTAATCACTAAAACATTAAATGGGATTAAGTCTTGGATATCCTAAGACTCTAAGACTCCTCTGTGATAGGTAGATGAAGAAAAATATAAGCCAAAACTTCTCCTGAGATCCAAGCAATACATCTCACTTGTTGACTGACGGTCTAGAAAGGCAGTTGAAGAATGTGTGCTCATAAATGACAGGCTTAATGTACTCCCAGCATTCCACTGCCATCTAACCTTATAAAGTTTCTATTTGCTAAGTCTAATGACTTGGCTCTTTATCTCAACTCATTATCAATTGTTGCCAACACTTGAGCACGGAGACTGAGACAGCACTTTCATGTTTATATCTGAAAGATAATTTGATTTGCTCCAAAACTCTTTGTGATTTTTCTAATATGCACTCCTAAAAGAAATAAACAAAAATTACATTTTAAAAAAAGGATCTAGGGGCTACCCTGGTGGCAGAGTGGTTAAGAATCCGCCTGCCAATGCAGGGGGACACGGGTTCGAGCCCTGTCTGGGGAGATCCCACATGCTGCGGAGCAACTAAGCCCGTGAGCCACAACTACTGAGCCTGCACTCTAGAGCCCACGAGACACAACTACTGAGCCCACGCGCCACATCTACTGAAGCCCGTGCACTCTAGAGCCCATGCTCCGCAACAAGAGAAGCCACCGCAGTGAGAAGCCCGTGTACCGCAACAAAGAGTAGCCCCCACTCACCGCAACTAGAGAAAGCCCGCGCACAGCAATGAAGACCCAACAGAGCCAAAAATAATAAATAAATAAAAATAAATTTATTTTAAAAAAAGGATCTAAACTACAGAATATATAAGTGGAAAATAACACCAGCAAAAGAACTGCAACACTAGGAATAACCTACCAACTATAAATTTTAAAACCAAAACAAACTGGATATTTTTAGTAATCTAGAATTTGATACAGAAAAAATTTTTTAAGAATATGTAAATACTATTTAGAGTCTCCTATTTTTAGCTATAATAAATTCTGCATTATCAACACTGGAATATCTGTATCAGAGTTTTTAATACTAGGCTAGCTTCCTCCTGCAATCCTGTTTGCATCTGAGCAACTCCTATCATCAGTTGATGGGCTCCCAAAATTTGTGAACTAATTTTAGATATTACTAAATAAATATAATATTAAATAAATATGCTGGGTAAAAAAAATAATGCATTCCAAAGAAAAATTATTTGGATATTATCAAAGCCGCTGCTTGCCCTCTACCAAACTAGTTCACAGGGGAAGAAAAATATACATACACACACACATACTCATTCTTTATGGTTTTCTATGCCTTTCAAATGATGGAATACAATTCAGTCATGTTCTTACCAAGATACCTGATAGATAAAAAAGATACCCACAGGAGAAAAATAGAAAATAGAAAAACAGATTAAAAAAAGAGACGGTAAGCTCTAACAAAGAATATATAACGAATAAAAATGTATTTATTCTTCAGACTGAAAAATCTGCCAAATAACATTTTAACTTTTTTTTCAAGTGGATCTTTCAAATATCACTGAACAAAATAAAACCAATTTTATTCATCATAAGAATGTACAAGTCAATGTAATTCAGACAAGAAGAACAGAAATTATACTCTAGTTGATCAGAACTCCATATTGTTAAAAAAAAGTATTGTCCCAGAAAATACTCCTTGAGAACATTAATGACTCTGGCTAGATAAATTTCATACATGAAGAATGGCATCATTAATATAGTAACTAGATCAAAGAAATTTACTTATTTGAAAAGTCAGAAAACCACTGACTCTGCATCTTTAACCTATTTTTCAAGCTTTTATTTATATGCTTAAATCCACCTTCTTTTTAAAGCATGTTCCCAAAATACTGGAAGAAATACGTTTTTAAAAGTATGTTTAATTCAGCAGTAAGCCATGTGTCACTAAACCAACATTTATTGAATGACTATTATGTGCCAACACGCAGGTAGATGGGATAAAAAGATAACTAGATACTCTCCACCCTCAAAAGAGCTGACAATCCATCAGCAAGATACAGCTGTAAACCGTAATTACAGTTATTCATGGAGAGCAATTTGACATTATCTAGCAAAAATTTCAAAATGTACCCATCCTTGCTCCCTTTAATTACATTTCTAGAATAGATCCTAGAGAAATTCTCACAGATAAGCACAGAGACTTGCACAAAGATTTTATTGCAACACTGTCTATAATAGCAAAACAATAGAAGCAATATAAGTGTCCCTCAATAGGAAATGGATAAACAGGAGATATATACATATATAGGATACTAAAAGTTTAAAAGAATGAATTACATATTCATTACGGCTAGATATCAAAAACAACTTAAAAGTAAAAATGCGAAGTGTAGATTGACATACTTTGTGAGACCAGATTTCAACCATATAGCATCAGATATAAACTATTTGGGACCACATACTGGACAATATTATATTGTTGTTCATGGTATCCATTATGTCTGTTAAAGCAGTTTTTTTTTAAGCATTTGAGATCATCACAGTAGTTGCTTCTAGAAAGAGATAGTGGCATAACATGGGATGCAAGACAAGAGACTTAAAGTTTATTTGCTTTATTAATTCAAGAAGAAGAAACAAATTTAACAAAATGTTAACAACTGTCGATGTCTAGGTGATGGGCATATATATGTTATTACTCTTTTCAGTATTCCAAATTTTTTTAATTTCCTAAAATTAAAAAAAAAATACCAAGACCGAAAAATTTGATCACCTTTCACATTTGAAATCCCAAGTATAATCCCAATTACCAAGAGAAATATAAATTTCTTAGCATGACACTCAAGAAACTTAACAACCTGGTCTCTACCTTCCTTTAGAGACCCAACTATGAACACTTCCCCCACCAGCCTGATATAATCCTAATCCTACTTTAACACCCACCACTTATTAAACATTCCAAGCCTGATGCCCTGTCTTTGTTAATGATATCACTTTCCTCAAAAAAATGTTTGCTTGAATCACAATTGCCACATCACTATATATCATTCAAGACCCAGTTATAAATGTCACCTACTATTTATAGGATTTCCTGATTCCTCCCTAATCTCTCACACAAGTAACTATTTTGCAATTGGCATTTCCATAGTGCTTATCACTAGAAAAGGATATTCCTTCTTTGACACTATAACTCTTTTTTAATTCCTTAACACTTCTCATAGTGCCTGGCACACAGTAGGTATTCAAATGTTAACTGCACTGAATCAACATCTGAAACAGCGTTAAGGAACACAGTAGAAAGTTACCAGTTCATTAATCCATTAAAATTTCTATTAAATCTATCGGACCAAAATGAAACGGTATTTAGCTTCTGAATCCAAGTTATCACAAAAAACACAATATTATGTTTTTGCCAAGTAAAAAATTTTGCATAATGAGTGCAATTCTACAAAAGTTCATTATGGTCACATTTATAGGATTAAAACTAACATTAAACACTATCCTGAAGACAGTTTTCCTCTTTGGTAATTTTATTAACTTTCCTAGAAAAAGATTTCAGTGTATCTCCATTGGTACTAGCAGCTTCCCCTAAAATCAGTTATCATCCTAGCAAAAGGATCTTCTGCTCATGCTAATAGCTAATTTCCTCCTCTGATGTCTCACAGCACCTGACAGTTAAGTGTTTTAATGGGGATAATGCCTTTCAGAAATTACTGCTTGGTTCAAAGGCATATATGGATTAGCTCCACCTGTGATGTATCCATGCGATCAAAGGTCTTGAGGACAAACTTTTGAGAATCCAACAGATCTGGGTTAGAATCTTGACTTTGACATTTATCTGTTGTTCCTTAACCTTTCTAGGCCTCAATTTCTTCATCTGTAAAATGGAATAAAAACAAACTACCTCATGGGGACTTCCCTGGCAGTCCAGAGGTTAAGACTCTGCACTTACAAGGCAGGGGGTGCGGGTTCAATCCCTGGTCGGGAACTAAGATCCCACATGCCACGCGACATGGCCAAAAAATAAAAATAAATAAATAAAATTTTTAAAAAGTAAGTTACCTCATATGGTGGTTGTGAGGATTAATTATGTAAAACTACACAGTGCCTGGTACATTATAAACAGTCAATGAGATAACTATTATTAAATATTTTTAGATATCAAAAAATGACAGCAAAATACTGAAAGGTAGTATACAATAACAAGATGAAGTTTAGTAACTTTAGGTCACCTTCTTTAGAATGCCATATTCATGCATCACTGTTTATTGGAAACTACCACTCTCGGTGTAAGTAAATGCCTCATCCACTCAGAGAGGAAAGGGCAATGAAGGTGAATATCTACCCTTGGAGACTCTGGAGGCTGAAGTGAGTACTTATAAAATGGAATTCTTCATAAATGTACATTATTTATGTCTGGGATTACAAGTAAACTCACTTCACAAGGAGTATCTGAGGATAAGACAACAAGAATGTAGTGGGGGTGTTGGGGGGTAGCAGGGACCAAATCCCTTAATATATTAACTCTAAGTTGGACAGTAAAAGAGTCAGGAAATCCAAGCCTTAATATAATGCTGAATTAGTTACTGCTATTTAAGCTCTGATGCAAATTCTTACCTTACTTACCCTAGTTGATGATAACATGGCTACCGGTCTATTCACTTAGCTGCTGCAACAACCTCAAAATCACAGCAAGCAGCAAAAAAAGAATTAAACTGTGGGTAACTAACAGATGAAATCAGAACATAGTAAGTGACAGTAGGTACTGACACAGCCCAATTCAAACTGGTAGACTCCAGAAAGTGAACTCTGATAGGGAGAGGAAGAAAAAAAAAACATTTATTAAAGACTTCCTACATTTGGGACCATAGATTTTGTACTTCACCTCAATCTCATTTAGTCTGATCCTCATAAGAACAAGTCTGAGGTAGTATTATATCTTTTCTACAAACAAGGAAATGAAAGTACAAAAATTAAGATAACTAACTGAATCACATGATTAAGAAACAGTAGGATCAAGATATGAACTGAGTTCAATTCAACTCACACTCAGTATTTGCCTCATTCATCCCAGAAGGAAGCAGAGAGAGGTAAATTTAGGTCCTACTTCATACATGTAAGCCTCCAAAGGATAATAAAATTAAAAACAATGAACAATGTTACAAATAATGTTACAGCAAGAGCCAAAGGACTATGGGAGATGGCACAGAACTGTAAAACTAGTAAAATAATTCACCAGGAGGTTGAAAAAAGTAAAAGGTCATAATTAACCATTGGGAAATCAAATTTTAACCAGAAAACATTTAACATTTCCCTAAAACTTTCTAAAATCTATTCATAATACATTACTACTTTCTTGGGTAACTCAGAAATCTATACTAGTTTCATAACTCAACTCTACAGAGTAGAAGGTGTTAAAAAAAAAAAAGCCAAATAAATATAAGACATGGAGATCTCTATCAAATATGCTGATCCTAGAACTTAGCATAGAAGCCATTTTCAAAATCGTAAAATCCTAGTACTTTAAAACATCAGGTTGGATAACAAATGTAGATAATCTATCTGACCCCATCATTTTACAGCCAAATAAAAAGCTGCCCAAGACGTAGGGAATGGACTTGAGGACACGGGGAGAGGGAAGGGTAAGCTGGGACGAAGTGAGAGAGTAGCACTGACATCTATACACTACCAAATGTAAAATAGATAGCTAGTGGGAAGCAACTGCATAGCACAGGGAGATCAGCTTGGTGCTTTGTGACCACCTAGAGGGATGGGATAGGGAGGGTGGGAGGGAGACGCAAGAGGGAGGGGATATGGGGATATATGTATACATATAGCTGATTCACTTTGTTATACAGCAGAAACTAACACAACATTGTAAAGCAATTATACTCCAATAAAAATGTTTAAAAAAAAAGCAGCCCAGAGAGCTTCTGTCCAAAAAGTAGAGAAGCAGAATCTGGAGCAAGGAGAGTAAGGAAGCAGAGAAAATATACTTAATGAAGTTTCTAGATCATCAATAACTATACACACAAACTAAATATGGCTTTAAAATAATTTTGTAGCCAGTACTGCACAGAAGTGATATAAATGCTATAGCTAAAAGATGGCAGACAGTTGGATATAATATGCTAGACACTCACTATAGTTGTATTCCTCAGATCTGTTTTTATAGTCTATACAACAGTTTTATAGCAAATGCAAAATACATCCATGTAGGTGCATGGCAGTTGTCTCACTCAAAAATTACTAAAACAAAAACTCACTCTTTGGGGAGAAGGTTTTACATGCATGTTCTCAATTCTTTGCCTCACCATAAATCATTTGAGCACTAAGATGTCAGATCATTGTCCTCTTTCCACCTGAATAAAACTCCTGATAAATACAGGAATCCTTTCTCTATGCTAAAGTGTACCTTACTTACAGTGCCACAAATAAGAACATTCAAGTATCTTGCTACTTTGTGTAAGATAGCAAGTTCACCTTGTAACACTCTAGATGCAACTATTATTTCATATTTTTAAAGAAAATTTCCCTAAAACCATCTAAAGGACAAAATTAAAAATAAACCATAAATATCTGCAGAAACCATGTACGAGCATTTTATCTTTATAGTTACATCAAGGACACAAAAGCTATGTCACTGAAATATACAAAGACAATGCTGCCATCTAAAGGCCAAGATATAATATGAAAAAAATGTATACTTAGTCATATACTGTCAACGTATATAAAAACAACCAATTTGATATTTTAAAGTCAGCAAAGTTTATACTTTAAAAAAGCACTATGCTACGATTATTTTTAGGCTACACAATAAAACTCTAATACTATTTTGAGAAGATTCTTTTTGAGAAGACTGATAAGAGAATTAGCGAAATAATTTAGCTAATGATCAACATCTGCACAGGTAAAGTTCTGTTGGCATCCTTTCAGACACAATATTCTCCTGAGTACTGAATATTTCTATTAGTTGTTTGTCCTATTTAATGACGTTTATTATTTCTTGTCTGTAATTAAATATACGGTATAATTATATATATGCATATATAAATATTATTTGCCTTTAATCATACTATTATTTCTACTCATCCTTTTTAAAATATGTCATTAAATGACTAACAATAATACATCTCAGAGTGAAAAAACCCAATCTACTTAAAATTGCAGCTTTGCAAGTAATTCAAATATTTCTCCTTATTTCATAAATTCTAAAAATACAAACTAAAGTTCCTATGGGAGACCAGTTGTCAACAGCTCAACTGTCCAACAGAAAGAGTTCATATTATTCTAAATTTCCCTTTCTAAAAACCTTAAATTGAAAGAATTTCATTGAACTGAACTTTACTTAAGATTTAGCAAAATCACTTCTAATTTGCAATGAAATCAAAATGTTTACTGAATAACACTACATAGGAAACTGATTCCCTTAGCATTTAAGTATATAACACGTTTCTAATGGACCACAATATTAAAGAAATTCGAACATAACTAGAACCTTCAAAACATATGGTTTAATTCCTTTGAAAAACCACTGACCAAAATTTTTAATGTGTCAAGAAAAATGTTTTTCTGGTTTTGCTCAACAAGAAAACAAATATTAATCACTCAACAAATATTCCCATTATGTGAGAAATATAAAAATTGTAAGCTGGGATTACCACCTTTTAATTTATCTTGAGTGTAAAGTGGAAACCAATGGACAACAAATATGGTCAAGTTCTCATAAAGACTACTAGTTTTTTATTGTCTCCTGTGAGTCAGAGTTTATACTAGACAATTTAAGGACATTACATCATTTAATCCTCAAAACCACAACCTGCAAAAATACAAATACTAATAACCCCATTTGCAAAGGAGGTTCAAAGATCTTAAGTAACTTTCCCAAGGTCACAATGCAAGTAAATGGATACTGGGATTCAAAAATTCATTCTCTCTTACTCAGAAGACCTTACTCTATCCACAAGAACATAATGCCTCAGGAGTGATTATTAAATTTGTATTAAATGTGAACAGGAATAGGAAGTATTTTTACTGTGTCATTTCACACAAAAAGATAATTCTACATGGTAATAAAAGTGTTTACTTTTAATTCACAGTATTTCAATTTTTCTAACTGTAATCTTTAAAAAAAAAAAAAAAAAAAAAAGCATTATCTCACTTGAAGTGCTGAGGCTTCCAGAGACCCTTCAAAACTTACATTAATATGTGAGAGGTATTTATCAAGTTTTGTAAACTAACTCCAAGGGGCAACAAAAAGATCTCGTTATTTTGTAGATACAGTTAAAAAGCAAATCTTCTTTGTAAATATACATGTTCAGGACCACCTTGCCTACATTTTAATGTACAGTATTTTTCAACATTGAGAACTCTACTAATGCCTCCCCAGTGACGACTTTTTCTGTTAACCTGTACTATATACCTAGCAAAGCAAAATTAAATGGATTTGGAATATTATTCAGCCATAAAAAGGAATGAAGCTCTGATACATGCTACAATACGAATGAACTTTGAAAAAACATGGCATGTAAAAGAAGGCAGACACAGAAGACCACATATTGTGTGATTCTATTTATATGAAATGTCTGGAACAGACAAAAATCCACAGAAAGTAGATTACCAGTTGCCATGGGCTAGAGGAAGGGGGAATGAAGAGTGACAGCTAATGGGCACAGGGTTTCTTTTTGGGATAATAAAACTGTTCTAGAATTAGTGATGATGACTGCACAACTTTGTGAATATACTAACAAACACTGAACTGCACACTTTAAAAAGGTGAATTTTATGATATATAAAGTATAACTCAATAAGAGAAAATTACATGGCTTTAAATATATTTATAATATATAATAGGTGTAAATGAGTTACCTACACATGTGCTTAAAATATAAAACCTATGTAACTACCTAAAAACAAGACTATCTGTCTCAATTTACTGAGTCCCATTTTACACCATACTAAGTGAAAGGCTCTATTTCACAAGCATACATCTTCCTGAATATTAAAAATTCCTAACTATCTAAAATTACTACAATCCCTAGGGGAATCAGAAGGAACGACAACTACATACTTATGTTTGGCAGCCAAATTTAATTTTTTCAAATTAATTTTTTCCACTGTCAGAGTTTAGAAAAAAGCACATTAGCACATGCTAATGAAGAATTTTTACCATGTAAGTACCACATACAAGCACCCACACAGTTATAAAATCAATTTATACAAATCATTGTTTTGAGAAGATTCTTGATTTTAAGTAGAATTTGCCTCTGAACCATCAAAAAAAAATAAGCAGAAAAAAATGTATAAGCTAAGTTATAAGGAATTCAAGAGTTAGAAACAAAATGAAAAACACAAGAATGGTAACAAGTACTTACTAATTTGTTTTCCTGCATGTATATTCTTTGTAATTTCAGACAGCCCTTAGCTATGACGATCATGCCTTCATCTGAGATCTTGTAACACTGGCCGAAATGAATATCTTTGAGTTCTCTGCATTTTGAGCCCAGCTGTAAACAAAGAGATTTGACTGAATGCTCCAAAAATAACAAAGGTAACATATTTCTAGTGGGATTTCCATATAATTTTTTTCAATAGCCATACCAAAGTTAAATAATTGTTTATAAATTACTCTTAAAATAGAATGTAGGCAATCTATCATTTAAAATAGTGTTGTGTAAGCCTTTTCACCTTCTAATTATTTCCTTGCTTCAACTGCCTCACACTATATGCCCACCTAGGTGCCTAGATTCCATAACACTTCAAATTCATGTCTTAATTTCTCTTGAGTCTTTTTATCATAGTGTTAGACTGAATGGAACACAGGTCCAAGGAATAAAACCAAGGTCCAAGAAGTGAGACAAAGGTCCAGTGAGTGAACGAATATTTAATTCAGGAGATTCTACTTCTAGTTCTGATTGCCCCAATGTATCATTTTTCTGCATCGGCTCATTTACTCTGTGAAAGAGAAAAAAGACTGAATATGCTATAGCCAATATTCTAGTTAATACTTATTTATGCACTTATTGCATAAACTAAAAAAAAAAAAAAAAGGACTAGTGATTTCCTGATTGAAATCTCAAGTGTACGGTAAATAGTTACTGAACAGGTACAATGTTCCTCTTAAAAAACATTAAGTACAACAAAGAACAAATTACATAATTTCTTTTCAAAATCTACAGTAGAAATTAGATGATCAAAGCAAACTATAAATAAATGTTGTTTTATAAGTATTACATATAAAGAAAGTCATCTTAGAGATAAAATAAGAAACTTTAGTAAAAACCTATATATCAAAAATTGTCTAAAAAATTACATTAAGACAATAAAATCCAGTTTGGCAAGGGTTCAAAGTGTGCTGATACACCACTGGTAAGAGTGTAAATTAGTACTAAAAATCTTCTTGGAGGGCTAGTTAGCATAAATGAAAAAATTTTATAAAATTTGCCTGAAAATTATATGACTCAGCTTCTAAATATTTACCAAAAAATGTAAGAGGGATGGATAATTGGATAGATACATAGTGAAGTCAACATACTACAATGTTAATTATACAATCTATGTAGTGGGTATACGGGTGTTCACTGTAAAATTCTTTCAAATTTTCCATATATTTAAAATTATTCATAAAGACTACTGGAATAATTAACTAAAGGTGTTTGGTAAGATTTAGCTATAAGAAATTAGCACAAGAATTTTTTTTTAAATAGTGAAATACAGAAAACCTAAAGTTATAAATTATGGTGTTTTCATAAAATTGAGTATTATATAGCCATTAAATTGAAGTAAACACTTGACAAATAAAAATGAAAACTGTACATGTTTTTATAATACAATTTAATTTTTATAAACAAATTAGGCACATTTAAATATACATATACATATTTAATTATACACATGTATATAGAAAAGAGATAAAATATACACCAAGGTGTTCACAGTGGTTATTTCTGATCAGTGCAATAATGGGTACTGTTCTTTTTTTCTTTTCTATCAGTCTTCTCACATCTTTTTAAAAATAAATATTATTTTTGTAATAAAAACTTTCAAGTCCTGTTTCAAGTAAAGTAATGATATTATCAGAAAGATATGCAACTTCAGTTAGTTTTTCCAGGGATGGTGATATATACAAGCCATCTTATTTTAATCTAGGTAACACTATAACCAATTATATATTCCACTAGAAATGTAAACTCCATGAAGACAGAAGCTTGTTTAACTAACATAGGCCTGGTGCCCAGTGCCTTACAGTCAGTTGATACTTAGTAAATATTTGTTGAATGAATGAAAAGTCTGATCAGAGTTATTCATTGTAAAGAGACCTCTTTGAAAAATGGACAAATAAAGGAAACCATG
The DNA here is from genome assembly GCF_965194825.1 of Balaenoptera physalus. Classification (NCBI taxonomy): domain Eukaryota; kingdom Metazoa; phylum Chordata; class Mammalia; order Artiodactyla; family Balaenopteridae; genus Balaenoptera; species Balaenoptera physalus. The sequence goes on along the minus strand of NC_138890.1, from coordinate 89,323,669 downwards.
ATTATGGTCTCATATACCACCATGTTCTATTTAATTCAAGAGTTCTATATTGGGTCCACAGGTCGAAATCAGGGATTCCAGGAAAATGGATGAAAAAAAAAAAAGAGTACATTTTTATTTTCTTACTATTCTCTAAATGAACTTTAGCTTTTCCTTCACTTATTAAACAGAAAATCACAGTAGTTTAGCAGTATGTGTGACTCTGTAAACAACAGAAATCAAAGATAATTTCACATAACACTACTGTTATTGCAGATAGTGAAATATCATTTTTGTTCATCAGTATTCATCATGTTTATTAGATCTACTACCAGATCTTATAATGCATTAAAGAGGCACATATATTTCTAGAACAAACATACAATAGCATGTTACTTAGACCCAATAAAGCTGAATCCAAAGCCAATAGTGGGGAAAGCAGAAAAGCAATATGATAATCACTACAAAACTCCCAATAAGCTCACATATGTCTGGCAATGAGGGCTAGGTTGGTGTTAAAACCACCAGGATTCTTGAAAGTCTACTTAAGAAGTAGTTAACCACTCAGATCACCTCCTCATTTCTGCACAGCCTGCCCCTGCCCACTCTCCCACAATAGCAAAAGACTGGAGCTCACTGAGGGGAGTAAACCATAGGGTCTTTGGGGTATGCCATGCACAGCTGACAGCAGAAGCACACTCCAGAAAATGTGGGGATGTGAAAGTTTATACCGTGAAAATGGAGAAATTAAAAGAAATAATTCTATAAAATGTTCCAAGATGAAAGGATATGGACTTCCAGACTAAAAGGACTCACTCAAATGTCCAACACAAATGACAAAAGCAGACCTGTATCAAGGCAAATCATCATAAAATTTCATAATCGTAGGTATAAAAAAAATATTCTAGACTTCTAGTGAGAATCAGATCTCACACAGAGGATTAAGGATAAAAAAGGCATCAAACTTCTTATTTAAGAAGAATACTTATTTCAAACCTAGAATACTGTACTCAGGATTCAGACTATGAATTAAGTGTGAGGGTAGAATAGAGACATTTTCAGACATGCAAGCTCTCAAAAGATGTACCTCCCATATATTCTTTATCAGGAAGCTATTACAATCTGTGCTCTACAAAACAGGAGAATACATCAAGAGAAAGAACACATGACATCTAGGTAATAGGACATCTAATAGAACAGCAAGGCGAGGAAAACATTGAGAATAAGGGTGAAGATAAGATATTAAGATGACCATTAATGCAAGAGTAGTTAAATACAAGAACTCCAGACTGCTGTCTACTTTAAAAAAATAAATTCGACTAAGTAAATACATATAGGTATACTAAAGCAACTGGGGGAAAGCTGTGGACTCCATCACTATTAAGATATAAAAACTAAGTAAACTAAATGAGGACAAAAAGACATTTATTCATTCCAAAAAAACCAAAATTCCAGAGGGAAAAAAAAGGTAGGTAATTATAAAATGTAAATACTGAATACTTATTTAATCAAAATTATAACAGAATTATTTTGACACGATGAGGGCATAGGAGATAGAAAAGGATAGTGAGCTAAATCCTCATCTTTCAATAGCAAGGAAATAGCATAGACCAGCGGTCCCCAACCTTTTTGGCACCAGGGACCGGTTTCATGGAAGACAATTTTCCCATGGATGCGGGGGGAGGGACGTTCAGGTGGTAATGCGAGCGATGGGGAGTGATAGGAAGTGGCAAATGAAGCTTCACTCACCTGCTGCTCACCTCCTGCTGTGCGGCCCGGGGGTTGGGGACCCCTGGGACAGTCTAATATGGATAAATCAAGAAAATACATACAGACATAGATGGCAAATGCTTCTTCTCTACCACTGCTTCCTTCTTCTGGAAGGAGTTCAACTGGTCTAACTTCTGGTCTCTACACTGATTAGTTTGTATTTAATAAGCTGAACATGTTCAGTTCATCTCTTTTTTCCGCTTGAGAACAAACTGCCCACAAGGAGCAAGCATCTACTTCTACATTTGCAGGACACTGCTGGTCCAGCCTAGTAGATGACGACTGGGTCCCCTGGCCAAACTCCAGCGTTTGAGTTAACAAGCCTATTTAACTCTATTACTAAGCAACATTCCCAATCTAGCCTTTCTGTGTAATAAAGTTGATATTTTTCCTCTGTCACTATTCCAGTGTCTTATTTGTCAATTTATTGAGATGCTGGAGCAATAAAGAGACTTCAACGCTTAGTGCACCAGCCAGGTGATCTCCTCCTGTATCAAGTTTACCCCCATTAACTCTTTTTTTTTTTTAAGATTTTTTTTTTTTTGATGTGGACCATTTTCAAAGTCTTTATTGAATTTCTTACAATACTGCTTCTGTGTTTTTTTATGTTTTGGTTTTTTGGCCGTGAGGCATGTGGGATCTTAGTTCCCCGACCAGGGATTGAACCCACACCCCCTGCATTGGAAGGTGAAGTCTTAATCACTGGACCGCCAGGGAAGTCCCTCCCTCCTTAACTCTTACCTTATCCCAGCAAAAAGTCAATACAGCTAAAGGATCTACAAACACCTCAAAATTACCTCCATAATACTTTCTACTTTACCAAAGAACATTCTGAAATAATAACTACTCATCATAAGATAAGAATACCTATCTGGCTGATATTGACAGAATGCATACCACCACTCACCTTGGTTGGATACTGGAAAACTCCTCCCTGAGGGCCCTTCCAGGTAAGAGAGGTTATCAACCTTGTGAAATTTTAGCTCCAACCACACCTATCCATTCACACCCAGCCTGTCCTTCATTGCTATTTGCACCTGACACTCATGCCAGGTACAATCCTAACTCTCACTCTTCACCAAGTAAATGGTCTTAGTTATCTAAGACATAGAACCCCAGTATGTCATTTAAGAGGTTCTGAATCTTTATCAATACAAGTCCAATATCTAGTTCCCTAGGAAAGGTGCAAGTCAGATGGACAGTAATGGAAGCCTTCCTCTAACTCTAATAATGTGTTAAGTGCACCCACCAATCAACCCTGAAGGAAAGCATTTAATGACAAGGGTGTTAGTAGCCACTTTATCACTTAAATGAAGCTAGTCCACCTATTAATCCATGGTTCATTTTAGCACATGACAGTAATTAGAACTGCAAATGGACTACAGTAAATAAACATAATATAAAAAGGACTGTCTTTGATTTATTCTTTTCTTCTTTGTAATAATCATTTAAGATTATTCACAATTTTGCTCAAGAACTCCAAAGGTATTTTTCCATAAAATATTTGGAGGTGATTTTTCCAGCATCTCAAAATTTAATTAAAATTTTGCACTCCACCCTTGAGAATTTACAAAAGAGAATTTGTTTTAACAAGCTATATGTTGTTACTGGGTTATTTCTGTAATAAAACAAACACCTTAGGAAGAATATACTTCGACAAAGAATCTAGATAACTGAAACCAGAACATGGAACCCACTGGGATAAAAATAAGATTAGGTCTTCCAATGTCACACGAAAGCTGCTCAAAACCAGTATTAAGAACATATTTTTAAAACATGAGGTATGCCACCTTCAACAGAAGAGGGAAGTTGTTCCTTCTACTTTCCATTCCCAATATGTCACCACTGTCACTATTATACACATGCAAAAGAAAACAGTGAAGAAAACCCAATCCATATCTTCTAGTAACTTCACCCAACTATGCTAACTATTCATGTTTGTGAAATCATAAAAATGACAATTTCATAATTTGATTCATTAGTTTCATCATTTGTAGTAGAGTGGCACAGACAATGAGATATGAAAGAAAGCAAAGCAAATTTTTCAAACTGCCACTCATCTGACCCTCTTTAAGGACTCAAATTTGAACCTTTTTCCTAGATTTATATTGTCTAACTTTGCCTCATTTAAAGAACATTCCATTTAATACAATGAAAATATGCTACATAAGCTCCCAAAATGTGTACCAATACTATTTTTTAGTTGTACTAGCATGATGTATAATTAAAACTCAAGAGTAAATGAAAATTGAGAACATACATGGAATAATCACTTGATTAATTTGTTACACACTAAAAAGATTTTTTATTTTTTAGAAAACCAGCAAAAATGCTATTTTAGCACCAGTACATAGAAACATTTGTTACTTATTATTAATGTTTCAAATTTTAAAATACTGTGGTTAAAACTTTTGCAGCTTAACTTTAAAAACGTGGGAAGCCATCAAATGTCCATCAACAGATGAGTAGAAAAAAATATGGTTTATACATACACTAGAATATTATTCAGCCATAAAATGGAATGAAACTGATATATGTTACAACATAGATAAACACTGAAAACATTATGCACGTGAAATAAGCCAGACACAAGAGTTAATATTGTATGATTCTACTTACAGGAGGTAGCTAGATAAGCCCAGAAAGTATGCTAATTAGAAATTAGAATAGAGCCTACAATGGTTACACAACATTGTGAACATACTTAAAGTCACTGGAATTGCACACTCAAAAGCTGTTAAAATGGTAAATATTATGTAGATTTTGCCACAGTAAAAAAAATCAACACAATGAAACAGCAAATGTCAATAACACCTGAGATGAAAAAAAACAGTCACGAGAAAGTGCTATTTCTTCCCAAACCTGTTTTTTCTAATTATAATTATTATAACATAATTACATTAGATATTAAATAAACTGACAAATGAGAAGGAAAAAGAAAGCTCTTGCTAAAAAAAGTAGGTTGAATGTTTTATGTTCAATGAAAGCAAGCCATAAAAAAGTGCTGATGAATTAGTTTTCAGTGACAACTATAAAGTTATAAAATATTGGGAAAATCATATTCTAAAACAAGCTGCACCCATATTCCTTCATAAGTAGCGACCGCCTGTCCCACTTCAATTTAAAAAAAAAAACAACTGAAAATCATGGGTGCCACATCATTGTTATAGTTTAAGTAAAATAAAGTCAAACTCTAACTAGCTATCTCTAACTCAAGAAAAAGGCCCTGACCCTATGTCAAAAGACTCACTAATGAATCTACAGTTATATGGTATTTTTTAATTAAAATGTTTATAGTACATATTGATTTTTGTGATTCTATCATTTAACTGATTTTCAGTTAACTGACCAACTTCCATTCTCAGGCCCAGAAGGCTTATGGTGAATTATAACAATGCCTACCTATACCTCACTGGGTTGTGGAGAAGATTTAAAAAAAAATAACACAAATGGAAATGTTTATTAAGGCACACTGAAAAGCATATAAAAGTACTAAATAAATGTTTTATATCTCTATTATTATTAATGGGTAAAGAAGGAAGCTATTAGAACACTATTTATTAGGATTCATGTGAAGAGAACTTTTTAGAAGTATTCAATACTATAAAGATACATTTCCAGAAAGAAGCCTTCTTGAATTACATGAAGGCTCAATACTCCCAGTTACAGATGGAAAATTTTCTCTCTGGTAACTGAACTGAAAATTCCAGCTTAAAATCCTAGATATGATTCCACATGACATGATTCACAGATCAAGCAAAATTGAAAGAGAATATTGGCTCCATACCTTCCCAACTATGTGAACTTGGACAAGTTACTTAACTTCCAAAAGATTCAACTTTTCATCCTGAAATACCTCAGCGCTGCTGTGAAGATTAAATTGGACAACAAAATATGAAAGCACAAAATACAATGCCTGTCATATAGAAAGCACCCAAAATATATTTACTTCCCTTTGCAAATTGTGATGCTAATTTAGAAACAGAATACTTAAAACATTCTTAAACTACCTAAATGTAACACATTTTGATAAAGGAGGCTTTTCAAGATCTCTAGTTTCTCAGTCTCATTATAAATATCCATTATCATTATAGGGCTAAAATGAGTGTCATGTAATCTGAAAAGGGGAGGAAATGAGCTAAGTGGATTTAGTATGAACTCAAGACATCCCTGGATAAGAATGCCAGCCCTATCACTTATTACTTTATCTCAGGTAAATTACTTATGGTCTCTCTCTGTAACTGCTTCCTCATCTATAAAAATGAAATAATACCTATCTCACAGAGTGGCTGTGAATCAAGAGAAATTAAATGTATGAACATATAGTTAGAATATATGAACAGTGCCCTGCCCATGGTAGATACTCATAAAGGTTACGTATTTGCTCTTTACTTAGTTGACTGAATATCACTAGAACATGTAAAGATAGATTAGATGAGACTGACATTTTCCTTTATCTCACAGAAATTCAGCATCTAAAAACAAGTAATGTTTCTTTTTTCCTTTATTGTGGTAAAATATATCTAACATGAAAATTGCTATTTAACCATATTTAGGTATATAATTCAGTGACATTATATTCACAGTGTTGTGCAACCAACACCACTCTTTCCAAAATTTTTCATCACCTCAAATAGAAACTCCCTACCCATTAAGCAACAAGTACCCATTTCCTACTTCCCCTAGCCCCTGAAGCCCTCTACCTACATTCTGTTTCTGTGAATTTGCCTATACTAGGTAATTTATATAAGTAGAATCTTATAATATTTGTTCTTTGTGTCTGGCCTATTTAACTTTGCATATATTTTCAAAGTTCATTGATGTGGTAACATGTACAGCATTTCACTCCATTATAAGGCTGAATAATATTTCATTGCATGACATACATTTCATTCATTCATTCATCTCTTAATGGACAGTTGGGTTGTTTCTACCCCTTGGCTATTGTGAATAATGATACAATGAAAACAAGTGAACAAGTATCTATTTGAGTCACTGTTTTCAATTATTTGGGGTAAACATCTAGGTGGAATTGCTGGGTCAAATGATAGTTCTATGTTTAATCTTTTGAGGAACCACCAAACTGTTTTCCACAGTATGTGCACCATTTATATTCCCACTAGCGATGTATGAAGATTCCAATTTCTCCACATCCGAAGAAGCACTTTCTTATTTTCTGGTTTTTGCTTTTTTTTTTTTTATTAATATCCATTGGAGTAGGTGTGAAGTGATGTCTCATGATTTTGATTTGCAATTCTCTAATGACTAATGATGATGAGCATCTTCTCATGTGCTTGAGGGCCATTTGTATTTTTCCTTTGGATAAATATCTATTCAAGTATTTTGCCAATTTTTCAATTGAGTTCGGGGGGTTACTGTTGGATGGTAAGAGTTCTTTATATATTCTGGATATTAAACCCTTATCAAATATATGATTTCTACACATTTTCTCTCATTTTATGGGTTGTCTGTTCACTCTCTTGAGAATGTCATTTGAAAAAAAAAAGTTTTTAATTTTAATCAAGTCCACCTTATCTGTTTTATACTTTTCCTGCCTATTCTTTTGGTGTCATATTTAAGAAACCATTACTAAATCCAAGGTCATGAAGATTTGTACCTATACATTCTTCATAGAGTTTTATAGTTTTAGCTCTTAAATTTAGCTCTTTGACCCATTCAGAATTAATTTTTGTAGATGGTATAAGGTAAGGGTCCAGTTTCACTCTTTTGCATGTGGACATCTACTTTTCCCAGCACCATTTCTTGAAGAGTGTTCCTTCCCCCAGTGAATGTTCTTGCCACTGTGGTAAAAAAAATCAACTGACCACAGATGTGAGGGTTTACTTCTGGACTCCCAATTCTATTCCATTGGTCTATATGTCAATCCTTATGCTAATATCACATGGTTTTATTTACTGTACCTTTGTAGTAAGTTTTAAAATAAAGAAGTATGAATCCTCCAACTTTGCTCTTTGGATTCAAGATTGCTGTGGCTCTTCTACATCCCTTCAAATTCCTTATGAATTTTAGGATGGATTTTTCCATTTCTGCAAAACCACCATTGGAATTTTAATAGGGATTGCATCAAATCTGTAGCCCACTTTGGGTAGTATTATCTTAACAATATTAAGTCTTCCAATTCACAAGCTCAGGATGACTTTACATTTATTTAGGTCCTCTTTCTTTCAAAAATGTTTTGTCATTTTCAGTGTGTAAGTCTTGCATTTGCTTGACTAAATTTACTCCTAAATATTTTATTATTATGGATGCCATTATAAATAGAATTACTCATTTATTAGGCCAAACAGTTTTTTTGTGGATTCTTTAGGGTTTACCATATAAAAAACAACATTATCTGCAAATAGAGATAGTTTTTTGTCTTCCTTTCCAATTAGGAAGTTTTTTATTTCTTTGTTTTTCCTAATTGCTCTGGCTAGAACTTCCAATACAATTTTGAACTGAAGTGGCAAAAGTTGGGCATCCTTGTTTTGTTCCTGAACTTAGGGGAAACGTTTTCAGCTAGTCACCATTGAGTATGATATTAGCTGTAGCTTAGTCACATCTGACCTTTATTATGTTGAGAAAGACCCTTCTATTCCTAGTTTATTGTGTGTTTTTTATCATGAAAAGGTGTTGGATTTCACCAAATGCATTTTCTGAGCTAATTAAGATGGTTATGTGGGGTTTTTTTCCTTCATTCTGGTAATGTGGTGTATTACATTGACTGATTTTTGTACGTTGAGTCACCCTTGCGTTCATGGGATAAATCGTACTTGGTCATAGTATATAACCCTTTTAATATGTTGTTGACTTCTGTTTGCTATGTTTTTTTGAGGATTTTTGCATCTATAGTCATTAAGGATGTTGGTCTGTAGTTGTCTTCTCTTGTAGTGTCTTTGTCTGGCTTCAGAATCAGTGTAATGCTGGCCTCGTAGGAATTAGCAAGTGTTGCCTTCTTTTAAGTATTTTGAAAAAGTTTGAGAAGGACTGGTATTAATTCTTCTTTATCTGTTAAACCAAATTCACCAGGGAAGCCATCTGATTCCTGACTTTGCTTTGTTGGGAGGATTTTTATTACTGATTCCATCTCCTTACTTGTTACAAATTTGTTCAGATTTTCTACTTATCCCTGAGTCAGTTTTTGTCGTTTTTACATTTCTAGGAATTTACCCATTCCATCTAGGTGATCCAGTTTGTGGTATACATAGTGGTTCATAATTTTCTTGTATAATCCTTTTTATTTCTATAAAGTTAGTGGTAATATCTACTCTTAAATTTCTGATTTACTAAGTTGAATCTTCTATTTTTCTTAGTCAATATAGTTAAAGGTTTGTCATTTTTGTTGGTATTTTCAAAGAAACCAGTTTTGGTTTCATTGATTTTATCTATAATTTTTCTGTTTTCTAGTTCATTTATCTCTGCTCTGATCATTATTTCCTTCCTTCTGTTAGCTTTGGGTTTAGTTTGCTCTTCTTTTTCAAGTGCCTCCAGGAGTACAATTAAGTTACTAATTTCAGATTTTTCTTCCTTTGTAAACATAAACTTTTACAGCTCTAAATTTCTCTCTAAACATTATTTTTGTTGCCATAATTTTTGCTATACCGTGTCTTCATTTTCATTCATTTCAAGATATTTTCTAATTTCCCTTGTGGTATCTTTAATGTTCGATTGGTTGTGCAAGAGTATGCTGTTTAACTTCCACATATTTGTGTGTTTTCCAGTTTTCTTTGTGTTACTGATTCTTAGATTCACGTCATTATGGTCAAAAAAAGATACTTGCATGGTTTCAATCTTCCCCAATTTATTAAAAGTTGTTTTGTGGTCCAAAATATCGTCTAATCTTAAGAATATTCCATGTGTACTCTTCTGTTGTTGAGTGTAGCCTATTGTATATGCCTGTTAGGTATAACTGGCATACAGCATTGTTCAAGTCCTCTAGTTTCTTGTTGATCATTTTCTGGTTGTTCTCTCCATTGCCGAAAGTAGATTATTAAAGTCTCCAACTATTAATGTAAAACTGTCGTTTCCTCCCTTCAAGTCTCTCCATTTTTGCTTCATATATTTAGGGGCTGTGTTGTTTGAGTCATATATGTTTATAATTGCTATATCTTCCTGATGAATTGAAACTTTTATCAATAAATAATGACCTTCATTGTTTCCTGCAACCTTTTTTCACTTAAAATTGATTTTTTTTTCTGATGATAATATAGATCTTCCTCAATTTACAATGGGCTTACATCCTGATAAACCCACCGTAAATTGAAAATATCATAAGTCAAAAATGCATTAATACACTTAACCCACTGAGCATCATACCTGAGCCTAGCATACCTTATACAGGCTCAGAACACGTATATTAGCCTATAGTTGGGCAAAACCATCTAACATGAAGCCTGTTTTATAATAAAGTGTTGAGTATCTTATGTAATTTCACTGAAATTGAAAAAGAGAACAGTTGTATGGGTACAGAATGGTTATAAGTGTATCAGTTGTTTACCCTCATGATTGTGTGGCTGACTGGGAGCTGCAGCTCACTGCTACTGTCCAGCATCATGAGACAGTGTCACACCACATATTGCTAGCCTGGGAAAAGATGAAAATTTAAAATCTGAAGTACAGTTTCTACTGAATGCATATGGCTTTCACACCATCATAAAGTCGAAAAATTTTAAGTTGAACCATCATAAGCTGGGGACCATCTGTATAGCCACTCTAGCTCTGTTTGGTTATTAGTATTTGAGTGGAATATCTTTTCCCATTCTTCTACTTTCAACCTCACTGTGTCTGTATCTGAAATGAGTCTCTTTTAGACTTTATATGCATGATTGATTATTTTTTTTATTCTGCCAATCTTTGCTTTTTAGAGAATCTATTTATATTTAAAGTACTGATAAGGAAGGATTTATTTCCACCGTTTAGCTATTCATTTACTATATGTTTCATACTTTTTTTATTGTTGTTCCTCAGCTCCTCCATTACTGCACTTTTTGTATTTGGTAGATTTTATGCAGTGTACCATTTGATTCTCTTCTTATTACTTTCATGTGTATATTTTAGTTATTTTCTTAATGGTTATCATGGAGATTACAATTAACATCTGAAACTTATAATAACCTTATTTGAATATTACCATCTTGGTTTCAATAGTATACACCCTATTCCTGTACATCTCTATCCCTCCTACTTTATATGGTTATTACGACAGATGATACATTATGTGCCCATTAACAAAGATTTATAAATACTGTTCTATACATGTGCCTTTTAAATCATATAGAAAAAAATAGTTAAAAACCAAAAATACAATAAAGCTATCTTTTACGTTTACCTATGTGGTTACTTATACTCGCATTCTTTTTTTCTTCATATGGCTTTCAGTTACTATCTAGTGTCTTTATTTCAGCCTGAAGAACTCTCTTTACCATTTCTTGTAACGCCAAGTCTACGAACGAAATTCCTCAGTTTTTGTTTACCTGGGAATATCTTAATGTCACCTTTATTCTTGGAGAACAGTTTTGCCAGATACAGAGTTCTTGGTTGACATTGTTTCTTCAACACTTTAAATATGTTAGCCAACTGCTTTCTGGCTTCCATGGTTTCTGATGAGAAGTCAGTTGTTAATCCTATTGAGGATCCCTTGTATGCTATGAGTCACTTCTCTGTTGCTTTCAAGATTCTCTTTGGCTCTAGCTTTTGAAAATTAGACTATTATGTGTTTTAATGTAGGCCCCTTTGAAATCATCCTGCTTGGAGTTCACTGAGTTTCTTGGATGTATAGATTCATGTCTTTCACTAAATTTGAGAAGTTTGGGCCATATCATTTCTTAAAATACTCTTTCTGCCTCTTTCACTCTCCCTTCACTTTATGGTATCCCACAGGTCCCTTAGACTCTGTTCACTTTCCTTCATTCTTTCTTCTTTCTGCTCCTCAGACATGATCATTTCATTTGTCCTATTCAGGTTCACTGAGTCTTTCTTCTGCCTGCCCACATTTGATGCTAAATCCTTCTACTAAATTTTTTATATCAGTAATTATACTTTTCAGCACCAATATTCCTATTTCATTCCTTTTTATACTTTCTAGCTCTTTATTGCTATTCTCATTTTGTTCATGCATCATTTTCTTGAATTCCTTTAGTTCTCTGTCCATGCTTTCCAAACCTTTCAACTTGATCTACAGAATCAACAATTCAATCAATTGCTATGTTTCAGAGTAAACAAGAAAAAAATACCAGGAAAATTCATCAATTATGAAAGCTCCATACTAGGCCTTTTGAAACTTTATTATACATTTTTAAGTTGTTAATTCACTAAAAGTGCAATGTAGTCCACATCAGAGCTTATCAAATATCACTGGGTCATGAAATTAATTTACTGAGTGGATCAAGATCAACATTTATTTAACATAATAGTACAGAATAGAAAATATCAATTGCACTGTTCATAAGGCTATATATTACTTCATAAAACTTTTACTTCTATTTTGTGTATATATGAAAGCCATTCTCTTTCTACTATACAGTAACACTATCCCAACAGAAGAAAGAGGTTAAAAGAGGACACACCCTACCACAGCACCGTCTTAAGCATAGGAAAGGATTACTCATTGTACTGCAATGAGGTTCATATGCAATTACTTTTAAAAATTACTTAGAATGAAAAAGATTTATTTTACTACTTTTATCAGATTATTACTTCATATATAACTAATTCATAATTCAGAAACCATAAAAATCTGAAGCAAACATCTAATCTATCATAAATTAATGGGTTCCAAAATGCCTCACATTCTAGGGAAGATTTACATAATTAGTCTCAAAGCTGTAAATATTAGATAAATTCATAATACTTAACTGGCATATTAAGTCTTGTTCCTTAAAGAACTTTTTAGTTTCCCTCTATTTCAACCATAAATATGACCTTATTTTTACAAGGAACACCCTTGGTACTCTGGTCAACTGGTACCTATTTGTGCTATATCAGATTTAAATATATAGCAAATTTAATCCATTTCTTAATAAATACATAGACTTTTTTTAATGTTTCACTGTGAAGTATAACTTGCTGGGAAATTTCCATCACAAAAAAATCACACCATGTCTATAAAATTTATAATTTACCTCAAAGATTAATTTGTTTTAATAGACTTAAGAACTTCATAAAATGCTTTGCTAGTGAATAATCCTGTACATAGCAGAAATAGATCAGGACAAATATTACAACAGGTAAGACTGTTGTTGCACAATTAGCCTGTGCAGACAAAATAGGCTCCCTTATAAATTGCAGGATCCTTAACACATAAATTGGATTGACACACCTAGTACTATTTAGGATAGTCTTTCCAAATTTCTTCTAATACTGAGCTTTAAGTTAATTCATATGCAGTGTTTAAATTTAGGGATCTTCAGGGACTTCCCTCGTGGTCCAGTGGTTAAGACTCTGCGCTCCCAAAGCAGGGGGCCCAGGTTCAATCCCTGGTCAGGGAACTAGATCCCACATGCCGCAACTAAAAGCCAGCATGCCACAACTAAAAGATCTCACATGCTGCAACTAAAAAGATCCTGCATGCTGCAACAAAGATCTCACACGTGGCAATGAAGATCCCACGTGCTGCAATTAAGACCCAGCACAGCCAAATAAATAAATAAATAAATTTAGGGATCTTCATATTATTTCTGACTTTGTCTCAGATCAGACTTAAGTCTAGGACTTTACTGATACTCTGCTTTTCCTGGGAACTATTAGGACTACATCTCAATTCTAAACTTAAAAAATAGTTCTGACTAAGTTCTTGAGTGGAATTATTAATTCTTTCTTTCAACAAATGTTTGCAAAGGGCACTGTGGGTAGAGTGGTAAATGTGCATTGCCTCTGCCCTTATGGAACAGGCTAGAAGAGTACAGTCTATTGGCATGGAAAACTGGAAAGACTGTAGGGCAGTAGGGCTTTGGAGAATCCAAGCTTCAAATCCCAGGTCCACTCTCTACTACACATTAGGCAAGTTTCTTAATCTCTCTAAGCCTTAATCTCTTCCTTACAAAATCAGTTTAATATCAACTATTTCCACAAAGTTATTTCAAAGGTTAAATAAAAAATACAAAAAGTGCCTAGTACAATAGAGGGAACATTACTAAATATTCAAAATATTCACAGATTCAGGGACTGGCACACAGAATCCATTCAATATCCACTCTGAGCCAAGAAACCTTAAATACCATTTCCAAAGAAAGTGAATCAACCAGAAAATACACATGATACTATATTTAATCCAATTATTGTGCCTAATATAGGTAATTACCATCTTTTTCTTCATTTTATACTCCTTAACTTGGACTTCCATTTAAAAGATATTTTAAAACATGTAAGCATGTCATCTAGTAACATAAAAGAGGAATTAAAAGTTAATTTTTAAAACCTCATGCTGACCCAAACTGCATACTGTATTACCTAAAGCAAAATTTCGTATAAAATTTAAGTAACAAAAGAATAAATTAATAAAATGGCTGGTCAAAGAAGTTCAGGCACTTATTAAAAAACACAAAAAAGTTAATTTATCAATTACAGCCATGGCACTCTAGTTCACTAACCCAAATATTCATAGATACATAAAAAGGATGACTTATTTTAGTCTCTGAACATTACAATACGTATGTTGCTATGTATGTTGCTACAACATAGCAATCTTTCAAAGTGTTGCTGCAAGAAAACATGTTGAGTTAATACAAATAAAACCATTTTATAGATGCTAAAATTTACCTGTTTGAGTCCTTCATCAGTAAGTTTGTCCTGGTTGCCTACATGAACTTTCTGAAGTAAAGGACAGTGAGAGGCAACCGCAATAATAGAGGTGTCAGAAAGCTGTTTACACCTGTAGGCTGTATACCTAAGAAGTCCAGGACATTTAAATGCTAGAACACACACGCCAGTGTCAGACATACTGCGACAATCAGAAATGTTGATTTCAATTATATTTTGACTTCTTGATGCAATTTTTTCCAATAATTCATCCGTGACCTATGAGAGGAGAGAAGAAAAGCAATAAATTTAAAAATCTGCTAAAAGTAGAAACTTACATTCTATTCTTTTATTAAATTCTCCCCAATAAATAATATAATAATTAGATTATAGCATAAAAACCACAATCAAAAGAAAACCTTCTTACTTAATATTAAAGCATAATAAGAACTGTGGTATAATAAAAAAGTATATTTGGTCTTTGTCTCCAGTTCCTAGAACAGAACTCCTAAAGTTCTAGGAATTTCCTGAGTGATAGGAATGTCTTTTGTTATTTTTAACAAGCCCCTTTTACCATGCCTGAGTTTATACTAATGAAATGACTTAAGTTGGGGCCCCTAGATAGCTTCAGGATGGGGGCTGGTCACCAGAAAGACAAAACACCATGTGATTAGAGGGTGGAAACTTTCAGCCCCATCCTCCGACTTCCTGGGAGGGAAGGGAAACTGGAGACTGGATTATAAAAACTCTTGAACACTGAGATTTGAAGGGCTTCTGGGTTGGTGAATACATCAAAGTGCTGGGAGGTCGATGTGGATGTAAACAATATAGAAGCTCCAAACTCTCTCCCCCGGTACCTTGCCCTATGCATATTTTCCATTTGGCTGGTCCTGGTTTACATCCTCTATAATAAATCAGTAAACATAGTATTTTCCTGAGTTCTGATCATTCCAGCAAATTATCACACCTAAGGAGGGGGTTGGGGGAACTTCCAAATTTACAGCTGGTGAGTCAAAAGTATATAGGTGGCTCCTAGGACTTGTGACTGGCATATGAAGTGGAGACAGTCTTATGGGACTGAGCCCTTAACCTGTGAGGTCTGCACTAACTCCAGGAGTTAGTGTCATAATTGAACTGAATTGTTGGACACGCATTTGGTGTCAGAGAATTTGTTGTCAGAATGGAAAAAAACACATATTTGGTGTCAGAAAACACCAAGTGATAATGTATGTGTTAGTTTTCATTAAACGCCTAAAAATCTTTCCTTATTAGGAAAACATACTTTAATTAAACTTTCAAACTCACCAAAAACTCCCCACAAACAAAACTGTATCGAGATTTGGAGTTGGTTCTGTTTTTAACCCAACAAATAGTATATATCAGCCATCATGATGTATGACTTGACTTTTCACACTTATTATGAGATGATACCTACCAAAGTATATAAATTTCAATTGTTTTACTACTTCTATCAGAATACATTACATATAACTAAATCCATAGCTTAGACAATGTATCACTTTGGGTTTCAGCACACTGAAGACTTCATAGAAAAGTCCATTAAAAAAAGTTTTTCTCGGAAGACTCAAAGCTACATATAAGTAACCTTAAAATTCATCTGCTGAAAAATTCATATGGCCATCTCAATTCTTAAAACAAATTTTAAAAACCAACCTCTACACATTCCCTGCCCAATCATATTTCCAAAAAAAGAAAACAGAGTTAACATTATTCAAGTCTTTTGTGTAAAAATAATGATGAGAGAAAATGCACATGATGAAATTTAGAAAGGAAAAAGAAGGGCTTCCCTGGTGGCGCAGTGGTTAAGAATCCGCCCATCAATGCAGGGGACACAGTTTTGAGCCCTGGTCCAGGAAGATCCCACATGCCATGGAGCAACTAAGCCCGTGCACCACAACTACTGAGCCTGCACTCTAGAGCCCACAAGCCACAACTACTGAGCCCGCGTGCCACTACTGAAGCCCGCGCGCCTAGAGCCCGTGCTCCGCAACAAGAGAAGCCACCGCAACGAGAAGCCCACGCACCGCAATGAAGAGTAGACACCAGCCACCACAACTAGAGAAAGCCCGCACACAGCAACGATGACCCAATGCAGCCAAAAATAAATAAATAAAATAAATAAATTTATTAAAAAAAAAAAAAAGAAAGGAAAAAGGAAAGAACTGGAGTGTTGAGGGATACAGGGAGTAAGAGCCAAGGTTGAAAATACCTTTGTTTATGCTTGTTGGAAACAACATACCTCTCTTTTTTTTTTTTTCCTTTTTTCTTTTTTCACCTCCAGACCTAACTACCAGGAGAGGGGAAAAGCTCTTCTTAGTCTGAGTTTGTAACAAATAGCTCAGACAACCAAGACTAATGAAGTAAAGAGCCAATGGATTACTTCACATTACCTGTCTCCACTGTACCAGCCACAACTAACTAAATATTCACCATTCCCCCGGACACAAATTTCATGAACCTGGACAGGTAAATGACTAATTCTATAACTGTCTTAACCTCTTACCAATGAGGCAGAAAAACAAAAAGAAAACTCATCCACAAATGCTCAGGAACTTGCTTATTTTGTTTAAAGTACATGTGTTTATAAACACACACAAATGCTACCAGTGGTGTGTTGGAGTTGGCTTGTACCAAATCACAAAAGTCTATAGTATATACCACTTTCGAAGTCAGTCATATCACTACATTCAGTGACATCACATTGGTAGCTTGAAACTGGTGATGGTACAAGTATTTGTACAACAAAAACTGGAAAATATAACAAATCAGGGCTTTTTCTTTGCTCATTTGTTTTTGAAAGCCAGCTGTTAAACATTTACCAGCACATCACTAACAATATCATGGAAGGATTTAGAGCAGGTTTAGTAGTCTAATAAAATCCTATTCTTATTGGATATTTTTTTTATGTTTCCAATGCCAAGCACTGAAAACCAAGTTTAAGGGAAGAATTTAACAAGTCCAACAAATTGCTTGTAATAAGCACTATTAACTATCTTCTTTCTTAATTTATGCCACCATATAAACATATTGGCAGTTGGGCAATAGGGAGGATTAGAAAATTCATCAAAATGAAAATTAAAACAAAATAAGTTATCTTATTCCATTTTGCTTCCATTTCTTCACACAAAATAACATTATAAGTATACTGTTATGAAAAGTATAATAATAATAATAAATTAATAGGGATAATGATAGTATCAACTCATAAGATTGTTGATCAAATGAATACATATAAAGCTCACTGAACAGTATGTACATGGCACGTCAGCAGTACTATATAAATGTTTGCCTTATTTTCTACTATTAAACTAATATTCATAAAATGATCCCTTCAGGGCTTCCCTGGTGGCGCAGTGGTTGAGAATCTGCCTGCCAATGCAGGGGACGCGGGTTCGGGCCCTGGTCTGGGAAGATCCCACATGCCGCAGAGCAACTGGGCCCGTGAGCCACAATTACTGAGCCTGCGCGTCTGGAGCCTGTGCTCCGCAAGAAGAGAGGCCGCGATAGTGAGAGGCCTGCGCACCGCGATGAAGAGTGGCCCCCGCTTGCCACAACTGGAGAAAGACCTCGCACAGAAACGAAGACCCAACACGGCCATAAATTAAAAAAAAAAAAAAAAATGATCCCTTCAAAAAATGAAAAGTTTAATAACTCTTTTTAAAGGTAGTAAAAACCGGGGGGGATGAAGAGGACTAAGACAAAGAGGATTAAGAACCAACCCAAAATTACCAATCCAAACTAAAAAATGTATTCTTCATCATAGGAACCTAGTTTCAACTTGAATTTGAAAAAAAATTACTAAAGCACAGAATTATAGATTACAGTAATTTGAACTACCTTGAAAAACTACAGCGTGAAAGAAGTGATTTCTGAGGAGGAAAAAGATATTTTTTGAATAGGTCAACCTGAGTGTTTCTTTAGAATTAGAATCCATACCTGCTGACGACTACTAAGATCCAGCTGCTTCCAAAACTGGAAATCTAAACAAAGGTCACGCCAGTACTTGCAAACCAATGATGCAGAAAGGCAACGCTCATCCAGGGATAAATTGGAAAATATCTGTGAATAAAAAAGGAACCACATAATATGTGCTAAAAACTTTAAAGGCAATGAAAAGGTCTTTATCAGTTAGAAAAAATTACCCTTTTTTTTTTTTAATTTATCCTTTCTGTCGAGGGCTGACTTTAAATAGATCGCAGTAAGGGAGCTGCTCTGCTATGTAAGACACCCTGACCCAGAAGCAGGTCATCCACGAATGGTTTAGCACCAGGTTCCCTGTGAAAGTGTGTTGTGTGAAGGGCGAGGGGGCATAACAGGCAAGGGGGTGGCTGCCTTTCCAGCCGTGAAAAATCAACTTTAAAAACAGAAAACCATCTTAAGTACAAGTGGTCATTATTAAAAGAGTCATTGTTATGGACTGTCCTAAAGAGGAAGTATGATATGGGAGAAGCTAAGAACACAACCAAGAGAGGAAAAAAAAAAGCAAACACTCAAATTACTAAAATCATGAATAAATAGAGACATTATTACCAACCTTACAAAAACAGAATAAGAGAGTATCATGAACAATTGTATGCCAACAAATTAGATAACCTAAATGAAATAGACAAACTTCTAGAAACATACAAACTACAAAAAAATGACTCAGAAGAAATAGAAAATTTGAATAGACCTATAACAAGTAGAAATATTAAATCAGTAAGCTAAAAACTTCTAACAAAGAAAGACCAAGGACCAGATGGCCTCAATAGTGATGTATTTAAAGAAGAACAAATACAAATTCTTCTTAAATTCTTCCCAAAATTGGTGCATGAGGGAACCCTTGCTAATTCATTATATGAGGTTAGCATTACCCTCATACCAAAGCCAAAGACATCACAAGAAAACTATAGACCGACGTCACAAGAAAACTATAGACCAACGTCCCTTATGAATTTAAATGCAAACAATCCTAACAAAATACATTTGACCCTTGAACAACACAGAGGTTTGGGGCGCTGACCCTCAATGCAGTCGAAAACCCAAGTATCACTTATAGTTGGCCCTCCCTATATGCAGTTCCTCACCCATGGATTCAATCAACCAAGTATCATGTAGGACTACAGTATTTACTCTTGAAAAGAAATCTTCATGTAAGAAAACCTGCACAGTTCAAATCCATGTTGTTCAAGGGTCAACTGTATTAGCAAACTGAATCCAGCAGCATATTAAAAGGATCATACACCATGGCCAAGTGGGATCTATCCCAGGAATGCAAAGATGGTTCAACATGCAAAAATAAATCCATTTAATATATTAATCCATTTAACCATATTAATAAAATGAAGGTTTAAAAAACCCAACCATCTCAATTAATGCAGAAAAAGCATTTAACAAACTCCAATACCTTTCTTGACAAAAAATACTCAGAAAACTAGAAATAAAAGGAAACTTCCTTAATGTGATAGATGGCATGTATAAACGTTCCACAATTATCATTATACCTAATAGTGAAAGACTGAATGTTTTCCCCTGAGATGAGGAACAAGAAAAACATTTCTACCATCTCCACTTCTATGCAACATTGTATTGGAGATTCTGGCCTGGGCAATTATGTAAGGAAAAGAAGCAAAAGGGATCCAGGTTAGAAAGGAAGAATTAAAATGTTCTATAGTCACAGATATCATGATCTTATATACAGAAAAAAAAAATACACACAAAAATTTAGAGCTAATAAGCAAATATTTCTGTATACTAGCAATGAACAATTCAGAAATGAAATAAGAAAGCACTTCTATTTGCAACAGCATCAAAGAATACTTTTTTATACTTTCCACTTCTTCATACTGAGATTTCCCATTTGTTGGGTCAATGTTATCATATTCTTCTATAATTTAAATCATGTTTCCTTCCATTCTTTTAACATGTTTATAATAGTAGTTTAAAGTTTTTAAAGTCTAATAAATCTAAGTCTAATATCTGTGCCTACTCAGTTTCTATTAACTGCTTTCTTTTCTCTCAGTATAGGTTCCATTTTTTTCTGTCTCTTTACATGTCTCAATTTTTCATTCAAAACCAGACATTTTAGATAACATACTGTAGCAACTCTGGAATTTGATTTACTTTTCAGAATTTTTTTTCAACTTTAATCTCCCTGGCCTTAAATGGTAGGATATGAGTCCCCTGAAGTTTGAATGTCTCTGCTCAAGTTTTAATTCTTATTCATATTTTTTTTTAGCCTGGCTTCCTAGGGAGGTCAACCTGTGTCTAAATTGCTTAGTTTCCAGCTAGTTATTTGGGCAAAGATATGCTCAAACATCTCAAGTCTGCTCTCCAATCTGTGCGTGGGATGGGAAAAGCATATTCAAGGCTTATACTCAAGTCTGCTTTAGCCCTTGCTTTCTGCTAGATACTCTCAAGTCTCCCCTGCACATATGCATAGTTTCAGAGTAAGCCAAGGATATGTGAAGAGCTTATTATCCCTTTATGGTTCTCTCATTTCCAAGGTCTGCCTGTTAAATTCCTAGCTCGTCCCCCACTCATCCCAACTGGCACCACAACATGAGACCTGCAAATACGTGGGTTTTCACCATTTTTTTCCTAACAAGTTCATCAATTTTAGTTGACAAATACAGGTTACTTATTGCCCCAAACTAAGTTACCCTCTTAAGACACCTAAGCTGCTGGTTTTCCAAACTCTTGATTCTTGCCAAAGGTACTGGGGTACGAGGGTACAGTAGGGGCCTCATTCAAGAGTGGTGTAGACCTCCACTATTCTTACCTGAAGCTCTAGTAGTTTTCCTAAGAATAAATGCGTCTCATTTTGTTGTGTGCTTTTGGTCAATTTCCAAAGCCCAAATAGTTTTGGGCAACTTTTCCCAGTTATTTATTATATATATATATATTTATTTTGTGTTTGTGGAGAGGATTCACCAAACTCTTCATACAGCCAAAGCTGGAAGTCCCTCTCTGGTGGATATTTTTAATGCTTGTTCCCCTCGTTTTATAGATGAGAAAATTTAGAGAGATTTAGAGAGACTGGATCATTTGTTTAAGGTTAAAGGACTACATGGTTTTAAAGGGCTAATTTGTCCCTTAACAAATAGAAGATTCGTGGAACATAGTCACTGGAACCAAGAAACACCTTGTTTAAAATATGTCTGACTTTCG
This sequence comes from Balaenoptera physalus, assembly GCF_965194825.1. Classification (NCBI taxonomy): domain Eukaryota; kingdom Metazoa; phylum Chordata; class Mammalia; order Artiodactyla; family Balaenopteridae; genus Balaenoptera; species Balaenoptera physalus. The sequence goes on along the minus strand of NC_138890.1, from coordinate 89,302,015 downwards.
ATAGTACCTTCTTTGAACCTTAGTTTTCTCCTTTGTAAAAGTGAGATGATTGTTATCATTAACAGAAAATTGACTAATCTAGATAGATCTAGATGGATCTTATTTATTCAGGTGAAAGGAATAAGTGAGTGAAGATAAAACCAGTACCAGCAAAGATGGATAAAAGTAAGAAAGCAAAATACTCAGCTAAAATACCAATGCATATTTAATAGATCTTTGCATATGGTTTGTGGTAGGCAACCTACAAAATGGCCCTCAATGACCCCACCTGCTGGTATTTACACCTGTGTAATTCTCTCCTCTTGAGGGTAAGCTGGATTTACTGACTCGCTTCTAATGGACAGAGTATGGCAGAAGAGATTAGATTAAGAAAACTGTGGCTTCCATTTTGAGTGTTCTTGACTCTGTTGCTCTATGTGATTAGCCCTATGGAGAAGCCCAAATGGCATGGCAAGGAACTTAAGCATCTGGCCAACAGCCAGTAAGGACCTGAGGCCTGCCAAAAACCATGCGAGTAAGCTTGGGTGAAAATTCTCAAGTCCCAGTTGAGTAGCCCCAACAAACACCTTGAATATAACCTCGTAAGAGACCTTGGATCAGAAGGACCCAGCTAAGCCACAAAGGGATTCTAACCCACAGGAAATATGAGATAATAAATGTTTGTGGTTTTAAACTGCATAATTTGTTAAACAGAAATAATTAACTAACACGTGTTTAAACATTCCCGCTTTTCTTTCTGTCATTAAAATGCTATCTCGCCCCTATCTTAACTCCTCAGAAAATAACTACCATGCACCATGCTATTTTCTTAACTCATTTAACAAACATCTGTGCACATGTACCTAGGCTTCTGTGGGAGACACTAAGACATGAGATTTATTCACTGGTTTCAAGATTATATGGTCAAAGGCATTTCTGAATTATCTTTGGATCATCTGAGATTCAAGAGAAAGAACATTTCAAAGGTTGCTTTGAAGAAAGAGAACATAGGTCTGTAAAGGACTGGCCTGGAACATTTTTGCTAAATAAGAAAGAGGAAAAAATGACAATGAAAAAACTGAAATGGCACTTGCATCAAGCCAGGAAATTGCTTACTTTAACACAGGCCTGTTAGCAATGTCTTGAGCGTGACAGAAGTCCAAGCCAAGTAGGTACTCTAAGGCTGTATTAGATCGAGGGATCTATCATCTTATATCTTGTTGCTCTTTCATCACTGCCCAAATTTATAGGGTTGAAAATGGGTTACTCTTTTAATCCAGGTGGTCTAGCCCTGGAAAAGGGAAGAGGAAGCAAAGGACAAGCAGCTGCCTTTTATAGTGTGATCTGGAAGTCATATACATTGCTTCCACTCACATCCTATTATCCAATATTTAGTCACATAGCCACCCCTATATGAGAGGCTAAGAAAGTCTCTAGTTAGGTGATCATGTGCCTAACTAGAACACGATGGGTACTGTCACTAAAAAGAAGAGAAGGGGAATGGATATTGGGAAACAACAATGACTTCTAGTCAGGACCTGGGTTGAAAACCTGCTTAATATTCTTGATCTTTACTGGCAGATCTGGACAATGCAACTAAGCTATTAATTACCAGAAAATGTACAAGCCACATTACTGATATAATCTGAACTAATCACTACCAGGCCAATATCCAAATATTTCTAAAACTTGAAGATTCTATTTTTGACTGAGGCATTGATATAAGGTATCAGAAGATACTTCAGACTAAAAAAACTTCCAGAGAACGTATCATTGCTTAACATTTGGTCATACATATCCCACAGACCTTTATAGTACTTAAAAATCAACCATGCCAACACCTACATTTGGCCATTTCACTTCTTGATGAAGAGATCTTATCTGCTATCAGGTATTACTACAAAAAGGAGTTAAGGCTTATGAGCATGCAGACTGTATGCAAGTTATAGAAATATAAGAAGTAAATCTGTGTAGCTATTTTATATTGACTGTCTTCTCTGTGTCAGTTTAACTTTTTTGGCCTTTTCAATTTTTTTCCTATGTACATCATATCTTGCCTCTTTCTTAAATATTCTACTTATATTGCTTGCCAAAAGCTTGAAAGTAAAATTTACTAAACAGTCTGTTGAATAAAGCACCATTTAGAAAAACAGAGACACAAAACATATTTCTGGTACTTTTTTTTTTTTTTTTTTTCGCCACACAGGGCTTTTGGGGATCTTAGTCCTCCGACCCGGGATTGAACCTGGGCCCCGGCAGTGAAAGCAGTGAGTCCTAACCACTGGACCTCCAGGGAATTCCCTTTCTGGTATTTTTCTAACCGTACAGCCATAGGGAAGTCACAGATTCTAAAACTATTTCCTAATCTGTAAAATAATTTCTCACAATTTAATCATTAAAATTTAAAGCACAGCAAACTAATAAAACCCCCAACTGTTACTACATAGAGTGTTAGTCTATAGCAAAGTCAGGTATTTACACAAGAATAAGTTTTATTCGAAAGCCAGTCACAGAATTCAATAAAACAAGACTCTTTTTTTTAAGTATTTTGGGAGGAGACACTATGAAATAATGTGTTCTTTTGACATATCTCCATTATTCTCTGAGCACTTCCTTGCATTCTGGCTCAAAATATTCCAAGCTCATCTTGTGCTTTACTTGGTCCCAGCCCTGGAATCAGTCATTTCTCCAAGGAACACTGATTCCTTTTAGCAGAGAATGATATTTAGAAGCTAAGATCTGGACACTGAGTGTACTCACTGTCTTGGGTATTGCTGCTCAAAGACCCTCTCAGAGGGCAGAGCGAGGGAATGCATGCATGTACGTATGTATGTAACCAATCTCCCATCACTGTTGCTAGCTGCTTCCACCACATGGATGCCCTTACCACATCACTTGAACACCAAATTGGCCAAGACTTGGGCAAGATTCTTTATTTTTAATTGAAGTATAGTTGATTCACAATATATCAGTTTCAGGTGTACAACATAGTGATTCAATATTTTTACAGTTATACTCCATTTAAAGTCATTACAAAACAATGGCTATATTTCCCAGTGCTGGACAATATATGTTTGTTGCTTCAAGATTCTTGATAAGCATAAAACAGGATATTTAACCAAAGGTAAGTAACTTTTTAAGAAACTATTATTTTAATATTAAATGCTTCCATATTTGCCTTCACATATCTTCCCTTACATTCCCTATCATTTATACAACCTGGTATCTTAAGTTGGTAAAGAACAGCTTAAGGTTACCCCCCTTGGCAGCTACTCATTACAAGGCACCAAAATGTATAGACTTCTCAAAATGAGAAGAAAAAAAATCTCACCTTTTGGTAGCCTGATTTGATTAAATTATCCAAGATTACTAGGCATTCTCCAGCAAAGAACAATCTTGAACCTGACTTCCTAAGGACACTCCATTTTAGCACTGGCTAAACCATCCCTAGAACTCCAGAGACATACTTTCTAGAATTTATCTGGTACTGGAGCCTTAAGTCAAAGCACTCACGAAAAGCTACATGTAACTTAGTTCCTCTTACCCACTAGTAATCTACATTCAAAGCTTTAAAAAGTCGCATTACTTTTTTTCTTCAACTCCCATTTTCATTGCTTTTATCCTTGTTTTCATATCTGAAAAAAATAGATCAGATACATAAGCTTTCCTCCAAAGCACATTTCTCTTATAAAACTCTTCCTTGATCACTAAAGCAACCTGTTCGTAATAAAGCTATAAAAATACAGATTTAATAACTACTGATACATTATCAGAGATGCATTCCCGGTGAAGTGGTTTTTCTAATGGTGGTGATAGATTTTGAGTCTCTCACCTGGTTTCCTTTGGAAAGAAATAGTCTGCTGACAGAGAGCAAGATATCTAAATATATAGCATACAAAGCCTCTAAAATTTAAATATAGATTCAAAATACCCAGTTACTCAAATAGCTACTACTTAAAGAAAAATATTCCATTGCTATCATTTGGTAAAACTGTTATAGTGGATCCACTATATAAAAATCTAATTGTGATATCAGTAGGTAAGGTTGCTTAAAGTAATAAAGGCAACAGGTAGCAAAGACTGAAGCTAGCTTATATGATCCAAAACAATCCATTTACCAGTCCAAGATCATATGTAACAGGTTTAAGTACTTTAGAAAATGCTATTCCCACAGCTGACCTTTGAAGAGCCATTCCCTACTTCTCAAATTTCTAATATTTAAAGACACAATTCAACCTTACAGACCCAATTATAAAATTAGCCTCTGACTCATAATGGTTAGATGTTGGCTGGTGTAAGCTTCTCCCCACCCCCTAATTCAGGAATCTCTTTCATAAAATTCTGAGAGAAGACTATTTAAGCCCTTTTACACCATATGTTGAAAAGATCTCTAAACCTGGAAACACTGAGCTGGGTTCTAGCCCAGGGTCTGCCATTCCCTATCTGAAATGTCTTGCGGTAAGCCATTTCACTTTTCCAGGCCTGTTTCTTCATGCATAAGAAGTAGGGAGTGACAAGATGACCTCAAAGGTCTCCTCCTGAAGTTACATAATTATGATTTCCAATGAAGGAAAGAATTTCCATTTTAAGAAAGAATTCATTTCATGTTTACAGAGCTCCTATAGTGAGAAAGGACTTTCTAAATTTTCAGAGAATCACATTCTTCAATCCTGAAATTCCACTTCTTGAAATCTACCCTAGAAAAATGGCCACATGTGCATAGGAAACATCTACTACCATTGTTTACAGTAGTAATAAATTGAAAACATCCAATTATACCATACTGAAATAAATATAGTATGGCATAATACTATGGGATACTATACAACAGTTAAAAAGAATGAAGGAAACCATATACTTACTAATAAAAAAAGACCTCCAAATCATACTGTTAATGAAAACAATTGCAGAACATGTACATTTTGATGCCATTTATGAAAAAGGCTATGAAGTTTTACACAGGGCTTTCTACAAAGAAAAAAATATTCTGGAGCTGCACAGTCCAGTACCGTAGCTGCCAGCCACGCATGACCACAGATCCCTGAAACGCAGCTACTGTGACTGAGAAACCGAATTTTAAATTTTATTTCATTTTAACTACTTTAAATTTAAATAGCAACATGTGGCTAGCGGCTACTGTACTCCACAGTACAAGTCTAGAAGAAAAATCTAAACTGGTAACAGTGGTTAGTGACCTCTGGAAAGAATACTAGAGAGGAGAGTAGGGGGTGAACCAAGGCCAACTTTCGCTTTACGGGCATTATTTGAACATTTTAAGGCAAGTAATACTACTTACATAAAAGTAAAATTGAAAAAGAAAAAGCCCTATTGATATTGAGCCAAAAATCTGCATATGAACCACAGTAGAAAGAATTGTTTTCTTTTGCTTTTGCCATACCTGGAAAAAACTGAGCAAGTATGGTAGTTTGAGTCAACTTCCCTAAAAACATCTTTGAATCACATTTCCTCACGTCTCTCTCCCAAACTCTCTCCCCTCCACATCCCCCTTTTCTACAACTGTAGTAACTTCTGGTACAAAAGCCGCAGCAATACAATTATATAAGTTATGGCCCATTATCAGGGAAGTAGGACATACTTTCTAATGGGGGTAATGGATTTGTGCCTCTCTGTGCAACAACTCTCTGGTACTGTAAAGAAAATTGTCATAGCTCCCTAAGTCTTCTCTTCTCCAAGCCTAAACAGAGCCAGAAACTCTTCACGATCCAATGGCTCTACTGTGGCTCAAAACAACAACTCAGGATAGAAAACACTTCTTAGAGACTTCCCTTATTGGCGAGGCATATTCATCCAGAGTCTCAGCTCAGACTTCCTAAAAACCTGGTCATTCACTTGTTCATCAATATTTACTGAGTGCTATTAAATGCCAGGCACTGCACTTAGGGGAGAAGATAGAGCAATGAACACTATCTATGTCACCAGAGCCTCTGCCCCCCAAAGACTTATCCCCAAAAGTTCTACTTCGGTTGGTAAACACTAAAAAACTTCGATTTCAATTCATTCCAGACAGTCCCACTCACTCTGTGCTGAATACCACCAGGACCATGAAAACCACACAGAGTATCTTTATCCAAGTTTCTAATACAAGTAATGGAAATCTATATAACATGTCTAAATACTCCAACACAATAGGGTAAGTCCAATGAGTAATTACCCCAAATGCCCCTTACATCATGTTTTCAACAGTCCCTAGCAAAAATGTGGAAAAGAACAATGTAGCAAATGAAATAAACTTATTCTATAAGAAGTCTCTTTATTATGAAATCATGTCCTACCACCTTTTTTTTCTTTTTTTTTGTTTTTGTATTAATATTCTCTATTTCATGAAATAATAATGGTTTAGGTAGAAAGTGGGAAGTACCTGGTTTTTGTTTTGTTTTTAAACAGTTTTACTTACCAAACAACAAGACAGCAATCAAACCTCTATACCAAGTATTCGTTGATATTTAATTTGTCCATGTCATCCACTAATTTAAAAGGTTCAAGAATGTTTCCTCCGCCCTAAAATGCACACCCTGAACATACAGAGGTGGCAATTACTCCTCCAAAAATACACCTCTGTAAATTAAACAATTACATGTGGACACAAGGAAAAGGTAAGCTTTCCCACTCCTTTGCTATATTATTTACAAAAATATTAATATCACAATAAAACAGACCCAAACACACAGGATTACAAATATGCAAAAAGTCTAATCAAAGTATATTGTTGACAGTATATAATTATACTGTCAACAATTATAATTGATGACACTTACTTCAGTAACAATAAAAGTAACCAAATTCTTATCTAGGTTTTTTTATCTAGTCTTAAATATCATCCACACTGAGTAACCGGGTTTATATTTATTAAGCTTCAGAAAGCTGCAGACGTGGGGGTGGGAGAGAAGAGAGAAAATGAGGGAAAAAATAACTTTTTAATAATAGCTTACTACAAACTATCACATAACTAAGTGACTAGCACTAGCACTAACATTGACAAAATTGCAAATTTTACTTAGTAGTTGTGAGACAAGGCTCCCGCAAGACACCTACCTCTTCCCCACTCATCTATCCCCCAACAAAAAATACATTTGTCCTTACCTTCTGGTAATCTGTATGCTTTTATGTAAGGGTTAAAATGTAGAAAGGTAATACATCATAGCATAAATAAAAGGGTTTTCAAGTCAGGGAGGCCTAAATTCCCCAGAGCTGCCCCTTACTGTCTGTGTGTGACCTTGGGCAAGTCATTCAACCTCTTCAAGCCCCACTAGACTGTAAGCTCCGTAGGAGCAAAGACCACTTCTGCCTGACTTACTACTGTAGGCAAATGGCACTGAAATACCAGTTTCTCCTTGTATAAAGTAAGGATGTTAACAATATTTCTCTCACAGCGTTAACTGAAGGATTAAATGAGATATTACGTATATAAAGCTCTGGCACAGTGCCTGATCATGGTAAATGATCAATAAAATTAACTTTTTGACATTAACTAGCAGCTATCAAACCTGAAAATACTGTTTGAAGACGTTCAAACACTAATATACAAAGTCTTTACCCAGTCAGTGTAAACTGCTCAAGTGATAAAACAATATTTCACACAAAACTTACGAATAGTTTCTAAACCACTGGGCTGGGAATCTAATAATAGATGAACCCTGAATTATGCACAACAGACCCAAGCTATTAAAAGACATTTAGTAGACTCCAAGTTTTTCTACTTCAATAATATGCCATAGGCATCCTCCCCATTGGCTTCCCAATCTCCCCTTCGGACGTCTCCGGCTGTCAGGGAACCCCCTCCTCCATGCTTAGAGGGAGGAGAGAGAAAACCTCCCAGGCGGGGGCCGGGGTTGGGGGACAGCGCGCATCCCCGCGCCACTCGCCCGGACCCACCTTGAGCAGGATGGATGGCGGCAGCTGATTGATGTCTGGGGTTTCGGGGGATGGCTCCCTATGACAGTCGCACGGATTTTCGAGGGTCTCCTGACAGTCCGCGTCGCCGCATTCGTGCTGCTGCTCGGCGGGCGAGGGGGCGGTGCCCCCCGCTCGGACGGCGTCCCCACCGGCCTCTGTGGGGGCACCTTCCGAAGTGGGAGAGGAGCGCTGGGGACAGAGAGGCTGCGGTGGCTGCTCTGGGCCCTGGCAGCAGCCGGCGTCAGGGGGCCGCGGCGGCGAGGCGCCTCCCCCCGCAGGTCCTCCTCCTCCTCCGCTGCCGCCGCCGCCGCCGCAGGCCCCCCCGCCACAGCGGGGTTGCTTACAGGGGGTGCAGGCGGGGACCCCGGCCCCCTTCCGCTTGCACACCATCTCGGGAGGCGTGGGGGGCTCGGCCGGCGGCGGCGGCGGCGGCCCCCGGAAGAGCTGCACGGCGGCGGGCGGCCCCAGGAAGCGCACGGGCCCCAGGCTGGCCAAGAAGAGGCTCCGGCCCTGCTGTTCCCAAGCGGCTGCCGCGGCCAGCCCCAGCTCTTTGCAGCAGGAGGCGGGCGACGAGGCCGAAGCGGCGGCGGCGGCGGCGGCGGCGGCCGAGGATAGCAGGAAGCGGCGAGCGGCGGCGGCGCAGTCCTCGGCGGCCAGGGCCGCGTAGCGCCGCGCCAGGTGCTGCGAGGAGGCGACCGCGGCGTAGGCCCCGTCCCGCGGCGGCGGCGGCGGCGAGAGCGGCGGCTCCTCCTCTGGGCCGGCGGGGGCGGGCGCGCCGGGGCTGTGCACGATGAAGCAGAGCATGCAGGGCCCGCGGAAGAAGCAGTCCCGGCTCCGGGGCGCCGCCGGCTGGGGGGGCGCCTTGGCCGGGGTCCGGCGGGGCAGCCTGAGGAGAGGGCGGCGGCGGCGGCACCAGCTGCAACAGCGAGGCCTCTTCTGGCTTGGGCGGTTACGCGGCTCCTTCGAGAGAAGGTGGCCCATATAGAAGGCCCCGAGGAGGGGGACCGGGACAGAGAAGTAGGGAGGCCCGGACAGCCGGGCTCCCGACAGCGAGGAAGGGCCCTCGCTGGTTGGGCCTCGGGCCCGCGGCGGGCGGCGGGGTCGCCCGCCTTGCGCACACACACGCACACACACGCACACACGGGCACAAACGCGACGGTGGGGGGGGGGGGTGGGCGTCAGCTACGGGCCGGCCCGGCGCCGGATGGGGGCTACATGCTTTGCCCCGGGAAGCCCGGAGAACGATGGGAGCTAGCTTTGGGGACGCGACGGAGGGAGCGAGCCTGCCGGCTCAGTCAGTCAGTACGGCGGCACGGGGAACGCGGGGTCCGGCTCGGACCATTTTAACTGCGGCTCCGCTGGCGGCGCGCGCCCGCGACACAGCTCGGAGCCGCAGGAGCGCGCGGCCTGCTCGGGGAGGGGGCGGAGCCGCGGCAGCGGCGCGCTCGGGCCGGGGGCGGGGGCGCGGGCGCCCGGCTGCTCACCCGGGACGGGCCGCTAGGCGGGGACTGCTGGGAAGCGGGCCGGCGAGGGTGCGGGGCTCACGGGGAGCGGCGCGCGCCCCTCCCTCCTGTCGCCCAAGGTTTCGCGTAGCCCACGCCCCTTTTGTGGGGCGGGAGGAGACGCTTCCGAGCCAGCTGTGTGGCATCCGTTTGCCCTGCCGCGCTGACGTCTCTAGGTACAAGTTCAAGAACTGCCATTGGCCAGGAGCCGCTCGGCTCTTTCTTTCACCCCCACCTCCCGACTCGGAGACCCGGGCGACGAAGAATAGGTAAACCCGATTCCGCCTGAAGGCCGACCTGGGTCCCCGGCGGCCCCTCGGGTGGAGTGGCAGATGCGCGGCCCTGGGCTGGTGCGGACCCTAGTTCTCACGTGAGGGACTAACAGCAGGTAGTGCGGCACTGCAGTGTTTCTCCACTTGTTTGCATACTTGTTGCTTGTGACAGACTACTGACTTTCCGTAACTTTATTTCAGAATGAAAGCATATATCGAATTATTTATACACGCCAGAAAGATAAACAGTTTTTTCAACCCAGTTAGTCATCCAACATCCCAGGCTGCAAGCTTATGGATGACTTTATCGTCTGCACCCTCCAAGTCCCATCTATCCATCCATCAGGTACAGTAGTTTAAAAATGATTATGCAGTGCCTGCTCTAAGATAAAAAGTTCTAGGCAGACTTGGGAGACCCAGATGAAAAAGAGGAAATAGTCTTGCCAGACAACCTTTTAGAAGATTTGACTACAACGAGACCAGAGAAAGAAGGCAATAGCTAGGAGCAGTACCTGGTGTTGAGAGAAGGTTAGTTTTCACAAGGGAGAAATTGGGAGAGGCTGTCGCAAGGAATTGGACATGCTGATGGGAATGAGCCAGGATAAAGGAGGAAGTAGGGAAATGAGCAGAGATAATACAACAAGGCCCCTGAGAAGATGGAGTGACGATTACCTTGGGAGGGATACCGTCTTCACTGTGACTGGAAGGAAGGGGGAAAGGATAGATCAAGGTTGAATACAGATAGGTGGACATCTTTGGTAGGAAAGTGAAAGAGTTCCTTTCAGATGGTCTCTACTTTAAGTGGAGGCTGGTTACATACTGAAGGGTGGAAGGGGGCCGATGTTTTTAAAAGCTACTGAGGGTAACTGAGAGAACTGACTGAGGAAGCAGTATTGCAATATTCAAGGCCTGTCAGCGTAGAAACCTTTGTTTGAGCATGCCTGACTTTCCCACCGCAGTGGCCAGCCTCACCCCACCTTCACCCAACGTACCATCAAACCTTTGCTAATAGAGGCCTCTTTGTCAGGAATCACTTTTATTTTTGGTCTGCCAGCATTCAGGGATCTCCCTTTCTGAGCTTAAGAACAGTGAGATGGAATTCCAAGAAACCTAGAGGCAAAGATTCATCAAAGGGTTTTACATACGTTTCTATCAAGGCACTGCCCAAACTGCATTTGCCTACAGGTATTATCCACACAGCTTTCATCCCTCTGACTTTAAAGGGTTCTTTCAGGGCCCCAGAGCTTCACTGGTGAGGAAGGGAGGTTAGGAGTGACAGGGTTACCTGAGGCCTTGTAACAAATCCTTTGCATCTCTTCCAGGCTACACTTTGAGCAAAAGGAGAGTGTGTTCTGAGCCTTTTTATTACTCTCTCTGTGTCAAAATTGTGGACCCATTAGCTTCATATAAATTAAACACACATTATGACCTAGCAAATCCACTTACAGGTATTTATCGAAGAAAAATAAAAACTATACACACAAAAAGACTTGTACAAAAATGTTCATAGCATCTTTATTCATGATAATTAAAATCTACAAACAACCTAGATGTCCATCAGTAGAAGAATGGCTAAACTGGTATGCTCATTCGATAGAACACTACTCGGCAATTAAAAGGAAGGGAGGGAGGGAAACAACATGAAGGAATCTCAAAAAATTTAGGCTGAATTAGACTCTGGAGTTGGAGGCCTAGAATTTTTACCTGATTTTAACAAGCTCCCCATGTGATTACTACACAAACAGCCTGGCACCATGCAGACCTATCAGAACTACACATAAAATCTAACTACAGCTTCTTGTTTTCAGAGATGAGGCAAGTGACTCTGAGACTTTTGAAGTGGTTTCTGAAATTTACAGCACTGGTTCTTCCAATTCCAGAGCCATTCAGCCACAAGCAGGTGGCTGCTGTACCACAGCATGTAGCAGAGGGTTTCATATGTTTTAACAAGGATTAAGCTACTACTGTTGCCACCAGAGCTATAATGAGTTTTAGAACTCATTACCTTAAGTGATAATACTGATAAGTATTCTAAATATTCAGGAGACAGAATTATGAGTAAGAGTAATAAATTGCAATTTAGAGACAATTATAGTACTGGATGGCCTTTTTAATGAGAAAAAGGAAAGCAGCCTGAACAACCAGGAGCTGGCCTGGAACTATTTGCTAGGCCTTGGTGTTACAGGCATTCTCAACTAGGTTTGAGTGTTCTGTTGTACAAAAACAATCTCACAAAACATCAACATCGAACATGGCCACTCTGTGATCATAATAGACAAGAAAAAAATAAGATGCCTCCATAATCATGTCTGAACACAACCAACACAAGAACACTCCAAACCACAGAAATGACCAAACATTCTGCCTAATATAAGTGATTACTGTTTCTTGACCAATTACAACCTAAGCCTTGCTCCACTCTTCCTACCTTCTAGATAACAATTATTAAAATATCCAATCATAGAATAACCTCTGCTTCCTGACAGCATCCAATCCAGAGCAAAGCCTTAAACCTTCCTCAAAATCACCAAGCACAAGCCCAATCCTATAAGTCTTTTACACCTTCTTATTGAGACTCTCCACAATTCCTCACATGTGCTATGTGCTTTTTTGTAACAAGTCAGTAAACTCAACTTGGTTTAACTATGGGTGTGCTCCTGTTGGTCTTTGGCTGGAGAGCATTAACATTTGTTATAATCAAATGTCACCACCCTGTCTAAAATTACTTCCTCTTTATGCTGTACACCTTAAATTTTATAGTGCTGTGTGTCAATTATATCTCAGTTAAACTGAAATAAAATTACACCTTCCTTTACTTTTCCTCTTACAGTGCTTTTATTTTCTTTATATTTCATTAGCACATGTCTGTTTTGTCATTTTTTTCACTTTTAGTCTCTAGTGGAAGAGGGTAAACTCCATGAGGACAGGGACTTTGCTCAGTTTTTAGGAAGATAATCTGGCTACTGTATAGAAAATGGACTAAAGTAGGAAGAGGCTCTTAGCAGGAAGACCAGTTAAGACTGTTTGAAAGATCAATGGATGGGCCTTAAAAGCATGAATTAAGGCCAGCATGGTGGGGATAATGAAGTAGGGGTGGGATTGAGAAACATTTTTTATGTGGAGTTTTCAGGATTTAGTAACTTAATTTATGAATTAGGTAGAGAGGAGGGGATGATGGATAGGTAAGAAATGAAGAACCCCAAAATAGCAACATGTATATTCATATGACTTATTTCAGTGTATAACATTGTGGTGAAATAATGGATTCTACAATATAAAATATTTACATATTTGAATAAAATTCAGACCTGGAGTAGATATGTATTATAACATAGATTCACACTGAAAGCCAGCACATAAATTTAAAATGTTGAAAACAGTTTAAAAGAAAAGCATTTTCTTCTTTGCTGATGTAGAATATATGTACTCACTTTGAAATTCACATTTGCCTATAAAAACACACCCACATATAAAAAGCTTTCATGCTTACAGTTGGCTAATGATGGTTGTTATTAATGGCTAAAACATCCTATGGCACCAGTGATGTAAGTAGAGATCAGTTAACGTGCCATTGGTCCCACTGATTGTGGTAGGTGCAGTGGATGACCTAGAAGGACACTCTGGGGGCAGAAGACATTGTTTATGCATCTGGAAATCATGCAACACCCCAAGTGTTCAATAAATTTAATCCATTATTGAATTGTGTTTTTGCTGCAATACTCAAAGCCAAAGATAGAGATAACTTAGCAAGCTTTCAGAGAATTCCCTTAAGGAACTGATCTGTACTCTTTAATAGTTTGTTTCAGGCACAATATAAAAGTGCAACTGGTACCTCACTGGTTTTCCCTCAGTTCTTCCCATGACTGATTCATGCTCATCTTCCAGGTCTCAGCCCAGGTACCACCTCCTGTCACAAAAGCTCTTCCCTGGTGTCATACCACCCTGTTCATTTCCTTTACAGCAGTTACCAGAGTCTCCAGCTGTGGTATTTTATTTTACTATTAGTTGACTATCACCAGAATTAAGGCCTACTTTGTTTACCCTTGAATCACCAGCACCTAAAGTCGCTAATCGGTTGCACTTTAAAAGGAAATTATTCTGGGTGTGCCTGATGTAGTCATGTGAAATCTTTAAAGACAGTCTGGAAGTCAGAATAAGGGAGATTCAAAGGAGCAGCGGTTGCTTTACCTTTGGCCTTAAAGAAGCAAACTCTCACGTTGCAGAGAGGGCTGCACCTGGCTGATGGCCAGTGAGAAGGCCAGCCCTCCATTCTACAGAATTCTGAATTCTGCCAACAAGTGCATAAGCATGGAAGAAGAGCCCGAACAACAAGGGAGCACAGCCCCACTGATGCCTTGATTCCAGCCCCATGGGAACCTGACCAGAGACTCCAGCTGAGCCCACGCCAGGATTTCTGACCTACAGAACTATGAAATAATAAAAAGGTGTTGTTTTAAATCACTCCATTTGTGGTACTTTGTTATTGTGGGAATAGAAAATGTATTCACCAAACAGTCCTGTGAAACTAAGACTTCATGCAATTTAATGGGAGAAAGAGAAAGCGAAGTAATCAATTATCCATAACTCTCCAAAGATTAATTCAAGCTCATGAAAGGAAACAATTAACCAAGAGTTAATACAAAGAATTCATTGTTCTCCCACTTTTGTATAGGTTAATGTGGTCATTGAGGCAAATGTAGGGGTTTATTTTATTTTCCTTTACTTTTTGCTTAAGATTCACATATTATTTATCTTTTCCTCTATTTAAATGAAATTAATACAACACAAAGATGTTCTACCATTTACATTCCCTCAATTCTGTGCCCAGCTATCTCCTATATTATAACTGGTATTTTCTTATTTTCAACTGGTAAAATAGGGCCTTTAGAAAGAATTAAGTTACATGTGACTCTCTAACCAATTTAACGTTTTTCCCTCTTAAGTTTAATAACATTTTTGTTTCTTATTTTATAATTTTAGAATAGTTATATATGTGCTCACAATAAACAAAAGAGAGATAATAATATTTACTTTTAGTGACTCAGAAATGGCAAGCCACAATTCTAAATGTTGACAATTTGTGGTATCAGTATAATAATCAATCAAATGTCTATGCTCCAAATTTGTTTGCTCCACTCCCAAATCTGATCACAAGTATCAGGTTGCCCCTTCCTAACCTGTTCCCTTTATAATACGGGTTTTATCTCTCCTTCCAGAGATAAAACAATCATAACCAGGATCCACAAACTACGGGGATTGAAAGAACCATTCAAGGTGTCATCCCTCCTGGGGCAGGTGGGAGACAGAGGAAGGGTGGCTGGAGTGGTGATGTGAAGTAACTCCCACCTCTCCTCTGATCCTCTTTCTGAAACGGCTGGCTTCATTAATCCCTGGATTATGGGATTTTCTTGTTTTATGTTGCCTACTTAGCCAAGTGATAAGATGTTATTCTTTATCGCCACTCAGGGAGTAGATACTTCTCTTTGGATATAGAAAGGGATGATAAAGTACTTTTTAAAGTTATTTTTCTTCTCTAAAATATTTTTTTATTTTTCTCTAAAAATAGAGTCATACCTAAGTGTGGAAACAATGTAAGAAATGATTTTAGCAACTATTCTCTTTAACCTCACAAATTACATCAATTCCCTCAACTTTCTGGAAGGACACACTTTATCAGTATACCACCTGTGTTACCTTGAGTAGCTTCGGGTTTCAATTCTGTTCTACTTGCTTTTGAATTATACATTACTGTTTGTTTATCTTTAATTTAGTTTTTTATGTGTTTGTTCAGTTATGCCTACAGTATGTTGTGAAGCAAGTGAATCAACCCTATTTGGAGTCCATTATTTCCCACTAATTAAATGTTAAGACTAGGGTACAGGGATTAAAAATTATATTATCTATCATCCAATTGTGAAAGCAGACATAAACATAATCTGCTCTAAATTTGGTTATTCAGCAACACTTGCTATTAAGAGTCACCTCTCCCACCCTCACCTAATAATGGAAATGAGAAATATGGGTGTTAGGGTCTTTTGCCCCTTCCAGGGGAATAGATCCAGAAAACTGAGAACCACTGTTATAGGAAGCATGCTGTTCTTTGTGATTTATTGTCCTTTCACTTTATATATTCATTTCAATCTTATGTTGGAATTAAGTGTGTGTGTGTGTGTGTGTGTGTGTGTGTGTGTGTGTGTGTGTGTGTCTTGGGGAAGAATATGGGGAATCAGGACTTCTTCCCAATTCCTATTGATTTGCCAGTGATTTTCCCTGGCAAATCGATATATTTTCTTCCATATTTGTAAAAATTGACATTCCTAAACATTAGTGAATCAAATCTAATTAGAATAATTTGAATCTTTATTGGACTACAAATCAAAGGCATTTACTTACCGACAGGTAACAAAACTGCAGATAGTGATAGGTGCTCTTTTCCTGTGCTGTGGATCTAGAGGAACTCTATTTCTAAACTTAATATAACTGTTTTCCATGTCAACCATGAAATGATAAATAATAATCTCCCTATGACCAACATGCTACACATTCTTATAAATAAAAAAAAGAAGAAAATTTACTTTGAAGTCTTAAGAGTACTAAAGTGTGTTAGAATCTTCACTAAAAAGATACGTGGAGCACATGGTCAAGTGACAAGAATCTATAAAGAACTGCAAGAAAATTTGTTACTTCAAAAGGAACTTTAATTCTAAGGGAAATTAACCCTAAAAACCTACTTTAAATTGTATTGCCTATTTCATGCTGTTTCACCAACTTTCATTACCAACCAGCCTCCCATCACCCCTTAAATGTCTCATTTCTGACTGTGCCTTTCTATTCCAGACTGCACCTCAACAGTACTGAGATATGCTTCATAGTCTCTTCTTATAGATGGAGTTTTGGAGAATAGTCTATGAAGAAAATTAATAATCCTTTCAGACATGGTGTAGGGAATATATGCTAAGATCAAATTGGAGAATGATTACTCTGAATAGAAATTCTGAAGGGTGGCTTAATGGGGGAATAATAGTTTCTAAAATAAAACATGAGCATGGAACACATTTTCTGTGAAACCATCAGTTCTTTGACTACATGTTAGGTGCGCGTACGTGTGTGTGTGTGAAAGAGAAAGTGGGAGCAAGAGACAGAGAGATAAAGCTACTTGTGTATGCTACCATTTATAACAATTTTCAAGACGTACCTAACAATTCCTAACTTTAACTCATTTTCTTCCTTTGGTAGAGAAACTCTTATTCTCACAAGCATGTAAAAAATTTCAGGGTTGGGAAAATTTTGGCATCCTTCTGACTAGACTGAGACAAGCATCCAGGATTGGTTTATAATCTAAGCCAAAAGAGAGAAAGCGTAAAAGGAGGGAACAAAAAGAAGACAATAGAGAAATGACTTTAATGTTTTGGGGGGGTAGGGTACTTCTAATGGCACTCAGTCCAGAAACTATCCTTTCCTGCCCCCGAAACATAGGCCTCCACATCATCATTCATTAAGGCAATTCAAATTAAACTCATAATGAGATACCATCACACACCTATTAGAATGGCTAAAATTTAAAAGATTGACATAGCAAGTGTTGGCAAGGATGTAGAACAACTAAAACTCTCATATACTGATGGTGGAAATGCAAAATGGTACAGCCATTTTGGAAAACACTTCGGAAAACTCTTTGGAAAACATTCTGCCAGTTTCTTATAAACACACAGTTACCATATGATCCAGCAATCCTAATCCTAGATGTTTACCAAAGAGTAATGAAAACATATGTTTACACAAAAGCCTTTATGTAAATGTTTATAACAGCTTTATTCACAATTGTCAAAACCTGAACACAAACATTTTCCACTGGTAAATAGATAAACTATGGTACATCTGCACAATGGATAAGTCTCTAGCACATTGCACTAAGTGAAAGAAGTCAGACTCAAAAGGCTACATCTTGTATGATCCCATTTACATGACTTTCCCCAAAAGGCAAAACTGTAGGGACAGAAAACAGTGCAGTGGTTGCCAGAATCTGGCAGTGGAGGGAGGGGTTTACTACAAAGAGGTAGAATGGAATTTTGGGGGGAGTTAGAAGTATTCTATATCCTGATCATGGTGGTGGTGGTTATATGACTGAATGCATTTTTCAAAACTCATCCACTAAAAAGGATGAATTATCCTTTTATCCACTAAAAAGGATGAATTTTACACTGTATAAATTATATCTTAATAAACCTGAGTTTTAAAGAAAGGAATATAGGACAATAATTTATAAGACATCTAAACTAGACTCTTCAAAAATTCACTTCATGAAGAAAGAAATGAAAAAAAGGTGGGGTATCTGAAATAAATCTAAAGAGACCGAAGAAACAAAAATACCAAATGAAATATGTGAACCTAGAATGGATTCTACTTTAAAATAATGTAACAAAACAACTAAGAAAATTGCTTTTGTACAGTTGGGGATATTTTAATGTGGACTGGATATTAGATAATATTACATAATTATTTTTAATTTTCTTAGTCATTAAAAGAATATTATGATTATATATTTTTTGTTAAGGAGATATAGACTGAAAGATTTAAGGTGAAATGTCATGGTATTTACAACTTACTTTCAAATGGTACTGCAGAAAAAGGCAGGAGGGAGACATGAGAAATGCTGATCATTATTGAAACTAGCTGAAGAATCTGTGGACATGAGTTGTACTCACCGGATAATATCTTTTAAGTGTAGTGATAACACTCTGATCTATAACATCACCTTTATTATATACCAAATGCCCATAATGGTTAAGAGTAAAAGGAAAACTGTAGGCAAGTATGTATCACACAATTCTAGGTTTTTTTGGGTTTTTTTTTTTTTTTTTTTTTTTGGCTGCATCGCACGGCTTGTGGGATCCTAGTCCCCCAACCAGGGATTGAACCCGGGCCCTCAGCTGTGAGAGCACGGAGTCCCAACCACTGGACCTCCAAGGAATTCCACAATTCTAGGTTTTCAGAACATATGTGTGATTAGCATATTTACATCTATCTTTATAAACTCCTAAATAATTTGGCGTTGATACACCTCATATTGTTAATAGTAGTACCCACTGGTAAATCAGGTAGGGGAGCAGAATTGGAAGTACTCAAGTGGAAACTTCATTTAGTACTCTATACTTAATACTTTATATACTTTAAAATGCTAAAATGCTTTTGGATGATTTCTACTTTTCTTGTAGTAAAAGACTCAAGGTGGAAAGGAGGTCATCTAAAACCTTATCATTTTCAATCCTTAGTCTCATATCTGTAAAATGAGACCAAAATTCTTTCCAAAAGACTTTTGGCTCTTCCTAAAATAAAATCCTCCTTAAATGGATGAATTTCTACACTGGGGTATTCACAAGTGTACTTCTACACTTCAAGTGTACTTCTACGTTTGAAGGCAATTCCAAAGAAGAATTTCAAGAAACATTCACAACAATAACAGCATCATTAGGAAAAGTATCTGCAGTCCATGGATAATATAGGCAGTTCCCAATATAACAGAGTAGTTTAAAATTCGTTTGTAAATTGTTACTAATCTTGTAGTGATGAGAAATTATGAGAGTAGGACCTTTACCTCCTCTATTTGAGAAAGCTGTAGAAATGTTACTAAGGTTTTTATTTAATCAACAAAAGTTGCTTGAAGTACATAACACATTTTTCCCACAGCAACATTGTTAAACATGTTAGTAAGACATGAAGATCAGATTGGAAAAGTTTATTCAACCCAAATGGGACTGAGCTGTAGTACTAACAGTAGACCTCAATAAATATTCGTAGTGTGAGAGTGAGTGAATGGATGAATCAATATTAAGTACTGGGAGGTTCACTAGATCAAAGGAAGGAATTGGTCTTCCTTATGCATGTTTATATCCCCAACACCCTGCCACATAGTTGGTGATCAGTAAATGTTGAATGGATAATCCAAGAGCTATTCTCATTTTTCCTAAGTGTGGAACTGGACTTTTATAATGTTATGTTTGTCTTAACCAGTTATTAAGGGACATATTTTTTAAGATAAAATCATGAACCTTGTACAAAAATAAAATAGACATGTGTTAAACAATGGTTTTACTCAATTATTGAGGAAACTAGAAAAGTGTAAAAAGCCAGTTCAAAGAGATTCTGAAGACAAGACACAAATAGAAGCAATCAAGAGTACTGAAATAAATTTGTTAACAGACAAAAAAATGGTCAAAATTCACAGGGAAGTTATTAATTGCATCTTTATCAGCAAAAGTCATCTGCATTACCAGCAGTTTTGTACAAGTAACAAAGTGGTAAAATTACTCAGAGGCAATGAAAGTTACAAATCATAACAAAGAGGGGGCTAGAAAACACCTAGCATTTCATGGGATGCCCAGTAATATTTTTTATTTTGTCATTTCAAAGTCTTTCACAATTTTTCCTTACAGTTTCCTCTCCTTGTGATAATGATAATTTCAAAGATTATTCTTAATCACACACAAAAAAAACTGGTTTTATTAGGTTTGGCCTGATTGTCTACATAGGTGAAGCAAGGGCAGGAATCAGCAAACTACAGGCTGTAGGCAAATTCCAGTCAAAAGCCTAACTTGCAAAATCTGCAAGTTAAGAATGTTTTTTACATTTTTAAATGGTTGAAAAAACACCAAAAGATGAATAATTTGTTGTGACATAAGAATTATATGAAAATCAAATTTCAGTCTCCATAATTAAAAATTCATTGGAATATAGCTACAGTCGTTCATTGACACATTGTTTGTGGCTGCTTTCTCACTACAGTGACAGAGTGGAGAAATGTCACAGAATGGCTCACAAAACAAGACCAGGACTAGGTTAGGCAACTGAGGTACATCCCTTGGGCACAAGATTTAAGAGGGCACCAAAAACTAAGTAATGAATAAATGAATGAATAATACTTTGATGCATATTTTTTAAAATCAAAAGAATGCCCCCCAAATTGACCAAAATGTCAAAATTTTAAATGAAGACAGGACCAGTAATACTTTTTTTCCTTTTTCCCTTTTGCCTCGGGCTCCAGTATGGCTTGGCAAGGCTTTGCTACATTTTACTGCACCCTGATCCTGGCCCTGTTACAAAGCTAAAAATATCTACTACTGGGCTTTTATAGAAAATTTGTGAGCAAGAGTGTTAACCAACCATACAAGCTTCCTTGAGTTTGCTATTCAAACTGAAGCACTAAGCATTAAGGCCACAAATAAACTTCTGACTGGGAAATTTCGTAAGGAATCTTGGACTGGAATCTTAAAAGCTGCTATTATTTGTTATCCTGAGGCTAAGAAATCAAGTTCCCAAACCTCTCTCCACCAGATTTCTTCTGCAGTACCTATAAATTTGATGACTTCCACTCTTTCTGAGGTCCTCAAAATAGGCTGTTTCCTGGCTTGCCAGAAAATGACATTTTCTTATCATTTGTAGGCGTGAGACCCTGAAAGTCAATTCTCCTAGGTGGGCTTAACAGGTATTGGTCCTGTATGTAAAATCAACCTTCTTTTTCCATAAAAATGACCTGTCATAGCTGATTAAAAGGGTATCATTCTCAAATCATAAATTCTAAGTAATTTGTCCAATTGTATCCTGATATAAAGGCAGACAGAGTCTTATTGAATGTATGCAAATAACTACATTATCATGAAAAGCAACAAGACTTAGTAAAAGTTTCTGAATTTGGGAGAGCCAGTAAGACTCAAATACCATGTAAAAATGTTTAATTTAGCTCACAAAAGCAGTCTACTAAGTTGTGTGGGTTATAGATTGCTTAAGAAGAAAGAGAAAGGGCTTCTTCATATATCCAAAAAATGAAACAGTAACACAACATCAACAATATTCCAAACAAGGGGGTTCCTGAACAATATTCCAAAAAAGTAGCCATAATAACATTTCTCCCTTCACTCCATTTGGTCCTCTGTAATTAATTTTTGCTTTGCTGGATCTTGGACAGCAGTCTGCTCTCTGGACTAAAAAGAGTTCTGGAAATTCTGACTCAGTTCGTTGGTAAGGTCTGAAAGTTATCTAAGTGATATCAACTCAGAAGCCTGGGCAAGAGTCTGTTTTTTGAAATGCCAGTAGTTTGAAGTACTTGTTATGGTCCTTTCCCACTAGTCTCTAAGACTGTCCTTATTTATTGAAGACACAGACTCTGGGATGTAACTTATAACAGAGTCCTCAGGCAAGCATCAGATTACAAGAGATAGATAGATGATAGATAGATCGATAGATAGATAGATAAACAGATGAATAGATAGAGGGATGGATAGATAGATAAATAGATAGATGGATAGATAGATAAATAGATGGGTAGATAGATAGATAAATAGATGGATAGATAGAGGGATGGATAGATAGATAGATAGATAAATGGATAGATAGAGGGATAGATAGATGGATAGGTAGATGGATAGATAGATAGGTAGATAGGAAGATAGATAGAGATAGATTACAAAGACTCAATGGCTGTGGTTCATTTATTACTGTGGCTAATAATATCAGAATGAAAGAAAGTAAAATTCTCTATTGGGATACAATGCATACTATTTCATAAATTTTGGTCTGATTTCTCCTGAGAGTTAAATCCTATTATAGACAGCAAGGGCACTGGCAAACCTCTAGAGACATTCAATAAAGAACACAAACTCTGAAAGTTATCTCAATATTTGTCTATACAAACCTATTCTAGAGAAGAGTGAACATCTCTCCTGATATGACAACTCTTCCCATCCAAGTCTCACAATAGGAACATCTCAAACAAACCTAATTATTTTTAGCATCTCTCTTTTTATAAGGTGAGGAACCAAATCTTTGTGGTTTTCCCAGGAAACTTTTGCAAATCCAAAGACACTTTTAGGTGTAAAAGACATCCTGAAATTTTTATTTTATTTTTTCTAAATTTAGGGTTCTCATTTGGGGAAGGCAATTTCCAAAGAATTGGCAGAGGATATGTGGACACTTCATGAAGGTAGGATCATGGGTTACTGAGCAACAATACTTGGTTACTTATTTAATCAAAATGACAATAAAAGATTTTAAAAGTAAATATATAAGGTAACATGAATGTAAAGAACCTTAGTTCTTTCAAAAGTAAGAAGACTTTGTTCTTTTTTTTTCTTAAATAAACAAAATTATTATAAGCCACAGAATGTCTGCTGTGTAGGCAGATAACCCAAAAGGTAAAGAATGAGCTTTCATATTACAATTGAAGGTTATTAATCAGTGAACCAAGGAAGTAAGCCATTAAAACACAATAATCTTTGCTAAAATTTAACATATCTTACAGCCTCTTTTCAAGCTCAGGTATTATAAAACCAAAGAAAATAAAATTCACTTTCCAAGTTTTCTCCATTACACTATTTTATATTCTGGAATAAACTGACCCTTTTCTTAAAGACTGTATTAATCCATTTGGGCTTGATGGGAGAAATTTTCACATATTCGGGTATGGGGAAGTTATTCTGGCTCATGTGAGATTTGGCTTGAACTTTATGCTAACTCAAACAGCCTGTTTATGGCCTATATCGGCTTTAACCATTGAAGAAAAGAATGCAATTAAAAATCAAAATGGAGTTATTGTGGTT
This sequence comes from Balaenoptera physalus, assembly GCF_965194825.1. Lineage (NCBI taxonomy): Eukaryota > Metazoa > Chordata > Mammalia > Artiodactyla > Balaenopteridae > Balaenoptera > Balaenoptera physalus. The sequence goes on along the minus strand of NC_138890.1, from coordinate 89,278,756 downwards.
CAGGCATTCAAAATGGAGCCAGGTGGCCATTGTGAGTGTGGTTTCAGACACATTCCTGAAACACTGAGAACTTGAATTTTCTAAACTGCATCAGTCTCAAGGACACCATCAGCCATTCTCAAAACAATATCTGCTAGCAGCTGCCAGCTGCAATCTTACAGTTTCAATGTCTCCCCTTGTAACTAGGCAACCATTTTGGACCCTTGCTTAACAAGCACCTTAACTTCCTGTCAGCTCCAATCCTAACTCTTGACAAACAACTTATGTAATTCTGTGGGTTTTGTCTTTATAAGCATCCCCTGTTTTCTAGTCCAGAGGAACACAGTGCAAAAGCTCCTTGAATCTGTCTCTCAGGCTACAGTCCTCAGTTTGGCTCAAATAAAACTCTTTTCTATTCCTATTATAGACTGGTTTATTGTTTATTTCTGTCTACAGGCTGCTATAACAAAATACCATATATGGGGCAGCTTAAAATATAAACATTTATTTCTCACAAATCTGCAGGCTAAGAAGTCCAAGATCAAGGTCCTGGCAGAATCAGTGTCTGGTGAGAGCCCCGCTTCTTGGTTCATAGATGGCTGAGTCTCATGGCGTCCTCTCATGATTGGAAGCTGGCAAGAGAGCTCTCTGGAGTCTATTTTGTAAGAACGCTAGTCTCATTCAGGAAGGCTCTGCCCTCCTGACCTAAGTACCTCCAAAAAGCTCCACCTCATAATACCAACATATTGGGGATTAGGTTCAACACATGAATTTTCAGGGGGACACAAGCATTCAGTCTATAGCAAGGACAGAGCCCTAAAGCTCTTTCAGGGGATGCATGAAGTAAAAACTATTCTCATAGTAATATTAAAATGTTATTTGCCTTTTTCATTCTCACTTTCTCACAAGTGTACAGTACAGAAGCTATGGGATGTGTAATATTACAACAGATTACATGCAGAAGTAGATATGAGACTCCAGCTTTTTTCTGGTAAGCCAGACATTTGAGAGATTTCCAAAAACATAAAACAATGCTATTGCCATATTTTTTTGGTTTTAGAAAATATATTGTTCATAAAAATATGTTATTATTTTAATATGCAATGGGTTCCTTTGATATTGCTGCTTTCCAATGATCAAAATATAAATATTTTTTATATTTCTCATACAAACAAAAGCTCTTCGGAGTCCTCAATAATTTTTAAATGTAAAGGAGCCCAGAGAATAAAAAAATTATTTTATTTTAAAGGAAAAAACCCTACTCTTTTTTGGAAAAAAAAATGTACAATTTTATTTCTCTGTCATTCTTGCTCCTATTATGGTCTCAACTACCCCTAATAATTATAACTTTTAACAAAGTTATTGGGGGGGTGGGATGAATTGGGTGATTGGGATCAACATATATACACTACTGTGTATAAAATAGGTAACTAATGAGAACTTACTATATAGCACAGGGAACTCTACTCAATGCTCTGTGGTGACTTAAATAGGAAGGAAATCCAAAAAAGAGGGGATATATGTATACATATAGCTGATTCACTTTGTTGTACAGCAGAAACTAACACAACATTGTAAAGCAACTATACTCCAATAAAAGATAATTTTAAAATTAAAAAAAATAAAATAGCTTGGAAAAGAATCAAAATCAAAAAAAGAAAAAAACAACCAAAGTAATTACCTGCTATTTCACAGAGAAAAATGATGGCATGGGGGTGAAGGAATTAAAATTTCTTTAAGCTTAAAACACCTGAACAATCAGCTGCCACAGAAAGAAACATTATCTAAACTTAAGAAGATACACCTGAAAATACAACTGCCATTGACCCATTTGTGAGAGATTTTCCTGTTTGGAAGGAGACTGACCCTCAGCACCAGGAAGTGCAAATTCGGCTGCTCACTAGCACCATGACATCCAATAGGACCTTCCATACTTTCCAGTGAAGCCCTAAACATGCCTCTTTTTTGTTAAGTTGGTATATAAACTTTTACCTCTGGCTAGGCAGTGAGTTACTCATTACTTAGTGACTTCTGTGAGCATGGGTGTAAATAAACCTTGTCTTTTCTTCTGCTTGTCAGTTAATTCACAAACCCACAATGAGTTGAACCTAAGTGGATAAAGGAAAAGTTTTCTTCCCGACAGGGATGGATTATTGAACTGGATGTCATACACAAGCACTTGAGCAAACTAGCCTGTGAACACATTTTATACAACTTTCTACAGCAATGCACATCTCTTTTACACCTCTTAAGATGGCAAAAATGAGCACATTCAAAGATATAGCCTTTCTGTAGCATGTAAAATAAGATGAAAAGTTGATAAATCTCAAACTTTGTTTCATAATCAGTGGTTCAGTATTCTAATTTACCCAGAAATTATCCTGATATTCAATGATTATTTACTAATTAATTTAATTTAATAACAATCCAAGGTTTTAAATTAACTACAGATCCTGAAAATTATCTTAAAGCTGACATAACAAAACATAACTGCTGTTGAAATTAAAAGTTTGTCGGAATACCAAGACATGGAAGCAACCTAAGTGCCTTATCAACAGATGATTATATTAAGAAGATGTGGTGTGTGTGTACATATATAGTACTCAACCATAAAAAAAGAATAAAAAACTACCATTTGCCGCAACATGGATGGACCTAGAGAATATTATGCTTAGTGAAATGTCAGGCAGGGAAAGACAAATATTATGTGATGTCACTTACTTGTGGAATCTAAAAAATAATACACAAGTGGGAAGCAGCCGCGTAGCACAGGGAGATCAGCTCCGTGCTTTGTGACCACCTGGAGGGGTGGATAGGAAGGGTGGGAGGGAGGGAGACGCAAGAGGGAGGGGATACGGGGACATATGTATACATATAGCTGATTCACTTTGTTATACGGCAGAAAATAATACACCATTGTAAAGCAATTATACTCCAGTAAAGATGTTTAAAAAATAAAATAAAATAAAAAATAATACAAATGAATACATATACAAAACAGAAACAGATTCACAGATATAGAAAACAAACTTGTGGTCACCAAGGGGAGAAGAAAGGAAGGAGGGACAAATTAAAGGTATGGGATTAACAGATGCACACTACTACATACAAAATAGATAAGCAGCAAGGATATACTCTATAGCACAAGAATTATACCCATTATCTTGTAATAACCTATAATGGAATATAATCTGCAAAATACTGAATCACTATGCTGTACACCTAAAACTAACACAATATTGTAAATCTACTATGCTTCAATAAAATAAATAAAATAAAATAAAATAAAATAAAAGCAACTATCAAAAAAAGTTTGTCAGAATAATGACTCAATTTAATTGAACAAAATCTACATTTTCCACAGTCCTAAACATTATGTAAGAGTAATGTCAATTTATTTGATCAATAAACCTATAGCTTAGGAAAAACAAATCCAAGTAAAATAAAAGGTGTGTGAAGGGGTCCAGAATATGTCACTGTGGCACAAAAGTTATTTTGAACAGAAGGCATTTGAGTTCCTGAAATGCCTTATCTGCCTAAAAGCAGAGCCTTCCAAAGAACTCAAAAGAATTTAGTTGTTATAACTCCCCTCCCTGGGAGCAACCAGGGAAGACTGACCCATCACCAGAAATGAGAAGACTCTGCACCCCACCTAAACAGACATGGGGACAAAACTCTGTCTCCTTTCTATGGCCCATTTATCTATCCAAAAAATCATTTGTTTTCCCATAAATGCCCTTCTATTTTTGCTCCTGTCCCTATTAAGATGGTATATAAGCCTCAAATTCTAATCGCCCCTTTGAGTCACATTTTTCTGTGAAATTCTCAGTTATATATACATAGGTACATGCATAAAAATCTGTCTTTTCTTGGGGCTTCCCTGGTGGCGCGGTGGCTACGAATCTGGCTGCCAATGCAGGGGACACGGGTTCGAGCCCTAGTCCAGGAAGATCCCACATGCTGTGGAGCAACTAAGCCCGTGCGCCACAACTACTGAGCCTGCGTGCCATAACCACTGAAGCCCAAGGGCCTAGAGCCCATGCTCTGCAACAAGAGAAGCCAAAACAATGAAGAGTAGCTCCCCCGCCCCTCACCTCAACTAGAGAAAGCCCGCACTCGAGACCCAACGCAGCCAAAAATAAATAAATAAAATCTATCATTTCTCTTGCTAATCTGTCTTTTGTCAATTTAATTTGAAGGCACCCAAATCCTGAACCTAACAATGCAAAGGAAAAGTTTTTATTCCATGACATACATTTATATTATACTTAATACTGATAAATCAAAGAGAAGACAGAGTTCTCTTTTTTTTTGAACGAAAATTATTTAACTATTCTCATTTATCTAAGGTTCACATAAATTATGTAAATTTGAATTCTTAAAATGTTTGATTTAGCTCATTCTGTAGGATAGATTTATTTTTAAGTGCAACACTTTTAAAGTATTAGATGTTTGATTTCCTTATTTTCTGGAAACCTAGAAATATACAATTTATGTAAATTCTTAGCTGTCTATAAACCAATCAGAAGAGAGTTGTTTAAGAAACTTTATTAACTAGTATATTAATATTCTCCAAAGATAGGAAAACTTTTTACAGTTATTAACCAAGAGGTAAAGGCCTTTCTGAATTATAAACACACATATATATAGACACATTGAATACTTATAACTCCAGTTCTACAGCTTCGGCCATAGGTCAAGACTAAACAAAGAAACAGAAAAACTCAGTGATCTATATGAGTTTGTGCCAATGGGAGGAAAAGTCAACAAAATTAAAGTGCTGGTATTGCTTGGTATTCGCCCCAGCTGAGGTACTGGGGCTCCCTCTGAGGTGTACTTCTCCACGGTGCATGTTCCCTGGCTCTGTCAGGTGAAGCCACTGGGCATCTTGGAGGATGGTGTTTTAAATTGTTAAAATTTAAATTTTTAAAAAAGGAAAATCATAGCTGTCAATCAAATGTAAAATGAATGTATGTCAAAGATTTTTTTAAAACGTGGTATTTAACGGGGGAATCAGGAAGGTTAAAAATCAGGTCAGAGGAGAAGTCAAAGGGCAGATAAAGATACAGGCAATCAGATAGGCTGAAATGAATTCAGTAACAGATGCCAAACTGGTCAATATTGCCAGGACAATAATCAATTACATCCCACTAACAAAAATGTATTTGTGTTTCTATGGACAAGAATTATTTGTATTTGTGGGAGATGAAAAAATTTTCCTTGACACTCAGAGTCCTTGGCTGGGTCTGAAAATTAAACCAACAAAGACCGATGAACAGGAGAGAAGCATATGAGTTTATTTAAGTTTTACCAGACATAAGAGCCTTCATAAGGAAATGAAGACCTAAAGAAATGGTTAAACCTGATTGTTTTTATGCTAGGTCTGATAAAGAGTGGACAGTCATGGAGAAAGACAGTAAGACAAAGGGTATGAGGTAAGTGTAGTAAACTGGAGAAATTTCACAAGACCTGCTTGGATTCTTCTTGGTGTTCTTTCATCTTGGAGATAAGGATGACCCTTTCTTCTGGGTATCGAAGGGCACCTCCCACATGAGGGTCTTATGACTGCTTCAGGGGAGAAGGGCAGGGAGGTGGGGTGGGGAAGGGAAAGTCAGAGACACCTTCTTGCTTCTGTTTTCTCAAACTCCTGCAGCTTCAAATATTCAATATTCCAAAGTGCCGTATTTTAGGACAGTGTGTCCTGAACCCCACCATATTACTCTCTGTTTCCTGAAGCTATCAGTGATAAGATAGCTCTGAGACAATGAAAGATGTGGATAACCAGGGAGCTTGGGCTGGATAACACCTAACCTTCCATAGAACACCCAGTAATCTTTTTTCCCACTTTTCAAAGTCTTCCACAATTTTTCCTGACACAATTTTCTCCCACCTCTCAGCATGTCCCTTCCCCCCATCCTCACAAAGGCAGCCTAGTGAGACCTGCCCTTTCCCTTCTCTATCTTTCCCCTCCCTCATCACAAGTCCATTCACCTTTGGCTCCATCTACTTCATCTCCATTAACTTTGAGAAAAAGCACTAATTTACAATAATTTGTAATAAGAAGCTCTCAGCCCTTTACACCTTATCTGCCCAAAGGTGTGGGTATGCTAACAGTAACAACAGTAAAGATGCTTCTTGTCCTAAATGAGATCTCTAATTGAAGGTATTTTTAATGGATATCAAAGTAAAGTAAAAATTCTTTAGACAATTTACAGAGAACAAGTTTTTGATGTGGGGCAAACACTTAGGCAGCCCAACCCCTGGCTGTTCTCATTTTTTTTTTTTTTCAAAGGGAGCTTTTAAAAATTATTTATTTATTTTTTTAGAAGTTTATTTATTTATTTATTTATTTATTTATTTATTTATTTATATTTGGCTGTGTTGGGTCTTCATTTCTGTGCGAGGGCTTTCTCCAGTTGCGGCGAGCAGGGGCCACTCCTCATCGCGGTGCGCGGGCCTCTCACTGTCGTGGCCTCTCTCGTTGTGGAGCACAGGCTCCAGACGCGCAGGCTCAGTAGTTGTGGCTCACGGGCCTAGTTGCTCCGTGGCATGTGGGATCCTCCCAGACCAGGGCGCGAACCCGTGTCCCCTGCATTGGCAGGCAGACTCCCAACCGCTGCGCCACCAGGGAAGCCCTAAAAATTATTTTTATTTATTTATTTATTTTTGGCTGCGTTGCATCTTCGTTGCTGCGTGGGCTTACTCTAGTTGTGGCGAGTGGGGGCTACTCTTCGTTGCGGTGCACAGGCTTCTCATTGTTGTGTCTTCTCTTGCTGCAGAGCATGGGCTTTAGGTGCGTGGGCTTCAGTAGTTGTGGCTCGTGGGCTCTAGAGCGCAGGCTCAGTAGTTGTGGCGCATGGGTTTAGTTGCTCCGCAGCATGTGAGATCTTCCCGGACCAGGGATTGAACCCGTGTCCCCTGCATTGGCAGGCGGATTCTTAACCACTGCACCACCAGGGAAGCCCCCTGGCTGTTCTTGATCTGCAGAATTTCTGACTTCATAGACAAGCTCATAGCAAAAGTCCTATGAGCTCCAGCGGTCAAGAAAGTGAAGTGGGGGGTGGGGGGTGGTCAGCAACAGCCTGGATATGCAGGTGGGTCTTGTATAAGTGGCATGTTTAAAAATCTGTAACTGTCTGTTTTTTGAAGGGGACAATAATCATTGGGTAAACGACTAAGTTCTGGTCATTTAAAATCATTTTGTTTATGTAAGTCAACCTGTGGTGACAAAATGCTGTGAGTAATATGTTTTCCATGTTGCAAAAAGTGGGAGAATTGTTATGAAGTCTTTTATTTACCTAAAAGTAGATACTTCAATGCAGTGATTTAGATCATTTAAATTTGGTAATGTTTCCTATTTTTATGAAGGAGAGTTGAAATAGTTAAAGCTCTAATGTTACAGTCTTTAATATTATTTTTATTTTCACATTTCTTCCATCTCATGCAATTTTTAACATTGTGGAATTTACTGAAACTTACTACACATGTCTATTTTAAGTTACTGAAATATTTTCTCCCGCAAATAATGATGACAAAGATTCTTTGCTTGAGCAAACTTTAGTCAGGCTCCTGAACCTTTTCCGAGGTCCATCCATGAACTTCCCTGTAAAATTCTAATTTTAGCAAGAACCCTGCTAAGTCATTTTAACCAGAGCCCTTCACCCTGGATATCTGATCACCCTGGATATCTGATCAGGTCGCTCATCCCCTCCACCATCCCCCACCATCCCCCAGGTGATGTCTGTTTACTCTCACCTGTCTTCAGCAAGAATCCTGCTAGGTCAGTTTTTTGCCAGAATCCTCCTGATCCCTGATGTTTTCTTTTAGTAATTTGCCATCCACTGACCCCTCACCCTGCTCCTTGGCTATAAATTTCCCACTTGCCCATGATGTATTCAGATTTGAGCCCATTCTCTCTCTCCCACCATAAAAATCCCACTGCAGTGGTCCCTATACCTAACACAATTGTACTAAATAAAGTCTGCCTAACTATCTTTAACAAGTGTCAGTAAAAATTTTTTAACAATGGCTTAGAGAAAAACTCTGTGAGGAAAATTATGTAACTGATTTTGTTAATTAAGAAAATACAAGAAAAGAAAGAAGTGATGCAATGACAGGTGGTATCTTGGACAAGGTTCTTATTATTCTCACTTTTGGGAGAAAACAATCAATAAAAATTTGTGTTCATCTCATCATCTCTTTAATCCCTACTTTTATGATTTACTGTCTCCAAACAGCTAGAATTCAAGTTCTCATTTTCCTTTCTCCGAGCTGAGTTTCTAAGAACATTTTGAGGAAACCAAAGGTATATGTCAAAGCGTAGGACAACACATTTTTATCATTTTACACTCACTTTCTTCTGACCCTGTAAGAAATCAGCTATTTCTTAGAAAAACATTGAAAATATGTGTACTTTCTTTATACATCTGATAGAAATATTAAGAAGATACATAGCAAATTTTGAAGTTGGATGTAACAAGATTCCCTCGCTTGAGGAGCTAATGATGGGGGGTGGGGAGGAATAAACAATTAGCTATGAAATGAGACAATAAAAGAAGTGCTAAGGGCAGGAGTAAGACAAGTCCTTTGGAAGGCCAGAAAAAAGGATCAGCTAATCTCAGGGCAGGAGGTGGAGAGGCCTTTTGGGAAGGCTTCACAGAATAGGGCAGCTGAATGGGTTTTTAAAGAATGATATGATAATGACAACAATTAACATGTGGTAGTAAGGTGCACTTCAGTGCTGCTTGGTGGTGGTCTGAGGCTGGAACGGAAGATGATTCTGGAAAGGTAATCTGAATCCAGGTTACGTGAAGTCTTCAGTTACACCCAGGGAAACCAGCAGTAGATATGCAAACCTTAGCATGTCTTGACTGGCAAAAAAAAAGACCAGACAAAAATCACTCTTCTCACCCTATATTCCTCTTTCTTCTCAACCTAGTATTTTCATGATCTCTCAGACATCTCCTACCCATACCTTTCCAGTGAGTTTAGCTGCCCTTCAAAAATCCCGTTTTCACTAGTAACAATCAGAAAAAATACACAGTACTGCAACTGTATCAACCCCACTCTTTTACAGAAGAGTAGGGAAAGGTGTTTTGGGTTTCTGGTGGCTGTTGGTGGTGGCATCAGCATTTCTCAGGGGAGATTTCAGTTACTTCTTAGAAAAATACTACTTTTTAAACCCCAAACTGACTCAGGCTCCTGGTCTTCAAAAATTCCCATTTATATTCCATCTTCAGGCAGTACTTCAGTCAGTGGGTACTTCCCTCAAGACTCCCAAGGCGGTGCGCATGAACACACACACACACACACACCCCACACCTCTTTCGGGTGGTAAGAGTGCATTTTATCGGCCAAAGTCAGCTGTTCAAATCCATCAGGTGGAGATAGGATTCATTAACATGTCAATGACTGCTATCTCTTATCTAAACCCTTCCTGCTAAACAACAGAAAAGTCAACTTAAACCCAATAATTCTCTGATAGAGCCTCCTCCAGATCATTTATAAAGATGCTAAGTAAGGTGGATTCTACCACTGTCTTAAGAGATCAGCTCTTCACACTTCTCATTTATCTCCTCCATTTGCATTCTATCTCCAGGCCAACTTTCAGTTTTGGACAACTCCCACCCATTTCCCTGTCTTATTTCCCATAGCGAATTGTTAGGAAAAACTATGTTAGCATTTTATGCTTCAAAGAATTCAAATAAGGCATACTTTCATATTGCAAACCACCACCCACGTATTGGTTTTCCATTTGGTAATCCTAAAACTTATAGAATCCACTAGCTCAGTTGCATAAAGTGAAAGTTCAGGCAAATTACTTCTCTGGGAGTCAATATTCTTACGTGTAAAAAAGTCCGCACCACAGGCCACTTACATGGCTAATGAACAATTATGAGAGACCCTAGCACATAGGCCTGCAGGTTCATGATCACTGTTGTTCTGCTCCAGCCCAGCTTGCTGGCACCTCCTCTTTGGTTTACTACTGACTCTGCGACTAGCTTCTGAGTGAGTGTCCACATCTAGCGCAAGTTTACGAAGTCTGACCCACAGCGGTTCCATTTTATCCGCCAATATCTTGAGTTCTCTGGTTTTACTTTTTTTTTTTTCTGCCCTAAATCCTTACATTAATGAAGCAGGATAGTCTATGCGTACTTGCATTTGTTTTGTCAAGTGGAACTTGCAGCATTTTACATGTGAATCTCTCTTTGATGTAGTAACTCACACATATCCATTTCAGGGGATCATATATTCATTCTATCAACAAATACTCTTGAGCATCTACTCTGAGTCACGCACTTCTAAGATGCAGAGTTGAATAAAACTGTCTTAAAGTACCTGCTCTCAGGGGATTTACATTTTTAGCAAATGGAGTATGTGTGTTGGGGGCTGGGGGCTATTTTAGATAAGATGGTTAAGGAAAGCTTCTTGGTGAGGTTAACATTTGAACAGAGTGAAAAATGCAATGAGCAAGTAGGTTACGTGATATCTGTGGGTGTGTATGGAGGGGTGGGGGTGGTCAAGTAAGTGCAAAGGCCCTGAGGTAGGAGTCCCACAACAGCAAAGAGCCAGTGTAACTGAATCAGATTGACTGAAGGCAAAGTGTAGCAGAAGTTACAGAGGTAGGGAGGGGCAATATCAAGAATGACCTTGACCATGATAATGACTTTGGATTTCATTCTGAATGACATGGAAAGCTGCTAGACAGAATTCTATTTCAAAATGTGTCTTTCCGGTGTTTAAAAAACAATGTGAAAAGTCAACTCAGTCTGTACACTACTTTATTTTGACTCTGGAGCATACTTTTAATTGTATGATAATTAACTGATGCAGAGATCACAAACATCTGTACAGGACCGGATAGTAAATATTTTCAACATTTCAGTCTATGCAGTTTTTGTTGCAACTACTCAACCTTGCCATTGTAGTGTATAAGCAGCTGTGGCCAAAAGAATATGACTGTGTTCCAATAAAACTTTATTAATGAACACTGAAATTTGAATTTCATGTAATTTTTCTTTCATAAAATATTGGGTTGGCCAAAAAGTTCCTTCCATTTTCAAGTAAAAATAAAAGACCCAATTTTCACCAACAACTTTATTGAACAACATATTCACCGTTTTGTTCCACTACCTTCTGCCATTTTTCAGGCAGCTGCATAATTCCATCTTCCCCAAATTTTTAATCTTTTTGAGCAAACAACTCTTCCAGGTGCCTTTTACAGTCTTGCAAGGAATTGAAATTTTTTCCATTAAGAGAATTTTGTAAAGACCTAAATAAATGGGAATCCAAAGGTGCAACATCTGGTGAATACAGCAGATGAACTTTCCAGCCAAGCTGTAACAGTTTTTGCCTGGTCATCAAAGAAACATGCGGTCTTGCAGTATCCTGATGAAAGATTATGCGTTTTCTGTTGACTAATTTTGGATGCTTTTCATCGAGTGCTGTTTTCAGTTGGTCTAATTGGAAGCAGTACTTGTTGGAATTAATCTTTTGGTTTTCCGGACGGAGCTCACAATAGAGGACTCCCTTCCAATCCCACCATATACACAACATCACCTTTGGATGAAGACTGGCCTTTGGCATGGTTGGTGGTGGTGGTTCATTTCGCTTGCCCCACAATCTCTTCCATCCCATATTGTTGTACAGTATCCACTTTTCATCACCATCAAAATTTGTTTTAAAAACTAAACATTTTCATTACGTTTAATTTAAGTAGAGAATCGCATGCAGAAATACAGTCAAGAAGGTTTTTTTCACTTTACTTATGTGGAACCCAAACATCAAAGCGATTAACATAATCAAGCTGGTGCAAATGATTTTCAATGCTTGATTTGGATATTTTGAGTATGTCAGCTATCTCCCGCGTGGTATAACTTTGATTGTTCTCAGTTAATGTCTCAATTGGATCGCGATCAACTTCCACTGGTCTACCCGACCGTGGAGCATCATCCAGTGAGAAATCTCCAACATGAAACTTCGCAAACCACTTTTGACACGTTCGATCAGTCACAGCACCTTCTCCATACACTGCACAAATCTTTTTGTGCATTTCAGTTGCGTTTTTACCTTTCTTGAAATAATAAAGCATAATATGCTGAACATGTTGCTGTTTTCTTCCATCTTCAATGTTAAAATGGCTACTCAAAAATTCACCAGTTTTGATAAGTTTTTTTTTTAAATTAATTAATTAATTTATTTTTAGCTGTGTTGGGTCTTCGTTTCCGTGCGAGGGCTTTCTCTAGTTGCGGCAAGCGGGGGCCACTCTTCTTCGCGGTGTGCGGGCCTCTCACTATCGCGGCCTCTCTTGTTGCAGAGCACAGGCTCCAGACACGCAGGCTCAGCAGTTGTGGCTCACGGGCCCAGTTGCTCTGTGGCATGTGGGATCTTCCCAGACCAGGGCTCGAACCTGTGTCCCCTGCATTAGCAGGCAGATTCTCAACCACTACGCCACCAGGGAAGCCCCTGATAAGTTTTTTTAAAATGCACGCTGATATGACAGCTGGCACAATACAATCTAACAAAATTGTTTCGAATGAAGTTAAAGACAGCTAAGTGCTACTAGAGCCATCTTACGGAAAAAAGACGAATGAACTTTTTGGCCAGCTCAGTATTATTTTTCTTCTGATTTTTTTCAACAATTTAAAAATGTAAAAATTTTACAAAACCATTCTTAGCTCATGGGCCATACAAAACATGCGTTGGGTCTGATTTGGCCCATTGATTATAGTTTGCCAACCTCTATCTAAACCATAACTACTACAAAGTTGGGTTTTTATTTCTAGGCTACAGAAAGAGGAAATGAGAACTTGTGGCAGAAGGAAAAAAATTAATCCCATTTGAACTCTCTCAAGTAATGCATTCATTTATATATTTAAGACAAACACACAACATTGTAAATCAACTATACTCCAATAAAATTAAAAAAAAAAAAAAGAAGAAGACAGGACTTCCCTGGTGGCACAGTTGTTAAGAATACTCCTGCCAATGCAGGGGACACGGGTTCGAGCACTGGTCCAGGAAGATCCTACATGCCGTGGAGCAACTAAGCCCATGTGCCACAACTACTGAGCCTGCAGTCTAGAGACCACGAGCCATAACTACTGAGCCCGTGCATCACAACTACTGAGCCTGCACTCTAGAGCCCGCGAGCCACATCTACTGAGCCCGCATGAAACAACTACTGAAGCCCGCGTGCCTAGAGCCCATGCTCCGCAACAAGAGAAGCCACCGCAGTGAGAAGCCTGCGCACCGCAACTAGAGAAAGCAGCGCACAGCAACGAAGACCCAACACAGCCAAAAATTTAAAAATTTAAAAATTAAAAAAAAGACAAACATATATATGAAAATGTACTGAAATCTTAAGTGAATACAATCTCAAGTCTTTATGATCAGAAAGAAATAAGATTATATGTAAGATAGAGAAGGAAAAAATAGCTTTTGTCAGTAATCTGAAAAAGGCACCTACATTTTAATAGCTCAGAAATAAAATAGAAAGTATATCCAGAAATAAAGATTTAAATGTGGATTTTTCTCAAGAATCTAAAACCAGAGTGCATCTTATGTGCAGGCAAAGGATGATAACCATTAATGAGCAATTTCCAGGGCAATGGGCAAGTACTAGCACATTCCAAAATACTTTTACTACCAGCTCCATGATACCTGAAGTTTCTTTAAACAGGATGAATCCTTTTAGTCCATTAATATAAGGTTTAAAATAGAGTTAAGTTTTAAAAGATAACAATAGGTATGCACACCCATGGTGATACCTGAAAACTTTCCGAAATGTGCACTTACATGAATAGTTTAAAGTGATGTCAACATCCTTATGTATCTTTTCCTCAAATTGATCTGCCTGAAATATTTGAGTCCCCAGTGGTATGAGAATGGCATACCTGTCTCCCACCCCTAATCCAAATCTCATCACAGTGCTTGCCTCTGGAATGTAAGTGCCTCTGAGGAGCCAAACAAATATTAAAGCTTTTCTTTCAAGGAACCCTCTTGCAATGATTAATTGAGGCATGGGATCTTACATACATTTCTGTTAAAGGTGAAGTTTGGCCTGAGAAATAGGGTGCTTGGCCCGTGTTGGGACACTAAATTCACAACACGGTAGGAAGCATAGATAATGATGCTTATTCCTTTAAATGCAAATGGAATGGTTTGTGAGGCTACCAAAATGTTGACATACATTGGATAAAACCCACAGATAAAAATACAACATCACTTCTTTAGGTGGACTATGCTTATTCAGCGAGGTAGTTGAGACCTATTTCATCAAATTTTATCTTGAAATATTGATTCCAATTATAATCAATCATCCTATTTTATCTTACAAAATATTTAATATTTTGTCTCCTCTATTAACAAGAAACTAGCTTATTTAAATGTATGATAAAATTTTAGTGACTTTAAAAATAAGCAGCAAGGTACACAGATTTTCATACTTATTTTAAGGGATAAGTGAACAAAAATGTTTGAAGACAATTGCCCTAGAGAACTGAGAGGGGCACTTGGTTCCTGTAGGGAAAACAAGAGGACAGGGAGAGGTGCGAGGCCTTGGCAAATTTGGGGACAGCACAAAAAGGTTGCTGAGGAATCCAAACACACACATGTACTTTGCAATTTTCCCAAAGAGTAGCCCTAGTTCTACCCACTAGATCTATCCCCTTCTCCCTCCCCTCCATTTGAGATTGGTAAGAGGAAAGGGAAGAGGAAGCATCTTTACTGGGGTTTCCATGGGCAAAAAAAGGTGAGGATTAGCTAGTTTGAGTAATTTTAGTGGGATTTGGGCTATAGGATGGTCTCTAGTTGTCTGGTACCTGGCCCTAGGATGATGTAAAGCAGGAAAATACTGGCTTGGTGTGTGAGAGTAAGACAAGGAGGTGGTTGGGGTTATAGATTTGGGATTGGTTGGTTTGTCTGTAAAAGAAGTGCTCCCAGCTCAGTCTTTGCTATCTCTAGAATTGGCTATCCCTGGGAGGGGCAGTCTCTCCCCAGCCAGCAAGCTTTGTAAGATGTCAAAACATCATAAAATACAAAAAAAAATTTTTTTTTAACAATTAATACATAAAAAAGAGTGAATATGATCTTGGGTGGCCTCAGCTTGCAGGGCCTTGAAGCAGGATTTCAGTTCCCAACTGGTTCCCATTCAGTTCCCAATCCTGCTTGAAGCAGGATTTCGGTTCCCAGACTGAAGTCAGGCCGCAGCAGTGAGAGCACTGAATCCTAACCACTAGACCAGTAGCCAGTGACAAGGCCCTGGCCCATACAGCCTTGCAGAAATGAATTCCCATAAAGGCGGAAAGTAGTGAAACAAGTAAAGCGTTTATTAGGAGGAAAAAGAGTACATGTGGATAGACACACGGGAGGACTCAGAGGGAGAGTCGTGCCCTCGTGGTAGTTTGAATCACTTATATGGGGCATTTTTTCTGGGTTTCCTTTGGGTAATCATCTTGCTTTGTCTGGTTCTGAGTTCATATTTGGTTTATCTCAGGGTCCTCCCATGTGTGCACACGCATCTCTTGGCCAAGATGGATTCTAGCGAAAAGGTCTATGGGTAGGTTGACATCACCTACTGTGGTGTGGCACCCCCTCCCTTTTTGACCTTCAAGGAGCCTTTCTATACATGTGTAGTCAGGAAGGTCTCCTTGACCTTGAGAATGAGAAATGTGGTCTCTTATCTGGGAAGGGCTTAGCTCCTCCTCCTCTTCATCTTGAAGTATCTGTCCGCAGGAGACAAATTCCAGCTGTTCAGCCAGAGGCCCATCTATCTCCTGCCTCAAATATATGTATATGTATAACTGATTCACTTTGCTGTACACCTGAAACTAATACAACATTATAAATTAACTATACTCCCAAATTTTTTTTAATAAATAAAGAAAATGATTAATACAAATTATCTGTTCATATCTTTTGTCCACTTTTAAATTGAGTTGTTTGCCTTATTATTGAACTGTAAGAGTTTGTAACCACAGGACCAGCCCAAACTGGACCTACTCTGTTGATTACAAGATACTTAGTTGTTTTTCAGAGATGACAGAACAAAACCACAAGTCATGCAGCTGAGCATAGGCAGAGGAGAAAATTTTGACCTCAAAGTCTCTACTTCCCCTCCCCTGTGACAGAACCAAAGGACCTGGGACATGACTGGAACCTGAACACTGGAACCCTTTCAGAAGCGAAGGGTCTACTGTCCAGGAATATCCAGTGCTGAAACCCCTTTACCGTATCTTACCATAAATGTCCAAGTTCCAAAGCCCTTCAGTTGAAACCTGCCTTGCCAGCGTTTGCACATACCAATCTGTTCCCCATAACCCCTTAAATTTCACCCTGAATCCTGGATTGTGAAGATAGATTTGAGAGCCCCCAGTCTCCTTTCAGGCTGACCTTGCAATAAAGCATTTTCTTTTCTGAAAAGCCAGTGACATAGTACTGGCTTCTGTGTGTATCAGGCAGTAAACCCTTGCTCGATAAAAAGTTCATTGTAAATTTTGGATAGTGGTCCTTTATCAGATCTGTGTTTTGCAAATATTTTCTCCCAATCTATGGCATGTCTTTTTGTTAATAGTTGGAGAGTTGTTCTTAAAGTGTTACCAAACCAAACTTGGGTCTGTTTGCCCGCTTTTACTGACACCAGGTTGTGGTGAAAAAAAAGTATGGCATTTATTTACAGGGTGCCAGGCAAGGAGCAAGGGCAGTTCATGCTCAGAAGACCAGAGTCCCCCAATGGCTTTCAGGGAAAGGTTTTCAAAGGCAACATTTGGGGTGAGGGCTGCAGGGTGTGTGACTTTCTTGTGATTGGTTGGTGGCGAGGTAACAGGGTGGTGTTTCAGGTATCTTAATCATCAACCTTCTAGTTCCAACCAGTCTGGGGTCTACATGTTTGTGGTCAGCATGTAGTCACCATCGTCCACCTGGGTGGAGGTGTTCTTAATTCCCACAGAACAACTCAAAGATATGTGTCAGAATGGTGTGTATATCCCTTGAGGAGGAATTAGGACTCTGTTTTATAGCTGAACTATTGTTTCTTGATGGTTTTTCCTTTGTTTCTGCATTCCCTCACTTCCCTACTTAGTAACTGCTTGTGCCTGCTCTTTGGAACCCAGGGAAGGCCTAGAAGACCAAGGCCTTTCTCCTACAAACAAGAAACAGGGGACCCAGAGAGGCTTTTGTACCTGGGAAGGCCCTGCAGGTTCTGCTCGGTTTCCCTTTTCTTTGACACTCTTCAATCCTGAGAACAGGGGCAGGACAAGACAGGGAATAAAGTCTTGGATTGAGAAGTTAATCATAAACCTGGTTTTAGGGGGACTAGATTTCACAAGTTATGATGATACCTTTCCTTAGCATAAAATTACTCAGGTCAGTGATTCTCAATCACGACTTATGCATTAGAACCACCAGAAAAACACATATCTTTGCCTGCCCCCTCCAAAGATTCTGATTTCATTCCTCACTGCTCCCTCTCCTTCAATATTTTTTAAGGTTACCTAAGTGACCCTAATGTGTAGCCGGGATTGAAAACCACCATATTAGGGAAAGCATATAACAAGACTGTTAAAGGCATAGTCAAGGATAATCAAAGAGTGGGGCTTGTTTGATATTCTCTATTCCTACCAATTAGCAGCCCAGCCCCCTGGCCAGCTTTCTTGGATATCAGGATTTGGTTGCCTCTCCTCTGAATGCCTCCCTATGTGCCAAGTCATGTTTGGCACTTTTATGTATATTATCAAATTTAACTCTCCCAACAAATCTTTGGGAGTAGATATGATTCCCTCTTTAGCAGATACAGGAAATGAGATTGAGAAAGGCCAAGCAAATAAATTACAAATATGCAGTTATTAGGTGGTAGTGACACAAAACTTGAAATTTGTGTTCTGACTCTAAAAACCACATTCTTTCATCTACACCTCAATTTCACAACTGGGAGGCAGCATCAGCTTGAGTCAACACTTACTACATGATGTCATTCTTCATCAGAGAACACCATCTCATGTCCTGAGGCTTTCAGAAAGAACCGGGTATTTGAAGCAGACAGGAAGACCACAGCTTCATGCAAAACTTCCTCAATAATTAATTCCCCAGTTCCTTTAAGATTTTCTGAAGCAGATTTCTTACAAAAAGTCAGAGACTGTTAAAAGTGAAAGAGAAGAAATGAGCTCCAGAAAATTCTCATGTTTAAGAAATTCACCCTGGCTTTTAAAACTAGGGTCCTAGGAGGAGGAAAAGCTTCATTAAAAAAAAACCCTCTCTAGCCCAGAGTGGGGGAAAAACCTCTATTAAGTAGAAGAGAAAGAAGTAGATTTAGGGTTAGCCTCCTAAAGTATTCCCCAGAGTCTCATCTGGAATTTTCAGCTTCTGTCTCTATGGTCAGGTTGTCAGGAAAGAAAACAGGGAGAAAGAAAGAAATCAAATTACTTGGAAGCTTCTCATTTAGAAAAATCCACAAAGGTCTTTAAGAATCTAAAGTTGGCAAAGAAAGCATAACTTGTTTTTTAAATTCTCCTTAAAAATTTTCCAGAACCCCTAAAATCTTCACAAAGTCTCTTTAGGACCTTTAAAGTGAAAATGAAGAAAATGGTAGAACTTATTTAAAAGCATACAATCTTAGGTCTTTAAGACTATGAGGAAATAAGAATATCTGTGGGGGAAAATAAGCTCCATGAAAACTCTTAAAAAAAGAAAATTAAAAGTGCCAAGTGTGGCACTTCCCTGGTGGCGCAGCGGTTAAGAATCCGCCTGCCAATGTAGGGTACAGTGGTTCAAGCCCTGGTCCGCGAAGATCCCACATGCCGCAGAGCAACTGTGCCCGTGCGCCACAACTACTGAGCCTGCACTTTAGAGCCCCCGAGCCACAACTACTGAAGCCCACGCACCTAGAGCCCGTGCTCCGCAACAAGAGAAGCCACCACAGTTAGAAGCCCGTGCACAACGAAGAGTAGCCCCTGCTCGCTGCACCTAGAGAAAGGCCATGCCGCAACGAAGACCCAATGCAGCCAAAAATAAATAAATAAAAAATAAATTTATTAAAAAAAAATTGCCAAGTGCAAAATAAAGAAATACAGATGACACAAAGAATTTTAGTGGAGAAAATGAGTACATTTATGTAAAAATCTTCTGAGATATTTGAGAATATGTATTAGAGCAATCTGAATATGTTTAGGCTAGCCTGCTGGAAGGGTAAGAGGATCAGATTTGGCATGACAAGAGAAAAAAATCTTCACAGAAGCAATGACTTTAGGTATGAGAAAGAAAGAAAGAAAGAAAGAAAGAAAGAAAGAAAGAAAGAAAGAAAGAAAGAAAGAAAGAAAGAAAGAAAGAAAGAAAGAAAGGAAGGAAGGAAGGAAGGAAGGAAGGAAGGAAGGAAGAAAGAAAGAAAGAAAGAAAGAAAGAAAGAAAGAAAGAAAGAAAGAAAGAAAGAAAAGAAAGGAAGAAAGAAAGAAAGGAAGGAAGGAAGAAAAAAAGGGAGGGAGGGAGGGAAGGAAGGAAGGAAAGAAGGAAGGAAGGAAGGAAGGAAAGAAGGAAGATCTCATGCAATATTTTTAAAATAATTAATTCCCCAGTGCCTTCCATAATTAAGATAAACTACTTCAGAGGGTAAAAAAAGAAATATTGGAGAAAGAAAAAGAGTATTGAAGAAATTACTTTTGCAAAATTTTAGGGTTTCTAAATATTTAAAGCTCCTGTCTGATGCCCCCTCCACATCCCTCTCTAGTTGTATTATCTGCTCCCTCTCCTTATTTTTCAAGCGCAGGGACTGCAACTGCTCTCCGCTTTCCCTAAGCCGCTACCCACATCTTAAATTCTCATCAAACTATCCAGTTTAAGGAGGCCATTTGTTTCAAACAGGACACTGGCAAACATCATCTCCACATTTTAATGCTTAAAAACAAAACAAACACCATACATTTCCTGCTTACCTTATTTGCAGGAATGCAAACGTGAATTAGAGTCCACCAATCAGATGCAACCTCCTGAGATTCGCGGTCGTTGAGGAGTTATCCAGGGAAGCATCCACTTTGCAGTCATGGATTACTGCAGAGGGAGTGTTTCAGTGAAGTTCATTCAGGGAAGCAGAGCCACTACAAGTATATGCAATAAGGATTTATTATAGCAACTGGAAGCTTGGTGCGTTTTTGGTTTTTTTTGGCTGCACCATGCGATATGTGGGATCTTAGTTCGCCCACCAGGGATCAAACCCATGCCCCCTGCAGTTGAAGCGCGGAGTATTAACCACTGGACTGCCAGGGAAGTCCCTATTATAGGAATTGGACAGTACACTAGTGGGAGAAGGGCTGGGGCAGTCAAGTTTGGAAAAGGGAGTCGGGGGGTCAGGGCAAAGGGCAGTTGTTCTGGACTATGGGCACAGGTGGACAAGCGTGAGCGTGGAGGAAGCCAGGCACATCCGCTACTAGCGCGGGACCCTGAAGGGCTGGCGTCAACGTCTAGGGAAGGCCGCGCCCTCCTCTTGGCTGCCGCCTCTGAGTTACAGAGGAGCATTTGGTGGTGGGTGTGGGGTCGCTCAGAACAGCCAGCTGTCGGGAAGAGCTGGGAGCGAGGTCAGAAAGAAGGAGTACAAACCGGAAGCCGCCGGCACCTCTGTGTCTGGCTCTCACACCGCCTCTAACCACAGTGACCTTCAGAGAGCACTGACTGCAGCTTCACTTCTGTTTTCCAGATCTCTCCCTGATTTCTCTTTCGGCCAGCTCTAACCCGGAACCAGACTGCTGCAGTCTTTCAGGGAGTTTGGAGGCCTGCATTTCCACTAATGATCACTAGATGGCAGAAGAAGACGCTGGTCTTCTTCAGACTTCAAAGTGAAGCTAAATCCACATGTCCAGGAGCAGCCGCAGTCTTTTTTTTTTTAAATATCTCTGTCCAATATTTGAAGAGGAGGTTATTTGAAACTGTAGTCTTTTTAAGCTTTTTTTTTTTAAAAAAATATTTATTTATTTTTTGGCTGCATTGGGTCTTAGTTGCTGCACACAGGATCTTTCATTGCTCTGCGTGGGCTTCTCTCTAGTTGTGGCCCGCAGGCTTAGTTGCCCCGCAGCATGTTGGATCTTATTTCCCTGACCAGGGATTGAACCAGCGTTCCCTGCATTGCAAGATGGACTCTTAACCACTGGACCACCAGGGAAGGCCCCAGCCCCAGTCTTTGCTGGCTCTCCTGACAGGTGCTGTGTTGGCTGAAGTGAGGTCATCTGCACACAGGGCGTTTGTGGAATTTCTGTAAAGTCTTCTCCTGTGGCCCCAGGGTTGTTCTAAGTTGTCGCAGCCATTTTGATCATCACCTGAACTGTCATGTAACTCCACCTGGCCTTGCTGGGCAGACCAGAGCAGGAGAGTTTGTTAGCATGAGCCAGGTCATACTTGACATGGTATGGAGAAGACCTTAGAATATGGTGACCTGGTGTGGTCAGCAAGCTTTCCTAAAGGGATGTCACGTGCATTTTACCAATGCTACCTTGCAATTAAATTCTTGCCTCGACTGGAAGCTCCCTGGAAGCAGGCACCTGAAGATATAGCACTTCTAATCTGTTACCAACTAAGGATGATTATTTTTTTCAGAAGAAAAAGAAATCCTCTGTGTGAAAAACAAAGCATGGGTTGCATCAGTTGTAAACGGGAAGGTTTGACTGTGTAATCTACCTAGTAAAGAGATTTGTAACAGAAATAAATTTTGTGTTTTCACCTCTGCATTTTCTTTTTATGTAAAATATTTGATAATTAACATTAAACATATACAAGAATGTATAACATGTATAAAGTATAAAGAATAAAATAAAAGGCTCACTCTTTTGAAAGAGTCATTCATTCATTCAGCAAATGTAGGAAATCTGCATAAAGATGGAAATGCATAAAAATATACTTATTCATTGGTCTCTCCACTTTCTTTCTGCCTGCCAGCCATTTTTTTTACACTACTCTTTTTTCCAGCTTAAATTAGAAGGTTTATTGTTTCAACAAGGCCTTTGCCAATTCTCTAAATTCCTATGCTCTTTTATCTTTTCTCCCATGTCTGGCAAAACCTTACCCTGGATAAACCCAACTATCTGCTGTTCATGTCTGCACCAGCTCAGCGGGACATTGATGATGAAAGTCACACAACAGAGAAGATCAGCTTCACTGAAAACTCATGATCATTGACCCTAATCCCGCTGGATTTATCTAAGCAAGTTCACTGTCTTGTCATTACAAAGCAATTCCGCCCCCTCCCAACACTGCAGGTTATACTTGCTGTCCAGGACTAAGATCCCTCAGGGCCTCTTCACTTCTCTCAAGCAAAGAAGTGAAGAGACACTGGAGGTGAGAACCTCAGCGTACTGGAAACTGCCTATAGCAGGTACCCGTGAACTCATGGGGTCAGGGGAGGTGGGATGGGGACCAATTATGTCTGCTACATCTGGGGTGAATGAGGTAGTGGGAGAATAGCTTAGGGAAAAGGTAATAATCTGACCTTTCATGTTTTAAGAATTAAAAATAAAAACTCTGCTCTGTGGATTATTTTCTGTGGTGAAAGGCAGACATAGTTTTGACATCATGCGGAGGTCAAAACAAGAAACCAGTCCCACTCCAGAACTTCTGGCCCAACAGAGACCCAGAGATGTACCTGTGTATAAAAAATGGAAAGAGCTGAGCACAAAAAGCTACTCTCCAAGGAGCCCAAGGGTGGGACAAACTTGGCTGGGACAGCACTGAGGATCGCTCCCTTTCAAAGGACAACGTGCCCCTGACAGGGATCTGTGTCAGGATTAAATGAATTATATGGACTTAAAAAAACCTTTCTATTTTGAAATAATTCTAGACTTGTAGAAAAGTTGCAAAAACTGTACAGAAAATTCCCATTTGCCCTCCACCCAGCTTCCCCTAATGTTAACAACAGATTGCATAATCACAATAGAATTATCAAAACCAGGAAATTAACATTGAAACAATGATATTGACTAAACTACAGATCTTACTCAAATCTTTTCAGTTTTCTCATAGTGTCCTTTTTCTAGTCCAGTATCCTATTTGGGATCCCACATTGCATTTAGTTCATGCTTCCTTTACCTCCTCTATCTGTCACATTTCCTCAGTCCTACTTTGTCTTTTAGGATCTTGATGCTTTTGGACAGCACTTAATGGTCAGTTATTTTTTTAGAAAGTCCCTCAGTTTGGGTTTGTCCAGTATTTTATTATGCATGATTAGATGCAAGTTATGCATTTTTGGCAAAAAACCATGGAAGTGAAGGTGCTCTTATCAGCGCATCCTTTCAGGAGGTACAGTGATGTCACAATGTCACATTACTGGGGATGACATTAGCCTTGATCACTTGGTTAAAGTGGTGTTGGCAGCATTTTTCCAATGTGATGTTTTCATTTTTCCTTTTCAATTAATAAACATCTTGGAGGGAGATTCTTTGAGACTACCCTATTTCTCATTATACTTGGCCCACTCATTTTTGGCATCCATTGATGGTTCTTGCCTGCCACATTATTACTATGCTATTTGCCTGATGATGATTTGCTATTTCCCTCATTTATATGAACTGATTTTCAGTAACCTGTTGGGTTGCAGTGGGAGCTAATGATGGAAATGGACTGACTGTGGTGCAGTTCTATTCCTGCATAGATGTGGAGGCCGGAGTAGCCTCCTTTTGACCTTTTGGAGATTGTAATGGCCACAAGAATTCTTGTATAGATCTGTAAGAGGATGGAGATGCAACAGGGAGATAATTGGACTTCCTGCTAATAAAGCAGTTAGGAAACTGAATAATTAAATAAAATGAATGAGACATCAATCATATTTATACATGATTTTGTGGAGCAGTTTATTTCAGTTAATTAATTTTTATCTGTAATACAATGATCCCTTTAAATCTGTAGATTTAGGTAAGCCTCCGTTTATTGAAAAATTTTTAAAATTGTTAGTGTTCCATAGGGCCTGCCCTTTTATTTGTACCAATCATTTATATTTTGGCTTTCTGTTGCCTTTCTTCTATATCTAATTATCTTTTTTCTAAATTATCTTTATCCTTTTTTCCCTCTGCATTGTGTGGATATCTTAAACATATCTCAATGTCATTTTTTCATTTCTCTGTAGGGTAAATTTTGCTCCAAATGAACTTGAGGTCCAACAATAGTATCTTCCTCCTAAAATACTGAACTCTGTTCTGTTTTTATTCAATTCTCTTATGTCAACTTTTCTCTGACATTATTAAACATTGTTTTCTAAATTTTTTTCTATTTGCAAGAGTAAACTTTGTCCAGAGTATTCTCTTTGATGCTGGTGTTTGATTTCTTTTTCTCTTTTATAGATATTATTAAAGATTGTCTCTCTTATTCTCAACTTTGAATCAGTTTATTCAGGATTATTATTTGTCTAGAAATAACATCTATGGCTTCTCATTGGCTTATTTTCCTATTTCTCTGGGCACTATTTGAGTCTTCACTAGAGCTAGAAGATGAAATGTTCTATCCTCTGTTCACTTATGTAGCTGCATGAGCTGGATAGGAAGCCATGTCTATGGGTAACTATATTCAGAGAAATTTATCTCTGCTTTCTCTTTCTTCATAATTCTGTTAAAACTCCTGCACCTGAGACTAGATGAATTGAGATAGTGATATTTCCTAACCAATTGTGAGGACATATTATTTTCAATGTGTTTTTCTCTTGTCTTTAGGATGAGTGAACCACTTTGGGGAACAGTCATCATATGTTTTGTCGTGTGTGTGTGTGTGTGTGTGTGTGTGTCTGCACCTACATCTCCACACTTAATCTGCTTTTCCTTGCCACTATCACTTAAGATTGAGATAGTGGTCCCAGGAATTATCCCCATCCCTTCCCCACTTTGTGATGGGTCGAGGAGAACACCTCTCCTGCTTCGTATTTCTTCTAGCTTCTGCCTTGGAATGTGGGCTGAAGGGCCCCAAAGACTAGATTCCATGTCTTTTTCCCAGTATGCTCCTGTCATCAGTTCTAGTACTTCCAAACCGGAAAACATGAAAGAAGTTTTTTACAACGTCTTGCCCTGCCAACTTGTCCTTTACTCTTTACTCCTGGCATTTATATTTACCCTGCTCTAAACTGAATTATTCTTCATTGATGGCTTGTGAAGTTTATAGACAAGATTAGACATGTCCCCTTAGTTCAGTGTTGATAATATTGTCTTTATACATTTTTGTTGTTGTTGTTGCAGTATCTTTTTTTTTTTTGGTTTTGATGTCTTTAAATTGATTTGTGGGAGGAATCTTCTGCAAAATCCCCATGTATTTTCAGAAGAATCAATATACTTTTTGTAACCTAAAAACATGAAACAAGATAAATCTAGTTGCCATTTTTTTGTGTGTACTTTTGGAATTCAAAATGTCCCCTAATTGGTTTTCATTGCATACAAATCCCTTATTACTTTTGTAATCTACAACAAATTTTACCTCAAAAAAACTTTTTTTTTTGGCTGCGTTGGGTCTTCGTTGCTGCCCGTGGGCTTTCTCTAGTTGTGGCGAGCGGGGGCTACTCTTCGTTGCGGTGCGCTGGAGGCTTCTCATTGTGGTGGCTTCTCTACTTGTGGAGCACGGGCTCTAGGTGCACAGTTTCAGTAGTTGCAGCATGCAGCCTCAGTCGTTGTGGCACACAGGCTTAGTTGCTCTGTGGCATGTGGGATCTTCCCAGACCAGGGCTCGAACCCGTGTCCCCTGCATTGGCAGGCTGATTCTTCACCACCGCGCCACCAGGGAAGTCCCTCAAAACAACTTTTGAAGTTCACAAAATATGAAAGTACTCACTGAAAAGTTTTTAATTTTATTTTTGTTTGTTTCTTTTTTTTTTTTAACATCTTAATTGGAGTATAATTGCTTTACAATGGTGTGTTAGTTTCTGCTTTATAACAAAGTGAATCAGTTATACATATACATATGTTCCCATATCTCTTCCCTCTTGCGTCTCCCTCCCTCCCACCCTCCCTATCCCACCTCTCTAGGTGGTCACAAAGCACCGAGCAGATCTCCCTGTGCTATGCGGCTGCTTCCCACTAGCTATCTATTTTACATTTGGTAGTGTATATATGTCCATACCACTCTCTCATCCTGTCACATCTTACCCCTCCCCCTCCCCATATCCTCAAGTCCATTCTCTAGTAGGTCTGTGTCTTTATTCCCGTCTTGCCACTAGGTTCTTCATGACCTTTTTTTTTTTTTCCCTTAGATTCCATATATATGTGTTAGCATACTGTATTTGTTTTTCTCTTTCTGACTTACTTCACTCTGTATGACAGACTCTAACTCCGTCCACCTCACTACAAATACCTCCATTTCATTTCTTTTTATGGCTGAGTAATATTCCATTGTATATATGTGCAACATCTTCTTTATCCATTCATCCGATGATGGACATTTAGGTTGCTTCCATGTCCTGGCTATTGTAAATAGAGCTGCAATGAACATTTTGGTACATGACTGTTTTTGAATTATGGTTTTCTCAGGGTATATGCCCAGTAGTGGGATTGCTGGGTTGTATGGTAGTTCTATTTTTAGTTTTTTAAGGAACCTCCATACTGTTCTCCATAGTGGCTGTATCAATTTACATTCCCACCAACAGTGCAAGAGGGTTCCCTTTCCTCCACACCCTCTCCAGCATTTATTGTTTCTAGATTTTTTGATGATGGCCATTCTGACTGGTGTGAGATGATATCTCATTGTAGTTTTGATTTGCATTTCTCTAATGATTAATGATGTTGAGCATTCTTTCATGTGTCTGTTGGCAATCTGTATATCTTCTTTGGAGAAATGTCTATTTAGGTCTTCTGCCCATTTTTGGATTGGGTTGTTTGGTTTTTTGTTATTGAGCTGCATGAGCTGCTTGTAAATCTTGGAGATTAATCCTTTGTCAGTTGCTTCATTTGCAAATATTTTCTCCCATTCTGAGGGTTGTCTTTTGGTCTTGTTTATGGTTTCCCTTGCTGTGCAAAAGCTTTTAAGTTTCATTAGGTCCCATTTGTTTATTTGTGTTTTTATTTCCATTTCTCTAGGAGCTGGGTCAAAAAGGATCTTGCTGTGATTTATGCCATAGAGTGTTCTGCCTATGTTTTCCTCTAAGAGTTTGATAGTGTCTGGCCTTACACTTAGGTCTTTAATCCATTTTGAGTTTATTTTTGTGTATGGTGTCAGGGAGTGCTCTAATTTCATACTTTTACATGTACCTGTCCAGTTTTCCCAGCACTACTTATTGAAGAGGCTGTCTTTTCTCCACTGTATATGCTTGCCTCCTTTATCAAAGATAAGGTGACCATATGTGTGTGGGTTTATCTCTGGGCTTTCTATCCTGTTCCATTGATCTATGTTTCTGTTTTTGTGCCAGTACCAAACTGTCTTGATTACTGTAGCTTTGTAATATAGTCTGAAGTCAGGGAGCCTGATTCCCCCAGCTCCATTTTTCGTTCTCAAGATTGCTTTGGCTATTCGGGGTCTTTTGTGTTTCCATACAAATTGTGAAATTTTTTGTTCTAGTTCTGTGAAAAATGCCAGTGGTAGTTTGATAGGGATTGCATTGAATCTGTAGATTGCTTTGGGTAGTAGAGTCATTTTCACAATGTTGATTCTTCCAATCCAAGAACATTGTATATCTCTCCATCTATTTGTATCATCTTTAATTTCTTTCATCAGTGTCTTATAATTTTCTGCATACAGGTCTTTTGTCTCCTTAGGTAGGTTTATTCCTAGATATTCTATTCTTTTTGTTGCAATGGTAAACGGGAGTGTTTTGTTAATTTCACTATCAGATTTTTCATCATTAGTGTATAGGAATGCAAGAGATTTCTGTGCATTAATTTTGTATCCTGCTACTTTACCAAATTCATTGATTAGCTCTAGTAGTTTTCTGGTAGCATCTTTAGGATTCTCTATGTATAGTATCATGTCATCTGCAAACAGTGACAGCTTGACTTATTCTTTTCCAATTTGGATTCCTTTTATTTCTTTTTCTTCTCTGATTGCTGTGGCTAACACTTCCAAAACTATGTTGAATAATAGTGGTGAGAGTGGGCAATGTTGTCTTGTTCCTGATCTTAGTGGAAATGGTTTCAGTTTTTCACCATTGAGGACAATGTTGGCTTTGGGTTTGTCATATATGGCCTTTATTATGTTGAGGAAAGTTCCCTCTATGCCTACTTTCTGCAGGGCTTTTATCATAAATTGGTGTTGAATTTTGTCAAAAGCTTTCTCTGCATCTATTGAGATGATCATATGGTTTTTCTCCTTCAATTTGTTAATATGATGTATCATGTTGATTGATTTGTGTATATTGAAGAATCCTTGCATTCCTGGAATAAACCCCACTTGATCATGGTGTATGATCCTTTTAATGTGCTGTTGGATTCTGTTCGCTAGTATTTTGTTGAGGATTTTTGCATCTATGTTCATCAGTGATATTGGCCTGTAGGTTTCTTTCTTTGTGACATCTTTGTCTGGTTTTGGTATCAGGGTGATGGTGGCCTCGTAGAATGAGTTTGGGAGTGTTCCTCCCTCTGCAATATTTTGGAAGAGTTTGAGAAGGATAGGTGTTAGCTCTTCTCTAAATGTTTGATAGAATTCGCCAGTGAAGCCATCTGGTCCTGGGCTTTTGTTTGTTGGAAGATTTTTAATCACAGTTTCAATTTCAGTGCTTGTGATTGGCCTGTTCATATTTTCTATTTCTTCCTGGTTCAGTCTCGGCAGGTTGTGCATTTCTAAGAATCTGTCCATTTCTTCCAGGTTGTCCATTTTATTGGCATAGAGTTGCTTGTAGTAATCTCTTATGATCGTTTGTATTTCTGCAGTGTCAGTGGTTACTTCTCCTTTTTCATTTCTAATTCTATTGATTTGAGTCTTCTCCCTTTTTCTCTTGATGAGTCTAACGGTTTATCAATTTTGTTTATCTTCTCAAAGAACGAGCTTTTAGTTTTATTGATCTTTGTTATTGTCTCCTTCATTTCTTGTTCATTTATTTCTGATCTGATATTTATGATTTCTTTCCTTCTGCTAGCTTTGGGGTTTTTTTGTTCTTCTTTCTCTAATTGCTTTAGGTGCAAGGTTAGGTTGTTTATTCGAGATGTTTCCTGTTTCTTGATGTAGGCTTGTATTGCTATAAACTTCCCTCTTAGCACTGCTTTTGCTGCATCCCATAGGTTTTGGGTCGTCGTGTCTCCATTGTCATTTGTTTCTAGGTATTTTTTGATTTCCCCTTTGATTTCTTCAGTGATCACTTCGTTATTAAGTAGTGTATTGTGTAGCCTCCATGTGTTTGTATTTTTTACAGATCTTTTCCTGTAATTGATATCTAGTCTCATAGCATTGTGGTCTGAAAAGATACTTGATACGATTTCAATCTTCTTTACCAAGGCTTGATTTGTGACCCAAGATATGATCTATCCTGGAGAATGTTCCATGAGCACTTGAGAAAAATGTGTATTCTGTTGTTTGTGGGTGGAATGTCCTATAAATATCAATTAAGTCCATCTTGTTTAATGTATCATTTAAAGCTTGTGTTTCCTTATTTATTTTCATTTTGGATGATCTGTCCATTGGTGAAAATGGGGTGTTAAAGTCCCCTATTATGATTGTGTTACTGTCGATTTCCCCTTTTATGGCTGTTAGTATTTGCCTTATGTAGTGAGGTGCTCCTATGTTGGGTGCATAAATAGTTACAATTGTTATACCTTCTTCTTGGATCGATCCCTTGATCATTATATAGTGTCCTTCTTTGTCTCTTGTAATAGTCTTTATTTTAAAGTCTATTTTGTTTCATATGAGGATTGCTACTCCAGCTTTCTTTTGATTTCCATTAGCATGGAATATCTTTTTCCATCCCCTTACTTTCAGTCTGTGTGTGTCCCTAGGTCTGAAGTGGGTCTCTTGTAGACAGCATATATATGGGTCTTGTTTTTGTTTCCATTCAGCCAGTCTGTGTCTTTTGGTGGGAGCATTTAATCCATTTACATTTAAGGTAATTATCGATATGCATTTTCCTATTCCCATTTTCTTAAATGTTTTGGGTTTGTTATTGTAGGTGTTTTCCTTCTCTTGTGTTTCTTGCCTAGAGAAGTTCCTTTAGCATTTGTTGTAAAGCTGGTTTTGTGGTGCTGAACTCTCTCAGCTTTTGCTTGTCTGTAAAGGTTTTAATTTCTCCATCAAATCTGAATGAGATCCTTGTTGGGTAGAGTAATCTTGGTTGTAGGTTTTTCTCCTTCATCACTTTAAGTATATCATGCCACTCCCTTCTGGCTTGCAGAGTTTCTGCTGAAAGATCAGCTGTTAACCTTATGGGGATTCCCTTGTGTGTTATTTGTTGTTTTTCCCTTGCTGCTTTTAATATGTTTTCCTTATATTTAATTTTTGACAGTTTGATTAATATGTGTCTTGGCATGTTTCTCCTTGGATTTATCCTGTATGGGACTCTCTGTGCTTCCAGGACTTGATTAACTATTTCCTTTCCCATATTAGGGAAGTTTTCAACTATAATCTCTTCAAATATTTTCTCAGTCCCTTTCTTTTTCTCTTCTTCTTCTGGGACCCCTATAATTCGAATGTTGGTGCGTTTAATGTTGTCCCAGAGGTCTCTGAGACTGTCCTCAGTTCTTTTCATTCTTTTTTCTTTATTCTGCTCTGCAGTAGTTATTTCCACTATTTTATCTTCCAGGTCACTTAACCGTTCTTCTGCCTCAGTTATTCTGCTATTGATCCCGTCTAGAGTATTTTTAATTTCATTTATTGTGTTTTTCATCGTTGCTTGGTTCCTCTTTAGTTCTTCTACATCCTTGTTAAATGTTTCTTGCATTTTGTGTATTCTATTTCCAAGATTTTGGATCATCTTTACTATCATTATTCTGAATTCTTTTTCAGGTAGACTGCCTATTTCCTCCTCATTTGTTAGGTCTGGTGTATTTTGACCCTGCTCCTTCATCTTCTGTGTGTTTTTCTGTCTTCTCATTTTGCTTATCTTACTGTGTTTGGGGTCTCCTTTTCACAGGCTGCAGGTTCGTAGTTCCCGTTGTTTTTGGTATCTGTCCCCAGTGGCTAAGGTTGGTTCAGTGGGTTGTGTAGGCTTCCTGGTGGAGGGGACTAGTGCCTGTGTTCTGGTGGATGAGGCTGGATCTTGTCTTTCTGGTGGGCACGTCCACGTCTGGTGGTGTGTTTTGGGGTGTCTGTGGCCTTATTATGATTTTAGGCAGCCTCTCTGCTAATGGATGGGGCTGTGTTCCTGTCTTGCTAGTTGTTTGGCATAGGGTGTCCAGCACTGTAGCTTGCTGGTCATTGAGTGAAGCTGGGTCTTGATGTTGAGATGGAGATCTCTGAGAGATTTTTGCCATTTGGTATTATGTGGAACTGGGAGGTCTCTTGTGGACCAGTGTCCTGAAGTTGGCTCTCCCACCTCAGAGGCACAACCCTGACGCCTGGCTGGAGCACCAAGAGCCTGTCATCCACATGGCTCAGAATAAAAGGGAGAAAAAATAGAAAGAAAGATAGAAAGAAAGAAAGAAAGAAAGAAGATAAAATAAAATAAAATAAAACAAAGCTATTATAATAAAAAATAAAAAAATTTATTAAGAAAATTTTTTTTAATTTTAAAAAATAAATTTATTAATTTTTTATAATAAATAAGAAAAAATTACTAAGAAAAAATTTATTAACAAAAATTTTTTTTAATTTTTTAAAATAAAAAATAAGAAAAAACTTATTAAGAAAAAAATGTTTTTAATTTTTTAAAATGAAAAATTATTAAGAAAAATTTATTAAGAAAAAAATTTTTTTTTTTTTTTTTTTTTTTTTAAAAAATGACCACGGTAAAAGATTTGATGAAAGTTCATAATAATGCAGTTGACAAGAAAATTAGTTATTTCTGAGATATACATTTTAAAGTAATAACTAGGATTATTGCTTATAACATTATACCAGAACATATAAGATTTTTAGAAATTTCATGTAATGTCTGAAACATTTATATTAACATATTTCCATACATATTTCCATACAAATACAAATATAAGATTCTTAGAAATTTCATGTAATGTCTGAAACATTTATATTAACATATTTCCATACATATTTCCATACAAATACAAATATAAGATTTTTAGGAATTTCATGTAATGTCTGAAACATTTATATTAACATATTTCCATACAAATAACCCAATGAAAGTTTAGTATTAGTTGTTTTGTTTGTTTTTTTATACTGCAGGTTCTTATTAGGCATCAATTTTATACATATCAGTGTATACATGTCAATCCCAATCGCCCAATTCAGCACACCACCATCCCCACCTCACCGCAGTTTTCCCCCCTTGGTGTCCATATGTCCATTCTCTACATCTGTGTCTCAACTTCTGCCCTGCAAACTGGCTCATCTGTACCATTTTTCTAGGTTCCACATACATGCATTAATATATGATATTTGTTTTTCTCTTTCTGACTTACTTCACTCTGTATGACAGTCTCTAGATCCATCCACGTCTCAACAAATGACTCAATTTTGTTCCTTTTTATGGCTGAGTAATATTCCATTGTATATATGTACCACATCTTCTTTATCCATTCGTCTGTTGATGGGCATTCAGGTTGCTTCCATGACCTGGCTATTGTAAATAGTGCTGCAATGAAAATTCGGGTGCATGTGTCTTTTTGAATTACGGTTTTCTCTGGGTATATGCCCAGTAGTGGGATTGCTGGGTCATATGGTAATTCTATTTTTAGTTTTTTAAGGAACCTCCATATTGTTCTCCAGAGTGGCTGTATCAATTTACATTCCCACCAACAGTGCAAGAGGGTTCCCTTTTATCCACACCCTCTCCAGCATTTGTTGTTTGTAGATTTTCTGATGATCCCCATTCTAACAGGAGTGAGGTGATACCTCATTGTAGTTTTGATTTGCATTTCTCTAATAATTAGTGATGTTGAGCAGCTTTTCATGTGCTTCGTGGCTGTCTGTATGTCTTCTTTGGAGAAATGTGTATTTAGGTCTTCTGCCCATTTTTGGATTGGGGTGTTTGTTTCTTTGATATTGAGCTGAATGAGCTGTTTATATATTTTGGAGATTAATCCTTTGTCCGTTGATTCATTTGCAAATATTTTCTCCCATTCTGAGGGTTGTCTTTTCGTCTTGTTTATGGTTTCCTTTGCTGTGCAAAAGCTTTGAAGTTTCATTAGGTCCCACTTGTTTATTTTTGTTTTTATTTCCATTACTCTAGGAGGTGGGTCAAAAAGGATCTTGCTGTGATTTATGTCAAAGAGTGTTCTTCCTATGTTTTCCTCTAAGAGTTTTATAGTGTCCAGTCTTATATTTAGGTCTCTAATCCATTCTGAGTTTATTTTTGTGTATGGTGTTAGGGAGTATTCTAATTTCATTCTTTTACATGTAGCTGTCCAATTTTCCCAGCACCACTTATTGAAGAGACTGTCTTTTCTCCATTGTATATCTTTGCCTCCTTTGTCATAGATTAGTTGACCATAGGTGCGTGGGTTAATCTCTGGGCTTTCTATCTTGTTCCATTGATCTATGTTTCTGTTTTTGTGCCAGTACCATATTGTCTTGATTACTGTAGCTTTGTAGTATAGTCTGAAGTCAGGGAGTCTGATTCCTCCAGCTCCATTTTTTTGCCTCAAGACTGCTTTGGCTATTCGGGGTCTTTTGTGTCTCCATACAAATTTTAAGATGATTTGTTCTAGCTCCGTAAAAAATGCCATTGGCAATTTGATAAGGATTGCATTGAATCTGTAGATTGCTTTGGGTAGTATACTCATTTTCACAATGTTGATTCTTCCAATCCAAGAACATGGTATATCTCTCCATCTGTTGGTATCATCTTTAATTTCTTTCATCAGTGTCTTATAGTTTTCTGCATACAGGTCTTTTGTCTCCCTAGGTAGGTTTATTCCTAGGTATTTTATTCTTTTTGTTGCAATGGTAAATAGGATTGTTTCCATAATTTCTCTTTCAGATTTTTCATCATTAGTGTATAGGAATGCAAGAGATTTCTGTGCATTAATTTTGTATCCTGCAACTTTACCATATTCATTAATTAGCTCTAGCAGTTTTCTGGTGGCAGTTTTAGGATTCTCTGTGTATAGTATCATGTCATCTGCAAACAGTGACAGTTTTACTTCCTCTTTTCCAATTTGTATTCCTTTTATTTCTTTTTCTTCTCTGATTGCCGTGGCTAGGACTTGCAGAACTATGTTGAATAATAGTGGTGAGAGTGGACATCCTTGTCTCGTTCCTGATCTTAGAGGAAATGCTTTCAGTTTTTCACCATTGAGAATGATGTTTGCTGTGGGTTTGTCATATATGGCCTTTATTATGTTGAGGTAGGTTCCCTCTATGCCCACTTTCTGGAGAGTTTTTATCATAAATGGGTGTTGAATTTTGTCAAAAGCTTTTTCTGCATCTATTGAGATGATCATATGGTTTTTATTCTTCAGTTTGTTAATATGGTGTATCACATTGATTGATTTGTGTATATTGAAGAATCCTTGCATCCCTGGGATAAATCCCACTTGATCGTGGTGTATGATCCTTTTAATGTGTTGTTGGATTCTGTTTGCTAGTATTTTGTTGAGGATTTTTGCATCTATATTCATCAGTGATATTGGTCTGTAATTTTCTTTTTTTGTAGTGTCTTTGTCTGGTTTTGGTATCAGGGTGATGGTGGCCTCATAGAATGAGTTTGGGAGTGTTCCTTCCTCTGCAATTTTTTGGAAGAGTTTGAGAAGGATGGGTGTTAGCTCTTCTCTAAATGTTTGATAGAATTCACCTGAGAAGCCATCTGGTCCTGGACTTTTGTTTGTTGGAAGATTTTTAATCACAGTTTCAATTTCATTACTTGTGATTGGTCTGTTCATATTTTCTGTTTCTTCCTGATTCAGTCTTGGAAGGTTATACCTTTCTAAGAATTTGTCCATTTCTTCCAGGTTGTCCATTTTATTGGCATAAAGTTGCTTATAGTAGTCTCTTAGGATGCTTTGTATTTCTGTGGTGTCTGTTGTAACTTCTCCTTTTTCATTTCTGATTTTATTGATTTGAGTCCTCTCCCTCTTTTTCTTGATGAGTCTGGCTAATGGCTTATCAATTTTGTTTATCTTCTCAAAGAACCAACTTTTTAAGTAAAAAAAAACAAACAAAAAAAACAGACAGACCGAACCCTAGGACAAATGGTGAAAGCAAAGCTATACAGACAAAATCTCACCCAGAAGCATACACATATACAGTCACAAAAAAAGGAAAAGGGGAAAAATTAATATATCCTGCTCCCAAAGTCCACCTCCTGAATTTGGGATGATTCGTTTTCTATTCAGGTATTCAACAGATGCAGGTACATCAAGTTGTTTGTGGAGCTTTAATCCGCCGCTTCTGAGGCTGCTGGGAGAAATTTCCCTTTCTCTTCTTTGTTCGTACAGCTCCCGGGGTTCAGCTTTGGATTTGGACCCGCCTCTGCATGTAGGTCGCCTGAGGGCGTCTGTTCTTCGCTCACACAGGACGGGGTTAAAGGAGCAGCTGCTTCGGGGGCTCTGGCTCACTCAGGCGGGGGTGGGGGGGTGGGGGGGTGGGGGGAGGGAAGGGTACGCATGCGGGGCGAGCCTGCGCCGGCAGAAGCCAGCATGATGTTGCAGCAGCCTGAGGCGCGCCGTGCGTTCTCCCGGGGAAGTTGTCCCTGGGTCACGGGACCCTGGCAGTGGCGGGCTGCACAGGCTCCCGGGAGGGGAGGTGTGGATAGTGACCTGTGCTCGCACACAGGCTTCTTGGTGGCGGCAGCAGCAGCCTTAGCGTCTCATGCCCGTCTCTGGGGTACACGCTGATAGCCGTGGCTCGCGCCGGTCTCTGGAGCTCGTTTAGGCGGCGCCCTGAATCCCCTCTCCTTGAGCACCGTGAAACAAAGAGGCAAGAAAAAGTCTCTTGCCTCTTCAGCAGCTGCAGACTTTTTCCCCGGACTCCCTCTCGACTAGCTGTGGTGCACTAACCCCTTCAGGCTGTGTTCACGCCGCCAACCCCAGTCTTCTCCCTGGGATCCAACCTCCGAAGCCCAAGCCTCAGCTCCCAGCCCCGCCCGCCCCGGCGGGGGAGCAGACAAGCCTCTCGGGCTGGTGAGTGCTGCTCGGCGGCGCCGATCCTCCGTGCGGGAATCTCTCCGCTTTGCCCTCCGCACCCCTGTGGCTGCGCTCTCCTCCGTGGCTCCGAAGCTTCCCCCCTCTGCCACCCGCAGTCTCCGCCCGCGAAGGGGCTTCCTAGTGTGTGGAAACCTTTCCTCCTTCACAGCTCCCTCCCACTGGTGCAGGTCCTGTCCCTATTCTTTTGTCTCTGTTATTTCTTTTTTCTTTTGCCCTACCCAAGTACGGGGGGAGTTTCTTGCCTTTTTGGAGGTCGGACGTTTTCTGCCAGCGTTCAGTGGGTGTTCTGTAGGAGCAGTTCCACATGTAGATGTATTTCTACTGTATCTGTGGGAAGGAAGGTGATCTCCGCGTCTTACTCTTCCGCCATCTTGCCCAGACCGGTAACTTCTTTTTTAAACTCAGTTACATGCTGTCAGGGGCCACAGACATCTTCAAGACTATTTGAGGGCCAGGGAATCTTCATTCTTTGACGCCAGAGGTTGCTATGCCCCTTTGTAGAAGGCCATTTATGTACAGTAAATTGAATCCTTTACTTTCCTCCTCAAAGGGGGTTAGAATTTCTGAGGTTCGAGGCCTTCTGATTCCTTTGACAGCAATGTTCATAATCGCCGGCTCTCCGCTGGCAGGGCGGCACCACCAAGGAAAGCCTGGTGTGGGAGATGTGCCCAGTGCAACGATGCCGGTTAAATAAGTCTGTTTGTTTCTTTGTTTAATAAAAACGAGCCTTAAAACCCAAACGAAATATTTCCAATGGCATAACTGTATGTAATGAACACATATGACCACCAGATGCCAGTCTTGCTTCATGCTAGATTTCAACCAGCGGCTAGAAAAGAGATCATGCAAAGCTGGTTTTCAAGTGGTAAAATATTTTTATCACTAGGAAAGACTTATATCCTCTAATTAAGCAACAAGACATAAAAGGGAGTTCATTTTGATAGTAGAAAGACAAAAAATTTGCTTGGCTTTAATTACCAAAAGAAAGAGGTAATTCTTTAAACCGCGTGTCACCTAAAGAATGAAGGAGTTATCTAACACGTGGAGCTTATTAGCTTGCTCTTAATTATATACTGGCTTTATTAAGTTGACGTACACAATGGCTGATTCATACTTTTAATTTATGTAGGTACAATTACAACAAAATTTAAACTATTATTTTCTCCTAAGTTTTAGCAGAACGGATGAAGTTTAAGTAGGTACAAACTAAAAATTATTATATTATGTTTTGAATTTTTCTTTTAAAGAAACAGAAGTGTTAACTTTTTCAAAGGTCACTCTTTTTTAAGATTGGTAAGGCCATTTAATTTCATGAGTACTATACAAAATTATCTTAAGGATTTTGCACGCTTAAAACAATGTAATGTCAATACCTTAAATTGCATTTCACTTCTAATTCCTAACATTTATTGTGTACTTACTAGATACCAGGCACTATTCAAAGCACTTTATATGTTTTTACTCATTTCATCCTCTCAATAAACCTATTAGGTCAATACACATCATTTCTTTTTTAGAGTTGAACAAACTAAGTCTCAAAGAAATTCAGTAAACTACCCAAGGTCTTGTTTTCAAACCCTTGAAGTCTGGTTCCAGGATCCACTGCTATGCCATCCAATAAAATTTTACACACCAGTAAACTTAAAAGTCTGTAGAAGTTAAACTACCAAAGAATATACAGTAGTTAGTCATTTCAGTGTAGTTTTACAAGCTTGGTTATATATCAGAAAGTTATAGCCCCTTCGCTTAGAGACTAGATTATTTTTGTGTCAGTCTTCCTTACTCACTTTCAGAGGCTAACATTTCCAGTAGGGAACAAACTTAAACACTGTTCAGCAGCTAGAAGAATATATACATACATATACATATATATTTATATATATAGAAAACAAAACTACTAAGACTGTAGGTTAAGATGCTGACTGGGATAAAATAATGCATATAATCTCATTCCTTTCCAAAACATGCTAAAACTTCAGCCAAAGTTTATTTCCCCCCTGCCAAAGTTATTGATATAGTTGACATACAACATTGTATTAGTTTAAGCTGTACAACATGATGATTTGATATATGTATATATTGCAAAATGATCACCACAGCAACTTTAGTTAACATCAATTATCTCACATAGTTACAATTTTTTTCTTGTGATGAGAACTTTTATGATCTACTCTCTTAGCAACTTTCAAATACTGCAGTATTGTTAACCATAGTCACTATGCTGTATATTGCATCCCCAGTACGTATTTATCTTATAACTGCGAGTTTTTACCTTTTGACCAGAGACAAGGTGTACTTTAAGATGTCAAAAACTCTCAACATAGTGACAAGTTGAGAGGAGAAAACAGCAACACAATTTTGTAAGGTGGAAAGTGGATCGTGGAGGGTAAACTGACTAGAAGACCAGATCTTCAGCTAAGAGCTGAGAAAGCTGAGAATGAACACAATTCACAATTTACTCCAGAGTCTTGAGAAGGCTCAGGAACCGTTAGTTCCAGGTACATTTGGAAATGGATGTGAAGTGTGTTCACGTATGGCTGTGTGTGTTGGGGTCAAACTATAAAAAGTAGTACAGGGTAAATATTGTTTGATATATGATTATATTTTTAAATTACCTCTTGCTTTCCACACCTCTGGGCAACTGCCCAGTGTCCATCCAGGCAGAAAGCCAGAGGTTTATCTCCGGAGAGAGTAAATCAGAATCTCTGTACCGGGGGTGATAGGGAAAGGAATTCATCCACAGCTGAGGAAGCATGGGTACAATGACAGAAACAGAGGGAATAAGTGACCATACACTTTACTGAATGCTGAATGCAGAGACCTTCATCCTTCATTGAGCATCTGGAACAGTCACCCAGACTCTTTCCCTCCAGTCAGTGTCAGAAGACTCTTAGAAATCTAACAAGGCCAAGAGGAAATACCTAAATATATTAACTTCAAATGAAGTTTATCCAGATAAACTTAAAGAGAAGCTCAGAGTTGATAGCCCTCATTCACATGCCCATTTCTAATTAGCTTTTTTTGAATTTTATTTTACTTTATTTTTGTACAGCAGGTTCTTATTAGTTACCCATTTTATACATATTAGTGTATATATGTCAATTGCAATCTCCCAATTCATCCAAACACCACCCCCACTTTCCCCCCTTGGTGTCCGTACATTTTTTCTCTACATCTGTGTCTCTATTTCTGCCTTACAAACCAGTTCATCTATACCATTTTTCTAGATTCCACATGTATGCATTAATATACGATATTTGTTTTTCTCTTTCTGACTTACTTCACTCTTTATGACAGTCTCTAGGTCCATCCACGTCTCTACAAATGACCCAACTTCATTCCTTTTTATGGCTGAGTAATATTCCACTGTATATACGTTCCACATCTTCTTTATTCATTCACCTGTCGATGGGCATTTAGGTTGCTTACGTGACCTGGCTATTGTAAATAGTGCTGCAATGAGCATTGTGGTACATGTCTATTTTTGAATTATGGTTTTCTCAGGGTATACGCCCAGTAGTGGGATTGCTGGGTCATATGGTAGTTCTGTTTTTAGTTTTTTAAGGAACCTCCATACTGTTCTCCATAGTGGTTGTACCAATTTACATTCCCACCAACAGTGCAAGAGGGTTCCCTTCTCTCGCAACCCTCTCCAGCATTTATTTTTTGTAGATTTTCTGATGATGCCCATTCTAACTGGTGTGAGGTGATACCTCATTGTAGTTTTGTTTTGCATTTCTCTAATAATTAGTGATGCTGAGCAGCTTTTCATGTACCTCTTGGCCATCTGTATGTCTTCTTTGGAGAAATGTCTATTTAGGTTTTCTGCCCATTTTTTGTTTGCATTGTTTGTTTTTTAATATTGAGCTGTATGACTTGTTTATATATTTTGGAAATTAATGCTTTGTCCATTGATTCGTTTGCATATATTTTCTCCCATTCTGAGTGTTGTCTTTTCGTCTTGTTTATAGTTTCCTTTGCTGTGCAAAAGCTTTTAAGTTTCATTAGGTCCCATTTGTTTATTTTTGTTTTTATTTCCATTACTCTAGGAGGTGGGTCAAAAAAGATGTTGCTCTGCTTTATGTCAAAGAGTGTTCTTCCTATGTTTTCCTCTAAGAGTTTTATAGTGTCTGGTCTTAAATCTAGGTCTTTAATCAATTTTGAGTTCATTTTTGTGTATGGCGGTAGGGAGTGTTCTAATATCATTCTTTTACATATAGCTGTCCAGTTTTCTCAGCACCACTTATTGAAGAGACTGTCTTTTCTCCATTGTATGTCCTTGCCTCCTTTGTCATAGATTAGTTGACCATAGGTGCGTGGGTTTATCTCTGGGCTTTCTATCCTGTTCCATTGATCTATATTTCTGTTTTTGTGCCAGTACCATGTTTTCTTGTTTCCATAGCTTTGTATTATAGTCTGAAGCCAGGGAGTCTGATTCCTCCAGCTCCATTTTTTTCCCTCAAGATTGCTTTGGCTATTTGGGGTCTTTTGTGTCTCCATACAAATTTTAAGATTTTTTTGTTCTAGTTCTGTAAAAAATGCCATTGGTAATTTGATAGGGATTCCATTCAATCTGTAGATTGTTTTGGGTACTATAGTTATTTTCACAATATTGATTCTTCCAATCCAAGAACATGGTATATCTTTCCATCTGTTTGTGTCACCTTTGATTTCTTTCATCACTGTCTTATAGTTTTCTGAGTACAGGTCTTTTACCTCCTTAGGTAGGTTTATTCCTAGGTATTTTATTCTTTTTGTTGCAGTGGTGAATGGGATTGTTTCTTTAATTTCTCTTTCTGATCTTTCATTGTTAGTGTATAGGGATTCAAGAGATCTCTGTGCATTAATTTTGTATCCTGCAACTTTACCAAATTCATTGATTAACCCTAGCAGTTTTCTGGTGGCATCTTTAGGACTTTCTATGTATAGTATCATGTCATCTGCCAACAGTGACAGTTTTACTTCTTTTCCAATTTGGATTCTTTTTATTTCTTTTTCTTCTCTGACTGCTGTGGCTAGGACTTCCAAAACTATGTTGAATAAGAGTGGTGAGAGTGGACATCCTTGTCTTGTTCCTGATTTTAGAGGAAATGCTTTCAGTTTTTCACCATTGAGAATGATGTTTGCTGTGTGTTTGTCATATATGGCCTTTATTATGTTGAGGTAGGTTCCCTCTATGCCCACTTTGTGGAGAGTTTTTATCATAAATGGGTGTTGAATTTTGTCAAAAGCCTTTTCTGCATCTATTGAGATGATCATATGGTTTTTATTCTTCAATTTGTTAATATGGTGTATCACACTGATTTGCATATATTGAAGAATCCTTGCATCCCTGGGGTAAATCCCACTTGATCATGGTGTATGATTCTTTTAATGTGTTGTCGGATTCTGTTTGCTAGTATTTTGTTGAGGATTTTTGCATCTATATTCATCAGTGATATTGGTCTGTAATTTTCTTTTTTTGTAGTATCTCTGTCTGGTTTTGGCATCAGAGTGATGGTGGCCTCTTGAATGAGCTTGGGAGTGTTCCTTCCTCTGCAATTTTTTGGAAGAGTTTGAGAAGGATGGGTGTTAGCTCTTCTCTAAATGTTTGATAGAATTCATCTGAGAAGCCATCTGGTCCTGGACTTTTGTTTGTTGGAAGATTTTTAATCACAGTTTCAATTTCATTACTTGTGATTGGTCTGTTCATATTTTCTATTTCTTCCTGGTTCAGTCTTGGAAGGTTATACCTTTCTAAGAATTTATCCATTTCTTCCAGGTTGTCCATTTTATTGGCATAGAGTTGCTGGTAGTAGTCTCTTAGGATGCTTTGTATTTCTGCAGTGTCCGTTGTAACTTCATTTTCATTTCTAATTTTATTGATTTGATTCCTCTCTCTCTTTTTCTTGATGAGTCTGGCTAAAGGTTTATCAATTTTGTGTATCTTCTCAAAGAACCAGCTTTTAGTTTTACTGATCTTTGATATTGTTTTCTTTGTTTCTATTTCATTTATTTCTGCTCTGATCTTTATGATTTCTTTCCTTCTACTAACTTTGGGTTTTGTTTGTTCTTCTTTCTCCAGTTCCTTTAGGTGTAAGGTTAGATTGTTTATTTGAGATTTTTCTTGTTTCTTGAAGTAGGATTGTATTGTATTGCTGTAAACTTCCCTGTTAGAACTGCTTTTGCTGCATCACATAGGTTTTGGATCATTATGTTTTCATTGTCATTTGTCTCTAGGTATTTTTTGATTTACTCTTTGATTTCTTCAGTGATCTCTTGGTTATTTAGTAGTGCATTGTTTAGGCTCCATGTGTTTGTGTTTTTTATGTTTTTTTTCCCTGTAACTGATTTCTAATCTCATAGGGCTGTGGTCGGAAAAGATGCTTGATATCATTTCAATTTTCTTAAATTTACAGAGGCTTGATTTGTGACCCAAGATGTGAACTATCATGGAGAATGTTCCGTGTGCACTTGAGAAGAAAGTGTAATCTGCTGTTTTCGGATAGAATGTCCTATAAATATCAATTAAATCTATCTGGTCTATTGTGTCATTTAAAGCTTGTATTTCCTTATTAATTTTCTGTCTGGATGATCTGTCCATTGGTGTAAGTGAGGTGTTAAAGTACCCCACTATTATTGTGTTACTGTCAATTTCCTCTTTTATGGCTGTTAACATTTGCCTTATGTATTGAGGTTCTCCTATGTTGGGTGCATATATATTTATAATTGTTATATCTTCTTCTTGGACTGATCCCTTGATCATAATGTAGTGTCCCTCCTTGTCTCTTGTAACATTCTTTATTTTAAAGTCTATTTTATCTGATATGAGTATTGCTACTCCAGCTTTCTTTTGATTTCCATTTGCATGGAATATCTTTTTCCATCCCCTCACTTCCAGTCTGTATGTGTCCCTAGGTCTGAAGTGGGTCTCTTGTAGACAGCATATATATGAGTCTTGTTTTTGTATCCATTCAGCAGGCCTGTGTCTTTTGGTTGGAGCATTTAATCCATTCACATTTAAGATAATTATTGATATGTATATTCCTATTACCATTTTCTTAATTGTTTTGGGTTTGTTTTTGTAGGTCCTTTTCTTCTCTTGTGTTTCCCACTTAGAGAAGTTCCTTTAGCATTTGTTGTAGAGCTGGTTTGGCAGTGCTGAATTCTCTTAGTTTTTGCTTGTCTGTAAAGCTTTTGATTTCTCTGTCAAATCTGAATGAGATCCTTGCCGATAGAGTAATCTTGGTTGTATGTTCTTCCCTTTCATTACTTTGAATATATCATCTCACTCCCTTCTGGCTTCTAGAGTTTCTGCTGAAAAATCAGCTGTTTACTTTATGGAAGTTCCCTTGTATGTTACTTGTTGTTTTCCTTTGTTGCTTTTAATAATTTTTGTTTGTCTTTAATTTTTGTCAATTTGATTATTATGTGTTTTGGCATGTTTCTCCTTGGGTTTATCCTGCCTGGGACTCTCTGTGCTTCCTAGACTTGGGTGGCTATTTCCTTTCCCATGTTAGGGAAGTTTTAGACTATAATCTCTTCAAATATTTTCTCTGGTCCTTTCTCTCTCTCTTCTCCTTCTGGGACCCCTATAATGCGAATGTTGTTGTGTTTAATGTTGTCCCAGAGGTCTCTTAGGCTGTCTTCATTTCTTTTCATTCTTTTTTCTTTATTCTGTTCCGTAGCAGTGAATTCTACCATTCTGTCTTCCAGGTCACTTATCCGTTCTTCTGCCTCAGTTATTCTGCTATTGATTCCTTCTAGTGTAGTTTTCATGTCAGTTATTGTATTGTTCCTCTCTGTTTGTTTGTTCTTTAATTCTTCTAGGTCTTTGTTAAACATTTCTTGCATCTTCTCAATCTTTGCCTCCATTCTTTTTCCGAGGTCCTGGATCATCTTCACTATCATTATTCTGAATTCTTTTTCTGGAATTTTGCCTATCTCCACTTCATTTAGTTGTTTTTCTGGGGTTTTATCTTGTTCCATCATCTGATACATAGTCCTCTGCCTTTTCATTTTGTCTATCTTTCTGTGAATGTGGTTTTCGTTCCACAGGCTGCAGGATTGCAGTTCTTGCTTCTGCAGTCTGCCCTGTGGTGGATGAGGCTATCTAAGTGGCTTGTGCAA
Organism: Balaenoptera physalus; assembly: GCF_965194825.1. NCBI lineage: Eukaryota > Metazoa > Chordata > Mammalia > Artiodactyla > Balaenopteridae > Balaenoptera > Balaenoptera physalus. Next base: position 89,234,549 of record NC_138890.1, on the reverse strand, counting down.
GCTTCCTGATGGGAGGGACTTGTGGTGGGTAGAGCTGGCTGTTGCTCTGGTGGGCAGAGCTCAGTAAAACTTTAATCCACTTGTCTGCTGATGGGTGGGGCTAAGTTCCCTCACTGTTGTTTGGCCTGAGGCGACCAGCACTGGATACTACAGGCTCTTTGGTGGGGCTAATGGTGGACTCCAAGAGGCTCATGCCAAGGAGTACTTCCCAAAACTTCTGCTGCCAGTGTCCTTGTCCCCACGGTGAGCCACAGCCATGCCCCGCCTCTGCAGGAGACCCTCCAACAGTAGCAGGTAGGTCTGGTTCAGTCTCCTATGGGGTCACTGCTCCCTCTCCCTGGGTCCTGATGCACACACTACTTTGTGTGTACCCTCCAAGCGTGGAGTCTCTCTTTCCCCCAGTCCTGTTGAAGTCCTGCAATCAAATCCCACTAGCCTTCAAAGTCTGATTCTCTGGTAATTCCTTCTCCCATTGCCAGACCCCCAGGTTGGGAAGCCTGATGTAGGGCTCAGAACCTTCACTCCAGTGGGTGGACTTCTGTGGTATAATTGTTCTCCAGTTTGTGAGTCACCCACCCAGCAGTTATGGGATTTGATTTTATTGTGATTGCACTCCTCCTGCCATCTCATTGTGGCTTCTCCTTTGTCTTTGGATGTGAGATATTTTTTTGGTGAGTTCCAATGTCTTCCTGTCTATGATTGTTCAGCAGTTAGTTGTGATTCCAGTGCTCTCACAAGAGGGAGTCATCTAATTAGTTTTTTAATTCTTTACACTTAAGGGCAAAAAGCCAAGGATTTCCAGGCACACGAGGAAAGCTAACACAGAAAATAGGACTTCCAAAGAAGATGTAGAAATGGCCACTAACCACAGGAAAAGATGCTCAACATCAGTAGTCATTAGGGAAATATTAACCAAAACCACAATGAGATACCACTTCATACTTACTAGAAAGGCTGTAATAATTTATTTTTTAAAAAGATGGTAAATAGCAAGTGTTGATGAGAACGTCTGCCCCTTGAGAGAGGAGGAGCTATACTTTCCCACAGACCCTGTGATTTCCTGGTGCACACAGCTAGTATTCTTGTACAACTCCTATAAAAGCCAGCACCTCAGGACTTCTCTGGCAGTCCAGTGGTTAAGACTTTGCCTTCCAATGCAGGGGGTGTGGATTCCATACCTGGTTGGGGAGCTAAGATCCCACATGCCTCACAGCCAAGACACCAAAACATAAAATAGAAGCAATATTGTAACAAATTCAATAATGACTTTAAAAATTTTCCAAATCAAAAAAAAAAAATCTTAAAAAAAAATAAAACAGAAAAACGTCAGCATCTCCAAAGCAGACTAGGTAGTTCCCTCCCCTTGAATCTAGGCTGGCTTAAGAGACTTGCTTAACTAATAGAATGCAGTAGACATGATATTAGGGAACTCCCAAGTCTAAATCCTAAGAAGCCTTATAGCTTCCACCCAAGTCTTTTGGAACACTTGCTCTTGGAACCCAGCTGCATGCTGTAAAGAAGCCCAAGCAGCCTGCGGAAAGGAACTGAGCCTCCCCTAAACATCCCAGCTGAGCTTCTAGACAATAGCTGGTACCCACTTGCTTGTAAGTGAGCTATCTTAGAAGTTGAATTACAAACCCCAATCAAGCCACTCCAACCAAAGCTGTGTGGAGCAGAGGTGGACCATCTCTACCAAGTCCTGCCCAAATTACAAGTTCTTGAGCAAAATAAATAGTGGGTGTTGCTATGTTTTTCCTTTTTAATCTGTTAATATGATGAATTGCATTAGTAGATTTTCTGATGTTAAATTCCCTGTGTCCTTGGAATATACTTTTTAAATCTTGATGTAGTCCCACAATTTGGACACTGTACTGGGCATAACCATCACTGTTTACGGAAAAATAGATTTGCCAAACAAATTAATGACGCTAAAAAATGCATAAAAATGTTTCACCTATTTCAGAAAATTTCAGACATATGGGTAGAACATCATTAAGTAGTCCAGAAGAACTCCTGGCTGGCAACACTATAAAAGCCAGTTTTCCTTATTTTACACAATTAGACTTTTCTTTAATTTGGAACCCTTAATCCAAACGAGCTATATATAAATTTTTTAGCTATTTTGAAGGTTGCATTTGAAGTTTAGTTTTTCTTTTTTCTTTTTTTGTTTTTTTGGTGTCTGTGTGTGTGTGTGTGTTTATGATTCAACGTACAGACTTGATTAATGGTATTGCATTTAGGAAATAACCAAGGCTTCACTAATCTGAAGTACTCAGAGGTGGAATTTTCTCTCTCTCAGTCTTTCTATCTTTGTCGTATCTCACTGAGTGTTTTACTTAATGCATATAATCAGCTGTTTACGTAAAAGTGGAGAAACACAAATGAGCTTTGAAAGGCTTTGAAAATGAAAAATTAAAAAAAGAAAAGTAACAAGGCAGACTAGAGGCTTGGGATTGCTCTAGTTTGAAAATTTATCACTTGAAAAGATGTTTTTCTGCTTTTTCAGATACAACAATATTTAGGAGAGACCCTCCCAGCCACCCCTCACTCTCCAGCTTCTACCCCAGCCACACACACACACAGACACACACACACACACACACACACACACTGTCTCTCTGTCTCTGTCTCTCTCTCTCTCTCCTATACTTCCCCACCACCTCTACAGTGACTCTCTTTTAACCAGTTCTCCAAAGCAGTCTTTCTAGGGTGGAACCAGTTCTCCAAAGCAGATTTTCTCCCCTCCTTCTACCGTCCTACCACCACCACCTTAAGAAACCTATTTTCTAGGAAAAGAAAGAGAGAGAGAGAGAGACCTTGAAGCCAAAGCAAATTCCATTTCTAAGGTTTTTCAATAAAAATGTCCTCTAAAAGATGCCTGCTCAGAAAAAGTTACTGAAGTGCCAGTGAGAGACCAGCATTTATTGCCAGAAGTGACACAAGCTGAGAGCAGAGCTCCCAGCGGGAAGCTGTCATTATGTAAATGTGCCCGCGTGACAGCCCTCCAAGGAGGACAAATGACTCGTCAGTGACTTCTTAATCAGCCTGTCTCTAGCAATAATAATCTAACCACTGGTCACCTAATTAAAAATGAAAGAAATCAGTGTCTTTTCCAAACACTGAGTTTCTAGAGCCTCAGGTTGCAGACTGTCATGAAGCAGAGAGCTGTCAGCTGTTTGCACTTCATGTCACAGACAACCAGACCCTTGTGAGGGCCCTCAAGCTCATGTCTGTGATTTGATTATCTTGCCATCATTCAGTTAATGCATTGATCTGGATGATTTGCTGCTATGGGCCCTTAGTCATTTATTCATTCATTCACCAGTTTCACAAGTATTTATTCATTCACAAGTATTTATTACAAGCTTACTGTATGCCAGGGGATATATCCTGGGGATATAAAGCTGAATAGGACACTTATGCAGCATTTGACAGATCTCTCTGTCGGGGAAACAGATATAAAAATATTTAACTATGATACAATTTGATCTAGCTGTAATACAGAAAACAAATATATATGTGTATTGCATATTATGGAAGATGCAAAATGGTGGCCTACTGGACAGAACCATTCTACAGAATTTTTTTAAATTAATTAATTAATTAATTTTTGTCTGCTTTGGTTCTTTGTTGCTACGTGAGGGCTTTCTCTAGTTGTGGCGGGCGGGGGCTACTCTTTGTTGCAGTGCGCGGGCTTCTCACTGCAGTGGCTTCTCCTGTTGCAGAGCACGGGCTCTAGGTGCGCAGGCTTCAGTAGTTGTGGCACTTGGGCTTCAGTAGTTGTGGCTCACGGGCTCTAGAGCACAGGCTCAGTAGTTGTGGTGCATGGGCTTAGTTGCTCTGCAGCATGTGGGATATTCCTGGACCAGGACTTGAGCCCGTGTTCCCTGCATTGGCAGGCTGATTCTTAACCACTGTGCCACCAGGGAAGTCCCCATTCTACAGAATTTGAGATGCTATTATTTGGGGCATGTGCCCCTCAGGTTACCAAAGACTCTGCGATATCCTATTCTTTTAAACTTAATCCACTTAATTCATTTATGTTACCTTCTTGGTCCTTGTTAAGCACTTCAGTTTCAGATGCTGGTGTAGAGATATGTCTAACAAGCAGACACTTGCCATGAAATGTGATATTAGAATTTAAGTATTGTTCTTTTAAATGAGTTTTAAAGAAAATTGTGTGTGATGTGTTAAAAAAATTCTTAATCACACTTTTCTCAGGTACGGAAAAAAAAATACCTCACCAGCCACCTGTGCTGTGTAGCAGGGAAAATAACCAAATATTTAAAACTAGCCAATCAATAGTATCTCAATCTGTTTCCATTTTAGTTGTCTTCATTGCCGTCATCGAAGGGGAGGTTCATTCTCTCTGGGTTCAATGCTCACTCTTTTACTTCTCTTCTCTACGAGCTGCTTCTCTTCAGATAGTGTTGGGGTGGCTTTCTTGACTCTGGTAGGGTGTGAGAAGTATCCTTGGAGCCATTGCTGGCCCTCCTGTCCAGTGGCTGGACATTGCTGGCCCTCCTGTCCAGTGGCTACCTCTGTACCAGTGACTGGGGTAGGACAGCCAGTCCTGGCCATTTGTGCGCTATTGAGGTACAGGCACCACTGGTTAGTCCACGGACACAGTCACTTGTTCCTGGCTCCAGAGTGTCCACTCCTGGCAGCCTCCTTTTCCTGACCTCGGCACCTGCTCATGTATAGCCAACACTCTCAGCACTTCTAGGCTACACTAAGGCACTGAAAACTTCTAGATTCCCCAAAACTCGTGAATAGATTATTGTGTTAATTGTACCGAGATCAAAGAACATAGTTTATGCCCTAAGACCTTGTTTGTGATCAATTTAATAAATATTCAGTGTGTGGTTGAGAAGAGCATGCTTCTCTAATGGTTGAGTCTATATTGGTGTTCTATTCCTGTGTAACAAATTAACACAAATTTAGAAGCTTAAAACAACATCCTTTTTTTTTTTTTTAACAACATCTGTTTTTAACATCTCACAGTTTCTGTAAGTCAGAAGTCCGGGCATGGGTTCTCTGCTTAGGATTTCGCAAGTCTGAAATCGAAGTATCCTCCAGCAGGGTTCTCATCTGCAACTCAGGGACTCCTTCCAAGCTCATGTGGGTTGTTGGTAGAATTTAGTTCCCTGCAGTTGTAGAACTGCATTTCTCAGTTGAGAACGGCAGGCCTCATTTTCTTACTGGCTGTTGGCCTGGGGTTGCTCTTAGCTCCTTGAGCCCACTCTGCTCCTAGCCATGTGGTTTCACACATGGTAGGTTACTTTTTAAAGCCAGCAGAAGGGTATCTCTCTCCCATATGATAAGATGGAGTCATGTATGACATAATGTAATCAAGGAAGTGACTATCCCATCATATTCAAAGGCCCTGCACCTGCTCAAGGGGAAGGATTATATAGGATGTTTACCTCAGAGGTGGGAATTTGGGGACCACCTTAGGATTCATCCTACCACAGAATATGAGTTTTTATAAATGTTGATTAAATCCCACTTTTTAACTGTTATTCAAATCTCCTTTATACTTACATTTTTTTTGTCTGCTTTACCTATTTTAATTACTAATACAATTGTGTTAATTGTGAATTTATTTCTACTTGTAGTTACATCTTTTTTTTTTTCTACTTTATCTATTCTGAGAACATTTATTAGGTGTATGCAGTTTAGAATTATATTGACCCTCTTTAACTCTAATAATGGCTTTTGTCTTAAAATCTATTCTGTTTGGTATTAATATGTAATGTTGAATTTTCATCTTGCTAGGATTTGCCAGGTATATATATTATTACTCTCCACTCTGTACCTTATATGTTAGGTGTGTATCAGTTATCTATTGCTGCTTATTATACTGCTCCAAAATTTAGTAGCTTATTATAGCAACCATTTGACTTGCTCATGATTCAGTCATTCAGGAATGTGAGTTAGACTCAGGGGGTTCTTCTGCATTATTAGCATTATTCTTGCCTAGTATTATTCATGTGGTTGCAAGTCATCTGGCAATTTGACTGGAGCTCAATGGTTTAAGATCTGGCAGTTAGTGTCAGCTATTGATTAAGCCACTCTCTTTACACAGTCTCTTATCCTCAAGGAGGACGCTTGGGCTTCATGATATAGTGTTGACAGGTGAAGACAGAGAGCAGAAGCTGCAAAGCCTCTTGAGGACCAGGCTTGGAAATCCACATGTTCCTTCTCTAGTACCCCTGCTGTGCTCAGTCATTGGCTGTGAGCAGTCAGAGGGTGTGTGGCCTCAATGTGAAACTTTTGAAGGTCCAGAGACATGTCAGTCAGTAATGCTCCTCAGAGTAGGTCCTTTGAGGGATGAGTCTGAGCAGTGCTCCTTCATGGTCACCACATAGATATGGTTTAATATCATAATTTAAAATATTTCAGACTTTTGCTATTAATGAGAAATCTTGTTATGGACTTCTGTTTTGTGTTTTCAGTGGTTGTGTTTTCCTCTCACATGTATCATATGAAGCATTCAAAGCATGGAAAAATGAAGATATAGCTATTGGATATAGATTTACCATTAAAAAACCAATTGCTTTAACTATTGGTCAGTTAACTCACACAGAAAAAAATAAATTCGTTTCCTGATTTTTGGTAAAATTCAAGTACACTTTTCTTCTAAACTACTAGCTCGAAATGGCTATCATTAAGACAATGTAATTATGTAGTAAAGATCTTAAAAGACATTAAAACAACCATTAACTTCTGCTTATTAACTCTATTTTTCAGCTTAAGGGTGTAGTCTACAGAGTAATGCTCATCTGGATTCTCTCCTGTCTGAAGCACAGCCCATGGCCTCTCAATATTTGTCTTCCTTTCTTCAATTTTTTTTGCTGGGCATATGGCTGCTACTAATGAAGACTAGTTGTAGTTGTGTAACTCAGTTCTGGAAAATGGGATATTGATGAAAAGTGATATACATGACTTCCAGATGAACGCTCTTCTCCTCCTGCTTTTCTTCTTCCTATTGGCTTAATGTTGACAAGAGAGTGGAGCTGGAGCAGCCGTTCTGGATCATCAAATGATACCAGCATGACGGGGTTGACAGAGCAGCGAGGTAAAAGAAGCCTTGCGCTCGCATTCCAACTCTAGGTCATAGATCTGGGCATTTAGATGAGAGAAAAATAAAATTCTATCATGTCTAAGCTATAGTTATTTGGGGATTTCTGTTACTAGTTGCTAAAGTTAATCCTAAACATCTTTCAAATGTTTGTTTGGTTTGCTCCCCATTTTATCCCCAGCATCTGCTGTGGTACCTGAAGAGAGCAGAACTGCGAGAGGCAGCCACCCAGCAGGAGAAATATGATGGACCTTCCCTAGCTGTAACAATATGAGTTGAAATTAAGGACAAAACCCACATCTGGCATACAACATGCACTCAATAGATATTTGTTGAATGAATTAATGAATTCATTAATTAATGAATTCATTCATGGGAGGGGGCTGCCATGTTTTTGAACCCAACATCATACCTGTCGAGAAGATCTCCTCCTTCTTACACGAGTTAGCCAACTGCTACTAATCTTCCAAGATCCAGCTTAAATGTGACTTTTCTGTCAAGATCCCCCAGCTTTTCCTGGCGTTGGGTAGTGCCTGCCTTCCTGGTAGTAAATATCTCTGCCTCTCTTACATTTATCTCCCTTATCTCTCATCATATTGAAACTTCAGACTTTCTTCTTCGTGTTCTTAACAGCCAACATGATGTTTGGAAGGATGGAGGAGAAGTAAGGAAGGAATACTTCTAAACATGCAAAAAGTCATATAGGACTTCCCTCTGAAGATTTAGGAACTGGATTAATCAGTGTTCTCCAGAGAAACAGAACCAATAGGATGTGTGTGTGTGTGTGTGTGTGTGTGTGTGTGTGTGTGTGTGTGTGTGTATAAAGGGAGAGATTTATTTTAAGGACTTGGCTTATGCAATTGCAGGGGCTGGCAAGTCTGAAATCTGCAAGACAGGCTGGCAGGCTGGAGACCCAAAGAAGAGTGGATGTTGCAGTCTCAAGTCTGAAGCAGAATTCCTTCTTCCTTAGGGGATCTCAGTCTTTTCTCTTAAGGCCTTCTACTCACTGGATGAGGCTCACCCACGTGATGGAAGGTAATCTGCTTTACTCAAAGTCTAATGATTTAACTGTTAATCATACCTAAAAAATATCTTCACTGCAACATCTAGATTGGTGTTTGGCCAACAACTGAGGTACCATGGCCTAGCTAATTTGACATAAAAAGTTAACTATCACAGGAACCATAAAGAGAAGTGGGTTTATTCCATAATTTTAAGTTCAAATACTACTATTTAGATGACATCTGCCAGGAAAGTTGCATGTATTACCAAGTGTCGTAGCAGGTCATCATGAAGCCAGAAAAAACGACTGATTATGACAATGAGAGAGAAGATCCTGCAGAAAACAATTAGAAATATAATCAGGTGTGTTTAGTAACTTCAAATTCATTATTACTGTTTGTATGGTTAAAGAAAGTTCACTCTCAGAGAGCATTTGCTATGTAACAAAATTAAGCCAAGCTTATGTGAACAAAGATCTCTGGGGGGAAAACTTCCTGCTTCTTTCAAATTAATTTTATACATATATATATAATTTAATTATGTTATTTATATATTTTTTTCCCAAATTGAAATAGGTTTTTTGTTTTTTATATTATTTTTTTACTCTGGAAACCTCAAGATGGCAGCGTTTTACTTTGGAAGAAGATGTTCAGTGCCAGCAGTACCGTCCTGCTTTTCAATTCATAACAGCACTCAGGAGTCAGGCTGTCAATAGGGGGAGGGGAATGGAGACAAGGTGGTAGATGTGTTTCGAAAATTTCTGACCTCTTACACTCTTCCCTAATTTCCCATCCACAAAGACCTCTGTAAACTGGCAGTTCAGGTAAATAGTTTCTCTACAGCAGCTGGTCCCCAACCTTTTTGGCACCAGGGACTGGTTTCATGGAAGACAATTTTTCCACAGACGGGCGGGGGTGCGCAGGAATGGTTCAGGCGGTAATGCGAGCGATGGGGCGCGATGGGGAGTGGCAGATGAAGCTTTGCTCACTTGCCCGCTGCTCACCTCCTGCTGTGCGGCCCGGTTCCTAACAGGCCACGGACCACTACCGGTCTGCGGCCCAGGGGTTGGGGACCCCTGCTCTACAGTCATTATAGAAACCAGTATTTTATTCTAGATGCATTTGTACTGCTCCAGCTAAATAGCTGATTTTTCTGTTCCCAACACACCACTTTGCAGAAACAGTTTTTATTTTTCATCTTGGAATTAGGCAGTAAAGAGTCAATATTATAATAGTGCATTAGTGTCAGCCCTTGCTTGGGCTACTGAAACGGCTTTCTTCTTGTCTCCTTAGGGCCTCTTTTCCAAACTTCACATCATGTCCCTCTCCTATTCCCAACCATCCAATGGCTTCACATTGCAACTAAAGTAAAACAAACTCCTTATCATAACCTGCATGCTCTACAGGGTCTGGCCCTCCCCACTTCTGTGGCCTCATTGTCTATCATTCTCCCTCTTGCCTGCTCACTTTGTTCTAGCCACCATGGTGTTGCTGTTCCCTGAACACTGTGAGCTTGTTCTACCTGAGGGCCTTTGCCCTTCCTGATAGTCTCTGATTTTTACATGACTCACTTCCTCCTTCTAGTTCCTTCTGAAGTGCCACTTTCTTCAGATAGGACTTCCCTGATCACCGTCCCTCTCTCCCTCACCTTATCCTTCCCCTGCTTTATTTTTCTTCATTGGAAGAATAATACCACCTAATAATTGATTATCTGTCCTCCTCAAGCAGAATATAAGTTCTATGGAGGGTTGGGACTTTGTCTTGTTTACTCCTGTTTCCCTAGAACCTAGAAACATGCCTGATTCATATTAGGTGCTCAATAACTAGTTGTTGAATGAATGAAAGAATAAAGCAAAGTTCAGTCAATCTGGTATCTTTATTCCATCTCTTTTATATATGGCAGTGTGCCAGATACCTAGAAAGTAGCAGTATAAACCCTAATGAGGCAGTCTTATTGACACTAACACATTGGTTTTTTTGACATACATGAGTCTCTATTTTTTAAATAGATATTTGATTTTTAAAAGTCTCCCCCAAATTGTCACTAAAACAAAAGTGATCAGATAAGTGATAGCAGTTAGATGTCTTCAGTATTTACATAATTTTTAAAAAACAAAATTAGCATCAGATTTTTCTATAATAGATCTGTGAAATTAATTCCTTTTTAATATATATTCTTTATTGAAGTATAGTTGATTTACAATGTTGTCTTATTTTCTGCTGTACAGCAAGGTGATTCAGTTATACATATACATACATTCTTTTTTTAATATTCTTTTCCGTTATGGTTTATCATAGCATATTGACTATAGTTCTCTGTACTATACAGTAGGACCTTGTGTTTATCTATTCTATATATAAAAGTTTACATCTGCTAACTCCAACCTTCCACTCCATCCCCCCCCAGCTCCCTCCCTCTTGGCAACCACCAGTCTGTTCTCTATGTCTGTGAGTCTGTTTCTGTTTTGTAGATAAATTCATTTGTGACATGTTTTAGATTCCACATGTAAGTGATATCATATGGTATTTGTCTTTCTCTTTCTGACTTACTTCACTTAATATGATAATCTCTAGTTGCATCCATGTTGCTGCAAATGGCATTATTTCATTCTTTTTTATGGCTGAGTAATATTCCATTGTATATATGGACCACATCTTCTTTATCCATTCATCTGTTGATGGACATTTAGGTTGTTTCCATGTTTTAGCTATAGTGAATAGTGCTGCTATGAACATAGGGGTGCATGTATCTTTTTGAATTATAGTTTTGTCTGGATATATGCCCAGGAGTGAGATTGCTGGATTGTTGGCATCTCTATTTTTAGTTTTTTGAGGAAACTCCATACTGTTTCCATAGTGGCTGCACCAACTTACATTCTCACCAACAGTGTAGGAGGGTTCCCTTTCTGTGGAATTAATTCTTTTTTTATTATTATTGGAGTATAATTACTTTGCAATGTTGTGTTAGTTTCTTCTGTACAATGAAGTGAATCAGCTATATGTATACATATATCCCCTCCCTCTTGGACCTCCCTCCCACCACCCCCCTCCATCCCACCCATCTAGGTCACCACAGAGCACCGAGCTGAGCTCCCTGTGCTATACAGCAGGTTCCCTCTAGCTATCTATTTTATACATGGTAGTGTATATATGTCAAACCTAATCTCCCAATTCATCCCACTCTCCCCTTCGCCCCCTGTGTCCACATGTCTGTCCTCTATGTCTATGTCTCTATTCCTGCCCTACAAATATGTTCATCTGTACCATTTTTCTAGATTCTACATATATGGGTTAATATACGATATTTGTTTTTCTCTTTCTGGCTTACTTCACTCTGTATGACAGGCTCTAGGTCCATCCACATCTCAACAAATGACCCAATTTCATTCCTTTTTATGGTTGAGTAATATTCCATTGTTTATATGTACCACATCTTCTTTAGCCATTCATCTATCATTGGACATTTAGGCTGTTTCCATGTCCTGGCTATTGTAAATAGTGCTGCAATGAACATTGGGGTACATGTGTCCTTTTGAATTATGGCTTTCTCAGGGTATCTGCCCAGTAGTGGGATTGCTGGGTCATATGGTAGTTCTATTTTTAGTCTTTTAAGGAACCTCCATACTGTTCTCCATAGTGGCTGTATCAATTTACTTTCCCACCAACAGTGCAAAAGGTTTCCCTTTTCTCCACACCCTCTCCAGAATTTATTGTTTGTAGATTTTTTGATAATGGCCATTTTGTCTGATGTGAGGTGGTATCTCATTGCAGTTTTGATTTGCATTTATCTGATAATTAATGATGCTGAACATCTTTTCATGTATATATAGGCCATCTGTATGTCCTCTATGGAGAAATGTCTATTTAGGTCTTCTGCCCATTTTTTGATTGGGTTGTTTGTTTTTTAGTTACTGAGTGAAGTAAGTCAGACAGAGAAGGACAAATATCATATGGTATCAGTTATATGTGGAATTGAAAATATGATACAAATGAACTGTTTCCCTAGTGGCTGCACCAACTTACATTCCCACCAACAGAGTAGGAGGGTTCCCTTTTTGTGGAATTAATTCTTAAATGAAGCTAATTTTACTGAGAAGTCATGCAAGTTACCAAAAAGAACTTGTCACCTATGTCAAAAGAGTATCTGCATTACTAATCATAGGTGATATTTTGTCTGCAAAACAACTCTAAGGCATAGAATATTTAGGCTGCAAAAAGAAGAGTGTAAATAATTAAGATGTAAATTCAATTATGGCTGTCCCCATTACAGTTCTTTTTTTTGGTAATAGAAATATACTGTCTCCTCAGTTTATAAATGAAATTGCATCCAGATGCAAGCAGGTGGAAGAAGTTCTGAAAAATTCTTGGTAAATAAAAAGCAATTCATTAAACATTATTCCTAGTAATACTCACAATATTTGATTCAGTTTTGCAACTACATAGAATCCCCAAATTCAAAATATAATAATATAAAAATATTCTATTTTGAAAAATATTAAGATAACTCTCTAAATTTTTTTATTAATGATAAATAATCTTTAAGCTAAAATATATTAAATATCTTCTTCTTTGAATTGGAATTAGGAATTAAAAGAAGTAGGGTTTTTTTTTTTCATAGTAACTTAATAAGTCTCCCTGTCTGTTATTTTTCTAAATGCTCGTTAGCTTAATTCTTATTTATGATTTTAAAAAATCATTTTGATTTGATCATTTTGTTCACATTATTACATTATAACCAATGATAATAGCTGTATCTATTAAGTGTTTACAATGTGCTAGGCACTATACCTAGCATATTCAAATAACTTAATTAATACTCATGGGCTAGCCTTGGAACCCAGTCCCCATTTTTAATACATTTTCAATGGAAAAATGGATTCCAACTTTAAAAGCACTGACTTACAAATGAAGTTTTTTAATACGACGTATTTATAAGTGACTGAATTGGGTGACTGCAACTTCTAATGAATGGAAATCTATGCAGCCTGACGAACTGAGTTACATCAGAATAACCTTTGTGTGCAGGAAAATGTAGAAGCTCTTTCACATTTTATTTCCAAATAGAATTCTTGGCATTTGAAGATATTACGGCTGACAACATTGTCTTCTGCATATTTGCAAAGCTACAAAGTCTGATGCATGCACGACTTGCAGTTACTTTCACAGTAAGCATCATCCATGTGAATTCAATCTGTTGACCGTAATGTGGCAAAGTACTTTACTAGCAATGCCTCTCTACCCTCTGTGCTAAAGGTTGCCTTTGCTCAAATAGTCACACCATCTCAGATTGCCACAGCTGGCGGGGTATTCTGCTGCTGCTCTGTGTACACATCTGCGTCGGTATGATTCAGTGAAACCTAGTTGGTGTTCTTCTGCTCACTCTTGCCTTAACTCACCGCAGGCTAGCTCATTGTAGGAAAGTCGTTTTGATGGAGAACCCCAAATGTCCTCAAAGGGATATGGTAAGATGGAAACTTATTCTTCTGGCATGCCAGGCTGAATATACTGGACATCTGTGGTTTATACTGTTCAGCATCTATTTCCCTATATTGAGGTAAAACCACTGGCTCCTTTAGGGGAACCACACTCTTCCATTGCTGTAGCTGAGGCCTGTGATTCTGCTGGGGCTGAACCTTCTTCTGGAGCCAGTGGTTGGTACATGACATATGAGAGCAATATATGCCCTGGCCAGAGAGACTAGTTCAGAGGTAGACCTGAGACCCAAGCAGGCCAGTCACAGCCATAAACGTCAGTTTAGGACTTTCTGCCAGAACCACTGTGAAAGAGAAACTGTCGTTGTTTTCTGGGGTTGCTAAGCCTAGACCTTCTAATAGCTATTCTGCCACCACTTGAAATCAGCCTGAGAATGAAACCAACATGGGGGTAAGCCAACTGGGAGGTGGAAAATATACAAACTACATTGTTTGAGTACCTAGATCTAGCTTCACCTGAAGCCAGTAGTGAACCCTAAATACTACATTAGCTTAAGTTACATTAGCCTAAGTTAGTTGAGTTGGTTTCTGCCCTTTGTAACCAAAAGAATCCTGAATAACACAATGGGAATGACCACAGACTGAATCTCAAAAGCAGTTTTATGGCTGTATTTGCCTTCCCAAAGAGGTAAACAGTCATTTTTGAGGACTTCAGTTAATATGGAGGAGCCCACAAAATCAACTGTTGACATGTTCCTGAAGATCAGCAAGTGTGTTGCATGTTCCTGGTGCTGTGTTTTGGAATTCTGCTTTGCTGTCCTTTATACTTTTCATAAAACTGGAGTGGCAGAGAGCAATAATCAGGGAAGTGCTGGTGCTATATCATCTTGCCAACTCTATAATCTTGAAACAAATCTTAGTATTTGGTTGAAAAATATAGAAATTAATAAACAGAAGAGCTCCCATGTGATGGACATGCTTTTGAACTTAGGTTTTGCTCCCAGATCATGGTCAAGTTACTAACCTCTCAGCCATAGCTGCCTCATATTTAAAATAGGAATAATAATAGTCCTGCCTAATAGGGCTTTTTTAAAAGAAATTAAATGGGTTAATTGAGGTAATAAGCTTGGACCAGTGCTTGGGTATAATAAGTACTCAAGGACTTCCCTGGTAGTTAAGAATCTGCCTGCCAGTGCAAGAGACACAGGTTCGAGCCCTGGTCTGGGAAGATCCCACATGCCGCGGAGCAACTAAGCCCATGCCCCACAACTACTGAGCCTGCGCTCTAGAGCCTGTGCTCCGCAACAAGAAAAGCCACTGCAAAAAGAAGCCCGCTCATGTCAACTAGAGAAAGCCTGTACACAGCAGCAAAGACCCAAAGCAGCCAGAAATTATTTAATTAATTAATTATTTACTTATTTTAAAAAAGTACTCAAAATACTTTAATATTAGGCATCACAACATATGGCCCCAGAATGGAACCCTGAATTCTCACATTATGACACCATCCTCATCATTTTCTTCAGCCACATTTGGACATGGTCTGACAGCCCAAGGTACAAACACAAGACTCTAGGCTAGACCTTACCATGTTTTCAGTTTCTTGTAGGTTAATGGTTAATACAGAAAAGCAACAAACTATGACTACTGTATCAGGATTGTATTCAGCCTTGATGAAATTTCCATTTTTCTATGTTCACTTAGACCAGTTTGTATGATATGAAATCAAATTGGCAAGAACTGTGCCTAGTAAAAAGAGACATTTTCTTAGACCTCATATGCCTTTAAACATTGTTATTTAAAAATTTGTTATTTCCTGGCAAAGATATGATTACAGCATTACAAGGAAGATATTGTAGTTGCACAATAGGCTTCGTTCAGCTCTCTTGAAGCAAATATTATAGATGTCTAGTGTAAGTAAAACCACATGTTATAATGGGAAATTAAGTAAAGTATGTAACATCTGAAATTGGTCAGAAAATCAGAGAAAGTTTGGCTTTTTGGGCACATTTTTAAACCATTCTTTTTTGGCTTGTATTGCACAATATGAGCTTCTATTACAGAAACAAAATTATTAGAGAATGAAAATAAAGCATTAAAATAATTTAGTGAAGACTTTTTTACTGAGGTAATTCATCTCAGTTTCAAGTAAATAATTACCACACCTCTCACTTTATGGCTGCTTTTAATACTTTTTCTGCCTCCTTCTTTATTTTCAGATGGTCAGCTATCAAATATTACAATGGTCAGAATGCTTGAGTCTAGAAGCTACCTCTTTTAATTTCTTGCTTCTAATCTGCAGTGGAGAGAGGAGTTAGATTTTCTCTAAATTAACAGTGAATAGCCTCTGAGAGTCAATTTTCTCAGGGTGAATTGGATGATCTTAGCATAAAGGGTTTATGATTTCCCCCCCCTGGATATTCAAAGGCTGCTTGTTGCTTACTTCTTGTTTTCTCAACCATGTCCAGATGAGGATGTGACCTTTGGTTAAATGAAGTACTTTTATAACTAATTTTAAATTTCAGGGACTTTTTATACAGCTAAGCTCTGCACTTATGCATAATTTATTTTCCCTTGCTCACTACCTTGTTCATGACCTTTCAGTGAGGGTGTTCAGTAACAAGAGGAACAAATCCATATTCTATATTTTGTGTTAGTTGTTCTAAACTGACCCCCTCTTCCTTCTCTAGCCAATCCAAGACAATCATTGACCTTATCGTTGGTTCCTAAATATACCCTGCTTGCTCTTGCCCTTATGCAGTATTTATACAGTTCAGTTACATTTTCCAACATGTCTCAACCCTCTCATGTTCCCAAGTCATCTCACAGCCTAATGTTTCCATGACACTAACTCTGGTCCATGTGAATCACTCCGCATTCTAATTGTCTATAACTGCATAGTCATTCCCATGCATTGGGGAGCTGATCAAATATTACCACTTATTTTTCTCTATTTGGGAGAATACATGTTTATTATCTCTAAGTATGTTATTATCTGCTTTGAGCAATTGTACATTCCTTATTCAGTACAGAGAAGAAAAGAATATTATTGTCTCTTTTTATATTCTTCCCACCACCTTGTCTTACGTCTGGTAGAAAGGCTGTGACATTATTCAGTGAAGGATGATGGAGCAGCACAGGAAGGCTGGTGATTTGAGCAAACTTGTCGACCTTTCTTTGTTCAAATCTTTGTTTCTCCTGGCACAGGCTTTCTTTGTTTAAAGGTGTCTGGATGTTGTCATGCTACATTGAAATGGGTAGGAAAAAGTGATTCCTTGATCACTCACATACACCTGTGAAGGGATTTAAAGGAAACTTGGCCTCCGAGATCTAGTTGCATACACAAAAGTTGAGAGATAAGGTCCATCTGTACACATAAGGTGGTTTCAGGCATTTTTTTTTTCAGATAGAGGATTTCTTGTTTCAAACATATGGTCCAGATATATGACTAATATAGCTCTCTAATCATGAAGGCTTCATATTTCCAACTACAAAAGAACATCTTTGTATAATTCTGTTATTCCCACCTCAATCTTTATGTTTTATCAAAGGGAATCTTTTCCAATATGTTTCTTCTCTGTTTTGAAACCACTTTGATGGAAAATTTATTCTATTTATTTTTGTACATTCCAGATGAAGGTTATTTTACTCTTATTCTAACCACTTGTCAATGAGTCACATAAATCCCTTGTGTTTTCCTGACCCAAATTCCAAGTGGTTTTTTTAAATCTCATAAAACGGTAAACACTTATTAGAGATGAATAAAATACTTCCTGGAAGTAAAATTTATGTCATTAATTGGATAACCCATCAGAGTCCCCACTTAATAATTCATAGAACCCAGCAAAAGATTCAAAGGTATCTGGGTTGTTTGGTTACAACCGGATGCTAATTACATAAGGTCAGAAGAGCCTCCTTTCAGCCCAATTAGTTTATGCTGATGAAATTTCTGTTCTAAACATGTACACTATTTTTTTTTGGTGCAGGCAGTGATCTCAACGAGCCACCTGCTCTGTCAGGAAGGAAGAAAACTGAGTGGCAACCTCACCATTGCGAGTGAAGTTTCAAAGTGAAGAGCTCATATTTCTGTAGATGCAGGGTCAGTGTATGTCAAACCATAGTCATTTATTTCTAAATAATCTCAGAAATTAAATACCTCTATAATGCTGTGTTCCAGTTTATGTTGACCCACGACCTTTCTCTTCCTGGTGCTATAGCTAGTTTACAAAATGACACAAGGCATCAACCCGCCATATTTCATTACCTATACTCCCACACACTTCCCCAAAGCTTCTTATAAAGGAGATTTAATTACAGATCTAACTAACTACACAAAGCTGGCACATATAACATATAAAAAGCTTTTTGTTGCCAGATAAATGCTTTCTCAGTTGCAGTCACATTGAATGGCAAGTGGTGATACCCAAGAATGGCTAATTACAGGTCTGATTCCCAGTGGATTATGGTGAAGCTGTGCTCTGGACTCACCTCGTATTTCAATGCAGAGGCATAAATTTGAATTAGGTAAAATTTCTTACATAGCCATTACAGCTAAAAACTTACATTTCATGACTCAAAGGGCAAATGATTAGTATAAACTGCATTTTATATTTAAAATACATTAAATAACAGGATAACACTGGCATTTGACATTCTTGAAATTTTATACAAAGAGATTTTTATACAAAAATGTCATATAAGAGGAAAGTTTTAAAAAATAACCCAAATCTTTATTCTGTTCTGGTTAAAGAAACTTTTAGGATCCTATTATTCTGTGGATGTCTGGTGGAGAATTACTGTTTCTAACTATAGTGTTTACATTGTTTATGTTTTCACTTCCTACTCTCCAGTGTCATCACAAAAGTTAAGAGATAAGGTCCGTCCGTACACATAAGAAAAAAAGCAATATGATGTGCATGGTGAGCATTATCATAGCTTCTTGTCAAATAGATAAAATAATTAGTATTGCTAGAATCAGACTGCAGCAGGTGAAGGGGATCTGAGCGATCATGGGTCCAGGTTCCTCAATTCACAGATAAAGAGAATTTAGCCTGAGGGGTAAAACTTGAATTAAAAAAAAATGAGATCTCCTGACTCAGGTACCTTCTACCACATTAATTTGCCTCTCAAACACCTATTCTGTGTTCAATACTCTACAAACCACTGTGGGAATCTAGGGGTATAAAACAAGGTCTCTGTCCTCAGGGACCTTATTTGAAAAGGCAAGTCTAGCACACATGAACTATTAGAGAATACCAGGAGATAGCACAGTTCTAAAGACCACAACATGCAGTAAAATAATTCAGAGATAGTCAAGCAAAGGCATCATGGGAGCCACAGATCTTCAGCCAGACTGTGAAAAATGACATAATTTGGAAGGGAAGTTTGGGAGAAATATTACAGATGAGGAAAATATGTGGAAATAGGCATGAGTGTTTATGAATCAGAGAGAAGAGAAGCAGATGACACACCGCAGAAGTATATGATAGGTAAGCGGTGGGTAATACTGTTGGACAGGGAGCGAGGGGAAAGGAAAACAAAAGGCCTTCACAACATTCATTTCTCTCTGATGTAAGAGTTCAGGTTTCTTATTTTAATGGTGAAGGAACTAGAAAGAAATGGAAGGATTTAAAGAGGAAATTGAAGTGTTGAAAGTGGTACTTAAGGCTAGTAGTTGAGGCAATGATGTGCTGAATGGTTTAGGTGGGATTTAGGACAGCTAGAGATATTGGAGGGGAGATATTTTCCTCTTGTACTCTTTTGGTGCTTGCAACTCTCACTTGGAAGTCATGAGACTGGATGCCGTCAACTCCTCTTCATCACTGTCATGTGTCTACTTCCTAATATTACACTCCCTTGAGTAACTCTGGCAAGCACTACCTTCTCAACAAACTTCTCTGAACTTGCCAAGTTGTTGACTATACTTTCTCCTTTGTATGCCTACTATAATTGGGCATTTCATCTCAATTATTATTTATCACATACTAAATGGGATATTTACCAGTTTTACTCTGAACTCTTTTAGTTCTTATAAGGTCTGATTCGTGACTTAATACAGTACCTGACACCAAGAGAGGCTTTATAGGAGTTCATTGAATTGTTGCATTCTTCCTCACCTGAAGTCCTCCCATTCAGTCACCCGATCCATGGCTGATCCTTCAACCAGATTAGATCCAGATGAAATCTTAGACCCCTGCATGTTACTACATGACTAAAACATCCTACTATGTTGGTTCTCATACTGCCTTACTCCCTGGTATCCTGTCTCCTAATCCCTCCATCATCTCTCAGGTTATCAGCCTTGTCCTGTCTTCACTTCCTTCCTTCTGGCAGAGATCTATGACACATAAACACTGTTTACCTTGGTCCCTTGTTTTCACTCTACTATCCATGGAGGAGAATCACACAACCAGGTTGATATGGAACCTCTACAGATTCATGGCCTCCAATGTATGCTGATCTTTTATGCTGACTGGAATTTATCCTAATTCTCCTATTCAGCTGTCTTTCTCCATCATTTTGGTGCCTATTTCAAGCCTTTATTACTCTCCTCATATCTTTTAACAAACATGACTCTCAAGAAAGAATCTCAAATCCCTCTTCGTAGACAAAATAGAATTAACCAGGCAGAAACCTCTTCAATTTCCCCCAAGATACCTGCTGATTCAATTGCAGTCTATGTGCAGAGCTAATCGCTCCACCCTTGGTCATCGTTTTCACATCTCCAGTCCATGTGAAATAGCACCTCTTACACTGGTGTTTCAGTATTTAGCCTGCTACATCTGTCACCTCCTTGGAGGCAGACTTTGAGTTTTTTTCTGTCTGTAGCACATCACCTACAGTAGAAGCTCAATAAATATTTAATGTTAATAAATGAATTAATATATGTGATGGATGAAACTAGTGACACTATTGATGGGGGCATTTATTGAGAAGTAGAAACTTCTATTAAAGAGGTGTTTTCAGCTATAAAAGAGGATAATTTTAACTTTTCATTATAGGCATCTTTCTGGAAAGGATAGATGGGACCAGATACTTCTGAATGAGAAAAGATTTGAATTCAAGAAGAACATTGGAGAATATGGAGAGGAACCAGGCCAGATTCAGGGAGAGTGGGAAGCCCTGAAGCAAGGCCAGGCCCTGAGATCTTGTTTTGTCCCATAAGACCTGGTCACACTCTGCTTTGCAAGAGGGCTGAAGGACAGATCTACAAAGAGTAACATCAGAAGGTATGACATTTAGTATTAGTTCAATTCTAGTGTAGCTAAAATGCTCTAAAGAGACACATTCTGAATAATGAAATTGGTAAAATCTTGTGGAAGACTCAGGGGAGAAGGGAAGCTTACCTGAATCATGAATTATTCATGCTTCACTAGAGAACAATGAGGCAGAACTTTGGCTTTTATTACTGCTTCTGACACAAAGTGATTAGTTTTAATTTTAGATGATTGCACATGCTTATGTAACACACTAAATTCTATATGGATATTAACTTTTCTTTTTTGACCCTTCCAATTTGAAACGATTTACTTTAGGTTATGGAATTGTTTCTTCCTAATGAATGCATTAGAACTGAATATCACGATATATGGAAGAATTCTTCCCAGACCTCAGTTAATCAAATAAAGTAATTTTTGCCTCTGATGCAGAACCAGAGACAAATGAATCTTTGAACTAAAATTAGATTAACCCAACACAGTCATCTGAAGAACGGAAATATACATACCCTTTGCTAATATTTATTACAAGAGAACATTCTTGTTTTCTGCTGTTGATTGTAGAGGTGCTGGCTGTAACATGACTGAAGTCACAAGTTGAGTCTCTAAAGCTGGCAAGGTGGTTCAGCTGTTTCCCCACAACCAAGAATATTGGTTATGTAGTGATAAACAGAAACAATTTAATACCAGATTGTGCACCATAATAATCACATGAATTTAGCCATAGATTTCCTGTTCGATTTTTGCTGATCAATAGTTACCACAGGGATTTTAAATCCAGAATTTCTTTGGTCATCTTGCATATTCTGCATCTCTTCAGGTTAGAGGGAGGAGTAGTTATGGATCCCTCCTAAAGCTTGTTTTAAAACTCTTGACACTTTTATGTATTTTAAAGTAGACTTATTTATATTACCGTTATCCAGTCCTAAAAAAAGTGACTGAAGCAGAGAAAATGACCATTCTTCCTGTGATATCATAAATTCTACTGCTATAGGGAAAGTCAAGAGAATGGCTGCAATAATTTAAAAAGCAATGGGTGAATTAGTTTTTCAGTTAACCAAAAGGTATCAATAGAACTTTAACATTAAAAATCCTGGTTTTAGTATTAAGGAGATGATAACTTTTAATCTTATGATCAACACTTAATTTAGATTATCAGACAGAAAACAACAACCCTAGATGCCTTTAAACCTCTAGTCATCACAGACTGTGTCAACCTCCCTCAGAAAGAAATGAGGGGACTTCTCCAGTGGCACAGTGGTTAAAAGCCCTGGTCCAGGAAGATCCCACATGCCACGGAGAAACTAAGCCCATGCGCCACAACTACTGAGCCTGCACTCTAGAACCTGCAAGCCACAACTACTGAGCCCAGGCGTCTAGAGCCCATGCTCCGCAACAAGAGAAGCCATTGCAATGAGAAGCCCACGCACCGCAACGAAGAGTAGCCCCCACTCTCTGCAACTAGAGAAAGCTCGTGCAGCAACAAAGACCCAACACAGCCAAAAATAAAGAAGGAAAGAAGGAAAGGAAGAAAGAAAGAAAGAAAGAAAGAAAGAAAGAAAGAAAGAAAGAAAGAAAGAAAGAAAGAAAGAAAGAAAGAAAGATAGAAAGAAAAAAGAAAGAAAGAAAGAAAAAGAAAGGAAGGAAGGAAGAAAGAAAGAAAGAAAGAAAGAACGAAAGAAAGGAAGGAAAGAAGAAAGGGAGTCTCCTGAAGTGTGTTTTTTTAAGAATTCTTGTGATGGCCTGAATTTGAGAAAAGTTTTAGCTTCTACATTTTGAAATGTAGAAAAATTGAAAATATCTTAGATTTCAGAAAATTATCTTTTTTCACCTTGACATTATGCATTTTGAACTAAAACTGTAAATTTTGTTCAAACGGTGGTTGTAGAAATAATTACATACACAAACACATGTTGTCTATGCTGGGATCACCTGTTAATTTGTTTACCATTTTTTCCCCTGAAATAACAGGAAACCCAGACCTTAACATTTGGAGATAATTGTCATAACTTAATTGTATTTTTACTATGAATAGAGATAAATTGATTTAGGAAATCTGAGATGTAATATTCTCCCCCAAATTAGAAGGATGAAGGTTCAGTACACTCTGTAAAGTGATATTTCTCAATCCTTTTTGATATAGGACAAGAAAAAACAATCTATATTTTCAGAGACAAGAGTAACACAAGGGCTACTTTTTAGTTGCCTTCAGCCTGGCTGTAGCCACCAGGGCCATGTCCTATTGTTTTTTGTAGGTCTTTCCTGTTTTACCATTTCAAGTGCATTTTCTCACAGAACAGGGTGGAATGCTGTCCCCTCCTTCCTGTCTCCAGAGTTCCTGTGGTAATATCCCTTCTTCATGTTTTGTGAGAAGCAGTGGCTTTCCCCAGTCAATCAGAAGAGTTGAAGGTTTACCACCAGCTTAGCCCCACCCAAATGAGCTGGCCTGTGTCATCACACAATCCCCACCCCCCTCACATTTCCCTCCCCCACTCTGAAAATTTAAGCCTATCAGAAGATGAATGACTGTTAGAATATTGATTCTGAAAGGCTGATGGCACTTACTCTAAAAACTTAGATTGGATCTGATCATTTCTGTGGCTCTTTCCTTTATCTTTGACACTTTTCCCCTTCACCTTCTCATGTCTCACTTTCTCCAAGGGAGAAGAGATTCAGGGGTGGCATCTACTTCCTCCCATAATCATTTCTAGTAATATTGCTTTTGTTTGTTTACTACTTGAGAATCCTTGGAAGAAATGTGCTATGTGCTTATAAAAGGTATGAAACATTTCTTTATAGAATTTGTGAAGACTTTTCCCAAATTGAATGGCTCTTAGAATGAAATTGAACAACTCTTCTCCTGCAAAAGAAAACAAGGAAAATGTCAGAAAGCACTGTATTCTTCTGAAGCTTTAAAAACTCACTGCGAGTTCAAGTTGAGGTTTTAGAGGGGGTAAAATCTAGAGTGAAGGAATGTGGTTGTGATAAACACACACAATGTTCAGTGGGTTTCAGCTAAAAGTTACTTTTTGGAAAAATATCCTTGGTTTTTATACCCATAGAGAAATCCTTCTTGCCTAGCTAGAAGAGTTTTGATAGTGCCAACAAATCTACAAACTGTGAGATCTGAAAACACACCAAGTGCTTACAACGAATGGGTGGCTTTGGTATCTTGAGATATCTACCAAGGAGAGGCTCTGGGAGGATCTATCAATCCATGGAAGAATAGCCACACTGTAAGAAATATTTTAGGGAGAAATAGCACTTTAATGACGTCTTATAATGTAGTAAGTCTAAAATATGATATTCTTTTCATACTCTGAGAAAAAAAATCTCAATTTTTAATTTTCATGGCATAGAAAATAAAACCACAGGAAGAGGCAATACCTATGTCTTATACAGACTAGAGTCTGTTTGTAGTGGACACAATCCACTCATTCATTCATTTTATAAACATTTATTGGGCATCTAGTATTATTTGCCGAGCATTGTTAATTCATAAATAATTAAGACATCATTCCTCTCAAAGAGGGATTCAGATGAAGGAAGATGGACATATAATCAAATAATTAATTTACTACAAGGTGATAACTGCTTATGTGAGTTGCTCAGAGAACAAAGTGACTAATATTTGTTAGATATTGCCAGATGTAATTCTATGACAAGTCACATTGTACAGACCTTACTATATCCTTTTAGTATGGATTTCAGAGACAATGCTGTGGGCTTCCTGGTGAGGCCTTTGCATAGGACCATAGACTACAGCGTGCATGTTATATCCTGGAGACAGGCAGTGTACCACCTACACAGACCGGCTATATTGGCTCTGTGCCTAGCACGTGCTGGGTCCTCAACTTGCTGAAAGAATAGATAAATGGATGTACATACATATGCAGAGGGATGACTTACGGAGTAAAAAACTCATTTAGGTAAAAGAAGAAGGATAGGGAACTGTAGGGGTGAGGAGAGTTTGTTTAGTTTCAATATAAAGTCCTCTACACAATGATAAATAAAACCCCCATTTATGATAGCAACAAATATTTAAGAATAAAGTTAAGAAATGTCCAAAACCTATATGTGGTAAACCTTAAAACACTCTTGAAAGACACAAACATGAACTTGAACAAATGCAAAATATATACTCTATTCTTGAACAAGAAAACTCATTACATTCTCTTTAAGTGAATTTGTTAATATGATGCAACCCCAATAAAAACACCAACAAGCTTTAATACAGAGTTAGAAAGTTGGTCTTAAATTTTGTATGGAAAAACAAGCATGCCTGTATTGTCAGGAAAAAACAAAACAAAAATATGAGGAGTACTCTTACTAGGCATGAAAACATAGTACAAAGCCACTATAATCAAAGCAGTGTGGTACTGGTGCATGAATAGACAGACAGACAAGTAGAACAGAATAGAAAGCCCAGACAGGTATCCAAGTTCATGAAGAAATTCAGTGTATGATAAGGGTGGCATCTCAAATCACTGAGTCAAAGATGGACTTGGGTAGCCATTTGGAAAAAGGTAAAATTAGATCTCACAATATACACAAGAATAAATTTCATATTCCTCAGAGATCTAAGTGTAAAATTCTAACAATTTAAGTACCAAAGGAAATACGGGTAATGCCTCTTTAATCTTAGTGTGGAGAATGCTTTATAATTATGACTCAAAATCCAGAGCCAATAAAAAAAAGAGAGCAATAAATTTAACCACAGAAATAAAAGAATTTTCCCATTACTTCTGTGATGTTTTTGCCAAAGACACTTACTGAATCTGAATCTCATCACAGGGAAACATTAGACAAACCTAAATTGACATACATTCTACCAAATAAGTTGTCTATAATGCTTTAAAGTGCCAAGATCATGAAAGTCACTGAAAGATAAATTTCCTTCCACACTGAAGGAGACTAAAGGGATGTGATAACTCATGGAACACATGATTCTGAACTACAGATTTTTGCTGTAAAGCAGGGGTCCCCAAACCCTGGGCCGCAGACCGCTACCGGTCCATGGCCTGTTAGAAACCAGGCCACACAGCAGGAGGTAGTGGTAGGCAAGTGAGCAAAGCTTCATCTGCCGCTCCCCATTGCTCCCCATCACTCACATTACCACCTGAACCATCCCCCACCCCCGTCCGTGGAAAAATTGTCTTCCACAAAATCGATCCCTGGTGCCAAAAAGTTGGGGACTGCTGCTATAAAGGACATTGTTGGTACAGTTGACGAAACCTATATGGGGTTTGATGATTTGATGGTAGTAATATATTAATATTAGTTTCCTGAATTCCTTGTATTTGGGTTATAAAGGAGATTTTCCTTGTTTGTAGAAAAGTTATCCTAATGTTAGGAGATAATAGTGCATCAGGCCAATGAGTCACTCTCAGAGGGTTTTGGGGAAAAAAACTTCTTTGCACTGTATTTGCAACTTTTCTGTAAGTTTGAGATTATATATATTGCATGTATATATATGTAATATGAGATATAATATGATCTTGTATATATAATATACATCTATCCTGGTAAAGTAATTGCATAGGAAAAATTAAATTATAAAAACTGATCTCAGAAGACATTTGAAAATACAAACAGCCATTACCAGAGAAGAAATACGAAATGTTGTCAAAAAGCAACGCCCAAAACATCATCAGGTCCAGATGTTCTCACAGGAGAATTCTATTTAGCTCCTAAAAAAGGCAGATAGTTCCAATGCTATCTAAATTGTTACAGAACATGTGAAACAAATTAAGCCTCCAAACTCTTTTCATAAAATGAGAAAACAGCAATACCAGATCCCAAATACAGCAGCGAAAAAGAACAAGAAAAAAAAGAAAATGACAGATCAATCTTTCTTATGAATATCTATGTAATAAGTCTAAATAAAACATTAACAAACAAAATTCAGCAGCACATTAAAAAGATAATAAACCATAACCAAGTGACATTTTACCTAGAAGTGCAGGAATAATTCAACATCGGAAAAAGCTATTAATATAATTTATCATATTAATAAATCCAAGTGGAAAAATTACATGATCATCTTCATAGATGCTGAAAACATATTAATAATGCTCAACATTCATTTTTCATAAAGAATTTATAAATAAAATAGGAACCAATAGATATGTTTTATTATGTTAAAGATGAATCCATCTCCACTCTCAAGTGACACCACTCTCAAGTAATTTAAGATTGTACTGGAACTGGTTCATAAAGTGATGAGCAAGATAAAGATGTCAGGGCTACTTCACATTGTTCCAGAAGTTCTGGTCAACACAATTAGACAAGGCCAAGAAACAAAATGAATACACATTGGTAAAAAGGAGGTTAAAATATTGTTATTTCTAGATGATATAATTATATACATGGATAACATAAGAGAATCAACTAAAAAACTATGTAAACACTGAGAGAATTCAGTAAGGCATCAGAGTACAAAATTATATAGAAATAGATATCCTTCATAGATATATAAAACAGGCAACATTGAGAAATCCAACTACTGGTATAGGTTGGAAATACTCAGCATTTCCAGTAATACCACTGGGATTTTTCTGTATTATGCGGGTACACCTCAGAGGTGAGTTACCCAAGGCCATTATTGTTCTTTTGTAGGTAATCAGAATTTCTCTCTGGTAGCTTTTAGAATTTTCTCTGTGATTTTCATATTCTCAGCTTCATTATAATGTGGTTAGATGTGAACTGGTTTTACTCTCCTCAGGACCTGGCATGCCCCTTTCATTTGTGACCTCAAGTCTCCTTACAATTGGAGAATCTAAGCCATTTTTAATTTAAATATTGCCTCTTCCTATTGTCTCTATTCTTTACTCCTGAAACTTCATAGATATATATTGGACCTGATCTTTCTATCCTCCATGTCTCAATATCTCTTTCATATTTTCTATCTTTCTTTCATATTTTCTATCTTTTTATCTTGCTTTGGAATTCTCAATGTGTTTCCTAGATCTGTTTCCCAATTCGATACTTCTTTTTTAGCTGTATTTAAGCCACTGTTCAACTTGGGCATTGAGGCTTAAAATGTTTTAAATTGAGCTTATTTATAGATTTAAAAATCTTAAGTGAAATTTTAGTGTACTTGAGGTAGAGGAGGAATATCAAACTGTCATACTGGCCAGAAGTCTATAAACAGTTTTTTTATGTATGAATAAATATTCATGATTGCATTAATTTATGGCTAATATGCCATTTGTTTAACATCTTCCTATTCTTGACTACTGAGGTTGTTTCAAATTTTTGCTAATGTAAATAATTTTGAAGTGAATATCTTTATGCACAAGAGATTTTATTTTTTTCATTTTAGATTATTTTCTTAAGAAGGATGGAACCAAAAGTATGCATGCTTTTAATGTTCTCAGTGCATATTGCCAAAATATTCTTTAAAGCAATGAGCCAGTAAAATGGCAGACTATAGCAGAGTGACAGACTCTGCCACTTCAGCTTCATTGGGTATTTTCATTTTGTTTAATTTTTTGCCGATTTAAAGGATGTAAACAATATCTTTTTTTAAAAATTTGCATTTATTGGATTACTGGTAGGGACTGAACATTTCTCCAAGTTTGTTTACTGGCTATATTTACTCTTTTGAGGATTGTCTCTTTGTGCACTTTGCATTTCATTTATTAGAGTCTTACTGTTTTTCTTGCTGATGTGTTTTACTCCATTCATGATACCAATATAAACCTGTTGTCATATTTGTGGCAGTTTTCCCCCTAGCCTATGGTTTAACTAATCTACAAATTGCCATGAATGCATCTATTCTCATGCATTCTATTGAAGCAGAACCAATCCTCTGATTATTTTAGTCAGCTTAATACTGAGAGACACATTTTCTTCATGGAAATATAGAAACCGAAGCTCTGATTTCAGCTTCACATGATTAAAAATGGCCTGTAATGCTGTCCTTCTAATGAATGAAGGTTACAGTTGTGATGGCCCCTCGATAAAGCTACACTGCTGCAGGTTGGGACAAATAGGGGCTGTCTACTTTAAAGAACTATGGCCAATATATTGTGAAGTTACTACAAGATCAGCACACAAATCCATGCTAGCTTGAATAACTCACTTCTGAAGTGTATTCACATAACCAAGAAAAATTCCCAAAGGAATTTTTTAAAAAATGTACATATTTCTAAATAGTATATTAATTTGTGACCTATATTTTTTATTTATTTATTTATTTATTTATTTATTTATTTTTGGCTGTGTTGGGTCTTCGTTTCTGTGCGAGGGCTTTCTCTAGTTGCGGCAAGCGGGGGCCACTCTTCATCGCGATGTGCGGGCCTCTCACTATCGCGGCCTCTCTTGTTGCGGAGCACAGGCTCCAGACGCGCAGGCTCAGTAGTTGTGGCTCACGGGCCTAGTTGCTCCGCGGCATGTAGGATCTTCCCAGACCAGGGCTCGAACCCGTGTCCCCTGCATTGGCAGGCAGATTCTCAACCACTGCGCCACCAGGGAAGCCCTCCCCCACTGAGATTTCTTTATGTTTGTTTTAGCTCAAGCTGGCCATAAATAAACTTGAGTAGTATTCAAGAATATCTTATTAAAGAGTCTCTGGGACTCTTATTAAAGAGTCACTGCGCCACCAGGGAAGCCCCCAAAGGAATTATTAGACATGCTGAATAACCTGCTCATAGTTAGGTTTCAAAATGTAAACCATGGAAATGCATATATGTTGTGTCTGAGTCATTGCCTCGTTTCAAGTAATATGAGCTGAATTATGAACTAAGCAGTTAGTTTAGTTCTGTTTTAAGCGTGGCCGTGTAGACTCACAGATATGGGAGATATATTCAAGCAGGTGTTATAAAATTTGTGAATATAATCTTGCCATTTGCAACCACAGGGATGGACCTTGAGGATATTATGCTAAGCAAAATCAGTCAGATGGAGAAAGACAAATACCATATGATTTCACTCGTATGTGGAACATAAGACAAACAAACAAAACAAAACAAAAACAAACACATAGATACAGAGAACAGACTGGTTGTTACCAGAGGGGAAAGGGGGGCCTGGGGGGAAGGCTAAATGGGTAAAGGGAGTCAACTGTATGGTGACGGATGGAAACTAGACTTTTGGTGGTGAGCACGCTATAGTATATACAGAAGTCAAATTATGTTATACATATGAAACATAATAAGTCAAAGTTACCTCAGGAAAAAAAATGTTGTAAATATATATAGTGTTAGAGATTAAACAGGTGATGTAATTAGGAAAAACTTATCATATGTAATAATCAGCATTATTCAAACTGGAGATAATTGGCCCCAAAAGAGCCAAACCTGAATCAGTGCCAAAAGATTGAACTTGAACTGGCTGTGGCCAACATAGCTAATACTATCAGTAAATCCAAAAGCGGAAGAGCGCTCTCTCTGAATGGAGATAAAAACTGCATCTTTAAATGCAGGTTCCACTCCCCCAGTCCCAGCAGAATTGCTTAGGTTTAGCCTCAAGGGCAGGGTTTTTTAAAAACTGTAAATGTAAATCCAATTGTCTTTGGGGTTTCTAGCCTTTCTACCCAGAGCAGGGTGATTCAGAACTAGTCTTTTACTACTGTACAAGAGCCTCTGCTGTCTGGAGGTCCCTCCCTCCTCCCAGAAACTCCCGGTGAGCCTCTCCATACCCCGCAGAGCCCCCCATCTGATTTCATGGACAATCGTAATCAAAAGAACCAGAGCCCCATCCTCATCCCTTTTATTTCTGAACGCTAACTGAAGCAATGAATTATATTTCAGACATCCTACATAGAGCGACAGCATTTATTTTCCACTACTTGGCTTCCACTTCTTAATAAAAGCAGTTATGCTAACCACGGTAATCAGTTCTTTTCACAAGCAATAAAGCACAAATATCACAGGTTTGAGTTCTTTTTTAAAAGAAGCACAGTTTAAAAACCTTTAGAACTTTGATGCCTGGAGCTGGATGGTATAATAACCTCTCCTTTCAAATCAACATTAGACCCAGATTGTATTTCCAAGTGAAAAGGCTGCTGGGCCAGAGAAAGTGACCTTTGGCTGAGAGACTACTTGTTACCTCCTCTGCTTCAGTGCTGCCTGCCATTAGGAAGAACTACCAAGTAATAAACTATTTACCGCCCGCACTTATCTATCCCCTACTGTGCCCTTTCTGGGGAGGAAGGTAAGGCAATTGATTTTTTCTATTCGATAGTCATCATCTTATACTTAGATCATCTAACTGCCCAGCATTGCTTATGTTCAATTCTCAGGGTACCTTATATAACAAGGGTAATGTTCTTTTTGTTTTGTTTTGGTTTTTGACAGATTTTAAAAGCCTAGAGCTTTTGTACAACATAAAATAATACCTAGAGCCATAGACAAAAAAGGTACACAGACAAAGAACACAGAAAGAGGTTTTCCTGTCCTAAAGGATCTCATTTGAACCAAGCTGTAAAAGGACTAAATTCTCTCCCCATCTGCTCCAAACATTTTTATTCTGATGAATTAAGAATCATCAGATTCTTAATTTCTGGAAATTTCTTTTTGAAAATGTTTTTTAAAAAAGCGAATTCACTTACTCTCTCCAAATCTTGGTTTTCACATCTGAAAAATAAGGAAGTTCTTTTTACCTCTGCGATTGTATACTTTTAAGTAGATTTGCACACACCTGCAACTCCAACCTGCAGTTGGGAGTTCCAGCACACTATAGCCACAGGCAAGTGTTCAGAACAGTCCAGTATTGACCCAACTATAAGGTTTATTGACCTGAAGACTACAAGACAAACTCTTCAATAATGAAATATACTAGAGCTCATGTCCTCTGTAATGCATTTATAGCTACTGTGCCTTGGAATAACTATTCTTGTAGAAGTACCCGGCACACCTAAAATCATGTATATTATGTTCATGTATATTATGTTTGAATAAACACAACCATGAATATATTTGAGGCAAACATACTGAGTTTGTGATTTAAAAAAAAAAAAAGGTGACACTAGTCTATGTTTGCTAGAAAAATTGCCTAACGCTATGTCTTGACTGCCTGGTTAATGTCCTGGCCTTGGTAAATTACAGTAGTTTGCACCACTTTTACCTTTAGAAAGTCCATGTTGCCAAAGACGCAGTATAGCACAGTGGTTTGCATTGGAAAGTTGGTTTTGCCAGTTATTTAGCTGTGAGATGAAGGTAAGTTACTGAACTTCTCTAAGTGTGTTTCCTCATTTGTAAAATGGATAAAATAATAGTTCCTAGCTCATAGGTTATTGATAGGATTAAATAAGGTAATGTGTTTACAATGCTTAGCTCAGTGACTGTCTCATGGTTAATGCTTAATAAATATTAACTATTATTGTAACAGTTATTTAAAAGACTTTTGAATGGCCTCTCATACCTATTACCCCCCATTCTACTGGGAGTAGGAGCTTTGTCCCTTGTGCTGGAAGTCTTGCCTCAGTGGCAGTCTTTCACCATCCGTGAACCAGGAGTGTCAGGCATCAGGGTTGGGGTTTACTCTCCCAGGCAGAACTCTTCTCTCTGGCTCGTGTTTACCACCTCTGGTCTGCAGACCAGTGGTACAGAGGGCAATAAAAGGAGCCTGGGTGAGACAGTGCAAGATCCCACTTGGCTGATGTACAGCAAATACATCCGTCCTCTTCACCCCGACTCTAGGGAATGGTGACCTTCCTTTCACTGGTCAGGGAGAAGTCTGGCATAGCTTATTTTGTCCTCCCAGTAAAAGAGAAAGTTAAATACTCTGAGGGAAGGCCAGGAACTGATAGAGAGCCAGGGGCTTGAGAGGAAAAGTCTACTTTACTGAAGTGCTATTATACGCCAGGCACTATTGTTAAGTTCCGGGGATGTAAGTAAAATACACACTGTTCCTGCCATCAGAAAACTTAGGAGATTGATGTGGAAGGAAAAGCACAAGAAGTGATAGAAATAAGACCTGACCTAATCAAGAAAGTTCTCCCTGAGGAAGTGACATTTGAAATGAGATCTAAAGTTTCGAGAAAATACAGCCTGCTAAAGGGACGGCATACAAAGCGGTCAGCAGATGCCAGAAACCTGGGGCAGGAGAAAGACCAGTGTCCTCAGGCCTGGAAGAAAGCCATTGTGAATGGAGTAGAGAAAACAAAGGTGAGAGTGTGCAACGTGAGCCTGGAGAGGCCGGCAGGCCCAGACCCTGCAGGACATCTTTGGCCAAGCTAATTATTGTAGTACTTATCCTAAGAGCACTGGGAAGTCACTGGATGGCTCTAAATTAGGGAGAGATTGACATGCTTTCACTTGCATTTTTACATGCTGCAGGGTAGAGTATAATGAGAGTGGATACTGAAGGCCATGCAGGAGCTGCTGCAGGAGTCCCTGCAAATGATGAGAGCACTGTGAACTAGGGTGGTCGTCCTCAGGAGGCATTAGATGCATTAGCTGTCATGGACAGGAAGGGGCTCTTATCAAGGATGACTCCAAGCTTCCTGGCTTGTAGCAAGCCTGCGTGCTTGTGCCATTTACTCATGTTGGGAGTGCTGAAAGGGGGCGGGTTTGAAGGAAAAGATAGTCTAATTTGGAGCATATTGAGTTAGAAACACCCTTAAGGCATTGAACGAGAAGCCTTGCACTGAGCATAGGTTCTACCCCAGTGCCTTTTCACTAGCTGTTTCCCTGTCTGGAAGTTCCTTCCTTCAGGTACCTTCATGGCTCACTCCCTCGTTTTGATCAGGTCTCTGTTCAAATGTCAGCTTATCTGATGAAGGGTTCCTGACCATGTTGTCTAGAACAGATCTCACTTTTGCTTTCTATTATCTAATCCAAAGCGAGGCCCCTGCCTTTTCTGGCCTCTGGTGCCCTTGAGTGGGCAGTCCCACCTAGTGGTTTCCTGACGCCCCCTCATCCATGACGGCCATTGCCCGCCCAGGTTTCCCAGTCTCAGCAACGGCCTGATCTTGTTCTGAAGCAGAGGCTGTATCTTCTTCCAAACCCCCATAGTTGTCCTGGCATAATTTTTTGGTTTGTTTTTTAACCTTTCTTCAAGTCCTAAGGTCATGTTTGATCTTCTTGGGGGTTAGGGACAAGCCCTAATGAATGTGTCAGGTTGTATTATTTTCCCCCAGTTTAACTGACCACTTAATGTTCACATGAATGAGAAGATGATGGTTCAAATCTAGTATTTCCTTCTTTGACTTTCAAAAAAAAATCGGGATTTAATAGTTTTATCAAAGCAACATATTATGTAGAAACAAGAATACCAAAAAAATTGATGTGAAGGGTTATAAAGAAAAGGGGTATAATCTCCTAGCCATTTTTTTCCCCACAGAAGCAGCCAACTAAAATCTTTTTAAAAATTTTTTCTGGTGATTATCTCCATACTACTAAATATGCTCATAATGCTGGTTTTTGTTTGATCAGTTAAGCCCCTGTCTTTTACTCCCTGCCTTGAAAGATGGATCTTTTCCTCATCTTTTGATCACTTCTGTTCCTTAGCTCATTTCCCACTTCTAATTTTTAGTAGTTATTATTTTAGTTCTTCTATTGGTTACATTTGAATATTTAAGCATTTATTTATTTAAATTCTATCTCTTGGCTATTCCTCTTTTAAGGAATTTGTTTATTCAAAGAGTTTTTCTTGACTCCTGCTATGGTGGATGAGAATATTTCCATTACTATCATTATGTAAGTATGGTCCGTTGAAGAGGAAAGGAGCATGCTGGGTCCAATGTCATGACCCCTGAGCCACTAGAAGGCTAATATTCCTATCATGAATATTCCTACATGAATTCTCTTTCATATTTTGCATCAAGTCCAGCCATAATTTAGTTTGCTTATTCGGAGCATGACTTTTATACTCTTTTCCCCCTAAAGTTTCTCATTTTTCTTCTTCAGGGAGAAAACATTTGCTTTTTTTTTTTTTTTTTTAAGAACATATCATGAACAGCTATTCCCCTTTTGCTATTTACTGTCTTGGATCCATTCTATTTTGCCTGAGAACACTTCTGATGGTTCCTTTTTTTAATAGGATTTTTGTTTTGTCTGTATGATGTCTTTATCTCCTCCATGCTGATGGTTTTCTTTATGTCTATGATCTTGTTTGACTATGTTGATTGTTCCTGGTAGCTGGCCTGGACTGTCTGTACTGTTTTTCTCATCTGATCTCTAGCATAATCAGGATGGCTAACCAGGAGTTCTGCACACCTGGGGTGTGGGGACAGAGAGGGAGCTGGCCAGGAGGCAGGGGTGGCTCCAAGTGTCAAAGTGGTAGTGGCTGCAGGTGCCTACCTTAATAACTAACTCTCCTCAGGCAGAGCACTACATGTTTAAGAGAAGAATCCCCTGATTTTTTATTTATTTATTTATTTAAACATCTTTATTGGAGTATAATTGCTCTACAATGTTGTGTAAGTTTCTGCTGTATAAAAAAGTGAATCAGCTATACATATACATATATCCCCATATCCCCTCCCTCTTGCATCTCTGTCCCACCCTCTCTATCCCACCCCTCTAAGTGGTCACAAAGCACCGAGCTGATCTCCGTGTGCTATGAGGCTGCTTCCCACTAGCTATCTACTTCACACTTGGTTGTGTGTATATATCAATGCTACTCTCTCACTTCATCCCAGCCCACCCTTCCCCCTCCCTGTGTCCTCAAGTCCATTCTCTCCATCTGCATCTTTATTCCTGTCCTACCCCTAGGTTCCTCAGAACCATCCCTCCCTTTAGATTCCATATACACGTGTTAGCACACGGTATTTGTTTTTCTCTTTCTGACTTACTTCACTCTGTATGACAGACTCTAGGTCCATCCACCTCACTACAAATAACTCAATTTCATTTCTTTTTATGGCTGAGTAATATTCCATTGTATATATGTACCACATCTTCTTTATCAATTCATCTGTCGATGGACACTTAGGTGGCTTCCATGTCCTGGCCATTGTAAATAGTGCTGCAATGAACATTGTAGTACATGACTCTTTTTGAATTATGGTTTTCTCAGGGTATATGCCCAGTAGTGGGATTGCTGGGTTGTATGGTAGTTCTATTTTTAGTCTTTTAAGGAACCTCCATACTGTTCTCCATAGTGGCTGTATCAATTTACATTCCCACCAACGGTGCAAGAGGGTTCCCTTTTCTCCACACCCTCTCCAGCATTTACTGTTTGTAGATTTTTTGATGATGGCCATTCTGACTGGTGTGAGGTGATACCTCATTGTAGTTTTGATTTGCATTTCTCTAATGATTAGTGATGTTGAGCATCCTTCATGTGTTTGTTGGCCATCTGTATATCTTCTTTGGAGAAATGTCTATTTAGGTCTTCTGCCCATTTCTGGATTGGAATCCCCTGATTTTTATCTAGGAATAACATTCGGTCAGGGGGAAGGGTGGGGAGAAGGGATAGGTAGGGAGTTTGAGATTGACATGTACACACTGCTATATTTAAAATGGATAACCAGCAAGGACCTACTGTACAGCACAGGGAACTCTGCTCAATATCATGTAACAACTTAAATGGGAAAAGAATTTGAAAAACAATAGGTACATATACATGTATAACTGAATCACTTTGCTGTACACCTGAAACTATCACAACATTGTTAATCAGCTGTACTCCAATATAAAATAAAACGTTGAAAAAAACCAAAAACATTCGGGGCCTGGATGGAACGGTGGAGAGCTAGGGGAGGAAGCTGTCCAGTGGAGCTGTTCACGATGAAGTTTTAAATATGGCGTTCAAATAAATGCCTCCTATAAAGTATAAAATGCTGACTAAGCACACAATTGTAAACACTCATCAGACCCAGTCTTGGATAAAATGGGAAACTTCATAAGAAGCAAAAGGATAGAAGGAGAAGATGGAGAAGGATAATGGATTCATGAGTCAGCTAGTAGAACTTCCTGTATCAGAGAAATGAACACCACATTTTTCCATAAACATTTAATTTCCATTTGAACATCGCTATTGAGCTTACCATAATTACTTCTTTAGGGAAATGGTTCCACTTTCTGACAGCAGTTAGCTCCAGGAATATTTTCCCAATTTCAGTTTGAGTTTGACCTTTGCTCTTGTTTTACTGTTCTTCAGTTGTCGCCAATCTAAAGTCTACCTTCCTCTTAAGTTAGACACTTTTTAAAAAGTGTTTTTCTACCTGAAATGTCATTTCTTTAATCTAAATAAATCAGATCTCTTGATCTCTTTCTGGTAGTTTCCTTCTAATATCGGCAGCTTTTTTGGTTTGTTTCCAGAATTTAAGGTTCTTTTAACATTTTATCTCCCAAATTCAATTTTCACATAATGGATAAGTCAATCTTTTATCGAAATACAAAATACCACCCTAACCATTAGGTGGTGAAACCCCTTTCATCACCTTTCAAATCACAATTGTGTGAACCTTTCCTTGACAAATGCATACTCTGTATTCAATATGCTTATAGTATGTCTTCTGGGGTGGACTCATAAGGCAATTTTGAGAATCATATGCTATTCACTGCCTTTTATGACCTCTCTTTGTGCCGTTCAACACATAGATTCTGCAAGTGTTACTTTATTAACACTGTGGGTCTTTGTTAAGACCCACAGCTATTCATGCAAACCCTGAGCCCAATCATTCATTCATTCATTACCAATTATGTGCCAGAAACTGTGGTGGGCACTATGAAACAAGAGGAATTAAAAGGAATCTGGTAGGGGAGAAAATTTCAACCATGATAAGTGCTATGAAGGAAAAGAATGGGATTAACTCTGATGGGACGAGAGGTGCTCAGGAACTTTTGCTTGAGATTGGAGATGCTATATACAAATATATTTATTTGTGTGCATGTGTGTAAGTGATATTTAAGAAGTATCTGTGATTTTAGCAGCAATAGTTTTTTTTTTTTTAATAGCAGGTTTATTGAAATAGAATTCACAAAACACAAAATTCACCTATTTAAAGTATACAATTCAATGGTTTTTGGTATGTTGCATTATTAATTTTAAAAATTGTGGATATATGTAATAAAATTTTATATTTTAACTATTTCTAATTGTACAACTCAGTGACATTAATTACATTCACAATGTTATGCAACCATTACTACTATCTATTTCCAAAATTTTCAATCACCCTAAACTGAAACTCTGTAACTGCTAACTCCTAATTCTTCCTCCCCCATCCGCTGGTAACCTCTATTCTACTTTGTGTCTCCATGAATTTGCCTATTTTAGGTACCTCATATAATTGGAATCATGTAGTATTTACATTTTAATGTCTGGCTTATTTCACTTAGGTAATGTGTTCAAAGTTCATTAATGTTGAAGCATGTATCAGAACTTCATTTTTATAAATGAATAATGTTTCTTTGTGTATTTATACACTACATTTTATTTACCAGTTCATCTGTTGATGGACACTCGAGTCGTTTCCACCCTTTGGCTATTGTGAATAATGCTGCAGTAAACATTGGCGTACAAGTATCTGTCTGAGTTCCTGCTTTCAATTCTTATGAGTAAACACCTAGGAGTAGAGTTTCTGGATCATATGGTAGTTTTATGTCTAACTTTTTGAAGAACCACCAAACTGTTTTCCACAGTGGCTGCACCATTTTATATTCCCATCTGCAACATATGCAGGTTCCAGTTTCTCTGCATCCTCACCAAAACTTCTTATTATATTAAAAAATTATAGACATCCTAGTATGTGTGAATTGGTGTTCTATTTCAACTTTTGGAGAAGCTATCAGACTGTTTTCCAAAGTGGCTATACCACTTTACATTCCCAGCAATATATTAAGATTCTGATTTTTTCATATCTTCACTAACACTTGTTATTATGTGCATTTTTGACTCTAGCCATCCTAGTGGGGATGAAGTGGTAACTCATTGTGACTTGAATTTACATTTTCTTCATGACTAATGATATTGAGCATCTTTTTATGTGCTTATTAGTCATTTGTAGGTCTTCTTTGGAGAAATATCTATTCAGATCTTTTGCCCATTTTTTAATTGGTTTATTTCTTTTTTAATTATTGAGTTGTAAGTGT
This sequence comes from Balaenoptera physalus, assembly GCF_965194825.1. Classification (NCBI taxonomy): domain Eukaryota; kingdom Metazoa; phylum Chordata; class Mammalia; order Artiodactyla; family Balaenopteridae; genus Balaenoptera; species Balaenoptera physalus. The sequence continues at coordinate 89,195,825 of NC_138890.1, read as the reverse complement.
TCTAACAACAATAATTGTAATTCCAAACTACTGGGCAACATTTTGAAAAGGAGCTCGTCTTCATTTCAGTAGTAAAAGATTCCGGTCTGTAAATCCTGGGATGTTTTTATCAGTCTTCCAGTAATGCAAGGATTTATGGAGGGTAGTTATTCCTTGATTTGATTCCTTTAAGGTTTTCACATGAAGTCAAATGATCAATTCTAAAAAGAAGAGAATCTGACTTTAGTTCAAAGCAATAGTCAAATAGCTAAATCTTATTATTATGCTCTACAATTTTACTATTTTCCTATACAACAACTTACCTTGGAATTTTTTTTTTTTTTGGCTGCATTGGGTCTTTGTTGACACGCGCGGGTTTTCTCTACCTGTGGCGAGCAGGGGCTACTCTTCCCTGCTGTGTGCGTGCTTCTCAATGCGGTGGCTTCTCTTGTTGCGGAGCACAGACTCTAGGTGCGCAGGCTTCAGTAGTTGCAGCACGTGGGTTCAGTAGTTGTGGCTTGCGGGCTCTAGAGCACAGGCTCAGTAGTTGTGGCACACGGGCTTAGCCATGGCATGTGGAATCTTCCCGGACCAGGGCTCGAACCCCTGTCCCCTGCATTTGCAAGTGGATTCTTAACCACTGTGCCACAACGGAAGTCCCTTCCTTGGATTTTTAAAACTGTTTTGGGTTAGTGTTTAACTATATCTATTTCCACTTTTTATTCCTTTGAATTTGGTTAGACTCATTGAGTTTTATAATTATACAATTTATACCACTCCCGGGTCATGGGCAATTTTGATTCATGTCAAATTAACTCACATTTGATTAATGTCAAATTCATTTAAGGTTATTAATGAGAACTCATACCTGGGATTTATAAAGCAAGTGTAAAGAGCGTACTACATACACTCTTCAGATAGTAACTAATTATACTTTACAATATACCTGAAAGATAGATTTATTATTAATAATATTTGCCCTGATGTCAAACTCCATGAAGCACCCACTTGACATAAATGTCTAATGTGATATAAGTTAATTGAGAAGAACCTTTGCTTTTCAACTTGCAGGCAACTGTTTATCCAGATATTACATTACTAATCTCTTGGCAAATGTTTTTTTCAAAAGCAATACATCAAAATGTTACTAAAGCTTGATAAATTATACCTTGTCTTAGTAGAGGAACTGTGAATAAAAATCTGTCCTGTGGTATCTTATTTCAAGATAAAAGGAAGGGAAAATGATTCAAATTTTTTTAGTTTGAAAAGTAAATGTCTCAAGAAATGATTAACCTATTTAAAGCATTTTGAATTTCAAGTGGATTATTTGACTACATAACAGTGGAACAAATTTCAGTGAATACTTAGGATAAAGGGAGTGCGAGGGATAACAAGAATTGAGTTCTAATCCAAACCCTGACACAAGTACTTTCATGATGCTCAGGCAGGTCTCCTAACCTGTTATTTTACTTATACAGTCATGGGATCACAGTAAGTCAGTTCCATAAACTGATAGGTAGTAGTCTGAATACAGTCCCAATTTTCAATTGTTTGGCCAACACATTTTTTAAAATATTTGAGCTAGTTTGCAACATTTTTTAAAATGACAGATTACACATACAAATTCAAATTTCTAACTTCCCTTGAAAAAAATCAGGTGATCTGGCAATAGTGGTCCACATCCTTGAGTGACATTTGTTTGGGGGCGAGTAGCTGCCCCTCCTGCTAAACAGAGCAAGGCTGTGTCATTTGCCAAACCTGGCTCAGGTTGCTCATTTATGTCACCTGCCTATCTTCTGTAGTCACTTCAGTGTGCTCCAAAAAAAAGTAGGATATTTTTGGGTTTTTTTCCTAAAACATCTGTGATATCTGTGGCAGAATTCCAAGATGGCCCTAAGTTTACTACCCCTGGTGTACAACACCTGTATAATCCCACATCTTGAGTGTGGTCTGAACCTGTGAATATGATGGATGTCACTCTCATGATTATGTTATGTTATATGGCAAGAGATATTATAGATGCAATTAAGGTCCCTAACAGTTGACTGTGACTTAATCAAAAGGGAGATTACCCTGGGTGGGCTAGACCTAATCAGGTGAACCCTGAAAGAGTCAAGAAGCAACAGCAAATACTTTCCTGTGGATCTTAAAGAAGAAGAAATCAGTCATGTTGTGAGCTGCCTATAGAGAGTGGTGTCTCTAGAAGCTAAGGTTCTCGGACCCACAACTGCAAGAAACTGAATTCTGTCAACAACCTGAATGAACTTGGGAAGAGGGCCCCGAACATCAGATAAGACCCCCATCACCGGTCGACATCTTAATTTCAGTTTGGTGAGACCCTTAACAGAGGATCCAGCTAATTCATATCCAGAGTCTTGACCCAGAGAAACTGAGAAAATAAAGGTGTTCTATATATTTTTTTAATTTATTTTTTATTTAAATTTTTTTTTATTTTTGGCTGCGTTGGGTTTTCATTGTTGCACGCGGGCTTTCTCTAGCTGCAGTGAGCGGAGGCTACTCTTTGTTGCGGTGCACGGGCTTCGCATTGTGGTGGCTTCTCTTGTTGTGGAGCACAGGCTCTAGGTGCGAGGGCTCAGTAGTTGTGGCACGCGGGCTCAGTAGATGTGGCTCATGGGCTCTAGAGCGCAGGCTCAGTAGTTGTGGCGCACAGGCTTAGTGGCTCCGTGGCATGTGGGATCTTCCCAGACCAGGGCTCGAACCCAAGTCCCCTGCATTGGCAGGAGGACTCCTAACTACTGTGCCACCAGGGAAGCCCAAGGTGTTTTATTTTAAGCTGTTAATTTTGTGGTAATTTTTTATGCAACAATAGAAAAGTTATATAGTATCTATGAAGGAATAATAAAAAGAATACATATTTAAAAATCAAAGAATATGCCAAGAAATTGAATTATTTAATGTATGATATATATTTCATTTAAAAAGAAGGTTATGACTATAAAGGGAGAGCATGTGAGAGAGGTGGACTCTTACAGTTCTGAAACAACCTTGGATGTATAATAGAATTAAGCAAATGAATTAATATGTTGATGTTGGGCACAAGGGTTTTCAGTGAGGAAGAAGGGACATATGAATGTGGAATATAGGAAGGGATTGGAGTTGGAGATATGAATGTGAAAATGTATATATGCATGTGTATATGCATATATCAGTTATCTATTGCAGCTTAACAAATTATCTTAAAACTTAGCAGCTTGAGACAACAAACATTTGTTATCTTACAGTTTCTGTGGGTTAGAAATCAGGGAATGACTTGGCAGGGTGGTTCTGACTCGTTGTCTTTCATGATGTTGCAATCAAGCTGTTGATTAAGGCTACAGTCATCTTAATGGTTGGTTGAGGCTGGGGGACCATTTCCAAACTCACTGATATGGTTGTTTGCAGAAAGCTTCAGTTCTTTACCCTGTTGGCCTCTCCAAACACTGCTCATGGCAGCTGACTTCCCCCAGAGAGAGGAAGGAGAGGAAGAAGTGGAAAGCCAGAGAAACCAAAACAGAAGCCACAGTGTCTTTAATAACCTGAACTCAAAAGTAGACATGTCATCACTTCTGCCATGTCCGGTTGGTCACTCAGACCAAACCTTACACAATGTTGTATGCACACCAGAGTGTGAACGCCAAGAGGCAGGGATCACTGGGGGCCATCTTGGAGGCTGGCATGGCTACTATAATGCATGTGTATATGTACATGTATATGTGTGTGTGTATGTTTATTTGTGTGTATGTTTGTGTGTATGTATATGTATATGTAGATATACATACATGTATTTCCTAGCTCTGTCTGTTGAAAGGGCCAAGAAGCAAAGACATGGTAGCAGCAATCAGTGTACATAGCATCCAGATTTTTATCTTTAATATAATTTTCACTAAAAACAACTAAGGTTTCTCAGAGAAATAACTGATTCCAGGGTTGGGGCAGGGTAGGTACAAGATGATACAGAAACATCATGTTATTCTAGAGAGTAAAGAAGTACTCAAAAAACATGATAGGGACATGTCACAAAGACATAGAAGCCAGATGAATGAATTTCCACTTGCCAAATAAGTAAAATAATGAGTTTTAAATCACTGAAAAAATATGTACTCATGAATTTTTACTGGTGATGTATAGATAGGTGACTTCTCTTGCTTAAAGTGGAATGGCTGGGCCTTTCTGGTAAATGTAGAAGGAGTGCTGGACTTGGGGAATCATCATTTGCAACCATAATGGTAAAGACTGGATTATACAAGAATCATCAATGCATGGTAAACCTAGAAGTGAAGAATAGGATATTTGCATAGTCTTAAAGTAGCTCCTCACAGACTGCTTATTGGTTGCAACTGAGGAAAACAACCCAGTAATTAAGGAGTGGAGAAACTGGGCAACACTTTAACCAGATGATCAAAATTAGCATCGTCCATGAGGGACAGATGCACATTGTGCTTCATTGTGCTTCCGAATGATATACTCTAAGAGGAACACAACATCTCTGTCCTATGCAGTACTCCACCCAAGAACGCAAAACCTTTATCTAAGCAAGAGAAAACATTGGACAAACACAAAAGGAAGAAAATTCTATTTTAAAAAATTATGTAGAGGGACAGCATTCTTTAAAAATGTCAATGTTGTAAAAAAAAAAAAAAAAAAAAAGGCTAAGGAGATGTTCCAGATTAAAAGAGGCTAAAGAGGCATGACAATTACATGCAATTATCCAACACTAGAGTCAGTCCTGTACTGGAGGAGGAAAAAGTGCTATAAGTCATCTGGCAAAATGAAATATGGGCAATAGCTTACATAAAAGTATTGTGGAGGGAAAAGATTGGTTTTTTGTGTTGGCTAGAGATTGGTTTGAATGCTATATCCACCACTCCTCAATGTATGATTTCTGTGCCATGTAGAAAACCAAATGCGATCACTACAAAACTACCTGTCTCCCCTAATGCTGTGAAAGATTTAAATAATTTCCCTAGGGATATATCTTACCACCATGAGGGTAATTAAGGCCATTGCTACATGTTGTCTGATTTTTTTCAGCTACTTTAATTTTAATGGTTGGTGTTGGCACAGTCAATCAGACTGGCTGTACAAACTTGCCATTTGATTATTAACTGCCAAAACCAGTTTTGATTATTTTCAGAGTGTTAGATGCCTGCTGCACACAAAATAAGACATGACACCAACCCAACAAGCTGGTTGTCTTAATGCCAAGACTATCTTTTCTCGTGTCCTATAGCTTCTATTTCGGGCATTCTATCAAGGGCATTCTTCAGAAACATAAGTGATATTTCAATAAATATAGAGTTGAATTAGAACAACCACATTCTTTAAGTAATTACTGGAATTTCTTAGAGTAATAGAACTAATATTGAAAGAGACTGTATAATTCTCTAGCACAATTTTTACCTTTTTAGTAGTCTTTTAGCAATTACCTTTTTAGTAACAAAGGCAACTCATTAGGAACATTAATAGTCACCAAAAATCAACACACAGCACAAAACAAAACAAAACAAGAGTCTCTGGAACTCTCACATAACTGTACACCACACATTGACTGTCTCTCCTACTGACACCTTAAAGCTGGATAAGATCACCCTTTGCACCCAAGGTGATTTTGATCTATTCCAATCTGCAAGGATTACTTGAAAATACAGAAATTCATAGGCATATTTTAAAAATTTCTTGTTTTATTTTGGAAACAATTAATACCTTCACTCTAATATTCAAAGGGTGCAAAAAGCCATATGATGAAAAGTCCTCCTTGAACCTTTGTTCCCAAGTCACCCAGTTGCCCTCACTGGGCAATCAATGGTATGAATTTCCGGTATATCTTTCCAGGTATATTTTGTGCCTATACAAGCAAATCTTAATATATACTGTCCCCCTCTTGTGTGAATGATAGCATATTACACACACTGTCCTGCTCCGTTTTTATTTTTCACCTGCAGTAGATCTTCGAGACCCTTCCATAGCAGCTCATAAAGAACATTCTTGTTCTTCTCTGGGGTTAAGAATATGTCATTGTATGACTGTACCATTATTTAATCAGTCTACTACAGATAGACATTTAGATTGTTTCTCAACTTCTGCTCTTGTAAGCAATGCTGTCATAAATACCCTTGTATATGTGTCAGTTTGCATATGCTTGAACATATCTGTAGGTTAAATAGTAGAGGAATTGTTGTGTCAAAAAAAAATCCATTTGTAAATGTGATAGATACCATCAAATTGTCCTCCATAAAAGTGATATCAATTTACATTCCCCTGTAGTATAGAAGTGTGTCTGTTGACCTCCTTGATCTTCCCACATAGTGTTATCAACCTTTTTGACCTTTAACAAGCTGGCAAACAAAAAGTGCTGTTTCAATAAAGTTTTATTTGCATTGCTCTTATTATAAATGGGATTTAACATTATCTTATATGTTTATGACCCACTTGAATTTCTTTCTTCTGTGAACTGTAAGTTCATATACTTTGCATACTTTTTTCCTTGGGTTGTGGAATTTTTCCTTCTTTTTTTTTTTTTTTCTTTTTTTAGGAGGCTTAGTATTAGGAAAATTAGCCATTGGTCTGTGATATGAACTGAGAATATTTTTTCCAAGTGTATTATTGTAGAGGCTTTTATAATGCCTATTTTTTAAAAAAACATTTTATTGAAGTATAACATACACACAAAACATACTTAAATTCATGATTATTTTTTAAGTGAAGACACTTCTATAACCACTATCCAGATCAGGAAATACAATTTTTTTTTGGTATTCACAGATATTACTAATTTCAAGAAGAAGTGTAAAAATAGATCTTTCAAGCAGATATATTATTATGGACAGATTAGAGACAATAGCCAATTAGCATTTTAATTTTCATTATTTTTTTAGTGGAGTTGTTTGGATAGTGATATCAAAAAGTGGCATTTTATAGAAAAACAGAAAATGTAAGGAATAATAATTTTTTTCGGGCTAGATTGCGTATTTTAACACCAGTTTATGCATACTCTTCTCTGATGAAGTGAAACATACCTACAGTAAATGCTATGAAGGGAGTCATGAAGAATGTTAATTTTAGATGGGCCCAGAGGGATGATTCACCACTTTGCTCTTGGAGCAAAGATCTAGGCTTGTTCCACTGTACTCATATTTGCTACTAATTATTTTAGGGTTTCTGATGCATTTAAAATAATATAGAAGCTTTTCTTGTTCGGGTCAATGATTCATTCAAACGCTTATTTCCTCTGAGTTCTGTAAATGTTCTAAGTGATTGTCCATTTTAACTTCTCTCCAAGTACAGCACTGAGAACCTGTGGCAGCCACATCCAAGCAAATGATTTCAAGGCTAAACATGCAGCATCAAAAAGACCTTCCTAAAGTATCTTGATTTTAAAAGGCATTTATAAAATTTGGCCTTAGACCATACTTGATAGCTATTAAGAATGCTAACAGAAGAAATCTTTTCTGAATAAATGACATTCAGCCATATTCTCAAAGTGGTGCAATTATGTGTTGTCTTCCTGTTTTAACTTCATTTTTAATAACAAATCTTCACACCCAACATGGATTTTAGAAATACCTAAATTTATATCAGCTTGGTAGCCCATAAAAATCACAAATGAGGAACAAAAAACTCCAAAGTAAGGCAGTCTAAGTAAACTGTAGATGTACAGTGTCTTCCACCCTAAATTTGATCAGTTCTGAGCTTAGGCTTTAGTTGAATCCTTGGGGAATAATGAAGAAAATGTACTAATTTTGTAAATTTTGTGAGGGTTTTTACCTGATTTACATAGCAAACATGCCAAAGACTCCTTTCTTGCATAGCATTATTTTAAACTGTCATTATGAGTGATGCCTTTTGTTTTTGTTTTTTTAAAAATTTTTATTGGAGTATAGTTGATGTACAATGTTGTTTTAGTTTCAGGTGTACAGCAAAGTGTAATCACAAAATGAATACATACATCCACTCTTTTTTAGATTCTTTTCCCATATAGGCCATTACAGAGTACTGAGGAGAGTTCCCTGTGCTATACAGTAGGTCTTTATTAGTTATCTATTTTATATATAGTAGTGTGTATATGTCAATCCCAATCTCCCAATTTTATCCTCCCCCCCGACCGGTAACCATAAATTTGTTTTCTACATCTGTAACTGTATTTCTGTTTTGTAAATAAGTTCATTTGTACCATTTTTTTAGATTTCGCATATAAGCAATATCATATGATATTTGTCTTTTTCTCTGTCTGACCTAATTAGTGATGTCCTTTGTATAAGACTTCCCTGTAAATACGATAAGGTCAGAAAATCAAGGCTACACAGATTAACTAAAAGCCGCAATGTCCATGAGAATTTCTACGGATGAGGAAAGAGCTTCACCTGCTGTGAGAACTTCACCTCTCTCTTTTTGTAACAAGCAGAATGTGAAACAGCGGGAGACAGAAATCCTCTGTTCAACCCCAGTATAAGAATAGCATTGTTCTCACAGTTGATACTCAAATATGTGTTTTGCATGCATGCTCTGAAGACCTCAGGGCATCTTGGAAACTTCAGTAGGAGTAGCACACGCGTCAGCTTTTTTGAGGCTAGTTCAGTATTCCAAAATACCCAACTCATCTCTCTTAGTCACATTGATCAAGAGCTAGGACTCAGCAAAATACAAAAGCAGACAATGCTTTTCATTTCTACCTTCCTTTTTTGTATCCTTTTCCACATCGTTAACATTCACAACCCAGCCCAAAGCACTGAGGATCCTTGGCTCCACTCATAAAACTCCTGTTCTTGTCTCCACCATGAAGAGGCAATAGGAATGAAGAAAACACTGAATGTGTATCTGAATTTTTATAGTCCTGACTCTATAATGAAGTAGATGTCAGATTAGAGTTTCTCACTACATCTCAGTGGTCTCTAAGTATCCCAGAGTATCTGCATTCTGTATTTTACATTAAAGTATAAATGACTGACAACCAGGCTTGTTAATTTATTCCACACAAAGTAAGTTCAAATCCTGAAAATAGAAGTCTCCCCTCTTTCTCAGCCTTTTTGTTGGAATTGGGAGAAGGACAGGTAAAGCAAGCAAGGACCGCAGAGGCACACGGGAAGAAGGATGATGAGAAGAGAATATCAGAGCCTATACTGGGCTATTCCGTTGTTTCTGCTCCTTCTAAAGAGACCAACCCAAACTGGTGGTGGCTAGAGCTGGGTTATAATGGGTATATATGGCTTATATGTTGCCAGGCTAAAAATAAAATATTGGCCCAGATTTCTATAGCTCTGATATTTCCTCTGATCCTTTACTGATACTATAGTTACCTTTCACTTATCAACATTTCACCTGAAGAACTGGCATAAAGACAGACATAGAGAGCAATGGAATAGACTATAGAGCCCAGAAATAAACCCTTGCAAATATAGTCAAATGATTTTTGAAGAGGGTGGCAAGATCATTCAATGAAAGGACAGTCTTTTTAACAAATGGTGCTGGGAAAACTGGATATCCACATGCAAAAGAATGGAGTTGGACCCTTACCTTACATTATATACAAAAATTAACTCAATAAATGTCGGCTGAATGAAGATAAAAACATTGGTTGAATGAAGTTTGTTTTTTCTTTTTTTCTCCTTTCTTGTTTTGCTTAGTGGAAAAAAGAGAAACTAAAATCTGATTTTAGTTGTGTGTTAGAAAAAGGGACAGTTGGTAATTATTCATCATGTTGAAGTACTTAGAACTAGTAGCTGTGAGAAAAAGTTTTTTTTTTTTTAAAGATTTATTGATTGATTGCTTGCTATGTTGGGTCTTCGTTTCTGTGCTAGGGCTTTCTCTAGTTGAGGCAAGCGGGGGCCGCTCTTCATCGCGGTGCGCGGGCCTCTCACTATCGTGGCCTCTCTTGTTGCGGAGCACAGGCTCCAGACGCGCAGGCTCAGTAGTTGTGGTTCACAGGCCTAGTTGCTCCGCGGCATGTGGGATCTTCCCAGACCAGGGCTCGAACCCGTATGCCCTGCATTAGCAGGCAGATTCTCAACCACTGCGCCACCAGGGAAGCCCAGAAAAAGGTTTTTGATGACCATCGATTTGATTGTGAAACTCTTTTTCTAGGAGAGAAGTTCTCAGCCCTAGCTGGACACCAAAATAATCTGGGCCATTTGAAAAAAAATACAGATGTCCAAGTCCTACCTGAGAATAAGTGAACCAGTTCCTAGGCATCAGTGTGTTTTATAATTACTCCAGATGTAATGCACAGTGCAGTTTCTAGGAGCCATATATCTCCCAGAGACAATTTCAGACAAGTTAGAAGGCAATTATTAATACAACACTGAGAATTAGCCAGAGAAATATTAAGCTATGATATCATACCAATTTAGGATTTATTACTGGAAAAGGTATCAAATTATCTTTTACGGGCAGTAACTCATTTCCTTGTTTTTCTTATCTCCCATGAGTTAATTCAAACAATTGTCCTTATATGCTATTCCACCCCATTTCCAGAGTCCATACCAATGGAAGGCAGTAACAATATTTGGAGTCCTCTGCCGTAACTTGGTGATGCTTATGCTTTTAGCCAAGTTACAACTATAGCACACTTCCTATTCAACACAGTCTGTGTCTTAATAATTTTAGCTAATGTTCATTGAGTTCTTACTGTATGCCAGGGTGATATTCTAAGTGCTTTATTATGTATTGATACTAATCTTCACAACAACACCATGAGTAAGGTGCTATTGTCATGCTTGTTTCACATATAAGAAAACTCAGCCTTAGAGAAGTAAAGTCAGTAAGTTGTGGAGCTAGGAGACCAAGCCAAGCCTCTGCCTGTCCCCAGCTCACTAGAATGCCAAGGTCCCCTCATCCTTTGCAGCTGAGCCAACCCCCAAGTTAACAATTTGTGTGTTTAATTCATTAGAAATAGCCAATGACACCAAAAACATTAATATTTATTAAATCCTCACTATGTGCTGTGCACTGTTGCAAAGCACCTTCTATGCACTTTTGCATTTGACCCTCACAATAACTCTATTAGCTAATGTGACAATTAACCCTATTTATTCACAGGTAATGAAACAATGGCACAGAAAGAGATAAAATAATTAGCCCCAAATCACAGGTAGAGAGGGGTAAAGCATGAACTCAAAATCAGGACTCTGACTCTTTAACACACTATGCTATCTGCCTCTTAAGAAAAATGTTAAATATATCTTTGTGACTTAGAAATTCTAATAAAGAGTTACAGTTTGAGGTTTTGTTTTTCTTTCAGGTAGACTTTGAAAATACAAGATTTGTGGTATAAATTTCTTATGTATTTCTGGAAACATAAGCATCTTTGGTGGCAGTTCCCTTAATTGTAAAAATAGAACCCTAACAGATTTCTTCAAAGAACTTGTAAACTTAGAGTCAGTAATGCTGGGTGGACCACTCTCACTGACTCATGAATTCTGATTACCTGCATCTCTTCTCAACTCTGGAATCCATGTCACACTTGTAGCTTGAAATCGGCCATGGTAGGCAAATTTACACTATGGAAATTGGTAAATGCTACAAATCCTCCAGAACATTTTCCTCCCAAAGAGCCAGTTGTTAAATATTTATCAGCACATTACTGTCTAAAGTTATAAAATAGTAACAAGTTGTCTTGTTAATATTTTAGTAATTTAAAATGAAGGAGACTGTTGTCATTTCGGGAAATCTTATTTCTTTTTAACAGGAATTTTGCTTATAGGAAATTGAAGAGTAAAATTCTTTAAGTTTTTCAGATGTCATCAAATGTAAAATGCTTTACCTGTTAACTTAGTTCAGCTTCAAAGGAGATACTGAAAATGATTTTACTCTCATTTTTTGCAATGGACATATTATCTGGGCTACTGGCCAGAACACTTCGGTAATGATTTCACCTTACAAATTCAAGTACATACTACAACACTAATATTCTAACTCCCCTGCCTTGCTTTAGTTTTATATAACTGAATAATAGAACTTCAGATGTTCTGCCTCAAAAGGAGTAAATGTGAAACATCTGAAAAGGACTGTGATAGATGTGACTTTGAATCCTTGCTTTTTGGGACAAGTACTTTATATGTCTATTAATAGTCATGTTTGAATTTGAGAGTGATTCTCCCCCTTGCTGTTCAATAAAATGGAATGTTTTATCAATTTATGTGACTTTCAAATATTCAGTGTATTCAGTATATATGCAATTGCTGCTGTGTGGGACCCATTCTTTCTGAATACTTCCTTCAGCACTACCATCTCACCACCACCCTGCCCCCTTAAGATCTAGGACTCATCCACTGGAATGTCAGGGCTGGGAACTGTAGCCAAGGCTGGAGCTGGTTACTCTGACAAAGATACCTCAGCATGCTGACATCCAGAGTGACAATTCCACAGGGGAAAGCTGAGGTTCAAGGACATTGAGAGAAGAGTTGAAGGAGGGGTTTATAGAGCTAAGGATTCAGAGTCAGGTCCATGAGGTCAAGAGTTAGCAAGGTGATTGTCCAAGCACCAGTAGGGACTCTTAACTCACCTCACAGTCTGGGTGTTGTGGCACATATATACAATGGAATATTACTCAGCCATAAAAAGAAAGGAAATTGAGTTATTTGTGATGAGGTGGATGGACCTAGAGTCTGTCATACAGAGTGAAGTAAGTCAGAAAGAGAAAAACAAATACCGTATGCTAAAACATATATATGGAATCTAAAAAAAAAAAGAAAAAATGGTTCTGAAGAACCTAGGTGCAGGACAGGAATAAAGATGCAGACGTAGAGAATGGACTTGAGGACACGGGGAGGGGGAAGGGTAAGCTGGGACGAAGTGAGAGAGTAGCATTCACATATACACACTACCAAATGTAAAATCGATAGCTAGTGGGAAGCAGCTGCATAGCACAGGGAGATCAGCTCAGTGGTTTGTGACCACCTAGAAGGGTGGAATAGGGAGGGTGGGAGGGAGACGCAAGAGAGAGGGGATATGGGAATATACGTATACGCATAGCTGATTCACTTTGTTATACAGCAGAAACTAAACCAACATTGTAAAGCAATTACACTCCAATAAAGATGTTAAAAAAAAAAAAGATCTGGGGCTTCCCTGGTGGCGCAGTGGTTGAGAATCTGCCTGCCAATGCAGGGGACATGGGTTCGAGCCCTGGTCTGGGAGGATCCCACATGCCATGGAGCGACTAGGCCCTTGAGCCACAACTGCTGAGCCTGCGCGTCTGGAGCCTGTGCTCCGCAACAAGAGAGGCCACAATAGTGAGAGGCCCACGCACCGCGCTGAAGAGTGGCCCCCACTTGCCGAAACTAGAGAAAGCCCTAGCACAGAAACGAGGACCCAACATAGCCATAAGTGGATAAATAAATAACTAAATAAAAATTAAAAAGAAAAAAAGTTTCAAGGTGTGTTAAAAGCCCTGATTCAATGTTATAGTCCCCCATTAGAATGACACCTCCATGAGGGCAGGATCTTTGTCTAGCTCTTGCTTATATCTCTAGCATCTAGAACTCTGCTTGCCATACGGTGATCATAAACACTGAGCATTCATAAATATTTGTGCAATGAATGAATGGATGGATATGTGAAATATCTGTCCATCATCATATTGTGAACTATATGAAAAAAAAAAATTTAAGGAACCTCCCATCTGGTTGGGTTATCATTTTATTCCTTTAGAACCTGTTTACTTCAAATGTGCTAAGGAAAAAATTCTTTACTTCATTCAAAATTATAGCATCCTTCCCCCAAAATGTTCTATGACACATTATTTCTGCAAGATGCTATCACAAAAGGGTTTAATAATAAAATAAAATGGGGAAATGATGAGTGAAACAGAAATTAAAAGTATTCTTTGATGCTGGACCTCTCAGAGCTCTTAATATGTTACTGTCGTGTGGAATCTCCAAAGAAAGGAGAAACAGTGTGTGGGATTTTCCAAAATCAATTTGCCATGGAGCACTTTTATGCAGAGAAACTTGGGTATTCCAAGGAAAAACGTTTAGAAATTCTTGTCTAGATGTTTTGTTACTGAACCAGGTTTGTTTTGCCCAATGTGTAGCAAGCCAAAACACTGAGATGCCGAGATTTGCAGCAAAGAGGATTTATTCACAAGGCAGACAAGCAAAACATAAAAACAGGTCTCAGAACCACCTCCCCAAAGGCAAGGGGCTTGGAGTATATATGGGATAAAGAATAAAGCAGCAGGGCAGTCTGAGGCATGGGGAGTGTGGGGAGCATGGGGAAAGGTGTTTGGAAAAAGGTTCGGTAATCATTGTCCTGCGCAGGTGTAACTAAGTTATGGGCCTCTGCAGGTACAAACATGGAGGCATTTAGCAGCATCTGAGGGTGGAGCTTTCAGCCCTCTAACATCAAAAGGTCACCAAGCCACCTAGCAGACACTCACACATGACCACTTGGAGGGTCGGTGGTCCTAACCAGTCTTAACCAGCTCAGCTCAAACTAGACACAGCTGACCCCAAATTCCTGGAAAACAACTCCGGTAAACATCTTTTTTTTTTTTTAATAAACTTCTTTATTTTGTTTATTTATTTTTGGCTGCGCTGGGTGTTTGTTGCTGGGCGCGGACTTTCTCTAGTTGCAGGGAGCGGGGGCTACTCTTCTTTGCGGTGCGTGGGCTTCTCATTATGGTGGCTTCTCTTGTTGTAGAGCATGGGCTCTAGACACGCGGCTCAATAGTTGTGGCTTGCGGGTTCTAGAGCGCAGGCTCAGTAGTTGTGGCACACTGGCTTAGTTGCTCTGCAGCATGTGGGAGCTTCCTGGACCAGGGCTTGAACCCATGTCCCCTGCATTGACGGGTGGATTCTTAACCACTGCGCCACCAGGGACTCCCTCCGGCAAACATCTTAATATTTAGGCTATGTGCCACTTGGAGGATGTGCAAGTCTTTTGTAGAAAAATTAAAATGACCTTGATTTGTGAAGGCAGGTGAAATGGATTTGACTAATGATTACCCACAGTTTCATTTTCTACAGTTTTACCCTATCTAAAACAAATGCATGTGGAATCTTTTTCATGATCTGAATCTTTCTTCACCTGCTCCATACTCCATCAAAATTTATGATTTTAACCCATTTCCACCAGAGTCTGCCAGGGAACTGACTAGTCTGATAAATTATATTGAGGTAAAATGTTAGCACCCGATAAGAGCTTTCTTACCTCCCCGGGCTACCTTGGCATGGCAAAGAAACTTCAGGTAGCCCCAGCTCAAGAGTCAGCCAATTCAGAATTTCAGGTAGGATCAATCAATGGAATGGGAGCAGAAACAGGGCCGAGGATAATAAGCAGTTTGGTTTGGAAGCATAAGGTTTTTGATAACCCTTCAAGTTATATCTTATAGGGATCAACTGCTTTATCTACACAAACAGCAAACTATGTCCCCTGCTATAAAACCGATCGGGGGAAGTCTCTTTCTTTTTCAGCGTCAGAGGGAGAAATCAGTAAGATGACCAACCATCCCAATTTTTCCGAGACTAAGGGGTTTTCTGGGACATGGCTTTTCAGTTCTAAAGCCAGGAAGGTTCTAGGCAACCATGACAAGTTGGTCACCCTCACAAAGCAGTCACTTCACAAAATGAAATGACTCTCAAGGTCTTTAAAATTTCTGGAATCAGAAGCTTCAGTGTGAACCACGTATAATATTTTTCACTGAATTGCAGAAGTGCATTTGTGAGTTTGCTTATGGTGAAGGAAAATAATCCAGGAAAATAAAATGTACAGTATTCTCTCGGTCATTTGAAACCTAAACATGTAGTTGGTGGAAGGCCCAGCCCTTTCCTTCACTTTCCCACTCTTCTTTCCTTTTTGACTGTTTCACTGCTTTTTTTTTGGTAAGAGCACCAGAGGGGGCGCTGAAGCTGGAGGGAAAACTCTTGGCTCTGTAGGTCGAGCCTACTACTTGTGTTCTGACCCTGCTTTTTCTCACTCCCCAGTCTCTCTAGCCTATTCATTGATGTGCATCCACGCTTTCTATTATTAAATTTTATTCATTTTTCTTCTTATTATTTTGTTTGCTTTCCTAGTGTTATTCCCTAATTTTTTAAAAACGATTTATTTTTATTATTTATTTATTTTTGGCTCTGTCAGGTCTTAGTTGGGGCACGTGGGATCTTTGTTGAGGCATGTGGGATCTTTCGTTGTGGCACGTGGTCGTCTCTCTAGTGGTGGTGTGCGGGTTTTTCTCTTTTCTAGTTGTGGTGCGCAGGCTGCAGGGTGCGTGGGCTCTGCAGTTTGCAGCATGCAGGCTCTCTAGATGAGGCACGCGAGCTCAGTAGTTGTGGCGCACGGGCTTAGTTGCCCCGCAGCATGTGAGACCTTAGTTCCCTGACCAGGGATCGAACCCGCGTCCCCCGCATTGTAAGGCGTATTCTTTACCGCTGCACAACCAGGGAAGTCCCTATTCCCTAATGTGTTTTTTTGTGAAAAATAAGAATGATGTCCAACATTTACTCTGTGTCATGAACTGTGCTTTGAATATACTTGTTTTATCTAATTTTCACAAAACCTTAAGGTGAAAAAATAACTTATCCCCATTTTACCATGAAATAGGTGAAGCGACTTGCCTGAGGTCATAATTGATAGATGGTGAAGCTAGGATGCAAATCTGGGCTATCTGAGTCTGAGCCACTATTCTTAAATCCTGCTTTAGCTACACTGTCTCTATAGCTTTCCAAGGTTTGAAAGAAACCTAATGAGACTTTACCACCCTAGGCTGTCATCACCAGGTGAGATGGGTCTGGATGTTAAAAACTCTTACCAGTCTGACTGTCAGGTATTTTTATTACACACAGACCTATTTCAATAGCTGGATTTCCACTTTTCTCTCTGGCTGTTCCTTCTCAGTCCGTTTGCATGCTTTGCCTCTAGCCAGTCATTAAATGATGGATTCCTCAAATCTCATTCCCAGCCCTCTCCTCTTTTCACTCTTTACTCTGTCCTTAGGCCAACTGATCTATGCCCATGTCTCACAAATTTACATCTTTAAATCCTCTCTTCTGAGCTCCAAACCCATACATCCAGCTGGCTACCTGCCCTTGTCCTGGATGCGGTAAATGCTCCTCATACCAAATATATTCTGAATCAAAATAAAGGAACTCCTTGCTATGCTCGCTTGCTTGGATTTGGAAAGCCTGGTTCTTTCCAGCATTCTCCATGTTACAGCCACTATATCATCTGGTTATGCAAGCTGGAAACCTGGGAGTAATCTTCATTATCTCCTCATCTAATCTGTGACAAGCACAATTAATCTCTCTTGGGCAGTTGATAAAATGTCCTAATTGATCTACCCACACCCATTCTGGCTTTCTTACAATTTTTTTTTTAAATTACACCAAGAGAAATCTTTTACAAAAGTATATCTGATCATATTAGTATGATTGTTCCCCTACCTATCTCTTCAGTCTCATCTCATACTAAAATTATCCATCATATCAGTCAGGGTTCCAGCAAAAATTATATGGTATAATCAAGTTGGATAATTTGTGAAGAGTTCAGTAAAGATATGGGCAGTGTTAATGTCCTATGGGGCTACTAGTAAGAGGTCCTATAGGTTACCACCCAATGCCAGAGGGGCAAGAAGGGGAGAATTACCATAATGAGGAGGTGGTAACAGTATGGAAATATCTGGCAGGAGCTGTGGCCTTGGATAGAGGGATGCAGATAATCCATGACGACCTGTCAGGAGGGTGCCGGGGGAAATAAATAACCTGACTGATTCTCTTTCTACCCTCCAGTCCCATCCCAGGGCTGCTCATTGGTTGCACTCAACTGAAAGTCAAGTGTCCAAAAGAGCCCATTGTGAGTGCATCCGCCTCCAGGGGCGAGAGCAGGGCAGAGAAGGATAGGCAATGGAGGAGGGGCAAATGGAAGATGGACAGGATGCTTACTAAATCAGGAAGGATTTTCAAATGCAGAAAGAGTATCAAAGCAAAATAAAGACTACCTCATACAACCAATAAAAACGATCATAAACTCAAAACTTGAACCTCACTTGGAATAATAGTCTACTTGTTGTGCTGTGTGTAGTTCTAGAAGAAGACTTTCCAGGTTTACACAGAGTTCCATTTGCCGTAACTAGAGTTATACTTGCTCGTACTCTCATCCACAAAACCCCGTTTTACTAGACAATGGGCCCCTCCTCATACTTGAGTTAGTCAACTCAATTCAGAAATGTTCTCTCTCACTAAACCTAGTCTAACCACTTTGGAGACTGTCCCTTTCTTCTTCTTCTTCTCCTTTTTTTTTTTTTTGTTTTACATTTTTTTTTTTTTAACCACTCTACTAATTGCCTCTGAAAGAGTTCCCTCTGTTTTTACCTTAGTAAAGGAAAAGTTTGTTAGGTTTTTTTTTTTTAACCTATTAGGCATGTGTTGTTATTCTCTATTCAAAACTATAGAAAATGTATTTATGTAAACAGAAACGATCATATGAATGCATTAACACTGAAACAAAGTGAGTTGTTTAAATGAAATTGACACACCTCTAAAAAAATCCAGCAGGTGTTTCGTAAATATCTGTCAGCTATTTAAATTGTGAGATTCTTATGGGAGATGATTGTATACTTGCCTTGACTACAATATATTTAGAATATTTAGGAAATATTTTGAGACTTTTACTTCCAGAAATTTCTCAGATTAGATATTCTGAAAAACTCTCCTGCTACAAACACCCAGAAGTGCTGCATAAGGTAAAATAAACATCATTTTAAATGTATAGGTGAGCTCACAATAAAACAATGGAAATCCTCAAGTGTCAAAAAGGAAGAGAGAGACAAAACCTGAAGGTGGTGATGCCTACAGGCTGCCCTGGGGCATCTCAAGTCCTGAGGAATCTGGAGACTAGGCTGTGAATGGGTCCTCAGACTAGGCATGGGGCCCTCATCAGGTGGGGAGTTGGAACTGACACCCCTGCAGAAAGCCCAGACCCTCAAAAAGTCAGTATTTCTCTTTTTCTTTCTAGAAGAGGATGCTATATAAAGTTTTAAAATAATAAAAACTAATATTAGATATTTGGGGAGGGATATAAAATAATTAACAAATTCTGGTTATGGGAGGAGGAGAGGAAGGAGAGTGACGGAGGTGAACACAGTGGAAAAAGGGCACAAGTAGGCTTCTAGTATATTTGCAATGTTTTACTTCTTGAGGTATGTCCAACGGAGTTTGTTATATTACTTTCTGTATTTGTGAAATATTTTAGGATGAAAAAACATAAAGAAAAACATGAGGCTACAAAGTAGCATGTATAGTATGTCTGTATATGTGTGTGCACAAGTCTGTGTGTAGAACTTCTAGAAGGATGTACACTTAAATGTAGACTAAGGTAAATTGCAGAAGAATTCACACAGTACAATAACACACACAATTTAAAATATACAACACAATAAATAAACCATGGGATGTAACATAACAGCATAAGGAATATGATCAATAATATTGTAATAAATTTATATGGGGACAGATGGTTTGTACACTTATTGTGGTGATCATTTAATAATATATGCAAAGTCAAATCACTATGTAGTACACCTGAAACTAACATACTATTGTACATCAAATATATTTCAATTGATAATTTAAAAAAACATGCAACACAATACTACTGGTGCTTAAAGATATATATCCATATAATTACCAAAAAAATATGAGATTGATAAACACCAAATTATGTCCAATGGTTACCCTGCAGGGGAGAGTGGGGAAGTCACCTGGGGAGGGCCACACTAGGTGAACTGAACATTGTTGGCAATATATTGTCACTTAAGCTCGTGGTAGTACATCGGTATTAGTTATGTTATTCTTCATTCCCCTTTTGTAATATCTTAAATACTATAAAATTTTAAAGTGAAATATATTGGTGTTGTAATCTTCTGAATAGCAGCTGTTCATTCCTCAGGCTCTGAAGAGATGCTGGTGGTCTGATAAACTTAGAGAGTGAATACCTCTCCCAGAACAGTCTTTTACATTTTTTTCTAATGCAATGATGTATCTTATCAATAATATTTATTGAGTGTCTACTATGTCCCAGGCCCTGTTCTAGGCACTGGAGATAGAGAGGTGATTAAAACAGACAGAAACTATATTCTCGTGCATATCAGGTTCAGACAACATCAGAAAAATTGCTGAACATTTTCTCTTATCTGCTGTTAGTGGGCTTGGCAGATGGGTTGGTAGAGGGTGCTGGAAGGTTCTTTGGGATTCGATCCTGAGAATGCTGTACATCCTCAAACAAACCTAGAAATTGTGATTGGATCCTGAATCAGCATCTGATAAAGTGCACCTATAATTATTACATTACACACTATTTGGGTAGACTCATTAGACAGGCCTGGAAGAAAATTGGATTGGAATTAAATTGGATACTATGACGGTATTTTTTATTTACAGGTCGTCCTGAGGAGATATTCTTGATATTTTTGTGGTTTAGATTGGCTCTCTTAGAAAACAGCCAGGAATCTGCTTCTGAATTTATGAAGCCACCATTCATCACCCTCGTTCTTAAGCATTGATTATAGTTTCTTTGCATATCAGTCATATCACTAAGTGATTACAACCATCTTTTTTAAAGGAGAAGAGAGTCATGCTTTCTTGGAAGGATAGAAGTCAATCTACCTGCTTGTACTCTCACCTATTGTCACTTCACAAACCACCCAAAACTTAATTCCTTAAAACAAGAACCATTTCATTAAGCTCAAAAATCTTCGGGTTAGGAATTTTAGCAGGGCGCAGCTAGGCAATTATTCTACCCCATGGGACATTGATTGGGATCACTCAATTGTATTCATTTGGTGGCTGTTTAATTTTGGAGGGTCCAAGAAGGGTTCATTCACATGTCTGGTGCCTTATTTGTGCTGACTGATGTCTGGGCTCAGGTGGGCCCCTTTCCCTCTCCTGTAGTTTGAGAGCTTCTCCACGTGGTCTTTCACAGGGTAGTTGAACTTCCTACATGGTGGCTCAGGGCTCTAAGAGAGTGTGTTCCCCACCGCGGGAAGTGAAACCTACCAGTTCCTTAAGGCCTGGACCCAGATACTGGCACATTGTTACTGTTACCAACCCTCCAGGGTCGGTTCCCAACAAGGGTCCTCCTGCCCCGTGTCCTTCCTGCCAATAGAACGAGACCCAGTTCCATCCAGAAGCAAAGGGAAGCTTTATTCTTTGATCCAATAACAGAGAGGTGCAAGCTCCGCGCTAGAGTACATGCTCGCCCCTAAAAGGCCTCAGGTGCGGCTGCTTTATAGGGTTATTGCCCTTGGGGAAGGGAGGAGGCGGAGTTCTCCCAGGTCGGGCGCAGGTGTGCTGCTTCCCGCGCTCTAGACCAAAGCGCCAGCACCGTAACCCTGCCCTCGGCCAGCCGCCGCCATCTTGAATTGCAGTGTCGTGCACAGCGCTTGCGCACATGCCGCACGGGGCGGAGGTTTCGCGAGCAGCCGTCTGGCATGAGGAGCTCTGGTCTGAAGAGACAGGTGCGAGACCTTCACACGCAGCACCCTGTGAGCAAGTGAAACCGGACCAAGCACAAAGGAAAGAAAGGTTAGACTTTATTTTATTACCCAGATTCTGCTTTTATTTCCCAAGAGTTGTTAATGGTAACAAATCCTTCCTCTGTCTTTTGTCCTTCTCCTCATTCTTGAGGGGCGCTGAGGGGTGAGGTAGTCTTCTGAAACTATTTCCTGCTGGGTCTGTGTGTCGTCATAACCACCATTTGTCTAACCTTTCGGAGACAAAGAATGCCAGACAATTTAAGATACATGGGCCAAATATTAGCAAGAGAGTAATGGTCACAAGTCAGATTTTTCCTAAAAATGAAGATATCTAGGTCTTTCCCCTGTAGGCACAAGTGTGCCCTGATGTTGAGGCTCACTGCCATGGCCTGAATCTCCCTGGTCACACTTTCGTTGTTTTTCCGGAAGAGAAGCTTCAGATCAGAGGTTCACACAAATGGTCAAGGGGGGCGGGGTATGGCCCCAGGTTGTCTTTCCGGAGGTTGGGGCTCAGGGCCCTCTTCACTTGAGTGCGATGTCCCCATGGAATGGTCCCCTGCACATTCAGGGCAGCATGGGTGGCTAGGATCCCCAAGGGGGGTCCATTCCACTTAGGGGTGAGTGGGTCTTGCAGGCTGCCGGTTTTCCAGGTTTTTAGGTGCACCCAGTCTCCTGGCGGAAGGGGTGGAGAGGCAGGTCAGTGGGTGCACACAGCACCTGGTTACCATATTCAGTGAGACCTTTCATGGTTGCTCCTACCTGAGGGCATACTTGAATTGTTCCACTTCAAGGGGGTTAAGGGGTCTCTTTTCTCAGGCTTGGGGAATGGATCTACCATACAGGAGTTCAAAGGCACTTAACTTTAACTTATTCCTTGGGGCTAACCACATGCAGAGCCGGACAATCAAAAACAACTTAATTCAATTTTCTTGGGTTTCCTGATATAGCTTGACTAAGACCTGTGTCAAGTTCTGATTGAATCTCTGTACTTGCCCAGACGATTGAGGTCTGCAGGATGAGTGCAAGATCCAATTTTATGCCCAGGGTATTGATTATCCCCTTCATCACTTGAGACACAAATGCTAGATCATTCTCACTTTGTAGGGATCCTGGAAGCCCAGACTTGGAGATTATTTCTTTCAGTAAAGCTTTGGCCACTTCAGCTGCCATTTCAGTTCTAGCAGGAAATGCTTCTGTCTAGCCAGAAAATGTGTCTGCTAGCACCAAGAGATACCTGAAATTTCCCGGTACTCTTGGCATGACGGTGGAATCATTCTGGCAATCTTCCCCAGGATATGTTCGTCTGGTCTGAATGGGCCTTATCTGGGGACCTCTCGGGGTGGGGGTGTCTAATGTTGGGGTTGTTTATTGTGCAGATGGGGTGTGTCTCAACTGTTCAACTGATTATACTTTTCGTGCCAGGAATTACCATGATCTCAACTGACCAATTATATAGGGCTTCCCTCCTGTAGTCATTTCCTTGATGAGCCTCCCTGATGGCTTGACAAGCTGTAGTCTGGGGAAAGAAGTATTGCCCATGATCATTAACTAGCCACACGTGGCCTCCTAGATCCCTACTGAAGTCCCATTTTCGGGCTTTGTCTAATTCTTCCTTGCATAGATTGGGGAGTAATTGGATGGATCTGGCCTTCGAGGTATGAGAGGTAGTTGCCAAGTTAGTGGTTCTAGGGCCACCCTTTTGGCAGTCATGTCCTCTTTGTTGTTTCCCTTTATGACCTCTGCATCCCACTTTGGGTGACTCTTGCAATGAATCAC
Source organism: Balaenoptera physalus (assembly GCF_965194825.1). Classification (NCBI taxonomy): domain Eukaryota; kingdom Metazoa; phylum Chordata; class Mammalia; order Artiodactyla; family Balaenopteridae; genus Balaenoptera; species Balaenoptera physalus. Next base: position 89,172,610 of record NC_138890.1, on the reverse strand, counting down.
TGCCACCTTTCTTGGAAGCTGCACTGCTTCTAGGAGTCTCAGAATGTTTAAGCCGTGTTTCACCTGCTTATTCTCCTCATTAAGCATAACTCTTTCCTTCCAAATAGCTCTGAGTGCATGTAGGATGGCATACACCTACCGGGAGTCTGTGTAAACATTTAAAATCTTCCCTGTCCTGAGCTCTAAGGCTTGGGTGAAGGCTATCAGTCTGGCCTTTTGGGCAGAAGTCCCTGGGGGTAGGCTTCTCACCTCTGTGACTTGGGTCTGGGAGGCCACTGCATATCCCACCAGCCTTTTTCCCTCTCTCATAAAACTGCTCCTGTCTGTGAACAACTCCTCTTCAGCATTTGAGAGAGGTTTACTTCCTAGGCTGGGAGACTGGAATAAATCGTGACTGTGGTTTCTATACAATCACGCTCCGGGGACCCCGTCTCTGTGGGTAGCAGGGTGGCAGAATTTAGCATGTGACAGGTTTCTATGGTAGCCACTGGGTTGTCTAAAAGCATCGCGTGACCTTGAATCAACCTTCTGGGGGACAGCCATTCCGTTCCCTTAGAACTTACTAAAGCCTGAACCTGGTGGAATCTATACAGTGACTGGCTGACCAAATGTTAACTTTTCAGCCTTGTTTAGCTGGGTGATAGTAGCTGCTCCTGCCTGTAGGAAAGGAGGCCATCCATTAGTGGTTTGATCTAATTTTTCAGAAAAATAAGCCATCATCTGAGTAAGGAGTCCCAGTTTTTGAGCTAATGCCCTGAGGGCGATTCCCCTTCTCTCCTGAATGTAAATGTCAAAGGATGTAGCTAAATCTGAGAGGGCCAGGGCAAGGGCCTGAAATAATTGCTTTTTCAATTCTTGAAAGATCCCTTTGCATTCTGAGTTCCATTCAAAAGTATCATCATCCTTTCCTTTCAACTTTTCACATAGAGGCCTTGCTATTAGACCCTAGTTAGGGATCCAGATGCGGCCAAACCAGGCCATCCCCCAGGAAACCCCTAAGCTGTCTTCTAGTTTTAGGAGGGGCAAGGCTGCAAGTGACTTCTTTCCTTTCCTTTCCTGGGATGGGTTTCTCTGATCTTCTGTGAAAATGAATAGGTCACCCTAGTTTGTGGTATTTGAGCCTTTTTCTTGGGCACCGTATATCCTTTATTGGCTAGGTGGTTCAGGGTGGTTACAGTGTTTTTGTCAGAGGCCTCCATAGTAGGACTGGCCATCAGAATGTCATCTACATACTGGAGGACGGTTCCTTCTCCAGACGTAGATCTTTTAGGTCTTTAGCTAAAGTTTCCCCAAAGATGGTGGGGGAATTTTGGAACCCTTGGGGAAGGACTGTCCCGCAGTGTTGTTGTTTTTGTTGCATGTTTGGGTCCTCCCATTCAAGACTAAAAATTTCCTGTGACTCTGAGGCTACTGGAATACAGAAGAAGGCATCTCTTACATCTAATACAGAATACCAGGTACTAGTGTACAGTAGAGTGGCCAGCAGGGTGTAGGGATTGGGGACCACTGGATGTATATCCTCGATGGCTTCATTGACTGCCCTGAGGTCCAGCACCATTTGGTATTCCCCATTGGGTTTCTTTGCAGGGAAAATGGGGATATTACATCCTGACTGGCGTGATCTAATAGGCCCTGGTCAGTTAGGCCCTGTATAACAGGAGCAATGCCCCAAAAGACCTCCTGACAGAGAGGATACTGTTTTCTACTGGGCCATGTATGTCTGGGTTTTAAGTGGACTATTATGGGACCAGCTCCTACAGCTCATCCTGCCTGTCCCTGGGCCCAGAGCTCAGGATTTACTCCGTAGAAGTTGACTTGCTCTGGCTGGGGAGATTTGTCCTCAGCCATTAACATTATCATCTCGTGCCCTTTGTCTAAGGGGATGGCAATCTCCAGTTTGTCTTCCATTAGGTGGATAGTAGCCCCCAATTTATGTAAGCTATCCCTTCCTAGAAGCGTTATAGGGCATTTGGGAACATATCAGAAGGAATGGGTGAGAGTTTGTTCATCCAGTTTGCATTCTAGTGGCTCTATGAAAGCCTATTCTTGGGCCTTCCCTGATAGCCCCATAATGACTGAGTTTGTCTGATCTTGTGTTCAGAACCAAGTAAGTGGTACTGGTGTTGACTAAGAATTCAACAGGCTTTCTCCCTATTCCAGTGTCACCCAGGGCTCCTCAGAGGTCATTTGAAGTGCCAGCTTAGGAACCCCTGGGCCCGTCGTCCTTCATTGATTTGGACCATCTGCCTTCAAGGGGAGTGGTCGGGAACTGCCAATTCTGTCCCCCTTTGAGGGTGAGGAGGGCATTCTCTCTTCCAGTGTCCCTCTTGTCTACATATGGTGTGCTGATGGGGTCCTAGTTTCCTTGGCCTGCTATCCCTCAGAGGGGGGCGGGGGTCACTCATTGGAGTAGAGGCTCCGTGGGCTGTTAGTCAAGGTTCCTGTGCCTACCAGTTGACATTGGAGGGCAACAGCCAGAAGGTGGGTTTACATCCAGGTCTTTTTATCCTCTGACTTTTCCTCCTCTATATCTCCATTTTTAAACACCTAGTAGGCAACCGCAGCTAGAGATACGGTTATCTGGTTCTATTTCCAGTTTCTGAAGTTTATGTCTAATAGTGGGGCACTTTGGGAAATGAAATATGACCTCAGGATTGTGTTCCCTTCTGATGATTACACAGGGTCATTGTTAGTGTAGATTTGGAGACATTCCCTCAGGTGCTCTAGGAATGCCGAAGGGTTTTCTGTTGGCTCCTGATGGATTTCCTTTATCTAATTCCAATTGACAGGTTTCTTTCCTGCTGCCTGGATTCCCTTTAGGATCATATTTTTATAACGGATCAGCCTCTGTCTTCCACCCCATTCTCTATTGTCTCAGTGGTCCCAGCTGGGTTCATTATCTGGCACCATTTGATTCCCCCATCTGAAAATATTATGACCTGCATTGTTTCGGTTTTTTTGTCTACTTCCTCTTGGGCTTTTGAAAAGATTGTGGCCTTTTCTTCACCTGTTAGGAGTACATTGAGGTGGCTCTCGATATCAGCCCAGGTGGGGTCATGGGTCTGAAAGTTTCCCCTAATCAGGTTCAGAAGCCTCTCTGGATCTTCCCTCAACACTTACTATGACTTTCCCAGTTATACAGATCAGAAGTGGTAAATGGGATGTGTATCTGGATGAACCTTCCTTCTCAATGGGCGACTTGTCTCAAAGGGCGTTCTTTTCCTGGCAGGTTGTTGGGTAATGATTCCTGCTTCATGTACTTGCTGGACTGGGTTCTGAGGGAGGGGTCTGGTGTGGAGGGGGCCCCTAGGGCATCTTGAATTGCAGGGTCATGCACAGTGCTTTTGCACATGGCCTGCTGAGTTACAGTGCTAAGCTTAGCCATTTTGCACCAGGAACTCTGGTCTGAAGTGCCGGGTGCAAGGCCTCTGCATGTGGTACCCTATGTGCAAGTGAAACTAGACTAAGCACAAAGGAAAATAAATTAGACTTTATTACCCAAATCCGATTTTTATTTCCTGGGAATTGTTGATGGGCTTTGCCAGTAACACTACTTCCAATGTATTCTATCAGCCAAAGCAGTCACAGAACACACCCAGATCCATGGGGAGTAGACATATTCTCCCAGACGTATACCAAGGATTAGGGTCAATGAATTTGTGACAATCTTTAATCTGTTGCACTATCCTTTTCCATTGTTAGCTAGTAAACCTGGATAAGGATCATAGGTACTCATTGTCAGGACCCCATACATAGGCTCAGTCCACTGTCTTAAGCCAAACTCAGTCAAAGCAGAATAGGTCAGAAGGTGACTAAAATATCAAATTGTCTCTTGGACAATTTTTTTTTTTTTTTTGGTTTTTAAAATTGTTTTATTTGGGAAGATTGCGTCTTACAAAAAGGCAGCTGCAAAATACAGAGACCTCTGCAACAATTACTTGTTTTTGCTTAACGTGAAAGAATGAGTGGTATCCAAGGAATCAAAGCAGTAGGTGGACAAATCAGGGACATCTCCAAGTTATTTTCAGGAAATAACTGAAATATCAAATTGTCTCAGAGGAAAGCCAGATAATATAACACTGGGCAGCAGGTTAACCTAATAACTAGAACAATAACTCCAGCACCTTGGAGTCAGGGGCTAAAACCAGAATGTCATTCCTTCATTCATTTACTTCATTCCATTTAATAAATGTTTATTGAATACCTGCTAGGTGCCAGTTAAAATTTGGCACAAGGGTGAGATACTTGTTCTTATGGAGCCTATAGTCTGTTGGAGGTTAACAACAAATGGATAAATGATTAAGTAATCTACAAAATGTGACAGATTTGTCAGGGAGTGAAAATCTATTGGTGATCAGGAAGGACTGTTTATGGAATGGACGTTTAAATCAGATGACCTGAGTGTTACAAAGGAGTCAAGATCAGAAGGAAGCACGTTCTAGACAGAGAGAGAAGTGCCAAGTAGAAGGAGCAGAATAAAGGTCAGTGTGTTTGGAGCAACATGAATGATGGGAGAGTTGTAGGAAATGAAAATGGAGAGAGGCAGAAGTCAGATAATCAAGGGCTTTGAAAGCCATGGTAAGGAGTTTAGATTATATTTGAAGTGTGAAAGGAAGCCAATAAAGGGATTTGATTCAGGAGAGTGACATATATTGATCGATGTTATAAAAAGACCTCTCTGGCTACCGTGTGAGGAATGGACCATGATAGCACAGGGATTAGAGGAAGGAGACTGTGGATTGGGAGTGGCGGGGGTGTGTGTGTCCAAGGGAGAGCTGAAGTCTAGGTATTCGTGGTGGAGATGGAAACAATGGATGGATTCAAGAGATATTTAGGAGGTAACATCAATAGGGCTTCATAAAGGATTGAAAGGGGTACAGAGGGAGAGGAAGGCCTCAAAGGGGAGTCCTAGGTTTCTGATAACTGAGATCCACTGTCATCTCAACCTGCCTTGTCATCCAAACCAGGACAGAATATTTATTTAGATCATTATTTTCACTCATCTCAGCTTGCTTTTGAGAATGAGGCTTCTCTATCACCATGTGGCTTTTATAAATGCTACCAGCAGTGAGCACAGAAAAGTTCAAAGACACTAAATATATTTTCAAAGTGCCTTTCAATTCACTAAGGGAAAAAAAGGGGGAAGTGCCTTCCTAACCCTTTCACTGTCAGCGTATTTAGCTGAGCCAAGTAACACAAGCTTTCCCCTATGTGAGTGTCACAGTGCATCTTTGAAAAGCAGCTAACCTGATCATGAAAATGAAATTGAGAGACTCAGGCTCTGTGGGACACTGGCTTGTTCTCCCAGCTTGCACAGAAATAGCTCTGGGATACCTTACTTCCCTGCCACATGGTGCTGCTCCCCTTGATTTATTTTCTCAGATGAAGGGATGTTGAGTGATCACAGCTCTAGCTTTGTGCTGTCATGACCGACCTTAATCAATTATAGCCTCAGACTCTGGGCCAAACAAGAAGCCAGAAGAAAATCTGAGTGAGAATTATTTTCTGGGCAAACCTTTACAACTCTTCAGATAGTAGTTTATCATTCCAGTCTGAGTGGAAGGTGAGTTGGACACCAGAATAAAAACGTAGTTTAGGGGCTTCCCTGGTGACGCAGTGGTTGAGAATCTGCCTGCCAGTGCAGGCGACATGGGTTCGAGCCCTGGTCTGGGAAGATCCCACATGCCGTGGAGCAACTAGGCCCGTGAGCCACAGTTGCTGAGCCTGCGCGTCTGGAGCCTGTGCTCCGTAACGAGAGGCCGCGATAGCGAGAGGCCCGCGCACCGCGATGAAGAGTGGCCCCCACTTGCCGCAACTAGAGAAAGCCCTCGCACAGAAACGAAGACCCAACACAGCCAAAAATAAATATAAATAAATTTAAAAAAAAAAGCTCCCCAAAGTAGAAAATGTCCATTTAAAAAAAAAAACCAATAAAAACGTAGTTTATTGATGTGAGGAGTGACAGACAGGCACACTCTGAAGACGTAGCAATAGAAGGAAATAAACATGCTCCATTAGCCAGATGTTGTCGTCTCTGTCAAGGAAATGCCCTGGGTTCAATTTTCAGGCCAGCTTGGCTTCACTGCTTAGCTGGTTGCTGATTTTCCTTGTGTAAATATTTCCAGGCTCATGTGAGAAACTTGTACAAGTAACTTTAAAGGTGAGGGCTTCCCTGGTGGCGCAGTGGTTAAGGATCTGCCTGCCAATGCAGGGGACACGGGTTTGAGCCCTGGTCCGGGAAGATCCCACATGCTGCAGAGCAACTAAGCCTGTGTGCCACAACTACTGAGCCTGCGCTCTAGAGCCCGTGAGCCACAACTACTGAAGCCTGCATGCCTAGAGCCTGTGCTCCGCAAGAAGAGAAGCCACCGCAATGAGAAATCCATGCACCGCAGCGAAGAGTAGCCCTCGCTCCCCGCAACTAGAGAAAGCCCGCACGCAACAACGAAGACCCAACGCAGCCAATAAATAAACAAACAAATAAATAAATAAAATCTTTTGAAAAAGAGAAAAGGAAAAAAAAAATTTTTTAAATAATAAAAAAAAAAATTGTTCTTCCTCGGTCCAAAAAAAAAAGAAAAATTGAGAATCAAAGCACATCGGTATTCAAAAGTCACAACCCTTACCTTCAACAAATAAATTTTGCTTCAACAGAACTGCTTCCCTGCCTCTTCACATTCAGCAACGTGCTATGCTCAACGTGGAGCAAGAGGTTTTAGAATTATTTCTAAATCAGTCTAAATGTGCACAAATAAATAGAAACACACAGTCAGTACCTTCTGCTCTATATGCACCAGGCTAAGGGTTGTACTTAAATGTGTGGACTAGGTATCTTCCGCTCAGGGCTACCACCTGGGATGACTCCAGTGAACACCATTCACATTGTGTTCCCTTTGAATCCTGTCCGCTGGGCAGTGCCAAGGGGTGCCGTACACATGCCCCTTGGAGTTGTGGAATGAAGCAATCTCTTTGCTCATCCATCCATGAACCAACCTCATGAACCTATTAAATGTCTCTTTCCCAGCTGTGGCATGGTCTGTGGCACCTAGAATGGCTTCCAGGCAGTCTTGGGCTTACCAGGCTGCAGACTTTCCCCTTCACCCTGGTGGCGTACACTGCTTATAACTGGGCTCTTGCTTTGGTTTCTTATTTTGTCCTACTGGTACTAGAATCCTGCCCCAAACCCCACCCAGCACTTTTCATTCCCTTCTCTAGGGGACTGGGATCTGTTCTCTGTACCCATCGTTTGGCTATGGTCTTGTCCCACCAAGCTAAGTTTGCTTCAGTTTACTCCAGAAATTCTTTCTAGCAAAACTCATCTGCCAGATCCAACCCAGATCAAGCTCAGGTGTGTTTGACCCCCTAAAACATTGTGACTCGTCCTGCTGTGAAATCAAGACCAGGCTTGATCCTGCCATTTTGAGCTTATTCCCTTCTTACAAGATCACTTTTGAGGGTCTTGTGGGCAACACAAGAGATGACATTATCCCATTATAGATCCATATTTTTGGACACTTCAGTGTGGGCCGAGTTATAAATTACTTCAAGAGTCTCTGACAGCAAAGTTTTAAATTTAGTTCATGAAACATGTCAATAAATACCACATTCTTTCTATTTTTCTTATATATGAAAAGCTCAAAATATTTGGAATATCAATTCCCAAGCATCAGATCCTCTTATATTGAGTCAGCTAGTGACATAAACTTTCTTGTCCTGCACTGTAATTCTCTCCTTCCCGTCCAGACTCCCCTATCTTTTCACCCCATGGAAACCTTAGGAATTTGGACAAAAGGAGGAAGTTAGATATAAGAGATGTAAGCCACAGGGTATCTTCAATGGTTGTTTTCCTTTGTGGTGAGTAAGATGTGATCTGTCCTTATCTTCCAAAAGGGACTCATAAAGCTTTGGATGTAATGAGTTCTATTCTGGGAAATAAACCAAAAATTGAAGTTTGGATTTTTTTTAGTGCTACACTCCAGTCATCCAAAGAAAATAATGAGTTAAATATTTATAAATACTGTAATATGACTTAGTTACACTATTGTAATCTGGACACAGATTTAAGGCACATGAAATCCCTGTGCTCCCTGGTGGTCCCCCCAGGGGTGACATCACTTATTATGAGGTTGAGAGGGAGTATCTCAAAGAATGTAGTGGAAGAATCCCAATGCACATGTAATTGGTTATGAATTCCAGAAAGTTCACTGTGTTTATACCGGGAAGACTGACTGCATCTTTTAGGAATCAAGAGTCTTTTGCTGTTACCACAAAACTGTCTGTTGAAGATCCTATTCCTCCCACTTATGAACCCAGATTTTGTTGGTTAGGAACCCAGATGTAAGCACAGGGACCTTCGGGCACTGCCTTTTTGAGAAGAATGGGAGGTGGGGTATTTAGGGACAAAGGGCAAAACCCCAATCCTTGTCTCTTGCAACCTCTCCCCACTTTCAGAGTGAGGGGATTTGGATAAATGACCAAAGACTGTTTCCCTGGTTCTGTGTGGTAGCCATATATGTACTGGTATAGTGAAAAGAGCCCTGCTTTGGCATTGGACTCACTGGCCACCACTGGTTAAAAGTGCCTTAATCTCCCTGAATCTGTTTTCTCATATGCAAAAGTGGGGATAAAAATACCTACCTTGCAGGAATCATTGTGAGAACTGAAGATGATAAATAACTATTATTTTCATGTTTCCCACAGAGTGGAAGTTTATAGCCAATAATAGCTATTATAAGTATCTGTAATCATTATTATTTTCTTATCATCTCTCTCTTCTATTGCTTCCTCCTAAGAATTCCTTATAGTGACAGCTAAGTCCTGAGAAACATTCTTTTTCTTCCTTTCTCTAGGAGTGACCTAGGTACTGAGGCAGAAATATTGTCCACTATTTCCCCCACAAATTGCTGAGAATTCCTCAGCCTAATGCATGCTCTGTAAGTCTCCTTACTCAGAACCTGAATGCACAGGAGCTGTCTTGCTTTAGTTACCTTTGTGGGGTCCCCTCTCCCATGCTCAGGGCCCCCTGGAGACAGTCTGCACCTCCACTTTACCACTTAAAATTTGGCCATTGAATGAAGCACAGCATCTGTTCATGGGAGGCTAAGTCAATGTTTGCCTAAATAAAGGAATTAGCTTAATCATCACACTTCACTTAGTTATCAAAAATGGTCAGACACTTATTTCTAATGTTTAATGCCTTTCGCACCATAATCATAGACTTACCCTTGATTATAGATTTAAAATTTATATACTACTCAAGTGTGTAGAAATGTAACGTTTTTATATCTTTATGATTGAATTCAAATGACTCAGGACCCCATCTTATCCCCACTTACCATTTCTTCAGATGGTGGGAAAAATAATCTTGACCTTACAGGTTAAAGATAATTTAGTCACATTCAGTTTAAAAATTAGTCTCTCAGCTAATTAGGTTCAGCAGGATTTAGAGTCATACGGTTCAAAGTTCATAGCCTATCTTTCCATTCCCCCATTGGTACCGGGGTGCAGGGGGAGCTTATGTACCATTACTTATGTTGGGGCAGTGTATGTGGTCTATAGTCTGGCCTCAGCTCTTCGCCAACCTCCATTGGCTCTTTAGAGATCAGCCTCTGTAGCACTTCATCTGCTGCTGATGCACCTGGTCACACTTGGTTGGGGGGCTTGGACGGAAATATGATGCTGATGCTTGTTGTTTCTACCAGAGCCTCTGGTGACCAGGTCCACATCTTCTGCATCTTCTTCACCCCGACTGGGTCCTCTTTTAGTCCCCAGCCCCTCTCTTTACCTAAACACACCACTCTACCCTTCCTGCCCATCCATCCTGTGACAATGCCAGCAAACTGAGAGTGAGTCTCCTCCCACAGTTCCAGACAGGAAGTGGAGCAGAAATCTCTTCCACTTTCAGCCTACTCCCAAACCACCTGGGATTTTCATAGTCTTCCTTAGACTGAGGATCAGGGGATGGGGGACATTACTGGTTATGATTCTGACAGCTCTTCCTTCTGTCCTCCTTGCTAAAAGAAACCCAATTTTGTTCAGGGTATCAAAGTTATTAGTACAAATATTTACCTTTTCAGACTTCTTTTCACTAGGCATGGGCAATAAGATAACAAATGAAAATTACTGGGTAAACTTCTTAAAAGTTACTGTTTCCCGGACTTAGGAAACAAAAGCTGACATGTGCCTTTAGCCTTTGCCTTTCTTCTTTCTTGTTGATTAAAATACATATGTGATGCCAGGATGTAGAATGGGCATCTTGTCACCAGCAAGACACATACTAAGGCAGCAGTTATAAGCTAGGAGACATTGATGGTTGAGGACAGATTTGAACTACTTATCTTCAGACTTCTTGTTAGAGGGGAAAAAAGAAAATCCTATTTACTTACACCTCTGTGATCAGATTACTTGTACATGAAGCTAAAAGCAATAAAAATTGATTGACTTGTGCACCATATTTATCTTAGTCTTGCTGCCTGTAAATATACCTCCACCTGAACCCCCCAGATTAGCAAGTGTTCTTATTGCCATCCTACATGTCAGGAAACCACTGTTACATCATGGCGGGGAAATAAAACTCCCCTGGATTCCTTAGTGCTGTCGTAAAAAGCCAGAGCTTCCTGAGACACAGAAATATAAATGATATAAAGATAGAGAATATTGGCTTCCATTTCCCCTGGACACATTTTCACATATCATAAGGATTAGATCTGTAGCCATTTGTTCCGTAATGATGTAGCTAATTGCTCTGATCTGAAAGGATAATACAACTTTTCTTATCCCTCCCAAAACCAAATATCCGGAGATAGGCACCCAGGTCAGCTCCTAGGAATATATCTATAAAAATATACGAAGCCAGAGACCTCTCTAGGTGGAACACTCTAGGCTCTCTGACTCCTGGAGAGACTTTATTTACAATCCAGATGGTTAGGGTAAGATCCCAGCATCCTTTTCATCCTCATCTCAAAGCAACAAAAGGATTTTTTCCCCTTTCTTCTCTTATTTTGGGAGGAGAGTAGAGGCAGCTTCTCTCCTGTACATAAACAGAAAATCCATTATTCTTCACCCAACCCCACCCCTGCCAACACGAGTTAAAAGATTCCATGGCTCTCATCGAGAAGCCTGTGGGACTAGGTTTGGGGGACTCATGCTGCAGCGTTATTCTGGTTGTTGATCTGGTTGTGTCAATAAAGAATTCTCTGGCCCACATGCCTCCTGTCTCTGCAGTATTCACATATAAAAAGTAACTGTGCAAGTGGCATAACATGTCGCAGTTCTTAAGAAAACGATTGTATCTTTATCCTTGCTATTCTGTGGTCCATTTTATAACCTCTATTTTTGATTCCCCATAAGTTCAGGCTCATTTAAAACTTCAAGTCCTTACTGGCTCTAAACAACCTGACTCTCACACTCTTGTGTGAAATGGACTTCATGAACTTAATGAGGAAGTCCAAATGGGAACATATAAACGTTTGTCTTTCCTGTGTTCTTCCCTCACTCTGAAGAGGGCCTTTGGAGAAGTGATCTTATAGGCATAAAATATGGGTAGTATAATACTTCAAAACATTAACCTGTTGTACTTTTTTGTACTAGCTGGCATGACGTCGTCATGTTACAGATGCTATAACCTTTCATGATACTGTAAATTTAACTCTTTGTCAGGTTCCTCCAGGACCACAGTAGCACTACCTCTGCTGACCTTACTGTTCATTTTGCACTGGGCCATTTCCCTCTGTCTCTTTTCTCAATGTCTTTCCTGCATGTACATGGTAGTTTGCATCTTGGGGAGGTGTAGTGTATGTCCATCAACCTCTTTTTTTCTTTCAAATTTGGTGGATTAAGTGGCCAAAAATTCTTTGATCCTTTTCCATTGAGGGGGGATGTTTATTTTCCTTCCCTCTAAGTCTGTGCACCACCTGTGATAGTGACCAGTATAATACAGCAGAAATGATGCTGCACTAGTTTCTGGGCTGCTTCCACTTCTACTTCACAGGAAACACTCTCACAGCCCTAAGCCACCATGTAAACAGTTCAGTTACCCTGCAGAAAAGATCATACAGAGAGGACAAGGGGCCCAGCCAAGCCTAAGCTTCCAACCCTCCTTGTCAAGGCATTGAGCACATGAAATAGATCATCTTGAACCTTGCAGACCAGCCCATCCTCCAGCTGAATACCTGAGTGACTCTAGTGGATGCCCCATGGAGCAGAAAAATTGTGCAGCTGAACCCTACCTTAATTCCTGACCCCTAAATTATGAGATATAATTAAGTTGGCTATTGTTTTTAGCTGCTAACTTGGGGGGAGTTTATTACACAGCAGTTGATAACCAGAACACCCTGGTTCATTGCTGTCCTTCCTCTTTGTTGCCTCTCTTTGTCACTAGCATCTATTTTTTCTCTTCTTCTCTCTAGGACAGCCTCATAGCATCCCCAACATTGATTTTGCCCAAATGCTATTTATTATGATAAATAGCATTTATATATTAATTAATTAATTAATTAATAGCATATTAATAGCATAATATATAGCATATTATAGCATAATATATTATGCCATTTATTGTGATTCAAGGAATCATATAGTTAATTGCCAGACAAATTGCTTAATAGCCTAGAATATGAATTGTAATCATTATGTTCAGATATCTTCAGGATCTAGGTCTGTCCTCTACATGGTGAGACAAAGTATTCACTCAGAAGTAGATTTTTTAAAAGCTCTAATCAACATTATCATTATGCTGATGGAAGTATTGGTATTAATAAACCCTAAGCAGCCTCAGGGTTTGAGTTTCTTTTCTGTTTAGATCTATCAGAATTCATAAAACAAAACTTGGATTAATGCAAAGAAATATATCCAACATGCAGTGATGTAATTAGTGTCCAAAAACGTAGGGAAAAAAATAACATTTAAAAAATGTTCAAAGCAGAATCAAGATTGAAATTCCAATATGTTTCTCAGAGGGATTTAGAGAGACGTGAAAGGAAGAGGTGAAGTGTTTGCAATATGTTTGCGCAGTCATGCCATTTTGATTTTTCTTGTAAAATTTTAGAACCTTTCTTCCTTCAAAGTTCTTTTTTCCACTGGAGCCTATCCACGTTGCATGGTAGGCAAAACAGGTCCAAGGCCCCTCCAGCAGTGGGTATCGAACTTATCAGACCCAAGTTCCCCTTACTCTTCTGAAATGAAATTCATAGGTAATGTGATCTATCTACAAATATTTTGAACAAAATATATTATGCCTTAATTTTAATGTAAAAGAGAAATAAAAGGAATTTATAATACAATATTTTCATAGGTAAGAATTTGGGCTCAATATTATAAGAATAATGAAGAATCTGGTGCACACACACACACATATAGAATCACTATAATGGTGACAGCTACAAATAATTTAAGTGTGGTATATTGGTGACTCAGATACCACCAGCACTGTTGCCACAATTGATAGGTTTTCTGGAGTGATGAACAACTGTTGGTAACATACTGAACAAAACAAAGTAAAATCATCCTTTAATTTACATAGTTGTTGCATTCTGATTTTTAAGACTCTGTTATATGTTAAATTCATTATACATTAAAACTATCCCTACTTACTTTGTTTTCATGAGTGTCCAGTGGGCTATTCAGAAGTCATGTGGCTACAGGACAATTTTCTATTGTGTAAGATTGGTCAACATGTGCACAATATCTAGCATCCCTGTTCCCTCCATCACTGTGGTGACAAAATTCCTTCCACAAATTATAAAATATCTCCCTAGAGTAGGGTTATCAGATTAAATCCAGGATGCTTTGTTATATTTGAACTTCAGAGAAACAAAATATTTTTCAATATAAATATATCCTATACAATATTTGGGATGTACTTTCACTAAAAAAATTATTTCTTTGAAATTCATATTTTACTAGGCATCCTATATATATATATATATATATTTTAAAGGAATTCCTTTATTTTTATTTTATTTATTTATTTATTTATTTATTTTTGGCTGTGTTGGGTCTTCGTTTCTGTGCAAGGGCTTTCTCTAGTTGAGGCAAGCGGGGGCCACTCTTCATCGCGGTGCGCGGGCCTCTCACTATCGCGGGCTCTCTTGTTGCGGAGCACAAGCTCCAGACACGCAGACTCAGTAGTTGTGGCTCACGGGCCCAGTTGCTCCGCAGCACATGGGATCCTCCCAGACCAGGGCTCGAACCCATGTCCCCTGCATTGGCAGGCAGACTCTCAACCACTGCGCCACCAGGGAAGCCCCATCCTATATTTTTATTTGCTAAATCTGACCACCATACCCTCAAGGAAGGTACTGATCTCTTGCGAACCACTGCTCAGCAGGCTATTCTCAAGACCTCAAACCAAACCTCCAACATCTGGAATCATGATCCCAGGGCACATGGCGGCATCTCACAAGGAGAAGAGATAGGCAGCAGGGTGCAAGGGCACAGCCACTTTCCCTTTGTGTCATCCACTCAACATGCAGAAGTTCTCTCATGTCAGAAACTGGTTTTGGGGTCACTCCAAACTTGCCTATGGCATTGTATTTACTTGTCATTCTGTTCTCTGTGCTAATTTTAATTTAAAGGAAGTTACAAAGGAATCCAAGGCCAAATTTTTCTAATAAACCATTTAAAACATTTCCTTTATTGGGAGAAAGGGACAGTTAACCTTTCATTGATTTTCACGTTGGCATATTTTCTCTCTGGAGATAATGAAGATAAATAGAGAAATAACATAGTACTTTATTGCATCTTTTGCTGCACATATTTCTTCTGAATACCAGAGACAGATATAGGAGATATGAAGAGAGAGGGGACAGAGGGAAGAGAGAAATAAAAATATATGTACATGTCTGTCTCTCCAACATGACTGAGAGATTTCTTGCGGGGAGGTGTCATTATTCATTCTCATGAGTCTCCCCAAAAGTGCCTAGCATAGTACCTTGTAATGGTGGAAACTCAGTTTCTCTCTAATATAATAGAAAGAATCAAAGGCACCAGAGAAAAGTAGATTTCATATTAAATAACATCATGACACATGTGAGTCAAAAATAAGTAAACTATTTTTACAAGATCTAAAAATATTTTGGAGCAAATTTCCTCAACTTTATAGATGAAAAAGAGTCAAAGAGGTCTTCTGTGAATAATATGTTGGAGCTGGAAGTTAGGCCTCTTGAAAATAGATCCAGATTTCATTTCATTTTCCAAAAAGTGTGCTTAAGAAGAATGGTCTCGGGAGGTACTCTAGGAAAAACAAAAGTTTCTTTAGTAAAAGAAAATAGAAAGAGGGAGTTCCCTGGTGACCCAGTGCTTCAATCACTGGTTGGGGAAGTGAGATTCCTCAAGCCGTGTGGTACAGCCAAAAAAGAAAAAAAAAGAAGATAGGAAGCGTTTCATACTATGCTTCTCTACCGCAGTTTACAATGTACATTATCCTTTTAAATTTTTGAAAAGTCCTAGAGTAAGTAAATTTATTTCGCTCTGATTAACTCAATTTCCCAAACATATTTAATCATGGATCTCTGCCAATATCATGCCTAGGAGCTTTAAGAAATAATGTTCTATTTTGCCCCAGAAGAATTAGAAATACATAAAACTGACATTGGACTTGGCAAGCAGTGGTTAAAGACTCACTGGGAACTGAACTCTACCCTAGAGGTTCCCGAGTACTGTCCTGTGAGTATAGCTGCATCAAAATCACAAAAGGAGCTTATGAACATACAGACTTTTTGATTCTATACCCCAAAATATGATCCTCTAGATCTGTATGGGGCTCAGGAATGTGTATTTGTAAAGTTCTATAAGACTGTTAACTACTGCCCTTCTAGAACTTAGTCTGGAAAAGGGTGTAAGTTACCTGATGTTCTGTCAACACGTATTAAGGGAAGGTAAAATGTGTACTGCCTTGGACTTATGTTTCCTGTGATCCCAGGCTTTGAGGAGCTTGCTGTGGAGATGTTTGCGCACATGTAACAGGGGAAAATGCAAGATCATCTAAAATCAATTGCAGGTTGTTAGGCTGTGAAGGCAGACATCTATATGGTTACAAAGAAAGAGAGAGACTTCATGGAGTCTTCAGGATTTAGCTGGTAGGCTGGATTTTGGACCTATAAAGAAATAACATTTTGAATTACATGGCATTATGGGTTGAATAGTGTCCCCCTGCCCAAATTAATATGTTGAATTCCTAACCCCCAGGACCTCAGAATGTGACCTTACTCGGAATAGGGTTGGTTGTTGCAGATATAATTAGTTAAGATGAGGTCATTCAATCAAATATCACTGGGTGTCATAAAAAAAGGAAACTGGGACACAGACATGTACCGAAGGATAGCGCCATATGAAGATGAAGGAAGTGGTTAGGGTGATGCTTCTACAAGCCAAGAAATGTTAAAAATTGCCAGCAAACCATAAAAAGCTAGGGCAGAGGCACGGAACAGAATCTTCCTCACAACCCTCAGGAGGAACCAATCCTGCTGACACCTTGCTCTCAGACTTCCAGCCTCCAGAACTGTGAGAAAAAACATTTCTGTTGTTTGAGTCACCTAATTTGTGGTACTTTATTATTACAGCCCTAGCAAATTAATACACAGGGACAGAAGTTACCATAGGCCATGAGGTTATCTTCCTGTTCCTGTGTCTCCACTACCTCCAGAGTTCCCCAGCCTCTGATGCCTTCAACCCTACTACTTCCACAGCTCTTCAGTAGCAACCACCTGTGGATAAGAGGTTAGGAAAGCTGTTGGTAATGATAAAAAACTGCCCCCCTCCTCTTTCCACTTCCTCTACAATCCTCCATATTATAAAAGCAAACATGGCCTTTCAGACTCATCATTATTATTATGTATTGCTATTAGTAATAATTGTAATGAAAAAGCTGTATTGATTATATACAACTAAGCAGCTTAGAGTTTGCTTCTTATCACTTTTTTTTCCCAAACACACTTATAGGAGTTGAGCTCAGGGCAGGAGAGAAGCACAGAATTTCGATGACACAGTTATTAAATCACTTAGCATAAAAACCTGATTCTGAAACCAGTTCCCTTGACTTTCAGTTCACACACAACACAAGTCTAATGGTTGTAGCAGATGCTGTTGGATCCGGCCCATAGAAACGTTTATCACTCACCATGCTGGTAGACTTAGATATCACAAGCACTCAGAACTCTTTGCCTGAGTGCTTTCTCTCAACCCAATCAAGGACAGGCTAGCTGTTCCTCTGGGAACAGCCCTCAGCCAGTGACAGACAGGGTTAAAGGGAAAATATCCTACTTTACTTATCCTACAGGTGGGATAACTCTTTGGAATATTCCCAGAGGGTTTGAGCCCCAGTTGCCCACAGTAGCATCTGTTATCACACACTCGTTTTTAGCTTTCTTTCCTTCCTCTTTCACATCCTTATCCACTATGATCACTTCTAAAATAAACTACTTCTACTCAATTTCTTATCTCAGGGTTTGCTTCTAGGGGAGGCCAAGCTAAGACAATGATATAATGGTATAATTAATTTGGTTAATTTTTAACCTGTTATTTTATGCATTGATCTGTTTGTAACTGGTGAATCCCTCTACAGAGCCCAAAGTAATTTTATTTCATAGACAAAACATGGCTTTCATTGGGGTTGTTGGTAAATATTCTGTTTCTCCTCTCCCCAGGCATATGTAGAATTGCATCTCCCCTCTCCTAAGACAGGTATGGCCATATGACTTGGTATGGCCAATGAAATGTAAGTGGAAGTGATGTGTCTTTAAGGGCCAGTGCCTGGCCCCTCATGTTTACTTTTCTTTGTCTTGGTGAGCGGTGGACAGACCCTAAGATGATCCCACAAGACCGCCACATCTTGGAATTCATGTCCTTGTGCAGTCCCTTCGAGTGTGGGCTGGTCTGGTGACTTGATACTAACCAATAGAATATGGCAAAGGTGATGGGATATCTTTTCCCTTATTATATCACATAAGATTGTAAGTTCAGCCTTGCAAGCACATTCTTTATCCTGCTGGCTTTATTGAAGTAAGCTGCCCTGTTTTGATTTGCCCTGTGGAGAGGTCTACATGGCAAGAAACAGAAGCCCCTGTCCCAACAACCTGCCAGGTACTATTTCTTGCCAACAACCACATGAGCTTGGAAGTGAATCCTTCCCCAGTCAAGCCTTCAGATGAGACTCCCAGCCCTAATACCTTGATTGAAGCCCTGTGAGAGACCATAAATCCAAGGACCCTGCTAAGCTGTACTTAGATTTCTGGCCCACAGACCCTATGACATAAGTGTGTGTGTTATTTTAAGCTGCTAAATTTGTGATAATTTGATACACAACAGTAGAAAAATAGTTGGCAATTGTGGTAGCACAGAGATGCAACCTTCTCCCAGCTAGGTCTTGGCTGACCCAATGAACATGTAGTATGATTGAAAAATAAAGCTTTGGTATTTAAAGCCACTATGATTTTGGGGTTGTTATGGCAGCATAGTTTAGCCCATCCCAACTGAATTATAATGCAAAGTCTTTTGCTCTCCCCCACCTCGCTACCAGATTTTTTAAATAAAGAAAAAAAAATCCAGCTGTGCTAGTCACCTCGAGTTATGCAGAAAACAGAATTTTACATGGAACCAAACTTGGTTAAAAAATCTTCCCCCCTAAATCAATATTCAGCTATAATTATCTCTGTCTTTCTCAGCTACTGGTTTTAAAATGTGACATCATCAAAGTTAAGACATTCAGATCTCATCCTTGACATGCAAATATCCTAATACAAAAGTGCTAATATCCTGCCAACTTTCAGAATAGTTGCCTCAGAAACTAAAACAGCTAGTCTATCCCTGTTGAAAATAACAACAACCCAGCCTCTAGCTCTAGTTTGATGATTCGCCTTTCTGACATTTTGCGTTTAGCAGGAGGTTAATTAGACACAATTGCAACACTGCTGTGCTGCCCTAGGGCACAATACAAAGGGCCAATTTGGAGACAACTGTTATCTTAGAAACCCTGGGAGATACCAGCTTGAAATTTCCAGCAGGTTTAAAACAGAATCTTCTTTACAAATTTAGTGGCTTTATTGGACCCTTAAGTCTGTGGCATAAGCCCTAATTGGGCTAAAGTTTCCATGGCAATGATCTGCTCAAGAACATAATGAAAAGTCAACTTTCTGATGTGTTTATCTACTTCCTGGCTCCAAGGCACAATTGGAAATGCTAATATCCAGATGCCCTTCTACATAAAGAAACTGAGGGCTTTTTATTTGAATTATAGTGTGCAGGTTTTTCTGTAACCCAAACTAACTCACAATTAGAAAGTGAGTATACAAGAGACAGCCAACTGCTTAGCTCTATGTACGTTATAACAAAAGGAAGAGTTAATCACCCCCAGGATTGAGGGCATTTCCTGGGCAGGCAGGCAAGCCTCAGGTTCCACCTTCCAGTCCTTGGTTCCTTCAGACCCCAACTCAGGAGGCCCTTGCTCTTCCCTCGGCCAAAGCTTCCTTCCTTCAAGACTTTGCTCAAGTCTGATCACTTCTCCCCCTAAAAACTCAAGTCACTGGAGGAGACAGGTCTGGATTCTAGTCCTTGACCCCTCACTTACTAGTTTACATGAATTTGTATCAAATTATTTTACCTTTATAAACTTCAGTTTCCCCAAATGGGGATAATCGCTCAGAGGTTGTGGAGAAGATTGGGTAGGACAATAAGCGGAAAGTCCCTGGCCCAGGGCTGGGCACCTTGTTAAGCGTTTTGACTACTTTTTTATACCACTCATTCTACTTAGCCGCTAATTATGATTGGCCTTGAAATACCTGAAAAACGGTTAAACCTGTCACGCTTGTGTTTGCTCCTCAGCTAGCTTCTAGGTTTCACAAAAGCAATGACCAGTTGTCATTATTCTTTATATTCAATGCAACATCTAACACATAGTAACAGTTGGTTTTATGGTGAAAATGGTGAAGGCATTCACCTTGCAGGGACCTGTCACAGTGCCTTGCCCTCAAGAGTGACTTAAGGCATTGAATGATTGATGGGACACACAATAGAGGGGTCACAGTAGCACTAATTTCGGTGACCTTGCTGGAATATGATAATCTCACTAATGTGAATTATAAATGTGACCATTTGAAATAAATAACTTGTATTTTCAAGATTTGTGGGCAAGAAACATTCAGTTTGCTGAGCTTTATAAAGTTAAAGAGTGATTTGATTTGCCTCTCTATGAGTGCTTTCAGGCATATTCTTGTATTAATTAAGTCTATTTTTCAGGGGTTTTCAGCAGTACATGCCCCAAGTACTCAGGCATGAAAGGCAAGCTCCTCTATACATATTCATATATTTGGAGAGGAGATTTGAACTTCTCAGGAGAGGGTAAATTTGTGGCAAGGAAGGTCTCAGATGCTTGAGGCTGTTTTCTCTTCCAAGGAGAAATGTTCACATTGGCCTCTTTTATGGAATGTACAAGGGAGTACACACGTCTGTGAAACTTCTAAGACCCAGAGACATTGTCCTGAGTCTAGAATAAACTCTTTAGAGTGTAGCTAGGCAGGACTAGTGAATAATACAAGTATTCTAATATATTCCATTTTTGCATTAAAAACCTTTGGAAATAGAATTCTAATAACACACAGAAACCTACAGACAGCTTCACTGCCAGGAATTTCTGTCAGCCTGCAGCTGCCCTGAGTCTCTGCTTAGCCAGCCTTCTCTCTTGAGGATCAAAGGGGTGAGTGACAGAAAACAGGCCTGTTCCATGTCAGTCTGAACAGGTGAGGGATTTTACCTAACAGCACAACAAATTGGATGATGCATGTTATTCCTCTGCCTTTTTGCCATCTGTGGGTGGTATATTTGCCCTAAAGTTTCACTGAAACTGTCAATTTTAGTTTCAAAATATACTTTAGTACCAGTTACTTAGCAGCAAATGTCTTTCCAAGAGAGATACAACTTGTGGTTCCATACTTAACCACATCTCTCTGTTCCCATTTCCCAATTACACTCTTGCCTTTTCCAAAGGATCTGTAGGCATGTCACCTCCTGTCTGATACTCCAGTCTCTGGTGAAGAGATGTGAAGCCTGCACATGCACACTACTCTGGCATGAAAACACTGCTCAGGACGTATGTCTGCTATTGTCATTGTAAACTTCATAGTGTGTTATATTGTACCTATTAAGTTGTATGTTGTCATTGTTGATTTTTAAATATGGTAATCTTGACATGAGAAGTTTATTAGTGAGTACATCAGGTGATCATATTATATCATTAGGACAATGAAAATGATAATGACTGTGCTGGATCTTACAGCAGTTAAGATTTTCTGCGTTGTTCCATTAGTCAGGACACAGGCTAAGCTGAGGTAACAGAGAGACCCCAAAATAATGTAGCTTAAATTAGAAGCTTCTTTCCTTTTCATGTAACAACTCAGAAGTAAGCAACCTGTGCTCCACGTGTTCATCCAAAGACCAGGCTGCTGGGTTGGCCCAACCATGCTTAATATGCAGCTTCCGTCTCTACATCTAAGGCAGCTCCTCTTGTTGTTGCCGTTTCCCCCGATGGTGGGAAGGGGGAAAGTGGGAGCCCAAGGGAAGGGACTTTTCTTTATGGACATGACCAGAAGTTCCCACATTTCTTATGCTCTCATCCCAATAACCTGCATCCCATTCAGCCTCATGTAACTATGACACAAGCTGAGACATGTAATTTCCAGCTGGTCGGTGATGTGCCAAGCTAAAACTTAGGGCGTTTTTTTTTTTAAAGTAAAAGGAACAAAGGAGAATGAATCTGAGAGATAATTAGCACTATCTTTTAAATTCCTTTCAATGTTAACCAAAATGGAGCAAGAAAAGAAATGGGGGCTTCCCTGGTGGCGCAGTGATTGAGAATCTGCCTGCCAATGCAGGGGACACGGGTTCGAGCCCTGGTCTGGGAAGATCCCACACGCCGCGGAGCAACTAGGCCCGTGAGCCACAACTACTGAGCCTGCGCGTCTGGAGCCTGTGCCCTGCAACAAGAGAGGCCGCAACAGTGAAAGGCCCGTGCACCGTGATGAAGAGTGGCCCCCGCTTGCCACAACTAGAGAAAGCCCTCGCATAGAAACGAAGACCCAACACAGCCAAAAAATAAATAAATAAAATAAAATAAAAAGAAAAGAAACACCCACCAGGACAGCCAGGAGAGGCCACTCATCTTTGTTATACAATTCCTCTCTGACACTTGTATCCAGAAATGTTTGATGATCAATTAAGACACATATTTCTGGTCTCCATCTAACCTTTATGACATTTATGGAATCATTGGATCCACTAAATAAAATATCAGTTCTAGAAAGCATAGAAACAAGAGGCCTACTCAGACCTGAACATTATTTCCCACTATTCTTCAGGAGTTGCTAGATTTCCTGCACAAGATGGCAGTCTTTGGCCCAGCTACAGACCTTGTGAGCCCCATGGTATGGGAGCCAACACTACACATCCCTCTTTATGGAGAACCAACATGTGGAGAGCAAAAAGGGGGTGATCAGTAGACATTAATAGAAAAGATTGACCCAGACTGCATCAGCAATAATAATAACAACAACAATAATAGATCTTGAATGTGCATGTGTTTGTCAGATACGTACAATTACATTCAGTTTACAATCCTATGGTTTTGCTAAGTGATAAATAAAAGAGGTCACCCTCTCTAGGGCTGAACTCATTTTCTATTTTCATGAGGTATAAATAACAACAGGTAATTGATCAGTGATAAAAATGCCTTTCTTCTTGTTAACCTTGCTAAAATAGAATTTTACATAGTATAAGTGTAAAGCTCAAAGCCTCAGTTTATCTAGCTCAGGGTGCTTTTGGTTCCAAAAAATAGTAGATGAAGGAACAGTCTTCTGACAGCAAAAATTTAATAATTTAAATGATGGTTAAAATTTGCACACAAAACTTATTGGAAAAATATGTATTTTAAAAATATAACTACAGGGGAGACCTTCAAGATTGCGGAGGAGTAAGACGTGGAAATCACCTTCCTCCCCACAAATACAACAAAAATACATCTATATGTGGAACAACTCCTACAGAACACCCACTGAATGCTGGCAGAAAACCTCAGACTTCCCAAAAGGCAAGAAAATACCCATGTACCTGGGTAGGGCAAAAGAAAAAAGAAAAAACAGAGACAAAAGAATAGGGACAGGACCTGAACCTCTGGGAGGGAGCTGTGAAGGAGGAAAAATTTCCACACACTAGAAAGCCCCTTCACTGGCGGAGACGGGGGTGGGGAGGGTGGGGGGAAGCTTCGGAGCCATGGAGGAGAGCACAGCAACAGGGGTGCAGAGGGCAAAGCAGAGAGATTCCTGCACAGAGGATCAGTGCCGACCAGCACTCACCAGCCCAAGAGGCTTGTCTGCTCACGTGCTGGGGCGGGAGGGAGTTGAGAGCTGAGGCTCAAGCTTTGGAGGTCATATCCCAGGGAGAGGACTGGGGGTGGCTGCGTGAACACAGCCTGAAGGGGGCTAGTGTGCCACAGCTAGCCAGGAGGGAGTCTGGGAAAAAGTCTGGACCTGCCTAAGAGGCAGGAGACGAGGAGAGGGGATAACTTCCCCATCTGCCCACGGAAGGCAGAGCAACACCTAAATGAGATTCAGAGACTGGCCCAAGCCACAGCTAGCAGCTCGGACCCCAGAGATGGGCATGAAACGCTAATGCTGCTGCTGCAGCCACCAAGAATCCTGTGTGCAAGCACAGGTCATTATCCACACCGCCCCAGGAGCCTGTGCAGCCCACCACTGACAGGGTCCTGTGATACAGGGACAACTTCCCTGGGAGAACACACGGTGAGACTCAGGCTGTTGCAATGTAATGCTGGCCTCTGCCGACACAGGCTCGCCCCGCATTCCAAATATAACTACTGTACCCCTCCCTCCACCCGGCCTGAATGAGCAAGGACCCCCTAATCAGCTGCTGCTTTAACCCCCTCCTGTCTGGGTGGGAACAGATGCCTGAAGTTGACCTACATGCAGAGGTGGGGCCAAAACCAAAGCTGAACCCCAGGAGCTGTGCGAACAAAGAATAGAAATGGAAATTTCTCTGTGCAGCCGCAGGAGCAGCGGATTAAATCCCCACAACCAACTTGATGTACCCTGTACCCTGCATCTGTGGAATACCTAAATAGACAACGAATAGTCCCAAAATTGAGGTGGTGGATTTTGAGCAACTGTAGACTTGGGGTTTGTTGTCTGCGACTGATTTGTTTCTGATTTTTATGTTTATCTTAGTTTAGTGTTTAGCGCTTATTATCATTGGTGGATTTGTTCATTGGTTGCTCTCTTCCTTTTTATTAAAATTATTATTTTTTATTTTAATTATTTTTAAAATTTATTATTATTTTTCTTTCTTTCTTTTTTTCTCCCTTTTCTTCTGAGCCACATGGCTGACAGGGTCTTGGTGCTCCAGCCTGGTGTCAGGCCTGAGCCTCTGAGGTGGGAGAGCCGAATTCAGGACACTGGTCCAACAGAGACCTGCCAGCCCCACATAATATCAGTCAGTGAGAGCTAGCCCAGAGATCTTCACCGCAACGCTAACACCCAGCTCCACCCAACAGCCAACAAACGCCAGTGCTGGATGCCCCATGCCAAACAACTAGCAAGACAGGAACACAACCACACCCATTAGCAGAGAGGCAGCCTAAAATCATACTAAGTTCACAGACACCCAACAAAACACCACTGGATGTGGCCCTGCCCACCAGAAAGACAAGATCCAGCCCGACCCACCAGAACACAGGCACCAGCCCCCTCTACCAGGAAGCCTACACAAGTCACTGAACCAACCTCATCCACTGGGGGCAGACACCAAAAACAATGGGAACTTTAACAAATTAAAACACAGTAAGTTAAACAAAATGAGAAGACAGAAAAATATGCAACAGATGAAGGAGCAAGGTAAAAACCCAGCAGACCCAACAAATGAAGAGGAAATAGGCAGTCTACCTGAAAAAGAATTCAGAGTAATGATAGTAAACATGACCAAAATCTTGGAAATAGAATGGAGGAAATACAAGAAATGTTTAACGAGGACCTAGAAGAAATAAAGAGCAAACAAACAATGATGAACAACACAATAACTGAAATTAGAAATTCTCTAGAAGGAATCAATAGCAGAATAACTGAGGCAGAAGAAGGGATAAGTGACCTGGAAGATAAAATAGTGAAAATAACTACCACAGAGCAGAATAAAGAAAAAACAATGAAAAGAACTGAGGACAGTCTC
Organism: Balaenoptera physalus; assembly: GCF_965194825.1. Taxonomy (NCBI): domain Eukaryota; kingdom Metazoa; phylum Chordata; class Mammalia; order Artiodactyla; family Balaenopteridae; genus Balaenoptera; species Balaenoptera physalus. Next base: position 89,147,392 of record NC_138890.1, on the reverse strand, counting down.
AGAGACCTCAGGGACAATATTAAACGCATCAACATTCGAATTATAGGGGTCCCAGAAGAAGAAGAGAAAAAGAAAGGGTCTGAGAAAATATTTGCAGAGATTATAGTTGAAAAGTTTCCTAACGTGGGAAAGGAAATAGTCAATCAAGTCTAGGAAACGCAGAGAGTCCCATACAGGATAAATCCTAGGAGAAACACGCCAAGACACATAATAATCAAACTATCAAAAATTAAATACAAAGAAAAAAATTAAAAACAGCTAGGGAAAAGCAACAAAAAACATACAAGGGAATCCCCATAAGGTTAACAGTTGATCTTTCAGCAGAAACTCTGCAAGCCAGAAGGGAGTGGCAGGACATATTTAAAGTGATGAAAGGGAAAAACCTACAACCAAGATTACTCTACCTGGCAAGGATCTCATTTAGATTCAGTGGAGAAATTAAAACCTTTAAAGACAAGCAAAAGCTAAGAGAATTCAGCACCACCAAACCAGCTTTACAACAAATGCTAAAGGAACTTCTCTAGGCAGGAAACACAAGAGAAGGAAAAGACCTACAAAAACAAACCCAAAACAATTAAGAAAATGGTAATAGGAACATACATGTCGATAATTACCTTAAATGTAAATGGATTAAATGCTCCAACCAAAAGACGCAGACTGGCAGAATGGGTACAAAAACAAGATCCGTATATATGCTGTCTACAAGAGACCCACTTCAGACCTAGGGACACATACAGACTGAAAGTGAGGGGATGGAAAAAGATATTCCATGCAAATGGTAATCAAAAGAAAGCTGGAGTAGCAATTCTCATATCAGACAAAATAGACTTTAAAATAAAGTCTATTACAAGAGACAAAGAAGGACACTATATAATGATCAAGGGATCGATCCAAGAGGAAGGTATAACAATTGTAAATATTTATGCACTCAACATAGGAGCACCTCAATGCATAAGGCAAACGCTAACAACCATAAAATGGGAAATCGACAGTAACACAATCATAGTAGGGTAGTTTAACACCCCACTTTCACCAATGGACAGATCATGCAAAATGAAAATAAATAAGGAAACACAAGCTTCAAATGACGCATTAAACAAGATGGACTTAAATGATATTTATAGGACATTCCATCCAAAAACAACAGAATACACTTTCTTCTCAAGTGCTTATTGAACATTCTCCAGAATATATCATATCTTGGGTCACAAATCAAGCCTTGGTAAATTTAAGAAAATTGAAATCGTATCAAGTAACTTTTCCAACCACAACGCTATGAGACTAGATATCAATTACAGGGAAAAAACTGTAAAAAATACAAACACATGGAGGCTAATCAATACACTACTAAATAACCAAGAGATCACTGAAGAAATCAAAGGGGAAATAAAAAAATACCTAGAAACAAATGACAATGAAAACACGATGACCCAAAACCTATGGGATGCAGCAAAAGCAGTTCTAAGAGCGAAGTTTATAGCAGTACAACCCTACCTCAAGAAACAAGAAACATCTCAAATAAACAACCTAACCTTACACCAAAAGCAATCAGAGAAAGAAGAACAAAAATACCCCAAAGTTAGCAGAAGGAAAGAAATCATAAAGATCAAATCAGAAATAAATGAAAAAGAAATGAAGGAAATGATAGCAAAGATCAATAAAACTAAAAGCTGGTTCTTTGAGAAGATAAAAAAAATTGATAAACAATTAGCCAGACTCATCAAGAAAAAAAGGGAGAAGACTCAAATCAACAGAATTACAAGTGAAAAAGGAGAAGTAACAACTGACACTGCAGAAATATAAAGGATCATGAGAGATTACTACAAGTAACTATATGCCAATAAGATGGACAACCTGGAAGAAATGGACAAATTCTTAGAAAAGTACAGCCTTCTGAGACTGATCCAGGAAGAAATAGAAAATATGAACAGACCAGTCACCAGCACTGAAATTGAAACTGTGATTAAAAAATCTTCCAACAAAAAAAAGCCCAGGACCAGATGGCTTCACAGGTGAATTCTATCAAATATTTAGAGACGAGCTAACACCTATTCTTCTCAAACTCTTCCAAAATACAGCAGAAGGAGGAATACTCCCAAACTCATTCTACAAAGCCACATCACCCTGATACCAAAACCAGACAAAGATGTCACAAAGAAAGAAAACTACAGGCCAATATCACTGATGAACATAGATGCAAAAATCCCCAACAAAATACTAGCAAACAGAATCCAACAGCACATTAAAAGGATCATACACCATGATCAAGTGGGGTTTATCCCAGGAATGCAAGGATTCTTCAATATACACAAATCAATCAATGTGATATGCCATATTAACAAATTAAAAGATAAAAACCATATGATCTCAATAGATACAGAAAAAGCTTTTGACAAAACTCAACATCCATTTGTGATAAAAACCCTCCAGAAAGTAGGCATAGAGAGAACTTACCTCAACATAATAAAGGTCATATATGACAAACCCACAGCCAACATCGTTCTCAGTGGTGAAAAACTGAAACCATTTCCTCTAAGATAAGGAACAAGACAAGGTTGCCAACTTTCACCACTGTTATTCAACATAGTTTTGGAAGTTTTAGCCACAGCAATCAGAGAAGAAAAAGAAAGAAAAGTCATCCAAATCGGTAAAGAAGAAATAAAACTGTCACTGTTTGCAGATGACATGATATTGTACATAGAGAATCCTAAAGATGCTACCAGAAAACTACTAGAGCTAATCAATGAATTCAGAAAGTAGCATGATACAAAATTAATGCATGGAAATCTCTTGCATTCCTATACACTAATGATGAAAAATCTAAAAGAGAAATTAAGGAAACACTCCCATTTACCATTGCAACAAAAAGAATAAAATACCTAGGAATTAACCTACCTAAGGAGACAAAAAACCTGTATGCAAAAAACTATAAGACACTGATGAAAGAAATTAAAGATGATACAAACAGATGGAGAGATATACCATGTTCTTGGATTGGAAGAATCAACATTGTGAAAATGACTCTACTACCCAAAGCAATCTACAGATTCACTGCAATCCCTATCAAACTACCAATGGCATTTTTCACATAACTAGAACAAATAATTTCACAATTTGTATGGAAATACAAAAGACCCCGAATAGCCAAAGCAATCTTGAGAACGAAAAATGGAGCTGGAGGAATCAGGCTCCCTGACTTCAGATTATACTACAAAGCTACAGTAATCAAGACAGTATGGTACTGGCACAAAAACAGAAATATAGATCAATGGAACAAGATAGAAAGCCCAGATAAACCCATGCACATATGGTCACCTTAACTTTGATAAAGGAGGCAAGAATATACAATGGAGAAAAGACAGCCTCTTCAATAAATGGTTCTGGGAAAACTGGACAGCTACATGTAAAATAATGAAATTAGAACACTCCCTAACACCATACACAAAAACTCAAAATGGATTAAAGACCTAAATATAAGGCCAGACACTATAAAACTCTTAGAGGAAAACATAGGCAGAACACTCTATAACATAAATCACAGCAAGATCCTTTTTGACCCACCTCCTTGAGAAATGGAAATAAAAACAGAAATAAACAAATGGGACCTAATAAAACTTAAACGCTTTTGCACAGCAAAGGAAACCATAAACAAGACGAAAAGACAACACTCAGAATGGGAGAAAATATTTGCAAATGAAGCAACTGACAAAGGATTAATCTCCAAAATATACATGCAGCTCAATATCAAAAAACCAAACAACCCAATCCAAAAATGGGCAGAAGACCTAAATAGACATTTCTCCAAAGAAGATATACAGATTGCCAACAAACACATGAAAGGATATTCAACATCACTAATCATTAGAGAAATGCAAATCAAAAGTACAATGAGGTATCACCTCACACTGGTCAGAATGGCCATCAGTAAAAAATCTACAAACAATAAATGGCTGGAGAGGGTATGGAGAAAAGGGAACCGTCTTGCACCGTTGGTGGGAATGTAAATTGATACAGCCACTATGGAGAACAGTATGGAGGTTCCTTAAAAAACTAAAAATAGAACTACCATATGACCCAGCAATCCCACTACTGGGCATATACCCTGAGAAAACCATAATTCAAAAAGAGTCATGTACCACAATGTTCATTGCAGCACTATTTACAAGAGCCAGGACATGGAAGCAACCTAAGTGTCCATCGACAGATGAATGGATAAAGAAGATGTAGCACATATATACAATGGAATATTACTCAGCCATAAAAAGAAACAAAATTGAGTTATTTGTAGTGAGGTGGATGGACCTAGAATCTGTCATACAGAGTGAAGTAAGTCTGAAAGAGAAAAACAAATACTGTATGCTAACACATATATATGGAATCTAAAAAAAAAAAAGGCTCTGACGAACCTAGGGTCGGGACAGGAATAAAGACACAGACATAGAGAATGGACTTGAGGACATGGAGAGGGGGAAGAGTAAGCTGGGATGAAGTGAGAGAGTAGCACTGACATATATACACTACCCAATGTAAAATAGATAGCTTGTGGGAAGCAGCCTCATAGCACAGGGAGATCCGCTGGGTGCTTCTGACCAACTAGAGGGGTGGGATAAGGAGGGTGGGAGGGATATGCAAGAGGGAGGGGATATGGGGATATATGTATACATATAGCTGATTTACTTTGTTATACAGCAGAAACTAACACAACATTGTAAAGCAATTATACTCCAATAAAGCTGTTAAAAAAAATGTAACTACAAAGAAAAGTAAATAATTCTAAATACATTTCTGTGATTGCATTTTTATGCAATTCCTAAAGAACAATGCATGTAAATTTAAGATTTTTTCCACTATAGATCCAGAATCATATTTGTATCACTGTACTGGGCAAAGCATATTTGCAGTTCAGAAGTAGGTAGATATTTTTTAAAATATTACTCTTGATTGTATATAATAAACTCCTTGGCTAGTTATTTCTGTGTGTATGATAAAACATCCTATGATCTATTTAGTAAAGCACTCCAAAAAAATGAGGAGGATAAAATTTTTTAAATGTGATTACAGAACTAACATAGAAAAGCCTTCAAAGGAAAAAAAAAAGGCCTTGCTTGTTTTGACTCACAAAATCATAATCTAGAAAGTCCTTCATTATAAATAACTGAATATTAATATGAAACCACTCCTTTCTTTCAAAGAAACTCTGATGAATTGAGGTATATAATGTTGTAAATTAAAATTTAGCCACATACAGCAGATTCTTAGGAGAAAAGATTGTGTGATGAAGATAAGAAATTTCCAATTTTCAGATTGCTTTTCAATTTTCTTCCTGTTAAAATAAAAAGTGTCATTGAATTTACACTTCTGGCTTCCTCTCATCCTCCTATAAGGTTAAGAATTTCAGAGAGTGAAAGTTCTGGCTGATTGAGTTTTATAATAAGAATCTTCAAGTCAAATCCAATTAGGGTGGCCTTCAAGGACTAACTCAATTCTATATTTATACTGATATTCAGCTTCAACTTGTGAAAAAGCAAACCAAACAAGCATGTTGTCTTGGACTTAGGGAAATTTAAAGTCCAGAGAGATTTCCATTGTGATGTTATATCGAAAATTGGGACTTAGCTTGGAGCCAAAGCAGTGAAGCCTTGTGGAAGGGCCAGTAGGTTAATGGTACAGCACCAAAGAAAGGCCAAGAATTCGGAAGGGGAACTAAGCACAAAAGCAGGCAACGATCTGATAATTGATGACATCTGTCACAAGCAGTTTACATGCTAAGCAAGGAGTGGTAAGACAGAGGAGAGTTAGAGTACTCATGTTGCTTCCATGAGAAGGAGAGAAGAGTGTTCTATGCCAGACTGGTCAGATTTAGAGGGCATATTCATATGATAACTATTGTTTTTTATGTGCATTTTGTTCCTCCCTACTGCATGTATAGTTGACAACTTTAAGCGCTTTTTTGAATACCTCATCTTTCTAGATGTTATGAAGTACATGATACATGTTAAATGTAGAAGTAGTAACACATCACATTTTGTAAATATATTTTTGTTAAAATTCATATGAAATGTTTTTTGGGAGGAATAGCCAGAGCACCTCTTTAAGCAGTACACAGAGGAGGGCAGAGGAGAAGGAAGTAGAGCTTATGCCACAGTGTTTATACCGAGGCAAGAATTAACCACTGTCTCTTGTGTTCCTGTGTTTTAGTTTACTTTGCTATGTATATTGTGTGTATCATGGACAAATGAGTCCTAATTTACAACATCTAGTCTTTCTAGATGTTAAAGAGGTTGCAGTGTATGACAAAAGTAGACTTAGTAACCAGTAACTTTTGTACATTTTGCACAAAAATTCCTGGGAAAGATTATCTTCTGAAAATTTGAGCATTATATCCCGCTGGGTTGATAGAGGAATGGGAGGAGGAAAGGATTTTAGGCCAGAATATTCACATTTTGAAGATACTTTCAGATTAGAACTGTTGTTACATGTGTGCAGTTTACTCAAGACTGTTGTGTATATAATGGAGAAATTAAGTCCTTATTTGAAACACCTAATCTATCTAGATATTTAGAAGTGCCTGGTGTATGTAAAATGTAGAGGTAGTAAAATATCACTTTGTAAATACCTTTTTTGCTAAAATTCATAGGAAATATTGTCTTTGGAGACTAGAATTGTTATATCACCTCTGTGAGCAGTATACTATTATCTATACTTGTTCATTGGTTTGGAGGAAGTGGGAGGGAAAAAATTGCAAAAGGTAAAGGCTAGTATGATCACATTTGGAAAATGAGTCCTAATTTTGCAACACCTAATCTCTAGTTGTTAAAGAAGTTGCCAGTATATGACGAAGTATTTAGTAATACTAGCACATTTTGTACCCTTTGTGTTGAAATTCAGGGGAAACTTGTCTTCTGTAAATGACTTTCAGATATGAATTTGTTCAGCCACCTCCAAGCATTACACATGCCTTTACTTGTCCACTGGATTGGTGGTGGAGAATGGGAGATGAGGAGGGAATTGTTTAAGGCCAAAATGGTCATATTTACAAGATACCTCAAATTATAACCATTGTTATGTGCATGCAGTTTTATTTAGCAGTGCTGTCTGTGTACATAGCAGACAAGTAAGTTCTTATATCTAGTATTTCTAGATATTTAGAAGTGCTCAATGTATTTAAGAGTAGAAGTAGTAAATAACACTTTTTGTAAATAGCTTTAAAAGATTGATGGGAAATATTGTCTTTGGAAAAATGAAATGGCTAAACCACCTCAATGAACAATGTACTCTTCGTACTTGTTCATTGGGTTGAGGAGGTAGAAGGCAAGAAATTCCAAAAGGTGTTTTGTTAGTGTGTAATAGAAAATTTTAGCTTATCTATATGTTACATTTAACTGAACTTTGCTGTACAATTATTTTTACCTACCTATCTATCCTTCTTTGGTTACTAAATCCTACTTTCCTCTCAAAATCATCTCCTCCATTTTCATTTCATGAAATGAAACTTCCTCAAGGAAGTTCAGGTGACTCATCTAGCCAATCAGAGCAGTGCACTCCCTAATTTGTAGTTATTGGTTCAGAGATGGACACACACCCAGTCAGAGCTAATGAAATATAATAAGACTTTTTGCTGGGTCTGCTGAGGGAAAGGCATATTTTTTTGCTGTTAGACTTAAACCTGGAAGGTTGTTGGCGTGAAATTATTGGTGCCATCTTGTCACTATCTGGAAGCTAAGAATGAAGAAATGGAAAAGTTGCAGAGCCACAGAAAACTGGAGACACACTGGATCCTGATGACATTGTTCCATTCCCTTAATTCAGCCATTTCTGAAGCCAGATCCACACTGGACCTATCAGATACATGAAGCAATAAATCCTTATTTGATAAGCTACTTCTGGTTGAATTTTTTGAAACTTGGAACCAAGACAGTTATGAACGATCAACTGAACAGCATGATAATTTGTTAAGAAATAAAAAGCCAACTGGTGTACCATTTTTTTCTTGCCCTTACTTCTGAAAAGGAGGTCAACACAGTGTTTCTGAAAGTCTGAGCACATCTCTCAGGGGGATGTTAAGTGTTTTTCCATTTTAGGCTCACTGAAGCGACTTGCCCTAAAACAACAATAATCCTTTATTACCTCTTATGATTTCTGTGAGTGGGGATGACTTATCCCTGTTCCACAATGTTCAGGGGCTGAAATTTTCTGAAGGCTTATTCATTCACCGGTCTCATTGTTGATCCTGGCTGTTGGCTGAGGACCTAGCTGAGGTTGTAGGGCAAAATACCCGTATGTGGTCTCTCTATATGGTTCGAGCTTCCACACAACATAGTGGCTGGGTTCCAATGGCAAGTGTCCTGAGAGAGAGATCAGACAGAAGTCACAGAGCATTACTTCCCCCACATTTTGTTAGAAGTGAGTACTGCCTACATTCAGGGAGAGAGGAATTAGATTTCATCTTTTGAAAAGAGGAGTGTCAAAGAATTTGTAGACATGTTTTGAAACCACCACAAAGGAGAAGGGGAAAATGAAGAGTTTCCCTGACACTAGGGAAAACTGGAACAGTGTATTTTTCTGATAAACAATTCCTTCCAGATTTCTCATTATATGTATTTAGGTATGCTTGGGAGAAATTATGTGAGTTTCTCTATCAGCTTTTCTATGCGTTTTCCAAAGTGGACTATTGGGGATATTATGTAGCCATTATGATTTTCTGAAAGATTCTGGTTTCTGTATTATTTCCCACTAACAGAATCAGGACTCCTTGGAAAAATGGTCGATTCTAGATGTAGGGCAGGTAAAGAACAAGCTGTTTTGCCAAAAAGCAAATCAGTAGTCAAAGATTAATGGAGATGTATTAAAAGAACACAGGAACCAGCTTGAAGGGACTCCCACTGGTGAAGCTTGAGATAACTTTAGCAAAAGAAGGATAATTATAATTTATGGTTAAAAAGTTGAATAAATAAAACTTCATGAGGCTTGTTGGGTGCACACAAGAATAGGTGCATTCTGACATTGGCTATTAAGAAAAGGATGTGTGATGTAGGGCAAGAGTTGCTAGGCTGATCAGGTAATCACTAAGACAAAGTGAAAATTAGATGGATCACCTAAAATTGAAAGAAGCTCACCAAAGCTCTGACTTGTACAGTATACAAAAAAGAAATAAATAATATTGTATATGTTGGAAACCTTCCCACGAATGTCCATTGGGTAAAGAACATATTTCAAATCTGTTTTCAGCCAAAGTATATTCAAAATGTGCATTTTTAAAGAAAATGTTATTCTTTTGTGATATTTGCAAATTCTGGAGAAGTGACTCATGCCCATCTAAAATGTGCACATAGGATTGGGAATTCCCTGGAGGTCCAGTGGTTAGGACTCTGCACTTCCACTGCAGGGGGCATGGGTTCAATCCCTGGTTGGGGAACAAAGATCCCACATGCTTTGCAACATGGACAAAAAAAACAAAAAAGCAGAAAAAAGAAAAAAAATGTGCATATAGGACTTACGAAGGCCGAAGTCTGATTTTGAATATGGCACATGTTTCCCACAGGAATTATCTGCATGCAAAATGACAGGATCTGACTACTTATGTGTAAAATCATTTAACTGCAAGTGACATTGATGTAGTGTAACTTCAGGAATAATCTGGACCCCCAAATATACCATAAATGTGGAGCACTAGAGCTTTCAGATGTAAGAACCTGACTAATTGCTCCCCTGCTCCAGAAATAGTGGAAACTATTTTGAAAAGAGATTCAAATTAATTATCTGTAGTCTGACTTATACATTCTTTTTATCTGTGCCTTCTGACCTCCAAGCAGTTCAGCTTTCCCATTAGTCCTATAGACCACTTCAGTGTCCCCAAGGCAACCATGAATGAGAAGAAAGAATAGCTAGAGAGGTCTCTAACTCAGGCAAAAGTTCACCTAGTCAACTGAATGAACACAAGGCAGAGACTCCTGTCTATGTCCCACAGTGTCCTAAGTCTACAGTGCCTAGGACAGATTGGGGACTCAGTCAATGTGTTAAACTGAACATTTGGTATTAAACTCAGTCAAATTATTCAAAACAATGGCAAAGCTGCGCTGACTCACAGATCACCAGGCTGAGACCGTTCTCCTTATGAGGTTACAACTCCAATCAAGAGAAGACAACCAAGATTTTAAATCTAACCTGTTTTTCAAACTCCCCTCCTTTCTTGACTTTACTCAGGGCAAAGTCTGCATGTCCATTATGGCAAGGAAAGACCCTGCTCAACCAGAGAGCGCCCAGAGATCCTATTTGAGGGGCTATTATTCAAACTGTTAAACCACAGTGACTCATAGTTTTGCATTGCCAATTTCAAGTGAAGAGTGAAATTTGAAGCTGAGAAAAGCAATCAGCATGAGTGAACAAACCATGCAGATGGCAAAGATGTCTACAGTAAACTTTGTCATGACATCAATAGACTCACATTCATCTAGGAGAGAAGTGCAGGCACACGGTGAATTCGAATGTAACTTCCCTCCCCAGTCAATTAGCAACCTCAACATGCTTCCTCAACATGGAGGAAGAAAGAACTTCCAACTGAAAATCTTTCTGTATTTAAAAAAAAAAAGACTAGAAAACGTTTCCAGGGAAGCCTAGGTTCCTAAAGTTGGCTCATTAGTGGAACAAAAAGTTGATTGTAAATGAAAAAAACTGAGGTACAAAATCAGCGAGTAAGAAAATCAGAAAGAATTACTCTTCCTTGATATATGAAGTAATATGTAGCAACTACTAGAAAACTGGTACGTCCTTGAGCAGAGTTTTACTTCCACACACCTAGAAATCCCAAAATACACTCACTGTGAAACAGAATTAATTCCCCACTGTAAACCAGGGTAAAAACAATCCTTTGGGAATGACTCAGAGAATGATTTTTTTTTTTTTGATCCTACAAACTGAGGCTATCCCAATCCATTTTGTAAGTGAGAAGAATTTTAGGGGAAAAAGTTTTGAATTATCACTAGGATAACTGGAGTCAAGAAATCTAGAATTTAAGGAGATACTAGAGAACATCCAGCCAGTTCTTTCCTTAGGCTCATCATTCTGTCCTTATAAACCACATACCTTTCTCCATCATTTTTCCTCCTAAATAAATTAACCCCTGAAAATCCAATTTATTTGGAATAAGCAACTTGGTCAATCAAACACTCTGAGCCATTAGAATGTATTATACTTACAGGCTTAGCAATAATTGAAGTAAGTGAGCTAAGAAAGAAGAATAAACAATTCTACTACCATCCACACTTATCTTAGTCTAGTTTCCTATAACTGGATTAAGGTCAACTGAAAAAAAAAAGTTAAAAACAAAATTAATTTTAGGGAAAAAACATTTTAGTTAAGCACTTCTCAAATATATGACTTGCAAAAGAAGGTCCTCGTTATGATAAGTAGTATCCAAGTTTTAAAATCTGGCTTTTAAAAGCACATCTTCTGCCAAAGCTGGGAGACCAGGTATTGTTTGGCTCTATCTTTTATACCAGTCAGGACACAGGCTGTGTGACATCTACTCTCTGTGACATCAATTCTCTTTCATAGAATTCTGAATTCTGGTTCATGTTCAGCCATGTTATAGAAAAATAAAATGTTAGAATATTAGTTTTAATCCTTTCATTATAGGTCTTTCACTTTTGAGGTTTTCGTCTTCTCCAAAGAAAATTTTCAGGGTTTGTCTAATCAAAAACCTATTTGGGAATTCAATTTTTAAAAATGGAACAAAAATCAAGCAACTGGGGAGGATAATCATGTCTTTAAAAGTCTAATCGTAGAAGAATGGTCAAATTTTATGTTTTAGTCACAAAATGGAACACTATGTAGTCATTTTAAATGATTTTAATGATCCATATATATGTTTGTTGACATTGAAAAGATTTTTCATACTATATGATTAAGTGAAAACAAAGTTACAAAAGAGAAGGTAAATACTTGTTCTCATCAGGTTTGTGTGACTACTAATTTCAGTAACTCAACCATGTCAGTCCAATTAAATGAGGGTTATTTTAGCTACAAAGGGATTCTTATGGATTTCCAGAAACACAAACCACAGTACCGTAGGGCATCATGAAAACAGGTGTGGAATCTGGGAGGACATCTAGCCCTGGGGCAATTCTCTTCAGATATACAATGACCACACAGGAAGTAAAAAATTATCAAGTGCTACTTTAAATTATTTTATTCTGTTTTTTCACCTTAGCTTTTTGTTTTACTGGAAATTCTTAATAATTGTCTTTCATTCAAGGCTATTTTTTTTTCTGTTTTCTTTTTTACACACACACACTGTATTTTATTTTTACAAGAGATAAACTGACACCAAGCATTGTAAATGGATGACCACAACAAAAGCAACAATGATTGCAATTACCAAACACGAAACACACTCATAATATGTCATAATATTGACATTCAGTCCAGTAATCCTCCACTGTAATATGTACTTTACTTTGCAGTGAAAATTGATTTGTATATTTTTTGCCTCTGAGTCCTTGTGGGATTTTTTTTTTAAATTCAAACAGAAAGTCACAAAAATTATAATCATCCTCATGAGTTCACTCAGTCCCATGTAATTAATTTTTTCTATCTTGATCTTTTGTTAGCACTTTTATGAATTCATCAGTTTTCCATTAGAGTTCTGAAAATGCTTATTCATTCAGTTCAGCAGTATAGTCAGTTACCAGAAACCTGTACTTGTCAGAGTCTTTTCCATGAATTCCTTAAAGATGAAACCCTTTTTTAGGAACATTTTTGCAAAAGCACCAGAGTACACCCAGAACTGTCTGTAAATGACAAAAGATGTAAAAATGACCACGGTTAAAGATTTGATGAAAGTTCATAATAATGCAATTGACAAGGAAATTTAGTTATTTCTGAGATATACATTTTAAAGTAATAACTAGAATTATGACTTACAACATTATACCAGAACATATAAGATTTTTAGAAATTTCATGTAATGTCTGAAACATTTAAATTAACATATTTCCATACAAATAACCCAAAGAAAGTTTAGTATTAGTTTTTTTTGTTTGTTTTTTTATACTGCATGTTCTTATTAGTCATCAATTTTATACACATCAGTGTATAAAATCCCAAACACCCAGTTCAGCACACCACCATCCCCACCCCACCGCGGTTTTCCCCCCTTGGTGTCCATACATTTGACTCTACATCTGTGTCTCAACTTCTGCCTTACAAACCAGTTCATCTGTACCATTTTTCTAGCTTCCACATTCATGCATTAATATACGATATTTATTTTTCTCTTTCTGTCTTACTTCACTCTGTATGACAGTCTCTAGGTCCATCCACGTCTCAACAAATGACTCAATTTCGTTCCTTTTTATGGCTGAGTAATATTCCGTTGTGTATATGTACCACTTCTTCTTTATTCATTCGTCTGTCGATGGGCATTTAGGTTGCTTCCATGACCTGGCTACTGTAAATAGTGCTGCAATGAACATTGGGGTGCATGTGTCTTTCTGAATTACGGTTTTCTCTGGGTATATGTCCAGTAGTGGGATTGCTGGATCATATGGTAATTCTATTTTTAGTTTTTTAAGGAACCTCCATACTGTTCTCCATAGTGGCTGTATCAATTTACATTCCCACCAACATTGCAAGAGGGTTCCCCTTTCTCCACACCCTCTCCAGCATTTGTTGTTTGTAGATTTTCTGATGATGCCCATTCTAACTGGTGTGAGGTGGTACCTCACAGTAGTTTTGATTTGCATCTCTAATAATTAGTGACGCTGAGCAGCTTTTCATGTGCTTCTTGGCCATCTGTATGTCTTCTTTGGAGAGACGTCTATTTAGGTCTTCTTCCCATTTTCGGATTGGGTTGTTTGTTTCTTTAATATTGAACTGCATGAGCTGTTTATATATTTTGGAGATTAATCCTTTGTCTGTTGGTTCATTTGCAAATATTTTCTCCCATTCTGAGGGTTGTCTTTTCATCTTGTTTATGGTTTCCTTTGCTGTGCAAGAGCTTTTAAGTTTCATTAGATCCCATTTGTTTATTTTTGTTTTTATTTCCATTACTCTAGGAGGTGGATCAGAAAAGATCTTGCTGTGATTTATGTCAAAGAGTGTTCTTCCTATGTTTTTCTCTAAGAGTTTTATAGTGTCTGGTCTTACATTTAGGTCTCTAATCTATTTTGAGTTTATTTTTGTGTATGGTGTTAGGGAGTATTCTAATTTCGTTCTTTTACATGTACCTGTCCAGTTTTCCCAGCACCACTTATTGAAGAGACTGTCTTTTCTCCATTGTATATCTTTGCCTCCTTTGTCATAGATTAGTTGACCACAGGTGCATGGGTTTATCTCTGGGCTTTCTATCTTGTTCCATTGATCTATGTTTCTGTTTTTGTGCCAGTACCATATTGTCTTGATGACTGTAGCTTTGTAGTATAGTCTGAAGTCAGGGAGTCTGATTCCTCCAGCTCCGTTTTTTCCCTCAAGACTGCTTTGGCTCGCATGGGACAAGGGTTTGAGCCCTGGTCTGGGAAAATCCCACATGCCGCGGAGCAACTAAGCCCATGTGCCACAACTACTGAGCCTGCGCTCTAGAGCCCGTGAGCCACAACTACTGAAGGCCGCGCACCTAGAGCCTGTGCTCTACAGCAAGAGAAGCCACTACGATGAGAAGCCTGTGCACCGCAATGAAGAGTAGCCCCCGCTCGCACAACTAGAGAAAGCCCACGCGCAGCAACGAAGACCCAACGCAGCCAAAAATAAAATAAATGTATATATATATAAAAAAAAAAAGACTGCTTTGGCTATTCGGGATCTTTTGTGTCTCCATACAAATTTTAAGATGATTTGTTCTAGTTCCGTAAAAAATGCCATTGGCAATTTGATAGGGATTGCATTGAATCTGTAGATTGCTTTGGGTAGTATAGTCATTTTCACAATATTGATTCTTCCAATCCAAGATCATGGTATATCTCTCCATCTGTTGGTATCATCTTTAATTTCTTTCATCAGTGTCTTATAGTTTTCTGCATACAGGTCTTTTGTCTCCCTAGGTAGGTTTATTCCTAGGTATTTTATTCTTTTTGTTGCAGTGGTAAATGGGAGTGTTTCCATAATTTCTCTTTCAGATTTTTCATCATTGGTGTATAGGAATGCAAGAGATTTCTGTGCATTAATTTTGTATCCTGCAACTTTACCAAATTCATTGATTAGCTCTAGTAGTTTTCTGGTGGCGTTTTTAGGATTCTCTATGTATAGTGTCATGTCATCTGCAAAGTGACAGTTTTACTTCTTCTTTTCCAATTTGTATTCTTTTATTTCTTTTTCTTCTCTGGTTGCCGTGGCTAGGACTTCCAAAACTATGTTGAATAATAGTGGTGAGAGTGGACATCCTTGTCTTGTTCCTGATCTTAGAGGAAATGCTTTCAATTTTTCACCATTGAGAATGATGTTTGCTGTGTGTTTGTCGTATATGGCCTTTATTATGTTAAGGTAGGTTCCCTCTATGCCCACTTTCTGGAGACTTTTTATCATAAATGGGTGTTGAATTTTGTCAAAAGCTTTTTCTGCATCTATTGAGATGATTGTATGGTTTTTATTCTTCAATTTGTTAATATGGTGTATCACATTGATTGATTTGCATATATTGAAGAATCCTTGCATCCCTGTGATAAATCCCACTTGATCATGGTGTATGATCCTTTTAATGTGCTGTTGGATTCTGTTTGCTAGTATTTTGTTGAGGATTTTTGCATCTATATTCATCAGTGATATTGGTCTGTAATTTTCTTTTTTTGTAGTATCTTTGTCTGGTTTTGGTATCAGGGTGATGGTGGCCTCATAGAATGAGTTTGGGAGTGTTCCTTCCTCTGCAATTTTTTGGAAGAGTTTGAGAAGGATAGGTGTTAGCTCTTCTCTAAATGTTTGATAGAATTCACCTGTGAAGCCATCTGGTCCTGGACTTTTGTTTGTTGGAAGATTTTTAATCACAGTTTCAATTTCATTACTTGTGATTGGTCTGTTCATATTTTCTATTTCTTCCTGGTTCACTCTTGGAAGGCTATACCTTTCTAAGAATTTATCCATTTCTTCCAGGTTGTCCTTTTTATTGGCATAGAGTTGCTGGTAGTAGTCTTTTATGATGCTTTGTATTTCTGCAGTGTCCATTGTAACTTCATTTTCATTTCTAATTTTATAGATTTGAGTCCTCTCTCTCTTTTTCTTGATGAGTCTGGATAAAAGTTTATCAATTTTGTTTATCTTCTCAAAGAGCCAGGGTTTAGTTTTATTGATCTTTGCTCTTGTTTTCTTTGTTTCTATTTCATTTATTTCTGCTCTGATCTTTATGATTTCTTTCCTTCTACTAACTTTGGGTTTTGTTTGTTCTTCTTTCTCTAGTTCCTTTAGGTGTAAGGTTAGATTGTTTACTTGAGATTTTTCTTGCTTTTTGAGGTAAGCTTCTATAGGTATAAACTTCCCTCTTAGAACTGCTTTTGCTGTATCCCGTAGGTTTTGGATTGTCGTGTTTTCATTGTCATTTGTCTCTAGGTTTTTTTTTTTTTCACACACACACACACACACTGTATTTCATTTTTACAAGAGATAAATAGACTGACACCAAGCATTGTAAATGGATGACCACAACAAAAGCAACAATGATTGCAATTACCAAACATGAAACACACTCATGCTATGTCATAATATTGACATTCAGTCCAGTAATCCTCCACTGTAACAGCTCCTTTACTTTGCAGTGAAAATTGATTTGTATATTCTTTGCCTCTGAGTCCTTGTGGAAGTTTTTAGGTATGTCTCTAGGTATTTTTTGATTTCCTCTTTGATTTCTTCAGTGATCGCTTGGTTGTTTAGTAACATATTGTTTAGCCTCCATGTTTTTGTGTTTTTTATGTTTTTTTCCCTGTAATTCATTTCTAATCTCATAGCGTTGTGGTCAGAAAAGATGCTTCATATGATTTCAATTTTCTTAAATTTACTGGGGCTTGATTTGTAATCCAAGATGTGATCTATCCTGGAGACTGTTCCGTGTGCACTTGAGAAGAAAGTGTAATCTGCTGTTTTTGGATGGAATGTCCTATAAATATCAATTAAATCTATCTGGTCTATTGTGTCGTTTAAAGCTTCTGTTTCCTTACTTATTTTCATTTTGGTTGATCTGTCCATTGGTGTAAGTGAGGTGTTTAAGTCCCCCACTATTATTGTGTTACTGTCGATTTCCTCTTTTATAGCTGTTAGCAGTTGCCTTATGTATTGAGGTGCTCCTATGTTGGGTCCATATATATTTATAATTGTTATATCTTCTTCTTGGATTGATCCCTTGATCATCATGTAGTGTCCCTCCTTGTCTCTTGTAACATTCTTTATTTTAAAGTCTATTTTATCTGATATGAGTATAGCTACTCCAGCTTTCTTTTGATTTCCATTTGCATGGAATATCTTTTTCCATACCCTCACTTTCAGTCTGTATGTGTCCCTAGGTCTGAAGTGGGTCTCTTGTAGACAGCATATATATGGGTCTTGTTTTTGTATCCATTCAGCAAGCCTGGGTCTTTTGGTTGGAGCATTTAATCCAGTCACGTTTAAGGTAATTATCGATATGTATGTTCCTATGACCATTTTCTTAATTGTTTTGGGTTTGTTTTTGTAGATCCTTTTCTTCTCTTGTGTTTCCCACTTAGGGAAGTTCCTTTAGCATTTGTTGTAGAGCTGGTTTGGTGGTGCTGAATTCTCTTAGCTTTTGCTTGTCTGTAAAGCTTTTGATTTCTCCATTGAATCTGAATGAGATCCTTGCCGGGTAGAGTAATCTTGGTTGTAAGTTCTTCCCTTTCATCACTTTAGGTATATCATGCCACTCCCTTCTGGCTTGTAGAGTTTCTGCTGAGAAATCAGCTGTTAACCTTATGGGAGTTCCCTTGTATGTTATTTGTCGTTTTTCCCTTGCTGCTTTCAATAATTTTTCTTTGTCTTTAATTTTTGCCCATTTGATTACTATGTGTCTCGGCGTGTTTCTCCTTGGGTTTATCCTGCCTGGGACTCACTGCACTTCCTGGACTTGGGTAGCTGTTTCCTTTCCCATGTTAGGGAAGTTTTTGACTATAATCTCTTCAAATATTTTCTCTGGTCCTTTCTCTCTCTCTTCTCCTTCTAGGACCCCTATAATGCGAATGTTGTTGTGTTTAATGTTGTCCCAGAGGTCTCTTAGGCTGTCTTCATTTCTTTTCATTCTTTTTTCTTTATTCTGTTCCGCAGCAGTGAATTCCACCATTCTGTCTTCCAGGTCACTTATCCGTTCTTCTGCCTCAATTATTCTGCTATTGATTCCTTCTAGTGTAGTTTTCATTTCAGTTATTGTATTGTTCATCTCTGTTTGTTTGTTCTTTAATTCTTCTAGGTCTTTGTTAAACATTTCTTGCATCTTCTCGATCTTTGCCTCCATTGTCTTTCCAAGGTCCTGGATTGTCTTCACTATCATTATTCTGAATTCTTTTTCTGGAATGTTGCCTATCTCCACTTCATTTAGCTGTTTTTCTGGGGTTTTATCTTGTTCCTTCATCTGGTACATAGCCCTCTGCCTTTTCATCTTGTCTATCATTCTGTGAATGCGGTTTTTGTTCGACAGGCTGCAGGATTGTAGTGTTTCTTGCTTCTGCTGTCTGCCCTCTGGTGGATGAGGCTATCTAAGAGGCTTGTGTAAGTTTCCTGATAGGAGGGACTGGTGGTGGGTAGAGCTGGCTGTTGCTCTGGTGAGCAGAGCTCAGTAAAACTTTAATCCACTTGACTGTTGATGGGTGGGGCTGGGTTCCCTCTCTGTTGGTTGTTTGGCCTGAGGCAACCCAACACTGGAGCCTACCTGGGCTCTTTGGTGGGGTAATGATAGACTCTGGGAGGGCTCACGCTAAGGATTACTTCCCAAAACTTCTGCTGCCAGTGTCTTTGTCCTCACGGTGAGCCACAGCCTCCCCCCACAACTCTGCAGGAGACCCTCCAACACTAGCAGGTAGGTCTGGTTCAGTCTCCCCTGGGGTCACTGCTCCTTCCCCTGGGTCCCGATGCGCACACTACTTTGTGTGTGCCCTCCAAGAGTGGAGTCTCTGTTTCCCCCAGTCCTGTCGAAGTCCTGCAATCAAATCCCACTAGGCTTCAAAGTCTGATTCTCTAGGAATTCCTCTTCCCGTTGCCGGACCCCCAGGTTGGGAAGCCTGATGTGGGGCTCAGAACCTTCACTCCAGTGGGTGGATTTCTGTGGTGTAAGTGTTCTCCAGTCTGTGAATCACCCACCCAGCAGTTATGGGATTTGATTTTACTCTGATTGCGCCCTTCCTACCTTCTCACTGTGGCTTCTCCTTTGTCTTTGGATGTGGGGTATCTTTTTTGGTGAGTTCCAGTGTCTTCCTGTCGATGATTGTCCAGCAGCTAGTTGTGATTCTGGTGTTCTCGCAAGAGGGAGTGAGAGCACGTCCTTCTACTCCGCCATCTTGGTTCCTCCTCAAAGCTATTTTAAAAACTTAAAAATTGAAAAGAAAATTATAGTTCAAGTTGAGAAAACTAATAATGCCCTTATATCAGGATATTTTTAATGTGCTCATAATTTGTATTTAGTTTTTTCAAACTTTTGTATGGACATCTGTTTTCAACTATCTTGGGTATATACATAAAAGTGGATTTGCTGGGTCAAATGGTAACTCTATGTTTAACATTTTGAGGAACTGCTAAACTATTTTCCAATATGGCTTTGTTGATGATACCATTTTACATTCCCACCAGCAATGTATGAAGGTTTTAATTTCTCCGTATCCTCTCCCACACTTATTTTCCTTTTATTCTTTTTTTGGCTATAGCAACCATACTAGTAGGTGTTAAGTGTATCTCTTTATGGTTTTTGTTTGCCTTTTCCTAGTAACTAATGATATTGAGCATTTTTTCATGTTCTTGTTCACGATTTGTATATCTTCATTGGAGAAATGTGGATTCAAATTCTTTGCTCATTAAAAAAGTTTTTTGGGCTTCCCTGGTGGCACAGTGGTTAAGAATCTGCCTGCCAATGCAGGGGACATGGGTTCGAGCCCTGGTCCGGAAAGATCCCACATGCTGTGGAGCAACTAAGCCCGTGTGCAACAACTACTGAGCCTGTGCTCTAGAGCCTGTGAGCCACAAATACTGAGCCCACGTGCCACAACTACTGAAGCCTGCACGCCTAGAGCCCATGCTCTGCAATGAGAAGCCCATGCACAGCAATGAAGAGTAGCCCCCACTCACCGCAACTAGAGAAAAGCCTGTGCACAGCAACAAAGACCCAATGTGGCCAAAAGTAAAATAAATAAAAGTAAATTGAAAAAAAGTAACGTTTAGTAAAAAAAAAAAAAAAGAAGTTTTAAAAAAATTATTGAGTAGTAATAGCTCTTTATATATTATGAATACTAGATCCTTTTCAAATATATGATTTGCAAATATTTTCTCCCATACTGTGGGCTGTCATTTCATTTTTTTGTTAGTACCCTTTGAAAAAGAGAAGTTTTAAATTTTTATGAAATCCAATTTATCTTTTTTTTGTTTGGTGGCTTGTGCTTTGGTGTCATATCTAAGAAACCACTGCCTATTCCAAGGTCACAAAGACTTACACTTATGTTTTCTTTGAGAAAGTAAAATTTTCTATAAAGAAAATGAACAATAGGGTTACATAAAGTATGGGGAGCAGGGTGTCAGATAAGGCCTCTCTGTGGAAGTGACTTTTCAGCAAATATCTGAAAGAATAGAGGAAGTAATACAAGGAAATATATTCCAGGCAAAGAGAATATAATTGTCAGAGTCACTGGAGCCAGAATGGGTTTCATGTGTAAAAAGAGTAGCAAAAAATCCAGCATAACTGGGTAGTATGAAGAGGGAGATGGATGAGATGAATTGGAATTGGTAGGCAAGGGTATTGTAGACGCTCATGACTATAATAAAAAGTTTAGACTTCACTTTGATTGTCATGGGAAGACATTGGAGGGTGTCGTGTAGGGTTGATGTTTGAAGGGATCACTCTGATTGCTCTGCAGGGGCCTAGAGTAGAAGGGAGACCAAAAAAAGGCTAATACAGTGTCCGTGTGAGAGTTGATGGTGGCTCAGACTAGGCTAGTAGCAGTGGTGGTAATGAGAAGTGTTCAGATTCTGGTGTGAATTTACATTGTGAAGGTCAATTCTACACAACTGATTGATGAGTTAAATGTGGTGTGGGGAAAAACAAAGAGAAACTAGTTCATGATCTCCTTCTCTGGTTTCTTTGCTTCTCATTCATTCACCCAATAAATATTTTCTGAGTCCCTTTTATGTGTTGAGAACTGTGTTAGATACTGAAATTAAATGGTGAGCAATAACCAGACTTGGTGGCCTTAGTGTTTCTAGGATAATGGAGAGAGAGGTGTTATTCAAATAGTCACAAAAATAAAAATGAAAAATTTTAACTATAATGTATGCTATTAAGGGGAGTTCACAGACCTATGAGAGGCTATAAGAAAAGAATGGATATCCTAAAAAGTGATGTTTCAGCAAAGTGGGAGAAAGAGTTGTCTAAGAAACAGGCAGTAGTGTTCCAGGCACGGGGGCAGTACGTACAAAGTCCCAAGAACAAAGCACTAAAAAAAGGCTAATGTGGATGCAGCAGAGAGATTATATGGTACCTTATTACAAGCCGTGTGAAGATTTCTGTCTCCCTCTTACATAAGATGGGAAGTCACTGATGAAATGTAAGGGGGTGGAGGATGGGGTGGGAGCAGTGGTGAGAGGATTGGATTTACACTTTTTTGTGGAGAATGGCTTAGAGAGGGGCTGGAGGGGATGCAGGTAAGCCATTTACTCTAGGTGAGCAAGAACAATGTCTTGCACTAGGCTGGGGCTACTGGATGCATGATGGTGCCATTCCCTGGGATGGAGAACAGGATGAGAACACTGCCCTAGCACAGCAACCCACTTAATTTCCTTTCCTCTGTTGTTCTCATAGTTTCTGCTCCCACAGCTTTGACTTTCATGTGACTGTTGCTTAATGTGCTCATCAAGGCCTCTCTCTTCCTACTTCTACTTCAGTGTCACTGCTAACTGCTTCAGTTTCTCAGTTTCCCAATTCCAAATTCCTGGTAAAGGTTTCTTACTGGCCCAGTTATTCTTTTTAAGGCAGGTCACATAGAACATGGTTGGATCACCAGCATTTGTGACAGATGACCACTAGCCAGGTCCAATCAGCTTTGACCTTTAGAGCAGGGAAATGATACAGGCCACATGGTAAAAACAGATGCAAAGGTGTTTGGGATTGATAGACATTGATAAACACCTCCACTAAGATTCCATTTTGGGAAAAGGAGCTCTCTCTACATGTAGAGAGATAGATATCAACATATATAGAAATATATCTGATGTTGTATTTGGGTTTTTAAAAAATAAGCAGGAAACACTTTATTAAACTGCAATAGGAAAGTGATCAAATACATTGTTCGTTTTAAAACCATCAAGGTAACCATCAATCTTTTTTATACAATATAACTTGAAAAAAAATCTTAGTAAACTAGCTTTTAAATCTTTTATATTAACAACAACAACAGCAAAATCCAGGAGTCCACATTGGATAGAGAGAAGGAGGGAGAGAGTAAGACCCTATTTACCACCTTCGGAGGGACAACAGTGCCATTCCTCACTCTGAAAATTGCAATGAAAGACAAAAAAGTAAACATTTGGGCTTCCCTGGTGGCGCAGTGGTTGAGAATCTGCCTGCCAATGCAGGGGACATGGGTTCGAGCCCTGGTCTGGGAAGATACCACATGCCGCGGAGCAACTAGGCCCGTGAGCCACAACTACTGAGCCTGTGCGTCTGGAGCCTGTGCTCCGCAACAAGAGAGGCCGCGATAGTGAGAGGCCCGCGCACCGCGATGAAGAGTGGCCCCCGCTTGCCGCAACTAGAGAAAGCCCTCGCACAAAAAGACCCAACACAGCCAAAAATAAATAAATAAATAAATAAACAATTTAAAAATAAAAAATAAAAAAAAAATTTAAAAAAAAAGTAAACATTTACTAAGCCTTTTTAGGAGAAAATATAGTTTATTCCAAACTCAGGGAAATTTCTTTATTACAGAAGAACATCAGCTAATAAATGTAGAAGGAATAAGTGAATTAGAAAAAACACCATTTTGCAACACCATTTGCAACACCATTTGAAAAAATGTTCCAAATAAAAGTAATCAATGGATGCTAAAATCATGAGATGAAAGATTGTGAGGAGCAGAATATTTGAAGTGTTCTAAAATATCATCCCATGGATTACTTGCTAATTGTAAAGGAAGTAACATTCATTCCTAGTGGAGAGATTTGGTGATCATCAGCTTACCTAAGAGTTCAATCTTAACATCACTAACAGTGGGGAACCTTCACATTTTGTGCCTTCTGATGTGATACATTCTGAGAAGCATGGTATAACCTACAGAATGTTCTTGCCAAACATATTTAACCTCAGTCTAATTAAACTTTAGACCTTTTTGCTAATATGCAAGATATAATTTCAGAAGAGGAATAAGACATCAAGAAGAAAGAATCAGACAAATCCAAAATATGATATGAGACATTATTCTATAAGATGACTGGTTTAATTTCTTGAAAAGTCAATGTCAGAGAAAAAAAGAAACAGGGAGGGTTAAGATAAGATAGTTGGATAAATTTAATGTAGAGCAGAATTAAAATGATATAATGATGGAATTACCATTATTTTTCTTAGGTATGATAATGGTACAGTGGTTTCATAGGAGAATGTCATCACTAGAGTCACCCACTTAGGCTGATCAAGGGTCCTGGTTTGCCCAGGACTGGAGGGGGTTCTCAAGACACAGACATTCACTTTAAAAACCAGGAAAATCCTGGGCAAATAAGGATGAGCTTATCACCCTAAACCCACCAAAGAATTTGGGGGTGAAGTGACATGATATCTGCAATTGATTTTCAAATGGCTTGACAAAAAATTTATGCACACACACACATATACATATATATAGAGATAGATAAAAGCAAATTAGAGTAAAATGTTAACAGTTATTTGAGTAGTGTATATATGGTTATCATACTACTCTTTCACCATTTATATATGTTTGAAATTTTTCATAATAAAATGTTGGGGAAAACATGCTTAGGTAACAAAAGATAATGCAAATATGAAATTAGACAGGACTGAAGTTCTATTGGAAACCGAAACTAAACTTATTAGAAAAAAATATTAGAAACAAAACCTATTAGAAACTGAAAATATAACAAAAGTGAATAGATTAATAGAAGAATTGAAAGATAAAATTAAGGAAATATCCCAGAAAGTAGAGCAGAAGAACAAAAAGATGAAAAATAAGAGATCAAAATGAAAATCAAATTAGAATATTAATTTAGTAAGTTTTAATATTCAAATAACTGGAGTTCCAGAAAGAGGAAAGAAAGAAAAATAGAAGGGAAGAAATAATCAACAAAGTAAGTGAGGAAAGATTCTAGAATTGCACAACTTAATTTCTAGGTTGAAAGGGCACACAGTGTGCAATACTTATGGATGAAAAGAGATCTACACTGAAGTACATCACTGTGAAATTTCAGGACACAGGACACAAAGAGAAAGAAAGAAAAAGAAACCGGCCAAATATTGGGTTGGCCAAAAAGTTCCTTCTAGTACGTTAGAAGCTGGAATGCTAAAGAACCTAGAATACTAACGAAGTTGGAATCCGAACGTTTTAGAATTTTCGCTAACAACACTGGAAGCTTGAAGGTGATAGAGTAATGCCTTAAACAAAGAAAATGGTCCTAATCTAGATATCTGTTCCCAGCCAATCAATGTGTAAGAGTAACATAAAGCGTCTTCAGACATACGAGTTCCTCAAAGCATCCTCTCCCATTCCTGTATTTTCAGGGCTCTTGGAAATTAAGTCAAGATAGAGGAAAACATAGGATAGAGGGACAGGGAGAGCCAATGGAATAGGAGACAGAAGGAATGCCAGGATGATGGTGAAAGGAGATCCCAGGATGAGAGCTGTGCATCAAACCTGGAGAACTACCATTCCAGATTGATGATGTCAGAAGTTTCTGTAAGGCCCTTCTTTAGCAAGCTAAAATGGAGGTAATGCTAATGAGCATGACAGTCTTGAGAGGAGCCTTTGACAACTGATGGCAAGCCAGGGTATGAATTAGTGATAAGTAAATTAAAAAATCAAGACAATCATTAATTCCAAAGAAAAGAAAAAATGGTGCAAGAAAGAATAAGTTACCAGAGTTTACCATGTATTTCAGCTATGGATAGCATTTATGTAATCATAATAAAATAAACCCTGATATTTATTAACCTAACAAAAATTATGATGCAATCATATTGGGAGGACAAGGTAAAAGAAAGGGAACACATGAATGATAGGATCAGGGGAGGAAAAGGAGCCAAACTCTTTTTTATAATGGGAAGACAATAATGTATAAAATAAAAATTAATGATAAAAATTCAAGCACATTATTTCAAGTCTTGGAGGTAAATACCAAAATTCAGGTAAGAGTTAAATGTGATGTTTCTTAGAGAGGTAGATGCTGGCGTGGGAATGGAGGACTTCTCTTTTTCAATAAAAACCTTGTAGAACTATTTGATTCTAAAGTATGTACATATAAAACTTAGGTTTTATTAGTTAAAAATAAAGAAAGATACAGAGAGCTGGTAAAGGATTGAGTCCAGAAAAATAGAACCTGTAACAAAACTTATTTTTAAAGGAGTGTATGGAACCTTTTTTTTAAGTCTGTAGAAAAAATTAAGAAAAATAGCTCTTTTCAAAACGTAGTTTGAGGGACTTCCCTGGTGGTGCAGTGATTAAGAATCCACCTGCCAATGCAGGGGACATGGGTTTGAGCCCTGGTCCGGGAAGATCCCACATGCCATGGAGCAACTAAGCCCGTGTGCCACAACTACTGAGCCCACGTGCCACAACTACTGAAGCCTACGCACCTAGAGCCTGTGCTCCACAACAAGAGAAGCCACTGCAATGAGAAGCCCGCGCACCTCAACGAAGAGTAGCCCCCTCTACAACAAAGAGTAGCCCCTGCTCGCTGCAACTAGAGAAAGCCCACGAGTAGCAACGAAGACCCAACACAGCCAAAAATAAATAAATAAATTTATTTTTTGAAAAAGTAGTCTGAGAAAGTTATAAAACATTTCATACATAATGGCAATGTATAAAATAGATAATAAGGGCCTACTGAATAGCACAGGGAACTCTTCTCAATACTCTGTAATGACCTATATGGGAAAAGAATCTAAAAAAGCATGGATATATGTATAACTGATTCACTTTGCTGTACAGCAGAAACTAACTAACACATTTTAAATCAACTATACTCCAATAAAAATTTAAAAAACCAAAATGGCAATGTTTGTGACACACATCCAAGCATAAAATACCTAAATGGTGTTAAAGAAATACATCAAGTTATTTCCAATGGAAAACTAAAGCATGTTGCTGAAAACAGACAGGAGCGTAGTGGGTGGAAAAATGAACAAGGAACAAAACTGATGTGTAATCAATTTTTAAGAAACAAGTATGATTTGGGTCAGCATCATCTGGTTGTTCTTATGTCGACAGATTAAAAAGTTGTGGTGCAGCTATTGAAAGAGAAAAGCTGTAAGCAACCAGAGCACAGAAGAACTATGTCTAACAGAAGGCCGGATCTGCATAGAGGGCACATCCTACCAGAACAACCCCCAAGGAGGAGAGAGGGAGAATGCTGCCTAATTGATGGATGTAGGTGCCAATGGATCATTGTATCTGAGCCCTCCAAATCTTATTTACAAAATTAATTTAAAATGGGCTTGAATAAGAATCTAGTTATATTAAAAATGCTTGGATGATTATACACAATTGGCAGATGATTAATGACAGCATAATTAAGTCTAAAGCAATGTGTAGTGGGGTGTTGCAAGGGTCCATATTGGGTCTGGTCTAGTTCAATGCCTTTAATGAACTGGAAAAGGAAGTGAATAGAATTTAGAGGTGTTACTCAATTTTCCACTGAGTTCATGGCCCTAAATAGAAGGTTTGCTTGGCATGGTATGGATGGCACTCAATCTGGCATAGAAAAGGATGGATTACAATCTCAAGTCCTTCACCCTTGAATGCTTGCCTTGTATATTAGAATTAATATTCTTTTCACCTGGCCCATTTTGCAAGCCCTGGCTTTCTCTAAAACATTTTTCCTCTGATTCCCTTTATACTACTTTCTGCTGAAAGTCATGTGAAACGGCACTCCCTTTTCCTGTATGTCAGTTACTATTACTCTCTCAGGGCCTGAATTTATGCTCTGGTCTCTTATATGCATTTAACATACAAGTATACTATAAACTGAGTTAAAAATCTGACCACCTGTGAGTTGGACTAGTCTATATATATATATATATATATACACACATACATATATATATGTTGTATATGTTGTTTGATCTAATACTTACACGCCCCTTTCAAAATCTGATTCTTTAAAATCTCTCCCTTAAATCATGGGCTAAACCATGCCGTGTTATCTCTTGATAAGACATTCTGCACTTTATTACCTAGTTAGGAAACTCCATCATTCTCTGTAAGGTTGTGCTCTCTCCGTGTTTTCCACATTAGTTCCCTAAGAGAAGTTGCTAACTTGATTCCACTCTCTTTTTGCTTTTGATGGCTTATTAAAGAAGCCTATTTCATTAAAATGTTCTCATCAGTTGAAGGCAATGAAAGTGCCTTAGTTATCCATGCACTGGGTATTCAGGTGGGGAGAGAATCCACTAATAATGCAGAGGCTTCATTATAGCCAGAAATTTCAACCCAAATCAACTTTTTCACAGTGGATAAACACAGAAGGAAAGGTAGTATTTGATTTTCATATTTGCCTTTTCTCTGTCCTTTTTACTTGGAGAACTAAGGAGGGAAGAGTAAAGATTAGAAGAGCATAAGGTAAGGATAACAGCTTGAGAGCTTTATTAAATTATCTACGTGTAGACAGTTAACCCTAATTGCAAAAAATATCTTGATTTTGTAAAGTTAAAAACATCAAAATTGGAAATTAGAGCAAAATGATGAAATGGGCAAATGCATTTACCTCCCTTCCTACCTCAAATCCCTTTTAAATATAGAAAATATATTTTACAGTGAATAAATCTTTAGCAGCATGAGAAAGCAAATTTTAAAATTATGCTGTCAACAGATAAAAGATTGTGAGAAATTCCTGGAAGATAGAAAGCAGATGGGACAAAAATGGAGAAAAAGATATCCTCAAACACACATACCACCACCACCACCACGGCAACCAGCAGCAACTACAGAGGTAACAACGGATCCAGAAAAACTGCAAGCTCTGAATAAATAGCAAGCTCAGGAGGGAGTCTTGGGGCAGCTGTTAGGAAAGTTAATTAGAGAGATGAGCAAAGAACAGCAGGGCCAGTGAGACCACCAGCTCAATCCATCTCAGCAACACTTGATCACAGGTTAAAACCTGGCATGATGAAGAAAGTAAACTACCTACTTAAGAAAGTTCCTGGTTGAGTGTAGGAATTAAGAACAGACTTCATGGTTACTGGATATCCCATAGAAAAAAAGTCATTATCCTGGAATAAGATGTCCTAAGAACCCTCATTCTTCATGTAAAGCTTCCTTATTTTGGATAACTTGTAAAACCAGCGAGTCAACACACTTCCATCCCCACTCCACTTGGCTAGTTTTCAGTTCACTGTCCTACAGCAGAAATAGCACTGTCCTGTAGGGGAAACAGATCAACACTTACAGAAAAAAAATTATGCCTCCTCTGATAGAATTCTGAGATGACACCCAAGATTCCGGCCCCTTGGTGTACACATTCTGTGTAATCTCCTTCCCATGAATGTGGACAGAACCTAGGAATACAATGGGATTTCACTCCCATGATTAGGTTACTAATAATTTGACTTTGAGTTAATCAAAAGGGAGATTACACTGAGTGGGCCTGGAATTAGCAGGTGAGCCTGCAAAAGAAGTCAGGGAAATTCAAAGCAGCAGAGATGTTTTCCTGCTGTCCTTGAAGAAGTAAACAATCATGTGAACTGCATTTGGCAGGGCTCTAGGAGGTGACAGTTGCCCTGAAGAAAGTAACCAAGGAAATGAGGACTTCACTTATTCAACAAGGAACTGAATTCTGCCAACAACCAGTGAGCTGGGAAGAGGACCCTGAGTAGAGGACCTAGCTGACACACACTGACTCCTGATGCACAAAAACTGTGAGATAATACATTTGTGTTGTTTTCAGCTGCTAAATTTGTCATAATTTATTACGGTTGCAATAGAAAGCTAATGCACTACCTATTATTTGACCTATTTTTTTCAGTCATAAGAGTACCCTGACAACCAAGGATACCAAATGTGTGATCAAGTCTGAGATGGATGAAGAGAACAAATGACTACTGAGAAAGCAAAGATAATTCAGAGACCAGAAAAGAACTTTTAAAAAAATGTATTGATATTCTCAGAATAGAGAGGATCTTGTATCCATTAAATAAGAAAATACTGCATTTTAAAAAAAAAAGCACAAAAAGTTTATTTTAACTTAAAAACATGATTGTTGTAATTAAAAAAAATAAATAGAAGGGTTTAACAATAAAATGGATGAGGCTGACAACAAAATTAGTGATCTAGAAGATCAAGTTTAGAAAATATCCTAGACTACAAATTAAAAGAAGAGAAATGGAGTAAGGGAGAAAGAGAGGGAAGGAGAGAGAGAAAATTGGCACATGGAAAATTATCCCAGAATAATAACATGACATAATAACATGACAGAAAATTGGGCACATGGAAAATTATCCCAGAATAATAACAATAAGTTGTTTAAATATGTCCATTAAATATATAAAAACAACTTCTAGAAGAGTAGAATCAGTATGACTGACTTCCAGATTATTAGCAGAAATATTAAAAGAGAAAATTAAAATGCAGTTAAGCCAATAAATATGAAAAAAATAATTAAAAGGTCAATAGAAACATAAGATGAAAGGGAAAAGTCCAAGTATAATACAAAAAAGTGAATGAGTTGAACTCCAAATAAAATAACCTAGGGTTACAGAAAAAAAAAAAAAAGTCCAACTGTATGCTCTCAACCAAGAGACAAACTTAAAATGACACAAGAAATTTAAAAACTAGAAGAAAAACACAGATATTCCAGACAAATGCTATAAAAGAAAACAAGTGTAACAATAGATTTGAAAGATAAAATGTATTAAAAGAAAAAGAGAGTGATATCTAAATTGAGCAAGAAGTTATTATCCACCAAGTCATTATAACAGTCAGGAAACTTTATGCATCTGAGAAAATAGATTTGAAATATGCTGACAATCACTGATATGTAAACTTATCATTAAGTTTACAAAGAAAAGTCAAAAAAACAATTTAAATAGGAGATGTCAACTTATCCTCTCATAAATAGTTGACAAAATAGATGAAAAATAAACAAGGGTATTGAAATAACAAAATTAGCCAGTATGATCTAATAGCTATATAAAGAATTTTGAAACCTGCAAATTGAGAATAGTGTGATACATACTCCATCAGATATCAAAAATTGATATAATGTTATAGCAATTAAAATAGGGCAGTATTTGAGGGGCCATTTACAAATGTATGTATAGAACAGATTTGAAAGTTCCAAAACAAATCCAAGTATATAGGGGTATTTAGTATAAGATAAGGGAAATGTTTCAAATGCATGAGGAAAGAATATTTAGTAATAGTTGGATCAATTAGTTATCCATTTGGAAAAAGACAAAGGGCAGATGACTACTCTGTACACCAAAAGAAATTCCTGTGATTAAGGAATTGTCTATATAAAATAAAAACCTACAAAAGTATTAGAAGAAAATATAGTAGAATATTTTTACAACACTGGAGTGGAGAAGACTTTCTTTTTTTAAAAAAATAAATTTATTTATTTATTTTTGGCTGTGTTGGTTCTTCATTGCTGCGTGCAAGCTTGCTGCACGCAGGCTTTCTCTAGTTGCATCGAGCGGGGGCTACTCTGCATTGCGGTGCACGGGCTCCTCATTGCCATGGCTTCTCTTGTTGCAGAGCATGGGCTCTAGGCGCATGGGCTTCAGTAGTTGTGGCACGTGGGCTCAGTAGTTGTGGCTCACGGGCTCTAGAGTGCAGGCTCAGTAGTGGCACGTGGGCTTAGTTGCTCTGCGGCATATGCAATCTTCCTGGACCAGGGCTCGAACCCATGTCGCCTGCATTGGCAGGCTGATTCTTAACCACTGAGCCACCAGGGAAGTCCGAGAAGACTTTCTTAAACAATACCCCAAAGTCAGAAATCATAAAGAAATGAAAGATTTGACTATATAACAATTTAAAACTTCTGAAAGACAAAATGACATCTTAAAGTTAGAAGATGAGTAACATACAACCCAAAACAATATCAGGATTATATAATGAGTTCCTAAAACTCATTAAGAAAAAGGCAAATATTCAAACGTTAAAATGCATACAAAGCACAAATAGTACACAGAAGAAAATAAATGAATAGCTAATAAAGGTAATTTAAAAATGGTTCACTTCTTTAGATATGAGAGCAAAGCATATTAAAATAAATAGGTGTAATTTATCCTCTATCTTTTTTGTGTAAATAAATAAATAAATAAAAATGAAAATCCGCCGAGGCCAAGGGTGTCAGGGAAGCAGGTATTCTCTTCATTCTTGGTGCACAATGACCAAGCCTTTAGTAGAGGACAGTTTTGTAGTATCTAATAAAATCTTTTGATTTTACCTATGACCTAGAAAGTCCACTCTCAGATATCTATCCTAGAAAAATACAAATGTGCACAGTAATGGAACAGTAATGTTGTTTGATACATTATTTGTAGCAGTGAAAACTAGAAACAACTACATATACATCAAATAGGTTATATGGTGCATGCATTACTATGAAATATTGTATGGAGCAACTTTAAAGAAGTGAGGTGGGGCTTCCCTGGTGGCACAGTGATTGAGAATCTGCCTGCCAATGCAGGGGACACGGGTTCGAGCCCTGGTCTGGGAAGATCCCACATGCCGGGGAGCGACTAGGCCCGTGAGCCACAATTGCTGAGCCTGCGCATCTGGAGCCTGTGCTCAGCAACAAGAGAGGCCGCGATAGTGAGAGGCCCGTGCATCGCGATGAAGAGTGGCCCCCGCTCGCCGCAACTAGAGAAAGCCCTCGCACAGAAACGAAGACCCAACACAGCCATAAATAAATAAATAAATAAAATTAAAAGAAAAAAAAAAAGTGGTAAAAAAAAAAAAAAGTGAGGTGGATCATAGGGTAAGGTTACCAGGACACATCATTAATTGAAAAAAAGCAAGTTGAACTTTAATACATTGTTATTTAACTTCAGTATTGTTAAAGGTAAAGAAAGCAATACTAGATATTTTTATGTGTGTCTATACACATATGAATAAAAGGATAAAAGTCTGGAAAGATACACATAAAACTGTTAAGAGCACTTGGTTTTCTCTGGAGAGTGGATTGGAATTTGGGGAGAGTGGTAAGGATTATGATCTTCACTTTATATTCTTTTGTACTGTCTGTGTTTTTAATAAGGAGAATATATTTGCAATTTCCTTACAAATATTGATGATAAAAATATTTAAAGAAGAGCACTTCTCTAAGCAGTCTGTATTTCCCCTTAGGGGTTAATTTAAATTTAGCCCCAAACATGTACAGAGAAAAACACACACTGCTTTCCAAATTAATTAATACTCAAGTGAGTAAAATTAAGAAAAAGTGTTATTAATTTTTTCTGTCTCATTACTGGGAATTAAAATAATTACCAAGGAATTTCTCCTAGAGACTGCATATTCTTACTGAGGAAAAATGCTGGAAAACTGAGCAACAAGTTTCCATGGGCTCTAATGAGTGGGAGGTGGGAGAATGCGAAGGGTACAGAGATATTCAGGAACAATGGAGAAGGTGAATTGTGCACTGAACTACAGATAAGAAGACATCTATACTTTAGTCATGTTGTCCAAATGCATTTATTTTTCATACTGATTTGAGAGCCTATACCCTGGGTGAGCATGATCCCACTTAAGGGGCCCTGAGACCAAGTCCCAAAGGCGTTAGTGTGACAGCAGTTTAGCAGAGTCTCAAGAAATGCATATTTGAAATGACAGGCAGCAGGCAGCTGAGTATTTCTCTATTACTTTTTAAAGTCATATTCATGTGGATCTGATCAAGCCAATCTTAAGCTCAAATCAGTTCATATTTATTTATTGAGAACCAACCATGTGCTAAGCCCTGGACCAAGTGCTTTCACATACATACCTCATTTATTCCTCAAAACAACACACAAATTAACAAGTGTGAAAATAACTGTGCTTATTGCCTTTGAAACATGAAGTCAATCTGAAGATACGCAAAAGCAGTTTAGAATCCCCTTCCTTCCTCTATTAAATTCAGAGATTTAATGATTATCTTAAAGGCTGAATGATTTTAATGCTAAGACATCAGCATTTAGAGCTTATTTTTGTCCCCCACCTCCCGCCTTTTTAAAAAGACTAACTCAGTAGTGCTCAAACTTTAAAATTACTATTTAAAGTTACATACACAAACCATTTTAGAAATTTTCAAAGACTGTTTTGACTACAGGGGATTTCTGACTTACACAAATGACTTCAGAACCCAATGCTACTGGAAGATGTATAATCTAAAAGACATGGGATTGATTCCCATGTTTTTAACTTCAGAAGCTCCTATACTTATGTACAGGTTAGATTTCCAAGTTTGATCCTAAGTCCATTTATCTATGAGGACAACATGCCTATGGACAAAGTATATTTGTGTAGAGACAAGATCACTTTGGTTTCCATCATAATCATGTACCTGTTTTTCTAAATACATTCAATACTACTATGTTTTTTGCACTTATGGGATTTGACAGGGTTTGTAACAGATCTGGAAACAAAGCACAAATGTGACAAACTTGCTATGGGTTAACAACCAACACTGTATCACCACACAACTGCTGACCCCATTTTCTACAGAGGGGGCTGATATGACACTTTTGCACAAGCATGCAGCTTTGCTTAATCTCTCCAAATTCCTAAGTGAAAGTTGGTTTGTAGAGGAGCTTCTGTTTTACAGTCTATTCCAATGCTCCCATCTCCACTATATTATGTCAAAGCAAATTTGGTCAGTTAAACAAAGGGAAGGAAGAGAATTTCATACCATTAATTACCTTCTCCTGGCTTCTGTGGATACTGAGATATTACTAACACAATGCAACTATTGATCTGTATCCATCACCTAAACTGCTGTTACCACCCAACAGTAAAGTGGGGAAATGGCAGCCTGTCTTTCTACACTGCTTTATTATAATTCATTCACTGTCTGTCTCTCCAAATAGAATAGTTTTTTAAGGGCAGGGATTTCATCTGTATTGTTCATCTCTGTACCCCCATGCATACAAGGATGTCCAGTATCCATGTAGTAAAGGAAGAAAGGAAAGGAGAAAAGGAGGAAGAAAGAAAGAAGGAAAAAATAGGAGCAAGAGTGTAAGAAATTAATTGATCTTTATTACAGTTCTTATCTAGCAATTATATTTCCTATTATACTTTTATGCAACCAAAAATTATGTTTGACAAATGGGACTTCCCTGGCGGTCCAGTGGTTGGGACTTCGCGCTTCCAGTGCAGGGGGCGAGGGTTCGATCCCTGGTTGGGGAACTAGGATACCACATGCCGCATGGTGCGACAAAGAAAAAAATTATATTTGACAAATGATGCAAGAGAATGCAGTTCTCTGCATATAGATTTTATTTTCAATAAGCTTTTGATCTCTCAAGTCAGTTGTCATCCTTATGAAAAAAAACTTTTTAGAACTTTTCCTCTCTTGCAAGCAAATTTGCACTATAAACCAAGATAACTGCTAGAAAATCCTCTTCAGTATCCTGCTGATCTTTAGTTCAAGTAAAGAAGGGAAAATGTGTGTGTGGTAGGGGGGTGGGGGGGTGGCATAAATCAGAAACTAATAGAACTGAACTGATTACCCACAAGTGATGAATGAGAACAGAATGGAAGAAATAGGGGAGACCTTCTGAATATATATTTTAATATAAGTTTTACCTTTGAACCAAATCAATGTTTTATATATTTAAAACAGTATAATTATAACAACAAGGAGGGGAAAAACCTAAAATTGAATATAAACAAAAACAAATGAACCTAAAATTTTGCATATCAAATATGTAACGAGCACAAAAATGCATCAAGTAACATCTGAACACAGTACATTATATGTATACAGTATATGCACTCAGAACTGCAAAGGAATCTGGGATTTTACTTAGTTGGTTTGTTATTGGTAGTAGTATAAGTATAGTGCTTCTGAAATAATTTTTTTTTTAATTTTAGAATAGAGTAAATGATTAAATATATCAATGTTTGGAACCAAAGCTCTCACTGAGGGAGTTGAAATACAATAAGGAATGGAGGTGGTGTTGAAATGGAATAGGCAATATCTATATGAACTCACGATTAAAAACAACCCTCATATTTCTTCACTTTGTCACTGAAATGGTTTAGAAATAATGATGCATGCGGCAATGTGCACATTTAGTGCTCAGGTTTCTCATTGCTACTCCCCAGTAAAAGGAACCAAATATCCATGGAGAAATAACCTGACTCCAGGCCTGAGGCAAGGAAAACACAAAGCAAGCTGGAAGATCTTATGCTAGAAGGAAAATGCTCAAGGACAAATGACAACATATCAAAAAGTCACAAGAGCCAGCTTGAGGACATTGTGACTGGCCAAATTTGGAATCTGGGACAATTTGAGCATCAAAAAGAATAACTGTGAAAGATACTACATTGAATTTTAAAAATAGAGTGAGCTTCTGGCTTCTTCTTAAGATCTGGAAAGTTGGAAGGAGTGTCATTCCCACCCTAGGATCGGGCAAATGCTGCATATTGTATAAAATCATTTTCTTGAACCCATTTAAGAGCTAAGTTTTCGGTGCATCCAACTATCATGAGATCTGACTTAAAAATGGATGCCTTCAGGAAGAGAGAGTGCATGAGCCCTGGTTTGCCTGAGGCAGGGCACCGAGGAATGTGGGGTCACTATGCAAGCAAGTAAGATTTCAGGTCACTTTTAATGAATTGCTAAAAGAAGAGGGTGAGCAAGCATAAGAACAGAGAAGCTCTGGGAACCTCATACACAAGGATGTCATAGCACTTCCAGGCTCCTCTCTCAGACTCCAGAAGGTGCTTGCAAGGGGATGCTGTGGGTAGATTACCTCCCTCCTGGGACTGGCTGGGAAGAGGAGAGCAACGGTCACTGAAGAGACTTGACAACTAATTGTAAGGAGCCTGGCTCTTTAAACAAACAAACTATATGACGTTATTGAGGAAACTGAGGAAATCTGAATACAGCATTTACATAAGAAACAATTTTTTCAATTTGATAATTGAATTGTGGTTATGTAGTACTTTCATGGTTCATGTCCTTGTTCTTAGAAGATACACACTAAAGAATTTAGAAGTGAAGTGTAGTAATGTCTACAACTTACTCTTAACTGGTATAGATAAAATGCGTGTGTATGTGGCTAGAGAGAGGGAGAGAGAAGAGAGAGAAAACAAATGTGGCAAAATTTTAACAACTGGTGAATATAGGTATAGAGTATATGTGCGTCCAATTGTATTAATAGTCTTTCAACTTTTCTGTAGGGTGTAGCAAAGAGTGAGGACCTGTTAACATTTGAGTTCAGGTGTTATTTGAGTTTTAAAACTTTTTTATTGAAGTATAACAGCTACAACATTTATACAGAGAAGTTAACAAATTATGAGTGTGCTGTTGGATGCATTTTTATAAATTGAGCACACCTGTATAATCAGCGCCCAGATAAAGACACCGTGTATTCCTACATATAAGCCCACATATAAAGCAAAGATGTATGTACTGTGTAGACCCTGTGCTTTGAGTCAGCAGACTGGGTGGGAGGAATAGTTATACACATGATCCAAGAAGGAGATAAATGCAACTTTCCTTACCTGTCCGTGTAGTACAGGTAGATACTAACACAAGACCTACCTGTTATCTTTGGCTAGTTGGCCATATGTACTAACAGGAGACATAGGAGAAAGAACATCAAATAACTAAACATCCTAAAAGGTGAAAAAACTATACTTATAAAAAAATTTTTATTGGAGTACAGTTGATTTACAATGTTGTGTTAGTTTCAGGTGTACAGCAAAGTGAATCACTTATACATGTACATATATCCCCTCTTTTTTAAGATTTTTTTCCATATAGGCCATTACAGAGTACTCAGTAGAGTTCCCTGTGCCATACAGTAGGTCCTTATTAGTTATCAATTTTATATATAGTAGTGTGTATATGTCAATCCCAATCTCCCAGTTTATCCCTCCCCCCCAACCCTCTGGTAAGCATAAGTTTGTTAGAAAACTATACTTTTTGACAAGCTTATTTCATTGAATTCAGTTTGGCATTTTTTTGGTGACCAGTGAAGTTGAGTATATTCTCATATGTGTATTGGCCATTTGGATATTCTCTGTTCAAGTATAAGTTTATTTTTGTATTGCCTGTGTTTTTCTTCATGACTTTCTTTACGTAACATGTTTCCAAGTCTTTGGTTGGTTATCTGTATCACAAATATCTCTCCTCATACCATGGGCTGTAGTTCTGCTCCTGTAATGGTGTCTTTTGATACACAGTTCTTAATCTTATAGTTCAGTTTATCAATTTTTTTCTCAATATACTTAAATGCCTTGTGTCTTTTTTTTATATATACATCTTTATTGGAGTATAATTGCTTCACAATGCTGTGTTAGTTTCTGTTGTACAACAAAATGTATCAGCCATATGCATACATATATCCCCATATCCCCTCCCTTTTGAGCCTCCCTCCCACCCTCCCTATCCCACCCCTTTAGGTTGTCGTGAAGTACCGAGCTGATCTCCCTGTGCTATGCTGCTGCACCCCACTAGCTATCTATTTTACATTCGGTAGTGTATATATGTCAGTGCTACTCTCACGTCGCCCCAGCTTCCCCTTCTCCCCCACCGTGTCCTCAAGTCCATTCTCTAAGTCCGAGTCTTTATTCCTGCCCTGCCACTAGGTTCATAAAGATATTTTTGCCTGTGCCACCGTCATGAAGATATTCTCCTGTTTTTTCTTCTAAAACGTTAACTTTTCACCAAGTATAAGGTGCAACCCTCTTAGAATTTATTTTTGTATATCCTTGGGGGGATACAGATTCTTTTTTTTTCATATGGACATCCAATTTACCCAGCACTAATTGCTGAAAAGATAATCCTTTCCCCCACTGCACTGCATTGTCACCTTTGTGATAAATAAGTTCTGGAGATCTAGTGTACGGCATGGTGACTATAGTTAACAATACTGTATTGTATACTTGAAATCTGCTTAAGTGTTCTCATCAGAAAAAAAGAAAAGATGGTAACTATGTGAGGTGATGGATATGTTATTAGCTTGATGGTGGTGATCATTTAACAGTGTATACATATATCAAAACGTCAAGTCGTACACCTTAAATGTATACAAGTTTTATTTGTCAATTATACCTCAATAAAGCTGTTAAAATATATAACCATCCTAGATAATAGATATTATTCAAGTAAAATATACTGATCCATATTAATCCCTAACTTTAACTCTCCACTCTTGAGTCTAGTCATTTCTCATCACAGAGTAGTCAAGGCAAATAATGATGAAAAAAATAGAAAGAAATTAGAGTTCAGAGTTCACATGAAACTTGCTAAAATCAGATCCCTTTGCATTTCCAGTCAATACATTTCCCTTCCCTTCATTTTGTTCCTTTACACTCACGCTGAAAGGAAACAAAAGTGGAGCCATGTCCTAACATTACTATTTGTTATGCAGGTCATGGCTGCTGTCACCTTCTCTGTGGAGCAGCCCCTCGTTCCCAGCTGTTCTATATTATCATGGTCTGCATATATTCACTCTGTCTTGCTCCTAATTTTCACATTCCACTTGCAGCTCCTGGTATCATTTTGGTGTTGTCTCTGGGTGACAAATGAGTGTTCAACTTTCTCTCTTTTCATGAGAGTGTTATGTCATAGTCTCTAAAGCTCAAGAAGTGCCATAATATCTTTGTGAAACCGATGATAATACTGTCAAAGCTACGGAAAATTTCTTTAGACAAAGGAGAAAAGAGAATAAATCTTTGTCAACAAGCTTCTCTATCCATTAGAATAAGAATTTCATGCCAGCCACATTTAAAGTCTTGTATGATATTAATACCAATCAGTGTTTATTAACATTCAGACATGTTCACAACTGTTGTAGCAGCTGAGTGCCTGTAAGTTAAATTGATTTTAGTCCTTAGCTACCCATTAACAGCATTGCTTCCCATTTCAGTAATGGAGTACAGTTGTTTGGGGGGTGTTTATGAAATGACATCTATTTGATTTATAAGTAACCTTGACTAGGAAATCTCTGTGTGTTAGAATGTAAATGATCAGCTCCCGCACTTTGATTGCCACATTGCAGCTGTGCATTCTCATTTCCAAACCGTAAGAGACCAGAAAGATCTGGAAACACAACAAATACTAAGTTAGTCTCTCAGCCTAGAGCAGATGCATTAGCGGAAATAGCTTTCAAATTTGCTTTTAACTGGCCCAACCACAAGCCCACTAAGGGGACTGTGTGAAGATGTAGTGAAGAGACCTTGGGAGTTTTTCTGAATTCAAAAGAAGACATTTTTTTTGAATTCTGGCTCAATATGCTGACAACCTATTCTCAGACACATTTTAACCCTAAAAAAACTTAGAGTCTGACATGCCTTGTATTGATTTGAGATATTCAATCAAAGCAAGCTCCAGAGTTATAGAGGAAAGAAAATGCCACCCCCTGGTTTTCTGCCCAAATGGAACTTAACGTCGTTTCAGAGATTTGCTGGAACGAACCTGGTTGCAGACCCCAGGGTCAAGACACCTCCCTCTCATTCTCTGAAAAAGTCTGCACAGAGGGAATAGAGGGATTGACAGACTGTTCCTCTGCTTCCATGATACTCCCTTCTGAGTACTTTTATTTAAAGAATTTTTTTTTTCTTTTGGAAGATAGTGAGTGCACTGGCCAAGAAAAGATAACTCCAAGTGCTACTCTTCTCTACTGAGAGGAAAAGAGTCAGGGAAACATCCCAATCCAAGGCCACTTTTAGATTATGACTACCTACTTTCTGAATTTTAGCTTGAGAGTTGCATCAGTTTTATTTTAAGCACAGCAGAAGTCCCAACAATGTTTTGTACTTCAATGTTTTATTATTCAAGGCTGAATCACAATGTCCCTTACATAGGTATTGCAAAGCAAATTTATAGATGTGCTTACTTATTTTCCAGGGGGATTCTTTTTTTTTAAAATAAATTTATTTATTTATTTATTTATTTATTTATTTATGGCTACTTCGGGTCTTCGTTGATGCACAGGGGCTTTCTCTAGTTGCGGCAAGCAGGGGCTACTCTTCCTTGTGGTGTGCAGACTTACTGCAGTGGCTTCTCTTGTTGCGGAGCACGGGCTCTAGGCACGCAGGCTTCAGTAG
This sequence comes from Balaenoptera physalus, assembly GCF_965194825.1. Lineage (NCBI taxonomy): Eukaryota > Metazoa > Chordata > Mammalia > Artiodactyla > Balaenopteridae > Balaenoptera > Balaenoptera physalus. The sequence goes on along the minus strand of NC_138890.1, from coordinate 89,106,797 downwards.
TTGTGGCTCACGGGCTCTAGAACACAGGCTCAGTAGCTGTGGCACACAGGCTTAGTTGCTCCGTGGCATGTGGGATCTTCCCGGACCAGGGCTCAAACCTGTGTTCCCTGCATTGGCAGGCAGATTCTTAACCATTGTGCCACCAGGGAAGTCCCCAGAGGGATTCTTTAAGTACCAGATTCTTCTTTGTGTAACACTAAAGGGGAAAGTTTGTATATGAGGACAGGTTCCCACTGGGCTCCATGGCTAGAAGGTTTTCTGAATGCTGATGTTCTGAGCATCTCCATTTTCATTTACAGGCAATAATACTGTTTCCATGGACTGTACATTTTTTTTAGGGAATTTTGTGAAAAAAAGCAAATAAATGACTGTAGAATTAAGAAGGAAATGTAAAAACTTGCAGGTCACATTTGCAATAATACAGATAGTAGAAAACATGGCAGGAAATGGGAGGTAAGAAAATATGCAAGATAGAAGTACAACCTCATGCATGCATCAGGAAGAGGTCCAGTAGGGTTATCCTCACAGAAAGGACAAGACAAAATGCTTTCTTTGCGGGGAAGAATGGAGTTATTAGTTGTTGGGACTGGGGAGAGCTGACCTAAAATAATACGATAACAACAACAATGAAACCCACGTCTATTTCATGGATAATTTTTATGAATCTCCATCCTAGATTCTTGTCCATTCTACCACATAACACCCACCTCACATGTCCTATACTTTAAAAACTGAGCGGTCCCGAAGTGGAAGGTTTACAGATTCTTCAAGGCTGTTCATAGTAGTTGTCTTTCCTCTTTTTTCTGCCCTCCCCTTGTCTAAATCTCTGCTTCCACCAGACTAACCTCTTGGCACTGCACCTTCAACTTCAGTCCTGCCTCTGACCCTTTGTCTGCCCTTCTCCTGCAGAGTCTGCTGGCTTGCTTTGTCCTTTGGGTCTCTAAACCCTCAGGACAAACCCTCAGATCCACACCAACAATTTATGCAGTGCCAAGCCAGCCAAACCACCATTCACTTCCCATAAGAGGTCCTGAGTTCACAACGAGGTCCAAGGCCAATGATTTCTATCCATAAGGAACTCACAAGCCAGGCTAGGAGACACAGGCAGAATTTTTTGGAGGGATGTGTGTGTGTGTCTTCCTGTCTGGTTTTGTTTGTTTGTTTGTTTTTTGGTATTTGTTTTTTGGAAGGGTAAGTCTTGATGAGGGAGAAATTATATGGGTTCTCCTGGACTATCACTTTAGTAGTTTTTAGAGGGATATGACCACATTTTTCCTAGGACTGCTGTTTTACTCTGCTGCAAATTCCCATGCTCACGCAAATAGGAAAAGGGAAGAGAAGGCCGTGGAAGTGAAAATACAGAAGGGAAACTTGCATTACTTGAGGTATGAGCAATTTGCTCCCCACAGGCATAATATTTCCATATAGTTCTTACTCCAAAAATTGAGCAGGCTCAAGGTGGGAAAGGGTTACTGAAATCTACTTTCATTAAGTCATATACCCCAAATTGAAATATGTAATGAAAAGAGCATAGAGTCAGACAGGTCAAATTCTAGTTCACTCACTCTCTGTGTAGAAACCTGGGCAATTTAGATATTGTCAGCCTCAATATCCTTCCCTGTAAATATGGAAATAATAATTCGTATGTAACAGGGTTTTCTAGGACTGTATGAGATAAGATATGTGAAAATCCCTTATACTGAGTCCTAGCCTTAAATAGGCACTCAGTACCTACTTGTTTCCTTTCCTTTCACTGTCTTTATGGATGCCAAATAAAGAAGCTAATGTACTTTAATTTATTCTCCCATTCTTTTGGGGATAACAGTTATTTGAGCACATTAGAATGAATTTGTTGTGCATTTTCACTGACTTATTCCCTGACAGGTGTCTTTAATAATTAGTCCTTTGCCCTGCAATCATGAGGATGTACAATATATGCATTACATAAACAAAAGTTGTCTTTAAGCTGCATCTAATAAAAGGGATGGATCTTAAAAACATGCTCTGAATATACCTAAAAGCACTCTTCAGCAGAGAAGAGCAGTAACAACAGGGAAATATTCTTTTGGAATGAAGAGGTAGAAATCTGGTTGAAGCCAGCTGACATGTCACCAAGGTTTGTGGCCCCTCCCCCTCTTATGGCTCTCAGACCTTTTATACCTTAACCTCACAGGGGATGTCACAGTTGTGAGAAGTGCTTGTTTGTTCCCAGACCACACAGCAAGTCGCTGATCCTATGTTCTGTCTCTGGCCTGTACTCTAAGCTTGGTGCACTGGACTTCTCAAATGCAGTCTGCTCTCTTGGTTGCTGTTGACAATTATGATTTTATAGCCTGAAGTAATTTGTTTGAGGGAAGGAGCTGCAGCTTTGGGTATCCTCTGCCATGATTGGTGGGATGGGCTTTCAGCCTCCATAATAATGCACAACAGCTGCTGAAGAACATCTCATTCTAAGTGACACCACATTGGAAATGGAGAACCAGCCTCCACAGTCATTTGTACAGTCATTTGTATGATTGAATTTCCCATTTTGAGGGAGGCAGATGACATTTTTATCTAAAAACAATTTAGCTTTCTTTCTTTGGTGAGGAGGAGCTAGATCTACCAGCAGAATACAAAACAGTTTATGGAAAGAGGGAGAAGGTCTGGATGGAAGGAAATGAAGCAAAGCAATAAAGTGAGGAATTTGCATCCACCTGTTTTTGTGCACAATGACTATTTCTGCCCTTGAATGCTTACTCCCTTAAACTGGCTCCTCCCCAGTGCTCATAATAAAGAAGGATTGGAACAGCCAAAAGTTTAATTTGTATTTATCACATGGTCGAATTGCTGGGCATTTGAGCAGCTTGGGAAACAGGATAGCTGCCTGGGTGAGAAGTGAGAGCTGTTCTGAGACACCCCAGGTGCCCTTGCACCAGAGCCTGGAGCAATTTAGACTGGTTGTCCATTAACTAAACTCCAGCTGTCTCTAATCCAGGAGTTCGCTCCCTAAAATGAATTACTTCAGGCTGTAAATGTGTAGTCTTTAATCTGTTGTTATGACTGAGTTGGCATCAGATTGTACTCTGCTTGGTTATGACATCTAAATTCAAAAAGCGCATTGTGATGGGGAAAGTCTGGGTTTTAAGACATAGTTCCGTGTATGGTCCCAAAGAATGGCATTTGGGGGAAGAATTACGAGCTTGAACCACCAAATCCAATGTTAGTTTGCTGCAACTTCTGAGTTATTTGTGTTGTCTCTTCCAAATTTCCCTTCTTCTGCTCTTTCCCTTTGGAAATTTCCCAGAACTTCTTTTAAGAAGGAGGGAGCCTTTTCCCCTGACTTCCCACAGGCCTTTTTCTGTACACCTCTGCACATTTCACAGACATAGAGCAGGAGGGTTGGATTCCTGCCTTGGCAGGTTTCTAGGTACCACTCTGACCACATCTTCCTCATAACCTGCTTTCTTTTTAGTTAAACATGTAGTTGGACATTCTAAGTAAACCCAGGTTTACATATGAACTACTCTATTACTGAGTTCATTCTTAAGGAAGTGGTTTGAATTCTACTTGAAAACCATGTGTTGGGCTATGCTTTAGCAAAAAGGAATAGAGTTGCAAGGGCTAAGAGTCTAAAATACAACTGTGCTGGATACAAAGTGGTGTCCAGGGACCCTCTGCAGAGCTGGCATAGAAGTGCAACCAGATCTCTAAATTCCAGGGTGTATGTGTAAGGTGAGTGGTAACCTCATCTCAACAGCTGTTTCTCCTTTGAAGGAGGACTTGTTCCTCTTTCTCTTGACACTTCTACAAGCAGGAAGAGAGCTATGAAGGAAGAAGTAGCGTAATAGTGTTTCTTTCCTGGCACAGCCCCTTTCCCAGGGTTTTCCCATTTTTACCAACAACGAGGCATCCTCTTTGCTCTCAGACTTCAATCTGGAAATAAGAAAATTATTCTATTTGAGGGCAAGAGGAAAAGAAAAATGGGTCTCTGAGTCTTGGAAGAGAAAAACCTTCTTAACATAACGTACTCTGAAATAAAATGCTTGTGAAAATTGATAGGTGGACTGAGATTTCCTTTCTCCTTATTACATGAGGGGATTCCATTTTGTCCGGGGTACATGTTGAGTTAATACATGGAGATGTGGAAACTATTAAGTACAACTTAGTTATGAACCAGAGCTGCTGTCTCTCTACTAATGTGACAGAGAAACTGAAATTTAGAGAGAAATTCATTGTTTGTAAACAAGAAACATGTAGCCTTGTTAGTCATTGGCAGCCATCTCACTACATGAAGGAAGCCAGGCTGAGGCCCAAACCAACACAGTGGGAGGGCAGAGCTAGCACTACAGAGAAATGGAGCCAATGTCCTGATCAAACCATGCTTGAAGGCTATCCTACCACCAAACTGTTTATCACACAAACCGATAAAGCACTTTTGATGTTTAAACCACACTGCATGTTCTATTCCCTTCAGTCAAATACATCCTAACAGACACAATTTATTCCCAGAAATAAGGTGTGGAAAGTAACAGACTATAAAATGTGAGAATTATTGAATGGAAATTAGGTAGTGAACGCACTTTATTCTAGGCTGGGAAATTGGCAATCACTGTCATATGATAGCAAAACAATTGGTTAAACATAAGGATGGTGATCATGTGCCTAATGAGGATATAGAACTAGAAAAACTGGTAAGAAAAATTCAGTAGGTTAGAATGCCTTGTGGTCTTCAATTTGATCCTAAAATAAAAAGGCAAGCTTAGGCTTAAGAGGGCTTCTACAAAAACAAGGAAGAAAGTACATGTTTTCTAAGAGAGGCCCTCTCGGGAAGCTTGAATCTAGCAGTGCTGGAAAAGCCAAGAGAATTACAGGGAAGGACATGCAACCCTGATTAAAGCTCACCTGAAGCCCCAAACATAAATGATATAAGCTATAAATCCCCCTTCCAAGCTCGAGTTGGGGTTTCAGTTACTTATAGTTACTTATCTTCCATTGAGGTTTTACTTACCTTTAGTTACTTTCTTTAAATCAATACAACAAGGTCTAAAATGTGTTGTTGCTGTTGCTTGTTAACCTTTATTCCATTGTATTGTTTCTGCTTCTTCCACGAGATTCAAGATTTGAATATTCTTCTCTTGAGTATCTGGCTTCTGCCTAATCCTAAAAGATAGATAAGCTAAATGCTATATATTTGAGTAGGGTGACTCCTTAACTACATGATATCAGATCAGGATTCAGAAAATAAACCTGAGTGTGTGCTTTAGCAATGGTTGCATGATAAGACATTCATCATTAAGGCTAGCTCTGGACAGATCTGGTGTCTGAATGGTGAACCAGCAGTCTCTTCTTGGTGTTGGCTTATAGCTTTCTCCCTGCCTTTTTACTGAGGGCTTGATGATTACTCCTGGGGCCAAGCCTTGGGAATGTAGTTCTCTATACCAGGGGTCCCCAACCCCTGGGCCGCGGACTGGTACTGGTCTGAGGCCTGTTAAGAACTGGGCCACACAGCAGGAGGTGAGCAGAGGGCAAGCGAGCGAAGCTTCATCTGCCGCTCCCCATCTCTCACATCACCGCCCGAACCACCCCCGCCCTGGTCCGTGGAAAAATTGTCTTCCATGAAACTGGTCCCTAGTGACCAAAAGGTTGGGGACCACTGCCCTACACCTTCTCTGCCTCCAACTTTCCAATATACACATTACCTCTCCAACCCTTTTTTAAAACTACCTTCTTAGGATTGTCGTGACAACAATTGGATCGTCTTTTCCATATTCTTTTTTTTGATGTGGACCATTTTTAAACTCTTTATTGAATTTGTTACAATATTGCTGCTGTTTTTTGTTTTGGTTTTTTGGCCGCGAGGCATGTGGGGTCTTAGCTGCCCGACCAGGGTTCGAACCCGCACCCCCTGCATTGGAAGGCGAAGTCTTAACCACTGGACCACCAGGGAAGTCCCCATATTCTTACCTAAAGCAGAAATGTCCACGGATTCTCAAGATCTCAATTGTAAGGTGCAGAAACACAGTTCCAACTATCTGAAGAAGGAATGAATTAGCTCACATAACACACCATGGAAAAGCTGGGATCTGATTCCAGGGATGATTGGATATAGGACTCAAAAGCCAAACAAGACAGTCTCTATGTGTGTGTGTGTCTCTCTCCAAGTTTCTTCTCTGCTTCTTTCCATAAGTCAGCTTTGGTCTTCCAGGCCAGCTCTCCTTATGTCCTTCCAGGCTCTAATGATGGCCAGATTTAGGTTTACATCCTGATAACTTCCTGACCAGATATGAAAGAGAGTTCTGCCCAGCCAACTCCAAGTATGAAAATCTTGAGGAATGATAGAAGCTATAAATGCTCTCATTGGCTTCACATAGGTCACAAGCTCTACCACAGTCACTGTGGCCTAGGTGAAGAGAAACAAGATTTGGCCAACCTGGGCAGGTGCCCGCTTTTCCTGATAGAAGAGGATCATCTGTATCTCTCTACAGAGTCATGTGGTTGAAATGAGTGAGGAGCACTTCCCAAAAGAAGGGGAGGGGGTACTGTTCTAGGGAGACACAATAATACCTGTCTGTCCACTAAAGACAGCAATGCCAGCAAAGGAACAATCTGTAGTGAAGTGGACACATAGTATAATAATTGCTGACTCACATGCAATATATCCTCAATAAATGCTACTGAATAGATAAGTTAGTCTTGAGTTCTCTAGCTTTAGAAATGGATTTTACTCATTTCTCTGTCTAGAGATTTCTGTTTAATCTCTGTCTCACCCCTGTTCTCAGTCTGGAGTCCTTCTGCCTAACTTCTCAAGAAACCTTATGACTTTTTCAGAAATAAAGCTACCAGTAAGTCATGCCATTTACTTGCCTCATTCCTTTTGAAAATTGAAATATTTTCTCCTTCTCAATCTTTGCTATCCCTCAGCCTCAACTCCTGGCTCCTCTTTGAACTTAGTGGTTTCTATAGCCACAGTCATGACAGTTTCCTAGAAGAATCGTCTTGTCAGCCAGATGCAAGATTTATTTAAGGTATGTAAACGCCAATGGCAAAAGTGCAATTACACACACAGACTGTATTTAGGAACCTTCACATGGGGATGCCTCCATTTATGATAAATCCCTGATATGCTGTTGGTGACAAGTGCAGAATGAATACAGGCATACCAAGAGATTTTGTGGGTTCAGTTCCAGACCACCACAATAAATAACTGCAATAAGCCGAGCACAGGAATTTTTCGGTTTCCAAGTGGGTATATAAAAGTTATGTTTATACTATACTATAGACTATAGTATGTACATACCTTAATTAAAAAATACTTTATTGCTAAAAAATGCTAACCAACATCCAGCCTTTCATTAGCTGTAATCTTTTTACATTAGTAACATCACAGATCACAGATCACCATAACAACTGTAATAATAATAAAAAAGTTTGAAGTACTGTGAGAATTACCAAAATGTGATACAATAAGCAAATACTGTTGGAAAAATGGCACCAATAGAGTTACTTGAGGCAGGATTGCCACAAACCTCCAATTTGTAAAAAAACAGTATCTGCAAAGTGCAATAAAATGAGGTAAAGCTGTACTTCCCAAGACCTATTTCTAACCAGCAATAAATGTGGAAAATCCTGAAGCCAGTTTTTGAGGGGTTTCTCTTTGAAATTTCTTGCCAGCTGACTGCCTTGTTGCAATCAAACATGTGGGACACAGACAAGAGTTCCTGAAGAGTGATCATTATTAGGTGACTATAAATAACCGGGAGACAAATGTCCACTGGAAGCACAAAGAGGATTAGCTTGGCAAATAATATAACAGAGAAGAAATAGAAATGGATAATTGCTTCCTTCTTCTTGATACAAATACAGAGAAATGGAATAATCTCTCAATGTCTTAGAAATAAGAAAGTGCATTCTTCTGAAAAACAAGGCAATAAAATTATGTATTGCTTTGGAAGAAGAGTAGACTCAGGATCACACCATTTTGCAGCATAACTACAAGTAAGAAGCTCAGATAATTTCAAATAGAAACACATGGTATACAGCATTACCACCATGAATCCTCTAAGAGACACAAGAATCTAAACCATTGATTCTGGCAACTCTTGTATGACTTTCCATTTACAGCAAAGTTACTGAAGGGGAAACGTGGACTGCCATTTTGCAGAAAGGATAATCTCAAAAACATGGCCATCTTGAGAACAAGAACATACAGACATTGGACTATTTATTTCTTGTCTATTATTGCTAGATTTCTCAGAATTCATGAAAACAGAACAAAATACTTGGTTAGCATTTACTAAGATGGAAAAAAGAATCTCCTATCTGGTATGTCAGATTAGTCATTGAGAAAAATGCAAATTAAAACAGCTTGTGGGGAAAATGTGGTGTTCTGTAAATATATCTAGCAAGTTTAAAAAAGGAAAGTGTAGAGGATAAAAGGAAGCTCATAATATTAAGAGCAGCTGATGTGACTTGTCCAAAAATATCTATCAGAAGTTTGTACACTGTGAGCTTCATAGCTTATCACTGATGATGTCAGTCTTTGTTATTAATTGAATGATGAGCATTCAGAGTTAATTTCAAACACTTAATTTTTATTGTGATTTTAAAGCAAAATATATTTCAGGAGAAAATCATAAAGATTAAAAATTTTAAAAAATTAAATTTCAAACTAAATAAGCCGTTTATTTATGATATTAAGGATATTCTTCCCAAAGGAAGTCACGTTTTAAATGCATACATATTGTATTTCTCTTTGTAAGAGATGGGTGTGAATCCCAAGATTAATGGCTAGAAGATGACATGAGTGAGATTTGGCATTTCCTTAGATAATTTACAGTTATCCAAAAATAGTGTAGGCAGGGATCAAAGTAAAAAAAAAAAAAAAAAATAGAAGAAGAAGAAGCAAGTGACTTAGAACTGACCACAGTCATGGAGAGATGATAGATGATGTGGCCAAAGCTAGAACATTAATAGAAAGACAGTGGAAGAAGTGGTAACATGTAGTACTGGGGCTTTTGATCCAGTACCCACCCACATTGGTGGTGTGAAGAAAGTTCATGAGTTGATTCCAGGAGTATGTGATATCATGGAACGTTTGCCCTAGAAGAAACCCTTCAATGAGCCCCACCCTTCCATCTGACAGGCAGACCAAAAAGGGCTGGGGGATTAGCTCAAGGTCACAGCGTCTTTCCAGCTCTTTCTGTCTGAAGACCACTTACAGGTGAGAGTTTCTCTAGTTCTTCTCACCATCACAAACACAAAATCTTTGAGGACCTTGCCCGTGGAAAAGAAGCATAGGTTTAATGTCATTTTTTTTGAGTCTTCATTTTCTGTCTTTTAAAAAGCAGTTTCAAATCTGTGATACAGAATATATATATTCTGGGGAAGTCCAAAGTGACAGAGCTTTTTCATTTGACTTGCATTTTGAATCAGCCCACACACCACCTGGTGAATATTAGAATCTCAGAATGTTTGCAATGAAAAGGCCTCAGGGAGCATTTGGAAGCACATCCCTGCTTAGAAATGGCGGGCTCTCTCACCTGCTGGAGTCTGAAAGGAAGCGGTGAGGCAGAGCAGGGCATGGGTCCAGCACTCCTGACCTCCACTCTAACACTACTTCCACTGTTCCCTGCTTCCTCTCTAGCTTTCAATTTCTTCCTCAGCAAGAAAAAAGAAAAAGAGAGAGAGAGAGAGAGAAATAGGAAGTTCCCATGCTGACCTAATAGAGAAAGCCTTTTAATTGTCTGACATTTTTGCCAATAATCTGTAGCATCTATTTGGGGAAATCATCATTCAGGTAGATAAATCACTAGTCCAGCCCTCTCATTTATAAATGATCATTATTCATGGACTGTTTGGGACTTGCATTTTAAGAACCACCTATGACAAATGATTCTTTCATTCATGCATTCATTCAGCAAATATGTATTGAGAAGTTACTCTCTGCCAGAAACTGCTAGATATGGGGAGAAAAAAGCCCTTCCCTTAAGAGGCTCATGGTCTAGTGGGAAGGACAGATGTACATCAAACATAAGTGCACTTCCATGTTCTGAGTGCTATGCTACAACCGCTATGCAATATAGTAACTTAGCACAGCAGTTAATTGACTCGCAGTGCCAAGGGAGGCGTCTCACTTCTGACGCTTCTGAAACTTTCTTAATCTCTCTGAGCTTCAGCTTCCTCCTTTTCAAACTGTAAACAAATAATAGTTCTTATGGCATAGGTTGTAGGAGGATTAACTGAAATATAACTTGTAAACATGACTGGCATATAGTAGGTGCTCAATAAATGTTAGCCATTGTTATTATTCTTTCTACAGTAGAAATGAAAAAGAGGCAGTGTTTTATTTGACTTGTGAGGGTCTAAAAATGCTTCATGGAAAGGATTTCCTCTAGCTGAGTCTCGAAAATGAACTAAATTTCTGCCAGGTAATTGTGGGGAGAGAGAGCTTCTGGGCAAAAGTTACATGAGTAGAGTGCTAAAAGCAGGGCACAGCCTGACACATTGGAGAATCTTCTGGCCATAGGGAGTAGCCAGCATTCAGGATGCAGGCCTGGCTGTCCCACACACAAGGCCCAGACAGGGCCAGGGCCAAAATGCTATGTGTACCTGGTTCTGTCCTACTCTCCCTGACCTGGGCCAAGCCAGTCCTATGCCTTGGCCTTAAGTTTCTTATTTGGGAATTAAAGTGGTAAAAGTAGATGACCTCTACTGTCCCTCCTAGCTCCAAAATGCTACAGTTTTATCTTAGGATCTAATCAAGTCAAACCAGAAGATTTATCATGCGTACTGGCCCAAACTAAGTGAGTGCTACGAGTTGGGAAGCTGCTTAAGAAAGATATCAGTTCTTCTGTTACCAAACCAAACTTGGGTTCATTTGCCCGATGTGCAGCAAAGCCAATCTACTGATCCCAAGTTTTGGTGGAGACAAGGACAACATTTATTGCAAGGTGTCCAACATGGGGCCAAGCAAGTAGAAAAAGCAGCTCATGCTCAGAAGACCTGAACTCCCCAATGGCTTTTAGGGAAGTGTTTTTAAAGACAAGGTGAGGGACAGGGTCACAGCTTGATCACCTTATGCATGGTTCTCTGATTTGTTGATGGTGAGGTCACAGGGGTCAGCATTACCAATCCTCAGGCTCCAGCTGGTCTGGGGGCTATGTGTTCATGGTCATCATGCAGTTACCTTCTTCCACCTAGTGGGGGTTTTAGTGTCTGCAGAACAGCTAAGATATGGCTCGGGATATTACCTGTAGCCCTTGAGGAGGCACTAAATGTCCTTGACTTTGTTTTATGACTAAACTATTATTATTTTGTCTTACTTGACTATTTTCCTTTGTTTCTGCATTTTCTCACTTCTCTGATTAAATTTGCTCTTTGGAACTTGAGGAAGGCCTAGGAGGCTAAAACTTTTCTACACACAAGAGGCAGGTACTGGACATGGGGGTTCGGGGGTCTGTCTCTGGGAAGGCCCCTCAGGGTTCCTGCTCAGTTTCATCTCAAGGAAGTCTGTGTGGGGAGGTGCAGAACTGTGGGGAAAGGGTGGGCACAAATTCGTGAGCAGCCACTGAATTAAAGGATCAGCTCCTTCATCCTCATACTAATGACTACCCAAAAGTGAAGGATTGATATGACTCAAGTATAATGCGCTACTGTATTTCAAACTTGTGAAATTGTTCAGTTTTTTTTTTCAAGGTGTTCAAATGCTTCTGCTTTTGTCATTAAGTAATTTTTCAATCAGTGGATACTAAATGTTCTGCTCCTACAATGTGGGGATCAGGAAACATTTTTAACCTGTTAAAGGGTCTTAAGTATGAAAATCCTGAGAATCACTAAACTAGACACTGCTAAATTGCTATGAATTGACTTTTACCTCAAGGTTAAAAATTAATCCACACAACCTGAAACTATAAAAATATAAAGAAAGTAAAATGATGCCCAGGCAAATAACATGACACTAAGGGAAAGTGAAATATGACAAAAATGGAGAAGCATCTCCTGAAGAATGAATGCAGTCTTTCTTGGAGCTTTTGGAGTTTTTCTGTACCAGAAATCTGGTACTGAAGATACTGATAATGTGGGACAGATTGTGGACTTTCTGTAACCACTCCTCACCCACATGAGTTTGAAAGCTCCCAATAAGACAGTTTACATAGAAGACATTTGCATGGCAGAAACCACCACCAGGCTAGGATAGTCCTCATTGGCGCCGACTGGTGTGATAGTAAGAGCCTTTCATATTTTCAAAAGCCCAGGTGAGCTCCATGTTTGAACACAGGGTTCATTCATAGTGGAAGCTGCCCCAGGAAGGGTGCAGGACATAGGCCAGAATCTCAAAGACAGTTCTCTACCCTAATCCAGGGGTATTATCTCCCATTCATAAGGCACATCTCAGAATAGTCACATAGATGGTGTTTTAGGAAGTTCAGGCTCCAACCTAAGAGATGCAGAGTGGTAGTGGGAAATTGGGGACTGAAAGAGGCAAGTGTGTGAAACCTGATAACAGCTATAACTGGCACTGAGATCACATGCACCCTTCGGTCTATCCATAGGGTTCAAACCATGACTTGAAATGTGGTCTGTATTTAACAAAGGACATTGTCCACCTCTGCCACTCCCGCTTGCCAATACTCTTCTCACAGGTCTCTTCAACACTCTCAATGTTAAGTCAGTGGCAGTTTTTTTAGATTTGAAGAGACTTTCTCACTTCTACTTGTATAAATAATTCAAAATTATTTTATAATTATATACAATAGTTCAAAATAATTTATTTTTTGGGTTTTTGTTTTTGTTTTTCCTTCTTAGAAGAATCTTCCATTTATGGTTGGAGGATTGGGGAAAGGTAATTGCTTATGGGTCCGACTGTATCAAAACCCTAAACCAAAAATTTGGTGGTATTCTTCCTTTGAAGTTGTCACAGCTTCCATATTTGGTTATCTACAATGTCTCAGAAACAAATCTTGCTTTGTTTCTAATGTCACTGAGATGCTTCAAGGGTAATAGGCAGCAAGTGGATGCAAAGTCTGTTGCCTTCTGGGCTTTGTACTAGCTAAGATGAAAAGACAACAAAGGTGAGATGAGAGGGAAAAAATGGAGCTCCCCATGATGACCAGCACTGCCACATATAATATTGCAGCGCAAAGTCACTGCACCACTAGCCTGAGAGAGTCCTGGAGTAAAGGTGCCAGAAGGAAAGGAGATGGGCCCCATGCAGGACACACGCAATTTGCATAAATTATTTCATTTAATCTTCACACTAACCCCTACTGATTTATAAATGAGAAATCTTATGTTTCAAGAGATGAAGCAACTTGCCCAAAGAGCTAAGAAGTGACAGAGACAAGATTAAAATCTTGCTATAATTTCAGGCTCAGGAGAAAGGACTTATGGAGAGTAAAAAATTATTGCCTTGACTGGTACATGAAGTTTTGTTGTTAAAATTAATTTTGTGTAGTGGTTTTCCAAATATATTCTTAGGAAAACTACTTCTCTGAAGTTTTAGTGGTGCTTCAGTGGTTCTAGAATAATCTATTTTAACTTCATTCACAAGATAGAGTTCTAATTTTAATAAAGCACATGTGTTATATACCAACACCTAGGAAACCATGAAATTATTCATTTAAATTCTTATTGGTTAATTTCATAAGTAAATGTTACAATTTGGGACTTGCAAAAAAAGGGGAGGGGGAATTCTAGTAAGAATAAAGTTTTTTTCTACAGTTGGAATTCTGTCACCATCCCATTTCCACCATCCCATTTCTCTGCTTCTCTTTTCAGCAATATGTATTGAAAGAATTCCTTTTTTTTTTTTTTAAGGAATTCCTTTATTTTTATTATTTATTTATTTTTAGCTGTGTTGGGTCTTCGTTTCTGTGCAAGGGCTTTCTCTAGTTGCGGCAAGCGGGGGCCACTCTTCATTGCGGTGCGCGGGCCTCTCACTATCGCGGCCTTTGTTGTCGCGGAGCAGAGGCTCCAGACGCGCAGAGCTCAGTAGTTGTGGCTCACGGGCCTAGTCGCTCCCCGGCATGTGGGATCTTCCCAGACCAGGGCTCGAACCCGTGTCCCCTGCATTGGCAAGCTGACGCTCAACCACTGCGCCACCAGGGAAGCCCAAGAATTCCTATTTCTGATCACATCTCCCAAACCCCCATGCTTTCTTCAACCCACTTCACTCAGCATTCAACCCCATCTACTTCACAGAAGCTTACTCTAGTCTGTGCCAACACTCCCTTGGCCAAATTAAGCCAGCCAAATTTGGGGTTTTTTTGGTTTGTTTTTTGTGGGGTTTTTTGGGCTCTGATTTTATGTGACCTCTCAGAAACATCCAACATAGATGACAGCTCCATCCTCCAAACCTCTTGCCTACCCGCACCCCCCCGCAACCATGTCTTGCAGGATGCCACGTTCCTCTGGATCTTCCACCTTAATTTGGCCCCTAAATATTGGGGAGATCAGCAGTCTCCCCTCTGCTCCTCCCAGTCACCCCTTCTTCTTAGGTTATCTATCTAGTCTCAAGACCTTAAGTACTACCTACATGATGATAACTGTTACTAAAGTAAGTTCGATTTGCTAAAGCCCTGACATGCCGAAATCTGCAGCAAAGAGAGGATGTATTTGCAAGTCAGCCAAGCGAGGAGACAGGAGAGATCTCAGATCTGCCTCTCTGAAAGCAAAGGGCTGGGGTAATTATAGGATAAAGAATACGAAGCAGGGTGGTCCGAGGCATGGGGAACGTGGGGAAAGGTGATTGGAAAAAGGTGTGGTAATCCTTCTGTGCTGTGCGGGGGTAACTAAGCTACAGGTCTCTGCACATTCAAAAAACTGAGGCATTTGCCAGGCTCTGAGGGTGGAGCTTTTGGCCCTCTGACGTCAAAAGGTCACCAAACTGGACACTCGGGCATGCCCAGTTGGAGAGTTGGTGGTTGTAACCAGTCTTAACCAGCTCAGCTGGAACTAGACACAGCTGACTGCAAACTTCTTATTGTTTAGCCTAAGTGCAGCTTGGGGGACAGGCAAGTCTTTTGAAGACAACCTTGATGAGCGAAGTCAGGTGAAACGGATTTGACTAATGATCATCCATGGTTTCATAACTAACCCTGACCTTTAGATTCATACTCCTATTCAGCTGCTCACTTGGTATCTCCACTGTATAACAGATGTCGTAGTAAGATACCTAGAACAAAACTCTTGAACTTGCCCTTCTCAATCTATTTCTTGCCTATTCTTCCCCATCTTGGTAAATGACCTGACCATCTACTTAGTTGCTCAGACTAGAAACATGGGAGTCACCTTTGACTCCCTTCCTTAACTTCCCACAGCCAACTTATCAGCAGGTCCTGTCAGTTCTATCTGCAAAATATATTCTGAATCACTCTACCTCTCTCCAACTTTGTTGCTGCCATTTTAGTCCAAATAACCATCATTTCTCCTGAGTTCCTGCCTCGGCCTTCTGCTTCCACTCTTTCCCCCTTCCCGAAAAATCAGTTCTCTATACCATTAGCTCAGGGTTTCTCAACTGCAGCAGTACTGACCTTTTAGGCTGCCTACTTGTTTGTTGTGAGGGCTGTCCCAGGCATCATAGGACATTGAGCAGCATCCCTGGCCTCTACCCACTAGATGTCAGTAGCACTTTCCAGTTGTGACAACCAAAAATGGCTCCAAACATTGATAGATGTCCCTGGGGCAGGGGGCAAAATCTCCCCCTGTTAAGAATCACTGCCATAGCAAGAGCACTTTTTATTTAAAAAATGAATCATAGATAATAATGATAATAAATATTAAAATAAAAATAAAATAAAAAATAATGTCACCTCCCTACTTTAAACCCTCCAGTGACGCCCCAGGTCTTTTGCGTGTCCAGGAAGGCTCTGCATGATCTAACTCTGCCAATTTCTCTGATTTTAAGGCTCCCGGTGGCCTTACTTCTATTCCTCATATAAATTAAGCTCATTCTCACTGCAGGACGTTGCCCTTGCTATTCTTCCTATTTAGGATACTTCTCCCCTAACTTCCTAACTTTTGCATGACTTCTCTCTGCACATAATGGATCTAGCTTCTCGGCAATTCTTCTCTCACTACTCTGCCTTATGTGTCCGACTTTACATTTCCACATCTCCTTTCTTCATAGCATCTACAGGTACCCAAAATTACCTTATGTCTGTGTCTCTCCAACTACAGTGTAAGCTCCGTGAGGGGAAGCTCCTAGTCTGTGGAACACCCTGACAGCATCTCCAGTGCCTAGAATAGTGCCAGGCACATGGTAGCTGCCTGAGTAATATTGGTTTTTAAAATTCTTCACGTCTTGGCTAGACATACTGAAGGGGTTACACGTGAAGCTTTGCAGTCTAATGTTTGCAGGTGTTTTTTAATAGAACAGGAAGGATACCTATCACACAGAGCTCAAATGAATTCCTGTGTTGACACCATGTGTTTGATGTGACAAATGTGGAAAATGCCCCTTTTGTAAGGAAAGGCTGCTAGCCTGATGGGATTGTGATTGGAGCCCAAATGCCAATAAACAAAGTTTGGCAAAGTTAACACCATGAAACTCTTCCTTTCAAGTGACCTAAGCTGTGTGGAAACCCATTCCCAGAGGTGAAAGCCTAATGAATCTGTCTCCTGTGCCATCGAGCCTTCTGTTAGATATAAGCTTTGTCAGGGGAATGAGGTATTGATGTTTTAATGTCTGTGGATTATGGTAATGTGCTTAACTATATTGATCTGTTCAGCATTCTGTACTTGCTTTGGCTGCCATCCCAAAAACTCCAAGAGAAGGAGATGTCCAGATGGTCATAACACGGGCTATGAAAAGGGATCAAAGAAGTAGCACATCAGTGTTACTCATAAAATATTAGACATCACATTTTGACACTTCACTTAAGCCACAAGCCTAATGGGAAGGTGCTTAACGGGCTAAATTAATCCTACCACTGACAAAAATCGTGTGTGTGACAAGAATAAGAACTTCCCAGCTGACCTGCAGTCTGGGAGGGACAGAGAAGTAGCTTTCCATGGGTGAAACCTTGGGCTGTGCCATTCAGGCAAGGACCTCAGAAGTAATGCAGTAGTGGGTCACACAGACAGAGGAGGCACAGAGCACTGGGGGGTCCAAGAAGGCCTGGCAAAAGAACCAGAACAAAAATCAGAAGGGTGAAAAGTACTCAGGCTGTGAAGTTGGGCAGTCCGGGGTTATCCCCCAGCTCTGCCACTTGCTGATAACTTCTTATCTGCATACCTGCCTGTGGGTTATTTTACTTCCTGATGCTTTCTTTTTTTTTAACGTATAAAATAAGGTAAATAATGTGTCTTCTCTCATAAGATGGAAGGAGAATAAAATGTGCTAATGTAAAGTACCTGCAGCAGAATAGGCACGACAATTTTCCTCTTCCTTGTTCTCTATTTCCTTCCAGACTCTGTAGTGTCTACTGTAAATAAGAAACCATGTGCATTACCTACCTGACCTTGAAATCAGCAAAGACCTTCAGAGAGGGAGCCCAGAGTCACTCTTCTGTTCCCAGCAGAGTTTTTGTCAGCCGCCTCAGAGGAAAGATTAGCATGTGTGAGTTGCTGACATTGAGTCGCCCTCTGTTCTGTAAAGGTGATCTAAGGTTTGGCAGCAGACATTGGGGGATGGGAGGGAGTGCTTGGGGGAGCATCTGCCCCCACTACCCCGAATTGCCAGCCTGCAGGAGAAGAGCAGGGAACAGCAGACCCCTGTCCTGCTAGGCTGATTCTCGTCACAGATGCCACAGACACTTTACAGCTATTATAATAAAAGCTGAGTCTGCCAGCCCTGGCTTCATAAGATGAGGGAATAAACAATAACTTGTAGATTAAATAACACACGACATGTTACATTCAAGTTTGAGAGTTTAGTAGAAACTGAGAGCATAATAAATAAAAAGGACTGCAATAGCCTTTAATAAAGCAAACAGACCAAGGAGTCATTCATTTACCATATGAAGGATTTGTTTTCCAGGGCAATCATGCAAAAAGGCTTAGCCTATACTGCAGATGAAAAATTGGCCTGACCCTATCCTGCCTAGCTGAATGAACTCTGCAAACAGGATTTTCAAAGTGCTCTTTTTCAATTAATGTTTTAATATTTTGAGCCTTTTCATGGAAATTATAGCTTTAGCTGCTCAAGATGACTTAAGCGACTGCCTGATTTACACATGCACCAAAGCAATGCCAATGGCCTTTGCAAATTAGATTTTTTAAATAATTCACATGGTGGCTTTTTAATGTACTCAAGTGCTTCCCATATGCTGCATTCTAGCCTCATTCTGAAAAACAGATTTTCAGACCCTAGTGCACATTTCAACTCTTTTTTCATACTTTCCCTTTCCCTTTTAGCTAGCTTCAACACTGCTTTTATTTATCAGAATAGTGAAAGGAGAGTCATAGGACTCAAGATGAGATGTCAGTCATCAAGGTTTCCTTCACGTTGAGTCTCAGATCATCGCCAGTCTTCAACCCTCTCTCCTCATTCTAGCATCTGTATTGTTGCCGCAGCCCCTTGCTGTTTGATCCTCTCCATACATTGTGGCCAAGGTGTTCTTCTTCTTTTTTTTTTTTTTTTTAAAGCATCCCCAGTGACCAATGGCTGGGAATCCTCTTATTAATTTTATTTATTTATTTATTTTTGGCTGTGTTGGGTCTTCGTTTCTGTGCGAGGGCTTTCTCCAGTTGCGGCGAGCGGGGGCCACTCCTCATCACGGTGCGTGGGCCTCTCACTGTCACGGCCTCTCCCATTTTGGAGCACAGGCTCCAGACGCGCAGGCTCAGTAGTTGTGGCTCACGGGCCTAGTTGCTCCGCAGCATGTGGGATCTTCCCAGACCAGGGCACGAACCCGTGTCCCCTGCGTTGGCAGGCAGATTCTTAACCACTGCGCCACCAGGGAAGCCCCAAGGTGTTCTTCTTAAAACATTGCTCTCATCACTATTCCCTGCTCAAGAAATACAGAAACACCCTGCTGCCTCCAGTCTAAACTTTCAATTCCCCATACTGGCTTTTTTTCTCCATTAAAAAATAAAAAAAAAAAAAAGGCTATTTTTTAGAGTAGTTTTAGGATCACAGAAAAATTGATCAGAAAGTGAAAGAGTTCCCCTATACTCCTTCCCCCACACACAAATAGCCCCCCTCCCCGCCCATTATCAGCATCCTGACTTAGAGTGGTACATTTGTTTAAACTGATGAGCCTGCATTGATACATCATTATCACCCAAAGTCCATAGTTTACACTAGGGTTCACTCTAGGTGTTGTATATTCCTTGGGCTTTGACAAATGTACAATGACATGTATCCCCCATTGTAGTACATACAGAATGGTTTCACTCCCCTAATCCTCTGTGCTCTGCCTATTCATCCCTCTTTCCTTTCCAGTCCCTGGTGACCACTGATCCTTTTGCTGTCTCCATAGTTTTGCCTTTTCCAGAATGTCATATAGTTGAATCATACATTACACAGCCATTTCAGATTGGCTTTTTTCACTTACTAATATACATTTAAGATGCCTCCATGGCTTTTCATTCTTTTTAGCACTGAATAATATCCCATTGTCTGGATGTGCCAAAGTTTATTTATCTGTACACCTACTGAAGGGATTCTTATTTGCTTCCAGGTTTCAGCAATTATGAATAAAGCTGCAATAAACATTCATGTGCAGGTTTGTGTGTGGACACAATTTTCATCTCATTTGGGTAAATCCCAAGGAGTGCGATTGCTGGATAGTACGGTAAGAATACGTTTAATTTTGTAAGAAACTGCCAATTTATCTTCCAAAGTGGGTGTTCCTTTTTGTATTCCCACTAGCAATGAATGAGAGTTCCTATTGCTTCACATCTTTGCCAGCATTTGGTGTTGCCAGTGTTTTGGATTTTTGCCATTCTAATAAGTGTTGCAGCCTGACTTTTAAATCCTGATTTCAATTTACCTTGTCTCTCCAAATGTGTTTGCAGTTTTTTCAAACAAGAGCATCCTACTGTTGTCCAGCTTGTGTTCCAACTGAGTCTCCACCAGCCTCAGTTCAAGCTCTGCGCCTTTACCCATGGTTTCCCTCACATGAAAGTACGCCACCTTCTTCTGTGTCAAAATATCCTTTGCTCTTGTCTGTGGGATCTTCTTGACTGTACCAGACATTATTTCCCTTCCTTTGCTATGAATTTCTCTAAGGATATGGTTGTCAACCCTAGACAGCTTTAAGAGATACTGGAGGCTAGGTCCCATCCCTAGAGATTCTGATGTTTTTGAGCTGCGAGCAAGGACTTTTAAAAGTCCTCCAGATGATTCTAGATGTGCCCCTGGTGTCAAGAACCAAACACTGGGACTTACAGTCTTCACTGGACTATCAAGTACATTGTATGATCCGGTTCTCTGGAGGTAGGACTCAGCACCAGTAATTTTTAAAGCTCCCCAAGTGATTACAATGTATAGTTAAGACAGAGAACCACCAGCATTCTACCTTACAATTTGCTTCACATGTATTTTCTCTACCCAGTTAGATTCCCAGTTAATAAATGGGGTTTCTATTTTTTGACTGCTGATCCCACCCCACCCCCTATTCCTAAAACACACCGTAATACTGAACACACAACAGAAATTAGTCAGTAAGTAAATATCTAAGTAGGTAAGTAAGTAAGTCCTTCTGGTGGCCTGTTTGATTTTATCAATTGTTTAGGCCCAAGGATTAGAGGCAAGATCATAGGTTTCAATGTCAAAATGGTTATTTATCTTCACTCAAATTAAATTACTGCCCCATCACCAAAGGCTAAAAATTTACCCTCTGCTAATTGCCTGATAAATGTGCCATCTTTTAGAGCAAAGACCAGCTGAGCAAGTGTAGATGATATGGTACAGCCTGTCACACCATTGAGGAAAAGAAAAATGTCAATAAAAGATGAGGAAAAGAAGCATTCACATTCATTACTGATTTTTTGTTTTGAGGATTTTGCTGAGTCTTGTTCAATGGTTTTGTTATGATGCCACCATTATCACTTGCTGACTTAAAAAAAAAAAAAAAAGACTGTCAACCAGACAACAAATGCTACTTGCTGGCCCACCTAAGCTGAGCTTCTAGATTTTTCTTACCAACTTCAGCCCATCCTGAAAATATGATTCAGCCCTCTAGAAATTAGTTTTCTTCATTTCTTTCCCAGGCACAAAGCATATCAGGAAAAATCCACTGATGGTCAGTCACAGCAAAGTTTCCAGGGAATGAGTCCCTTCCAGATAGTGATGCCAAATATTATTAGTCCATTGACTCAGTTCTCTGCTGGAGTGGTTGAACTTTGCCTTTCCTAAAATTTACCTCTTTTAAAGTTTTCTGCTCACTATGATGCTGCTATAATACCAGAGCAGTAAGAATGTTTATTTTGTGAAAATATATTGCTTTCAAGGATGCACATGATGTTAAAGTGAACTAAGCCCATCAAAATGCAGAAGACAGGTTCTGGTTCAGAAAGTTGACTGAAAACCTGTATTTATTTCTTCTCCCCCATGTCCCATAGAAATGACAGTAAAGATAGCCAAAGAGGGATAAATCCATAGTAATATGTGACATGCCTCCTTTCTTTTACCCTTTCAAAAAAGAAATCTCCTTTGAGTAACCT
The DNA here is from genome assembly GCF_965194825.1 of Balaenoptera physalus. NCBI lineage: Eukaryota > Metazoa > Chordata > Mammalia > Artiodactyla > Balaenopteridae > Balaenoptera > Balaenoptera physalus. The sequence continues at coordinate 89,085,206 of NC_138890.1, read as the reverse complement.
TTAAATATTTCTCTGAAATGTGTTGATAAGGTCCCCTGATACCATAAGGATGTAGAAATCCTCCCTCTCCTTTATCATTTATATGCTCTTCTAGGCGTATATAGCCATATATATCAGCAATACATTATGAGCTGGCTTGCCCTGGATGGACCAAGCTTTGGAATGTTTGCCATGCCCACAGCCCTTTTAAGATGTGATCTTCCCAAAAGTTGCCTCACTGTTGCGTGTGGTCCCAGGTGAATGAACAAGGGCAGCCAATCAATAAACCTACTGGCTGGAAACACTTTAGGGAGCCAACAGGTGAGCTTTGCCTAAAAAGCTCTCTCTCAAGAGTTCTGAATTTAAGGCATTAGAATGAACCATTCGTTTTGGGAACGAAGTGAAATACACAAGGAGAGACATCAAAGTCATGAATAATCACGAGTAATGAGGGGCAATAAATAGAAGCCATGTAAAAGAGAGGAAAGTGGAGAGAAGTTGGTGGGAAACAGCAGGAGTAGTAAAAGCAGAGATAATAAGTAGATGAATGGACCAGAAGAAGAAAGATAGGGCTTTGGGGAATCCGTTTTAAGGACAGTCTTGACCAGCATGCTTTTCTGGCTTTTAGCCTTTCATGAAAATAAAAGTCCCATACACTAAAAATATCAGTGCAGGAAGTTGGAAAAAGGCATAGACTATATAAAGTTCCTTTTCTAAGCTACTTACCAAGGCAAACACAACCTCCCAGATTTTTTTTCTGCTTAACTGTAAAGAAGCTCTTCAAGCATATGTAGCCTATGGCAGTGAAGAAATAAAGGGAAAAAAGGTCTAGATTTCAGTCCTAGGATTCCTTTTGAATTCAACATCTGATTCTATATGTTGTGTTTATATGACATCAAAGTAACTATTTTAACTTGTGGGGTAAAAAAGGAGTCTTTGACACCACATAGACAAGAGACTCAAGGATTTTTCTTGTTTAACCTCTCCAGTTAGCATCTATAGAAAGAGCCCCTCTACTGCCAGACTGCAGTGTCATTATTTTCCTCTTCCATAGAGGAGCTGTAAATCACTCAGAGGATAAACTGGCAGGTGCTATATAAACACTGAATGCAACTGAACATTCCTTTCAAATAGTGTCATGGTAAAACTCACAAGGCTCAAAGAATTTGCAATACTCTGAAGAAGAAAGCAATACAATAGCCTCAGAAATACTGACATTGCTAGTGAAATAAATCTACAGTATTGACTTTGAGAAAAAAACAACAAAACAACAACAATGTCTATATGTAAAAGGAAGCAACCAATGTTAAAGTAAATAAAATGTCTTCCTATAACCAGAAATACTGCTGCTTCCCACAGGTTTAAAGTGCTTTTATGCTGCAAAATTAGAGTTTACAGTTGCTTGTGTGATTAAAGAAGTGCAGTGAAAATGCCTACCTATCTTCTGGAAGAAACAAAAGCCAGGTATGAAGTAGAAAGGATAAAAGCTATTTCCTATTATTTTTCTCAGGACTTAAAGTCAGTTCACTGCAACAAATGTTAGCTTCATTTCTACATGGAAAGCCCTTCATTTTCCTTTTCTCTTTGATCCAAGTCACACTAGTTTATTGAGCATCTACTCTGCGCCACTGGTGAAAGATGCTGAATATTTAATGACAAAGAAGATTCAGTGGGGGGAGTGGGATTCAAATGGGGATGAGAACCTATGTGGCTGGAGGGCAGAAAAGATACCAGATGGGAAGTAACATCTGAAAGAGACCTTTAAAGAATGAGCAGGTGGAGATGGCTACAGATTGTGTTCCACATTGAAAGAACTGCACAAGCAAAAGCATGAATATACAGTCATCAGGCTCTGAGACAAGAGCAGATAGTTTGGCATAATTGTAGAGGGGTAAGAGGAGATGCTTGAAAAGGTAGATGAAAGCTGTATTAGTCAGAATTCTTTAGGTTCAGGATTCTTTAAGCTCAGAAATTGGCCCACAACTGGAAAGTCAAGGGGTGCTCTGGCTTCAGTCGTAGGTGGATCCAAGGACTCCCACCTTGCTCTCTAAATGTCACCTCTTTTCTCTCTGTTGGTTTCATTATCATGTTTTACCTGTTAACTCCTGGCAGCTTCAGTCTTTTATCATACCAATTCTAACAGTCTCAACAGAAAATGAGCTTCTTTTTCTCAACTGTTCAGCCAAAAGACTCAGAATAGAGATTCACTGGTCTGATTTAAGTCATTTCTGCCTATCCCTGAACCAATTACTGTGTCATATGTCCACCCCTAGAGCCTAGAAGAGGGATGGGTGCCAGCCAATCCATATGGATGAGGGAATGGGGAGTGGGTCCGCATAAAGAATCTTAAAGACACCTACCAAAAAAAGAACTGGCTTCTGGGAAGGAAAAACAGCAGGTGTCCCAAACAGGGGCCATATTTTGGGGGCTCTGAAACCAAACTGAAGAATATGCACTTGATTCAGCCATGGAGAGTCACCGAACATTTTTATGCAGAGAAGCAGCATAATGAGAACTATTCCAGAATGATCTAGCACGAAGATGAAGGAAAAAATAAGAGAGATGAGATATAAGAGGATCCAGTAATAATTTCTGAAAAAGAAAATGAGGGTCCAAACTAGAATTGTGGCCCTGATGTGAAGGTGATGGATTAGAGATGGAAGATGTATCAACTTGGTTATTGGTTGAATTCTGTGTAAGAGAAAGAAAATGAGGCAAATGAGGCAATCAAAGATTGTTGTTTTCAGATCTGGTCAACTGGAGAAACAGGGAGTCAGGAGGAGAAGTAGTTTGGGGGTGGAGTTAGGAGCTCGGCGGCACTGAGTTTGAGGATAGATGATGCTCCCAGTAGAGATTTTCATCAGGCAGCTGGGAAGTGAAGTCTGAGTAAAATCCAGAAGCAGAGCCAGGTCCATACAGGTGACAATGGGAAACATCAAGGTAATCCCAGGAGGCAGTAAGGTGGGCATAGGACAAGAGCAATCCGGGAGCAGAGAATGACCAGTGGAGCTGGTTTCCATGTTCACACCCATTGGTTGTGTGTGAGGTCCTGACAGGTACTGAAGAGCAGTCAAGGGCCTGGGGTTTTGCCCAGGTGGTCACCATGGATAGGTAACAGAGGTAAGGAAAGAGGACAGGGCAGATTGTTTGTGTGATCAGCTGATTCTTTTCTTGATCTCTTCCCTAATAATTGAAAGTTTTCATTTCTTCCTTCCACTGTCTTACTTTTCATTATTCATATATATTCTGACCCTCCAAGGTTGTTAGCTGGTCTGCATAATCTTTCTATTCCCAAGTCTCTAGATTATTGTTGTCAAAATAGCTCCTCTGTGGTTTATCAGTTCCCCCCCACCTCTGTCACATTCATTCCAGCAGTTCTTGTGAAAGAAGCCATTCCAGCAGTTCTTGTGAAAGAAGCCATTCCAGCACGGGACTAAGAACTTTGCTCTGGATCAGAGTTACTGTGTGACTGTGGCCAAATTATTAGCCTTTTGAATCCTCAATTTCCTCATCTGAAAAAAAAAGTTAGTAACCATAACTACTTCATAGGGTTGCCATGAAGATTAAGTAAAATACATGTGGTGCAAAAGCAATAATGATGTGTTTAACTTACCCAATTTTGTATCTTAGTGGAAAATAATTTGCGAGGAAGGAGTTCAAATCTGGATAAGAATTCCATCTTTCTGTTCTTGAATTTTTTACTCCACTCCTCATGGGCCCTGCTCCATACTCCCCTCCCCAGAAGCACATGGACAAGCTCAGTGTGAGATTCCCATGGACAGCCTTCACTTTCACAGGTCACAGCAACTGAACAGACGGAAGAGTGAGGTGACCTCCTTCACCTTCACTGTGAGCACTGTGAGGCCGTTGCCATGGCAAAGACTCTCCTGGTCCTGGGTGTGCAGCAGCAAAGGAGGATGAGGCGAGCTCCCAAAACTCTGAGCTGCTATCTCCTCCTTCACAAAGAAACCAGGATACCGTTAGCATTAGTTCCACCCAGGTGAGGACCTAGGGGTGTGTGGTGTGTGTAGGGTGTGTTGTCGCCAGAGGTATGTAGGAGAGAGGCTGGCATATAATAGTAAAGGCGAAAGGAGCAGGACAGTGTTATAAGCACAGACCAGCAAGTGAACTAGGAATACAGGGGTTGAGAAGGAAATGGTGCCATCTGGAAGAGATGCAAAAGGCAGGACAAGGTTGCCAAAGCCAAGTGTGTGTCTGAGGCCAGCCTCTATCCTCTCACTGTATAGAGGGTAGAAAAGAATAGAAAGCGTTAAGGAAGCCCAGGAATATCTACTTGAGAAAATTCGCTTTACGAGATTTTCTGCTTTCTTGTTTTGCTACGGATTAGAGTCAAGAGCCTACACCTTCTTTATTCTTTAAATGTTGTGGTATCCCACCAAAAGAGTGAAGCAGGAGGACATGGACAGCCAGCACAGGTGGCCTTGGAGGGGAACAGGAGGCCTGTGTGTGCTGCAGGTGCGGCCGCGCGCAGCAACACTGATTCCGCATTCCCACAGTGGGACCAGGCCAGCCCCAAGAGCATATGTAGGAACGACTCTTTAATGAATCGTGCTATTTTGAAAGGGCCGTTCATCCGTCAGGCTGACCCAAAATAAATACAACTGTCACAGTCGGAAGCCCTGAAGAAAGCCCTTCTCTTTGGCACTCTGATTACAGCTGGAGCTGACATTCCACAGAATGCAGTGATTTATGCAGCAGGAAGATGACTGGCTGCGGGGCAACAGGGAGATTTTCTTCTGCAAGAATTTCTGTCGTGGCCTTTCCTGACCCTTCACCCTGGTGATTGAAATTTAAAAGTAAAATGAATGCCTTTTCCATGAGTTATTGAGTTTTCCTACCCTGTACTTAGCATAACTTGCTACTTGGGGGGAAAAAAAAGGGATAAAGGGCTCTGTTCAGTCAAATGTCTGAATTAATGATCTCCCTAAGTGTCTTGGATTTAAATGGTAGGTTTGAGGGTGTAGAGAACGTGGGTGTGTTCAGTGAGATATGCAGCTTTAATAGGGCTTGTTATAGAAAGAGAAGCTAATCAGCAAAACGGTGATGAAACTCCAGTGAGGATGATGACCCCAGTTTGAAGTGATTTTAAGCTGTTCCAGTGAACCAGAGGAACTTGGTTTCCACGTGCTCTCTGCTCATGTTGACCTGGTTTCAGGAAATTGATTCACAAAAGCACCAGCCCTGACACTACCAAAGGGGGGTGGTAGAAAGAGGACAAAGCGTATTTATCTTAGATTTGCCAAAATAAATCTGATGATTTAATTGAAAAAGAATGGGTATTAATTAGAGCTGGGGGCAGAGAAAGCCAAAAGGAACCATATGGCAGCTCTCCATTTCCCCGAAATTGCTTTACAGAGAATTTTTATATTTAAATCAAAAGTTTCCAAGATCTTTTTACAATAGCCATCTGACACTACAGGAAGTCAGAGAGAATGGATGTATGTTGTACTACAATGGACAAAAAAACCTGTGCACTCAGCACCAGCCTGTGGGTTGACACTGTTTTCTTCTAGCCAGAAGTTTACCCTAAAGCCATCAACATCTGCAACAAGGCAACTTAAAGAGAGTGAGGCTGGAAATACAGAGGTCCACATTAAACAGCTGAGATAAGCAGTGTAATGCAGAGAGAGCAGCATCTGATTGGAACCAGGAACACCTTCATCCAAGCTGGCTGCTTAGACAGCCCTCACCACAGCAGCCTCACACTGGAAGGACAAAGAGAGGTCTGAAAGAGGGGCTTCCTGAAAGCCTTCCATCCACTAAGCATACCTACCAAGTGTCAAGAGCCGAGGGACTATACACAGAAGCGAGGCACAGCATTTGATGAGTAAGAAATGCCTACATAAACAGCCATAATGCAAAACGCAATGTCATAAGCATACAAAAATCTCATAGTTAGCTTTCTGACAATCTCTGGGACCCACCAGGCCTATCAGTAACTGCCCGGAAAGTCCAGATGTGACTACAGTACCCAACAAGCACTTATTTAACAGCAGCCATTAGAAGGTGTACCCCACAAGGCAGGGGATTTTGTCTGTATGGTACACTGCATTACTGTTCCCAAGAGAACAAGAACAACAACAATAGCAGCTACCCCTTACTGAGGGCCAATTATGCCAAGCACTGTGGTACAAAGTGTACATGTATTAACTCATTTCATCTTTTCAACAACCTAATGAAATAGACATCATTATCCCCATTTTATGGCTGAGGAAACTGTGACAGATCGGAAAATCAACTTGCCTAAAATCTGACAGAGCTAAAGGACAGAGAAGCAAAGATGGAACCTGAGCCAACCACTGAAGAATAGGTAGGAGGAAGGCATGGAGGTGGCCCAGCAATAAGAAACGCAGAAGTACAATACGAGATAGTTAGATGCAGGTCAGATTGCAAGCCAGGGTTTGGCAGCTGTGTCAAGTTTGTACAAGGGGATGACAGATAACAGAGAATGTTCTTGCTGGATAGCATTGAGTCTAAGGCTTCTCACACTTTAATGTGCATACGAATCACCTGGGGATCGTGTTAAAATGTAGACTCTGATTCTGCCAGTCCTGAGATTCGGCATTTCTGACAAACTTCCAGGTGATGTGATGTTCCTGGTCAGCATATAAATCTGTCAGCATAATAGTAGTTGTCTGAGGAAAATCTGTAACTTAATTACTGAGAAGGTACAGCAGAAGAAAATGGTCCTCAAACTCTGAATCAATGTAAATAAGATTCTATTCAATTCATTTAAATTAAAATGTTCATTGAACAACCACTATTACTCTCCAAGTACAATGCAATAGCAAGTCAGACACCTGAAGAAAGAGCTTTAGGAAAAGTGTATAAAGTGTCAAGCACAAGGCTAGGCACACAGAAGGTGCTCAGCAAACACTGGATTTCTCCCAAAGTCTCTTGATTTTGTCCTGTGACTCTGGGGATGTGTCTTTAAAAGTACTATCAAGCAACTCGACTCAGGTGGACAAAGGTGGGGGCAGCAGCCCAATGGGACAGCCTTGTCTGTGCCCAGCATGGGGCAAGACACTCACGTACATAAAATCTCATTTCTGTCCTCATAGATAGGTATTTTATTCCCATTTGCCAAAATAGGAAACGGAGGCACTGGGAGATTAAATAAATTGCCCAATAATGTGTGATAGATACAGAACACAAATTAAATCTTCTCATCCATAGCCATACTCATCTCACTCAGAACACATTTATTGATCACCTTGAATCCCTGAGGCTCAGGATTCAAACAAACAGGACATGCTCCAAATACCCAAAGAGCTTTCCTTTAATGTGGGATGATACATATAAAACAATTAACTGTCTTTTTAACATCTTTATTGGAGTATAATTGCTTTACATTGTTGTGTTAGTTGCTGCTGTATAACAAAGTGAATCAGCTATACGTATACATATATCCCCACATTCCCTCCCTCTTGCGTCTCCCTCTCACCCTCTCTATCCCACCCCTCTAGGTGGTCACAAAGCACCGAGCTGATCTCCCTGTGCTATGAGGCTGCTTCCCACTCGCTATCTATTTTACATTTGGTAGTGTATATATGTCCATGCCACTCTCTCACTTCGTCCCAGCTTACCCTTCTCCCCTCCCCATGTCCTCAACTCCATTCTCTACTTCTGTATCATTATTTCCGTCCTGCCCCTAGGTTTTTCAGAACCATTTTCTTTTTAGATTCCATATATATGTGTTAGCCACGGTATCTGTTTTTCTCTTTCTGACTTACTTCACTCTGTATGACAGACTCTAGGTCCATCCACCTCACTACAAATAACTCAATTTTGTTTCTTTTTATGGCTGAGTAACATTCCATTGTATATATGTGCCACATCTTCTTTATCCATTCATCTGTCGATGGACACTTAGGTTGCTTCCATGTCCTGGCTATTGTAAATAGCGCTGCAATGAACATTGTGGTACACGACTCTTTTTGAATTATGGTTTTCTCAGGGTATATGCCCAGTAGTGGGATTGCTGGGTCATATGGTAGTTCTATTTTTAGTTTTTTAAGGAACCTTCATACTGTTCTTCATAATGACTGTAACAAGTTACATTCCCACCAACAGTGCAAGAGGGTTCCCTTTTCTCCACACCCTCTCCAGCGTTTATTGTTTGTAGATTTTTTGATGATGGCCATTCTGACTGGTGGGAGGTGATGCCTCATTGTAGTTTTGATTTGCATTTCTCTAATGATTAGTGATGTTGAGCATCCTTTCATGTGTTTGTTGGCCATCTGTATATCTTCTTTGGAGAAATGTCTCTTTAGGTCTTCTGCCCATTTTTGGATTGGGTTGTTTGTTTTTTTGATATTGAGCTACATGAGCTGCTTATATATTTTGGAAATTAATCCTTTGTCAGTTGCTTCGTTTGCAAATATTTTCTCCCATTCTGAGGGTTGTCTTTTCGTCTTGTTTATGGTTTCCTTTGCTGTGCAAAAGCTTTTAAGTTTCATTAGGCCCCATTTGTTTATTTTTGTTTTTATTTCCATTTCTCTAGGAGGTGGGTCAAAAAGGATCTTGCTGTGATTTATGTCATAGAGTGTTCTGCCTATGTTTTCCTCTAAGAGTTTTATAGTGTCTGGCCTTACATTTAGGTCTTTAACCCACTTTGAGTTTATTTTTGTGTATGGTGTTAGGGAGTGTTCTAATTTTATACTTTTACACGGAGCTGTCCAGTTTTCCCAGCACCACTTATTGAAGAGGCTGTCTTTTCTCCATTGTATGTCCTTGCCTCCTTTGTCATAGATTAGTTGACCATAGGTGCATGGGTTTATCTCTGGGCTTTCTATCCTGTTCCATTGATCTATATTTCTATTTTTGTGCCAGTACCATACTGTCTTGATTACTGTAGCTTTGTACTATAGTCTGAAGTCAGGGAGCCTGATTCCTCCAGCTCCATTTTTCTTTCTCAAGATTGCTTTAGCTATTCGGGGTCTTTTGTGTTTCCATACAAATTGTGAAATCCTTTGTTCTAGTTCTGTGAAAAATGCCATTGGTAGTTTGATAAGGATTGCATTGAATCTGTAGACTGCTTTGGGTAGTAGAGTCATTTACACAATGTTGATTCTTCCAATCCAAGAACATGGTATATCTCTCCATCTGTTTGTCTTGTCTTTAATTTCTTTCATCAGTGTCTTATCGTTTTCTGCACACAAGTCTTTTGTCTCCTTAGGTAGGTTTATTCCTAGGTATTTAATTCTTTTTGTTGCAGTGGTAAATGGGAGTGTTTCCTTAATTTCTCTTTCAGATTTTTCATCATTAGTGTATAGGAATGCAAGAGATCTCTGTGCATTAATTTTGTATCCTGCTACTTTACCAAATTCATTGATTAGCTCTAGTAGTTTTCTGGTAGCATCTTTAGGATTCTCTATGTGTAGTATCACGTCATCTGCAAACAGTGACAGCTTTACTTCTTCTTTTCCGATTTGGATTCCTTTTATTTCTTTTTCATCTCTGATTGCTGTGGCTAAAACTTCCAAAACTATGTTGAATAATAGTGGCGAGAGTGGGCAACCTTGTCTTGTTCCTGATCTTAGTGGAAATGGTTTCGGTTTTGCACCATTGAGAACGATGTTGGCTGTGGGTTTGTCATATATGGCCTTTATAATGTTGAGGTAAGTTTCCTCTATGCCTACTTTCTGGAGAGTAAAACAAGTAACTTTTTAAAGGTGGAAATATTATCACAGAGGTACACTTGGTAGGATAGAAGAGAAAATAGCTCACTTTGCCAAGGTGGAGTGAGGGTGAGGGATAGTGAAGACTTTACCAGGATGTAATAACAGATGAGTCTTGAAAAAATGAATAGGAGCCCATGGGGCAATCTATGGGAGGAGGAGAAAGAGGAGATGGTGGCGGTGCAGGAGTGAGGTGAGTTGGGCATAGGGAACTGCAAATGTGGGTCCAGGGGACTTTAGGGAACAGCAAGTCATTTGATTGGTCTGGAATGTGAATGTGTGTTGGGGGTGGCAGGAGTTGAGCCTGGAGGAGGGAGCAGAGGCCAGGCAGGAGGGCTTTGTGTCAGGCTGAAGAGTTCAGACTTTATCATGAAGGTCACAGGGACCCAATAACAGATTTTTAAGCAAGAGGATGACATCCTTAGAATGGTATCATCTAAAGGTCCTCCACCAGTGGTTTGGAAGAAAGATTAGAAAGAGACTTATTCAAGGAAGCAGGAAGACCTGAGAAGAGGCTTCTCCTCCAGTCCTGGCAAGAAAGGCCCCAATCCAAAGCAGTGGCTCAGAGATGCTCCTGTCTGGGCCCTCTCCACTGCATAGCTCAGCGTGGTGTGCTCCTTGAAGCAGCTCTGTTCCCTCAGCGAAGTGAACTGACTTCAAGGAACAGGAGAGCCCTGCTCTCAGCCAGTGCCTGGCACTCACTGTCCTGTTCAGTCCTCCAATTGGATTTTGACCTTGCAAGAGTCCTGAAATTAGCCCATTAGTCACTCCTTTGCATCAAGTTAAGGAGACCCCTATTAAATTTACAGCAGATGCCCTAAGAGGAACGGAACATTATAAGCCACTAATGCCCTGCCCTTAATTGCTTCCCCAGATTTATTAGGCGGCTCCCCAGCAAGGCCCTAATCAAAGGGGGACAGAACAGGTAAATGTTGATGAGGTGAGGGCATAAATGAGATTCAAGGCACTGGGCACAAGCTGGGAGGGACTGCGCTCAGCAATCCGGGCAGAAATGGAGCACCAAATACAAAGGAGCAGAGTCAAGAAAGAAGGAAGGGCAAAGAGCTGGGCTCATCGGGCATGGATTCCACTTAGAGCCCTTTCACCATCTCTGATGGGTCCTCTGTCCTAAAAAGAGATCCTCACCTGGGACAGCAATGGGGACTAATCAATGTCATTTTTACATCCAGCCAGTTCCTATAACATGCTGAGCAGAGTACTGGATGCTTTCTATGCGTTCCCTTAGTCAACCCACATGACCATGCTCTGAGCTACACTTACTGTTTCCAGGTTTCCCAGGAGGAAACTGAGGCTCAGAGAGCTTAAATAAATTGCCTACAGTCATACAACTGAGCACCAGAGTCAGGATTTGAGTCTAGATCCATTTGGCTCCAGTATCTTAACCGCTAAGTCAATCACGCCACGTCTTACCACTCACTCCAGCAATCACTACCTCAACTCTTCTCACTGGTTTAGGGTTCCCATGGCCTGCAGAGGTAGTTTGATGTTTAGAAGTCCTTGGATGCATTTAAAAAACCCCAGTCCAGCTCCGTTTGCACCCCATATGGGCACCTTACTGCATCCTCACCATAGCCTGGTGCTGCACTCTGTGGTGCACCAGGAGACTCGTAATCCCTGCAGTCTGAGCCCCAACAGAAGAGTTTACATACCAAGGGAGCTGCTGGATTCTTACAGCAGTAAGTGGTAGAACTGGAATTACAACCCAGGTCTGTTTGACCGTAAAGCAAATGCATATCTATTCTATGACCTTCTCAGGTGATGTTTGAGATAAACTTGAACAATGAGTCACAGAGGTGCAGAAAAGTAGAAATTGTAGGCAGAGACAACACCGTCGGCAAAGGCATGTAATGTAGGCCTGATGCGGCAAAAAAATGCTTGGAGTACGATGAGGAGCTTAACGTGCTTGTGAGAGAAGACAGATGGCAGGAGATGAGGTTGGAAAAGAAGTCTGGATTGATGTTGGAAGGTGATGATCTGGGAAGCATTCAGTGGAGGGGAATGCCCTCATTGATGAGATGATGCAGGCATCTGAAGACTGTGGGGAGAACACAGCCTGCAGTGCTGTTGGCTGGTTACTACTAAGTTGTATTGAAGCCTCACAGAGGGATAATTAGGAACCAAGAGCTCCTAACAGTTAAAGGGTCAAAGTGAGCGCTTACCTGGTAGTTTACAATGAGGCCTTTATATCCTGCAGAGGGAAAGCATCATAGCTGAGGAGCAAAATCAAGATCTGGTAGTTGAGGTTCCTGAACTCTAGTGATATTTAAGTACTCAGCCAAAGCAGGTATGTGTGATAAGGTAAGGACTGAAATTGGGAAAACCTGGGACCCTGAAATGTGAAATGGGGACATCTGGGTGGGTGCTTCTTTGTAGAGCTCCCTGAAATATCAGAGCTTGAAGAAGTGGCCCACCTCTCTGGAGGAAGAGCTAGCAGCCCCAAGAAGGAAGATTCTGCTGTGTTCTTTTCCCCATAAAGCAATAGATAACCCCCTCAGGAGTTAATTCTACCTGCACTTCTGGCTGCAGACTAATTTCTAGGATTAACCCCACATAATCTGACTGGGGACTTACTGTACCTAAGAAGGAAGGAAAGAGATTTCTGTTGAAGGAGCTGCAAGAATTAATCAGCATGTATTATATATGAGCTGGGGGATTGCCTCTAGGATTGAATTTGTGTGTGGGGGGGGTACTTGGTCAAGGGAATCACAACATAAAACTGGATAAGCAAAAATTCAGTAACTTGAGACACTTTCTCAGGACACAGGATTTACCACCCTGGCAAGGACTCAAGAGGATGGGACAAACCTTCAGCTATGATGGCTCTTAGAAGCCTGGAAAACACAATGTCCTATGCTAGACAAAGTAGAAATGCCTGAGTTGTCCTGCACATAATATAGGAGGGAATAAAAAGGCTAAAGAAAGTGGGATGCTGGAGTAGATATATTATTGAAACCAGAAGACCTACTGCAGGATTATATATTCCACAGAGGGGCCCCGAAGGTACCAAGGCCACTGGGAATGTCCTGGTGAGAGGGGCACCAGCAGCGTTCAAGAGTTCAGGGCCGGCCTCATCTGCAGGCCAGGGAAATCACAGAACTGAATTCATGATGGGAAGTGAAGTAATAGCGGCCAGTCAGTGGAGCTCAGCCATTAAAAGCCAGAAGGCCACAATTATCATAACAACCAACAAGGATAGAGGGGCAACCAAGGATACTTGATCCAGGAAGTTGTGGAGAAAATTAAAAGAGCATGGTATCCCAAGGGGCAAAGTTGATCAGTGCCACTTAACATCTACAAGCAGAAGCAAGACCAGAGGGCACAAATAAGCTGCATGAACAGATAGCCTAGCCCTTACCGCAGCTGTACAAGAACCCCTGTCCCAAATCACATCTATGACTATCTATAGGGCCCTTTATGACCAGCTGTAGGAGGGGAAAAAAGCCTAAGCTTGGTTTGCATATGGATCAGGTCAATATGTGGGTACAAACTAAAAATGAACGGCAATTGTATATAGCCGTATTCAGAGATGGCTCTGTAACACAATGGAGAGGCAAAATCTTCCCAGTGAGCAAGTAATATGTCTCATCATTAACTGTGTGTGTAACAAAAAGTGACTCAAGGCAAAAATATATATAGATTCCTCGGCAGTGACCAATGACCTAACCAGGTCATTAACCAGGAGCCTAAAAGGTAAAGCACTGGAAAATCAGAGACAAGAAGTTCTGGTGTAGACACAAATAGATAGCAAATGGTAGTGGGTACAAAGTATGAGGATTTTTGTTTTCCACAGTAATGCCCAGCAGAAAATATCTGCTATGGAAGAGACAGTGAACAAGCAAGTAAAAAAAAAAAAAAAGGCAGTTGACATTAGCCAGCTTTCATTACTGGCACCGCAGAACGGGAATGATGACCCAGTAGAAGAGATGAAGGCTACACATGAATCTACAACATGTACTTCCATTTGCTAAGGCTGATCTAGCTGCCACTGCCTCTGAATTTTGAACCTGTGAGCAACAGAAACAAATCGGTGTTGATCCCTCAATCTGGCATTACTCCTTAAGCAAACCAGCCATCTACTTGGTGGCAGGTGAACAATATTGAGACCCTTCTACTTTAGAAGGGCCAGTAGTGTACCCTCAGAGGGATAGATACCTATTCTGGATATGAGTTTGCCTTTCCTCTTCATAGATCCTCAGGCAGCATCCCTGTCTTGAGGCTTACAGAATGCTTGATCCATTGGATGGAATCCCACATAACATGGCATCCAATCAGGGGAACCACTTCTCAGCAAAGAACACAGTTTGTATCACCCACTGTCCCATCCAGAATCAGCCAGCCTCACAGAGTACTGGAACAACCTACTGAAGGCACATCTGAAGTACCATCTTTAGGCACAGCATGCTACAAGCATGGACTGGCATCAGAGGACCTCTAAATGGTCTCAATAGGAAGAATACATACATCTGGGAACCAGAAGTAGGCACAGAAGTGGCCCCACTTATTTTGACTCTCAAGACCTACTGGGGAGCCCTGTGCTTCTCCCCCATTCAACTCTGGACTCTGCAGGGCTAGAGGACCTGGTCACCAAAGGGGCACACTCTTGTGAGGAAGCATAACAAGTGTCCCTGTGAACTACAAACTATGACTGCTGCTAGATCACTTTGGACTCCTCAGGTCCAAGGACCAGCAGGTGAGAAGAGGAGTCACCATCTTGGCAGAGATAATTTACCCCAACCAGCAGAAGGAGGTAGGAGCTGTATTGACAAAATGAGGGCAGAAAAGATATGTGGAACCAAGATGGTCCACCTGGCTGTCTCTTGGTACTCCTGACACAATTGTTAGCTGTGAATGGGCATGTGCAGCAACCCTGCCCTGAGAAGGGTATGATTTCCAAGATATCAGACCCATCAGATATGAGGGTTTGGGTTATACCACTAGGTAAGCCAACAAGACCAGCAAAGGAGATATCTGGGGGTGAGAGGAATTTAGAATGGAAGGAGGGAGAGCATGGTTATCATTATATGGCAGTCCTGGAGAAGGGCTGTCCAGATCTCCAGCCTGCTGTAAGGAACATAGTTCCTGATAATTCCTCCCTGCTGCCCCTGGCAGCACTAAGACACATTTCCCACAGGCTGCTCCCAGTCACTGACTGAGCACAGCCGTGGTAGGAGAGCCAGTCCACTCCTGCTCAACACAGTTTCTCTAACAGGAAACTTTTTCTCAGTGATGTCTCATCAGCACAGCTGAGATTTTCTTAGAGCTTCGCTATGGCCTGTGACTTTTCTCATCCAACCCTTCCTTCCTTCTCTACTTGTACAGGATCTAAGAGCTCTCCCTGCCTATGCCAGCTCCTGTATCCTGCCCAGGCATTTCCCTCAATATATCTCTCGCGTGTCTAATCCTCTCTCGGCAACTGTTTTTTCAAAAGTCCCAAACTTTTACACCTCCTATACTTTATGTTCCATGAAGGCAGGAATCATATCTGCCTTGTTTGCTACTGTATCCTCAGTGCCTAGCACCATTCCTAGGAATTGAATTAATCAATGCACTCGTTAATCATAGCAGCATCGATTACATGGAAGGAGTGGAATCCAGACTGGATGGAAATGGAGACAATAAGTCCAGGACACACTGTCAGGAATACTGGCAGTGAAAGAGAAATAAGACTGGGGGTTGAAGGTAGCTAGAGGAGATTGACAGGAGTTCTTTTTGGATTGGAGAGGCTTGGTCACATTTATGTGCAGAGGAGAAGTCAATGAAGAGGGCAAGACTGAAGGTACACTTGACATGGAAAAAAAATAAGTGAGGAACAGAGTTCAGATGGGAGTAGAGGAGGAATGAGAAGTTGAACACCTGCCATGGGGTCTCTATATTTTTAGTGTCATAGGAGGAAAGATCATCTGCTGAGAAAGAGAATGGGTAGTGAGGGATAGTAGGGTTCATGAGGGGGAATGAGGCAACTAGCCCCCAGTGGTGAATGGATACAAGAACACTCTGGGCCATGTGTAAGGCTGACAGAAGGAGTTCTTCTGAGGCCAGAATCATGAATCTATAATTCCAGCCATGGGATTTTCTTCAGCATCCCTTAGGGGTCCCTATGAAGAACTGGAGATGTTAGACAACTATGGTGATACAGGGTGGGGAAAGGCAGCCTATGAGGAGGGCTCTGGGGTGGAACTATAGGAATGAGAGGAGGTTGATGGTGACTGATTTTAAGCAGTGATTTACCAAAGTCCAAGTTTGGAGGAAGGAACTCCCATTGAGGGAATAATAAACTGACCACATTTCCTCCCTGTATCTTGTCTAATTCTCCCACATGAAAGTATTTTCTGCCCACAGATGAGGTCCTGGAGGCTCAGAGAGGTTTGTAGAACATGCCCAATTTCCCTCAATTTTTGTGTATTGAAAAACTCTTCCAAGATGTAGAATTGGCTCATTCCACACGAAGGTTTTTCTTCAAGGGAACAGAGACAATTGCCCTGGTTATGTTCAAAATGGGCTCTGACAAGAATTTTAAGAAGTTTTGCAAATGAGATTGCTCCCAGAAACTTGTTCGCTCATTATGAGGGCCCTCATCCATTATCTGATAAAGATAATTTGAGTCAAGTAAAGGGTGAAGTTCAAAATGAAAGCAATAAAGCATTTATTTTCAAATCTGGTGATGACTGTGTTCCCATGAGCATCCTAGTGAATTCAGATTTATGGACATATGTGACTCTGCAACATGTCTTAAAATTATACTGCATTCCCTGTGGTGCCATCTTTGACAGCTGGTCCCATGTAAATGCGAGACTGGACTATTAACCACACAACATCACAGATGAATGTGAGAAGCGTGGTTCAGGCTGTCATTCGTTTTAATTTTTTAAGAAATTAACTAGAAGAAATGTGAAAAGATTCATTATATACAGAAGAGGAAGCAAAATTTCTTTCCTGATGTTTTCCTATTGGAGTTGAAAGAAATAGTTCACTGAATTATCAGTAATGGATAAGCTCTTCATTAAGGAGGAATTTTATTAAAATAATATTTTAAAAATCCAAAATGAATCAAATCTACCAAAAATTTGTGAATTGTTTAAAAAAAAAAAAAGTTCTATAGGAGTACCAGGAAGAATTTGTGCTACAGGTTGATTCTGAATCCCTGTTAATGTGGTAAGACCCTTGCTCATTACAAGTAACACCCAATTTACAGTGGGTTTATGTTTCCATTTTTTCATAAGTGAGTAATTTAGAGCTTCAGAGACATCTTGCTAAAGAAAAAAAAAAATACTGCCACAGAACCAATATGGGTCAGACTCATAGTAGGAGTTTTAGATACCTAATCCTTTAGATAGCTAATCCTGCAAGGCTGCCCATTTCATAAGTGAGAGAGTGGAGGCCCAGAGGTTACCTGTGTGGAGCTAGTCAGGACCAGCAGTGTCAGTCTAAGCTCTGCATCCTGTGAGAGGGCCATGGCATTCGAGAGGAAAGACATGAAGCTTAGAGAAATTCTACCTAATTCTTAGTCCTGGAGCAGGGCAATGAAGAGGGCAAGTGCTCAAAAGGGCAAGTATCCTGAAGGTCTGGAGCCTTAAGGTTAAGAACTTTTTATTTTCTAAATCCTGACCTTTTTTTTGAATAGAGAAGGAGGGCTCTGTTAATTGAATAAGAGGGAAGAACCCAGCTATAAGTAGAAGAAGTGGAGGGATGGTGGGGTCTAGTGGTTGATAGTTGTGCCCAGTGGCTGACTTGGGTGCAGAGGCAGCAGATGCAATGATCAGCAGAAAACCACATAATGACGAATAATGAGGATCTCAGTGCAGTTCTGATGAGCTCAACACCAGGCTACTTGGGATTCCTATATAATGCTTATAATGCTAGAGAGGAAGGCCTCCTAAACAGGACTTATACTGAATTTCTTTGCATGCAATATGATTTTGAAAACTTAAACAAAATATCCTTTGTTGTCCCAAAGATTTTTTAAACCAATCCTGCCCAGTTATATACATACATTTCTGAATGACAGATATTACCTTAACCATCCCAGAAGCTTTTGCAATCCTTATAAGAGGCTTTGATATTAATTAATTAAATGAAATTCTCATTGGTGAGAATTTTAAGCCACGTAAAATAATGAAAATTTAAGAAAAAGTCACGGGAAGATAGTCATCTGGGCTTTGGGGGATCCGTTAAGCTGCCTTGCTCCTTAGCATACCATTCCTCCACTTCTGAAATTACAAGATCTTTCGAAGTTCCAAGATGGTTTCAGCTCTTAAAGTTTCCAAGGTGATTTTCATTTGTTTATTTGTTCCCTCTGGTGGAGATGTCAAATGCAGAAGTTTGTGTAACACAAAATATCCAGGTACACATAGCTATTGCTATGAATCAAATCTTCTCTATACCAGGGAAGATCTCCCAAACTACTCTCATTTTATTTCTCAGTAGTCTTTAAAATAACCAGGTAAGATCAGTCATTTGGGTTTAGAGACCCAGAAACTGATTGCTGGAAGCATTTAATCCTTAATGTTGCCTCACTGAAATAAACCAGTCATTTGTCTTTGTCCATGAAATAAAACTAGATTGACTAAGGTCTCTTCTCAATATTTATTTTTTTCTCTCCTAAATATGTATTACACTTGATCAGAGCAATTAGACATGATCCAATTCAGGTAGGAAGGTATTTTCAAAAACCTGACAACTAATCTGAATTCCAAATCCATGAAGGAGACTTGCCAGAATGCTGTTAGTGTGTGCAAATATATGCACTGTTCAAAATCAAAGAGAAAAAAGATGAAATTCTGTTAAAGGTGGCCCAAGATAAAGGCATTGAAACTCCTGTTCCTGAGAACTGCTGCTGAGTTCTTTCAATGTGAGGTGCGCTGCTGCATGCAGACAGGACATAAAGGGATCAAAGGAACAAGTAAACAAACAGAAAGTGTTCTCAGAACTCCTGCTTGATGGCCTCAAAGAAGAAGTAGAAATAGATCAAATCAAAGCCTTTTTTATGGGTGCTGAGATGGCTTTTTAAAGATCAGCATCCTAAATGCCAGATGGTTAATGAAGGTCAGGCAGGCAACTTTCATAATTTGTCATTATGAGTTTAGTCGTGTGCCTTTATTAGGAACTGGTGGATAAATTCCCAGTTGGCAATATTTTAGGGAGTATTTTTCCTATAATAAGTAAAGTTTTAAAAATATGAGCATAAAAGTATAGCATAAAAGTAATTTAAAATTCTTTTTTTTTTGATAGAGTTAGGAAGGCAAATGAATTGCTCAATAGCCATGTTTATGCAGCCAAATGAGATTAATTGCTTGCTTTACTTTCAGCTGGAGCGGTTTCTGTGAATCTGAATCACATTTTTGCTGACTTTTGAGTTCAAGAACAAAAGTTAAGGCAGATAAAGCTGAAGCAACCACTGTTAAAATGGCTTTTGCAGTACAGATTTCAGAGGCTAGAGGGCATAATTGTTTTAGCTGATCCAAAGCAAGGAAAAGCAAAATCTATTCATCTGTTTCTTACACAGTGACCTAGAGGCTTTAAAATTTGGATCATGAGTGCAAGCTCGTTTCTCATTAAAAACCAAATCGGTATCAGCAGAAAGGAGCAGCAGAATAAGATGTGCGTTTCCTATGGTTGTTGGGGGTGTTTTTGCGGAGGCCCTGGGCTTGTGAGAGAATGTAGAGCACGCTCAAAGGGACACTTTGGTTCTGCATATATTCCTATCTTTAGGTTTATCAAGCGGTCTGCTTGATCTCCACTTGGGCTAGTTTTCCCCCAACACAGCAGCCCTCCCACCAAAGAATATGTATATATGTATGTATGTATATATACAGTGTCGTCAAGGATCTTGATAAGTAATTGAATATCATTAGGAAATGAGAAGGTTGATTCCAGGTAGTGAGATTTGACTTTTATGAAAATTCTTTCTTTTTAAAATGTATGAACCTCGATAATTTTTCTTCCAAAGTGGTTAGCTAATCAGTGACATTGTATGGAACTAACGTGGTTTCTACCTTTATTTGGCCTCTTCCTACTTAGGACTTTATGGGTCTTCTTTGCCATTTTACCTTCTTTATTATGATATACTTCTTATTTCCCCTCCTCACATATTGTATGTGACCCCGAGCCCCAGATCACCTACCTCTTCATTCATTTATTCTACTCCTGTTCATGCCAACATACCCAAATGGAAGAACAGTGGAAAAAGTAACTTCCACACTCACAAATTCCTCCTTAATTTCATCATGTCTTTGCCTCACAAACCACAATTCCTATGACCACATTCAAATTTTTCTTGAATGACAGTTGTCTTTCCCCTCTTTCTGCACACCGAAAGCCCTCAAACAGGATATTTGTAGACTAATGAATGCAAGTACTCAAGGAAATGATGGGGGTCTTTAAGAAGTTTCTAAATAAGGGATAAATGTCTCATTAAATAAAATGTTAAACACTTTTTGAAGCAAATCTTTTCACCTCCACCTCCAAAATATATTCCAAACTTATCTATGGTAGGCAGAATTTTGGTCCCCATGATCGTTATTCCCTGATGTTACTCCTGTGAATATGTTACTTTGTGTAGCAGAATGGATTTTGCAGGTGTAATTAGGGTCACTAATCAGATGACCTTAAAACAGGAAGATTATTCTGAATTATCCTGGTGGGCCCAATGTAGTCACATGAGTTCTTTAAAGCAGAGATATTTCTCAAACTGTAGCAGAAGATGAAGTCATATTTGAAGCATGAGAAGGATGTGTTGATGTACCACTGTTGGCTTGAAGATGAAGAAGACCATATCAAGGAAATGGAAACCTAGTCCTATAACCCCCAAGGAATTGAATTCTGCCAACAACCTGAATGAGCTTGAAAGCAGAATCTTCCCAAGAGCCTCCAGATAAGAGCCCAATCCAGCCGATACCGATACCTTGATTTCAGTTTTGTGAGGCCCTGAGTAGCATACCCAGTTGAGAGATGCTGTGCCCAGACTTCCAACCCATGGAACTGTGCTTGTAATTATTTACAGCAACAGTAGAAAACTATTAGACCACTCCTTCTTGTTATGTGGGATTTTAAAAGTCTTTGCTATTTAATGTCTTCATTTTCACTCTTCTGTTATTTATAATTGAAAAATAAAGTTTTATATCTGCTTCTAAAGCTGTGAAAAATAAGTCCTAAAATTCAGACTTTCCCTTCTTTTCTGATGGACTATTGTATGTATTGGCCTTTTGATGAAAGAATACAATTCTCTTTGCATTAGCTGAATGTCTATCAAGGACAAGGTCCTATACTATTCGGTTTACAGATCCTACTTCCAATCTTCAGAACAACTTTTATGTCCCAGAAGGGAATATTAATGTTCAAACTGGGGAAGAAACAGTAACCATCTCTGATGGTAAGAAGAACAGGAAACAGTATTCCAAAGGAAGCAGGTATGTAAGGAAACAGTTTATTTTTGAATCTGACTCCAATTTGCAAAATATCCAGGATTTCAGGAACCAGCTACAGAGCAGAAATGTTTCTATTTTTAAGTCTTATGACACAAACTGAACTGTCCAATAAATGAAATTTAAAAATTTTTATATGACAGCTTAATTGTTTACTTTCGAGTCCTATAAAAGAAACATGGTGCCAGACCAGTAAAACAGTCAGGGAAAACTTTATTCAACACAGTTGCAATAGGGGAGAGAAACTGAATTCAACTCCACTGAAACAAAAGGTGGGAGGATTTTTAAATGCTGGGATGAGCTAGTGGAAAAGTACAGGGGACTTTAGGGAAGTTGGTCACTGTGATTAGACCATCCAGATTTACTAATTGTCACTTTTCAAAGTTAGGATCCTACCTTCCCCCAGAGACTATGAGACAGGGCCTCTATCTTTCTTGATGAATTACATTTCAAAGGGATGGCTCCCTTGTTCTTGAGAAAGACATTTCGGGGTTGTATAAAATTTACATTACAGGGCTTCCCTGGTGGCGCAGTGGTTGAGAAATCGCCTGCCAATGCAAGGGACACGGGTTCGAGCCCTGGTCTGGGAAGATCCCACATGCCGCGGAGCAACTAGGCCCGTGAGCCACAACTACTGAGCCTGCGCGTTTGGAGCCTGTGCTCTGCAACAAGAGAGGCCACGATAATGAGAGGCCCGCGCACCGCGATTAAGAGTGGCCCCCACTTACCGCAACTAGAGAAAGCCCTCGCACAGAAACGAAGACCCAACACAGCCATAAATAAATTAATTAATTAAATTTTTTTTAAAAAATTTACATTACAAAGAGACAAATGATTTACAGCTGCAAGTTTTCTAAAATAAATGCTCTAAGAAAAAGTTGGTCAGGAACCTATAGTCAAGAACAAGCTTGTCTAAAGTTTAGTCAAGTTGAGGGGAATATTAAGCCTATCTTGGTCAGTCCCCATTTTGCTTACCTTCAGGAAATTTAAACATAGTCTTTTTGGAGAGTTTTACTTCTCAATTCCAGGATTTATTCCAACCCCTACCTACCTCTCAGCAGTTAAGTTGTGGTTCCAGGCACCCCTCTGAATATCAATTGTCCATCTGCCCAGTTTATGGCAGAATGGTCCACTGTGCTGGTTAGCACAGCTCCTTCAAGACCAAAGGCTCTCTGCTGCTTCTATGCTATATTTGGAGCACAGGAATATTACTTGTAAGTGGCTTGTGAGCCAGTTCGCCTACATAACCAGGATAGTTCTCTCTCTGCCACATTTCTTATCTAATCAAACTAACACTTAGCCTGATGGAGACAACAGGAGTAGAAGAAATAAAAAGAAAAATAACAGTTAATTTCTCAAACATATTTTCCTGCCGCACATCCTAAAGAATAGGCGGATTCAGGCAACAGACACGAAAGCATTAAGATGCTAATGTTTTGCATTCACATGCTAATTCAGGAAACAAAGGAAATGTATCTCATTAGCCCAAAGTCATTAGCGTGAGCATCACCATCCTTTCAGTGTAGTTTCTATAGTATTCAAAGAACTTGTCAAGATGGAGCAGTAAATTTAAATATTAAATACATTTTCTTTTCAGTAGCACCCAGTATTGGAAATCATTCAATTTTAAAATATGCTTTTTACTCTCATATTTTTAAAAGTTTTTGATTGTGTACTATTGTTAGCTATATAGGGATTTTATTTTTTAAGTTTTTTTTTTTTTTACCTTTCTGATAATCACATTTAGTGAAAAAAGAATAGGACAAGGTATAACACACCACATAGAATGCATCTATTTGTGTAATTCTGCAAAAATAAGGTATAGTCATTTTTTTTTTTAATTTTAGAATTTTATTTATTTTTTTTATACAGCAGGTTCTTATTAGTTATCCACTTAATACATATTGTGTATATATGTCAATTCCAATCTCCCAATTCATCACACCACCACCCCTCCCCCACCACTTTCCCCCCTTAGTGTCCATACGTTTGTTCTCTACTTCTGTGTCTCTATTTCTGCCCTGCAGACCGGTTCATCTGTACCATTTTTCTAGGTTCCACATATATGTGCTAATATACGATATTTATTTTTCTCTTTCTGACTTACTTCACTCTGTATGACAGTCTCTAGATCCACCCACATCTCTACAAATGACCCAATTTCGTTCCTTTTTATGGCTGAGTAATATTCCATTGTATATATGTACCACTTCTTCTTTATCCATTCCTCTGTCGATGGGCATTTAGGTTGCTTCCGTGACCTGGCTATTGTCAATAGTGCTGCAGTGAACATTGGGGTGCATGTGTCTTTTTGAATTATGGTTTTCTCAGGGTATATGCCCAGTAGTGGGATTGCTGGGTCATATGGTAATTCTATTTTTAGTTTTTTAAGGAACCTCCATACTGTTCTCCATAGTGGCTGTATCAATTTACATTCCCACCAACAGTGCAAAAGGTTTCCCTTTTCTCCACACCCTCTCCAGCATTTGTTGTTTGTAGATTTTCTGATGATGCCCATTCTAACTGGTGTGAGGTGATACCTCATTGTAGTTTTGACTTGCATTTCTCTAATAATTAGTGATGTTGAGCAGCTTTTTATGTGCTTCTTGGCCATCTGTGTGTCTTCTTTGGAGAAATGTCTATTTAGGTCTTCTGCCCATTTTTGGATTGGGTTGTTTTTTTTTTTAATATTGAGCTGCATGAGCTGTTTATATATTTTGGAGATTAATCCTTTGTCTGTTGATTCATTTGCAAATATTTTCTCCCATTCTGAGGGTTGTCTTTTCGTCTTGTTTATGGTTTCCTTTGCTGTGCAAAAGCTTTGAAGTTTCATTAGGTACCATTTGTTTAGTTTTGTTTTTATTTCCATTACTCTAGGAGGTGGATCAAAAAAGATCTTGCTGTGATTTATGTCAAAGAGTGTTCTTCCTATGTTTTCCTCTAAGAGTTTTATAGTGTCCAGTCTTAAATTTAGGTCTCTAATCCATTTTGAGTTTATTTTTGTGTATGGTGTTAGGGAGTGTTCTAATTTCATTCTTTTACATGTAGTTGTTTAGTTTTCCCAGCACCATTTATTGAAGAGGCTGTCTTTTTTCCATTGTATATCCTTGCCTCCTTTGTCATAGATTAGTTGACCATAGGTGTATCGGTTTATCTCTGGGCTTTCTATCCTGTTCCATTGATCTATATTTCTGTTATTGTGCCAGTACCATATATACAGATTCAATGCAATCCCTATCAAATTACCAATGGCATTTTTTACAGAACTAGAACAAAAAATCTTAAAATTGTATGGGGACACAAAAGACCCCGAATAGCCAAAGCAGTCTTTAGGGAAAAAAACGGAGCTGGAGTAATCAGACTCCCTGACTTCAGACTATACTACAAAGCTACAGTAATCAAGGTATAGTTTTGTATATAATCTCTGTACATGAGGATGAAGCCTATGATAAAATTTTTAGAGATCATTTATATGTTAAATATGGATCTGGTGTTCACATCAGGAATAAGCATCATAAGTCCATGGAATGATTTCTGAAAAGACTGAGAGATAAAAAGTGAAGACTTTTTTTTTAGAAAACCTTGCAGTTTTAAATAACATAGCAGACATCAACAGACATTAAGGTTGAACTACTCAGTTCATGATGTTACCATGACAACAGATCTCAAAAACTGAAAGGCGAGGATAAAGTTGAATGAAAATTTGGGTTTTAGACCTTATGATCAAATCCTTAATTTTTTATAGCTACTTTATTTATTTATTTATTTTATTTTTGGCTGTGTTGGGTCTTCGGTTCGTGCGAGGGCTTTCTCTAGTTGTGGCAAGTGGGGGCCACTCTTCATCGCAGTGTGGGGACCGCTCTTCATCGCGGTGCGCGGGCCTTTCACTATCGCGGCCCCTCCCGTTGTGGGGCACAGGCTCCAGACGCGCAGGCTCAGCAGTTGTGGCTCACGGGCCCGGCTGCTCCGTGGCATGTGGGATCTTCCCAGACCAGGGCTCGAACCCGTGTCCCCTGCATTAGCAGGCAGATTCTCAACCACTGCGCCACCAGGGAAGCCCAAATCCTTAATTTTTTTAAAAAGAAATTTTCCAATGAACAAGGTTCCTGTAGGAATCCCTGGACAATAGTACTTCTCTCTTTGCCTCCTAAGGGTTTCCTGATGCTGCCACTGCACCCAGCCTCTTGAGTCTTTCTGCTTCCCTTGACTGTTGGTTGAAAAGTGACCAAAAAAATTCCATGCCTTGGTAGTGCAACAGAAACAGCTTGGAACGCTCCAAGAGAGACTTTAATAAGAAAACAGAGAAAATCAAAAAACAATATGAAAGCTCCCCAAATCATTTTTCAATGATTCCTAGGTGTGTCTCTCTTGTGTGACCAGTTACGGAGCTATGACTAGGGAGACTAACCTGTCCAAGCTTTCCCAGGAATTCCCTGGTTTTAGTAACTGAAAGTCCCACATCCTAGGAAACCTCTTAGTCTTGGGCAAACTGAAATGGTTCATCATCCTACCTGTCTGTTAGGGGGAATTCCATAAAGGGCTTCTTTTCCAGTCCTTGGACTTTTTCCTATTCAACTCCTCCAGTGTCCCTTGATGGTAGACACAGATGATAAGAAGGTTGAATGAGCTTGTTTCAATTTGAGAATGGAAGGGTCCTGCTTATTCAGATATGTTAGTGTGGCAATAGCTAGTCAGAGGGTCATTGAGCCATGGACTTGTAAATGAGTATTTCACCATAGACCTCAATCAGTACTCTTAGAAACAGATGTCATCAAACTCCAATAGTAGACAGCTGCCCAAAAGTTTATCACACGTATAGCAGGTGCTGGTGTCAAAGATAAGCTGGATCTTTGGGTAGTGTGAATAGTCAAACAACAGCTATTCAACTGAGTAATGTGTAAACAGTCAAAACAAAGTGGCTCTGAAGACTTTTTGACCCAAAAGTCTAGCACGCTTGGTCTTTTGTAGACCCAATGCACAAGTATGGACAAAGAGAACACTCTCAGAAATATCAGAATACCATATACAAATTACAAGTGGAGGATTGACTTTACTAAAATTAGAGCTGCCATTAACCTCAAATATGAGTGGAATTTTTATAAGTGACTTTTATTCTTTTTTATATGTACCCATGTAGAAGTATATATCTATATAGAAAAGAATAGAGAAGACAATGAAAATCACCAATAATCTTATTACACAGAGAAATCCACAGATAATATTTTATCATTTCTTCCTGATCTCTCTCTGTATATACTAACACATATATGCATATGTATCACATAGATATAATATATGTAGTTTTCTAATGTTTTTTTGACATAACATTTGTTAGGGACTGAATGTTTGTGTCCCCCTCCAAATTCATATGTTGAAGCTCTAATCCCCAATATGATGATATTTGGAGATGGGGTCTTTTGGAGGTAATTAGGGTTAGATGAGTTAATGAGAGTGGGATCCTCAGGTTGAGATTAGTGACATTATAAGAAGAGACACTAGCTCTCTCTCTCTCCCTGCCATGTGAGGACACACCAAGAAGGCAGCCATCTACAAGCCAGGAAGAGAGCTCTAACCTGACACCAAATCAGCCAGCACCTTGAACTTGGACTTCCCATTCTCCAGAACTAAGAGAAATAAATTTCTGTTGTTTAAGCCACCCAGTCTGTGGTATTTTGTTATGGCATCCCCAGCAGACTAAGACAACAACCATGAAAATTTTCCTATGTTAAACCTTCTTCAGATACATTTAAAATGACCAATCATCCACCATACAGTATGAATGTACTATAACTTATTTTACCAAACCACTAGTTTAATTCATTTAGATATACAATGTACACTTTTGGTTGCCCTTCCTATTTTCCAGAAAAGAATAACGATTTTGTTCAGGAATATACTTCTCCTCCATGTAACCTTGCACCTCAAAGAGAAATAATTCCACCACAAAATCCAGGAGTGGACCTGATTGGTCTAAGAATAATATAATTCTTTCCCAGTGATTGGTTCAGAAATGGCATATGGCCACTTCTAGCCAATAAGATATGAAGGGAAGTTCTGATGGAGAGATTTGAGGAAGTTTTCTGACATCTAAGACAGAATCATAAGAAGTAACAGACTCTCTTCTTCTTGAGGCCATTGTTAATTGTGGATGTACAGCCATCTTACTTTCAGCCAGCTTTGAAGACTGTAGAAGAGATTAATGAAACTTAGTTCTTTGGTGACATTGATGAACCACTGAATCACAACCCTGAAACCTACCTCCTCCTCTGTACTTCCTGTTATGTGAGATAAATTTCCTCTTTATTTAAGTCAGCTTGTGTCAGGGTTTCTGGTACTTGCAGCTAAAATATTTTATAAATTTTGCTGTTACAATCACCTTTGTACATAAACCTTTGTCTTTGTACATAAACCTTTGTACATATACCTCAGATTATTTCCTAGGATAGACTCTCTGAAGAGAAGATCCTAGGTCAAAGGTAGGAACACGTTTAATATTCTTCATACCTATTGCCAAATTTATTCCGAGAAAGGCTGCATGACTTTACACTCCCATCAGCAATATTTAAGTGACTATTTCAGTGTACCTTTACTAGCATCAAATACTATCCTTTTAAAACCTTTCATTGCTGTGATGGAAAAATAATGGTACCATGTTGTGATATCAATTTGAGTCTTTGTTGAGGGGGTTGAATATATTTTCATATACAGTATTTATTAGTCACATATTTAGGCATCTGTACATTGTCTATGGCTGCTTTTGCTTACTGTTTTCTTAAGTGGAATTTGAGGACAAGTAGTCATTTTAAAATGTTGGTTATAACATACTTTTTATTTTAGTATATTTCTAGTTTGGATGGAAAGGCATATTATTACAGGGAAGAAATTGATTTTGGCTTTTTAGTTCATAAAATGAAAAAAAAAACCCAAAACCCTGAAACTCACTAGAGACACAAAAAGCTTCTCTTCTTTTAAAGATGTTCTTATCTATGGAGTTTGGGTAAATTCGTGAAATAGTTTGATTGTTGTAACCCAAATTCACATGGAATCTTCTTTTTGATTTCTCTAATCAGTACTCTTAGGCTATCTAACTACTCATTTTAAAGCTTCATTTATAGTAAAACGGATGGCTAGTGGGAAGCTGCTACATAGCACAGGGAGATCAGCTCGGTGCTTTGTGACCATCTAGAGGGATGGGATAGGGAGGATGGGAGAGAGGCTCAAGAGGCAGGGGATATGGGGATATATGTGTATATATAGCTGATTCACTTTGTTATACAACAGAAACTAACACAACATTGTAAAGCAATTATAAGATATCCAATAAAGATATTTTTTAAAAAAGAAATACTACAAAAAAAAAAAGCTTCATTTATGACCTGTTCAGCAATATTTAGGTTTCCCTCTACTGTTTTGATAACTCACTATGACTTTCTTCATGTACCTTCTTGCTAAAAATTGCTTTATGTCAGGGCTTAGCAAATTTGTGATCAGCTGGAGAAAAACATGGGTGTGGGAAAGAAAAAATGAGCTCTAGTAATAATACATACTCAAGATATAGGAGCCAACACTTGTCCATTTTTATTCTGAATGTGCCAGTTTTCAGTGTGTCTGCAACCCTGGAAAATAGCGTAATGCAGTCTTCATTATTAATGTGTTCAATTACACCTTTTTATATAGGTTGGCATTAGCTAGGTGCTCTCTTGAGGGAAAAGGGGAGATGTGATTAATGATACGTACTTCCTCATTGCCAAACTCCTCCCATGATTTTGGCTGGATTGGAAAGAAGAATATTGCCAAGTATGGCAGCCTGCTTTGCCCAGAAGCTTGGTCAGAAGGAAAATTTATGTCACTCTTGAGTCTGGCCTTGTATGTAGGTGTGGAGGAAGAATGGCAGCCTCCTCAGTGTGACTCAACAGGTACCTCTCAGGTAGGAGCACAGGAGCCAGGAATCCTGGATGGGTGATCCTTGAGTCAGACAGGCTTATCCTAGAGGTCAGTCCCCAGACCAGGCAGTGGGGCTGCAATCACTGAAGTCTTGGGGTAGGGCTTTAGTGACCCAGGAGAAGCTGGCAAGGGGAAGACAGGGTAGCAGGACCAGATTTAAAAAAACAAATCCTGGAAACTGAAACATAGTGGTAGAAAGAGCTTCTGCCAGATTTGACTGGCGGCAAAGGAGACTCAGACATGTGGAAGCTCAGTGGTTGGCTCTGCACAACCCAAATTCCAGGTCTGTTGGAAGTAACAAATCTTTGCAAACTAGTTTTAGCAAAAGAGTGCGGTACAAAAGGGTATCATAGGACCCATGGGCAGGAATTCAAGAAGGGATTAGAATCAAGAACAGGAAAATCATCACCAAACCATGTTCTGCCATCTCTGCTTCCCATTGTCCATCTGCTACATTCTTCTCTCTATGTACCTGTGGATAACTTACCTTGCTCCACACAGAATGTAGCAGCTCTCAGCTCCAGAGTTTACATATTATAGTCCAGCCACACAGACCCCGAATCTTTTTTTATCACCCTTAGTCTCTTGCAAACGTTTCTCTTTTTTTTTTTTTCAAATGTTACTCTTTAGATAGATAGATAGATAGATGGTAGGTAGGTAGGTAGATAGATAGATTCTATTCCAATTTCTATTCACTAATGGGCCCAGCTTTAGTCCAGTGAGCTGTGTTTATGGCAGGTGAGGTCACAGTGAACAGACAGGACTGTGGAAACTCAACCCTGGGGATTGGAGTGAATGAGGGGTAGCAGGATGGGCAGTTAAGAGATTATTGTGAACCATTTACTCAAATTCTGAATTTCATTAGATTGGAGAGGAAGAGTGAGGCTATTGATATACTGCCTGCTGCATAATGAGACTGGCCTTTGATCTATGGACACAGCTATTATTGAATTAAGGACAGTAGAAGCCACTACCGACGTAGTTCCTTTCTTAAGAAATATTTCTGAGGAAGTGGCTATGTAAGTGCTTATAAATTGTTTTGTTAAATAAGCATATATATTTAATATGTATTTGTTTTTATACTTTAAAAAAATACTGAAAACTTTCTGCCATGATGGAACAATAGTGTCTAGATTTGCCCTCACACCTTCAACAGTTAAAAAATCAGATAAAATGTATAAAGTGATGGTTTTCAACCATTAAACAATGAGTACTACAGGACTCACAATCTACAAGAGTGGAAGCTATGACTACCCCAGTTTACTGCCTGGAGAGGCTGCAGAACAGGTAAGCAAACCCAGACACAGCCCAACACTTTCATGAGTTGAAAGTTCAAGGAGGCCAAGGGAGCTAGAATTTGTGGGGCATGGTGTTGGAGAGAAGGAGAGAGAGAGCTCCATAGATCTGCAAAGGGCCTTTCTCGTATCTTCATTTGAGTAATGATCTGAGTAAGCATGCATGTGAGGAAACTACCCGAGGCCAGGGAATGAACCAAGAGAAAAGAATAAGCATAAACATCACTGGAATTAATGCATTGCTAGGAGTAAGTCATGTTCCTACTAGCCCAGATGAAAAGATTCCCTAATACATAAGGCATTGGGTAGACCCCTCAAGGGCTATTGCCTTGGTGGTGGGACCAAATTAGCTGTAGACCAAAGGCCATTCTGGTCCAAACCAAAGCTTAAAAGCAAGCCTCAAAATGATTAAAACTCATTCCAAGTGACTTAACTATGTCCCTAAACAAAGCTCATCAATGGTTATCAAAAACAAAAACAAAAACAAAACCACTTAACAACATAAAATTCAAAATGTCTGGTATCCAACCAAAAATCACCAGACATACAAAAAGCAGGACAATATGATCCTTAGCTAAGAGAAAATCAATCTCACATATGTTAGAATCAACAGACTAAATATTAAAACAGCTATTGTAGATATATTCCATATGTTCAAGAAGATAGACAAAAACATGAATACATGAATATGATAAGAGAAATTGAAAATATAAGAAAGACCTAAATGTAATTTCTAGATGAAAATACAATATCTGAAATGAAATCTGAAAACAATACCTGAAATGAAAAATACATTGCATGGTGTAGAAGAAAAATTGTCACTGGCCATCTGCCTTTACAAGGATTAGGTCACTATCCACTGAAGTCACTGACCTTCAGAAAGGAGTTCAGGGCAGAGATCAGGAATGAGGCACCCTGTGCTCTGGGAAAAACTGGCAGAACAGGCTTTCAGATGGTTAGATGTTTTCTGGAGAAGATTTTATGAGCCCAATTTCTTGCATCTTCTCATATCTAGTAAAGCACTAAAATCATTAATGGAGACACATCTGCTCCTTGTGACTAGAAGCAACCTTCGGCCAAAATGTGTGCTTAATTGCACATAGCCCCCCTTCGCTAAAATCATATATGTACTGACCACCCCCCTACTTCTTCAGAGCAATTCCTCAAAGCTATCTGAGGGGCTGTCTTCCAGGCTATAATCCTTATTTTGCCCCAAATAAAACTTACGCAGAACTCTTGCACTGTGCATTTTTTTTTTCTTTCTTAAGTCGACAATGGAATTAACGGCAGGTTAACACTAACAGAAAAAAAAAATTATTGGACTTGAAAAATGCAGCAACAGAAACTATCCTCAAAGAAAAAAAGAGACAGAAAAAAAAATAATAAATAGAGCATCAGTGCCCTGAAGAACAGCATTGAGCAGTCTCATACACGTTGATTGGAGTCACAAAAGAAAGGATGGGCTGCAAAATGGAAAAAAAAATTTTTTTTGAAGAAGTATTTTCCAGCAGAAGCAAGAAGAACTACAATCCTCCAGCCTGTGGAACAAAAACCACATTCACAGATAGACAAGATGAAAAGGCAGAGGACTATGTACCAGATGAAGGAACAAGATAAAACCCCAGAAAAACAACTCAATGAAGTGGAGATAGGCCACCTTCCAGAAAAAGAATTCAGAATAATGATAGTGAACATGATCCAGGACCTCGGAAAAAGAATGGAGGCAAAGATCGAGAAGATACAAGAAATGTTTAACAAAGACCTAGAAGAATTAAAGAACAAACAGAGATGAACAATACAATAAGTGAAATGAAAACTACACTAGAAGGAATCAATAACAGAATAACTGAGGCAGAAGAACAGATAAGTGACCTGGAAGACAGAATGGTGGAATTCACTGCTGCGGAACAGAATAAAGAAAAAGAATGAAAAGAAATGAAGACAGCCTAAGAGACCTCAGGGACAACATTAAACACAACAACATTCGCATTATAGGGGTCCCAGAAGGAGAAGAGAGAGAGAAAGGACCAGAGAAAATATTTGAAGAGATTATAGTCGAAAACTTCCCTAACATGGGAAAGAAAATAGACACCCAAGTCTAGGAAGCACAGCGAGTCCCATACAGGATAAACCCAAGGAGAAACACACCGAGACACATAGTAATCAAATTGGCAAAAATGAAAGACAAAGAAAACATATTGAAAGCAGCAAGGGAAAAATGACAAATAACATACAAGGGAACTCCCATAAGGTTAACAGCTGATTTCTCAGCAGAAACTCTACAAGCCAGAAGGGAGTGACATGATATACTTAAAGTGATGAAAGGGAAGAAGCTACAACCAAGACTACTCTACCCGGCAAGGATCTCATTCAGATTCGATGGAGAAATCAAAAGCTTTACAGACAAGCAAAAGCTAAGAGAATTCAGCACCACCAAACAAGCTCTACAACAAATACTAAAGCAACTTCTCTAAGTGGGAAACACAGGAGAAGAAAAGGACCTACAAAAACAAACCCAAAACAATTAAAAAAATGGTCATAGGAACATACATATCAATAATTACCTTAAACGTGAATGGATTAAATGCTCCAACCAAAAGACACAGGCTTGCTGAATGGATAAAAAACAAGACCCATATATATGCTGTCTACAGGAGACCCACTTCAGACCTAGAGACACATACAGACTGGAAGTGAGGGTATGGAAAAAGATATTCCATGCAAATGGAAATCAAAAGAAAGCTGGAGTAGCAACACTCATATCAGATAAAATTGACTTTAAAATAAAGAACCTTACAAGAGACAAGGAAGGACACTACATAATGATCAAGGGATCAATCCAAGAAGAAGATGTAACAATTATAAATATATATGCCCCTAACATAGGAACACCTCAATACTTAAGGCAACTGCTAAAAGCTATAAAAGTGGAAATCGACAGTAACAAAATAATAGTGGGAGACTTTAACACCTCACTTACTCCAATGGGCAGATCATCCAAAATGAAAATAAGCAAACAGAAGCTTTAAATGACACAATAGACCAGATAGATTTAATAGATATGTATAGGACATTCCATCCAAAAACAGTAGATTACACTTTCTTCTCAATGTGCACAGAACATTCTCCAGGATAGATGACATCTTGGGTCACAAATCAAGCCTCTGAAATTTAAGAAAATTGAAAACATATCAAGCATCTTTTCTGACCACAATGCTATGAGATTAGAAATGAATTACAGGGAAAAAACGGGTAAAAATCTCAAACACATGGAGGCTAAACAATATGTTACTAAATAAGAAAGAGATCACTGAAGAAATCAAAGAGGAAATCAAAAAATACCTAGAGTCAAATGACAATGAAAACACGACGATCCAAAACCTATGGGATGCAGCAAAAGCAGTTCTAAGAGGGAAGTTTATAGCTATACAAGCCTACCTCAAGAAACAAGAAAAATCTCAAATAAACAATCTAACTTTACACCTAAAGGAACTAGAGAAAGAAGAACAAACAAAACCCAAAGTTAGCAGAAGGAAAGAAATCATAAAAATCAGAGCAGAAATAAATGAAATAGAAACAAACCAATAGGAAAGATCAATAAAACTAAAAGCTGGTTCTTTGAGAAGATAAACAAAATTGATAAACCATTAGCCAGACTCATCAAGAAAAAGAGGGGCAGGACTCAAATCAATAAAATTAGAAATGAAAAAGTAGAAGTTACAACAGACACCGCAGAAATACAAAGCATCCCAAGAGACTACTACAAGCAACTCTATGCCAATAAAATGGACAACCTGGAAGAAATAGGCAAATTCTTAGAAAGGTGTAATCTTCCAAGACTGAACCAGGAAGAAACAGAAAATATGAACAGACCAATCACAAGTACTGAAATTAAAACTGTGATTAAAAATCTTCCAACAAACAAAAGTCTAGGACCAGATGGCTTCACAGGTGAATTCTATCAAACATTTAGAGAAGAGCTAACACCTATCCTTCTCAAACTCTTCCAAAAAATTGCAGAGGAAGGAACACTCCCAAACTCATTCTATGAGGCCACCCTCACCCTGATACCAAAACCAGACAAAGATACTACAAAAAAAGAAAATTACAGACCAATATCACTGATGAATATAGATGCAAAAATCCTCAACAAAATACTAGCAAACAGAATCCAACAACACATTAAAAGGATCATACATCACACTCAAGTGGGATTTATCCCAGGGATGCAAGGATTCTTCAATATACACAAATCAATCAATGTGATACACCATATTAACGAATTGAAGAATAAAAACCATATGATCATCTCAATAGATGCAGAAAAAGCTTTTGACAAAATTCAACACCCATTTATGATAAAAACTCTCCACAAAGTGGGCATAGAGGGAACCTACCTCAACATAATAAAGGCCGTATATGACAAACCCACAACAAACATCATTCTCAGTGGAGAAAAACTGGAAGCATTTCCTCTAAGATCAGGAACGAGACAAGGATGTCCACTCTCACCATTATTATTCAACATAGTTTTGGAAGTCCTAGCCACGGCAATCAGAGAAGAAAAAGAAATAAAAGGAATCCAAATTGGAAAAGAAGAAGTAAAGTTGTCACTGTTTGCAGGTGACATGATAGTATACATAGAGAATCCTAAAGATGCCACCAGAAAACTACTAGAGCTAATCAATGAATTTGGTAAAGTTGCAGGATACAAAATTAATGCACAGAAATCTCTTGCATTCCTATACACTAAAGATGAAAAATCTGAAAGAGAAATTATGGAAACACTCCCATTTACCACTGCAACAAAAAGAATAAAATACCTAGGAATAAACCTACTTAGGGAAACAAAAGACTTGTTTGCAGAAAACTATAAGATACTGATGAAAGAAATTAAAGATGACACCAACAGACGGAGAGATATACCATGTTCTTGGATTGGAAGAATCAATATTGTGAAAATGACTATATTACCCAAAGCAATCTACAGATTCAATGCAATCCCTATCAAATTACCAATGACATTTTTTACGGAACTAGAACAAAAAATCTTAAATTTGTTTGGAGACACAAAAGACCCCGAATAGCCAAAGCAGTCTTGAGGGAAAAAAACAGAGCTGGAGGAATCAGACTCCCTGACTTCAGACTATACTACAAAGCTACAGTCATCAAGACAATATGGTACTGACACAAAAACAGAAACATAGATCAATGGAACATGGTAGGAAGCCCAGAGATAAACCCACGCAGCTATGGTCAACTAATCTAGGACAAAGGAGGCAAAGATATACAATGGAGAAAGGACAGTCTCTTCCATAAGTGGTTCTGAGAAAACTAGACAGCGACATGTAAAAGAATGAAATTAGAACACTCCCTAACACCATACACAAAAATAAACTCAAAATGGATTAGAGACCTAAATGTAAGACCGGACACTATAAAACTCTTAGAGGAAAACATAGGAAGAACACTCTTTGACATAAATCACAGCAAGATCTTTTTTGATCCACCTCCTAGAGTAATTGAAATAAAACCAAAAATAAACAAATGGGACCTAATGAAACTTAAAAGCTTTTGCACAGCAAAGGAAACCATAAACAAGATGAAAAGACAACCCTCAGAATGGGAGAAAATATTTGCAAATGAATCAATGGACAAAGGATTGATCTCCAAGATATATAAACAGCTCATACAGCTCAACATTAAAGAAACAAACAACCCAATCCAAAAATGGGCAGAAGACCGAAATAGACATTTCTCCAAAGAAGACATACAGATGGCCAAGAAGCACATGAAAAGCTGCTCAACATCACTAATTATTAGAGAAATGCAAATCAGAACTACAATGAGGTATCACCTCACACCAGTTAGAATGGGCATCATCAGAAAATCTACAAACAACAAATGCTGGAGAGGGTGTGGAGAAAAGGGAAACCTTTTGCACTGTTGGTGGGAATGTAAATTGATACAACCACTATGGAGAACAGTATGGAGGTTCCTTTAAAAACTAAAAATAGAATTACCATATGATCCAGCAACCCCATTACTGGCCATATACCCAGAGAAAACCATAATTCAAAAAGACACATGCACCCCAGTGTTCATTGCAGCACTATTGACAATAGCCAGGTCACGGAAGCAACCTAAATGCCCATCGACAGAGGAATGGATAAAGAAGGTGTGGTACATATATACAATGGAATATTACTCAGCCATAAAAAGGAACGAAATTGAGTCATTTGTTGAGACGTGGATGGATCTAGAGACTGTCATACAGAGTGAAGTAAGTCAGAAAGAGAAATACAAAAACCGTATATTAACGCATGAATGTGGAACCTAGAAAAATGGTACAGATGAACCAGTTTGCAGTGCAGAAGCTGAGACACAGATGTAAAGAACAAACGTATGGACACCAAGGGGGGAAAGCCGTGGGGCTGTGGGGATGGTGGTGTGTTGAATTGGGTGATTGGGATTGACATGTATACACTGATGCTTATAAAATTGATGACTAATAAGAACCTGCTGTATAAAAAAAAAATTAAATAAAATTCAAAAATTAAAGAAAAAGAATTATTTTCCCAGGTTTAATGAAAATTATAAACCCATAGATGCAAGAAGTTCAACATGAAAAAAACAACAACACTTTGGTAGGCAGAATCATGGTCCGCCAAAGATATCCATGTTGTAATCTCCACAACTTGTGAATATGTTACCTGACATCACTTTGCAAGGTAAGGTTCTTGCGATGGGAAGATTATCCTGAATTATCTGGGAGGACCCAATATGGTAACGATGGATCTTATGAGCGTGAGGCAAGAGAGAGTCAGAGAAGGAGATGTGACAGTGGAGGCAGAGGTTAAAGTGATGCAATTAACAGGCCAGGAGCCAAGAATCGCAAGCAGTCTCTAGCAGCTGAAAAAGGCAAGGAATGGATTCTCCCCTAGAGCCCCTAGAGGAAGGCCGCCCTGCCACCACTTTGATTTTAGGTCCATATGACCCATTTTTGAACTTCTGACATATAGAACTGTACGATAATAAATTTGTGTTATTATAAGCTACTAAGTTTATCATCATTTGTAACCACAGCAATAGGAAACTAACATGAAAGCCAAAGCACATCATAGCAAAACTGCCAAAAAACAACAACATTGCATATTGAGGAATGAATCTTAAAAGCAACCAGAGGAAAAAATGCACAATATATATAAAGGAACAGACACGTTCTGAACACACTGACAGTGTTGGAGTTCACTCGCTATGCCTTCAGTATATGTTTTGGCTCTCATTTTTACACAGCTTGGAATACCATCCTTTTATGAGTAATAATAATAGTTCCCCCCCATTTTTTTTTAATGTGCCCCTGCTAGAATCCAGGCTTTTTTTCACTATTCCCAACCCCACCCCTAAATTAACCAGTAAGGTTTTGAACCTGAAGATAGATGATTAGTAAATGGAAGAGGCAGGATTCAAATCCAGATCC
The DNA here is from genome assembly GCF_965194825.1 of Balaenoptera physalus. Taxonomy (NCBI): domain Eukaryota; kingdom Metazoa; phylum Chordata; class Mammalia; order Artiodactyla; family Balaenopteridae; genus Balaenoptera; species Balaenoptera physalus. The sequence continues at coordinate 89,047,366 of NC_138890.1, read as the reverse complement.
TCTTGAGAGGATATGCTCATTTCACCATGAGCACTTTTCTTTCCTTAGGGAGAACCTACACATCCATCAAAGCCTTATTTAAGTCCCACCTCTTCAGCGAATTGTCTTCCTCGACAGTCCTAAAGACAATAATCCTTATTGTCACTGAGCTATTGTACCTTGTCTTTCAGGATATACCACTCCCCTTACCCTCAACCCCTACCCTACAAACCATACACCTGATAAACTCAAGGCCAGCATAGCCCTCATCTGAGCTGACTCTGTAACTCACTTTTTGACCAATGGATTGTGATGGAAATGGAACTGCATAACTTCCAAGCCTAGGAAATAAAATATCTAGAAGCTTCTTCCTGGGTCTCTGAAATGACTCCCTCTTGGGGACGCCAGCCTTCATGTAAAAACTCGGACTACCCTGAGACTGCCCTGCTGTGAGGAAGCCAAATGAAGGGGACACGTGGGGAAAGGGACAAATGTCTGATCAGCCTCTAACACCTCCAACCATCCCCATCCCAGCTGAGGCAGAAGAAAATGATACTGGATGGAAAAAAAAAAAAAAAAATCCTTAAAAAATGATAATTGACATTAAGCAAAAACAATAACAGTGTACTATGGAGGTTATAAAATGTACAGGTAACATTTATGACAATATGACCACAATAGCACAAAGTAAGAGAGGAGAGAAATGGAAGTGAACTGTAGCATAGTTCTTAAAAGTTACTTTCAAGTGGTATAATATTATATAAAGGTATGTTGTGATAAGTTAAAGATGTATATTGTAAACCCTAGAGCAGATGTTGGCAAACTATAGCCTTTGAGCCAAATCTGACCTGCCATCTGTCTTATAAATAAAGTTTTATTGGAATACAGCCAAGCCCATTTATTTTCATATCTGTATGGCCCACAAAGCCTAAAAGATTTACTCTCTGGACCTTTAGAGTAAGATTTGTCAACCCTGCCTTAGAATAACCACCGAAAACCCAGCAAAACAAAGGAGTATAGCTAATCAGTAGTGGAGCTAAAACAGAAACATAAATAAATACGCTTAATCCAGAGGAAGCCAGAAAAAAGAGGGACAAAGTAACAATCTTCCTGCTCCATCTTATGCAGTTGAGCATGCTGTCCTTGATTCTCCTTCTCTGGCTCGGGCTTCTCCTTCTCAGTCTCCTTCCCAGATTTCTCTTCCTCTGCTCCTCTCTGAAATGCTGGCCCCTAGCTACCAGCTTGTCTGCCTCACTAGCTTGTCTGCCACTTGCCACATGCGTCCTCCTCTCCAGACATGCAGAACCAGCTGAGTCTTTGCCCAAGATATTCCCTCTATGTGGACCTCCTCACTCCTTTCATCTCTCAGTCCCTACACCAGCTACTGCCCTGTGCCCTTGCTAACTCTGGTTAACTCTAGTTCAAGTTTGAGGATTTAACTTAGACATGATCTCATCCATCCCCAAAGCCTTCCCTCAAACCACCCCACACATGCCCAAGCTTGTTTCTGCTATTAAGGCTCTTACTGCATTGAACTGTAATTATAAGGTTACATGATTTTCTTCTCCATGAGACCCTAGGATCCTTGAAGCTAGTAATAATGTCTTATGTGACATTTTTTTATCCCCGATACCTATACAAAGTAGGGTGTTGAATAAATATTTGTTAAATAAATACATGAAAAGTTAAATGAATATCTACTTATAAAATAAGGATATTATAAAATAACTTGAATAATTATTAAAGGATACTTATGTGCCAGGCACTGTCCAATGTGCTTTACATGCATTAACTTATTTAATTTTTATAGTAATACCTATTAGACAGGTATTATTATCCTCATTAACTGATAGGTTAAGTAATTTTCCTAAAGTGGTAGAGAAATAATCAGGATTCAAACCGAGGCATTCTGATCCCACAGCCTAAGATCCAGAATGTTAGAGTTAAAAGAAACCCTAGAGATTGTGTGTTCTAACCCCTTCACTTTAGAGATGAGGAAGCTGAGGCTCACAGAGCTGATATGTCTTAATCTTCAAGAGGATAACTGAACATTCAGAAATATTTATAAATTTGTTGTCTTATTTAATTTATGAACTAAGTATCTTCAAACTATTAACACCTCCAGAGAGTGGCATTGTGTAATCCCAGTTGGGTTACAGGAAAGCAAGCCGTTCTCCTGGCAACCACTGTCTTAATGAAAGAGTGGAATGTGAAGAATTTAATAAACATTTTGAAATCCTTGGAATAGAGAGAGATGCTGCCAAAGATAGAGGAAGAAGGTTAATTCAAAGAGAATGTATGGATTAAAACAGCAACAGAAATCTTTGTACTTAAAATTAAAAATGAAGAAAGATAATAGAAGGCAGGAATACAGTAATTTTGTTATCTATAAATAAGCACTCATGATGGACACTGTGTGACCTTATTTGTGCTTGTGTTTATGAAAATGTAGTATCCAGTAGTCTATATGCTGAGGTTATTTTTTCACTAATATAGACATAACATAACAAGAAATGAAGTCCTGTATTCCTACTCAGTCCCTGGTAGTCAGGTTTTGTTTGTTCATCTTTGAAAATAAGTAAGAGACTCTGAGACTGGCTGTTTTTACCACCCCCTAAGTAGGATTTAAAATTTTTATATCATGTTTTAGAAATGATTATATTTGATTATTTCAAGTAAAGTTTTTCTTTTTTTACCTCAAATGTTTATCTATATCTGTGAGCAGATATCAATAACAAAATAATCCTTTGTACAGTAGTAATTCTAATGGTGAGACTGGTGATACCAGTTGCAAAGGACAGGTAAAATATGTTCTACATTCCTGGTGTCCTAACACAAAGAGATTATCAAAATAGTTTATAACTGAGACCTAAGAAATAATTGCAGACAAAGCAAACAGGCAGAGAATTTTACAAGAGTAACTTCGTATTCACAGAGTACAAGGTCTGGCAGTTTTAGATTAAGTTTTTGCCTAATGAACTTGTAGTAAAAAAATTCTCCAAATTCCCAAGGTTGGCCACCTAGATGGGTTCAAATACTGAACGTTAAATTAGAAACAAGACTTTGATTATGATGGAAAAAGGATACAGTCATCTATTATTCATTTTTAAGTTGTTGTTCAGTCTAATTATCCTATGAGGCACTTTTCTAGATTTAAAGAAAATATCCATGGTAACAACCACATATTAAATAAAAATTACACCCTAAGCCACATTTGGATTTTTTGCCCACTTTTTATTAGAAGACGAAAAAAAAAAAAAATCTTTAGAATGAATATATATTTCCCATCAACAATTACAGTTTTCAGCTTTTCAAACTCTGGGCACTTTTAGTCCTCTTAGACCCACCTCTGGATTTATATCAATCTCTCTCTCTCTCTCCTTAAGGAGATGGGTTGTGGGTGCTTTTCTTTTTATGAGGCAATAACTGCAGTCTCCACTAAATAAACTCAGTGGCTGAGGCATTTATAGGAAATAAACTCAAGACTAAAAAGCTAAAGGGTTTTTTAGCTTAGGATTTGATGATAATTGAGTATTTCCTGGAGTACACCCTCAAGTTAACTCTGTTATACTGAACTGGCATCTCTCTCCCCCTTTCCATTTTTCTTCAAGATCTTAACTGACTCCACATTTAAAAGGTAGCTCTAAAAATTCTGTAATTAATTTCTCATTTCTCCATAACAAATGCTTTATTTTTAAACTGTCAGACTTCAAACTTCCTGCAAACTCACCAATTACAAAGTCAACACAGAGCATTCAAAATTTTAAAAGAGAGGGGCTTGGGTCTCCTCTTTCTCTACTACAAGAAGCATAGGAAAAACATTTATTAGCACTCATGATTTAGAATCAGTTAAAAACTATAGTCATAAGATAAGGAAATAAACAATTTTAAAACAGTCCTGAGCTCTGTCCCTTGGGGAAATTGGGATTCCACGGTTTACTACCTTAGCTTATTTCAGTTCTGAAATCCAGTTTGTTACCTATATAAAGAAAACGAGGTCTCAAATAAAATGGAGTCTTTGCTTGCTTATTGCTACAGCATGAAAAAAGTAGCAGAACAGATTTTCACCAGTTTTGTAGGGTATGTTTAGAATGGTCTGATGTAACAAAAAACAAACAAACAAAAATTAGTTTACAAGGGTGTACACATGATTCATTTTGAAAAGTCATTAGGATGGCACTTCAAAGAGACAGGACAGTATCCTCCAGAACAGCTGTAGGCTTTCAGATTTGCAGGGCAGTTCGATCACATGTACATACATATTACATGTAAAAGCAGCATTTATTTGACAATGGTTAGTGATACTCCAAAGCAATGCTGGGTTGGCCCAGTTAATGCTGCCAATGTTTTTAAATATGTAAATCTATAATCAATTGTAGTATGGTCTTAGAAATGAATATCATTTTAGTTTCTCTTTTTATATTATAAGCCTTCCTTAAATTGGGAATTAAAAGTTGAAAGCTAATTTATTCTATGATACAATTTGACTGAAGCAGAAATTCACTTATTTATGAAGTAAACTGTTCTAATACAATTAATAAAATTTCTGGTGATTAATTGTTTTGAATTAATTCACATCCTGTAGCAGATGCTGTCAACGTCCCACTCATATCTCATGGGTCCAACCCGTGTGTGTTTCAGTGGTGGTTTCCACATATACCAAGGATATCCTTCCTTAAGCACCTGCATCTCCTGCTCGGCACATGTATGCTACAGGCCAGAAATGCCAGGGAATTCACCTCTTTAGGAACTACAGTCAATCAATGAGGGATGAAAACTGGCAGATAAATACACCAACTTCCTTGCCCCTTGGTCGGTCAGTTTTGAGCCATGTTCTACACAGTATCTCATAGTTCCCAGGGGACTGAGCCCACACAGTAATGTATTTGTTAATGCACGCTTTATCAGCTGTCCTCCTTTCTCTGCCTTACCTCCTCACACTGTGCCTCCCGAGATCACCTCTCAGATGACCTCGCATGCATCCAAAGCCTTGTCTCAAATTTGCTCTGAGGGGAATCCAAACTAAGATAAATTTAAAGCAGTAGCAATTCCATAACTTGGTAGCACTAATTTTTTTCTTTTTTACATCTAATTAGGAGGTTAAATTACGTGCTTTTCCACCAAGCAGGCCCAGATTTAAATACTGACTTCCCCTCTAATTAGCTGGGTAATTTGAGCAAGTTACAACTTCTCTGAGCTTCAGTCTTCTGTATCTATGGCGTGGGGATAATAACAGCACCTATTTTAAGGTGTTGTATCTTGTGTCTATGGAATTAAATAATACACTCAGCATAGTGTAATACATATAGTGCCTAATACAGGCATATCTCAGAGACATTTCAGGTTTGGTTCCAGACCAATGCAACAAAGTGGATATTGCAATCAAGTAGGTCATAAAAATTTGGGGGTTTCCCAGCATATAAAAGTTATGTTTACACTATACTGTATATTAAGTGTACAATAGCATTATGCCTAAAAAATAATGTACCTACCTTACTTAAAAAATAATTTATTGCTAAAAAATGCTAAACATCATCTGAGCCTTCAGTGAGTTGTAATCTTTTTGCTGGTAGAAGGTCTTGCCTTGATGTTGATGGCTGCTAACTGATCAGCGTGGTGATTGTTGAAGGCTGGAGTGACTGTGGCAATTCCTTAAGACAAGACAATGATGAAGTTTGCTGCATCTATGCAGTCTTCCTTGCACAAACAATTTCTCTGTAGTATGCAATGCTGTTTGATAGCATCTTACCCAGAGTAGAACTTTCAAAACTTGAGTCAATCCTCTCAAACCCTGCTGCTGCTTTGTCAGTTAAGTTTATGTAATACAATCCTTTGTTGTCATTTCAACGCCCTTCACAGCATCTTCACCAGGAGTAGATTCTATCACAAAAAACTCCTTCCTTTGCTCATCCATAAGAAGCAACCTCTCATTCATTAAAGTTTTATCATCAGATTGCAGCAATTCAGTCATCTTTTCAGGTTCCACTTTTAATTCTAGTTCTCATGCTATTTCTATCACATTTGCAGTTACTCCTTCCACTGAAATCTTGAACCCCTCAAGGTCATTCATGAGGATTGGAATCGACTTCTTCCAAACTCCTGTTAATGTTGATACTTTGACCTCTTCCCATGAATCACAAATGTTTTTCATGGCATCTAGAATGGTGAATTTTTTCCAGGAGGTTTTCAGTTTAATTTGCCTAGATCCATAAGAAGAATCACTGTCTATGGCAGCTATAGCCTTACAAAATGTATTTCTTAAATAATAACAATTGAAATTCAGAATTACTCCTTGATCCATGGGCTGCAGAATGGATGTTGTGTTAGCAGGCAAGAAAAGAGCATTAATCTCCTTGTACATCTCCATCAGAGCTCTTGGGGGACCAGGTGACCATTGTCAATGAGCAGTACTATTTTGAAAAGCATATTTTTTTTTGAGCAGTAGAAAAATGGGCTTAAAATATTCAGTAAACCATGTTGTCAACAGATGTGCCGTCATCCAGCCTCTGTTCCCCCATTTACAGAGCACAGGCAGAGTAGATTTAGTATAATTCTTAAAGACTCTAGAATTTTTGGAATGTTAAATGAGCATTGGCTTCAACTGTAAGTCACCAGCTGCATTAGCCCCTAATAAAAGAGTCAGCCTGTCCTTTGAAAATTTGAAGCCAGACATTAACTTCTCTGCTCTAGCTATGAAAGTCCTAGATGGCATCTTCCAATAGAAGGCTGTTTTGTCTACACTGAAAACCTATTGTTTAGTGTAGATACTTTCATTCATTATCTTAGGTGAATCTTCTGGATAACTTGTTGCAGCCTCTACATCAGCACTTGCTGCTTCACCTTGCATTTTTATGTTATGGAGATGGCTTCTTTTCTTAAACCTCACGAACCAACCTCTGCTAGCTTCAGACTTTTCTTCTGCAGCTTTCTCACCTCTGTCAGCCTTCATAGAATGAAGAGAGTTAGGACCTTGCTCTGGATTAGGTTTTGGCTTAAGGGAATGTTGTGGCTGTTTTGATCTTCCACCCAGACCGCTAAAACTTTCTCCACATCAACAATAAGGCTGTTTTGCTTTTTTTTTTTTTTTTTTTTTAATCATTTGTGTGTTTACTGGAGCAGCACTTTTCATTTCCTTCAAGAACTTTTCCTTTGCATTCACGGCTTGGCTAACTGTTTGGTGCAAGAGGCCTAGCTTTTGACCTGTCTTGCCTTTTGATATGTCTTCCTCAACTAAGCTTAATTGTTTCTAGCTTTTGATTTAAAGTGAAAGATGTAGGACTCTTTCTTTCACTTGAACACTTAGAGGCCGCTGTTGGCTTATTAACTGGCCTAATTTCAATTGATTGTGTCTCAAGGAATAGGGAGGCCCAAGGAGAAGGAGAGAGATAGGGAAATAGCCAGTCAGTGGAGCAGTCAAAACACATACAACATTTAAAGTTAAGTTCACTGTTTTATATGGCTGTAGTTTGTGGTGCCCCAAAACAATTACAATAGTAACATCAAAGATCACTGATCACAAGTCACCATAACAAATATAATAATAATGAAAAAGTTTGAAATATTGTGAGAATTACCAAAATGGGACACAGAGACACAAAGTGAGCAAGTGCTGTTGGAAAAATGGTACCAATAGACTTTCTCAAAGCAGTGTTGCCAGAAACCTTCACTATGTAAAAAATGTAATATCTGCAAAGTGCAGTAAAGTGAAGCACAATAAAACGAGGCCTGCCTGGACATACAATACAGTGCCTAGTTATAAAGTATAATACAGTGCCTAATACATATTGTAAATATTCAGTAAGTGTTAGTGGTGGCTTCTTGGTTTAATATCTTCTTGTTTTGTTGCTAGAAGCATGTAACCTATAGATACTTGTTGAACAAAAAATAAATTAAATTTTGAAAATCACAACCTTGAATGTCTAGAATGACCAAACACACTTATAGAATCTTAATGCAGGAAGGGCTCTTACAGATGCTTTATCCTCCTCACTTTAAAGTGTGAATGAGAAACTTAGGCTTTAAAAGGTCACATAGCCAATAACTGGCAGTGCTTGATAGAACACAGGCAGTGTTCTTTACTTCAGTGTTCTTTACTTCAGCCTGACACTTCCCTAAAAAGCAGGTGGCACTCAAAGCCCTGCCAGAGGCAGCGTGGGGCCCCTACTATTGCCACTCTTGTCCACAGCCGAGACCCCAGCATGTTCTTTCAGCAGCACTGCCCACCAGCACCATTGTTGATACATAACACCCTCAAGCCCTTGCCCCAAAGTTTCCCAACCTCCTATTCCTCTGGATTCTTGCTGGCAAAAAACAACTACTGATTCTAGATAATTTAGACTAAAAACAAACCAAATGAACTTACTGTAAGTAGCCCATTGAGCTGGTAGGGCAGCTGGAACCTAGGCTCAAAAATGGACAGGAGCAAACAGGGCCAAGCTACAGTCAAAATTACATCATAGTAACAGCCTGTGGCCATTGGAGGGATACTCATGCCACCCTGCTGGAATCCACATTCCGGCAGGATGGCATGAGTACTGGCTACCATGAGGCAACCATCTCAGTCTATCCCCTGACCCTCACCCCACAAAGCCACATCCAATTGGCCAAGACTGGTTTTATCCACCATACCCTTCCCCTCCCCAAGTGCATTAGCTTCTGAGAGTGGGACTATTTGCTGCTCTTCAACTTTAATCATGGGAGGCAGTGCCTTTTTTTTTTTTTTTTAATGGTTTCTATGGGAACTTCTTACTAATACATTTCAACAAAATCATTGCCTTTGGTGTAAATTAGAATTAAGATTAAAAGTACATGTAATTTTCTGCTCTTGGATTGGAAGAATTAATATTGTTAAAATGGCCATACTACCCAAAGCAACCTAGAGATTTAATGCAATTCCTATCAAAATACCCATGACATTTTTCACAAGACTAGAACAAATAATCCTAAAATGTATATGGAACCACAAAACACCCAGAATTGCCAAAGCTATCCTGAGGAAAAAGAACAAAGCTGGAGGCATAACCCTCCCAGACTCCAGACAATGCTATAAAGCTACAGCAATCAAAACAGAGTGGTATTGGCACAAAAACAGACATATGGATCAATGGAACGGAATAGAGACCTCAGAAATAAACCCACACACCTATGGTCAATTAATCTTTGACAAAGGTACAATGGAGAAAAGACAGTCTCTTCAGCAAGTGGTGCTGGGAAAGCTGGACAGCTTCACGTAAATCAATGAAGTTAGAACACTCCTCCACACCATACACAAGAATAAACTCAAAATGGTTTAAAGTCCTAAATATAAGACACGACACCATAGAACTCCTGGAAGATAACATAAGCAAAGCATTCTCTGACATAAATTATAGCAATATTTTCTTGGATCAGTCTCCCAGGGAAAGAAAAGCAAAAATAAACAAATGGGACCTAATTAAACTTAGAAGATTTCGCACAGAAAACCATAAACAAAACAAAAGGACAACCTATGGAATGGGAGAAAATATTTGTAAACAATGCAACTGACAAGGGGTTAATATCTAAAATATATACAACTCAATATAGAAAAAACAAACATCCCAATCAAAAAATTGGCAGAAGACCTAAACACACATTTCTCCTAGGAAGACATACACACATAGCCAATAAGCACATGAAAAGATTCTCGACATCGCTAATTATTAGAGAAATGTAAATCAAAACCACAATGAGGTATCACGTCACTCCAGTCAGAATGGCCATCATCAAAAAGTCTCCAAATAATAAATGCTGGAGAGAGTGTGGAGAAAAGGGAATGCTTCTACACTGTTGGTAGGAATGTAAATTGGTGCAGCCACTGTGGAAAAAAGTGTGGAGCTCCCTTAAAAAAACTAAAAATTGACCTACCATATGATCCAGCAATCCCACTCCTGGGCATATATCAGGAAAAGATGAAAACTCTAATTTGAAAAGATACATGCACCCCAATGTTCATAGAAGCACTATTTACAAAAGCCAAGACATGGAAACAACTTAAATGTCCATCAACAGAGGAATGGATCAAGAAGATGTGGTACATATATACAGTGGAATGTTACTCAGCCATAAAAAAGAATAAAATATTGCCATTTGCAGCAACACGGATGGACCTAGAGAATATAATACTAAGTGAAGTAAGTTAGACAGAGAAAGGCAAATATTATATCACTTATATGTGGAATCTAAAAATTAATACATGGACATAGAGACTGTCATACAGAGTGAAGTAAGTCAGAAAGAGGAAAACAAATATATTAACACATATATGTGGAATCTAGAAAAATGGTACAGATGATCTTATTTGCAAAGCAGAAGTAGAGACACAGATGTAGAGAACAAACCTACGGATACCAAGGGGGAAGGGGGTGTGGGGTGAATTGGGAGATTGGGATTGACATATATACACTACTGATACTATGTATAAAATAGATAACTAATGAGAACCTACTGTAAAGCACAGGGAGCTCTACTCAGTGCTCTGTGGTGACCTAAATGGGAAGGAAATCCAAAAAAGAGGGATATATGTATACGTATAGCTGATTCACTTTGCTGTACAGCAGAAACTAACACAACATTGTAAAGCAACCATATTCCAATAAAAATTAATTTTAAGAAATAAAATAAAATAAAAAGTAAAAATTAATACAAATGAATCTATGTACAAAACAGAAACAGACTCACAGACATAGAGAACAAACTTATGGTTACCAAAGGGAAAGGGGAGGTTGGTGGGATAAAATAGGGGTACAGGATTAACAGGTACAAACTACTATACATAAAACAGATAAGCAATAAGGATTTACTGTATAACACAGGGAACTGTATTCAACATCTTGTAATAACCTATGATGGAAAATAATCTGAAAAAATATGTATATATATAATGGAATCACTTTGCTGTACCTCTGAAACTAACACAATATTGTAAATCAACTACACGTCAATAAAATAAATAAATAAATAAAATTAAAAAAAAAACATTTCCAGCACCAAAAAAAATAATAATAAGTACATGTAATTTTCATGGAGTTGAAAATTGAATACGGCGTATAATGATGGAGTGCTAAAGTTACTCTAGCTGTGCTAAAAATCTTAATATATTCACTGTTAGAGCCCCGTTAGAGATTTTTTCCCTTTCATACACTCCACAGTAGTAGGCTAACAAAGTTACAACTGTAAGTTTGATAGGATTGTGATTATGATAGGAACAAATTATATTTAAAACATATCTTAAAATTAAAGTGTAAAATTTTTTAAATTTCATAAGGACATTACAAAGATATTGTGTTGTCTTATACTCTACATGTTGCTCAGATGTTTGGTGTGTATTTCTCTATTCTCACCAAAGTGATTGTAAATTCCATGAGAGCATAAGGGAGGCTGTACCTTGTATTATTTTCTTGGGCCCCACAGACCTCCAGTATTCTGTGAATAGCAGACATTTAATGAATGAATCGCTGGCTGGTGTACTAAATGAATATATACATGCACTATGCATTGCTTTTCCAGGAGTAGATTTACATTAATTTGCAGTCACTTTCTTGCTCTTCATCACAATGAGAACCACTGGCATGAGGTAGTATCTGTGGCCGCAGAACATGTGGGTTTTCCTGAAATTGGGATTCTATCTTGTTAGGCTACACCAAATATTAGTTCCTTTGCCTCTGCCAGATTCATGTGTCATGAATTCTGCTTAGTCATGAGAGACAGAACAAATTCACACTCTAGGAGGGTGGCAAGGGCAGCCTGTGCCCTTGGGCAGGTTCTTCACCTTGCTTGTAGATGCAGACCATAATGGTACCTCCTCCTCTTGAGATCATCCTAGGAATTAGAGGAAGGAATAATGGCCTCTGACAAGCACTCCAAGAATGCTAATCGTTGTTATTACTTCTGTCTGTGCATGGTGTAGGTGGTAAGAATGCTGCACTAGTGAACTCATAGGTTCCATTCCTGGTGGCCCTGTTGTTGGCCACACCCCCTCTTGTGCTGTCCCTAGGGCAGTGTCGGTAAACACAATGAAGTCACAGGGGCTGGAGGTTTTGGTGAGAGACATAAACCTATAAAGGGCTCTACTGTAGGTTTTAAGATGAAGGAATGAAGGTGTTTCTAAAACATTTCTATATATTACAGAGATAGGACAGCAAATGGAGATGTGGGGTATTCTATATGATTAAAATATCACATGGTTAACGTTTGTAAAAATTTTTAACCTATCTTTGGTGTTTTAATTGAGCTACTAACGCCACTTGTGTTTCAGGCAGTGTGGGATGAGTTTTTTCCCCATCTTATTATGTAGAGATGTGTACAATTGATAAAATAAAACTTTATTTTCTAAGGCAAGTCAAGGAAAATTTAAACATAAAAAGTTTCCCTGCCCTTTGACCTTTTCTCTCCCTTTTACTGTGCACAGTGTATCCTCATTATGCATCAACCAAACTTCCCCCTCCGCAGAAATAGCTGCTCAGCCATTAAGAGCAACATATCCTAACGTCAACAAGATAACTCCTCAGAAGGTAACCATCCTGCTTAATCTTGGAAGGGGCCACAATGACCCATGACCCACTACTCGTTTTGTATGCTTAGATCTGGATTGTGTAAACCGTCAATAATATATTATTTAATGTACAGCCTTCTGTCTCAAAAACTTATATATAACTGTGCTTTGACCTTACCTAGTGGAACAGTTCTTGGAGCTTTCTGAGAGGCTGTTCCCAGATGATAATCCTCAATTTGGCTCATATAAAATCTTCCATTTTTTTCTTAGATTGACTGATTAATTTTTTCGTCAACAAACCAAAGATAACACCTCCAATTTTACTTCTTAGAATTTACTGTATTCTCAAAGATGCTCATATTTAGAGTGACGTTGATTGGTGTATTGTTTGTAACAGCAGAATGTTGTAAGTGTCCTACATATCACTGCCCCCCCCCCACACACACACAACTGGGGACTGGTTAAGTAATTTGTAGTGGATGGATACTATGGAACACTGTGTGGTTTACGGTCACTTAGCATTCAGCACCCATTTCTACCCCTCTCTATGTTCTTTCCCAAAGGAAAAAACTATTTTTCTCAAACTCACTTGCAGATAGGCTTCTGGATGAGAATTTGCTTCCACCAATGAGAAGTGTGTGTGTGAGACTTGGAAGTTGGAAGTTAGAGGGAGGCCTCCTTCGTAATGAGCTGCCAGCTTACTAGTATTTGCAGCTAGTCTCAACATTCCAATGTCTCGTTATCTCCCTTGTCATTATCTAGAGGCAGCAGCCCAGATGCAGCAGTCAGAGTCTAGTCACCAGCTTCAGGGGGAACTGAGGCAGCTGTGGGGCTCTAGCAGTAGAAACATCAGCAATTTGCCAACCTCTGGATTATAGTGGTGTGCCCTTGAAATCGGTATTTGGTAACACATCACTGTCTTCTGCTCCTTGAACCCAAACTACAATTTTGTAAGCACCTAATTTAAATCCCTTTCTATCTGAAGTACTTAGAGTGATTTCTGTTTCCTGCACTAAATTCTGACGGATAAAAATACTATATGGATGTCAAGAAGAATTAAAATAGCTATGGGCTGTAGAACAATATTCAAGTTATAGCATTAGAGTACAAAAATAAAAGTAGAGAATAGTGTGTAAAGTGTATTTTCATTTCTGTAAAAATTAAGTGTGTGTGTATATTAACTTATATTGTTGACCTGAAACAAATGACTGCCAGGTATTTCTCCAGCAAGGATGGATTTATTCTGGATCAGCAAAGAATTGCAGTTGGGGGTCTGAAACCAACTGCATGCAAGTCACCACCTGGCAAGGGAAAAAGAAGTCTTTTATAGAGAGGAGAAGGAAGCTGGGAGGGCGGTAGTAAACAAAGAGTCCATGGCTTTCATTGGCTGTGTCCCTGCCAGGAAAGAAGAGAAGTCTTTTTCCTGGCCTCTTATCATCACAGGGCATGAGAGTTCCTCACTCTGGCCTCCCAACCCTATTTAATTATGGTTTCTGTTTATTAATTTTTTTACAACATATACGTACACATATATGCTTCTTTATATGTAGAAAAAATTCAAAAAGTTTATATAAGAAAATGAAATCAGTAATTGCCTCTGGGAAAACAAAAATGGAGTCTGGGATAGGAAAGAGCTTTACATTTCATTTATATACCCCTTGAACTGTTGACTTTCTCTTTATATGTTTATGAAATACATTTTTTTCAATGAAAAACATTTTTAATTATAAGAAAACGGCAAGTTTTTGTAACAATTTGCAAGCAAAAGGAAAAACACCCATTAACCCACCAACCTGACATATTATCATGTGTTTTCATGTATGTTTTCTCCAAATCTTACAGAAAGATATGTACACAGACTACTTTATAGTCCAGTTTGGTTTTTTTGTCTGTTTTGTTTGTTTTGTTTTTGTTTTGCTTATCATATATAACTAGCACTTAGGAAGTACTGTTCATCTGTCAGGCACAATGGTTAGAAGTTTCCTTGAATTATATTTCACTGAAACTAAGATGTTATTGATTGTAAGATGCACCATTACCTTATGTATCATTAAGAAAGGAATTTTTTTTAAAATACTGCCTGTTAAATTCTTACACAAACCACACGTGGGCTTTCTCCCTCAAATGGACCATGTACCTCTGGAAGTTAAGCAACTTCTATCTGAAGGCAACAGGACATTTCTGACACACTGATGCTACCACTCTGATGATGGTTTTACAGAAGGCATGAATTGGTCAGACCAACCTCTCACTGCTTTGAGAGTTCTTTCATCTCTTTCAAGCTATTTCACAGTTTCTCTTGCCTTTAATGGCGTTGGCTGGTGTATGACAGGTTCATCTCACAGTGACAAAATGCAACACAGCTTCCTCTTCAAGGTTGCTTTGCATGAATGTGTGGAATTGCAATCTTTCTTTCAGGGACAAATATTTGTTTGCTAGGATCGTATATAAGCCCTCCTGCTCTACTTCTGTACCTTGTCCATACACAATAACATTTATTTCCATGCTGAATCATAGTGTAATTTTAAGGCACTTAAAATGGCAGTTAAATTCAAATTGTGGTACCACGATGTACATAATTCAGTTGATGTGACAACCACATGAACAGAGATGGCCAGGTTTACATGGGTAAACAATACCAACTCTGTGATTGTAAGACACCTTCAACTGTAAGTCACAGCCCAATGTCAGAGATGTTAAAATAAATGTGAAAAAAATATTCTCCTTAGAATAGATGAAACATTATCCATTTGATCCTCAAACAACCTTTAAGTCAATTCTATTAAGCCTCAAGTAAGAAAACTGGGAAACAAGGAAGTTATCAAGGTATTTAGCTATTAAAAAGCAGGTCTTTTTAAAATGTAGTCAATCTGGTTCTGATGCCCAGAGTCTTAATCAGTAAGCTGTGTTGTCCTCTTGTTGTTATAAAACTTTTCCTTTATTGCTACATACTATTCATAATATGGCTGCTTAGTATTCCATTAAAAGGACAAATCAGAATTTAATAATTATCAAATATTAGATAGATTGCTTCTAATTTTCCCATCATAAATTATGCAATTAATGTATCAATGCATATGGCTTTTCACAACCCAAAGAGATATATTTTATTTTTTTAAATACAAAAGCAACACATGTTCTAGAAATTTTGGAAAATGCAGAAATTATAAAGAAGCAAACAACAAAGTTATTATAATCTCATCACCTAGGGGCAGTCATTGCCAACATGGTAGGAAGTTTCTTTTCAGTTTTCATATAGTTAAGATTATAGTGGAAATACCTTTCCATGTTCTACTTTATTCTCTTAGAGTGTTGTATTAGTTTCCTGTGGCTGCCATAACAAATTACCATAAACTTTGTACCTTAAAACAACAGAAACCTATTCTCTCACAGTTCTGGAGGCCAGAAATCCAAAATCAAGCAGTGAACAGGGCCACTGTACTCCCTTAACCATAACTGATCAAAACATGTTGCTTTTATAATGTTCTAAGATTACAATCATAAATGAAGAGGGTAATAACCAGTTGTGGATACTGGCACCTCACTGCATTCTCTTTAGAAGCTAGACACACTCAAATCAAGGAAGACTCATTCTCTATAGTCAGTAATCAACACTTTTCCTTTTTAAATTTTATTTATTTATTTAGGCCCTGCCACTTGGCTTGCGGGGTCTTAGTTGCCCAACCAGGGATTGAACCCTGGCCTGGCAGTGAAAGCACTGAGTCCTAACCGCTGGACCGCCAGGGCATTCCCAATCAACACTTTTCTTGTTGCTTTAAAATTGGCTTGGAGAGATGTGGATGTGACTCATTTGTGACTGTGGCAAATGAGGATGTGACTTCATCAAGTTGACGGGTCCTGTGCCCTGTATGTACCACTTTCCTAAATAAGGCTAGACATGTTTGCTTCAGATAAGTGTTCAAAATACAACAAAAATGCTGAGAAATTTCCACAGTCTTGGTGAATATCTCATTTAACAATGTTGCTTTATAAAGAGACTGATGAGTCAGCTGTGTTGGATTTGTAAAGGTTGCTGTCCTCTATATTCAGGTGGTTAATTTGAACATAGAACTACCATTTTAAACTAAAGAATAGATTTGCTGGAGAGGCAGTGCTTTGTGAAAAGAGGAAATATGAAGTCAGATCTGGATTCAAATGCTGTCTCTGGCTGCTTTATTTTCTGTAACATTTGGGAATTTAACCTACCTTAAAGAGTAAATGAAGATGATAAGGAGTATTTAGACGTTTGTGAAGATTAGAGACGGAGTATATAAAAAATATTGCGCAACCAAATTATTTTAGTCGGCAGATTATCCTTCTAGAGAATAAGGCAGTGAGTGGACAACTAAAGACCTTGTTTATTACTCGGTTGCCATTAAGCTTCAGTAGCGGTACAATGTGCTGCCTTAATGCTAATGTTTGCTGCTTTGCATCAACAATGGAAACCACTTAAATGCTTGGTGAAAGATTTCCCTTTGAAGGCATATATTCTCCTTCGCCCCATTCAAAAGCAAAGGTTCCTGGAGTGAAGCACAATCATGGAGTCTACATTTAAGGGTAAATCTACACGTCAATAGATCAAATGAATGATTCACTATTCACAGCACATTGAAGAATTAAGTTGACACTGATGCTTTGGCCTTTCAAATAAAGTAAATAAAATGATGAAAGATAAATTGATGTTTCTAGAGTAGCAAAGCTTAATAAAGTGTAATATAATTAGCAGACCAGCTCATGGTGCTTCAGCACTGATAATTCTGACACCAGAGTGATCTTGAAATGACTTATCAATGAAGATATAAATTATTCTCTTTCTTATTGCAAAATGAAATTGTAAACCTGTTATAGTAAAGGTCTTTGGATATATTTAAGTTATTATGTGTTTTTTTTTTTAATTCTGCAGTATTTAGAAAAGTCTATAGCTCTCTTGGAAATTAAACCAAAAAACTCTTTGGCAAGAAGAAACCCCTGATGACTTTGACAGCAGCTGAAGTCATGGGCTTCTCAAGGAACTGCCGGGACAGAGCTCCAAATGCAGGAGATCACTACCCCAGAGTTGTGAGTTCTTTGATGGCAGAAACATTGTCATATATGTTCATTCCTTATACAACACTGTGTGGCTGGACCAGAGTTGATGTTCGATAAATGTTTGTTGGTTCAATAGCTTATCTAGAGAAGCATTGTTTTCCATTGTGGTGCAGCATCATTGTTTAGGAAGTTCTTCACATACAGATCCTACGAAAGTAGTAATCCTAAAGTATTTGCATTTCTGTTCTATTCCCTTCGTGTTCTCCATGTGTGATATTGATTCATTAGATAGAAAAGGGAAGCATATTAAACTTATAATTAACCTTTTCTCTTGACATGTAATTAGCTAGGATTTATGAGATGCTAAAGACTTCAATGTCTGAGAAAGGGAGCATAAATAGGGCTAATTTTGTATTACTAAGCTTGGAGTAATACAGTCATTTATTTTCATTGAGACATTATGTATCTGATATATTTTTACTTTAAAGTGGCTAATGATCTTCTAAAACCTTAGATATATTATTCTAGTCCAATCCTGGAATAGAGATCTGATTTTAACTTTTTTCCACCATAATTGGGGATCATATCAGTTCAAGTCCACATAAAATTTTACAGATTGTGAATTCACTTTCATCTTCATTTTGTTAAGATAATTTTATTATTATGCTACTATCATAATTCAAAATTATACTGTCGATAGAGTAACATTTTAGATGAACCAAACGAATCTTATAGGAAAAATATATTAAAATTTATATTAAACTAGAACTTAAAACTATTTGTACTGTTTTACAATATGTTGCAAGCAAACTTTTATCAAATAATGGTTATTTTGCATTAGATGGAATTAATTTTTAAGGTTTCTTCTCCTTTATTTAGGAAGAAATATTTCCCCCCTAAATTTAGTAGGCTACCTTCAAGAGAAAAAAATGCCTATAGTAAGGGAATAGATTACAAAGTATCTAATTTTTCACTTATTTGGAAAAAAATCTAATTGGCTTGCCCAACGAAATACGAGAGATTTTTAAACTTTGGAGTCTTTCTCCTAAACTTAAAAGTGTCTCACAATTTCTGTGTTGTCAAGAACATAGACATCCAACCTCACCTGAACTGTCTTTTACCTTACAATTCTCGTGCTTCTAAATCTTGTGAAAACCTCTCTAACATCAGTTATATTAGATATTTTCTTCCGGTCCTATACTTTATCATGCCAATTGATTAAGGAGGCTAAAATTAGTAGCTAGAACTCTTGTTCAAAGCATCACTTTTCCTCATCCGTACTGTAGTAAAGCACTCTTTTTATACTTTTTTAATTCACTTTCTAAAGTTTAAACCAGAAATAGTAGATATTTGCTCCATACTTAGCAATATTCCTTGGCTTCCTATTTATTTCAATTTTCAAATAGGAGCTCTACCTATAATTAGTATCATTATTAATACTATTGTTATCTTTCATAAGTACAACTTATGTTCTGCTAATCCCCTTCCCTTCTTGCTAGTTAGATGTATGTGATCTTTGACTAATAGGCTTATATTATAGTCTTTACGACCCTTCTTTCCCGTATTTACTTTTCCTAATCATTTGAATAGCATTTATTTTGTTCTATGATTTAATAATTGTTATTAAACTTATTGTTGTGACTTTTATGGTAAAGAGTTTTTTAAGAAACACATTTTAATAGCATAAAATATGTGAGTTGAAGGAAGTAAAAATACAATAAACACAAGAAAGACATATGAGAAGAAAGAAGCAAAGTTAAGTTAGCTGAACAGTGGTCTTTTGTTTAGGAAGTTCCATACCTCTCTTATGAGACCCGCCGTAAATCAAAGATAGGCTGGTCTAGGTTCTTCTTGATTTTTGCTTATGATGGGGAGGAAAAATGGCTTTTAGTTATCTGTTCCATTACCTATTCATCAAGAATCTGGGCATTAGTTTTCATTTTATATTTTGACTACTATCCTCAAAGAAATTCTTTGTTTCTGGTGATTGCAATGGTTTCTCTCTTTTGAGAGTTGCTGATCCAAAGTTAAAGTTGATTATTCCCTCAACCTTCTTTTTTTTTTTTTCACACACACACACTGTATTTTATTTTTACAAGAGATAAATAGACTGACACCAAGCATTGTACATGGATGACCACAACAAAAGCAACAATGATTGCAATTACCAAACATGAAACACACTCATACTATGTCATAATATTGACATTCAGTCCAGTAATCCTCCACTGTAACAGCTCCTTTACTTTGCAGTGAAGATTGATTTGTATATTCTTTGCCACTGAGTCCTTGTGGGATTTTTTTTTTTTTTTTAAATTCAGACAGAAAGTCACAAAAATTATACTCATCCTCATCAGTTCACTCAGTCCCATGTAATTAATTGTTTTTTTTATCTTGATCTTTTGTTAGCACTTTTATGAGTTCATCAGTTTTTCATCAGAGTTCTGAAAATGCTTATTCATTCAGTTCAGCAGTACAGTCAGTTACCAGAAATCTGTACTTGTCAGAGTCTTTTCCATGAATTTCTTGAAGATGAAACCCTTTTATAGGAACATATTTGCAAAATCATCAGAGTACACCCAGAACTGTCTGTAAATGACAAAAGACTTAAAAATGACCACGGTAAAAGATTTGATGAAAGTTTATAATAATGCAGTTGACAAGAAAATTAGTTATTTCTGAGATATACATTTTAAAGTAATAACTAGGATTATTACTTATAACATTATACCAGAACATATAAGATTTTTAGAAATTTCATGTAATGTCTGAAACATTTATATTAACATATTTCCATACAAATACAAATATAAGATTTTTAGAAATTTCATGTAATGTCTGAAACATTTATATTAACATATTTCCATACATATTTCCATACAAATACAAATATAAGATTTTTAGGGATTTCATGTAATGTCTGAAACATTTATATTAACATATTTCCATACAAATAACCCAATGAAAGTTTAGTATTAGTTGTTTTGTTTGTTTTTTTATACTGCAGGTTCTTATTAGGCATCAATTTTATACACATCAGTGTATACATGTCAATCCCAATCGCCCAATTCAGCACACCACCATCCCCACCTCACCGCAGTTTTCCCCCCTTGGTGTCCATATGTCCATTCTCTACATCTGTGTCTCAACTTCTGCCCTGCAAACTGGCTCATCTGTACCATTTTTCTAGGTTCCACATACATGCATTAATATATGATATTTGTTTTTCTCTTTCTGACTTACTTCACTCTGTATGACAGTCTCTAGATCCATCCACGTCTCAACAAATGACTCAATTTCGTTCCTTTTTATGGCTGAGTAATATTCCATTGTATATATGTACCACTTCTTCTTTATCCATTCCTCTGTCGATGGGCATTTAGGTTGCTTCCATGACCTGGCTATTGTAAATAGTGCTGCAATGAACATTCGGGTGCATGTGTCTTTTTGAATTACGGTTTTCTCTGGGTATATGCCCAGTAGTGGGATTGCTGGGTCATATGGTAATTCTATTTTTAGTTTTTTAAGGAACCTCCATATTGTTCTCCAGAGTGGCTGTATCAATTTACATTCCCACCAACAGTGCAAGAGGGTTCCCTTTTCTCCACACCCTCTCCAGCATTTGTTGTTTGTAGATTTTCTGATGATGCCCATTCTAACTGGTGTGAGGTGATACCTCATTGTAGTTTTGATTTGCATTTCTCTAATAATTAGTGATGTTGAGCAGCTTTTCATGTGCTTCGTGGCCGTCTGTATGTCTTCTTTGGAGAAATGTGTATTTAGGTCTTCTGCCCATTTTTGGATTGGGGTGTTTGTTTCTTTGATATTGAGCTGAATGAGCTGTTTATATATTTTGGAGATTAATCCTTTGTCCGTTGATTCATTTGCAAATATTTTCTCCCATTCTGAGGGTTGTCTTTTCGTCTTGTTTATGGTTTCCTTTGCTGTGCAAAAGCTTTGAAGTTTCATTAGGTCCCACTTGTTTATTTTTGTTTTTATTTCCATTACTCTAGGAGGTGGATCAAAAAAGATCTTGCTGTGATTTATGTCAAAGAGTGTTCTTCCTATGTTTTCCTCTAAGAGTTTTATAGTGTCCGGTCTTACATTTAGGTCTCTAATCCATTTTGAGTTTATTTTTGTGTATGGTGTTAGGGAGTATTCTAATTTCATTCTTTTACATGTAGCTGTCCAGTTTTCCCAGCACCACTTATTGAAGAGACTGTCTTTTCTCCATTGTATATCTTTGCCTCCTTTGTCATAGATTAGTTGACCATAGGTGCGTGGGTTAATCTCTGGGCTTTCTATCTTGTTCCATTGATCTATGTTTCTGTTTTTGTGCCAGTACCATATTGTCTTGATGACTGTAGCTTTGTAGTATAGTCTGAAGTCAGGGAGTCTGATTCCTCCAGCTCCATTTTTTTGCCTCAAGACTGCTTTGGCTATTAGGGGTCTTTTGTGTCTCCATACAAATTTTAAGATGATTTGTTCTAGCTCTGTAAAAAATGCCATTGGTAATTTGATAGGGATTGCATTGAATCTGTAGATTGCTTTGGGTAGTATACTCATTTTCACAATGTTGATTCTTCCAATCCAAGAACATGGTATATCTCTCCATCTGTTGGTATCATCTTTAATTTCTTTCATCAGTGTCTTATAGTTTTCTGCATACAGGTCTTTTGTCTCCCTAGGTAGGTTTATTCCTAGGTATTTTATTCTTTCTGTTGCAATGGTAAATGGGAGTGTTTCCATAATTTCTCTTTCAGATTTTTCATCTTTAGTGTATAGGAATGCAAGAGATTTCTGTGCATTAATTTTGTATCCTGCAACTTTACCATATTCATTAATTAGCTCTAGCAGTTTTCTGGTGGCAGTTTTAGGATTCTCTATGTATAGTATCATGTCATCCGCAAACAGTGACAGTTTTACTTCCTCTTTTCCAATTTGTATTCCTTTTATTTCTTTTTCTTCTCTGATTGCCGTGGCTAGGACTTCCAGAACTATGTTGAATAATAGTGGTGAGAGTGGACATCCTTGTCTCGTTCCTGATCTTAGAGGAAATGCTTTCAGTTTTTCACCATTGAGAATGATGTTTGCTGTGGGTTTGTCATATATGGCCTTTATTATGTTGAGGTAGGTTCCCTCTATGCCCACTTTCTGGAGAGTTTTTATCAGAAATGGGTGTTGAATTTTGTCAAAAGCTTTTTCTGCATCTATGGAGATGATCATATGGTTTTTATCCTTCAGTTTGTTAATATGGTGTATCACATTGATTGATTTGCGTATATTGAAGAATCCTTGCATCCCTGGGATAAATCCCACTTGATCGTGGTGTATGATCCTTTTAATGTGTTGTTGGATTCTGTTTGCTAGTATTTTGTTGAGGATTTTTGCATCTATATTCATCAGTGATATTGGTCTGTAATTTTCTTTTTTTGTAGTGTCTTTGTCTGGTTTTGGTATCAGGGTGATGGTGGCCTCATAGAATGAGTTTGGGAGTGTTCCTTCCTCTGCAATTTTTTGGAAGACTTTGAGAAGGATGGGTGTTAGCTCTTCTCTAAATGTTTGATAGAATTCACCTGTGAAGCCATCTGGTCCTGGACTTTTGTTTGTTGGAAGATTTTTAATCACAGTTTCAATTTCATTACTCGTGATTGGTCTGTTCATATTTTCTGTTTCTTCCTGATTCAGTCTTGGAAGGTTATACCTTTCTAAGAATTTGTCCATTTCTTCCAGGTTGTCCATTTTATTGGCATAAAGTTGCTTATAGTAGTCTCTTAGGATGTTTTGTATTTCTGCAGTGTCTGTTGTAACTTCTCCTTTTTCATTTCTGATTTTATTGATTTGAGTCCTCTCCCTCTTTTTCTTGATGAGTCTGGCTAATGGCTTATCAATTTTGTTTATCTTCTCAAAGAACCAACTTTTAGTTTTATTGATCTTTGCTATTGTTTTCTTTGTTTCTATCTCATTTATTTCTGCTCTGATCTTTATGATTTCTTTCCTTCTGCTAACTTTGGGTTTTGTTTGTTCTTCTTTCTCTAGTTTCTTTAGGTGTAAGGTTAGATTGTTTACTTGAGATTTTTCTTGTTTCTTTAGGTAGGCTTGTATAGCTATAAACTTCCCTCTTAGAACCGCTTTTGCTGCATCCCATAGGTTTTGGGTCGTCGTGTTTTCATTGTCATTTGTCTCTAGGTATTTTTTTATTTCCTCTTTGATTTCTTCAGTGATCTCTTGGTTATTTAGTAACGTATTGTTTAGCCTCCATGTGTTTGTCTTTTTTACGTTTTTTTCCCTGTAATTCATTTCTAATCTCATAGCGTTGTGGTCAGAAAAGATGCTTGGTATGATTTCAACGTTCTTAAATTTACTGAGGCTTGATTTGTGACCCAAGATGTGATCTATCCTGGAGAATGTTCCGTGCGCACTTGAGAAGAACGTGTAATCTGCTGTTTTTGGATGGAATGTCCTATAAGTATCAATTAAATCTATCTGGTCTATTGTGTCATTTAAAGCTTCTGTTTCCTTATTTATTTTCATTTTGGATGATCTGTCCATTGGTGTAAGTGAAGTGTTAAAGTCCCCCACTATTATTGTGTTACTGTCGATTTCCTCTTTTATAGCTGTTAGCAGTTGCCTTATGTATTGAGGTGCTCCTATGTTGGGTGCATATATATTTATAATTGTTATATCTTCTTCTTGGATTGATCCCTGGATCATTATGTAGTGTCCTTCCTTGTCTCTTGTAACATTCTTTATTTTAAAGTCTATTTTATCTGATATGAGTATAGCTACTCCAGCTTTCTTTTGATTTCCATTTGCATGGAATATCTTTTTCCATCCCCTCACTTTCAGTCTGTATGTGTCCCTAGGTCTAAAGTGGGTCTCTTGTAGACAGCATATATATGGGTCCTGTTTTTGTATCCATTCAGCTAGTCTATGTCTTTTGGTTGGGGCGTTTAATCCATTCACGTTTCAGGTAATTATCGATATGTATGTTCCTATGACCATTTTCTTAATTGTTTTGGGTTTGTTTTTGTAGGTCCTTTTCCTCTCTTGTGTTTCCCACTTACAGAAGTTCCTTTAGCATTTGTTTTAGAGCTGGTTTGGTGGTGCTGAATTCTCTTAGGTTTTGCTTGTCTGTAAAGCTTTTGATTTCTCCATCAAATCTAAATGAGATCCTTGCCGGGTAGAGTAATCTTGGTTGTAGCTTCTTCCCTTTCATCACTTTAAGTATATCATGCCACTCCCTTCTGGCTTGCAGAGTTTCTGCTGAGAAATCAGCTGTTAACCTTATGGGAGTTCCCTTGTATGTTATTTGTCGTTTTTCCCTTGCTGCTTTCAATAATTTTTCTTTGTCTTTAATTTTTGCCACTTTGATTACTATGTGTCTCGGCGTGTTTCTCCTTGGGTTTATTCTGTATGGGACTCTCTGCGCTTCCTGGACTTGGGTGGCTATTTCCTTTCCCATGTTAGGGAAGTTTTCGACTATAATCTCTTCAAATATTTTCTCTGGTCCGTTCTCTCTCTCTTCTCCTTCTGGGACCCCTATAATGCGAATGTTGTTGCGTTTAATGTTGTCCCAGACGTCTCTTAGGCTGTCTTCATTTCTTTTCATTCTTTTTTCTTTAGTCTGTTCCGCAGCAGTGAATTCCACCATTCTGTCTTCCAGGTCACTTATCCGTTCTTCTGCCTCAGTTATTCTGCTATTGATTCCTTCTAGTGTAGTTTTCATTTCAGTTATTGTATTGGTCATCTCTGTTTGTTTGTTCTTTAATTCTTCTAGGTCTTTGTTAATCATTTCTTGCATCTTCTCAATCTTTGCCTCCATTCTTATTCCAAGGTCCTGGATCATCTTCACTATCATTATTCTGAATTCTTTCTCTGGAAGGTTGCCTATCTCCACTTCATTTAGTTGTTTTTCTGGGGTTTTTTCTTGTTCCTTCATCTGGTACATAGCCCTCTGCCTTTTCATCTTGTCTATCTTTCTGTAACTGTGGTTTTTGGTCCACAGGCTGCAGGATTGTAGTTTTTCTTGCTTCTGCTCTCTGCCCTCTGGTGGTTGAGGCTATCTAAGAGGCTTGATAGTAGGCTCTGGTGGTGGGTAGAGCTGACTGTTGCTGTCCCCCTCAACCTTCTTACAAGTGTTTTATTAAATGGTACCTGTCTGTGCTTAAATATTAGTTAGCAGAGCTATTAGGAAGGAAAGCCAGGAGGATAGCAGACATAAATATCTTTTTCTGTGCTGCTGGGACAAGGTGACCTGGAAGCCAGTTGCTGTGTTACTGTTAATGAGGATAAACAAGCCCTATAGGAAGACTCAGATTGTAGAGCCCAAATCATAATGTTCAGTTCAAAGGGTACCAGGCTCTGTGCTCGGAATGCAGAGATGAATGAGATGCTCTGCCCCATGAAGCTTGTCTAGATTCTTTTTTCCTGTGAGAATAGCAAAACCCTATAGAATTGAGGCATCACTATTGGAATAACGTAGAGGAACCCCTCAGAGTGAGCCAGTGGGCATATCTCAGAATGAGAAAAATCAGACTTCGTGTGACACAGAATTTTTAGAAAAAAAATAGGATTTTTAGCAATTAATACTATTCATCTCCAACTTTTTACTACTAGACTTATCAAATAGCTGGTGTGCCACTACCATCTTTATTTCCTTGCCACTTCATTCCTTAACCTCTTGAGATCATCCAGCCTGAGCACTCCTCTGAAACTACATTCTGATCACTTAACTGAAACTACATTCTAAAAGGACATAATTTCCTGACTGTTAATTTAATGGTAAAATGTAGATGGAACAGCAAGGTAGTTAGTAGAATGAGCTTTGAAATCAGCAGACCTGGGTTAAGATTCTGATTCCACCACTTACTAACTAGCTCTGTGACTTTGAGAAACCATTTTTTTAAAGTCTCATCTGAGAAATCAGGATAATAAATCAATCTAATAAGATTATCGTAAGGATTGAGAAAATATATAAAGCACCTATCACAGGGCAAGGCACATAGTTGATACTCAATACTTTCATGATTATTTTGTTAAAGGCTTTTCACAGTCTTTATTTCTCCTGACATTTCTATAACATGTAAAAAACGCCACCATCTGATACTTACTAAAAATGTTTTCTTTCTTCTTCTAGGTCACAAACCTTAAACAGTCCTTAATGTTCAATCCTTGTACTGCTATTCTTTATTCCATAAGAAGCTGTTATCACATTTTACCTAAAGAGATGAAGGCAGTGACTTAAAAAGTCAGTGCATCACTTTGAAAGAAGAAGTAACCCTCAGTGGAGGGACATAGCCAACCCAAGACTACCTTGTAGGAGCTAGAGTAGTCAGTATTACCCTGATCTCACTCTCTTCCTTCTCTCTGATCTGCTGCTGGGGCCCCTTATTGGCTAAGAGAGCCAGAAAGCATAGGAAGCCATGGATGGAGTCTGTGTAGTCTGTACTTCAACATAGGTTCCACATGAATACTGACAAATTTTCAAATCAGTTTGTGCAAATTAATTATTCTACTGATACTGTCTTTGATATGTTCTATAGGAAATGCAGCTCTGATCTTTGAACATTCTTGTGTACAGAACAGATGCAATTAGAAAAAAATTACAGCTAGAATGAATGAATGATCCCATCAAAGAATCTATTATTTTAAAATATTTTATTCTCCTATTTCTCAGGGTTGTATACAAGCAGGCCTGATTTTGCCCCCAAGGGACATTTGACAGTGTCTGGAGACATCTTTATTTGTCGTACTTGTGGATGAGGGTGGGTGCTACTAGCAATTAGTGGGTTTAGTGTGTAGAGAAGCCAGGGATGCTTCTAAACAGCCTATAGTGCACAGGCCAGTCACCCACAATAAAGAATTATCTGGCCCCAAACCAAAATATTAACAGTGCCAGGATTGAGAAACACTCCTCTAGCAGAAACTAAAGATACCAACAGTATATTTAAAAAGATAAAATAGATCTTTTTAAAGATATATATGTATATATATTTACACTGAATACACATGTATGACATGTGCTTATAAAGTAATGAGATGGGCTTCCCTCGTGGCGCAGTGGTTAAGAATCCTGCCAATGCAGGGGACACGGGTTTGAGCCCTGGTCTGGGAAGATCCCACATGCTGCGGAGCAACTAAGCCCGTGTGCTGCAACTACTGAAGCCCATGCGCCTAGAGCCTGTGCTCCACAACAAGAGAAGCCACCGCAGTGAGAAGCCCGAGCACTGCAACGAAGACTAGTTCCTGCTCGCCGCAACTAGAGAAAGCCTGTGAGCAGCAACGAAGACCCAATGCAGCCAAAAATAATACATAAATAATAATTTTTAAAAATAAATTTAAAAAATAAAGTAATGAGACCACTTTGATAGCATATGAAGTTAATTGTTAACATTTCAATAATGGTTTACTGTTTATGAAATTCTTTCTAAACACTCTCCCTGGCAATATTACCTACTCCCACAGCCTCAACTTTCATCTCTATAATTATGACTGTCAAATATTTATCTCTAGCCCAGGCTTCAATATGTTACCACATACTGATTTTCTGTCCTCAGTATTTCCTGTCACTCCCCCTGCCCTCATACCACTGCATTAGTTTGGCCTCATCCTTGTTTGCCTGGATTACTATGTGACCCTCATTGTCCAAGATCACACCATCCTGTGGCTATAAATAAGGAGACACCTTTTTCTTAGTGCACAAATGATAATAATCTCAGTTCTGATTCACTCCCAGAAATCAGCTGTCATCAAATTACCTGCCGGCTGCTTCTGAGAGCTCCCAGGGTTCTGCCGTGTAGTCTCCTGAGCAGGTCCACAGGGATCTTGTCCCTGCTAAGGTTTGAATGCTGCCATGTCTCCCTATAAGATCACACTGAGGACTCAGCTGGGCATGGCTTTCTGCAGACTGTTACCAGCACCCAGGTCTCAAGGAGGAGGTATACTGCTCACCCCTTTGCAACTCTTTCTGAAGCACAGGAGGAGCACTTCCTGCATCCCCCGCAGTGTAACCGAGTCCAGACTGTAACTTTTGACAAAATTTTACTGCATGTTTAGGAATAAAAAAAGAAGGGGTGTAGAATGAGGTAGTTACAACCTGCCCAGGCCCAGACCCATGCAAAGTTTCCATGCAGGGATCTCATTCCCAGCCAGTCCTCACCTGGCAGGGTACCTTCCACTCTAGAAATGCCCCAGGAATCTTTATGCTTGAAGTTCATTCCAAACTGATTCTGGGACCAGAAACAGGATAGTTTTCCTTCATTCATTCTGAAATCTCAAGTATGACTGGAAGAAGAATTTAAATTTCTTGTAGATAGAACTTCACCACACCCCTTACATGGAAGGATATGACCCAGTCCCCCAAAATAATCATATCAGAATACAGTGGCCAATTTCAGTTCATTTACCAGAGGCTGGATAATTCAATCTTAAAATAATCTCTCATGGGCCATCAACAACCCAGTGGAAGCTGGGCTGCACCAACTTTATGCTAGCTTATTTTCAGTCTCTCCTCATGAAGCATTTAAAATCTTCATGTCAGTCTCACAAAGAATCACCTTGTTATGACAAAGATGAGTTTCCAGCTAATCTCCTTCCTCCAGTCTGGTCTTATCGAGTTCACTCCTTCCCTGCTGCCTATGTCCCATCAGAAATGCAAATCTGATCACCTCTTTACTTAAGACTCCATAGTGATTCCTCTTGCCTATTTCTCCACCCCCGTCACTTCTCTTTTCCCTACCCACACCCTGTGTTCAAGTCCAGACGCTCAGGTTTCCTACAAATCCCTAACCATGTATTCTCTCTCATGCGTCTGCCTTTGCTGTTGTCTAGGCCAGGAATGCTTTTCACCCAGTCATCAGGGGGCCATATCTTATTCATCCTCCAAGATGCAACTCAGTTGTCACTCTTCTAGGAATCCTCTGTTTGCCCCATCCTCAAGCCTGGAGCACATTGTACTTATCTTTGACATGCCTCTCATCACACTGTAGTGAAATTGTTTGTGTCTTCCAGAAGACCATGGGAGCTCCCTAAAGGCAGAGGAAATGGTGTTGCCCTCTGCATTTTCATGCACCTGACACAGCATGCAATATAGTAAATCCTCAGTTAAGTTTAATTGATGTTGACTCAATATTTTCATTTGATCCTCTAAACACTGGGAAGCTAGTATTATTTCCAACAGTGCTGGTGGAAAGCAGTGAATGCATTTAATTTAAGACTAAGATGAAAACAACCATGAAAATTACGGTTGCAGAATAGAATGTAAAGTTTATGAATCATGACAATGTAGAAATAATATAATTAACAAAGAAGAAAGGAGAAGGGGGTGAAAAAGTGGGATGTGTGTAAGTTGTTGATTTTCTCTGTTATAGACGAGGTTATAAAGGTAGGTTTTAAAGCTGACAGATCAAGTAATAAATGTACAACCACATTTCGCTATATAAAAGCAAACAGAAAATATAGAAAAATAATGCATTAATTAAAACCAGGGTTTAGAGGGTAGGGAGTGGAAAAGGGTGATACTACTCACAGTGGGGATATATATATTTAGATATATTTTAAAAAGAAATAGAGAATATGTTATATAAAGTTATGGTAACTTTTAGCCTAAAAACAACCTAGAGTACAATTTATTTTTTTACATATTCAGGAGAAATACATGTACAAAATATAAAATACAAATATAAAAATATATGGAGCATATATAGTAAAAAATAAAAACTAGAAAACATAAGGGGTATCTATCATACCAATAAATTTACCTATGAAAACAAAATGGCTCTCAGAAGGATTAGAAAACAAAATCTAATTAAATGCTATACACAAGATATATTCCTAATACAAAATATCTAAAAATGTTGAGTATTAAGAAGTATAGAAGCAAGTCACAGAGTGAAACAAACATAAATAATACTGAGAAAATACTTGCTATGAAATATTAAGGAAAAGACTGAAGGAAAACAGTAGAAAAATGGGCAAGAAACTTGAGCAGACACTGTCAAAGAGCACATTTTTTCTTTAACACATGGAAAGGTGCTCTACCTCATTGTTGATCAGGAAATTAAAGCCTCTACAGGTAGCTGTAAGAGTGGGTTTGCCAATCCCACACAAGTTTCTCTCTTTGTCTCTGCCTCTACAATAGGCAGTGCTTCAGATGGTGGCTTGAGTTCTGGAGTGAGGATGCCACAGAGGGGCATCCCCAGCCCACCACAAGGACATGACGTGTGAGCAAAAACCATGTGGCTCACAGGATCTTGGTGCTCCACCCTGGTGTTAGGCCTGAGCCTCTGAGGTGGGAGAGCCGAGTTCAGGACATTGGACCACCAGAGATCACCCAGCCACACATAATATCAATCGGTGAGAGCTCTCCCAGAGATCTCCGTCTCAATGCTAAGACCCAGCTCCACCCAACGGCCAGCAAGTTCCAGTGCTGGATGCCCCATGCCAAACAACTAGCAAGACAGGAACACAACCCCACCCAACCTCCACAAATCACATCTTGGGTCACAAAGAAGTAAAACTGTCACTGTTTGCAGATGACATGACACTATACATAGAGAATCCTAAAGATGCTACCAGAAAACTACTAGAGCTAATCAATGAATTTGGTAGAGTAGCAGGATACAAAATTAATGCACAGAAATCTCTTGCATTCCTATACACTAATGATGAAAAATCTGAAAGAGAAATTAAGGAAACACTCCCATTTACCACTGCAACAAAAAGAATTAAATACCTAGGAATAAACCTACCTAAGGAGACAAAAGACCTGTATGCAGAAAACTATAAGACACTGATGAAAGAAATTAAAGATGATACAAACAGATGGAGAGATATACCATGTTCTTGGATTGGAAGAATCAACATTGTGAAAATGACTTTACTACCCAAAGTGATCTACAGATTCAGTGCAATCCCTATCATACTACCAATGGCATTTTTCATAGAACTAGAACAAAAATTTTACAATTTGTATGGAAACACAAAAGACCCTGAAGAGCAAAAGCGATCTTGAGAAAGAAAAATGGAGCAGAGGAATCAGGCTCCCTGACTTCAGACTATACTACCAAGCTAAAGTAATCAAGACAGTATGGCACTGGCACAAAAAAAGAAATATAGATCAATGGAGCAGGATAGAAAGCCCAGAGATAAACCCACACACATATGGTCACCTTATCTTTGATAAAGGAGGCAAGAATATACAATGGAGAAAAGACAGCGTCTTCAATAAGTGTTGCTGGGAAAACAAGACAGCTCCATGTAAAAGAATGAAATTAGAACACTCCCTAACACCATACACAAAAATAAACTCAAAATGGATTAGAGACCTAAATGTAAGGCCAGACACACTATAAAACTCTTAGAGGAAAACATAGGCAGAACACTCTATGACATAAATCACAGCAAGATCCTTTTTGACCCACCTCCTAGAGAAATGGAAATAAAAACAAAAATAAACAAATGGGACCTAATAAAACTTAAAAGCTTTTGCACAGCAAAGGAAACCATAATCAAGACGAAAAGACAACCTTCAGAATTGGAGAAAATATTTGCAAATGAAGCAACTGACAAACGATTAATCTCCAAAATATACAAGCAGCTTATGCAGCTAAATATCAAAAAAACAAACAACCCAATTCAAAAATGGGCAGAAGACCTAAATAGTCATTTCTCCAAAGAAGATATACAGATTGCCAACAAACACATGAAAGATGCTCAACATCACTAATCATTAGAGAAATGCAAATCAAAACTGCAATGAGGTAGCTCCTCACACCCGCAGGAATGGCCATCATCAAAAAATCTACAAACAATAAATGCTGGAGTATGTGGAGAAAAGGGAACCCTCTTGCACTGTTG
The DNA here is from genome assembly GCF_965194825.1 of Balaenoptera physalus. Classification (NCBI taxonomy): domain Eukaryota; kingdom Metazoa; phylum Chordata; class Mammalia; order Artiodactyla; family Balaenopteridae; genus Balaenoptera; species Balaenoptera physalus. The sequence goes on along the minus strand of NC_138890.1, from coordinate 89,014,989 downwards.
GTGGGAATGTAAATTGATACAGCCACTATCGTATGGAGGTTCCTTAAAAAACTAAAAATAGAACTACCATATGACCCAGCAATCCCACTGCTGGGCAGATACCCTGAGAAAACCATAATTCAAAAAGAGTCATGTACCACAGTGTTCGTTGCAGCACTATTTACAATAGCCAGGACATGGAAGCAACCTAAGTGTCCATCAACAGATGAATGGATAAAGAAGATGTGGCACATATATACAATGGAATATTACTCAGCCATAAAAAGAAATGAAATTGAGTTATTTGTAGTGAGGTGGATGGACCTAGAGTCTGTCAAGAAGTCAGAAAAACAAATACCATATGCTAACACATATATATGGAATCTAAAAAAAAAAACAGATGGTTCTGACCAACCTAGGGGCAGGACAGGAATAAAGATGCAGACATAGAGAATGGACTTGAGGACACGGGGAGGGGGAACGGTAAGCTGGGATGACGTGAGAGAGTAGCATCGACATATATACACTACCAAATGTAAAATAGATAGCTAGTGGGAAGCAGCTGCATCTCACAGGGAGATTAGCTCGGTGCTTTGTGACCACTTAGAGGGGTGGGATAGGGAAGGTGGGATGTAGACGCAAGAGGGAGGGGATATAGGGATATATGTATACGTATAGCTGATTCACTTTGTTATACAGCAGAAGCTAATACAACATTGTAAAGCAATTTTATTCCAATCAAGATGTTAAAAAAAAAAAAAAAGAAAGCCTCTACAAACCCACCAGAATGGCTAAATATTAAAAGGACTAAAAAACCAAGTATTTGTGAGGATACAGAGAAATGGGAATTCTCATACAGTGCTGGTGGGTGTATAAATTGATAGAACCACTTTGGAAGACAACTTTTTATGCCATTATGTTGAAGAATGTGTTCTTTATGATGCAGCCACTCAATTTCTAGATATATACCCATCATAAATGCGGGCATACGTGTACCAGCGGACATGTATAAGAATGCTCACGTGTACCAGCAGACATGTATAAGAATGCTCACCGGCCAAAAACCAGAAACAATTAAATGTTTGTCAAGGGTAATGATAAATTCATACAATGTAAAACAACACAACAATGTAAATAAATGGATTATAGTGTAAGCAATGACACAGATGAATTTCACAACCATAATGTTGCGCTAAAGAGGAAAGACTACACACTGTACGATTACTGAATGATTCCATTTATATAAACTTCAAAAACACACAAAACTAAGCTCTAATGAAAACAGATGCACACTTATATAGTAAAAGAATTAAAAGAATAAGGAATAACTACATAATATTTCCATAAATATCAGGAAAGGACTACACTTAAGGAGAGAGAGGAAGCCGTGGTTGGGAATGGGCATGAAAGTAGGGGTGCTTCTTGAGCTTTACCAGTGAGCTACTTCTTGAACCTGAATTGGTGATTACACGATGTTCTAATTGTAGTAATTCATTAAACTGCATGTTTATGTTTTATGCAATGTTCTATATATGTGTTTCATTTGACAATAAGAAACTTTTTAAAAAGTGAAATATAACAGATTCTGAAAACTTCCCCTGAATTTTTTAAATAGACTTTGAGAGATGTTTATAAATTTCTAGTGTAAGAATGTTTTTCTTTTAAAAATCTTTTGAAAACTAAAAATACGAAAGAGTTTACAATGATAAAAAAATCTATCAACTACATTATATCTGTGCATGGAAACTTTATCAAGATCACTCATTTAGCAAATTCACTCCTCCCGAAGGCTATAAGTTCTAACGCTTTTCTCATGATGCTACTATATCTTTGCTTTGAGATAACTTGGGCTGTATTCAGTCAAAGTCAACTTTTAAATTTTAAACAATAACAAACGCATGAGTCATAAAGAAAGCATATTCTAAGAGGAGAGAAAATTCCTGAATATGGTGGCATTACTTCAGAGCTAATAAAAAATTTAAAACATCTAATTTTTTAAAATTTCTAGTATTCATTTGATATTAACTATTTCTAAAACAAAATATGAAAAGCAAAAAGAAAAGCATTTACTATTGATTTTCTAATAGCCATTTGGTAGACAGGTGTCAAGAAAAGAAAAATGCTTAATGTTATATTATATAATTATGTAAATTAATTGATTTTGTCCCCCAAGGGATATTTGGCAATGTCTGGAGACATTTTTGCTTGCTGCAACAAAACGGGGAGTGGTACTAATGGCATCTAGTGGGCAGAGGTGATGCTGTTAAACATCTGACAATGAACAGGAAAGCCCTACCCCCCTCCCCAACACAGAATTATCTGGCCCCAAGTGTCAATAAATCTAAGGTTGAAAAAAAGCCTGGAATAAGTGAATCAAGAGAAAAAAGTTATCACATATTGTTAAGCAAAAAGGGAGATTACAAAAGATTAAAGTTAAGGGGACTTCCCTGGTGGCGCAGTGGATAAGACTCTGCACTCCCAATGCAGGGGGCCCGGGTTCGACCCCTGGTCAGGCAACTAGATCCCACATGCATGTCACAACTAAGAGTTTGCATGCTGCAACTAAGGAGCCCGCCTGCCGCAACTGAGACCCTGTGCAACCAAGTAAATAAATATTAAAAAAAAAAGATTAAAGTTAAGTGTGATCCCATTTTTGTTAAAAAAAAAAAAGTGATTGTTTCTATGTGTATGTAATGTGTGTGCAGTATATTTACATACAAATGCACAAAAATGTCAACAGGGTTTGGCCCTCAATGATGAAATCATGGATTAATTTTATTTCCTTTTGCTTTGTTTTACTTGGCTTACCTGGAATTTCTAATTTTTTCTATTGATCATTATATTACTTGAACAACAAGAAAAATACGAAGTTTGGTTTCTACCAAAGAAAGAACACGGCTTTGGCATCAGAAAAGAACTGAGTTTGAACACTGGTCATCTTTCACTAAGAGTATGACCACTTTTAACCTTCTGAGACTGTTTTCTTATTGGTAAAATGAGGAATTAATACCTCACGTACTTGCTCCTTTTCTTTTGTTCAGTTTAAATACAACTACACATACTCACACATACATGCATACTTACCCCAACTCAATAGAAAAATGTTGAGAAAAATTCATTTTACTGCTCTCTTTAATGTTTGAAGGAAAGTATATTTATTTAAAGGGTAAGAAGATAGATGAAGATGTGTGACGATTCTGAAGGGAATTTCTAGGCATTTTCAGACTTTAGAAGTTAACCTCCCATTTACACCTATTTCACTTAAAACTTTAACAATGAATTCCTTTTTTTTTTTTCCATTCAAAATACATTCACTGAGTACCTATAATATACCAGGCATTGTGCTAAGCACAGGGAAAACAAATGGAAAGAAAGAAGGAAAAAAAAGACTCAGTCTCTATCAGTAAGGAAGTCTAATTAATGAGTGGAGAATAATACAAACTAGTCATAATACAATGTGGTAAATACAGTCATAGACATATTCACTGGATATTATGGAAACAAACAGGAGGAACAGTTAGCTATACTAGCTTATACTAGCTAGTATTACCAGTATCCTATAGTACTATGCTTATGCTACTTATGATTAGATCTCTTTTTTAGTTCATAAATAAAACTGATAAAGTAATTTTCTAATCATAAACAAAAAAGACAAAGAAAAAGCAATGGATATGAACATATGGAAGGTGCCTAAAGTAGAATTACAATGCTGTGAGCAGCAATAAGCAAAGGAAATTAAAGAATAAGATATGTACACAATATCCAGTCAGGCAGGAAAGTAGATGGTGGGGTGAGCTGAGTCAGTCTCCATCCAGTTACTATCGGATGGTTCTGAAATGCCTGGCTGGTATCTGGAGTGGAGGAATAGGAGATGAAAGCCTCCTGAGTGGGAAGAAAAGGAATCCATGCATAGTAAACAATTTATATGTTGGATTGGGATAGAATTCTTATAAATAAAAAGTATGCCTATATTCAATAATTGCAACTATTTAAAGTAATAGTATTAGTCTATTGTGTTAGCAAACAGTGGTTAAAGGATAAACATTTTCTGGAGTTAAGGAAATATTTGGGATATCAAGAATCGGTGCGCTAAATAAGAACACAACTGCTTCATAATGCGCAATGCTTTGAACAGCTTTTAGGTTAGAGAATTGAGATAAAGAATACAGGCTCCAAAAGAAGTCAACATCAACTGAAGAAAACAGTGAAGGGTGCAGCAGAGCAAAAGTTGGAATTGAATATGGATCCTTGGTTTGATAGAGAACTTTGCAAGCAAGTTAGTCGTTTAAAGTTGATTTAGAAGGCAATGAGAAACGATAGATGATATGATACTGTTTTCTTCAGCTTTTCAAAAATAACTGTTTTGATCAAACAGGACATAGGAAGAAACTGCATGGTGCTTACTATAAGTAAAAAAGATTAGGACCAAAATTAGCTGCCGGCTTCACTGCCTTACTATGGGGAGGGGAGGGACATAAGGAAGGGGAGAAAACATATGAATAAAGCCCGCTATAGGTGCTTTGCAAACACTTCCAGCGTGAGTCCTCACACGCACTCTTCCCTAGGCTTGCAATACTAGTAGAATCTGGCGGATTCCTCCACATCTTTTAGGTCTCTTCCCCATCTCCACCTCCTCCCCATAGGAATCTCCCTGTTATACATTCTCAAACTTATAATTGTTTTTTGGTTAATTATTTAGAGTCTGTCTCCTCTTCCATACTCCAACCAACCTCTCATCTACAAATAAGCTTTAGAAGGGCGCGGACCCTGACAGTTTTCCTCACCAAAGTGTGAGTGTTCTTCTCTAGCGCCTTGACTATTGATTGATGCACAGCATGCTACAAGCATGTCTTGAATGAATGAGAATGAGCTTCCGTGTTTAGTGGTTAACAATACCAGGCCCACAGGAAGCGCTCAAGAAATAAACAGCACTTACTGGTATTCACATTTATTATCTCATTTATTTCTCACAAAGCCCGGTAAGTATTAAACCCGGTACTGGGATCTAGAAAACTAAGGAAAGTTAAGCAGCCCGCCCGGCGTCAAGAGACACCAGAATAACAGCACCGGGCCTGGGACCAGCACCGAGCACCTCACTGGCCGGGTTCTTCTCGGTTACCCCAAGCGGCGGGCCACAGTCTGGCCCTCCGCGGCTCGGTCTTCAGCCGCCGGCCTGCCGCAGACGAAGCTCGTTTCCGTGGTTGGAAGGAGGCTCGGGGCAGGAGGCAGCGCCGAGGGCGGGACGAAGACGACCTAGGGTCAGCACAGGCGGGCGCCGGAACCGCCCGAGCCTGTGGCTGCCCAGCAGGCGGCATCCCGCTCCTCGAAAGGAGCCGCTCCCACTGAGGGTCGCGCCCCGGCGTTGGGACTCGCGGTCCTCTCGCCAAAGCGCGAGACGGCCCGCCTCTCCGAGGCCTGGAGCTGGCAGCTGGGCCGAAGCAGCAAAACTCATCCGGGGACCCCAGCCCCGCGCCGGCTCTCCGCGGCCGCTCTAGGACGCCGGAGGAGGGGGCGGGGGTGGCGGGGCGGGGGGGGGGGCCCTCCTCTCAGTGGTTGGGACTGGGCCGCCCTCCGCCGGAAGCCGGCTACCTTCGGGCGCGTCCTGGCCTGGGTCCTAGGTGAGGTGCAGGTCCGGCGTTAATCCTCCTGCGAGCGAGCTGGAGTAGGAGCTGGGAGAGGCCGGGAGAGGCGTACGCTCTGGCCTGTGTTCCCCTTCCACGCGCAGGCTGTCTCTAGAAAATCTCTGATTTCTAAAAATCTCGGAGAACAACCGTGGTCGATTTTTGCCCACAATTCCACCTTCCTTTGCTGCGTGGAAAAAAAGGAAAAAAAAAAATTCCTAGTTTTCTTAGTTTGTCTTTATTATTTTCAAATGATTTCTTGTGTATTTCTTAGTTTTGTTTCTAATTCTTGCTAAAGAAGCTTCACGTGGTGGAAGCAGATGAAGGGAGCCCCTCACTGCGATTTCTTAAGCATTGGGCAGAGTATGGGATCAGGACGTATTTTTTCCCCCCATACAGAGCTAACAGCCTTTTTTTTTTTTCTTTTTTAAGGATCTAACATTTGCTCTACTACACTGTAGCCAACTCAGCTAACTAATTCATAAATTTATAAATACCAAGGGAGAGAGGAAAAATTATACCATTAGAACCACAAATATTAAAGATGAGAAGTTTATAGAGCCCCAAGTACTGAGTGAGTGCTACATTTCCCATTTGAAACTTGAGTAACTCTGTATGAGATAAATGGAAATAGCAAGGGAAAATGAAGTGATTGGTATATGTATTTATAAATGTAAAATTATCAACTTAAAAAGCCCCTTTTATGACTAGGTTTATTGAAGTGACATGCACTAATCTTTTTTTTTTAATTTTTTAAATTTTTAATTTTATTTATTTTATTAATTAATTTTTGGCTGTGTTGGGTCTTCGTTGTTGCGCGTGGGCTTTCTCTAGTTGTGGCGAGTGGGGACTACTCTTCGTTGTGGTGTGTGGGCTTCTCATTGCGGTGGCTTCTCTTGTTGTGGAGCACGGGCTCTAGGCGCATGGGCTTCAGTAGTTGTGACACTCGGGCTCAGTAGTTGTGGCTCGTGGGCTCTAGAGCACCAGGCTCAGTAGTTGTGGTGCATGGGCTTAGTTGCTCTGCAACATGTGGGATCTTCCAGGACCAGGGATTGAACCCATGTCCCCTGCATTGGCAGACGGATTCTTTTTTTTTTTTTTTTTTTTAGTTATTTCTGAGATATACATTTTAAAGTAATAACTAGAATTATAACTTATAACATTATACCAGAACACATAAGATTTTTAGAAATTTCATGTAATGTCTGAAACATTTATATTAACATATTTCCGTACAAATAACCCAAAGAAAGTTTAGTATTAGTTGTTTTTTTTGTTTGTTTGTTTGTTTTTTTAATACTGCAGGTTCTTATTAGTCATCAATTTTATACACATCAGTGTATACATGTCAGTCACAACTGCCCAATTCAGCTCACCACCATACCCACCCCACCATGGTTTTCCCCCCTTGGTGTCCATACGTTTGTTCTCTACATCTGTGTCTCAACTTCTGCCCTGCAAACCGGTTCATCTGTACCATTTTTCAAGGTTCCACATACATGCATTAAGATACGATATTTGTTTTTCTCTTTCTGACTTACTTCACTCTGTATGACAGTCTCTAGATCCACCCACGTCTCTACAAATGACCCAGTTTCGTTCCTTTTTATGGCTGAGTAATATTCCATTGTATATATGTACCACTTCTTCTTTATCCATTCCTCTGTCGATGGGCATTTAGGTTGCTTCCGTGACCTGGCTATTGTCAATAGTGCTGCAATGAACACTGGGGTGCATGTGTCTTTTTGAATTATGGTTTTCTCTGGGTATATGGCCAGTAATGGGGTTGCTGGATCATATGGTAATTCTATTTTTAGTTTTTAAAGGAACCTCCATACTGTTCTCCATAGTGGCTGTGTCAATTTACATTCCCACCAACAGTGCAAGAGGGTTCCCTTTTCTCCACACCCTCTCCAGCATTTATTGTTTGTAGATTTTCTGATGATGCCCATTCTAACTGGTGTGAGGTGATACCTCACCTCATTGTAGTTTTGATTTACATTTCCCTAGTAATTAGTGATGTTGAGCAGCTTTTCATGTGCTTCTTGGCCATCTGTATGTCTTCTTTGGAGAAATGTCTATTTAGGTCTTCTGCCCATTTTTGGATTGGGTTGTTTGTTTCTTTAATATTGAGCTGCATGAGCTGTTTATATATTTTGGAGATTAACCCTTTGTCCGTTGATTTGTTTGCAAATATTTTCTCCCATTCTGAGGGTTGTCTTTCCGTCTTGTTTATGGTTTCCTTTGCTGTGCAAAAGCTTTTAAGTTTCATTAGGTACCATTTATTTATTTTTGGTTTTATTTCCATTGCTCTAGGAGGTGGATCAAAAAAGATCTTGCTGTGATTTATGTCAAAGAGTGTTCTTCCTATGTTTTCCTCTAAGAGTTTTATAGTGTCTGGTCTTACATTTAGGTCTTTAATCCATTTTGAGTTTATTTTTGTGTATGGTGTTAGGGAGTGTTCTAATTTCATTCTTTTACATGTAGCTGTCTAGTTTTCCAAGCACCAGTTATTGAAGAGACTGTCTTTTCTCCATTGTATATCTTTGCCTCTTTTGTCATAGATTAGTTGACCTTAGGTGCGTGGGTTTATCTCTGGGCTTTCTATCTTGTTCCATTGATCTATGTTTCTGTTTTTGTGCCAGTACCATATTGTCTTGATGACTGTAACTTTGTAGTATAGTCTGAAGTCAGGGAGTCTGATTCCTCCAGCTCCATTTTTTTCCCTCAAGACTGCTTCGGCTATTCGGGGTCTTTTGTGTCTCCATACAAATTGTGTCAAATTTTAAGATGATTTGTTGTAGTTCTGTAAAAAAATGCCATTGGTAATTTGATAGGGATTGCATTGAATCTGTAGATGACTTTGGGTAGTATAGTCATTTCCACAATATTGATTCTTCCAATCCAAGAACATGGTATATCTCTCCATCTGTTGGTATCATCTTTAATTTCTTTCATCAGTGTCTTATAGTTTTCTGCATACAGGTCTTTTGTCTCCCTAGGTAGGTTTATTCCTAGGTATTTTATTCTTTTTGTTGCAATGGTAAATGGGAGTGTTTCCATAATTTCTCTTTCAGATTTTTCATCATTAGTGTATAAGAATGCAAGAGATTTCTGTGCATTAATTTTGTATCCTGCAACTTTACCAAATTCATTGATTAGCTCTAGTAGTTTTCTGGTGGCATTTTTAGGATTCTCTATGTATAGTGTCATGTCATCTGCAAACAGTGACAGTTTTTCTTCTTCTTTTCCAATTTGTATTCCTTTTATTTCTTTTTCTTCTCTGATTGCTGTGGCTAGGACTTCCAAAACTATGTTGAATAATAGTGGTGAGAGTGGACATCCTTGTCTCGTTTCTGATCGTAGAGGAAATGCTTTCAGTTTTTCACGATTGAGAATGATGTTTACTGTGGGTTTGTCGTATACGGACTTTATTATGTTGAGATAGGTTCCCTCTATGCCCACTTTGTGGAGAGTTTTTATCATAAATGGGTGTTGAATTTTGTCAAAAGCTTTTTCTGCATCTATTGAGATGATCGTATGGTTTTTATTCTTCAATTTGTTAATATGGTGTATCACATTGATTGATTTGCATATATTGAAGAATCCTTGCATCCCTGTGATAAATCCTACTGGATCGTGGTGTATGATCCTTTTAATGTGTTGTTGGATTCTGTTTGCTAGTATTTTGTTGAGGATTTTTGCCTGTATATTCATCAGTGATATTGGTCTGTAATTTTCTTTTTTTGTAGTATCTTTGTCTGGTTTTGGTATCAGGGTGATGGTGGCCTCATAGAATGAGTTTGGGAGTGTTCTTTCCTCTGCAATGTTTTGGAAGAGTTTTAGAAGGATGGGTGTTAGCTCTTCCTTAAATGTTTGATAGAATTCACCTGTGAAGGCATCTGGTCCTGGACTTTTGTTTGTTGGAAAATTTTTAATCACAGTTTCAATTTCATTACTTGTGATTAGTCTGTTCGTATTTTCTATTTCTTCCTGGTTCACTCTTGGAAGGTTATACCTTTCTAAGAATTTGTCCATTTCTTCCAGGTTGTCCATTTTATTGGCATAGAGTTGCTTGTAGTAGTCTCTTAGGATGCTTTGTATTTCTGCGGTGTCTGTTTTAACTTCTCCTTTTTCATTTCTAATTTTATTGATTTGATTCCTCTCTCTCTTTTTCTTGATGAATCTGGCTAATGGTTTATCAATTTTGTTTATCTTCTCAAAGAACCAGCTTTTAGTTTTATTGATCCTTGCTATTGTTTTCTTTGTTTCTATTTCATTTATTTCTGCTCTGATCTTTATGATTTCTTTCCTTCTGCTAACTTTGGGTTTTGTTTGTTCTTCTTTCTCTAGTTCCTTTAGGTGTAAGATTAGATTGTTTACTTGAGATTTTTCTCGTTTCTTGAGTTAGGCTTGTATAGCTATAAACTTTCCTCTTAGAACTGCTTTTGCTGCATCCCATAGGTTTTGGATCGTCGTGTTTTCATTGTCATTTGTCTCTAGGAGGTATTTTTTGACTTCCTCTTTGATTTCTTCAGTGATCTCTTGGTTATTTAGTAACGTATTGTTTAGCCTCCATGTGTTTTTGTTTTTTTCGTTTTTTTCCCCTGTAATTCATTTCTAATCTCTTAGCATCGTGGTCAGAAAAGATGCTTGATATGATTTCAGTTTTCTTAAATTTACTGAGGCTTGATTTGTGACCCAAGATGTGATCTATCCTGGAGACTGTTCTGTGCGCACTTGAGGTGAAAGTGTAATCTGCTGTTTCTGGATGGAATGTCCTATAAATATCAATTAAATCTATCTGGTCTATTGTGTCATTTAAAGCTTCTGTTTCCTTATTTATTTTCATTTTGGATGATCTGTCCAGTGGTGTAAGTGAGGTGTTAAAGTCCCCCACTATTATTGTGTTACTGTCGATTTCCTCTTTTATAGCTGTTAGCAGTTGCCTTATGTATTGAGGTGCTCCTATGTTGGGTGCATATATATTTATAATTGTTATATCTTCTTCTTGGATTGATCCCTTGATCATTATGTAGTGTCTTTCCTTGTCTCTTGTAACATTATTTATTTTAACGTCTATTTTATCTGATATGAGTATAGCTACTCCAGCTTTCTTTTGATTTCCATTTGCATGGAATATCTTTTTCCATCCCCTCACTTTCAGTGGCAGACGGATTCATAACCACTGCACGAGGGAAGTCCGACATGCACTAATTCTTAAATATTCTGCAATTAGAAGAGTTTCTATGTTATGAAGGCAATTTAGAAGATTATAGCAAGATGGTGAAGCCTGACTCCTTTTATATGCTTATTTTTCATTCGAGAGGCTTTTATCAGTAACCCAGATCTTTAAAAAAGAAGCCTAATTCCACTTATTTTCATGTGAGTACTCTAATAAATACCAATACTAAAATCAAATATTTCTTTGTGTTTAGATACAGATAGAAACATTCTTGCATGGATCAACAAAGAGGTATGGATAATTTAAACAGAAAAAAAAATAATAAAGTTGATGCCTTTGACTAGCTAAGAACCCTAAGGAATTCAGTTTCAGTTGGAAAACCTTAGAGCTATTTCAGAATACTTATTAACGAGCTTATTGTATTATCCATTTTAAGACTCTGTCTTGGCAATCTTTTATTCATAGTGGCTCCCTCTGACAACTTCCTCGTTTTGTTGCTGTGTGCATAATGATGTTCTTTATTATATCCAAGAGAGTTTTTGATGTTGGAATATGCAATGACTCAAGTTTCACTCTAGCAGCTTGAAAGAGTGATAATGAGGTGCTCTGTTTTTTACTCTGTTTATATGCCCCTTCCAGGTGTATAATTTCATTTAAAAGTTGATATTGTTCTTCTAGATTTTCTATTCAATAATGAAATGCAAAGCAATGATTGTTCCCCTAAGAACAACTTTAAGTTTTCTGAGAAATGTGATAAGGACTTTGCAGTGAACTCTGAAGGTATCTTTTTGGGAATTTAACACAATATGCTTCAAAGCCAAATAAAAAGGAAGGTTCTGAATTAAAAAGTGTGGATGAAAATCTATAATCTGGCACTAAATCAGTTGAGATGTAGTGGCAAAAAAAATTGCAAGAAGAAAGTGAAGATTCTGGTTGCCTGTAGGTTTTGTGAGTAGAGCTCAACTCCAGCTTAAAATTGTAGGAAGAATTACTTAGACCACAAAGACAGAAGGAAAAATGGTGTTTGAAGATGAAGAAGCTCAAGCAAGTAAAATACTAAAAATAATAGTAACAGTAACTAACACTTATAGAGCACGGTGCCAGGCACCATGATAAGCATTTTATGTGCATGGTGCCATTTAATCCTCACAACAACCCTGTGAAGTTGGCACTGTTGTTATCCTTATTTGACAAATGAGAGAATTAAGATTTAGTTAAGTAATTTCCCCAAGGCCACAAGCTGGGAAATTGTGGAGCAGGTTCTCAAACTTAGGTCTGTCAGACTTTTAGAGCTATTAAGAGATTTTTATATCAGCTATGCTATTTTTTACTTTGAAAGATCTGATCTCCCCTCCTTTTTGTCATTTTGCTTGGATGTTGATCATCTTTCTTTCCTCTCAGAATCACTCCTCTACTTCTGAATCAATGGACTTAACTGGCAAAGCAGGCCTAGATAACAGTTAAGCGGCTCTTGCATTAGATCATGTGAATTCAAATCACAATACCTGTACCAACAAGCTGTGAGACTATAAATCATGTATAAATCATGTATTTAACTTCTCTTTGCTTTTTTTTTTTAACATCTGTAAATTGGGATAATATTAGTGCCTACCCTACAGGGTTTTTGTGACTTAAATGAGACAGTGTGTGTAAAAGCACTTGGTACATATCTGAGCATATAATAAGTACTTAGTTTATATTATTTTTACTGGGACCCAATAGTGCATATGAAAACATTCTCTAACAAGATCCTGTGAAGAATCATAGGCCCAGCTGGTAGGAGAATGAAGTAAAACATTTACCTCCAGGCCCCTTTGGATCTTATGAGCAGTTCACTCAGGGTTGGGGAAGAGGAGATGAAATAAAAAATTATCAGTGACTAAATACAATCTATAACTGCTGTAGAAAAAGCAATTTCTGTGTATTTTATACCATTGGTGATGGACTAAGTACTAAAGAGTTCTTACTAAATTTAGACATTGATTAACATCATTAGATAGGCAGCAAAAGCTCAGGCTCACTCTGCATGGAAAGGATTTATAAAGAATGCTTTTTTTATATCAATCAAACAGTGCTTATTAAAGCAGGAAAAAAGTGCTGTTAAAGGTGCTAAAATAGAAGGCTTTTTTCCCTTTTTACTGCAGCCTCTCTTTCTTTCTCTCTCTCTTGAGATGTGCTTTTTATTTGCTACTAAATAAAAGAATCTTTAATTTTAAATTATTAGCATAAATTTACTGTTCTTTCTATGGTGTATTAACAATTTTAAACGCGAATATAAGAGCATTTAACTTATATGTAGAATCACCAAAACTACAGAATTCATATTACGTAGTTCATATATGAGTACAGTATATATTTCATTCTTACCAGAACAGTGTAAACTACACAAAACTAACTCAGTTTTTAAAATTTCACTTTTTGATGTGTGCACATCTATCAACCCTCTCTAGCTTTAGCTTGCTAATGAGTAAGAAAGGACAAAAAGGGAAAGTAACTATATGATGCCCTGTGTCCCCCTTTTCTCCTATGTCATCATTTTAGTATGAATAGTGGGCTAATACAGGAAGTAACACAAATAAGAAAAAATATGATAGGATTCCTTGCGTGTTCATGTTTCTTAGAATGCCATTGCCTTCTTTCTGCACTCGAAGCAAGTTCTGGTTTGAATGGAAAGCATACCCTCTCAGGCTTGTCAGTGTTCCTTTTAACTCAGTCATAGATGTAACACACTGACCTTGTGCTCACTTTGAACTCGCTGAACTCTCATGCACTGTGGGTCCACCGGAAGGCTGTACTCGCGAGGCATTGGGAATACTACTGAGAACAGAGTGGCAAGGAGCAGTGCAAACGCGTATCTTGCATATCTTCTCTGTTTACATGTATGTTCCATCGTTCCTTCAGACTTCAGTTACAAAACACAACTTCAAAGATAAAATTACTAAGAATTTCAAGATGGCGACAGGAGAGCATTAAATGAAGGACAAGGCCTTCTGAGTGTGGGGACATGTTCAATTATATTGTACCTGTGTTCACTTTGCTGAGTGGGCCCACCTTTCCTTAATGTGTATGTATTGGGAAGCTCTGTATATAGTAAGCCTATTATCTTAAAATATTTGGAGGAAATATCCATGTTACATATTTTCCTGGACTCTTGGAATACTGCTGCCCAGGATATTAATTTATTAAGGGCTCCTCATTTGGTCCTTAGCACTAATTCTAGGCCTAGCAAAGGGGGCTGCATTTAAATTTAGCAACTCGTGGCTTTTTGAAAAATGCAGTTGGGCTAAATGGCCTCCAGAATAGACAGAAGCTTCTGATTTTCAGAGAAAATGATAATACAGTAAGCTTTGGCAAAAACTGAAACTGAAGAGAATTGCTATTTCAACAAAATCGATAAAATATATAACAGAATTTTTCCATTTTTTAAATTTTCTATAACTGTGTACTTAGACAAATACATATTCACAGATCCATACAAGACATTATATATAGTTACAAAATATACTTTACCAGACCTGCCCTAGTTAGATATAACCTCCCTAAGGCTAAGATATAATGTAAGCAATTTTGAATCTGTAAGATAATGCCATCCATCCATAGTACTTATTATTTCAGTCAATAAAGTTTCATTTCATTCCATGGGAACATACTGCAATATATCAAGTGTCTGGCAAATACATTCAGGTTTTTAGTTAAAAAGAGGACCAGAATATAAGGGTATATTTATTAGTGTATACATTGTATTTTACAGGAAAGTAATAATGGCTGAGAAATGTTCATTCATTCATCCACTAATGGTCCAGACATATGGATTCTAGTTCATCTGGTCTTTGAAGTTTTCACAGAGCTGAGATTTGAGTTGAGCCTGAAAGAATGGAAAGCATTTCTTTAAAATCAGAGAGTTGTATGCTGCATATATGCCCTTCATCAGATGTGTGATTTGAAAATAGTTTCTGTGGCTTGTCTTTTCATTCTCCTGCCCATATCTTTCATAGATCAATTTTCTTTTCTAATTTTAATCAAGCCCAATTTACCAATTTTTTTCTTCCCCATGTAGTGCTTTCAGTGTTGTATCTAAGCACTCTTTCCTTAACTGAAGTTCACAAAGATTTTCTCCTGTTTTTTCTTCTGAAAGGTTTGTTGTTTTATTTTATATTTAGGTCTATGATCCATTTTGTGTTAGTTTTTGTATAAGGTGAGAGATATGGGTAAAAAACAAACCACCAGAAAACTTTTGCATGTCAATGGCCAATTGTTCCAGCAACTTGTTGAAAAGGCTGTCCTTTTCTCCACTGAATTGTCTTTGCACCTTTGCCAATAATCAACTGATCATGTTTACATGGGTATATTCTGGACTCTTTATCTATTCCATTGATCTGTATATCTATGTTTTCATTGATACCTCACTCTCTTGTTTATAGTAAGTCTTAAAATCAGGATAATAGTCCTTCAACTTTGTTCTTTCTTTCAAAACAACAATCCAATTTTTTAAAAAAATTTATATTTTCTTTTATTTATTTATTTATTTGGTTGCACTGGGTCTTAGTTGTGGCAGGTGGGCTCCTTAGTTCAGCTCACTGGCTCCTTAGTTGTGGCACATGGACTCCTTAGTTGTGGCATGTGAATTCTCAGTTGTGGCATGCATATGGGATCTAGTTCCCTGACCAGGGATTGAACCCAGGCCCATTGCATTGGGATTGTGGAGTCCTTAACCACTGTGCCACCCAGGAAGTCCCAACAACTACTGAAGCCCATGTGCCTAGAGCCCGTGCTCCACAGCAAGAGAAGCCACCACAATGAGAAGCCCGCACACCACAGTGAAGAGTAGCCCCTGCTTGCTGCAACTAGAGAAAGCCTGCACACAGCAACAAAGACCCAACGCAGCCCAAAAATAAATAAATAAATTAAATTAAATAAAAAATTTTTTAAATTAAAAAAAAAAGAATTAGTGCATGTCACTTCAATAAACCTAGTCATAAAAGGCGTTTTTTAAGTTGATAATTGTACATTTATAAATACGTATACCAATTACTTCATTTTCCCTTGCTATTTCCATTTATCTCATACAGAGTTACTCAAGTTTCAGATGGGATCTGTAGCGCTCACTTTCAGTACTTGGGGCTCTATAAACTTCTCATCTTTAATATTTGTGGTTCTAATGGTATAACTTTTCCCCTCTCCCTTGGTACTTATAAATTTATGAATTAATTAGCTGAGTTGGCTACAGTGTAGTAGAGCAAATGTTTGATCCTTAAAAAAGAAAAAAAAAAAAGGCTGTTAGCTCTGTATGGGGGGAAAAATAAGTTCTGATCCCATACTCTGCCCAATGCTTAGGAAATCACAGTGAGGGGCTCCTTTCATCTGCTTCCACCACGTAAAGCTTCTTTAGCAAGAATTAGAAACAAAACTAAGAAATACACAAGAAATCATTTGAAAATAATAAAGACAAACTAAGAAATACTAGGATTTTTTTTTAAATGGGCAAAAGCTTTGAACAGATACTTCACCAAAGAAGATATGTGGATGTCAAATAAGAACATAAAAAGATGCTCAACATTATTAGTCCATAGGGAAATGTAAATTAAAACCACAATAATATACCACTACACACCTTTCAGAATGAGAAAACAAACAAACCCACCAATCCACCTCCCCCTCCTCAAAAAAACACTTGACAATACCAAGTTTTGGTGAAAATGAGAAAAAATTGGAACTGTCATGCATTACTGGTGGGAATGTAAAATGGTGCAGCCACTTTGGGAAAAGTTTGGCAGTTTCCTACAAATATGTACTTACCACAGGACCTAGCAATCTCACTCTCAGGTATTTGCCCAAGTGAAATAAAAATGATCACATATATATGTGTTAATATATGATATTTGGTTTTCTCTTTCTGACTTACGTCACTATGTATGACACACTCTAGGTCCATCCATGTCTACAAATGACCCAATTTTATTCCTTTTTATGGCCGAGTAATATTCCATCGTATATATGTACTACATCTTCTTTATCCATTCATCTGTCGATGGGCATTTAGTTTGCTTCCATGTCCTGGCTATTGTAAATTGTGCATGGAATCTAGAAAAATGGTACAGATGAACCTATCTGCAGGGTAGAAATAGAGATGCAGACATAGAGAATGAATGTGTGGACATGGGTTGGGGAAGGGGGATGGGATGCATTGGGAGATTGGGATTGACTATATACACTACTATGTGTAAAACAGATAGCTGGTGGGAACCTGCTGTATAGCACAGGGAGCTGAGCTCGGTGCTCTGTGATGACCTAGATGGGTGGGATGGGGGGGTGGGGGTGGGAGAGAGGTCCAAAAGGGAGGAGATATAGGTATACATACAGCTGATTCACTTCGTTGTACAGCAGAAACTAACACAACATTGTAAAGCAACTCTACCCCAATTAAAAAAAAATGATCACACAGTAAAACCTGTATGTGAATGTTTATAGTAACTTTATTCATAATAGCCCCAAACTGGAAAAAACCCAAATGTCCCTGAACTGAGAAATGGATGAACAATGAAATACTACACTGCAATAAAATGAGAGAAACTGCTAAGACATGCTATAACATAGATGAATCTCAAATGCATTATTCTTAGTGAAGAAGTCAAACTCAAAAGGCTATATACACTATGACTGCAATTATATGACATTTTGGAAAAGGCAAAACTATAGAGATGAAGAACAGATCAGGAGTTGTGTGAGGATAGGGTTGACTACAAAGGGGTAACATAAAGAGACTGTGTGTGTGTGTGTGTGTGTGTGTGTGTGTGTGTGTGTGTGGGCAGGAGAGGTTTGGAACTGTCCTGCATCTTATAGGGGTGGTGGTTTGATGGCTATGAAATTCTCAAAACTCATAGAACTGTACACCAAAAACAGTGAATATTACTGTATATAAATTTAAACTACATGCGGAGGTGTAAAGTATTCTATTGCTGAAGGGAAATGGGGAAAGGTAACAGTGAGGTGGGAGGGAAGTCTGGATAGTTAAATTGCTTGTAGATTTGTAAAGGCTGAAGTCAAGGTTAGGAAACTAGATTTACCTCTAAGTTAAAGCATTTGAATGTGGAAACATCAAAATGAAAATGATGGTTAGGTGGCTTAAATCTGTTGACAATGTGTACCATAAAACCTTAGGGAAGCAGTCAAGGAAACCAGTTAAGAACTGATAAGGGCTCCCCTAAGGGTAAAAAACTTATGTTTGAATAGGAATTTATATACTGAAAATTCATTCGTTTACTCTATCTCAATTTATTGTCATAAGAACCAGTGAAGTTAGAATTATTATTTGAAATTAATAGATATAAAAATGGAGGCTCAGAATGGTTAAGGGATTTGCTTAAGTTCATAGTATAAAACTGTGAAGCTAAGACCCAAATCTTAGTTGTTTGATTCTTTCCAGTTCTCTTTATTTTCTCACATTTTATTCATTTCCTTCCTGGCATTTATCAAATCTATAGATGGTCTGTTAATTTGTTTTCTTGCTTATTGTCTGTATCTCCTACTTGACTTCAGGTGAAGAGCCTGCCTCTGCAGTTTCCTGTCATATCCTCAGAACTTCTCACACTGTTTGACACATAATAGGTGCTCAAGAAATATTTACTGAGTGAATAACCATCCAAGTTAGAAGGCAGATTATGTCTGGTTTTATTCTTTTTACCATGTATGCTATATGCAGTGATAGAGACAGGTGTTCCTTTTCCTTGTCCTGTTCTTTATCCCAGTAGTTCTTAAACTGGCTGTGCAACAGATTCACCAACAGACTTTTTTTTTAATGTTTATGTTTATCAAAGCTATGCAAGTGAAATGATAGCCCAAGATTGATAACCTCCAGCCCTAACCACTGTTACTTTTCAGTTCCCATCCTCATCCCCATAGTTGAACTCAACTTCTCAACACTGGTGTTTATCCTTCCTAGCATGAAGCAGGCTTTGAATACCCTGCCTTGATTTTTTCAGAATTAGCAATTATCTACTAACTTCCTACTATGGAAGAAGAGGATTTAGCTCTCTTACATTATTTCCACTCAAGAGTTTCCTTTACTCTATTCCTACAATATTGTAGGAATTATCGTATTGTAATTTTTTGTTAAATCAACATTCAGTGCGTAGAATAGGATGATTATGTAATTATCTTTTTAGGCTGAGTCACATGTACACTATGGTTGCATTTTTTAATGTAAAATTTTTTTAAATAAATTTCTTTTCCTGTGACTAATAATTGCTTCATCTTTTATATGCCTACTCTTTAAGTCATCTCCAAATTGTGTCATAATGCTAATACATCTCTCCTTGTAGTAAAATGCATCAGGTAATGTATTGATCCCATTATTGTTTTTTTGTTGTTGTTGTTTTTTTCTTGGAAACATCAGTTCTGGAGACTTCCATTCTGCTGCCTCAGTCTCTACTGGCTGCTTTTTAGGCCCCTCATACAGTTATTTTCCTGGAAATTTCCTTCACCATCATTCTAGGCATTCCCTTTTCCTTTCTCCACTGTTGATCCATGTCTTCATCTCTCTTTTTTCAATCCCTCTTTTTGGTGGAAAACACTTTTAAGTATCTTCCTAAGAAGAGGTTTCACAGGAAGAAAACTTTCTGAGATCTTGCATATCTGAGGATACCTTTATTTTGCTGTTAGACTTGATTGATGGTTGGGTTTATAGGAAATTCTAAATTGTAAATAATCGCCCTTTGGAATCTAAAGATATTGCTCTATTTTCTTCTAGTTTCCAGTATCATTGTTGAAAAGTCCAGTGCCATTCTCTATTATCATGCCTGATTTTTTGTCTGCAATCTGTTTGTTATTCTATTTGAAGCATTTAGGGAATTTTCTTTATCTCTGCTATTCTGATATTTTAGGATTACGTGAGTCTTTTTCATTTATTTTTCAGACACTCACTAGATCCATATGATTTGGAAAAACACTTCTTTCAGTTCTGTGGAAATGCCTTTCTTTGATAATTCCACCCCTCCTCCGTTCTCCTCCTTTTCTTTTTTTATAACTTTTATAGTTTAGCTGTACAATCTCCTGGATTCATCCTAAATTTCCTTTTATCTCATATTTTTCAATTGTATTTTTGATCTTCTTTTGAGACTTCTCAACTTCATTTTGTCATCTACTACTGAATTTTAAATTTTATTTTTTAATTTCCAAAACTCATTTTTTTCCCTCTGAATATTTCTTAAAAAAAAAAAAAGCATCCTCTTTTTATTCATAGAATTTCTTTCTTTAATGACATTGCTCATAGTTCTGAAATTTTCTTCTGCTCTCTGCTTTGGTTTTGTTCAACTCTCCCCCACCTCTTCCCATAATTTTTTCTGTTTGTTTTGGTGTCTGATTTTCATGACTGGGTTTCCTCAAAAGTGTGGTGATCCCCAAATGTCTCCTCATATTTAAGAATGAGAGAAGCAACCTGCATGCTTGGAACTTGTGGATTGGTAGACTTCATTTTTGATGTGATTAGGCAAGGAATCACAATGTTGGAAGATTCTCCCCTCCCCTCCACTATCCGTGAAAGTATTTTCCTTGGGCCAGTCAGTTTCCTCAGAAAGTGTTGACCTTAAAAACAAAAGAGCCAGCTATTTTACCAGCAAAATAAGTTTATTTGGGAATAGCAGAGAATTTCAATTTGGGACAAGCAAACTGTGGTAAACCATAGGTAAATCTGGAGAGCCGAGGAGAGAGACTTGCTTTTTTAGAAGAAAGGAGGAAATTGGGGAGGCTGTGGTGGTTCTTCACAGGCTTCAGGTAGTGGGCAGCTTGTTGGGTCAGAAGGCTACAAACTGTGGTGAGTGATACCTGCGCGAGAGCTCCCCCTTCAGGGCTTCCCAACTCCACTTTAAATGAGGTTTCACACACATGAAAGGACGCTCAACATCACTGATCATTACAGAAATGCAAATTGAAACTGCAATGAGATATCACCTCACACCTGGCAGAATGGCCATCATCAAAAAATCTACAGACAACAAATGCTGTAGAGGATGTGGAGAAAAGGGAACCCTCTTGCACTGTTGGTGGGAATGTAAATTGATACAGCCACTATGGAGAACAGTATGGAGGTTCCTTAAAAAACTAAAATTAGAACTACCATATGACCCAGCAATCCCACTACTGGGCATATACCCTGAAAATACCATAATTCAAAAAGAGACATGTACCACAATGTTCATTGCAGCACTATTTATAATAGCCAGGACATGGAAGCAACCTAAGTGTCCAACGACAGATGAATGGATAAAGAAGATGTGGCACATATATACAATGGAATATTACTCAGCCATAAAAAGAAACAAAATTGAGTTATTTGTAGTGAGGTGGATGGAGCTAGAGTTTGTCATACAGAGTGAAGTAAGTCAGAAAGAGAAAAACAAATACCATAAGCTAACACATATATATGGAATTAAAAAAAAAAAGGTTCTGAAGAACCTAGCGGCAGGACAGGAATAAAGACACAGACATAGAGAATGGACTTGAAGACACAGGGAGGGGGAAGGGTAAGCTGGGATGAAGTGAGAGAGTGGCATGGACTTATATACACTACCAAATGTAAAATAGATAGCTAGTGGGAAGCAGCTGCATAGCACAGGGAGATCAGCTCTGTGCTTTGTGACCACCTGGAGGGGTGAGATAGGGAGGATGGGAGGGAGATGGAAGAGGGAGGGGATAGGGGGATATATGTATGCATATAGCTGATTCACTTTGTTATACAGCAGAAACTAACACACCATTGTAAAGCAATTATACTCCAATAAAGATGTTAAAAAAATTGCATTTCTTAGCATGGTGCTTGGCATATGGCAGGCAGTTTTTAAGTTGGGAGTTAATAGGTGAGAACTGAGAGAATTGTTGAAGAACTAGAAAGATTCTTACTCTTTTCACATATCTGAGTTCCTTAAAACTCACACACACACACACATACACACACACAATGTATAGCAAACAATTCTATTTTTCACACCAGACTTTTATTTAAAGCTACTTTCTGCACATATGTAATAACAAATTCATAAACCACATCTTTCCAGATTTAGATTTTCTTTGTATAAAGATAGAGAAATCCTAAGGTTCTTGGAAAAGATATGCCTTGGTGAAGCAATTCCCAAAGTTGTATTTTGGCTTTGTCTAACCATATAATGCATAAACATTCATCGATTTCTTTCATATTGACTTGACATATACCACAGTATTTAATATTCATAGAAAATTAATTTCTTTTCTATTTTAAGAGGTTTATTCACATAAGTTTAGTTTGTGCAGTTAACAGTCATTACAAAATACATACCAAACATTAACTTTATTATTTCTGACTCAAAATGTATTTTTAGTTCGGCAACACATTATCATCTAATGTGAGGTCATTTTTGAAAACAAATTAAAAACTAGAAACTAATTACTTTCTTTAACTTCATAGTCTTGATATTTTAGGCACAGGTATTTTTTGGGGAATATAAATAAAAACAAAATGTTCTCCCAACCCAGAAATTCTCTCCACAAACGCAGTGGAGAAATAATACTTTTCTTATTGAATAAGCATTACACCAGAATGTGATGTGCATTGCAGGCAATCTGCAAAGAGACTGCAAAGACAGAAAGCAATCTCACCCTTTTATACAGCCTAGCAGATACAACCCATTACGTATGTTTTCAAGATAAATAATAACTAGTCATCAAGTAATAGGCCTTGATAACATTGCACACATAATTCATCTTGACTTTATTTCGTAATTGGGGTGACCATCAGAGTTAGCTAATAAGCATTATCCACAGGAAAAACAAATGTCTCATCTTTATGACAGAAGGTAGTTTTGCAACTTGGAAAAATTTGCCCACAAAGTTAGGCTCCTACTATCCCATAGAAACTGGGAGAGAGAGGTGCTATCTCTCTCTCTCTCTCTTTTAATTGAGGTATAATTGACATATAATATTACAATACTTTGAGGTGTACAACATAATTCCATATTTGTATATATCTCTAACTGATCACCACAGTAATTCTAGTTAACATCCGTTACCATATATAGTTACACAATTTTTTTCTTGTGATGAGAACTTTTTAAGATCTACTTTCCTAGCAATTTTCAAATATGCAATACAGTATTATTAACTACAGTCATCATGCTATTACATTCCTATTTTTTATTTTATAACTGGAAGTTTGTACTTCTTGACCATTTTCACACATTTCACCCACCTCCCACCCCCTGCCTCTGGCAACGACCGATTTGTTCTATGTATCTGAGGTTTTTTTTGTTTTTTTTTTAATTCCACATATAAGGGAGATCATATGGCATTTGCATTTCTCTGTGACTTATTTCACTTAGCATAATGCCCTCAAGGTCCATCCATGCTGTTGAAATGGCAAGCTTTCATTCTTTTTTTAAGGCTGAATAATATTCCATGCTGTATATATATGTATACCACAACATCTTTATCCATTCAAGGGCGCTAGCTCTCTTGACATTTGCATTTCAAAGAGATAGTTCCCAGGTCCTTGAGAAACACATTTCTGGGATATAACGCTAACAAAACACAAAATGACAGACCTATCCAGTCTTCAAAATAATTTATATACATTTCAAAGAGATGAAAAAGTATACAACAATTACCAGTTTTCTAAGGCAAGTGCTCTAAGAAAGGGAAATCCCTTCTTCCATATCCAATAGGGAGAATTAAGCTTTTTTAAAAAAATTTTTGTCTTTACATTTGTCTAGTTGGTTATGTGTAACCTTTGTAATTTTACTTAACCTTTCTCAACAGTAGAATAATTTAAGAATAAAATAAAAGGTCTTTTAGGCTTAAAAAAATACAAATAAACAATTAAAACCCCCATAACACAATGGAAAAAAAATAAAATTCTTGTCTTTACAGCACGTTTTGGTTTCTTTAAAAGAGTAGACATGAAAAGTCCTGTTTAAAATTTGTCTATGTGTAGGGGCGTTTACTACAGTAAAATACTCTGTTTAGAAATTATTAATTATGAACTAATTATTCACTCTTCTTTGGCTCCCATTGTAATACACAAGTTTTGGAGGAGGAGGGTCGAGATAGGGTTGACCTTAGAATTTGCTCCAGGCAAAGAATGTGGTTCAACCAATGCAGTGTACGATACAATGCCTTAAAGAGTCGGCTACAGAAACATACCCTGCAATAGTGACTAATAACACCTATCATACTGTTACAGATCACCTACGTCTCTTTGTTTAGCTCAAATTACTCATTTTCCACTAAATTCTTTTGGTGAAGGACGCTTCAGAAACAACCCTCACTGGAGGAGCAAACCAACTTCGGTTCTTCACGCATGCTAGACTCTGGAAGAGGTAAGAACTTACTATAGGAGACTACTCACAGGACCTGCTGTACACTTTTTAATAGCATCCATCACAACTCCAGCATTGTCTAACCTTTTTTTTAAAGAAGGTCTCAGGCACTGGGAATTACAGGAATGAGAAAGACACTGTTCCCGCCTTTCAGGCACTTCAAGCCGAAAACTAGTTTAGAAGAATCAACGTTACAATAGATGCAAGTAAGATATATACAGAAAAAGTGACTGATTCGAAGGGGTGAAGGATGCGTATTTAGGGGTGGAGGGTCCGCGCCCCCAAAGCAGCTTCCGTTCCCGGAGATTTCAGCTCCCGGGATCACCCAGCACCCCGCGGGCACCATTAACATTTTAATCACGTCTCCGTCCCCACCCTCCGAATTCCTTTCCGGCAGCCGACCCGCCGGGTAGTCCCTTCCAGGCGGCCCCAGCTTATCACCCCCGGCCCGGCCACTTCCCGGCCGCGGCCAGGCGAGCCTCCCAAAGTTTCCTGTGACGCCGCCGCCCGCCTCCGGCCGCATCCCGCCCAAACTCCCACCCCGGCAGCCCTGGACACCGGCTAGAGAGGAGCGAGTTACAGGGACGAGAAGAGCTGCGCCACTAGGAGGGCCGCGCGACCCCACCCAAGCTGGGGAGCGGGCCCGGAGGGCGGCGGCCGACGCTCCACGCCTCCCCTCGCCACGCCCGCAGACCCCAGTCCGCGCGCGCCCACCGGGCCTGGTGCCCGAGCCCCACCCCTCCGGGGTCCAGGCCAATCGGCCGCGCCCCGCCTCCTGGGAGGTGGTGGAAGAGGGGGTTGGGGGTCGGGAGGCAGTGCCCGCCTTCGGCGGGTGCCCATTGGCTGAGGCCTCGAGGGTGCCCGGAGACCGGAGTGCAGCTGGATTGGCCGCGGAGGCTCGTGACAGCAGCGCTCATTGGCTGTGGCGGCCCCCGTGACGCGGGGTGGCGACTGGCTCCCGTGTCTGAGGGGCTCCTGCTTGTCAGGTTCTAGATAGGTGAGTTTCGCGCCGCCCGCGGCAGGCGCTGTTACCCGGGGCAACGCCGGGGGAGGGGGGAAGAGTAGGGAAGGCCAGCCGAGAACTGGGGCAACACTCCCTGCCCGCACTGGGGCGCCTGGGGCTCTGCCCTGGCTGCGGCGGCTGCGCCGGCTGCGCCGAGGGCTCTTTCTCCGCCCTCAGCCAACCCCCCCTCCTGCCCCCGGCTGCGGGGTCTCCCGTCCATCCTGCGCCCGCGGCGGCGCATTCCTGTTTGTGGCTTGGGCCGGGCTGCCCACCCGGCCGGGCGAGGCCCGCCCTTCCCACCCACCCGGGACTGGAGGCTGAGGGGGCGGGTGCCGGCGCGAGAGGGCTGAGGCGGGCGCGACGGCTCCGCCCAGTCGCCGGGTCTGGGGTTTGCGGGGTGTGGGGGCGGTGCTGGGAGTACTGTGGGCACCGCCCATCACGCCCGCACCCCCTTTTCTCGGCGCGATCCCCTCGGCGCGGGCCTCGGGCTGGGCGGCCACCCCCAATCCCTAGGTGTTCCCTCAGCCCCTTCCTACCGCTGGGGCCTTGCGGTCTCCCTGGACAGGCACAGTCCGCCCCCAGCTCTTCTCTCTTGTCAGCTTCCCCACCCCCTGCTTTTATCCCCCACCTTCCGTCCCTACTCCTGTCTTGGCCAGGAGTGACCCTCAAGAGATAGTGTGAAGCTAGCGCAGGCGGGGCAATTTCTGTTCTGTTCTCTTTGCCATTTACGGTTGAGGAGGTGTTTGGAGTCACCTTCGGGTCAGCTTTCTGGTTAGTCTCCTTTAGGATCAACTTTCTGAAACACGCTAATTGAGTTGGTTTTGGTAGGGTGGTACGTCTTGCACAAATTAACTGTGAAGTTGTCGCTTTTGTGTGTGTGTGTGTACATTTGTGATTTTGATATATAGTGCAATGTCTAATAATTTATTAAGGCTGGCACTTTCATTTTCGATTGCTTTATGGTTAAAAAACCTTAATCTTTTTAATTCATAAGAAGCTGCATATATTCGTAGTAGTCTCACTGTAAATTTGACATAAATTACTCTGGGTGTAGTGCCATTTTTTTCTCTTTCTCCAGATGTTTTAAAATACTAAAAAAATTTCTTAAATGGAATAACAACGATATAAAAGTGTAACAGAAAAATCAATAAGAATAGACCAAATCTATTTTAGTGATTAAAGACTGGAAAGTACTTTTCCACCTAGGGAATGGGGACAGGATTTTAAAAAACTATTGCAAAGTATAATTATTTCACTGTGCAGTGTTCTGGTGTATCTACCTATATAGGCTTTAGGAAGACATACTTGTGAAGAGCCACACATTTGTCAGTGAATGCAAAGGAGGGCTCAGTGTATGTTTTGTGATCTGGGGAATCTTTTCTGCTAGTTCTCTTGAGCCAAGTGAACTGTTTTCAGAGGTACTGGAAATATATTAAGGGAGTACATAGGCATACTTGGAAACCTTTCTGCAGTTTCTTCCATGAAAGACCTTTGGCGAAGATCTGTTTCTCTTCCATACTGATGGTTGGCAGCATTAAATATATACCATGTAAAATTATTTAGGGTCCGGTTAATGCAGCTTCTGCACTATTTCAGCGTTTGATGTCAGTAGTTGAAGAAATAATTCAGGCTTTTGGTAGACCCTTCCTTTTCATTTCATCTTCAACTGTTATGTAGCTATAACTCTGGTCTATGAACATTTCACATTTGCCTTTTTTTTCTCCAGTATTTCACTATGAAAAATTTCAAACAATGTAGGCAAGTTCAGATGTGCTGTGAATACTCACCATCTACACAGCAATAACATTTTCAGGACAGCTGTTACATGGTATATACTAAGGAACAGAGGAACTGAAATTATCAAGTTTGAAAACCAGCATAATATATGTATCAAACCAAAATATTGTGAAGTGCTTATTTCCGTTTGTAGATGGTAATAGTGTTATAAAAACTGTAGTAATTGAATTCCATGAGACTATTATAAAGCAGTCCTGTGAGTAGGAAGTCATCTTTATAAATCAAGGCCTTGGTGAGTTAACTGTGTTTTGGTAATCAGAAAAAAAAAAGGAAATCTAATGAACTTGTTATACAAATAAAAGTCTTGTTTTAAAATTGGACTCTTGTGTTAATAGATTATAGTTTTCTACTTGATTTTTAAATAAGCGTCTTCTATTGAAGACAGGTCGAAGGGACTGTCAATTATGCACTGTTTTGGTAACATACTTAATAAATTGGGTCATCTTATGTATGTTGTTTTGGAATAAGAATGTGTTTTTGTAATGGAAAAAGAAAGCTTACAAGTGTGAACTTTTTTTAATATAACTTTTCCATGGAAAGTGAAGTAATTTAGAGAGATTTAAGTTAATTTTGATAGGACTCAAAACTATCTTGCGTGTTGTTTCATGGTGTTGCTAAAGGAATATTTTAATACAGAACTTCAATTTGTGATAAAAAGAATAAGAAATTGGTATAAATTCACATATGTGTATATTATAATTTTCCCATACTAAGGAAATTCCTGCACTCTTCTTTAAGTATGTGAATCCTGCTTTTCAGTTTTAGTATGCTCTAAGTCTGTTTTTCATACTTTGCTCAGTTAATAACTAATTTCTGAAATAGTGAAATTGAGCTATGTCTCAGAATTTATAGATCTTTGGATTGCCTCATTATTATTTTTCCATATCTCATTTGACTTTGGCATGCTTATGTGTGGTTTATTTTTCATGCCATGCCATTGAGAGATAGAAGGGAACAAGCAGGTCATAGTTTTGGAACTTTGGAAAGAATAAGATGTTCAGATATTTTTTAATCAAAGCTCCAACTTCCCCACCCCCCCGCCCCGCCTTCCTCCCTCTTTCCTTTTTTCTTGCTCTCCTGTTTTTATTATAAAAGTTAAATGCTTTAAAATCAATTCAGAAAACTATACAGAAAAAAAAGTCATCAGTAATTCCACGATAGTTAATGTTTTGAAATAACTGAAACTTTTGTTTCTTCTGTAACACTCTACCAATCATTGCAATTTTATGGTCTTCATTGCAGTGTGTCAGCACTTATATGTAAACTTGGAGGAGTTCCTGAACTTGAGACTCAGTTAGCCTAAATTAGAAGAAGACTCCAAAATCTGGAGGAAAAATGGAAAAGAATCAATAGAGGACAGATTAGAGTCAGAACAAAAGAATCAGACCCAAGCAATTACCCACTTTTTCTTTTTTCTTAAGTATAAATATAGTTCTAGTTAACCTATGAAACTGTTGTATGACTGACAAAATATGGAGCCTCTCAGGTTTTTTCTTTGGAATTCAAAGTCTCCAGGTAAGATGAAGTTTACTTAGTGCCTGTCTACAGAAGTTTTCGGAGTTTTCTATTTGGGGGCAATATTTCATATTCAGCTTTTTAAAAATTTAATGTCATGCATGATTTGGAATTATTTCCTAAATATTCATTTATACTTATCAAACTATGACTAATTTTTAGCCTATACATTATCACCGCTCACTATAAGCTTAATACTGTTTCCTCCTTTAGAAGGTTTTAATTAAAAGACTGAAAAGTTCAATGTATGTGTTTCTTGTGAGATAGCAGGGTATAGTGAAAAGAAGAGTCATTTATTTTGGAGCCAGATAATCTGGGTTTCAGTCAGAAATTAGGATTTTCTTTTGTGGGATCTTGGGCAAGTTTCTTAATCTCTTTAAACCATAGTTTCCTCATCTGTAAAATGGGGATGATATAATTGCCTCACAAGGTCGTTATGAAGAAGAAATGAGACAATTGAGGTAAAATGACTGAATTTAGGGAGTGTTCAGCATTCACGTTCAGTTCCTTTCATGGTAATTTTCATTGCATCTCTTCTAGTATTACTGTGTTTATTCTATGATACTAAAAGTCCCTAAGTTTTAGACTTTGGACATTAAAATAATGTACATTAAGCTTACTTAAATTGAATGATATTTACATTTGTACAAACCAAATAATTAGAAATATCTCAGATTAGCTGGGTATTTTTTTTTTTTTTTAGCTCTTGGGTTACTGTATCTCAGTAGCGATAATCAGAAATTTACCTTAACTGATTTTTACCTCAAAATATGTCCAGTTTGTCTGAATTCCTGAATTATTTTTCTTTCACATTAGATTATCATCTGTTTTTGGATGGTTTCCCTGAATTCCTTTCCTTTGAACCACAAATATTTGCTTAAAAGTGGTACAGAAAAGCTAAATGTTACCTTCTTAAATCTCTAACTAATGCTCCCTGCCGCCTTAAATTACATTTACTTAATCTTTTTAAAAGTTAAACTTTATTTTCAAATGTAATAATACACAAAACTCTTAATTGAAAGTTTTCTGTCTCCTACAGAAATCTCCTATATGATTATTTTTTAGGGAGCAACATTTTACAGATACCCCTATTTCAAAATGTGTGTTCAGTAAGTATGGGGTTCTGATTCTTAAAGAACACACACTTATAGTTTAAATGCACAGACCAGCCTATAGTTATTGAGTGTTGTGAAGCAAGCACTGAACTGGTAAAAAGTTAGGATTGGAACTAAATAGTCCTTATTGTCTCATCCAGCAGTAAAAGAAAGATTTTGTGATCTAAGTCAATGATTCTCAATATTTTTTCCCACCCAAGTACAAGATATGTACATGTGTGACATATTCTAATACGTAGTTTTCTAGTATGCCCTCTATAATTCCATCTTATCCTCTCCCACTCTAGGAAGCATATCAGAATGCAAGTGATTGAGAATGACACTATTATAGGGATAAACTTGAATCTACTCTGATTTATTGAGAAAAGTGAGTCATTAAAAAAAAGGTAAATAACTATTATTAGTAACAAATACTTGAGACACACCTTATAGTACTATCTTTGAGACCCAAGTTATTTCTGCATTTTCCTGAAATGAATGCTTCTTCACTTTTTCTTATCAGTGTTGTAATGCTTATATAAGAAGAGATTACTAATTTTATGTAATTGATAGTGAAGAGCCTTACATTTTAAAGTCAGAGTAAATAAAATAACATTATCATAGAAAAATTGAAATTAGTTTTCCAGTGTAAGTTATTTTACTTGCAGAAAAGGTATTTCCATAGTGGGACAAATGGTTTTAGGAAAAGGGGAAACTCTTAATAGTAGAATATTTATATTCTAGGTGTTTAGTATATAAAAATGCTCTTTAGAGCGGCTCAGTCAGAAAAATTTCTTTAAAATTACATTTCTGTGAATGAAATTGCTCTTGAATAGTTCATCCTACATAGAAGTAGTATGTATAATATACAGTTTGAGGTGAAGACTTAGAAAAACTATGTTCATTAGACCCTTAACATTAGCAAGTGGTATTTCTTGAAATCTTTGTGGACCTAGGATATAACTACCTTCATAAAATACAGATTTAATTGAAAAATTTAGTTGATCTCTCCAGACCCTTAATGATTCTATAAATAGGACTCTGTCGTCAAAGTTGTTAAACAATTTTTTGCTTCTAAAATGAAGGCTGGATGATTTTCATTACATCATTAGTATACATGCAGAGTTTCTTATTCTTGGTTTTTTTGCCCTGGGGTTTGTAGAACAAAAGAGTGTTTTTGGCTTAATCGCAAAGCCTGCTGCACTGTCACAAAGTTGAAGAGTTAGTCGTTGGTCACTGAAATGCTTGATGCTTGCTGCTGTTTCTTGGTCATGGTTTGACAGGAGTTGGATACTTCAGGAGTTTGTGTCCCTTCTACTCTCTGTATGTCTTCAGCTTGGGAAGATTTCCCAAGCTTCTCCTGTCAGTTGTTGGAACTTTTTGTTATTATACCAAGAATAATGCATTTGACTCTTCTGCCAATATTCAGTTTTGGTAACAAATGGTTCAATAGCCACCCTAGCAGCCACATGACTTCTTACTTCGTGAGAATGTTTATACAGTGCTCTGACTTTCTCTTGAATTATATTTCCTTCAGAATCACATGCTTTCTATATACATTCGTATACAAGTTAGCCATCATTTCAACTTTTCAGTAAGGTTTTAAAATTTTGCTTTGGTAGGAGCAAAGGAAGCATTTTAAGCATAAACTTTTTGTTTGTTTTAGTATAGAGTCTGTGGTGTATGGTGGTCTTTCTATTGACGCTGATCCAGTCACTGTCACATTTCTTATCCATTCTGAATTTACTGCAAATTTATATATTTTGGTTAAGTACCATCACTTTGTCAGACCTCTTTACTTTCTATGTATTGAATAAATTGGCAATAGTAGATTAATTAAAACAAACTGAACAGTGCAGTTGTATCAGATAATTTTTAATGACAACTTGATGATCATTATCCTGATTATTTATAAACAATTATGTTGGACAAAGGATAAGAATTTTCATCTAGATTTATATATAATAGAACTTTTTGCAAAGCAGGAGACTGATTTCTTTCTCTTACCAATAGTTATGTGTGTGTTTGTATGTGTATATATAATATATTGTATTATGATTATTTATGCATAGCCCTTTTTTATCCCCTCCTCAACATTTCTAAGGAAGAAACAGTTTCTGTCAGGAAAAGTTTTTGAGTAAATTACATGAATTCAGATATTGTTATGGGGGAGGGGCATTGACATTTCTTTAGTGCCTGCTAAAAATGTTAGGCATTTTTGTACATTTGTTTTTATTTTCATCACAGCCCTATAGATTGGGTAGCTTGTATTTTCTTTTTGTGATCTGGAACCAATCTTAGGTCATATCCAAGGAGATTTAGCTATAAAGTGATACCCGGGATTTAAATTTAGGTCTTTCATATGCTAAATCTCAAATAAATGAAATGATAAAAGTCTAAACATAGTGAACCATTAGCAGTCTGGACTTAACAACAGTTTCAATTACTTGGGAGTGACTTTAAGAGTCCATTTTGAAGTATTTGAAGTTTTGCTGAAATAATTTCCCCTTATTGGAAGTGAGACCCTAAGATATGCGTGACCTCACCTAACTGCCCAGTGTCTACATCTCACCCTGACTTTGTTCTCAGTTTGAAGTTATCCTGTATAATAACTTTTGTCAAGTGATAAAATGTTGCTTCTTTGTAAAAATTTTCCTGAAAAAGAAAGCCAGCTGCTAGAAGTGAAGAAAAAGTAGAGGCCTAAGAAAGTGGTAGATCTTAGCCAGATAATAGGCATTTTTCAATATGTTTAAAGATGGAATGTTGAATCCAGTGAGTCTGGATGTGAATCAATCTACCACACCTTCTAGGGAAACAAAACTTGCCTTGTGGAACATTGTTATTGAATGTTTCAGCTCTGTCAGAAATTCTCATGGTTTTTAAATTTCTTGAAAATGTCAGGGGTCTTATATTCATAAATTCTATCCCATTTCCCTTCTCTCTTACACTCAACAATAATATTGAAAGAGATTTGACTGTTTATAAATAGCTGCTACTTTCTAGAAGTTAATGTCATTCTGACAGATATCTTAAAATACTAACATAAACAATAGTATTCTCACTTAAAAGATAATATGGGTGTCCTTTTCTGAGTTTCACAATTCATTATAACAGAATAGTAGCTAGTCAGTGGTGATGGCCTCTTTCTAAGGTTGTGATGTTCTATTAATATTTTGGAGCCAATTTACCCCGTCACTGAAACTGGCAGTCTAAGCTTGAAGTGACTTAGCTTAGAGACACTTGCTATTACATGTCCTTAAGGTAGCTTACATTGTAAAAATAACGCAGAAATATTCTATGCTATACAAGAGGCAAGTTGTTGCAGGAATGGGACAGAGTGGAGGAAGGTGTGAGATTCTTCTTTTTTTGGTTATTCAACAAATGTTAGTAGAATACTCACTTCATGTAAGGTCTTACTTTATGGCTACAGATAATTTTAAAGCGTAGAGAAGTTTCAGACTGTTTCCTTGAGAGAGAGAGTAGATGTAGTGGAAAGAGCATGACTGTTAGAGCTAGACCCATTTAGGGTTGCATCTGTGCTACCAGTAATTAGTTGTATGAATTTAGGCAAATAATTTAATGTTTATATCTTCAGTTTTTTGTTTTTTGTTTTTGGTCTGAAAACTAACCTCAGTTTTGTCTAACTGGTAATGATACTAGATTTTTAAATAACTTTCAGTTGCATGAGACTAAACCCCTACTCACAGTATCTTAGGGCACTGGGACAAACAGGAGTGTATTCTCTTCAGGTACGGTTGGATTCAAGGGCTCAATGGCCTCAGCAAACTCAGTGGCTTTCTCTTGCGTTAGATATGCTCTCAGGTAGGATTTCTCCGTGTGGAGCTCCCTCATGGTTTACATTCTTTCAGTTTAGCAAGACCAACGTAAAAAACACTTTTCCTACTCATAGTTTTAGCAAAAGCCCTGGGATTACATCTCATTGAATGAGTTAGCTCATTTTTCCATCCTTGATCCTGTGGTCAGGGGAATAGTATATGATGATAGGCCAGATCTGGATCAGGTGTTAACTCTTGGAACTGGGAATAGGAAGTGTGGTCAGCCACATGGTCTGAACCATGTGGACTGAGAGTCAGGTTTGGTGGTTCACTGAAAGAGAAAGAAGGTACTGTGATCATGCGAAGTGGGAGTGGATGCTGGGCAAGCAGAACCAAAAGACATTCACTGTAATCCTCCTAGTGTGCATCCGTGTCCTCCCTCATATATAAACCCTTGAAAAAATGCCCTCATCTAATATAATGCAGTGTTTCACTTACAACTTCCAGTGCATTTACCACTTGACCCCCAACAGAGGAAGACAACTCAAAGACTTGTTTAATTACTGCATCAAACTTTAAGTCTAGAATCACTGGGTAATTTCTCTCAGTTCTGTTTGAAAAGACAGCCTCAGGGTCAAGAAACTTATGGTTAAATCATAAATATAACTAATCGTAATAAAGCCAGTATTCAGTGATAGAAGGAACATAACATAAGGACAATAAAAACTCTTAAGTAGAAAAGAGAAAAAGGGGAAGTAACCCACAGAGATTTTCCAATCCATGATCTGTACATATTTCATTGGTCAGGGGTGGCAAGGTCTCTGCCTTGGCAGTGGAATAAGATTTTTGATTAGCCAACATGGTTGTCTCTTCTTCCACCCAGCAAGATCTTTGTTATTTCTCCTCCTGGTCACAGCCGACATGGGTATTGAGAAGAATTCCCTTACTGGGGACTGTACAGTTTTAGCAGCCCTTTTGCTGTTGATGAGAGCTTGGAGTCCAGGGAAACATCTTGAGGGCCGAGCAGTAACAAACCTTTGCTGGGAGTTTCTTAGTCAATACAACTTTCTTATAAACTTAGTAGGTTTTTGATTTATTTGTATTTGACCAACTTCTCCCCAGTACCCAAAGCCCAAAGCCTAGTCCTTGAATCAAACTATTGCCCTGGTATGTCTCTAAACAACTTTGCCACCCTAACCCAGTGAGTTGTTCTCCAACAGGGGGCATTATTTTATTTTATTTTATTTTTTACTTTGGGATATTTGGCAATGTCTGGAGACATTATTATTATCACAGTAGGGGGTGGTGAGGTGAGTAGGCAGGTGTCACTGGCATGTAGAGGTAGTGCCCAGGGATACTGTTAAACATCCTACAATGCACAGGACAGCCTCCCACAACAAAGAATTTTCCAGTTCAATATGTCAATAGTACTGAGGTTTGGAATCAAGCAGATTCTAGGCTTCGCAATCTTCATCTTGGCCTCTGTCTCTAGGCCATTCAGAGCAGCTTCTTGAAGTAACGGTGTACAACTAGTTTGTCCCTGCTCCCAAGCTGTAAATATGTTTTTTGCTAGGATGGTTGGGGAGGAGCCCAGAGCACCAGGCTTTCCCCACCTTTTATTTTGTGTGGTTAAAGACCCGAATTTTAGTTTAGGGATATTTGATTTTCAACAATGTAAATTGCAAGATAATCAGCCATCTTGAATTTGTAATGAAAGACTGAAAAGATTTTCCTTTTATTAAGACTTCACTCAAAGTTTGCTTCTTTTTTGAGGGGCCTTCCTGAAGACTGCTGCATAGTAGGCAATATACCAACATCCTGACATTTTTACTAAGTGCCCTTCAGTTCCATCCTTACTAGGCAAGTAGTCTGATTTTTAAGAGGTGGGAATTTACCAGATGTTTTGCTTATTATGGATTGGTCACTTCTCACCCTATAATACAGGGATACCAGATTCCCTTCGTTTTCTTTTATTGACTCAATCAGGTCTACATTTTAGGGCTGTCATTTGTAATTATTGATTTCCAGCATAAATTTTTATATTTGTCAGTCTTCTTTTGTATGCCAGTGATAGAAATCCAGTTAAAAAATCAATCCTTCCCATCTCTGTAAGTGGCAACTCCATTTTTGTTTATGCTCAGACCCCAAACCTCGAAGTTATCCTTAACTCTTTTTCTTTCACCTCCCCAATACAATCTTTCAGTATATTCTGTTGGCTTCAAAATATATCTGACATCTGACCAGTTCTTATCACCTCTACTTGGTTCAACACCATCTTCTCTTTCCTTCTACATAACTCCTAGCAAGTCTCCCCACTACTACTGGTACTCTCAGAATATTTGCCTCAGAATACTAATAACATTCTTTTGAAAAGTAAGAGATTACATCACTTTTTCTCAGAATCTTTCACTAGCTTCCCATGTAACTCAGAGTACAAGCTCTATTCCTTAAAATGAGCTAGTTTTGTGGTCCTGCTCTCCCTCCCTCCTGAGGATCTTTCTCTGAACTCAGATTTTACTGTTGTCTCCACCGCTCACCCCATGTAGGCCTCCTTGGTCTTCCTTAAGTAGGTATTTTGACTTACTGCTCCCCCAGCCTGGAATGCTCTTCTCCAGATATCCATATGACTCACTTCCCTATCTCCTCTAGGTCCGTGCTCAAATAGCACTTCCTCTGTAAGTTCTTTGATTACTGAACAGAAATCTGAAATCTCCTACCTCCCTGATACTTGTTACCTTTTCCGGCCTTTTCCTTCATTATAGCCCTTATCCTTTTCCTGCTTTTTCTTTCTTTATAGCCCTTATCACCACTTGGCACTTTGTATTTTACTTATTTATTTTGTTTTTTTTTCCTCTCTCTAGAATATAATCTCCATGAGGGCAGGAATTTTTGTCTCTGTTGTGTGTGTGTGTAGGAAAATGCAGGACACATATTTTAGTAGCCTTCCAGCAAATATTTGTTGAATGAATTAATAAATAAGCAAAAATAGTTTATTGCATCATGTAGTTGATAATTCTAAAACACTGATGAGAACACCCTGCAGAGGGAGAGAGATTACTCATTGAGCAAATCTTCTGTAGGGGAGAGGGGGAAAGTGTCATCAGATTTATTAACCTAGACTGTAAGTCAGTATAAGTATAAAAAAGATGAAGTAACGGGACCCCTTGGTGGCACAGTGGTTAAGAATCCCCCTGCCAATGCAGGGGACACAGGTTCAAGCCCTGGTCCGGGAAGATCCCACATGCTGTGGAGCAACTAAGCCCGTGAGCCACAACTACTGAGCCTGCACTCTAGAGCCCGTGCTCCGCAACAAGAGAAGCCACCACAATGAGAAGCCCGTGCACCACAATGAAGAGTAGCCCCCTGCTCGCCACAACTAGAGAAAGCCCGCGCGCAGCAACGAAGACCCAATGCAGCCAAAAATAAATAAATAAATTTATATATATATCAAAAAAAGGCCAAATCTATTCTAAGATAAATAAGGCTTTAAAAAAATATGAAGTAACATAAGAAATATAAGTTAAAACATATAAGTAAATGTCTTACAGGGAAGGGAACCAAAGGGCTTTATTTCTCATTGGAGGTCTCTATCTTTACGGAGATATTGTTTCTAGTCTCTAAGTTTGTCTGTTACGCAAATACCCTTGTAGTACCTTTTGCTTAGAAGGCTCTGACTGTACAGGAACTTGAGAAATCCAGAGAGAATTGTTTCCCAACAATAATTCTGCATTCCAGTAGCTACATCTGAACTCAGATGTGATTAAATCTAGAGATAAAATGTTTTCAAAGTTTTCTTCATTTCTCTTGTCATCCCTTGGCACTTCTTTGGGTTGGCTCACTGTCAAATAGGTACTTACTGTGTTCTTTCAGTTTAGCAACCTCAGCTGAAAGTTTTGTTTCTGATTAGGTCCTGCAAAATTTTGGGATTGAGTCTTATTGGTCCAATTGGGTCACATGCTCATTCCTGAACCACTGCTTGGGGCAGGGAATATGCTGATTGTCCAGACCTGGGCGCCTATTCCACCTGCACCTATTCCAGGAACTTTCTGCTTATTCCAGGAACTTGAGAGTGGAAAGGATCAGTGCCACGCAAACTACAGTGATTGACAATAGAGAAGGGTGGTTCAACAGAAGAAAATTTAAATGCTGCTACCAAAAGGAAGGGAGTTGAAAACAACACAGGTCCATCACTTACATTCACATGCAACTCACACTCATTTTTTTTTGAAAGCTCAGACTCTTATTGTACGTAGGCATTCCTGCCTGATCTATTTTTCACCTAACATCACATCATGAATGAGAAATTTTCTTTGAAAACAATTTTAAATGGATATAAAATTAAATTTAAATTCATTGCTTGATCTTAGATATTTGGATTACCAGAATTAGATTTTGGTTTATCAGAATTGGGATGTTACTTATTGGAGAAGTAGGAGAAGTAGAGATCAGAAGGAGAAGTAGGGCCAGGACTGGGGTGAGGCAGAAGAGATGCCTGGGACACAAAGTGTACATCGATACTCACTTTTAGGGTCATGCAACTGCAGGTGGCACTTGCATGACCCTGAGAGTGAGTGTCTCTAAATTTTGCACCCTGGGCACCTCTCTTGTCTCACCCTAGTCCTAGTCATAATGAGAAGCACATTCAGGGAATAGGAACTATGTTTGGCTGTGAGTGTGAGTTAGAGATGGTAGCCTGTATAATTGAGCAAGTTGGTGGGAATGATTAAGGTGCACTAGATAGTAGTTATTATACATTTTCACTTGTCTATAGAAACCTTTGCTGAGCTCTGATAAGGATGATAATACCTTTGAAGTAATACAAGGAATATAAGTTTTATTCATGGGTTTATAGTAATTTGAATAAGGAAATGTTCCATTTAGAGATACTACCGAGAAAGCTGTTATTCATTTTTAACTCAAACTATTTCAAGTGGAATATTATTTTTTTTATTGAAAAATAAAAATTGTAGAAAAGACTTGAGTTAGAGAGTGTTACATAAGTAATACCTGTGTACTTTGACTAGCTTCCTTAAGCAAGACATTTGCCACTGCTCAATGTTGGATATGAAATCCCAGTAGAATAGTTGTCTTTCTTGTTCTTAAGTCTTTGAAAATAACTGTTTCTGTATCATAGTGAGAGGCTAGAATATGGAATTCTAGACAACTCTCAAGTTCCTTTGCTGATAGAGAAGAGAAGCTGGAAAAATTTTAAATTAAACAGATTGTCCAGTAATTTTGAGGTCTGTGTTTGAAGTGGAATTAGATAAAATATGTAATGTCTGTATACTTAGGTACACATTCACTACATTTTGTTTCTTGGAAATCTGTAAGTATTACTGTTTAATATTGGAGGTTTGATTTAAGATACTCTATTGAAAGCAGTATAGAAGTCATGATTAAAACTTCCATATTTAAGTATCATTTTAAGGCTTTGACAACTTTTGTTAAAGCCTTACTTTACACCAAAGTGTACAAATCAGAGAAAGCCGTAATTCCCCTTGGAATTTCATCCATTCAGTAGCCGCTTGTTTGGTGGCTATAACGTTGAGGTATTGTGTAGGGTGCTGGCTATATTAAGATAATCCCTGTCCTTAATCACGTCACAGTTTAGTGGAAGAAGAGGAATGTAATAACACTTTCATTGTATGTTGATTAGATTTCCAACCCGTTCTAGCATTGAGAACCTTGTCAAATCTAGAAGAGAGTAAAATGCTTGTTAGGGGGCAAAGAAGGAATGCTTTTGGAAATGCGTAAAAACCTTAGAAGAGTAGGAGACGTGGAAGATATTCCTGATATACTGTGTTTGGTTAGTTTCCTGACCAGAAAGAAAGGAATAATCTTATTTATTGGTAGCATCTATGAAATGTCCTCTGATTCATGTGAAAGTCAAGGAAGCAAGGGAAATGACAGGAAACAGAATAGGCAAACAGAAAAGAGGAGCTTGAAAGAAGAGAGTTGATTACAAACCAAGAAGTCAGGGTTAGAAATACGAGGGCATGAGGCAAAAAATGAGAAACTGTGACAGGGCTGTAAACTGCACATTCAACATCAGTGATAAAGATGAGAGCCAGTGACCAAGGAACATCTTAGAAATTCTCCTAGTTTCAAGGATTGAATGAGAGCAGCCAACATCAGAGCCATGCTTTGGCATATCGAATCATGTTAGACAAAGAAAGTGGGTGTTTGCCAGGAGAATCCTTCCCAAACTTACCCAGCCTTTGACAAAGTTTTTCTTACATAGTTAATTATTTCTTTAGGCTGTAATATCTTAACATATTATATATAAAATATTTAAAATTTTGCTTCTTCTAATGTGTTTCAAACTTGAAATTAGTTTTATGCTGTGAAAATGGAGAAAAACATGAATTACCTCTTCAAAACTGAGGAAATAGGTTAGGGAGAAGATAAAATGCATTACTTATTGGGAAAGTTGTGGAAAGAAAGGGGAGAGAGTAAGCAGGGGATGGACAAGCTAGGTAAGCATAGCATCCTGATTTTTAATGTTGTGAGCGTGATGAACTGCCAGAGTTGATTTCCAGTAGGAGCCTACCATACTCCATATGTCCATTTTTACCTTTTTCTCTGTAGTGAACAGTTCTGACTCCTTGAATTTCTTCTTGCAGCTCATGTTTTCTGCCTAGACATATGATCATTCCCGTGAGACTTCACTGCACGTTTTCTCAAGTGTCTTCCTCATCCCTAATGTGTAATCCTTCAACATGGACCTGCTACTTTAGCTAAGATATGACCAGCAACGAATAGTAGTAAGGTAGGATTACTTTACTCTTCTTAGTAAATTACTAAATAAATTTATATATATATACACACACACACATATATTAATACATATATATACATATATATATATATATATATATTTTTTTTTTTTTCCTCTGAAACTGTGAAAACAGTTTTGACTTGTCTTAATTTGATAGTGTTCTTTATGTTATTCTCCTACCTAGGCAGGCTATAATCATTTTATATTTGTGTTATTTGTTTTTTTGCTTGGCATTTATCCTACTGCATTCTATTCCATTTGTGATTTAGTTATTATTTTTTTCAACTAACACTTAGAGTCAGCAGAAGCCAAATCTGTATCTCTTTCCCGACCTGTGTGCCCACCAGTCCCATATTTTCAACTGCCTTGTACCAAACTCAGTGTATTTTATTTTTCTTCTTAAACACTTACTTCTCCTTCTGGTTTTTATATTTCCATTAATAGCATTATTAGTCCATTATCTAATATAGTCCTGTATTCACTTACTATTTTATTCATTTATTTGATGCACATTAATAGGCTTGTATTAAGGATCAGAGAATTTCCTGGGGATTCTGGTGATATAATGATGGATAAGTTGGATAGCCTATCTTTATAGCTTATATTCTAGAGGATGGGAGAGGTTAAAAACTACACTGACAAAATAATTATGAATTGCAGTAAATTTTCTGAAGGAAAGCAAATGACTTGGCGATAAGGTGGCCGGAGCTACTTCAGATAGGGTGGTCACAAAAAGCTCCTCTAAGGAGTTGGTATTTAAGGTGAAACCTATATATGAGAAGGAGCTATTTCAAGGAGGATGTGTGTGTGGGGGGGTGGCATGGTGGTGGTGGTATTTTTGGTGGGGAAAGCATTCTCATTTGAAGGAATGGAAGAGTGAAATAAGTCAAACAGAGAAAGGCAAATACTGTGTGTTCTCACTTTTATGTGGAATCTTAAAAAGCCAAACTCATAGAAATAGAGAGTGGAATTGTGGTTGCCAGAGGCTGGGAAGTGGGAGAAATGGGGAGATGCTGGTCAAAGAGTGCAAACTCCTAGCTATAAGATGAATAAGTTCTGGGGATCTAATGTAGAACATGGTGAATCTAATTAAAAATACTGTATTATATACTTGAAAGTTTTTAAGAGAGTAGATCTTAAATGCTATCACCACTCACACACACACACACATGCACACACACACACACACACACACACACACACACACGCAGACTCAGTTGTAATTATGTGAAGGTATGGAGATGTTAACCAACTTTATTGTGATAATCATTTTACAATGTATACATGCATCTAATTATCACATTGTACACCTTAAACTTACATATCTTATATGTCAATAATATCTCAATAAAGCTGGGTGGACAAAAAGAAAAAAAAAGGAATAGTGGGTACAAAGACTTTGAAGGAGGAAAGAGCTTGGTGAATTTGAGGAATTTAAAAAACCGCATTGTGGCTGACACAGTAGGAGAGACCGAGATGGGTAGGAAGAAGTTATAGAAATATTCAGGGCTTTGAAGGGTTTGGCATGTAGTTTGTTTTGTTCTTAAACGATACCATCATTTTAGCTACTATGTGAGGAATGGACTGAGTGGGCTGGAACTGAAAGCTGGCAATTTTAGGAGCTAAGGTGAGAGATAGTGGTGCCCTGATTAAGATGCTAGCAACAAGAGCGGGATGGATGGATTTGAGATGACTTTCTTTTTTTTTTAGTCAAAATCTATGGATATTTTTGGTGTGGAAAGAGTGTTACTCAAGGATGACTCCATGATTTTTGGGTTTTGAACAACTGGGTGGGTGCTAGCATCAGGTACAGAATCTTTTTAGATAATTATCTTTCCCATTATCTCAAGGATTAGTTGTTTTACCAAAAGGGAAATTAATTATAATGGTACAAATAACATTAGTGCTGGAAATAAAAGCATCTGAAAAATTTGTAATATGTACTAGTTAATACTTCGTTTTGCTTTACTTTAGGTGCAAACACATAGTTTTTAATTCAATAGAAATTGAATAGATATTGAAGTAGATCTTTCCACTCTGTGTTACTTATTTTTTCTAAGTTAATTAGTAGTCATATCTTTCTTTTGTTTTTTTTTTTGCTGAAGAATTTTTACAGTGTTTTCAAAAGAGAGGAGTTAATATTTATTGTTTGTGACAAGGATTTGGCTAGCTGTTTTAAATATTTTATTTTTTTTTACAGTCCTGTGAGTTTTCCCTCTTCGCATATGGTTATCTTTTGAGTTTTAGAGCTGAGAAGTAGTTGAATAATGGGATTTTGTAGCTGAAGTTTACCTTAGAGATCATTCACTTCCTCTTCTTTCAGCTGAGACCTAGAGAGCTTCCATGACCTGCCCAAGATCACACAGTTGATTTTCAAGTTTGCTGAGACTAGTGCTGCTTTTACCCCTTAGGCTTCCGTCAAGCTGGCATCTTCTCAAGCCATCATCCCACCCCTTCAGTATTTCATTTTGAAAATGTTCAGTGCTACAGAAAAAATGGAAAATGCGGGACAATGAACACCTATATTACCTTTCATCTGTATTCACTCACTGTTAATTTTTGCTACATTTTTTCTCTTGTTATATATTTATTTATTTTAAAAACCGCTGGAAACTATATTAAAAATATATATTATATTTATATTATAATATATAAATATATAATATAAATTTTTAAGCGTGCATTTCCTAAGAATATGGATAATTTTCTGCATGATTATAATATCAATATTTATATAAGAAAATTAACATTAATTTAAGAATATGTTTAATATAATGGTCCATATTCAGATATCCCCAGTTGTCCCTAAAATT
This sequence comes from Balaenoptera physalus, assembly GCF_965194825.1. NCBI lineage: Eukaryota > Metazoa > Chordata > Mammalia > Artiodactyla > Balaenopteridae > Balaenoptera > Balaenoptera physalus. The sequence goes on along the minus strand of NC_138890.1, from coordinate 88,972,088 downwards.
TTTTTTTTGAGTTTTTTGGATTTAGGATTCAATCAGGTTTCATGCACTGTGTTTGATTCTTATCTCTTTATTCTCTTTTAATCTTGAACAGTCCCCACCTCTTTTTGTTTTTCATTATCTATCTGTATTTTCTCTTAAAATATATAGTTTGTGTATACTTAATGTCTTTCTTGAGAATTGCCTGGTTTCTGAGAACATTATTCATCCAAAACGTATTTGCAGTTTGCTTTTTCCTTCCAATTCTCTGAGGTTGCTGGAGATAAAATTGTTTATTCCAAGCTTTTTTTAAAAAACATCAATCCAACTTTAAATATGCATTGGCTGAGGTTTCTACATTTGGTTGCATTAAGTTAAAGATAAAAAAAAAAAACTGGGACATTTATGTTGTATTCAACCCACTGGCGCCAGTTGGCAATTGAAATTCATTTAAAACAACTGAAGTCTGCAGGAGTTATTCCCCCACCTACTGTGGCCCACTCCCACCTCCCAACCAGTTGATTATACCTAGGAATATATATGTAGTCACTGTGGACGTTACAAAGCTGTAGCAGTCTAAGTCTTCATCTTTGAAAAATGCACAATTTCAAGTGGGAAGTAGATAGAAATGCAAATGATATATGAGCAAGTTAGTAGAGACAACCAGAGCTAGGCACAATAAGAAAAGATCTAAGTACCTGCTCTCTCTGGTACATGTGTAGGGCTGGCCTTCAGTGAGTGTTCTCTTTCTTCCTTCCTTGCTGGCTTTTGAGTTTCACAGATTTGTTTGGTTTTCTTTAAGAACTACGTGGCATTTAGGAAAAAGTGGAGCTTTGTGGGGAGGAAGTAAGAGGTAAGTTTTAAGCAGTATTTTCAAAGTGGGGAGAGTCATATTTTGGTTGAGGGGAAAGGAAGAAAGTACCAGTGAGGAAGGAACTCCTCTGGATGTTTTAGGGATGTCTGTGAAGACTTTTCCTTCTTTTTCCTTCAGCCAGGATTAGATTATACTTCTGTGTTTTTACTATACTTGGTACAGGGATTCCTTAGAGCAGTTATTGTTAGGTATTAGAACTCTTCCTTTCCTCTAATAAGCTTCCTGAGGCTGTGACCAGTACTTTTTTATCTCTGTACTCAGGACTTCACTTAGTGTCTGGCATATTGTAGACATTTTAAAAGTACTTATTGGATGAATAAATAAATGAATGAAAGGCGTTTACTAAGACATAGAGCAAAAAGACAAAGATTCCTTTCCTGGGCAACTACAGTAATGGTTCAACCTGTGGTTAGATCAATTTATTGTTGAGGTGCTGAATTAGAGCTAGAATTGGTTCAGGTAAAACCTGAAAAAAATGAGGGAATAGAGAAGGATGAGACTTTTGATTCAGGAGCCTGGGATATGGAACAGGGATAAAATTGTTCAGTGGAAACCAGAAGCATTCTGTGAGAGGGGTCAAGATTCTGTTATGTGAATACAATTGGGAGATTTTTCTGTCTCATGATATAAATACCTTTGCCATTTTCTGAGTAAAAATAAATTAACTATATTTGAGGGAGAAATAATTTTTTTTTTTTTTTGGCCACGCCGTGTGGCATGAGAGATCTCAGTTCCCCGACCAGGGATCGAACCTTTGCCCCCTGCACTGCAAGCATGGGGTCTTAACCACTGGGCTGCCAGGGTAGTCCCATGAAGGAGAAATAATTTTTAATGTTAAGCATTCATCTCTGAAATTAGATTTTTATCTTCTCAGTCCTCAGTCTTAAAAAAAACTTGTTGGGGACTCTTTTCTTTAAATTTTGTTAACATTATAAAATGAATATATCCTCTTAGAAAAATACAAACTAGAGATACATAAAATAAAAAGTGACATTCTTCCCAGTATTCTAACTCTCATTCTTCAGAGGTAGCTAATGTTAAAGGTTTGATGTGTATCAGTTTGAACTTTTAAAACGTATATAGTCATCCCTTGGTGTCTGCAAGGGATATCAATGATGCAGGACCCCCTGCTGACACCAGAATCTGAGGATGCTCAAGTCTCTTATATAGGTGGCATGGTATTTGCATGTCGCCTACACACATCCTCCCACGTACAGGCTACCTCAGAGATGTTGTGCGTTTGGTTCCAGGCTACTGCAATAAAGCGAATATTGCAGTAAAGCAAGTCACACTAATTTTTTGGTTTCCCAGTGCATGTAAAAGTTATGTTTACACTGTACTGTGGTTTACTAAGTGTGCAATAAATAGCATTATGTTTTAAAAAACAATGTACATACCTTGATTAAAAAATGCTTTATTGCTGAAAAATGCCAACCATCATCTGAGCCTTCAGTGAATCATAGTAGTAACATCAAAGATCACTGATCACAGATCACCATAACAGATATAATAGTAATGAAAAGTTTGAATTACTGAGAGAATTACCAAAATGTAACACAGAGACATGAAGCTGCTGTTGGAAAAATGGCGCCGATAGACTTGATTGATGTGGGGTTGCTACAGACCATCAATTTGTAAAAAACGCATTATCTGCGAAGTGAAAGAAAGTGGAGCGCAATAAAACGAGGTATGCCTGTACTTTAAATCATCTCTAGATTACTTATAATACCTAAAACAATATGAATGTTATAGAAATAGTTGCTGGCCTGTGGCAAGTTCAAGTTTTGCTTTTTGGAACTTTGAGGAATTTTTTTTTCTTGAATATTTTGATCCACAGTTGGTTGAATTCATGGATGTGGAACCTGTGTATATGAAGGGCCAACTGTATTAAAAAAATGTGTGTTTATATTTGTATAATTTAAAAAAGAGGATCATTTGATATACGTATTCTGAAATTTGCTTTTCCTACTTGTCCTTTCATTTCTACTTATACTTCATGTACTTCCAAAATTTGTTTGATGTGACTTTTTTTTTTTTTTTTAATAAATTTATTTATTTATTTTTGGCTGCGTTGGGTCTTCGTTGCCGCACGTGGGCTTTCTCTAGTTGCAGCGAGCGGGGGCTACTCTTTGTTGCGGGGCTTCTCATTGCGGTGGCTTCTCTTGTGGAGCACAGGCTCTAGGTGCACAGGCTTCAGTATTTGTGGCACGCAGGCTCAGTAGTTGTGGCTCATAGGCTCTAGAGTGCAGGCTCAGTTGCTCCGTGGCATGTGGGATCTTCCCGGACCAGGACATGAACCTGTTTCCCCGGCATTAGCAGGTGGATTCTTAACCACTACGCCACCAGGGAAGCCCTGATGTGACTTTATATTTGAAACGTAAGAGGACAGAATCACGAGCAGAGAATAACAGACAAAACCCAGAGTTAATCGAATGTCTGAGGAAGATAAATTTAAAAAGCTCATGCTAAGGAAAATACCTGCTAGTTTTTATTTGTGTAATTGCTATCTTTGACTTGTTTAATCTCTATGAAATTGTAAAATTTCATAGTAATCATTTTTCATATGATACACTTCAGAATAAACACATAAAAGATAATTAGAGTCAAACTTTGAGGCTCATGGAGTACATCTATGGGAATACACATATATGCCTGACATTGTATGAGAAACATGAGGATACAGTCATGAATAGGATACTGCCATTCCTGAATGTTATGAAAACAAAGGGCAGAGGCAAGAGAAGGCTGCCTAGTGGAGGTGATCTGAACACAGTCTTGAAATACTAGTAAGAGGTAGTGAAGCTTTAAAAAAAAGTGGCTAGGGGGAAGAAAGAAGGATTGATTAAGAGTTGCAGGTTTTTAGGACAAGTACAATAGAAAGAAAGTTAAGGGAGGTCAGTTGATTCACAGTGTGTAGGGAAAGAAGTAGGAGGGCTCTATGTCCTAGTTTGTCTAGGGCAGACCAGGTTTACACCTGTAGTCCTGGCATAATGAAGAATAGCTCCTCATTTTACTCTGAAAAGTACCCTAGTTCTGGATGATAAGTGACATCCTTACCCTAGAAGGGAGAGAATATAGGGGGAGCTGATAAAGTTTAGAGGAAATAGTGGGTGACTGGAGATCATTTTGAGGTCAAAGAGTAGGTATAGTAGCAGTTTAGACTCCAGAGAGGAGTAGGAAGGTAGTAGGTTATGGTCTAAAACTAGAATAGTAAAATTTACCATTGCAGAGATGAAACAGTTTTGGATTCAGGTTATGGCCAGTAACAATGGGTAGTTGAAATGGACTTGATTGAATGGATCTTTGGAGAAGAGAAAGACTACAGAGGTTAAAATCTCTGTGGATGAAGATAAGACTTGGGTTGGAGAATAAGATTGGGAGCAAGTGGAGATTGAGAACCAGATTTGGAAATAATAACAGCAAGGTGGAATAGAATTTGGTAGAGCTGAATGGTGTAAATTTCAAAGGAGAAGATGTTTTTGAATAAGATTGGAAGAGCAGTGATTTGGAAATGGCACTAGGGAATCAGGATACTGTTACCCACCTCTCATCCCCCCCTGGCGCCCCCCCCCCCCCGCCCCACAGCCCCATGGATGTGGGTGGTGGAATGTAGGGAAGGTGTAGTCTCCACGTGAGAGCCTGTGTTTTGGGGGAACCAGGTTTCTGATGGGAATGAAAGGGTAGAGATTTAGGGAAGTTCATTTACAAACTGAATGGAATTCTAGAAGAACAATTTAGGAAGAAAACAGATTTGTTGGAACATGACTGTAGAGAAGGATGGGACAGGAGTGGGAGTTAGGCCTTGCCTTTTGGGAAAAGATGGAATTACACAAAAAAGCCAAGAATGAAATTGACTTTCCTCCATGTTTTAAAGAGTGGCACAAAGTTTGCCTGATATGGGCTCTCTGACAGGCTTTCTCACTGCAGAGTAGGGACTGGCTTTGGCCTAGTTCATATAACTTATAACTGATGAAACCTTGTTGGTTGCCATTCTGTTAGTATATGTGTGTCTTTAATGAGCCTATTTGAAAGTACACATGGATTTTGAAATTATTTTTACTTCTCCCTACATTGTTACTCTCCTTGAAGGAAAAAAATTTGGCATTAATTTGAAAACTGATCTCTTTTATAATAATTGATCATATAGGAAGAGTTAAAAGGTCAAGAGGTATCTAGATAACAGTTATAGTTTGAGAATTTAGGGCATACTAGTTAGTATGCATTGTGCACTTAACCCTTTTAACTTTGTTCCCCTGTTTTCCTTCAAATTAGCCATGGTTCGCAAACATGTTCCCCATTTTCCCACCTGTGTACCTTGCTTATGTTCAAACCTGTATTTAGAAAGGAGCCCTCCTCCATCACTTGCTCTTCTATGTTCTCTCTTGTGTGGGTGCTCTCTCTCTCTCATGCTTTATTAGCAATGACTGCTTTTTAATGTCTCTCCAAAGCCGGACACACTAAATACTTTTATCTCATCTAATCTTCACAATAACCCTGCAAACTAGGTATTACTATCCCCATTTTAAAGATAAGAAAACCGATCTTTTAGGAGGTTAATTAAAATGTGCAGTTACACAGTTATGAAATGGTAGAGTTAGGATTTCAACCCAGGACTGTTTCCAAAGCCGCCTCTACACACACCTTTGCAGAGAGACATGCATGTACATGAGCTCCTTTCACGACTATCCCTCAAGGCTTGCCAGAGATGTTTTTTTTTTTTTTTTTGATTAAAAATAGTTTTTCTAGCTTTAATGAGATATAGTTGACATGTAACATTGTATAAGTTTAAGGTGTAGAGCATGATACACATATAATTGTGAAATGATCTTCTCTTCTTAATAAAGGTTTTTTGAGAACTCTGCTCAGCTGCACTCTTTCCTTTCTCTGTGTCTTTGTAGCACTTTGTACCTCAGGCTTTTATATTCTGTGAAGGCTTCCCTGATTGTCTCTAGAAATGTGGTACATACTTCCCCTGTATCCCCACTGAGCTCATAACCAATTTGTATTTGTGAACCTGTTTAATTATATGGCATTTGTTTGTTTCCACATTTGTTACCCGTAGTAGGTGGTGAGCTTCTTGAGACTAGGGGCTGTAATTGTATGCATCTTGGTATTCCCAGCACTGAGAAATATGCCTGGCAAATAGGTGCTCACTACTGTCGCTGAATGAATTTTGAATGAATTGTGTCATTGTTACCTGTGAACTTGTCTATTTATTCTTAATACACAGTAAATAGTTTGAAGGCAGTAATCCAGGATTTTATTTATCTTTGTATCCCTAACAGTATCTCTCCCATGGTTACTCAATAAATACCTGTTGATTTATATAATAGCTTAAAACAAATAAACAAAAATTCTGTTAATAATCCTGCTCTGCCCAAATAATTTTAAATATCAGTACTTCAAATACATTTTTTTTTAACAATAAAGTATTTTTTTTTTTTCACACACACACACTGTATTTTATTTTTACAAGAGATAAATAGACTGACACCAAGCATTGTACATGGATGACCACAACAAAAGCAACAATGATTGCAATTACCAAACATGAAACACACTCATACTATGTCATAATATTGACATTCAGTCCAGTAATCCTCCACTGTAACAGCTCCTTTACTTTGCAGTGAAAATTGATTTGTATATTCTTTGCCTCTGAGTCCTTGTGGGATTTTTTTTTTTTTAATTCAGACAGAAAGTCACAAAAATTATACTCATCCTCATCAGTTCACTCAGTCCCATGTAATTAATTTTTTTTTCATCTTGATCTTTTGTTAGCACTTTTATGAGTTCATCAGTTTTTCATTAGAGTTCTGAAAATTCAGTTCTGCTTATTCATTCAGTTCAGCAGTACAGTCAGTTACCAGAAACCTGTACTTGTCAGTCTTTTCCATGAATTTCTTAAAGATGAAACCCTTTTATAGGAACATATTTGCAATAGCATCAGAGTACACACAGAACTGTCTGTAAATGACAAAAGACTTAAAAATGACCACAGTTAAAAATTTGATGAAAGTTCATAATAATGCAGTTGACAAGAAAATTAGTTATTTCTGAGATATACATTTTAAGGTAATAACTAGGATTATGACTTATAACATTATACCAGAACATATAAGATTTTTAGAAATTTCATGTAATGTCTGAAACGTTTATATTAACATATTTCCATACAAATAACCCAATGAAAGTTTAGTATTAGTTGTTTTGTTTGTTGTTTTATACTGCAGGTTCTTATTAAGCATCAATTTTATACACATCAGTGTATACATGTCAATCCCAATAGCCCAATTCAGCACAACACCATCCCCACCCCACCGCAGTTTTCCCCCCTTGGTGTCCATATGTCCGTTCTCTACATCTGTGTCTCAACCTCTGCCCTGCAAACTGGCTCATCTGTACCATTTTTCTAGGTTCCACATACATGCGTTAATATACGATATTTGTTTTTCTCTTTCTGACTTACTTCACTCTGTATGACAGTCTCTAGATCCATCCACGTCTCAACAAATGACTCAATTTCGTTCCTTTTTATGGCTGAGTAATATTCCATTGTATATATGTACCACTTCTTCTTTATCCATTCGTCTGTTGATGGGCATTTAGGTTGCTTCCATGACCTGGCTATTGTAAATAGTGCTGCAATGAACATTCGGGTGCATGTGTCTTTTTGAATTACGGTTTTCTCTGGGTATATGCCCAGTAGTGGGATTGCTGGGTCATATGGTAATTCTATTTTCAGTTTTTTAAGGAACCTCCATACTGTTCTCCATAGTGGCTGTATCAATTTACATTCCCACCAACAGTGCAAGAGGGTTCCCTTTTCTCCACACCCTCTCCAGCATTTGTTGTTTGTAGATTTTCTGATGATGCCCATTCTAACTGGTGTGAGTTGATACCTCATTGTAGTTTTGATTTGCATTTCTCTAATAATTAGTGATGTTGAGCATCTTTTCCTGTGCTTCATGGCCGTCTGTATGTCTTCTTTGGAGAAATGTCTATTTCGGTCTTCTGCCCATTTTTGGATTGGGGTGTTTGTTTCTTTAATATTGAGCTGAATGAGCTGTTTATATATTTTGGAGATTAATCCTTTGTCCGTTGATTCGTTTGCAAATATTTTCTCCCATTCTGAGGGTTGTCTTGTCATCTTGTTTATGGTTTCCTTTGCTGTGCAAAAGCTTTTAAGTTTCATTAGGTCCCATTTGTTTATTTTTGTTTTTATTTCCATTACTCTAGGAGGTGGATCAAAAAAGATCTTGCTGTGATTTATGTCAAAGAGTGTTCTTCCTATGTTTTCCTCTAAGAGTTTTATAGTGTCCAGTCTTACATTTAGGTCTCGAATCCATTTTGAGTTTATTTTTGTGTATGGTGTTAGGGAGTATTCTAATTTCATTCTTTTACATGTAGCTGTCCAGTTTTCCCAGCACCACTTATTGAAGAAACTGTCTTTCTCCATTGTATATCCTTGCCTCCTTTGTCATAGTTTTGTTGAACATAGATGCGTGGGTGTGGTGTGTGGGTTTATCTCTGGGCTTTCTATCTTGTTCCATTGATGTATGTTTCTGTTTTTGTGCCAGTACCAGATTGTGTTGATTACTGTAGCTTTGTAGTATAGTCTGAAGTCAGAGAGTCTGATTCCTCCAGTTCCTTTTTTTTCCCTCAAGACTGCTTTGGCAATGTGGGGTCTTTTGTGTCTCCATACAAATTTTAAGATTTTTTGTTCTAGTTACGTAAAAAATGCCATTGGTAATTTGATAGAGATTGCATTGAATCTGTAGATTGCCTTGGGTAGTATAGTCATTTTCACAATATTGATTCTTCCAATCCAAGAACATGGTATATCTCTCCATCTATTTGTATCATCTTTAATTTCTTTCATCAGTGTCTTATAGTTTTCTGCATACAGGTCTTCTGTCTCCCTAGGTAGGTTTATTCTTTTTGTTGCAATGGTAAATGGGAGTGTTTCTTAATTTCTCTTTCAGATTTTTCATCATTAGTGTATAGGAATGCAACAGATTTCTGTGCATTAATTTTGTATCCTGCAACTTTACCAAATTCATTGATTAGCTCTAGTAGTTTTCTGGTGGCATCTTTAAGATTCTCTGTGTATAGTATCATGTCATCTGCCAACAGTGACAGTTTTACTTCTTCTTTTCCGATTTGGATTCCTTTTATTTCTTTTTCTTCTCTGATTGCCATGGCTAAGACTTCCAAAACTATGTTGAATAATACTGGTGAGCGTGGACATCCTTGTCTTGTTCCTGATCTTAGAGGAAATGCTTTCAGTTTTTCACCATTGAGAATGATGTTTGCTGTGGGTTTGTTATATATGGTCTTTATTATGTTGAGGTAGGTTCCCTCTATGCCCACTTTGTGGAGAGTTTTTATCATAAGTGGGTGTTGAATTTTGTCAAAAGCTTCTTCTGCATCTATTAAGATGATCATATGGTTTTTCTTCTTCAGTTTGTTAATATGGTGTATCACATTGATTGATTTGCGTATATTGAAGAATCCTTGCATCCCTGTGATAAATCCCACTTGATCATGGTGTATCATCCTTTTAATGTGTTGTTGGATTCTGTTTGCTAGTATTTTGTTGAGGAATTTTGCATCTATATTCATCAGTGATATTGGTCTGTAATTTTCTTTTTTTGTAGTATCTCTGTATGGTTTTGGTATCAGGGTAATGGTGACCTCATAGAATGAGTTTGGGAGTGTTCCTTCCTCTGCAATGTTTTGGAAGAGTTTGAGAAGGATGGGTGTTAGCTCTTCTCTAAATGTTTGATAGAATTCACCTGTGAAGCCATCTGGTCCTGGACTTTTGTTTGTTGGAAGATTTTTAATCACAGTTTCAATTTCATTACTTGTGATTGGTCTGTTCATATTTTCTATTTCTTCCTGGTTCACTCTTGGAAGGTTATACCTTTCTAAGAATTTGTCCATTTCTTCCAGGTTGTCCGTTTTATTGGCATAGAGTTGATTGGAGTAGTGTCTTAGAGTGCTTTGTATTTCTGCAGTGTCTGTTGTAACTTCTCCTTTTTCATTTCTAATATTATTGATTTGAGTCTTCTCCCTCTTTTTCTTGATGAGTCTGGCTAATGGTTTATCAATTTTGTTTATCTTCTCAAAGAACCAGCTTTTAGTTTTATTGATCTTTGCTATTGGTTTGGTTCTATTTCGTTTATTTCTGCTCTGATCTTTATGATTTCTTTCCTTCTGCTAACTTTGGGTTTTGTTTGTTCTTCTTTCCCTAGTTCCTTTAGGTGTAAGGTTCGATTGTTTATTTGAGATTTTTCTTGTTTCTTGAGGTAGGCTTGTATAGCTGTAAACTTCCCTCTTCGAACTGCTTTTGCTGCATCCCATAGGTTTTGGATCGTTGTGTTTTCATTGTCATTTGTCTCTAGGTACTTTTTGATTTCCTCCTTGATTTCTTCAGTGATCTCTTGGTTATTTAGTAACGTATTGTTTAGCCTCCATGTGTTTGTGTTTTTTACATTTTTTTCACTGTAATTCATTTCTAATCTCATAGCGTTGTGGTCAGAAAAGATGCTTGATATGATTTCAGTTTTCTTAAATTTACTGACGCTTGATTTGTGCCTCAATATATGATCTGTCCTGGAGAATGTTCCATGCGCACTTGAGAAGAAAGTGTAATCTGCTGTTTTTGGATGGAATGTCCTATAAGTATCAATTAAATCTATCTGGTCTATTGTGTCATTTAAAGCTTCTGTTTCTGTATTTATTTTCATTTTGGATGATCTGTCCGTTGGTGTAAGTGAGGTGTTAAAGTCCCCTACTATTATTGTGTTACTGTCAATTTCCTCTTTTAACTGCTGTTAGCAGTTGGCTCATGTATTTAGGTGCTCCTATGTTGGGTGCCTGTAGATTTATAATTGTTATATCTTCTTCTTGGATTGACCCCTTGATCATTATGTAGTGTCCTTCCTTGTCTCTTGTAACGTTCTTTATTTTAAAGTCTATTTTATCTGATATGAGTATTGCTACTCCAGCTTTCTTTTGATTTCCATTTGCACGGAATATCTTTTTGCATCCCTCACTTTCAGTCTGTATGTGTCCCTAGGTCTGAAGTGGGTCTCTTGTAGACAGCATATATATGGGTCATGTTTTTGTATCCATTCAGCAAGCCTGTGTCTTTTGGTTGGAGCATTTAATCCATTCACGTTTAAGGTAATTATTGATATGTATGTTCTTATGACCATTTTCTTAATTGTTTTGGGTTTGTTTTTGTAGGTCATTTTCTTCTCCTGTGTTTCCCACTTAGAGACGTTCCTTTAGTATTTGTTGTAGAGCTGGTTTGGTGGTGCTGAATCCTCTTAGCTTTTGCTTGTCTGTAAAGCTTTTAATTTCTCCATCGAATCTGAATGAGATCCTTGCCGGGTAGAGTAATCTTGGTTGTAGCTTCTTCCCTTTCATCACTTTAAGTATATCATGCCACTCCCTTCTGGCTTGTAGAGTTTCTGCTGAGAAATCAGCTGTTAACCTTATGGGAGTTCCCTGTATGTTATTTGTCGTTTTTCCCTTGCTGCTTTCAATAATTTTTCTTTGTCTTTCATTTTTGCCAGTTTGATTACTATGTGTCTTGGTGTGTTTCTCGTTGGGTTATCCTGTATGGGACTCTCTGTGCTTCCTGAACTTGGGTGTCTATTTGCTTTCCCATGTTAGGGAAGTTTTTGACCATAATCTCTTCAAATATTTTATCTGGTCCTTCCTCTCTCTCTTCTCCTTCTGGGCGTCCTATAATGAGAATGTTGTTGCATTTAATGTTGTCCCAGAGGTCTCTTAGGGTGTCTTCATTTCTTTTCATTCTATTTTCTTTATTCTGTTCCGCAGCAGTGAATTCCATCATTCTGTCTTCCAGGTCACTTATCTGTTCTTCTGCCTCAGTTATTCTGCTATTGATTCCTTCTAGTGTAGTTTTCATTTCAGTTATTGTATTGTTCATCTCTGTTTGTTTGTTCTTTAATTCTTCTAGGTCTTTGTTAAACATTTATTGCATCTTCTTGCATCTTCTTGATTTATTGCATCTTCTTGATCTTTGCCTGCATTGTTTTTCTGAGGTCCTGGATCATGTTCACTATCATTATTCTGAATTCTTTTTCTGGAAGGTTGCCTATCTCCACTTCATTTAGTTGTTTTTCTGGGGTTTTATCTTGTTCCTTCATCTGGTACATAGTCCTCTGCCTTTTCATTTTGTCTATCTTTCTGTGAATGTGGTTTCTGTTCCACAGGCTGCAGGATTGTAGTTCTTCTTGCTTCTGCTGTCTGCCCTCTGGTGGATGAGGCTATCTAAGAGGCTTGTGCAAGTTTCCTGATGGGAGGGATTGGTGGTGGGTAGAGCTGACTCTTGCTCTGGTGAGCAGAGCTCAGTAAAACTGTAATCTGCTTGTCTGCTGATGGGTGAGGCTGGGTTCTCTCCCTGTTTGTTGTTTGGCCTGAGGCAACCCAACACTGGAGCCTGCCTGGGCCCTTTGGTGGGGCTAATGGCAGAGACTCTGGTAGGGCTCACGCCAAGGAGTACTTCCCAGAACTGCTGCTGCCAGTGTCCTTGTCCCAACGGTGAGCCACAGCCACTCCTGCCTCTGCAGGAGACCCTCCAACACTAGCAGGTACACCTGATTCAGTCTCCCCTGGGGTCACTGCTCCTTCCCCTGGGTCCCGATGTGCACACTACTTTGTGTGTGCCCTCCAAGAGTGGAGTCTCTGTTTCCCCCAGTCCTGTCAAAGTCCTGCAATCAAATCCCACTAGCCTTCAAAGTCTGGTTCTCTAGGAATTCCTCCTCCCGTTGCCCTACCCCAGGTTGGGAAGCCTGATGTGGGGCTCAGAACCTTCACTCCTGTGGGTGGACTTTTGTGGTATAAATATTCTCTAGTCTGTGAGTCACCCACCCAGCAGTTATGGCATTTGATTTTACTGTGATTGCGCCCCTCCTACCATCTTATTGTGCCTTCTGGTTTGTCTTTGGATGTGGGGTATCTTTTTTGGTGAGTTCCAGTGTCTTCCTGTCGATGATTGTCCAGCAGCTAGTTGTGATTCTGGTTTTCTCACAAGAGGGAGTGAGAGCACGTCCTTCTACTCTGCCATCTTCCTATTAAATTTCTTGCCAGCTTATGAAAATTTGTCTTGGAGGAAGAATGAAAGATTTCCTATTTCTATGACACAGCTTTTATTCACTTATTTTTTGATTTTTCTAAGTAAGCATACCTTCCGTGGTATATTTGAATTTTTTTTCAATGTTAAAAAAAGGAAATGATTAAAGAAATATTTTTGACAACAATATATCATCTGTGTTAACATAAATCTTCCTTACTTGGAAGTATTCAGTACAGATTAAAGTTTCTTTATCCTGTATAAAAACAGTATTTTCTCTGTATATTTGGAGAATGTAAGAAAGTTTCCAGGGTGTAAAAAAGTTGTGGAGCCAAAAGTTGAAAAACAAGAGGCATTTTAGAACAAATACTTGCATATACCCTTATACTTATAAGAAATACCATGGGAATTCTATTGTCCTGCCAAGGAAACTAGTTATCTGTTTTATATTTTGCTATTAAATAGTGTCCATTTTTGTTTAAGAAGTATGTATTTATAGATCTATTTTATACAGGATGAAATTCTAATTTTTGAAAATATGGCAATTTTTAATGGTTCTTTTAAAGTTTTTAATCACTATTTACGGTGAATTGAAAACTCAACATAACTCACTTGATCTTAAATACCAAGCTGAATGCCATTAAATATGAAAGATTTAAATAAATTTAAATAGTCAATAATTTTTTTAGGATTTTTACTAGTTTTACCTTTTAAGAAAGATGCTATTTTAATAGATGCTATTTATTAGTGTTACCTTTTAAAAAGATGTGTATTTTAAAAGATGCTATTTTAAAATAGACATCTTTGGTAATGACATGCATGTACTTTTGTATAATACTCTATTTCTGCCTGATTTGTACTCAGCATCCACTAAATTATAGGAATTTTTATTTTAAAATCTCTTTTATAAATCTTTTAAAAAATGGGTTTGCTCTTGCAATTATTTATAATAAATTGAATGCCTACTGTATATGGGTAGTAATTTTAGCCCGAGTGTTATAAAAGTGAAAACTGTAATATTCTTATTTTCATGTAGATCATAGTTTGATGGGAGAAATATACCTGAACAAATAATTAAAATATACTATGAGAAGTGTTATATTAATCACAGGTACATACATGATCCCTGAGATCTGAGAAAAGGGAACACCTAAGTTGGCTTGGGTAATTATGGTTGTGGGGATGGTCAGAGAAGGTTTCACAGAAAAAACAACTTTACAGTTTAGTTGTTGAAAATTCTGTAGGCAGACAAGGGATAAAAACATTTAGACTGAAGGAACAACATCTGCAAAGGCACAGAGGTATGATCATGAGACATTTAAGGGACCATAGTTAGAAAGTTGTGGTACTATTGTTTGAGGGTGGAAGGCTGTCTGAGGCCAGCTTGGATTACCAGGCAAAGGAGTTTGAATTTTAACCTATAGGTTAGGGTTGTAAATTTAATACCTCGTGTTACAAGTAATAATAGAATTAATACCTAGGATCACTAAGTATCCTAAAGAATGAAGAGGGCTAAGTAGGGATTGTAGGGCATGAGGGGATGCATGTATAATGCTGTGTAGCCTCAACCAGTTAATTCATTTAACAGATTTTTATTGTCTACTATATATGCAAGGTACTGTTTTAAGCACTGGAGATAATAGTGGGGGAAGAGAACAGAGTAATTCCTTGCCCAGTTGGAACTTATATTAGAAATCAGTCTGTATTTTACCCCCACCTGCTTGCCCTCTGTCTCTCTTTGTAATTTTTGGCTACAGCATGATTGTATAATTTCCTTGTAATTTTTTTTTTCATCTTCCTTATGGTTGACATAGGCAGCTCTGCCCTATTACTTGTAGAAGAATGTAGCTAAATTTGTGACACCCTCTCCACATTATTGTTCTTCCCCCGACCTGTAGTTTGAGGTCTGGGCATTACTTTTTTTTAAAATTGAAATTTCTTTTGAGGTAATTGTAGATTAATACGCAATTATATGAAATAATAATCCCTTGTACATTTGGTCTAGTTTCCCCTCATGGTAACATTTTGCAAAACTGTGACAACCAGGATATTAACATTGACATAATCCACTAATCTTATTCATACTTCTCCAGTTTAAATTGTACTCCTTTGTTGTGTGTATGTTAAGTTCTGTAACATGTTATTACTTGTCTAGATTCATGTATCCACCACTACCATCAAGGTACTGAACAGTTCCAACACTACTAGAATCCCTTGTATCCTCCTTCTATAACCATACTTACCTCCCTTTTCCACTCTGCAGGCCCTAAACCGTGGCTACCCCTAATCTGTCCTTTTCCCAAAATTTTGTCACTTCAAGAATGTTATATAAATGGAATCATACAGTATATAACTTTGTGGGGTTGGCTTTTTTCGTTCAGCAGGATTCCTGGAGATTCGTGCAAGTTGTTGTCTATGTCGATAGACTGTTCCTTTTTAATGTGGGTAGTATTCCATGGTATGCATTCACCTGTTGAAGGATCCCTGTGCTGATTCCAGCTTTTGGCTATTACAAATAAAGCTGCTATGAACATTTGTGTACAGGTTTTTGTGTGAACATATGTTTTCATTTCTATGGCATAAATGTCCAAGAGTGCAATTGCTGGGTCAAATGGTAGTTCAATGTTTAGTTTTATAAGAAACCAGAGTGGCTGTACCATTTTTTGTATACTAACCAGCAACAAATGAATGATCCACTTTTTCCATATCCTTACAAGCGTTTGGCCTTGTCATTATATTTTATTTTAGCCATTCTGATATGTATGTAGTGGTATCTCCATGTGGTTTTATTTGCATTTCCCTGATGGCTAATTTATGTTGAACACCTTTTCGTGTGCTCATTCGCCATTTTTATATCCTTTTCTGTGAAATGTCTGTTCATGTCTTCTGCTCATTTTCTAGTTGGATTGTTGTTGTTGTTTATAAATGTTGAATTTTAAGAGGTCTTATGAATTCTAGGTACTAGTTCTCTGTCAGATATGTGGTTTGCAAATATTTTCTCCCAGTCTATAGCTTGTCTTTTTCTCATCTTCACATGGGCTTTCACAGGGCAACCTTTTTACTTTTGATGAGCCCAATTTATCAATTTTTCCTTTTATGGATTGTGTTTTTTTGTTTCAAGTCTAAGAACTCTGCCTAGCTTTAGATCCTGAAGATTTCCTCCTGTTTCTTTTTTCTTTTTTCATAGAAGTTTTGCAGTTTTACGTTTATGTTTAAGTTTTTAAATTAATTTTTGTGTAAGGTGTTAGGTCAGAGTTCATTCTTTTTTTTCTTTTTTTGGCCTATAGATATCCAGTTGCTCCAGTACCGTTTATTGAAAAGGCTAGTTTTCCTTCATTGAATTGCTTCTAGACCTTTGTCAAAAAATAGTTGAGCATATTTGTGTGGGTCTATTTCTGGGTTCTCTATTCTGTTCCATTCATCTACTGTCTATCCTCTACTAATACCACACTGTCTTGATTTCTCATTCACCAAGTTGGACATATTTCTTTGAATACTCTTTCAGCCCTACTTTCTTCTCTCCTTCTGGAACTCAGACGATACAAATGTTGGGTCTTCTGTTATTGTCCCACAGGTCCCTGAGGCTTTGCTTATTCTTCTTATTTTGTGTATATTTTCTCTCTGTTGTTTGGATTGGTTGAATTCTATTCCTCTTTCTTACATTCACTGATTGTATCCTTTGTTGTCTACTATTGAGCTCATCTAGTGAGTTTTTTATTCCTGTTATTGTATTTTTTAGTTCTATAATTTCCATGCTTTTTAATAACTTCTAGTTTTTGCTTAGATTTTCTAATTTTACAGTTGTTTTAAGGGAATTTGTAATTGTTGGTTTACATTTGTTTTAAGAGAATTTGTAATCGATTGTTGAAGCATTTCTATGATGGCTGATTTAAAATCCCTTTCTGATAATTCCAACATCTGATTCATCTTGTTGTTGGCATAAGTTGATTGTCTTTTCTTTTTTAACTTGTGATTATTTTTCTTGGTTCTTGATATGACAGGTGATTTTCAATTGAAGCCTAGATATTTTATCTATTTTGTTAGGAGACTCTGGGGCCTATTTCAATCTTTTATTTTTACAGGCAGTCAATCACTCTGGTTAGATTTAACATGCAGTTCTTGGCCTATTTTTGTGGGCTGTGGTTCCAGTGACAGTTTAATTTTCAGAGTCTTTGTGCTGTTATTTTGGTTTGCTTTATCTGGTATCACTAGGGCTCCCACTGGTTCTTGGTGGTGGTGGTGCTGCTTGAGGGAGTAGAAGACATTTTTCTTAGGCTGAGCAGTACTAGATGTCTATTGGTTAGAGAGGAGGTGAGATAGGATTTCTTTACTGTGCTCCGTAGCTGCCCTACAGTCTCTGGTCAGGAAAGGAGAATCTTGGACTCGCAGAGAACAAGGAGCTTCCTGGACTGGACCTCTTGCTAGAGCTGGGTCCCTTTTGCCAGTTCTGTGTACCTGCTCTGGTGTTTCTGGGTGGGAAAGGTGATCCTTGGACCTGTGGGAACAGGGAGGCTTTCTGACTGGGCTGCTTGCTATTGCTGGATCTCTCTTGCTGGTTCTTCATGCCTAGTTCCATTTCTCTTGGCAGAAAATGGGATTCTCAGGCCTATCAGGGAAGGAGAATGCTTCCCCTGGTTATTTGTTTTTGGTGAGGCTCATAATCTGTCTCCCTTGCTGGTGGTGTCTGGCTTGCCTGATGTTGTCAGAGGGACTCTTGTTGGATCCTGGGAGGAGTTAGCCTACACGGACTGCCTTTTGTTCCCAGACTGGAGGTTGGGAAAAGTCAGGGATGGATGACCGTTTTCTGTTGGGTGAGGGGAGTACAAGACACCCTGCCTCTGTGCTGTTCTTCCAGTCCTAGGGCCAAAGGAGTTTCCCTTTTCTACCTCTCAGAGTTCTTCTTTGGTCGTCCCTTTTGCTATTTTCAGTGTTTATAGTTGTGTTTTTGGGGGCTGAGCTGGGAAAAATGGTCTATGCCATCTTGTCTGGATCAGAAGCTAGGTTTTACTTTTTTTTTTAATTTATTTTTAATTTTTGGCTGCGTTGGGTCTTCATTGCTGCACACAGGCTTTCTCTAGTTGCGTCGAGCGGGGGCTACTCTTCGTTGTGGTGCGCGGGATTCTCATTTTAGTGGCTTCTCTTGTTGCGGAGCACGGTCTCTAGGTGCACGGACTCAGTTGTTGTGGCATGTGGGCTCAGTAGTTGTGGTTCGCGGACTCTAGAGCACAGGCTCAGTAGTTGTGGCCCATGGGCTTAGTTGCTCCACGGCATGTGGGATCTTCCTGGACCAGGGCTCGAACCCGTGTCCCCTGCATTGGCAGGCGGATTCTTAACCACTGTGCCACCAGGGAATTCCTAGGTTTTACTTTTAATTTTGTTTTTTTTGTCATATGAGCATGGTGATAGAGGGGTGGGGAAGTATTGGCTGGGACTGAGTTTGGCCTTGTTGGAGGCCCTGAGATTTACTGTCCTTTATGAGATTCCATTAAACATCCTGTACTTCTGGATTTAATTTCATCCACCAGTTCTTCATAGAGCCCTGGAAAATGGCAAGCCAAGGCTGCCCTCCCTGCATTTTTCTGAGGTCCTGTCTTGGTACAGAGAAGCTTCTTTCTTTAGTTCTTTTCTTTTTTTTTTTTTTAACATCTTTATTGGAGTATAATTGCTTTACATTGTTGTGTTAGTTTCTGCTGTATAACAAAGTGAATCAGCTATATGAATACATATATCCCCATATCCCCTCCCTCTTGTGTCTCCCTCCTGCCCTCCCTATCCCACCCCTCTAGGTGGTCACAAAGCACCGAGCTGATCTCTCTGTGCTCTGCGGTTGCTTCCCACTAGCTATCTGTTTTACATTTGGTAGTGTATATATGTCAATGCCAGTCTCTCACTTCTTCCCAGCTTATCGTTCCCTATGGTTCTTCAGAACCATTTTTTTTTTAGATTCCATATATATATGTTAGCATACGGTATTTGTTTTTCTCTTTCTGACTTACTTCACTCTGTATGACAGACTCTAGGTCCATCCACCTCACTACAAATAACTCAATTTCGTTTCTTTTTATGGCTGAGTAATATTCCTTTAGTTATTTTCTTGATTTTTCCCTAGGTTGGTCTGTTCAATGTCTGCTGCTTCTTTTCATTTTGGAGTATCCAGTGTGAATTCTAAGGATTTTGTTAATTCTTCTTCCTCAGGATATCTTCTGAAAGTTGAGGGGTAGTGTTGGGCACATTTCCATGCTGCCTAGAGCACCAGAATTTTCTCTTTTTTTCCTTTGAAACTATGCTGTGAAACTTGTGGCATAAAGTTATACTCCTTTATTTGCTGATGATATGTTTAAATTTTTGTTTTTTCTTAACAATTTTTGTTCTGTTTTATCGGTTATTGGTGGTAGGAGCTTCTGAAGTACTTCTTTTACTATACTGGCTTTACCTGAAAATTCCAATAATGACTTTTTGCAGTTTTCACATCTCTCTCTGACATTCGACATTGCTAATAACTTCTTTTTTATCCCATCATCTGTAACTCTGTCAAACCTCTTTTTTGCTTACTTAATCTCTACCCTTTGGCTTTTCTTCTTCTAGTTCCTCCATTGATACATTCTCATGGGCTTTGTCCTTGTAATTCTCTGCTTTTCTGTCAACATTCAATCTATTGGTTTTATCACCTTTAAGCAGCTGACTCTCAAATTTGTATCTTTAGCCTTGTATTTTACCTAAGCATTTATTTCCTGCCGAAATGAATGTATTTTTTTTAAAGTAGCTCTGTATTCTCATTCTTCCATTTCTATTGATATTGTCATCATTTATTATTAAAGCCTTGAAGTTGTCATTGTATCATCTGTCTCTCTTTTCTTTAAATACTTTTACCAGGTCAAGCCTCTTTGATCTTAACTCTCACTGACATTGTCAATTATAGATCCTCATTTCTCAAGCTGTATAGCTGTAGTGACTTATTAATTTGCCTTCTTATGTCTCATTTTATGTTTTTGCTGTCTCCAAGCTATTTTATACCTAGCTTCCAGATTAAAGTCTATCTCTATGTCTCTTTTTAAATTAACTATAACATACATATAGAAAAGTGCACAAATCACAGATGCTCAGCTTTATGAAATTTCACCAACTGAACACACTTGCGTAACTAGCACCAGCAAATTAATCATTTAAAGCATCACATTCATGATCTTGTTATTTTGCCTTAAACACCAGTTAAGGAGTTTGAGCCTTATTAGTTCCCTTAACGTTAGAATAGCAAGAGGTAAATTGACATGCCATCTGCCACTGCTTGCCACATATAGCTTGATTTTGGAGACATTTCTTTTTTTACTTCACCCCCTAGTCACTTATATTCCCCATATTCCTTCCTGAAATACATTTGCTTTTTGACCTTTTTATCTAAATCATGGTTTTTCCAACCTTAACTCATGTCTTGCCATTTCTAGGAAACTTTTTTGGATTACTTCAGGTTTCATTAATTTTTTCTTTTTCTCTTCAAAAATTCTTTAATTAATTTTTGAATAAGTAATAGCCATATGTTCACTTAAAACAAAATTCAAATGTACAAAAGGGTATATAATGAAAAGTCTCCTTCCCATTCCTGTGTCCCAGCCACTGTGTGTTCTTCTAGAAATATTTTATGTACTTACAAGTAATTTTAATTTTTATTATTCTTCCTCCTTTTTATACAATGTAGGCATACCAAGTTCTGTATCTTACTTTTTTCTATTAATAATTGTTAATGATAGTTCCAGATCAATACACAAGTTTTCTCATTTTTATATTAGGGCTGAATGATACTCCACTGAATGAATATGCCATGATCACATCTACCACATATGGTTGTGAAGATTGGACACTGAACAAATTCACACAGACTATGATTTGAATGGTACTCCCTAGGATTTCTCAGTTATCAATACAATCAACTGCAGCAGCTTTGATTGTAATTTACCTAGTCAGTTCCTTTTAATTAATATTTCCAGTTTTTAAAAAAATTCCAAACACTACTGAATTGAATAGTCTTATGTATATCATTTGACATCTATGGAAAAATTATCTGTAGGATACCATTCCTTTTAATTCCTTAAGGTATTTATAATCTCTACTAATTTAATAATTAGACATATAATCAGTTAATTATGGAGTTGTTTTTAAAAATTTTTATTATTTGTCATTCCTCAAGGAGTGGTACCATGTATTAAATTATTTTATATTCACCCTGACCTAGAATACTGGTGTACATAAATAAGCCCTTAGGGTGGGCTGGAGTGTTTCTCAGATAGCTGCCAGATTGTTTCCCTTTTTATTCATCTAAGCTCTTCATAATCCTTTTGAAATTCCTAATAATGAGAGAAAAAAGCTATTGTCAAAGCTTTGACCACAGCTAGATGCATTTAGAAGCAGAAGTCATGTTTATTCCAAGCTACAGAATAAAATGAACCACAATCTCAGATATAGTTTTTAAAAAAAAAAGCAAAACGTTTCACCTTTCTTTGGAAAAAAAAATGTTTCTTATTCTTCCATTGAAAACATGGTATGAGATAGAGTATATCTTCGCTGAGACTTAGTTGAGCTATAAGTAAAATAACAGAAAAATGTTCTTTTTTGTGACCCATAAAGATACAGTATATCAAAGTAAATTTTTTAAAGCTACTACCTACAAAGTGAATAAACTGGAATTATCCTACTTGATATTAAAGTGAATAAGTCAATTACTTTTATTGATTTATTTATGTTAAGGTCCATTTAGTGTCCTGCTTGCAACTTTGGAAACCTTGATGGAGTACAGTTTTCCACAAACTTTTTCCCGCTCTACTTGTTCGATCATAAAATGAGACAGTTTTCAGTTGTGAAAAAATTGGAATTTGTTTTCTATTTCGAAAACCCACACATTTTTACCATCTCTTTAGATGGTATCACTGAGCTTAGAGAGAGAAACCTTTTCTCATTTTTCTGTATACGTTAGAGGATTTCAGCTGAATTAAATTGACTTCTGATATGATGAGCCAGACTTAAAAATAAAAGATGTGTTTCTTTATTTCTTCTAACTGACCCTAAAAGATTCTTTGCTTGAAATTCTAGGAGACTCGAGGGAAAAATAAATTCTATCATAGTTCTTGGGATTTATAGCAAACAAGCAGGAATAACTTTGGGTTGTCTGATAAGTGACCTTTAGATGATTATAAGTTATACTGTAGGATTTTTTTTTAAAGAACTTTGAGCTGTAACTCACATGCTGAAGAATTCACCCATTTAAACTGTACAATTTAATGGTTTTTATTCTGTTCACAGAGTTGTGCAACCATTACCACAATCAATTTTAGAACACTCTACTCACCCCAAAAGGAAATCCAGTACCCGTTAGCAGTCACTCCTCATTTCTTCACAAATTTGCCAGCTCTAGTCAATACTAATCTGATTTATGCCTCTAAAAATAGATTTTGGACATTTCATATAAGAAGATAGCACAACATGTCAGTCTTTTGTGTTTGGCTTCTTTCACTTAGCATGTTTACAAGGTTTATCCATGCTGTAGCTTGTATCAACATTTCATTCATTACCATTGCCAATTTCTTTGTATGGATACATTGTGTTTTATTTATCCATTCATCAGTTGATGAACATTTGGGTTGTTCCCCTTTGTGACTATTATGAATAATTCTGCTCTAATATTCATGCACAAGTTTTTGTGTGGGCATATGTTTTTATTTCTCTTGGGTACATACCTAAGAGTGGAATTTCTGGGTCATATATAATAACTCTGTGTTTAAGTTTTGAGGAACTATCCATTTTACATTTACACCACCAGTATCTGATGGTTCTAATTTCTTCACAGTCTCCAACACTTGATATTATCTGTCTTTTTGATTATGGACATCTTAGTGGTGTGAAGTGGTATCTCATTGTGGTTTTTTTTTTTAAATTTATTTATTTTTGGCTGTGTTGGGTCTTTGTTTCTGTGTGAGGGCTTTCTCCAGTTGCGGCAAGCAGGGGCCACTCTTCATTGCGATGCGCGGGCCTCTCACCATCGCGGCCTCTCTTGTTGCAGAGCACAGGCTCCAGACGCGCAGGCTCAGTAGTTGTGGCTCACGGGCCCAGTTGCTCCATGGCATGTGGGATCCTCCTAGACCAGGGCTCGAACCCGTGTCACTGGCATTGGCAGGCGGATTCTCAACCACTGCACCACCAGGGAAGCCCTCATTGTGGTTTTGATTGGTATTTTCCTAATGGCTAATGATATTGAACATCTTTTCATGTGCTTAGTGGACATCTGTAAATCTTATTTGGAGAACTGTCTACTCAGATCTTTTGCCCATTTTTAATTGGTTTGTCTCATTATTGAGTTGTAAGAATACTTTATGTAATCCAGATAAAAGTCCCTGATCAGATATATGATTTGTAAATATTTTCCCCATTCTGTTGTCTTATCACTTACTTGATGGTGGCCTTCGAAGTACAGAAGTTTTTAATTTTGATGAAAACAAATTTACATATTTTTATTTTGTTGCTTGCACTTTTGGTGTCATATCTAGAAACCATTGCCTGGACCAAGGTCATGAAGATTTACTACTATATTTTCTTTTGAGAGTTTTATAGTTTTAGCTCTGATATTTAGATCTGTGATTCCTTTAGATTTAATTTTTTGTGTATGGTCTAAGGAGGCATCCTGCTTAACTCTTTTGCATGTGGAATCCAATTGTCCCAGCATCTTTAGTAGAAAAGACTTTTTTTTCCTCCATTGAATAGACTTGGCAGTGAAGTCTGAGTCCTCCAGCTTTGTTCTTTTTCTTCAGGGTGTTTTGGTTTGTTTGTTTATTTGTTTGGTTATTCTGACTTCCTTGCATTTCTTTGTAAATTTTAAGATTAGCATGTCAATTTCTGCAGAAAAAAAAAAGCTAGCTTAGATTTTAATATGGATTGAGTTAAGTTTGTAGAACAAGTTGGACAGTATTGCTTTCTTAACAATATTAAGTCTTTTGGATCCATTAACATGAGTCTTTCCATTTATTTAGGTCGTCTTTAATTTTTTTCAACAATATTTTATAATTTTAAGGGTAAAGTTTTGTGTTTATTTTGTAAAATTTATTCCTAAATATTTTATTCTTTTTGATGCTGTTATAAATGGAATTGTTTTGGAATTGTTTTTTAATTTTGTTTTCAGATTGATCATTGCTAGTATATAGAAATACAGTTGATATTTGTATATTGATCTTGTACCCTGTAATCTTACTGAGCTCATTTATTAGTTCTAATACTTTAAAAATTGTATTTCTTAGGATTTTCTATATACGTCATGTCATCTGCAAATAAATATAGTTTTACTTCTTCCATTCCAAATTCATTGAAAATTATTTCACTTATTTCATTGTACTGACTGGAACCTCCATTATAGTGTTGAATAGAAGTGGTGAGATTGGACATTCTCATCTTGTTCCTGATTTTTGGGGGAAAGCATTCAGTTATAACGATTTTTTTTTACTCTAAAAAGAATGGGCCATAACTTTGCTTTGAAGACTAATTTCCTTTTGATTTAAGATTCTTTTCTTCTGTTTACATACACAGATATGTGCTGATTAGACGGCTCAATTGTGCAGTGTGGAGGATAAGACAGTGCCTTACAAAAATGGGGTTTGGGAGTGACCTGAAGAATTCACATGAAGCTGTGTTAAAATTGCAAGACTGGGAATTACGGTTACTGGAAACAGTGAAGAAATTTATGGCCCTGAGAATAAAAAGTGATAAAGAATATGCATCTACTTTACAGAACCTTTGTAATCAAGTTGATAAGGAAAGTACTATCCAAATGAATTATGTCAGCAATGTATCCAAGGTAAGAAGAATGATTTCATCATTTATTGTCTATAGCATCATAGTTGTCCTTAAGGCAAATAGATCATACTATTGAATAAGCGTACCTAAGTCAGCATTCTAAAATCTTCCAAAATCTTGCTGATTATCAGAATCTCATGGGGAAAGTTTCAAAAATTGTAAAATTTGGGCCCAGCTCCTGATATTCTGAGTCAGTAGGTCTGAAATTTTTGAACTTTGAAATCTTTTTTTCCTATAGATGTCTAGATTATTCTAATGATTAGTTAGGTTTGAGAACCCTTCTTACAAATTTCATTTTCTTTATTACCCTACCTCCTTGGGTTCCTTGAGCCCTGCTGTTTTCTTCTTTTGACACAAACTTTCATTATAACCCACCTTCCCTGCATTCTTCTGTGAATCATTTGTATTGTGAATCACATGGAGTATTTTAACATGTAGGTGTTCTTTGCTGTCATTTCATTACTAAAATACTAATATATTGATGATTTAATCACACATAAAAATCCTTTGGATAAACAATATGGTTTTTTAGCTCCAAGATTATAAAGTATAATATAAAATTTAAAAATAAGGGCTATAAAAATAAAGGCCAAAATTGCACTGTTAATTGTCCTTTGAAGGCATAAAATATGAAATATTACACACCTTAATAGTTCTTGGATTTTCGCTCTGTTTATTTTCATTGTCTTACTTCACATTTCACTATATTTATTCAAAGTTAAAATTTCTTTTTACCTTACTTGGAAAGTTAAAAAAATTAGTGTGTTTCTTGCACTCATGGGTCTTAGGATTTGAGTAAATTGTAGAAGAAACTCTATTTCTTATGGGGAATGTGTGTATGTGGTATGTGTGATCAGGTAAAGATCTGTGATTTCGCTGAGAACTCCTAATGTTAATATCTTTAACATCCTTTCCTGGGCCAATGAAATTCCCCAAAGAACAATTCTCTAGTATCTAGTCTGAAGGTAAGGTTGCCAGATGTAGCAAATTAAAATATAGAACACCAGTTAAATTTGCGTACAATATTTGAGAAATGCATACACTAAAAATTATTTATTTTTTATCTGAAATTCAAATTTAACTGGTGTCCTGTATTTTGTTTGACTACTCTGTTATGTTATGGGAATAGATAGGGAAAGTAGATTGAGTGTTCGAAGAGTCATATTTTAGTTAATCCTCCTGTTGTTGGTAAGCTGCCTGGTGTCTCTGAGTCCAAAAGCTCTCTGGTTAATTTTTTCCTCTTGTTTTCTTCTGCACTGGGGGAAGGATAGTTGCATGTCTGTGGGCTGAGCAATAGGAACTAGAATTCTGGCTGTTCCTTATATAGACTGAATCAATCCTTCTGTTTCAGTGCCCTCTCCTTTTTCTTCATTTAGATTTCTCCAGTTCCTGAGCTTTATTGGAGTTATCTGAACCTATGAACTGGTCTTTTCTTCTTTTTCTCCCCCCAGTTTCATTGAGATATAATTGACATACATCACTGTATAGGTTTAAGGTGTATAGCATGATTTTTTTTTTAAAGGGCTTCCTCATTCTTTTATTTTTAATAAATTTATTTATTTATTTATTTTTGGCTGCATTGGGTCTTCGTTGCTGCGCACGGGCTTTCTCTAGTTGCAGTTAGCGGGGGCTACTCTTCATTGCGGTGTGTGGGCTTCTCATTGTCGTGGCTTCTCTTGTTGTGGAGCACGGGCTCTAGGTGAGTGGGCTTCAGTAGTTGTGGCACATGGGTTCAGTAGTTGTGGCTCATGGGCTTAGTTGCTTCCCGGCATGTGGGATCTTCCCGGATCAGGGATTGTACCCGTATCCCCTGCATTGGCAGGCAGATTCTTAACCACTGCACCACCAGGGAAGTCCAGCATGATGGTTTGATTTATGTTATGTTGTGAAATGATTACCACAGTAGATTTAGCTGATATCCAAATAATAAAAAGAAAAGAAAAAAATTTCTCTTTTTGATAAAAACTCTTAGAAAGCACTCACTTAACAACTCTCTTTATCATACAACAGTGTTAACTGTAGTCATCATGCTGTACATTATATCCCTAGTACTTATTTATCTTATAACTGGAAGTTTGTACCTTTTGATCATTTTCCTCCAATTCCCCCTCCCACCATGTGGCCTTTTCTTCTTGACCTCCCCTTTGCCGAACACTTAAGTTTCAACTTTTCCTGATATGCTAATCAGTTACCACTTACATTTTCTAACGTTTTGTTGGCAAGTCTTATCTGTGATTGTTGCCTTTTCTATCTTCTTTGTTATTGCGAATTTATACTTTAAGTAACTATGTTATATTTTGGTAGGGTTTTGGAAAGGAGTGAAAAATAGCCATGTGTTTTATTTACTATGTTTAACTGAAATTATACTGTTTAGAAAAGTATGGGACTTCCCTTGGCGGTCCAGTGGTTAAGACTTCCCCTTCCAGTGCAGGCGGTGTGGGTTTGATCCCTCGTTGGGGAGCTAAGATCCCACATGCCTTGCAGCCAAAAAGCCAAAACATAAAAGAGAAGCAATATTGTAACAAATTCAATAAAGACTTTACAAATGCTCCACATCAAAAAAATCTTAAAAAAAAAAAAAAGTAAGGTAGTAAAAGGAACAAGAAATAGTATTAACAGGTAAGAAGATTGAGGATTTATGAGGTCAGGACAGAGAAGGAGTCATCAATGTGTATACTGAAGTGTCAGGTATTTTGGTGAGGGATAGATGGAGACGAATGCTGAGATAAAGAGGGCAGGAGAATTTGGGGGATGGGAAAGGGGGATAGGAAAAGGTGATAGATTGAGAGGAAGTGGTTTAATTGGTAGTATTGCCTTTCAGAGAGGAAATGTTGAGAGATAACAGTTGAACAATGGTTGGAAACCCAAAGAAAAACAAGGAGTATGTCAGCTTTTCCTCTTAACTCTGAAAATGCATCACACTATTCTGATTATTGTTGCTTTATAGTAATCTCAAAATTAGATAGTGTAATTTCTCTTCGTGCTTTTTTTTTTCTTTCCAAAATTGTTTTGGCTACTTTAGTTCCTGTGCATTTCCATATGAATTTTAGAATCAGCTCATCAATTTCTATAAAAAAGGCTACTGAATTTTGATTGAAATGCATTGAATATATAGGTAAATTTTGGGAAAATGTATATCTTAACAGTATTGGAGTTCTAATCCATAAACATGGTGTATATCTTCTTTAATTTTTCTAATTAATCTTATATCAATAGTTTTAAGTGTATAGGTCCTTTGGATTTATGTGTATTTCATATTTTTTGATGTTCTCATAAATAGTATTTTTCCTAATTTTCCGTTTTCCACTGTTCATTGTTATGTATGTTAATCTCAGAACCTAAACTTTGCAAAACGTACTTATTTGCAGTTGTCTTGTAGAGTCCATTGAATTTTCTACACAGATGATTATATTATCTGCTCACAAAGAGAATTTTAGTTCTTCCTTTCCAATTTGGATGCCTTTTATTTATTTTTGTGGCCTTCTTGCAATAGCTAAAACCTCTGGTGCAGAGTTCAATAGAAATATTGACAGCAGACATCTATGTCTTGTTCCTGATCTTAGGGGAAAAGCGTTTAGTCTTTCACTATTAAGTATGATGTTAATTTTGAGTTTTTGTAGATATCTTCTATAAGCTTATAGAAATTCCCTTCTGTTCCTGCCTAGCTGAGAGCTTTTTCATTAATTGTTGTTGGATTTTGTCAAGTTGTTTGTCTTCTGCTTAGGTGATTGTATTGTTTCTTCTTTTCAGTTTGATAATATGTTGAAATGTATTGATTGATTTTCAGATGTTTCAAACATTTGAAGATTGTTAAAAAAAAAACAACCTTCCCACTTCATCTTTTTTTATTATCCTTGTTTTTATGTCATTGGATTCAATTTGCTACGAAATTTTTTTTGGAGAATTTTTGTATCAGTGTTTCTGAGGGATATAGATCTACAGTTCCTTTTCTTGTAATACTGTCTGGTTTCGGTAGCAGAGTAATAAGGCTGGCTTCATAAGACAAGTGGGAAGTATTTTCTTCAATTTTCTGGAGAAGTTTATGTAGAATTGGTTTTATTTCTTACTTAGGTGTGTGATAGAATTCACCAGTGAAGTCATCTTGACCTAGAGTTTTCTTTGGGAGAAGGTTTTTAGTTATAAATTTAACTTTTAAAATAAAGGGCTATTCATATGATCCTTTTCTTCTTCAGTGAACTGTAAGGAATTTGTTTATTTTTGCCTAAGTTGTCAGTTTTTTAGTGTTGTTTATTATTTTGCCTTATTGTCTTTTTAATATTTGGAGAATCTGTAGTAGTCTTATCTCTCTCATTCCTGATATTGATAATTTGTGTCTTCTTTTTTTTTTTTTCTTGATTGGACTGGCTAGAGGTTTCTCAATTTTACTGATGTTATATGAGAACCAACTTTTGATTTCATTCATTGTATATTGATATTTTGTTTTCTATTGCATTGATTTCTGCTCTGAAATTATTAATTTTTTTCCCCCATTTAATTTTTGTTTCATTTGCTCTTTTTCTCCCCTGGATTAATAAAGTAGAAGTTGAGATCACTGATTTAAGACTATTCTTCTTCTGTAATACGTACATCCTTATAGTGTTCTTAATTTTTTCTGAGTACTGTTTTAGCTGCATCCCAGAAAATTCTCATTGGTTATTTTCATTTTTTTCAGTTCAGAATACATTTTAATTTCACTTTTGATTCCTTCTTTGACCCATGTATTCTTTCAAAGTCTCTTATATAATTTCCAAGTAGTTGTTTTTTTTTCTAGAGATATTTTTGTTACTGATTTCAAATTGAGTTCCGTTGTTTTCAAAAATCCTGTTTTATATGACTTGAATCCTTTTAAATTTATGGATACTTGTTTCATGGCCCAGAGTATGGTGTGTCTTGATAACTCTTTCATGTGCACTTTATACTCTGCTGCTGTTGTTTGCAGTGTTCTTATAAATGACAATTAGGTCAAGTATGGTTGTTCATAGTAGTGTTCAAGCCGTTTATTTCTTTACTCATTTTTTGTTTATTTTAAAAAATATGGTTACACTTTTTTTTTTTTAATTTATTTGGCTGCGTTGGATCTTAGTTGTGGCACATGGGATCTTTGTTGTGGCATGCGGGGTCTTTTGTTGCGGTGTGCATGC
Source organism: Balaenoptera physalus (assembly GCF_965194825.1). NCBI lineage: Eukaryota > Metazoa > Chordata > Mammalia > Artiodactyla > Balaenopteridae > Balaenoptera > Balaenoptera physalus. The sequence goes on along the minus strand of NC_138890.1, from coordinate 88,942,156 downwards.
TCTTTGTTGCGGTGTGTGGGCTTCTCTCTAGTTGTGGCACATGGGCTCCAGAGTGCCTGGGCTCAGTAGTTGTGGTGCGCAGTCTCAGTAGTTGTGGTGTGCAGGCTCTAGAGCATGTGGGCTCAGTAGTTGCAGTGCATGGGCTTAGTTGCCCCACGGCATGTGGGATCTTAGTTCCCCAACCAGGGATCGAACCGCGCCCCTTGCATTGGAAGGTGGATTCTTAACCACTGGGCCCCAGGGAAGTCCCTCTTTACTCATTTTTGTCCACCTGTTCTATCAGTTATTGAGAGAGTGGTGTTGAAATCTCTGATTATAATTGTGAATAAGTCTGTTTCTCCCTGCAGTTTGATCAGTTTTTATTTCATGTATTTTGAATCTCTGTTAAGAAGTACATAAATGTTTAGAGTTGTTCCTTTTTTTGACAAATGAATTAACCAACCTTCCTTCCTTCCTTCCTTCCTTCCTTCCTTCCTTCCTTCATTCCTTCCTTCCTCTCCTTCATGTTAGGATAGTTTTTTTTGTTTTTTTTGTTTTTAATTCCAGTAAACCTGGTACCTAACATTTTGGTTTCAGGTGTACAACATAATCAGTATCTGTATATACCATAAAGTGATCATTGCAATAAGTCTAGTTATCATCTGTCACCATATAATTGACCCCTTCACCCTTTCCACCTACACCCCAATCCCTTTCCCCTCTGATAACCACCAGTATGTTCCTGTACCTGCGAGTTTTATTTTCTTTGCTTATTTGTTTTGTTTTTTTAAATTCCACATATAAATGAAATCATACGGTGTTGGTCTTTCTCTGACTGACTTATTTCACTTAGCATAATAGCCTCACGGCCCATTCATGTTGTCATAAGTGGCAAAGATTTCCTTCTTTTTTATGGCTGAGAAATATTCCATTGTGTATATATACCACATCTTCTTTATCTCTTCATCCACCAATGGACACTTAGGTTATTTCCATATCTGGCTGATTTAAACAATGCTACAGTGAACATAGGGATGCATATATCTCTTTTAGTTAGTGTTCTTGTTTACTTCAGATAAATACCCAGAAGTGGAATAACTAGAGCATATGGTAGTTCTGTTATTATTTGAGGAACCTTCATATTGTTTTACATAGTAGCTGCACTAAATTACATTCTCACCCACAGTGTGTGAGGGTGCCATTTTCTCTACAAATTCTCCAATACTTGTTATTTCTTGTCTTTTTGACAATAGCTATTCTGACAGATATGTGGTAATATCTCATTGTGGTTTTGATTTGCATTTGCCTAATAGCTGGTGATCTTGAGCATCTTTTTACCTACCTGTTGGCCATCCATATGTCTTCTTTGGAAAAATGTCTATTCATATCCTCTGCCTGTTTTTAAATTGGATTTTGTTGTTGTTGTTTAGTTGTATGAGTTCTTTATGTGTTTTGGATATTAGCCCATTATTGGATGTATGATTTGCAAATATCTTATCCTATTCTGGAGGTTGTCTTTTTGTTTTATTGCTGGTTTCCTTTGCTGTACTGAAGCTTTTTAGTTTGATATAGTCCCAATTATTTATTTTTGCTTTTGTTGCCATTGCGTTTGAATCAGATCCAAAAAATACCTCTAAGAGTGATGTCAGGGAGCTTACTGCCTATGTTTTCTTCCAGGAGTTTTATGGTTTCTGATCTTACATTCAAGTCTTTAATCAATTTTGAGTTGATTTTTGTGTATGGTGTAAGATAGTCATCCAGTTTTATTCTCTTGCATGTGGATGTTGGGTTTTCCCAACACCATTTATTGAAGAGACTGCCTTTTCCCATTGTATATTTTTGCCTCCTTTGTTGTAAATTAATTGACCATATATGTGTGGATTTATTTCTGGCTCTCTATTCTGTTGATCTATGTATCTTATGCCAATACCATACTATTTTGATTACTATTGCTTTGTAGTATAGTTTGAAATCAGGGAGCATGATACCTACAGCTTTGTTCATTCCTTCCTTCTTTCTGTCCTTCCTTCCCTCCCTTCCTTCCGTCCCTCCCTCCCTCCCTCCTTTTCTTGGGGACTTTGGTCCCATACAAATTTTAGAATTATTTATTCTAGGTCTGTGCAGAATGCCACTGGAATTTTGATAGGAATTTCTTGATATTATTTCAGTCTTCTTAAATTTATTGCGACTTGTTCTGTGGTCTAACATGTGGCCTATCCTTGAGAATACTCCATGTGCCCTTGAGAAGAATGTGTATTCTGCTGCTTTTGGGTGGAATGTTCTATATATTTCTGTTAAGTCCATCAGGTCTGATGTTTCATTTAAGGCTGATGTCTCCTTATTGATTTTCTGTGTAGATGATCTATCCATTGATGTAAATGTGGTTAAAGTCTCCAACAATTATTGTATTGCTGTCAGATTTTCCCTTTAGGCCTGTTAATAGTTGTCTTATATATTTAGATTTTCCTATGTTAGGTGTGTAAATATTTACAAATGTCATATCCTCTCGTTGAATTGACCACTTTATATTATGTAATGCCTTTCTTTGCCTTTTATTATGTTCTTTGTTTTAAAGTCTGTTTTGTCTAATGTAAGTATAGGTATACCAGCTTTCTTTTCATTTCCATTTGCATGCAATATCTTTTTCCATCCCTTTGCTTTCAGTCTGTGTGTTCTTAAACCTGAAGTAAGTCTCTTCTTGGTAAAATATAAATTATTCTTTTATTTTTTTAAATTTATTTTTTTATCTGTTCACCCACTCTGTGTCTTTTGATTGGATAATTTAGTTCATTTACATTGAAAGTAAATGTTGATAGGTATGTACTTGTTGCCATTTTGTTGATTGTTTTCTGGATGTTTTTGTAACTTCTCTCTATTCCTTCTTTCATCTCTTGCTGTCTTCCCTTGTGGTTTGATGAATTTCTTTAGTGTTATGTTTAGATTCCATTCTCATTATCTTTTGTGTGTCTGCTGTACGTTTTGCTTTGTGGTTACCTTGAGGTTCACATATAACACTCTCTATATATAGCAGTCTATTTTAATTTGGTAGCAACTTACATTTGAACACATTCTAAAAACTTTACATTTTTATTCCGCTCAGTCATGTTTTATGTTTCTGATGTCATATTGTACGTCTTTTTATTTTGTGTATTCTTTAACTAATTATTGTAGTTTCAATTAATTTTACTACTTTATCTTTTAACCTTCTAATTGCTTCCTATGTGATTAACCCACTACCCTTACCATATATTTGCTTTTAGCAGTGAGATTTTTACTCTCATATATTTTTCTGTTATTAGTTAGCACCCTTTTGTTTCAGCTTAAAGAAGACCCATTTACTTTTCTCATGAAGTTGGTTAAGTGGTGATGAACTCCTTTAGCTTTTGCTTATTTAGAAAACTCTTTATCTCTCCTTCAGTTCTGAATGATAGCCTTGTCAGGTAGAGTGTTCTTGGTTGTAAGTTTTTCCCTTTCATCACTTTAAATATGTTGTGCTACTCCCTTCTGGCTTACAGAGTTTCTGCTGAAAAATCAACGGATAGTCTTATAGAGATTCCTGTTTATGTGACAAGTTGCTTTTAAGATTCTCTCTTTAACTTCTGACATTTTAATTATAATTTATCTTGGTGTTCATCTTATTTGGCATTCTCTGTGCTTCCTGGACCTGAATGTTTCCTTAGGAAAGTTTATGGCCATTATTTTTTCAAATAAGTTTTCTGCCCCTTTCTCTCTTCTCCTTCTGGGGCCCCCTATAATGTGAATGTTATTCTGCTTGGTGTAGTCTCATATGTCTCTTAAGTTACCTTTACTTTTTAAAATTCTTGTTTCTTTTTGCTGCTTATTTGGGTGAGTTCCTCTGCCCTACCTTCCAGGTTACTGTTTTGTTGTTCTACTTTAGCTAGTCAGCTGTTGAACCCCTTTAGTATATTTTTCAGTTCAGCTATTGTGTGCTTCAGTTCTGTGACATCTGTTTAGTTTTTAAAAATATTTTCTATCTATTTGATATAGCTCTCACTGTGTTCATCCATTCTTCTTTTGAGTTCAGTGAGCATCTCTTTTAACTCTATATCAGGTATATTACTTATCTCTGTTTTATTAAGGTCTTTTTCTGAGGTTTCATCTAATTCTTTTGTTTGGAACATATTCCTCTGTTTTTATCTTTTGCTTGACTCTGTATAATTGTTTCTGTGTATTAGGCAAAATAGCTACCTCTCCCAGTCTTGAAGAACTAGGCCTTATGTAAGAGATGGCTCTTATCATTCAACCTTGCTCTAGCTCTTGGTTGTCTCTGGAACCTATGTGATTGTATAAGTAGTCTGATTTATTCTTGATAGGTCTTGCTTACTGAGGGTGTGCCAAGACCTGTCAGTGTTCTAAAGGGAGTGATCCTAGTCAGCCTAGATTCAGGCTGATTGGAAGCCTGTTTCTCAGACAATAGCTTTTGAAGTATGCAGATAGATATATAAAGTCCTATGCGACGACATTTGTATACCCTGCCAACCTCCAAACTGAGGTCCAGATATGTCCCCTTGGCAGCAGTTGGAAGAATTGGGGTTTCAGATGAGTGTATAAGCTTCTTTCTGGGAGGTACCAGCATGCTGTGGTGAGGCCAAGACAGGGTGCACAGGTGGTGTCTCCTTGCCTACATTCCCAAAGAGCACCTATGTAGCCTTTAGATGTATTGCAAACCTGAAACCTGCCCCTCAGGTTGAAGCTCCAGGACAATTAAGGAGCCTTTTTCATGTGCAGATCAGGGATGTTTCAGTCTGCTGTTTATGTAGTGTCCTGGGTGTGGTATTCTGCCCAGAACTATCTTTCTGATTGTTATGGTCCCATGGGGCCAGGAGCACAAGCCCTTCTGGCTACCAGAGCCTGGCAATCAGGAGTCCCCTGTGTAGACTGTGCTTTAGTGAGGCTGTAAGAGAGTATTGCGGACAGGGCATACCCTCAGCTTTAGAGAGGCCAGGAAATAGTGCTGGGGGAGAGGCACGCCTGCAGTTTTCACAATATTTGAGGAAACTGTTGTGAATGGGGCATGCCTTCTGCTTTAGGGAGGCCTGGGATGAGCATTTTGGGTGGGATAGACACTTGACTTTAGAGAGGTTGTGTGCTCGCCCACTTGCAATAGCAGGGTGGAGGGAGAGTGCAAAAATGATACTCTTCAGTGGCACCATCCATGGCGAAAATCCCAGTTAATCCCTGTCCCTCCAGCAGATGCTTTAAGGTTAACAACCAAATCTCCTTTATACATAATCCAGTCACTTTTCAAACTTGCATTTGTGCTTGTTCCTGGAACCAGTGAATCTACACATGAGCCCCTCAACAGGAGTATCTAAGATTCGCGCAGCCCCCTGGGCCCCCTGGGCCCCCTGGATGAAAGCCCCATTGGTTTCTAAAGCCAGATGTTTTGGCGCCTTGTCTCTCTGGTGCAGATCCCAAGGGTTGGGGTGCCCAGTGTGGGGCACAAACCCTTTGATCCTTAAAGAGAGGCTCTGGACTTGTGAGATGCCTCCCTGCTGTGTGTCACTGCACTGGGGGATAGGGTTTTGGAGTCACTGCATCTCTGCCTCTACTACCCATCTTGCTGTGGTCCCTTTATCCCTTATTGTGGAGGGTGCCGTTCAGCTAGTTTACAGTGCTTTTTACCTGGAATTATTACTTATGTAGTTGTAGATTTGGTGTGTCGTGGGAGGAGGTGAGTTCAGGGACTTCCTATGCCGCTTTGTTGGACCCCGCCCCTCCTTGCTCTTTAATAAGCCTATCAATGAGTTGACTAACTCTCTCCCTGAACTCTCCTATTCCAACAGTATCACTTCCTCCTCCCTTCTTCTTCCTCTGGCAATGTCACTTCCTGTCTCACCAGTATTTCAAGTTAAACATGCCGGTGTATGCCAGTCCTTTTATCTTTTCATACCTGCCAAAACTCAGATCTTCCTTTTGCCCCACACCTGTACTTAGGATGGAGGAATTGGAGAGAAGGAAACAGAAACCAAGTAGCTGAGCCATTTCCATGTTGAGAATGAGCAAGTCATAAGTGAATCATTGTAATAGTTCAATTTGAATCTTTTAAAATATTTTCCATTTCTCTACTTAATATATTTATTCTTTCTTTTAGTTTCATGAACATATGGAATACAGTCATAGTGACTCTTTTATTCTCCTTGTCTTCTATCCTCAGTGTTACTTCTGGGCCAGCTTTGACTGCCTGATTTTTCTGCTCATTTTGGGTTGTATTTTCCTGCAACTGCATGCTCTTGATGCCAGGCATTATGAATTTTACCTTATTAGGTACTGAATATTTTTACCTTTCTTTAACTATTCTTGAGCTTTGGGATATGATTAAGTTACTTGGACACAGCTTGATCTTTTTGTCTCTTGTTTTTTACATTTGTTGGGTGGACCAGCAGTATGTATAGTCTAGGGTAAATTTATCTCCTCTCCTGAGGCAAGATCATTCTCAGTATCCAAAGGATGCTCCCCATATTATGAGGTTTTAAACTCTGGCTGTTGGGACCTGGTACAATTCCATGATACTATGTGAGCTCTAGACAGTGTTTCCTGTAATCCTTATTGGTGGGTTATTTCCACGGCATAGAGTAGTTTCCTCATACCCTGAGCTAATCAGTACTTAGCTAAAAAAATCAAGGGTGAGTCTTTGCAGGTCTCTTGAGTTTTCTCTTTGTGCAGCTCTCTTCTCTCTAGTACTCTGTCCTTGTCTCTTCACCAATACTCTGACTATGTTGGTGTCTCTGTGCTCTGAGCAGTCTCTTTAACTTGCAGAGATTACTGAGTTCTGCTTGGCCCTTCCTCCCTGGACCATATCCTGGACATTTTCTCCATTCATTAAGCTGGGATAATCTTAGCGTTCAGATCATTTATTTATAGTCTCTCAGGGTTCACTGTCCTTCCTTGCCTGATGTCCAGTGGCTTGAATACTATCTTACATTTTTGTCCAGTTTTTAGTTGTTTTATGCAGGAGAATAAATTTATGCCTGTTTCTCTATCTTGATGGAAGCAGAAGCCTTGCAACAGTGATTTTTATGTCTTAACTTAAAAAAAATTAAAACGTGCAGCAGAGTTTCAAGAATAGAACAAAGATTTCCCTATGAACTCTACTGTATTTATTAATTGTTAACATTTTGCCATATTTGCTCTGTGGTTTCCTTTCTCTCTCAATATAATTTGTGTTTTATATATATAATTTTTGGGGGGAATGATTTGCAAGTTAGTTGAAGACATCATGTCTCTTTATTCTTAAACATTTAAGTATGTATTTTCTAAGAAGATATCCACAATGTAATGATCAAATTTGGGAAATTTACCATTGTTACCATGCTATTATCAAAAATATATCGCATATCCAGCTTTTGTCAACTGTTCCAATAATGTCCCTTTTGGCAAAATTTTTTTTTCATCCTCATTCAGGATCTAATAGAGAATCACTTATTTCATTTAGTTGATAGGTTTCTTCAGTTCCTTTAATCTGGAACATGTGTGTGAGAAGGCACACTTTGTGCTTTGGTAATTTTTCTTTTTTACTTAAAGTTATTTTTGAAGTGTGTACATTCTGCCTTTAATCCTGAGGGCATGGTTTAGTGTGGTTTTATTTTTATGTTTTTGTTATTTGTATTGCTCTTGGAAGAAATATTGGGAGATAGAAGTGTAGGTAACCATGTTTTCTTTCAATTACCTGGACTGTTTCCCTAACATTCTTTGAATACTCTATATTTCCTGGCATACTAAAATATTCCAGGCTCATCTTTTGAATGTTTCCTTTTCCTTCAATAAACCTTTCCCCGAGGGATCCTGGTTCCTTTTGGTAGTGAGAATATTTAGATATTCAACCAAATTACTCTGTTGGGATATTATGTCTGACAGTATTTTGCAGTCACAAGTATTGCTGCAGTGAATAACTTTGTTACAGATGTGTTTTTGTATCTTTATGAGTATCTTTAAGGTACATTCCTGGAAATGGGATTTCTAGGTCAAAGTGTAAATGACTATGTAGTGTTGCTATATATTGTCAATATAAATTTCCTTTATAGCTTTTGTACCATTTTGTATATCTACTGGGAATATATGAAACTACCAGTTTCTACTTAATCTGGGCAAGAGAGTATGTTGTCAAACTTATGAATTTTTATTAATATGATAGGTAGAAATGATACCTAGTATAGCTTTAATTTATATTTCTCTAATTGTGAGTGAAATTAAACATCTTTTCATATTTTAACAGCTATTTTAGTTTGAGGACTTGTTTTATTCTGTGCTAAAGGTGAATTTTACTTTGTGTTTCTTTATTCATCTAAAATTACACCTGTCAGAAATAAAAGGCATCCAAATGGGAAAGGAAGAAGTCAAGTTGTCTCTCTTTGTGGAGGACATGATATCATACAGTAAGTCCCCTACATATGAACCTTCAAGTTGTGAACTTATAAAGATGTGAATGTGTGTTCACATGTCCAATCACGTAAGTTAGTTCACGTGTCTGGTGTACATTGTCACATGCGTGCATCTCTGCAAGTGGTTGTGCATTTGTGTACTTTACTGTACAGTACTGAATAGAGTAGTAAAGTAGTACAGTATCTTTATTTCAAGCCCAGGATGTCCAGAAGCCAGCGTAAAAGCAGCAGTGATGTAGCTGGTACTGCTAAGAAGTGCCAAGTGATAACGATGGAAACAAAAGTGAAAATAATTGAGAGAGTGGAGCAACAAGAGGAAGAAGAAGTAACTGAAGAATCGAAGAGATTCACAATTCAGGAAATGGCAAAGGAATTTTCTTTTTTTGAGGCGACACTGTTTTTGAGGCACAGGACCTGAACATAGAACGGTACACAGAGGTTGTAGTAGCCGTTCAGAATGCAATCCAGGGCTACCGTGTCATCTATGACGAGAAAAAAAGAGCTACTACCCAGACATCACTGGATAATTTTTTCAAGAGGGTAGATAGAATTGAATCCAGCAAGGAAGCAGAACCTGTGCCATTAACGTCAGGTGTGAGTGAAATTGCAGCTTGCCCTCCGTCTCCTATTGCTGACGATCCTTCAGCTCTACCATCTCCCACCTCCCCTCCCTCCTCCAGTCAGTAACTCTTCTTGCCTGTTCACTCGATGTCAACCCCTGTATGCCAGCTGTTGTACTGTACTACTGTACTTTTCAAAGTACTATACTGTAAGATTAAAAATGTTTTCTTTATTTTGTGTTTGTTTGTTTTTTATGTATTATTTGTGTGAAAAGTATTATAAGCCCATTACAGTACAGTACTGTATAGCCGATTTTGTTAGTTGGGTACTTAGGCTAACTTTGTTGGACTTATGAACAAATTGGACTTACAAATGCACTCTCGGAATGGAACTCGTTCATATGTAGGGGACTTACTGTATATAGAAAATAATAAAAATACTACCAAGAAACTAATAGATGAATTTGGTAAAGCTTCAGGATTAAAAAAAAATCAATGTACAAAAATCAGTTTTGTTTCTATACACTAATGAACTATCTGAAAAAGAAAGACAATAATTCCATGTACAATAGCATAATAAAATTAAAATCCTTAGGAAAAAATTTAACCAAAAAGGGAAAGACCTGTACACTGAAAATTATAAGACATTGATAAAGGAAACTGAAGAAGACACAAATAAATGGAAAGACATTCTGTGCTAATGAAATGGAAGAATTAGTATTGCTAACATGTCCTTACTACCCAAAGCCATCTATAGATACAGTGCAGTCCCTCTCAAAATTTCAATGGCATTTTTCACAGAAATAGAAAAACAATCCTAAAATTCATATAGAACCACAAAGACCCCAAATAGCCAAAATAATTCTGAGAAGGTAGAACAAAGCTAGATACAATTCCTGATTTCAAAATTTATTATAAAGCTATAGTAATCAAAAGAGTATGGTACTAGCATAAAAACAGACACATAGACCTATGGAACAGAACTGAGATCCCAGAAATAAACCCTTGAATATATGGTCACCTAAGATTTGACAAGGGAGCCAAGAATAGTCTTTTTAATAACTGATGTTGGGAAAACTGAATATTTCCATGCAAAAGGATGAAATTGGACCCCTGTCTTACACCACTCACAAAAATTAACTGGAAATGGATTAAAAACTTCAATGTAAGACCTGAAACTGCAAAGCTACTAGAAGAAAACATAGGGGAAAAAACCTCCTTGACATTGTTCTTGGCAACAATTTTTTGGATATGACACCAAAAGCTCAAGCAACAAAAGCAAAAATAAATAAGCAGCAAAAGCATTAATAAAAAGCTTCTGTACAGCAAGAAACTATCAGCAAAATGAATAGGCAATCTACAGAATGGGAGAAAATATTTGCAAAAATCTATTTCGTAAGGAGTTAATACCTAAAATATAAGGAACTCATTTTACTCAAGAGCAAAAAAACAAGTAATCCAATTAAAAAATTATCATGTCAGCTACTTCCTTTGTCTCTCCATTTTAATCTACAACCAGTAAAATCCATAACTCAACAAATGTGCCTCTGTCTGCAACACTAGGATGCTGGAGAATTCCACATATCTGTACATCTAAAACGTGGGTGTCTTGGAACACATAGAGGAGGCATAGAGGGAACACTGAAGGCAGTACTGTAATCTCAGACCCCTGGCCACAGAGTCTGAGCCTGCAACCCAAGAGAACCTGGTAGCATTAGGGGATGCAGCACACACAACACCAGCTTCCTGGCTGCAGAGGCACTCACAGCTCCTAGGAACTGGACAGCAGTGGTGGTGGAGCCTGCAACCACATCCGTCCAGCTTCAGAAGTGCCCACCACTCCAGTCCCTCCCCACTTCGCCCACAATAGCAGAGCCTGTGCACCCTAAAACTCTGGTCACAGGAAAGACAGCTGTAACCATGGCTTCCCTCCAACCCCCCCACCCCCCAAATCCATGGCAGCAGAGCCTGCTACCCAGGAGACTGAACGTGGGAGAGGCACCTGACATTGTGCCCCAGGGGATGACACTGTTGACACCAGCAGCAGTAAGGCATCAATAACCTCAGAGGCACAAGCAGTGACATCTAGGGCACTGGGTGACACCTCTCACCCGGGTGGTGGAAAGTGGAAAGTGCCAACTCTCGAGTATAACTGGAGGCAGCTCAGGTGAGACAAGCCAAAAACTTGTGCTATAGTGCCACCTACTGGAAAGCAAAAGGCCTCTAATTACTAACCTATTGAATCCCTAGAATCAAGGTTTTTTTTTTTTTTTCTCTAAAAGCTTTACCTAAAGGAAGAAAGGTATTTGCTGCTTCAGATACGCTGGCAGAGGAACAACTCATAAAGCACTGTGAAGAACCATGGTAACACGGCATCACAAAAAGAAAATGACAATTCTTCAGAAACTGAACTTAGTCATAGAGTATTGCAATGTAACTGATAGAGAATTCAAAATAGCTGTCATGAAGAAACTCAGTGAGCTACAAGAAAACTCAGAAATTAGTTTTATGAGGGATAAAATTAATGACCAGAAGGAATACTTTACCAGAGAGATTGAAACTCTAAAAAAGAACCAAACAAATTCTGGAGTTAAAGAAGTCAATAAATGAGATGAAGAATTCACTAGAAAGCATTGGAAGTTGAACAGACCATATGGAAGAGAATTAGCAAGCTCAGAGATAGAAATCTAGAGATGGTATGGTTAGAAGAGGAGAGAGCATTAAGATATTAAAAAAAAAAAAGGGCTTCTTTTGTGGAGCAGTGGTTAAGAATCCGCCTGCCAATGCAGGGGACATAGGTTCGAGCCCTGGTCCGGGAAGATCCCACATGTTGCGGAGCAACTAAGCCCATGCACCACATCTACTGAGCCTGCGCTCTGGAGCCCGCACGCCACAACTACTGAAGCCTGCGCACCTAGAGCCCATGCTCCGCAACAAGAGAAGCCACCGCAATGAGAAGCCTGCACACCGCAACAAAGAGTAGCCCCCGCTCACCGCAGAAAGCCCGCACACAGCAGTGAAGACCCAATGCAGCGAAAAATAAATAAATAAATTTATATATTAAAAAAAAAAAAAAAAAGAAATTCTATGAGAACTCTTCAACTCTATTAGGAAGGGCAACATTAGAATAGTGGGTATCCCAGAAGGAGAAGAGAGGCAAAAGGGAGCAGAGAGTTTAATTAAAGAAATAATAGCTGAGAACTTCCCAAACCCGGGGAAGGAACTGGTTATCCAGTACATGAAGCTAAGAGAACTCCTTATAACCTCAATACAAAAAACCCTTCTCCAAGACACATTATGTTAAAATTCTCCAAAGTAAATGCAAAAAAAACAAAAATGTTAAAGGCATCCAGGGAAAAAAGGATGGTAACCTACAAAAGAGCCCACATTCCGCCATCAGCACATTTCTCAGCAGAAATTCTATGGGCCTGGAGAGAGTGGAATGACATACTCAAAATATTGAAATATAAAAGGTGTCAGCCAAGAATACTCTGTTCAGCAAAGTTATCCTTCAGATATGAAGGAGAAATAAAGGCTTTCCTAGCAGGGAGTTAGTTTATCACCACTAGACGTGCTTTATAAGAGACGTTGACGTTTCTGCTCTTCTCCTAAAAAAAAAAAGCAGAAGTGCACAAAACTACGAATAAGGTGATAAATAGACAGAATCAGGAAATTGCAACCCTATATCAGAATAGGTTGTTAAACACTTGATTATTGGATAAAGGTTAGAGGGAAGAAACAGTAAAAAAAAGAAAAATTATGGCTACTTCAATTTGGTAACGAACTCACAACATAAAAGGGATAATTTGAGACAACAAAAATATAAAAGTAGAAGAGGAAAAGGATGGAACCCCCTGTAAGCAAATGAAGATAAGATGCTATCCAGCAGAAAAAAGGACTGTTTTATCTATGAGATATTTTATACAAGCCTCATGGTAACCACAAAACATATCTAGAGCAGAGACATGAAACATTAAAAAAAAGAAAACTGAGAAAAATCTCATGGAAAACCATTAAACTAAAATAGCAGATAGAAACATAAGGAAAAAGAAACAATGGAGATATAGAGCAACCAGAAAACAAAAGATAAAATGGCAGTACTGAGTACTCATTTATTAATAATCACCCTCAATTAAATAGATTGAATAAAAAGTCACATTATGGCTGGATGGATTAAAAAATAAGACCCGGGCTTCCCTGGTGGCGCAGTGGTTGAGAGTCTGCCTGCCAATGCAGGGGACACGGGTTCGAGCCCTGGTCTGGGGGGATCCCGCGTGCCGCGGAGCGGCTGGGCCCGTGAGCCACAATTACTGAGTCTGCGCGTCTGGAGCCTGTGCTCCGCAACAAGAGAGGCCGTGATAGTGAAGAGGCCCGCGCACCGCGATGAAGGGTGGCCCCCACTTGCCGCAACTGGAGAAGGCCCTGGCACAGAAACGAAGACCCAACACAGCCATAAATAAATAAATAAATAATAATTAAAAAAATAAATAAGACCCAACAATATGGTGCCTCCAGGAGACTCATCTCAACTCTAAAGACAAACATAGGCTCAAAGCGAAGGGATGGAAGAAGCTACTTCAAGCAAATGGCAGCCAAAAGACAGTGAGTGTCACCATACTCATATCAGACAAAATACAGTAACAAGAGACAAAGATGGACATTGTATAATAATAAAGCGGGCAACTCATCAAGAAGACATAACAGTTATTAATATATATGTACCTGACATAGGAGCACCAAAATATATAAAGCAAGTATTAACAGACTTAAAGGGAGAAATTGACAGTGTTACAATGATAGTGGGGGCCTTTAACACCCCAGTTACATCAATGAATAGATCATCCAGACAAAAAGTCCACAAGGAAACAGCAGCCTTAAATGAAACTTTAGATCAGATGGAGTTGTTAGATTTATATAAAACATTCCATCCCAAAGCAGCAAGATATATATTCTTCTTGAGTGCACATGGAACACTCTCAAGGATAGACCATGTGTTGGGGCACAGTCTCGATAAATTTAAGGAGATTGAAATCATATCAAGCATCTTTCTAATAACAATGGTATGAAAGAAACTAGAGATCAATTACAAGAAGAAAGGTGGAAAAATCACAAATATGTGGAGATTAAACAGCATGTTCCTGAGTAACTATTGGATCAATGAAGAAATCAAAGGAGAAATAAAAAAATACCTGGTGACAAATAAAATTCAAATAAGACATACCAAAAATCTATGGGGTGTGCCAAAAATAGTACTAAGTGGAAGTTTATAGCAATACAGACCTGCTTCAAGGAACAAGAAAAATCTCAAACAATGTAACCTTACATATAAAGGAACTAGAAAAAGAAGAAAAAACACAGTCCAAAGTCAGTAGAAGGAAGGAAATAAAGATCAGAGCAGAAGTAAATGAAGTACAGACTAAAAAGAAAATAGAAAAGATCAATTAAACTAAGATCCTGTTCTTTGAAAAGGTACAGTATTGACAAACCTTTAGCTAGACTCACTAGGAAAAAAGAGAGAAGGCTCTGATAAATAAAATCAGGAACGAAAGAGGAGAAATAGCAGTGGATACCATAGAAATACAAAGGATTATGAGAGAATATTATAAACTGCCATACACCAACAAGTTGGACAACCTAGAAGAAATGGATAAAAATTTCAATCATACCATACAATCTTCCAAGACTGAATCACAAAGAAATAGAAAATCTGAATAGACTGATCAATAGGAAATTGAAACAGTAATCAAAAATATCCCCAAAAACAAAGTCTAGAACTAGATGGCTTCACTGAAGATTCAAAGAAGATTTAATAACTGTCCTTCTCAAATTCTTCTAAAAAATTGAAGAGGAAGGAATGCCTCAACTCATTTTATAAGGCAAACATTACTCAGATACCAAAACCAGACAAGGACAACACAAAAAAAGAAAATTACAGGGCATTATCTCTGATGAACATACTTGCAAAATTCCTCAACAAAATATTAATAAACCAAATAAACAATACAGCTGACCCTTGAACAACGCAGGTTTTGAACTTCACAGGTCCACTTATACATGGTTTTTTTTCTGTAGTAAATACAGCACTATATGGTATGTGTTTGGTTGAATCCACTGGTGTGGAACCATGGATATGGAGGGCCACCTGTGGGACTTGAGTATCAAGCAGGTTTTGGTGTCTGTGGCAAATCCTGGAACCAATCCCCCTTGGATACTGAGGGACAGTTATACATTAAAAAGATCGTACACCATAATCACGTATGATTTAATCCAGGGATGCAAGTATGGTTTGACATACACAAATCAATCAATGTGATTCACCACATTAATAAAATGAAGGATAAAAATCACATGATCATCTCAGTTGATGCAGAAAAAGCATTTGACAAGACTCAGAACCCATTTATGATAAAAACTTTCAATAAAATGTGTATAGAAGGAACGTACCTCAATATAATAAAGGACATATATGACAAATTCACAGCTAACATCATATTCAAAGGTGAAAACTTGAAAGCAATCCCTCTAAGATCAGGAACAAGATGACGACGCCCACTCTCACACTTTTATTCAACAAAGTATTGGAAGTCCAAACCACAGCAATCAGGCAAGAAAAAGAAATAAAAAGCATCCAAATTGGAAAGGAAGAAGTAAATCCATCACTATTTGCAGATTTCATGATGTTATATATAGAAAACCCTAAAGACTCCATCAAAAAACTATTAGAAATAGTCAATGAGTACAATAAAGTTGCTGGGTACAAAATCAATATAGAACAAAAATCTTTTGTGTTCCTATATACTAACAACAAACTAGTAGAATGAGAAATTGAGAAAAGAATCCCATTTACAATTGAAACAAAAAGAATAAAATACTGAGGAATAAATTTATCCAAGGATGTGAAAGACATGTACACTGAAAATTATAAGACGTTTTTGAAAAAAATTAAAGATGACACAAAGAAATGGAAAGATATTCTATGCTCATGGACTGGAAAAATTAAGATTGTTAAAATGTTCCTATTACATTAAACAATGTATGGATTCAATGTAATACCTATGAAATTCTCAAGGACATTTTTCACAGAAATAGAACAAAAAAATCCTAAAATTTATATGGAACGAAAAAGATCCTGAATAGCTAAAGCAATCCTGAGAAGAGAGAACAAAACTGGAGGCATCACACTCCCTGACTTCAAATTATATCACAAAGCTATTGTAATTAAAACAGCATTGTATTGGCAGAACATTGGACACATAGATCAGTGGAACAGAATTCTGAGCCCAGAAATAAACCCACACATATATGTATAATTAATTTATGACAAAGGAGCAAAGAACATACAATGGAGAAAGAATAGTCTCCTCAATAAATTGTGTTGGGAAAATGGATAGCCACATGCAAAAGAATGAAACTAGACCACTATCCTACACCGCATACAAAAATCAACTCAAAATGTATTAAAGACTTGAATATAAGACCTGAAACCATAAAATTCCTAGAAGAAAACATAATATACTTTTTGACATTGGTCTTAGCAATATCCTTCTGGATGTGTCTCCTCAGGGAAGGGAAATAAAAGCAAAAAAAAATCAAAAAACAAAAAACACAAATGAGACTACATCAAACTAAAAAGCTTCTGCCCTGCAAAGGAAACCATCAACAAAATGAAAGACAACCTACCAACTGGGAGAAGGTATTTGCAAATCATATACCCATTAAGAGGCTAATATCCAAAATATATAAAGAACTCATACAACTCAACAACAGCAAAAAACAACCTAATTAAAAAATGGGCAGAGGATCGGAATAGACATTTTTCCAAAGAATACACATTAATGGTCAATGGGTACATGAAAAGATACTCAATATCACTAATCATCAAGGAAATGCAAATCAAAACCACAATTAGATATCACCTCATGCCTGTTTGAATGGTTATTATCAAAAAAGGCAAGAAACAAGTGTTAGAGAGGATGTGGAGAAGAGGGAATCTTTGTATACTGTTGATGGTAATGTGAATTGGTGCAGCTACTATGGAAAACAGTATGGAGATTCTTCAAAAAATTAAGAATAGAACTACCATATGACTCAGCTGTTCCACTTCTGGGTATTTATCACAAGAATATGAAAACACTAATTTTAAAAGATATATGCACTGCTCTGTTTATCACAGCATTATTTACAATAGGTAAGATATGGAAACAACCTAAGTACCCACCAACAGATGAATGGATAAAGAAGATGAGATATATATCTATATCTATATATCTATATATATAAAATCACACTGTAGTGTATACAGAAATAGAAATATAGTACACATGAAACTTATATAATGTTATAAACCAGCAAAAAATAAAAAGGAACTTACAACTCAAGAGCAAAAAACCAAACAATCCATTTATAAAATGGGCAGAGGATCTGAATAAACATTTCTCCAAAGAAGACAAATGGTCATAACTTGGTACAGTTACTTTGGAAAACAGTGTGGAGGTTCCTCAAAAAATTAAAATAGAATGACCATATGATCCAGCAATTCCATTTCTGAGTATATATCTGAAGGAAATTAAATTATTATCTTGAAGAGATATATATGCCCCCATGTTCATTGCAGCATTATTTATAATAGCCAAGATATGGAAATAACCTAAGTGTCCATCAATGGATGAATGGGTAAAGAAAATATGGTATATATACACAATGAAATATTATTCAGTCATAAAAAAGGAAATCCTGTCTTTTGCGACAACATGGATAGACCTTGAGGTCATTACGCTAAGTGAAATAAGTCAGACATAAAATAATCACATTTAGGAATTCAGAAAATCTCTTGAAATAATGCATTTTATGTAAAAAACAGTATTTTATGATATAATATTAATATTATTTACTATACCACTCAACATTCTGAAAAATGTTCTAAAACTTAAAGTCCCAAACCAATCATTTGTTTTCCTGGAGCATAAGGAAATGTGTACTGTCAGTGTTAAAGTGGTACTATTTCTAATTATCCAGTGTGGTATTGGGGTTGTTTAGGTAAGAAGATGATTTATTTCTTAATTGTTCTGTTTAGGAAGATTTGAAGGGTGGTTCATTATTCTAGTTAGAAACTCAAATACAGTGAGAGGCCTCTTTCTTTTTCATCTTCATTTCTTCTAACAGACTGTGTCATATCAAGAATGACTCACTAATCTTGGCCTAGGACTTCTTCACTTTAGCTGTTTGTTATTTATGCTACAAAGTAGGTGGCCCACAGGGAGTAGATGGCTTTTCCCTATGGCTCTTAAGCTTGTAATTTAATGATAAAGTACTAAATACAGATTAATGTAATATTTAACCAGTTTATAAGGTACTCTCATCAGTTTAGCTTAGATATTATTCTCAAAGTAGTCCTTCATTGCAAGGGTCTTTAGGTTCCCATACTTCTGTATCCTCCAGACTTCTTAGGTTGTATCCAGTCTAACACATTAAGAGGTAGATTTGGGTTGAAGCTGAGCTCTTCCATTCGTTAGCTGTGTGATCTTGGACAGATTACTTAATCTCTCCAACACTATTTATAAGTTGAAGATATGTGTCTCAGAGTGTTGATGTAAGGGGTGAATAAAAAAAGCCTATGAGCGTATCAGAGGTAGACAGTGTTGGAGAGGAGGAGTGAAGGGCCGTCTTGACAAGCAAGGTTAGCTTTAATTGGGGTGGAGTTGGGGAGAAGTAATGGAGAACATCAAACTCACCTCTTGGTTCTGTATTACACAGGATATGAGAAAAGAAAACAGCATTTCTTTGGTAGAGCTTCAAAAGGGAGTATCCTAAGTCTACAGTCTGGTTCATACCTTCTGGAAACAAATGCAGAGCTTTAACTTTTTTTCCCCCCCAGAAGTCTATTTGAGGGACTTTTAAAAAAGATTAGATTGAGCAGTAGCTGGAAGAACTGGTTGGATTGGGGAAGGGAAAGGCTTTGTTTTTGTAAAAAATGTTGAGTTGAAAGAGCCAATCAAGGAAATTTTGGGGATACAGGAAATAGGGAATAACAGAACCACTTCTCTAGGACATGGATGGGGAATGGGAGTGGGATGCAGCAGGGTGGAGAACAGGAATATTACCCAGAAACTAGAGGGAAGTAGGCAAACATCTCCTTACTGTAA
The DNA here is from genome assembly GCF_965194825.1 of Balaenoptera physalus. Classification (NCBI taxonomy): domain Eukaryota; kingdom Metazoa; phylum Chordata; class Mammalia; order Artiodactyla; family Balaenopteridae; genus Balaenoptera; species Balaenoptera physalus. The sequence continues at coordinate 88,923,073 of NC_138890.1, read as the reverse complement.
TTTATTGTTTTCTTTAAAATTTTCAAATAGGCCATCCCTGTATTAACAAAGATCCACTAGAGCTGGATCAACAAAGCAATGTTCTGTGGACATGAGCTACAGAGGTCAATGAGTTTATGAGGATGATGAGGGAAATAGCTAAGTAGAGAACAACCACAGGGTGCTGGAGCTGGAAGAGACTGCGGAGGTCTTTAATTCAACCCGTAACTTTTGGTAGGACAAACTGCTGAGCTTATGTGATTTACTTTTGAAGGACAAAGGTGACTCTGGCCAGTTATCTTTGTTCCTCAGAAGAACAAGAAGAGTGGCCTTTAAGTCCAAGAAGAACAAAAGCAATTGAGGGGCACTGAGTCTAGAAAATTGAAGAAAAAGTATTAGAAAAGAAAAGGTAATATAGTTTCCTTCGTGGTCTGAATCTGTGCTTAAACCTTTTTTTTTTTTTAAACATCTTTATTGGAGTATAATTGCTTTACAGTGGTGTGTTAGTTTCTGCTTTATACGAAAGTGAATCAGCTGTACATATACATATATCCCCATATCTCCTCCCTCTTGCGTCTCCCTCCCACCCTCTAGACTTTTTTTTTGGCCGTGCTGTGTGGCATGCGGGATCTTAGTTCCCCAACCAGGGGTTGAACCTGTGACACCTGCATTGGGAGTGCAGAGTCTTAACCACGGGACTGCCAGGGAAGTCCCTGTTTAGACATTTAGACTTACTCTTTTTTGGTAGCAGTACCAATATTCTGGTAGTCATGTGTTTTCCGGAAATGGCTTTTTTCTTACTGCTGAGATTGGGCAATGACTGAGATAATGTGGCTCAGCATCTTTGGTACCACTCTTTAGAACCCAGATATTGACTTTGATTATGTTGATTATTTTGATTCTATTTTATTTAAAAATATTTAGTAATTTTTTGTCTACATAGCATTTTTATTCAGGATTTGTTTTGATTGTGTTGTCAGTGTTTGATAATCTGAGAATTTATAGTACTTGAATAACAGGGTCTAAAAAGTTTCAACCCTTTCTTTCTTTTTAAATAAATTTATTTTTAATTTACTTATTTTTGGCTGCATTGGGTCTTCGTTGCTGTGCACGGGCTTTCTCTAGTTGCAGCAAGCAGGGGCTTCTCTTTGTTGTGGTGCACGGGCTTCTCATTGCGGTGGCTTCTCTTGTTGCAGAGCATGGGCTTCAGGCGTGGGGGTTTCAGTAGTTGTGGCATGCAGGCTCAGTTCTAGAGTGCAGGCTCAGTAGTTGTGGCACACAGGCTTAGTTGCTCCGCAGCATGTGGGATCTTTCCGGACCAGGGATAGAACCCATATCCCCTGCATGGGCAGGCAGATTCTTAACCACTGCGCCACGAGGGAAGTCCCTCAACCCTTTCATTGTTAGAAAGGCTTAATTAGAGAAGCCGAAATCCCCTGAAATTAAAGGACATATTTAACTCAGATGATCCATTTCTCGCTCACTCACTAAGTAAACTCAGTCCTTTGGTTCTTTGCAAATCTCCACCAGATGAGATCATACCTGTAGAGATTTCTGGATACTGGGATATAAACCATGCAGAGGAGACCAGTCAATTCCTGCTATATTTACAGGGGAGGAAATTTTAAATGCTGTAAGAAAAAAATAAGTTATCCAGAAACTCATCAAAATGAGTTACAGAATTGATGGGTTTCATATATGTAATCAGTTTGTGAAAACTATTATATTATCATTATAAAACATTTGAATGTCCCAAGGCTGTTTGACTCAGATACGGTACTGATAGTGTGGGGTTTTTTTGTTTTGTTTTGTTTTCATGCTTCTTGTGCTGGGATTGATTGAGCTTCTTGAATCTGTGGATTTTTCGTTTTCATCAAGTTTTGAATATTTTCAGCCATTATTTCTTCAAATACTTTCCCTATTCCTCTCTGTCTCCTATGATGTTTCTAATTATACACATATTAGATCTCTAAAAGTCCTAAAGTTCAGTGATACTCTGTTTATTAAAAAAATTTTTTTTTTCTCTCTGCTTCATTTTTGATAGTTTGTATTGCTATGTGTTGTTGAGTTTTGTTTGGGGACACAGTTACGTTACTTGGAAAGAGTTTGATCTTTTGGATCCTGATTTTAAGATTTGTTAGGCAGGACCAGAACAGTGTTAACTCCAGGGCTAATTACTCCCCACTAGCAAGGCAAAACTTTTTTGAGTATTCTACCCCGTGCCCCATAAATTTTGAGTTTTTCCGTGTGGCTGGTGGGAATGGACAGTATTCCCAACCATGGGTGAGCACCAGGTCCTGTTTCCTCTAGTCTTTTCAGCCAATTCTTTGCCCAGCTCATGTAGTTTTCTCACAGGCATGCACTGATCAGTGTTGTGCTGAATCCTGGACGGAGCGGGGCTCGCTGCAGATCTCTGGGCTTCTCTCTGTGTACCTCTGTCCTCTCCAGTAGTCTGTCCCATGAACTCTAGTTGCCTTGCTCTTTCCTGACTCTCAGCTTTGTCTCCTCAACCCAGGAATTCTGCTGGTGTCTCCTTCAGTTTCTCCTTCCTGTGCTGCAGTCTCTCAAGTCAGTAAGTCAGGGCAATTGTAGGGCTCACCTTGTTTGTTTCCTTTTCTTGGTGATCACTGTTCTTCTTTGGCTGGTAAACAGTGTCTTGAAAACTGTTGTTCCATATCTTTTGTCCATTTTCTGCTTGTTTCAGGTAGAAGGGTAAATTTGGTCCCTGTTACTCCATCTTTGCTGATTTTATTTTTAAAGATTTTTCCCAATAGCATTTTATTTTTCTTCTGGGAAGATGTAATTAGCACTTAACGAAATCAGACTACATATTTAGAATTTAAGATAATTCAGATCAGGTGGGGGTTTGCATTATTATTTTAATAAAAAAATGTAAACAAGTATAAGCTATGTGAGGCCCAGAGAGTTTTCTTCTTGACCTTTTAATTTAACCCCTGTAATGGCCAAGTCCCCTGCCTAAAATTTCTGATTGGGCATTGTAATTAGTATATATCAAACTTTTTACTATGGCTTCTAAGTCTGTTTATCTCTGATTTTCTCCCTGCACTTCCCTTAAGAAAATACCTCCAGGAATGCAACTGGGGCAGTTTTAGTCCTTTCAGTTCTCTTTGGGATTCCAGCCCTGTGCTGCCTGCTGTCCAATATATGAAAAGAGTGTCATTTATGATGCCCCATTTTCTAGTTGTTTTCAATGGGAAGATGAGTTTGATTCCAGTTAGTATGTCGTGGTCAGAAGAGGTCCTTTACTTTGCTGGTTATTTTATCTCCTCTTTCTAACATTGTTACTGGTACAAAGGAATCAGTCAGTCAATCAAGAAAAACAGTGTTTTCGTGTTTCCTTCATCTCATTTCTGAGTACCTGATAATATGCATGATTAATTTGTTAATTACAATTACTAATATATAGAAATATAAGCAGTGTGGTAGGATCTTTACATTTCATGCCTGTTGCTATTGTATATACCTGAATGGAATAAATTATTTTCTGTGGAAAATTCTAACATTTAATTTTTAAAAATTAATTTAGACTTTATTTCCCCAAAGTAAGTTAAACTAGTGAGTTTTTACCACGTTATGGAGGAGCTGCTAATATTTCCTACTACCTTTGAGTAGATATTGTTTTATATTTTTTCACACTATCACGTAATGATTAAAAAATAGCTCACCTTGTTCTGTATTATTTTATTTTAGATATAGTTTTGGCTTCTAGTGTGATGATTGTTCCCTGTTCCATATGAGAGCTGCAATTTAATTGCATGGAAGCATCTGTCCTAAATTTGGAGTGATACAGTAAAGGCTGGTGTTTCATATTTTAGTAAACCGTATGTTTGGAAGTGCTATCGTGGTGTTGGGTCACAGTGTGTATGTATTTTGAGCAGCTTGTGGATGGAATTTGAGTTGGTACAGAAATAATTTTGTTTTGGATTAGTTCTAATATTTACATTTTTACAAGGCATTTCAGGTTTGAGGAGAAAAAAATAATTTGTTATCTTTTCCACATTTCATGTATAGTCGTCCTAATTTTCTTCTCTGTATTTTTTTTTTATGCATATACCCACACAAGACATTTATTTATCTTACAGAAATAACTTTGTACTCTATAAACTGTTCTGAAGTTTGGCTTTTTTACTTAGTTATGTATTTTGGGCTTTCTCTGTATCATTTCACTTGCAGTTACTTTACTTTTTTTAATGGCTGCATATCATTTTATAATTCATTTCTTCAGTTTTTTTATTGAACTCTTTTTGCTCTTAAAATTGTGATAAATATCCTTGTAAATCTGAATTCTTGTGAAAATATTATTTGTGAGATAAATTCTAAGAAGTAGAATTTCTGGGTATAAAGTTTGCCCACTTAGAATTTTAGTAGCTATTGCCAAATTTGTTTTTCAGTAACTTACATTTCCACTAACAGTGCATTAGAGAGCCTGTTCCCATATACACTTACCTACAGTGTGTGGTTGTTTTATTTAATTTTGTCAATCTGATACATGAAAAATAATAATTTCAAATGGCTTCATTTGTATTTTTTTATTATTAGAAAGGGTAAGCCTTTTCCTTTCAAATCGTTATCTTCAGAGGCATCTAAGAAACAGTGTTAAATAACATTGTTGATATTAAACAGCTTGGTTTGTGTTTGACTTATATGGGAATACTTCTATATTTGACTATTAAATATTCATTTTTGAAATGTTCCCAAACTGATTATGAGACGTTTTTCTTTTAATGGGCAATTTTGCCCAGTTAATATTTTACTTAAGACTTTTGCATTGGTATTTATAAATGAATTTAATTTTGTAGTATCTTCATCATTTTTTGTTATCTGTGTTATGGTGATTTTAGGAACTTTGTTTTCAATCTCCATTTTTAGAAACAATTTAGGTAATACCAAAGGTATCTCTTTCATAAAGGTTTGAAATTATTCATTAGGAAAAAATGTTTGAGCTGTGTACTTTATTAGAGGTATTTTATTGATAATTGATTTATGATAACCATGTACTCCATGGTTATTGGTCTCTTTGAATTTCCTATCTGTAAAAGTTAGGATTCAGTCAGGAAAACAGAACCTACACTAGGTACTTCAATAAGTAGGATTTAATTGGGGTAAATGTGTTCAAAAGTTTTAGAAGAGCTAAGAGCAAGCAGAGAAAGGTAAGGCACCTCAGAGATTAGTAACTATGTGGAGCCTCTACCATCTGGAAGCCACAAAGGGAGGAGGAGGGCTTATTACAAGCAGAGAGACAGAGGAAAGAAAGAATCTGAGAGGGAGAGAGAAATATATCCTGGCTTCTCCCTTCTTCCTGCCCTTCAGCCTTGTGCCAGTACCTCCCATTGCCCAATAAAGCCAAAAGCCAGTTAGCAAGGGAGAGCCTGGGAAATACAGTTTGCAGAGATCAGGTCCCAGCAGGTAAAGGGCTGGGAATGTACCTGTGAGCAAAAAATGGAATGATCTGTATGCAGTCTCTTGGAATGTCAATTTTGCTAATTTGCATTTCTCTTTAAAAGAAAAAAAAAGCTACCTCACTTATTTTCAGATTCTTCTCTCAGTTTTTGCAATTTTGTCTTAATTTATGGTTATTTCTCACTTCTAAGTGTCGATTTTATATACTTTATTTCCTTTGTTATTGTTATTTCCTTCGTTATTGTTAAGCTCTCCTTTTTAATGCTGTCAACATTTTTTCTATTTTTATTTTTGTCTAATTAATAAATATTTTTCATTTTTTCTTTTCAGTTCCTTCTTTGTACTTTCCTTAGTTTTATATTGTTCTCCCTTTTCTAACTTCTAAAACTGTATTTTAATAAATTTATTTTAAAATTTTCTTACTTAGAAATAGAAGTGTAAAGTTTGTGAATCTTTGAGCATATTGAGCTGTATATCATGGAGCTTGATGGTCACTGTTTTATTTACTGTTATTTCTAGGTCTTCTTTTAGTTTAAAAACTTACCTTTTTTGGCCTATGCATTTTTTTAGGAATGATTTGATTTTTTTCCCTTAAAAAATTCTGATAAGGATTTTTTCCTTTAATTGAAAGAGGCTAGATAGTGTGGTTAGTATGCACTATTTCTAATTTTGAGGAAGTTTATGAAATTTCTTATAGCCCAATATTATCTAATTTTTAAAAATATTCTTTTAAAATAGGTATTTTTAGACCTGTAGTGTATAGAGTTTTATATATGATGATAGATCAAACATATTCATTATTAAATTACTTATTCAGATACTCTGTATTTTTTTTTTTTTTAGTCTAGTCTGTCACAGGTAGAGATGAGCATATTTAATTCTCCTACTACTTTTGATTTCTCATTGCATTTTCCACCATTTTTGCTTTCTGTTTGGATGTACTGTTTTCTGGAATGAAAAGAATCACAACAGTTATATATTCATGCTGAGTGATATTCTTTGGCAACATACTGTGCCCTTCTTTGTTTTATATTTTGTGTCTAGAATTCAGTTTTATATCATTTGAATATAATGACTGCTGGATCTTACTGTTCATATTTTTCTGGGAGAGGGGTTTCCCTATCTTTTCTGTTGTTGTTACATGTTATTTTATTTTACTGATGTTTCTCATTTTGTGTATAGTGAAGTTTTTTCCCCTCTGATTTGATAATGTTTTCCTTTTCATAGATGTTTAACACATAAAGTTTACATATAATATTTAACAGATGTGTTTAGTATAATTTTTATTTTGCAGCTTATTTCTAATTTTAATCATTTTAAGTTTCTTTTGTTTTCTTTCTTTTTCTAGTGGACAATGTTAACTTTCTTTAAAAATTATTTTTGTAATTCAGAAGGTCTATATAGTCTGCTTTTTTCTAAACATTCACTTGTTTAAGTTTTGAAACTTAAAAATTATAAGCTTATATCTGTTTATTTACAAACTTTAAAACTAAAGCTGTCTATTGACTCTTCTGTATGAAAGGTGAGGAAATGAACATACTTATACGTCTTATCTATCTCTCACTCCTGATTTTGTTAGTATCCTTTGGGATTTTTGTCTAGTTTATTATAGTTAAATTATTCCTACTTTCACATTTTATAGCTCTTCTCTCAAAAGTTGATACTTTTTTTCTATTTTGTAAATTTAACCACAATGGTTTTATTTTCAAATTGTATTAATATTCTTTGCCTGTGATTAAATTTTTCTAAAATTAAACTTCAGATATTTTCACTTTTTATTATTTCTTAACCTATCTGTAGCTTTCAGCATCAGTGACTCTGACTACTGGTAAAATTCCATTATGAGGAACATTATTAATCCCTTAAGCAGGATTCTGTATAATAAAGCAATTTGAATGTCTGCAGATGGTCTGCAGATGAGATGAGTATTTTGTTCATCAGGTTAGAAGGAATTATCTTCCACAAATTATCCTCATCAACAAATAATTTATCTATGCTTTGGCCACTGCTATGCCCAAACTAAAGAGCATATCTGCAAAGTGCTATATCAGTTTTATTATAAATGTTGAAATGCATCTTTTTTGTTTGTTTGTTTCTTTATTAAGCATCTGTTAACATTTTGCTCATCTCTCTTTTTAAGAAATATTCCAGCCATGCGTCTAATTCGAGTTATACACCACCCAAACATTTTCTTGCACACTCACTCATTCCTTTTAGGCCAGTGCTTCTTATTGCATTATGTGCTGCTCTAATCCCTCTGTTGTTTTATCAGTTGAAGATAGACTTGTTAATTTTCCTTCCCCATCATAATTGGCATTGTTCTATGCTATCTAATTCCAGTTTGAAACAATTAAAAAAATCTTTTAATGGCATATTTTCACTTCATGGTTTTATTCTACATTTGTTCCTCCTTCCCTCCCTCTCTCCCTTCCTTCTTTCAAAGAATATTTAGTAACTATTATTTCAGGCTTCACAGTGAATACCTAAAATAGTGAACAAAGAGACACAGTACTACCCTCATGGAGCTTCCATTGTAGTTGGGGAGACATTAAAAAAAAAAAGTATACATACAAATAAATAATTGTTTTAAGTGCTAAGATAAAGAATAGCAAGCATTAGACCTACATGAGATTTAGCTGATTTCCTAAAGGAAGAGGTGGATCTTGCCATGTGAAAGAGAGGATGAGCTCCCAGGAAGAGAGAATGTTTCAGAAACTAAAGGAAGACCAGTGCTCCTAGAACTTATTTAGCTGGGTAGATAATGGCAAAACAGAAGTTGAAAGGATAGACAGAGGACACATAATCTGAGACACTGTAGGTCTTAGAAGGAAGTTTGGATTTTTCTTTAAATGAAAAGGAAAGCCAGTGTAGGATTTTATGCAGGAGATGACAATTTCTTTTGCTACTTTAAGGAGAATGGTTTGGAAAGGAGCAGAGTAGAAGAGAGGACACCAGTTAGGAGGTGCTGCAACAGTCTAAGCCAGAGATAATCATATCTTCTAAAAGGGGTGGCAGTGAATATGAAGAGAAGTGGGTAGATTTGTGGTAGACTTTGGAGGGAGAATCAGAAGCAGTTTCTGATGGATTGTTCATGTGCAAGGGTGACTTGAGCTTCAGAAGAACAGAGACTTTTAGGAAGAGAGGGCATATTTATTAGCAGTATTAGGTTGTTGTTAGTAGGATCAAGCCAGGTTTTTGTTACAGATAGAAGACAAATGCAAAGTTCTGATAAGAAGTATAAGGAGTTTTCTAATCATAGAGCAAGAGTTCTTGAGAGTACAGGATTCTATAGATAGTGTCTTGGGTCAGAATAGGCGATATTGAGGGCAATATGGGATTGACAGTTGGGGTTATAATATATACCTTGGGAGGTTTTGACTTTTCACAGTGACTGCAGTGAACAGGGCTATTAGACAGGATGAGATGTGCCCTCCTGGGAGGTGAAGGGCAATCTGACCCAGTTGTGTGATCTTTAATGTTAGCTTCTAAGAAGGCTTCTCCCTAGGCTGCAAGGACTCCTACATAGAATCACAAAAATTTATTGCTACAAAACACTTAGAGAGTATTTGTTTTTTGAAGATAGAGAATATTTGTTTTTTGAGAAAGAAACTGATTCCTCTCACTTTATTTTTGGTAGCCTTAATATTCTGCACATGCTATAGAATGTTTTTCTAACATGGTATTTTTTAGAGTGAAAATATCAGATGAAAAAGGCAAAGCTACAAGAATTACTAGGGCAATTTAAATTATGTTTTTAATCCACGTTTGTATAGTTTTTCTTGTTTTCATCTTTGTTAAATTTTATATTTTAATGGAGGAGCTACATCAGTTTTAAATGGCTTTGTGGTATCAAGAGCATCTTAGTACTGAGGTTTTTGAATTTGAAAGTAAATATGATGAGTTCATAGGCCACCTGTCTTACTTCATGTTCGTAATAGCATCTCAGAACTAAAAATGACCTTTTTCCCTAAAGAAATGTCCTCAAAGATTACTTTTTTAAAAAAACATATATTGCGGTGTATCAAAAACAAGATTACTAAGTTAGACCCTGGTGAGTTCTGACTGACTAAGAATTTGCTTCCTTTAGGCTATACTTTTGATTTAGATACCTATTAAATTTTGATTTAGGATTATTTTGGGCTACTAACAGAAACAGAATTAATTCTGTTCATTCACAGATCAAAGGTAATAGTGTAGAAAATTACCCTTGTGAAATATCTGAAACTATACCTTGTCTATTTTTTGTATCTTTACCATGGATCCTCTCTGACCATGGAAAGTCTCCAACACCTGTTTCTGAATAGAATTTTGAAGACCTGTAGTAAAGAGCATTCCTTTTACTTTTTTTCCCGTATTTATAAGCTAGAAAGTCTAAAAACAAATGACTTGTTCTTCGAGCAGTATCCATATGCCCACTTGTCCCAAACCCACCATTATGTGTGTCTGCTATTGAGGCAATGTGTTGGGCTAGAAAAACCATTGAGAACTAATGGTATTTATTAAGAAAAGAGATAAGATAGAAATGTAGAGAATACAAGTATTTAAGACATAGACAGCAAAAGAAGAGCAGGTATAAAGTTTGAGAAGGAATTTTTAGGAAGGGAGGAAGGCAAGCCAGCGTGTTGGAAGATAAGAAGCAATAGAAACCAAAAAAGAGAGTTTCAGGAAGAAGTGAGTCAGTAGGATCAGATGCCTCAGAGAAACAGGTTAAGAATGAAGATGGGTAAATTTCTGTTGCATTTGATCATTAGGAAGTGTTAACCTTACTGAGGCAATAGAATGGTTTGGGCAGAAGCAATATATCAGTGTGTTGAAAAACAAACAAGAAGTGGTAAAATGAAGACTGCAAGTGTGGCTTCTCAAAGAGTTCCTTAATCCTGTCCTAGAATTCTGCAGTCTCTGATTACTGAATTTTGAAGCATTTGTTCTTGAATTTAAAGATATTAAATATGAACCACTCATATAGCTCCTTGCATAATTGCCAGAAACCTGCCATTTTTATATTAATGTAATAATTTGTGTAAAACTAAGTATTTAAAGTTCCTGATGACAGCTAAGTGGAAACCTCTAATACAAGTGCTAATTTTATTTCTTATTTTTTAAAAAGTCTTGGCTACTTATGATTCAGCAGACGGAACAACTTAGTAGGATAATGAAGACACATGCAGAGGACCTAAATTCTGGGCCCTTACACAGGCTCACCATGATGATCAAAGACAAGCAGCAGGTGAAGAAGAGTTATATAGGTGTTCATCAGCAGATAGAGGCAGAGATGATCAAGGTTTGTCTTTCCGTTCTGGAATTCTTTCTTTAATTTGATTTTTAAATTCACTGAAATACTTTATCTTGTTTGACTTTAAAAACTGTTTAGTCACCATTTCCTGACAAGAAATAGATTTCAGTGTCTCTAATAAGTAGTATCTTATTTTTACTGAATATACAACTTTATTGATTATAAGATATATTGTTACTTTATATACTCTCATGAAAGAAAAAAATGCTGCCAATTAAACGATGATACAATGCTTTCTTATCACTTAGAATTTTTATTTTTTACTCACTGAAATAGCTCTTTTAGGCTTTTAAAAAATTAATTTGCATCATGTAATTCTATGCATATAATAAAAAATAGGCAAAATAAATTAGTTGGAATATTTCTATATTTTTTTCACAGAGTCTGTCTCTTCTGGATAACTTTTTACAGTGGTTTTTGTTATGAAAATTTGCAAATATACAGAAGAGAGAATTGTTAAATGAACTCCCATTGACCTATCCATCCATATAGTCAATATTTTCTTTTTTTTTTTTTTTTTTTTCATCTATACTCTCACCTACTTTTCTTCTACACTGGATAACTTTAAAGAAAATTCCAGTTATTATTTTATCCATAAGTATTTTAGTATATATTGCTAAAATAAGTACTCTTTTCAAAAAAAACTATGTTATCATTAACCCACCTAATAACAATAATTTCTTAATATTATTAATTATCCTGACTATGCTCAAATGATTGTTAAATGTTTTTTACAGTTGTTTCATTTGAATCATGCTCCAAACCTGGCTCATATGTTGCATTTGAATAATCTCTTTTAATCTCTAGGTTCCCCTCACCACCCCACTTTTAAAATGCCATTTATTTGTGGAAGAAACTGGGTAGTTTATTCTATAGCATTTAATTCCTTCATTTTGGATTTTGCTGTTAGCATCTTGTGATGCAGTTTCACATATTCCTTCATCCTCCAATTTTCTTGCAAACTGGAAGTTAGATCTAGAGGCTTGATAAGATTTTGGCTGTTTATTTTGGGCAAGAATACATCATAGGTGCTGGTATAGACTTCCTGTTGTTTCATATCAAGAGGTATATAATGTCTGCTTGTTTATCTTTTTCTTATGTTAAATGTGGCTAATAGGTTCCAGTGTTGCCAGCCTGGTCAATCTATTAAAAAAGTTTCTCTTCAGCCTTTCACCTAATAGTTTTAGAAACACTTCATATTCACCACTTAGATCCATTAGCTCAGTGGAGGTTGTAAAATGGCAATATTTTACTTCTGTCATTCCTGATGCAATTGTTAGCTGGAGTTTTTCAATAAACATTTTTCCTTTATCAACTATTTGGTTGCCGTGAGGTGTAAGGTAGGATAAATTCTTGCTTTTTGATATTAATTTGCCAGTTTGGGACTTCCCTGGTGGCGCATTGGTTAAGAAGCCGCCTGCCAATGCAGGGGACACAGGTTCGATCCCTGGTCCGGGAAGATCCCACATGCCACGGAGCAGGTAAGCCCGTGTGCCACAACTACTGAGCCTGCGCTGTAGAGCCCGCGAGCCACAACTACCGAGCCCGCATGCTGCTACTGAAGCCTGTGCGCTTAGAGCCTGTGCTCCACAACAAGAGAAGCCACCACAATGGGAAGCCAGTGCACTGCAACGAAGAGTAGTCCCCGCTGGACACAACTAGAGAAAGCCTGCGCGCAGCAATGAAGACCCAACGTAGTCCCCCCACCCCCCAAAATATTGCCAGTTTGCCTAATAGTGAATTGGTTGTTTAGCAACTTCAAAAGTTAAGACTTCTAGTTTCCAGACCAGCATGTAAGAAGTTTGGAAGTTGTCCCTCCATCCTAACAACAAGTAAAAAGCTGAACAAACTGAAAAATCAACAACTCTTCTTAGATCCATTAGAGAAAGTAAGTCACAGAGCAGATGACTGCCCCCCCCCCCCCCACCAGTTGGAGAGACTGACAAGCAAATACAGGGAATCACAACTTATCAGAGCAGCAGTGGTCTCGGGAACCACTGTTGGTTGTAGAAAAACCTGAACTGTAACTGACAAATTCTGGAAGTTCAGTGTGGACATTTCTGAGGGTTAAAAACTCCAGGAGGACCCACTCATTGAGGGGCCTTCACACTTGTGAATTTTACCTCCCAAATCCCTATGAGGTTCTCACAGAGAATATAGGAAAAAAAAAAAATCTCATGATCCTGGTAGTGGCAGAGGAAAAGGAATAATTTTGACATATGCTAGAGCATTCTGTTTTTAACAAGGTCTGTCATCAGGACAAACTGTTTAGCCAGAATCTAACTGACCTGGGGGAAGGGAAGTACCCAACTCCAGCTCACTCTAGCCATCCTGTCCCATGTAAGGCGGGATGGAGACTGAGAAGTACATGTGAAGTTCACGGTCCAGGGGCACAGGCTCAGTGAAAGACCAAGACCTAATCAGAGGGCTATAAAATGCTTCTCCTTCCTTGACAACTTATCACCACATTAGTACAGGCCTGTTTACCTCAGTTCCTTTTACCCAGTACATTATACCTGACAATCAAGAAGAAAGAGACAAGGCATACCAAGAGGCAGGAAATACAATTGGAAGAGACAGAGCAAGCATCAGCACCAGACATGGCAGGGATCTTGGAATTATCAGACTGGGAATTTAAAGCAACTATTAATAATGTGCTAAGAGCTCTAATGAGTAAAGTAGACAGCATACAAGAACAGATGGGCAATGTAAGCAGAAAGATAGAAATCCTAAGCAAGGACCAAGAAGAGATTCTAGAGTTCAGTAACATTATAACAGAAATGAAAAATGACTTTGATGGGCTTATTAGGAGACTGGACACAACTGAAGAAAGAATCTCTGAACTTGAGTTTATACCAATAGAAATCTCTAAAAGTGAAAAGCAAAGAGAACAAAGACTGAAAAAAAAAAGTAAACAGCATATTCAAGAATTTTGGGACCACTACAAAAGGTGTAACATACATATAATGGGAATACCAGAAGGAGAAGAAAGGGACTGAGGAATAGAAGAAATTTTTGGAATAATAATGACTGAGAATTTCTCCAAATTAATGTCAGATACCAAATGACAGATCCAGGAAGCTCAGAGAACACCAAGCAGAATGAATGACGAAAAACCCCCTCATAAACCTAGAATTCTGAACCCTGTGAAAGTATCCCTCAAAAGTGAAGGAGAAATAAAGTCTTTGTTAGACAAACAAAAATTGATGGAATTTGTTGCCAAGAGACTGAGAAAGAAAGTATGATATAGGTCAGAAACTTGGATCTACATAGAGAAAGAAAGAGCATTGGGGAAGGAATGAGTGAAGATAAAATGAAAACTTTTATTTTTCTCATTCTTAATTGATTTAATGGATATTGGTTTATTGAAAATGATAATAGCAACAATGTATTTGATTATGTGCACTCATGTATATATCCTGTGTGTGTGTACATATTTTTATGTATACTTATATATAAGTGAAATGAATGACAGCGATAATACTTGGGATGGGAAGGAGGAATTATGATTATTTTGTTATTGTAAGGTATTTACACTATGCATGAAGTGGTATAGTGTTATTTGAAAGTAGGAGTGGATTAGTTACAAATGTATGTTGTAAACTCTAGGGCAGCCACTAAAAAAAGCAAAAAAAAAGAAGTATACCTAGTATGCTAAGAAATGATAGAGAATAGAATCACATAAAATACTCAATTAAAACCACAAAGACAGAAAAAGAGTGGGAGACAAAAATTGGAACAAATAATAAGGGTAACAAATAGGAAACAGTAACAAATATGGTAGATACTAATCCAAATATATCAATAATTACTTTGAAGGTCAGTGGTCTTAATGAACCAATTAAAAGACAGATATTGTCAGAATGGATCAAAAAACAAGACACAACTGTATGTTGTCTACAAGAAACCTACTTTATATATAAAAACACATATAGATTAATAGTAAATGGATGGAGAAAGATATACCATACTAACCCTAATCAAAAGAAAGTGGGAGTAGCTATATTAATTGCAGACAGGCCAGACTTCAAAGTAAAGAAATTTATCAGGGATAAAGAGGGGAATTACATAATGTTGAAGGGGTCAGTTCTCCAGGAAGACACTGTAATCCTTAACATGTATGTGCCTAACAACATAGCATCAAAATACTGATAGAACTGCAAAAAGTGTTAGAATTGTAAGGAGAAGTGGATGAACCTCTATTATAGTTGGAGATATCAGCACCCTCCCCACCCCCCATCAGAAATGGACAGATGCAGCAGGCAGAAAATCAGTAAGGACAGAGTTGAACTTAATAATATCATCAATCAACTAGATATAAGGAACATGTATAGACTACTTCATCCAAGAGCAGGAGAATACACATTCTTCTCAAGCTCACATTGGATGATTCAACAAGATAGACCACATTCTAGGTCATAAATCACACCTTAATAAATTTTAAAAGATGGAGTTGATACAATGTCTTCTCTGAGACCACAGTGGAATTAAACTAGAAATCAGTAACAGAAAGAAAGCTGGAAAATCCCCAAATACTTGGAGGTTAAACAGTACACTTCTAAATAACACGTGGATCAAGGAAGAAATCTCAAGAAAAATTTAAAGATATTTTGAACGAAATGAACCTGGAAACAAAACTTATCAAAATTTGTGGGATACAACAAAAGCAGTGCTTAGAAGGAAATTTATAGCATTGAATGCATTTGTTAGAAAAGAAGAAAGATCTAAAATCAATCATCTAAGCTTCCACCTTAGGACAATAGAAAGAGAAGAGCAAATTGAATCCAAAGTACACAGAAGAAAAGAAATAATGAAAATTAGAGCAGAACTCAATGAAAATGAAAACATGAAACTAATAAAGTCAACAAAACCAAAATCTGGTACTTTGAGAAGAATAAAATCAGTAAGCCTCTAGCCAGGCTAACAAAAACCCAGTGTGGGTACAAATTACTAATATCAGAAGTGAAAGATACATATCCCATGGATATTAAAAGGATAATGAAGGACTACTTTTTAAAAACTCTTATGTCCTAATTCAAAAAGAGTCATGTACAACAATGTTCATTGCAGCTCTATTTACAATAGCCAGGACATGGAAGCAACCTAAGTGTCCATCGACAGATGAATGGATAAAGAAGATGTGGCACATATATACAATGAAATATTACTCAGCCATAAAAAGGAACGAAATTGAGTTATTTGTAGTGAGGTGGATGGACCTAGAGTGTGTCATACAGAGTGAAGTAAGTCAGAAAGAGAAAAACAAATACCATAAGCTAACATATATATGGAATCTAAAAAAAAAAAAAAAAGGTCATGAAGAACCTAGGGGCAAGACGGGAATAAAGACACAGACCTACTAGAAAATAGACTTGAGGACGTGGGGAGGGGGAAGGGTAAGCTGTTACAAAGTGAGAGAGTGGTAGTGTATATATGGATATATATACACTACCAAATGTAAAATAGATAGCTAGTGGGAAGCAGTCGCATAGCACAAGGAGATCAGCTCGGTGCTTTGTGACCAGCTAGAAGGGTGGGATAGGGAGGGTGGGAGGGAGGGAGACGCAAGAGGGAAGAGATATGGGGGTATATGTATATGTATATGTATAATTGATTCACTTCGTTAAAAAGCAGAAACTAACACACCATTGTAAAGCAATTATATTCCAGTAAAAACGTTAAAAACAAACAAACAAACAAACAAACCTCTATGTCCATAAGTTTGATAACCTGGGAGAAATTGGCCAAAGCCTTGAAGGACACAGTCTGCTAAAACTCACATAAGAAGAATAGACAATCAATAGGCACATATCTATTAAAGTAATTGAATCAATAATTAATAAACTTCCAAAACAGAAAGCACCAGGCTCAGATGGCTTCAGACTCAGATGACTTCATTGGTGAATTCTATTAAACATTTAAGGAAGAAATTATGCCAATTCTCTACAAACTATTTCAGAAAAAGAAACAGAGAGGAACTTCCTAACTCCATTGTATGAGGCCAGCATTACCTAACACCAAAAGCACACAAAGACATTAGAAGAAAAGGAAACAACAGACCAATATCTATCATGAACATAGATGCAAAAATCCTTAATACACTATGAAGAAATAAAATCCAACAGTATAGAAAAAGAATTTATACACTTTGACCAAGTGGAATTTTTTTCAGGTGTGAAAGGCTGGTTCGATATTTGAAAATCAGTTAATGGAATCCACTATATCAGGAAATTAAAAAAGAAAAATTACATGAGCATATGAATAGATGCAGAAAAAGCATTTGACAAAATCCAACACCAGTTGGGTTGGTTCTCAGTAAATGAGGAATAAAGGGGAACTTCTGCAACTTGATAAAAGATATCTACAAAAAACTTATAGCTAACATCATCCTTAATTGTGAGAAACTCATAACTTTCCCACTAAGATCAGGAGCAAGGGAAGGATGTCCGCCCTTACCAATGCTTGTCAACATAATACTGGAAATCTTAGCTAATGAAACAAGGCAAGAAAAAGAAATAAAATGTGTACAGATTGGGAATGAAGAAATAAAGCTGTCTTTGTTTACAGATGACATGGTTGTTCATCCAAGAGAATCAACAAAAAACTCTTGGAACTAATAAACAGTTATAGCAAGTTTGCAGGATACAGTGTTAGCATATAGAAGTCAGTCACTTCCCTATAAACAATGAACAGGTGGAATATGAAATTAAAAACACAATACCATTTACATTAGCACCTCAAAAAATGAAATACTTAGGTATACAACTATCAAAATATGTACAAGATCTATAGGAGGACAATGACAGAACTCTGATGAGAGAAATCAAAGAAGAAATAATTGTAGAGATATCCCATGTTTGTGGATGAGAAACCTCAGTGTTGTCAAGATACAAATTATTCCCAGTTTGAACTATAGATTCAACAGTCCCAATCAAAATCTCGGGAAATGCCAAATTTATTCTAAAATTTATATGGAGAAACAAAAGACCCAGAATAGCCAACAGAATATTGAAGGAGAAGAACAAAATTGGAGAACCGACACTACCTGACTTCAAGATTTATCATAAAGACACAATAATCGGGGAGAGCTTCAAGATGGCAGAAGAGTAAGACGTGGAGATCACCTTCCTCCCCACAAATACATCAGAAATACATCTACATGTGGAACAACTCCTACAAACACCTACTGAACACTGGCAGAAGACCTCAGACCTCCCAAAAGACAAGAAACTCCCCACATACCTGGGTAGGGTAAAAAAAAAAAAAAAACAGAGACAAAAGAATAGGGACGGGACCTGCACCAGTGGGAGGGAGCTGTGAAGGAGGAAAGGTTTCCACACACTAGGAAGCCCCTAGTCTCACGGGCGGAGACTGCGGTGGCAGAGGGGGGAAGCTTCGGAGCCACGGAGGAGAGCGCAGCAACAGGGGTGCAGAGGGCAAAGCGGAGAGATTCCCGCACAGAGGATCGGTGCCGACCAGCACTCACCAGCCCGAGAGGCTTGTCTGCTCACCCGCCGGGATGGGTGGGGACTGGGAGCTGAGGCTCTGGCTTCAGAGGTCAGCTCCCAGGGAGAGGACTGGGGTTGGCTGCGTGAACACAGCCTGAAGGGGGCTAGTGAGCCACAGCTAGCCAGGAGGGAGTCCGTGAAAAAGTCTGGAGCTGCTGAAGAGGCAAGAGACTTTTCCTTGCCTGTTTGTTTCCTGGTGCGCAAGGAGGGGGGATTAAGAGCGCCGCTTAAAGGAGCTCCAGAGACGGGCGTGAGCCGCAGCTATCAGCATGGACCCCAGAGACGGGCATGAGACACTAAGGCTGCTGCTGCAGCCACCAAGAAGCCTGTGTGCAAGCACAGGTCACTATCCACACCTCCCCTCCCGGGAACCTGTGCAGCCCACCACTGCCAGGGTCCCGTGATCCAGGGACAACTTCCCTGGGAGAACACACAGCACGCCTCAGGCTGGTGCAATGTCAAGCTGCCTCTGACGCCTCAGGCTCGCCCCGCATTCCTACCCCTCCCTCCCCCCGGCCGGAGTGAGCCAGAATCCTCTAATCAGCTGCTCCTTTAACCCCGTCCTGTCTGAGCTAAGAACAGACGTCCTCAGGCGACCTACACGCAGAGGCAGGGTCAAATCCAAAGCTGAACACCAGGAGCTGGGCGAAAAAAGAAGAGAAAGGGAAATCTCTCGAGCAGGCTCAGGAGCAGCGGATTAAATCTCCACAATCAACTTGATGTACCCTGCATCTGTGGAATACCTGAATAGACAACAAATCATCTCTCCCAGAGATCTCCATCTCAACGCTAAGACCCAGCTCCACCCAATGACGAGCAGACTCCAGTGCTGGATGCCCCATGCCAAACAACTAGCAAGACAGGAGCACAACCCCATCCATTAGCACAGAGGCTGCCTAAAATCACAATAAGGCCACAGACACCCCAAAACACACCACCAGACGTGGACCTGCCCACCAGAAAGACAAGATCCAGCCTCATCCACCAGAACACAGGCACTAGTCCCCTCCACCAGGAAGCGTACACAACCCATGGAACCAACCTTAGCCACTGGAGGCAGACACCAAAAACAACAGGAACTATGAACCTGCAGCCTGCAAAAAGGAGACCCCAAACCCAGTAAGTTAAGCAAAGTGACAAGACAGAGAAACACACAGCAGATGAAGGAGCAAGGACAAAACCCACCAGACCTAACAAATAAAGAGGAAATAGGCAGTGTACCTGAGAAAGAATTCAGAATAATGATAGTAAGGATGATCCAAAATCTTGGAAACAGAATAGAGAAAATACAAGAAACGTTTAACAAGGACCTAGAAAAACTAAAGAGCAAACAAACAGTGATGAACAATACAATAAATGAAATAAAAAATTCTCTAGAAGGGATCAATAGCGGAATAACTGAGGCAGAAGATCGGATAAGTGACCTGGAAGATAAAATAGTGGAAATAACTACTGCAGAGCAGAATAAAGAAAAAAGAATGAAAAGAATTGAGGACAGTCTCAGAGACCTCTGGGACAACATTAAACGCACCAACATTCGAATTATAGGGGTCCCAGAAGAAGAGAAAAAGAAAGGGACTGAGAAAATATTTGAAGAGATTATAGTCGAAAACTTCCCTAATATGGGAAAGCAAAACAGTCAATCAAGTCCAGGAAGCACAGAGAGTCCCATACAGGATAAATCCAAGGAGAAACATGACAAGACACATATTAATCAAACTATCAAAAATTAAATACAAAGAAAAAATATTAAAAGCAGCAAGGGAAAAACAACAAACAACACACAAGGGAATCCCCAGAAGCTTAACAGCTGATCTTTCAGCAGAAACTCCGCAAGCCAGAAGGGAGTGGCAGGACATATTTAAAGTGATGAAGGGGAAAAAACCTACAACCAAGATTACTCTAGCCCACAAGGATCTCATTCAGATTCGATGGAGAAATTAAAACCTTTACAGACAAGCAAAAGCTGAGAGAATTCAGCACCACCAAACCAGCTTTACAACAAATGCTAAAGGAACTTCTCTAGGCAGGAAACACAAGACAAGGCAAACCCCTACAGTATCAAACCCAAAACAATTAAGAAAATGGTAATAGGGACATACATATCAATAATTACCTTAAATGTAAATGGATTAAATGCTCCAACCAAAAGACATAGACTGGATGAATGGATATGAAAACAAGACCCGTATATATGCTGTGTACAAGAGACCCACTTCAGACCTAGGGACACATACAGACTGAAAGTGAGGGGATGGAAAAAGATATTCCATGCAAATGGAAATCAAAAGAAAGCTGGAGTAGCAATTCTCATATCAGACAAAATAGACTTTACAACAAAGACTATTACAGGAGACAAAGAATGACACTACATAATGATCAAGGGATCAATCCAAGAAGAAGATATAACAATTGTAAATATTTATGCACCCAACATAGGAGCACCCCAATACATAAGGCAAATACTAACAGCCATAAAAGAGGAAATCGACAGTAACACAATCATAGTAGGGGATGTTAACACCCCACTTTCACCAATGGACAGATCGTCCAAAATGAAAATAAATAAGGAAACACAAGCTAAATGATATGTTAAACAAGATAGACTTAATATTTATAGGACATTCCATCCAGAAACAACAGAATACACACTTCTTCTCAAGTGCTCATGGAACATTCTCCAGGATAGATCATATCTTGGGTCACAAATCAAGCCTTGGTAAATTTAAGAACATTGAAATCGTATCAAGTATCTTTTCCGACCACAACGCTATGAGACTAGATATCAATTACAGGAAAAGATCTGTAAAAAATACAAACACAAGGAGGCTAAAATACACTACTTAATAACCAAGTGATCACCGAAGAAATAAAAGAGGAAATCAAAAAATACCTAGAAACAAATGACAATGAAAACACGATGACCCAAAACCTATGGGATGCAGCAAAAGCAGTTCTAAGAGCTAAATTTATAGCAATACAACCCTACCTCAAGAAACAAGAAACATCTCAAATAAACAACCTAACCTTACACCTAAAGCAATTAGAGAAAGAAGAACAAAAAAACCCCAAAGTTAGCAGAAGGAAAGAAGTCATAAAGATTAGATCAGAAAAAAATGAAAAAGAAATGAAGGAAACAGTAGCAAAAATCAATGAAACTAAAAGCTGGTTCTTTGAGAAGATAAACAAAATTGATAAACTGTTAGCCAGACTCATCAAGAAAAAAAAGGAGAAGACTCAAATCAATAGAATTAGAAATGAAAAAGAAGTAACAACTGATACTGCAGATATACAAAGGATCATGAGAGATTACTACAAACAACTCTATGCCAATAAAATGGACAACCTGGAAGAAATAGACAAATTCTTAGAAATGCACAACCTGCCGAGACTGAACCAGGAAGAAATAGAAAATATGAACAGACCAATCACAAGCACTGAAACTGAAACTGTGATTAAAAATCTTCCAACAAACAAAAGCCCAGGAGCAGATGGCTTCACAGGCGAATTCTATCAAACATTTAGAGAAGAGCTAACACCTATCCTTCTCAAACTCTTCCAAAAAACTGCAGAGGAAGGAACACTCCCAAACTCATTCTATGAGGCCACCATCACCCTGATACCAAAACCAGACAAAGATGTTACAAAGAAAGAAAACTACAGGCCAATATCACTGATGAACATAGATGCAAAAATCCTCAACAAAATACTAGCAAACAGAATCCAACAACACATTAAAAGGATCATACACCATGATCAAGTGGGATTTATCCCAGGAATGCAAGGATTCTTCAATATATGCAAATCAATCAATGTGATACACCATATTAACAAATTGAAGGAGTAAAACCATATGATTATATCAATAGATGCAGAGAAAGCTTTAGACAAAATTCAACACCAATTTTATGATAAAAGCCCTGCAGAAAGTAGGCATAGAGGGAACTTTCCTCAACATAATAAAGGCCATATATGACAAACCCACAGCCAACATTGTCCTCAATGTTTAAAAACTGAAACCATTTCCACTAAGATCAGGAACAAGACAAGGTTGCCCACTCTCACCACTATTATTCAACATAGTTTTGGAAGTTTTAGCCACAGCAATCAGAGAAGAAAAAGAAATAAAAGGAATACAAATTGGAAAAGAAGAAGTCAAGCTGTCACTGTTTGCAGAGGACATGATACTATACATAGAGAATCCTAGAGATGCTACCAGAAAACTACTAGAGCTAATCAATGAATTTGGTAAAGTAGCAGGATACAAAATTAATGCACAGAAATCTCTTGCATTCCTCTATACTAATGATGAAAAATCTGAAAGTGAAATTAAGAAAACACTCTCATTTACCATTGCAACAAAAAGAATAAAATATCTAGGAATAAACCTACCTAAGGAGACAAAAGACCTGTATGCAGAAAATTATAAGACACTGATGAAAGAAATTAAAGATGATACAAACAGATGGAGAGATATACCATGCTCTTGGACTGGAAGAATCAACAGTTTGAAAATGACTCTACTACCC
Source organism: Balaenoptera physalus (assembly GCF_965194825.1). Classification (NCBI taxonomy): domain Eukaryota; kingdom Metazoa; phylum Chordata; class Mammalia; order Artiodactyla; family Balaenopteridae; genus Balaenoptera; species Balaenoptera physalus. Next base: position 88,900,343 of record NC_138890.1, on the reverse strand, counting down.
AAAGCAATCTACAGATTCAATTCAATCCCTATCAAACTACCACTGGCATTTTTCACAGAACTAGAACAAAAAAATTTCACAATTTGTAAGGATACACAAAAGACCCCGTATAGCGAAAGCAATCTTGAGAAAGAAAAATGGAGCTGGAGGAATCATGCTCCCTGACTTCAGACTCTACTACAAAGCTACAGTAATCAAGACAGTATGGTACTGGCACAAAAAGAGAAATATAGATCAATGGAACACGATAGAAAGCCCAGAGATAAACCTTCGCACATATGGTCACCTTATCTTTGATAAAGGAGGCAAGAATATACAGTGGAGAAAAGACAGCCTCTTCAATAAGTGGTGCTGGGAAAACTGGACAGCTACATGTAAAAGAATTATATTAGAGCACTCCCTAACACCATACAGAAAAATAAACTCAAAATGGATTAAAGACCTAAATGTAAGGCCAGACACTATCAAACTCTTAGAGGAAAACATAGGCAGAACACTCTATGACATAAATCACAGCAAGATCCTTTTTGACGCACCTCCTAGAGAAATGGAAATAAAAACAAAAATAAACAAATGGGACCCAATGAAACTTAAAAGCTTTTGCACAGCAAAGGAAACCATAAACAAGACCAAAAGGCAACCCTCAGAATGGGAGAAAATATTTGCAAATGAATCAACGGACAAAGGATTAATCTCCAAAATTTACAAGCAGCTCATGCAGCTCAATATTAAAGAAACAAACAACCCAATCCAAAAATGGGCAGAATATCTAAATAGACATTTCTCCAAAGAAGAGATACAGACTGCCAACAAACACATGAAAAGATGCTCAACATCACTAATCATTAGAGAAATGCAAATCAGAACTACAATGAGATATCATCTCACACCAGTCAGAATGGCCATAATCAAAAAATCTAGAAACAATAAATGCTGGAGAGGGTGTGGAGAAAAAGGAACCTTCTTGCACTGTTGGTGGGAATGTAAATTGATACAGCCACTATGGAGAACAGTATGGAGGTTCCTTAAAGAACTAAAAATAGGACTACGGTACAACCGAGCAATCCCACTACTGGGCATATACCCTGAGAAAACCATAATTCAAGGAGTCATGTACCACAGTGTTCACTGCAGCTCTGTTTACAGTAGCCAGGACATAGAAGCAACCTAAGTGTCCATCAACAGATGAATGGATAAAGAAGATGTGGCACATATATACATGGAATATTTCTCAGCCATAAAGAGAAAAGAAAGTGCGTTATTTGTAGTGAGGTAGATGGACCTAGAGTCTGTCATACAGAGTGAAGTAAGTCAGAAGGAGAAAAACAAATACAATATGCTAACACATATATATGGACTCTAAAAAAAAAAAAAATCGTGAAGAACCTAGGGGCAAGATGGGAATAAAGATGCAGACCTACTAGAGAATGGAGTTGAGGATATGGGGAGGGGGAAGGGTAAGCTGGGACAAAGTGAAAGTGTGGCATGGGCATATGTACACTACCAAATGTAAAATAGATAGCTAGTGGGAAGCAGCCCCATAGCACAAGGAGATCAGTTTGGTGCTTTGCGACCACCTTGAGAGGTGGGGTAGGGAGGGTGGAAGGGAGGGAGATGCAAAAGGGAAGAGATATGGGGATATAAGTATATGTATAACTGATTCACTTTGTTGTAAAGCAGAAACTAACACACCATTGTAAAGCAATTATACTTCAAATAGATGTTAAAAAAAATTATTCTGATACTTTTCTCTGGATAATGAGTATTTGGCTTATGACTTGATGCATATCTATATAGGTGTGTATATATATATATATGTAAATATCTTAATATATGAAAGATAATTAAAGGAGTATTTTAAATTAAAAAAATACAGTAATCAAGATAGTTTGGTATTTGTGAAAGACAATAGACAAACAAATAGATCAGTGGAACAGAATAGAGAGGGAGAGTCAGAAGTAGATCCACATAATTGTAGTTAACTGATCTGTGACAAAGGGGCAAAGTTAACACAGGGGAGAGAAGTTAATATTTTCAACAAATGGTGCTGGAACAAGGGACCTCCATGTGTAAAAAAACGAATCTAGACACATACTTTACACCAGTCAGAAAAATTAACTCAAAATGGATCACAGATCTAAATGTAAAATGTAATACTACAAAACACCTAGAAGATAAATAGGAGAAAACCTAGATGACCTCGGTTATGAAGATGACTTTTTCGATACAACACCAAAGGCATGATCCATGAAGAAATAATTGATAAGGTGGAATTCCTCAAAATTTTAAAGCTTCTCTGTTTTCCTTCCTTTCTTTCTTTCCTCCTCCCTCCCTGTACCGCATGGCTTGTGTGATCTTAGTTCCCTGACCAGGGATTGAACCTGGGCCCTCAGCCTTGAGAGCACAGATTTCTAACCAGTTGACCACCAGGGAATTCCCTCCTTTCTTTCTTTTTTAAAACATTATAACTCCACAGAAATGTGTGTGACACGTGTTGCAAATGGCAAAGGAACACATGAGTTTTCATTCAGAGAAATTCTACTTAACACTGGACGTGAGTCATGGTATGATACTGTGCCTCCAATCTCAAAGGGTATGTCATCTTTAGTACAGAATTTAAGGGAAAGTAAGAGCATTGGAAGTGAAACCCAAAAGGGTCTCAGGCACACTCTGGGTGGTCTATAAGCAAGTATGGAACTATAATGACTTCATAAGTTTAAAAGATATAATGAACTCAAAGCATCCTGATAGGCAAGATAAAATGAACCAGATTGGCAAAATTCTCAGACAGGTTTCAACAACAGACATCAATGTGATACAACTGTTTAAAAGTATGCAAAATGGAAAATAGTTCGAGCCCCTGAGACCAGAGCAGTAACTGTGATGGGCAATCACGCAGATGGAAGTGTCCATATTTCTTGCCTGCTTCAAGCAATATATATATATACATTATATATATATATAATGTATATATATCATATATATTGTATTCAGGTTCTCCTCAAAAAAATAAAAAATAAAACTTCTGCTCTGCAAAATACAATATCAAAGGAATGAGAAGATAAGCCATAGACTGGGAGAAAATATTTGCAAAGGCACATTTGATAAAAGACTGTTATCTAAAATACACAAATAACTCTTCCCTGGTGGCACAGTGGTTAAGAATCTGCCTGCCAATGCAGGGGACATAGGTTCGATCCCTGGTCCAAGAAGATCCCACATGCTGCGGAGCAACTAATCCCGTGAGCCGCAACTACCGAGCCTGCACTCTAGAGCCTGCGAGCCACAACTACTGAGCCCATGCGCCGCAACTACTCAAGCCCGCATGCCGCAACTGCTTAGCCCACGTGCTGCAACTACTGAAACCTGCGTGTCTAGAGCCCGTGCTCCACACAAGAGAAGCTACCACAATGAGAAGCCTGTGAACCACAACAAAGAGTAGCCCCCGCTCGCTGCAATTAGAGAAAGCCTGCGTCCAGCAACGGGGACCCAACACAGCCAAAAGTAAAAAAAATTAATAAAAAAAATACACAAAGAACTCTTAGAAGTCTACTAAGAAAACCAGCAGCCTGATTAAAAAACAAACACCTCACCAAAGAAGATATACAGATGGCAAATAAGCATATAAAAAGTTGCTCAACATCATATGTCATCAGGGAAATGCAAATTGAAGGAACAATGAAATACCACTACGCATCTATTAGAATGCCCCAAATCCAGAACGTTGACAACACCCAATACTGGTGAGGTTGTGGAGCAACAGGAACTCTCATTCATTGCTGGTGGGAATGCAAAATAATCCAGCCACTTTGGAAGGCAGTTTGGCTGTTTCTTACAAAATTAAAAATACTCTTACCATAGGACCCAGCAATTGAGCTCCTTAGTATTTACCCAGAGGAGTTGAAAACATATGTCTACACTAAAGCCCACACATAGCTGTTTATAACAGCTTTATTCATAATTGTCAAAACTTGGAAGCTACCAAGAAGTCCTTTAGTAAGTGAGTGGATAAACTGTAGTGCATCCAGACAATGGAATAATATTCAGAGCTCAAAGGAAATGAGCTACCAAGCCACAGAAAGACATGGAGGAACCTTAAATGCATATTACTAAGTGAAAGAAGCCAATCTGAAAAATATGTATGATTCTAACTATATGATATTCTGGAAAAGTCAAAACTATGAAGACAGTAAAAAGATCATTGGTTCCCAGGGGTTAGTGAATAGGTGGAGCACAGAGGGTTTTATGACAGTGAAACAACTGTGTATGGTACTATAATGGTGGATACATGTCATTATATGTTTGTTCAAAACCATAAAATGTACACCAAGAGTGGAACTTAATGTAAACTATGGACTTGTGTGATAATGATGTGTCATTGTAGGTTTATCAGTTGTAAAAATGTACAAACATACTCTAGTGGAGTATGTTGATAATCAGGGAGGCTGTGCATGAGTCAGGGTAAAAGACAACTGGGGAATCTCTGTACTTTGTGCTAAATTTGGCTGTGATACTAAAACTGCTCTAAAAGGTAAAGTCCATTAAAAACAAAATGTTAACCAGTGAGGTTCTTTTTAAAAGGGAATGATTTGAACTCATTTATATCTATATCATAGTTGTAGATATTTTTGTTTATTTACACAGTGCAATCCTCCATGCTGTCAAGAACATTTGTGATGCAGAATTTGTTTAAAGTGGGCTCTGGGATTTTCTTCCAAGTTGCTTATGCCCCTTTAGCAAGTTTCTAATGCTGCTAATTTCTTACTCTTCTCAGAAGGCTTATTAGAAGTTTTTCAGATACAATCTAAGACTCTCAATTTTTTCTCAAATGCTTGTTATGGCTTTTTGACTACAGAGTCAAGGACTTGGATTTGTCTAGCCTTTCTGTAGAAATAATAACCAAGATCATGTGTGCATGCAGTGACCACTGTCATGATTGCTGCCTGGCCAGCAATGATTGTTAGGTACATCTTTTCAGAGATGTTACAATGTGAAAAAAAAAATCATGTTAGAACTGGTGAATTATGACAACTCAGAGTTATTCTGTACAATTAAAATAAGTATTTTAAATTATTTTTTTTATTAGAGAAAATATTTTTGTACACAGCAATTAATTATTGGCCTTTACATTCTAGATGATGACAGCACTATTTCATGATCTGCTCTTCTTTTTAGGAAATGTTTTTTTTTTTTCATATGCTGTTGAATTTATCACCGATTTCTAAGCTAATTTTAGTTTATTGGTTATAATTGTATATTAAAGAGCACCTCTGACCCATAAGCAGTAAAATATGCATCTGTTAATGCTTTGGAATTTAAGTTCTTGACTGATATAAATTTAAGCATTAAAAAATGTTTTTTCATTTCTCTTTTTGACAGGTCACCAAGACAGAATTAGAGAAATTAAAAACAAGCTATAGACAATTAATAAAAGAAATGAATTCTGCCAAAGAGAAATATAAAGAAGCTGTAGCTAAAGGTATGATGCAATTATAAAAAATGTTTATTTTAGTGATTTTTATTCTTATCATTTGAAAGTTATCTTTATAAGTGGTGGAATGATTCCACTTAGACCAATTCACATTTAAAAAATATTAAAATAAGCCAAAATAGACTAATTACCAAACTATGTAATAAGTATTTCTTTTTTTGTTTTGTTTTTTTAAAATAATGGAAACTATTTTTGAGTAGTTCATACTATTAATAGAATTATGCAGTACTTGTAATAGAATGCAAGGAATGTTTAAATTTTTCTCATAGGCTTCAGATTTACTTACTTAATTACTGAGCACTAAATAAGAAAAATAAAGTTGTATTTGTTTAGAAGCTTTTATTGATCCTCTTTTTACCTGTATTTAAATGCCATTAAAATCACAAGTCATTTTATAGCTTAGTTTTGCTTTCATAGCTTAATTTTATATCTATATTGTACTAAAATTTTCATAATAAGCTTTGGAAGTAAATGGAAAGAGAAACATTATGTTTTAATCAAAGATCTGTGGTTATAGTTTTTAAATGTGACTAAATAGTCTTCATATTCAGATTTTTTTTAATTATAAAATTTTTGTTGTTTTCTGGTTAAATAGAAGCATTATTAGCAACTCTTTTTAAAACATTTTTTTAATTATTAAATTTACTTTTCTCATTTATTAATGTATTTTCTCTTTTTCTTTTACTTGTATATTATTTTGTCATTTGGTTGAGGTAAATGAAATAAACAGCTCCTATATTTGGATATACCTTACACAATGAAAATACTGTGTTTTTGTTGTTATTCCCAGTAGACTAGAAGGGAGACTGATTTCGATGCAGTTTCCCCCCCTCCTCCCTTTCTGTCTCCCTTTCCCTCCTCCTCTTGCTCCTCCCTACTTCCTTCCTCTCCTTCCTTCTCTGTCCCTCCTCTTCTCTCCCTTGCCCTCCCTTCTCCCAGTATTCCCTTCAGCATTTACTTTGTGTCTCCCTTTCTCCCTGTCTCCATCCCTCCCACATTTATTTCACGTTTCTGCTTCTTGCAGTGTTTCTAGATGAATTAGTATTCACAGTTTACTTATTTTTACTTATTTTTCTTGTACCTCAACCAGCATTTTGAGATTACGATCTCTTTTTAATGCAAACATATCTTTTAAAATGCTTTTGTAATTCAGTTATGTAAGTTATTTAAGTGAAGAAAAGAAAAAATGCAATAGTGGAAAGATGAGTCAGTCTTTGGAGTCAGGTAGTCTTAGATGTAAGTTCCAATGTTGTATGATTATTTCATAATTTTCAAACTTTGTATACCTAATTATTATTCCTTTTTTATTTTAAAGAGTGCTTTATATAATCAAGAAGTATTTACTGAGCATTTGCTATCTTTAAGTTATTGAGATTCAAACATTCAAGGAGCTTACCCACTTCTAGTTGATATTCTAACTTGGGAACTGCAAGTCTTTACTGTTTTTCAAAATTTAGTCTTTATACAAGGGATCCCTTGCTAAACCATCAAGAGTGATTCAGAAATAGTTTTGTACATTGAGCATTACTACTCAATCTGTCAAAGGGTTATTTTTATAAAGTTCATTACATAATGCTTGGCTAGCATTCTCAAATTAGTTTCCTATATTATAAATATCCACACATTAAATTCAGCCAGAGCAAGTGGTGACTTAATCCAACTATATTGTAATCCATCTATGCGAAGTATATCACACTAGGTCTATGTCTGTTGGAGAATGATTAGTTAGGAAAAGAAGTACATAATTACTCCCAAGTGTTTGATACCTACTTTTAAAGACATAGTTTTTGTTTAAAAAATGAAATCTAATTCTGATATCATAATAAAGTTTTAAATAGTTCTTGTACCTAAAGTTTATATTATCAAAGATTATTCACAGGTAATAATTGTTCTTTATTACTTATCTTTATTATTTATTATAGAGATAAAATACCATTCAGTGTTGTATCAGTAGTAAGAAGGCAACTAGAAAATCTGAAGACCGTAGTTTTAATTGATCTTAAGAAATGTATTATTTGACTGAGTCTCCTGAAGTTAAAATATGTGAGCTTATTTACATTTTCTTTCTAAAGGTATTAGTGATAGTACTTTTTTATTTTCAAGAATTTGATTACTCCCATTAAATCAATTTATAATGTATAGAGTATATACTTTTAAAGTAAGTTCTTATATAACTATGTAAATGCATGAGACATATGTGAATTCCCCTTTTATAATCACAACTATCTTTATACTCATGATTACATGAAAAAGTATAAAATCATATTTTTGAAAATTTTGTATCTGTTTTCAAACTCCTTCTTCTACCTTTAACATGGAAATAGGTTTTTTTTTGTGAAGTTATTTACTCTTTATAAGAATGATGTGTTGGCAAATTCTTCCAACATTTACAGGCTTTATGTCAGAACCTTAGTTTATCTGGAGAGGCCACACCAGGACATTTCTGGAATAGGCTCTAGGAATTGCTGGGGCACTGGTGGTGGATACCCAAGCTGTGGCTCTGGCATTCAGAGTTGTTGCTTTAGACATTAGGAGGTCTTGGAAAAGCTATTTAAAAACCCAATCTGATATATAGTGTCCAGCTTGAGGAGACAAGGCTTTGGGGGAGATAGGACCCAGAAATAGCTCCTATAGTAAGTAAGGGTTAAATTCTGGATTTGATCAAGAATTGGTTTGGAATCAAGGGTTCAGTTACTGCAACTGGAGGTTCAGCAGCAGTAGCAGATGAGCTGGAAGCCTGGGTTAATACTGAAATTCCAAACTCCTGACCCCTGCTGTATGGATTAAACAAAATATTTTAAATTTTCAATGTTAGAATTTATATCCAAAGGAACACTGATTTATGTTGTCTAATGTAAAATATAACATTCATTTGTAATATGAATATAGCACCATTTTAGTTAAATTTTTTGGTATTGAATAATATACCCTAAATATCAAAGTCATTTTGCTCTATGCTGTGTCAAGGGAACAAATGTTTGTCTTAAATTGACTTGGACTAATTTGGACATTAGTCTATTGATTATTATTTATAACATGTATGCTGAGAACAACCAAAATAATTTTAGCCTATTGAGCTGAAGTTAATAGAGTGTTTCATGATAGCATGGAATAATAAGTTCTTGAATGCAAAATACACAGGTTTTACTTTCCTATAGCATATTAAGTTCTGAATACTTTTAGTTAGTTAAACACATTGTTAGGTTTGCCATAAAACAATTTTGTGAATCCATAAAGCTTGTGTCCAAACTAAGGTTCTGACATAATGGCTGTAAATGAAAACATTTGCCGTCACATCATCTTTATAAAGAGTAGATGACTTCTCAAAAGAACTCCTATAAGACCATATTGTCTATGAACAAAGACAGTTTTCCTCTTCCTTTTCAATCTGGTTGTCTTTTTTTTTTTTCTTTTTCTTGCCTAATTGCCCTAGCTAGACCCTCCAGTATAGTGTTGAACAGACATAGAAAGAGCAAACATGTTTGCCTTGTCCCTGATCTTAGGGGAAAGACTTTCATCATAAATATGAAGTTAACTGTAGTTTTTCAAAGGTTTTTCTTTTTCTTTAAAAATTAATTAATTAATTAATTAATTAATTAATTAATTAATTTTTGGCTGTGTTGGGTTTTCGTTTCTGTGTGAGGGCTTTCTCCAGTTGTGGCAAGCGGGGGCTACTCTTCATCACGGTGCGCGGGCCTCTCACTATCGCGGCCTCTCTTGTTGCGGAGCACAGGCTCCAGACGCGCAGGCTCAGTAGTTGTGGCTCACGGGCCTAGTTGCTCCGTGGTGTGTGGGATCTTCCCAGACCGGGGTTCGAACCCGTGTCCCCTGCATTGGCAGGCAGATTCTCAACCACTGCGCCACCAGGGAAGCCTGGTTTTTCCTTTTATCGGGTTGAAGAAGTTCCTTTTTATTCCTGCTTAAGAATGGATGTTATATTTTGTCAAATGCTTTTTCCATATCTGTGGAGATGGATATTTTTTTTCTTCTTTTACCTTGATATGGTGAATTATTTTGATTGATTTTTAAAATATTATACCAACTTCACATTCCTGGAATAAACTCCTCTTGGTTATGATGTATTATTATTTTTTATGTTGTTTGATATGGTTGGCTAAGTTTTTTTGGATTTTCAAATTCGTCTGTTTCTTTTACTATCTTTGTCTCATTTTTGTATAAGGATAATACTGTCCTCTGCATGATTGCCCCCTCTTAGAAATATTTGTGTTTAATTCTTAATATTTCTTAAATATTGGTAGAATTCACTTGTGAAGCCATCTGGGTCTGCTTGCTTTATTTTTTTCTTTCTTGCTAAGATTTTTAAACTATAAATTCAATTTCTTTAATTGATATAGGCTATTCTGTTTATCTTTTTCTTTGAGTTTTAGTAGGTTGTATCTTTCAAGGAATTGTCCACTTCATTTGTTTAATTTATTGGTACCAAGGTGTTCAGAATACTCCCTTATCCACCTTTTTATATTTGTAGAATCTGTGGTGATATTTTTTTTCTCATTTTTGTTATTGGTACTTTGTGTCTTCTCTTTTTTTCCTAATCATTTTGGCTAGAGGTTTATCAATTTTATTAATCTTCTCAAAGATCGGCTTTAGGCTTTATTTTCTTTCTATTTTTCTGCTTTCTATTTAATTGATTTATCTCTAATCTTTGTTTTTTTTTTTTCCTTCTGCTTGCTTTAGGCTTAGTTTGCACCAGTTTTTCTATTTTTTCTTTTTCTTTTTAATGTGGAAGCTAACTAAGATCATTGATTTGAGAATTATCTTCTTTTCTAATATAAGCATTTAGTGCTATGAATTTCCCTAAGGACTGTTTTAGCAACATTCCATACATTTGTATATATTGTGTCTTCATTTTTCTTCAGTTCAAAATACTTAAAGTATTTCCTTTTGGCCTTTTTTTTCTTTGATACATAGGTTATTTAGAAATGTATTTGGTTTCCTAAAATTTTGACATTAAAAAAAGTTTCTATTTTTCATTTATAATTTAATTTCATTTAGTCTGAGAATATTCTTTTTGTGACTTTATTCCTTTTACATTTATGAATACATGTTATATGGCTCATAGTATGGTTTATCTTGGTAAATGCTTCATGTGCACTTGATAAGAATATGTATTCTGCTGTTGTTGGTTGCAGTGGTCTATATTGCTATCTTGGGCCAGTTGGTTAATAGTGTTATTAAAAATTTTTATGTTGTTACAGATTTTCTGTCTACTTGTTCCATCAATTATTGAGAGAGGGCAATTGAAATCTCCCACTGTAATTGTAGATTTGTCTATTTCTTCTCATAGTTTTGTCAGTTTTTTGCTTAATGTATTTTGAAATTCTTGTTATTAGGTGTAAAAGTAGTCATGATTGTTGTATCCTCTTGATGCCCTGACCCTTTTGTCGTATGAAATGACCTTTATTATCCCTGGTAGTATTCTTTGCTGTGTTATCTGTTCTATCTGATATTAATATTAGATACTTTGATTAGTGTTTACATGATATATCTTTTTTTCATCCTTTTACTTCAACATTTTTTAGTCTTTATATAGTTGAAGTGCACCATATAATTAGGTCTTGCTTTTTTATCTTGATAATCTTTACATTTTAATTGGGATAGTTAGACTATAGTTAATGTGACTGATTTTGACAATGTTAGGTTTAAATCTGTCTGTCATCTTGCAGTTTTTTTTTCTCTTTGTTTCATCAGTTCTTTATTCTCCTTTTCCTTTTTTCTGCCTTCTTTTGGATTAATTGAAAAAAATTTATTAAGATTCCCATTTATCTCCTTTGTTGTCTTATTAGCTGTAACTTTTTCTTTTGTTATTTTATTTTTGCTTTACCATAGTATACCTTCAAGTGATATTATATCATCTTGTGTATAATAAGGAATCCTTACACTGGTATAGTCTTCCTATATTTGTGCTATTGTTGTGATATATTTTACTTTTGCATATGTTTTTAAGTTTGTACTATATTGTTAATATTTTTGTTTTTGTTTAGTCAAGTATCTTTAAAATTATAATAAAACATCTTATATGTTTATCCATGTAGTTATCTTTCCTAGCATTCTTTATTCCATCTGGTATCATTTTACTTTTGCCTGAATGACTTACTTTAACATTTCTTGTAAGTCTACACGTAGTAAGTTCTTTCAGCTTTTGTACATCTGAAAAAGTTTTAATTTCACCTTTGATTTTGAAATATATTTTTGTAGGGTATAGAATTTTCTTTTAGCAGGTGGTTTTTTCCCTGTTGGATCTTTAAAGATGTTGCCCTTTGGTCATGTCAAGGAGAAATCTGTTCTCATACTTTTCTTTGTTGCTCTGCATGTTTTATATCCCTTTGGCAGCTTTTAGGATTTCCTTTTTATTGTTGATTTTGAGCAATTTGATTATGATGTGCCTTCCTGTAAGTTTTTTTTTCTCCTTCTGTTTGTGGGTTTTGAGCTTCTTATACCTGAGGGTTTATAATTTTCATCAAATTTGGAAAACTTTCAGCTGTTATTTCTTCATGTATATTTTCTGTCTACGTCTCTCTTTCTGCTGTCCTTTGAAGACTCCAGTTACATGTGTATTAGGCTGTTTGTATTTGCCTCACAGCCAACTGATGGTCTGTTTATTTTTTTCCCCTTGTCTTTTTTGCTTTCTGTTTCATTTTGGTTAGTTTCTATGATTATATCTACAATTTTACTAATCTCGTTTTCTGCAGTGTCTAATCTCCCTTTAATCTCATGTAGAATATTTTTCATCTTAGGCATTATAGATTTTGCCTGGATAATTATGATGTGGGTCTTTTCTTAAATCATCCATGTGTCTACTTAACACATTAACTTAAGTTTTACAGTCTTAGTGGACTTCATCGTCTTTCTTCATTTGTTCTGAAAGTTGTTATGAGTTTATTCACTCCCAGATTTCTTTTTGGTTCACTGTAATCTCCACTTTTTTTTTCCCCCCAATTCAGTCCCCCCACCCCGACTTCCCCCCCTTGGTGTCCATATGTTTGTTCTCTACATCTGTGTCTCTATTTCTGCCTTGCAAACCAGTTAACCTGTACCATTTTTCTAGATTCCACATGTATGCGTTAATACACGATATTTGTTTTTCTTTTTCTGACATACTTCACTCTGTATGAGAGTCTCTAGGTCCATCCGCATTTCTACAAATAACCCAATTTTGTTCCTTTTTATGGCTGAGTAATATTCCATTGTATATATGTACCACATCTTCTTTATGCATTCATCTGTCGATGGGCATTCAGGTTGCTTCTGTGACCTGGCTATTGTATATAGTGTTGCAATGAACATAGAGATGCATGTGTCTTTTTGAATTATGGTTTTCTCTGGGCATATGCCCACTAGTGGGATTGCTGGGTAATATGATAATTCTATTTTTAGTTTTTTAAGGAACCTCCATACTGTTCTCCATAGTGGCTGTACCAATTTACATTCCCACCAACAGTGCAAGAGGGTTCCCTTTTCTCCACACCCTCTCCAGCATTTGTTGTTTGTGGATTTTCTAATGATGCCCATTCTAATTGTTGTGAGATGATACCTCATTGTAGTTTTGATTTGCATTTCTCTAATATTTAGTGATGTTGAGCAGCTTTTCATGTGCCTCTTGGCCATCTGTATGTCTTCTTTGGAGAAATATCTATTTAGGTCTTCTGCCCATTTTTGGATTGGGTTGTTTGTTTTTTTAATAGTGAGCTACGTGAGCTGCTTATATATTTTGGAGATTAATCCTTTGTCCGTTGATTCATTTGCAATATTTTCTCCCATTCTGAGGGTTGTCTCTCCGTCTTGTTTATGGTTTCCTTTGCTGTGCAAAAGCTTTGAAGTTTCATTGGGTCCCATTTGTTTATTTTTGTTTTTATTTCCATTACTCTAGGAGGTGGATCAAAAAAGATCTTGCTGTGATTTATGTCAAAGAGTGTTCTTCCTATGTTTTCCTCTAAGAGTGTTACAGTAGCCGGTCTTACATTTAGGTCTCGAATCCATTTTGAGCTTATTTTTGTGTATGGTGTTAGGGAGTGTTCTAATTTCATTCTTTTACATGTAGCTGTCCAGTTTTCCCAGCACCACTTATTGAAGAGACTGTCTTTCTCCATTGTATATCCTTGACTCCTTTGTCATAAATTAGTTGACCATAGGTGCCTGGGTTTATCTCTGGGCTTTATATCCTGTTCCCTTGATCTGTATTTCTGTTTTTGTGCCAGTACCATATTGTCTTGATTACCGTAGCTTTGTAGTATAGTCTGAAGTCAGGGAGTCTGATTCCTCCAGCTCCGTTTTCTTCCCTCAAGATTGCTTTGGCTATTTGGGGTCTTTTGTGTCTCCATACCGATTTTAAGATTTTTTGTTCTAGTTCTGTAAAATTGCCACTGGTGATTTGATAGGGATTGCATTGAATATGTAGATTGCTTTGGGTAGTATAGTCATTTTCACAATGTTGATGCTTCCAATCCAAGAACATGGTATATCTCTCCATCTGTTTGTGTCATCTTTGACTTCTTTCATCAGTGTCTTCTAGTTTTCTGAGTACAGGTCTTTTACCTCCTTAAATAGGTTTACTGCTAGGTATTTTATTCTTTTTGTTGCAGTGGTGAATGGGATTGTTTCCTTAATTTCTCTTTCAGATTTTTCATCATTAGTGTATAGGAATGCAAGAGATTTCTGTGCATTAATTTGGTATCCTGCTACTTTACCAAATTCATTGATTAGCTCTAATAGTTTTCTGGTAGCATCTTTAGAATTTTCTATGTATAGCATCATGTCATCTGCAAGCAGTGACAGTTTTACTTCTTCTTTTCCAATTTGCATTCCTTTTATTTCTTTTTCTTCTCTGATTGCTGTGGCTAAAATTTCCAAAGCTATGTTGAATAACAGTGGTGAGAGTGGGCAACCTTGTCTTGTTCCTGATCTTAGTGGAAATGGTTTCAGTTTTTCACCATTGAGAATGATGTTGGCTGTGGGTTTGTCTTATATGGCCTTTATTATGTTGAGATAAGTTCCCTCTGTGCCCACTTTCTGGAAAGTTTTTATCATAAATGGGTGTTGTATTTTGTCAAAAGCTTTTTCTGCATCTGTTGAGATGATCATATGATTTTTATTCTTCAGTTTGTTAATATGGTGTATCAAATTGATTGATCTGCATATACTGAAAATCCTTGCATCCCTGGGATAAATCCCACTTGATCATGGTGTATGATCCTTTTAATGTGTTGCTGGATTCTGTTTGCTGGCATTTTGTTGAGGATTTTTGCATCTATATTCATCAGTGATATTGGTCTGTAATTTTCTTTTTTTGTAGTATCTTTGTCTGGTTTTGGTATCGGGGTGACGGTGGCCTCGTAGAATGAGTTTGGGAGTGTTCCTCCCTCTGCAATTTTTTGAAAGAGTTTGAGAAAGATGGGTGTTAGCTCTTCTCTAAATGTTTGGTAGAATTCATCTGTGAAGCCATCTGGTCCTGACTTTTGTTTGTTGGAAGATTTTTAATCACAATTTCGATTTCAGTGCTTGTGATTGGTCTGTTCATATTTTCTATTTCTTCCTGGTTCAGTCTTGGAAGGTTATACCTTTCTAAGAACTTGTCCATTTCTTCCAGGTTGTCCATTTTATTGGCATAGAGTTGCTTGTAGTAGTCTCTTATGATGCTTTGTATTTCTGCAGTGTCCATTGTAACTTCTCCTTTTTCATTTCTAATTTTACTGATTTGAGTCCTCTCCCTCTTTTTTTTTTTAAATAAATTTATTTATTTATTTATTTATTTATTTTTGGCTGTGTTGGGTCTTCGTTTCTGTGCGAGGGCTTTCTCTAGTTGCGGCGAGCAGGGGCCAGTCTCCATCACGGTGCGCAGGCCTCTCACTATCGCGGCCTCTCTTGTTGCGGAGCACAGGCTCCTGATACACAGGCTCAGTAGTTGTGGCTCACGGGCTCAGTTGCTCCGCGGCATGTGGGATCTTCGCAGACCAGGGCTCGAACCCGTGTCCCCTGCATTGGCAGGCGGATTCTCAACCACTGCACCACCAGGGAAGCCCTCTCCCTCTTTTCTTGATGAGTCTGGCTAAAGGTTTATCAACTGTGTTTATCTTCTCAAAGAACCAGCTTTTAGTATTATTGATCTTTGCTGTTATCTTTGTTTCTATTTCATTTCTTTCTGCTCTGATCTTTAAAGTTCTTTCCTTCTGCTAACTTTGCGTTTTGTTTGTTCTTCTTTCTGTAGTTCCTTTAGGTGTAAGGTTAGATTGTTTATTTGAGATTTTTCTTGTTTCTTGAGGTTGGATTGTATTGCTATAAACTTTCCTCTTAGAACTGCTTTTGCTGCATCCCATAGGTGTTGGATCGTCATGTTTTCATTGTCATTTGTCTCTAGGTATTTTTTGATTTCCTCTTTGATTTCTTCAGTGATCTCTTGCTTATTTAGTAACGTATTGTTTAGCCTACATGTGTTTGTGCTTTTTACATATTTTTCCCTGTAATTCATTTCTAATCTCATAGCATTATGGTCGGAAAAGATGTTTGATATGATTTCAATTTTCTTAAGTTTATCGAGGCTTGATTTATGACCCAAGATGTGATCTATCGTGGAGAATGTTCTGTGTACACTTGAGAAGAAAGTGTAATCTGCTGTTTTCAGATGGAGTGTCCTATAAATATCAATTAAATCTATGTGGTCTATTTTGTCATTTAATGCTTGTGTTTCCTTATTAATTTTCTGTCTGGATGATCTGTCCATTGGTGTAAGTGAGGTGTTTAAGTCCCCCACTATTATTGTGTTACTGTTGATTTCCTCTTTTATAGCTGTTAGCAGTTGCCTTATGTATTGATGTGCTCCTGTGTTGGGTGCATAAATATTTACAATTTTTATATCTTCTTCTTGGATTGATCCCTTGATCATTATGTAGTGTCATTTTCATCTCTTTTAACATTGTTTATTTTAAAGTCTATTTTATCTAATATGATTATTGTTACTCCAGCTTTCTTTTGATTTCTATTTGCATGGAGTATCTTTTTCCCCTCACTTTCAGTCTATATGTTTCCCTAGGTCTGAAGTGCTGCATTTAGTGTTGTCCAAGAGGTCTCTTAGGCTGTCTTCATTTCTTTTCATTCTTTTTTCTTTATTCTGTTTGA
The DNA here is from genome assembly GCF_965194825.1 of Balaenoptera physalus. NCBI lineage: Eukaryota > Metazoa > Chordata > Mammalia > Artiodactyla > Balaenopteridae > Balaenoptera > Balaenoptera physalus. The sequence continues at coordinate 88,883,722 of NC_138890.1, read as the reverse complement.
CAGCAGTGATTTCCACCATTCTGTCTTCCAGGTCACTTATCCTTTCTTCTGCCTCAGTTATTCTGCTATTGATTCCTTCTGTGTATTTTTCATTTCAGTTATTGTATTATTTTTCTCTGTTTGTTTGTTCTTTAATTCTTCTAGGTCTTTGTTAAACATTTCTTGCATCTTCTCGATCTTTGCCTCTATTCTTTTTCTGAGGTCCTGGATCATTTTCACTGTCATTATTCTGAATTATTTTTCTGGAAGGTTGCCTATCTCCATTCATTAATTGTTTTTCTGGTGTTTTATCTTGTTCCTACATCTGGTACATAGTCCTCTGCCTTTTCAGTTTGTCTGTCTTTCTGTGAATGTGGTTTTCATTCCACAGGCAGCAGGATTGTAGTTCTTTTTGCTTCTGCTGTCTGCCCTCTGGTCAGTCCCCACTTGTTTATGTTGTAGGAAATATACATAATCTTTACCTATATACTTATATGCACATCTTTCTTCATATCGCCATGTAGTACCTTTTTCCAATGTTAAAAAATATTTTTTAAGAGTAAGCGTATGCTAATTTTATAAAAAATAAGGAATACCATATTGAACCAGATGGTATTGAATTAAGTGAATTTAAGTATGATTTTGCATTGAAGATTTTTAGCTTACTTGAAGATATATTGAAATATTAGAAAAGATGGTCAAAATAACTGCTTCACAACTATGTATTCTGATGGCTAGAATTACACTATGGTTTAATATTTACCAAGCCTCAAAATACCCACAAAGACGTTTGTGGGGCTTCTCTTACATGGGTAGAAGTCTGAATGCTTCTGTTTTATTGCACATCATATTCAGGAAAGAAGCAAGACAGGATGAGCTCTTCCCCATTGTACATGCGCATACCAGTCAGCCTAGAGAAGTTTGAAAGGAGCTCTCTTCACCTTTTATAACAAGAGCAGGGAAACAAACTCCTTTTCAAATTCTTTTTTCTCTATGAGAAACAAAGAAGAATGCTAAAGGATTGGTAATATCCCTGATTATTTACAAGCCCTCACTTACCCTAAGCAGACATAGTAAGAGGGTACCTACTGCTAGAACTGTCAGGAATTAGTCGGAAGACTCATTCAAAAGTAAAGTTTTCTCTAATTGAGAAGTATATTTTCTTAAATTGCCTCTTCACATATTATGAATAGTTCTGTGATATTTTATAGCCAATTAAAATTGATTAGATCCATTGAGTTTTCTCTTTAGAGTACTTTAATTATGAAAACCAGTTTGAAATGAGTCCAGACTTGAGACAGATGGTTAAATTCATGTTTAAATAAATCTAAATTTAAAAAATGAATAAAACTTTGAAAAGGCTCTTTTAGTTGATTTCCTTATTTTGAGTCCACTAAGAATGGCAACTGGCTTTCTTATTTGATAATCACCAAATCTTGGAGATTTAAAAAAATCAGAATCATGTATGGATGATGCATGGAGGTCCTCTAGAAAAGTACTCCAAAATTCAAATTTACCTCTCAGTTCAGCATATGAAAGAAATGCATTTTGGATGCATGACCTACTAAAGACCAAAGTAGAGTTCAGGCTATGTTTATTGGTTATCAGTTTTGTTGAAATGACCTGAAAGTGGGAGGATTTGTCTTTTTTTGGACCTACTTATTAATACATGATCTATCAGCAGCTACCTTATGGCAAGAATGATTTTCAGTGAATGGAGCTTAATATGATAGGACCTTTACAATGTCATAAGGAGTAATGGTGCTCTTAGTTATTAATCTAATTTGCATTGGGTTAAAGCTGCAGAAATTGGAGTGATAGCTGTAATATTTGCATCAGATGCTGAGATGTTATGTGGGATGGAATATGCTACATGATTAATTTATATTCTGCAGATAACTTCCTAAAAATAATATGAAAGTTCAATAATATGATTTGTCCCTATTTTGCTTAGTTTTATTAAGTAAACAAAGCTAAGTTTCATATACAACGAGATTAAGAGAAGTTATGTCCTTTTGCTGATTTTCCTCTATATTTTATAGGTGAGCTCCTTAACAATATTAGTTTTGGACTTGATTACTAGAAAGATGATATAAACAGATGCAGAAGGTAAAATTGTAATCTTTCTATAACTTTTAATTTTAAAAAAATTATTTAAGTTTAAATTTATTTTTTTAAAGTAAGAACTATATTAATTTGTGCATTTTCTTGTTATGTGCCAGGCACTGTTATTTGCATAACTGATGTTGTAGATAACAGAACATATGGAAATCCCTGCCTCCTTGAGCTTACATTTTAGAGCAGAAGATAGCTAATTAGTAAAATAAATAAATGAAACATATGGTATGTTAGGTGGTAAAAGGTACAGTGGAGAAAACATGGTAGGTAGATAGGATGTTGAGAGGATGATCAGGTTAGTTGTCATGGAGAAAGACATTTAAATGAAGAGTGAAAGAAGTGAGGGAGTGAAGCATGTGATTACCTGGGACAAAGAGTACTCCAGGTAGAGGGAAAAGCCAAAGCAAAGTCATTGAGATGGGATCATGTGTGGCATATTTGAGGAGTGGTATAGACACCTGTGTGGCAGGAACTGAGGGATTGATAAAGGAAAGGTGTGGAGGTATGAGATGAGGTCAGAGAGGAAGAATGATGGTGGGTGGTACGGGAGGCACAGCTTATGCTGGATCTTGCTGGTTCTTTTAAAACCCTTGGGCTTTTACTCTGAGTAAGATGGAAAACCATTGGAGGGTTTGAGCAAAGGAATGACATGAACTTACATTTTAACAGGATAATTCTGGTAGTTTTGTTGAGAATCATATGAGTGGTTGGGGAAGGATGTAAGTAAGATTACTTCTAGGCTATTGGAGTAATACAGACAAGGGTTCATGCTGGCTTGGACCTGGGTGGTAGCAGCAGAGGTGATGAGAAGCGGGCAAATTCTGGATACATGTACAATTGATTCTTGTTATTTATGGTAGTTATAGTCTAAAAAGTCACTGTGAATACTAAATTAGCATTAGCTGATTACTGAATCATTGCCCCTGGTGAGCATAACATAAGGGATTAGGTTCCTTTAAGCAGGGTCACAACATTTTCGACAGTTGATCAACACATCACTTTGTTTTTTGTGTGTTTCTGTTTAAAGACACCTTCTTTAATATATATTGTTGACTCATTAACATTGAACGCACAGCTAGCAGTACTATAACTCACGACTAAACAAAGCTATCTAACACATATTTGCTCTATCAGGGACATCACAGCCTCCTTGAGCATAAGAATACTAGGCAGCACTTCAGCACTCTGCTTGGGGGTCATTTTAAAATCAAAGTTACCATCGAAAAGCACAAAAATGCAACAAATGTGGAACTAAATAGACTACAGAAAGGAGTTTACAGTAGAAGAGCTGAAACAAAAAGGCCGAGCATAGCTTTTCAACCTCAGTTGAGAATGTGTGTATCAGGTGACTCCTTTGCTGCTCTGCATGTGTGCATGTCCATGATTGACCTGAAAAGCAATGTGTGTATCAATTTTGGGATTAAAAAGAAATTTTAGGCAGTAGGTCTGAATTCATGGAAATATGGAATCCATGGATACTGAAGATTTATTATATACTGAAAGTAGAGCTTAAGGATTTGCTGATGAATTAGATGTAGAGTGTGAGAGAAAGAAGTCAAGAATGATTCCAATATTTTTGGCCTGAGCAATGGGAAGGATGGCATTGTTGTTACTGAGATGGAGAAAAATATAGGAGGAGCAGATTTGGAGGTGAAGATCAGGAGTTTGGTTTTGAGATTCTTATTAGACATCGAAGTGGAGATGTCAGATTTGCACTTGGATCTCTAATTTTGGAGTTCCAGGGAGACTTCTGGGGTTGAACTATCAATCTGATTGTTAGTTGATATTTAAAGCCATGAGAGTTGATGATATTACAAAGGGTGTTAATTAAGATAGAAAAGAGTCCTAAGTCTGAGCCTAACATTAAGAAGTCACAGAAATGTGGAGGAAATTGTAAAGAAGACTAAGATAAAAGGAAAACCAAAAGAATATATTATTCTGGAAGCCAGATGGGGTGAAAGGATTTCAAGGAAGAACAAATGATCACGTGATTTGCAGTTGCATGCTGCTAAGACAAAAGATGAAGACTAAAGTTTGGATTTAGCAAAACGTACATTATTGGTGACTTTGACAAGAACAGTTTCAGTGGAACAGTAGAAGGAAACACCTAAATGGGATGGGTTTAAGAAAGAATGAGAAGAAAAAAACTGGAGATAACTAGTATACACAAATCTTCTTAGAAGTTTTGCAGTAAAGGGAAAGAGAGAGATAGGGAGTTAAGTAAAAGAAGTAGAGTCAAGGGGGAATTTTTTTTAAAGATTAGGAGCTATTGTAGCTTGTTTGCTGACAAAAATGTTCCCATGAAGAAGGAAAAGTTGATGAGGCAGCAGAATGAAGGAAGAATTGCTGGAGCAACGTGCTTGTTGTATAGGAGAGAATGGATCTAGTACCCAAGGGAGTGGATTGGTCTTAGCTAAGAGCAAGGGCAGTTTATTCATTGAAATAGTGCAAGAGGGACTACAGCCTTATTCAGATAAGAGGTTAGATAGACTGGTGAGAACTTGTGGAATTTCCATTGAGATTCCATTTTCCCCCCTTAGTGGGGCTCATGGGCTTCCTCTTCATACTTATATGGTTCCAAATTCAAAATCACAAGGTACAAATCAGTAAGTAGACGGTGAAAACTTTTTCTCCCACGTATTACCCAGTTTGTTTGTTTTTTTTTCCTCCAAGGAAACCAATATCATGTTTCTTCTAGATATATTCTACTCATAACCTGTGGCTTTTAAACCACTTCATTAAGGATATTCATCAACTTATTAGATAACCTTGTATATTATAGCACATTATTAGGAGTTTTAGATCAGTGACTAGTTGGTTATCCATACTAAATATATGGTGATCTCTACACTCCCTCTTCTACAATTATATCCTAACATTATGATGACTGTTTTGTGAACCTCCATCTTAATTTTCTTGTCAAGCATTTTTAAGGAAGAGACTATGAATATGTGTCTCTCACAGAACTTAGGATGTCATGGACTCTGGATAAAGATTTAAAGGATGAATGCCCTTAATTTGCTGTAAATGTTGTTCTCCCACACACTTGACTAGTCTTATAAAGTAGAATGATAGTTTTTTTAAAAAAAAATTCTGGCTGTCTTTATCTATTAATATTACCTATAGTGTAAGCATACCTGCTTTGAAACATACATATAAAACTAAGTTTTTTTCTATCATTGAGACTTTTAATCTCTAGGCTAAATAACTGAATTTTTTAGATTTAGTGAATATTCAGATACTTCTGAGCTTTAATCAATTTTTACAGCTTTCCATTTTTAACTTTTTATTTTGACATTATTTCAGACCAATGGAAATTTTGAAAGAATAATACAAAGAATTCCCATATATATTTCACCCATATTCTCTAAATATTAATATTTTAGCACATTTACTTTATCCTTTTCTTTGTCTGTACATGAGAGAGAAACAAAAACTGGTTCTTCTGTCCTTTTGACATGTTCCTGTTATTTATTGAGCACTTATTTTCTGGCTTATCTTATACTTTTTCTGCTCTAGGTCTTGCTTCATTTCCCTAAGGAGTCATAGTTCCATTTAGTAGAAAATAGTATTTAGAAACCAATATTTGGGCACTGGGTGTGCTCATTGCTACTAGGATGTCTTTGTTTTAGGTGCTTTCAGTGGATATAGATAAGAAATAAGCAAATGTACGCTCACACACACACACACACACACACACACACAAATGCATCTGTGCCTATTTCTATACCTGTTGCTCTATCTATATTAAAACTGAAGTGTTCACATTGATATTTCCAATTCCAGTTGAACACCAAATAGTTCATTCTGTCTTTTCCTATTTACGTATTTGTAATTTCCTTCTCTGACAGTGAGACACCTGGCTACTATTATTCACAATCTACTTACTTGTTCAATCGTAAAATAACAGAAGATAATTTCAGAATTGCTAATTTATGCCTCTGAAAAAAGAAACCTACTGACTACAGTTCAGTATTTGTTTAGACCTCTTTTTGTCTTTAGTCTTCCTCTGTAGTCAAATACTGTTTCCAAAGTTACTTGGATTAATGCTTTCCTTCCCCACTCCTTTCAGTGTGGTTACATTACTCACTGGGAAATACAGTTTGGTTCATTTGTTTCTATTGTGTCCCATTTTAGGTTGTTTTTCTGCTCTTACCCTTGTTGATTTTGTTTATTTATTTTGTTAATGGTTAGACATTAATGGTTTCAAAAGTCAGAACTGTACAAAAGTAGGTATTTAGAGAACTATATCTTCTTTAACTATATCTCTTTATTTCTTATACAAAAACTACAATATTATGATATGCTTTTTTATTTTGATTTTCTACCTGACATTGTATCCTGAAAGACCTCAATATTTCAGTTTGTAGATTTCTTTGTTATTCTTTTTAATTGCTGCATAGCACTTCATTATAAGTTATTCAAGCACTTTCCTGTGTATGGACATATAGTTTATTTGTAGTTTTTTCAGTTATTTATACTACTACCATGAATAAGCTTGTGTGTACTTTTTTTTTTTTATTGTTGAAGGAATATCTTAAGCATAAATTTCTAGAAGTGTGAATGCAGAGTCAAAATATAAATGTGTGTGTAGTTTTGTTAGATATTGCCAAATTTCCTTCTATAAAAATTGTACCGATTTACATTCCCACTAGATATGTATGAGTATCAGTTTCTCCACATCCTTGCCAAAACAGTGTTTGCTAATTTGGTAGGTATTTTTGATTTGCATTTCTTTTATTATGAGTGAGGGATTGAGGTTTGACCACCTCTTTATATGTTTAAAGCCCATTTTAAAGTATTTATTTTTTAGTGAGTTCTTTTGCCCATTTAAAAAAATTGAAGTTTGGTCTTTTTTTTTTCTTAAAATTTTAAGAATTTAAAAGGTATATTACAGTGAATAGCCCTTTATCTGTTATACATGGTACATACATTTTCTGTGAATTTGTTGGGTGTTGTTTGACTTTACGGTCTTTTGTTCACAAATGATGATACTTTAGCTACTCATACTGCTGTGAGAAATAAACTGTCCTTTGTCTCTGTCCCAAGAGTCTTGTCTCTTTTGCCCACATCCATGAAATTGAGGCAGCCTAACTTTTTTTTTTCTTTATTTTTTATTTTTTTTTAACATCTTTATTGGAGTATAATTGCTTTTCAATGGTGTGTTAGTTTCTGCTTTATAACAAAGTGAATCAGTTCTACATATACATATGTTCCCATATCTCTTCCCTCTTGCGTCTGCTTCTCCCTCCCACCCTCCCTATCCCACCCCTCTAGGTGGTCACAAAGCACCGAGCTGATCTCCCTGTACTATGTGGCTGCTTCCCACTAGCTATCTATTTTACGTTTGGTAGTGTATATATGTCCATGCCACTCTCTCACTTTGTCAGAGCTTACCCTTCCCCTGCAGAAAAAGAAAATAAAGAAAAATAAAAGGACACAAATCTTTGTCAAGAACATGAAAAGAATGAGATTCTACCCTACTTGGCAAGTTAAAAAGTGAGGCCCAGGGTAAGCCTAACTTTTTACCTTGCCAAGTAGGATAGAATCTCATCCTTTTCATGTTCTTGACAAAGATTTGTGTCCTTTTATTTTTCTTTATTTTCTCTTTCTTCAGGACTTTTTCTTTTTCCCTTTACCAAAGTCCCTTCATTTTAACCATTTTTGCCTGAAGTATTACCTTTCTAAGACTGCCTCCATTATCTTCCATATACACTTTTAAGTCCCTACCTTGTAGTCAGTTTGGTGATCTACCATTACACGTTTTCAGTACTTTCACATGTAGGGTGGGTCTTCTTATTCTTATGGTGGTTTTAGATGAGTCTTAGGCATACTGCTAGCTCTTCTCTCTTTAGTGCATTTTTCTTTTCTTTTTTTTTTTCCAGAACAGTCTTTGGTGTCCATGAATGCTTGCAGTGGGAGGGTGAGAGATCATTTGCAAAGATTTGATGTTTATTTTTATTTATTTATTTATTTTTATTTTGGCTGTGTTGGGTCTTCGTTTCTATGCTAGGGCTTTCTCTAGCTGCGGCAAGCGGGGGGCCACTCTTCATCACGATGCACAGGCCTCTCACTATCGCGGCCTCTTGTTGCGGAGCACAGGCTTCAGACGTGCAGGCTCAGTAGTTGTGGCTCACGGGCCTAGTTGCTCTGCGGCATGTGGGATCTTCCCAGACCAGGGCTCGAACCCGTGTCCCCTGCATTGGCAGGCAGATTCTCAACCACTGCGCCACCAGGGAAGCCCTGATGTTTATTTTTCTACTCATTGAAAATTTAAAATTTGGACATTCTCTGCCTATTATACTGAGGGTGCAGGTTTTGTTTTTCTTTTTGTTCTTTATTATATTTTTAGATGATATTTGGGAGATTCAGAATTATGCTGCTGCCCAGCTACTCAGAATCCCCCCAAGCACAGCTTTGCTGTTAGAGAATATAGCTTTGGGACTTCCCTGGCCGTCTAGTGGTTAAGACTCCGGGCTTCCACTGCAAGGGGCACAGGTTTGATCCCTGGTCGGGGAACTAAGATCCCTCAAGCCACGTGGCCAAATAAATAAATAATAATTAAGAAAAAAAAGGAAGAATATAGCTTTGACCATGGTATATCATTCAATATATAGGTTATTAAAAGACTGTGGGTCAACTGAATCTAGCAGTCACTATAAGCAAGGGAATGGTATTTCCTTGCTTGATATTTCCAAACTAGAAAGCTTGCTTTTTAAAGGTATTTTATATTGAACTTTAAAATATCACTGTTTTAGTTCCTTGAACAGTTTAAAACTCATAATGCATTTCAATAAATATTTCTTGATTGATACATCAAATTTTCTTATACTAGGAAATTTATTAAAGCTAGTACACTATGGATGCACATCTTGTATTTTTTAATGCTTCATAGGAGCATATAATCAAAAAGGTTTTTTCAGGTCTCCAAATTCTGTCTTCTTTAGCCTTTGTTGTTAACTGTGCATTGTGACAACTTTCTGCCATTTGATTTCCATCACAAGCCAATGGATTGAGAAGAGCACACGATTTAACTCCCAGGATTAAAAATTAGAAGCTAAAATTCCGATTAAATGATCTGCTTGGGTTGCACAGCTAAACAAAGGAGAAGCTGAGATGAAAATTGACTCAGAACATCACTGAGTAAAATAGGTAGCTCATTCATTGTTCCCACATATCATACTTGAACTTTAACTTCCAAGTGAAAAAACATATGCGGACATTTAGGCCAAATAACTTGTAAGTTAAGATGAATTCTCATTCATTTTCTTTTTACTCAGAGTAGTAAGTAAACGTTACGTAGTTGAGGTGGAACGTTTTGAAAGAAAGGAAAAATGTAAGGTGGGAGAATGTTTATTTATCCAAATCAAAGCAGAGACTACTTGCGGTTTACTTTTGGAAAATAATCACTTCTCATTTATTATCCAGAGGCTTTTCACCATAATATTTAACAAATGGTAAATGCTTCAGAAGTTTATAATAAAAAATACTTGACTTTCTAGACTAGCTTAATGGCTAGTCTAGCCTGTCTCTTATAAATGTCAAACATACATAATTGAGTTTTGCTGGCTTCATAATATTGTTTGTGGCATGACATGTTGAATACACACTCTGTTATTACAAACATTAAACGGGTTTGTCAACAAGTGGTGGAAAAGAATTGTAATTCAATCTCTTTGTGAATTTCATTATGTGGAGGAGGAAAAATTGAATGTTTTTCTTCCTGTTAATTGACACATAGAATAACTCCATTCCCTGCTTCAGTGCTTCTCATCATTTGAAAAAAAAAAAAAAGCATACAGCAACAGAGGTATGATTCTGTGTCTGTCATTAGAATTTATTCACTCTGTGTACTTCGCATTGATTTTAAGCTCAAATGTAGTTATTTAAAAGTTAAGAAAGTATAATATTGATCTGAGATATTCTGAACCAAAAAGCTGTGTGGCAGGAATGGTGGTGGGTAGTATTTTGCAATATATTTTACGTGAATGGAATTAAAAAAAATTTTAGTTGTAACTTTGGTTTTCACACAGTATTACTATTTCTTGAATTTACTTACATAGTCTCTTTGGGACCCTAAATGTTTATTTTAAAACAAATCAAGAAAAAAAGTACAATAGGATCCCGTTTCAAATCATGGCAAGTGAGCATGTTTTTGAAACTTTTTGTTCATGTCTACAAGGGAGGAAGTATGGGGTGCATGCCCAAGTACATCTTATAACCAAGTGCACGAGTGTCTATGAGCGTAGAAGACAACAAACGAACCAACAAAAGAGCCCTACTACGGCATACCCCAATTTCAGTTTTAGACCCAAAGCTGTTTTTAAAGAATCTTTTAGCATTATGTATTATTATTTTAATGTAATGGATTCTGCCTCAGATGTTTTCAAAAGCATATTTTTTCTAAATTTGCTAATGACCACTGGTAAGCTGTTGATAATTAGATTTTGGCTATGTTAGCCTTCTTCAGATTGTTGGTCATACACTGTATCTGATAAAGAGAAAAAAATTATTTGGGAAGTTCTTAACTTTTCTAATGTAATTTTGGATTATAAAATCTTAGTGAGCTGAGTGTTGTGTATTTCATTCGTCATTTCTATACCAGCTAGAAGGACAGATGGGTGGTGTGCAGCTTAAAAATCTGTGCAATAGGAGGACAGATGGGCGGTTTAAATGGTTTAAATGTCTCCATGAAAATGTTTGTGTGGAGAGCTTGACTCTTGAAGTTACACTAAAAAATCTAAGTAATTAATTGGGAATAATAGAGTTCATATAAAAAGCAATATTTTTTTTTTAAATTTTTATTTATTATTTATTTTTGGCTGTGTTGGGTCTTCGTTTCTGTGCGAGGGCCTTCTCTAGTTGTGGCAAGCGGGGGCCACTCTTCATCGCGGTGCGCGGGCCTCTCACTATCGCGGCCTCTCTTGTTGCGGAGCACAGGCTCCAGACGCGCAGGCTCAGTAGTTGTGGCTCACGGGCCTAGTTGCTCCGTGGCATGTGGGATCTTCCCAGACCAGGGCTCGAACCCGTGTCCCCTGCATTGGCAGGCAGATTCTTAACCACTGTGCCACCAGGGAAGCCCCAAAAGCAATATTTTTAAAGAGGTGACATAAAATATGGACTTCATTGAATTTACTAGTTATAATTTTTAAACTTATAATAAAAATCAACAAATTAGAATACAGTACTCAAATATTGTTGCCTTATTTTCTTATTATGAACACGTGGACCCCAGAAGACTTCTTTATTACTTAGAATTAATTTATCTGCATAATTGTACATGAACTTTTGAAACGTCTGTTGTCAGAATTTGTTGAATTCCAAGCAACAGCAACTTAAACTAGTTTAAAAATGATGAATCAAAAACAAAAAAAAGCAAAACAAAACCAACTCAAGGAAAAGGGCCTTAGAAAGGGCTGTTCTGGCAACTTCTGCAGCAAATGTTCATGGCCTTTCACTCCAGCAGGTGTTCAGGCATTAATGTGACATAGCTCCCAGCCGAAAGATTGGTACCTATTTCATTGGGAATACAATTTGGATCTTGGGTGGTATCTTCACATGGGAGTATCCCCCTGACTCATGTGGGTAAGCAGAAAAGGGGGTTGTCATTTTAGAGGAAGGCTGCAGGGCTGGCCATAGATGTATCAATTGTACTGGCTCTTTTAGAAATGTGTTTCTGCAAGAAGGATGCTAAGTAGCAATGTTTATGGGTAAATAAATATAGTATTCTATGAAAAAATTATTAAAGTAACTGAACATGTAGGCAGGTGTGTTCCTGCGAATGTTAAAAAATCATTTGTGATTAGTATTATTGAAGTGGTTTATTAATTCCTAAGTTAATGCCATACAGAGTAAGTTACAACTACTCTAGGGATTTATATTAGATGAGGCAAAATATTTATTGGTTTCCGAATGAACATTTAAAAAAATTCATAATTCAAATGATAGAATTTTTAAAAAATCACAGAGCATCCTTCATAATAAGGGGAAGAATTTTTTAATGAATTTCTTATTTCAGTTATGTATTTAAAAATTTATATGATTATTTACTGGTTCATGGTGTAAAATATATTATCCTGTGGGTTGCAGTCAAAAAGTGAGAAAACCCACTCATTTGATGGCTAATGTTATCTTTTTCTGACTCCTTCAGATCAGAACTGAGTTAATATATTTGCTCCCATCCTCCCACTGTAGTGAATCTCTTTCACTCTGTATTAGAATCTCTTTGTAGTCAGCTGTGAAAGGGTTAGGAAATATACCCTAGTGATTAAGTTATTTTCTCATCAACAAGTTCTTTATGTTATAAAGTGAAATAGGTTATCCAGGGCAACATTTTATGAATAGCTTGGACAATTATGAATATCCCTCTGAATAGGAACCAGCTAATGTTCTTTGGGTAGAGAATTATGCTCTGTGAAATATTATATGCAGCTCCCCGGGAGAAGTCAGTGGTGGTTCTAGTATCCAGAAACACTAGAATATGTTAGTAATAGAGACATACCAGTCTGCTGGAAAGTTCTGTTTCCTTTTTCACCAGCTGGATGTAGTTCCTTGCCTCAGAATTAGGAAAGTGATGAGAAAGGCAAGAAAATTGTTCTAATTCTATTGCTATACCTGAGCATGGTCTGAGGTTTCCTCTGTCTGCAAAACCCCTGGCCTTTTCTCTGCTTTTGGCACTCGGCTGAGGACATTCTCCAATATGGAATACTTTTCTGACTCCTGTCTATAGGGAATACCCAGATGGATGCTGAGCCTGAACAGATTGGAAGCAGAGGACAGCCTCTGATGTCTAAAATTCTCAACATAAGATTTATTTTGGGGAAAGATTCATTTGGAGGAGTCTCCTTGGATAGAGGGCAAAAATTAATATGTACTTTGAAAAGTTTATTCCCTAAATCTAAATAATTGACAAGAAATATTTGTTCAGTTTGCATCAAACATTGAAGATCTGCTTAAAAATTTCATTTATTTGTATAGTCATTCATTTATATTACCAGTCTGTAAATATTTTCTGAATGATTTTAGTAAAGGAACCACAAAAGGTGTTTTTTTTTTTTTTAATTAATTTAATTTATTTTTGCTGGGTTGGGTCTTTGTTGCTGCGTGTGGGCTTTCTCTAGTTGCAGCGAGCGGGGGCTACTCTTTGTTGCGGTGCGTGGGCTTCTCATTGCGGTGGCTTCTCTGTTGCGGTGAGCGGGGGCTTCGGGAGTTGCCGTGCGTGGGTTTAGTTGCTCCGCGGCATGTGGGATCTTCCTGGACCAGGGCTTGAACCCGTGTCCCCTGCATTGGCAGGTGGATTCTTAACCACTGCACCACCAGGGAAGTCCACAAAAAGTTTTAGTTCATGAAATTATCATCTCTTAGACTTCTTCTGCATCAAGTTTAAATTTCTGTGCGTGATTTCTAAGTCATTCACAACCTAAAACTGTCCTACCTGTACAGACACATTTCCTTCATTTCCTCAAAACTTGCTGTCTTTGAGTTTACTGCTTTGCTTGCCGATGGAACATTGCTTTTTCTCTTCATGTTTTCACTCAATATTTCAAATCACTAGACCATGGGCTGTATGTCAAAGACTCTGTTTTGCCAAATACTCAATTCTCAATGTCTAGCACAGTTCCTGGGGGTGAACAGTTAATAATATTTACTGAATGAAAGGAAGGAAGAAATGGAGAAAGAGAAGGTGAGAGGGAGGAACTGTTGTCTATCCTGTCTTTCTTATACCTTTCCAGACTTGCCTCATCTTTTTAGGTCTGTTTTCTCCACAGTCTCCTCTGACTTCCCTGGTCTTTATTCAAATCTCAAACCTAGACCTCAAAATTTAACATTATTTACAAACTTTCTTGTTTTCTTCGTTATACAGTTTCACGTGCACTGTTGTTCCAGTTTGGTGTGAGCTCCTTGAAGATGAGAAGGATCATATATCTGTACAATTTTTCAAAAAATTGTCCATTAACCTTTATTCACCAAACATTTACTGCAGTGCATGCTTCCTTCAGAGCATCCTTTGTACAAAGTACTGGCAAATAAACATAGTATATGTTCAGTAACCTTTTGATTATTCATAAAATGTATGAGATAACATGAAATAGTGGTAACTCAGTTTGCACATAGTGAAGATAGAACTTTTAAAATTATCTCTTTGCTAACTTTATTCAATGTTTTTTTCAGGGAAAGAAACTGAAAAGGCTAAGGAACGTTACGACAAAGCCACAATGAAACTTCATATGTTGCATAATCAATATGTATTGGCATTGAAAGGGGCGCAGCTTCATCAGAATCAGTATTATGACACTACACTTCCTCTGCTTCTGGATTCCTTACAAAAGATGCAAGAAGAAATGATAAAAGCACTGTAAGATACATTTCCTATTTGATATAAAATCCCTTCATAAAATGATTTTAACATTTTTTTTTCTGCTAGTTCACCTTTCGTATAAAAATTGTCTTTGTTTTGTAAGCTGCATCATTGAACTAGCTCAATGGGTATTTCACACCTCTTCTACCTTGTTTTTCACTTCTGTTATCCTTTCAGTTTACACTCACTCATCTCCGCATCCTTCTAGCTAGCCCCAAGAATGTCTCTTATTTTTGTATGTTTTTGTTTTGCTCCAGTTAGCTAGAAATTTAGCTGAAAAAAAAAAATCTTTAGTTTGACAAGTGTTAGTTTTTGTTTGTTTGTTTGTTTTTTGCCGTGCCACACAGCTTGTGGAATCTTAGTTACCCAATCAGGGATTGAACCTGGGCCCTCGGCAGTGAAAGCACAGATTCCTAACTACTGGACTGCCAGGGAATTCCCTTGACAAGTGTTAAGAAGTGGATATCTACCTCCAGAGGACTGGGTTTAAATCCTGAGCAACTGATAAGCCCAAAGGAAATAATTTTTTGGTTTATTTGCCAGCTTTTTGTTGTATGAGATTAAAATGAACAAATGCTTATTGAAGTTCTGCTGTATGCAAAGCACCCTGGTGCTTGCAGATGTAGAGATGAGTAGGTCACAATTTTTCCCTTCAAGGAGCAAACAACGTTGGTCAGTAATTCAAATGCATACACGTTTACCATAGAGATCAATTCAATATGCCACCCTATGGTAGACTTCATCTCCTTTATTTGCTGGTTTAGGTGATCCCCCATTTCCCAAAAAAAGATAAAGTGTTTTTAGTCAACTTGAATATGTCAACTTTTAAGGGTATTGAAGAAATAGTGAAATGTCTACTTAAAATATTTAATTCATAAATTTAGTAACGTCTACTTTAAATTACATATTGTTGATCTATAAACGTTTCCTTTCCTACTTTCATTTTATGAATCAATATTTTCTCAAACTCTCCATATGAATCTTCAGTAATAGTGTCTTCATCATCACAAGAGCATCCTTTTTTGAGACATATAATAGTTTCACACAGTGTATTATCTTTACTTTGTAATAAATTTTTTTAGACCTAGCATTTAAAAAAATCCAAGCATGATAGTATCACTGAAATTGAATCCTATGTCACAAGCACTCATTCATATAACATTAGGAGACTTCTTCCTTTTTTTTCCCCATTTGTCTTAAAGATGTGTTAATGATCTCCACATCATAACCACTTACTGTTTTGCTTTTTAAGAATTATCTAGATAGTCTTATTTACATTAATATCATTCAGTACTTTCAATTGTGAGGTCATAACCCCAGGGATATTTACTAAATCTGTATTAAGTTTCTCTGCCTCCCTCTTTTCTTTAAACTGTGTCTATCAGGTGATTTCTGTAATCATTCCAAGCTAGCATTGCCTGAAGCAGTTTGAATTTAATTTTTTTTTAACCCAAACAGTATTTTGCTATTCAGAATGAAGTAATTGAGAGAATGCTTCATAGTAAGAGAGGTTTTGTAGGATTACTTTTTATGAGTGATGACTTTGGAAAAGAAAAACAAACAAGGCCTTGTATTTATTTGGGTATATGCAGGATAAGCTTGTTTGTCCACACTTTTTAAGGCTACTAATGAGCAATGGTATATTTTTACAGCATAGCATTCTTTTTTTTTTTTTTTTAAATGTGTGTTTTTATTTATTTATGGCTGTGTTGGGTCTTCGTTTCTGTGCGAGGACTTTCTCTAGTTGTGGCAAGCGGGGGCCACTCTTCATCGCGGTGCGCGGGCCTCTCACTATCGCGGCCTCTCTTGTTGTGGAGCACAAGCTCCAGAAGCGCAGGCTCAGTAATTTTGGCTCACGGGCCCAGTTGCTCCGCGGCATGTGGGATCTTCCCAGACCAGGGCTCGAACCCGTGTCCCCTGCATTGGCAGGCAGATTCTCAACCACTGCGCCACCAGGGAAGCCGGGCATAGCATTCTTAAGTTGGGGATTGGGTCTTTGTAACAGAATAGTTTTTCCTTTTGCATTTATTAGATAAGTCCAATAACTTTTATGATTATTTTTGCTACTAACTGGAGGTTAGGAGAAGAGATTGAGATGTCATTGAAGGTATAAACCAATTAAACTCTCTAAGTATAATATGAAAAAGAGCAGAGGCCCAGGAGCAAGAGAAGAACCAGGAGCTAGGCCATGTGAGGAAGCGGCAGGCACTGAACGAAACATTAGATAGACAGGAGTTGATCCACAGTTCCATGTTACGGAATCAGCATTTCAGTGGTGATGTTTAGAAATGGAAAGTGATTAGCACTGGCTTACACTTTGGATATGTTAGATAGATATTGGACGATGTAATGCCTTACTGTAGATCATTTACAATTATTATATTATATCAAATGTAAGTTGTTAATCTGTACACGTGTATGATCTCTTCACTTCACTATCCAGGTATATGAAATAAGGTGGTGTGTTAAATCACCATCTGTAAAAATTGGCATTATATTTCATATTGTTTTAAATCCTTTTTGGGCCTATGTTTCCCTGATAAAACTTTAAAATGTTGTATAATTTTCTTTTCTTTTCAGGAAAGGTATATTTGATGAATACAGCCAGATAACCAGTCTTGTTACAGAGGAAATAGTGAATGTCCATAAAGAGATTCAAATGTCAGTTGAACAGATAGACCCTAGCACAGAATACAATAATTTTATAGATGTTCACAGGTATGTATGATATTTTCATTCTTCTTTCAGTATTTATGACAGTGTTACTTTTTTTTTTAACCATATAATATTTAACTGAATTAAAATAAGAAATATTGAAGAGCTTGTTAGGAAATAGGCTATTTCATATTAATTTGTTTTTAATTTCAAAATCTTTTCTCAATGATGATAACTATTTAATTTATATAATGAACTTGAAAAGTTTTTCAGTTATTACTAGATCACTGCTTAAACCCATATTTAATCCATGAAATTGTATTTTCTTTTTAACAATTAAATAATAATAAACTTACGGTTTTCTGTTTGTGTTAAACTTTATAGTAATAATAATCAATGATTTTTTCATGCATGCATCATCTTATTTTATACTCATTACCATTGAGGAAGGAATAAAGCAGGTTAATATCTGTATTCTACAAATGAGGAAGCTAAGCTGAAATTACTTGACTAGATCTTTGAGGCCTAAGGTTTAGTTTGATTTATTCTATTTGTTTTTACTCTACTTTGTTAACATAATTTTAAATAAGAACAAATATTCTGCCTTTGGTATGTACTAAGACATATTATGATAGTACATTCATATTGATCAAAATTATTTGGCATACTTTACTAGAACGACAGCTGCTAAAGAGCAAGAAATTGAGTTTGATACTTCCTTACTAGAAGATAATGAAAATCTACAGGCAAATGAGATTATGTGGAATAATTTAACAGCAGAAAGTTTGCAAGTAATGTAAGTATTTAGAAAATCTGAAGCTTAAATATTAGTGTTACTACTTATAGTTAAATTTTATCAGATTTAAAATTCTAATTTTTATTTTCTTGGAAGTAATGAAAAGTAAATTAAACATGAACTGATCTTTGGTCAGAGTGAAATGTTTTGAGAAATATGTTAACTTTACCCATTATCATCACTAATTTCGGTAATTCTGAAAATCAAAATTGTGTGTGATGTTACATTCATTTGCCCAGTTATTGCTGATATCTTATATTGGAATAATGCTTTATTTTTCCCAAAATTTATAGAATTTTTTTTTATCCCTTTCATTCTGTAAATAGCAGAACCATTTTGGAAATGAGGACAATGAGTGTTAGAGATAAGAAGAGACTTATAGATGTCAGAAGCATTTAGTATAAAAATTTGACTTTTGAGTTCTTTTCTCTTTAAGCAGAAGTACCTTCTGTTATAGGCTATTTTATCAATTCCTTTTTCACTTTTTGTTATTATTGCATAAAATTTTAAAAGAGTTTTGAGAAATCTTAATGTGTTTTTTGTCCTTTTCAAACATTTAAGGCTATTAACAGTACATTTTAAAATTTAGAAAACATAATTAAGGCATTCTACTTTTAAAGTATATTTAAAGATATTTAACCTATCTGCTGATTTTGTTCAGGAGCAACACAAAGAAAGTTATATTTATTAATAAGTGTTGTATGTACCTATACCTGTGTGAGAACTACAGCTAGAAATGATTACATACTTATTTTCTTTTCAGTATTGGACATGTTATATCATCTGACTTATTGAAATTTTACCTCAAAAAACACAGCCAAAAGTTCCTATCTATGTAATTAAACAATCTTCCTTCTGTTGTTCAGTGACATTGTAGTGTTACAGATAATTAAGTGGTAGGATCCTGGGACTAGCTCTTGGTAAGACGTTTAATGTCTTTAAAGTTGGCCAGATGGGATGAAGAAACTAACAAATGCTTGTTGAATTACCTCGTCCAAGATGAAGGCTTAATAGTTACGGGGGACTGACTGTTGATGAGAGGAATGGAGGCATGGGAGTACCCTGCATTAGAGGGTCTTTTTGAGAAGCCATAATGCGATTCTTCAAGCTATTTCTCAAGTTTTAAGACCCTTCTCAGGAATCTCTTTTTGACTTTAGATATACTCTTACAATGTCAGCTATCTCTAAACCAGTGGTTCTCACCCTGGGCAATTTTTGTTCCCAGGGGACATTTGACAACGTCTGAGACATTTTTATTTATCAGTTGGGAAGGTAGAGGCCATGGATGCTGCTAAGCAGCCTACAGTTCACAGGACAGCCTCCAACAACAAAGAATTATCTGCCAAAAATGTCAGTAGTGCCAAGGTTGAGAAACTCTGCTCTTAACAATAGAGTTGAATGCATGTCATAAAATAGATGGTAGAGTTTCTCAATTCTTGTGCAGTGACAAATTCCATTCCTTAATTCCTGTGCTGCTTGGTGAAGGAACATGACATAAATTACTCTTGTTTTTTTAAGTCATCATATTACCCCCAAATAATTCATTCATTTATTCATCAAAATATATTTACTGTGTGTTTAAGGTTGTAAGGTTTAATACTTTCAAGGAGTTTATGCTACAATTGATCAATTTAATTTAATATACCAAGAAAGAATGAGCATATAGATATTGGAGTGTTATGAGTTAAAATTAAAAATAGCTACCTGTTATAAGCTTATGTAAAATAAGAGATTTTGTGACTAAAGAAGAATTTTTTTATTGCTTTTTAGGGTATAATTAGAGCAAAACTAGTTATATTCATAAATCATTTCTTAATTGTGGTGATGAAGCAATGAACAAAAATGCAATAAATTAAAGGTAATAAATCTTTGATAATGTGATAGATTTAATTGCTTACCTCTTACTGAGGCAAAACTTTAGCTATATTTTGTTGAACAGTGTCTAAATTCAGGATATGAGTTTAAGATTAGACTTTCCTCAAGAATTTTACTCCAAGAATGAGTTATTCAATGTGTCTATTGGCACTGTTAAAATATTCTAAATTAATTCCATTAAAACATGTATATGTATGTATATGTGTATATATATATTTTAATGTAAGAGGAAAATCTTCCTTTTTACCATAATGTTAGTGTATTAAATGTAAACTTATATCTTTTCTTTCCTGAGGCATTGATTTGCTAATTTTGTTTTTTATGTTGGACTATTAGGTGCAATAGAAATGAATGAAACAAATGAACACATAGTTTCCAGAAAAATAAACACAAATGACCAGTAATCCTGTGACAATTAAAGAAGTATACATTTTTTAAAAAAGAAGCTATTTCAACTACTAGATTGGCAAGGATTACGTAATTTGATAGTACCCAGTGTTGTGTAGGATATGGGAAAATAAGCCTTCTTATAAAGTCTTGGCAGAAATGTAAATTAGTATAACCTTTTGGGAGAATAATTTGGCAATATACATCAAAATTCAACTTGCAAACCTTTTAACTTAGAAATTCCACTCCTAGGACTTTAGCATACAAGTACGCAAAGATATATGTACAAGCTTAACATATTGAGTTGGTTGGGTCTGAATCCTGACAGTATGGCTTATTACCTTTGTGAAAATGGACAGATTATTTAATCCTTTTATGCCTCATTTTCCTCAAAATGTAAAATGGTAATAATAATGGCACCCAATTCATAGTGTTGTTATGAAGATTACATGTATGAGTAAATGTGGAAAACTTAGAAGAGTCCCTGGCACATAGTAAGTTCTGTGTATTAGTTTTTTTTTTTTAATTGAAGTATAGTTGATTTACAATATTATGTAAGTTACAGGTGTACAATATAGTGATTCACAATTTTTAAAGTTTATACTCCACTTAGTTATTACCAAATATTGGCTATATTTCCTATGTTGTATAATATATTCTTGTAGCTTATTTTATATATAATAGTTTGTATGTTTTAATCCCCTACCCCTACACTGTCCCTCCCTACTTCTGGCTCCCCACTTGTAGCCACTAGTTAGTTCTCTATATCTGTAAGTCTATTTCTTTTTTGTTATATTCACTAGTTTGTTATATTTTTGGATTCCACATATGAGTGATATCATACAGTATTTGTCTTTCTCTGTCTGACTTATTTCACTTAGCAAATACCCACCAAGTCCATCCATGTTGCTGCAAATGGCAACATTTCATTCTTTTTTATGGCTGAGTAGTATTCCATTGTATATATATACAGCATCTTTTTTTATCTATTCATCTTTGATGGACACTTCAGTTGCTTCCATGTCTTTGACAATTGTCAGTAACGTGGCTATGAACATTGCTGTACATGTATCTTTTCAAATTAGCATTTTCATTTTTTCAGATACATACCCAGGAGTGGAATTGCTCGGTCATATGGTAGCTCTATTTTTAGTTTTTTGAGAAACCTCCGTACTGTTTTCCACAGTGGTTGTACCAATTGACATTCCTACCAGCAGTGTATGAGGGTTCCCTTTTTCCACATCCTTGCCAACATTTGTTATTTGTGTCCTTTTTTTGATAGCCATTCTGACAGGTGTGAGGTGATATCTTATTGTGGTTTTGATTTGCATTTCCCTGATGATTAGCGATGTTGAGCATCTTTTCATGTTTCTGTTGGCTATCTGCATGTCGTCTTTGGGAAAATGTCTATTCAGGTCTTCTGCCCATATTTTAATCAGGTTGTTTGTTTTTTTTTTGATGTTGAGTTGTATGAGCTGTTTATAAATGTTGGATATTAACCCCCTATTGGTCATATCATTTGCAAATATTTTCTCCCATTCAGTAGGTTGTCTTTTTGCTTTGTTGATGGTTTCCTTTGTGATGCAAAAATCTTTAAGTTTAATTAGGTCCCATTTGTTTATTTTTGCTTTTATTTCCTTTGCTTTAGGAGACAGATCCAAAAAAGTATTTCTATGATTTATGTGAAAGAGTGTTCTGCCTGTGTTTTCCTCTAGGAGTCTTATGGTTTCCTATCTTAACATTTAGGTCTTCAATTCATTTTGAGTTTATTTTTGTACATGGTATTAGAGAATTTTCCAATTTCATTCTTTTATATGTAGCTGTTCTGTTTTCCCAGCACCACTTATTGAAGAGACTGTCTTTTCTGCATTGTATATTCTTGCCTCCTTTGTCATAGGTTAATTGACCGTAAGTATGTGGGGTTTTTTCTGGGCTCTCTGTTCTGTTCCATTGATGTATGTGTTTGTTTGTGCCAATACCATACTGTTTTGACTACTGTGGCTTTATAGTATAATCTGAAATCAGGGAGCATGATTCCTCCAGCTCTGTTCTATTTGTTTTGGCTATTTGGGGTCATTTGTATTTCTATGTATTGGTTTTTGTTCTTGTTTTATAAATTACTGCTTGGGGTGGTTTTGTACATTAAGGACTCTGAGCACAGTGCTTAGGTTTTTCAGGGGCCTCTGGCTATGTTTGAGATCTGAAAAATTTTTGTTAATTCCAAAATATGAAAAGAAAACTGTTACAAGGTATAATATTATGTCACGTTCATTAATTATTAAATTTGGTATATACAAAAACATTTCAAACAATTTGTAGGTTAAACTTTCTCACTTATTAATATCTGTGTATGAATGAGGGTTTCTGAGAAATCACATATATATGTGTGTGTATACACACACACACACACACACACACACACACACACATATATAGTTTGGATAGAGGCCAAGGATTATACAGGTCTCAAAACAGTGGCAAAACACTGGAAACACACTAAATATTCATCAGTAAGGGATTGGTAAATGAATTATGTTAGGTCTATACTAACCCCACAATTTTCCCATATTATTCAGGTTTTAAATAGAATAAGATAGGTTTTTATATATGCTTGTATGGAAAGATCACCAGAGTATATGATAAAAAGCAAAAACAAGTTATAGAATAACATTTATGGAATGAGTCTATTAATAAAAAAGTACATATATGTTTGTATATACATAGAACATATTTAGGAATGGAGGTGAATCAATGGGGTATGTAGGGAAGCATGTTTGGGCCAATATTTATAATAATGTTAAATAAATGTGGTTTTATTTCTCATCTGTTTGCAGTTTTATTTGAAAACTTATGTTAGCATGGCTCTCTCCAGAATATTAGCTATTTATTTTCCTTCCCATTATGTTAGTTCCTTATCCTTTCACTAAACATTTGTTCCTTAGTCACATTGCTTTATGTAGTTTTAGAATAGAACACTCTTAAAGCTCTTTTTGAAAATGCTAATATTTTATGGCCTGTGCTTCTTTTTGTTGTATATTTTTTCTTAGCCCATCTAAAAGCTCTAATGCATTAATAAAGAATGGTATTAAGGAAAACTTCAGAAACATTTTTCTTTTTGTTTTGCATTCCTTTATGTTTGTTTAAGTGATCAGTGACCCTATCCTTTGTGAAAGGTTACATTTGTTTGGAAATGAGAATCATTAATTTTTGACTTCTGGAGAATTTTTCCATAAATAGAAGTCATACTGGCAATCTGTCGGACTGCTGATTAGTAGTGACTATGAAACAAAGAAAAAATTGGATTACATTTCTCTTGGACTCTTCAGAATTCTTGGCTGGATGTCAGATGTTGTGGGTGATTTATTAACATCTTTGTTGAATGAGTGAGTGAATGAAGATGGTTTTATGGAGATATTTCGGGGAGTTTCTGAATAGCGAATCTTGTCTCTGGCTTCATATTAGGATCACTTAGGGAGCTTTAAAAAATGCTGATGCCTGGGACCTGACCCAAACCAATTAAATCAGATTTTCTGAGAGTTAGATCTAGGCATTGGAATTTTTTGTAAACTTTCCAGGTGATTTTAATGTGCAGACAGGATTAAAAAATCTGCTGTATCCCGTTAAAACTTTTTGTAGAAATGTGTGTTTTACTTTCTGGGGGGAGGGTGTGTGCAAATTTTCAGAGGGCTTCTTAACCCAAAATGGCTAAGGACTACTGCTCTAGTTGAATAGCTTTCATATTTGAACAATGTCTTTTTTGTTAAACTTTTCTAACTTACATTCTTCAAGTTGTATAACATTATTGGGGAAAAATTAGCATTTTTACGGTAGTCTAACTGGAATTTCTTTTTAACTCTGTTTTTTCTTCTGATCTACCATACTTCTGGACTAGTCTTGACTTGTAAGGTATTTGAAGTTTAAAGAGATGCCCTTTCCCTGAGGTTATCTCTTTCACTTTGCTAGTCATAAAAAGATACCTGTGAATTTTTTTTTTCTTTTTTTTTTAGATTCCTAAATATAGCATAAAAATTATTTTCATTAGCAAACACTCATAAATTTAATAGTTTGTATTCTTGGTTGCTCTTTATTGTATCATGTAGAGCTTTCACAAGTAAATGCATGAGATTCTGAGATCATTACACAATTAGTATTTATATCTAAAACAAGATTATACAGTGTTGCTGCCTGCCCCCTTTTCAGATTTGATGGAAATCTAATGATATAATAGTAAATGACAAAGTTACTGCATTTACCCATCTAAATATGTGCCACAAAGCATTTTTATCATACTCTCATTATTTATCTATCAGCTATAATTATAAAGGTAATACACCGCCCCCCCCCCACATATGGAGAGAGAGAGAGAGGAATTCAACTCAGCTATTTGTAGGTTGTTTGTTTATCTCCTATTTATTGGAAATGTTTTTGCATGGTAGATCACTATGTGGTAGAGGGCTATTTCTCAGCCTCTGATAATTTTAGCACCTGAGATCATGCATGTGCCACCACACATGCGTTCAGGTTGTATTACCTTCAGGCTTGAATCTGAGGTTGCTTCCTTTGTCTCTATCATCTACAGCCTCTCTCCTTCCCCTCCAGCACCCCTTTGACATCTACCTCATTTTTGGATCACCCTTCTTTGCCAAAGGCTGGAAGAGGTACTATATTTTATTGACTTTAATCATCCATTTATTAAGATTATATATGCAAATATTTCCTGTCATCTAATCACTACTTAATTGACTAACTGGGGACTCAGTAATTTTAGTTCATCCAAATAACTTGAAAAAAAGGTCTATAAAATTTGGAACATTAGAAGAATATATTTAAGTGTCTGTTGTGTGGGTTTTGGCATTTTCGATAGATGAGGCATCAATTTGTGATCTATTGCAAACTAAAAAGCAGGGTAAATGGAATTATGAATCCATAGTTTAAGTGAGGCAAATTAAAGATAGAAAGTTGCTCCAAAATATGAACATTAACATGTGTGCCAAAAGAGGAATTTTGATTAATTTTAGTACAACGGTAGAGAGTAAAGGTCCTGTTTAGTTCTTTTGTTGAATCAATTTTCTAGTTTCACATGAGGTCTCTTTATCATAAGTTGTTATTACCTATCAGTAGGAAATATATTGGAATTCTAGAAGACTGTGTTTAACTCTCTAGTCTTATATTCTAAAGTAAAGCCTAACCTCAGGCCTCATGTTTCCCAGTACATTTAAAAAAATTTAAAGTCAGAACATGTTTAACTTTTACAGTGGAATATAAATAAGATCTCTTAATTGAAGAATGGTAATTCTCTATGTGGAAAAGTGATTATCTTGGATTTTGTGAGATATGAGTCAGCAAACTATAGCCTATAGGTCAAATCCAGCTAGCCACCTGTTTTGTGGTCTATGAGCCAAGACTGCTCATTACACTTTTAAATGGTTAAACAAATCAAAAGAAGAACTATATTTTTTGATATATGAAAATTATATGAAATTTAAACATCAGAGTACATAAATAAAGTTATATTGGAACACAGCCATGCTAATTCATTTACCTGTTGTCTATGGGTGCTTTCCTGCTACAGTGGCAGAGTTGAGCAGTTGTGACCATATATGGCATTCTCATCACTTCACACTGCTGCTTGGCATACTATAAATCACAGTGACATGGTTATAATTCAACAGTGTTTTGAATGCCACACATATCATTGTACTACAGCATTTACTTACTTTTTATTATCAGTGCATGCATGTCATGTCAAAACAAAAAAAGAAGAGAAAATGGATTTTGGATGTCACACTTTAAGACACAGTGGAGTGTGGATTATTTTGTTATTGAATTAGATGGCAAAGCATTGTGTTTATCATGCACTGGCACTATGGCTGTGCTAAAATAATAAATGTTGACATTATCAGACTAAGCACTCGTCTCAATATTACTGACTCACAGGAGAGCACTAGTCAGAAAAATTTAAAAAGTTAAACTGGAATACCTCATCACAGCAGACTTTCTTCAGAAAAATAAATTATGAAAATGTGGATGAAGCCAAAATAAGTTTATGGGTGGCTTATTTGTTTGCCAAGCAAAGAAAGCCATTTATCAGTGGTAAATTAATTAAATAGTGTTTTACTGCAGTAACTGAAGAAGTATGTCGGGAGAAAATAAGTTTATGACCATTACTCTTTCAGCAAGAACATTTGCTTGAAGGGTTGAGAACATTGGGAGCTAAATCATTAGTAAATTGAAAAAAACATGACAAATGATTTCAACTAAAGAATTACTTTTGATGAATAAATAGCCTGTGTGGATCAACTACAAACAAGAATATTTTCATTGAAGTTGAGAAAACACTAATTCAGTACAAACTGAAGTGGAATCTGTTAAGATGTATTTTACAACTGATGTTGTTAAAAATATGTGTGGATCAGAAACAGGTTTAGTTGAACAATTTACAAAGCTTGTGAAAATGTTAGGTGTTTAAATCCTGTGGTTATTCATTGTATTATTCAATAGTAGGCACTTTGTGGAAAATGTTGTAATCTAATCATATGGTTATTGAACCAGTAATGTCAACAGTGAACTTCATTTGCTCTCCTGGACTTGACTATCATCAATTTCACGGATTTTTGTCAGACATTGAAACTGAATATCCTGAATTGCCTTGTCATATAGGACTTTGATGATTTAGAGCTGGTAAAGTTTTATTGTGATTTTTTTTGAGCTCAGAGTCATGATTGAAATTTTTCTGATAATCAGAATTTCCCTCAACCACTGTTATTGAACACTAAATTCTAAAAGCTTTGGAAATTAGCTATGTAATGAATTAAACCTAAAATTACAATATAATTCAGTGCTTACATAGAGAACTTGCACTCCAGTAATGTCATTTAGATGACAACTAATGTTGTTTGAATCCCAGGTAATGTCAGGCAGTTTTATATACTTTTTGTACTATCAAACATTAAAACATGAAGCCAGATCACCATTCCCACCAAATTTGTAGCTGATGTATTTTTTGAGCTCAAACTACATTTCCAGCAGTGAATTTTGGACTTCGGTACAAATATTTTGACATTTCAAAATCCATTTAACTGTGCAGTTGAGGAATTCCCACATAACTTTCAATTAGAAGTGATGAATCTGCAACGTAATGACATGCTAAAAAGCATGCAATATAATTTTATAAATGCCTGCTAAGCAATAAATATTCTCAATTAAAATATGCTCATGGATTGATACTAGTATTTGGCAGTACCCATCTTTTCAAAGTGAAATACATAAAATCTCATTACATATCTTCATTTACAAGTGAATATTCTAGTGGATTTTGTTGATAACCACTAACTTTGAGTCCCAGTGAAAGGAAATAATAGCACCCTCCAAAGATTTCTGTCCTTATTAGTAGACTGGTGTTACAATAAATTGTACCCAATTATTATTATATTTTGAATTTGTCGATAAAATATTTGTGAATATTTGTTTTCTCTTTTGCTATATTAATACTTACATAATATCCTTGATTTTGCCTCATGGGGGCAAAGACTAAAATATTTACTCTCCAGACCTTTATAGAAAATGTTTGCTGACTTCTGTTGTAAGGAATGACACCAAGTTAACCCACTGG
Source organism: Balaenoptera physalus (assembly GCF_965194825.1). Lineage (NCBI taxonomy): Eukaryota > Metazoa > Chordata > Mammalia > Artiodactyla > Balaenopteridae > Balaenoptera > Balaenoptera physalus. The sequence continues at coordinate 88,855,942 of NC_138890.1, read as the reverse complement.
CATGTCTGAATCAACCTTATCAATTAATGGAATGACAAATAATGCAGTACTGTCACATGTTAAGCAGGACCTCGGTTTTTGTTATGTCTGTTTTTGGCTGTTTTCATTTATAATCTTAACTCAATTTTGGTCTTTGTTTAAACATATACTGCAGTTATATTGGATTGTGTTAGGCGAATACTTTTTGAGTGAGTGAGTTGGGAAGATTTGGAAATATGTAAAATGTTAGAAGGCAGATGATATTTTAGAAGGACAGTTTGGTTAAGGGAAATAAATCATAGAAGGCAGGTGAATTTTTTGTATTGAGGTGGATTAGGTTGTATATTAGGAGAAATTCACAACTTTTGCTTGGTTGGTTAGGAGCCATCCTCTTCAGTTTAATCTGTTTAATCTTGAGAAAAGCTAATAGATTTGTGACATGGGAGAGAAGGTCATCCATAAATTGCTATGCTGCTGCAATTGTATTTTAAGAAAGAGTTTCCAAGAAATGGTTTATTTCTTCAATTTATGTGGCAGTAATAGAGAAGAAGAGTTGTCAGAAAAGTTACTTCAGGCAACTGTAACCCTTATTCCACTTGGGTTTTTATTAACCCAAATGTCAAAATTAATGTGACAGTATTAGGAATTTGCAATTTATAATTTTTTAGGAAGTTGGGTCTCTTTAAGAGCGCTGTATGATTTAAATAATAATAGCCAGTGGTTTGAAGATATATAAAGTGTTGTTATAAGTATTAGAAGCTTGTTATTATCCACAATAATTACTTTAAGCTTTTGTATCTTTTAAATACAACTAAATCTTTAAAAATTATCTAACCTAATACATGTGGATGATAAAACTGCAAAATCTTACAAAAGGGTATACAGTGAAAATCAAAGTTCTCCCTTTTTTTTGACCCTATTTCAACCTTCTAGTGTGAATTCATGAAAAAGTTTATGTATCTTTCCAGAATGTATATACAAGCATATGAATGTATATAAATTGTATTCTTAAGTGGAGTTATTCTATGCATACTCTTGCATCATCTACTTTTCTTAACATATATGAAATCTTCTTAATAGTGTACAGTGTTTTCCTGCTTTCATGTATGTAACATAATTCATTTAATTTAGTTATTTATTGATGGACATTTATGTTATTTCTACTGTAGTTTTTTTTATTGCCAGCGGCAGATGCAGGTTCTGTCGAGCCTGAAGCTTACAAAATTTGGAGGGGAGGAACATCTAACAGAAAAACTATACAAATTTGCAAATATAAAGTTAAGTATGGGGCCTTGGAATGTATCTCGCAGGTGAGGTTTCTGAAGGTTATGTGTCATTAGCATCATAGTAAATTCACCTTTGGTTATTGCAAGTGTAAGTAGTGGCACAATAAACATCCTTGTATTTACAGCTTTGCGCACTTGTTGAAGCATATATATTGGATAAATTTTATGAGGTGGAATTACTAAGATGGAGAATATTAGTTGTTAAGATCATGGACTTAGAGTTTAAGCTGCCTGGGCTCTAATACCAGGTCTTCCACATACCAGCTCTGTGAACTTGGACAAGATCCTTAACCTCTCTGTACTTCAGTTCCTCATATGATAATGAAAATAATATTAATAGTTTTGTTATAAGACTGATGTGAATTTAAGTGCTATTTCTATAGTGCTTAAAACTGTGCTTGTCAGTCAGTACATGTTAAGTATTATGTCAGTTTTGTGAGTTTTTTTAATGAGATAGTGTCATTTTATGACATTTAAATACTTGCATCATGATTGTTTAAGTATACCATGATATCTAATTTAAAAATTTAAATAAGCCTTTTGAACTGTTACTGTTATATTTGTGTACAGAACATATACAACAATGACATCATGGTAAATAGTTCTTTGAAATTTGCAAACTATTTTTACGTTTATTAAGTCATCTATATATAACCTGTGTATACTGGAATGTTTTTCTCTTAATCCATTCCGCTCCAGGTGGAGAAAAGGGACAATATTTTCCCCATATAATTCCATTCTTCTGAATCTTCTTTGTCTTTTCTACTTTGAATTTGCAACCATGGGTCTGTAGAGATTTAGAAATATTAAGAAATTTTGACTTCAAAGGCTTATCTTTGCTCAATTTTTTTATTTAAGAAGACTTTGCATAAAGCTCAGCTATGCTTTGTTTGCGCTAAGGCTGTAAAAAATTAAAGCCTCAAGAAGGGGTACTATTTTTTTTGACATGATCAAGAGCGAGATAAAGTAGAGGAAACTAATATTCTTTTTCCTTTTTCTCTGATCTTCTCCTTCCCTTTTTCTTGTCTCCTTTCTTTCTTCCTCCAGCCTTCATTGCTCAATGTAACAGGTAGTAAATTCTAGCTAACATAACAGACCTGCCAGAGAACAGAAGTCTTACTAGCTCTTCTAGGCCTTTGTTTTAACTTCTAGGACCTTTCCAGCTCTTTAGAGAATCTAATAAGCTGGTGGTAGTTTTCTTTCTCTTTCTGCGTTAAAATTGTTTTAGCACAAATCAGAAATTCGAAAAGAAATCACGAGTACCACCTCATTCTTCTCACAAATGAGCTATGTGTATGCCACAAGTTGAGCATATACACAACTTCATATTTAATTCCTCATTGAAAGCTTATATGATATTTTTCAGAAGGCTGAATGATTGCTAAAGGAAGTAGAAAGTATTAGCAGATTTGGATTTTAATATACTTGGCTAGAATTGCCACGTGCCAGTGATCTCTGATAGAAGGAGTTAGGCAGTCTAAGGTGGTTTAAGCAGTGGATCAGGACTCTCTGGCTTTCACCTCATTCCTCCCTTCTTACGCCATTTCAAAGTAAAAAGAGGGCAACACTACAATTAACTAGAGTAACTATGATGTTCACCACAATCAAGTGTCTTCCCTTGAATTTTTCCAAGTGATAAATATGAAGAAATCAATAGTAAAACTCCTCATTTTTTGCTTCCTTTTAGATCTGTGGTGATATTATTACTGTCATGTCACATCAAATCAACATGTATGTGTGTGTGTATGTGTGTGTATAGAGACATACTGTTTTGTTTGCATCAAGAATAACGAAGCCATGCAAGCTTATGTTAATTTCTCATGGAACTGAAATTCTTCACATTTCCAAAAAGTTAAAGTTCTTGGAAATGACACTGTTGTAAAGGGAAAAACAACATCTAATTATGAATGGCTCCTCTACTTTTGATGTAGCATTCTTGCAATTTCTTTACTTTACTTGTCCTTAATTAGGAATAATGTATAAATAATATAACCTGTTCTTGAGTTTTATTTAAAATACACTCAATCCTACCTCTGCCTTGGGAGCAATGTTAATTTTTGCATCCAATGTTAACAAAATATTCTTTAAAAAAGTAGAAGACAATTTTTTTTTTTTGGCTGTGCCATGTGGCCTGTGGGATTGTAGTTCCCCGACCAGGGATCGAACCTGGGCCCTCTGCAGTGAAAGCATGAGGTCCTAACCACTGGACCGCCAGGGAATTCCCTAGAAGACAAAATTTAAAGTTACTTTTCAGAAAAATATTTCTTATGAAACTAGTAAAATTGGTTAATAATATACAGTTACATTTATAGGGAATATGCTATGCTTCTAAATCCATGTTAGGAAGTTTAAAACTATTCATCATAGTTACAGAAACCCTTTAAATTAGGTATTAATTTCCGTTTTATTAGGGAAGAAAATGGAAGTTTAGAAAAGCCAAGTAAATATTGAACGTGAAAGTGTCTGCTTCTAGACCTGTTGTCTGTTATACCAGAGTAAGGTGCTTTACAAAATGCAGTAGAGGTGTAGAGTTATAAACACAAATAATTCTCTTAATCTGATGTAGAAAGGTAAAGTGATTAGCTTGATGATAAAATGTTTGCATGAAAGGAGTCAGCACTATACTAATGACATCTATATACAGAGAACTAAAGCTTCCCTCACTGCACCACTGCAGTAGGGGTTCATATATCAGTTTAGCCCATATGGTGGGTGAAAGTCATAAATTGTGCTGTTCCCACATTGAGGTAGCTCTTTGGTTTCACTTTCTAGATATTTCAGAAAGATTGGAATCAGGAGAGCCTTGAAAGTTATTAGGGAATTGCAGAAAAAAGCTTAATGTGTGAACTCATGAGAAGAACAGGACATAGAGAACTGAGTTGAGCACATACTGTGTGCAAGACACTGTGCTAAGTGTAAGGGATGTGCTGTGAAGAGTAAGCCATGGTGCCTGCATCTTACAGTTTGGTGGGACTATGTATTTATTTCAGGATGGAGCAGAGAATATGGTACAGTGAGAAGAACTGAGAAGAAACTAGGGAAAGAAACAGTAATAGTCAAAGAGAGGAAAGAAGAAGAGAGGGTTGGAAGAAAAAAGGTCGCTGTCTCTTCTACTAGAATGTAAGTTTCCTGAAGCCAAACTTGTTTACTGTTGTATCCCTAGTGTCTAGGAGCATGCCTGACACAAAGGTATGCGCTTAGTAAACACCTGTTTAGATGAATGAAGGAAGAATTGAGAAGAGAGGTGAATGGAAAATTGAGCAGGAAGAAAAGAAGAGAATAGAGAAAGGTATAGGAGAGAGAAGTAAAAGAACAGAAGAGAGGAAAGTGATAAAGAGAGGGAAAGAGCTTTCTATCAAATTCAGCTTAGATGCAACATGGCCAAGGCAATAGTGAGAAGCTTGTCTTTATTACCTCTAGACTGGGGTTAGGACGGGTACAGAGGTAGGGTCCTGTGTTCCAGACTTTCATGTGGATTAAATGAGATTATATATAGGGCAGAGTTTTATAAAGAGCAAAGCATTATGTGTGAGTATTATTTACTTATGTATTTATAGTTGTTAATAAGTAGCTTGAAGCCAGAAGTTGAAATGTAGGTTTCTTGAGAATGACCTCTAATTTTAATACAGTAATGCTTTCTGTGTCTAGTAGTCAGGATATGAACTATTCTACAAAACTGAATTTTCCTGATAATCAAAGCTTATGTTGCCATCAAATTCAACAAAATAATTTTACCAGATTTGATGTATGTCTCTTGTAAATATATATATATTCTTAAAAAAATACCTATCTAATTTAATCTTTCCCTTATGATTCTGGATCATTATTATAAGCATCATTGATTATGTTTTGCTGTAATATATTACTGCCCTCAAAAACCTGTTGAGATTTATTATGTTGCTTAACTCTAAACATAGATGAAGTAATCTGGATTACTATTTTCTGAGTTCTTCTGATTATGTCTCGTGGTTTTTCTGCCTCTTCTATCTCTATTACCTATTATTTAATAGTTTAAAAATCAAATTAATTTTTGTTATGAGATTTAAATAATATAGATAAATATAAAGTAAAATACGAGAGGCTTTTTTGTCCTTAAATCACGCTCTATTCCAATCCCAAATCCCTCAGAGTGATGATGAAAGTTTGGTCTGTAGTAACCTGGTTTTTCTCCACACATAAATACATACATAGTGTATTAATCTGCTATGGCTGCCATGATAAAATACCATGAACGGCTGGATTAATCAACAGCAATTTACTTCTCATTGTTCTGGATGTTAGAAGTTCCAGATCAAGGTGCTGGCCAGTTTGGGTCCTGGTGAAACTCTTTTCCTGGGTGTAGACTGCTGCCTTCTTGTGTACTCACATGACCTCTTCTTTGCCTGGGATTGGAGAGAGAGAGAGCATGAGTGAACCCTCTGGTGTCTCGTCTAAGGACACTAATCCCATCATGAAGGCTCCACCCTCACCAACTCATCTAACCCTAATTACCTCCCAAAGTTCCCCTCTCCAAATACCATCACTTTGAGGGTTAGGATTTCAACATATGAATTTTGAGGGAATACAATTCAGTCAGTAGCACATATACACATACATTTATTTCAATATAAATGGAACCATGCTATATGTATTTTTCAGCATCATGCCTTTTAATTTAAGACTTTGCCTTGGAAGAACGTTTTATTTGTGTACCTCATTCTTTTTAGTGACTCTATGCTATTCTGTATCTTAAATGTATTAAAATTTATTCAGCTATTCCCCTGCTGATGAACATTTAAATATTTTCTAGTTTTTTGTTTTATAAACAGTGTTATAACAAACATCTTCATATGGACTAATTGTGTGCACTTTGTAAAGTATTTTGGTAAGACAGATTTTTAGATGGTCAAAGAATATTCTAATTTGAAGTTTGAGAGACAATTCCAAGTTGACCACTAAAAAATTTGTGCTAGTTTTGTCACATCAATAGGGTATGTGTCTTCCTTCCTTCCTCCCTCCCTCTCTCCCTCCTTCCCTGTATTTTGAGTTGTTCTGATTATGTCTCATAGTTTTTCTACCTCTTCTATCTCTATTACGTATTATTTAATAGTTTAAAAATCATATTCATTTTTGTTATGAGATTTAAATAATACAGATAAATATAGAGTTAAATATGAGAGGCTTTTTTGTCCTTAAATCACCCCCTATTCCAATCCCATACCCCTTCCATCCTTCCTATATCTCCTTCCTTCCTTCTTCTTCCTTCCTTCCTTCTTCTTCCTTCCTTCCTTCCTTCCTTCCTTCCTTCCTTCCTTCCTTCCTTCCTTCCTTCCTTCCTTTTTCTTTCTTTCTACAATATTGAGAATACTGAATATTATCACTTTTTCGCGCTTGTCAATTTAGTAGGTGAAAAATAACTTACTATTCATTTAATTTGCAGATTTTTTTTTTGTGGTTCAGGTTGTAAATATTTCTGTGTGCTTACTGATCATTTGAATTTTTCTTGATGAACTTCCTGTTGTGGTTTTTGTCCATTTTCATAGAAGGTTGACTTTTTTCTAAGAGTTTTTCTACATGAGCTTTTGCTTGTAATTCCCAATGCAAATATTTCTTCGAAGTTTGACTTTTACTTTTGACTTTATCATCTCTTTAACTTTAAATAAATTCAAATATTCATATACTTGGGTTATTTAATATTTTGTATGTTTTGGGTTTCATGTCTTGCTTTAAAAAGCTGAAGATAAAAATTTTAATGTGATATGATAGCTGTGTATGTATTTTTTATGATTATAGCAATTTTAGTTTTCCTTTTTGTAATTGAACTATAGTTGATTTAAAATACTGTGTTAATTTCAGGTGTTCAGGAAAGTGATTCAGTTATATATATATATATTCTTTTTCAGATTCTTTTCCATTATAGGTTATTAAAGGATATTGAATATAGTTTCCTGTGCCATACAGTAAATCCTTGTTGCTTATCTATTTTATATATAGTGGTGTGTATCTGTTAATCCCATACTTCAAATTTATTCCTTCCCTCCCTTTCACCTTTGATAACCATAAATTTGTTTTCCATGTCTGTGAGTCTGTTTCTGTTTTGTAAATAAGTTAATTTTTTAGATTCCAGCTGTGTGTGTTTTTGTGGTAGAAATATTTCTATTCAGGACCAAATGCATTTTATGTAACCAAAAATTGGTCTATGGGTATATATTAATTTTATGTATTTAATTGTATTCAAATCTATATATTAATAGAAAATACCTCTATTGCAATATGTGAAAACAGAAATAGCTTGTATTAAATTACCATGTGACTGAGCCTTACTTTCTTTTCTTTAAAATAAGGATAACAGCATCTATCTCATAGGTTGTTGTGAGAATTAAATGAGATGACCTATGCAAATAATACTAGATGCCTCCTAAGTACCATTCATTATTTATACATTAGTGTATTTCATCTTCAAAACAATGCTCTGAAGCAGGTATTACAGTACCCAAAATACTAAAGAGAAAATAGATCCAATGAGCTTAAGCAAGTTGCCCAGGATCTCAGATAAAAAGTGGCAAAGCCAGATTATAAATACATGTTATTCTGAAAACAAAAATCATGGCATTTTCACTATACACTCTTCCTGGGAGATGACAGGTATTTTTTACTTTAGTCCTTTTCTCTTTCTCCGTTTTCTTTTTCTGTTTCTCTTTTGCTATTTGATGAATAAGACTCTCTAAAACAGACTGCCCAAGAGTACTCACTGTGATTACTGAAATGTTCTTTTCTCTGTCCAAAGAGGTAGACATTAGCCACATGTGTCTGTTGAGTGCTTGAAATGTGGCTGATGCAACTGAGGAACTGAAATTTTACTCTTAATTAATTAAATTTATATTTTTATATGCATTACTTTTTTTAAACATCTTTATTGGAGTATAATTGCTTTACAGTGGTGTGTTAGTTTCTGCTTTATAACAAAGTGAATCAGCTATACATATACATATATCCCCATATCTCCTCCCTCTTGCATCTCCCTCCCACCCTCCCTATCCCACCCCTCTAGGTGGTCATAAAGCACCAAGCTGATCTCCCTGTGCTATGTGGCTGCTTCCCACTAGCTATTTTACATTTGGTAGTGTAAAATTACATGCAGCTACTGTTTTGGACATTGCAACCTTAGACATATGAATGCTTTTTTTTTGTATGTATAAAGTGAGTGTAATTAATGTATTGATTGATAATGAGGAAACTGTTCATTCTAGGTTGAAAACTTTAGCAGAGGAACTTATACAGACACAGCAGATGCTTTTAAATAAGGAGGAAGCCGTCCTGGAGCTAGAGAAGAGGATTGAGGAATCTTCTAAGACCTATGAAAAGAAGTCTGAGTGAGTAAAACAAAAATAATTTGAAGGAAGAAAGTTTAATTGATGTAATTTTACAGAAATACTTCAGTTACATGGAATTATGGACGTGTAATTTCTAGAAGCTGAAATTTCATGTTAAGTATAAAACTGTGTATGGTTGAATTACTTTCTAGGACTCTAGAAGAGTGATTTTGTGTTTTTATCAATATAGTGTACTGATCATATGTCTCAATGTTTTAATGGTTTGAACTATTTCCTGAAAAACCCTGTTAAAACCTGTCTTTACTCCCCCTCATCAAAGTCTACCAGATTCACTGTGAATTCCTTGTTAAGAAAGTGACAGACCAGTATTATCTAGAAACTGGTTTCTACTGTGTTAGAAGGAAGCAAATAAACTTACTAAAAAAGCAGTCTGTTTCACCTATAAAAATCCTTCTGATATTTGCTGTGCTGTTTTTGTCTTACTGTTGTTTTTCTTGCTGATTTCTGGATCTGTAAATATTTTCGTGGATCCTCTGACTTTACTTGTTTTGCTATACTCTTGTTTTTACTGATTTCAATAATTATGTTTTCTACTGTATTAAGGTTTAAATTTTGATCTAAAATTTAAAATTTCTAATCTGACTTTGGTCATTATTTGCATCTCCAACAGGGGTTACTGGTATGGTTTCTCTAATCCTAGACTAGAATATATAAATTTCTTGCTATCATACTTTCCCAATTGGTGTGATTTGCCAAGACTTTCAAGGATTGTGATGTGTAGCATTTGTCTGGTCTATACTTGCTCTTACTTTCTACACAACTTTTCAAATATTTTCTGCTTCTCTCAAATTTCTGATCCTGTTATATACCCCATCATAGTCAGCAGATGGACCTCTCCTACATTACAGAAAAAATTAGAATCATTAAGTGGCAAGTACCTTATTTTCTAGATATTTTAGATACCCAAATGCACCACGTTTGTACCCGTTCTCTTTCCTAACTTCCATAGAGGACCTGTTCCTTGTCCTGTTTATTTCTTGTGCCTATTTTTATATCTCATCATCTCTTACTTTCCCAGAAATTTTACATTGTTTTATATATTATGTTCACCTTTTCTTCTCAACTGTGTCTTGTGTTCACTTTTTAAATTTTCTTAAGTTTTGACTCCTGAAAATAATCTCTACCTTTCTGACCACCCTAGATAACCTGTCTTTAATCTTCATCTTTTCCCTCAATTACTGTCTTTGCCTTCTGTTTTCTTAGTCAAACTTGTTCTAAGAGTGCTAATGAGCACTCATTTCCTCACTCTCACTTAGTACTTAACCCACAGATATCTGGCTTCTGCCCTGTCACCGTTGAAATAGGTGGATATCTATAAAATCATCAGTGACCTTTATATTGCTAAATTTAGCAATTATCTTACTTGACTTCCTCACAGTATCTTTGTTGACTTCATTTCCCTTGGCCTTTGGGACCAAGGTGACAGATCTTACTTCTCTCTTTCTGGCCACTCCTTCTTTGTAAACTCATCCTCCCCACTCAGCCAGTATATTTTGGAGTTACCCAAGGCATGGCCCTAGGCTATGTCATTCTCCTCTCTGTACTCTATCTCTAGCTGATCCCCTGAAGATGACTCATGTATATTACTCTCTCAGATTTCCTCTCTGAACTCTATGGCCGTGTAATCAGTTGCCTAGTTGACATGCCTCCTTGGATGCCTTAGAAGTACACTAAATTTCTCATATCTAAGGCTGAATTAAAAATCCCTTCAATATAACCCAACCCAACCCAATGCAACCTAGTTCACTCTTAGTATTTTTTAAAATTTCAGTGAATGGCAACACCATCTATCCTATTGTACAACTCAGGATATTAGGAGCCTACTTCTCCCACTTATACTATGGCTTTTATTACAACTTGGTGTTAAATGTCATATTGAAATTGATGAGCCTTTTAAAGGTGAGAACAGGAAAATTTGAGTTACTCTGGATATTCCTTTAATAAATCTGGAAATTTTCAGTATTGCATCAACAGAAGACTCTATTGGGATTATAAAAATAAAATTTATCAACCATTGCACATATAAAGTTAAAAAAATTATCTTTTGTTTTTCTCTATTTGCTAGTAAATCTCTTCAGATGACCAAGCAGTTGTACGTTTTACAGTTTTGTACATGTGCACATTGTAAATGACTCCTGTTTTATAATTTAGCAGATATAAAGAAATACAGTAGGATAGCTGACCCTCTCACCAGCATGTCTGAGTTGCTGGGGGAGGCAATCTTTAAGTGTTGTCTTACCGTGGAAGTTGTAGATTCTTTGATTTTTTTGGTATGTTCTCTTGACTCACATCTTCTGTTCTCTCTTCATCTACATAATCAGTGTGATCCACATTCCTCCACCTACTTGTATTTATCAGAAGATGAGAATGGACATAGAGGAGAGGAAGCTTAAAGGGTGATGGACATATGGGAAATAACATCTCTTGAGTTCGTACTCTGTTCCACATACTATGCTAGATGTTTTATATATGTTAATTCACTGAATGTTATCTTCACTATGCTTCCTGTGTAATTACCTGGATTTTACCTTTAAGACTTAGAGAATTTAGATAACTTACTTAGGATCACATACCCAGTAAGTGATAGAAAATGCATGAGTTTCTGACTCCAAGGTTTCTGTCTGTTTGATCACAGCAATTGCTTGATCTTACGATTTTAACAGTGTTCTTAGGAGAATAAATTAGAAGGGATAAGTATGTCAAGCAGTTCAGGGAATGAGTCCTGTTTAACCCAAGTTTTGTCACCCCTTTGTTATTCATGGAGTTTTTATTGTTAGCTTCAGGGTATAATCTTGAAAATGTTAAGCATATGTATATAACTAAGTAGTCATTGTGAAATCTCATTAATTTAGACATTGGTAGGGTTGAAGTTTGTCTTTGAATCATATGTTAAAATATTTTGCTAAACAAATAGTCTGAAAGGGATTCTAGGGTAAATGTTTGCATTTCATTTTCTTAATATTTCTTAAACATTTCCATTTTTTGTGTGTATATGTAAATATATATGTCTACATATATTTATTTAAATATATGATTAAAAGCAATTTTTATCTAGTTTCAAAAATATTTATTTTTACTCTGCAGACTTTTTTAGCTTCATATACCGTGTTAGTTAAAAGTAATAAAACAGGGACTTGCCTGGTGGCGCAGTGGTTAAGAATCCCCCTGCCAACGCAGGGGACACGGGTTTTATCCCTGGTCCGGGAAGATCCCACATGCCGCTGAGCAACTAAACCCATGCGCCACAACTACTGAGCCTGCACTCTAGAGCCCACGAGCCACAACTACTGAACCCACGTGCCATAACTATTGAAGTCTGCGCGCCTAGATCCCGTGCTCCGCAGCAAGAGAAGCCACTGCAATGAGAAGCCCGTGCACCGCAATGAAGAGTAGCCCCCACTAGCCCCAACTAGAGAAAGCCCGTGCGCAGCAACGAAGACCCAACGCTGCCAAAAATAAATAAATAAATAAAAACTAAAAGTAACAAAACAAACAAAACTACATTTTTTCCAAATACTAAAAATATCCTATATTAGATAATTTACATTCTTAAATTATTTCTAAATTAATGGAATTATGTGAATGTTTACTTAATAGAAATAGCATTTGTATTCCTATGAAAATATAACATATGAGGGACTAATGTTAAAACCTTTAAATTTAGGTTTAACATAAATTTCTCCAAAACATCTTATAATAACAGTGAAAAAATAAACTATATGAGAAATCATTTGATAGCTTTGAGTCCTATAATTGAATAATATAAAGTGAAAAATGAACTTAAAGAATGGTTTTTATGTGACATTAAATTCACACTAAGAAACACAGAGTTTTAGCTTATATAAATGATGCAGTTGCAGTACAGCTATTGCAAAATTTTATTTAAAAAATAGGGTGAAAGGAATAAAACCAGCCATTTGAAATGGTATAATTTTAATAGAACACAAAGCGTCACTCTAGTATACATATCTTTACTCATTACTTCCAAAGCATATTTATTCAAATGGAAATAATATCCATCTTCTCCTGATCTATGATCCTTGACTACTATATTAGAAAATAGTTTATGGGAAAATATACCAAGCAAATGTCATTTATGAGTCATTGGCATAAAGAGCTGGTAATGTTACTATTGGTTTTAATGCTTGGTTTGATTTCCAAAAAGTGAATGATTATTCAGTTTTGTATTGTGCTGTACCGTTATCACCCAGTACTTAAAAATACTTTGTACATTATAAAATCATAACTCTTAGAGCCATGCAAAATCTTAAGAGATCATCTGATTCAACCTCCTGGTCTTTCAAATTATGTGACATCTGAGGGCCAGAAATTTTAAGAGACTTGCAAAGATTCACATCTAACTTACAGTGAAGTTAATACTTGAACCATCTGGAGTATTGTTCTGGTTTGAAAACTCAGGTACCTTTTATTTTTGTCTCAGAATTTTTAGATTATATCCACTAGGTGCTATGAATACGGTGAAAGGTAAGACACATATGGTCACATGTCTCATGAAGCTTACACTTTTGTAGAGTAGACCAGTACAAAACAGGAAATTAACAATTGTGATAATTGCTGTGAAACAAGGAGTTCAGATAGAAAAATAACAGAGGAGTACCCACTTAAGATAGGTAGTCAGGGGTCTTCTAGGAAATGGCATTTTTGCTGAGACCTGAAGGACAGAAAGTGCCCTCCAAGTGAAGAATGCATGGAAAAGAGTAGTCAGAAATAGGGAGTAAATAGCACCTGCATAAGTCCTGATCCCTTCAATGTTTTAAATTTATTTATAGCTTCCTGTGCATCTTGTATTATACAATCATGCATTTATTATAATTTTCTTCTTCTTGAAATATTTATAGCTTTTTTACTCAATGGTGTTATAAGCATATAAAATAATTATAGTGTGTTACATAGTGATTATAACAGTATTGTTTAAAAAGTAATTATTGAACAAAAGCAAGATGTTAATGTATTTAGTAGGTCCTTGTTGATTGTGTTTTTTTTTTTAAATTTTATTTATTTATTTATTTATTTATTTATTTATTTATTTATTTATTTTTGGCCGTGTTGGGTCTTCGTTTCTGTGCGAGGGCTTTCTCCAGTTGCGGCAAGTGGGGGCCACTCTTCATCGTGGTGCGCGGGCCTCTCACTATCGTGGCCTCTCTTGTTGCGGAGCACAGGCTCCAGACGCGCAGGCTCAGCAATTGTGGCTCACGGGCCCAGTCGCTCCACGGCATGTGGGATCCTCCCAGACCTGGGCTCGAACCCGTGTCCCCTGCATTGGCAGGCAGACTCTCAACCACTGCGCCACCAGGGAAGCCCTGATTATCTGTTTTATATATAGTAGTGTGTATATGTTAATCCCAAACTGCTAATTTATCCCTCCCCCCCACCTTTCCCCTTTGGTAGTCATAAGTTTGTTTTCTAAGTCTGTGAGTCTGTTTCTGTTTTGTATATAAGTTCATTTGTATCACTTTTTTAGATTCCACATATAAGTGATATATGATATTTGTCTTTGTCTGACTTACTTCAGTTAGTATGATAATCTCTAGGTCTATCCAAATTGCTGCAAATGGCATTATTTCATTCTTTTTTATGGCTGAGTGATATTCCCTTCTATGTATTTCCTAATTCTTGGCGTTAGGATAGTGTCTCAGAATGTCTAAGTGATTGTTGATATGACATAATATATATTTAGAACTCCTGAAGAAGAATTAAAAAAGGCCTATTTCTAAAACAGATTATTTAGGAACCCAAGGTATATGAGATGATAAAAGCCTCACGTTACCACAGGAAGCAGCAGCAGCAGTGAAACTTTTTTTTTTTTTGGCCGCGCTGTGCGGCCTGTGGGATCTCAATTCCCCAACCAGTGATTGAACCCGGGCCACGACATGGGTGAAAGCACTAAACCCTAACCACTAGACACCACTAGACTGCCAGGGAACAACCAGTGATACATATTTTTAAATTAAATTTTAATGGAGATAATTACAGATTGGCATGTAGTTGTAAGAATTAATACAGAGAGATCCCATAAACCCTTTACTCAGTTCCCCTTAATGGTAGCATCTTGCAAAGCTATAATATAATATCATAATCCAGATATTAACATTGATACAGGCATGATATGGAACATTTTCATCACTGCAAGGATCCCCCATTTTGTACTTTTATAGCTACACTGCCTTCTATCTCCTACCCCCTCCTTAACCCCTGGCAACCATTAATCTATTTTCCATTTCTATAATTTTGTCTTTTCAAGAATGTTATAGAAAATGGAATCACACTGTATGTAACCTTTTGAGATTGTCTTTTTACATTTATCGTAATTCTCTGGCGATTCATCCAGGTACTTTCATTCCTTTTTACTCTTATGCAGTATTCCATGGCACGTGTATTAGTTTCCTAGGACTGCCATTTTGAAGTACCACACACCGGACAGCTTAAAAAAAGACATAAATTTATTCTCTGACAGTTCTGGAGGCCAAAAGTCTGAAGTAAGGTGTTGGCAGGCTGGTTTCTTCTGGGCTCTAAGGGAGATTCTGTTCCATGCCTTTGTCCTAGCTTCTGCTGATGGCCGGCAGTTCTAGGCATTCCTTGGTTTATAGAAGCATCACTCCAATCTCCGCCTCCATCTTCATATAGTGTTCTGCCTGTGTGGTCTCTTCTCTGTATCCAGATTTTCTTCTTCTTACAAGGACATCAGTCATGGATTATGGGCCCAACCACTCCAGTATGACCTCATCTTAACTAATTACATCTGCAACAACCCTATTTCCAAAAAGGCCACATTCTGAGGTTCCTGGGGTTAGGATTTGAACATATCTTTTTAGAGGACACAATTCAACTCATGACTGTATAGATATACCATACTTTGATCATTCACCCTGTGAAGAATATCTGGTTGTTTCTGTCTCCATATAGTTTTCTTTTTACTGTCTCCATATAGTTTTGCCTTGTACAGAATGTCACATAATTAGAATCATACATTATGTAGCCTTTTCAGATTGGCTTCTTTTGCTTAGTAATGTACATTTAAGGTTCCTCCATGTCTTTTTGGGGCCTGGTAGCTTGTTCCTTTTGAACAGTGAAAAGTATTCCATTGTCCAGATATACCACAGTTTATCCATTCATCTGCTGAAGGACATACTGGTTGCTTCCCAGTTTTGGCAATTATGAATAAAGCTGTTGTAAACATTCATGTGTGGGCTTTTATGTGGACATAAGTTTTTGACTCCTTTGGCTAAATACCAAGGAGTGTGATTGCTGGATCATATGGTAAGAGTATGTTTAGTTTTGTAAGAAACTACCAAACTGTCTTCCAAAGTGACTATACCATTTTGCATTTCCACCAGTAATGAATGAGAGTTCTTGTTGCTTCACATCCTCGCCAGCATTTGGTGTTGTCAGTGTTCTGGAGTTTGGCCATTCTCATAAATGTATGATTCTATCTCATTGTTCTTTTAATTTGCATTTTTCTGATGGCATATGATGTGGAGCATTTTTTCATGTGCTTATTTGCCATCTGTATATCTTCTTCGGTAAGGTATCTGTTAAGGTCTTTGGCCCATTTTTTAATCAGTTTGTTTGTTTTCTTGTTGTTGACATTTAAGAGATCTTTGTATATTTTGGATAACAATCCTGTATCAAATGTGTCTTTTGTAAATCTTTTCTCCTAGTCTATGGATCTCGTTCTTTTTTTTTTTAATCAATTTTTAAAAATTGAAGTATAGTTGATTTACAATGTTGTGTTAATTTCTGCTGTACAGCAAAGTAATTCAGTTATACATATATATTCATTCTTTTCAAAAAATATTCTTTTCCGTTATGGTTTATCACAGGGTATTGAATACAGTTTTCTGTGCTATACAGTAGGACCTTGTTGTTTACCCATTCTATATATAAAAGCTTATATCTGCTAACCCCAAACTCCCACTCCATCCCTCTCCCAACCCCCTCCCCCTGGGAACCGCCAGTCTGTTTTCTATTTCTGTGATTCTGTTTCTGTTTCATAGATAGGTTCATTTGTGTCATATTTTTGATTCCACATATAAGTGATATCGTATGGTATTTCTCTTTCTGACTTCACTTAGTATGATAATCTCTAGTTGCATCCATGTTGCTGCAAATGGCATTATTCCATTCTTTTTTATGGCTGAGTAGTAATCCATTATTTATATGTACCACATCTTCTTTATCCATTCATCTGTCGATGGACATTTTTATTGTTTCCATGTCTTGGCTATTGTGAATAGTGCTGCTATGAACATAGGAGTGCATGTATCTTTTTGAATTACAGTTTTGTCTGGATATATGCCCAGGAGTGGGATTGCTGGATCATATGGTAATTCTATTTTTAATTTTCTGAGGAACCTCTGTACTGTTTTCCACAGTAGCTGCACCAACTTACATTCCCACCAACAGTGTAGGAGGGTTCCCTTTTCTCCATGCCCTCTCCAGCATTTGTTATTTGTAGACTTTTTAATGATGGCTGTTCTGACCAGTGTGAGGTGGTACCTCATTGTAGTTTTGATTTGCATTTCTCTGATAATTAGCAATGTTGAGCATCTTTTCATGTGCCTATTGACGATCTGTATTTTTTCTTTCAAGAAATGTGTATTTAGGTCTTCTGCCCATTTTTGGATTGGGTTGCTTGTTCCTTTTGTTGTTGAGTTGTATGAGCTGCTTATATATTTTGGAAATTCAGCCCTTGTAGGTTGCATTGTTTGCAAATATTTTCTCCCATTCTGTAGGTTGTCTTTTTGTTTTGTTTATGGTTCCCTTTGCTGTGCAAAAGCTTGTAAATTTGATTAAGTCTCCTTTGTTTATTTTTGTTTTTATTTCTGTTGCCTTGGGAGACTAACATAAGAAAACATTGGTATGATTTATGTCAGAGAATGTTTTGCCTATGATCTCTTCTAGGAGTTTTATGGTGTCTTGTCTTACATTTAAGTCTTTAAGCCATTTTGAGTCTATTTTTGTGTATGGTGAGAGGGTGTGTTCTAACATTGATTTACATGCGGCTGTCCAACTTGCCAGGACCACTTCCTGAAGAGACTGTCTTTCCCAATTGTCTTTTACTTATTGGTAACTTACTTTCAGTAGTGCATGGCACAGTTTATTAAGATATTAATACACTTTATTATGTTGAGGTAAGTTCCCTCTACGCCTGCTTTCTGGAGGGTTTTTACCACAGCCAACATCATTCTCAATGGTGAAAAACTGAAACAATTTCCTCTAAGATCAGGAACAAGACAAGGTTGTCCACTCTCACCACTATTATTCAACGTAGTTTTGGAAGTTTTAGCCACAGCAATCAGAGAAGAAAAAGAAATAGCAGGAATCCAAATTGGAAAAGAAGAAGTAAAACTTTCATTGTTTGCAGATGACATGATACTATACATAGAGAATCCTAAAGATGCTACCAGAAAACTACTACAGCTGATCAATGAATTTGGTAATGTAGCAGGATACCAAATTAATGCACAAAAATCTCTTGCCTTCCTATACACTAATGATGAAAAATCTGAAAGAGAAATTAAGGAAGCACTCTCATTCACCATTGCAACAAAAAGAATAAAATATCTGGGAATGAACCTACCTAAGGAGACAGAAGACCTGTATGCAGAAAACTATAAGACACTGATGAAGGAAATTAAAGATGATGCAAACAGATGGAGAGATATACCATGTTCTTGGATGCAAGAGTCAATATTGTGAAAATGACTATACTACCCAAAGCAATCTACAGATTCAATGCAATCCCTATCAAACTACCAATGGCATTTTTCACAGAACTAGAACAAAAAATTGCCCAATTTGTATGGAAACACAAAAGACCCTGAATAGCCAAAGCAATCTTGAGAAAGAAAAACAGAGCTGGAAGAAGCAGGCTCCCTGACTTCAGACTCTACTACAAAGCTACAGTAATCAAGGCAGTATGGTACTGGCACAAAAACAGAACTATAGAGCAATGGAGCAGGATAGAAAGCCCAGAGATAAACCCACACACATATGGTCACCTTATCTTTGATAAAGGCGACAAGAATATACAATGGAGAAAAGACAGCCTCTTCAATAAGTGGTGCTGGAAAACTGGACAGCTACATGTAAAAGAATGAAATTAGAACACTCCCTAACCCCATACACAAAAATAAACCCAAAATGGATTAAAGACCTAAATGTAAGGCCAGAGACTATGAAACTCTTAGAGAAAAACATAGGCAGAACACTCTATGACATAAATCACAGCAAGATCCTTTTTGACCCATCTCCTAGAGAAATGGAGATAAAAACAAAAATAAACAAATGGGACCCAATGAAACTTAAAAGCTTTTGCACAGCAAAGGAAACCATAAACAAGATGAAAAGACAACCCTCAGAATGGGAGAAAATATTTGCAAATGAAGCAACTGACAAAGGATTAATCTCCAAAATTTACAAGCAGCTCATGCAGCTCAATATCAAAAAAACAAACAACCCAATCCAAAAATGGGCAGAAGACCTAAATAGACATTTCTCCAAAGAAGAGATACAGACTGCCAACAGGCACATGAAAGGATGCTCAACATCACTAATCATCAGAGAAATGCAAATCAAAACTACAAGGAGGCATCACCTCACACCAGTCAGAATGGCCATCATCAAAAAATCTACAAACAATAAACGCTGGAGAGGGTGTGGAGAAAAGGGAACCCTCTTGCACTGTTGGTGGGAATGTAAATTGATACAACCACTATGGAGAACAGTATGGAGGTTCCTTAAAGAACTAAAAATAGAACTACCATATGACCCAGCAATCCACTACTGGGCGTATACCCTGAGAAAACCATAATTCAAAAAGAGTCGTGTACCACAATGTTCATTGCAGCGCTATTTACAATAGCCAGGACATGGAAGCAACCTAAGTGTCCATCGACAGATGAATGGATAAAGAAGATGTGGCACATATATACAATGGAATATTGCTCAGCCATAAAAAGAAATGAAATTGAGTTATTTGTAGTGAGGTGGATGGACCTAGAGTCTGTCATACAGAGTGAAGTAAGTCAGAAAGAGAAAAACAAATACAGTATGCTAACACATATATATGGAATCTTAAAAAAAAAAAAAAGGTTCTGAAGAACCTAGGGGCAGGACAGGAATAAAGACATAGATGTAGAGAATGGACTTGAGGACACGGGGACGGGGAAGGGTAAGCTGGGACGAAGTGAGAGAGTGGCATGGACATATATACACTACCAAATATAAAACAGATAGCTAGTGGGAAGCAGCCGCATAGCACAGGGAGATCAGGTCCGTGCTTTGTGACCACCTAGAGGGATGGGATAGGGAGGGTGGGAGGGAGACTCAAGAGGGAGGGATATGGGGATATATGTATACATATAGCTGATTCACTTTGTTATACAGCAGAAACTAACACACCATTGTAAAGCAATTATACTCCAATAAAGATGTTAAAAAAAAAGGTATTAATACACTAAGTATGACAGCATTCCCAGAGGTATTCCTCACCGGCACTGCCTGTTTTCTTGTGGCTTTAATGTGGGTGAATTAATTTGAAATTCCTATTAGGGACAGCCTTCAAGGGCTAAAAGATCACTATAAGGTAACGTGTGGCCTGTGTTGTTCTCTAACGGAGAAATGGGGAAGCCTACTGTCTTTATAATGGTGTTGTGGGGAAGATTTGGGGACTTACACTCATTCCCTTTGTCCTTATCAGAACAGCTTTCCCCAGCTCTAAAAACACACCCCTCACAATATGCACACAGCTTGGTTCCAGGCTGTCACCTTGATTTGGTTTATTTTACTCTAGGCACAGGTCTGACTTTAGCTATGTTCCATTTGAGATTTGAAATAAATTAAGATTCTCCTTCAGTCATATCAATTCATTTTAGGCTCTACACTTCTGGACCTAAGTGTCTGTACTTTGTGAGGTAGATGGTTTAACTGTAAAATGAAATGAATGCTATATATCATAATACATTTGAAAGCATCTTGAATTTGGTTTTTGCTTCTAAACATTTCCTTCCATTTTGTTAATGCTAACATTTAATAACTACTGTGATGATTCAAAATCTGTTTAGTTTCATAATTCTTATGATTCTGAATGACTCTTATAAAGAGGAAAATGAAAGAAAATAGGAGCAAAATATACATATATATATATATAGTTTCCTTTAAAGTCTTTATTTCTTTAAGAAGTTGAAATAATTTATATTAAATCTGTTCTCTTTTAGTATTGTACTTCTGCTAAGCCAAAAACAGACACTTGAAGAGCTAAAACAGTCAGTCCAGCAGCTGAGATGCACTGAGGCAAAGTTTACAGCACAGAAAGAATTGCTAGAGCAAAAAGTGCAAGAAAATGATGGGAAAGAGCCGCCTCCAGTAGTAAATTATGAAGAAGATGCACGATCAGTTACATCTATGGTAAGCCAAAGAGTAATCAAATGAGAAAGTTGAAAGAGTAGTATATAGGTAATAAGTGAATACAAAAAGTAATTCTGGTTGCTATAACAAATTATTACTCTTGTTAATATGCAGGTCCTATTAAACTTGTTTGTAAATGCAAAATAGACTTGTCAGTCACCTCAGGTCACCTGGAGAGCACTGTCAGGAACCACCTGTAGAGTCAAAGGAAAAAGCTCTTCTCTTGCCTTCAAAACTGAAAACAAAGACTGCAATTGTTTTTATTCCTGGGAGACAGCAGGAAGGTAGGGTGTTATTCTTAAGATAGAAATAAGGAGAAAGATATTTATTAATTTTTTTCTTATATAAGAACAGTAGAATTTATCTGAGATTGATGATATGTTTATTGTTTTCACAATACAAAACATTGATTTTTTTAAAGATGATTTTTTCTTATAGCCTTAAACTACAATAAACACATTTAAATCTAGCAACTAGAAATTCAACTTTATTTTATACAGATTTATTAACTGTTTAAGAATGCCTAGTTTAAAATTACTTTCTCTCGCTCTTCCCCTTCCTTTCTTCCTTCCTTTATCTTATGTTGGTGGTTTCTATCAGGGGGCAGTTTTGCCCCCCAGGGGTCATTTGGCCATGTCTCCAGGCATGTTTGGATTTCACAGCTGGTGGATGCTATTGCTATCTCGTGGGTAGAGGCCAGTGATGCTACTAAATACCATGCAGTGCACGTTACAGCCCATCCCTTCTTACTCCCAACAAAAACTTACTCAAACCAAAATATTAATAGTGCCAAGGTTGAAAAAACCTGAGCTGTATCCTTGGATTTTTCTGTGGGTAACTGTGTGCAGTCCATAAATAGAACTATTATATTATAGTTAATTATGCTATAGGTGATATTTTAGTAATTTTTAGTTTATGTGATTCTAAATAGTACAATTTGATTGTTAAATGGATTCAAATGTCTCCATAGGAAAAAAAGACTGCATTTGAAATGTCCAATTCTAGATAAATCTGGATATGAATAGGAAGTGTTTAAATTATTGTGGTTATTACTATTTTTTATTAATTGAACCATAGTGATCTATATATTACATTGTGAATTATGAATTATAATTTTTTGCTCTCCTTTACTGTCCTACCAGACAATAAACATCTTACCATGTAGACCAGGGACCCTACTGGATTAATTTTCTTGCTTCTTGATTTTTGATAACTAACATATGCATTTTTTTCAGAGGAACTTCTGAAGGTTTATTCTTTTGCTTGGCTTTGAAACCTTAGTTAGTAAATCTTTTGTTCTCTAAGTGTGGTTTATAGTATTTCCTTGTCCCCATGTGGGTGTGGAATTGGTTACTTCATAGCCTTTTTTTAGTGGCAGATAGGTTAAAACGGGCTATCGAATTTATTTTAAGTAATTATGTATGCAGATGACTCATGTTGGCATTATTATTATAGAATAAAAGATAGTTCTTCAAGTCACTAAATGATAACATATCCCCATTTGGTAACAACAACTAAAAACTAGACTTTGGAATTTAAAATATAACAGTTCATTAATTCTTATTTCATTAAGAACTTGTAATCATTTGGAGTTTTATCTTTCATAATCATTGAAGAAAAACTTTTTCAATAAATGAATAAATAATGTTTTAGAGAGAATGTATAATTCAGTTTAAGAGGCTAAACTGCTTTCTGGTACTTTCAAACTTTCTCTTATACCCATTTATTAAATGATAATACCTTATAAATTTTTAGAAAGTGATGTCACATATTGCATTTATCCAGTTTATTTTAAATAGTTGAAATGCTATTTGTTTCTATACATCTTATCTATTCACTGAAGCAATGACTTTAGTAAGTCTTTAAGGAATTTACAAAGGAATGCTATGTGTAGTTTAAAGTAATAAAGTAACATTTTATAAATCAAACAGGACATTCCTCAGATTGATGGCAATTAATGAGTTTTTCAGTATGTTTTATAAAACAAGTAGAAATATTTGCAATTCTTAGTTCTTAAAACTAAATAATACTCCCACGTATATCAGTGAAATTTTTGCTTAATTCCATCTTTCAGTAATAATTAGAATATAACTTTTCATTTTATTCAAAAACAGTCAAAATATTAAAAGTATAAATGATTTTTCCCCAAATGACTGTTTAAGCATTGTTTTATGAATAACATTACCCAAAAAGCCTGAAATTAATGTAAGCAGTTCCATTGCTTTTTCCTCTATAAATTCCATCCTTATAAATGGTGTTTCAACAAGGGAAATTTAGTTGAATATTGGAAGAATTGGAAGAACTAAAAATTAAAGCATAATATCATGGAAAATAGTAAAAACTTGGCCTAAATATTATTTAAGAGTAAGTATTAACTATTTTACATGATCCTAATTAATGGCAGTGTTAACCAAAACTCAGACTCTTTGGTGGTGAATGCTTCTGTGAAAGAGAGCCCTTAAGGAAGTGTACTGCTGAGATGGGCCATGGATTGTATATTCTTATAAAAATCCCAGGGTGATTCAGATGTCAGGGTTAGAATTGTAGTCAGGCTCTTAGATGTACTGATATTTATTTTGACTTTATAATTCGATGAGAATTAAGACCCATCTATTAATTTACAGAAATCTAAAAAACTGTGGAGACAGGTAATGTAAACATCTTTGTCAGGAAAAGTCATCCTTCTAGTGTTGTCTTTTTTCACCTAAGTCTAATTTTGGCCAAAATACCAAGAAGAAAATGATATTTATAAATATTAAGTATTGCACAGTAATTCTCTATTATCTGTGGATAAGTATGTTTCATTTATCCATTCAAGAAATATTTATTGAGCACCTACTATGTGTCGAGGATATTTCTAGATGCTTGTAATATATCAGTGAATAAAACTAATGAAGAATCTCTCTTAGAGGTTACATTCTGTGGTGAATGGCAGTTAATAAATAAGTAAATTATATATTATATTGGAAGGTGCTAAATGCCAAGGTGTAAAAACAAAGCAGGATAGGGGATTGGGGGTCTAGAGGGTCACAGGTTGGGATACAATTTTAAATGCAAGTAAAGATAAGCATCATCAAGAAAGTGATATTTTTTATATAAACAATGTTCTTTTTAATGAAAAAAATGAAATAATAGGTTAATAGTCATCACAAAATCTCTGCATGGTAGGAGTTTTTTTCTTTATCATTTTTCCTAATTTCCAAGATTTCTAAAAACAACATATGTGGCTTTAATAACTACAAAATAATAAATGTTATTAAATAAATATAATACATTCCTACCACATAAAATAAGAATAGTAAATAAAATAAAATATCTCATAGTTCTACTTACTATTCAAAGGCATCCACTTATCAATTTTTACACAAGAAAGTGACGTTTGAACAAAATCTTGAACTGGGGAGCTAGTAAACCACTTAATTTCTGGGGAAAGAGCATTCTAGTCAGAGGGTGTATTTATTGCAAAGACTATAAGGCAGGGGCAGGTCTGGACTGTCTAAGGTACAGTAAGGAGCTCTGAGTAGAGTGGAAGGTGAGAGTATAGCGAATGAGATTAGAGAAGTAATGGAAAACAGATCTCAGGACCTGTGGAACATAATTAAGGGTATGGCTTTTCTCTGAATGAAATGGGGAGCCATTGGGTTGGGAGGTTATAACAGAAGATTGACATGCTCTGACTTTTGAATTAAATGGATCACTGTGTTGATAATATGCTTAAGGTTAATAAGAATGGAAGATTGAGGTTGTTACAGCAACCCAGGTGATAGAAGATGACAGTTTGAGCAAGGATGGTATCACAGGAACTAACAGGAAGTGTTTAGCTTCTGGATATGTTTTGAAGGTTGAGCCCATGAGATTTCCTGTGGATTAAATGTGGGGTATGAGAGAGAGGAGTCAAGGACAACTTTAAGGTTTTGCGCAGGAGCACTAGAGGAATAGAATTTGTTTCAAGTGCATGGAAAGAGTACACATAGAGCAGTTTTGATGAGGAAGAGCAAGATTTCAGCTTGTTTTTCCAAAAAAGAAAGAGAGGGAGGGAGGGGGAGGGAGGGAGGAAAGGAAGGAAGGAAGGAAGGAAGGAAGGGAAGGAAGGAAGGAAGGAAAGAAAGAAAGAAAAAGAGAGAAAGAAAGGAAAGAAAGAAAGAGAGAAAGAAAGAAAAGAAGGAAAGAAGGAAAGAAAGAAAGAAAAGAAAAGAAAGGAAGGAAGGAAAGAAAGAAAGAAACCCCATCAGTGTAGAAATTTGGTAGTTCCAGAGGATGGTTTGGACTGGAGATATAAATTTGAGAGTTGTAGGCATCAAATGGCATTTAAAATTATTTGACTATAGAATGTCACCAAGTGAGAGAGGATAGAGAAGAAAAGAGAAACAAGGACTGAACTCTGGGGCACTGCAAGTTAGGTCTAGACAAGGAGGAATCAGGAAGAGATTAAGAAGGAATGACCAGTGAGGTAGTAGAAAATCAAGAGAATTTGGTGTCCTCGAAAAATGTTCCAAGGAAAAATGAGTTCTAGAATTTCGGACATACCCGGTTAAGGCAAAAGAAACAGTTGTATTGACTGCAGGGATTTTCTAAACTTTTTGTATCAAATTCCCAAGAGGAGAACTATAGCACGGAATGCAGTGTCTCTGGAAATACTGTTCCAATCCCTTTTCAAAGAGTGTCCTGAAGGGACCACTGTGCAATGGAAACTGTACTTTGGGAAATGATGAATTAGAAGACAGATCCTTTCTTATCCATTTGAGTTATTGACACTTAAATGTGCTGTTAATGCTGAAGACATTTGAGTTGTTTAAATGGACTATAGACCCAAGGATTATTTTATTTTATTCTTCACTTCTAGTTCTGCAGGCAGAAGAATCTGCCTTCTGGGGCAAATTAGAAGGCTAAACTCTTTGTTGGCTGCCCTATCTGGATAATGATGGAAATACCAAGATTTTCTAGTCCCTGACTAAACATTGTCTGACTTTACTCTCTCTCTCTCTCTTAATTTATTCAAAAATATCACGTTTGTTTTTAGCTATCCAGTTGTAAGAACATAAGTTTTCAACCAGTGTCTGTTGAATTGAGGAACTGAACTTCCTTTTTACTCCAGAGTAATCTAGTTATTTTCCTTTTAACAGCATGTGCTTTAGGCCAAATAATTTTTGTTGAAAGAATCTCTGTTGTATGTCAAATATATCTGGCACCATGGAATGACTTCCTAATTTTTAAATATGTTTAGCTATCCTATAAGATAATTGCCTTTACTTTGATGTTTCTGAAATTGCACATTTTTAAGCCCTTTTACTAGACTAATACACAACATATATTTATCTTCTCTGCATATTTTATTGAGTTCTGCTTAATTGAGCAGCACTATCAATAAAATCCTGTTTTGTTACATTTTCAACCAACAAAATATCTGGTTTGTTGACTAAATATTGTCTGTATTATGATTTGATAGTAATTCATTTTACCATAATGTTCAATATATTTTCAATTTTATAGTTAGTCACTAAATTGGAATGATATCAATTGAGATATATTGACAGCATCATTGAAGCTTTATCTGTTTTCATCATCAGGTATATTTTCTTTCTTTAAATACATAAGGTAAATGTTAATTCCAAGCCTTACTATCAAATACACTGAGAAGAGTACCAGACTAAGAATCAGGAGACCTGAATTGAGCTTTGTCTCTGCTGTGTAACTATCGTCAGGTTACTTAACCTTTCTGAGTTTTCTTTTCCATAAAAGGAGGAAATGAATGTGTACCCACCTTGCCTGACAGGATTTCTGTGACACTGAAATGAGATTATGTTGAGTATTTTATATATTAAGAAATACTGTTACAAAAAGATTCTATTTTACTTTTTTCTAATAATGTACCTTAGTTCACATGTAAATTGATTTGTAGATACTTACTGAGTTCTTAAGTATGAATTGTAGATTTTTCTGTAGGATTATCTTTTGTAATATTTCTTATTTATGAAGGCAAAACCTTAATTAATTTCTCTGAATATGTAGTACATATACGTGCACAGGTGTCTAAGTATCCTTTCCTTAGTCCCTAGTTCCCTACCTCAGAGGTAACCTTCCAGAAGCATTGTATGCAAATATAAACATAAATTTATATTATATGCTTCCTGCTCTTTTGACACAAATGGTAAAACATACAATACTGTTCTGTACCTTACTTTTTACTTAATATATTTTAAGTATCATTTTGTAACAGTGAGTATACAGTTACTTTTTTTTTCATTTATTTGTTCAACAAACAGATATTTATTGAATGTCAGGCGTCAGGTGCCATTTTAAGTTCTGGGGATACAGTAGTGAACAAAATAAACATTTTTTTTCTGTCCTCATGGACCTTTCACTCTAATTGGAGGAGACAGACAATAAACAATCATACACACACACACACACACACACACACACACACACACCTACATACATATATATGTCAGGTGGTGGTAAGTTCTTTGGAGAAAAATAAAACAAGCAGGGAGAAAAAGGGTGCTGGGAGGGGTTTTCATATATATGGTGGTCAAATAAGGCTCACTGATAAAGTGATTTATACAGAGATCTGAAAGAACTAAGGGAGCAAATGATGAGATTGCCTGGGGTGAGAATATTCCAAGCAGTGGGAAAAGCAGTTGGGAGGCACTGATGCAGGAGTCTGGTTCTTGTGTTGGAACAACAAGGAAGCCAGTGTGGCTGGAACAGAGTGAGCCAGAGTAGTAGGAGATGGGGTCAGAGAAGTAGTGGGCATTTAGATCGCATAGTCACGCAGACCATTGTAAGGACTTCGATGCTAACTCTTAGAGAAATAAGACTCTGAGCAATGAAGTGACATATTTACATTGTTTACAATTGTTTGTTATTATAAAGACAGCTGGTGAAATCCTATAATTTTACTATGTGTATAAATAGAGATTATATGTAAGATACATTTTGGAAGGTTTTGTGCAGTTTATATAGGTTTAGATTTTACTCTCAAAGTAATTTAAAGGTTTCTTAACCTGAGAACAATGTCAGTTATGGATATTAATTACTACATTAATATCGACATTAATATTTCAGTTTTATAGATTAATAAATTCTTGCTTCCAGCTTTCCTGTGACAAGAATTTTATCATGCTGAACTTTCAGTGGCTTTCTAGACCATTAAATTAATAAATTCTCCTGTAGATCTGATACTTAAAGTGTATTTAGAGGTATATGCTTTATGTTTATTTGATGCATAAATTTCTAATTTATAAAACGAAGTTAGGAGGTGATAATGATTACATTATAAAAAACATGTTGATTTTTCTAAATGATTCAGGTCAAAATTCCTTAACATTGCTAATCATCAAGGAAATGCCAATCAAAGCCACAATGAAATATTACCTTACACTGGTCAGAATGGCCATTATCAAAAAGACAACAAATAACAAGTGTTGGCGAGGATGTGGACAAAAGGGAACCCTCTTGCACTGTTGGTGGGAATGTAAATTGGTGCAGCCACTATGGAGAACAGTATGGAGGTTCCTCAAAAAATTGAAAATAGAACTACCGTACAATCCAGCAATTCCACTTCTGTTTATTTATCCAAAGGAAATGAAAACACTAACTCGAAAAGATATCTGCACCCCCATGTTCCTAGCGGCATTATTTACAATAGCCAAGATATGGAAACAACCTAAGTGTCCATCAATAGATGAATGGATAAAGATGTGAGATATATATATATATCTCATATATATGTTTACACACACACACACACACACACACACACACATGAAATCTTGCCATTTGTGACAACATGAATGGGTCCTGAGGGCATTTTGCTAAGTGAAATAAGTCAGACAGAGAAAGACAATTACTGTATGATCTCACTTATATGTAGAATCTTAAACAAAACAAAACAAAACAAAAAACAACTCATAGTTACAGAGAACAGACTGTGTTTCATTGCCAGAAGTAGGGATGGGGAATGGGTGAAATGGGTGAAGGTGGTCAAAAGGTACAAACTTCCAGTTATAAAATAAAATGAGGAGGATGTAATATACAGCATGGTGATAATAGTTAATAATACTCTATTATATATTTGAAAGTTGCTAAGAGAGTAGATCTTAAAAGTTCTCATCAGAAGAAAAGAATTTTTATAACTATGTGTGGTGATGAATGTTAACTAGACATGTTGTGGAAATCATTTCTCAGTATATACAAATATCAAATCATGATATTATGCGTCTGAAACTAATATAATGTTGTATGTCAATTATATTCAATTAAAAAAGATTCCTTTAAATATTCATTTTTCTTTGGTTCATACAAATGAAGTCATTTCACATCACAGACTAGTTAATGGATGATGCCAGAGACATTTTTGCATTAGGCCACTGTATCTTCAGTATCAGGGGGAAAGAAAACAAAATTTTAAGCTGTTTTTAACTTATATTTTAACTATCTCTGCTCATATTTATATGCATATTCAGTGAGTAAATAAGCCAAATCAAGTATATGGTAAATGAAAGGTAACTTTTTCATTTTTATACACAAACACACACACACACATATATGCATGTAATATACTACAAACCAAATGAAAAAGCTACCTTTCATTTTCATGTATATGTATATATATGTATACATATATATATTCCTAATTTGTCTTTTTAATTATGGATTTCTTAATATCTTAGCACAAACTAACTAGCCAGGGGTTAGCTAGCTCTAAAAGGATATAATAAAAGAACAAAGTAAAGTTAGGCAAGAATTAAATATTGCTATGATTAATGCAAATTAAAAGATTAATAATTCAGATTTATTCAGTCATTTGAGATTAAACAAGTGTTTAATCATTACTACATGAATATTTTGTACCGGGGTTTTGTGGGAAGGGTGGGTCAAAGATAAAATAGATTTAGACCCTACCATAGGTTTGGTGGGGGTAGATGGAGCAAAAGTAATTGATTTAACAATTAATTTGAAAGTTGGCTGCATTTTGACTTGTATATATCCATATATTAAAATATTAGAAAAAATTTAGGTGCCTAGCAGTACGTAGATATACACTCAACAGATGTTTACAGAGGGACCGAATAGGTACAGAATTTCAAAATATCTGTTTATAGGTTATAATTGATGCCATTCAGTTTTTTTAAAAAATGGGTTAAATGTTGATGTTAGCTTCTATCAAATATTTCTCATTTTATAAATAATTGTGGCAGTGGTATTCTAACAGAGTGACAAAGTCTCCAGTAGTTACAGAGATAATGACTAATGAGTTACTGCAATAGAGTCGTCACTCTAGAGAGAGCTCCAGCTGCAGAGCCAGACTGCTTGGATTTGTATCCATGCTCTACCACTTAGGAAGTGTTAGGCAAGTTTCAGGACTTTTCCTGCCCTCATTTCCCAATGTGTAAATCAGGAATTACAGTTTTACTTACTCTTGGGTTTGTTGTAAGGAATAGTTAAGTTTACACATTTAAAGCATGTAGAACAGTGCCTGCAACTTAGTAAACTACCATTGTCTTTTATGTAGATGATAATTATCACAGAAATGATGATTTAATGTAAATGCTTATTTTCTGCTAGTCTTTATTCCTTAGTTTTGATATTATTTTTCATTAAGCATGAGTATTTTCTTTTAAAAATGTATCCTGTTAATTTTTAGATGATAGATAAGCATGTTTGGGATCTACTCTGTATTTGAAGTACAGACTTTCTTGGGTATCCAAGGGGGATCGGTTCCAGGAGCCCCTGCAGTAAAATGGTATGGTATTTGCATATTACCTACACACATGATGATACTTTAAATCATCTGTAGATTACCTGTAATACCTAATACAATGTAAATGGTACGTAAATAGTTGTAAATACAATGTAAATGCTATGTAAATAGTTGCCTGCACAGGGCAAATTCAACTTTTACTTTTTGGAGCTTTCTGGAATTTTTTTTTCCAAATATTTCAGATCCATGGTTGGTTGGATCTGTGGATGTAGAACCTGCAGACATGGAGGGCCGACTGTATTGTGTTCTTTAGCCATAATAGATTACAAAGTATTTTTTAAACAAAGTATCATGTAATTAATTTTACTTATATATTGCTGGCATCAATAGGATTGACCAGCTAATTTTTTAAAGAAAATTTTTAGTGTTATTAGTTTACTGTAAGCTCATTTTTTTCTTCTACTACACTATTAAAGTTTGCGTTTAAAATTTTGCACAAAGCAATTTTTATAAAAATGTAACTCATAATCACATTTTTTAATGACAGTTTTCTTTTAGTTTGAGTGAAAAAAAAATTCCTAAATGGCATTATATTTTATAATTATTCATTCCTAAAATAACATTTTTCTTTTAAGTTTGCAATTATGGAAAATTCAATTAACAGCTTTTAATACTTATATTGCCTTTTAAAAATAACTCTCTTTGTTGTCAATTTATGCCATACCATTATTTATTCATTCTGTCAGTTGAAACTAGTTTTTCTTTATACCTCATTGATTCCCTTCTCTCAGTATTATTTAAAGGCTCTCTTTTTACCAGCAGGGCAGGGTGGAGAAAATGTGGAAACTTGAGTCAAATTGTCATGAGTTTCATTACCTTTAAGTAAATTTTTACCCCGCTAAACCTCAGTTTCTTCATCTGTAAAATGTGGTTAGTAATATGCACCTCAGAGGATTGTTATTAGGACTAAATGAGTGATGCAAAGGCAAAGGCACATTATAGAGCCCAGACATAGGAAGGTGCTTAGTACGCATTTGGTTGTTGTCCCCTTTCTTTTCCCTCTCCTCTCCATTTCTCTTTTTCCTCCTTTCTTCTGTCTCTTGCACCTTTGTCCCCATTTCTCCTCTTCCTTCCTCTGCCTTCTTATTAAACACAATTAACCAACTTCTGTGAATATCTATTGTGTGCCATGGATGGAGACATCCTGGAGTGAAAGAGAGTCTCTGTACTCAAAAATCTACATTCAGCAGGCAGGAAGTTGCAATAAATAATTGATTAACAAGAAAACATCGGAGTTAAGTGCTGTGATGAAATTGATCATTAATATTCCTCAGGCTTTAGCCTTCAGCCCTTGGCTTTCAATCCTTTTCTTTTCTTTGTGTTCATGTTATCTGTGGGCTTTTTTCCTTCTGTCATGACTTAAACATCAACTGATGATCCCCAAATCTACATGTCCAAGGAAATTAGGAATACTGGAACACCACTCAAGATAAACATAAAAATGAGAGCAGAGAAGTTAAGTGACTTATGCAAATTCACACAAAAAACGTTAAATGTAATACAAATTTTAATTTAACAACAATTTCATTATTATTCACACACCAATTAGATTTTCTTTTTGTGTGTTTTTTTTTTTTGGATTAACTGTTAACTGATAGACATAGTATTAACTGACATTCATTCTATGTTAATTAAAAATTAAAAAAACCTTTGGACTTTTTTATTGTAGTTTAATGCAGATACATTATTTGAAAAGACAGGGGAGAGATCTAATCATCTGAAGAGAAAAAAGATTTTTACATACATGTCTAATTTGTCATAATAATTGTGAATAATAAAATTGCTAAAAATTTCTATTGATAATGAATACAGTTCTTCCTTTTCTCCCATAATATAGTTTTGTTTTTGCGTACCCATTAAAAATAAATCAATAAAAAGCAACTACTTGGCATATAAACCATTGCATAACGTGTTCAGGACATTCTTTTAAAAATTTAAAAATTATCTAATTTTCTTCAACCTAAGAAAAGTATTTCAGCCTCTGCAATTTATTTGCTAATTCCTCTATTAAATTGAATAGTATTTGTCTTAAAATTTATGTGTGAGTATGTTATCTTTTGACTTGAATTGAAAGTAGACAGTTGGCCTTTCATGTAGTGAAGGATTCATATATTTTTATCTCTAAAGTCTTTTGTCGTAAATTTTGAAAGTTATTTTTATGACATATCAATTTCTTTAATTTAATTGAAAGGTTTAATAAAGAGAATATGTGAATATTATGATTTATTGCTTCATTTGGTACCTAATGAAAGAATTTTAAGTCCTAATAAATTTTCTCTTTTATTATAGTGTTCTGAAGAAAATTATTTCTCAGTATTAATATTTAAAAGATTAAGACTCAACTGTTAATTTTTAAAATCATTGGTTTAGTTTGAAAATCCCAGACAAATGATAAGATCTCGGACTAAGGAAAGATTTTCTCTGTCAGAATGTATCTAGAGATCTTTTAGAGTAGAGGCTAATTCTTCCAGATAAGTTCTCAAAATTGCTTAAAAGTCATTGAATCCTTGGAAGGAGAAATAACTCAATCAGAAAGAAATCATTTATACTTCTACTGTGTATTTAACTATGTGTTAGATGTTACAAGCGCCTACAAGAGAATATAAACAAACTCAGATCCTTTTATCTGCCTTCATTTTGAAATTTGAATGAATGCTATCATACTGATGTTAGAAACATAACATTTGAACAACTAGAAGTACATTATTAAAACAGCATAGTTAGGAAACAAGAATATACAGATAGATTAATAGAATACTAGTCCAAAGAAGCCTATATATGTTCTTAATATGAAGTATAAGGCTATTTTAAGGAAAACAAAAGATTAAAAGATTATTCAGTTTATATCATTTTAGGTCTTAAGCTCATGCCACATAAAAAATAAATTTCAGATATATTACTCAAATATAAAAAAATAAAGCCACAAAACGACTAAAGAAAATATAAGTGAACATTTTCCTGTGTCAGAAAACAAAGAATTAAATTGCAGAATAAAAATTGGGAATAATATGTGATGCAAATATGACAAGGATTAATGTTTTAAAATATGTAAGTAAATCATCCAAGCTGGTTTATAAAGAAGGAATGCGTCAATTAAAAATGGACAAAGAACATAAGAAATTTATAATAAAGGATATATAAGCTTTAATAAAGATAAGAAAGAATTTTCAGCCTCACTAGTAACGAAAATAATCATTAAGAAAAGCAATTAGAAAATGAGATTTTTAACTTGTCTGTTACCATCCACAGTGGCCTCCTTTCCACCTGTTTGCTATGCTCCAGCCAAAGTAACCTTTTAAAATTTCAGATCAGGACAAGTCTGGTTATATTGACCCCCACAATAATGGCTGCTTATAACTTTTAGGCTAAACAGTACTTTTTCTGAATGGCCTGCATAAAAGGCTTTCCTTATATTGTCTGGCCCCTACCTTGGACTCTGACCAATCAGAATGGATGCTTGTCATAACTACCAGGCATGTCCCTATGGAAGAAAAGCAAAAAAAGAAAGACGTATATAAGGGGTGAAGGACTGGGATAAAAATCTTGGAGTAGTCCAGGGACTGACTATTCATCTAGTTTAAGAACAAGTATAGTTGGAGTAAGGTAGTTAAGAGGCTTATATGAAGCTATTAAGTGTGATCTGAAATTTCACATGTGAAGCAATTTTGACTGGTAGGCTCCAAGTTATGAATAGTAGAATGCAATGCTGAAGTTAAGCATAAATGAGCATTGTTGGAGATGAAGACATCCAAAGGAACTTTGAGGCCTTGGGTATAAGAGTCATGCACTGGAAAGAAAATAATTATAAGCCACTTGCAAATATCTCAGTAAATAAAGGAGAGTGTCTGAGAGGCCAGTAGATGATAGCATTGAGAATGAAAATGCCCTGGCTTCATTTATGCTATTATTATAAGTACCTCATCTCTTAAATTCTATATAAAGCTTCTGGTGCTTAAGACAGTACCTGGCAAAGAGTAGGTGCTCAATAAATTTTTCTTCAACGTGCTTGTAGAGATGAAATCATCAGTGTTTAGATTCCAGTCAAATGTTTGACTTCTTTTCTACATATTCCTTGGCATATAAGCACCAAACAAAACAAAACACCTACTCAGTTAATGTAGAGGGGTAAATTACTCTAGAATATGTTCTAGAAAGTAATAAATTCCTTATAACACTGATAGAAAGGAAAGGATACAGAGAAATAGCTTTAGCTAGCATATTCATCACTTATAGGTAGGCAAAATCAGAAACTCAGTATGCTGTGTCGTTTAAGTGGGGTCAGGATGCACTGTGTCCTCAAAAACATCTTCACCACCACAACCACTTTAGGAAAATTATTTGGCAATATCTACTAAAGGATATGGGCACACCCTGTGACCCATAAATGAATACATATGTTCCCCAAAAGACATGTATAAGAATATACACAGGAGCACTATTTATAATAGACTGAAACTGGAAACTGCCAAATGTCAATCAACAGTGGAATAGATAAACTGTGGAATATGTACCCAGTGAAATTGTCTGCAGTTATAAGAATGAACAAATTACAGCTATATACAGCAGTATGGATGAAACTTACAAACATCATGTTGAGTGAAAGATACCAGACGTTACATAATCTGTGATTCCACTTATATAGAGTTGAAAAAAAAGGCAAAAGTAATCTATGCTATATTGAAAGTTAGGATAGGGATTACCCTTGGTGAGATGAGGGAAGGACTGAAAGGGGCACACCGGGGACTTCTGGAGTGTGGAAATGACTTGTATTTTGATCCGTGTTCTAGTTACCGGGATCTTTTCAGTCTGAAAATTCATAAACTGTACACTTTTGATTTGTACACTTTGCTGAATGTATCTTGTACTTCAATTAAGAATTTCAGAAAAAAAAATTTGCTGTAATTAAGTGCGGGACCAAAATGAAGGCATGTTCCAGTGTGTGTGTGTGTGTGTGTGTGTGTGTTAGTTTGTGTCTGTGTGTTGGGCTGTTCATGGCTGTCCTTTCAGAATTACTTGGGATGAGGAGGGGCTTTTTAAACTACACAGGCCATACTTCGGTCTCTCTGTCACCCTCTTCCTTCACCCTCTTCCTTCCCATATTATGTTTCCTCCATGGACTACATTTCTCCCTACCTTTCTCTTTTGCTAACAAGCCATAGTTAACTATAATGCATGCTGTGAAAGTGTTGCATCCTTCAGGTCTCTTGGGGTTGAAAAAAGTTTGAGAACTATTAGGCAAAGGAGTTTTTCTTAAAGAACTCTTTTAAATTCTGAATGCCTCTTGTGAAAGCTTATTAAGCATTGTAAGATAATAATATGTACCTCAAATCAGGAGCTTGGGGAGCTAAGAGTGTCAGTTACCCCAAAACTGGGTAGTGCAAGCATGTTGATTCTGACTTTTCACTGGTTATTTAACTCACCAAGAGAAAGTGTCTTTGTACTTTCTAGCATTTGGTGACAGCATACAATTTAGAGGTCTCACTTTAATTTAGTGGTCGCTTATTATATTTTGAAAATTGTGCTGGGGAAGTAGATGATAATTATTTCTATTTTGAAAGATAGACCATGCTTTTAAAATGATGGAATAATTTGTGCAGATACTAAAGATATTTGGTATGTGAGCAGTAAAACAAACATGGACTGGCCATACCATGAAAAAACGCTGATCTGTTGTTTTCCATAGGAATTTGAAAGCCTAATTTAATTTTCGTCTGCCATTCTTATAGGCTTCTTGGATGATTTTTAGGGATGTTGCCTCTTTCCTGTCTCCCAAAGTCAGAAAGTCAGAGATAGCTTGACTTCTTGCTCTGTGGATGTACAATGTGATTTGGGATTAGGATGTTAAAAACCAAAGAACACAGGAAACCTTCCTGTGTTCTCCTGTTTTTCCATAGAGTTCTTCAGCTGATTGACAGGAAGTGAAAAAGAGCTGATGCTTTAAGCTTCAGCTGTATCACTTCTAAGAAAGGCAGCCTAGTAGAATGACCATGTCTAGGGGTCTGAAGATTGCAGAGAGCATGATGTCACCAATATGAGATAATCAGGTTTGTTTTAAATTGTTCGGCGAAAAGACTGTTAGCTCTGGGAATTTGTGATCTTCACATTGCAAGGCTTTTTGTATAGATTTCATATTTGCTAGTTTATATACTTGTGTCATTCATTCATTTCCTGCCTTAGTCCTCAGAGTATTTGAGGTAGCTAATGATGACAAAATACAAATAAAAAAATAAAATCAGCACCAGGAAAAATAGAGGTTGTAACAG
This sequence comes from Balaenoptera physalus, assembly GCF_965194825.1. NCBI lineage: Eukaryota > Metazoa > Chordata > Mammalia > Artiodactyla > Balaenopteridae > Balaenoptera > Balaenoptera physalus. The sequence continues at coordinate 88,818,846 of NC_138890.1, read as the reverse complement.
GATATCAAGACTGGAGGAAAAGCTATGTAGGTCATAGCTTGGATAGTTACTACAGCAGAGCTATTATTTTGTGTCTAAGCTTCCCAAAGGCCAAAATGAAAGGGACGATAAAGTCATGTAATAGTTACTGTTAAATAAAAGAAGGCATGTCACATTGCAGGGGAAGCAAAGCTTTTCATTGTATTTAGCTCTAATAGAATTTCTTACTGGAGGCTTTGACATTGACTTTTGCAGTGACAGTGCCCTTGACAATATCACTACAGCTCCTGCTGGAAGAAGATTCATAAGGCCATCTCTTTCAGAATCTAGAATCCCTCAGTGGAAGTGGAGGCCATAACACCAAAATCAGTCCATGGAGGTCTAAGAATGCAGCTGTATGTAAACGGAGTTCATCCAAGAATATACTCTAGATTTAGAATAATTAATGAACTTGGATGTTATTCTAATGATTCTCTCTTAGTACCATTTTTCTCAGCTGCAGTTAGGTTATGCAGTGGATCATTATTTTCCCTGGGAAAAGTTTTCAACTGCAGATATTTTATACTTGTTTGCAGGTGGATCTGTAAGATTAGAAGGATTTACTAGTAAATTAGCTGATTTTTAAAAATTGTTGAAGACCTATATTTTAAATTATTGGAAATATTTTACATATGTAAAATACTTTAGTTATGTTGTGAAAACGTAACTCCCATAACATTATTCAAAGCTTGCCCCTTGTTAGGATTAAAAAAACATTATTGATGATTAAAGGGAAATTGTCAGTGTTAAACTTCAACTTTTGCTTGCAATTTTCATGATAAATTGTGATAATTGTGATGTCTCACTATTTTCTAGTTGATTATTCTTAATTTAACTTTGTAGATTTTTTTGTTGGCTTTATGTAATTACTCTATAGATTTTAAAGATAAGTAGTTAAAGAGTGCTGAAAATCTCACTATTATATGAAATGTTCCATTTTGGAGGATTTTTCTAAACAAATTTTTTAATATCTATTACAATTCAAAATTTAAAATTTCCTAAAGGATTATTCTTTGAGAGACAGTGGATTTGATTCATTACATCTGGCCATATAAAGCCTCATGCATTAGGTTGCTCCAATATGTCAGTTAAGGAAAATTACTAAAAGAAAGGAACTGACTGTATGCTGGACATAAACTATTGTTACTGGCAAACAACCCTGCAAGGAAGGAGTGATTCCTACCTTTCAGATGAGAACTCTGAAACTTGAAGAGAGTAAGGAATTTGATCAGAATAAGAGTGGCAGATTCAAACTCAGAATTTTCTGTCACAATAGGTTAAATTCTATCCAAGCAGTGTTGCCTGTTTACTAAGCCAACAGACTTATAGTCAGAGAGAACTTAGTTCAGACCCTCTCTGTGTTATTAAAGATATGACCATAGGAAAAGTCAACACAACCTCTCTGAGGTAAATATCCTTATTGGTAAAATGTAGCAAATCATAGAAACCTCATAGAGTTGTTTTGAAAATTAATGAGATAATGTTTGTAAAAATGTTTTAGCACAGTGCCTGGCATATAGCTAAACTCAATAAAAGGTAGCTATAAAGAAAGAAAAAGTTACCATGATTTCTCCTAAATGTGATTTTTCAGTGTATTTATGTTGGAGGCTATATTCCACTTAAACATATTTTAATTCTTTTTCATAGTATAATACCTAAAGATAACAAATTCCTAAAGATAAGAAACTACCAGCAGGTGGAGCTCAGTGTCAGAGAAACCAAGTTTCTGAAATTGAGCTATTTTTCATCTTATGTTTTAAAAATAAAATTAAATGCATATACAGTTTTGAAATTTATATGTGAAGGCTTTCTATTTTTAGCATGCTTACCAAAAGTCATCACCTGCCACATGGTTCTTGAATATGTAAAAATAATGCTTTGGTTATTCAGATCACCTAAAATTCTTTGTTGTTTCTGGTATTATATATAACGTATGACAGTCATTTGCATGACGAAGACATACTTAAAGTGAACTTCATTTAACAAGAGTGACTTAGAATTTGATTATTTCATTCAGGAATTGGACTGATAATCTCGTATTTAATTTGTCAAAACCCTCAAATCTGCCACTCTCACAGTATTCCACTTCTTAGTAAATGGTATCACGTTTAATCAGCTGTTAAAGCCAAAAATCATGGGAATCACCCGTGTTCACTCTTTCACAGATCTCACATCCACTCTATCCATAAGTTCTCGTGGTGCTATCTCTAAAATACATCCCAAATCTGACCTCTTGTCAGCATCTTCACTGTGATCATCAGAATAAAGCAGTAAGTTGTAGCCTGACTGCTTCTTCCAGACGACCTGTCTGCTCCCTTGCCCTTCCTACATTGTATTTTCTACGTAGTAACTGAGTGATCTCAGTGTGATCTTGTGTTATCTCCTGCTTATGACCCTCCAGTGGGATCCTTGTGTAATCAAAATAAAATTTCTTATCAGAGCTTAAACTACGTGATCATGTCCCTGCCTAGCTCTCCCCAGCATAGCCTCCCACTCCTTCTCATACTCCACACTCTAGCCTTTCTGATCTTATTGTCCTTTGAGCAGGCCAAACTGCTTCTCGTCTCAGGGCCTTTCTGTTTCCTCTCTCTTTAATACTCTTTTCCCCAGTGTTTCATATGCCTGACTGCCTTCTTTTCATCATTTCAACTCAAATGTCATTCCTTTGAGACATCTCTCTGACTATTCTAGCTGTAATAGGCTCTTTCATTAACCCTCTACTCCCTGCCATCATTATCCTATTGCCCTTTTCCACTTCTTACATAGCCCTTACTTCTAGTTCTTTGCTGCTACTACTACAATTTTGTTGGCTAACATTTACTATGTGATAGGTTTCTTTTAAGCGTTTCTATGCATTAAATATTTTAATATGTGTATTTGTATGTTATTAACTCATTTAATTATGGCATTTGATTATGTACATATGTATGATTTTAGTATCTATTTCCTTCCCCTATAATCCCTGCTAACCCCCCAAACTGTAGCTCCACGAAGACAGGCACTTTCATTTTGTTTACTATGATTTCCTTGGCCTTGAGCAGTACTTGGCAAATAGAGGAGGCTTAGTAAACATTTTTTGAATATTGTGCAAGTTCTTAGAATTCATAATAACAAATAGAGTCATCAAATATTTAAGTAAAAAACCTTCTAGGGGAAAGGGAATATTTTCTAAGGAAGAAATCATACCTGATTGTTCTTAGAGTTCTTTTATATGAAGGTAATAGGGTACAGAAAAATCATCTACTTAGGTTTTAGGAAAGACTTGGCAATGTTCTTTACGAAAGATTGCTAAATATTAAGTCACCATTGGGTGGGAAGTATGCTTTTAGCATGGCCCAAGAAAAGATTTAAAATCAGAAATCAGAGGGTAGGAATAAACAGGTATTTATTTAACTGGGAACTGTAAAGATAAAGATACCTTAGCGATTAATAATCCCATCTCTTATGGGTTGAATTGTTTCATCAAAAAGATATGTTGAAATCCTAATATCCAGTACCTGTGAGTATGACCTTACTTAATTGGAAATAGGGTCTGTAGATGTAATTAAGTTAAGATGAGGTTATTAGGGCAGGTTCTGATTTAATATGACTGGTGTCCTTATTAGAAGAAAAGATAGACTGACCTACAGGGAATACAGCCATGTGAAGGCCAAGGCAGAGATTGGAGTTATGCTGCTATAAACAAAGGATTGCCTGGGGCTACCGGAAGCCATAAGAGGCAAGGAAGGATACTTCCTTAGAGTTTTTGGAGGAAGCATGACCCTGTCAAAACCTTGATTTCAGACTTATAGCCTCTAGAACTGTGAGAAGACAGATTTCTTTTCCTTTAAGCCATGCAGTTTGTGGTATTTTGTTAACAGAAGACCTAAGACACTGATACAACATCCATTGTACTTATTATCTATATAAGTGACCTGAAAGACTGCCTAGTGAGGTATCTAGATGACATCATATTTTTCTAGTTGTGAAGAGAAAACCAGTGGGTACAGATGATCACAGGAGAAATACCCGAATTAGCTTTTTTTCTGGGCTGGACCAAAAAGCAAGATATCTAGCTTCTCTAGATTTTATATTCCTTGACTGTGAACATTAATTTTGATTTATTTTATCTCCAAGATTGTTTCAAGATTTAAAGTTTTATGATTTTATGAGCCTGTGAATTCATATGCCAGGCATCTAGTAAATGCTCAATGATTATTGAAACTATAAATAAATAAAACCACACAGGAAATAAGGAAAGGTAGGAAAATATAAGTAAATCTATGTAGGTGTAAAAATACAAATTATATGTTTAAAATGGTTTAGAGAAAAAAATGAAACAAAGGAAAGAATATTGAGAATAAAAACTCATTGTTTCTTGAGTGTGTCAAACTATAGCAAAAAGACAAAATTAATAAATTGCTAATGCATCCTTTGAGACTCCATTTTGGCAACAGAATACTTTTGGTGAGATGGAGCAGGGCTTTAGCCCAAGAAGCATAATATAAGTTAATTGCATAGATTTTTGGAGCAGAGCTGCTTAGATTTGAATCCTGGGTTAACCGCTTATTGGCTGTGTGACCTTGGGCAAGTTAGTTAACCTTTCTGTGCCTCAGTTTTCTCTTCTGTAAACTAGGGCTTGTGATAGAACCTTTCTCATGAGGGTTATTGTGAGGGATTAAATGAGATAATCCACCTAATATGTTTTAAACAATGCCTGGCTTATAAGGAGCTCCCTACCCCATGTTGTCTATTATTATTTATTAGTTGTAACATTTTTTTAACTTATTCTCAAAATATAAAATGGGGCTTTTCCCTGATGGACATGATATAAAGATGAATGATTGTTATAACAACAAAATCAAAATGTATATAATTAAACTAGAGAAATAGAGGAAATTATACAAAGATGTAAGTCTTAATTTTGTTTTTTTTAAAGTGCGTGGAATTGGAAAGGGAAGCAAAGGGTTTAAAAGAAGAGATTTTATATCAGAATTGTGACCCAGGAAAGTTTTACTGAGTAAGACTTTTGTATAGTAGGTCTCTCTTGCTCTTCTTCTATTTTTTCTTATTTGTTTTAAAAATGTTTCTTGAACTTTGGTCCATTTTAAAGAATGTGCTGCACAGTACCTGAATATGATATCTGGCATCTAGTATGGTTGCATAGTACCTTCTTTTCGAAAAAATGAATGAATAAAACAAGGATTTATGTAGCAATGAACAAACTATTATAGAACAGAATAACAAGATAGGAGCCCTATTTTCAAATTAAACGTTTATGCTTTAAGTATCCCGAACCCTCTACTGCTTCTCCAGCCCTTTCACCTCATTTTATGTTGTTAAGCTCAACACATTCCTGTCAGGAAATATTTAATTTTTATTTTTATTTAGACCTTAAAGATCATTTGTGTGTAATTTAGATTCTTTGTGAATCAGAAGAATTATAAAGAATTGGAGAACTATACCTCAGTAAAATTAATTAAAAAACACTGGATTAAGAAAGGCTTTTTTAGCAAAGCTTTTTGCAAGTTTTTTTTTTTTTTTAAACATCTTTATCGGAGTATAATTGCTTTACATTGTTGTTGTTAGTAGCTGCTGTATATCAAAGTGAATCAGCTATACGTATACATATATCCCCACATCCCCTCCCTCTTGCGTCTTCCTCCCACCCTCCCTATCCCACCCCTCTAAGTGGACACAAAGCACCGAGCTGATCTCCCTGTGCTATGCAGCTGCTTCCCACTAGCTATCTATTTTACATTTGGTAGTGTGTAGATGTCAATGCCACTCTCTCACTTCGTCCCAGCTTACCCTTGTAAGGTTTTGTTTCAAGAAGTGCTTGAAAGTTTGGCCTGTTCTCAGAGATCTCAAGATCCAGGTTTCTGAAGCAGATGACTTCTACATGTTGAATAGGAAGGTATTTTATTCAAAAAATCAATTACAAAATAGATTTATTTCTTAAGTAATGGATCTTCACTTAATGCATGAAGATTTCCTCTTTATTGCTCAATAAACCAATAACATTTGTTGGATATGTCAATTCCTTTCATCCAGAATTGACTGGTATACTTCCATGCCAACAGGGGGAGTTAGCGTCAAATGGGAGATTCAGATCTGTGCCTTTTCTATCTTGCTTTTGGCTCAGACAGGAAGGTCTGTGGACAAATTGGCTTCTGTGGGCCCACTATCACCAGCTCTTGGTTGAGATTTGAGATGGAGAAGAAAAATAGATGTTCCCACTGTGAGGGTAGGCCGGATCCTAGTTCTGACTCCCAGTCCTGTAAAACCTGTACTTTAAAGTACAGCTCTGAGGCTCCCTATTCTTCCACATCAGAAGTCAAAAGAGAACAGGTAAGGGGGAAGGCTGTCTCAGACCTACTTCAGCCAGGGCCCAGAAATGATCTCAGAGTCCAACAGATCATCTGTTTTATGCTGCTTCTTTATAAATGGGAAGAATATTTTTTCTTGACTTCCGAATATGATAGTAGACAAAATTCTTTTGAAGGAATTCTGTCACTCAGATGCCAAGCAAGCCCGTTAAAAAATGAAAGTGGCTTGTTTTCCGTTTTCATTTTATTTTATTTGTTTCCTTTATTCACCTCTCAGATTTGAGAAAAATATGTGCTTTCTACTATTCCAAAACATGGGAAGGGAAAAGAGTGCAGTTTTGTTAGATATCTGAGGAGAATCATTGCTCAATTTGAAATCTGTGATGGTATTAAGATTTCTTTTTTCCTGATTTCAGTTTCTTTCCTGCCTGGTGAGCCCAATTTTACCTTCTTATTTTCAATTTCTGTCAGCAAAGGAAAATAATATTTTTCTTGATTGGTATTAAAAAATCAGTGATAATACCTGATAAAGCTTTTCACAATGATATATAACTGTATAGTTAGTACTAATTTTATAATCAATTCTTACAGTTTAATTTAGAAACCTGGAACACACTAATTTCTTAGTATTTTAGTGCATAGCATATCATTTCTATAAATAAGAGGAATGGAGTCCTATCTTAAATCTGTTGTTAGTAAAGGATTATGTTTGCATGTTATTTTGTAGTTTAAATTTAATTGCCTATATCCAGCAAGTCCCTTAATTAATGACCCTATATTTTAGGCTGTCATTCTTCTAGATTCACTACATTAGGAAAAACAAGTTCTGGCCTTCAAATAAGAATGGTAAATGTCAAAAAAGAACATTTGATGATTATGTAGCTTCATATATTTTTTCTTTTATATTTGAAGAGAGTTTAATAGACATGTAATTCTTGTTTTAATGTTACTAAATTCAATATTTAAGTTATGGTGTTCTAAATATTAGTGTCTTATAGTCATTGGGTAAGTACTATTCATAAGTATAAGAATCATTCCTTATATTTGTACGTTTTGTGTTATCTTGATTCGAGTCATAAAAATGTTAGAGAATGTAGAATCCATTGGTGTCATCTTGTCTAATCTATCATTTTATATATAACAGTGTCTCTGAAGCCCTAGATAATTAGTGGCTCATGTAGCTAGCTAGTGACTTATACAACTCTAATTTTCTATAGCTTTAAAATAAAGTCCTGCTTCCTTTTCACTCTTCATTTCCTGATATATTTTATGATCTTTATTTGACATTTTTCTGTATTTGTATTTGTAGTTTTTGTATATCTCTTATTGTTTTTGCAAAACAACTTTATGCTCTTTATTTACTGTTCTTGAAATTGTTTTTAATCCTCTTAATTTTTATTTTTTTCTTTTGTGTCAGCTCTGCTGCATGTTTTCAAAATAAAGTGGAAAAGGTTAAAATTTTGTTATTTAACTATTATATAAATTTCTACATTGTCATGCATTATTCCTACACTATCCTAAAGTAAACAGAATAAGAGTTTTTGTGTTGATGGCTATCAGGCACCATCCTCAAGTAGACATTAAGTATAGGTATGCACACTGTCTTTAAGTAGATACTTACTGATCTCTCATACCTGTGAACTTCCACCCATAACTGTGATAATTTATCTTTGGTTATTAGCTAATGCTGGCCTAAATACAATGAGATTTTTTAGACTTATGATAAATCTATAAATATACTTTTAAGCATTTAAACATTTATCATCAGTCTGCTTAGTCGGATTTTACTATACCCACTCACACACACACATATTCAGATCCACCTCTACTAGCTTATGTGATGATTCTGTACCTGAATTGATTAAAGGAGGGTTCTGTATTCTTATGGAGTCACTATTTATCCTCCTTTCATAGGGTGTTCTGACTTCTTTGGTTCTTACTCTCTGATATTATTTTATGATGTTTCCATTGAATCCTTATCACCGTAAGATACATACTGACTCATAAGTGTTCATTTTAGGCAGGAGCCATTCCCTTTTACCCAGAAAGTCAGATTCTGGTAAAAGATCCAGGCCTAGTTTGTCATCTTCTGCTAAACTTTTGCCCCCCACGTTGCTGTCGCTAGCCATCTGCTCCCTCTGTCAATTAGTGTGTCATATTAATTCTGTGTTGTATATGGCAGATTCATTCTTTACTGTATTTTCACTTCCCTTAAGCATCCTCATACAGCTCTCATCTTTTCAAAAATGTTTTACTATGCCCCCTGGAATCTTATTCTGGTAAGCAAACTTCCTTTTCAAGAGAGGATTCATCCTCTCATATCCAGTATAATTCAGTGTTGAGAAGTGTTCCTTAATACTGCCTTTTGTATTCCTTCACTTGATGTGAAAGCCTCTGTGTTATCAAGGCTTGTGGGGTTTGGTTGTACTACATTTACTCCTTCTCATTGCTGAATTCTTTCATGTTTTGGGTCATTCCTCTTCATTTATCAAAGAGTGCGTTCTCTGGTTCATTGTCTGTTTCTCTACCCATCGCTATTTGGGATAACTTTAGCATTCATGTGGAAGATCCATCCAAAATCTTAGTTTATATGTTCATCAATCAAAAAATAGTATTGACCGAGGGATGGTAGCTAGTAAGCAAGTTTAGGTCAAGAGAATTTCTCTTAAAGATGGAAGAGAGCTCCTTGGCCCTTGTTCCTCTTGAGTTTCTGGCATCAGCTCTTGACTGCTTACTTTCCTGTTTTATAAGAAACACAAAACCTTATTTGGTTAGGTTAGTTTTAGACACATTTTTGCCACATATAGTTTAATGCAATTCTGACTGAAGGAATAAGTAAAATTTTAGTGAAAATAGAAAAATGTGACTTGGAATAGTACTACTATTTTCACTGTTATTATTTATTTGTTTGTATGTTTTAGAAGGTGCTTGCTTCCACAGGAGCTTGTGTGGCATTAAGATTATTAAGGTAGAAGAATTTTAATGCCTCAATAGATGTTACTGATTCTAATATTAACAAATCTGGTTATCACATTTTGCTTTTATAAATATCTATATTTTGAAGGCATGGTATTCTCCCTCCCCCCCAGCTCTCTAGTTTCTGGTTGAATTTTTAGGAAGACTTAATTGCCTCTGCAGATTGACAGAGTGTCGCAAGATGTTTTAAAGTATTTCAGTGTTTGGTGATATGATAACAGTATTTATAAAAGTAGTTAATTTGGTGAGTTCTTGAGATTTATTGTAGGACATCTTTTTCATAAGGACAAAAACAAAGATTTCAGGATTTTAAGGGAAAATTTTACATATGTTAAGAGAAAACAAGGTAATTGTACATACTTCAGATTGTCCTTGCTAATTTTATAATTTTAGGTGATTGCTTTATATGCTCAATTTCTAATTAATTTCTGAAAAATGATTTATTCTAGCTATCAATGATGTAATTTTTATATGGCATCTGCCTTGAAAGTATACATCTATTAAAACTGTTTTTGCTTGTTTCTTAAGAGGATGAGAGAGAGTGGAAGTGGTAGAAAGTATGGTCAAAATTATAAAATAAACCAAAAGGATGAATGATAGGTGAATACTTTAGACTCTGTATCTAGTCATTTAGCCAAATAATCTCTGGGGTCTTTATAGTTTACTTTTTGTTATGCTTTTCTATGTATTTAAAAAATATTATATAAACTTTATTTTGATTAAGAAACATACCTAGAGACATCTGAGAACATTCGATATATGTTGAAAATTCATCCCAAAATATAGACTCTAGTAGCCCTAAGGGAACTGGTGAAAGAGGAATGGCATGAAATATTTTTTAGCTTTTTTACTCAATCACAGCAGGTAAAGTATTTCTAAATTTCTTATATTATAGAGGTGTATATCCTGCAATAATCAGTAAAAATTGCTGTCTCTTGTTTCGTTTGTGGTAGCAAGAAAGCATTGGCTACCTTAAAGCTTCTCTTTGCCCCCCCCCACCCAAAATAATCTTGAATTAACAAAGCACACAAAAGTAGATTGCAGAATGTATTATTGCTAATTCACTCTAAGTGATTATAGAACCAAGGGCAAATACTTCATTAGATAAAGCTAAATCTTGTAAGTGAATTCCTGTCATAACTATATGTTTCCAGGTATAATCTAGACACCATTCGAGCTACTGTTTACTAGAATTCCAGAAATCCTCGGTTACATGGTTTATCTATTGCATTATTTCACCCAATGAAAGGTTAGCTTTTCCTTTGTATTTAAGTTAACAGAAATAAGGTACATGAGCATCTTATGGAATTGAGCTTGAGAAATGACGACTCTTACGGCTTGCTGATGATGGGCTCTCTGTGAATGAAGGGAACAGCAATAAAGTAAGAAGACCTGTTGATGAAAAAATTGTTCCAGAATATGGCCTTGTTTCAAGGTTAAGAATACTTTAAGCCCAGTAGTAAACCATGTATTTTTTTTTTAAGAATGGTTATAAAAAGTGGTAGGCAAAATACTGCTTATTTTAAAATTATAGGTCTCTACTTAATCACAAATCTGTACCATTATTCATCTTTGAAATAAGCACAGAATACTTATTGCAAACATAAAAGTTTTGAACTCCACAGTTGGCTGATAGTTCATGTAAACTTTACCATCTAACTTAGAGTTTGGTCAAGTGTTAGTTTATATTTTATAAATTATTATAGATTTTTCTATCTAAGGCAAAAAAAAAGCAAGTATGATTTTGGGGGGGTTGTTAAGTGAGCAGGAACGAGTGACTAACTGGCTCTATGAGTGAGTGAGAGGGAGAGACATAGGTGGAGTGGAGGGTGGCTACCATAGGTGACTGAAGTCATACTGGCTCCGCTCACGAAGTGCCCAGAGCAGAAGGAGCAGGCAGATGGGAGCGAGTGATTGCAGTTTGGGACGTTTAAAATTTGAGGTGTCCTGAACTTTCTTGTAGAGATGATTAGCAGGCAGTTTGGGATGTCCTTCTGAAGCTGGAGATTAAGACTTGGGAGTGTCCAGTGTAATTAAAGAGGGAGTGAGAGAAAAAGAAGAAAGTAGGGTAATTTGAAAGATACAAGAACAAAGGAGTAAACAGTGCAGTGGACGGATAGATAAGGCTGAAAAGCTTTCTGTGATTTTGGCAACTTAAGAGGTCCTTAGTGAGCTCAATGAGAATTGTTTCTGTGGAGGGGGGAGGAAGGAGGTTCGGTTGCAATAGACCTAGGAGTGAAGGGGGTGAAGAAGTGAGGTTTCAGTTGAGGAAACAGTTTCAGAATATTTAAGAATAAGATGTATTTGAGATTAAGTCCAGAATGAGGGACTTTAGACATGTTACCTCACCTCTCTGAGACTGAGTTTCCTAAAAAACAGCTGGCGATTTGAGTCTGAAACACAGGAGGCGAGGCTGTCTTGGTTATCGTAGAATCAGTGAACACCCCACAGGAGCAGGAGTTTTTTTTCTGTTTGTTTTTTCACTGATAGCTCCCTAGAGCCTGCATTACCATCTGGAACACTGTAGTTGTTCAACAAACATTTGTTAAAAAATGAGAGTGATCACACAGGAAGATGGTACAGTATGAGGAAAAGGCTAAGACCAGAAGCTTGGGGAACTAGGTGGGTAGAGCAAGTAAGGCTCACAGTGGAGACTAAGGAGGGACAAGAGAGAGGAAAGAGGAGAGTCACACAAAGAAGCATTTCAGGCAAGGAGCCATCAGTAAGACACAAATGCTGAGAAGGCTTGCGTTAGTTTTCTATGCTGTGTTACCAATCACCACAAACTTAATGGCTTCAAACAGGACCTGTTTATTAGTTTACAGTTCTGTGGGTCCAGTTCTGTGTTGTCCAGGCCTGACCCAACTCTTTGCTCAGGGTCTCATGATGTTAAAGTCAGCGTGTTGGCTGGCTGCATTCTCATCTGAAGCGTGGGGGTCCTCTTCAAGCTCATGTGGTTGGGGCAAAATTCAGTTCCTTGCACTAGAGGACTGAGGTCCTCGTTTGCTTGCTGGCTGACAACTGGACGCTACTTTTAGTTCGCAGAGACCACCAGAATACCTTGCTATGTAGTCCCCTCCGGCAATGGAGAATCTTCCTCACACTGAATTTCTCTTAAGCTTTAAGTCTCTGCCTTCAGGAAGAGGCCAGTCTCTTTTAAGGGCTCACCTGATTGGGTCAGGCATACTCAGAATATTCTCCCTTTCTTACAGTCAGCTGTGCCACGCAACATAACCTAATCATGGGCGTGAAATCTACCATATCACCATCCTAGTGATCATGCAGGATGTGCATACGAAGGGGTGGGAATTTTAGAGGCCATCTGAGAAATCTGCCTTCCACAGAGCTCAAGCAAAATGAAAACTGAATAGAGACTAGGAGATTTGGCAATACCTTCTTCCAGGATGGTAGTAAAAACCTGGAAATACTACCCACATTTAAGTCATGCAGGTATAGTTTTACACTTAGAAACAAGTAGAAAAACACCCAATTTCTCCATAGGTCATTCTTTCTGTGACCTCTACTCTGAAACTAGAAGTAGGAGAAAAAATAATCTATTTGGATTTCACAGATGAATGTAACTAAGTTCACATAATAAAGATCAGAAAGAATCTTAGAATTTTCTACTCTTACTTGGAAGCAGTTCTAATGAACTTATTTTCATGATTTCTCAGTGTACTGTAGATTAGAAAGAGCAAATGGTAAATAGCGAGTGCAGGCGTGGGGTGGTGGAGGAGAGGGGGAGGAGTGGAATCAAGAATTGTCAGTAGCAATAAGTGATAACCCATATTTTAACACCAAGGGAGGAATCTGGGAAAAAAAAAAAAGGCACAAAATACAGATAGAAGAAATTCCAAAACAGAGTCTTATAGTTTTGACTCAGCAAGATAAGGCCAGATTATGTTCATTTTGAACTATGTAAGAAGACAGAAATACAAATTTGATTTGTGAGGATAATCTTTTTTAAGGATATGGTCAAATGAGGCATCTCATTAGTGCCATTTAGTTTTAAAGTAAGTTATTCTTTTAAAAAGTATTAATTTCTACTCATTAAGATATGATAATTAGCTATTTGATTTTATTTTGTACATTTAAAGCCTTAAGACAATTTGTTGGTAATTTTTTGAATCTATATATAATTCTTAGAGCGCTGAAGCTGATTTAAAAAAATTCTAGATATTAATCCTTTGGTTCTATAAATTATATTGTTGCTACCCAATCAGTGTAGGGAAGAGAACAAGTGATGTGATTTAGATTACGTTACAGGTTTGAGTGTAAGAATTAGTATTCTGAGTAAGAACTTCTTATTGTCCTTGCAGAAGTTATTTACCCACTCCAAACTTTGGCTTTCTAATCTATGAAGTGAGGCTAACAGGACCTGCTCTATAGTGTTATAGATGATTAAATGTACAGAAGACTGCATGGACAGGGTCCATGGTGCTTGGCACATAGTTAGTGCTCAATAAATGTTAGCTACCTTCAGTGTTAGAGTCATTTTCTAAGCATGTCAATATTTTTTCCACAGAGACTTCAAGCAGTGTATTATGACTGTCTTCTTTGACATAGCCCCTAAAACTTTAGCAATAGTGATGTTTTATTCATGTATTTGAGAATACTTAAAATCATTTGGGTTCTCACTACTTTGAGATTTAATGAATTTATAGGCACTGAATGAAGCATTTCTGACATGTGGATCCAAACTTTCCTGTATTTGTATTCAAAGGCCTCTCCCCTATCTTAGTGTTTTATCTTTAGTGAAAAAAAAAAAAAAGATAATTGTATCTGTCTGATACAGATACAATTTCGGTCATATCTAACATTTCGCCATTTTGGGTCCCAAACGGCTGTGTGTGTGTGTGTGTCTGTGTGTGTGTGTGCACGTGTGTGTGTGTGTGTGAGAGTGTATCTTCATATTAGCAGCATTCCTCAGTCTTATAATTATTTGTAATTAAGATTTACTGGTCTTTTTCTGTTTTTATTACATTCCTTGAGTTATGGTATTCAAAATAGTGCATCTTTTCTGGGTGTAAATGAACAACAGTTTTATACTAAATATTATAAATTTGAATGTAGTAATTGTTTCAATGTAACATTTCTACTTTAATGTCGTTAGAGCCTTTCCTCCCCACCCCACCCTAAATTTTTGAATGAGTGACCAATGCCCAGCATTTGGTTTTTGTGGATGTAATCTAGGCCATGTGTTACAGTGGAAAAAGGAGTTAGCTTTGTCATCATATGTGTGTCATGAGTCAAGTCATCTTACCTACTCTGATCTCCATTTTCTCAACTGTTATGAGTGAAAATGTTGAAGTAGAAAAATCTCTAGCTTGGAAGATTCCTTCTAACACTGATTCTATATAAAACATGAAAAAAGTGTGATAGAATAAGGACTATGGACCAGTAATTTTCATACTTATTTTCAATGTTAATCTTTTTACTACATGCCCTATCTGTGTAAACTTATACTAATCAACTTATTTTTTTTTCTTAGTAGTTGGTTGCCTTTGAAATTCTTTCTTTGCTGGCACCTTATTATCGGAAACAATCTTGGACCCCAAAATGTAAAAACCGCATATGCTAATTAGTATGAAAATAGATGCTAGCAAAGCAAATAAAAAAGTTAGCCACTGTTCCAGCTACTGTACTGTAAATGAATGAAAAGCCAGAGGGAGACAGTCCTGTGACCTTGCTACTGCTGAGCTGTGCGTATTGCTGTATAGTTTCTGGAGTTATCAGGGTTCCTGTTGAGAAAAACTGTCTTTGGGACTGCAGCTATACTTCTGATAGTGGATTTGGGGGCAAGGTGTTGCTGGTCAGCAACCTAACCTTGGTCAGAGATTAGGTTCTAAAACCTGGAGTGGGAAATGAACAATAAAAAATGCGTATATGCGCATTTTAATCTCACTGTATAGAATTTATGAGAATAATGCAATTTTTAACCAGTTTTCCTGATGAATAGAATTCATATAAGGGTGATTTTGGTGGTTTTTTTTTTTGATGTTTAGAATAGCTGATGATCACTTTACAAGGTAAATATTCAGTGATTCTTTGTCAGCTGTGTATTAGTTTCCTAGGACTGCTCTCACAAATTACCACAAACTTGCTGGCTTAAAAACAACATAGATTTATTCTCTCACAGTTCTGCTGGCTTAAAAACAACATAGATTTATTCTCTCACAGTTCTAGAGGCCAGAAGTTAAAAATCAGGGTGTCTGCAGAGTTGGTTCCTTCTGGAGATTCTGAGCGAGAACAGTTCCATGTCTCCCTCGTAGCTTCTGGTGGTTGGCTACTGGCAAACCCTGGCATTTCTTGACCTGTGGACACATCACACCAATCTCTGTTTCCCTTCTTCACATTTCCTTCTCTTCTGTGTTTTTTCCTCTTCTGTTTAAGTCTTCTTATAAGGAAGCTTGTCTTTGGATTTAGGACCCACCTGGACAATCTAGGACGATCTCATTTTGAGACCCTTAGTTTACTTATATCTGCAGAAATGCTTTTTCCAAGAAAGGTCACATTTACAGGTGCTGGGTGGACATATCTTTTGGGGGAGGGTGTCACATCCAACCCATTACAGCTGTGTATTATTCTCTTTAATTATCAAGAAAGTTTTCAAAAGTTGAAGCTTTGGTTGTAGGTGAGACCCTTAACTTTGAGAGAAGCCTAGTTCTTTTGGCCTTTCATTCAAATATCTTTTGAGTACCTATTCTGTGAGCCCCAGAAATATTACATAAATTAGCCCAAGGTTATGTGGGTCAAGCAGTGTAATTAAATCCAACTTTTTTTTAAAAAATTAATTAATTAATTAATTTATTTATTTATTTTTGGCTGTATTGGGTCTTCGTTTCTGTGCGAGGGCTTTCTCTAGTTGCGGCAAGCGGGGGCCATTCTTCATTGCGGTGCGCGGGCCTCTCACTGTCGCGGTCTCTCTTGTTGCGGAGCACAGGCTTCAGACGCGCAGGCTCAGTAGTTGTGGCTCACGGGCCTAGTTGCTCCGCGGCATGTGGGATCTTCCCAGACCAGGGCTCGAACCCGTGTCCCCTGCATTGGCAGGCAGATTCTCAACCACTGCGCCGCCAGGGAAGCCCTAAATCCAGCTTTGATACCAAATTTTTGCTTTCAATCACTCTGCTATTTTGTCTGCCTGGAGTAGTTTTTGCCAGCCCCTGGCCTCATACTTCCCAAGTACTCCTTTCCAAACCCCTCAAAAAGGAATGTTGTTTAAATTTTGGTCAGTAAGTGTCTACGAAATTGCTACGAGGATACAATAAACACAGGACTTTCTGGTCTCATAATACAGATAGAGACACTTGATTCTAGTCCTGGTTTTGACTTTAACTCAGACTTGAACCAAGAACATCTTTGAACTTCTGGTGAAACAAGATTATTTTTATAGTATCTTCCAGTTCTGAAATGTTGTAACTATTTTTTAAAAGATTTTTCTCTAATTTTGCCTGTGGACATTTGGAAGTAGAATGCCTTTGCATATTATAATGTGTAACACAGAACTTTTCCTGTGTTTTGAAGATGGCAGCAGCAGCATATTTAGAGAGGGTTAACTAGTTATTGAGTGCTAGGAGCTTTGCTTAGTCCTTTCCATGCCACATTCAATCCTTACAGCAACCCTATTAGGCAGAACTATTATTATTCTTAATAGGCAGTACTATTATTATTCTCAATTTATAGAGAAGGAAATTGATGTACAGTTAGGCAACTTGATATGGATTGCAAGTAGGAGAGCTAGGATTCGAACACCCCCAGTCTGACTGTAGAATCTGTCCTCTTAACAACTGCTTATATAGCCTTTGTTGTATAGTTTCTGTAATTTAAGTGACATAATAAGGGTTGGAAAATTATGGCCCATGGGCCAAATCTGGCCTGCTGTCTATATTTGGGTGGCTTATGAGCTAAGAATTATTTTTACATTTTTAAATGGTTGAAAAAAATCAAAAGAAGGACTACTTTGTGATATGTAAAATTTATATGAAATTCAGATTTCAGTGTCCATAATAAAGTTTTATTGGAACACAGGCTTCAGCCTAGTTGGGTAGGGGTGACAGACACCATGTGGCCCAGGAGCCTAAAATATTTCCTGTCCAGCCCTTTACAGAAAAAAATGTGCCAGCCAATATAATATTGCTGGTAATTTGTTATTTTTATCTTTTTATTGCTTTTATGGCAAAAACATTAAGCACTTCTTTTTAGGTAATATAGTTTCTTTTTCAAAAAGGCAGATTTTAAATATAGTTTTAGATTTTTAAAAATTTATTTTTAATATTACATGCCAAAATAAACATTTGTCAGTAGTCAAGGAATGGTAATGAATGTTTAGGAAATTGTATAATTGAGAATTGTACATGAAAATACATTTGTAGGCCTATTAGTAATAGTTTGTAAATTTTCATAGACTATCATAGCAACTTCATAATGCAATGTCTAAAAGTATATTGAATATTTTCTCTATGTTTGAGGTAATTCTATGTAGTAGAATATCCCTTTTTTATCTTGATGACTTATATTTAATTATTTATATTTGAGAAGATTCACATTCTTCGTTGGTATACTTATTTACCCTTGGTATGAAGAAAGTGAAAATATTGTTTAAGTCTCAAGTGAAAATGTATTATTATTTGGTAAATGTAATAACTGTACTTGAATAGTCCAGTTAGCTAATCACGAATAGCCATCCCACACAGATTTCTCATTTAAATCTGTACCAAATGTCTTATTTAAGAGAACTGCATGTTGCATTTCTGGTGAAATTACATTCTTATATTTATCTGTCAGATGAATTTTAGTAAACTGGTACATGCCTGTTGAAGGGAGAAGTATGAAATTGTATCAGTAATAGGTCTCATCCAGACTAGCCACATGAGATTTAATCCATGTACTTGTACATTTTTTTCTCTCCTGGTTTATATAAGTATCGTTAATGTAAAAGCAAAACTGGTTAAGAAAACATTGTCTTTACACTCTTATGCATTCTGGTTAGTATTAGGCCAAATGATTAACATTGTATCTGTGCAACCTACTTTGTTTCATTTATCTCTCTTCAACATGCATTTCAAAATAATGAGTTCTTTTTAATTTTTTACACCTAATATTATCTAAGTAACAATGCTTTTTGTTAAACTTATAAGAATTTAAGGATAAACTCTATAACCAAAGTTATTTCTAGCAGATTTGAATCTTTAAAAATACAGTTTTATTTAAACTTAGTTTTTCAAGAATCTTTACCAGTCAGATGATTTAGTGTGCTTGAGTACTTTGCTGGTTGAATTGCTTTGCTAAGTATCCATTGGCTGGTATAGTTTCTGTTATACATTTTACTCGTTCACTCTTGTGTAAAAGCTTTAAAATAATGAAAAGTTTGTATAACGTGCCAGCCAGTATCTTATTTATGTATCTGGATTTTTCTTTAAAATCTTTTCCAGTAGTATGGTATTTTTGTAATTCAAATAAATGGACTTCTGAATAATAATTTTTACAAGTAAACATGAGTAAATGGTAGACCAAATATCTATATACATTAAATTGTAGAGACCCAGTTAAAATACCTTGTTCTGATACAGAGATTATTACTTTATGTAGTATCTTTGGAACTTTCTATCTCAGCAGACATTTAGAAAATATTATTGCAATGAAAGATTTTAGAGCCAATTTCTCATGTTAACCTTTGCAAAATAATCATTATAATTTATCTTTATAATGACATAGTTATTAGCTTATATAAATGCATTAGGTACTGTAATATAAGTTTAATTGAAGCCCAAGGTGGAATAACTTATTTTAAGCCAGAAAAGTAAATATGAATTTTCTTAAGTCAGAAAAAGAACTTTGGTATACTGAATTTCATATTAGGAATTTGGACAAGTTAGGGATAAGAAAAAAACTTAAAACATCTACTTGAATTAAAACTTCCCATCCAAAGAGAGATGGGAAGTTGAAGATGACCAAGGAAAAGAATTTAAAAGAGTTACAGATAACTAGGGCTAGGTTTAGTGTAGCGTCAGCCCTTGATTATCCACTTTCTAAGTTTTTTATGGAATCATTTCTCTTTGTCACATAGCTAAATATCATGGTGCTAAACGGAGATAACCCTATAAGACTCCATAGAAATACATCAGTGAACCTGAGAATATGTGTATGTTTATTTCTGGACCACCTTTAAATGCTGTTAAAGACATTACCCATGCTTCTATCTTGTTTCAGTCATTTACTAACTGTGCTTCAGTGTCCTCATCTGTAAAAAAGAGAAAATAATAGTACTTGTCTGATAAAGTTGTTTGTGAGGATTATGTGAGTTAATATATGTAAGGCCGTTTACAAAAGTTTGTTATATATTAGCTTTGATTATATTTACCTTAATCACCACCATCATTATTATTATTCCATTAATGAGTATATTTTAACTTATCTTGATTTGTTTATAATTCTTGTTTCAAAGACTTTGAATTTAAAAAATATATCCGTATAAAACAGTTAAACATTTATCCTGCCTTTCCTATATGAACTGTATTAGCAGATAATTGCTGATTAACCAAATAATTGATGAGGGAAAGCATCTTTTTATAGAAATATTCCAACTAATAAATGGGAAACACATGATAGAATTTGAAAGAATACCACCATTTTACAATACCCCATGAATTAGTGGATGTAGACATTGATCATCAGTAGCTGCTAACATCACAAAAAGAGAGAACCAGACGTTGTCTCCTGATATTTGCCACCATGATCTCACTAAAGGTATTGAATCCAAGTGTGATCTAGCCTCTGATCCTAGCTGCCAGTTTGTAGAAAAGAGGACAGAGGACATGTTGGACTGCCCCATGAGTATGAAATCATCAAATTCATGCTGTGGAAAACTCTGAGTCAAATGGCTGGGTCTTTTTTTTTTTTTTTTAACATCTTTATTGGAGTATAATTGCTTTACATTGTTGTGTTAGTTGCTGCTGTATAACAAATTGAATCAGCTATACGTATACATATATCCCCATATCCCCTCCCTCTTGCGTCTCTCTCCCACCCTCCCTATCCCACCCCTCTAGCTGGTCACAAAGCACCGAGCTGATCTCCCGTGCTATGCAGCTGCTTCCCACTAGCTATCTATTTTACATTTAGTAGGGTATGTAAGTCCATGCTACTCTCTCACTTCGTCTCAGTTTACCCTTCCCCCTCCCCGTGTCCTCAAGTCCATTCTCTATGTCTGCGTCTTTATTCCTGTCCTGCCCCTAGGTTCTTCAGAACCAATTTTTTTTTTTTTTTAGATTCCATATATATATGTTAGCATACGATATTTGTTTTCCTCTTTCTGACTTACTTCACTCTGTATGACAGACCCTAGGTCCATACAAAATGGCTGGGTCTTTAAACAGCTGAATTGTAAGGAAAATATAGGGATGGAGAGGGAACTTATTGATTAAAAGATGCTTAAAGATACATTAAATAAAATTTTAAAAATGTTCAAAACTAAAAGTATAGTGTCTAGGGATGCACACTAAAAACTAAAAATAAAACTAAAAATAATGCAAGTGAGTGATTTACTGTGGAAGGCATGATAGTGGTAACTTTGGAGGAAAGGATATAGGTGGTTGTGACTGGGACCTGTCTGTCACCTGGAGGCCTTCTGCAGTATTTGGCAAAGTTCTATTTCTTGAACTGGGTGGTGATTACGAGGACATTTACCCTAATTTATATATTTCTTGTGTTTGATTTTCTGAATCAGTTTTTGTAATGATAAAAAAGCTAAGATACTTTAACTATTCTAATTAAAATATTTGGCAACAGTCTCTCCTCTGTCCACCAAATCTAACTTATGGAGTAAAATTGATTTGGAAAATGTATTCGTTGATTCACCAAACTTTATGTATATGTGTTAGTACGTGTTGTGCATATGTATACTCCACTGTGTGTGTGTGTGTACTTTATGACAGGCACTGTTCTGATGATCTATTGCTATGTAACAGATCACTGCAAAACTTAAAGGCTTAAAACAACCAGTTATTTCATTTGCTCATGAATCTCTGTTTGGGAAGAGTTCAGTGTGGAAGGCTTATCTCTGTTCCATGTGCCATAAACTGTAACAGTTGGACTAGAGGCATTAGGATCCACTTCCTAAGTGGTTCACTCACATGACTTGCAGTTTGGGTGCTGCTGGCTGCAAGTTCAACTGAGCTCTGTTTACCTTCTTGTAGATCTGTCTCTGGGTTGCTTGATGTTTGTTACAGCTTGAGGTGGCTAGGTTCAAGAGTATATGTTCTAAGAAAACCAGAAGGAAGCTGATTGTATGACCTAGCCTCAGAAGTCATGTAGTGTCCCTTTCACGATTGTCACATACTCGCCCAAAATCAAGTGGAGAGAACATATGCCCCACTTCTCAGTGAAAGAAGAGTCAGAGTTTTTATGGTAAGAAGGGCATGTGTGATGGAGATATTGTTGAGGCCATTTTGGAAAGTACAATATGCCACACGCACTGTCTCAGCTTTGTATACAAAGTTGAATGAGATAAAGTCCTTGTCCGCAAGGAGCTCACAGTTGAGTGAAGTTAACAGATAATTATAACAAGAATGTGACGAGAGTAAAGTTTGGGTACTGTCAGAGAACATAAAAAGAATACTCTTGATTTAGAGTGCCAGATCTCGGGGTAAAAGTCTGCTTTGGGCCTGAAGAAGGAATGAGGTGGACAGGCCAAAAAAAAAAGAAAAATTTTGGAATAGTATTTCAGGAAAAGGAAGAAGCATCATGTATCACTTAGGTAAAAGAAAATATGGTGCATTCCAAATCTTCAGTATTTATATATGACCATATTATAGGTATGAAAAGTTAAGTGGAGAGAGATGAGATTGAATAAGTATGTAGGAGTTATATTATGGAAAAACCTTTTTGTGTGAATTGGGATTTTATTATGAACTCAGTGGGGGAGCCATTCAAGATAGTAAGCAGCAGAGTGAAATGGTCTGATTTACCTTTTTACAAAGACCACTCGGGGCTTTGTAGAGAACAGGAGCAAAGAACAATCCAGGGCAGTAATGCTGGTGCCTGAACTGAAGTCACATCAGGGAGTACTGAAAGAAAGGGGCTGATTTTAGAGATATTTTACAAACTTTTGAATTTGGTGACTGATTGGATATGGATATGAGGGAGAAGGAATACCAAGATTGACCTCCAGATTTCTGCCTGCGGAATTCTGTAGTTGTCGGCGCTAGCCACAAAAGAAAGGCTCATAGGAATAGAAGCAGATTGGACTGGGGGAAGGATGATGAGTTCTATTTGGAGGTCTGGCCTAGAGATGTAGCTTTTGGGCATCATCAGCATGCAGATGATAATTGAAGTGATAGAGATAAATGTGTTTGATTTTGCGGGGGGGCAAGAGAGGAGGGCCAAGGATGGTAATGTTGGGTGACCGACATTTAAGGGGCAGGCAAAGAAAAAGGATGTTGTAAGGGAGAATGAGGTGGAACAACCAGACAGATAGGAGGAAAACCAAGAGGCAGTGATGTTACTGAAGCCTAGGGAAAAGAGGGGAGTCGTCAACAGGGAAACGTTCTGTGGAAAGTCAAATAAAGTACCCAGTGGGTTTGGCAACATTGAGGTCATGTGGGAGAGCAAATTAAAATTTCAGTGATACGAGAAGCAAGTGGCTAACAAGGAATAAGCAGAGACGGTTATATAGTTGATTTTTTTTTTTTTTTTTCTATCAACACTTTCAGGTAGCTAAGTTTCAGAGGGAAGGAAAAGTTAGGATAATGATCTGTGGAAAATAAAGTATATTTTAGTTGGACTGCTATCCCAATGTTGAGATTGATCATTGTGGGTGTCATTGGTCTTTCATCCATTGATAGAGTACTTCCTAATTATCTGCTGTTCTTGTATAATCTTCCTCCATTAACTCATCTGCTTTATTTTATCACATGAAGCAGAAAGAAAGTAGGCTAAGGTACTTATGATAATGCTTTCATATTGTATCTGGTGGGTCTTTTTTTTTTTTGATTGTTTGTTTTTGTTTTATTTTTTAATGAGAGGAAAATTCCAGACTCCTTTTTAAAATAAAAAAAAATTTTTTTTTTGGTGAGATAATCTTTTTTCTTTATCCTTTGATAAAGAGGATTATTGTTTAATTAAGATTCATCCTTTATTGAATTGCTGTTTCTCCTGGTACTATTTCAAATGAAAATATTATGTATCTGTCAGTCAATTCTATAGATATTATACTACAATTTGAGTAGTACCAGTAAAAGATTAAGTTTTTACTTGGAATAAAGTATAGCTGTGCAAAGGTATTCTGAATTAGAAATATTACAAACTCATCGTATAGTTTCAATGACTTCTATGGCCAAGGAAATCATTGATATTTTTGTCTTATATTGAAGATTAGAAAAAGTAATACCTGTCTTCTTTCAGCTTCATATCCATTAGAGATAAAGTTCTTTATGCTCCTCGAATTTTAAATGTGAATTGTGAGCTTATCATGACTTAAGGGGGGGTGAAATGCTTTCTGAGGCGTGAATTTTGTCTTCTGAGAAACTCTGAATATGGCTAGATAGTGTTTTGAGGCTCTGGAAAAATTTTTGCTATGTCTAAGGCCATGAAAGTATGATTAGAATCAAATGCCCTACACCTATATAGAATTATTCTAATTCTCTTGGATATGTAAAAACAAAACAAAACAAAATAACTGCTGAGCTTGCTATGTACCTTTGAGCATAGCTATTTGTGTTAAGTAGACCTAGATTGGCTCTAAACCACTTCCTCTTTTCCTTACCCATCCTGAGAAGTTGTGAATCCATCTGATTGCTACTAGACATTACAAATATTTGTATCAGCTTTCCTTCCCCTTTATAAGAAAATTTTCTTCTGTATAAACTTTTCTGAATCTCAGGTAAAACACATTGCAGCCACTTGTAAGGTAGGAAGTTAATGCTTGGCAAGGAGAAAATATTTCCAATGTGTATCTTGAAACGAGAGTTAGCTTGCCTAAGGAATGAAGACAGTGAAGAACAATCATGGTGCCTTTAAAAGCTGTGCTTTCTAAAATGTGTAGGTCATGCAAACCTAGGGAAGTTTAGTCAAGACATTTGACATTCCCTTTGGCCATTATTTAAATAAAATATAGCCTCTCAATTTTTAGGGCTGCCACTCCAACTGAACAAATCACTTCTTAACTCTAGTTATATATTGAAATAGAAAGTATATAATCAAAGTCAAAAAGAATGTTGTGGGATGAAAAATTCATCAGGAATAAAAATTTAAACACCATTTATTACCTTTCAGTTACTTTTATTAGAATCTTCATGAAATTTTGCTCTGAGTGAGGTAACTACAGGAAACCTTCCTGGAGAGGCCTTATTTTGAGGATTCAGTCATCTCTGTGCTCAGAGAGCTATATAGAGTTTTTACCTCAAACTGATGGATGAAAATACGATTAGTGTTTCTGGGCTATACTTTCTTTGTTATTATATTTTCTATGTGCATTTACGATAGGTATAAATTAAGGTTTCCTCTATAAGGACAGAGATAGACAACGCTAGTTATAAAATCTCTGGAGAACTCAGTAGGAACAAGGGGATTTAGGGGATGTTCAAATTCTCATATCTCTAAACTTTTTCTCCCATGTAATAATTTTGCTTAATAAAAAATACAATTTTAAATATTTGGAATTATTGTACTATTATTGTACCTTTAATAATTTTGTGAAACCATTGATATGGTTACTTGATGAATACCCACTCTAAA
The DNA here is from genome assembly GCF_965194825.1 of Balaenoptera physalus. NCBI lineage: Eukaryota > Metazoa > Chordata > Mammalia > Artiodactyla > Balaenopteridae > Balaenoptera > Balaenoptera physalus. Next base: position 88,793,812 of record NC_138890.1, on the reverse strand, counting down.
TTTTCAGCTGAAAAATTGTAGTTTGGATGATGACACCTAATCAAAGTTCTTCCTGATAGTAAGTATGATATTTGGAGTTACATATTGACTGTTCTAGGCCAGTATGCTCTTCATCACTTATTGATTCTGCTCTGCTTATTGCCTGGTGATGAAATAGTGAATGAATTTCTGAAAATACCAGTATATGCAATGGATGCTTTATTAATTTAAACAGATTAGTGCCTATTGTATAGGAATAGAGACTTGGTCCTGAGATTTCTAGCTCACGTAGATAACTCTTTTAGGGATTTTTCTCTTTTTTGTAAAGAGCAAGCAGCAGCTGGAGCAGGATGTGTGGTAAAGGGAAAGGTTCATCCTTTCTTCTCTTCATTTCTCTCTCCCACCTCCTTTCTCTTACTACCTCTTCTCCTTGTTTTCCTATGAGAGCAACTTAAATATAAAAGCTGATGGGACAGTACATCAAAGAGAAATTTATTAGGTTTTTTTAAGGTGTAAAGTCCTTGGGAGGACAGGAAGGGATGAGGTACAAGTAGAGTGGTCACCCTTGGTGGGAGAGAGACAGCTTCATGTTTCCAAATGGGGAAGAGGTTAGAATGGGAAGAGAAGGAATGGATTTGTAGGTTTGAAAAGGGAAGTTGAAGGAGTTGCTTGCTTGTAGCTTCCTTCTAAAGAAGCTGTAGAGGGTAGAACAAGGTGGTTTTAGACACAAGAAAAGTAAGAAAGGTTTGAAATGGTTGACAACGGCAGTGGGAGAGTTAAGAAGTGAGTTGGCCAGAGAAATTTCATAGTATGTCAGATATTTAGGGCTCTTTTGAAGTAATAATCATGTGCTTCTCCCCATCAGTGGTGAGTTGCTGAATGCAGAAAGTTGAATCGATCCACCATTAGGGTTTGCTGCCTGGGGACAATTAAGAGACAGGAGAGCAAGGGAATTTAGAATATTGGCAAAAGTGTCAGTGAAATGATGTGTCATGGCATCTCAGTTAGAAAAAGAAGAGAAGAAATGAGAAGGTGATTGATTGGGAGAGATTAGGAGACTCAGAGCCTTAGGGTTTCAGTGACGTTGGAAAATGATTATAGTGGAACTGGTGAAAGCAAACCAGTGGGGTAGGTGCTTGTGGCCAGAAAGAGAGGAGCTGGAATTAGTTAATTTGGAGCTGTTACATGTGAAGATAATGTCCAAGAAAAAGCCATGACTGATGTAAAGTGGAGGAGAATGTTTTCCCTCCTACTGCCTCATAATGAAAGCCTCATGACAGCATTTCTTGAAGTGAATTTTGCAGAATAATATTTCTTCCAAAAAAAGAGTGCATGTACTAATGCATTATTGAGGCTCTGAGACATGTTGCATTTAAGAAATCTGTTTAAATTTGTTTAACTGAGAAGTTCTAAAATCTGTGGAATTACTGAACCTTTTGTAGTATAACATCTATTAATAACCATCTAAACTAGGGTTTTCACCAACATGTTGAGCAGTTATTTTCTGTGTCATGTGCTGAAACTGTTAAATTAATGGGAATAAGTAAGAGTAATCATCACAACATAGTAAGTGTTTATTTTGCAAATAATTGTTACATTTATGTTAATGTATTTCAATATTAAAATATTTATTTTCCTGTTGAAAGTAAATATGTGTCCAAAACATTAAAAATGTTAGTGCATTATTTTGTTAGTGACAATTGTGATATTTGTAATCATTTATTAGAAATCTTCAATTACTCATGGATAGTCTAGGAAGGCCTGCTGTATTCATTCTATGTAGCAGTCAAGTAAGGCAGATTAGTTAAAGCAAAAAAGAGAGTTTATCCACTCACATAACTGGATATATCCAGAAATTCAAACCATGTCATCAAGAATTTGTCTGTCTTCATTTCTCACCTTTTATCTATTAACTTCATTCTCAGGCAGGTGGTACCAGCAATCCCATAGTGTGGAAGTTTCTCTTAGAAAGGGGTTGAGAGTGAGACAAATGCTTAGAACCTAACTGACTTCTTTCTAAAACAGGTTTCCCAGTTGGATTTTATTTGCTGATAATGGAAGCGTAACATTATAAGCGCCACATTCCTTTCTTTAAAATTTATTCTTTTTTTGTTATTTTAGTCATGATTTTCTTTTGGGTCCTGCAGTTGCTGATTCCATTCTAATAAAGTCTCGACTGAGGCCTTGAAACTTGAAATGTTCTCAGTTATTAGTTCCAGTAACAAAAGGAGCTCTGAACAGATAAGAGGATTATTGATACATGTGCAGTATGAAAATATCAAACAGTAAAACCGTTCATGAAACTTCTTAGATAAAGTTGGAAACTTAAAATGTTTACAGAAATGAAATATGTACATAGTAGTCTTTATAGTGTCCTTGTGAGGTCCTCTGCAGAAAATATAAAACCAATAAACTTTATCTCCCCTACCCCCCAAGAGCAATCAACAAAAGAAAACAAACAAACAAAAAAACCAAAAAACAAGAAAACCAAAACAGAATAACAATCAAAATTTTTGAGTTGTCTGGAGTTTAACCCTTTAAATAATCTTCTGAGGAACATAGTCTTTAAAGGCCTGTTGTGATAATTGACTGCTTTAGAAAATGGTAGTTAAATTAAAGTCTGTAACTTTTGATAAATTAATGGCTTCTTTGTCATACTGAAGACCCTAAAATTGTGTCTTTTTATTTTCTTGGTTTGTGAATAAAGGTAAATAAAATTATGACTGGTAGGTTACTTGTCTTAATAAAATACATATGAATGCTGCATCCTGTTTGGATATAGAAAGTCACAAGAGACGTTCATTCTTACCTCATAACCAAAATAAGGAGGATAAGGTACAAAATAATAGTTAAAAAAAATACTCATCAGGGAGCTGAGGACAGAAAGAAACCTAAATGAACCAAAGTCCAGAAAGTGGCAAGCCTTTCATAGGAAACGAAAACAAAACCCAAAAACAAACAAACAAAAAACCTGTGACTACTTCCATCCTTGGTGGAACTGAGTGATAGGAGGAAACTTCCATCAAAGGGAATAAGGAGAAGTCAACTCAACAAGCTTTTAACAAACTTGTAAGAACAGTGTGTAGGCTGGTGTGGCAGATCAGAATCTGGAGGAGCCCTCCCCACAGTGAGGCAGCATCCACTCACCAGCATTTACTCAAGGGTCTTCCACAAGTGGAGCAGAGAATCAGAGAAGGAGACTTGAGAAAGATACTCCAAATGAAGTTCTCCCCACACCAAAAAGGTGGTACACTGTTGTTGGGGGTGTGGGTGGTGTTTGAGGCTTTTGGACAGGAGGACTGAGCACTCTGGATTTTCACCAACAGAGGAAAATACGAAATCCCTCCCAAGTTGATTCTCTTCAGGGAATTCTGGGTCTTCACAGAGTACAGGGCAATGGCTTTCCAAAGGCTAGGAAGGAGGGTAGAAAGTTATCTTAGATATATAAAGTAGTGGGTGAGCCTGGAGAGTAAAGAGAACTCCCTAGTGCCCCCCTATCCCACACTCCCCCCAAAAAAAGAGGGTGCTGGAATCTTGCCAGGGCTCAGATTCCATTCCTAGCTGAAGAAAAACTCTTGATCTAGCCCAAAATATTTGAAGCTGGTGGTGAACTAATTCAAACCAGAGCAGCAGCAGAGGCCAGGCCCAACTTATTAACTACAGCCCCAATTCTAGCAGCCTGACAGAAAAAAGGAGTATGTGTGCCTCTTTCTTGAGGTAAATATTATTGAATTCAGATTCTACTGTTTTTTTTATACAAACCATCTGGCACACAATCAAAGATTATATGGCCCACTAAAAAGTAAGAAATGTGACCCACAGCTAAGAAAATAAGCAGACTCAGATATGGCCCAGGTATTGGAATTATCAGACAATGTCTTTAATGTAGCTTTTACAAAAATACTAAGGGATCTGATAGAAAAGATAGACAATGTATATGAAAAGATGGAGAAGTTCAGCAGCAATGTGGATGCTACAAAAAATAGAAATTCTAGAATGAAAAATATAATATCCGTACTGAGCAATTCATTAGATGGACTTGTCAGTAGACTGGACACAGGAAAATTATAGTGAGCTTTGAAGACAGGTTGACAAAGTATTCACAATGAAGCAAAAAGAGAAAAATAGGTAAATAGAGTGTTTGAGATCATGGGGTAATATCAAAAGGGCTAACATACATGTAATTAGAATCTAAGGAAGAAAGGAGAGAGGGAGGTGGGAGTAGAAACATATTTGAAGAGACAATGGTTAAGTGTTTTCCAACATTTTCAACCCACAAGTCCAGGAAATTTAACAGATCCCAAGCAGGATAATTAAAAGAAAAAAAATAACATGTACTTATTTCCTAGTTGATTATAAAAGCAGTGAGAGAAAAAAGAAACATTATGTATAGGGGAATAATGACATGAATTTTAGCTGACTTCCTACCAGAAGCAATGGAGACCAGAAGACAAAGTGCTGGAAGAAAAAACAAAGCCATCGACTTTTAATTCTATATCCTGTGAAAATATCCATAAAAAAAATAAATGCAAGCAGCACTTTACAACCACTGGGATGATGATAATCAGAAAAACAGAAATAATAAGTGTTGGTGAGGATGTGGAGAAGTTAGAAGCCACATCCGTTGCTGGTGGGAATGTAAAATGGGTCAGCCACTGTGAAAGAACAGTTTGGCTGTTCCTCAAAAAGGAAAACATAGAATTACCATATGACCCAGCAATTCCACTCCCAGATAAATCCCTGAAAGAGTTGAAAACAGATACCCAAGTACATGTGTATGAGTGTTCATAGCAGCACTATTCACAATAGCCAAAAGATGGAAGCAGCCCAAATGTCCTTGTCAAAATTAGTAAAACCCAAATAATAATAATAATAGCTAATATTATAAGCATTCATTATGGTAAGGAAGAGAGGGAGGAGAAAAGAAGGGAAAATGGGAGGCAGAGAGGGAAGAGGGAGGAGAGATAAGGAAGCTGCTGTGAGAAAGACATGTTCAGCATACACAGGTAATGGCAAAGGGATTATTTTGATCTGTTCAAAATAGTGTATTAAGTAGAATAACGAGCTTGGGAATAATGAATAATAATGATGAATAATGAATAATTTGTTAAATAGAATAATGAGATTCGTGAGGGTATGGCTGAAACTGGTAAAGTGCCTTGATTACTAGACATAGGGACCTCTAATGAAATACTTTCATTCTCATCATAATGTTTTCTTTTTAAATCTTTTTTTTTGTTTGTTTGTTTATTTATTTATTTATTTATTTTTGGCTGTGTTGGGTCTTCGTTTCTGTGCGAGGGCTTTCTCTAGTTGCGGCGAGCGGGGGCCACTCTTCATCACAGTACGCGGGCCTCTCACTGTCGCGGCCTCTCTTCTTGCGGAGCACAAGCTCCAGACGCGCAGGCTCAGTAGCTGTGGCTCACGGGCCTAGTTGCTCCGCGGCATGTGGGATCTTCCCAGACCAGGGCTCGAACCCGTGTTCCCTGCATTGGCAGGCAGATTCTCAACCACTGTGCCACCAGGGAAGCCCCCATAATGTATTCTTTGTTTTATAATTTATTAGTTTAAGCAAAGAAGATAAATGTACTGCCCTATTATTATGTCCCTTAATTGTTTTAAAAGCAGAATTTCAGTTAAGATGTCTTGATAATTTAACTCATAGTACTGTAAGTTTTAAAAAAAACTGAAATGCACAGTTGCTCACTGAGCAAAATCTATCAGTACTTAAATTGTTGAGTCAGTGAGGTGCTGAAAAGGAAACTGGTTGGTGTACATCTTGCACTACTGGATACTTTATTAAAAGAATTATAATACGTTTTTGCTCATACATTTGAGAAAATCTCCATGGAACATGAATTATACTTCGGTATTGAACAGGGAGGGAGCTGATTATAGCCTGGGGCTTGGGATTTATGTCCCTGGAGAAATCATTTAAGAAGTTACAGAGTCAAGAAAGCAGGAAGAATGATAGAAAGCTTTACAACCTAGGTTTCGTTGAACTCCATTCTGTTATACTATAAATTTCCTTAGCATTGTTATTTTAAGAAAAAATCTTAATCATTCAAATGTTCCTTTTGCACATTTAGTTTCCAATTTCATTATTTCAAAATATGAAAATGCTTGACTTAGCAAGGGGGCTTTCTTTTAATAAATGTTCTTAATATGCAAGCATCAAAGAAAAAAAGACAGCATGACAAACTAGGTTACTAGGCAGTGAATACTTCTAAAATGATTTCTCTTCAGTCAGAACCCAATTGCTAAAATAAATCCTTTAGAAACTGTTTTATACTTAAATTGTATACCGTGATGGGATGTGAATAGAAACTGTGTATCCTTCATTCTCTCCAGCAAATCAATATCTGCAAAAGACTAAGTTATTTGTTTATTTATAAATGCATTCCTTTTATGAAGGACATATTGATATTTGAAGTATTTCATTTATGTTATAGAGTTATCAACAGTTTAGAATTTTTTTCAGGAGACAATCTTCTCTAGCGTTATAATTTCCCTGTAGTTATCTCTCACAAAATCCCTCCAAATTTCATGGCTGCTTTGCATAAGTAGTCCCAAAGATATTTGGCACTCAGCCTGGAGTTTGAGCATGAATGTTATCTTTTTCTTGAATCTTATTGCCTACTGGCTTGAATAAGTCTCTGACTGTTCCTACAGGGCCAAATAATCACTTTCATTGTTCCTTCTAAGAATGTTATTAGGTTGAGTTTATTTACGGAAGTCTGTAAGAAATAATATATGGTTATTGCTTCAACAAGCTATTATTAACAAAAAAGTGTTCCATTGTTACCTTTCACTCTCCTTAGTTCATCCTTCCATTGGGGAACAAGTTCTGAGGGCACCCTCAGGCAGGATATAACTAATTGTCCTAAGGGGAGTAACTCTGGTTGCCAGCCTGATGCAGTGGAGCTCTTCTGTGAAAGTTTCATCAATGATCAATGCAATGCACATGATTGGGGAATTGAACAATGGTCACGAATTTTTTGAGATGAAGATTTTTATCTAGTCCAGTGTCCTCCTGTTTACTGATATGGAAACTTAAGAGCCAGAATAGTTAAGTGACTTGCCCAGACTTAAACTCTTTTTCCCTTATGACATCAAGAACCTTATTGTTTCTACCTTAGTGCCTCCTTTAAGAGCCTTGCTTTGAGAACTGTTCTGTGCTTTTTGGTTAAAGTTGTTCATCTGTAATTTACCATGGCATCTAAATAGACTGTCATTTGGAAGAGCTGGGGTGTTTGGGATTTTTTAAAAATCTATTTCTAGTGCTTGAGAAATCTTCTGAAATAAAAACATTTGGGAAGGCGAAAACTGTTAAAAAGGTATAGCCAAGATGTGGAGAATGGAAGAGTGGGGAGTAAGGCATATACAGCAGTTGTTTTGTAATTAAATTTATGAAGAATATGTCACAACTACAGTACCATCTGAAATTTTCTGTTAGACTGGTTCCTTCTAGTTTGTGTCTTTTTTTTTTCCTCTGAGCACTAGTATTTGGTTTTCTGTGTGTTTCCTTAGCATTTCTTGTTTTCTGTCATCTCATGAATTTCTATTTCTTTCTTATTTTTCCCCAAATCATGACATTTATTGAGGGACCAGGAAAATAAAATGCTATAGAGTTCATATGCGTTTGGTTATTTTTAATTCTTAATGTTAGGAAGCTTACATTTTATTTACTTGGAAGACAGAGTGGATGGACATAAGCTGTGGATAAATACCTAAATACCTAGCATAACTGTGTATATACTAGATAGTTTACTACTGCTGAAGGCTTCTTTCTTAATCTCTCCAGGAAAGAAAGGAGAGGCTATCCAAATTTGAGTCTATTCGTCATTCAATTGCTGGAATCATTAGGTCTCCAAAGTCTGCACTGGGCTCTTCAACAGTAAGTAGGATGAACTCTGTGTGCTACTGAAAATAGTCATTGTCTACCTTCTTTCTGATACACCAATGAATATAATATGTAAACTTGTATTTATGAATGGAAAGGTAAGTACACAATTTAACTTTTTGTGGGCATATGAGTCTGTGTATATATGTGTATATTAAAACCCCTAGTAACAGTGATGTAGGCAGGAAAGAAAGAAACTTGTATTGTAGATTTTCTGTACTACATATAAGTAGTAACAGGGAGTATTTTATGTACTTTGGGGCTTTATTAGAAGAAAAATATAAACAAATTTCTTTTACAGTGAAACATGTTTTTATAATAGGGATTATTGTATATGTATTTTTAAAATGTATCAGTTTATATGTGTGTTCATACCTTTGAGAACATTTTAATTAGATAATTGAAGTCCGTTTGAAATTTGGGCTAGGCACATCACAGTAATGCATAGAATATTAATTACCCCTAGTAATAGCAGCTATAGGCAAGCAAGATAAAAAATATTCTTATCTCATTTATATATAAAATTACAAAGTATTTTTCTTCCTTCATGACCTATAAAACTAAATTATCAAACTTTTTATTCTAGCCATGCCTCATTCACAGTAGAGCCTTATAATAATATTTTATTGAATGATGGTTAAAACAATATTCAGTACAAATTAATTACATGCTTTTCCCCCCATCTTGTGAAGTTTCTACAGAATAATATCTTAATATCATTTCTTATTCTTTAAAAGTTCAGCTAAGACAATGTGACCTCCTCTTATTTAGAAAAAAAAAGTGTTTCCTAACCTTAGATTAGTTAAATGTCCATTCACATTTTGGATTTATTTGCTCTAATTCCTTTTTAATATAAAACACATGTTCCCATATTTATTCCACTCAGGCAACAATCTTTTATGTACAATTGCGGCAAAGCGTCAAGTATTTTAATTAACAAAAAAGCAGAAAATTATATTTTTGTATAAAAGAGATAGATTTTAACCTTTGATGCTGCCACTGTCACTTCCAATATGCTGAAGTGTTCTATGGGAGTAGAACTAATGCAGACCATCTCATGTGGCATTAAATAGCAAGTGAAAATAAAAATAATTATGGGCAAGGGCTACATGATAGAGTAAGTCTCTTTCAAATCTTATCTCCTACTTTTGTTTTCTTAAATTTACAACTTTACAGATAAATAGTAGTTCATAGGACTTGGTTTATTATGATTTGACAGTCAAAATAAAGTATAGGAGACTTGATTAAGAGTTTATAAGAAGTTTCAGAGACTCTATGAAGAGAGTCTTTTGATAACTTTTATTAGAAGAAAAAAGAAAAACAGTTCTTAAAAGGAAATATTTAAAAACAGTTTTTTAAAAAAGAAAAACAAATGTAGTTCTTGAAAAGAAATGTTCAAACACCTCAGTGAACCGTTTATAAAATTATTTAACATTAAAATGAGTCAGTGAAACACAGGGCATAATTAAGTTGTCATTAACTCACCTTTATTTCACTTAGGTCAGAGGTCTTTGTGCCAGCACCTAATAGCTGATTTGTGAAAGGTGTCCCCCACCATTTTTTCTTCCTGTGTGCTGTTAAAGATCAAGCTTGACTTGAGTAAAATGTCTGAAATACTTGAGAGCCAAGGCTCATTATAAACTCAGGGTTTCCTTTAGTTTTATTCTTAGATGGAAATGTAGGAGAGTGGAATTTAGAGCTTAAAAAGTTTAGCTAGTGACAGAAAAATAAGAATTCTATGATTGTGGGAATGGGGTACCATTTCCCATGTTTGTTTTTTTCCCTACAACTTGGGCTGCCTGAGAACCTTGTGCCCTCAAGACAGGTGCCTAGGAGTGCGCAGTGGCTCTGAGACTTCATGCTGCCTACATTACTTTGAAGTTCATTGTTATGGAAAGTTCAGCTTTTGGCTCTAGGCAGAGCCTGTTTTGATAAATCAGGGTTGATCCGAGGACGAGAGAGATTTTTTCTTTCAAGACACACTGATTTACATCTAAAATTAAAAAAACCCTATTTGTTCATTAAGATGAAGTTGTACAGGGTTGGCACTCCTAAAAGTGTGTCAGGTATAGTATGTACAATCTTCATAATTAATTGGTATAAACCGTAACTTTTTAAATATCTGAAAGTATTTACATATTGTTTTCTCAACTTAAAAGTAAAATTATTATAAGTAATTTTACTTAATAAAATTCTTAAGTAATTTTACTGAAGAATAAAATTACTTTATTCTTCAGTAAAATTACTAAATTGACAGTGATTGATATAGGTTAAAATTTGGTGTTTACAAACTGCTTTTACCTGAAATGAAGTGCCTTTCCCACAAAACATGTGCCTCATTCAGATATACATTTTTAATAAATTTATCAACATCTTGAAGCTATGAAATGCCCATTTCATTTAAGAATATGTTCCCTCTGTAACTGAGAATTCTAGGGAATGGTCACGTCCTCCCCCAGTTGATCACATTTTTATCTTCATGATTATGGCAATCATTATCTCCATCAGTTAAGTGCCCTTTGATATTGCCTGATTTATTCAGAAATCTCATGAACTAAAAAGATTGAGATAGTCTGTAGTTTATGACGCTGTGGTACACTATGAATAAAGGTACAGAACTATTTCTGTAAGGTGTTAGATATCCTATTTATTTGAAGATTTTCCCCTCGACTACAGAGGTAACTGAGGTTTTAAGTCTTACTGCGAATGTGAAGGTTTCAGGTATTAAGTATGATAATCTAAGATGGATAAAATTTAGAGGCTCCTTAATTGTAATTTAAAATTTTTTTCTGACATAATTTAGTATTTTTTGGAGTATTCTAGTTTGGTAAAGGTAACATAGAGGAAGGAAAATTTTTAATTGCTATAAATGATTTTTTTCTTCATAAAAAACATTTTTTAAAAACCCTGCAAAATGGCAGACTTACGCCTATTTAAATTATTTTATTGTGATATACTTCACGCAACACAAAAATCAGCACTTCAAAGTGTACACACAGTGGTTTTAGTATATTCATTATGTTGTGCAACCATCACCACTATAGAATTCCTGAACCTTTCAATCTCCGCAATAAGCAGCTGCATTTCTGTTAGCAATTAGTCTTAATTCCCCCCCTTTTCAATTTTCTGGTAATCACTCATCTATTTTTGATCCCTATGGATTTGCCTATTCTGGACATTTCACATAAAAAGAGTCACACAATATGTGACCTTTTTTGTCTAGTTTCTTTCAACTTAGTGTAATGTTTTCAAGGTTCATCCATGTTGTAGCATGTATCAGTACTTCATTCCTTTTTATGACTGAATAATGTTCCCTTGTATGGATTTATCATATATTGTTTATCCATTCATCAGCTGATGGACATTTGGGTTGTTCCACCTTTGGCTATTATGAATAATGCTGCAATGAACATTCACATGCAAGTTTTTAAGTGAATGTATGTTTTCAGTTCTCTCAGTTATATACCAAGGAATTGCTGGGTCGTGTGGTAATTCTACGTTTAAGTTTTTGAGGAACTGCCAAACTGTTTTCCACAGTGGTTGCAACATTTTGCATTCCCACCAGCAATGTATATAGTGCATGAGTCTTCCAATTTCTCTACAGTCTCAACACTTGTTATTTTTTCCTTTTTTAAAAATTGTAGGCATCCTAGTAAATATGAAGTGGTATCTCATTGTAGTTTTATTTGCATTTTCCTGATGACTAATGATGTTGAGCATCTTTTAATGTGATTATTGGTCACTTGCGTATGTTCTTCAGAGATGTGACTATTCATATCCTTTGCACACGTTTTAATTGGTGGGTTTTTTTCATTGTTGAGTTATGAGTTCTTTATATATTCAGGATACAAGCCCCTTATCAAATATATAATTTGAAAAAAATTTTTCTCATTTTGTGAATTGTCTTTTCACTTTCTTGGTAATGTTCTTTGACACACAAAAGTTTTAAATTTTGACAAAGTCCAATTTATCTAATTTTCTTTCATTTCACATGCTTTTGGTGTTGTATCTAAAAAACCATTGACTAATGCAAGGTCATGCCAATTTTCACCTGTGTTTCCTTCTACAGTTTTATAGTTTTAGCTTTTACATGTAGGTCTTTGATCCATTACAAGTTAATAGCTGTGTATGGTGTGAGGTAGACATCCAAATTCATTTTTTTTCTGTGTGGAAGCATGTTTAATTTAAAATCTTAAAAAAGCAGCAACTATGAAATCACTGTTTCTTTACTCAAATAAACATATAAAAATTGGAACTATAGAGCATAATTTTAGATAAAATAAAACAGTTAATTGCATTATACATAGGGAAATGAATTAATCATGATAATATTCTCATTGAACTTGTCATAGCTACTTATTTTACCATTTTTTACAGTGTGACTAAAATGTAGAGCTATCTGTGAAGACAGTCTAATGGAACACTTTGATCAACAGTGTTGCTAGAAGGAAGAATGTTAGATAATTAGCTTTAGATGAATTTGGCTTTAACCGAATACAGTATCTGATGGTAGATGTTTAATATTTACTGTTATGATCAGCCCCAAGCATGTTTTCTTTTTTTTCCCACTGTACTAAAAGAGTTAAATAACCTATCCATGGTACCTCCAGGTACTGAGGTCTGCTCCACATCCAGCATCTTTCCATGCCTCAGGAGGTTATAAATTTGCATTGAGGACTGTTTCTCCTAGACTGTTTCTGAAGTCAAGGACAGAGGTGTTAGAGAGGATTCATTGTATAATCTGAAAGCCTACTGGCAATCATGAGGGTCCATTTCCATTGAAAATCTTTCAAACCACAATATATTTGATGAGATCTGTTCTAGTCATGTCAAGAATACTGCCCTTTCTCCAGAGCCATTGCTTTACTGCAGAATTTTTGTTGTAAGTGGCTGAGCAACAGTTTGTTCCATCTTACAGCCCCTTGTGAGTGCTAGTTGTTCACTGATCTGTGGAGTACAGAACACCCTTATAACAATAGCACTCTTTGAAAAATGTTCTTTAAAACCAGAATACAGCACATTTTGGTCCAGATAATTGTTCTTTAGATGTCAGAAGAATTATTAAATTATTCTTCTGTCTCTTTAAAATTAATATTTTTCTGGATTCTGTTGACATATAGATTATTTTAATTTTTGAATTACTTTACATTTGAATTTAGAAAATAAAAATACTGAAAAATAAAGATGTGCATCCATTATATATAATAATGTAGTAAATAAGATTTGCTTATTTACTTCTATTTAGAAAATTAGCAAACTATCATTTAGCTGTGTTTAAGTTGTATATCAGTTATCAAGCTGGTATTGTAACACTTGGCTTCCACCATTGGCATAGGGCAATATAGTTATTTTCATTCATAACATAATAAACTGCTTATATTTTTTAGTGTTTTCCTTCGTGTCTAGCAGAACAACCTTGTACTTCCTCTGACAAGGCGTGTTATTAAGTTCAGCTTAAATATTATGTATTTTAAACCTTGGTTGTCTTCCTTTATTCTGAAGGTCTTAGTATTTATTTATTTATTTATTTATTTATTTATTTAGCCCAGACACTCAGATGGAGAAAAATGAGAAACAAGGGAAAATAAAAATTAAATTTCTTACATCATATCACTGACATAAATACACTGAATTCTCCAATATAGTTAGCCATGTTTAGGAAAACTAAATATTATTCTCAGAGTTGCAAGTTTTGAATCACTAGTATTATCATACATAATTTTCAAGAAGAGCTTATCAGGATTTATTTTCTATAATTTCATTATATAGAGAGTAAATCTCATCTTTTATGTGTTTGCTCAAATGCTTAAAACAACCCAGATCATGTCAGAACGATGCTATATTCTATATAAGCAATCCCAACTTGATGATAAATGTTTAAATTTACTGAGCTATGATTTCATACTGACTCATTAGAATGATCTGGTAATAGTTTTAGTTGAGATGTGTAGTATAACATTGTCACTGACTATAGTTAATGGACTAAAATGTTATTGTTTATCCTGCGGCACATTTTATATGTAATATTGTATGAACTTAAGGTAAGGATATTTGATACTGAAAAAATAAAGCTGTAGAAGAAATTGCAGTGATATGATGGGATGAGGGAGAATAAATGAGAGTCACAAGCACAATTGGAAAAAGTAAATGGATAAAAATGACAAAGAAGAAAAAAGAATAATTACGAATAAAGAGAAGATGAGTAAGGGAACTAAAGAAGCAGGCAAAAAAAAGAGTAAAGTGAGGGGAAATCAGAAGGTAGTGGAGGAAGCAGAAGTGTGAGACCAAAAATGAATGACTTTTAAGAAAATATATTTTGCTAGAGATAGGGTCTCTTGTTAGAGATCCAAGAAGGTGCATAAAAAGGCAGTCGGGAGCGGGGGGAGACCTTCAAGATGGCGGAAGAGTAAGACGTGGAGATCACCTTCCTCCCCACAAATACATCAGAAATACATCTACGTGTGGAACAACTCCTACAGAACACCTACTGAACGCTGGCAGAAGACCTCAGATGTCCCAAAAGGCAAGAAACACCCTACGTACCTGGGTAGGGCAAAAGAAAAAAGAAGAAACAAAGACAAAAGAATAGGGATGGGACCTGCACCAGTGGGAGGGAGCTGTGAAGGAGGAAAGGTTTCCACACACTAGGAAGCCCCTTCGCGGGCGGAGACTGCAGGTGTCAGAGGGGGGAAGCTTCGGAGCCACGGAGGAGAGCGCAGCAACAGGGGTGCGGAGGGCAAAGTGGAGAGATTCCCGCACAGAGGATCCGAGCCGACCACCACGCACCAGCCTGAGAGGCTTGTCTGCTCACCTGCTGGAGCGGGCAGGGACTGGGAGCTGAGGCTCGGGCTTCAAAGGTCAGATCCCAGGGAGATGACAGGGGGTGGCTGCATGAACACAGCCTGAAGGGGGCTAGTGCGCCACAGCTAGCCGGGAGGGAGTCTGGGAAATAGTCTGGAACTGCCTAAGAGGCAAGAGACCATTGTTTCTGGGTGCTCCAAGAAAGGGGATTCAGAGCACAGCATAAACGAGCTCCGGAGACAGGCGCAAGCCGCGGCTATCAGCGTGGACCCCAGAGACGGGCATGAGACGCTAAGGCTGCTGCTGCAGCCACCAAGAAGCCTGTGCAAGCACAGGTTACTATCCACACCTCCCCTCTTGGGAGGTTGTGCAGCACGCCACTGCCAGGGTCTCATGATCCAGGGACAACTTCCCCAGGAGAGCGCGTGGCGTGCCTCAGACTGGTGCAACATCACGCCAGCCTCTGCCACCGCAGGCTCGCCCCGCACGCTGTACCCCTCCCTCCCCCCGGCCTGAGTGAGCCAGAGCCCCCGAATCAGCTGCTCCTTTAACCCCGTCCTGTCTGAGCGAAAAACAGACGCCCTTAGGCGACCTACACGCAGAGGTGAGGCCAAATCCAAAGCTGAACCCCAGGAGCTGTGCGAACAAAGAAGAGAAAGGGGAATCTCTCCCAGCAGCCTCAGGAGCAGCGGAATAAATCTCCACAATCAACTTGATGAACCCTGCATCTGTGGAATACCTGAATAGACAACGAATCATCCCAAATTTGAGGCAGTGGACTTTGGGAGCAACTATATATATATTTTTCCTTTTTCTCTTTTTGTGAGTGTGTATGTGTACGCTTCTGTGTGTGATGTTGTCTCTATAGCTTTGCTTTTACCATTTGTCCTAGGGTTCTGTCTGTCCGTTTTTTGTTTTTCTTTTTTGAATTACTTTTAAATTTTTTTATTTTTAATATTTTTTATTTTAATAACTATATTTTATTTTATTCTTTCTTCCTTTCTTTTTTTCTCCCTTTTCTTCTGAGCCGTGTGGCTGACAGGATCTTGGTGCTCTGGCCAGGTGTCAGTCCTGTGCCTCTGAGGTGGGCGAGCCGAGTTCAGGACATTGGTCCACTAGAGACCTCCTGGCTCCACATAATATCAAACGGCGAAAGCTCTCCCAGAGATCTCCGTCTCAACGCTAAGACCCAGCTCCACTCAATGACCAGCAGGCTACAGTGCTGGACACCCTATACCAAACAACTAGCAAGACAGGAGCACAACCCCACCCATTAGCAGAGAGGCTGCTTAAAATCATAGTAAGGTCACAGACACCCCAAAAATACACCACCGGATGCGGACCTGCCCACCAGAAAGACAAGATCCAGCCTCATCCACCAGAACACAGGCACTAGTCCCCTCCACCAGGAAGCCTACACAACCCACTGAACCAACCTTAGCTACTGGGGGCCGACAGCAAAAAGAACAGGAACTACGAACCTACAGCCTGCAAAAAGGAGACCCCAAACACAGTAAGTTAAGCAAAATGAGAAGACAGAGAAACACACAACAGATGAAGGAGGAAGGTAAAAACCCACCAAACCAAACAAATGAAGAGGAAATAGGCAGTCTACCTGAAAAAGAATTCAGAGTAATGACAGTAAAGATGATCCAGAATCTTGGAAATAGAATGGAGAAAATACAAGAAACGTTCAACAAGGACCTATAAGAACTAAAGAGCAAACAATGATGAACAACACAATAAATGAAATTAAAAATTCTCTAGAAGGGATCAATAGCAGAATAACTGAGGTAGAACAGTTAAGTGACCTGGAAGATAAAATAGTGGAAATAACTACTGCAGAGCAGAATAAAGAGAAAAGAATGAAAAGAATTGAGGACAGTCTCAGAGACCTCTGGGACCACATTAAACGTGCCAACATTTGAATTATAGGGGTCCCAGAAGAAGAAGAGAAAAAGAAAGGGACTGAGAAAATATTTGAGAAATTATAGTTGAAAACTTCCCTAACATGGGAATAGAAATAGTCAAACAAGTCCAGGAAGCACAAAGAGTCCCATACAAGAAAAACCCAAAGAGAAACATGCCAAGACACATATTAATCAAACTATCAAAAATTAAATACAAAGAAAAAAGTTTAAAAGCAGCAAGGGAAAAGCAACAAATAACATACAAGGGAATCCCCATAAGGTTAACAGCTGATCTTTCAGCAGAAACTCTGCAAGCCAGAAGGGAGTGGCACATATTTAAGGTGATGAAAGGGAAGAACCTACAAACAAGATTACCCTACCCAGCAAGGATCTCATTCAGATTCGACAGAGAAATTAAAACCTTTACAGACAAGCAAAAGCTAAGAGAATTCAGCACCACCAAACCAGCTTTACAACAAATGCTAAAGGAACTTCTCTAGGCACAAAACACAAGAGAAGGAAAAGACCTACAATAACAAACCCAAAACAATTAAGAAAATAGTAATAGGAACATACATATCAATAATTACCTTAAATGTAAATGGATTAAATGCTCCAACCAAAAGGCGTAGACTGGCTGAATGGATACAAAAACAAGACCTGTATATATGCTGTCTACAGGAGATCCACTTCAGACCTAGGGACACATACAGACTGAAAGTGAGGGGCTGGAAGAAGATATTCCATGCAAATGGAAATCAAAAGAAAGCTGGAGTAGCGATTCTCATATCAGACAAAATAGATTTTAAAATAAAGACTATTACAAGAGACAAAGAAGTACACTACATAATGATCAAGGGATCGATCCAAGAAAATATAACAATTGTAAATATTTATGCAGCCAACATAGGAGCACCTCAATACATAAGGCAAATGCTAACAGCCATAAAAGGGGAAGTCAACAGTAACACAATCATAGTAGAGGACTTAAACACCCCACTTTCACCAATGGACAGATCATCTAAAATGAAAATAAATGAGGAAATACAAGCTTTAAATGACACATTAAACAAGATGATCTTAATTGATATTTATAGGACATTCCATCCAAAAACAACAGAATACACTTTCTTCTCAAGTGCTCATGGAACTTTCTCCAGGATAGATCATATCTTGGGTCACAAATCAAGCCTTGGTAAATTTGAGAAAATTGAAATCATATCAAGTATCTTTTCTGACCACAATGCTATGAGACTAGATATTGATTACAGGAAAAAAATCTGTAAAAAATACAAACACATGGAGGCTAAACAATATACTACTTAATAACCAAGAGAATACTGAAGAAATCAAAGAGGAAATGAAAAAATTCCCAAAAACAATTGACAATGAAAACATGACGACCCAAAACCTATGGGATATAGCAAAAGCAGTTCTAAGAGGGAAGTTAATAGCAATACAGTCCTACCTCAAGAAACAAGAAACATGAAACATCTCAAATAAACAACCTAACCTTACACCTAAAGCAATTAGAGAAAGAAGAACAAAAAAACCCCAAAGTTAGCAGAAGGAAGGAAATCATAAAGATCAGATCAGAAATAAATGAACAGGAAATGAAGGAAACAATAGCAATGTCAATAAAACTAAAAGCTGGTCGTTTGAGAAGATAAACAAAATTGATAAACCATTAGCCAGACTCATGAAGAAAAAAAGGGAGAAGACTCAAATCAATAGAATTAGAAATGAAAATGAAGAAGTAACAACTGACACTGCAGAAATACAAAGGATCATGAGAGATTACTACAAGCAACTATATGCCAATAAAATGTACAACCTGGAAGAAATGGACACATTTTTAGAAAAACACAGCCTTCTGAGACAGAACCAGGAAGAAATAGAAAATATGAACAGACCAATCACAAGCACTGAAATTGAGACTGTGCTTAAAAATCTAATAAACAAAAGCCCAGGACCAGATGGCTTCACAGGCAAATTCTATCAAATATTTAGAGAAGAGCTAACACCTATCCTTCTCAAACTCTTCCAAAATATAGCAGAGGGAGGAACACTCCCAAACTCATTCTATGAGGTCACCATCACCCTGATACCAAAAACAGGCAAAGGAGTCACAAACAAAGAAAATTACAGGCCAATATCACTGATGAACATAGATGCAAAAATCCTCAACAAAATACTAGCAAACAGAATCCAACAGCACAGTAAAAGGATCATACACCATGATCAAGTGGGGTTTATCCCAGGAATGCAAGGAGTCTTCAATATACGCAAATCTATCAATGTGATACACCATATTAACAAATTGAAGGAGAAAAACCATATGATCATCTCAATAGATGCAGAGAAAGCTTTTGACAAAATTCAACCGCCATTTATGATAAAAACCCTCCAGAAAGTAGGCATAGAGGGAACTTACTTCAACATAATAAAGGCCATATATGACAAACCCAACAGTCAACATCGTTCTCAATGGTGAAAAACTGAAACCATTGCCACTAATATCAAGAACAAGACAAGGTTGCCCAATCTCACCGATATTATTCAACATAGTTTTGGACGTTTTAGCCACAGCAGTCAGAGAAGAAAAAGAAATAAAAGGAATCCAAATCAGAAAAGAAGAAGTAAAGCTATCACTGTTTGCTGATGACATGATACTATACATAGAGAATCCTAAAGACGCAACCAGAAAACTACTAGAGCTAATCAGTGAATATGGTAAAGTAGCAGGATACCAAATTAATGCACAGAAATCTCTTGCATTCCTATACACTAAGGATGAAAAATCTGAAAGAGAAATTAAGGAAACATCCCCATTTACCACTGCAACAAAAAGAATAAAATACCTAGGAATAAACCTACCTAAGGAGACAAAAGACCTGTATGCAGAAAACTATGACACTGATGAAAGAAATTAAAGATGGTACAAACAGATGGAGAGATATACCATGTTCTTGGATTGGAAGAATAAACATTGTGAAAATGACTATACTACCCAAAGCAATCTGCAGATTCAATGCAATCCCTATCAAAGTACCAATGGCATTTTTCACAGAACTAGAACAAAAAATTGCCCTATTTGTATGGAAACACAAAAGACTCTGAATAGCCAAAGAAATCTTGAGAAAGAAAAATGGAGCTGGAGGAATCAGGCTCCCTGACTTCAGACTATATTACAAAGCTACAGTAATCAAGACAGTATGGTACTGACACAAAAACAGAAATATAGATCAATGGAACAGGACAGTAAGCCCAGAGATAAACCCATTATGGTCACCTTATCTTTGATAAAGGCAGCAAGAATATACAACGGAGAAAAGACAACCTCTTCAATAAATGGTGCTGGGAAAACTGGACAGCTACATGTAAAAGAATGAAATTAGAACACTCCCTGACACCATACACAAAAATAAACTCAAAATGGATTAAAGACCTAAATGTAAGGCCAGACACTATCAAACTCTTAGAGGAAAACAAGGCAGAACACTCTATGACATAAATCACAGCAAGATCCTATTTGACCCACCTCCTAGAGAAATGGAAATAAAACCAAAAATAAACAAATGAGACCTAATGAAACTTAAAAACTTTTGCACAGCAAAGGAAACCATAAACAAGATGAAAAAGACAACCCTTAGAATGGCAGAAAATATTTGCAAACGAAGCAACAGACCAAGGATTAATCTCCAAAATTTACAAGCAGCTCATGCAGTTCAATATCAAAAAAACAAACAACCCAATCCAAAAATGGGCAGGAGACCTAAATAGACATTTCTCCAAAGAAGGTATACAGATTGCCAACAAACACATGAAAAAATGCTCAATATCTTTAATCATTAGAGAAATGCAAATCAAAACTACAATGAGGTATCACCTCACACCAGTCAGAATGGCCATCATCAAAAAATGTACAAACAATAAATGCTGGAAAGGGTGTGGAGAAAAGGGAACCCTCTTGCACTGTTGGTGGGAATGTAAATTGATACAGCCACTATGCAGAACAGTATGGAGGTTCCTTAAAATACTAAAAATAGAACTACCATCTGACCCAGCAATCCCATTACTGGGCATATACCCTGAGAAAACCATAATTCAAAAAGAGTCATGTACCACAATGTTCATTGCAGCTCTATTTACAATAGCCAGGACATGGAAGCATTCTAAGTGTCCATCAATGGATGAATGGATAAAGAAGATGTGGCACATATATACAATTGAATATTACTCAGCCATAAAAAGAAACGAAATTGAGTTATTTGTAGTGAGGTGGATGGACCTAGAGTGTGTCATACAGAGTGAAGTAAGTCAGAAAGAGAAAAACAAATACCGTATGTTACAACATATATCTTTTTCTAAAAGAAAAAAATGGTTCTGAAGAACCTAGGGGGAGGACAGGAATAAAGATGCAGACGTAAAGAATGGCCTTGAGGACACGGGGAGGGGGAAGGGTAAGCTGGGACGAAGTGAGCGACTGTCATGGACTTATATATACTACCAAATGTAAAATAGATAGCTAGTGGGGAGCAGCCGCATAGCACAGGGAGATCAGCTCAGTGCTTTGTGACCACCTAGAGGGGTGGGATAGGGAGGGAGTGAGGGATTCGCAAGAGCGAGGAGATATGGGGATATATGTATATGTATAGCTGATTCACTTTGTTATAAAGCAGAAACTAACACACCATTGTAAAGCAATTCTACTCCAATAAAGATGTTATTTTAAAAAAATAGGCAATCAGGGAAATAGAAAGCAGTGGAAGTAAGGTAATATTTGAGTTTGGCCTAGGTGTGTATCTTTTTAAATAAAGTTTTGGGGAAAATTGTATAAGAATGTGAATTTGTTCAGCACATAATTCTGCCTAGTCATTATGATAGACCATAGTTATATTATTAGCTAAAGACTGAACAAACTCAAATTTTCAAAAAGTACAAAAAATTTTAATTAAGAAATTTGCACATAAGAATTTTGTTGCTAGTTTCATAGTGGAAAGTGAACATTAGGTAAAGTATATTTATAATAAAAATAACTAAGCTATCAGTGTATGAAAACAATGATCAGTTCTACTTTATTGCTAAAAAAAATAGAATTCGTCAATTTACAGATGGGCCTTAGTGCCTGTTAATGATGGAACCATTGTTTTACATCCTGTTTGTCTAGCCTGAAGGCAAACAATCATGAAGATCAAATATCCCAAATAGTCTTTGTTTTTCATTATTTTAATAATTAACTCATTCAATGCATTCAAAACATAACTGGTTAGAAATTTGAAAAAAAGTGGCAGGAAGAGCATTATTATTCATGTTTTCATTTTATGTTATGCATTTGTTCAACTATCAAACTTTAATTGGTATAAAATACATTTTTTCTACCTATGGTTACATTGCCCTTTCAGTGAAAGTAGCTTTTAGTACCATCAGGCAGATTCCTTTTCAATAGGCCAATATTTCCCACCCTTTGCAAGTGTTTGGTGCTTCTCTTACTTCTGCTTATATGACATTTGATTCTTAATCTCCCCGTAAAATTTCCCAGTGATATATAGCTTTAAAATTAAAGGGGTCATTATGGAATTTTTGAGAAATGTTTAAAATCCTGTGAGTTACTTGTAGTCACCATAGTATATTATTATACTAGATCTGAAATAATTCATTACTAAGATTATTAAATTAATAACTAAATTTATATAAGATATTAAAGAATTAAATTCACTTTTATGGTTATTAAAAATTCATAAAAACTTTTATGTTAGTGTTGAAGTTTTATTTAGCTTGTTGAAGCTCATTGAGAGGTTTACTTGTATATTTTCCATGCTGTTATATTTTAGTGTTTTTTTTTTTAATGGTTTCTTATTTGGGTACTTAATTTGAGTAAGATCCAGACTTTGATTTTTGTTTTTAAACACTTTTGTCTCTGCCTCTCAAAAAGGATCTCATCTTGTGCTCAAATGTTTGAGATAAAAGCATACAATTCTTCACTGAATTCTTGGGAATTAGCCTGAACTAGGCTAAGAAAAAAAAATAGCCTCTTATTCTTAAGTCAAGAAAAAAATATTTTCATTTTCTTGTGCCGACTCCTCATTGCATCTTCATTTAAACCAGTCTTTTTATTTCACTAAGCTCAGTATGTTTTTGCTGGAATATTCTTTATGAATAAGGCCCAGGGAAAATAACTAACTAAACAGCTAGCCTAGTCAATCAGAAAAGCTTGTCTTATTAAGTATAACTTGTTAACTGTATTGGATTACTATACATTTTAAAAAGGAGACTTCCCCTTCCCCATATCTTTGGCAAAAATTTTAGATAACTTAATGACAAGGAAAAATCTTTCCCCACTTAGGCTTAGAAAGCTGTGATATTTGAAGTAAAAAGCTTCATTTCATTTTTGATGTAATTATGAAGGCTTTTGGGATGCTGGGATTTTGTTGCTGGTACATCCTGCATTCTATCACTGTCAAGTTTGCAAAATTGTATTGGAATTTAATTGAAACCATATTAATTAAAACGTTCCTTCCAATGTTTCCAGGGAAGTCCCTGAAAGACCTGATAGAACCAGGCAGGGGATACGTACAACCTTTCCCTGTGTATGCCTGTCACACATGTACACACACACACACACACACTCATAGTGAGTTCAGCCTACATTTCGTTACAGTATTGTCTAGGAGCCGGAAACAGAAGATTTCTATAAGTTTCCCTTCCTACCCAAAAGAAACTAATAAACCCAGAGGACTGACGTGTAATCCCTATGAAATAGCAATATAAGTTCCTTCCTATTTACTCCTCTTTTTTAAACAAAGAAACAAACATAGATGGTTTTTTTTCCCCAGATGTATTCCTCACCTTCAAATCCTTAAATGAATTTCTCAGTGTTAGCTCACCTTTTGTATTTCAAATGCCCTTCTGACTTAACGAATTCTCCAGGCTCTTCATTCTCACAATTCTAAATAAATCAAAATTTGGGAGGATAGGTTGAATAGGACAAGAAATCAAGCATATGATATTCTTGTTTGTGATGCTTTTCTATTATGTAGACCTTTTTTGAGAGATAATAATAAAAAAGTTTTTTGCCGGGAGGTGACATTGAATTTCTTATTTTATTGATTTTTTTTTTCCTCTGGAAAAAAGCAATGAAACACTTTGCCATTGGTGAGACTTGGAAATATTCGTATAACAGTAAAAATTTTAGTATTTTCTGTATTGAAATGCACTGTGACAAAATTTTGGAGAAGAAATATTTAATCATTTTGACCACCTACTTTAAGAATTATAAACTATTAGTATCAGTATACACAAAAAGTTAATTTTGTGTGGGTTATGCATTTGTTTTTAAAAATAATACTTTTTTAATCTCATAGTTGTGGCTAGTTCTTTATATAATTTACTTTTTAAACCCATTTTTGGGAGCACAATTTAAAATTTCTTTGAAATATAGTATTTATCATAATTAGTACTAAAAGAAAAAGGCTTATTTAGCTTATAAACGATTTCCATGTATAGTCACATCATGTATGCAATTAAAGAATTAAAGAATATCATAGTGGTAGAAGTAGAAATCAAACTGTGGACTCTGAAAAAATCTGATTGGGACTTCTCAACGTTCTTTTTTTAAATCAGTCGGATGGGTTTTGGATAATATAAAATGGAACTTTGACCAGTAAGTTTTAAGCCTCTTCGTGTGATACAAAACAATGCAGGCTCTCTTCAAAACTAGTTCTCATTTACCAGAAAGGTACTGTATTTTATCCCTATGTAGAGTTCATAATATCAACCTGAAAAACCTGATTGATGTGTGAATATTTGTCTTTCATTTATTGTTAATTCTGATTTTTCCGATTTATGAATTACTTTCTCATGAGGCATTGTGCATATTATATTTTGAGAACCTTAAGGGTTAGTGCATATGATTATACCTTACCCATAAAGTACTCTTATCGCCTGGGGCAATTTAGTTTCTGTGGGTAATAAATATAAGCAAACAAAAAACTTTTTACTTGCAACCAGAAAATGTGTGATTTCATCTATTATTAATTAGAAACATTTCAACGAAACATAACCAGCTCTTAGTTATCTCTATTTGTTATTAACACTTGGCCTCCTAAAATAACAGATAATTTGCTTTCCTGCTGTGCTCATGACTTATATTCCTCCCTTGTTTTTGCCATATGTTTGTAATTGAACATTGGTGGTTTCAATGAAGCTATTTCACCTAAGGCTTTGTCTGCTATTGCTGTACAGGATCAGGACCAGCCATGTGGCAGAGGTAATAGTTAAGGAAGTCAGGGGAATAAGGATAAGAATGAGAAGGCACAGCAACAGAGCACCATCAAATGACGACTTAGCACTCCTGGGACTCATGATGGGGACAGTCCACAGCCCATGTGATTAAGAGTTAATTCCATAAAAAGATATAACTCAACTTTTAAAATGAAGTTATTTTATGATAAATTTCTCTGATCATACTCTCTTTTCATCATAATTCTCTGATTGAAAAATTTTAAATATATGGATTTATTTTATGACATGGTGAATAAGACTATAAGTGCCAACTCTAAATGTTGATGTTTTGTGTACCTATGTATGATAGATAGAAAAAACAAATAACCTTCAAGTATTTAAGGATATGTATTTGTACTAAGCTTCAGCACCAGTGCTCTAGGACGTATTTTCTTTAAAAATTATGAAAATTTCAGATTCATCATATAACTTTTAATTGGTTAATTAAAGAGGAGAACATAGGTAAGAAGTATTTATAATTGCTGTTAGCTTTACCAGAAAAAAATTGCTATTTTCTCTAATTTAGTTTTTTTTCAATATTTGCTCAAGTTCTGTGATACGATCCCCATAATTGAGAAGCCTCTGGCAGAACAGGATTGGTACCATGGTGCAATTCCCAGAATAGAAGCGCAAGATCTGTTAAAACAACAAGGAGACTTCTTGGTGCGAGAGAGTCATGGGAAACCTGGTGAATATGTCCTTTCTGTATTTTCTGATGGACAAAGGAGACACTTTATCATACAATTTGTTGATGTACGTTTCCAATTTAGTTTATATGTATATTTTGATATAGTTAATTGAGGTATAATTGTAATAAATGATGAATAATTTGTGATAAATGCCTGTAACACTAACTTTAGCACTTAATTTTTCTTTTTTCTGAATTCCGTAAGTAGAGTGCTCTAAAATTCACTAAAATGTTAACATTTTTAAGGAAATACATATTTTAAAATACAAAGTTAAGAATAGTTGTTACAATTTACATTAAATTTAAATGCATAAATATTTAATGTTTTAAGTTAACTTTGAACATTAAAGATCCTTTGTATTAAAAATAAAAAGAAATAATGTGATTATCATAATTTTTTTTTAGAGAAACTTAATTATGAATTTTATGCTCTTGAAACCAGCCCTTGAAATTGCTCAAAAATGTTACCATGAGAGATTTTTAAGAAATATTTTATTAAATAGTAATAATGAAATACCTTAATGAATGGGACAGTGATAGTTGAATTGTTTTTATGATTCTTTGAGGATTAAGGGTTTTTTTCCACTTATGTATAAGCTATTATTTGTTGGCATTAATGAACAATAAATAGAAATCGAAGAAAAATTTTTAAAATGATCTGGGCATATTGCTTGTTCTAATACTGATTTATTTATTGAAGTTTAAGTATTGTAAACTTATTTGTTACATTCTTTTTTAAGCACTCAACAGATGAAGAGTGATCTCAAAATTTTGTTTAACTTTACCCACTGAGGAATTTTTAATATTTTTGGCATAGGAAGGAATTGATGCCTGTATTTGTCATTTTTTACCCCATCATATCAAATGGCATGCATTTTCAAGCTGGCTGTCTGTAGGATTTCAGTTTATGTCCAGGCACTAGAGTGATGCTAAGTACCGTACAAGAAGATTGGACCATTATCATTAGATGAACTTCAGAGGGTTTTAGGAACAAATATGTTCAAGTTCATATATAGTTCACATATATATAAGTTCATCTAGTGATAATATATATTGCATATTATATTATCTGTATACTATACAGATATAATTCTGAGGTGAAATTCACATACTATAAAAGTAACCATTTAAAAGTTGCATTTAGTATAATCACATCTAGGGATTATATTTAAATGAAAATAAATGCTGTTCAGATGGGTTAAAATAAGTATATTAAAGTATATATTATAATTTTCATACTACTTGTTAATTTTGCATAGTATTCAGGCCTCAACTTGATAATTATATTTGCCTACTCTTATACATCCAACCTACTGTTTCTAATAATATGTCATCCCTTACTTTCTTTAAATTTGTATGTGCCTTTAAATTATGGATGTAGATAACCTTCCTTATTACACCCAGTGACCATGTTGGCAATATTTATAAAATTGTATGAGAATTGTAGAAGGAAAGATGGTAGACAAACTATAAACTACAACTTATATGAATGTTTCCTTCTATTTTCTAAGCTCTAAAAGTTACTCTTTGAAATATGTCATACATTAAATAAGACTGAAATATTTCCCTTATTACCTCTTGTAGTTTAAAATGTAACTGTAGGAATTTAACTTAGTATTTTTAGAAACAAAATGGAAAGGGTCCACTTGCAAATTATCACTTGTCTTTAATATTGCCATTTTGTTTTAAGTAACTAAAGTGAACAGCATAATATATTCTAAAAATAAGATATTGTTACAAGTTCACATTTAAAGATTTTATTCAGCTTCCTCTGTCATTGAAATTTTGCAAAGATCTCTCTTAAAGAAGAGAGTACTTGTATTTCTGTAAATGCCTCAGGTTTTCCACTGCCTAATTTTATTTAATTTGCCCTCATTGTATAATGTTGAGTTCTTCAATCAGTTAAAAAATAAGAGTTTTAAGGTGAAATCGACTGTTTGGGGAAATTTTAATTCTTTTTCTTCTTGTGCAGGTGAATCTTGCTTGATCTAAAATTATCCCATTTCCTTCCTCATACACCTGTTGTCTGGAAGGGGTTTATAAATGGGGGAAGTCATTACCAGATATTTAATGATTGCCTATTATATTCCAATCAATGAATTTATAATCCATTAGTAGATTATAAAAGCTGTACATAAATGTGGGGTCAGGTGTCCTAAGTGAGGAAGACATAAAGAAGTATAGGATTCTGTGGAAAAAAAGTCAAATAGTAATCAATGAAAACTTGAGTTTCAGGCCCAGATCTGTACTTTACAAGCTCTGGTTTGGGAAGTAATTGGGGGTAATAGCTGATATACTGATTGTGAGAGTCAAACAGTGAATATATTCTTTGTAATGTGTGAAGTGCTATGCAGATCATTAGGCATTTTTACCATTGTTTGAACACTTTATTTAGAAAAACATACAAATGTACTTTATACGAAATATAAGTGTAATTGGAAAAGTTAAAAATTTTCTTTTTGGTTCCTATTGAGATTTATTTGTGAAATTTAAATAGTAATGAAAATGTTGTTTTAGAATTTATATATTTAAGTTTGAGGTATTCATTGATCACAAATAACGTTATTTTTAGCAACATTATCTCTGTCAACTAGAGTCTAGTTTGGCAGTTATTTTGAAGCTTTATTTTTGTATGCATATCACAGTTATTTTTTTAACATGGTGTGAAACTCTGCATGCTGTGAACATTATGACTGATCAAGATGGATGCAGATACTTTAGATTTTTACATTTTTTACTACTCTAGCAGAGAATATCTGTTGTTTTAGCTAGTTCAAGCAAGGAAAACTGTACTTTTTATTGGACACTAATTACATTAATTTCATAAAGCCAGATATATTAAGCATAGCTAAGTATCTGAATCTCAGTGTAATTCTAGTGTTATTTACTGACTTATTCCATAGTTACTAACCTGTTTATGGTGCTTGATGTAAAGCCACAGTTAGAGTTTGTACCTAAAACGGTTTATCTTTTGTCATAAATATTGACAGATTTTCATAGAGATTCAAATAGCATTGTTTCATTTGATAGGTTAGTATATAATCAAATCCTTGCTTTTGTATAAGATAAACAAAAAGAAGTGATGAAACAAAGTACTTCAGAAAAAAACTTTTTGTGCTATTATTAATAGGAAAATACCAATTCATATTTCTCTAATTTTATTTATCTGACACATATTTGCTAAAAACACATTTTGGCAGAGTATCATGTTATGCAGTGTAGGGAGGTGAAACTGAAAATGTATGGCCTACTGCTCGGTGAGCTTAAGACCTGGTAGGTGAGACATTAGTAGAATTCATGAACAGAGAAACATTAAAGATGCAGATTTAAGGATAATTGAGCCAAACATTTGAATTAACATCTGGTGATGAATTGAAAAATCACAACATAGTAAATATTTTAAAATAAAACCTGGGGGAACATCCTCTACCTAATGGCATATCATCCTTTTTTATTTCTTCATTCATTTCAATCAAAAAATACTAATTGAGCAAGTATTCTATAGAGTCCAGGGATACGGGCCAATAAAACAAAAATAGCACAGAAGTGGAGGCTGTGAGTAGCTACTATGTGAAATTGGGTAGCTCAGTGTATTGTATCATCAGTTCATTCAACAGATATCTATTGGATGTCTATCATGTGCTGAGTTTCACTTTAAAGTGATGGATGTAGTCTCTGAATGTACCAGACAGGTTTACTTTGTGTTTTTTGCCACAATCTCTAGGCTCTTTGAACTACCTTTTAAATTCATACTGTGGATCTTAAGAAAGACTAAGTGAAAGTATATACAGACCCAAAACTTGTTTGTATGACAATTCCAAGTTTGTGTTCTTATCCTTGTACACTTAAGATTATTTTAACTGTTTTACTCCAGCCATTCAAAGATTCAAGAGAAGGCAATACGTTCCTTGAAGTTAAAATGAATCACCATAAGATATCATTTTCTGTGCCCCAGACACACAATCAGGGACTTAGGAGACTTCCTTCTTAACAATAAAGCAAAGCCATTCCAAAACCTTATTAATTAGTTTCCAGGAAATACTAATTGAGTGAGTACTTTTAAGACCCAGAGATATAATGGTGGATCTTACAGTCTAGTGGGGAGGCTCATGGTCATTTGTAAATCACACACAATATATGTAATTATAAACTCTATTAAGTGCTGTAAAGATACACAGTGCTATGAACACTTTTAACTGGAAAACTTAAGGAAGTTACATTTGAGACAACCATCTGAAGAATGAATAAAAGTTAACTAGGAGAAGCCTTACCAAAATCTTATTAATTTTATTCCTCAGATTCCCCAACAATCCTTCCTGTTTACTGGTTTAAATAGTAATATAACTAGTCAATGTGCTTTTTTTATTTGAGAAAGCTAAAATTTATGTTTTACATTTTTATTGTTGGGTACTACCCAAAAAAGGAGTGTTCTAGCCTTTTGTTTTTATTCAGCTTATTCATCTTGGCCTCTTTCAGAAATGATTTTCCCTCTTTCCTTTTTGTTTTTTTCTTATGCATGCTTATCCTTGATGGTTTTTCAGGAGATCTACTCAGGCATAATATTTCAAATTACACATTCATTGAATACCCTTCTCATTTTTGTGTGCTTATTGTGTTCTGTCTGACTTCCTTGCATAATAATAGTCCTCTGGAAATATGTGTAGCAACAAAATCTGATTCTACTTTTTATCGTTTTTCATCTATATGCATGATTGATTCTTAAGTAGCACAGTGATAAATCAGGAATGAATTCTAGATATAGTGAATGTTTTAAAAACAAAAATAATGCATACTCTTAGTAAAAATTCAGAAATATGTATCACGGAACATGTGCTTCACAGTTAATACCCCCTTACAGGCTCACTGTATATTCTTTGAGATCTTAAAAATATATTTTAATTATGTGCAACTATGTAATTCTTATTTTACAAAGATTGATTCATAGCATATTTTTAATTTATACTTCTTATTTTTTAATGATATATTACCTGGTTTTTAAAAATGTAATACAAATGACTATCAACAAAATGATCTTTGTAGGAATTTGTAGAAATTTATTTTTTACTACTATTTTTTATTGCTTCTTTTGGAATTCACAGAAGAGATCATTAGTAGCTCCAAAGAGAAATCTCTTATTTGAAAGTTAATATGGATTCTCTCTGTCACATTATTAGTAAAGCCATATAGAAAAACTTTAAAAAGAATTCTCTGTATGTGAACCCAACCTCAGGTCATCTGAGCTATAAGAAATTTACACAAATTTGTACAAAGTCAAATGTAATATTCAGAATTTTGAATGTATCAAGAAACAAGTCCTCAACATTTTTGGTGAATGTATTCTTTTCTTTTTAATTGTAGTACAGTTGACTTCTAATATTACATTTGTTCCAGGTGTACATCATAGTAATTTGATACTTATGTACACTACAAAATGATCACCATGATAAGTCGTTACCATCTGTCACTATACAAAGTTATTACAATATTATTGACTATATTCCCTATCCTGTACAATACATCCTCATGACTTATTTGTTGTATAGCTAGAAATATGTACCTCTTAATCTCCCTTACCTATTTCTTTCATCTCTCTACCGTCTTCCCCTCTGGCAACCACCAATTTCTTCTCTGTATCTATGAGTCTGTTTCTATTTTGTTATGTTTGTTTGTTTTGTTTTTTAGATTCCACATATAATATTTGTCTTTCTCTGACTTATTTCACTTAGCATGATACCCTCTAAGTCCATCCATGTTGTCGCAAATGGCAAGGTTTCATTCTTTTTTATGGCTGAGTAATATTGTATTGTGTGTGTATCTTGTTTTTTATCTATTCTTCTTTACCCTTTCATCTATTGATGGACACTTAGGTCTCTTCCATATCTTGGTTATTGTAAATAATGCTGTAATAAACATAGGGGTGCATGTATCTTTTCTAATTAGTGTTTTTATTTTCTTCAGAAAAATACCAAGAAGTTGAATTGCTGGATCATATGGTAGTTCTCTTTTTAGTTTTTTGAGGAAACTCCAAACTTTTTTCCATACTGGCTGCACCAATTTACATTCCCACCAACAGTGCATGAGGGTTCCGTGAATGTATTATTCTTGACCTTAGTTGCTTAGGTGAACTTTATAAGCAAACAGCCATAGCATCATTTTTAGATTCATTACATTATCTTCATCTTTAAGGAAGTGAGTTAATTGGTTTTGCACTGTGTTAGGACTCAGAACTTCACTGATGTCAGAGGAATTGTTTTAAACAAATACTTGCTAGGAATCAGTTTCTCATTTTAGCCCTTGAAGGAAGTACTGCTGCTTGTATTACTGTATTAGTTCATCATGATTACTGTGTCAATGGCAGAAAACTACCTTTAGATTAAAAACTAGATATGTTCTTAAGAAAGGGAAACTGAAAATTCCTATTATTTTATTCTCTATTTCTCTAGTTATAAGGGGTATATTAGAAATTTATATAAGGCCTTATGACACTAGTGGCTGATTTAAAATTTTCATTCTATGTGAACTTCATCTCATTACTTACTTTTTATTAAACATTCTACAGGGCATCTTGAGTTTGTGTGGGTGTGTGAACTTTCCAGTATTCATTTCTATGTTAAGTTGTCTTACTTTAACTTTATAGTCATTTTAGATGCATTGCATTTCATTTATTTCACACACGTTTATTTATCCAGGCAATATATGCCAAGCACTGTTCTTGACCAGAGGGATACTCTGATGAACAAAACAAAGATAAAAATTTATCATCTCAGGAGCTTATATTCTAGAGGAGGAGATAGGCAATAAACAAGATACATAAGTAAAATATATGTGATGTTAGATAGTGATAAATTCTAAGGAGAAAAATTTAGTAAGGAAAAGGAGGTAAGAAATTTAGTTGGGGTGAGAAATGGATATTGGATGGCCTGAGTAGACCTCACTGAAAAGGTGACATTTGTTGAAAGACTGGAAGGAAGTAAGGGAGCCATTACCCAAACGGCCATCTAAGGAACTATTTCAAGCAGCAAGTGTAAACTCCCTGAGGAGGGAATGTGTGTAGTGTGTTTATAAAACAAGAAGGAAATGAGTGTGGCTGGAGGGGAGTGAGGCGGGATGGGGGATTTGGTAAGAGATGAGGTGAGAGAGATGATAGAGGACAGATTAGAGAGCCCTAAAGACCATGGTAAAGACTTAGGCTTTTATTCTGAGGGAGGTAAAAATTTTGTGCAAAATAATGGAATGGTCTGTTATAACAGGATTTCCTGGCTCTTTATTAAGAGACTGAAGAAAGACAAAGGGAGAAACAGTGTGTGTGTGTGTGTGTGTGTGTGTGTGTATATATACACACACACACACTTCACTGAGGAATACTAAGCAAATATAATTGTATATATTTAAAGTGTACAGCATGATGATTTGGTACACATTGTAGAATGATTGCCAAGATCAAGGGAATTTACACATCCATCATCCCATGTAATTAACTCTTTTTTTTTTTTTGTGGGAATGCTTAATATCTACTCTCAGGAACTTTCAAGTATACAAGACCATATATTTGGTTCAGATATTACTGTTATTACTACATGTTACACATCTATAACATTTTACCTTTCTTCATGTCTTATTTTCATATAAGAATGCCTTCTAGGATATTTGGTTATTTACAGATAATCATTATTCCTTGAGAACATGTAATTTACACTTTTAAGTGTCCTTTGAAAATGTTTCTTATCATATATCCAGATTTGGAATTATTTTTGTAATCCAAGGTTTATTATTGGTATGATGACTTAATAATTGAGTGTGTACCATGTACTGTATACTAAGCAGTGGTTTGCATGTTAATACTTGTTCAGGCCTCACACTTTTTCTGTGAGGACGTCCAAATATTATTTCTGTTTTGAAATAAACTGAGGCATTGAGAGAACTTGCTCAGTGCATTGCACATCTAGCAATAGACTACTGTCCTTAGTGTGAGATATTCTTAAGTATCTTTACTAATATATCATAGCAGGTCTGGCTGTTGTATGCAACAATTTTTTAGTCAGTTTATTAACAACTGCCTTGAATTGACCCTAACACAAACTGCCTTGAGTTGAACTATATAGTTAAGTGTTAAAGTAAGCTAATGCATGTTTGTTCCTCACTTGACGAAATGGAAATATTCATTTAAAAAGTTGTATATAAATTAGATTCTGGGAAATTGAATCTAATTTTATATTATGGAAAAGGAACTTTGCGTTTTTTATCCTTTAACTGGGAAAATAATCTTCCAGTAATGTAAATAGTATCCAAATTTAGAGAGTTTTGAAATTTCTTATTTCTTAGCATAGCATTTTCTTAAAATGGAGCACGTTTGTATCTGTATTTGTACACATCACCCGTATATGTACAGGTGAATTCTTTGTGAACAATCAAATGGAAGCCTTTATTACATCACACTGTATCGTAACGCTTTTTGCGATGAAAAATAGGCCCAATAAGATATTTTTTCTTTGCTAAATTTATTGCCATCAATTCATCCCTATGATTACTGACCTACATGCCTGTTTGAAATATGAAGACAGAGAAAAGGGGTCTTGACAGAGTTTGGGAAAATGTTACTAACTTGATGTTTTGAAATCAAAAAGTGCTACGATTTGACTATGCTGATATATGCAGTTTTGTGTCTGCTGCATTTTATTTCTTTATCAAATGTAAGTGAATGTGAATGTCTGTGTGGTTTTGGTAAAAGAATAATACATGAATAACCCCAGTGTAGAAAAACCAATCAATACTGTATTGATAAAAGGGAAATAAATGATCATCAGAGGTATTCTTAAAATACTTATTATTATGTTGGATATACTTCCTCAACCTTTTGACACTATTTTTGATCTTGAAAATTTTATCAAATGGAACATATAAGCAAACATATATACACATATTTCTTGTTCCTTAACTTAAATATATCCTGTGCTTTATTTCCTTTGGTTATTATTTTAGCAAAATGCATTCCAGGTCTGTAAGTTTTTCTTTTTATTTTTTTCTTCTTTTTTATTTTTTAACAATCTGAATTATATTTAGTCATTATGCAAATTAATTTCTTGATGCAAAGGTAAATTTTTTTAGCATGTTGGAATTTTATTTATTTTTATTTTTACCATCATAACCATTTTTAAGTGTATAATAGTTCAGTAGTGTTAAGTATTTTCACATTGTTGTGTGATAATAGTTTTTCTTAAGTGGAACTTTGTTGATGAATGTAATGTTGCTAAAGCAATGTCTTCATATTTATTCTACTTTATTGTCCTTTCTCCAGAACATGTATCGTTTTGAAGGCACGGGGTTTTCAAATATCCCTCAACTTATAGACCATCACTATACAACAAAACAGGTCATCACTAAGAAATCAGGTGTAGTTCTGCTGAATCCTATTCCTAAGGTAGGTGCATATATTCACATTTTTTTTTGAGACTGCTTCGTGAGTTATTTCCCACAGTAAATAAAGTTCTTAGATTATTTATAGAAGTTTGGAAACAAATATAGTCGAAACATGGAACTTCCTTGGTTTTATTAAGATGGGAGATGGGTTACCTTTTTATTCAGTATTTGCAAATGGCCTGTTTTTCTTTTTCCTTCCCAGTTTTTCTTGAAAGACTTGAGGCCTTCCTCCACACTATAAGGTTCAGACTTTAAAGGCTCAGTTTATAAAAGATTCTGAGATGTAGAAGTCAAAGAAAATGTCCAGCAATCAAGAGTAAATTAGAATTTTAATTTTGGGTGTTAAGGTTACAATATATTATAAGACACTGGAATTTTTTAAAACTACACTACTCTTCACAAAGGCAGTAAATCATAACTTCACTATGTACAACCAGGTAGCTGGGCAAGAGATTGTTCTAGGTCATTTTTACCTCTAAGATATACCACAGAACAGATTGCTTTTCATGAGCTTTAAGAGATTTGCGAGGTAGGGAATGGGTATGAGGCAGGTTTGTGTTTTTAAGGTAAAACCTGTGGGGCCTGACCTGGGAGGAACAATGGAGCTGGCGTAACTTCTGAGCACTTTTAATGTTCCAGGAATTGGGTTGGGGTCAACAAAAGTCCCTTTCCTTTGGGGCCCGTCTCATATGAAGAACAGTGTAGAAATGGGAAAGTCATAAAACCTGGTAGGTTAATATTTGCTGATTTGAGGTTTACATATCTAGGGATGACTTTTAATGTGAAGCAAGTGTTATTCCCAAGAATGCTAGTATATAATCCAAATTCACCTAAAATTTAAAAAACTTTTAAAATTTAAAACTTAAAAAACAATGGTTATATTTCCCTTTGTTAGTCTGGAACATAGTGTCTGTGTTTGTACTTGTGTTATATTACTCAGTCTTTATTGAGGGGCTGAGTTTTAACATTCTGCTCACAGAAGATTTTAACAGTCAGTTGCTAAATATTAATTCTGTGGCTAAGGAATTGTCCTTCTTGCATAATTTTCTAGAATTATGAGATGGGCTCATTCTTTGTTCATATTTTTCTGGTCACTTTTTTTTACATTTAATTGCAAAGAAACCCTATAAAAATTCTCCTTTAGTCTGGAACAGGTTGTCATATTTTATCTCTAGTAAAAAAAAAAAAAACGGTCTATTAATGTTTTCTCTTTCATCAATGAATAACTGCTGTTGTTTTACAGAATTCTGAGTTCTTTTTTTTAGTTAAGGTCCTCTATTCTCATAGCTTCATTTACTATTAATACATCAGTGACTTGCAAATTTATATTTCCAGCTCAGATATATATCTTTCCCACATCTAAAAATTTTCTACTTTTCACCTAAAACTGAGTTTATCACTTTTAAGTACAAAATTTGTTCTTCCTTTTTTTTTTTTTTTTAAATTTATTTATTTTATTTATTTATTTTTGGCTGCATTGGGTCTGTGGTGCTGCTCACGGGCTTTCTCTAGTTGCAGCAAGCAGGGGCTCCTCTTCATTGCGGTGCGCAGGCTTCTCATTACGGTGGCTTCTCTTGTTGCGGAGCACGGGCTCTAGGCACGCAGGCTTCAGTAGTTGTGGCTCGCAGGCTCTAGAGAGCAGGCTCAGTAGTTGTGGCTCACGGGCTTAGTTGCTCTGCGGCATGTGGGATCTCCCCGGACCAGGGCTTGAACCTGTGTCCCCTGCATTGGAAGGCAGATTCTTAACCACTGTGCCACCAGGGAAGCCCTGTTCTTCCTTTTTAATAAGTGGTACCACAAAATACCCAGCTGCTCAAACCATAAATCTGGGGGTCCTTTGACATCTCTTCACCACTGCCCTTCCTCCAGCACTTTAAGTGACAGGAGTTTTGTATACTTAATTGTACATGTGAAAGTATGAACTCAATTCCAGTATATCCCAATATGAAGTAAAGTTCACTGCAGTGAAGATACTTTTTACCGTGTTAGGTTAATGAGATACACCCGAGTTTTCAGAGATAGTGATGTCTCATTTCACAAGCCAACCTAATATTTGCATTGTCTCCTTGCTTAGCCAGGTCTAAATTGAGAGATCAAAGCCATAAAAGAGGCACATAAAAATGCTCATCTGGGCTTGGGTAGGAACATATAATTGCAAATAAAGCTATATCCCTCATAATATAAAATTTTCCATGAAACGAGCCTAGATAAATGGAGTAGATTCTTTGGACTGTTACATAGCCAATTACTCTCTTTCTTCCAAACCTCCAGCACTGGCTGTGGAGCTGAATATCCCATCATTTTATAGCACTATCTATGAAAATAACTAAACTGAAAGCTATAGAAGATTAAGGGGCTACATATGATTGTTTTATGAGGTAGAAATTTGAAGTTAATCTAGCTGACTATTAACCTGATCTAAAGTACTGATATTTGAAATATTCAAGTAATTATCTCAGTGTGTGGTAAATATTGTTATGCATTTGATTTAAGGAATCATATCACTCTTTTAAAAGAAAATCACAAAGCAGAGGTTGTGAAAGTAGATAATTTTCAATTATGAGTGGAGAACAAATTGATATGGATTTTTTTATGGTGGTATTATCTGTTATTATCTTCCTTTGGGAAGTATTTGTACTCTTATAACTGGAATCTCTTTCTTGATTTAATTTGTGTAAGAAGTTAATGTCTTTGACCATATAATGTGCTGTAAAACATCTAATTTCTATCTTGCCAGACTTCATTTTTAGCCTACATAAAGAATGCTATTTTGGTCTCAATATAATTTCTGTTTATAGTAACTTACTTCTCTCTTTCCATTTATTTCTCTCTTACCCATGAGAATGTACGTACAACATCATATGCCTAACTAGAGG
This sequence comes from Balaenoptera physalus, assembly GCF_965194825.1. Lineage (NCBI taxonomy): Eukaryota > Metazoa > Chordata > Mammalia > Artiodactyla > Balaenopteridae > Balaenoptera > Balaenoptera physalus. The sequence continues at coordinate 88,755,955 of NC_138890.1, read as the reverse complement.
ACACGGTAGCCAAGGTAGTCTCTTTCTTATCTCCAGAGGTAAAGGAAACTAGGCAATCTAAATCAGAGAAAGTATTTAACTTTCTCATGATAATAAAGCTAATGAGTGCCCTACCCACTCATGCCCACCCTCCACTGGCTGATTTCTCCTACACTATCTCCCGAAGCCTGTGTAAAGATATGGGAGTGAAGGTCATGTTGTACATGGGTTATTGATCACTCATAATCGTCATCTTTATAATTAGGTAACACTTTGGGATGCACAGGGCCTGTTCTTTATTTAGTTCAGTCTCTATTCAAATGTCATTTCATCAGAGAGGCCTTTTCTGACTACCATGTGTGAAATAACACCTTACCTCCTTATGTTCCCCTCTTCTTAATTTCTCTTTGTTATGGTTATGTTTACCTGACATTATATTGTATGATGTATTTTTAGTTGTCTGTCTCCCCCCAAGAGAAATGTAAGTTCCATAACGGCCAGAATTACATTTAATAATCAGTGCAACTATATCTCCAGTACCTGGAACAGTGCTAGCCCCTAGTAGGTGTTCAGTAAATACTTGTTGAAGAATTTAATTTACTGACCAATTCCTAGAAGCCAGGTACTTCCAAGCTTTTTATATGCATTAACTGTATATATTCCTATGAAGTAAGTATTGTTATTAACCCCATTCAATTATAAATCAGGAACTGAAGCTTAAATGGTAAATGATTTGCACAAGATAACACGACTCTTAAGAGGCAGAGCTGGGATTCGAGCCCGTGTTCTTAACCATTATCTATCTAGATTGTAGAGTCTAGATCTTAGAGACTTAAGAGAAAAAAATGTTTATTTTAAGGAACATGGATGCGGGTTTAAGGGAAAAGAAGAGTCTTTGATTCCATAAAATGTCAAATTGAATAAGTCTTTAACATAGCAATATAGGTCTCTGTAAAAGGTAAATTATTAAACAGTAATAGCAGGTGACAGAGCTGGGATTTTAGGTAAAATATAGGACTTTGTAAGATATAGGTAAGGAAGACATCTAGTTCAACTTTAACTATTTAAATGGTGCCTTGAAAGTTTGTCTTTGTTAAGTTTAATATTTCTTCAGATTTAGCTGTTTAAAATTTTTTTTTCTTTCTGAATGGAAGTTAAAGTTCATGATTAAATTCAGGCAAGTTAGGAGTGAGTTGCTAAGTTGAACCTTAGACAAATAACTTGCCTGCCAGCTTAAATCAAGTAATTGTGGCTTTTTGATCAGAATTTGGTATAGCATGCCAGAATATTAGAAACAGATTTTTGCAAGGAGAGTAAATCTTTCTGTGACTGAAACTAACTTGTCATAAGGTGACATGTTCTTGATAACAGCATTCTTGATCAAACACATGCAAACAAAGAACAGTTTATGAGAGGAGGGCTTGACTTTTGATTTAGGTACTCTATTCATTTTTTTAAAGTTTCAGATCACTTAAAGACTATTCATTTTACTTTATACTTGAGTAATATAGTTACTTCTTCCAATACTTACCAGATTACTGGTTTTTTATAAAAGGAGGTAACTCAGGAAAAGTCAAATTTTCTCTGTGGATTTTGGAAACTGTAAAATACCATATACTTTCCTGTTTAAAAACTTCTTTTACAGGACAAATATATCAGAACAGAAGGCAAATTTGGAAGTTTTTAAATTGTGAAGGAAGAAAAAAATACATTTATTGAGTGTATAGTCTGTTGATAACACTCCACTTCTATTATTTTAAAAATATTTTCAACAACTGTGAACTGAGTATTATTATTATCCCCATTATTAGGTGAGGAAACTCGGAGATTGTAATTAACCTAAACCACATTTCTCGTAAATTTCAGAGTCGTGACCTGAAAATGATTCTGTTCTGTTCATCATCTTTTTACTACAACCCCAGCTAGCATAAATTATAATCTATAGTCTTAGTAACGTCAGTAGTTCAAGAACAATTTTTTTCTGTATTTCGGTGTTCTAGCAGTACGTAACAGTGAACTTGACGGTTATGATCCCATCCCATATGAAACTTAGTCTAACAAGAACTATAATAGCATGTTGTGCTAAGGGAAATACAGAAAGTATTTGAATGTTTAGCCTTCATTTAACATGGTTTGGGAAGTCAAATTAAACTTGGATTTTAGGCTTGTTTCATTTAATAAAATAAAAGAACCTTGTTATAGAACATAAAACACATAGACTGTCTTTCAGTTTTTTATCTCAAAATTTACCAGCAGATATTGTGAGGAGGAGCAATGTTGGACTCAAAAAATTAATGGACCTTGGAGACCGCTAATGTTTCTTCTTATGTGATCTCTCAAAGGTATTTCATGCATAAGTCTTCCTCAGACTTTCTTAAATATCATAATATTTTTAGTCTGAGGAGCCAAGTTTTTTGGTAGATATGAATATTCTTCTTATCCATCCTATAAATAGATAAAGGATGACAGGAGTAGGCAGATGGCGCCCAAGTGGTTAAAAGAAAAGTCATTGGAATTTTTTTAATGCAGATTGAAAGATAGGATTTGGTATTTACAGCACAAACATTGCCTGATGTGTATCATATCATCATTTTAAAGTATTTACAAAATCTTCTATATATGTGTGGACCCTGGGAAATGTAGACATATACAAGAAAATGTATAAGAGGATCTCTGGTATGAACAGGGTTGCATAACTTAACATTTTTTCCTTGTTCCCTGTTGGAAACCATAGAACAATAACAAAAGAACAACAACAACAAAATACAAAATCTATAAACTGCATTTTTCATGAAACTAGGAGCTGTATATTATCCACAGGCTTAAAAGTACATGTTTAGGTAGCCAAAAGCACCTTAGATTGGGCAGAAGTTGTGTAGCACAAAGTTAAGAAAAGACGTGATCAAAGAACCAAGTTGGTGTAGATCTTACCAAGCTCCAGCAAAAATACCTGTTGAAAGGGAGGAATTTACCCTAAATTTCTATATTCCTTGCTTGCATCAATGAATGCAGGACATGTGTGGGGAAAATAAAGTTTTATATATAGCTTAAGTGATGCAGATGAAACTGCCCTTGGAGGTAAATTCAGAGCCTTAAAAACTTAACATCGACAAAACAAAAAGAATGAAATAAATGAGTTAAGCATCCAACTCAAAAAATTAGGAGAAAATCCACAGTTAAATAAAAGGAAAGCAGAAGAAAGAAATTAACAAAGGTAAAAGCATAAAAGAATGAATTAGAAAGAGGGAAAACAAAATATATATAATAACTGCTTTTTAAGAGATCAACAGAAAATTAAAATACTTGCTAATCTATTCAAGAAAACCCATACCACAGGGGGCTAATCTCTTTAATATACAAAGAACCTCTAGAAATTAATAAAGACAATCAAATAGCAAAATTGGCAATGGGCATGAGTGGATAGTTCAAAAAATAAAAATACAAATGGCTTTTAAAATATGACAGATGATTACATTACTCAGTAGAATAAAGGAAAATTAAAGCTATAATGAGATATTTTTTTACCTATCAGACTGGCATAAACTCACAGTTTAATAATTCACTTTCTTGGCAAAGATGTGCAGATAAAGACCCTTAGGTAATTTGGCAATGGGGGTATAAATTAGAAAAACCTCTGTAGAAGGCAATGTGGCAGAATCTATAAAAATTATAAAACATATATACCTTTGACTTAGCAATAACACTTCTACAATTTATCCTTTACTTATATTTGTGTATATATGAAATGATATCAGTACAAGGTTATTCACTGCAGCATTGTTTGTAATATCAGGAGAGTGGAAATAATTAAATGTTCATTAACAGGAGTCTAGTTACATCAATTATGGTACCTCATCCAATGGAATACCATGAATGAGAAAGCATCTATGTACTGGTTGGAGAGAGTTCCAAGATATAGTGCTAATAAAAGGAATTAAGCTAAAAAACAGAGTATATATTATGTTATCTTTTATATAAAACGTATGTGAGTATAAGATTATATGTCTGAATTTGCTTTTATATGATAAAGAAATTTTATATACTCAAACTAATAATGATGTTGATGTATAACAGGGGTTACATGTTTTAGGAGGAGGTTGAAATGGCAATAGAGGTGTTAAGGGAAACTTTTTAGAGTCTAAATTTGATGTTTTTCACTTTTAAAAAACACTGTGAGTGTATTACCCCTTCAAAAGTTAAATTTTAAAAAAGTATTTTTTTTTGGCTTAAGTGTAGTTTAAATTTTTTTTTCATTGAACATATTATTTTTGTAATGTTAAAAATTTTCTAAAACCATATTATATGATAATATTTAATAGAACACTATAAAGCAGTGTTTCCAAAACTTTTTTTTCCACAATGCATAGAAAGAAATTGCATTTTATATTGAGACCCAGGACACACAAAATTGGAAACGTTGGTATGTATGTGTGTTTATAACTGAGACAAATTTTACAAAACAACTTTTCATGTTTCTTAATGTGATGTACTCTATTATATTTCTTTAAAGTCTACATCCAAAGAGTTGATTTTATGAACCTCAGTTTGAAAAATACTTATATAAAGGATTTTTAAAGTAGTGATAAGTGAATTTAGAAAAACATATGGCCTAGGAATGATTCATAGAGAAAGATAGACTTGAAGTAGGTCTTGAGAATAGGCAGAAAGACTAGGGAAATTATTTGGAGTTATAGTAAGGAAGTAATCTAAAACTTGGGAAATTCTGAGACTTGTTTTAAGGAAGGCAAGATCAGTTGCCTTGACAGAAGCAGATGATTTAAAAGATGAGGAATCTGAAAAGTTTAGGTTAAAGCCAGATTTTTGAGAGCCTTGAATACCACGATTAGGATTTATCTATGGAAAATGCCATTTCATTGAAGGTTTACAAGCAAGGGTTGGATGTGAACTAAGCACATCTAAAGTGTAGTTGGTGATAGCTCATACCTCACTAAATTACTGAAGCCTATCCAGCCTTTTAATTGCTTGTAGAAGTTAAGGTATTTATCGGCACATTTAAAAAACAGAAAGAAATCAATTTTGATTTTACTGTGTTTCACAAAGAACTTGTGTAGCCATATCCAAATTATATTTCAGTGAATAATATTAAAATATAAATAGAAACAAATTATCAATACCATGGAAAAATAATTGATAGTGAAAATTTAACAACAGTAAATAAAATACAAAATGCAGTTTCCTAAAGACCTATAATAGTTTCCACGTTGAGCTTGAAATTTAGCTGTAAGCCATTGTAGGAAAAGTTAACTGATTAGAGAGGAGGAAGGTTATTAATTTGTTTAAAGTGAAGTTTTACTACCAATAACTTCTAAAGGAAATTTCTGTCTTGGGATTTTAGATATAACAGTGACCTTAACAACATTTCTGCAAAAGTTTAAGGACAGATTTCATAGGTTGTTGCTTTTAGTGTCCTTTAATAATAGCCAAGGGCATAATATTAAGTTGTATTTTATACAACTTAATGAAGAACATTCTCCATTGGAATTTTTTGTCTACTTTCAATTTTTGCTGAACAGAATAGTAAAATTCTAGGATCCAGATTTATGATCAAAATAGTAATAAAATTAACATTAAATACAGTAAAAACTTTAAACAAGAGATCAAAAGTTTAACCAAAAGATCACACCTATGACACTTACAAATCTCTTTCTTAATTATATACCTGAACAATTTAACATTTAGCTAAGTTTTTCACACAGAGTGAAAAAACCCTAACATGGAATGAGGTTTTGTTGAAGTGTTGTTTTCATTCATATTGCCCTTATAGGAAAAAAAAAAGTCCACAATATGTTGCCAATAATTGAGTTTTTTAAATTTTATAAATTACCTTTTCTGGATAATTTAATGGAGGTTTACCATCTCTTTTACTGTCTTACTTTCCAAATCTTGAACTTAGACATTGAGAACATATTTGATGTTCTAAAAACCCCAGAGTACAATGGATTTAAGTTAGTGAGATCTGGAAAACAACAAAGTCTCTACCAACTAAAAGACAAAGGCATTCCAACAGAGTGTTCTTAATGTTGGTTCTTCTATAATTCAAGCCAGGAGAGAAGTGGTCAGTAGAATAGGAGGGACACATGAGAGGTGGTAAGGGGTGAGTGAGGTGAGTTGATAAGAAGTTGAATATGGCAGAGAGAGAAGAGGGATCTGTTGCTTCCATGCTGGTTTAGTCTCATAAGTCACACAACCCCTTATCCTTATTACTACTCTCCTGTCTCTGCCTCTACAGCCTACAGCCCACAGAAACTTCTGAGGTAGAAAACCTCTGATGATGATGTGTAATTTCCATTTTATTATGGTCAACTTTATTTAATGTAGATGTTCATGGAGTAGTCCATAAAAAACATCCTCTTCCTCTGGGCTCACATCTAACTTTGCAGTAGTTAGGGTACTTACTTTATTGTCTGCTGTTATTGTTCATTTTGTAGTTTGACATCCCCATTCGATAAGCTCCTTGAGAGCAAGAAGGATAGTTTTACTCACTCTTTATGTATCTCACAGTGTATAATGCATAATTCACTAAATATTTGTCATTATTTTTGAGAAAATCTGGATATTTAATAAATGCTTGATATAATATTTGAAAAAGATTTATAACTTAAAGATCTTAATACTCTGTTTTTAGAATAATATTAAAATGTTAGCTTTTACTGTTTCCAAAGTGGAGCATGGTTTAGATTTATGAATGAGATCTCTTTGGAAATGACACACTCCATTTCAGTTCTTTTAGTATAATAGCTTTTTTGTCATATTTTCATTTCCTTCTTTTATTGCTTTATATTAGAAGTTACTTTTTCATGTAGTTATGTTGCTCTTGCAAACTTCATAAATACTTTTAAGTACAGATAGGAAATATTTCTGATGCTCTCTTATTCAGTTTATAAGTATTTTATACTACTATGAACTATGATTGGTTCCATAAAATTCATTTGACACCTTGTTGAGATTTCTCTCTGATATTAACTTTTAAATGGTGAAGCAATCTTATGTAATATTTAATATTTCTTATATGCAAATTATTGTCCTGTTTTAACCCACTTCAAAAGTGAAAATGAAATACAAGAATTGGCAGTGCTTGTTTTCACTTTTTAAAAGAACCATTTATCTTTCTTTACCATATTAACTAAATTAGTGCTCACCTTCTGCTATGTTGTCCTTGAGGGGGACAATTTAATTGTGCCACAAAAGATTTGTCCCACATCCTACTTTACAGAGACTAAATATGCATGCTAAGAATTCTAATGACACTGAAATAATAGGATTTAAATTAGAAAGACCAAGGACATTAAAAAGATATCTTCAAGTGATTTTTTAAAATGAAAAGCCTCATTCATATATAAGCCTTAGAGAAAATGAAACTTTAAGGTTTTATTTCTGCTATTTATATAACAACTGGCATGCATGAAAATTATACCAAAAAATAAGGTCTAATAACAGAAATACCCATAATAGGAAATTATAATCTCGTGGACATCCTTGGATCTTGATTGATAACTATTTAATGAGAAATAGACTCAAGAGCAACAAAGATCAGTTATAATTTCTTCTGAACATGAAGACCTCCATGTTCAAATCATGGCCCTTACTGTTTTATGGTTTTATTATTAGAAATATTTTGTAATGGTGAACTCAAGAGGTATGATTTTACTTATACTTTCTAGTAGTGCTATGATCTCTTTTAAATAATAAATCTATATCTTTTTTTGCCCTTGGAATCAAATCACTTCAGTTGGAGACCATGAGAATCATTTTTTAATGTCCATAACACTGAACTGTGAGAGAGTCAATAGAGTTTTTAAATTCTTCTCTAGGAATAACTTCTAAAAGACTCCTTCACTCCTTGCAGTCTTGAATGTAGGGTTTCTGGAAGGTCATCAGTGTTCATCTGAAGTAAATAGGTCAAAAATTTCTAGGAATTCACAGGTTTTAAGCATGCCTCTGTCTCTTTAATTAGCATTCAGTAAATATGTATTGAGTACCTATTTTATAATAGAAATTAGGTACTGACTGAGGTGATAAATCCTATTCTAGAGGAAATATGGTCTTTTAGAGGACATAAGACGGGCATCTTACCTTGATGGTTCAAGGAAGGCTTCCAAGAATTGTGAAGGATGACTGAGGGTGTATGGGTGAAGGGCCTGACAGCATAGTGGATGGACCTAGAGTCTGTCGTACAGAGTGAAGTAAGTCAGAAAGAGAAAAACAAATACCGTATGCTGACACATATATATGGAATCTTAAAAAAAAAAAAGGTTCTGAAGAACCTAGGGGCAGGACAGAAATAAAGATGCAGATGTAGAGAATGGACTTGAGGACACGGGGAGGGGGAAGGGTAAGCTGGGACGAAGTGAGAGAGTGGCATGGACATATATACACTACCAAATGTAAAATAGATAGCTAGTGGGAAGCAGCCACATAGCACAGGGAGATCAGCTCGGTGCTTTGTGACCACCTAGAGGGGTGGGACAGGGAGGGTGCGAGGGAGACGCAAGAGGGAGGGGATATGAGGATATATGTATACATATAGCTGATTCACTTTGTTATACAGCAACAACTAACACAACAATGTAAAACAATTATACTCCAATAAAGATGTTAAAAAAAAAATCTATGATACTTTTTTTGCTTTTGTGAATCAATGCAGGGTTATTAGTCCATTCAGGATTTTCCCTAATTGGATCCTTGTTCATCTGCCCAATTTAGCCCTTCTTCCTTGCCTCTTTTTGTCCCTTTCCTTTTGCTGTCCCTTTGGAATACATATTTAAGAATATAGAACCTCAAAGTCAACATATACAAACATGAACTCATGCTGATTCTTTCCTTCATTCCCCCCATGACCCTGTTTCTCAGTCCTGGTTTTGTTAACACCATCCATTTAGGCATGTAAGATATAAAAAAATATTGGGAATATTCATATAATCCTCAGTCTTCACAGTTAATGAGTCATGAATTCCTGAAACTTTTGCCTCATAAATGGCTTTCCAGTCTGTTACCTCTTGTATTGCTCCTTGCTGCTGCTACCTCAGCTGAGGCCAACATCGAAATGGGTCCAAAGACAATTGTAAAGAGTCCCTTGCTTCTCATGCTTGCTAATCATTTGCCCTATTGCCAGGCTTAGATGTCTGGGATGTCTACGTAGTAAGTAACTGATCAGGTCTGGGAGATGCTTCAAATACTCTTAAGGAATCTTTGTTTCCTGTTGCTCAGGTTGAAGCATTCTAGCATTCAAGGACCTTTTGCCATCTAGCTCCTTTCAGCCTTTCCAGTTGTTTTTCCCACCAGTCCTTCACATGTCTGAAGTTGCAGCTTTCCAAAATCCCTTTCACTTCTCAGAATGGGATCTGCTGTTTCACAATTTTCGATCTCTGTAATGCTGCTGTCTTTTCCTGGGATGTAATATTTTGTGTGTTATTTCCTGTCTAAAGTCTTTCTTAACCCCACCAGTTCAAATTAGATTCTCCTTTCCCTGTACTTCCACAGAATTCTGCACAAACCATAATTATATCACTTATTTCATAGTATTAAAATTATTTTAATTTTTGTTTACTTCAACTTGTGGATCTGTGAAGTCATGGACTGTATTAATTCACTTTTGTCTTCCTTGAGCCTGGTTTAATGGTGGCACACAAAAGGTGCTAAATAGATATGAGTTGAAAGAATAATTTAAAAAACATAGGGTAACATGACCTCATAGATGCAGCTGTGTACAAGCTGTCCAAAAACTTCTGGGCATTAATGAAAATGTTATAATTAATAAAATGGATGATAGTCTGGTCTTTGTTCAGTGCCTATGGTAGCACCTAGATGACTTAGACTATAATTCTAGTAGCCACCTTCAAGAAAGGGGCAATGAAACTAGAAAAGATCCAGACTGGGAGAATTGTAGGGATTACTAATTTGGAAATGTTATACCACTACCAATAATTAAGCAAACAGTTATTGTTCAATGATTCAATGATTTTTTTATGTGTATCATCCTTTCAGGGCATATTCTTAGATAATGGAGTAAATTTCCAAGCTGTTAAGAGTGTGCAAATTATTCCCAGCTACCACAGATCTTGTGAATCAAAGTATTTTCTTAGATATTTTGGAGAAGCCCAAGTCACTGATTTGGTTGATGGCAAGTTGTATTCCCTTATTAACCCCTTAAAAATTCTAGTTTGGAGTTAGAGGTTTTCCCCAATTATTTCCTGTAGTTGAGTAGGCAAGAAAGGCTGTTCAAAGGCTGATTCGGGTTGACCTCCTCCACCAAATGTATCTTCACTGGATTGTTTTTTGTATAAGACTTTAGACAATACACATGATCTCTTTGAGACCCAATTTATTTTTCTGTACCTACTTCACAGTGTTGTTGTAAAGGCACGGTTATGAAAGCACTTTGTTAACTCTCAAGTACTTTAAAAATATCACATATTATCATATAGTATGCAATGAAATTATGGCTAACTAGGTTGGAAAGTCTAATATCCATAGGCTTGGGAAAATGTATTATCCATTAAGCTTTGGAAGCTTTAAAAAAATCAAGATATCTGGATACTGGTCATCTTTTTCATAATAGTGCGAACTTCCTTAATATCCCTTAGGTTCCTATTACAGAAATATAAGTTTGACCTAGAAGTATTAAACAGATATGCTTGCAATATAGGACAAAAGACAGGGGAAACACTATATCATTGTGTGTGTAATAGATTGAAATAATGAGTTATACTGAATTCATTCTGAAAATAGAAAAGAAACTAGGTATATTGTGATGGTGAGTTCTCTCATTTAATAACCTAAGACAATAGTGGAGAAATACCTGGAAGTCAAAGTTATTAAAATGGAAAAGTGGAACAATAACTGGAAAATTAAGAATTTAGAAAGTCAGTGTTTGAAGGTTATAGGTTATATATTTCACATTTATATATTAAGATGTATTTCACATATATATATTAAATCACATATTATATATCAAGTCAAATCCAAGAGTTCAAGAAATGTTATACAGTATTACTTTGAGTGAAGAGAAAGACATGACTTTAAAAAATTATTTAAAAAAGTAATTCATATTGAAATATCCCTTTCCTATCTAAGTATATCATTAACTGTGGTATAAAATAATCCCAATTCTGTTAACACTGGATATTATGCAATATTACTTCTCTCCATTACTGGTAAAAAAATAATTCATACGACAGGCTAATTTTGCTATGTTGACTAAGTGGCCATGAAAGATAGTATGTCCTGTTTTGATCAATTCTTTAATTATTCCAATTCCTGTGTCTAGTAGAAACCATTCAAACAAAATACTATTTAATACTATTTCTCTAATGCTGTTTCACCTGAAGTATATGAAAGTGTGAAACTTCATCCCAGATTCCCATGTCAAGAACTAATGTATTTTGAAATTGGTTGATTATTTAGGCATTTTGGTAAGAACATAGGATATACTTAAAAGTCACAGTGAAAAAATTGTGCTTGAGGGTTTGGACCAATAAGAAAATGTGAATTTCCAAATACCCAAGTTGAACATATTTATTATTGTCACCAGATTCCCATAGTCCTCAAGTGGTCGTTAAATATCCCCACTGGGTCTCTTACTGAATGGTACGAAGAAGCAAAAGAAACAAGTGAACGCTGGCCTCACATGTTTAGTTGCACAAACATGCACCCTAATAAAGTCTCTTGCTATTTGTTCAAATTTTAGTGAAAACTGAATGTATGTTTCTTAAAAGGGCAAAATAATGACTTATTGGGTGGGGTTTTTGAGAGAAGGTCTTCTAGAAGGGATTTGGGTCATCATTTGAAGTACGTGGATAGGATAGCATATACTTCATGATTTGTCAAAGGCACTAAAAAATAGCTGAAGTCATTTTTTTATTCATAATTGAAGCTTAGTTTGTTTTAGTTTACTTCCATTGTTTAATAATTGTGGTAAACATAAAAAAGTCAGAGCTATAATATTTATTGGCTTATTGATTTATATATATCATATTTCTTTCCAGTGAAGGATTTGGAGACTCTTACAAAGATATGTTTAATAAAACAGACTAAAAATGAGGTGATGATGACACTGGAGTGAAGAGAAAAAAGTACAATAACATGTTCAATCAGGGAATAATTGTTATATAGAAATGTTTATGAGGCATTCTTCCAAGTGAATATAGGCCGGAAATTCAGTTGTGTGTTAATAAACAACAAAAGTAGAAAAAAAGGAAGTTGCTCAGGAGAACAGATATTCATAGTTCTGAAATCTGAGAGAAAGTCTTTATTGAGGAAACGAGCTTTTACTTAATAAACACTTTTGTATACTCTAAGTCAGACGTTGGTGTACGTGCTTTCCTCATTTAAATATCAGAAAAACCCTTTGAGGTGGTATTATTTTCCCACTTTTGTAGGTAAGGAAATTGAGGCACATAAGTTAAGTAATTTTCTCAAGAATACTTAGCTATTAAGTAGAAGTATAGCAGACCTTGGATTCCAACCCAAGCAATTTGCCTTCAGGGTATTTGCTCTTAAACACTACGCTACATTGCCTTTCCAAGTGGTATAGAGAGGACAGTGACTGTAATTCCATGTTTGTAGTCAGTACGCTGAGTTTTGTGTGATTGTTCTCATTACAACCATCAATGATGCTAATGAAGGACCAGTGAAATTGAGTTAATTTAGGAAATATCAGTACTTTCCACTTTTAGTTGTAGATCTCCCTAAGGTTCACCTCCTAGACATGTGGTTTTGAAAGTACATTCCCTGGATCATAGCATCAACATTACCTGGGAACTTGTTAGAAATGCAGATTTTCTGGCCTCACTCCAGACCTACAGAATCAGAAACTCTAGAGTGGGGCCTGGCTCTCTGTTTTAACAAGTCACTTAGGTGATTCTGATGCTCCCTAAAGTTTGAGCACCACTATTTCAGATGGAAAAAAAGAGCTATCTTGAACCTATAAATTCTCTTAATTACCTTATGTTTGTAATTTAGACAGGGAGAATATAGGAGGAATTTGAAATAAAAGTATGTGTATTCTACCTTTGGAAATGAGAGAAGAAATCACATTTATCAGGTAATAGGCTGGTAATTATTTGAGGTATAAACAGTGACCTCTTTAAACTTTAATCATCTTAAAGCATCCTAATGATCAAGAATCAGTGAAGCAGAAATGCCTATTTTACGGCTTTTTGGAGAAGTTGATGTTCCAAAATTGATTTTCACAGTCTAATCAGAATTCAGAAGAAAAATATCTAAAATGATATTCTGCATGAACACTATATTTTTTTATGTTCTTATTGTAAGCTGTATCATTCTGAAATGATTCTAAGACAGAAAATGATAAAGTTCATCTACTTAATTATAATTTTTAACCCTGTGTTTGGTTAGTCGTATTTTAGAGTGGTCAAGAAAGCTAAACTGTAAAAATTATTTTTTCAAGAAATGTCCTTGACTTCCAGGCAATATCAGATACCCCACTACACATTTTAAATTTCCTCCTCAACATTTTCCATTTTTTTTTGTAATTATACATTTACTAGTATGACACTGTTTAAGCCTCATTTCCTTACCTATAAAATGGTGATAATCTTACCTTTTTGGTTCTGTTATCTCAAATGAGATAACACATGCTTGGAAAATTTGTAGTTGTTTTGTAGTCTTTTAATACTACTAATACAATAATATCACTACACAGTAAGGCCCTTGAAGGTACGTTCCATTGTGTCCTGTAGCACTTAGTAAGTAATCAGTATTCAGTGAATGAATTGGTGGATTGAATGATTCTAACCTTGATGAGATGCCATGGCAATGTGGAATTACGTACAGCACCAGTAACAATTTTAGAGATAATTGAGCATCACAGCATTTGTGGTGAAGGAGTCAGTAGCACAAAATTTTAAGACTGATAGCATCTCTGACCAAGATGTATACATAGACGATGACATAACACATTCACCCCATCTTACCGCTTTTCTGCTTCCTCAAAACCCCTCTTCTCTTACTTTACTCTCTGCTTCCTTAAAACATCTTGGTACTTTCAGCCTAAACCAAGTTGAAGTCTAATTATATTTTGAAATTGAGTTGATTTTTTGGCAGAAATCTGGACAGCTGATTCGTAGTATTCTTCTAGGTATGAAATATATGCAAAGTAGTAAATTAACTTTTGTCATCTTATGACAGTGAATTTTTTGACATGACAATCATTCTTAGCAGTTTCATCAACACATCAAGCAGATGAGTGTTATTTCTAAGCCATATGGAACTCCTAGGATGAGAGCAGAGGGAACAGTAGAGTTATTCAACAGGAGTCTGTCAGTACAATTTGATTTTAGGCACTTCAGAATTTTAATAGCAGCAGGGTCACAGAGGAGCAAGAGAATCAGCAGAATTTAAGGTCACAGAGGAGCAAGAGATAAATGGTGGTTTAAAAAGTTGCAAGTCCTTCTAGGTCAGTCAGAGTGTGCTACCCAGGTCCTTCTTCCAAAAATGGATAGAATTGTGAGACAACTCAAGAACCCTACTCAAGGCATGCTAACCTAGATATACTCACATGTTCTTTTCCCCTTTGCTCTATCACCTTTTCTCTCCCTTTTTCTGCCCTCTTGGTCTCTTTCATGCAATCAGCAAATATTTATTGAGCACCTGCTGTGCAGCTGGTGCTGGCAATGCAGTAGAAAACGAAAGAGACATAGTGCCTACTCTCTTGAAACATGTACTATGGAATGTTACACGATTTTTCAAGAAGGTTCTCTTAGGCCACCTAATCCTACTGGTACTTTTCTGTCTTCTCCTTTGCTTGCCCTACTTTCTGAATACTTCTGCGGATGTGAAAAACTCCTAAAAGACTTCCTAGAGCCCTATATCTTATCTTTCTTAGCTCTTAAACTTCTCTTTGTGGAGAGTTAAAATTAATGGAGGCAAAGATCTGGAGGCATGTGGGAAAAGGAATTGGGAATATGCTCACCAGATTTCCAGAAACAACTCAATTAGTCAAGTTAAAAATGACTCAGGAGATAGAAATATAAAAGTTGAATAAAATGTCCCACCTAAACCAGGTAATTATATGCACAAGTATAAGTATCTTTAGGGTCTAAGACTGGAAAATATAAAATTAAATGTCCATCAACAGAGAAATGGATAAAGAAGATGTGGTACATATACACAGTGGAATATTCGTCAGAAAAAAGAATGAAATAATGCCATTTGCAGCAGCACGGATGGACCTAGAGATTATCATACTGAGTGAAGTAAGTCAGACAGAGAAAGACAAATATCATATGATATTGCTTATATTGTATGTGGAATCTAAAAAAGAATGGTACAAATGAACTTATTTACAAAACAGAAATAGAGTCACAGATGTAGAAAACAAAATTATCATTGCCAAGGGAGAAGGGGGGTAGGGATAAATTGGGAGATTGAGTTGACATATACACACTACTATATATAAAATAGATAAGTAATAAGGACCTATGTATAGCACAGGGAGCTCTACTCAGTACTCTGTGATGGCCTATATGGGAAAAGAATCTAAGAAAGAGTGGATATATGTGTATGTATAACTGATTCACTTTGCTGTACACCCAAAACTAACACAACATTGTATGCTATACTCCAATAAAAAATATTTAAAACCTAGACTCCAATAAAATTATTCATAAAATTCAAAAGAAAATATTTATTGAAGTATAGTTGATCTACAATATCATATAAATTACAGGTGTACAATATAGTGGTTCACAATTTTTTAAAGGTTATACTCCATTTATAGTTATTATAAAATATTGGCTGTATTCACTGTGTTGTACCATATATCCTTGTAGCTTATTTTATACCTAATAGTTTGTGCCTCTTAATCCTCTACCTCTATATTGCACCCCCCGCCCCGCTTGCCTCTCCCCACTGGTAACCATGAGTTTTTTCTCTACATCTGTGTGTTTGTTTCTTTTTTGTTATATTCAGTAGTTTGTTGTATCTTTTAGATTCCACATGTAAGTGATATCATACAGCATTTGTTTTTCTGTCTGACTTATTTCACTTAGCATAATACCCTCCAAGTCCATCCATCTTGTTGTAAATGATGAAATTTCATTCTTTTTTTATGGCTGAGTAGTATTCCATTGTATAGTATACACATCTTCTTTATCCATTTATCTGTTGATGGACACTTAGGTTGCTTCCATACCTTGAGAATTGTAAATAATGCGGCTACGAACATCAGGGTGCATGTATCTTTTTGAATTACTGTTTTTATTTATTTCATATATATACCCAGGAGTGGAATTGCTGGGTCATATGGTAGTTCTGTTTTTATTTTTTTTTGAGAAACCTCCATACTGTTTTCCACAGAGGCTGCACCAATTGACATTCCCACCAACAGTGTACGAGGGTTTCCTTTTCTCCACATCCTCACCAACATTTGTTATTTGTGTTCTTTTTGATGGTGGACATTCTGACAGGTATGAGGTGATATCTCATTGTAGTTTTGATTTGCATTTCCCCGTTGATTAGTGATGTTGAACATCTTTTCAAGTGCCTGTTGGCCATCTGAATGTCCTCTTTGGAAAAATGTCTACTCAGGTCTTCTGCCCATTTTTTGATTGGGTTGCTTGGTTTTTTGATGTTGAATTATATGGGCTGTTTATATATTTTGGATATTAACCCCATGTCAATCATATCTTTTGCAAATATTTTCTCCCATTCAGTAGGTTGTCTTTTCATTTTGCTGATGGTTTTCTTTCCTATGAAAAAGCTTTTAAGTTTGATTAGGTCCCATTTGTTTATTTTTGCTTTTATTTCCTTTGCTTTAAGAGACAGATAAAAAGAATACTGCTATGATTTATGTCAAAGAGTGTTCTGCTTAAGTTTTCCTCTAGGAGTTTTATGGTTTCCAGTCTTACAGTTAGGTCTTTAATCCATTTTGAGTTTATTTTTGTATATGGTGTTAGAGAATGTTCTAAGTTCATTCTTTTTCCTGTAGCTGTCCAGTTTTCCCAGCACCACTTATTGAAGAAACTTTCTTTTCTCCATTGTATATTATTGCCTCCTTTGTTGTAGATTAATTGACCTAAAGTGCGTGGATTTATTTCTGGGCTCTCTATTTTGTTCCATTGATCTATGTGTCTGTTTTGTGCCAGTACCATACTGGTTTGATGACTGTAGCTTTGTAGTATAGTCTGAAGTCAGGTAGTGTGATTCTTCCAGCTCTGTTCTTCTTTCTCAAGACTGTTTTGGCAATTGGGTTTTTTGAGTTTTCAGACACATTTTTAAATTATTTGTTCTAGTTCTGTGAAAAATGCCATAGGTATTTTGATAGGGATTGCATTGAGTCTGTAGATTGCCTTGGGTAGTATGGTCATTTTAACAATGTTAATAGTTCTAATCCAAGAACATGGTATATCTTTCCATCTGTGTCAACTTCAGTTTCTTTCATCAGTGTCTTGAAAAACATAAAATTTGAATGAAGATTAAGCATATTTGAAAATATAGAAGAAAAATATCTGGGAGATGAAATTGTTCTTAACTCATGAATTGTGAATGAAAGAATGAGTGAATGAATACCAGTCAGTAGTTATTTCTCTACATTTTTCCTAGTTAGATTTCATTGAGTATTATGCTCGTGTCTTCTCCTTACACTTAGAAACACACAGATGTAACAAATTACTATTCATGTGAAAGTATGTGGGGAAAATACGATAAAGGATGTGTCAGAAATCAGTTGGGAAGGGGATTTTCTCTCAATCAATGGCGGTGAGATAAATTGGTTAGCAGTTTGGTAAAGCAACAATTTAGTCACTGTCACAATATTATATGTTTAGAATTGGTTAGAATTACATATAAAAATCAAATGATAATAAAGGAGAAAATAGAGTTTAATATTTATAAACTTCTGGAGATGGGACTTTCAGATGTTAGAAAACATACAGAAAATTAATAAGGATAATGTGACCAATTTAAAATATCTAACAATACACTAATCTTAAATTTTAAAAGAAAGAAGGTCTGAGATAATAAGATAAATCACCAACTTAACTGATGCTGCATACAGTGTGTATTTTTCTTTACTTGATCAGATTAGGATTTTTACATTTTTAAATTTCTTGTATACAGCTGTTTCTCTCACTTTGTGTCTTGATGATTAGTATAAGTCTTTGAAAAATGTCCAAGGAAGCAATTATGCAAATATAATTATTATGTTAGTAGTATTTCTATTATAAAAATTTCATGTGGAATAAGCATGGGAATACATAACTATTAGTATGAAGGAGTTTAATATGATATAGGTAGACATTTAATACATTTCTGTTCATTTGAACAAGATCATTTGTACTCTATTCACCAATGTTTGATTTAGTTATTGGCAAATATTCATACTGTCCTTTAATCAGTCTAAGGTTAAGGAGTATATCATAATAATTTTGTATCCCTGTAGAGCCTTGTACTTGCTAGGGACTAAATACGTTTCAAGAATTGATTAGGTGATTTGGGCCATGCCACAGATACAATCCACTTAATTTTTTTCTATTGGAAACATACAAAATAAGCTGCTTCTTAACATTAACCTATGTCAGTAAAAGCCAAAAAATATTTTTAAAAAAATTAGCTTAGGCATGAAATAAAATATTGATGAATCTGAAACCAAGCTAATACTTTTAAGATCTTTTAGTGGTCGGTCAACTCAAGCAATATTAGAAGAAAAACGTATGATTTTGCTAACCTGTTGAAACCTGGTAATTCTCATTTATATTCCACTTGTATAGATAAATATTGTAATAAAATTGTAAAAAGCATTGTTGATAAGTAATTTTATAAGTTTCAAAGTGCCAGACTTAAATTTTGTAAAAAGTATTGTGAATGACATCTTGATTTATACATAGCAGTATTTCAGCTTAGAAAATTATGATGATACTTGCTATAATATTGGGGTATGCATGTGTATATGTATATGTACCTGCATCCTACCTGCCTACTTATAATTCAAAGAAAAAAACAAAAAGAGAAGGGGATTTGACAAAAAATTGCAGATGAAGAGAGAATGAAAGAAATGGATGAAAGGATAATGGAAAGTAAGTTAATACCATATTTTGAAAGTGTTAATATTTTTGGTGGTGGAAAGAGGTGAAGTGGATAATAGTATCAAGAGACCAATGGAAAATACATCTTTATAAGGCTAGAAATAAGGGAGAAAATGATGAGAGTTATTATTCAGTGAAGTAGAGAGTTGAGTCATCTTCATTAGCATCTGTAAAATAAAGCTTAAATAAGGCGATACAGAAACCCTCTACCCAAGTATATTGCAGAGCTGTTCGTTTTTAGATGGACATTCATGATTTGTCACACTGATAACTACTAAAATAGTCTCAGTACTCTACTCTTAACATTAAAATATGTACATAACTTATGAGGCATGAAATAAGGCTTTTTTGAAAATGTATTCACACATTATCCCTGTGAGCTTGACATAAACATTTCATATTTATACATACATATATATGTGTACACACATGCATATATATATATATATATACACACACACACACAAAGATATGTCTTATACAATGGTACTCTTATTTATAATGAGACAGAAGGAATGTTATTAGCAATACAGTATATTGGAGAAAATGTCAATATTGACACTCAATACCCAGGTTGCCCCATACACACACACACACACACACACACACACACACTCACTCACTCACTCACATGTATATGTGTGTATTTCACGTGGATTCTAGCTTATCACTAAAGAAGTTGATTGGATTATTACATAGTTTAATTGTTTCAGTTATTAGCAAGGCAAATGAAAAAACTATAGGCATATTTTTTAATCATGAGTGATTACAATGAGCTATCATGTTTCCTACAAAAACAAACTTAAAAAATTCAAATTAATGAAGAATTACTGATTTGGTCACCTATATGTAAGGCTTTAAAATTTAATGAAAAGATACAGATTTAATAGAAATCAAATGCTTTTCAATAGATGGACCAACTTTGATATATTATTTTTTAAGGGTTATATATGATTTTTAGGATTGCCATTTATACCACATTTTTACAAAATTTGTAATCTCAAACAGATGAACATTTTTTTTGTACTTCCAGATCTCCTACTTTACTCATTTTTTTATTCATTCATTAAATAAGTTTTATTAAGTGCTGATTTTTCTTTTTTTTAGCACTTGCTATTTTACTGAGGAAAAACTCTCTCTAAGCAATTTCAAGCCCTCAAGCTATAGCTTAGCCACAGAAATATGTTAAATCATCTCAAATTTTTGTCTTCTTTTGGCTCTTCTAGTTCTTTTTTCTCCCCATATATATCTCAAATTCAAGATAAGGATGTTCTGATATTAAATAGTTGAGTGAAATATATTGCCCCCCCCCACTAATTCAGCCTTATCTGTCTTTATATCGAAAGCTTAATGTCCAACTTGAGACAGGTTTTGAAGGTGAATGAAAGGATAGGACCTTTGAGCTTGATATTTGACATTTAAATATCATTCTGTGCCCTGTACATTGTGGGGATGCTTGATGAATGTTAAGCAATCGTGATAATAAATAAAATGAATAAGATGAATTGAGGTAAAGCTGTAACCAGAATCAGTCTTACAGAACTGTACAGATTTTAAGACATAAAATCTAGTCTCGGTTAAAATAGAAAGTACCAAAGAGTTAGTGAAAGGTCCCCTGGCCATAAAGGCAGGGTTTCTCTCTCAGTTTTTTGGTACCCTTTCCAATTAACACATTTCTTCTCTGAGTTCCCTGTGGGTCCAAGTCAGGGCCCAAGAGAAAAAAAATTAACCAGGAAACTCATCCTTGCTATGAGTTTTTATAAGTTTTGCATCTCCTCCCAATCTGCCTGCCATTGTTAACTTTTTAGTGTCCTCAGATAATTGGTTTTTGTATTTTGTCCAGAGTTTTAGATGTAATCAGTACGAGGGGTAGATAGTAGTGAGATGACTTCATCTTGTTTGTTACTGGAAGTCTCCACTCAAATTGCCTTTTAAGTGATTTATATACATTTTATTTTGAAAAAGATTCTAGAGAGTTCTTTGTAGGTTCTTTTTTTTTATTAGTTTGGTAATATAAATTATTTCAAACATGAAAAACTACAGAGAATAAAATAGTACATACCCATATACAAGCTCATTTAAATTTTTTTCTAATATTTTACCATACTTACTTAAGTTTTTTAGAAATAAGAAATTGAAACAATGTGGATAAATGTGAAGCCCTCCTTGATTCTATTCCTTTTTTAGTTGCATTGCTACCTACTTATTTGATTTATCTTTTCCTATATTTCTATACTATAATTATACTCTGCTATTTGTACTAGCCAAGTACTGTATTTGTGTGTTTCGCATTTGTTGCATGTTTTTCAATTTTTATAAAACTTTATCATTCTGCAACTTGCTTTTTGTACTCAACATTTTAAAAAATTATATTTGCCCATATTAATAGCTCTGGTTTATTTATTTTAACTGGTTTTAATCATTTAAAAAATTATGGTTATAACACAATTCATATATTTTCCTGTTAATAAATATTTTGGTTTTTTTATTTGCCTTTAATTTTCACTAACACAAACAATGCATAAAGAATATCCTTGTGTAGATGTGAGGTATGTGTGTGAGTTTCTCTTATTATTTATACCTAGAAGTGGAGTAGCAAGATGAAAGGGCATGCACATCTTTAATTTTGTTAAATATTGCTGAAGTTGCTTCCCAATGTGTTTGTGCCAATTTATACTCCAATAAATAGGGTAAAAGAGTTTCTGTTTCCTTACATCGTTACCATACTTACTATTTTTGCCATTCTGTTAGATATAGTTTCAATTATATCCCTCTGATTGCTAGAGAGACTGAACGTCTTTTTCTATATATATTGGCTTTTCTGGTTTCCACTTCTGTGCATTGTATATTTGCTGTTTCAAGCTGAGATCCTGGGTCTATTTTTAGTTCCTTTTACTAAGTAGGAGGAAAGCCCTTTACCATAACTGTCTAATTCCAGACACATAACACACAGAAACACAGCAGATGAAGCATCAAGTCTACTTACTGCTTTGTATCTCTGTTCTTTGAAAGTATTTTTGTTTCTGAGTCCAGCACAGCCTTTTTGACTATTTTTATATTTTATTTGTCATTTGTATGTGTCTGAGGCAGGGGTGGTGTTTTGAAGTATGAGTTCACTGTTTCATCTTGACCCTTCTTTTTCATAAAGGTGATGAGTAAATTATGTATAAGTTGACATTTTATCTAAATTGGCTTGGGATAAAAACACAAACATAAGATCAATAAATTTAAAATGTAAAACTTCTGTATATCAAAAAGCATCATAACAGAATTAGAAAATTATTTGCAACAGATATGGCAGGAATTCATTTATTTAATATATAGAGTACATTTATTCTGAGAAAAGCAAATTCACCCACTAGTAGAAAAATTGGCAAAGAAAAAGAACAGTTAACAAAAGAAAAACAGAAAACATGAAAAACTGTTTAACCCGTGCATTTAAAGAAATATAAATTAAGAAGCAATTACCTCTATCTTTGCCTATCAAATTGACAAGTAATACATTTTTAATGAACGAATGGGGAAATGAGCACTTAATTTCTGCTAGTGAAAATGTAAATTGCGACAACTTTTCTGGATCGGACATTAGGTATCTAACACTGTGCTGTGCAATACTGTACAGCCAATAGCCACATTGGCTATTTAAGTTAAATATTTCTTCAGTCTCACCACATTTCAGGTGCTCAATAGACATACAGCTAATGGCTGCATATTGCACACAGCAGATATAGAACATTTCCATAATCTCAAGATGTTTAACTGGATATCACTCATCAATGGTTTCCAAATATTCATATCCTTTTTCCCCAATAACCCTACTTCTAGGAATGTAATCTAAAGAATTATTAGAAGTTTAAGGATCATCACCAAAGCATTGGAAACAATAGTAAAATCTTGGAAATCATTTAGATGTCCACAAAAAAGAACAGATAAATGATTATAAATTCATATAATAGAATATTATGAAGCCTATTAAAATATGTTTTTGCATTAATTAATGTCATGGTAATATGCTCATAATATGCTGTTAACTGAACAAATAGACCATAAAATATTATTTATAGCATGATTATAAATTTACTATAAAATATTTTAAACTTTATATTACAAAGCATGGCAAATTTTTGGTAATATTTTCTATCAGACACACAAACACACTCGTATATTACTTTCATAGTCACAAAAATTAAAAAATCAAAAGTACGTTCGTTTGGGAGCTGTCTGGTTTTGAACCTTATGAAGCAGTTAGTAATTGTGGTCGTTTTAGGTGTTCAGTTTCATTTGAAATTTAGTGTTCGTTGGTATATTTATATATGTAAGTATCACATTACGTATGTGCAGGTGATATACTTCTCTGTGTGTATGTATGTGAAGGCCTGGTAGAAAACACAATTCAACCCAGATGGCTTAAATGAACAGATTTTTTTAAAATGAAGGAACTACTAACAGAAACACGGACAGGATTAAGGGAGCAAACTTGGGATGGTTAGTTTCCCAGAAACTGAACACAGTATTAAGTCATTACTACCCTTAGGAATAAAGAGACAAGAGACAGAAATAGAATTACTAGAGCCATGTGTGTCCTAGAACTTTTCAGATCGGACTTCTCAGTAGAAGCTTTAATCATGAAGAGATGCAGCAACTGCCAAAAACACAGCACCAAGCAAGCGAGTAGTGGAAAGAAACAAGAAACACCCAGACCTCTTTTCTTTCACCCTTGGAATCTAACTGGAAGTTCATCAACTCTTCAGAGAATCTTCAAGGTGAAGTCTGAGGAGGAGTCAGCCTCCGAGGCCACAGAACCCCTGTAGGTTGCCCTGTTCTGGCTGGAGTTGGATCAGGAGGCAGGTTGGCAAGTGGACAGTAACCAGACACTGCGTGTGCGTGTGCGCGTGCGCGTGCGTGTGCGCGTGAATTCATACATACTTGGATAACACTGTGTATATGGTATGTTAGTGGTTGGTATTATTCCATGAAGGGTGATACATATATGTAGAAGTCTATATCATCTATGTGTGGGGGGATTCTGGCATTTGTATACACTTACACACACATACAAACACATACACAAGATATTTAAGTTCCAGTAAGTATAGAACACTGCCAAACTGGCTGGAAAAGAATTCTGTTCTAGAGAGGAGACTTCCAAAAAATACCTAGAGAACCTTCAGGAAACACTTATTTTAGTTCCATGTGCTCTTGCACACAAATGAAAGCTTACCAAACACACAGAGTTTAAATATCCCTTCAGTTGAAGTTCCTTAAAAGCAAAGGCTTTGTCTTCTGCCTTCTTGTACTTTGTAAACTCTTATATAGTGCTGCATGTCTAGGAAATGTCAATCATTATAAGAATGAGTGAATCAATTATCCCATCTTAACTACATATTGTTTTCCCTCAACCAGAGTATAACTTAAGACAAATTCATATCTTTATGGAGACCACTTTTAGCACAATTAACTGAATTTAAAGGCAACTGTAAATATTTTAAATTCTTGTTTTCAACTAGTGTTGCTTAATTCAGATATACTCTAAGATCACCTCATGGTTTTGTTTACAATACTGTACAAAGCTACTTATGTGCTCTTCATAAGAACCTCATGAGGCAGACAGCAACAGTATTAATGTAATATCATAAATGATGAATCTTGGATAGGTTAAACAATTTTCCTTTTTCTTTCTACTCTTCCATAGTGAGATAGTGAAATGAAGAAAGCTATGACGCGTTTTCACTGAGCCATAAATAAGATTTTGCTTTTTATATTTACCATGTACCTATGATGAAAAACAGCTCTCTTAGATTTTTTGCTTGTTTGTTTGTTTTGTTGTTTTGTTTTGTTTGTAGAGTGCTAACAGAAATAGGGAAGTGGGGGAAGAGAATTGTTATTTACATATGATTTGTAAAGATGATAAAAAACTGTAATCTAAGTTTCTTCTTGAACAAGTTTACTTTTATCTTACTTTATAATACAAACATCTCCTAAAATTAGCCTAAATAAAGTGATTGTGATGCTTATATGGTAGAAAGATCTTATCTACCTCACTTCACTTAATTAAGATTATTTAAGCAATATATTGATTCTAAGAGCAAATTTGTAGAGGAAAAGCTTTGATAAAAATTTTTTTCAATTCTTTGTTTTAAACATTTACTTAACTTTGGTATTCAATAAAAGTAAATTACTATGAAACCTATGCTTTGTATATGCTGATGTGCTAACCAACTGTCTTTATTATTGGAAACGATCCAGTTAATGGCTTTTTATAATAGGTTATTTGGAAAATTTAGAAATAATCTTTAACTTCATTTTATTTAGGATTTAAAAAGCAGTTTTTAGTTACATGGTTTATTGATATTTGTTCAATGGAATTTTGAAGCAATACTTCACATTCTAAAATGCTATTATTAACATTATATTAGTATAGTAGTCCTGTTGTGTTTTGGTCCAAAATAGTAAGAGACAGCAGTCTTTGCAGTGTCATTTCATTTTGAAAGGCACTTTACATTGTTTCAGTCATACCTATGGAGGGATACTTTATATACAGAGAAATGAAAATTAATCCATTTGAGCATATATTCTAATGATTTAGACAAATGTGTGTATGCATTATATAACTTCCACCACAAATTATAGAACGATTCCAACACCCTCCAAAATTCTCCTGTGTTCTTTTCTAGTCAACCTAGCCCTTTAAAACTTATCAAGAATGTCACATAAAAGAAATCATGCAGTATGTATCCTTTTGCATTTGACCTATTTCGTGGAGCAAAGTACAAATGAGATTCATCCATATCGTTTTGCACAGATCAGTAATTTTCTCTTGTTGCTAAGTAGCAGTCTGTTGTATGGCCATACCACAGTCTGTTTTTCCATTCTTCAGCTGAAAGATATTTCCAGTTTTTGACAATTATTAATTTAACTGCTATAAACATTCATATACAGGTTTTTGTGTAAACATAAGTTTTCATTTCTCTTGAGTATATGCCTGTGAATGTGACTGGTGGTTTGTCTGGTAAATGCATGTTTATAAGAAACTGCCAAACTGTTTTCCAAAGTGGCTGTGTCATTTTGCATTCCCACCAATAATACGGGAGAATTTTAGTCACTCTATGTTCTTGCCAGTGCTTGGTTTTGTCACTTTTAAAAAATAATTAAGTATTAGTTATTACTTTTAGCCAGTCTCATAAGTATGTTGTTATCTCATTGTGTTGTTAATTTGCATTTCCCTAATGATAATGATGTTGAGCATAATTTCAGGTGCTTATTTGTGATCCATATATCTTCTTTGATGGTTACTTTACTTTTGACAACCATGTAATATAGAAACCAGTGTATTAAAATGATAATCCTGTACT
Organism: Balaenoptera physalus; assembly: GCF_965194825.1. Classification (NCBI taxonomy): domain Eukaryota; kingdom Metazoa; phylum Chordata; class Mammalia; order Artiodactyla; family Balaenopteridae; genus Balaenoptera; species Balaenoptera physalus. Next base: position 88,729,560 of record NC_138890.1, on the reverse strand, counting down.
CATGGAGGAAATAAAGTGTGCCCCTCTTTAACATTACATTATTGAGTTTATTAATACATGGAATTGAGTAAAAATACTGTCTTATTGTCTATTTAAATGACAAAATAGTAATTCTTCTCCCTAACTACAACTGTCGTTATAGATGTTTACCATGTTGCTTGACATAAGAGTTCTCATGTCTAGTTGATTCTGCTCCCCATTTCCCACAGCTATTTCCAAACTTTACTATTTTTCTCAAGCTCCTAAACTATTTTCTGTTCCTTCAGTCTTAGCAAGTGATCTTGCTTTCTTCTTTTTTCTAAGAACCTGGATAAGAAACTCCTGTGCACTCTACCAACAATTATTTTCACCTGTCCTAACCTGTCTTTCTCGCTTATCCCAGCTCTTACAATTTACCTAACATGCTTTTTTTTTTTTTTTTCATTTTTCTCTGGTTAATTCACTGTTATGGACTGCATGTTTGTGTCCCCCTCCCCCCTGCCCCAATTCATATGTTGAAGCCCTATCATCCAATGGGATGGTTTTAAGAGGTGGGGTCTTTGGGAGGTAATTAGGTTTTGATGAGGTCATGACGGTGGAGCCTCCACCATGGGATTAGTATCCTTATAAAAAGAGGAGGAGCCAGGGGCTCTCTTTCTCTGCCATGTGAGGATACGACAAGGTGTTTGCAAACCAGGAAGAGTGTTCTTACCAGACACCAGACATTTTACCTGCTGGTGCCTCAATCTTCAACTTCTCAGCCTCCAAAACGGTGAGAAATAAATGTTTGTTGTTTAAGCCACCTGGTCCGTGGTATATTGTTAGAGCAGCCCGAACTAAGATACTACTCACCCTTGTCCCATCTCTTCTCACCTCCCTTGGGCCTTTGATATATCAGTTTTCTCTATTTAAAAAATATTTTTCTTGTCCTCTTGCAATCTTTTCCTCAGCCCCTCCATCCTTATCTTAAACAATCATGGCTAAAGCTTTTGTTCACCCAGTCTTCCTCTTCAGCCTTCTAAAGTAGCTCCTGTCTTTCCTTTCTTATAAAGTACCTTGTGAGAGTAATCCATCTTTCTGTGTCAGTTTTTCTCATCAGCTACTCATTTGAAACCCACCGAAAAAGGCTTCTACCCTGACCACCTTACTGGAATTGAACTCTCAGGTGTCTGAGATGACTCCTCTTTACTAGCTTCAGTGACCTCTTCTTAGCCCTCAGCCTTTTTAAAACCTCTGCTACTTCTTGAAAATTCTGACTATTTAATAGAGCCTGTCTTCTGCCTTTGCTTTTTGCTTCTTCCTGGATACAGTCCTCTGTTGGTTCTTGTTTCAGTTGATTATTCCCGTATAAAACACCACCCAAAAACTTAGTGTCTTAAGACTATGTTTTATCATTTCTCATGATTCTAGACTGTTCTGCTGATTTAGCCTGGGCTCACTCACATGGTTGCTTTCAGCTGACAAGTTAAGGGGCAGGCTCACCTGACAGCTCAAACGGCTGGTCCTCAGTGCCAGTCTTCTTCACATCATCATCATCTCAGCCTAGTGTTCTAAGATCGCCAAGATGAAAACTTCCAGGCTTCTTGAGGTCTAGACTTTGTAACTTGCACAGAACCACTTCTGCCATAGTCTGTTGGTCAAAGTAACAAGGCAGGCCAAGATTCAAGGTGAGGAAGAAACTCTGTGTCTGGATGGGAGAAAAAAAAGTCACATTTCAAAATGGCATATATACTTGGATGTGGATATGAAACAGTCTACTACAATTCTTCACTTTTGAAACTTACTCTGTTTTCTCTTTTGATTCTCTTTTTCTATCCCTCTTGAAATGTTTTGTGCTCCCATTCTCTTACCAGTCTCATGAACTTTTGACCAATAATTATAATTGTCTCCAAGGATTAACACCTGTATTTGGGTGTCTTAAAATAGTACAAAAGATAATTCATTATCTTCATTCCAGACCCCACACCTTCACTTCTTTTCCTGATTTTATGTCTTAATCCATGAGCAAACTAGGTTTTGGGGCTATCTTCCATTATCTCCCAAATCTAGTGCTCATGTAGCTCTGCTGACTATAAATCTTAAACATCTGATCACTCTTATTTTCTACCCCAAACTGTTAGGAAGGTTCACATTATTCTCTTTACTTGACTATTATTTTTACAATGTTTTGGAGTTTTGAACATTTGGTTTTTGGCACAAATAAAATGAATTTATTTTGAAAAAAATGAGAGATGGATATGCAAAAAATACAAAAGAAATTCTTTTTTATGCTCGACACTTGGTTCATGATGCTAACATAACACTTTCTTATTGTGAAGATGTCTGTGATGGTGAGCTTCTTGAATGTAGAGATCATATGTTAATATATGCCTGCCATGTTATAGGCTTGCTAAAAATGCTTAGCAAATTGGGTTAGTAAAGATAATGATTACACCAACATAATGTTTGCATACATCAAGACAACTCAGCTGGGTTTGTGTTTAAATGTAGAGAGGATGGTTGTGGAGAATGGGGGAATTGCTGATTTAGTTGGCTTTTCATAGCAGGAGTAGCAACATTGCCTTCTGTTAACTGTCTAGTTAGATATGTGCCGATCAAAATTGTATTTACGAAATCCGAAACCACACTACTAATTTAGTCCTATTCAGAGGATACTTATGACCCCTCCCCCCTACTTTTTTTATTCATTTTTTTCAGAGTAAGAGCTTTTATTTTTAAAGCAATAACTTTTCTTCATGTGATACGATTTCCAGAAAGTCTTCTCAAAGGTTGCCTTCTTTGAGAATTGTGTAGTGTTACTGTGATGGCATTATATCAGCATTGTGCATAGAACTTGAAACCGGAGAGGTTTGTTCAAAGAGATACAAATTTTTCTTGATGGACATTCAATGAACATAGAGCTATGGATGAAAATAAATGCTAACTACAATTTCCTTTAAATTATGAATTACTTATTTTCTTGCTTTTGCTTTTGCTAAAATGGAAAGGGAAAAAATAAAGGTAAATGCTGGAAAAGTCTAGGAGAATATGATGAATAATAAAGAAAAATTAAAACTACCCAGATCTTATCTGGCAGACGTAAAATGACAAAAGCAAAGGACACTAGAAGTAAACACTATCTTCGCGTACTTAACTCACTGATTTCTTACATTGCTGAACACGGGGAGTGGGATTACCTATTCCCAGAAATCATGAAGTCTTAAATGCATTTTCTGACTTTAGTATTATCTCTGTTTTTAAAGTAATCTTTTTAAATGTTGATTTTTAAAGAACATTTTGTTCTAAATGTCTCTGTAGGTGTTAATGTGAAAGTATGATATTTATGTTTCCAGAAATACTGTCAGACTCAATCTAATTATAAGAAAAAGTTGTTCTTACGTTTGACAGTTACATGGATCATGACTCTTGTGTGTATGTATGATTTCATAAGCTCCTCGGTTCTAACACATAGCAATGCAGCATTTTTATCAAAGCAACATCTGCTAGCCCCTTTGCAGTCATCACAGTGGAATCATCATTTCCATTTATAAGTTTTTGCTATTCAAGCTTTTTAAAACTAGGCTGTATCAGTTTCCTTTGTAGTAAAACTTGAAATACCAGTTCTTGGCATCAAATGACTTTTTCTTTTAAAATTAACTTGTAGATAAAAGTGGTTTAGAACTTGATGGAGAGGCAAATGCTTGACTTTTTTTTAAAAAAAAACAATAGTTGGAGGGAGCATATAGTCACTCCTTTATTTATGCAACGTTAATTGAATGCCCATTATGTGACAGTTTCTTAATAAACTCTGGAACTATAGTGATGACTAAGACATAGTCTCAAGGAGCTCCCTGTCTGCCAGAGGAGCCTGACAAGTAAACAGGTAATTATAATACAAGGAGACATAATCTAAGCATGAACAGAGAGCTGTGGGACGCACTAGGGCAGGATCAGCACACCGTGTCTGGGGGAATCAGGAGATACCATTATGACATGTTTTGTAAGATGAAATGGGATCATGAGCAAAACTATATTTTTAAGCAGAACTGTGGTATTCTTACTGTAAATTAAGCCACTTTTGTGCTGTGTCATATTACATCTGTGATTTACCTTCAGTGGCTTTGGGTGCCCCTGAATGAAGTATTTGTATTTCCCTCACTCCTTTTGGAGGACTGGGCCACATTCAGCCAAAGGATCACAATAAGTGGACAAAGAGGAGAATAAAAACACCATGAGCTAAGCCAGCCCTTTTCTAGGTGACCTTTTTTCCTCTATTCAAAGCCTGAATTGTCCACTTCTTCAATGGCCAGAGACTATAATTACATGTTTCTGTTTTCTCTCTCTGTATCTGCTTCGTGAGATCTTGGTGCACACCAGGGCACCCTATGTAGGAGAGTGTACAATATATTGTTAATTTTGGACCATTTTATCAGTCCATCTCAATCCTGTAGGTTGATACTAAGCTTGAAGATGATAAGGTCAGGTGACAACCTGCTGGAGGAACAGATCTTTAGTAGCTCAGGATCATTTTTCTATAAAAATTCATTTTATATCAGCCAGTCTGATTTGGACTTGTGCTGAGAATGAATAACAGCAAAATGAGCAAGTGCTATAAGGCAAGGTGAAGTTGCAAGCAAAGTATAGAGCACACTATTGTCACTTTAACCAAGGACCACTTTAATTCCTAAATATACCTGTGTACATTTTGGTTGTCTCTGAATATATCAAACCAACTTTTGGTTTATTGATAAAAGTGTGGTTATGAATATAAATGACAATTTTCGGTCATGTCTTTTAAGATGAAAAGCTATTGTTGCAAAACAATAGCAAAATTTTGAAATGTAAGTATATTTAGTCAGTGTTTAGAACTTCATTATTTCTTATTTGAGAAATGTATATGTTTACCTCAAGATTATTCTAGATTTTCCCCATGTGCTATGGACTGAATTGTCTCTTCCCCTTCACCTGCCCTCCCTCCCCCTCCATTTATATGTTGAAATCCTAACCCACAATTAGACTGTATTTGGAGGTAGGGCTTTTAGGAGGTAGTTAAGTTTAAATGAGGTGATAAGGGTAGGATCCTAATCCAGTAGGACTGGGCCTTCTCACAAGAGGACAAACAGAGAGAGCTATCTCTCTACATGCATCTAGAAAAGATCATTAGAGGACACAGGCAGAGTTCTCTCCAGGAACAAAATTGGCATGTACCTTGATCTTGGACTTCCCAGCCTCCAGAACTGTAAGAAAATAAATTTCAGTTGTTTAAGTCACTCAGTCTGTGGTATTTTATTATGACAGCCCGAGCAGACTAATATACCATATTATAAACATGGTATTTTCTTCCTGTATTTCTCAATTCTTTTGTGTAGTTATTTTAAGAATTTTTGTATTGCATGCCTTTTAGTGAAAAGAGACTAGTTTTTTATGGTGACCTTAAATGTATGAGCTTGAGAAGATAGTAAGTCCTATAGGGGGCATGGAAAGAAAATTTTTCCTAAATTTGTGAATTTTCTAGACTAAAACATCAAATTTGTCAAAAAGATGTTAGGCATTTTGCAAACCAAAATTGTTAGAGAAGACAAGATAGTTATTACAGAATTGAAGATACCATATTTTCGTGAAATTCTAGATACAAAATTTCAAAGCTAATTGATCTAAGAATTGTTTTGGATTGTCTTGTTTTGAAGCAAAATACTGGATATGCCTCTGTTCATGATTGCCGAGATAATAGACAAAGGACATAGTAAGATTTTCATGCTTTATAAATAAATACTGTTACTCATTTTTGGATCCTTTGCCTGAAATAATATAATTCACATGAAAAGATAAAACTTATTTCCATATGATGTAAATTTTAATTCTTTTAGCTTGGTCCAAATAAAATTATATTCATTTAGCTTTTATTCTGTTGACTAATTTTGGAGGATATATATTATATTACTGGCCTTAACTTTATTATGGTTATCTTATTATTTTAAGATAAAATATGTCCTTTTTTGCAATGGATAGATTTTTTTAATTGAAATGCAATAGACATATAACACTGTAAGTTTAAGGGGTACAATGTGTTGATTTGCTACATTTGTATATTGCAATATGATTACCACTGTAGCATTGGATGCCTATCACATCACACAATTACAACTTCCTTTTTGCCGTGGAAACAATTAAGATCTAGTCTCTTAGCAACTTTGGCATTTATATGATACAGTATTGTTGACTATAATCACTATGCTGTGCATTAGCTCCCCAGGACTTATTTATCTGCTAGTTCCAATTTTGTACCCTTAAACAACATACTCTTAATTCTCCCACCCACCAGCTTCTGGTGACCACCATTCTGCTATCTGTCTTTTTGAGTTTGGCTTTTTTAGATTCCACATATAAATGATAATAAACAGTATTTGTCATTCTCTGACTTGTCTCAGTGTAATGCGCTCAGAATCCATTTATCTTGTTGACAAATGGGAAGATTGCCTACTTGTGGCCGAATGAATGATATTCCATTTTATAAATATACACTACAACTTCTTTATCCATTCATCCATCAATGGACACTTGAGTTGTTTTCATGAGTTGCCTATTGTAAATAATGCTGCTATCAACAAGGGTACATGTATCTTCTCGAGATAGTGATTTTATTTCCTTCAGGTATATACACCCAGAAGTAGGATTGCTGGATCATATGGTATTCTATTTTTAATTTAAGGAACCTACATACTGTTTGCCATAGTGGCTGAATCAATTTACATTTCTACCAACAATGTACACGTGTTCCCTTATCTCCACATCCTCACCAACACTTGTTATCTCTTGTCTTCTTTATGATAGCTGTTCTAATGGGTGTGAAGTGATACCTCGTTGTGGTTTTGGTTTGCATTTCCCTGGTGACTAGAGATGTTGAGTACCAGTTTCATGTACCTGTTGGCTGTATGGTTGTCTTCTTTAGAAAAATGTCTACTTAGTTCCTCTGTCCATTTTTAAAAATTGGGATTGTTTGGTTTTTTGTTATTGAGTTGTAGTAATTCTTTATATGCTTTGGATATTAAACCCCTTATCTGATATATGGCCTGCAAATATTTTTTCCCATTCCGTAGGTTGCCTTTTATTTTTTATTTCTTTTGCTGTGAAGAAGCTTTTCAGTTTGATGTAGTCCCACTTGTTTTTGTTGCTTTTGTTGCCTGTGCTTTTGGAGTCTTATCCAAAAAATCAGATTATCCACAGAAATTACTTGCACTGACTAGAAAGCATTAGTAAGACTCATTGAAGTTTATACTTTTGCTTTATCCTGCCCATTTAAAAACATACTTGTTTTCATATTGAACATATAAAGATTTAAGGTTGATAAACAATCTATTATGATGTTGATGCAGAGTTAAAATAATACCTTATCATTGGGATTATACATATAGAGAACTCTAGATAACCAAGGTTTTTATAACCCCCTTTTCCCCATTATCTTTTGCCTTTTCACAATTTTCAATGTAGTTTGGCAGTGAAGAATACAGACTTGAGTATCAAATCTGAATCCTGACGATGCAGATATGTAGGTTGGGTAAATTTATCAATCTAAACTTTCATTTCCTCATCTATAAACTGGATTTATGATTGCCTGGTAGGTTTCTACAGATTTAAATGGATTCATACATATATAATCATACACATGTGAACGTTATAGTGTCTGGCATAGAGTAATCTTTTAAAATGTCATAGCTATAAGAATTACTTCCCACAGCATTTTAAAGGATTCACTGTGTTCTCTAAGGAAAATATGAACTTTAAGGAGGGCTCAAGTTGTAGAGTTGCTTTCCCCCATGTTGTTTTCTGAGCATCTTTGCCTAGCCCTTGGTTGGGTAAATAATAAGGAAAAATGCAAAACAAGAATATGAAAGTTTGATAGCTAGTTGAGTAATACCACTATTAAACCATGTGACTTTGAGAAGCCACTTGTCTTAACACAAAAGGTTGAAATGTCAAAGCTGATTCAGGCAAATCACAGCTATCATCCAACACCAAAGTATTATAATAATTCAAAAGCTAAAGCAGAAATCAGGCACAAATGTAGTATTTTTTCCCTGAGGGGCTTGTGTCCATGATATACAGCTTCAGAAAGTGTCCCTTTCTTCACAGGAGGATAAGTTTTGGTTTTGGATTAACAGATAAGTTCCAAACGATGTATGGTTTGGGGACTCTATTCTTTCAGTCCCTTAATTTTACAGAAAAAAAATCCTTATGTAACTACCTCCTATTCTCTCTAGCTAGTCATGCCCTCATAAGTCCTAAAATTATAGGTTTATCTACAATAACCAATCTAGAACACCAGTTGTATCTGGCTTAACTTTATAGGTAAGCCCTCCCTGGTAACTTTCTCCTAGGTATATACCAAAGTATTAGTAGTAGTAGTGTCAAAGTATGATCAGCAGACCAGCAGCATCAACTTCACCTGGGAACTTTGTAGAATTACAAATTCTTGGGTCATCTGCCAGACCTACTGAGAAAGTCTTGGGGTGAGACCTGTCAATCTTGCAAAGTCCTCCAGGTGATTCTGATGCAGACTGAGGTTTGAAAACCAATCTATTCATAATTTTACAAGGAGGTCTGATGGAGGTCCTTCATTCCTTCTGGCATTCTTCCCTGTAGTGCCAGAGAAGAAGTGAGTCACAAAGCTGCTGATAACTCTTTCCTTCCCAAACTGAACCTTTGGTACATATAAATCTAGCTACTTCCATAAAGTTCTAAAACTAATGTAAAGAATTCTGATAATGATTTACGCTTATTATCATCAAGATAATCTTGAAGAAGAAAAATTCTAACAATGCTGTGCTTCCCTAAAAATGCTTTAAAATTTATTTCTTTTGCGATTGACTTCAGGGTAACTTTTTTTAAAAATAAATTTTATTTATTTATTTATTTATTTATTTATTTATTTATTTATGGCTATGTTGGGTCTTCGTTGCTGCATGTGAGCTCTCTCTAGTTGCGGCGAGTGGGGGCTACTCTTTGTTACGGTGCACGGGCTTCTCATTGTGGTGGCTTCTCTTGTTTCGGAGCACGGGCTCTAGGTGTACAGGCTTCAGTAGTTGTGGCACGCGGGCTCAGTAGTTGTGGCTCACGGGTTCTAGAGCGCAGGCTCAGTAGTTGTGGCACACGGGCTTAGTTGCTCCGCAGCGTGTGGGATCTTCCCGTATGTCCCCTGCATTGGCAGGCAGATTCTTAACCACTGCACCACCAAGGAAGCCCCCAGGGGAACTTCTGAACCACACAAAATGGGTCTTCCTACTTGGCAGTCAACTTGTTTTTTTTAGCAAGTTTGGCCACCTATCACACCCACCAGATTTGACTCTTAATGATTGACCTTACAAGATTCTACTTCCATAGGTTGATCATCTGCTAACATTGGAAATGTTCTTAAGTTCTGAAGGCAGTTTTTAAAATGGATTCCCAAAGTTGTTTTGAGCAAGAGCAGTATTTGTGGAATAAGTTTACTTAGAAATAGTACTTTAAAAATATTAATTTAAATATTAATATTTAAATATGTAATATTACTTTATAGTCATAAATAATATAGCATATATTTGGTCATGTCTCTGGTCTCTACCACAATGTAGAAATACTCTGAATCAAATGGCATTTTTATTATCTTCAAGACATAAAGACCATCATGACATTAGTATGCCTATAACCAGGAGTTAAGGAATCATTCTACCTTTATTCTCCTTGGTTTTTTTTTTTCCACAAATTTATTCAGTTTATTCAAAGAAGTTTACATAATTCCAACCACATTTCTACCTATTTCATTCACTGTATTTCTTTTATAAGAAAGCATTTGATTTTCTGATTGTTAATATAGGCATTCTACAGTAAAAGTGATAATACAAAGAAGAAAATAATTATTATTCAAATCCTAGAGATAACTTCTATTGATAGTTCAGGTTCTTTCTTTTCAATCTTTTTGTTTTTTTATTCTTTTTAAATTTCAAGTTATTTTCAGTATTTTGCTTCACATATTAAGTACAATGATTCTAGTGTAGCTACTTTAACACATCTGTTCTCACAAATGCCAAAATATTTCACACCCACCTCATGATTAGATTCAAAGAAACAATGACTTTTTGCTCTACTCAGTGCCATCTTACTACCACTACAATTAACAAACTTAGATTTTTAGCTGGTATGCAGGAGCATTGTAAAATTTAAATTTTGGCTAACCATCAGCCTTTTTAAGTTTTCCTTGACCTGAATAAGAGTGATAGCAGGGGCCATAATATTGGATTCTCTGCTGTGGAGTCTTCTTGGATCTTTCTTTTCATCTTGAAATCAAGAAACTTATAGTCGGGTAGTTTCTTTGAAGAGATACAATTTGATACCAAATGCATAGTATAGTGGTATGTTTAAATAATTATCAAGTAATTTAATGAAAATTTGACTCACAAACAGAAATTGCTTTTCATTTTTAGTGTTCTAACAATTTGCTAAGTTCTGTAGCTAGAATCATGTTTTGAATATTCTACATATGCTGAATATAAAATACATTAGAATATTTTCTTCTAAAAGTAAGCCTTTTCATTGACCAGTTTCTTCCTACCTATTAGCCTTTAGTTTATAACGAAAGATTCTCAGTATTTATCTTAATATTCTATAAAATTACTAAGGCTTTCGGATAACATATCTGCCATCTTATAAAGTTGATAACTTTTACTACACTGTAAGTCTTACACAAATAAGATTATTTGAAATGCAAATGCTTAGTTTCCTTAGATTTGGTAGGTATTTATTTGCAAAACATGACCTTGTGAAACATTTTTTCTATAAGTTGTTGTATTTTCATGCTATCACTGTAAGAACTATAATCCAACAAGTGTTTATTAAATACCAGCGATGTATGTGTCAGACATTACAAGACAGACAAAGCTCCTATAAGTATGCAGCTTACCTTTTAGAGGGAGGAGATAGAGAAAAGTAAACAAATAAATTAAAAGATAATTATAGTTTAATGTTGCTAAAAAGGAAACAAGTGAACTGGTGAGGTCCTTAGGCCCAGAAGGAGTTTACGTAGCTCCTGCTGTGGCTCCACTTTGGCACCCCACCAGTTGTGCTCTGCCTGCAGTTGAGGAGTTTGTAGCCCCCGGAATGTGTGCCCACATATGGTTGGTGGATTCCCCTTCAGGGTCTCGAGGACGTCAGATACCCTGCCCCAGCAACCCTGGATCCACCTCCATGGCCTATCCAGGTCCATGCTCTCAAGGGTAGACCATCTGAAGGGCAACCAACAGGTGGCTGTTCATGGCACACACACATGCAGCTTGGATGTGCAGGATGGGGTGTCCACAGGTGTGTATACATGCTAGGCTCCTTGAGGAGTGCGATGGAATCATGAGTGGGAAGAGAAGCAGCAAACTTAGAGAATGAGGCCTGGATCAAACTTTGCTTATAGCATCAGATTATTTCCTTCTTAAAGTAAGCTTTTTTAATGGCCAGTTTCTTCTCACCATGTTCTAGTGCAGAACTCTTGAGAAGTATTTGACTTTCCGGATATTGGGGGAGGTACATTTGACAAAGGAATGTAATAGAACATAATTTATATAACAGTTTAACTGAATATATAACTTCTGCATATTTAGATAAGTGATATTGGGCCCCACAAATGTTAATGACATAACACAGAAATATTATACTACCATTTGAAATCCATTTTAGATCAGATGGTCAGATAAAGTTTCTTTGAGGAGATACAATTTGACTGGAAGACCTGGAACATGAAATGGGTTATCTATGGAAGAAATTACAGAGATGAGTAAGTCCTAGGTAGAGTGACTTTGTAGTACACATGTACAGAGTTCAAAATCAACAATAACCACAGACTTAGTCTATGTAAAGAATGTAAAGAGGTCCTCAAAGGAGGGAGTGGAATAAGATAAGTGTAGAGAACTGTGGGAACGAGATCATGTCCTAGTATGCTATGGGAGAGAGTTTGCATTTTATTCTAAGACCAATGGGACACTCTTGGAGTGTTTTAATAAAAGGGATGACAGTTCTTAATTACATTTTTTGTTTGTTTGTTTGTTTTTTTATACTGCAGGTTCTTATTAGTCATCAATTTTATACACATCAGTGTATACATGTCAATCCCAATCGCCCAATTCAGCACACCACCATCCCCACCCCACCGCAGTTTTCCCCCTTTGGTGTCCATATGTCTGTTCTCTACATCTGTGTCTCAACTTCTGCCCTGCAAACCGGCTCATCTGTACCATTTTTCTAGGTTCCACATACATGCATTAATATATGATATTTGTTTTTCTCTTTCTGACTTACTTCACTCTGTATGACAGTCTCTAGATCCATCCACGTCTCAACAAATGACTCAATTTCGTTCCTTTTTATGGCTGAGTAATATTCCATTGTATATATGTACCACAACTTCTTTATCCATTCGTCTGTTGATGGGCATTTAGGTTGCTTCCATGACCTGGCTATTGTAAATAATGCTGCAATGAACATTTGGGTGCATGTGTCTTTTTGAATTACGGTTTTCTCTGGGTATATGCCCAGTAGTGGGATTGCTGGGTCATATGATAATTCTATTTTTAGTTTTTTAAGGAACCTCCATATTGTTCTCCATAGTGGCTGTATCAATTTACATTCCTACCAACAGTGCAAGAGGGTTCCCTTTTCTCCACATCCTCTCCAGCATTTGTTGTTTGTAGATTTTCTGATGATGCCCATTCTAACTGGTGTGAGGTGATACCTCATTGTAGTTTTGATTTGCATTTCTCTAATACTTAATTACATTTTTTAAAAGATCATTTACAACTCTCTCATGCATTTAGAATATTTATGAGGTAAGGATGGAAGCAAGAAATCAGGTTAAAAGACTGTTTCAGTGGTCTAGGGAAGAAATGATACTTACTTGGTCTTAAGTGGTGGGATTAGAGATGGACAGAAAGTAGATGTGTTAAGATCTTTTGGAAGTAGATGCAGCATTTCCTGATGGATTGTCTATGGGAGACGAGGCAGAGAAAAGACTCAAGAATGACTCTTATGATTTTTGGTTTGAGAAACTGGATAGATAGTAGTTAACACCGAAATGGGGAACACCATGAGAACGCATTTTTTGGAGATAGGAATAGAGATCCATTATGAACCTGGTTAGTTTGAGATACTGTTATACATTCTAATAAAGATGTCAAGTATATAATCGCATGTCCAAGTCTAGAACTCAGGGGATCAATATGGACTCTGTTTCTTGGACATACCATGCTCTTCCCATGTCTCAGAGTCTTTGTTCCAACTGTGCTTTCTGTCTGGAATATTGTGTCCTTGTCTCTGCCTAGTTTCAGACTCAGTTTAAATGCCAGTCTGTTTAAATGGCTACCTCCACTTTTATTCTTTATCTCAGTATTATTGTTTGTGTTTTGTATCTTTTTTTTTGTAATTTGCAAGCATATTTTCACTTTTTCCTCTCCTCAAGGAGAGGGACTGGCTTCTGTCACCTTTTTTAGCCAGTGCCTGTCACTTAATAGACATTGAGTAAATCCTTGTTGAAGGAAGGAAGGAAGGTCTGAGCAGGATCATGGTTTGCTTAAAAGGAAAGACAAGGTGCTTGAGGTAGATGAGTGTGAAAGATGATGGACTGCTCTCTTCCCAAAGGTTTGAGGGATCTTGAGTAAGGAGAATGGTGAGTGTTCAGTAAGCATGTACTGTGTGTGAAGCACTGTGCGAAGCTCTTTATAAAAACCTCATTCAGTGTTTAGAGCCACTCTGTATGGTAGCTGCTGTTTTCGTCTTCATCTTGAGATAAGGAGACGGAGGCTCAAGGAGGCGAGGTTGATGACATAGCACAGCACAGCCATGCTTAAAGCCCAAGCACTTTGACTCCACAGCCTCCGCTCTCAACCACCACATAGCACAGAGGGCTCTTGCTGCAGTGCCATAGAGCCCTATGTTCCTTTAGCCTTCGGAGCTGTAGAGGAAGGTTCTGATAAATCCCATGGAATTGTCCTCAATACCACTCAGCCGCCTTTTGCCAGTGTCTGGTTCCAGAGATAACTCCACTGACCCCCCAAAATGACCCTGCCATGTGTTCCTTGAGGAGAGGACAAGTGGCACTCCTTGCATATCTCTTGCTCATGAGGCTGCCACCCCCTACACAGAGTGGAGAGAGGTCCCAGAAGCAAGGCCCTGACCCACTTCACTCAGACACATCTCCTCCTGTTCAGTTGGCCACTGGGGAGAGAGTCGAACCCACCTGAGAGAGACCTCATCTCAATTGGCGAAGTGGGGGGGGGGGGGGTTAGGGAGGAGCAAGGGTAGATGCCAAGACTAGAAGGAAAAAGCTAGAAATTTCATCTCTTTCACTCTCTAGGGATAAAGGTACTGTAAGATCTGTTTCTTTCTCCTGTTCTCACTGGATAATAAACTCCTAAAAACAGAATCTATACTTTGCTGTCATTTTAATGAACCCTTGTGCCTTTCACATTGTGTTTGTTAAACTCAGTCCCATCAGCAAAAGGGATAATTATCTATGACATAGTATTAATGGATGAATAATAAGGTATATCTTGTAGGAATTTGATAGACTAAGTTGAACCTGCATATTGTTCTAGCTGGTTATTTTTAGTCATTCAGTTTCCAGAACGTGGAAAGAGTCTGTATCAGCATTTTTTTTTTTAACTTATTCCAGCTGCACGTGTCTCCCTTTGGAGGGTGACTTTGGCTCTGAGAGTTTTAGTCAAGAAAAATGAGATGTTCTAAAGTTCAGATGAATGAAAGTGAGTTGAAAAATATTTATGTGTACAGAAAGTTATACAGCCTTTTTTCAATTAATAGTATACTAATAGAAACAGAAGTTTATAATGTAAGTAGAGAATTTGAATAGGCATGAATTAAAAATAAGAATTAAAATTCTCTCTCAAAAGACAAAAGTATACCATACACATACAAAAACTATTTTATATAACTTTCAGATACAGTAATGAAATATTTTCGAAGGTGATAAATGGAAGTTTCCCAAATAACCATTTGGGGGCAAAGAACTTTTGAATTATTTAGTATTAATTTATAGAGCATTTAAACAAGTATTCAATTACTAAAAGCTACTCAAGTGGATTCCAGACAGGCAGACTACTTTGCATACTTGTCAATAAGGATTTTTATTCTAAAGCAACCCTGATAACTTTAATGACAAAGCTGATCAAATTCTGAATAACCCTTGGACTCTAAAAATAAGCTGTGGCTGAAATTTTGAGTGGAACAAATGTGCTAAGCAGGTAATGAAGCAGACTGACTGAAAACCTGTGTATAAAAGAAGAGATAGCAATCATTTCTCAGTATGAATAGTAGAAAAATTACAGACTCTGACAATCATTTTACGTTCTGTATTGTGACATTTTGTTAATTATTCCTTCTAAGGATTATACACTGGGCTTGTGGCTTCAAAATAAAAGCTCTGAAATGTCATGTTGTCAATATATTCAGAAATTTATCTGCTTTAGGTGTTAAATCTTTGTAGTGAGATTTTTTTTAAGTCTGTGTTTTTGCCTTTTTAAGTCTGTGTTTTTGCCTTTTTAAAAAATGCATTATACAGGAGGATTACTCCCATCCATTTAACCATGGGATGGATAAAGCTTGTATTTTCACTATTTTTGGTAACTAAATTCTCAAGTTGGACCTATATTACATTGGCTCTTGCTTGGGAATAGGTTGTATTATTGCATTAGTGAGTTGTCCTGTATTTGTTTAAGGCAGAAGTAATTACTAAAAAAATGTAAAAGTGAAAATGTTGCATTAAAATATATCTCTTCTTCACCCTTATGGAAGAACTCCTTTTACTGAATTTTTAACATGGGAAAGATATAGGGATAGATAAGATTGTTCTGTAGTATCGTTGGGAGTATTTTAGGTGGGCTTTTTTCCTGGAGAAGTGACTATTCTCTTAAATCATTCATTTAAATCATACTCCTAATCACTCTGAGTTGTCTGCTTAATCTAATTTCAGATATGTCCCTGTATCCCTGTAAAGCTCTTTAAAAGGATAACTGTAGGAAGAAATGCACAGCCATCCCAGAGCAATTTGGCAGGGATTAATTGGCATAATAAATAGTGACCATCTGCACCCTGTGGCAGTCCACCAAGAAGCACTGATTAGTCCCCTGTAGCCCAGGCAGACTGTGGCTAGTTGTCTTCCATAGAACAAAGGAGAAGCTGCTTATTTGCTACTTTGTTCACTTCATTTAAAATAGCTACTTTTATGAAGCCAAAGTAATTCTAAAATTCAGGTTTTAACATTTTAAAGCTGTCATTGGGTTTTATTTGTAGCTATTTTTATAGCTCATGCCTATTATTATATCTATTCATGTGCAAAGATGAAGGATTACAAAAGCCTAGTGTTTTCATGAAAGTGGAAAATATTATTATGACTTAATTTTTTCTTGTTTTTTATGATTTCTTTAAATTTTATAGAAAAATTGATAGAGTTACTATGGGAAAATGGAATATTTGTCATATCTCATCTAGTAGGAATAAGTGGTCTAGAGACTGAAGTTCTTATTTTAGGTTATAGATTATATAAAAATTTTACAAAATTGATTCATAATTCTGCCAGCTATATGGAGTCATTTTACTTAACTACAACTTTAAAGTTTTATTGTGACTTTATTCTTTGACCCCCAAATTGTGAATGTGCAAAATGTAAGGCTTTAAATTAGATTATAATCTAGTAAATTCAGTTCAGTGAAGAGCAATCTATAATTGAATTACATAGCAATCATTTGCTGAAAGCGAAGTATATAAAACGTAAGTCAGAAATCTTCTTTTAGGACTGGAACTTGAAATAGAACGTATAACCCATTGTGTTTCAGTTAATTAAAACTGATAATTGCATGATAGTCAATCTCTGAACTTGAACGAGTCATATGCATTGCTTTAAATATAGTACTCTGTTTGGGGAGGCAGCGTAAGTTGTTAGAAAGGACATAGCCAGCAAAGTCAGAAAGATGTGGGTTCAAACACTGTTTCCGCCATTTGCTGCCTGAGGAACCTATCTCTCAGAACCTGAAAGCCCTGAGTGTCTTGATAGTCCCACCCCACCTACTAGTTCACTGGAAAGACTCACATAAACTTACTAAAGTTATACTCAAGGCTAAGATTTATTGCAGCAAAGAATACATGTGAGAACAGCAGGAACAGCAAAGGAGAGGTCAAGTACAGGCTTTCTTGCCCTGTTTATGCAGGAATTGCATGGGCATGTCTTTCCACCTACAAACTGCAGAGATATGCTCAGGAAACTCTGAGTCTTGGAGTCCAGAATTCTCAGAGGGAACTGATCCCATACCTGCTACATGACCAGCCATGGTGAGGACCTCAGAACAGGTACCAGATGCACAGCATGACTCTTCAGGTTTATTTTAAACAAGCTAATAACATGTTCATCTTGACCTGCCACTTGAGGCATATGGACTAACATTACTCAGTAACATTTGAACATTCCAGAAGTTCTCAGTTTTGACTAAGGGTATGCTATCAAGGTAAGCAGGAACCAAGTGAAACTGATCTGTTGTGTTAACTCTTTCCTCACACGGAGTTAAATGAAAGTTAAAGGGGAATTGTCCCATGAGTTACTTTTCCTATGTCTCTTCTATCCTAATTAACGTTCCGTTGGCTTCAGTATCTGCCCCATTGGAGTATCTGGGGTACAGAAAACAATTCATTGAGGAGTAGAAAGAAAATATTACAACCCTGTTTATTTTTGATCACATCCTTTTAGTTTTCCTTCATCCAAGAATGTCTTTATTTTACCTTTATTCTTAAAAGATAGTCTTGTCACCTGTAGTGGCAATTGACAGTTCTTTTCTTTCAACAATTGAAAAATATTGTGCTCCCTCCTTCTGAACCCCATAGTTTCAGAGGAGAAATCTGTCTTTTGAATTGTTTCCCTATAGGTAATATGTCATTTCTCTCTGGCTGCTTTCCAGACATTTTCTTTGTCCTTAATTTTGAGAAGTATAATTATGATATGTCTAGTTTAACTGATTTCTTTGGGTTTATCCTATGTAAATTTCTCTCAGTTTCCTGAATTTGTAGGTTTGTGTCTTCCAAATTTGTGAAAAATTTGGAAATTTTTCAGCCATTATTTGTTTCAGTAGTCTTTCAGCATCTCCCTCTCTCCCTCTCTCCCTCCCTGGGTATAAGATTAAGTGAATACTAAATTGCTTGGTACTTAAAGCTCTCCATGGTTTGGTCAGAAAGTTTATCTGTAGTTTTTCTACCCACCACTACCCCCTTTAAGAACTTTTTGCTTCTACCATACTGGTTTATTCACTCTACCTAGAAGATCTGCACTTTTTTTCTAGGCATTTGCTGAAGTTATTTTCTCCTTTTAGTATATCAGGATTATAACCATATTCAAGGCTTATGTTAACTGCTACCTCTTTTTTTTTTTAACTTTTACCTCTTTATGAAGCTTTTTTTCTGAGTTATCTAATACAATATGGCTTCTTTTCTCCGACTTTTATCATCAGTTATATTAGTCATGTGACACTTTAAATAACATTTTGAATAGAGTGTACTCTAAAAGTTTATCTCTAATTGATTCTTTGGAGATGAACTTTCCTAGAGAAGCAATGTTTGCAATGATGTTTGGATTCTTAAATTTATTGATCATGTATTTAATGTATGGGTCAGAACCACCATTTCATAAGGGTCTAATAGAATATACCCTTATGTTTTGAGTCTGTCTTGAAATTCCAGGACTATATATCTCCCTAGCGTTTCATCTCTTCCCCTCCAGTGTAGTTGTAACATTGAGTTCCATAGGAGTGATGGCTCCTATGGCCTATGGCAGAGACTGCTGCCTGGTATATGGGGAAAAAGTTTGGTGGGAATGAAATAGAAAAACAAACCCTCTAGTTTGAGGAGAGGCTGGGAAGAAGAAAGTTAGTGTTGGTGAAATGATGACAATCATGCACCACAGATAAAAGAAACATTGCGATCCCTGACCAACCCCTATCCTTCACTCCTGCACTGAAACACATACCTCCTGTGCCTTTTTTTTTTTTTCTCACCCCAAGCAGCTTCCACTTAACCTTTTCCTTTTCTTTCATGGACCCTAGGGAGTAGCATGGCTGTTTTCTTTTCACAAAGACTGTGTATGACTTCTGACCACCTAAAGCAAGAACTTTATAGTTTTCTTAGTTTAGTAACTTGTAGGAAATTAAGGAAAAGTTACTCTGAGAAATTTGGGAAACCTTTCTACCTCTTCTGTGAAGCCTTTTTTATGCATCTTTATATTGACCACATGCACCTCAGTGTTCCAGCTCTAGACTATTCATACTTCTGACTCTTTACTCTCCATATGCTTATATTAAAGCTCTTGAGAATAGGAACTGTGTTTAACTCATCTTTGAATTCACATATCTTTGAATTTCTAGCACAATTCAGTGTATACATGGTAGGATGGATTTGGAGCCAGGCTTTGTGCTGTATCTCAGCTTCCATTGTTTCCCCAACATGCTATTTCACTGTTTTGGCTTTATTTTAGTAAGTTGCATAGCTTGGTGTATACCAGACTGTTCTGTTGTCTTCTTGTGTATTATATTGTGCCTCAAAGTGAGTCCTGGAAAAATCTTTCCTAGCAGTAGTCTCTTTGACTATATAGAGCCCATTCATGTATATTATATGAACTAGACTAGACCTCTTGACCGCTCTCTTCAGTCCTGCTTTCTTCCAAAAGAGTATAATTACATTTTATTGTTATTGCCATGGTAGTAGCAGTTGTATTCTAGTTTTCACTCTTCTCTTCCCCATTTCTTATTTGCATACCTTTCAGAAAAGGAAAGGAAAGAAAAAAAGATGAATCTCAAGTCAGTTAATTTTACTTACAATTCTGGTACTAGAATGGATGAAGTTAGAAGTTACAAGCTATCAAATCTATTGAATAAACTTTTGAGTTTCTTTTATATCAATTTCTGTGAGTTAAATATGCTTTCTCTGATGTTTATTGTTATATGTTTCTTTGTAAGAAGGGTTGACATGTAAAAATTCACTCTAATATAAGGAATTAATTAGGAAATTACCTGATAGCTTAGCTATGAATTTTAACCTTAACTGTTTCAGAAAAAATTTCCCTTTAATTCACTTTGTGAAGCATTTTAATCAATACTGATTCTTTATGTTTCAGCATCTGCTTCTACTTTTGTCCATATTTACTAGTTTATTTCTGAAAGCCAAAGATTTTCTAAGAAATAAGAAACAAGGTTTGAGTTAGCAAATAGAATTGTCATGGTATTCTGCTTTAGAATATGGTGCTAAAATTGGATTAACTGTTAATGGAACTTCTAATCTCTGTTACTTTATTTAAATTTCATTCTTTTTACTTTGAAATATTTGTTTAAAACATGGACAATAAGCCTGGTTAGTTAAATTCATTTCTTAGAACTGATTTTGAGTACAAATTATTCATATTTTCTTACAGAATTACCATTTTCCCTAAAAGTGTGTGATTTACAAGGATTGATCACATTCACAGATGAGAAATTTGACCTCAAGATGTTATAAAATTACATCATTCCTAAGAAAATGGAATTAGAATATTTAATTTTGCAAATTTCAAAAATTTATTTTTAGGTAATTTTTAAGTGTCCTGAGTATTTCAACAATTCAATGTTTAAAAAAGTATTATCCTTGGGAGATTTTTTTAGATATCAATAGTTTTTTAGCAATATTTGTCATTGTAATTATTATGTCTCTTTGATAAGACTTAAATCATCTATTTAGAAATACAGAGGTATCAGGTGCATTCCGATGGCTTTTGAAAAAAAAGAAAAAAAAAAGGAAAGCCATTTTATGCTAGTTGTACTAAGCTTAAAGAATATGGAGTCTATGGATATTACTGCCAGAGCCCATTGGAGTATTTGCTTCTTCCAAGTGATAAAGCACCTCCTCTCTTAGTGATGAGGGTGAATTCCAGATGCACATTATGTCATAAATCTCCTAACTAGAGATAGTGGAAGCATAGGTATATACTCCAAAATATTACCTAAAAGTTTCAGGATGATGTCAGTAAAAACAACACTCAAAATAAATATTAAGATAAAATCCCCAAATGTTAATAATCTGTCAACTATATTGAATATCTGTTTAGCTTACCTAAGTCATCTAGTTATTGCTTAGCTTGCCCGTTAACTTAGAATTGCCCATTTCTTTTTGTCTTTGTTAAAGTAAGTATAACTGATATTACCTTTGAAAGTTAAACAAATTTCTTGTTACATTCCGTGAGTAGATTCTGCAAACAAATATATATATGTGGGAGACTTGGAGTAAAGATAGAAAGAGGTAATATCAGACAGATTTGCACTCTGTTAAAGAGTATTTGGTAAGGACAAGAGGGTCGGGAAGGTCTAGAGGAGAGGCATCCTTTGGGATTCTAAGTCTTTGGGAAGATCAGGATACACATAACGATAAAGTGTTGCAGCAGATGCTGCCAGTGCAGTGCTCATATTGTTTGGACCTTTCACGGCAGGATTTTTTTCATTTAGTTGCCTTCTGTCCAAGGGTATGAAAACTGGGGAGTTCATGAAATATTAAAATCCCATCACGTAGTGCTGGGAAACCTGGACAGTTACATGTAAAACAATGAAATTAGAACATTCCCTCACATCACATACAAAAATAAAGACCTAAATGTAAGACATGACACCATAGAACTCCTAGAAGAGAACATAGGTTGAACACTCTGACATAAATTGTAGCAATATTTTCTTAAATCATTCTCTAAAGGCAAAAGAAATTAAAGCAAAACTAAACAAATGGGACCTAATCAAACTTAAAAGCTTTTGCTCAACAAAGGAAACCATCAGCAAATCCAAAAGACAACCCATGGAATGGGAGACAATATTTGAAAATGATGCAGCCCACAAAGGATTAATATCCAAAATATACAGACAGCTCATACAACTCAGTATCAAAAAGACAACCCAATCAAAAAATGGGCAGAAAACCTAAACAGACATTTTTACTCCAAAGAAGACATACAGATGGCTGACAGGCACATGAAAAGATGCTCCACTTCTCTAATTATTAGTGAAACGCAAATCAAAACAACAGTGAGGTAGCACCTCACACCAGTCAGAATGGCTATTGTTAAAAAGTCTACAAATAATAAATGTTGGAGAAGATGTGGAAAAAAGGTAATCCTTGTACACTGTTGGTGCAGCCACTATGGAAAACAGCATGGAGGTTCCTTAAAAAACTAAAAATAGAGCTACCACATGATCCAGCAATTCCACTCCTGGTCGTATATCCTGAAAAAATAAAAACTCTAATTCAAAAAGATACATGCACCCCAATGTTGATAACAGCACTGTTTATAATAGCCAAGACATGGAAACAACCCAAGTGCCCATCACAGATGACTGGCTTAAGAAGTGGTATATACACACAATGGAATATTTCTCAGCCATAAAAAGAATGAAATATTGCCATTTGCTGCAGTGTTGGTGGTCATAGAATATTATGCTTAGTGAAACAACTCAGAGAAAGACATACTATAGATATTACTTATATGTGGAATCTAAAGTAATACACAAATGAATGTATACACAAAACAGAAACTGACTCACAGGCATAGAAAACAAACTTATGGTTACCAAAGGGGAGAGGAAGGGAGCAGGGAGGGACAGATTAGGAGCACGGGATTAACAGATACAAACTACTATACATAAAATAGATAAGCATCAAGGATTTACTGTATAGCACAGGGAATTATACCCAGTACCTTGTAATAACCTATAAGGCAATATAATCTGCACTGTGCTCTACAGCTGAAACTAACACACTATTGTCAACTATTCTTCAATAAAAACAATCCAGTATTAGACTCGATTACCTGTATAGTTTAGCAACATTTTTGCCCTCCTGTGTCAGAGAGGAATTTTGATATTAATATTTGATGCTACAAAAATGCAAATAACTCTAATAAAGATAAGAAGTAACCTATAGAAAAAATTACTTCTACACTTTTATTTCTTACATTCTAGTCTCTCATATCTACTTGTAATGCAGTAATTTACTGAGTTTTTTAATGTACCACTAAAGCACTGACATATCATTAGAGTAATAATTATGCAGTTCCTGTTTACTATTAGTCTTAAAGCTCTTTATGTTAAACTACATTCATGAAGATTACCCATGGTTTTTTTATTTTTCATCATTAAGAAGAAATACTTGTAAATTTTGAGAAACTCCTAGTTGTTTATTTACTGGGTTATTATGGTTGTATGGTTATGTGAATTTTATGTTTGACCTAAAATTTTGACAAGTCTTAATTACTTAAGGTCTGTTATTTAAGTTGTAAAAAAATAAAGGTATCAAGTATTAACATTAGCTCTACACTACCTGCATCTTCTACTTATCATATCACTGACAAGATTCATCACAAAATCATCTTTCAACAAAGTTGCCCATAAAAATACAGAAAACAAACATTTCAATTATAAAAACCTCCCTTAGAAAACTGGGATGTATTCAAAAGTTCAGTAAAAAGTCTTTTAAATCAGTTGGGAATGTTTATGTCCTGCCACATTTTTCTTCTTGAAAATACACTGTTTCCCTACTAATAATTTTCAAATGAATTGTTACGTTTTAGAAACAGAAAAAAAAAAACTATTCCCTATATCATACTTGATGATTCAACGAATATACAATGCTAAGATATTAGTAAAATAATCTTAGTAATGAAGGAAAAGTTTGAAGATTGTAATATTGTTTCCTTTATTTGTGAACATGAAAGCAGAAAGGTAGTGTGAGATGTACATACATTTCAGAAAACTAAGTAGATCACAATATATTGTTCATTATAATTTAACTATCATGTGCTCTCAGATATAGTTAATGACCACTACATATATTTCAGAAATGTCTAGAAGTCACTTCACATGAAAAAATGATGGAAGGAATGCTAGACATTTAACGTCGGAAAACCTTGCCTTCAGGAGGATGTGCTTTTCGTCTTCAAACGTATAATTCCCTGTTAGGTAGTAGACAGAGGAGGTGCATCCTTTGTGTTCCTAGTACTAGAACCAACTGATTAAAAGTTAAATATAATAAAATCCTTGTAAGAATTAGAATAATTCAAAATTAAATTGGCTTCGTTAATGAAATAGAGTGTTCTTCATTACTGGGTGTTTTACTGATTTCTTAATTGCTTAAAGTCATAATTCTCATCTGCTGTGAGTAGCAGTGTTTGATAAAGATTTGTTGAAGGAGTGGATAACTAAACTGATGAATGGATGGATGGCCTATCACTGTTGGGGCAGAAGGGTGGACTAGATCACCTCTGAAATCTAGATTGGCGTCCTTGCCAATCTATATTTCTTTGGTGTTTTTATTCCAGTAGAGTCGGAGAAGTATATTCAATAGCAGGAATGGGCTATAGTGATTCTCCTCAAGAGAGGAGCAGTATTCCTAGCATACTAGACAAGTATTCAAAGACTTAAAGGATATCCAAGATTGTGGTAAGGTTTTATAGGTACTAGTGGTAGAAGCACAAGCCCGGGAATCAAGAAATCTTCATTGCTTTAACAAATTAAAAAAAAAATTTTTTTTGAATTTCTATTAATACCAGCTAATTAAATATTTCTCATTGTTTAGCTTACTTTACTTTTAGAATTGCTGGTTGTTCCTTGTCTTTATTAAAGTTGGTAAAACTGGCGTTACCTTTGAAGTTTAAACAAATTTCTCCCTACATTCAGTGGGTAGTTTGGACTCGGCAGCATTTGCTAACACAAGTATGGAGGCCAAAGGTTTTCAGGAAGAGAATACAAATAAACTTGACACATCCTAAAACCTTGACTGAGAAATGTTGCCATGACAACCATGATTTTAAATTGTACTTAAAGCTACCCATGGAAATAAATGATGATCTACACTCCCAATATAGGCTTCTAAATTGGGACTTGGATGACAACTTACAATGTAGTTAGAAAATAGGTTGAAGTTCTGGGAGGTGAGCAAACTGGAATCAATGTTATTGCCGTGGAGATGGTCGGCAGGAGGTGTGTAACGATTATGCAAGGTGCACTTTAGGCAGAATTCCCATATCTTCCAGCTGAGTTGCCTCAAGCCCATATGTTCTTTGCTCAAGATGATTCAATTCTCAAAGCTGCTTCATTGACCTTCCTGGTCTATAACTCAAATGAAAAACCTTTTTGCAATCGATTATGTTAAATATAACAGTTAAAAGTCTCAATGAGACTTTATATATGTGAAAATTTTTACCTCTAGGGTAGTTCTACAATTTGGCATGAATTGGCTCTCTGGTAACATAACGCTCATTTATCATATATTGTAGGTAAATATCTAAGATTTTAAATATTAATGGCACTTATTCAGGTTATAGATAGTATGTCCTATATTTGACCCTTCTTTTTAATTACCTGACATAATATACTTATATGTATTATTCAGGCTCAGAAAATTATTATACTACTGAGTTTCATTTTAAATGTAATATTCTTTACCACACTGAAGAGACCAGTGAAAGGCAAGGAAGAATGTGTTGGAATAGTGGGCCAAAAGACAAAAGATCAAGGTTCTTATCTCAACTCTGAAACTTAGTACCTGTGTGATCACAGTCAGGATTTTATCTTCTCAAGGCCTTGGTTTTTCAATGTAAAGTGGAGATAATGCATTTCCTGCCAATTAATGGGGGTTCTTCTGAGATTTAGCAAGCAAATGTATGTGGGAACATGTTAAAAATGTGTCCCCAGCTTTTCTTTACAAAAGTTTGGATTTCAGACAAGTGATAATACTTACTTTCCTTTGCCTGTACTATGGTGGGCTGACTTTAAATCTACTCTTAAGCAGTTTTAGAAAATATTCTGATCAGTTGATGAAACGCAGAAATTCCTTTTTTTTTTTTTTTTTTTTTTTTCCACACTGCTCGGCTTGTGGGATCTTAGTTCCCGACAAGGGATTGAACCCGGGCCCTCGGCAGTGAACGCGCCAAGTCCTAACTACTGGACCACCAGGGAATTCCCCAGAAATGCATAGTTTTAAAAAATGTATTAAGGCCTTAGAGTTGTCTTCCATTCCCCCCTTTAAAAATGAGTTGTCCAGTTTAGCACAAATAATTTGATGTTTCAAAATGTTATTTTTTTCATTTTCAGAGATAACTGATAAATGGGGGAAGTATATGTTTCTTTCACCATGGTAATGATGTGTTAATATTCATGAATTAAGGAGTGGAGTCCTAATGTCAAGAACATTTGAAGAGTCTAAATCAAGTTTTTTGTAGCTTCAACATCAGACAAATTTAATCATTAGTTTTGGACATAGGTTTGTGGATATTCCTATATGGTCACAAATCACTAGCAAGCAGATGAAACAGTAAAACTGTCAACTCTATTCATTATGGTTTTAATGCATATTTTTATGTCTGTTTTACTTCTGTTGACTTATACTTTAGTACAACTTTTATTTTCATTCAGTTGATCTGTGAAACCAGGGAAGATGCTGCCATTCCTGTTTCTTGGAGGCAGTCTGCCTCCATTCTTTCTGTTCCTTCTCCAGATTCAAGAAGGTTGTACAAATCTCCTTGCTCCTCTATAGAAAAAAGAGTAAAGATAAAGCCAAGAATATGTGGTATAATCTCTGTAGGAGATACCAGGTCTGGGACAGTTGTTAAGGAGTGAACTGCAGCTCTTTCTGGCAACCCTTCTGAGTGTGACTTTGCTTTGGAGCAAAGGGGAAAAGAAGAGAGGTCAATAAAGATGGTGGGGAAGACAAGGATCCAGGCTCCTTCGGCAACTCTCCATTCTCCAAACTCCTTGTTACTTAATGTCCCTATTCCCTAACCTTACCTTTGAATTATCTTCTGATGTAGTCTCTGCTTGTTTGCTTTGTGTTCCCTTGACATAAATTTATGTAAGAGTTGGACCTCCTTTTGTTACCATATCCATCATTGCCTGAGCCAGAGGCATAGTGTTTGGTGAAGCTTTAGTATCATCATGTAACTAAAGTTGCTTGTCTTTCTCAATCACTCAGCAGCCTCAGTAGGAGTATTTCGTTTATTGTCTAAGGGAGGAGTTGCGTAGTTCCCCTCTTCAGAGCATGTGTTAAATGCTACTGCCTTTTTCCAATTTGACAGTTTGGAGTTTGCCCCGCTATCCACATTTCTACAAAATTGCAGTTATCAAATTGCCACTGAATCCCCTTTGGGTATTTTGTCCCTCCCTGTTACAGATGGAGTCACAAATCTAAATTCTGAGGCTCTAGGCTCCTTCTCTGTGATCTTCATTTTAGCTAAAACAGATCAAGAGCAACCTTATTAACTGACTCCTCTTCAATTTTAGGGTTTTTGGTTATGCAGTTAGTCCTCTTCCCAGCCTTGTCTTCTCCCGGACTAATCAGTGGAAAGGTTAATTTTGTGACTTCAAATCAGGAGTGACCCCTAGCCATTCTGGCAGTAGTAAGCATTCCACATCCCGTTTAACATCCCATTTCTCCCCTTACACCTCTTCCCTGACAATAGCACCACTCATCTTTCCCCCAGGTAACACCATAGTCGTTATTTAAATTACAGGAGTTAGGGGTCCTTTCAATATCTCATCCTGTCACCAACTGTAAACAAGCATAAAAGATCTGAGAGACATTCCAGACACAGGCTCTTCAAGGCACTTTTTTTTTTTTAATAGAAATATAGTTGATTTACAGTGTTAGTTTCTTGTATACAGCAAAGTTATTCAACATATATATGTGTGTGTGTATATATATATAAACTTTTACAGATTCTTTTCCATTATAGTTTTTTTGTTTTTTTTTTTTTACAAGATACTGCATATAGTTCCCTGTGTTACACACTAGGAACTTTTTGTTTATCTATTTTATTTTATTTATTTTATTTATTTATTTTTGGCTGTGTTGGGTCTTTGTTGCTGTGCGCGGGCTTTCTCTAGTTGCGGCAAGCGGGGGCTACTCTTCCTTGCAGTGCGCGGGCTTCTCATTGCGGTGGCTTCTCTTGTTGCAGAGCACAGGCTCTAGGCGCCCGGGCTTCGGGAGTTGTGGCGCACGGGCTCTGGAGCGCAGGCTCAGTGGTTGTGGCACACGGGCTTAGTTGCTCCGCATCATGTGAGATCTTCCTGGAGCAGGGCTCGAACCCGCGTCCCCTGCATTGGCAAGCGGATTCTTAACCACTGCGCCACCAGGGAAGCCCCACCTATTTTATATATAGTAATTTGTGTCTGCTAATTCCAAACTCCTAATTTATCCTTCCCCACCCCCTTTCCCCTTTGGTAACCATTAGTTTGTTCTCTATCTGTGAGTCTCTTTCTGTTTTGTAAAGTTCATTTGTATCGTTTTTTTTAGATTGCATATATAAGTGATATCATATGATATTTGTCTTTCCCTGTCTGACTTACTTCACTTAGTATGATAATCTCTAGGTTTATCCATGTTGCTGCAAAAGGCATTATTTCATTCTTTTTATGACTGAGTAATATTCCATTGTATATATCTACCACATCTTCTTTATCCATTCATCTATCCATGGGCATTTAGTTTGTTTCCATGTCTTGGCTATTGTAAATAGAAGGCACTTCATTCTAATGGTATGATGTGGCATCTTATTTTGGTTTGTATTTGTATGTCACTGACTAGTGATGTTAAACATCTCTTGATGTACTTATTGTCTATTTGTGCATCCTCTTTTGTTAAGTATTCTACCCAGTTTCTTAAAATTGTGTTGTTTGTCACCTTGTTTTTGAGGTATGCATTCTCTATATGTTTTACATACAAATTATTTGTCAAATATACGTATTGCAAAAATGTTCTCCCAGATTGTAGTTGGACTTTTCGTTTTTTCAAAAGAGCCTTTGGAGGAACAAGTGTTTTTAATTTTGATGAATTCCAGTTGTTTCTTTTATGTGCTTTTTGTGTCCTAAGAAATCTTTCTTTACATACTTGGTAATGAAGATATTCTGCTATTTTTTTTTTTCAGGACCTTTATAGTTCTGGCTTTTTATTTAGGTTGAAAGACTTGTCATGGAGAAAGAAAACTTCCTCTACCCTTCTAGGTTCTTCTGACTGGTCTAAGAATTAAATTGACATGAGACATATTAACAGGAGACTATCGGATCTAATTTTGTACATACAGGAACCACACAGGCGTGAGAAGTTGAGTTAGAAACGTAAAATGAGGTATATGTGCCATCCTGAGCTAAGGGATAGGATAGGGGCGTAAGGCTTCAGAGAGAAGGAGGGTAATTCACAAATAGGAAGAGCAGTTGTTTAGTAATTGGATATTTGCCCTGTCATACAGATAGGTCATAAAAACTTATTTCTGGTAATAGCTCTTATTATGGGTAATGCCCCCAATTTAAATTCTTTAAGGGAGAAGTAAAGCTTTGCCTTGAGCCCACAGGGTCTCAATTGCCTTTAGCTCAAAATAATCCACATGCTAAAGTAGCACATCCTGGGGAGGCTATTCTGAACCCCTAAAGATTATACATGTAAACCGTTTTTAAAAATCATTGCTGTTCCCTTTGTTGAACAATCAGAGGGTGGTGGTTGAGTGTTTGTCACATGGTGTTTCAGAAGGTAAAGTACTTCAGATGGCTGTCCAGGACATTTTTAAGCCATAGTTAGGGTGGATTCTTACTTCAAGATGTTTGATTACTTGTTACAATTCATTCTATAGCTCATAATTATATTTCAGTCTGTGTAATGGGGGAATACTATACTTTAACATTAAATTTTTTAAAAATCAAGAATAAAATATATCATTCCAGGATTTTCTTTTCTTCTTTCTCTCTTTGCTCCATCCCCTCATTTTTCCTTCTCTCCTTTCTCCCCCCACCCCACTTCATTCATTTTTCCTTACTTCTTTTTTTTTTTTTTTAATCTAATTTGTCTTTCTAACATTACAGTATTGTGTGCTCTCATAGCTGAGACTTTTTAGATGATAAAATATTCCCTAAGTACTGATTAGCTCTTGAGATCACATAATGGGATGTTCTTTTATCATGGCATGTTTGCATCACTGATCTTGTGTACCTTGATGATACTGTAATTGATGTTTGTTGCTTTATTATACTACAGGAAATTACTTGGGAAAGATGTGGGACTATATGCAGTGTAACAGACAGCTATAATTCATGACCAGTTGTGGAAAAATTAGCTCTTAGTAATGTAGTTTGGGTATAAAATAATTCTCTATGATCAAGTGAGGATTGGAAATTTTACATTGCAAAATGAGATTCCCTCAGGTACTTATGACACAGTGTTTTTGAAATGACAAATAATAGCATAGCCTAAGCTTTATGGTGGGAGGAGAGTGCATGCTGTGTTCTAGTTACAGGGGTACTATCATTTTGAAGGCTGAGAATTCTGATAGAAGTTTGCTATAATGTAGACCTTAAAAGTTCTATTGTGTGGTAACATTTCTTAAATCTGTTTTATAACCTCTTGAGGTTACAACTTCTTAGTGTGCTGATTATTGAATGGTCTGAATGCAATATCCCTTAGGTCTATTTGCCACTGCCTCAAATGCATCTTACAGGAAATGCATTCTTGCTTGGGCTAAAAAACTGTTCTTTTTCTTTGCCACAGGATAAGAAATGGGTTCTCAATCATGAAGATGTCACATTGGGAGAATTACTGGGCAAGGTATGTAATCCACTGAGCTGAAAAACCAAATCTTGATAGTGATTGTGAACTCTACAGATTCATTTTCTTCAAAGCCTTTCTTATATTCCAGCACACAGCAAGGCACATTCCCCCATGAACCGAGAAGAACACAGTGCCATATCTGTTACAAATACTGTGATGTTCACTGAAATAGAAGTGTGAAAATCTTTGAAAAGTTTAAGAATTATCTTGACTTTTAAGAATATTATATTGTATATTTTCCTCTGAAAGAACTAAAATCCACAATAATTTTATTACAGTGTAGTAAAGCCAAAACTAGTGAGCTGAGATTTGAAAAGAAACTGTGATGTAATAAAAGTTTAAATACTTAATAGTCTTATTCTATTTGTTTCTGGTTATACATGATAGTTCAGAGAAAATGCAGTACTGCTCTTTGGGATTTCAGAATTGTATATAGAATCACAGTATGTGACAACATGGGACATGTTATTTCAATCTGAAAATTATGTGGACAAGGCACATGTTTCAATATATCTATTTTGTAGCTAGCTCTGTTAGTGGTCAGAGGAGGCAGCTATATATGATGAAAGTCTCTTTCTTCCAACCTGGTTGGGAGTTTCTTCCAACTCATTGGCCATATGAAAGTATATTATAACTAATAATGATGGCAGACATTTAATAATCAAATGGGCTATTTGAAAATTTGTTATTTGTTTATAACTGAGTTCCAATAGATAAATATTAACTTCTTTGTCGATGACTTAATTAGTGATGTTTGAATTGAGTTGAGGTTCATAATGCAATGTAAAAAAATAGTATAAAATCCAGATAGCTAGGGAAAACTATCACTCATACATTTCTGAGTGATCAGTACTAGAATTTAAGGCTCAACGTTTCAAGTAAAGAAATAAATGATTATTCATTACTTTTTTTGGTTTAAATGTAAACTTGATGAATTGACAAATTTCCCCTAGTTTTTAGTCCTGATGTGTGTTGAGAAAGTAAATCCCTGTTGAAACAATCTACTTTGCAGGATTCTTACTATTTTAAAATATCTTTTCCAAATAGAAGCATTAAATTGCTATTGGAAAACAGTTTCTATTGACTGCTAATACTTATTTAGTAAGTAAATTCTAAAGAATTTCAAGCTACAAGCAGTAGCTGGTATGTTTATTTCCTCTGTGATGTGGCCATAACTCTTAAGGAAATATTTCTTCTTTTTCATTACTTTAGGTAACTCAGTAGCAGTGATTGGGCTAAAAATTATTACAAAAGTAAATTAATTTCCATGAAAATACAATTAAATAATAAGTTATAAAATTAAACCAGTTACTGATAATAGTGTGTTGAGAAGAGCAGATTTTTCAGTTCTAAGGAAAAAATACTTTCAGTTAAAGAGAGATGTTTCAGTTATCTTTGTTTAATATGTGATACATGGTATTTCACATATTAGGAGGAATTTTAGCCTTTAGGTCCTCAATAAGGTTATTTCAAAGAATAATTGTTTTCAATGACAAGGCAGTAGCATGATATCAGCTTTAATAAATTTTATCATTTTTAGTAAAACACTTCAACTTTAGAGACACTATATAGCTTAATTTCAGCAAATATATTTGAGTTGAAAAATGTCGTTTAATATTTTCATTACCTATTCTGAATATTTATAGTATACTGCATGAAAATGCATGAGAAAAATAATTAGCCATGGTTCTTATACTTTGGAATTTAGTAGTAGTATAAGGTTGAGATGGGAACTCTGTTTTTGAGCACTGTATTTCTATAGACTGTACTTGATATATAATTGGTATTCAAAAATATTCATTCCTCAAATATTTACTGAATGCCTTCTGTGTGCCAGGCACTCTTCTAGGTTCCTGGGATACATCCGTGAACAAAGCAGACAAATATCCTTGCCCTTAATGAAGCTCATATTCTATCTAGCAGGGAAAGACAGGAAAACAATAAACTTAATAAACTTAATAATAAGAAAACTTCATAATGTTAAAGGGTGCTAAATCCTGTGAAAATATAAGGAATTTAGGAGTGCTATTGGACTGCTATTGGTTGGACTTGCAATTTTTAATGGGGGAATCCAGGTAATAAGCCTTATTAAGATTGTTTCTTTCCAATGAAAACCTGGGGAGGAGGGATTTAGCCATGTGGTCAAGTGAGGAATAGGGTTTTAGACAGAGGGAGTACCAATGCAAATTACATTTGATGAGCAGGAGAGACAGTTTGCCTGTAACCCAGTAAACAAGGAATAATAGGATAGGGCAGCAAGTCAGTGAGGTGGTGAGAGTATAGATCGTGTAGAGCCATGTAGATCACCATAATTATCAATACTTTGGCTTTAAATATGTGTGAAAAGGTAAGCTAGAGAATGATTTTGAGTAGAGGAGTGGCATGATCTTACTTTCTACAGAGTCCACTCTGGCTACTGTGTTGAGAATAGGCTCAGTTGGAAGGTTAGGAAGATATTGTACTTACCTAACTAAAGATGATGGTTGCTGGATCAGAGAGGATAGCAGTGGAGGTGGTGAGAAGTGGTGAGTTTGGATTTGTTTTTAAGGTTGAACCAACTAAATATCCTGATGCTCTCTGTGGGGCATGGGACAAAGAGGGCAGTTGGCATAGGTGTAGCAGGTTTGGGGGGAATGAGATTAGGAGTTTGGGATGTAAATATTAAGGTTTGTCTGTTAGACTTCTAACTGGAGATGTTGAGAAAATGGATGGGTATTAAGTCTGGAGTTTGGAAAAGAGGTGTGGATCAAAAGTACAAATTTGGTAGTTGTCACTTACTTATTTGCTGCTTTATTTAGATGAGTTCAGCAATGGAGTGAGTCTAGATAGAGAAGAGAAGAGAGAGATTGAGCCCTGGTCACGTCAAAATCAAGAGGCTGGAGAGATGAGAAGCAAGATGATTGAGGTTGAGAAAGAGCAATCTCCTGGAAGGCAGGAAACCAGGAGATAGGATGCCTTAGAAGCCAAGAGAAGAAAGTATATGAAGGAGGAGAGAGTGATCAGTGGTGGCAAGTGCTGCTGAGAGGTCAAATGAGATGATGACTGAGCACCATTGACTTTAACAGTAAAGAGAACCCTAGTGACTTGGCTGAGCACTTTCTTTAGAATGCTTTATGTGAAAGCCAAACTGAAATATATTTAAGGGAAAATGGGAGGAGAGGAATTAGAGATAGCAAGGATGTAACTCTTTGAAGTTTTGCTACTTCATGTAGCCAACTACATGT
The DNA here is from genome assembly GCF_965194825.1 of Balaenoptera physalus. Classification (NCBI taxonomy): domain Eukaryota; kingdom Metazoa; phylum Chordata; class Mammalia; order Artiodactyla; family Balaenopteridae; genus Balaenoptera; species Balaenoptera physalus. The sequence goes on along the minus strand of NC_138890.1, from coordinate 88,695,718 downwards.
GGTGGTAGTTTCAGAAGGAATGATTTGTGTGTTGTTGGTTAATCTGAGAGAGGCAGCATGCTGGTTTGCAGTTGGCAATATGTAGTGAAAAATTCAAGATTTTGGAAAGAGATGAGAATTGCTGAAATAATATCATCAAGTAGGTAAGAGGGGATGGAATTTAATTTACAATGGAGGATTGACTTTAATAGAAGCACAGTAGTTCATTTTTATAACAGCAAGGAAGATTGGTAGGAGGGTAAATGTGGGACTGAGAGTCTGGAAGTTCTCTTTATATTGCTTCAATTTTCTCAATAAATTGAACAAGGTTATTAACTAAGAATGAGGGTGTGGGGAAGGTATGGGAGCTTTAAGAGGAGAGTCGAAGCGGGGGGAATAGTTAATTGGAAGAATGAGAGTGTGAATGGTCTAGGGAATTGTAATATAATTATTGAGCAGTATTAAGGCCCCCCTAGAGGTTTGTGTTCATGACTTTAAAGTGAAACTAGTCAACATCATTGTGGATTTTCTCCAGCCACATTTAGCTGCATAGGAACAGAGTAGGCCGTGTTGCATTTAATCTGGGTTGTGGATTTGATGAGGGAGTTCTACAGATGAAAAGGAACAGAGAAGTTGAGAGTATGTAGTAAACAGTTGTTATAATTATTGAGCATGGAATTTAAGCTGAATAAGGAAGAAAGCGAGGCTGTTAGGGGGTTATGGACAATAAAAAGTAATAGGGTCTGAAGATTTGGAGGTTCCTATAGGGTCAAAGGATTCTGAGTCCGAATACTAGAGGAAGTAAGCTAGAAAAATAGAAGCCAGCCAGAAGATGGGATGAATGAAGTAGGTATTACAGAGGAGTTGCATTATTGGTGATGGCAAAGTTTAAGGTATGATCATAGAAAATAGGTTGGAACATGGATCATTGGAAGAGGGATGGTCACGTAACAGAGTTCGAAGTGTTGGAAGGATCTTTAAGTGTCTATTGAAATTTTCAAAGTTTTAAGACAAGAGTAACACCGGATACAGTGATCCAGGAGCTCAAATTGTCAACAAATGAGGGAAAATATTTTCAAATTCAATAGCTGCTAGCAACAGTAAGGGGTAGTGGGTATATAATCAAATAATAACATTTCAAAGCTAGGGGTTTTTAGGAAAGCAGAAGGGAAAATGTTTTGAAAGTAGTGACAAGGAGCTCGATGAATCCTGTATTCCATCTCTCAGGTGGTGGGAGAAGCATGGTGTGTGTGTTGGGGGTGCGGGTGGGGTCATCACAGTTTTAGAAGGCACAGGAAGCTCACCCACCATTTGAGTGTTCTCAAGTGAGAGCCAGGTTTCTGTTAGAACAAGAAGGCGAAGAGAAGGACCAAAGAATAGATCAAGATAAAATTTTGATGATGGACCACAAGTTCCAGAAGGCAACTGGAGGTTTAGGACAGAAGGGAAATAGTTGGAGATAACAGGTTGACGAGGAGTCTGCAGAACCTAATGAGAATTAGAGAGGGGGAAATGAGGACCACCAGGATCTTCTGTGAGGACCAACAGAAACACACAAGAGAAGTAATGAAATTTAGCCTCATGGACTTAAAGCCAGTAGCAGAGATGAAGCTGTGCCTGTTACGTGGTAGACAGCATTGGATGTCGTAGGCTTTTTCCTGACCTTTGGATGGAGAAGAGGTGGTCTGTGAAGCAGAGTCTTTTTTGCAGTGTTTGGAGATTCCTGCCTTGACCACCATTAACAGAATTGAAGTCTTCTGAGTAATGATTGTTAAATGAATGTTTACAATTTTCAAATGCCTTGTATGTGCCAAGACCAGTTATATAGGACAGAAACCATTAGAAAGGTACAAAGGGGCAATGGCATGATAAGTGTTCAGGAACAAGATGTATAATTTTGGGAAGATCAAGAAAGTCTTCATGAAGGAGGTGGCATAGAAATGAATTTAAAGATCAGTTAGCATGTTCTCTGATTGGAGGTGAGGGGAAAATGTACAGAAGGTATGGCACATCTTTTGGGATCACTAAGTATTTGAATTTAGGACACATGTAGCAGTCAGAGGCTAAGATGGCTAGACAGAGGCTGAGAAAGGAATGGTAATGGAAGGATAGATATTAAATAAGGCAGTGGTATAATCAAAGTTGTGTTTTGGAGAGATTAATCTGGCAGTGCTGTGGTGGACTGGCTGAAGAGGGTGAGGGACTAAGGATGAGATCAATTTAGGTGAGAAAAATGAGATCTTGAATCAGGGTAGGCTGTCTGAGGTGCTACGAGGAAGACAAAAGTGTTCCACAGGAAGAATCTGAATGCTTGTAGAGAGTAATGGCCCTAGTAAATGAAAAGGTAATTTAGTCAGGAAATGTCTTCTAGTGAATAAAATGTTAAGTTTCAGACAAGGTGAGTTTTAAGTGCTTCAGAATCATTCAGATAAATAGAGGCCCAGCAGTAATTGTGTGTACTAATACCTTCTCTCAGCTCTAAATGATGTGATAATTGTGGGAAGGAAAAAAACCTTGAATAACAGGGAAGGATATAAAGCTCAAATTTTTCTTTTTCTAGTTTGTGATGAATGTGCACTGTGTTGAAGTTATTGTATGTTTAGTTTTCATGTAAGGCTGATCAATCATCGTTTTGAATGAATATTTAAGAGTTGAATATTAGATTTAATAATACTATTCATTACTTAAATATTCAAGTATACTTAAAATATTAAGTAAAATAAGTGTTAAATTAAGCAAATAGTAATTCTTTAATAAATGAATTTATTAAAATACCTATTTTAGTAAATTTAAATGGTTAGTAACATAAAATTTATACACCTTGGATCATAGGTTAAGAGTTACATTGAACTTAGAACTCAAACTCATTGATTATCAGACCTCTAGTTTAGTTACTTGTTGCTCAACAATGACAGCATTAAAGCTAATTATAATACAGTGCTTGCACATTATAATTATAGCTGTGTAAAAAATACATATGCATACATAGAAAGACTTGAAGAGAATACTCCAAAATAGCTGTTGTGTTAGCTTTATAGATCTTCTCTATATTCTTTTGTTTCATAACTATAATAAAAGTGACTTCAAACTGGAAATAAGGCATTTTAAATCAAAATATGTTCTAACCATAGAGTAAGGTTAGGAGTTCAGACATTTGATAGAAATGAGCTCATCATGGGTGACACTGGCATTTGGGCAAGCACCTCATTTTCCTTGGTATCTTTCAGGGACTGACAGCCTGCAGCAGTGGCTGTTGACAGTCCTTCATCTGCCTTGGTTCTGTTGCCTCTCATCTAGTGTCTTACTCTCTCACACTCTCGTCCAAGTGACATCTGGCTGTGTGGATCAATACCACCAGTCACCTCACAGAATCTTGGCTTTATTTATTTATTTATTTATTTATTTATTTATTTATTTATTTATTTAACATCTTTATTGGAGTATAATTGCTTTACAATGATGTGTTAGTTTCTGCTGTAAAACAAAGTGAGTCAGCTATACATATACATATATCCCCATATCCCCTCCCTCTTGCGTCTCCCTCCCACCCACCCTATCCCACCCCTCTAGGTGGTCACAAACTTGGCTTTATTTTTAAATGCCAACCTAATAAACCTTAGAGCTAAGGGGGTGAAGGGAACTAGATGGAGTGAAACTTAGGTACTTCTGACAGCATTAGTTTTTCCTTTTATTATATTTCAGTTTTTTCCCATTTCCTTTTCAATTCTCCACAACCCTCAGTCCCCCAAATGGTTGGTGTGTTGGGTAGTGTATTTAGAGTATTGGTAAGAGCAACATTCCCAGTCTTTATTTCCACTTAAAACTCTGAATAAAGCTAACAGAGTACTCTGATGAACTCAAAACTCATCATTACATGCTTTCCTTGTATTTTGCAAAGGTTTACGTGGCTGTCTTACACTCCAAACAATAAATATATTTGTATTTTCAGGGAAATTTTGGTGAAGTATTTAAGGGCATATTAAAGGATAAAACTGCTGTTGCTGTTAAAACGTGTAAAGAAGATCTTCCTCAGGAACTGAAAATAAAATTTTTACAAGAAGCCAAGTAAGTTCTCTAAAGTAATGTAAATATGTATTTATAATATAAGTAAGTGATTCATTAAAACGTAAGTTTGAAGATATCGTAAATATGATTTGATGAATTAGAAGTAAGCACTTTCAGGGCCCTCAAAAGTAGGCACTTATTATACAATGTGAAAACAAAAAGTTTCTATATGTTTGAGTTAGACTGCAGGTCAGTTAGACAATCACAGTCAAAAGAACCAGATGCTTTTGAGAACAGTGAGTATTCTTTGAGTCCTTGAAAAATATTGCAGTATTTTGTGCTTTTATCACACATGCATATACACATATGCATATATGCAGTGTTGTGATTGTCCTTATACTAAGAATATTACTGTATTCTATATATAAAATCCATAATTTAGACATATATTTAGGTATATAATTACATCTTTCCTACCCTCCTTAGATATTATTGCTTGATTCTTTATTCCCAGCTGTTAGCTTTATTTTCTGAGAATCTCAAATTTCTTCTTCAGCTCATTGCATTGTTTCTTTTCTAACTGATCTTTTAGGATGATTGTCTTCTCTTTTTTCTGTTTTAGCTAGAATTTAATGTTCCAGCTTGCCAGCCCTATGTTGCAAATAGTTTAAACTCTTCTGTTAGTGGTAAAATCTAATATATACAACAAAACACAAAACAAATGGAAAGGGGCTTTGGATAGAGTGAGAATGGACGTATGAATGGGAGATGGATGGATGGATGAGTAGGTGGATAGTTGGGAGGGAGAGAAGGAGAAGGAGGATATATAGATCCACAGATTGGTGGTATAAAGGGAAGGAAGGAAAGGTGTGTGTGTGTGTTGTCTCCATCATGGCATTGTATATAAAATTGAAGTTTTTATAAAGTGCCATGGGAGAACAGAGGACATGGCAATGAAAGAACTAAATCCCGTGGCATAGAGCATTTTGATGTCATTTCTCCATCATCTAAAAATGGATATTTATAGCAATGGATTAAACTAGTTGGGTGCATTTATTAAATATTATCTATGGAATAAAGTTGCAAACCTTTTTCATGTATATTATTAGCAATTCAGAAAAAATATCCTATGATGAATTTAAAGGTATGCTATCACAATTGAAACTTGTAGCCTCATTATTTTAGTTATTCATAGGTATCTTAAGGTATCTTGCTTTCTAATTTGTGAATGTTTTACTGAAAGTTTAATTTCTTCTTCTAAAGTGAGACTGAAATTTTATGTTAAAAATGACAATTACATCCACACAAACTCCCAAGTATCCTTTAACAGATAATAAAGCTATATATTTAGCTATTTAATGTTATTTGGATTCATCCTGGCTGTTTTGTGGAATTTCTTTATTAAGCAGTTTTCAACCTAAGAAATGACATTTTGGATTACAGTCAATCATTCTAAAACTTCCTTTCTAATTCCTCATAGAAACTGCAAACTCAGTTATTGACAGAATATTTTCTTTATCTCTAGAATTCTTCCCAGTGTATTTTTTCATTTATTAAACTTTATATATGTTCAATCGATAACATTTTTCTTAGAGCTATCTCTGCTTTAGTTGTCCATGTACAGCACACATATAAACTGTTTTATCTTTCTCCAAATGAAGTTAGTTTTTTCATTCTCCTAGAAAGGAAACTGTGTTTTTTCAAATATCAGTGAATTTATAACTATGTCAATAGGATAATATGGAATATCATTTGGTAACAGAAATCATCAGGGTAGACAGTCCTCTGAGGGAATCTAATCTATTTTTAACTCATGCTTGGGATCCTATAGATGAGTCTATGCTACTTTTATAGCTCTCTGAAATTCTGCTTTTATCCAAACTAAAACTTCTCTGCCTCAGCTTAAGTCTTATATTACTCATTGTTTAACCTTCTGCCAGGTTTCTCAAAACTTTTTGAGTTTTTACTATTTTGAAATTGATCATGATCATCAAGAAAGTATGTATTATGAAATCTAATATGAAGTGATTACTCTATAGCATTTACCAATATGAATCGTTCTATTTTTATTTGTTTTAAATGAAGTATATACATAAAATAAAACAAAACAAAAAGATGCTGCCCTAACAGCTTACAGTTTTTGGTCCACTAATACTTTCCAGCTTTTGTGAGGGTGCCTAAAACCAGATACTTTGAAGGGAGTTCTACATATTTTGGACTAAGTAAGTTATTCCTATTTAGCATGGTTATTAGCTATTCAGAGTAGATAATAATTTTTAAATGAATATTTAATTGAATAAAAACTGACTCATTTATATCTATATTTTGCCAAGATTTATCAAGACTTATATACATCCCATTTATCATAATTTGGGTTTGTACTAAACTTTTAAAAATTGTGTTGATTAAAGTGCATTCTACTTGTGCACACTACTCAGGATCATAAATTAATGCTTACAACTTAAATGGTAACTATTCTTATACTTCTCTTATCCAGAATTCTCAAGCAATATGATCATCCCAATATTGTCAAACTTATAGGAGTTTGCACACAAAGACAGCCTATCTACATAATTATGGAACTGGTTCCAGGTAATATGATTTTAGAGGTTTCCTCAATGACATTTTAATGTCATGTTTTATTGCTTTTATATGTTCAGTCTCTTTGATTTCTCCTTGTAAAGTTTCCAAGGATTTTGTTTAACATTTTCCTGATGACGAAGAGCTTGTACACATACTTGATATTTTTATAGTCTATAATACTTGCTATTTTCTAGAAAGTGTCAGCCAACTTTTTTAAGAGAAGATATATTATTACATTGCAGTTACACATGGAAATTAGTTATATATAATCTTTCTGTGAGAAAGGCTATTTAGATAAATAGTCTACTTAGGTTTACTTTATAATAATGATAGTACTCTCTTATATTTAGTTCATTGTATATCATTTTACAAGTACATTACCACACATCCTTTTGTTTAGTTGTATATAATAATATAATGCTTTGGGTCACAAACTATGAGCTTGTTTGATATGTGGACAAAAAACAGGTAATCTCTCTAGGAATTTGTCCTTTTATTTCTTTCTGGTGACTTTTAACACCTCCAGGTATTTTGGTTAACTACTTTTGCCAACAAACAAGGATAACATCAAACTGATATCGTATTATCTTTAAGTTATTTTTATTGTACATCCTTCTGTTGTAGAAAATATAATCAGAGGTAAAATATGATCTTGATAAGATTTATAAATACAGTATTTAATAACTGAAAAGGATTTGCTTTGTTACCTTAACTATTTATTCATTTTAAAAGGAGAAACTTAAAGGAATATAAAACATTTTTCTAACTTTAATATGCATCACATAAACCTGATATTGTAGATTACCCATTAAAAACTTTCCATATAATTCTTTCATTATTAAAGGATAAATTGGTCCAATTTTACCATGCTGGTTTGATTGCTATTGGAATATTTCTTTATTACCATATAACTGTAGGATTCCTAGATCATAATCATTTTCATCCTCAAGATGGAAATATATATTTGCATGGTTTACACTATTTACGATTTATATCTTAAAGTAACTTTCATACAATTTTCATACAAAAATTTTAAAACAATTGAATAGCCTATAACTTTAATTAAAATGGGATATTTAAGTATTATAAATACATAAAACATTCACATAATGCAAATGATGCCCCCAGTTACTAAGGGATGTCACTGAGAAACTTAGATTTGAGAGGTAGGGCAGACTTGATGAGGAAAAGTCATTTTGGTGTTACTATGACTGATTAAAGGAGCATGGTAACAAATTCCTGATGGCAGGTCCAAACTGAATAAAGCAAAACATAGCTTTGGAAGAGAGCCAGGGAAGTGTTTATCTGGACACTAAATAGTAACCTTTATTGATATTTTTTTTAAATGATTAAGAATAATAAACTTCATTAGAAAACGTCCTACTCAACAATCTGATCTCACCCCAAAGCTAATTGCTATTTATTTTTTTGTGTTTTTTTTCCCCCCAGGAAAATATTTAATATAGATACCATGATTTTATGCCAATGTTTTAATTATTCAGAATCTTAACATTGATGATCTTTTTTTCTATTATTAATATAACATGGTTTCATTGTTTCATATTCATCCATATAGTTCTACCTTTTCTTTATAATGGCTACAGAATATTCCATTATATGGCTTTCTATAATTTAAATCGATCTTCTATTTATGGATACTTTGGTTGTTTCCATTTTTATTATTTGGGTTTTTTTTTCTTTTTTAAACAGTGCTTGAGTTGGATCTGAGTTTATGTGCATTTCGATTTATGGTTAATGTATTAGTTTTCTATTGCTGCACAACAAATGATCATAACGTGGCAGCTTTAAACAATATCCATTTATTACCTCACAGTTGTGTAGGTTAGAAGTCCAGGCAGGCTTTACTGGGGTTCTCTGCTTAGGGTCTCACAAAGCCAAAAATCAGTACATCAAGCTGAGTTCTTGGCTGGAGGCACTGGGGAAGAATCCATTTCCAAACTCCTTCCGGTTGGTGGCAAAGTCTCATTTCTTGCAGTTGAGAAATGGCCTAAGGTTCCATTTCTTTTCTTGCTGTGAGCCAAGGGCATCTCCCAGCTTCTTAAGGTTTCCTACATTCCTTGCTCTTCAGACCCAGTGTGTCACATCTTTCAAGTGCTTTGAATTTCCCTAACTTCTCCTTCTGTTTTTCATTTTGTTCTGTTTTGTTTTTCAAAAAAGCTGGGACAATACCCTCCACTTTTTTGAAAGGTCTTGTGATTAGATCAGGCTCACCTGGCTAATCTGCCTATCTTTAGGGCAACTGTGCAATATGACAAAACATAATTATGGGATTGATATCTAATCATGTTCACATGTTCCAGGGATTAGGGTGGGACATTACTGGGAGGCCATCTTCAAATTCTGCCTACCACAGTGGACTTTGCTAAATTTTCTTGGAGGTTAGTTGCAGTGTGGGATCTGAAACTACATTGAACTTTTCGTACTCTGTTACATTAGTTCCATTGGTCAATCTTATAAGATGAATGCATGATTTTTGTAGCATCATGCTTTGTCATTTCTCATTTGAAAATATCAAGTGACCAGGTTATATAGATCTTCCAAACAGTGAAGTAATTCATTATACAGTATCAAAAGACCACATTCATTAATGTCATCACTAATCTCACTGGAAAAGTAATAGGAAGTATCAATTTCTTTATAGCAAATGTGTTTTCCAAAATTTTAACTTTCATTGCAATGCTTGGATTTTTTTCCCTGGTAACAAAATCTGTCAGTTTTTTGCCTTGAAGTGTTGGACTTACTTAATTCAATTTTGAGAGAATGTCAAAAATCTAATATTTAATAATCATAATTTGTCAATCTTTTTGAAAACAGATTTATTGATATGTAATTGACATATACTTTATATATGTACACTTTATTGTATTGACATATGTATACACTTGTGAAACCATCAGCACAATCAAAGTAATGAACACATCTATCACCCCCAGATTTTCCCCATGCCTCTTCGTAGTCCCTTCCTCCTCCCCCTCTCAACCCCTGTCCCAGTCAACCACTAATCTGCTTTCTGTCACTATATATTAGTTTGTGTTTCTTAGAATTTTATATAAATGGAATCATATAGTCTGTACTACTCTTTTCTTTTTTGGGTCTAGTTTGTTTCATTCAGCATAATTTTGAGATCCATCCATGTTGTAATGTTCATCGGAAGTTCATTCTTTTCTATTGCTGAGTAGAATAGCATCATATGAATATATCACCGTTGTTATCAACTGTTGATAGACTTTTGGGTTGTTTCCTATTTGGGGCTACTGCCAAGTAAGCTGTTGTGAACATCCATGTATAAGTCTTTGTATGGGCATGTGCTTTCATTTCTCTAAGGAAAATACCTAGGAGTGGAATAAATGAATTAGATAGAATGTACATGTTTAAATTTTTAAGGAATTGCCAAATAGATTTTAAAGTGATTATACTAGTTGGCATTCCCAACTGTAGTTTCTCTACATCTTCATCAACATTTGGTGTGGTCAGTCTTTAGATATTATAATTTTATGCAGAAGTGTCTTATTGTGGTTTTCGTTGTCTTTCCCAACTGACTAATGATGTGAGCATCTTGTCATGTGCTGATTTACCGTTCATATATCTTCTTTGAAGTGTCTATTTAAATAATGTGCCCAATTTTTTAATTGGGTTGTTTTCTTGTAATAAAGTCTCGGTTCTTTATATATTCTGGATACAAGTCCTTTATCAGATGTATCATTTTTAAATATTTTCTCTCAGTTGACTTGTCTTTTCATTCTTTTAATAGTGTCTTTTGAAGAGCAGAAGTTTTTAATTTCAAACTTTAAATTATGTTTTTCTTTTATAGGTCATGTTTTTGATGGTATATCTAAGAAATCTTTGTTGAATCCCAGGTCACAAAGGTTTTCTCCTATGTTTACTTCTACAATTTTTATAGTTTTAGAATTTAGAATTTATAGTTCATTCTATGGTCCATTTCATATGGTTGTGAGGAATGGTTTGAAGTTCATATTTTTGGCATATAGATATTCAGTTGTTCCAGCCCCAATGACTCTCCTTTCTCTCCTGATTTTTTTTTACCTTCATTTTTTAAAATATATTTATGTGTAGTTTTATTTTTGGACTCTAATTTCTGTCGATCTTTTTGTTTGTCATAATGCCAATACTACACTGCCTTGACCACTGAAGTTTTATAGTAAGCCTTGTATCAGGTAATGTTAGTTGTCTAACTTTGTTCTTTTTTAGAAATGTTTTGGCTGTTAGAAGTCCTTTGCATTTCTCTAGCAATTTTATTATTAGTTTTTCAGTTTCTATATAAAGGTTTGCTAATATTTAGATTCGGATTACACTGACTCTATAGATCAGTTTGGGGTGAATAGACTTCTTAACAATATTGAGTCTTCTGACCCCTCTACATGACATATCTTTCTAGTAAGATAGGTCTTCTTTAATATCCCTCAGCAAGGTTCTGTAGAGTTTAGTGTACAGGACTTTCCATCTTTTGTCAAACTTATCTCTGAGTATTTGATCTTTTGTGATGCTATTGTAAGGGATTTTTTTAAAGAAATATGTTCACTATGGAAGTCACAGAAGATGTGAATAACACTGTCAGTCAACTTGACCTACTGACCTTTATAGGACACTCTACACAACATCACCAGGACATACATTCTTTTCAAGTACACAGAGAATATTTACCAAGATAGATCATATCCTGGGCCATAAAACAAATCTCAATAAATTTATAAGAATTTAAGTTCTATGAACACAACAGAAATAAAACAGAACTCAAGGATAGAACAATATTTGAAAAATCTCTAAATATTTGGAAAGTAAACAATGCATAGCTGAGTAACCAATGGGTCAGAGTGGAACTTAGAAAGTATTTTGAACTAAATGGAAAGAAAAAAAACACAACATCTCCGTATTTATATGATGCCTATTAAGCAGTACTTAGGGAAATAAATATAGCACTAAATGCCTATATTAGAAAAGATGAAAGGACTCAAAATTTTGACCTCAATTTCCACCTTAAAAAGGAGTGCAAATTAACCCAAAATATATAGAAGAAAGGAAAAAAATATAGAAGAAATCAATGGAATCCTTTGAGATTAATAAAATTGATAAAACCTCTACATAGACTCTTCAGAAAAAAGAAGGCACAAATTACCAATATCAAGAATGAGAGAGTTGACATCATTATAGAATCTACAGATATTAAAAAAGATATTCATAATATTTCCTTAACTTTATATAAAGAAATTCAACAACTTAGATGAAATGGACAAATTTTCTGAAAGACAAAAACTACCAAAGCTCATTCAGCCTTCATAACCCCATATCTTTTATAGACTTGGTCATTAAGAAACCATCCTTCAAAGAAAACTCCAGACCTGTATGGCTTCACTGGTGAATTATACCAAAGTTTTAAGAAGAAATACACCAACTCTACACAAATTCTTAGAAAATTGAAAAGGAGAGACTACTTCTCAACTCATTGAGATCATCACGACCTGATTCTGAAACTAGACAAAAATATTACAGCAAAAGAAAACTACAGACTATATGTCATTATTACATATATAAATTCTGAGCACAATTTTAATGAAGCAAATGCAGCAGTAGGTAAAAATACATCATGATCGGGGCTTCCCTGGTGGCGCAGTGGTTGAGAATCTGCCTGCCAATGCAGGGGACACGGGTTCAAGCCCTGGTCTGGGAAGATCCCACATGCCGCGGCGCAACTAGGCCCGTGAGCCACAATTACTGAGCCTGCGCGTCTGGAGCCTGTGCTCCCCAACAAGAGAGGCCGCGATAGTGAGAGGCCCGCGCACCGCGATGAAGAGTGGCCCCCACTTGCCGCAACTGGAGAAAGCCCTCGCACAGAAACGAAGACCCAACACAGCCATAAATAAATAAATAAATAAATAAATAAATAAATAATTAAAAAAAAAAATCATGATCAAGTGGAATTTATCCTAGGACTACCAGCTGATTTAACTTTCAAATATCAATCAATGTAATTCATATTAATAAAATTTAAAACTACATAATCATTTCAATAAATGAAGAAAAATTATTTGGCAGAATCCAACATTAATTCTTGTTAAGAATTCTCTGAAAATGAGGAATAGAAGAGAATGTCCTCACCATGAGTGGCTCCTAAGAAAGACATGCTCCTAAGATGACATCATATTTAATGGCAAATGACTGAATACTTTGCTCATTTATATCAGAAATAAGACAAATATGCCTACATTTACCACTTAAACACTATACTAGATGTTCTAGCTTCTAGGACAAAACAGCAAAAAATAAAGCAAGAAAAAGTAAATAAAAATCACCTTTTAATATGTTTAAGGTATTTTTCACCTTTGCCACAATATTTCTTTGCCAGTGTTTGAAATCAAAATGCTAGCTACTATACTAATATAAAAGACATTATAGCATTCTATGGTAAAACAACTATAGCACTTAAAAATAAATGATTGGTTTTTTTCTTTTAAACATTTTTAAAGTAATTTAAGATAACACATAGTCTTTAGTGATTTTTTCTCTTCAGACACAGCTTCAAAATCTCTAGTATTGAACCACTTATAATCTAACATTCTAATGTTATGAAACCTGGGCCAAAATGGCAAGTTCAAAAACAATGAGCTCATAATTTTGACATTTTCAAGTTAAGGCCTGATAAGAAACTCTTCCTATTCTCTCAATTTATTGTTGTTTAAGCCTTATGCATCTTTTCCTTTCTCATCAGTGAACACGTTTACATACCAGAATATAAAGATAAATGAGGCAAACACCATAAGGTTCCTTGTAAAAATATATATATATTTCCACAATAAGATGAAAAGCTGATAAATACATGGTTATCAAAAGCATAGGAGAGATTTATCCCAGGTTTGCAAGCCAGTTTCAACATTTGAGAATTTGTTAATGTAATCCATCACATCAGTAGGCTAAAAGAAAAAGGTGATCATATCAATAGATGCAGACAAAGCATTTAACAAAATTCAACACCCCTTCATGACAAAATTTTAAAAACTCAGAAAACTTGAGGAACTTGCTCAGTTTGTTTTTTAAAAAAATCTATAAAAACCCTACAGCTAACATTATAGTTAATGGTGAGAGACTTGAAGCTTTCCCACTAAGATCAAAAACCAAGGCACAGATACCCCTCTGACCATTCCTTTTCAACATCTTACTCAAAGTCCTAGCTAACATAATAAGGCAAAAGGAACAAAAGTTGTACTGATTGGGAAGGAAGAAATAAAACTCTTTGTTTGTAGAAGACAGTTTGGCAGTTTCTTATAAAAGTAAGCATACTTTTACCGTGCAATCCAACAATCACATTCTTTAGTATTTACCCAAAGGAGTTCAAAACTTACATCCACACAAAACCTGCACAAAGATGTTTATAGTAGCTTCATTCATAATGCCAAAACTTGGAAGCAACCAAGATGCTCTGCACTAGGTGAGTGGATAAACAAACTATGGTACATCCAAACAATGGAATATTATTCAGCACTCGAAAGAAATAAAATATTAAGCCATGAAAATTCATAGAGGGAACTTAAATATATATTGCTAAGTAAAGGAAGCCAATCTGAAAAGGCTACGTACTTTATGATTTCAACTCTGGCATTTTGGAAAAAGGAGAACCATGGAGACAGTTAAAAAAAAAATTTCAGTGGCTGCCAAGGGTTATGGAAGAGGGAGGTATGAATAGGTAGAGCACAGAGGATTTTTATAGGATATTTAAGCTACCATGTATGACATAATAGTAGATACATGTCATTTTACATTTTTTCAAACACATAGAACGTACAACACCAAGAATGAAACTTTATGTAAACTATGGACTTTGGGTGATAATGATGTGTCAATATAGGTTCATCAGTTGTAACAAATATAACAAATTCTAGCAAGGGATTTGATAATACAGGAAGCTCTCTAGTAAGGAGCAGGGATTATATGGGAAATCTCTGTATCTTCCTCTCAATTTTTTTTTGTGAATCGAAAACTGCTCTCAAAAGTCTTAAATTTTTTTTTTAACATAAATGAAATAGACTTGGCTGTCTTTGAGTAAGTTTAAGCTCTGTCTCCCTCACTCCTCCATTTAGATCCTCCTTCCCTCCCATTCTTTTTTTTTTTTTTTTTTTTTTGACTGCATTGGGTCTTCGTTGCTGCGCGCGGGCTTTCTCTATTTGCGGCGAGTGGGGGCTACTCTTCGTTGTGGTGTGCGGGCTTCTCCTTCCGGTGGCTTCTCTTGTTGCGGAGCACGGGCTCTAGGCGCGCAGGGTTCAGTAGTTGTGGCTCGTGGGCTATAGAGCGCAGGCTCAGTAGCTGTGGCGCACGGGCTTAGTTGCCCCGCGGCATGTGGGATCTTCCCGGACCAGGACTCGAACCCGTATCCCCTGCATTGGCAGGAGGATTGTTAACCACTGCGCCACCAGGGAAGCCCCCTTCCCTCCCATTCTAGCATTCAATGTCATATGTGCACAGTTATTGGAAGCCTACAGAGGGTAGTGGTGAAGATCATGAGCTCTAATAAGTGTTGGTGAGGATGTGGAAAACTGGAACCTTCATACGTTGCTCATGGATCATAAAATGATACAGCCACTTTGGAAAAGTGTCACAGTTTCTCAAAAAGTTATACATAAATTTTCCATATAAACTAACAGTTCTGATCCTAGGTATCCACCTAAGAGAACTGAAATGTGTGTCCACACAAAGACTGCAGTTGTTCATAGAAACATTATTTATAATAGCCAAAAAGTAGAAAGAATCCAAATGTCCATCAGCTGCTGAATGAATGAACAATATAGTATATCCATACAATAGTAATATTACTGTTAAATGATAGAGTCATGAGCTAATAATATATGCTACAGTATAGATGAACCCAAGTCTGATACAAAATGAAATGCCCAGAAAAGGTATCTATAGATAAAGAAGGAAGATTCTTGATTTCCTGGGGCTAGGGGTTTAGATGGGGATTGACTCTATACAGGCGAGAGAGATCTTTATGGAGTGATGAAAATGTTCTAAACTGTATTGTGGTGACAGCTGTCCATCTCTCTCTGTAAATTTGTCAAAACTCACTGAATTGTACATTAAGATGTACAGCTCTTAAAAAAAAAAAAAAAAAGACCAAGAGCCAGGCATTTTGGCCAGAAGCTTGTAAGTTCTGTAATCTTGCTCAATCTACTTAACCTTTCTGTTCCCTCCCTTAGTTTTCTTACCCGTGAAGTAAGAATAATATACTTGCTGTAAGAGCTAACGTACTGTGATTTTGTATGTGTATACCAAACACACATAGACACTTTACATATGTATATGTATATATAATTTATATTTATATATATAATCTTAGAATGTTTAACCATAATGACCACTCTGTGTATTCTCATCATGTCATAATTTTTATTGTTATTATTTTATAATTGACCAACAGAAGAAAATGACTATTTAAAATGACTCCTATAATCCAGGCAGAACTTTAACCCAACCTCTGAACTTGCCCCTGCCCCTGACTCTAATCCTAACCCTAGATTTCTTTAGCCAAGTAATGTGACAGCAAATTGGGAAGCATAAAGTTCGGTTTAGCTCTTCCCTTTCCACCACCATTTGTAACTGTTTAGTTTGTATGTTTTAGTATTTACCCTTCATGGGTCTTTCTTTACTTGTATCTAAAACTAAAGTGGCTGGATTAAAATGGCTTCTAAGTTTTAGCTCTAACCTATAATTTTTTAGTTAGGAAAATTTTTCTTAAATTTGAAACCTCTCATAACAAACTATTAGATTACTTCAAAACAGCATCTTTCTGTCTTTCCTCATTTTACAAAAGGCATGATGGGGAAATAACCAGCTACTTTTCATTCTTAATAAAGTAGCATAATAATAAACAATATTTTACATTTACATAATATTTTACAGTTCTCAAAGGACTTTAATTAACATTTTGTCATTTGCTCTACCAGGCGGTATTGTTATCTTCATTTACAAATAAGCTAAATGAGGTTCAGAGAGCTTAGAGTGACTTGTCAACATCAGTTAAATACCAAGTGGGAAAACTGTGCTCTTTCTATTTTCTATTATGTCATTCAAGTTATAAGTGGGTCAAAATATATAATCCATTTATGAATTGAAAATATAAATGAAAATTCAAGCAAAATGCCTGTGCAAGTACCATGTGGGCAGATACATGCATCCCCATTCCATAATCTCTCAACCTTCTGCACAGATAAGTAAATAGCTTATTACGGTAAACAGGAAGATTTTTGTTTGAGTTACTTTTTTCTCTACTGGGAATCAAGCTGTGGAGAGAAGATTTAGAGAACTGGTAGGTTAAAAGCAAGATTTAATAACTGCTTGGTGTCTTATATGCAAGCCATTTCAGAAATGTATTATGCAGAGATTTAAAATGCTCCTGTTCTCGTCAGATAACTGAGCCCTTTGAAAACATAAATCTGAAATACATTTTAACTAGAGTAATGTTTGAGGAGATTATAAGCATTTGAGGATTCAAGTTTAGAGTGACTACTCCAAGATGATCCTTTCTTCATTTGGATCATTTCTTGAATTACAAATACTTTATTTATTGCTTGCTTATAGGTTGCTGCATAAACAAAATCAAACAAAAGGCAATTGTAAATGGTGCTAGGAAGTACTGAAAACAAAGACAAACTCTAATATGCTAAAAGATGACCCCATTTTACTTTGCAAACAAGTTGTTTTTTACTTAGAGATTGAAATGAAGGAAATGATGAGAGGACTTTTTTTTCAAATGACAAGCAATGATTTAAAGGAGTATTTATGGTCCAGGCAGCTGTCATTTATTTTCACATATGTGGTTAAATTAGGGCTGACGTAAGATACCCTGATGAATAAGAAACCAAGCACCTTAACCTCCAAGTACAACAATGTGAGGTACAGATCCTGGGTAGAGGTAATTAATTTTAGCAAGACAAACATCAGTCTCTAGTCTTATACTAGATATTGCTAACTGCCCCTTCTTTTGGACCTGGATGTTATCTTTGAGTTCAGAACTTCTTGGAACTAATTGAATGTTATATAATATGGTACATTCCTCAGCTCTCACAGGTGCACACTCTTTGGCAATCCTCAAACTTATCTTAATTTTAAAATGACTTATGGCTTTGGAGTTTTTAGAATTACTGAAGAATTTTTACCAGGTTTTAGACATCATCAAAATATCTCACCTCTATAACAAGTTTGAAAAAATCTTGAGCTCGTGTAGTTTATATTGTCTAGAGATTTTAGCTTAGAAATTTGGACATTATTATTTATATAGTTCTCATAAATGCCTTTCAATAGAATCTTTCCATTGTCAGAATTTTTTCTTTTAATTATTCATTTCATTTGTAATTTCTAGGGGAAGTTCACTAAGTTTAGCCAGAAGGTTAAATTGTTTTAAAAAATAAATGTTTTTCCTTCCCAATTCATAATGAACTTTTATATTTTTATGTGATTCTAACAGAATCAATTTGTTACATGACATCACAGCTATAGAAGGTTATTATGGGAGTCACTGGAAATGACAGTTTCTGTTCCTTTGTTAACAAAGTCCCAGTATTTTGGCTCTGGATCCTTGCCTGGCATTTGTTTCTTTCACTCATTATAAATATAGAAAGGGTAAATTGTGCCAACAAAAGATTAAGGAACATGGCTCCTGGCACTGAGTAAAAGAGCCCTTGAAGTCTGAACTGGCACATGACCTTATACAGATTTAACCCATCTCCCATCATACAATCCATTACCAGTTATGTAACAATATCACTTCACAGCAGTAAATTTTGAGTTCAAGGTAAAGGACAAATAATTCTCAAATTAATATTTTGTGCTAAAGATTATAAGATATGTCAACTCAGTGGCTGAGTTTTTTTATGCTGCTGATAATTACTAAAGAAGAACCTAATTTTGTGGGCTTTATTACTTTGTTGTTTGGAGATGTCGACAGAATACTCTTTTAAAACAAAGTTTGTATGAGTCTAAATGAGTAATTATAAATTAGTGCATTGTAAATTTCTATTTGGAAGAATGGGTAACTTTTCTATGTTAACTGACATTGTAACATCTAAACTTAGATATTGGTCTTTATAATTCAAGCATATTACATTAATGAAAAGCAAAATAAATGTGCTTAGTTGACTTTTTAATACTTGCAAAACAACATTTTAAAAAGATAGCATCTTTAAGTTGATATTTCTTTCTCGACCAAATGATATGTTGGGTTACCCTAATGTTTCATTTGCTGCCTAATATCCCAAAGCAAATGCAGATGGAATAGTTTAAACTGGCCGTTTCTCCAGACAATAAAAGCACTAATATCTTTTGAAATCAGTTACTTTATTTAATTTATGCACGACTTAAATTGATAACCTGGTGGTATTCCACACATGTGGTATTAGCATTTTTCTATTGTTGTTTTGGGTAGACCATACCCTTCTTTCCCAGAGGTTGAGCTAAACACTAAAAACATTAACCCAAAAGAAAGCTATGAGAAATGAAATCTAAAATATAGCAACTATTACTGTATCCCCTCTTTGACTTGAATGGTTATAAATAAGTGCTTAGGGATTTTCTTTTCTATCAGCGAGCAAAGGTTGGTGTGTTATAACAAATACTAACTTTTCATGGTACATTTGAGCCATTGGTGCACTGTGTATATCTGAGCAATATTACCCATATGTTTTTCATGTTCTGAGCATCTGATGGCTCTTATACCTTAAGTACCTCCTGCAAGGAGGCAGATAGCTTGGTGAGAAGGAGAAAGCATATTCTGAACCATATTTTCACTCTTAGATCCTGTTTTGAAAATGTCTTTCTGATAATTGAAGTTTCTTAATGAATTAAAGGAAAATGTAAGCGTTATGAACATATATGCATCCTTCCTCATGGATAAAATACTGATTAGTTTTACTTTTGTTATTGTTTTTTTTTTGTTACTGTACATGGAAAAGTCTTAAAATTTGCAGAGAAAGTTTAAAGTAATATAAATGATAAGAAAATTTGCTTCATTGTTGAAAGCCTACTTATATTTGATGCAAATGTTAGAAGTATGAACAGGGCTAGTAAAACTGTGATGAATTCAGCTGAAATAAAAATTTTTACATATAATGTGTTTTTAAAAATAAATAAATAGGTTTTCCCCAATAGTATACCCAATGTATATGACTCTGAAAGAGCCTATTTAGTATGAGATTTTCATATTATCAGAATTGTAAGGAGAACAGTTATTAAAACAATGGGGAACACAAAATACTTCCAAGATTAAAAGACAACTGAAAATCGGTTGAATCAAAGTTCTTAAACAATGCTTAGTTTATTTATGATGAAAGTTGAAAAGTGAATATGTTGGGAGGTTTTTTATTTGCATTGCAGTACCATAAATATTCAAACTATTTTACGTAGAAGCCGAACAAACGCCTCTTGTCAGCATTAGCCAAAGATATTGGCTCTCTCTTCTTTTGTTTATCCCTTTCTAGTTTTAAGTTATTTATATCCCTATCTAGTTGTAAGTTACCTTGTCTATTCAGAAATGATAGGCAAACTCTGTACTCTTCTTAAATTTGTGGAAGAAACTAAAACCTTATCCATTAATATTTGAGAAGGTATGTCACTCTACTCAGATACACCAATATTCTTTAAGTAGAATTGTACTTAAAAACTATTTAAGGCTAGATATTCTGTTAGATTATTCAGTCATTTGGTCACCAAACGGTTACTGAATGCCTCCCGTATATGCCACATACTGGGGATTCAACAGTGAAGAAAACAGACCAAAAGACCCCACAAAAAGAAAAACTTCCTACTCTCGTGAACCCTATGTTCTGGTAGGGAAAGAAATAGGTAAGTAAAACATATAGGACGTTGAGTGGTGTGAAAAGATAAAGCATAGAGGGAAGAGGATAGCAACTATTGGTATGGGCAGAGGTTGGAGTCTTAGAGAGTGTGGCCAGGGAAGGCCTCAATATGGGTAGAACGTTGAATAAAATGCCTGGTGGAAGTGAGGAAATCTGTGTAGACACTGGAGGATGGACATTCGAGGCTTCATGGAGCTACAGAAAGAGTGGTGTCAATGAAGGAAGAGTAAGGGGAGAGTAGTAGGAGATGAGGTTAGAGAGGGGATGGGGTTCAAGCCATGCAAAGCCTCGTAGATCATAGTAATGACTTATTTCATTTTAAGGAGTCACCCTGCAGTGATTACCTTAAACTGGGCATGCTATGTTCTTGCTGTTCTTACCAGCTTTCAGGGTAACTAATGTAAAGAAAGCTTCATCTTTACGAGCAATTCCTTGGAAAATACTGAATATCTTTTAGGCCCTTGAGGCCTAAGAGTCTGTGTTATGTTGTCTCCAATGGACAGGAATGTGTACATTTTTGCCTTTTTTCCCCCATTTCCTTCATAAATTTGAATACATTTTTAAGGATGAAATCAATCTTCTACTTGCTAAATGCTCATTTTATGACCAGCCAAATTAATTACTTATGAAAATCTATTATGCATTTTTTCTTTTCTCATTTCTTCACGAGTCTTCTGGTCATATTTAATATCTCTCTTCTCATTTAGGTACTCTCTTTTTTCTTTTTCTAGATTTTCAGATGCTATATACATTAAACATCTTCACAGATTCATCTTGAGTGATTGCACTTTATGTTAAGTGTTGCATACCCTTTTGTCATTGAAAATGTGAAAATAATATTAGAAACTCTCATTATAATAAGGTTTTGTGTATATGGAACTTTCCTGCTCTTCGTTTGCCTTCATCTGTCCTTCTCTGTAAAACTGAAGTCAATTGTCATTGGTACCTATCTATGGGCATGAATTTCAGTTCCAGTAAGAATATTATTCAATACCTGACACAGCTGTGCCTCAGATCGAGAGCTTAATAAATACACATAGAAAATGTAACCTTTGCTAGAAAAGAAAAATTTGCCTAAATTCTTCTGTGTCAAACTTGAGAAAACAATATCACACTTGACAATACCTGGATTCAAAATGAAAGGCTTTATATAACAAACTGCAAGAGATTTAAAAAGTGACTTTATATAGCATCTTTAATAATTTTGTATCTTAAAAGATTACATGTATTCCATATTTTCTGTTTTTTTAAGACATTGTTTTGTTTTCTTTTGTTTTTTCCTTCTCTTACATGTTAGTCTTTTACCTGTTAGTCTGTGGATTAGTATTGAGAACATTTTTCAAGATCTTTGATAAGACTTCCAAGTGAATTTGTCTTCTAAAATATTATTTGCTACCAGCAAGTGGTTGAATTTCTATATTTCCTATCATGGCTACTAAAATTAAGAAAGAAACCCTTTCTTTGTTTAACATCTGTCATTTGTTGAATAGGATAAAAGAATTAGATACTTATCTTTTTGCAGTTTTTTACATCTTTAAAAGTGCTTTTTAAGAATAAAGGATAGGTAATCATATATTAAAAATGTATAAGTATTGTATAATTGTTATTACTTTTAAGAGTCATAGTTATATTCTTCAATTCTCTTTAAAGTGGAATTTCTAAGCTAATGAGGCTGTAGTTTGAAGGAGCTTTATTATTCTGTCAAAAATATTCTAAACCAGTCGATTTTGATAAAAAATAAACACAAAAAATAACTATTTTTTAGACACATATATCACCCTGTGTTTAAGTGATTTTTTTTTAACATCTTTATTGGTAAAGTGATTTTGAAACTTAGAAATACACCCCTTTTTCTTTAAGACTTTCCATTCTTTATAAACCTGTTGTTGTGAGATTTGGATTAATTACTTTATTTGATAAATACTTAGCATTAACTGTGTTCCATACACCATATACATTGGTGAAAAATATAACTATGATCTCTTCCCTCATGAAATTCAATATAGTGGGAGAGACATATATTTAAACAGTAATCGCAAATAAATTTATTATTGCAAATTTTGCTATTAAGAGTTTTGCTCAGAGAGATAGTCACAGGTAGCACCTAATTTGTTTTAGAGGTCTTAGGAAACATCTCTAGAAGGTGGCATTTGTGTTAAGACCTGAAAGATAAAAATAATCCACCTTTGCTAAGTGTTGGGGAAAGGGTAGGAACAGCCTTTGTGTTTGAGGAACAGGAAGAAGGGTAGAGTGACTGAGGCATGTGCGCCTGGGAGAAACACATAAGTAAGGTTGGAAAGGTAGGAGGGATGGAATGATGAAGGGCCTTACAGTTCAGGATGACCAATTTGTTATTTCCAATGCAATTATCTTTTAGGCAGTGACTTTTTTAAAAATTAATTAATTTATTTCTGGTTGTGTTGGGTCTTCGTTGTGCTGTGTGCGGGCTTTCTCTAGTTGTGGTGAGCAGGGACTGCTCTTCGTTGCCGTGTGCGGGCTTCTCATTGCGGTGGCTTCTCTTGTTGCGGAGCATGGGCTCTAGGCGCGTGGGCTTCGCTAGTTGTGGCGCACGAGCTTAGTTGCTCTGCAGCATATGGGATCTTCCCAGACCAGGGTATGAACCCGTGTCCCTTGCATTGGCAGGCAGATTCTTAACCACTGCCCGACCAGGGAAGTCCGGCAGTGACTTTTTTTTAAGTGTTACTTTCAAAGAGTACAATAGGAAACACAATGAAAAGCCATTTTTCTGTCCCCGACTCCCCATTCCCTTTGGAATTCTTTTTAGAGGCAGCTGCCCTTACTAGTTTTTTTGAGGAGGGATTTTGTTGTTTGTTTTTGTGTGTTTAATTTTACTTTTATCCTTCTAGAGTTTTTCTATGCACATGGAAATATATATGCATATACATCTTTTTATTTTTAACACGAACAATAGCTTACCATACATACTGCTCTGATCTTTGTATTTTTTTTACTTGACAAAATATCCTAGTCTTTTTACCTCAGTATATATAGATTTATTTTGTCAATAGTTGCATGGTATTTGCTTACACAGTGCTTGATAATTGTTTTTCTAGTCATCTGATACCATAAAGAGTGTTTCAGTGGACTTTTTTGTATATCTGTTCTCACATGGAGATACATTTTAGGTTAAATTCTACTGTCATGAATATCTAAATAGATATGTTATAGGAAAGATTCATAGATATTCTCCAAACTTTAGACCACTGGATCAACAGTTCAGGCAGCATTAAATCTGAACTCAAGAGATTTCTCTAGAAAATACGTGACTCCCTGTGGAACCTGTGCTTCCAGAAGCCCTCATAGTATTTTGTATAAAAGCAGGTACATGTGAGAGATGAGTTTATAGATGGCAAGCAAACCCCATACCCTAGTTACGGCCGTAATTGAGATTTAAGTTTTTAGGAGTAAGAGTATCAGAAAATGTTTTTCTTATCTCTATATAATGTTCCTTTTGTCCACATTTATTTCATCCGAGTGTGCTTGATTATGGAGTCAGAATTTCTTTTAAGAAACAGGGAAGTGGGAGGTTGGGGTTAGCAGATGCAGGCTTTTATATATGCAACAGATAAGTGCCTACTGTATAGCACAGAGAACCGTGTTCAGTATCCTGTGATAAACCATAATGGAAAGAATTTTTAAAAAAAGAATGTATATATATGTATAACTGAATCACCTTGCTGTACAGCAGTAACTAACACAACATTGTAAATCAACTATACTTCAATTAAAAAAAAAAAAAAAAGGAAAAGAAACCGGGAAAAATACTCACCTCCAAAGTATTTGAGGCTTCTCACTGATCACTTGTGATGTTCTGTTGTTATTCACTTTAACACTTACAATAAAAGAAATGCTCAGTGGGATTCAGAGTTCACTATGACTCTCATTTGGGAGTTGCTATACTGTAGAGTGACTTGCCTGTGTAAACATGACCGCTTTGGCTTTGGAGCCAAATATGGGTTTAAGTTCCTACTCTACTACTTCTAGATGTGTGACTTGGGGCAAGTTACTGAATCTTTCTAAGGCTTAACATCTTTCCTTATAAAATGAGGGATGAGAATAATAATGTTCCGAGAGTTACATGAAGTAATATATATAAAGAATGTGGCACAGTTCTTAACACATTCTGAGTTTTTAATAAATATTAGCTCCTACTAAAGTAATCTGAGCTGAGGAGTATCATTAAGTATAGATTGGATTTTCAGTTCAATGAACTATCAGATTCCTATCGTGCCCAGATATTTCAGAGTAAACAATATCCAGCCTTTGAAAACTGTCAGTATTTTCAAAGCACAGGTAGTTACCCATTTTGTCCTAGATTGTTTAGTCAAAATGTTAATTAAATAATTAAAAATTAATCCAAGACACTCATTTCTTTCTCTTCCTACTAGAGCATTACCAAATAATTGAATTTTAATTTAGCAGAAAAGAAGGCTATTAACGTATAGGTCAGTAAGTTCTTCTTGATTTTTAAAATACAAAACCTTTAGATTTTAGGAAAATATACAAAAAGAATTTCAGAAAGCAGCTTGCAGTAGACCAAACATTTTATCTAAAGTCAACCGTAAACAAAGAAGGAACTATGATTCTGAGATAAAATACAAAACATATTTGTAATAGGAAAGAGTTTGAAAGGCAGTCCAAGCAAAATCACAGTTGACAGGTTCAGAAATTCATAACAAGAGATGGACAAATCAAGGTTAGAAGACTAGTTGATAGTAAGTAAGTGGTTTGGAAGACAAGTGATCTTTGGAGAGCTCAAAACCTGTCAGAGGTGGATAGGAATGAACAGAATACCAATTTCTAAAATGTGTTGGATGTACAGAAAACCAGGGTATGTAAGACAAGGTTGGATGATAAAATAATTTGGCTGAACTGTCTTCATGCCCTGAGTGTACTGAAGATAGATTTATGAAGAGTTTAATTTTAATAGTTGAGGTGGGAAATGATTAAGCTATGAAGAGTAGTGTTGAGTCCAAGTTAGTATAGGTTCTGGCAGTATTCCAGGGAAAAATGACAAGGTTTTTGCCAAAAAAGAAAGATGATGTTGATGTCAGTGATCTTTCAAAATGTTCTTGTATTTCCAAGGCAGTGTTTCGGTATGCTCCGTATCCATCTCATAAAGATGAGCCGTATGGGTTTTTCTATTTGAATAATAGCTAAGTTGTTAAGGAAATAAAAAATTTTTATTGTGATGAATTAAATATTTGACCTATTTTACTTCATTTTTTTTAGGGAGCTAAAATTTTCATTG
The DNA here is from genome assembly GCF_965194825.1 of Balaenoptera physalus. Taxonomy (NCBI): domain Eukaryota; kingdom Metazoa; phylum Chordata; class Mammalia; order Artiodactyla; family Balaenopteridae; genus Balaenoptera; species Balaenoptera physalus. The sequence goes on along the minus strand of NC_138890.1, from coordinate 88,670,002 downwards.
TAGAATGGACATTGAAGTTGTTTTATATAATCCATAGGTGGGTATAAACTTAAACTATTGAATAATTCCAAGAACATGCTTCCAAAACTTTTTACAGTAGTTGATCATAAATAAACCTTGGGGTTTATGTGCTCACCTGTTGAGTGTAAGTTGGGCTCACTGACAAACTGTTTTTCAGGTGTAGTATGTTACAGATTAAGTGAAGTGAAATGTGTGTAAATCTTAATTTACTGTGCTAAGTATTCCCTAATATTAACATAGAACTTCATTTAAAAAACACGTGATGATTCCCAAAGTATAAGCAAAGACAAAATTAATGAATTGATGACTTGCTCGTAGTATTCTATATGTATAAAATGATATATCTTATATATCAAATTGAATTTTTATCTGAACCAGGTATTGCTAATTTAATGAAAATCAGTTTTTAGGCATCCAAATTCTGCGTATATGATTAGTTTTCTGATGTTTCCTGTGTCTCCTCTGTACACTCCCCTTCCTAAATCATTGAGTCTGCCTCTCGGCTCTCATTACTCATCACCTCTCATTTCCCTTTCCTTGGTCTTGCTCCCCCCACCTCCCCTTTTTATTGAGAAATAACTGACATACGATCGCTTTGTAAGTTTAAGGCCTACAGCATTATGGTTTGATTTACCTATATTGTGAAGTGATTACCACAGTAGGTTCAGCGAACATCCACCCTCTCGTATAGATATAATAAAAAGAAAAGAAAGAAAAATCGTCTTCCTTGTGATGAGAACCTAGGATTAACTCTCTTAACAACTTTGCTCTATATCATGCAGTAGTGTTAGCTATAGTCATCATGTTGTATGTTACATCCTTGGTACTAATTTGTCTTATAACTTGAAGTTTGTATCTTTTGACCTCCTTCAAATTCCCCTTCTCCATACCTCCCGCCTCTGTTAACCTCAAATCTGATCTCTTTTTCTATGAGCTCTTTGTTTGTTTTTTCAGATTCCACATATAAGTGAGAACATACACTTTTTATCTTGCTTTGTCTGACTTATTTCAGTTAGCATAGTACCTTCACGGTCCATCCATGTCGTTAGGTTGTTGCAAATGGTAGGATTTCCTTATTTTTAAATGGCTGAATAATATTCCATTATGTGTATACACACACACACACACACACACACACACACACACACACATATATACACCACAACTTTATGCTTTATTCATTCATCCATTCATGGACACTTAAGTTGTTTCCATGTCTTGGCTATTGTAAATAATGCTGCTGTGAACATGGAGGTGCAGATATCTTTTCAAGTTAGTGCTCTTGTTTCCTTTGTATATATTTTCAGAAGGGGAATTGCTGGATCATCAGGTAGTTCTGTTTTTGATTTTTATAGGATTCTCCATGCTGTCTTCCATAGTGGTTATACCAGTTTACAATCCCTCTCACAGTGTATAGGGTTCCCTTCCCTTTTCTCCACATCCATGCCAGCATTTGTTACCTCTTGTCTTTCTGATGATAGCCATTCTAACAGGCATAAGATAATATCTTATTGTGGTTGTGATTTACATTTCCCTAATGACTTGTGATGTTGAGCATCTCTTCATGTACCTATTGGCCTTTTGTGTATCCTCTTTGGAGAAATGTCTATTCAGGTGTTTTGAAAATTTCTTAATTGGATTATTTGGTTTTTTGCTATTGAGTTGTATGAGTTCTTTTTTTTTAATTTATTTATTTTATTTATTTTATTTTTGGCTGCGTTGGGTCTTCGTTGCTGCACGCAGGCTTTCTCTAGTTGTGGCGAGCGGGGGCTACTCTTCGTTGTGGTGCACAGGCTTCTCATTGCGGTGGCTTCTCTTGTTGCAGAGCACAGGCTCTAGGCACGCGGGCTTCAGTAGTTGTGGCACGTGGGCTCCATAGTTGTGGCTCATGGGCTCTAGAGTGCAGGCTCAGTAGTTGTGGTGCATGGGCTTAGTTGCTCTGCGGCGCGTGGGATTTTCCCAGACCAGGGCTCGAACCCGTGTCCCCTGCATTGGCAGGTGGATTCTTAACCACTGTGCCACCAGGGAAGCCCCGAGTCGTATGAGTTCTTTGTATATTTTGGGTATTAACTCCTTATCAGATACATGGTTTGTGCGTATTTTTTCACATTCTGTAGGGTTTTTTTTTTCACTTCGTTGATGGTTTCTTTTGCTCTGCAGAAGGTTTTTCATGTAATGTAGTCCCACTTGTTTATATTTTATCTTGTTCATTGTGCTTTAGGTATCATATCCAAAAAATCATTACCAAGACCCACAGCAAGGAGCTTCTATTCCTATGTTTTCACCTAAGGAGTGTCATGTTTAGGTCTTAAATTTAAGTTTTTATCCATTTTGAGTTAATTTTTATGAGTGGTGTAAGACAGGGGTCTGTTTTTATTCTTTTACATGTGAATATCCAGTTTCCAGCACAATTTATTGAAGAGACTGTCTTTTCCCCATTAAATATTCTTGGCTCCCTTGTCAAATATTAGTTGACTATATATGCTTGGGTTAATTTCTGGGCTCTCTATTCTATTTCATTGATCTGTTTGTCTGTTTCTATGCCAATACCATGCTGTTCTGATGAGTATAGCTTGAAATCAGTAAGTGTGGTACCTCCTGCTTTGTTCTTCCTTCTCAGGATTGCTTTGGCTATTTGGGGTCTTTTGTTGTTACATATAAATTTTAGGAGTTTTTTTTCCACTTTTATAAAAAATGCCATTGGAATCTTGATCGGCATTGCACTAAATCTACAGATGGCTTTGGGGAGTATGGATATTTGAACACTATTCTTCCAGTCCATGATCACAGGATATTTTTCCATTTATTTGTGTCTTCTTTGATTTCTTTCTTCAGCGTCTTGCAGTTTTCAGTGTAGGGATCTTTCACCTCCTTGGTTAAGTTTATTCCTAAGTATTTCATTGTTTTTGATGCTATTGTAAGTGAGATAATTTTATTTATTTTTCAGATAAGTCATTCATGTATAGAAACACTACTGATTTTTGTATGTTAATTTTGTATACTGCAGCTTTACTGAATTCATTGGTTAGAGCTAACAGTTCTTTGGTTGAGTCTAGGATTTTCTGTACATAAAATCATGTCATCTGGGCTTCCCTGGTGGCACAGTGGTTAAGAATCCACGGGTTCCAGCCGTAGTCCAGGAAGATCCCACATGCCGCAGAGCAACTAAGCCCGTGCGCCACAACTACTGAGCCTGCGCTCTAGAGTCCACAAGCCACAACTACTGAGCCCACGTGCCGCAACTACTGAAGCCCACGTGCCTAGAGCCCATACTCCATAACAAGAGAAGCCACTGCAATGAGAAGCCCATGCACTGCAACAAAGAGTAGCCCCTGCTAGCCATAACTAGAGAAAAGCCCGCGTGCAGCAACAAAGACCCAACGCAGCCAAAAATAAAGTAAATAAATTTAAAAGAAAAATCATGTCATCTGCAAATAAAGACAATTTTGCTTCTTCCTTTCCAATTCTTTTAGTTGTTTTATTTCTTTTATTTCTTTTATTTCTTTTTCTTGCCTGATTGTTCTGGCAAGGACTTCTAGTACTATGTTGAATAGGAGTGGTGAGAATGAGTACCCATGTCTTGTTCCTGATCTTAGAGGAAAAGCTTTCAACCTTCCATCATTAAGTATAACATACATACTTATATGTGGGCTTATCATATATGGCCTTTATTATGTTATGTTCCTTCTACACCTTATTTTTAACAGTTTTTATTAAGAATGGATGTTGAATTTTGTCAAATAGCTTTTCTATGTCTATTGAGATGATTATATGATTTTTTTCTTTCATGCTATTAATGTGATATAGCACATTGGTTTTACATATGTTGAACCATTCTTTCATCTCAGGTATAAATTCTACTTGATCATAGTTAATGATCCTTCACCTCTCTTAAATGTGTCTGCCTTTTATTCACTGTCCTTAATGTCAGCTACCTTGTCTGACTTTTATCCATTGTCTTTAATATGAATTTAATACATTATTAAAAGCAAGAATGAAACCACATAGTGCCAGATTTTAACAATAGTACTAAAGTTTAAAAACTTGAGACATTTTGGGTCAAAAATGTTTCTGAATCAATCTATGAGAGAGTCAGGTATCAGAGAGGGTTATTCCAAGAGAAATTGCATTTAAAACACAGGATCAATTGTAATGAAGTTTGTTTAGATTTTCACACCATTTTGATTTCCCCTTACTGTATAAATTAACTGCTAAATCCAGTCTAGTATGGCCATTTAAACAGAAATCCTTAAAAATAAATCTTAAGGTAAGGTAAGATAATCTCTTATTGTATCAAGAATTACGGCATTCAGAATAATTTTTAAAAATTATATACATCTCTTATTAATGGAAATTACTTTCAAAAAAAAAGCAGGCTGTGGAATTTAATTTTTCAACAATATTCTCCCTATTTACTACCCACATAAAAAGATAATATCAATTTGTTATGGATCATTTACATTGCAAGGCCTTTTGGAAGCTCTCTGTCCTTAAGCCTAATAGAAGCAGACCACTTACTCTGGGCCACCCATCAGGGCAATACTCCTGGTTTCCTGGGCCCATTTTCTGGACAGGTCAAGGGCCCATCCTTCCCCTTTCATCTAGTTTTACTACCTTGTCATTAACTTACTTATTTGACTTTCTTTCCTCCGTGACCAGTAACCAGTCTGCATATCATTTGGCTAACAACAGCCAAACAGAAATAAAGGAATAATGGCAAAAAAATGTATATCACACAACAAATATTATTATTGTTTTTCTTTAACTTTTTCAAATTTGATGAGAGGACTTTATTTTATAAAGGACTTTAAACATATTATTGGGTTAGTTTTTCATAATTATAAATAAATCTGATTTGTTTTACCCTATATAATATTGAAGTATTACTATAGTTTTCATTTTAAAGAAGAGGAGATTGTGACTCAAAGATTATTTAGTGTAAGCGTGTAAATCAAGAGTTTCTGAAATAAACTAGCAATCACCAGTATCCCCAGAGGGTTTTAAAAGTTCAAGGCTGGGGCCACAGATTAGCTGGGAGTGGTCCACCAGCTGTGAGAAGAACACCTAGAGTATAAGAATAATAAAGGAACAAAATTGAAGACATATACTACTAGTGACATCCCTCTTTACTTCATATTATACAGCAATTAAGGATTCAAGAATATGTCCATGGAATCTATAACGTGTTGCAGGAGTGGTGATCTTGAAAATAATGCTTATGGAGAAGCTGGTAGTATATTAGTTCATTACTAACCAGAACTTTTTTTTACTCCTTATTGTCAAGAAGGTGATTAAAATCTGCATGACTAACTTAATGGTGCATTATTTATATATAACCGTCTCTGGGTAATTTCTCTACATCTTTCTTAAAATGAGTAGTCACTGTCTGACTTCCAGTTTCTTCTTTTTTCTCAGTCAGCTTGGATAGGTCTGCAGAATCAGGCCAGGTCACACTAATGTCCTTTCCTATTGGGCTTCCCTCAAGAAAGATGTATGTGTTTACTGACTTGTCTCCTTTCCCATCATCCAAGCAATGAGATTAAGAAGGTGATGCACTGCTTTAGAGTAGACAACTGTTGTAAAAACTAGGTATATACTCAGTAAATATTTACTAAGTCACTCTTACATGATGAACATAGTTACTCACTAGGAATATAAAATACCATAAGTCTTTGCCCTATGGGAGTTGGTCTGTAGTTTACATCTAGAAAATTTTGCCACCAGCAGATTTACATAGAATGTCCACATTATGTCTCATATTCGAATACTGTCAAAATCGGTTCCTTGTAACATCAAAGTCCATGAGAGAAGATAACTATAAGCCACATTTTAAAATACAGTTACCAGGTGAATATTTTTGCCATAATTATTACCTGTTCTCTAGGATGAAAGGAAGAGAACAAAGTGAAACTGTATTCATTTTATTTCTTGTTCCCATATATTTATAGACTCTGTGATGTCTTAAATCTTTTCGCAACCATACCCACCAAGCTGAATACCAGATTGAGTGAATGATGGGTGGCTTTTAAAGATAAATTTGTATAAAATATCCTTTTCTGTTTTTTCCAGTAGTAGTGGAAGAAGACTAAATACATTTTGACTAGAATCTGTTTTATCTTACTTGAATAGTATAGACCTATTTAAAATCAATTGAAGAAGATGCTGTGGTTATGGAAGCATCCTAACCACTGCTGCTACACCAGGGGAGAAGGGAAGAGAGAAGAAATAGTCCATAACAGTGAAGGAAAACTTCTCTGGGGGTGATACATATATATAACACTTTCTTCTGTGTAGGAAAGTGGAGAGAGATTGGGAACTTGTTGAAGGCTTTTTTGACATATGGTGACTCCAGATTAGTGCTCTAAAGTATGGAATGAAAAGTATTCTTTCATCATAAGTCTTGAATGTCTTATGGTGTGGTATTACACCATATTTGCTGAGTGAATGAATTGCAAAACGCAGTAAGAGTAATTCAGGTTTTTTTCTCATTTTTTCCTAGCATTGATAAGAGATGTCCTCATTTTGTACAGCTGTAAGTCAGATAAACAGCGTCCTGGTTATAGAAGGAAGACTTATCCATATAGATACTAGAACCCGTAGGCAAAATTCTGGCTTGAGTGTACTGTAGCTAGGCAAGAAAACGATACCCGGAAAAGGTTATAGTTACCCCAGAGAAATCTATTCAAGGCAGAAGGTGTCCTGTCAGATGAGATCCTGCAGATTTTTAGGGCACCCTTTCCCCTGTGTGCATTGCCCTGTAGTGTGCTGTCAGATACGACAGCTGAGCCACTGGCAACTCTATAACTCCCTTTGTCCTCCTGACCCCACTGCTGGACTAAATGCCAACATGTGCTCTTGAAACCCTTTCTGGCAATGTGGGAATTAACTTAAAGGAGCTCATTTCCTTTTGTCATTCTATCCACATTGTTTGGATCATGCTCTTACTATGGTGTACGTTTATGGTTATGAGTTTGGTAGTTTAATAAAACTGGTGTCTTTTTTTGAGAAATAACAATTATTTTTTGTTCCCAGGTGTAATGATAAATTATAACCAAAATGAAAAAGAAAATCCCAGTTACACTTGGCATTTTTCTCTCTGCTTGCTCATTGAGCTTGTATTCATGTCATAAAATGAAAATAATATCCAATAAGAAATGACCAACAATAACTTGAAGAGAATGCCCATGTAATTTAAATCTTTTGTTGGTCTCTCTGTGACATTTAACCTATCACTTTAATGAAAAAGTTTTAATTGCCTATTTGAACTTCGTGTTGAACGAAGTGACTTACCTACTGGGCTGTGCCTTCTGGAAGTTTATGATAAAATACTTGGAATACTCCATGTGAGTGGTTGTGAAAAGGTCACATAGATAATAACTTAACAAAAAAATCTATATAAACAGTGAAATATTTACTGTTTGTAAAAGTGAAGTTTTGGGGTTATGAAGGGATAGAGGCTGCATTAACCATTTCGAATTGGTGATATTGGTAAAAGTCATCTTTTGTTGAATGAGGAAGGAAGACGCTTAAGGATTTTACGTCTGAATAATGGGAGTGAATTAGCTGGCAAACTATAAGGCAGGATGATTCCATTTTCTTCCTAGAGTTTGATATCAAAAAACAAAGTTCTCACTAATCCCAAAGTGAACGACTAAGAGTTCAGGTTAAAGCACTAACAGTAAAGGTTAAATGATAGAGGCAAGGAAGAGGATTATAAATTGGATATGCAGAATAAAGTATGTTAATAAAGAAATCATTATTCTCAGATTGCTTGAATGAGATTTCAGAGAAGTGATGACACTAATGTTTGGGATGGGGAGAGTCAGGAATGGAGGAGAACAGCTGAGCAGCTCCAGCTTTATCAACAGGTCATACGCACAGATGACAGTGCCAGAGCCCTGGCATAGAGAGAGATGATATTGGGGGGTAAGAGTGGAAGGCTTCTATAGTAAATAAAATATGACTGCGTGCACCCTGTCCAAAGTAGAGCATATTAAGATTAGGAACCCAGAGATGGTGACTGAATAATCCTCACTGTCTGTTACACTGAGCTTCTGGCTCTAGATTGGAACTAAGAGGTCAGTCTAGCCCAGTCCCTTTATATAATGGGTGAAATCCAGAGAAATTGAATGATTCACCTAAATTCCTACAACTAATTACTAACAAAGTTGGAATGAGAAGACAGTCTGCAAGTTTATGTAGTAAAACCCTATTAAAGTTAATCTTAAAGATGTATAGAAACTTTTTTTTCCTTTAGATAACTAAAATTCTGCATGCATGGTTCTTATCTGTTTCTTGAAAGTACTTATCCTAGGAAAACCATTTAAGTCAAATTACTTTAATAAATCTTTTTTTCCCACTTAGATTTGAGAACATTCAGCGTCATTGGGAACCCATTTCATGATGATCTGAATTAGTAGGAATATCTGTTTATGGCCAAACATTCTTGTGCTTCTAGAGGATCATAATTGTTTCTAGCACAGACTCACATTCTACCAGAAAAATTCCAAAGAAGGCATTAATTTTTATTTTATATCCAAAATCAAGTTTAAAGAAAAAGATATTTTCGATATTAGAGTGAACCCAATTTAGCTTTTCCTCCTAAGCAGTTACCCAGGAGAAAACGTCAGTATTCATCATCAGTAGTGCCAGTTTAGCGCAAAAAATTCAGCAACGTGAAAATAGAAACAAACACATACAGAAATGTGAGTCTTTGTTCTGTGGATGTTTACTTCTCATGAGCTCTTTGCTTTAATTTATATCTTTCGCTTTTAAGGTAAATACAGGTACTTCTCCTTTGTTTCCCCCCCACTGAAATCCTGCTCCATCCTTCACAGCCTTACCTACTTGCTGAATCTTTCTCCAGTTCCATAAGTCAGATTTCATTGTGTGTTTCTGAATTATTACAACATATTACTTGTGTATATATTTAGCTACTATTTCACTGTGTCTTTTAATGTAGTTTATTTCTGAATTTTTTATCTTCCTTATTAGATCGAGAACCACTGGAAGAGAGAGTATCCATTAATCTTTAGTAGGCCTTCAGCAATTTACATGGAATCCTATGGAATTGAATTAAGCACTTCCACTTTTTTTAGGCTTAGTTTTTCTTCTGTAAAGTCCTTTGAACATTACTCGTTCCTGTCTCCTTTCTTGATGGAGCTCTGCCTCTGCCTAATGTATCACAGGAGACTCTCTGTGAGGCGGCTGGCAGAAGAGCTTATTAACTGTCTCCCTTGAGAGGCTGTACACAGGGCAGCCTGCCAGGAGGCCTCCACAGCCCCTTCACATGTGGAAGAGTTTGGTCACGTGTGCCCCACCTGACACACGACAAGCGCATGTCCTTTCAGGACACAGTCACTGCTCTATGCCTGGAAAACTGCTATAGCCGAGAGAATTCTGGTCTCTAGACAGCATACGTGGACTTGAGACCCAGTACTTCCCCTTTGTAGTATATTCTTGGGAAAGTCAATTAATGCTTAAAGTATTGTTAAGAGAATTCAATGAGATAATGCCTGTGCCAACACATGTAAACTATTAAATACATGCAAGACACTTTTAATATTAAACTCCTCAACCGAGGGTTTTACTTATTAGGGAAGATGAATATTTTTCCTGATTCTCACTGAAATCCCAAGTGTAGGGGGGCTAACTCCTTGTAATAAGATATTGCCAAACTAAATATATTTGCTGTATGTATTAGAATGTCAGCAGTCCTATTCTATATGTTTGCCTAAGATAGATCAAGTTAAGCCAATTTAATCTGCTAAAAAAGTCATCCATCCTAGGAGATTTTGATACCTCTAAAATCTCTTATTCAATATGAGAAATCATCTTTTTATCATTGATTATTCATCATTGTAGAAATATGTCAGACTCATCACAAGTACTCACTTTGTATTTTTTTTATTCTAAATGGTAAGCAACATAGCTTTTCTGCTCTAAGCAAAAAGGGAGATAAATTTTCCTGATGCAGATATTTGAAGGTGGAAAGATAGTGTGAACTCACACATGAGGATTTCTCTTAGTATTTTTGAAGAAATAATTTAGACATGGTATCCTGGCACACAAAACATAACCCTTACTTGAAACCTGAAGTTACACGAGAAATAACGTTCTTATTTCATTTTTTTTTAAAAAAAAGCTCTTTACATATTTGAAAGCAGCTTTGATATCACCTCAGAATTATTTTTGTTAGATTATTAGAACAATTTCACTTAACTTTTTTGTACTACATGTAACATGCCTTTTGTGTCTTCATCCAAATTCTTGCCGAAAATTTTGAAAATGAGAGGATTAAGCATGGAATTCCAAGTCATACTTGATCACATCCTGACAAATCTCCATCAAACCTTAAATCCAGATCCCATGGCTATCATTGTTCAACCTACAGATCCACTTGCTATAATTCTGTCTAGCTCACTTCATCTCCATTTCTACCAAGTGATTACAATGATGAGTCAAATGACTTGCTGAAATCTTGTTGTATTTATGACCTTCCTCTGATCTATATTTTTTTGGTATTAAAAAAAATCTAGTAAGCTTTTTATTAAAGTATGTTTAGAGGTACTCTTCCATTGATCTCTTGCATTCCTACTCATCTTACTGGGTATGTCAAGAATGCAAGGCCCTGACTGATCTTTACCTAGGCCATTTCTCAGGGATGTGTTTGTTGTGAGCAGCTTCTAGGGATAAGGTAATGTCTCCCTCTCAGACAAAGAGCAGGCTTGCTTACTGCCTGCTATAAAACAGCAGCTTTCCCAAACTCATCGTTCCTCTCCTGAAACACATCCTGCTCTGTGTGCAGGTATCCATCTGGGCTTATCCACAACACCCCCATGCTGTGCTGTGAGTAATAAAGGTCTTCATCTCTGACCCATGAAAAAGTAACAGTCTAACTTATTAGCTTATAAATAGGGTGAAGTACTAGATCAAACAAAATATAACACAGAAGAGTACACAAATTATAGAGCTCAAATTATCACAAAGTATACACTTCCATGGTAACCATTTTCCTGACTTATAGATTAGTTTTGGCTGTTCTTGAACTTTGTATAAATGGAATCAAACCTTTATCTCAGAGGGAGACACTACTGAACTATATACTTAAAAATAGTAAAGATGCTGAATTTTATGTATTTTTTTAACCATAATGAAAATGGTTTTTATTTTAAATTAAAGAAAAAGTCAATTCCTTGGCTTAACTCTTCACTTTTTTAAAAAAAATTATTATATTGGAATAGAGTTGATTAACAATGTTGTGTTAGTTTCAGGTATACAGCAAAGTGATTCACTTATATATATACATGTATCTATTCTTTTTCAAATTATTTTCCTATTTAGGTTATTACAGAGTAGCTGTTCACTTTTTTTTAATGTTTATTTTTTTAATTTTATTTATTTTCCTTATTTTTTTGGCTGCATCGGGTCTTAGTTGCAGCACATGGGATCTTCATTGAGGCGTGCGGGATCTTTCGTTGTGGCACTCGGTCTCTTTGTTGCAGTGCTTGGGCTTCTCTCTAGTCATGGCACGTGGGCTCCGGAGCATGTGGGCTCTGTAGTTTGCGGCACGTAGGCTCTCTTGTTGAGGCGCTCAAGCTCAATAGTTGTGGCGTGCGGGCTTAGTTGCCCCACGGCATGTGGGATCTTAGTTCCCCAACCAGGGACTGAACCCACGTCCCCTGCATTGGAAAGTGGATTCTTTACCACTGGACCACCAGGGAAGTCCCTGTTCACTTTTTATAATGATGTATGTATGCCTCTCTCTCTCTGTCTGTCTCTTTCTTTCTCTTTATGGTTACTGCTTTCTAAGTTCTAAAAAATCTTCACCTTTACCAAGATCACAAAGGTATTTCCTATGTTTCCTTCTCAGAGCTTTAAACTTTAGGTCTATAGATCACTTGAAATTAATTTTTTGTAGGTGTGAGGTAGAGATTGGGGTCTGTTTTTCCAAGACAGTTATCGAGTTCTTCCACTACCAGTTCTTTAAAATGGTATATGAATTCTTTACCAGAATTTCCTTTTCCCATTGAATTGCTTTGGTGTCTTATGTAGTATATGAATCGGCCATTAAGTAGGTGGGTTTATTTCTCAACTCTGTTCTGTTCCATTGATCTACTTGATTATTCTGAAGCCAAAACATACTCCCTTGACTGTAACTTTATAGTAATTCTTAAAATTGGGTAGTCTGTCTCTTCCCAATTGGCCTTTTTTTTCATCATTATTCTCTATTCTAGATCTTCTGCATTTCCATGTAAAAATTTATAAGCAGCTTGTGAAATCAAACCAAAAAGCCTGGAACTTGGTTGGGATTGCACTTGATCAGTTTGGGGAGAATTGACTCTTAACACTCAATATTAATCTTCCAATCCATGGACTGGGTATATTGTTCCATTTAATTTGCACTTCTTTAATTTCTCAACAGTGTTTTGTAGTTGTCAGTGTAAAAGTGTAACACATCCCTGTCTAAAAGTATTTCTAAGTATTTTGGTTTTTGATGCTGTTATAAAGGATGTTCTGATTTCAGACTATCCCCTCTTTATTCAGCCAGTGCAGTTGAAGGTGAATTATAGACAATTAAGATAGCCCCAGGTGGATGAAATGATCAAGAGCTCCTTCAGAAATGAACGATCTCTTACAGAGAGAAGCACTACAGAAAGATACCTGTACTGAGACATTGTGGTTCATCTAAAGAATCAAGTGTTATTGACAGTGAGCCAGGAAGTCAGAAGAGTTTCTGCTATACGCTACCTCAGATTTCTGATGAGCAATTTTAAAATGTGTATATTTTGTTCTCTGATGAGTGAGGATGGCAGTTAGTACTTGACATGAAAGTAGAGACAGAAACAGTCAGTTAGACTTTGCATAAGTAGCAGACATTGGGTGGGGAGGGTAGAAGGAAATTTGTGATCTCAGTGTAAGTGTGTTTTATGTGTAAATATGATACAGGGGTGATTCAACATATGAAAATCCATAAATGTAAGATACCACATTAACAGAATAAACAACAGAAGTCACAGGATCATCTCAACTGATGCAAGAAAAATATTTGACAAAATTCAACACCTTTTCATGATAAAAACACTCAATAAACTAGGAATAAAAAAATTATTTCAACATGATAAAGATCATATGGAAAAAAGCTCAGGGCTAACATCATACTCTGTGGTGAAAAACTGAAAACTTGTTCCTCTAAGATCAGGAACAAGTTAAAGGTGCCCACTCTTACCACTTCTATTTAACATAGTACTGGAAATCCTATAACAGCACTCAAAAATCAGTTGTGTTATTATACAATAATAATGAACAATCCTAAAAGGAAATTAAGAAAATAATCCCATTCACAATAGCATCAAAAAGAATAAATTGTGTAGGAATAAACTTAACTGAGGAAGTGAAAGACTTGAAAGACTTGTACACTGAAATTATAAAACATTGCTGAAAGAAATTAAGACACACAAAAAATGGAAAGGCATCCTGTGTTTATGAATTGGAAGACTTAATATTGTTAAAATGTTCATACTACTCAATGCAATCTACAGATATGATGCACTCCCTACAAAATCCCAATGGCATTTTTTTGCAGAAATAGAAAAAAAAATCCTAAACTTGACATGGGACATCAAAGGACCCAGTATAGCCAAACCATACTATTGAGAAAGAAGTAAAAATTTAGAGGCTTCACACTTCATGATTTCAAAGCCTATTACAAAGCTACAGTAATCAAAACAGTATGATACCAGCACAAAGACAGACAGATAGACCAGTGGAACCAAATAGAGATCCCAGAAGTAAACCCTAACATATACAGTCAAATGATCTTTGACAAGGGTGCCAAGACTACAGAATGGGAAAGGATAGTCTCTTCAATAAAGGGTATTGGGAAAACTGTATATCCACTTGCAATTGAGTGAAGATGGACGCTTATCTTACACGTGTACAAAAGTTAACTGAAAATGGATTAAAGACCTAAATGTAAGATGTGAAACTATAAAACTCCTAGAAGAAATAATAGGGGAAAATGTAATGGCATTGAAATGGGCAGTGATTTCTTGGATATGACACCAAAAGCACAGGCAACAAAAGGAAAAATATACACACATAAAATGATACTACATCAAAGTTAAAATCTTCTGCACAGCAAAGGAAGCAGTCAACAGAGTCAAAAAGCAACCTACAGCACAGGGGAGAAAAAACTTGCAAATCATATCAGATAAGGGGTTAATATCCAGAATATATAAAGAATGCCTGTAACTCAATAACAAAAACCCAAATATCTCAATTAAAAAATGGGCAAAGGACTTAAATATACATTTTTCTAAAGAGATAAACAAATAGCCAACAAGCATATGAAAAGATGCTCAGTATCACTAATCATCAGGAAAATGCAAATAAAAACCACAAAGAGATATTACCTCACACCCATTGGGATGGTCACTATCAAAAAACAAGACAAACAACCCAGAAAATAATGGGTGTTGGCAAGGATGTGGAGAATTTGAACGCCTTGTGCACTGTTGGTAAATTGGGACAGCCACTATGGAAAAGAGCATGGAAATTATTCAAAAAATTAAAAATATAACTCCAATAATGATCCACCAATTCAACTTCTCTATATATATCCAAAAGAATGGAACAGGATCTTGAAGAGATATTTGCACACCTACATGCATTGCAGCATTATTCACAATAGTCCAGAGGTGGAAACAACCTACATGTCCATCACTGGGTGACTGGATTAAGAAAATGTGCCATGTACATACAATGGAATATTCTTCAGCCTTAAAGAAAGAAGAAAATCCTGTCAAAATCTGCAACATGGGTGAAACTTAACGACATTATGTTAGGTGAAATAAGCCAATCACAAAAAGACAAATACTGTATAATTCCACTTTATATGAGGTATCTAAAGTTATCAAACTCATAGAGAGAGAAAATAGGATGGTGGTTGCCACGGGCTGTTTGGAGGGGGGAACAGAGTTGGTCATTAGGTACATAGAGTTTCAGTCATGCAAGATGAGAAGGTTCTAGAGCTCTGTTGTACAATATTGTGAATATAGTTAACAGTATTATACTATACGCTTAAAATTATGAGGATAAATTTGAGGTTTTTTTCCACAACTTCCTAAAAAGTGAAAAAGGAGACTCTGTTTTTTTCTGATTTTTCCTTAATGCTGACATTCCAAACTCTTTGCTGCAATGTGTTCTTTAAAAGTATATTTTAAAGTAATAATTTTTATTTTGATAGAAAGTTTCATAATTTGTGAATGTATTTCTGATCAAAACCTTTGCATAAATTCTGACCATATCCAACAAAAATGTGTAAATGTGAAGATATAAATATATATTTCTAATTATTTTAGATAACAAGATTATGTAATAGGTCTTAATAAAGTAGTCACTGATATCATTGATTTGGGGAATATAATGTCTCTAAAATATCTAGCCTATGATAAATTCAATTTCTAAAAATATTGCTAGCTTTTTAAAACATTTTTCCCTTATTAAATGTAAACGTACTTTTGGATTTGTCTTTTTATCCCTCATCTCTTTAAAAATCTAAGGAAGCTTGAATTGATGCCTTTTTCTTTTTCTCTGCATTTTTCCTGTACTAGATAGAGATATTAAAATAAGCATTCCATTGAATTTTTTATTTAGAAAAAATGCCATTGTAGCATCTAAGTATTTAAAGGGTATTCCAGGAGCCAGCATCTTTATACACCATCTTCCTGTCCATTCTTTATATTTTATATCAAAGGCAGCTTTGAGGGGCATAAGAAGCCACAAATAGAAAAGTAAGTCGTTTGGCCTGAAAGCAGGGAGAGACGGACTGTGGAATTTCTTTGTCTTGGTGGCAGACAGTGCGTTGTGGCTGGGGAGGATGGCGGGGGATTTGTGATCTCGCTCTATGTATGTTTTCGTGTGTAACTATGTGTGTCAGCCTTAGGACACAAAATTAATTGGTGAATCTGCCTTTTCAGCTTCCTTTTTGAGCATTAAAAAATAGCACTATTGAGCCCTCATGCAAAAAACACACAGTGAAAAGTAAAATCTTGGTTCAAAGTAGCCAAAGCAATCATAAGAACCTTTGAATGAAAGGGACTACAGCTATATGGAATACTGAGTAATATCTTAAAACAAGAGTCAGCAAACTTTTTCTATAAAGGGCCAGATAGTAAAATGTTTAGGCATCAGTCTCTTGTCACAACTCTGGCATCATAGCTTGAAAGCATCTGTAGATAGTATGTAAAGGAACGAGTGTGGTGGTTTCCCAATAAAACTTTATTTACAAAAACAGGCAGTGGGCTGACTTTGGCCTCTAGGCCATAGTTTGCAGACACTTGCCTTAGAATTTCAATTTTATCACCAAAATCACCACCTTAAGAATAAAAGGTCAATTCAGTTCCCTCCCCCACAATATGAAAAAGCTGATTATCTCCAGAGTACTTTCTGGAAACTGACATTCTGATGGTTTGTGAAAGTTGACTCTGGTATCTGCCCTGGCAGATCACATAATGTCTAGTAATATTATAGCTGGTGCCCCTTGAACCAGCAAGTTAAAAATACTGTGAAATGCACTCTTTTATTTCATAGAACTGTTATCATGACCCTTAGGGAGTTATGTTCTCGGAGATCATCTACAAAGGAGAAATGCAAAAGGTCCCGGTACTCTGCAGTGCTGGCAGAGCATGGCTATTAGGAAACCTCATCTGAAAAGACTAATGTCATGTATTAATCTAAACTGGGAAAACCACACACTCAGCTCTGCCTTTGGCCCAGCCGAACTACGTTACTTAGGTAGCAAGCTGTTCATAAGGTGCATCTTTAAAAAGAACATGATGGTATCAGAAAAGCCAGTATATTCTTGGAGTCACTTTCAGTTTTTCAGTGTTTCATGTTTCTCATCTTTCCCCACAGACTGACCCATGTCTAGCTTTAGTACAGAGTCTTTTCAGATCTAATGCTTTTGTCTTTTTTTGGGGGGGGGAGGAGGCAGATAATTCTTAGTATAAGCCCTCATCACCTCGATTAACAACTCACACATTCTCCCAGCTAATCTCTCTTTCTGTGAAATCCATCTCTCCTAAGTATAACCTACATGTACCGGTCAGTATTCTCTGCTTCAGTGTTTGATGAATCCTTTCTTCTTCAAGAACTTGTTTTGGCTTACCTCCTATTATATAAAACCTATTCTGTGTCTCATTGGGTAAAAGTTGAATCAGCATTCATTGTTTATGATTATCATATAGATTTTTTCCCCTTATTTTTGATGAGCTGGCTAACAGTCAAAACTCTATTGACTTAAACAAAGGTTTATTTTTGTTTTAAATAAGAACTCTGAACAATGACATAAATGGAGCCCCCATAATAGCTCTCTATAATTTAATAGTTGCTTTGATTACGATCCTATTTTAAATGTATAAGTGAATACAACTAAACCAAACTTCTCAGGAATAAATTGATATCCCAAAAAACAAGGGTAATGAATTATACATTTTATATATCACTAGGGACTAGTATCTCTTAGTTTAATAACCTTTGAAGTTGTTTGAAGATAAATTAAGATCTCTACATGATTCAATGACAAGAAGTCATTAGTGGTATGGCCCTGATGATCCCTTTTCTCAAATGACAAATTGATAAATTAGTATTCTTGTTTACATAATAACCTCTCCGAGTTTGTTTAATATGATCAGTTCCTCAGAGTCCCATTAATACTGAAAGAACAGGTAGGATCAGATTTTCACAGCACAGAGTAAGAAATCTTGGAGGAAGAACTGCTGAGAATAAAATGGTCTTTTATCCTCTTACTAAAAGTTGGCTGCAAACAAAATAAAGCACTTCTATTTATTATTTCCTAATTGTTCCAGACATTTATATATATATATGTGTGTGTGTATATATATATATATATATACACACACATATATATATAATCTTTTTAATTCTCAAGGTCTTCTAATATAGATACTATTTTATCCATAAGGAATCGTTGAGTGCTAATACGGGAGATATATCAAAAAACTTACAGAGCTTGTATTCGTTCACTTAATTGGAAAATCTAGAGGGAAATCACTCTTGAGGCAGTATGTGATCCAGTGGATCAAACATGTCACCAAAAAGTATTCTTTTTCCTTTACTCTTTCTGCTTTCCATGGTGATAGCTTCATCCCAAGGCTGCCAGTCTCTGTGGTGCTACATGCTGTCCTGTACACTTCCACTTGCAGAGAATACTTCTTTCCTGGTACTTCTCTCAAAAAAAAAAAAAAAAGTTTATTTCACCCTTTAAAGTATCTCCTTGTATCTCAGTGACCTAAATTAAACTATGTGCCTATCCCCGAGCCAGTCACTGGAAAATGGACTCCATTGATTGGGGTAAGCAAATCTAGGATCACCTTTATTGTTGAGGTGAGGTAAATACTTTCCAAAATGGGAGAAGGGCAGTCTCCTAAAGGAAATTGAGGTGAATGAGGGAAAATTGATGTGCGACAAACAACCAGTCCCTGCTACAACTCTTCCTTATTTTATATGCAAAATAACTTCAACAAAAATAATGATAAGTTGTAGTGTTTATTGTGTGTACCATGTGCTAGGCATATGCTTAGTACTTTAGATACATTTTAGTCTTCAAAACCATCTTGAGGAATAAAAGGAATTAATCCTTATGTTTTAAAGAAGTTTAGAGAGATTGAACAACTTACCCCAGGTCACATAGCTAATCATGTAACCAAAAGTGGGGTCCGCCTGCTCGCCGCTCAAAAGCCAATAAAGAGGCCAGGTTGGGGGAAAGGAAAGTTTGCTTTATTTTGGATGCCAGCAACCAGGGTGGACACCTGTCCAAAGGCCAACTTCCCCCACCCGCCGCCCCGACAATCAGGGGGCAAGAGCTTTTATAGACAGAGGGAGGGGGCTACATGCAGAAGCAATACAGTCAGCTCTGACAGTCATCCTGAAATTGGTCATCGGTAGTCTGACAGTGTCATCTTGATTGTCCTAGGTACAGTTAATCTTCAGTTCCAGGTTCGGTTTGTTTCCATTTCTTTGAGGCCAGTTCTCGGAATTGCGGCAGCTTATGTCATGGCCACAGCCTAGCCATCATGTAGTTAACTTCTTCCACCTGGTGGCGGTTTCAGTATCTATAAGACGGCTCACAGGATACGGCTCAGAATATTATCTATAGCCCTTAAGGAGGAACTAAAGGTCCTCGACTATGCTTAATGACTAAACTATTACTATTTGGTCTCCTTTGACTGTTTCCTCTGTTTCTGCATTTTCTCACTTCTCTGATTAAACTTATTCTTTAGCTAAAGTTTTTCCACAGACAAAAGGCAGGCTGAGGACATGGGGTGAGGGGGGCTGGGCAAGGGCCATAGGGCCTGCTCCGTTTCAGTCAGACCTAGATCAGCACGACTTCAATATCCATGTTCCTTTCACCATGTAATGCTGTCTCGTGAGTAAACTAAAAGTTGGCTATAAAAACATGCTAAGAATTGTCTTAGAAATTCATCACTGGTGAAGAATTCTAGAAAATAATCCATCCTGTCTTGGTTTAATGTGCCATATAGAAATAAGCTTTGGTAAGACAGCTACAAAGGGGGAGTTATTATCTTGTTTTACCCAGTTATGAACACCACCATCTTATTGCAGTGGTCAGGTGGGGTACTCTAGCTACACACATACACACATACATATACAAACATGTATACACATGTGCTGCATATATGATTCTTGTATGTATCACACATTCTAAGAGAGGTTCTTTAAACTTCCACAGTGAAAATGACAAAAGAATGAGTTCAAAGAAGCAGACACTATCTTCTACAGTAACCTCACAGTGAATACTAAAGATCGTATCATCTGATGTCAGTCTCCAGTTCTTCTTCACTAAATGATAATAATCAAATACAGTCCCCACGGAAATGTTTCTGGCCCAGTCTGAATTATTTTCTTGGTATCCTAGCTTTAGTCTCATAGTCTGTCCTTTGGAGAGTTTACTTTTTGCTTCAGGGTCCTTAATGCCTACACTTGCCCAAGGCTTAGGCTTTCCATACTGAATCCTAGCTATTTAATTTTTTTCCTGAAGACCTTGCTTCTCAACAGTGTTCTGCAGTTAGCTGACTAGGGCTGTGGAATGGTGCAGCTCTGCTACTTTACTAAAGATCACTGTGTCTGTGGCATGAATAACTATAAATTGGAAATAAATTAAAATTTACTTTAATGATTTAGTGATTTTAAGCAAGAAATTTCTCGAAGGTAGAAATAATCTTGGATTAACTAAGGGACAATCAGATACCCTTTGTCTGTATCTTTGACTGTGTCACAGTATTCTGAAATAGCTGTATCTAACTCTACCTTCCTAGTACTTTATCTTTATTGACTTGGCATCACTTTTCAGCCAATTTTTAATTCTATTTAAGTGTTGTCTTCTCTTTGTTTATTAATCTAGTGTGCATTTGTTGGTTTACAGTCTTATCTATTAAGGATTGCTTCTTTGCAAATTATTTTTGTAAAGGATGCAGTTTGTAAGGCAGTGGTGTTACAGAAGCATCTATCAAGATGAGCTCAGAGTCTTAAATGTACTAAGTTTTATTGTTGGAATCTAAAGAATTTTATGGCATCTGTCAGGTGCCATTGATAAGAGATGTAATGTCATCCTTTTCTAAACATTATTTTAACATTTAACAAGTACTTGAAAAGCATAGTTCTAACCATTGGAGAAAAACTAAGGAAGAAATGTTTAAAATTAATAAAAAATTTCTTGAGTAGCTTGTCTTCATGCTTACTGAGGTATTATTACATGCTAGACAGCCTGTGGTTGGCACTGAAATTAGCATACTGAACAACAGAAGCGCAATTCTCTTCACAGGGTTTACAGGCTGGGCCGGGGATTGGGGTATGAAGAGGATTATGTGAAAGACTAATTTAAAAAGAGCAGGAGGCAGAAGGAAAAGTGCTGAATGTGAGCTAGTTTTGGAAAGAAATAATATTAGGATTCCGCAGAACACTGGGGTTATGTCATATGCTGCTTTAATCAAATTGCAGAAAAGATTTTTTCATTTGAAAGTTATTCCATAGCTTAGAAAAAATGGTATGTGGTTTCAAGACTAGAAGGGTGCACTTTTTCTAAACTAGGCCAATGTATATCTAACAAAATAATTAATATATGTGAATATTGGTCCAGGAAGTAACTTGAACTAAATATTGATTTCAAGTCCATTCTAATTTTTTGTACTTATTAAAGTTGAGAAATTAGTGGTAATTTTGCTGTTTACTGTTGCATTTAGGTGTTTTTGTTTTTGTTTCTGAAAATTAAGTCAAGCTTGATAGAAGCTATTTCAGTAATGTTCATAGTAATAAATTTGATATTCTCTTTAAAAGAACAGAAAAAAAAGTAAATTATCTGACACCATTAAGATGATTTTTAAAGCATATAGCTTAGTGATTTTGCAAATAGTCCACCTAAATTTGTGTAATACTGATTTGTGAATAGGAGAAGAGATTAGAAAAAGAGAACTTTCTAAGGAGAGTTAGGTGTTTATTTTCTAGGTATTCTCATTAAAGAAAAAGCCATTAAGTCTTCATCTCTAGAGTTGTTCTATTTAAGGAGGCCTAGGTCCCTGGTGAAGAGGATCAAAAGCATCAGGAAATGACAATTAAAATGTTAATCCCTCTTGCAAAATTCTGGCTTAATATCAGAGGGCCTAATAGAAAGAGAAAGTAGGGATGAGTGTTTTTAGAGAATGTTCATTCTAATATACTTTAACTTGGTTTTCTTTTGTTTTGTTTAATAATACAATACATTACACTATACATTAACAAGGAAATTGTTTAATGCCATGCTGTTAGTGAATGCACAGTGTAAGGCTACCCTATTTAACATGGTTGTCACTGGCCATATGTGGCTCCTGGGCTCTTGAATTTTTGAAATGTATCTAGTGCTTCTAAAAAACTGAATTTTGAATTTCATTTAATTTTAATTGATTTAAATTTTAAAATTTAATTTAATTTCCAATAACATGATTCAGTTATTAGGAAAGGTTAAGTATATTTGGAACAACCTAGGTATGTGAGTCTACTTTTTTAACCGTAAATTTGATGAAATCTAAATACAGATCAAATACTTCAGATGGAAATGTGCATCTAAATTGGGATGTCCCATACATGTAAAATACACAACATATTTTAAAGACTTAGGATGATAAAATGTAAAATATGTCCACAATAATTTTGTAATGATACATGTTGATTTAATAAGATTTTATATATATTGGGCTAAAGAAAAAACATACTATTTCAGTCACTTTCACCTTTTTATTGTTGTTACTTTTTAAAATGTGGCTACCGGTATATTTAAAATTACTATGTGGCTTGCATTACATTTTTTTTGGACCATGCCGTTTTATGGAGTTTCTCTAAGTCATCACTGGAATTCATTTGATGCACAAAAATGCAATCTGACTCAGCAACTAAATCTTATCAAAATCATAGCCTTCTTTTTTTTTTTCCTGTCTGACTCTACTATTAGTGATGGTGTTGTTAATAATCTCAATTTTTTAAGCAGTCACTGACTCTGATAACTAATTTGATATCATATACTTTTTAAACTCATAATAATTGTAATCTTTTATTTGGTATTAGAGAAAATAAAATTTCTTTAAAAATTTTATCCAGGCAAATTGGTAAGAAATTGTGACAGAGGAAGAAGTATGACTTTGAATATTATTATGTGTTGGGTAATATACAGCGTGAAGCACTTAAAGTACTTAAACTGCATCTAAGAAAATTCATGGTGTCTGCTTTCTAATAAGATGTGTTCTTTTCATATTTTCTTTTATCCTCACCTTAAATGAAATGAGCAAAAGGTATGGTTAAATGTGTAATGCTTTTTGTTCTGTCAGGTATCTCTAATAGGTGATAAATATGACTTTCATCATGATCTTGTCTCATTGTTCATCTTTCAATTCTTCTAGGAGGTGATTTCCTCTCCTTTCTGAGAAAGAAGAAGGATGAAATAAAACTCAAACAATTAGTGAAATTTTCATTAGATGCTGCTTCTGGTATGGCCTATCTTGAGAGTAAAAACTGTATACACAGGTAAGGAGAATATTTTTTAAACATTTTCCAGTTTTATTAATAGGGTATTAGAAAACTGATATACTTGCTATCATAAAGCAGTGAATTTCTTTCACAAAACATGTATTTTCTTGTTGGTTTTCATATTTTGTGTGAAAGCATTCTTTGACAGTTGCTTACTTAGTTTACAGAAACACTCGTTTTCTGTCTTCCTGAGGTAAGTATACCTCATTAGACAATGACTTACTAATTAAAATTTGTTTTATTATAATCATGAATAGCATAGTGATAAGATATACCACAAATTAGTAGTATAAGCAGCTACAAACTTACAGCCAAATAAGATTGTTTCATGTGTTACTTATTCTCCTTTTTCAAAGAAATTACTTATAAAGTTACAGAAAATCCTACTGGTAAAACAATTCATGACAGTGAATTTGGCCAAGGGTAAAAGATTTGAGCACACTAGTTATTTCAAAGGAGATTTTAGCAAACTTTCTCTAATTATATCAAGACCAGCAACTTGGTTTTAATGCTTTATAGATTGTGGTTTTAGCTGCTTGTAGCTGAAAGTAATCTTCTTTTGCCAAGTGTGAATACAAATTAAGATCTCTTGCAGAATTCATGTCAGATCCTAAATATGGCTAAGTGTATATAAGCAAAATAAAGTGGGGGATTTGATGTAGTTTTTATTTGCTTGAAACAGCACATGTACTGTTTAACGTGGGGAGGGTTCATTGTCAGATTGAACCATTGTGAACTTGAAGCTGGTTGGTTATAGAGGTATATTTTTCTCTCATGTGTTTCATTATGCAGCCTTTGACTTCATCTTCTTGTGAGGTTGTACAACATAGAATTGCAGCAGAACAAAGTTATATGCACCTGAAATATACATTTATTTGATCTCAATGAATATTTTTTACTTAATTCCCCCCCCCCAAATTTTGCTTAGTGTTCAGTTTTATTCTGAAACTAAAATTATGGCTTATGTTTCAAATATGGTTCAACAGTCACATGTGTTTTAAAATACATTTAAATAAGAATACTATTTTTCTGGAAATTAAAACAACTAAAACTAAGCTACTATCATATTCCTGTTTTACTTTCTATGAATATAGACTATATTTACTTTCAATGAATGTAGATCAAATCACATTGTAATAGATATTTGTGAAGACTAAAAAAATTGATTTTGGACAAGAATTGCATTATCACTAATTTCATTACTTCATGTTAAAAGTAACAATTAAGGATTTTGCCCTTTATTTAGAGAAAACCTATAATTTTTATTGCTCAGGTGTTAAAGCTACTTTGGGTATCACATTCTCTACTGCAGTTTTTATCGTGTCTCAGATTTTTTTTTTAAACTCTTAGACTATTTATGGCTTTAAGCCATAATAAATACACATTCTTGAAACTGTTTTAATGTCAGTTACCAGTAACAGTCTTTAATTTCTGGTGTGTTGTGGTTGAGGGAACTGTTGTTTCAATTTCTTGCTGCCTTAGTGATTGCTTTTCTTGCAAATGGATGATTGTATTTTTTTAAGTGCCTCTATCATGAGAATTGAAACAATTCTAAATTGCCGATGGCAGTTAGCTTTTAAAAATTTATTCCACTTACAGAATCGTAATATTATCTGCTGTAATTTTATTTTCCCATTTTGGTTTTTAAGAATTTTCATGCATTTCCAAATGTTTGAAAGTCAACCCGCGCTTGACCACATATCCTAGAAGGTTGTACATAGTCCTGTACTATTTGCCTGGGGGTAAGGTTCCTGATTGAACATCTTGAACAGTGTTGCTGAGAGCAGGTTTGACAAATAGGTTTCAGTGCCAACTTTCAGTGATTGGTAGTGGCTGTCTGTGTTGTGCATTGAGAAGGATTCCAGGATCAGTGACAAAGAGTCCCGTGATCGATTAGTCACATCTGTCAGGGTGCTGATAAGCATTAACACAAAAACTCCAAATTTGTCATCTGTCACATAGAATATTTTCTTTTTGTCTTTATTTTCATAAATACATTTTTGATATGATTTTCCTTACTAGGTATATTATAACAACAATATAATATTTTTCTATAATCACTTCCACTGATACCTTCTAAACTATATGCTATTCTTATTTCTCTTGTTAATCATGATTACTGGATGAATTTCATGATATCTCTAGCCAGTGATCTTTTTGTTCCTCTTCAATCTTAACGTAAATGTTCTTTTGGATGAATTCAATTTTTTTCTCTTCCTTTTTGGTACCTCACCAATACATGACTCTATATTGAGAAAGTAAATCATTCTTTGTGTTGAATTTTTTATGGAAGTGACTTGTGCTACAGAACTGTGTTCCTCTGTGTCATTCTGTGGAACTATTTTTGTGGTAGCAGTAGTAATTGCAGTGGAGTTTAAATTGATTTATATTTAATAGATATACTCAAGGCATGTTATACATTTTTTTCTCCTAAGAAATATCATATATATATTTATGTAGTGTAAATATAACAAATATATAAATACTGTATATGTATATAGTATATACTACAGTGAAAAGTATTTTTCCTCATTGGAAAAATTTCTAGTAAGGTATTTCAAAATTTAATTAAAGTTTCTAAAACGTGATTAAAAGTTTCCTTTCATTTTTCAAGTAATGAAGAAAGGCCCCAAGCCCCATTCTTGACATCCCAAAATATATGTATGTCTATGAATTCTAAAGTCTTTGTCCTACAAATCAAAAAAATTTAAATATGCTTTAAATTTTATATGAACTTATACATTTTATCCTGTTCACTGATTAGAGGTCACTGGAATTCAGAACTTGAAAATACTTCTAATTGAATCTCTCCAGAATATTATCTTAACTTTTGGGGGACGCATTCTCTTTCTTTAGCTTTGTTGTATTGTTTTGATTACTATGAGAAGAGCAGAGCAATGTTTCATTAAAGATAAACAAGTATGACAGCTATAAAATGGAAACAAATAATTGCATAAAGAAATGGCATGCTTTTTTGGAAAGTGTTCTTGTTGTAATTTCCATTTCACTTCCAGGAGTGTTCTCTTGATACACTAAGTTTCTAATTGAAACTATTTCTGCTTATAATTTGAGAGTGTTGGATATTTTGTGTTTCAATTTAGTTGTAATCAACCCTGTTTTCTTTATAATTATTCTATAAGCCAATGTGAAATTTTCTTTCCTACTTGTACTTCATACAAATATTTGAAGTACACTGATAAACTTTGCAGGGGTGTGTTTACTTACAGTGGCATGTTATTAGATCGCTAGGTGTCACTCTGGAAAGAGTATTAAACCTGATGATTCTTGATGTTAAGTGGATTGAGGTTTGACATTATATTAGATTTAAATGGTAACGGTGTTTATGGTTTTATTGCTGATGAGTTCTGCAAGATTTATTTTTATTTGGGTTTATTTTTAAAAATTGGTTTTGTGCCATGTATTTTATTTGTCCATGGAAAGTAAAGGGAGGATAAACTCTTGATTGCCATGTATTTGAGTTAAAGACCATAATCTATTGGGAGTCTTGGAAGCATTTCTTCATTTCATGATATTGTATGTCATTGTCAATGCCAGAAAAAGTATCTTGGGAGAGGTACTATAGAATATGATTTCTGTTTCTATTTTAACTCTTGTACTGATTCCTCTTCATTTTTGATTACTCTACCACAATGATGTTTCTTTGTTATGGAGTAAGATTAATAACTCTACAAATGAAAATATATAAGACTGCAAATATTTTATTGTTTGCTAAATGTTTTGCTTATCCATTGAGAACAATGATATTTCTGGCACTTCAGAAACGTGAACATTAGCTTATTCTTTGCCAGGATGATAGCAATATGAGAATCATGATCCCTGCCTTCAGATGGATGTAACAGAAAATAATAATAATGCAAAGAGATTATCAGTTTAGTGACAATGTGTACAAGATACCATGGGAGTAATATCAAGAGGGTCTAGTATGACCTGTCAGTATGGGAGCTATGGTGGGGAGTAATCAGGGAAAGTTTTGCAGATGATACTGTTTGAGTGAGACTTGAGTGTATCATTGAATAGAAGGGGAAAGAATTTTCTAGCTGAAGCAAAGTTGAAAGCAAAGTTACGTTTTTCATGAGAAAGCATGACAATCATGGAACTACAAAGAGTATAATACTATCAAAATGGGAAGACCAAGGAACATTGGGCTGAGCCAGATAAACAGGGTCTTTCTTTCCAAGGGCCATGTATACCCTTTAATTTGGCTAAACTTGGGAATATCTAGCCATACATTCAGATAATTTTAAGACAGTTAAAAGTCTGTGGTTTTTAACTGGAAAAGGAAAGTAATTTGAACAAAATTTACGGAATCTTGAAAAATGTATAATCTTGTGAAAAGGTGTAGGTATGGGACCAATTTTATTTTTAAGTTTCATTGGAAAAACAATTTAAGAAAGCTAAGATTGCCCAGAAAGGAACAATATTACATTTCACTTAGATATGTTCCAGAAGAAGATTATTTCATCCAGTGATTTCTGATAAGGCTTAGGCATGTGTACTTTTTAAGATAAATGTAAGATGTAGCTTCTGTCTTATTTTTGTTGTTTGTGATTTCATATTTTATGAAGCTAAAGATTTGGTATGATATTGATCATTTACATTTTTCCCTTGAAAATGGAAACTCTCTTGAAAGTTTTCTTTATTTTTTAAATGCAACTGACTAGCGTCTGAGTTCTTCCTAAACCTTGAATGTAGTGGAAAAGTATTCTTGTGCTTAATGTATCTGCATATTTTCTTCAGTGTTTTTGAACGCTTCATCTTTTCTGTGTCTTATGATCCTCCATATATTTAATAAAAGGGACCTTAAGATCAGTTTACAGATTAAGTAATTGAGTCCGAGAAAGATTAAACGAAGGTCACCTAGAGAATTAGTGGCAGGGCCACTGTTAGTTCTTGGATGTGCTGACTTCATTATGACACATTCCCATTCCAGTGTTTTGTTCTGTCTCATCAAGTATTCATGAACCTAACAGCTGACATTTATTGATTACTTACTGAGTACCAGGCATTATGCTAATTAAGTGCTTTTGATTCAATATATGAGAAATTAAGCTTCAGGAGGGCAATAATTTTTTACCTATATTGTTTACTTTTGGATTCCAAAAGCCTGAAACAGTGCCTGGCACTTAAAGGTGAATGAGTGAATCCACAAGGCAACAGTAGGTACTATTGTTGGGCCTGTTGTAACATGAGGAGACTTATGGTTAGGGAGGTTGAGCATCTTGCCCAAGATCATATTAAAAGAAAGTGGCAGATCCAGGACGTGGATCCTGGCACTCTGGTTTGAGAGCCCCACTCTGAATCACTACACTGAACTCAGCTGCTTTCCATAAGACATGCATCTTCTGACCAATTAGAAGATTCAGGGCAGAAGGCCAGGTGGTGTTTGGTGTGATGGCTCAGCTTATAATCAACATCTGGACTCTTTATGGTCATGAGTAAAAACAGAAGAGGATGCTGAAGCCTGTGAAATATAATTTTAGAAAGACATACCAAGGTGTTTTCTGTTGTTTTTTAATGAACAGTTGCTGAAATGCAGCAGTATTTTGTTATTGCTTCTCCATTTAATTAGAGCTTGAAAATTTTTTTCATTTTTTTGTACACTATTGTTTAGATACCCCCTTCTGCTTTATCTGTTAATTAAAAACACAGGATTAGCATAGACATGTGATAATCTCAGTTAGTTGACTAAGCATTTATGACTGGTTTTCTTGTTCTAACATTTGATTATAATTTTGAATATATTAAGCTGTACTTTTATTTTTAGCTTCTAAACCAATTTTGCTACAGTACAAAGAGGACTGTAATTTTAAATGTCTCAAAAATATATGGTCCTCCTCTAGTTTAACCTTTTTTTTTTTTTCTAGAGCAGTTTGGTATTCACAGGAACACCTTCCTAAAAATTATTTATCCTGCTACTTTATTCAGTGTCAGATTTTCCTATCGCTAGCTTCATTCATTTTAATTAAAGGATTTTTTCCTAAAGTCACATGTATGTTTCCAGGAATGAAAAAGGAGGCCTTCTCTTATCCTGGAATCAATTAGCATGTTGGCTTGAGTTAATGTACCAGAGTATCTAACTGCCTTCTTAGAAAACAGAAATGATGGATTTGGGGTAAAGGGTCAGAGAACGGATGAGTTTTGATTTACGGTTACTGGTAGGAAAGATGCAGCATATGTAGGATACTGTTCAGGAATTCAGCTCAGTCCAGTAAATGGAATGAAAGTCCTTGAGAGTGAAAAGAGAGGGGAAGAAGGGAATAGGAGTACATGAGCACTGTTTCATGGCTTAGCGAGGGCTAGCCTTGTCTTATGTTACATAGAAATGATGCAGGAAAATTGGCCTATACCTCATTCTCTATTATTTCTGACTTTTATTCACTTAATTACATTAAGTACATTTCTGGTTCAGAATGTCAAAAGTGATCTTTTACATTAAACAAACACAAATGGTTGGTTTACCATTTTCTCTTAGGGCCTATTTGATTACAAATAACAGAAATTGCTTAAGCTAATTTAAGCAATAGGAAATTTATTAGAAGGAAATAGAGTTATCTCACAGAACTCAAAAGACAGGAAGTTCAGCCAGCTCTGGGAGTCATTATAATTAGGAACTGGGAAGCAGTCAGGAACCAAAGCAGCATCTCTTTCTGTTTACCCTCTGTGTTCACTTGGTCTTTCATTATTTCTTCTTGCTATGTTGCTACTTCATTTCCCTCTTGCTCTGAAGACTACATTCCTCTGCCCTGATGTGCAAAGGTCCCTCAAGTGACATTCGAGTCACAACCTTCCAAGCCCCTCATCTGCAGATAATTAATTACTCTTTGAGGTCTCATTTCAAATTCTTGGCAGAAAGAATTGATTGGCCCAGTTTATATTAGGTGTCTACCACTGTTTTAATCAATAACATGGCTAGACAAGGGAAAAGTAAGCAGGATGACTGTTACATAGATTTACGGGAGCCGGTTACTGTGTGTGAGGGGATAATTCTCAGAGGATGGGACACATACTGAGCAGGCTCCGTAAAGGATGGCCACCACGCATTCATTGAATGATTCCTATTGGGCAAGCACATTCATTATCTAATTTAGTCTTCATATTTCTATGACCATTTCTCTCTATTTCACACTAGAAAAAAATTGAGCCATCAAAATAAGTAACTTGTCCAATGTCATACAGCTGGTGAGTGGAAGACCCAAGTCTAGATCAAGTGAACGACAAAGCCTGTGAAACGAAGCAAAACACTTAAGCTATGTGTTAGATATACTTTTCAGTTTCTTCCCCTTTGTGAATATAAGCAGCCATGTGGACATCTCTTGTATGAAGCAAATCTTAAAACCATTTAATGAATGCTGATTTAGAGAAAGCCTCGTTGTAGAGATAAGAGAGTGCTTTACAAGTCTTAACTCCATATTTTCCTGGGATGATTCATCCCCACCCAGTTCCTTGGTGAAGGGCTGCTGGGTTTACTCTTTCCTGCAGGTGGTCGTGCAGTCTCCTTGAATCCTAGCTCACACCACATCCATACGACAGAGAGGAGATTAAGGCCAGAACCGTGGAGTTGGGTTCATGATTACCCCAGGGATTTGGGTAACCATTGGTTGAATTCAGGTTCTAAAGTAAAACCTGATTTAAGCTAGAGTAGCTAGCTTTTCCTAATAAGTCTCGGTCAAATAGAAATTCTGGCTTCTGAAGAATCCATTAGAACACGGATGACATAGAAACAAGCTTAACCTTCTCACTTGCTTTTTTTGTTTTTTATGTTTGTTTCCTACTCTCTGGCCGCCGAGGCAGGATCAGAGCAATCAACATGGAACTAGAGAACTCAAGCCTGAGCCATTTACTGGGCATTGACTCACCTCACTAATACTGAGAATCACTAGGGGTTTTGTCCAATTATTATCCTTAAATATGTTTTTTATTTGATGAAATTCAAAAGCACAATGAGAAGGCCTTTTCATTCCCAGGTTTCCCTTTTCAAGTGTCTCTGTGCCAGTCAGACTGTCTGCCTCTGCACTGCCAGCTCTAACAGCCTGGAAGCCTAGCGTTTGCAGAGCCATTTAACAGCTTCAGCATGGTGGTTAAGCCCACAGATTTGACACTGGAATGCTCTGTGTTTGAATCCTGGCCCTGTAGCACATCAGCTGTGTGACTTTGGACCCCTTCCCTGCCCCTACTTCAGCATTCACTGTAACCTTTACCCTGCTTCATTTTTCATCAGTCCTTGTCATGACCTGACATTTATTTTATTTATATCTACATATGCAACTGTGTGTGTATAAATATATGTATATGTATAACAGTGGTACATGTAGACATAGAAACCATAAAAAAGTACTGGTTTACTTTTTATTGTCTGCCTCAACTAGAATGTAAGCTCCATGAGGATACTGGCTTTATCTTGTTCATTCCTTGATACAGAGAACAGTTAACAGTATCTAGTTTTGGTGCTCAGTAAAAGTTTGTTGAATGGATGAATGAATGAAGTTACCTACTATACTTTTGTCTCTTCCAATATAAATTGAAGATAATAATACTCTTTCTGACACACTGATTTGGGTTAGACACTGCAAGGCTACTTGAGTAGGAAAGGAGTATCTCCAAGCTCTCCAATAAGAAATATCCCTACAGCATTTCAAGAGGCTCACAATTTAGCAGGAAAAGACCACTCATGTCCATACCACTGTAAGATTAGATTCAGTTGTCTACTTAGCCAAGGATGCAGAAACTTTTCAGAAGAAGATGGCCACGTAAGGCAAAAGCAAATGCAGGATATCTCAGTTCACTTGACCATGGTCCCCAGAGTTTCTAATGATGACACTGTCTACATAGGATAGGGCCTTGTTGAATCTGAGACACTCATTTTCTTACTAATGGCTGTAATGTGGAGCTTATGACACTATTCACGGAGTACTTATACATCTGTGTGATTTTGTTTAATGTGATATTTTAAACATTGGGCTCTATTGGTTCTTGTTGGTGCCAACAAGTCCACATCCTCACCCTGAAGAAAAAACAAACTTAAAGCCTAGGAATCTCCAGGTGGTTCATCTCTATCTCCAGCCCATTTCTCCACAATTTGCTACCTTACTCTCATTACCCTTTGAGCTATGTGTTTCCAACCCTGAGTATGTTTGGGCCATACACTCTTCTAGATACTACGGCTACAGCAGTATAGGGGAGGATAATAATTTTCCCTCTGCCCTTCTAGGTTCTTGGCTGAGACTCCTGTAATGAAAGACAGATTAACAGGAGAAAAACAGAAGTTTAATAACAAGTATACCTCCTGTATACATGGGAGATACCCAGGAAAACTGAGTAACTCCCTGAAATGGCCCAAGCCACCACCTTAAATACCACCTCCAGTTAAAGACAAAAGAAAGATGTTGGGGAAGAGGGGAGGCCAGTGATAGGAAGTTACCAGGAAAAGCACAATAAACAAGGGTAAGGTTGTTATGCAGATTTAAGTCGGTGTTTTCTCCATTGATGAGTTTTTAGAGATTTAGTCATCCCTCTCTTCCTGGTACAGAGAGGGAGACACCCTTACAAATGGAAATTTCCCTTAAAAAGGGTAACTACTCAGTTTTCAGAGCTTCTCCTGTGTCTGCTCAAATAATCAGCTCAAAATAATCCTTAAGCCTAAAAGTCATATTTTGGGGTGGCAAATTCTGCTCCCCTTCAGTGGCGAATAAACGAAACTCTGCCCTTACGGAGCTTACGAAAGAGAGGGGAAGCAGATAATAAATGCACTTAAAAAAGAATAAGCAAGTAAATATAAAATATTCCACATGGTGAGAAATGTTATAGAGAGTCACAAAATAGGATTAAAGGGAATGGGAAGGTAGGGCAGGCACTGTTTTATATAGGGTGTAAGAGAAGACCCAGAAGAGAGAAAAGAGTGAGCCCTGTGAATATCAGTGAGAAAAACTTTAGCAACTTTGTAGCAAGTACAAAAAGCCCTGAGATAGGCACCTGCCAGGTATGTCCAAAGAAGGCCAACAAGGGAGACAGAAAATGAGGTTAGACGGTTATGCGGTAGCCCGATCAGGAAGATCTTATAAGTCATTGAAAGGGATTTGCTTTTAGTCTTCATGAGATGGGGGCCATTGAGGACTGACTTGATCTGTCCCAGGTTTTTTAAGGATTACTTGGAATTCTTTTTTAAAAATAGACTCTAAGGGGGCAATTGCAGAAACGAGAAGACCGGTTAGAGAGCTATTGCAGTAATCAAAGTTAGAGACCATGGGAGCTGGACCAGGAGGGTAGTGGTGGAGA
The DNA here is from genome assembly GCF_965194825.1 of Balaenoptera physalus. Lineage (NCBI taxonomy): Eukaryota > Metazoa > Chordata > Mammalia > Artiodactyla > Balaenopteridae > Balaenoptera > Balaenoptera physalus. The sequence goes on along the minus strand of NC_138890.1, from coordinate 88,636,591 downwards.
GCACGAGAAGTGGCCGGTTCTGGGTGAATGTTGAAGGAAGAGCCATCAGGATTTGCTGTGATATTAGACCCTATATGTAAGTGAAAGAAAGAGTGAAAGATAACTTCATATTTGCTCAGATATCAAACAATGATCTTCCAGTATTATTTTCCTCATAAAGTCAGGTGACTGTAAGACACTCTCCAATGTTTTATGTTCTGTAATTCTAGTAATTCAAACATGATTGCTTCAAACTATAATGAGCCAAATAAAAGCATAACACGTAGTTTTCTTTTTACTGGGAGCCTACTAAATGCTGAGAACTGTGCTAGTGACAGAGCCAAGAGTAGACAGAGCGCCACTCCTCTGGCATTCTCACTTTCCCACACTAATCTTATATTTCTCATAATGGAAGAAAATAAAAGAAAGTAACCTCAAGATCTCATCTGTTATTTTTTGCATTTAATTGGACATATGTTTTCCAAATAAGATACAGATCTTTAAGAAGGGTACCTTGAAAATAGTATCCTAGGTCACAGACCCATTGATTTAAAGAAATAAGTAAAATTAAATGTATGCATAATTTATAGAGGGTTATATTTTCCCCCGGGTCTCTGGTTTTATGACTTGTGTATGAAAATAATTATTATTTATCTAACCTAATAACTCGGTAATGTTGCTAGAAAATAATTATTATTTACCTAACCTAATAACTCGGTAATGTTGCTAGTTAATGGTTTAAGTCTGATTCTTGGAGGTATAATGTCATCTGTAGAACTAAAGTGACACAAGAGAGAAGATGTCATTCACTTGCTATTTTGTTTACTAAACAAAGGCCATTTCCTTCTAATGTAAGGTTATGTACTGTAAAATAAAATGGCCTCTATTATAATGAATATCAAAGTTTTATAAAATAGCTTAGAGACTTACTGTTTGTGGTCCGGTACACTTATTTATACTTCTTATGAATAGACATTTTTATTATTATAGAAAAGAAACACGTCCCTATTTTGTGTTCTCAAATTGACCTTTTAATACTGAACATTTTTTATTGCACAGTTTGATTTGCTTTTTTGTGGGGAAGGAAATAGTGTAAATTTTCTGTGAACATTTTTCACTGGGTACTTTTCAAAAGGTAGGAGTGTGATAAATATCTGATATATGAATAAGTGGATAAATTAATGAATAAATGAAATAGGTCTTATCTGCTGTCCAAAGTACTAATCGAATGCCATTAGATGACTAAGAACTTTCTGGAAAAATAATCCTAAATTGTTTCACTCTTAAATGTTATTCTTCCATTTTTATTTTTCACTGATTCATTTCTTTATATTGCATAAATGAAGAAGTAATTATGTGTGATGCAAACCAGTATGTGTTATACAAACAGACCAAAATTCTTTTTCTGTTGTGAGTCAGAATGAAGGTTTTAGGATGCTCAGAGTATTTTTTTGATTGTGTGAATGTGATCACCCCAGAGTTTTAGTGAGACAATGTCAGTGCTCTTCTCCAGATATTGTCATCCTCCAAGAGTCACAGAAGGTGAATACTATCCTGTTTCAATCCATTTTTCATCTAACAGTAGTTATTTTTTATATTGACCCTGTCCCATTGCAGACAATGATCAGGGCTTAAGAAAACAGCAGTAGTTTATAACATGCCAGAAAGTATTAATTTTTAACATGTAGTTTGAAATAATTGGGCAGCAAACATCAGATGTATTATTATGTATTAGAGAGCTCAATAGGCACATATTTCATTTAGCTTCTTTCTCCCTTACGTGCCCTCTGTCCATTCATTGTGTAAATAATGAGAGAATATGAATGGTATGGCTAGAATAGTACAGAGGTACTTAGTTCCTTGCATTTTAAGACAGTATATAATGAGTAACTTTAATTCTCAGTGAATAGTATTTCTCCCTTCATTCTTAAGTTCCCATTATACTTTTTTAAAATTAGGCATCTATTTACTTATATAAATTAATGAAGGAAAAAAATTAAAATAATTATGTCTGCTATTTGAGATGTTTTAAAACTCAAGGTAGGACATAACCATGTGGCATGATATACAAATAATCTATAAATCTCTTCATAATCAAATGAAAACATAAATGGTGTGTAATTTAAGAATTCACTCTTTTTTTATCACATTGTGCCATATTATAAATTTTAAGACTATTTTTTCAAATATATATTAGTAGAGGAAAGAAAATTATAATTTTTATATCAAATTTATACTTAAATGCATATCCTAGTAGAAACAATTATTGAAATTTCTATATTTTTGCTTTTTGATATCATATAAACTTGCCTGGTAAAATTCCTCAATTTATTCATAATTTCTAAAGCCTCTCTATATTCCATGGGTTAAATCAATGAAAAACCATGTATTGAATGCGTTCTTTGTAAAAGGCCCTGTTTAGCCATGCTCTCTGCTCTCAAGGAAAATGAGAGAAATGAAAGATATTTGATAATTTGTTAAAGAGTACATTGGGGGAAGGGAGTGGACAAGAAACAAGAATAGGATTTCCAAAGGCCTTTTATAGTAAGGATTTAAAAAATAGCATACAGGGGCTTCCCTGGTGGCGCAGTGGTTGAGAATCTGCCTGCTAATGCAGGGGACACGGGTTCGAGCCCTGGTCTGGGAAGATCCCACATGCCGCGGAGCAACTAGGCCCGTGAGCCACAACTACTGAGCCTGCGCGTCTGGAGCCTGTGCTTTGCAACAAGAGAGGCCGCGATAGTGAGAGGCCCGTGCACCGCGATGAAGAGTGGCCCCCGCTTGCCACAACTAGAGGAAGCCCTCGCACAGAAACGAAGACCCAACACAGCCAAAAATAAATAAATTAATTAATTAATTAATTAATTTTAAAAAAAAATAGCATACAGCGGTCTAAATTGCAAGAGCCACCCAACAAATATTGGGGTAATTTATTGAATTTCTTTTACGTGACTGGCTGTATTAAAAATAAGCTTAATTCCCAAGGGATTTCTAAATTGACCTTTTACCATATTTAGCAGAACTTAAACATTTTACTTTTCCCTTCTAATTTTATTAAAGAATACTTTATCCGCTTACTTTGTAAGCATCTGGGTATTGAAAAGCAGTCAAAGGGCAAGTGTTCCATAATGTTAGTTCAGTTGAAGTCATCACATATTTACTTAAGTACTTTCTATGTGTCAAGCACATGGTTGGTGTTTGGAATAATAAATTGAGCAAATCAGATGGGGTCTCTGTCCTTGAGGAGCTTAAAGTCTAGCGAATGAGCCATACATTAACAGATATTCATACAAAGAACGCATTTTAAAGTGGGATATGGCCCCATCCTGAGGCTGTGGAAGGCATCTCTGAAGAAATGACATTTGAACCGGAAGTTAAGTAACTAAGGGAAGATGGAAGAGGAGAGAGGTAACAATCAACTGGGAGAGAGTGGCTTGGAGGTGGGAAGGAGAATGGCCTTTCAAGGCAATGAAAGGTAAATCAGACAATGACTAGGTTAAATAGCAACTTGACATGTGACCAGAGAGGTAACAGGGGCCAGACCCTGTGAGGTGTAAGCCAGGTGCAGGAGGGTAGTCCTGACCCTGAGAGCAATGGAAGCCATTGTAGGGATTTTGTTTTGTTTTGTTTTGTTGCTTTTTAAATTTTTATTGGAGTATAGTCGATTTACAATTTTGTGTTAATTTCTGCTGTATAGCAGTGTGAATCAGTTATACATATACATATACCCACTCTTTTTTAGATTCTTTTCCCATATAGGTCATTACAGAGTATTGAGAAGAGTTCCCTGTGCTATACAGTAGGTCCTTATTAGTTATCTCTTTGTAGGAGAGATCACATTCATGTTCCATGCAGATTACTCTGGCTGCAGTGTGGAGACCGGACTAGAGGGAAGAGTGGATGCAGGGAAGGGAAGCTTTCAAGGAAGTCAGTATCAAGACATCTTCCATGTTTCTAGCATGTGCAGCTGGATGATAGATCTCTAGACTCAGGAAATACTGGAAGACGAGCCTGGTTTTTTGGTTTGTTTGGTTTTGGGGGTTTTCTTTGGGGGGGGAGGAGATTGGGGATGAAATAATGAGTTTATTTTGAGGCATGTTGAATCTGAAGTGCCTGTAAGATATTTGTGAAGACATTGAAAAGGCAGGTGAGTATTTAGAAGTAGAACTGAAAAGAAAGGTCTGACATGGAGATAAACAATGTGGAAATGATGAATGCAAAATGAATGAATAAATGGATGAGTGAATCAGTGAATCTTTTAATTAATCGTGAATCAGTGAAAGAAATATTTGAGGGTAAGAAAAGAACATGGAAAAATATATGTGATTTTTTTAAACCATTCATTCATTCATTGAAAAACTATCAGTTCATTTTGCCCGTAGCTTTTTTAAATGAGGAGGCAATTTCAATATTACTTTTAACTTTTGGTGGTAGTACCCAATGTTTGTCATTTCTAGTACTGTTAATCTAGTTTGACAGTAAAATGGCTCTAGAATAACGTTTGTTTATTTAACTTATTTGCTTACTTAAGGATTCACTGATAGTTAAGTGTTTCCTTTAAGATCTTAAATTATTTCATCCTTGATAACTTTATAGCGCCACAAATAACAATGGCAACTGGAAAATGAAAGAGAAAAATATTTTTCACTCTATTCAGAAATGTCCCTAATTCTGTACAAATAAACTATCAGTCAAAGAAAGAAATTTATAAAAACACCGTTCATAGAAAGAAACCTGTTTCCTTTGGAAACTTTTCTTCTCTGGGAAGAAAACCAGGAGAGTAACCGGGTTTGCTTCTTGGGAGTCTTCATATTTTCATAGATATCTGTTGCCATTTGATTCATCTGCCTGTCTTTCCTGAACCATCTGCCTGTCCAGCTGTCTTTCCCAATGCAAGAAAACATGGTCATGGTCTAGAATCCCCTAGATTTTGAGAAGAGATAAGAATAGATTTCTGTCACTGCTGAATCTAAAACCAGCCTGGTGGCACTGGAATACAATGCTCATCTTCCACAATTGCTGTTAACAGTTGCAGAGTTAATAATATGAGGGGTCTTGTTACATCATTGCTGGACTGAAAAGTGGTTTACTCTTGCCTGCCTGAGCTTGATCTGCTCTAGCATCTTCTGCCTGTGTACCTGTGACTTGGACATATCAGGAGTCCTCAGTTAAGCAGGAGGAAAGGATACAAAAAAGGTGTGAATTTTATATATCTTTTTCTCATTTTTTTTAACTTTAAGAAACAAGGGAAACTGGATATTTCAGGAAGCTTTTTATATTACAGGATGAGAAGGTCAGAGAACCACCGCTTTCAAACACTATCTGTTGAAGGAAATCTCTTTTCACCTATTGGGTGTCAGAAATTTACTTAAATTTTTTATTTGAAGCTCTTCTCTTTGAATTACTCATTTCTTCTGAAGTTGTTTAAATATTGTTGCTTTAAACATACACACGTGCACAGCAAAAGCTGTGAATCTCTTGAAGGGTGAAACCGTATTTCCTTCATGTTAAGGCCTTATTCCCATAGGTAGCACAGTGCCTGGCATGTAGGACAACTGAGTAATGTGTGTATTAAAGAATCAAATGTAGATTATTAGTTAGGGAATCTTAAAAATTTTGCAGCACAAAATATACACAATTTTTAAAAATACTATTTGATAATGGTACTTGGTAGAAAAAAGTCAATTCCCCTTATTTGCTCCAAAGGGCATAATATACTCAAAATATTATCTAATGCTAAGTTATTTAATATGCAAGAGAAAAGCCATGGGAAATAAATAACAGGTGAAGCAAGACATCAACATAGAAAAATATATAATCAGAGGCATAAGAATGGCATTTCTAAGATAGTATTGCCCTTACACTTTCTCAGTGCATGTGGTAATGATGGTTCCTACTGAAGGACATTCTTAGACATGGAAGTCTTTGTGCACCCAGTCAGCTATTTATAGGCAGTGATCGGTGCTCATTTCCCTGCCCACTGTGTTAATGTTCATCCCTTGGAGGTAGAAGGACTTGTCATAGGATTGATTCCATAAGCCATGTCTTTTGTAACTTACCATGAATGTAGATGGTGAGCATGGCACACCCAGGACTAAGTTCAATATCACTCATTTCTTTTAAGGTTCCTAATAGCTCAGTTATTTTTTCCTTTGTCACTTTTGAACTGTACAACACTACAGATGTTTGAATAGACAGAAGTAACCTTTATTAAAGTGATATTCTGTGAATGGTACTACCTCCCTCATTTTTCATATGCTAGTATCAAGACCTCATTGCATATAAAGATATCTATAATATTGCACACAGGATTTTTTTTTTAACATCTTTATTGGAGTATAATTGCTTTACAATGGTGTGTTAGTTTCTGCTTTATAACAAAGTGAATCAAGTTATACATATACATATGTCCCCATATCTCTTCCCTCTTGCGTCTCCCTCCCTCCTACCCTTCCTATCCCACCCCTCTAGGTGGTCACAAAGCACCGAGGTGATCTCCCTGTGCTATGCGGCTGCTTCCCACTAGCTATCTATTTTACATTTGGTAGTGTATATATGTCCATGCCACTGTCTCACTTTGTCCCAGCTTACCCTTCCCCCTCCCCATATCCTCGAGTCCATTCTCTAGTAGGTCTGCGTCTTTATTCCCTTCTTGCCCCTAGGTTCTTCATGACCATTTTTTTATTTTTATTTTTTTTTAGATTCCATATATATGTGTTAGCATATGGTATTTGTTTTTCTCTTTCTGACTTACTTCACTCTGTATGACAGTCTCTAGGTCCATCCACCTCCCTACAAATACCTCCATTTCATTTCTTTTTATGGCTGAGTAATATTCCATTGTATATATGTGCCACATCTTCTTTATCCATTCATCTGTTGATGGACACTTAGGTTGCTTCCATGTCCTGGCTATTGTAAATAGAGCTGCAATGAACATTTTGGTGCATGACTCTTTTTGAATTATGGTTTTCTCAGGGTATATGCCCAGTAGTGGGATTGCTGGGTCATATAGTAGTTCTATTTTTAGTTTTTTAAGGAACCTCCATACTGTTCTCCATAGTGGCTGTATGAATTTATATTCCCACCAACAGTACAAGAGGGTTCCCTTTTCTCCACATCCTCTCCAGCATTTATTGTTTGTAGATTTTTTGATGATGGCCATTCTGACCGGTGGTGCACAGGATTTTAACTTGAAATTTTTGAGAATAATAAAAGGATTAGATGAACATATATGAATCCTTGCTCTAGAAATTTTTCTTTAGGGCCAGATAGTCAATATTTTAGGCTTTCCAGATCATCTCCATCACAGCTACTTAACTCTGCCATTGTAGGACAAAAGCAGCTATAAAAAATATGTAAACTAAACGGCATGACTGTGTTTCAATAAAGCTTTGGCCTGTGGGTCAAACATTTAAAAAGGGTTACATCCCTCTTCTAAGCCTTTCTATCTCTTTTTCCCTTTGAGACCAGGCTCAAATCCTCCTCCCCCCACCAGGTTCTTCTCCTCTTCATCCCTGTTGTCTGATCTGTGTGTTATTACCTTCCAAAACGAATGTCTTGTTTCTCCAACTACATTGTTAGCTATTTGATTGTTTCCTTCCTTCCTTCTTTACTCCTTCCCTCCTTCCTCCTTCTACCGCCTCAGTTCTTAGTAGATGAGCCAATAGATATTTATTCCTAAAAATGCATTTAACTCTTAACTATCATTATAAAGATATTATGAAGTAATTATTTTATTTTAATGTCTCAGGCCCTAACATAGTAGCCATTCAATGCTTCTTGTTGCTAATGAAGATCTTAATTTTTTTCCTAACAGTATTAATAAAACTTTAGAACAGTGGTCCCCAACCTTTTTGGCACCAGGGACCATTTTCATGGAAGACAGTTTTTCCACGGATGCGGGGATGGTTCAGGCGGTAATGCAAGCGATGGGGAGCGATGGGGAGCGGCAGATGAAGTTTCGCTCGCTAGCCCATCACTCGCCTCCAGCTGTGCAGCCCGGTTCCTAGCAGGCCGTGGACCAGAACCGGTCCGTGGCCCGGGGGTTGGGGACCCCTGCTTTAGAACACGTAAGACTAGGAAGACCAATTAGGGAAAAATACGACAAAGGCCTAAACTGTAGTAGACATGGAAAAAAGATGAAAAATTAAAGACAATTTATGATTTATTGATAAGAGTCATTTATCTCAGACCCAAATTAAATACAGATGTTTTCCAAGTAATACTACCATACAACTGCCTTGGCAGTTGTAAGTGGAAAAAGGCTTACACAGGCATAGCAGAGTAAGTGGCACATTAACAAAGTATCTCTACGTCTAGGAGTTTTGTAAGATTCACTTATAATAATGGTTTTCTTATATTCAGGTTATTCACCCTAAGATTATGAAAACACTCCAAGTTATTTTTAGACATCTCTATAGGTAAGGTTTATTAGTACTCTACCAGACAGATTTTATAGGAGTTTTTGCCAGGAAAGACTCCTCTTCTTTTGGAAGGATTATTATTTTCAGCTTCCACTGACTTTTTGTGGTTTGTGGTACTTTTATCCTTACAGTTTGTAGTTAGATGTTTTTTCTTTATAATTCAAAATTGTAAGACTATACCATACAAAAATATGACTATAAGTTCTTCCCTTTTTTCCTACTCCTCCTCTTTCCTTTCTTAAGCCATGTTGGTTTACTCTGTGCAAATGTTAGTTCTGTTAGGGAATTCTAAAATAAGAAACTCCCTTCCAAGTGTTTTTTTCCCCTTGGAAAAGAACATATAAGACATACATATGCAACCAGACTGTAACATGGAAAATGATGAGCTGCAAAAGAAGTCAGATAAAGTAGTTTGAATTGAGGAAACATGACTTCCATCAGCTCAGATGAGTGAGTAAGAGAGAATGTGTTAGAACCCTGTGTAAGTTACAGATCTCAGACTAATGGTACTGGTGTCCTGAAGAGGTCACCACACTTCCAAAAATACTTAAACTGCACTAGAGAGATGGAAACCTGTGAAATATGATTTTTACCAGTTTTCCTTGCTGATAGATGTTGACAAACAATGTAATACTGCTGACTGTAGATATCAGTTATAATGGAATTGTTTTAGCTTTAGCCTTGGTTAAAGCTTTGACTGCTTTGTAGATTTTCTCTTTTCCCTTTGCAAAGAGAATATCAGATGATCCAAAACAAAACAACAGTGTCAATAAATTGCTTTATTTCTGCTTGCAAGTATAATTTGACAATGTGTTTGTTATGTAAAATGTTAAGAAATTAATCACTCTTCCAATTCTATAGCATACCCGTTGACTTAAATCAAATCTGAACCAAGTTATTTGTTTAAAATGTTGCAATTTTGCCTTATTCTGAGAAACAAATGGATATTCACATTCTACTTGTGCTGATGTCCTTGATTGTAGGCTGCCACTGTATTTCAAGATAATTATTACTGATGCATCCTGTCTTCATACACATATAACATTTGCATTGCATTTTGCCTTTGGGATGTCACTCTTTGTAAGTAGACAAACACATAGTTTGAGTGAAGACAAATGGCATTTTAAGCATAATGTTATTTTCCAGTTCTTCTTCTTGTATGAATGAAAATTATTCAGCAGTTCAGAGGAAGGACTTAAGTGAAGTAAATAAAGAAAAAGTATATCCATATGTGATCAGGCTTTTTGAAAATGTCAGAACATAAGATGAATGGAATTTCAAGGTTTATGATAAAAGATTTAGCTACCTTCTGTCAATATGCGTCAGAACTCTTGGATGAGAACCTGTTGTGAGACAATTTGTCCAAGCTTTTCGGTTTCCATTTTATCTAACATCTGGGATTTTACTTTTATTTTAAGGGACTTTGTTGACAACACTGATTCTTTCTCAGGTGTAGTATGTTAACTCCATTATGCTCATAATGTTAGAAATACAGAAAAGTTTTCTTCCCTGCAGGATAACATCCTAGAATGGTAAAGGTCATCCATTAAGCGTTGAGCTTGTTTTTCTATACATGGATGAGATCACTGTATGAAATTCTATGGGTCAGAAGTATCATTGACTACAGCATAATGATTCCCATGTGCTTTTAATGTATACAATTCTACAAGTTCATGCCAAACAAGGAAATATCAAGCTCTTATAAATCATTTAGGCATAGTTATATACTCAAGTAGGGGTAAATGTACATTTATCATTTTGTGAATTTAAAATATCAGTGCTGGGAAACCATGAGTAAGATGAGGTCCCTGGGAGTAGGGTTTTCAGCTGCCTGCGTTTTTGTAACAATTAGCTGTATATTATACTGATATGCTCCCTCAGTAGTGAAAATTGATGGTAGCTCTGCCTCCCAGTCACTTAGCAAAGGGACTTTGTATCAAATAGGAATCACCAAATGTTTATTGACTAAGTGATAATGTACTAACATAAATAAAAGTTATTTATAAATGGTGAACTATACAAATAGGTAATGTTATTATTTTTATTGTATAGGATCAGACCTAGAAGCTATTGTGTTGAAATAAAAAGAGAGAAAGTATTGCATACTACTTGTGGAGTATATATACCCAAGTATACCTGACATAGTTCTTAAACCCATGAAAAACATCTTTTAAATATTTTCTCCTAATTTTCTTCACTTAATAACATTGTATTCACATTTACTTTTTAAATTAAAAGCTGTGTAACCATTCTGTGGTGTATGTAAAGACTGAAGTTTTAATACTTCGATCAATGACTGCTAGGCCAAAGAAGGTTAATTTACATTTTCATCATTGCTTCTTTTAGCTAAAGAACATTTTAATCTTTCAGTCATCTCAGAACATCTCAGTCAGTATCTCTATAAGCCCATAAGTTACTCTTGTGGGCTTATGTTAGCAGTGATATTGGCCAGAAACCTTTCAAAGGAACAGAAAACTAGGTGCTTGGCAGTTTCCTTTATCCTTGTTATAATAACCAACTTGAAAGCTTTGAGAAACAAAATGCAGGGGGAAGTTATTAGCAGTATTCTTCCATTCAGTGGCTTGTACAAAAGACCAATAATTCATACGGAGTATGAACACCTTGAGCACTGGTGAAATGGAAGACATTTTTCATTAGATGCCTGTATAAATTCCTAAAAATCACTGTGTGGATTCCCTTCCCTTCCTCTGTGTTCAGAAAGGCATCAGTTTTCCTTAGAAACATAACACCTGTCATCTCTAAGATTTTGCTCTGTCCTTTCTTACAGACGTTTTTGTTGGTGGTTTTCTTTACCACCTTCCTTGATGGACAGCAGCCTTCAACTGAGATCTCAAAACTGTGACTGAGCCAATTACTTAAGCTCTTGTGGGAGAAAAGCGTTTAATAGGAAGAAAATATAAGATTAGAAATGTGAGTTCTCCTTTTAAGACAAGTTGACTACTACTCAGTAGGGAAAGTCTTAAATCAAATATTTTTTTTCTTTCGGTAAACTTTACTGTTCTCAAGATCCTAATACCTCAGGAGATAAATATTTAGAATTATTGGCTGTACTTTCCTCTTAGATATGTTAGAACCCTATATACAAAACAGTGGATTCAAATGATTTGTGAACCATTGTTTGGATAAATATATAACCATAAAGTAAGAAGCACTGTGAAAGTAGTGATTTAAACATCTTATAAATGCATATAAAAGATTTTATGTGAATAAGTTTACTAAGTTTTTCTTAGAGGTGAATTATATTCAAAGACTGTAAAAACATCTGCAGTTCAGCTTATTGTCTCCTCCTACTACAGTCAGATTTTTTAAATAACATAACCCCAGCAACTCATGTAACACAGTCTGTAAAAGTGGGATAATAGCAGTACTTATAGAATTTTGGTGAAGGTTGTGTTTAGCACAGTACGTAGAATATTCTAATCACTCCATCAATGTGAGTTAGTATTAGTAGTAATAGTATTGTTTTCGAAATGTTAAAGTAGCAGACAGGAACTACTGGATTTTTTTTTTTAATCTTTTGATGTACTTCTTCTAAAATCTGATATTCCCAAGTGTTTTATATTATAAATCATCTCATGGAAGACTTTGTTACTTGAGAGGTAGCAGTTTTAGGGTAACAGCATCCACACATTGTCCTTAATATCCTTGTTCCTAAATTGGAAATTCTTTTTAGGCATCACCTCTAGGACTCCTTGTTCTTCTGACTTGTCAGAAAGGATGAAACAGTGAGGGCTCAGACCGCTACATCCAGGGATGGCTCATTCATTTCTTAGTGCTCAGAACCTCATATCTACAGCCGTTGTTTCTTTCCTGATGCAGCCAGTAATTGACTCAGTTCCAGAAACTATACTTTCAGTCTGAGAGACTCCCTGACCTTTATTGAATTCTCTATGGAAAACTACAGTTATGTGCTTGGAAATAATTGCTGATGTACCTTTAAAACACAGAAAAATACCTCTAAACATCCACCGTGTGGTCTAGGATAGCTACTTAAGTCCAAAGGGGACTTCCTCTCCCCCTCCCTTGCACCCAGTTGTCTAGTCATCTGGGCCCCATTATATGTGCGTTCTGAGGTAAAGGCCCTGCAGCTTCCCACGCTTGCTAGATCTTAAAGCAGTCCAGCTCCATTCCTCTTGGAAGGGCTAGAGCAGTAGGAGCAGTACTCCCTTGCTTTTATCCTCTGTTTACTTATTCACCTTAGCCATTATATATGGAGCTACTACACAGAAGGTGCTTGAAAAAAAGAGAGTTTGAGATCTTGATTTCAGGGCTGTGCCCATCAAAACCCAAGCATGGACAGGAAAATTTTCTAAGTCAAAGTAATTGGATAATTTTCATTTTCAATAAAGGGATTGATTAATGAATCAGAATTCACTGCCTATGCCATTTCTCACAGCTACGAACTTACAGTGACTAAAGCAAACCTCCTCCAACCTAATCTCGACTTTCTTTCATCTTGCAGACACTTACTGGAGTGTTTATTTTGTGCAAAGCATTGTATTAGGTACTGGCTGTATCACTCCTTGTAATTATATAGCTTATAATCAGGTACAGAAGGCAGATAAAAAGGTAAACACATAATTAGGTATTCACTAGTTGTGATAAAAGCTGTGATGGAAGTAAACAGGATACAATGATGAGAATAAATTGTATGGAAGGGGGAAGGGAAAATCTACTTACATGGGGAATCAGGAAAGACTTCTGAGAATTATTCATTTTGGTGAAAACTGAAGGAGTTAGCAAGGTGAAGATTGGGGGGAACAGGATCCCAGGCTCTGTTTTGAAAGGTCGCTGTGGGGTCCACCAGCCAGTAGAAAAGATTATAATAGACTCTTACCCTTTCACATACTTCCAACACATAGAAACCTATTAATAACCCCTGAATTCTTAACTGGCAAAATTCTGAGATTATTTTTTACAGTGTTTTAAATATTTATTGGCATTTATTATATGTACTTCCATCTAATCATGGTTTATCTCTCAATGTAGTCACTTTGGGGAAACAAGAAGGCTTTGTCACACATCTGTATTGAATGCCAGTACAAAATTCTAAATACAGATCATTTTAAGGTTATCTGCCTTTGGGGATTATCTTTGCTGCATTTATTACAACACATAATGAAGACTTGTATATATATTGTGTGTTTGTCATACCTAAAATAATAATAAATTATTAATGTTAATTCATACAAAGCATACTTCAACTCTTGTTACATTTTCATTTTTAAAGATTACTGTTTTAAGAAAGGTATTCCTAATTAACTATATTAGGAGTCATAAAAAGCAAAAATATCCTTCATGTTTTTATGTTCAAACTTAATTTTTACATTTCACTTGGGACCCAGAATCAGCCTGTACTTTCAGAAGTAGGCCCCTGAAATCAATACATATGTTCTCTAAATAACAATTGTTATTTCATAATAGCATGGACAAAGAACATATATTTCCTCAGCCTCTCCTTCTCTACCCAATTATTGGTCACACACATCTTTGTCATACCTTTGTGAGATATACAAGTTTTTTCATGAGAGAAATATGGTAACTATTTCTTAATTATGAAGTAGTATACTTTAAGTTCCTAGATCCTCAAGGTATATTTTTTACATGTAATCATGTACTTTGGCATATTGTGAATATCTGTGACCACTTTCAGTTGTCAGTTTTGTAGGCATAGAATAACAGTCTTCATCTTAATAAGGCATTCACAGTAAACACTTTTAGTATCAGTACGTGATTTTAGACTGTTGTCTTTGGCCTCGTAAATAATTTGATGATATTTCTAAATTCATATTTGGGAGTTACTTAATAAAAAGCAGGAAAAATGCAGTTAGGATAGTTTGTCATCATTTGGGTGTTTGCTGCTTTATAGTATGCACTTCATCATGTGTATAATCTGTAATGCAGCAATGCACAGTGAGGATTATAAGTACTACGCTGCCCACACTAACATTCAGCAATACCCATAGGTTAATCAGGCGTAAAGTTCTAAAGTATGTGGATGGCAATGTATTAAAATAATGAATACACATGTTATGCAAATAAAATGAATTGTAATTTTTATTTTAATATCTGGAGCATGCATTTAATATACTTCCTGTTAAAACTGAAATGTAGTTTTGCTTTGGAAACTTTATAAAATGATTCTAAAGTATATATAGAAAGATAAATATGCCAAAATAATGAAGAAAACATTGTAAAAGCAAAAAGGATGAAGAAGTTTCCCATTTGTGTGTTAAAACACTTTATAAACCTATAGTAATTAAAACAGTAATGTGTGGGCATAAATGTATACAAAAATATTGGGAAAATAGAATATAATGTCAAGAAACAGACTAAAGTATAGATAAAGATTTGGAGTACAATACAAGTGATATTGTAAATTAGTAGGAAAACATTTATTTTAATAAATGGTGCTGGAACAATTAGCTAACTATTGGTGCTAGGGCTGGGATGAGGGCAGAGAAATAAACTTAAATACTCACACTTCATTTTATCACAAAATGAACTCCAGATGGAAAATCTTAATAGTCTGTTAAGGTTAAATAATTATTATTGGAAATATGGAAATTTTATAACTTAAAAATTAAATGATATTTAATATGTACCTTAATATTCTCATTAATTCTTCTAAAACCTTGCGTATCTATGTATACTAACTTGTTTATTTTTTGCTTGTTCTGTTTAATGATAAAAGTGATATATTAAAGTTCTCTATTATTTAGTAATTTTTTCAAGACCTCCTTGAATTTCAAGCCTCTTTGCCTTTTATTTATTGCCTGTTGTGTACTTCCACATAGCAATCAACCAAACACTGTTACACAGAAACCTGGAAGAAAAGGTTTGAAATAGGTGTGGTAAACTAGATCTGAATATTCCATAACATATAAAGAGCTCTTAAAAAGCAATAAAAGAGCAAATAGAAAAATGAGCAGAGCACATGAACAGGCAGTTAATTTAGAACATGAACAGGTTTATTAATTTTTAATAAACATTTGAAAATGAAGAAATGTAAATTTAAAACAATGAAATATTTTCTGCTATCAGATTGGTAAAGATTTTTTAAATCTTTAATTCTTATTATTAATAAGTAATGAAAAACACATTCTCATATGCTCTTGGAAGAGGTATATATTGGTACAAGTTTTTTGGATTCAAATTATTAAAATGTACTAAACATCTGTAAGAATGCATACCCTTTGACACAGCAATTCACCTCTTAAGAATTTACCTCAAGGGACTTCCCTGGTGGAGCAGTGGTTAAGAATCCTCCTGCCAATGCAGGGGCACAAGTTTGAGCCCTGGTCCGGGAAGATCCCACATACTGCGGAGCAGCTAAGCCCTTGCACCACAACTACTGAGCCTACGCTCTAGAGCCCACAAGCCACAACTACTGAGCCCACGCGCTGCAACTGCTGACGCTCACATGCCTAGAGCCCGTGCTCTGCAATGAGAGAAGCCACCACAATGAGAAGCCTGTGCACCACAATGAAGAGTAGCCCCTGCTCGTCGCAACTAGAGAAAGCCCGCATGCAGCAACAAAGACCCAATGCAGCCAAAAATAAATACATAAAATAAATAAATTTATTTAAAAAAAAAAGAATTTACCTCAAATCAGTAATCAAAGAAGACATAAAAAATGTTTTGAAAAATATACTGTTTTGAGTTGTCTAACATATCATTGTATATAATAGCAAATTTTGGGAAACATCCTAAATCTCAACATATATGAGAGTATAATTTTACTATTAATAGACATAATCACAATACTAAATAAAGTATGATCTAATTTTATAGAAATAAATTTGTATTTCTATATGCATAAATATTGATACTTTAGGACATATAGCAATGTATTAATAATTGTGAATAGGTTTTCTTTTTAAATGTTTATACTTATCTCTGCTTTCAAAATGATTCAGAGTGGACATACTTTACAATTAAAAAAAAATAAAGCCATCTCCATATTTTAAAAATGATGAAGGGGCTTCCCTGGTGGCGCAGTGGTTAGGAATCTGCCTGCCAATGCAGGGGACACGGGTTCGTGCCCCGGTCTGGGAAGATCCCACATGCTGTGGAGCGGCTAGGCCCGTGAGCCACAACTACTGAGCCTGCGCGTCTGGAGCCTGTGCTCCGCAACGGGAGAGGCCACGACAGTGAGAGGCCCACGCACCGCGATGAAGAGTGGCCCCCGCTCGCCGCAACTGGAGAAAGCCGTTGCACAGAAACGAAGACCCAACACAGCCAAAAATAAATAAATAAATTTATTTATTTAAAAAACAAATGATGAAGAAGATGATTAAAGATTTTATACTGTAGTAAATATCACAGTTAAAATATATTTGTTTAATAAAAAATTTGACATTTAATATGAGACTTACATATTTGGTGAACTTTAATTGATTTTTTTTCACATTTTGATGCTTAAGAGAGATCAGTTTTCCCCTGAGGAAGCTTTTTTTTATATTCCTTCCTCTCTTTACTGTACTATCCTAGCACTTATCAAAGATGACATACTATAGTCCTCTGTTAATTTATCTGTACCTTCTATTAAATATGTCCAATGAATATGTAATATGCGCCACTATGTTATTTAAAATATTCTAGTAGCAACATTAAAATGCAAAAAGAAAAAGGTAAAATTGATTTAATAGTATAGTTTATTAACTCAATATATTAAAAATTTCTTATTTTAACATGTAATTAACATGAATCATTATTGAGGTATTTTACATTCTTTTGTTTGTTTTACAAGTTTTCAAAATCCAGTGGGTATTTTATACTTAAAGCACATTTCCATTTGGACTAAGTGCGTTTCAGATGTCACATGTGGCTAGTGGCTACCATACTGACCAGCACAGCATTAGAATGTTAATCTCTTTGAGGACCAGGGCATCTCTTTTACTCTTATATCGCCAGTGCCTAATAAGTGTCTGGAACTTAGTAAGCACTTTTAATATTTGAACCTGCTTCTGCAGCGTTTTTTCTGCTACTCCTACCTCTGTAGTATCACTTGCTCTGTTGTACTTTTCATTTACATGCCTATCTCCTGTAATAACTGTGTGTTCCTCAAAAGAGCAACCATGTTTTATTCAACTTTATATGCCTGATATAGTAGATGTTCCATACATGGTTATTGGAAGGAAGTTGGGGAAGAAGAGAAAATACTCATTTTTTATTACAGAGAACTTTCTTTTCTGGTAATTCAGTCTCTTGAAATATTATATGTTAAATCTCACAACGTCAAATAGAATTATATAGCGTTTAGCAATAGAAATTGAAAAACCTCAACTCTTCATTTATTGGGTCTTTAGATTAAGACCAAATTGGGTCTTTAGATTAAGCCATCCAAAATGGTTGATCGCTGATTTTCTTTTTGAAGATCACTATGGTTTAGAGCTTCAGTAGCCTTACTTAATATAACTCTGTCCCGTGTTGAATAAAGTTTATAGCTACAGAGTTCTTCCCTGTCAATCCTAATAATCCCTTGCTGTAACATAAGACTTTTCTCCTGTGATCCTCAGTGGAGGCGGACAACAGTTGGTCAGCATTAATCATAATGTGAGCTTTCACATTAGTAATGTTACTTATTATATTTTCCTTCAACGTTCTTTTTCTAAATTATTGAACACCAATTTTTCAAAATTTACATCAGAATTTTAAAAATATATTTTTCTAATAGAAAAGATGAGATCAGTAATGTGTTTATTTATTGGGTTTGTGAGATATCTTTCCCCACATAAATGATGTTATAAATACCACTGGTGAGCACTTGTCAACTGTCAGTAATAACTGAACAGCCATCAAATGCCAATATGGTGTTAATTGCTAAGAGCAAGAAATAATCTATGTTTTTTTTCTGATGTGCTCTTAGCTTATAGTTTTATTTTAGGTAGGGGCCTAGGAATCACTGTTGAGCCATGTTATCATCATGCATACTGCTTATCAGAGTACCTGGAGTGTAAATTAAAATAGGTTTGCTGTCAATCCCAGTTCAAATCCAGGCTTTGCTACTTGTCTGGCATCTGTACATCTTACCTGTATGTTACCTATCTCATAAATTAGTTGCAAGGATTACATGAGAAAAATCTGTCTGAAGTACTTGACTATTTATTGCACATATATGCATTAATATACGATATTTGTTTTTCTTTTTCTGACTTACTGCACTCTGTATGACAGTCTCTACATCCATCCACGTCTCTACAAATGACCCAATTTCGTTCCTTTTTATGGCTGAGTAATATTCCATTGTATATATGTACCACATCTTCTTTATCCATTCGTCTGTTGATGGGCATTTAGGTTGCTTCCATGACCTGGCTATTGTAAATAGTGCTGCAAGGAACATTGGGGTGCATGTGTCTTTTTGAATTATGGTTTTCTCTGGGTATATGCCCAGTAGTGGGATTGCTGGGCCATATGGTAATTCTATTTTTAGTTTTTTAAGGAACCTCCATACTATTCTCCATAGTGGCTGTATCAATTTACATTCCCACCAACAGTGCAAGAGGGTTCCCTTTCCTCCACATCCTCTCCAGCATTTGTTGTTTGTAGATTTTCTGATGATGCCCATTCTAACCGGTGTGAGGTGATACCTCATTGTAGTTTTGATTTGCATTTCTCTAATATTTAGTGATGTTGAGCATCTTTTCATGTGCTTCTTGGCCATCTGTATGTCTTCTTTGGAGAAATGTCTGTGTAGGTCTTCTGCCCATTTCTGGATTGGGTTGTTTGTTTTTTTAATATTGAGCTGTATGAGCTGTTTATGTATTTTGGAGATTAATCCTTTGTCCGTTGATTTGTTTGCAAATATTTTCTCCCATTCTGAGGGTTGTCTTTTTGTCTTGTTTATGGTTTCCTTTGCTGTGCAAAAGCTTTCAAGTTTAATTAAGTCCCATTTGTTTATTTTTCTTTTTATTTCCTTTTCTCTAGGAGGTGGGTCTAAAAAGATCTTGCTGTGATTTATGTCAAAGAGTGTTCTTCCTAAGTTTTTCTCTAAGAGTTTTATAGTGTCCAGTCTTACATTTAGATCTTTAATCCATTTTGAGTTTATTATTGTGTATGGTGTTAGGGAATGTTCTAATTTCATTCTTTTACATGTAGCTGTCCAGTTTTCCCAGCACCACTTATTGAAGAGGCTGTCTTTTCTCCATTGTATATCCTTGCCTCCTTTGTCATAGATTAGTTGACCATAGGTGCGTGGGTTTATCTCTGGGCTTTCTATCCTGTTCCATTCTGTTTTTGTGCCAGTACCATATTGTCTTGATTACTGTAGCTTTGTAGTATAGTCTGAAGTCAGGGAGTCTGATTCCTCCAGCTCCGTTTTTTCCCCTCAAGACTGCTTTGGCTATTCAGGGTCTTTTGTGTCTCCATACAAATTATAAGATTTTTTGTTCTAGTTCTGTAAAAACTGCCATTGGTAATTTGATAGGGATTGCATTGAATCTGTAGATTGCTTTGGGTAGTATAGTCATTTTCACAATGTTGATGCGTCCAATCCAAGAACATGGTATATCTCTCCATCTGTTTGTATCATCTTTGATTTCTTTCATCAGTGTCTTACAGTTTTCTGAGTACAGGTCTTTCACCTCCTTAGGTAGGTTTATTCCTAGGTATTTTATTCTTTTTGTTGCAGTGGTGAATGGGATTGTTTCCTTAATTTCTCTTTCTGATCTTTTGTTGTTAGTGTATAGGAATGCAGGAGATTTCTGTGCATTAATTTTGTATCCTGCAACCTTACCAAATTCATTGATTAGCTCTAGTAGTTTTCTGGTGGCATCTTTAGGATTCTCTATGTATAGTATCATGTCATCTGCAAACAGTGACAGTTTTACTTCTTCTTTTCCAATTTGCATTCCTTTTATATCTTTTTCATCTCTGATTGCCATGGCTAGGACTTCCAAAACTATGTCTCCCTCTTTTTCTTGATGAGTCTGGCTAAAGGTTTATCAATTTTGTTTATCTTCTCAAAGAACCAGCTTTTAGTTTTATTGATCTTTGCTATCGTTTCCTTCATTTCTTTTTCATTTATTTCTGATCTGATCTTTATTTCTTTCCTTCTGCTAACTTTGGGTTTTGTTTGTTCTTCTTTCTACAGTTCCTTTAGGTGTAAGGTTAGATTGTTTATTTGAGATTTTTCTTGTTTCTTGAGGTAGGCTTGTATAGCTATAAACTTCCCTCTTAGAACTGCTTTTGCTGCATCCCATAGGTTTTGGATCATTGTGCTTTCATTTTAATTTGTCTCTTGGTATTTTTTGATTTCCTCTTTGATTTCTTCAGTGATCTCTTGGTTATTTAGTAACGTGTTTCTTAGCCTCCATGTTTTTTACGTTTTTATCCCTGTAATTGATTTCTAATCTCATAGCATTGTGGTCGGGAAAGATGCTTGATAAGATTTCAATTTTCTTAAATTTACTGAGGCTTGATTTGTGACCCAAGATGTGATCAATCCTGGAGAATGTTCCATGTGCACTTGAGAAGAAAGTGTAATCTGATGTTTTTGGGTGGAATGTCCTATAAATATCAATTAACTCTATCTGGTCTATTGTGTCATTTAAAGCTTGTGTTTCCTTATTAATTTTCTGTCTGGATGATCTGTCCATTGGTGTGAGCTGTGAAAGCCCCCCACTATTACTGTGTTACTGTCGATCTCCTCTTTTATAGCTGTTAGCGGTTGCCTTATGTATTGAGGTGCTCCTATGTTGGGTGCATATATATTTATAATTGTTATATCTTCTTCTCAGATTGATTCCTTGATCATTATGTTGTGTCCTTCCTTGTCTCTTGTAACATTCTTTATTTTAAAGTCTATTTTATCTGATATAAGTATTGCTACTCCAGCTTTCTTTTGATTTCCATTTGCATGGAATATCTTTTTCCATCCCCGCACTTTCAGTCTGTATGTGTCCCTAGGTCTGAAGTGGGTTTCTTGCAGACAGCGTATATATGTGTCTTGTTTTTGTATCCATTCAGTGAGCCTGTGTCTTTTGGTTGGAGCACTTAATCCTTTCACGTTTAAGGTAATTATTGATATGTATGTTCCTATTACCATTTTTTTAATTGTTATGAGTTTGTTTTTGTAGGTCCTTTTCTTCTCTTGTTTTTCCCACTTAGAGAAGTTCCTTTAGCATTTGTTGTGGAGCTGGTTTGGTGGTGCTGAATTCTCTTAGCTTTTGCTTGTCTGTGAAGCTTTTGATTTCTCCATCAAATCTGAATGAGATCCTTGCCAGGTAGAGTAATCTTGGTTGTAGGTTCTTCCCTTTCATCACTTTAACTATACCATGCCACTCCCTTCTGGCTTGTAGAGTTTCTTCTGAGAAATCAGCTGTTAACCTTATGGGAGTTCCCTTGTATGTTATTTGTCGTTTTTCCCTTGTTGCTTTCAATAATTTGTCTTTAATTTTTGTCAATTTGATTACTATGTGTCTCAGCATGTTTCTTCTTGGGTTTATCCTGCCTGGGACTCTCTGCTCTTCCTGGACTTGGGTGTTTATTTCCTTTCCCATGTTAGGGAAGTTTTCGACTGTAATCTCTTCAAATATTTTCTCGGTCCTTTCTCTCTCTCTTCTCCTCTGGGACCCCTATAATGCGAATGTTGGTGCGTTTAATGTTGTCGCAGAGGTCTCTTAGTCTGTCTTCATTTCTTTTCATTCTTTTTTCTTTATTCTGTTCCACAGCAGTGAATTCCACCATTCTGTCTTCCAGGTCACTTATTCGTTCTTCTGCCTCAGTTATTCTGCTATTGATTCCTTCTAGTATATTTTTCATTTCAGTTATTGTATTGTTCATCTCTGTTTGTTTGTTCTTTAATTCTTCTAGGTGTTTATTCTTTAATTCTTCTAGGTCTTTGTTAAACATTTCTTGCATCTTCTCGATCTTTGCCTCCATTCTCTTTCCGAGGTCCTGGATCATCTTCACTATCATTATTATGAATTCTTTTTCTGGAAGGTTGCCTATCTCCACTTCATTTAGTTGTTTTTCTGGGATTTTATGTTGTTCCTTCATCTGGTACAAAGTCCTTTGCCTTTTCATTTTGTCTATCTTTCTGTGAATGTGGTTTTCCTTCCACAGGCTGCAGAATTGTAGTTCTTCTTGCTTCTGAATTTGTATAGTTTTGCCATGTTTGTTCCTGACCAGCTATCATGCCAGGCCTCTTTTTCTCTGTTCATATATCTCTAGAGCCTCTGCAAAGGCACCAACCTTGGTCTAGCTTTTAGGAATTTGGGAATGTATAAGAGGAGGATAAGGCTAGCTTCCAGTTAGAGGGAATAGAGCCATGGGGGAACCCAAGACAGTATCCAAGGTAAAGTCCAGCTCATTAATCACAAACTGACCTAACAAGCCTCCCATCTAGAGGAGAAATGAAAGAGAATGAACCAATATCTGGTGGAAAGGAGCCACAAACAGAGATAGAAATATCAGTGGTAGGGGGGTGGTAAGAGGCTGAGCTTGGTGAAAGGCCCATAAAAGATAAGTACTCTTCATAGTGCCCTTGTGGCTTCAGCCCTGTGAGGAAATAAGCAAATAAGGACACCAAAACTGGTTTTCAATTCCACTCCACTCTTTAGTGCTTGAGGTTTCTATCAGGCTTGATTCTACTCTTTTCCTTATGGACTTGGCCCCCACCCAATTAACTTGGGAAGGATGTCCTGTCCTAGTTTCCTCCTGAAGACATAATAGGCCTACCATCCAGCCCTAGCCCCTGACTGATTCACTGACTGGCTCTTCCCAGTTCCCTGCAGTGTAACTCAAGCCTGGAGGATTTCTGTCACATTGGAACTGGAGGGACTTCTGCCTTGGAAGTGTAGGAGAGGATGTCACGTGTAGGGCTGGAACAAAGGATATACAGGAAAAGGAGGGTGGGGAAAAGAGGAGGAACAGCTACTTTACTCCTTGGTTTAATAAAAGAGGAAAATACTTTATCTCCTTGAATTGCCCATGGGATACTTGCAGGTCTTCAGGGTGTTTTGTAATTCATATTATTCATTATTAATTATCGTGCATGTTTCTTGTACTGGGCATTATCAAAGACAGTAAAAAGATGTTAGAAGAGAGATTCAGTGAGACCATAATGTTAACTAAAAGCCTTAGACTTAGTTAGTCTCCCCAGAACTTCCATTTTTCTTGTTTGAAGCTGTACTACTGCCTTAAAAATTCTTCATTTCTCCAGTTTCTCCCACTCTTTTAGGATGCAGTCAGCTGTCCGTGAGTTTCCATCTGATGTTTCACAGATTGGAGGCTGTGAAGTCACTTACCCTCTCTGAACAGTTAGACTATCCTAGTTGTCTAAGAAAGCAATGGAGGGCATGTACTGTGACACATGCAATGTGAATGACAAGGAAAGGTTGAATTCAAGAGTTTTTTCAGATGTAGAGTAATTATAAATTATTGATGTGACAGAGTGAAGAAAAGGGAAAGGTCAAAGAAGATTTTGAGAGTACATTTCTAATGCGGATAGGGGGACCATGGCAATCCATGAACCAAGATAGGGAATAAGAGTCAGGAGCAGATTTGTGGGGGAGGAACAGTTTGACATTTGTTTTGGACTTGTTGAGTTTGAAATAATTGTAGGCCATCTAGGAAGAGGAATCTTTAAGAGTCCAGCTGAAATAGTGGAGTGGGAGATATAAAACTGGGATCTGTTGATGGCTCTATGTGATCATTAAAGCCATGAGAGAGAACAAGATTGCCTAAGGAGAGAGAAGTGGGCCTGGGCTAGAGCAACATTTAAGGAGTAGGAAGAAGAAGAGCCATTGAAAGACTCAAAAGGAGCAGAGGGGCTGGATGGGTCAAGGGAGGTATAGATGAGCCTCAGGTCTTTTCTTTAATATTATCTATCAAAA
The DNA here is from genome assembly GCF_965194825.1 of Balaenoptera physalus. Lineage (NCBI taxonomy): Eukaryota > Metazoa > Chordata > Mammalia > Artiodactyla > Balaenopteridae > Balaenoptera > Balaenoptera physalus. The sequence goes on along the minus strand of NC_138890.1, from coordinate 88,612,323 downwards.
TCTCTCCCTTGTCTCCCACAGACACCTTCCTGAATCTCTGCCCTGCTGCCAACCCTGCAGAAGATTCCCACTCTCACCCTGTACCCCAAAAGGACAGGGCCCATGTCTTTACTTCTCATTCTTCATAACTTAGGGAACTTAGTAAAGGATAGGAAAATTGTTTCTATTGAACCTTACCAAGGGAGCATTTTTTAAGGAAATATAGTTTGACCGTTAACTTCAGATGTCAGAAGTAGTTTTTATTTCATTTTTTCCCCATTAAGATTTAGAGATTTTCTGGTTAAATCAACATAAAAATTGTAGTAATTATATGCGCTGGTATGAAAGCAACCCCCCCCCCCATTTTCTTCTGGATAGGATGTGTAGATATGGGAGCACACATTTTGCTGACATGTTCTGAAGCTTAGTATTTTGATAAATTTACCTGGGAATAAGAATTGATTGAAAACTTCTCAGTTTTACATTGGCTGAGGTTAAGTATCAGAAAGATGGGCAGCCAATTAACTGACAGGACCTGCACAGTGCTAGATGGATTGCAATAAAAAAATTGAGTCAAAGAGAGAACACTGCTATCAATTACCAGCTGACTGGAGAGTATGTTATTGAATCATATCAGAAATAAAGGCCAAAACTTTTTCTCTGACTTCCCAAAAAAGCTCAAATTGCAAATACCTTTAGTGCCTAGTAAGCAAAACAGTGCTGCCTTATGTAATGTGAAATATTATTGTAGACAATGAAAGTGCTTAGGTTTTTCTTGCTGTTAGCAGATGAAGCCTGGTTTTATTCTGTGAACACAAAAACCATATTCACATTACATTAAAAAGTAATGCATTATTTTAGTGGCTCTTAATAGTGATTCATATAAAGCCTTAAATAGAAAAAAAATGGGTTAAAGTAGAAGAGAATTACACCTATAATAAATTAAAATCACATTTCCCTTTTCATTATATTAGATAATTACACAGACACAAAAGAAGAAATAGTACAAAAGATATCCTTTCTGAAGCAATATTACAGTCATCTTGAACTGGGCAACTTACCACATATTAATCATAAGGTCAGTTCACTTCATGCTCATATTGGCCAAATTTTTCATATAAATCCCATGGAAAAGAGTTTGGTTGTCATTTGTAAGATATGTATCATCAGTGGTATTGTTACTAGGGGCACAGAAAAATAGAAAAATAGTGTTATGAAAGACCTAGGCAACTAGAAAATATATCTTTTTAAAATGGTCATCAGAAAGCTATTGATCTCCCATCCAAGTACTAACCAGGCCCAACCCTGCTTAGCTTCTGAGATCAGATGAGATCAGGTGCGTTCAGGGTGGTATGGCCGTAGACAGAAAGCTATTGATGATTTTTGAGAGAGCAGGGAAAAAAAATTACTAAATTCTAAACCTGTTGAAATGATTTTGGTGTTTGATGCTGCCCCTTCTAAAAGTCTTGGACTTCAAATCCTTTTTCCTTTAACACCCCTGTTAGTGACAGATAAAGATTAAAGCCTTCTAACTTATAACTGGAGACATTAAGAATGCACAGAAAGTGCCTTTCATCATCTGAGTCATCTTATAATAGGGTGGAGTGTATTTAAATTGCAATGAACTAGGGGGAAAGAGATTGTTATGTGGTGGAGATAGACATTCTTATCATGTGAGTGGAGAACTTGGAGAGTTGAGCATTCTCCTCATAACTCATGACTGCCCTTCAACTCACAAGCAGTGCCAGAATCCACTGGACCCATGCTCTGTGATAGCTCCTCTTCCTCCACATTTCTTGCGTATGTTTAGAGAACTGGAAAAATTTGTAGGAACTAGTAGCTACCTACATGTGAGTCCCTATAAGGGTCTACATTCGAGTATAAGACTGAATGGAGGCCTAACTAGGTCAGCATCTCCAGAGGGCACAGAGGTGGCCTCTCTTACCTTGTGTACCTAACATGATGAGTTCTACATGGCACTAGAGAGGACCTTTTTCATGAGTAAAAAAAATTTTCATATTTTGAAAATATAAATTAAACTTCCTTTCTCCATTTTCCCACAAGCCATGTTAATGATATCCTATTTCATCAAGAGTATCTGAAGTATTTATTAGGAATGTGAAAAACTCACAAAAGTTTCAGGTTATAAAATAATTAAAGGTAGCAATTTGTTTCCTCTGCAGTGGACTTGATTGAACATTCACTAAACTGAAAAGCCATAAGAGGTACTGCAGATCAGCTGTAAATATCACCCATATTCCAGCCATCACTAAGGACAGAAAAATTTTGCCTTTTGTATCAGTTAGGACAAGCTAGATTATGCTGCGGTAACAAACAACATGAGAATCTCAGGAACTTAAAACAGCTAAGTGTATTTCTCACTGCAGTCCATCATGGGTCAGAAAAGGAGCTCTGCTCACAGACACAGGAAGAATCTATTGCTTCTACAATCACAGAGGCAGGGAACTTGCCAAGCCATGCACTGGCTCTTAAAGTTGCTTCCTAGACATAACAATCATCACTTCTCAAAATTTACTGACTAAATCAAGTCACATAGCCATGCTTGGGTTCAACGTGGTAAGGATGTATATGTTCAGCATGGTGAGGTATAATCCTCCTACAGGGAGAAACACTATACATTTGTGCACAATAATATAGCTACCACAGTGGCAATTCTACCTGCTATGCCAGTGGAGTATAGGTTCTTGAACAGTTTCCTTGGTTTATTGTGGTTTTACAAGCCACCAGCTTAGAAGTCTAGAGACACATCAGGTGGGAGAGGCCTTAGACTTCATGGCCTGCTCTTCCCAGTGTGGCTTCCAGAGCATGGATTCCAAGGTTCTTTCTTCCTAATTTGTTAGCACCAGTGAAATTTCCATGAAAATTATTACCTCCACCGTGGATTTCACATAGTAGCTTTAGGCTGAGGGGAAAAAAGCTTTAAAAACCATCTCTGTTAGGAGACTGAAGATAGGAGAAGGGTACAAGAGACTGCTATAAAAATCTGTTTACCTTCTGTTATGGACTTAATGGGATTTTTCACTAGGAACTGCTTTTTACATGAGTTTTTGAAAAAATTAAATAAGTTGTCAGTGAGCCGTACTAAAGCATTTGGAAGCTCAGTTCCATTCTTCATTTGCTTGACTCTAATAATCTGACCCCAACTCCCTTCCCCATTGTTTTTATTATGTAAATTATATGCATGGCAAGCGTGAGTGCATTGTTTGATGGAGAGCCACTGAGCAGGTGTGGGAATTAGACAAACAAAGAGGCTTCAATCTGGGAAGTTTTCATAAAAGAGGTAGAACTTTAGGGACTACAAAATTATTTGAAACTGTTAAATAACAAGAACTGTACTTGAGGGAAATAAGAAGAATGACATGCCTTCATGGAGCATTTATTAAACAACTGCTATAGAACAGACTGTGCAAGATGTCAGGGATCCAAAGAAGAGGAAGAAATAATCTTCCCTTGAAAGACATACAAAAGCATACCTAGTGTACATAATCATCTGGGGGGAACTTTGGAGGGAGATTTATTCAAAGGCCTCAGAAGGCAAATTCAGCTAACAAAAGACATGAAGATGGGGGAATTCCCTGGTGGTCCAGTGGTTAAGACTTGGGCTTTCACTGCTGTGGGCCCAGGTTCGATCCCTGGTCGGGGAACTAAGATCCCACATGCCGTGATGCATAGCCCCCCCCACCAAAAAAAAAGAAAGACATGAAGATGGACTAGAGAATAGGAAGAAATTAAGCATCAGAGCTCTCAGTGACAGTTCAATATATATATTAGCTCTGAGCTCCTTTTACACTTCATTTCGGCCCCTTCTGAGAAATCTACTGTTTTGTATGAAAATGTGAGAAGTGTAGAGTATTAGAATTGTAGATTGTATTCTAGTAGCTAATACTAATCGAGCTTACAAGTTCTACCTCTTCAATGTTAGGGAGATTGATGGCCAGACAGTGACAAATAGGTCTTTTTTGTTATTATTCTGTCACTAAAGATGGGATGTGATTACTTGATGACAAAAGCAACAACCTTGCATCACTTCTGTCCACTCTAATTTAGGCAAGAACCCAACTAGGTTGAGTGGTCTGCTCCTGTTTCATTAAGAAGGAGTTCAGGGTCAATGAAAAATGCCAGCAGCTTTATCATCCCATTAAGTAACTCGGACAGTCCAAGTCAGCATTTGGAGCAATCTTGGGCACATCAGGAAGAGTTATATCAGGGAACGAGATACTGTACTGCTCGAGCCAAGTTCACTTGCGGGGCACAAAAAGAAGAGCTTGTTCTATGCAATAAAGTGCTTGACTATAGACACATAAATGCAGTTGTCTTCTTGCCAACCTAAAAGATAGATTGTCTAATCAGTCTTGTGAGTATTGAGTTAAAGACCAGCAAAAACATTTGGGGAAAAACTAGGGTCCAGTGTGAATAAATTTTTCTTTAACTTATCTTTCATCTCAGAACTTTCTACCAGCTGAACTGCCACTCACAGTTCAAAATTCAAAGGTCTCCTCCTCTTCTCAAATATCACCTCCTCGGAGGCCTTCCTGTCAACCCTGTTAAAATCATCTCCACCCGCTCCCTTACACTCTGTATTTATACCTGCTCTTTTTTCCCTAATAACAGAACTATCAGCAATTGTATTACTTATTTACTTGTTTATTATCTGTGTGTCAAACTAATTTGTAAGCTCCATGAGGAAAGGAATTTATCCTATTTACTGTTGTATCTCAGTAAATATTTGTTAAATTAATTGTCAAAGCCATTACTCACCACAAATGCGTGATTTAGGAGAACCCGTTTTTCCTGGGGAAGGCAATTCATATAGCTGAAAGTAGAGAGCTCTCTAGGCTTCGAATCCCTTCTCCCCTGCTCTTTTTTTCCCTAATACTTTTCCTTCTACCATTTTTTACTGATAGTTGTTTTTATAAAAGTAAATAGTATTAAAACACTGATAATTTTAGAAGTCAAACATCAAAATAATCCCTTGTGTCTCAGAGGCTGCGTGGGAGTCCTTCATAAAGTGCCTACTGGAAGGAGTAAATGTTCCTTGTGGCCCTGATGGGGCCTCTGACCAGCCATGGGGCCCTGGCTTCCTCCGGAGACCCAAGCCTTCCACGGAAAATGAGGAACTTAAAGGGAATCCTTTCAGGGCCTTCTACTCTGTAGCATGCTAATTGTGATTATCGACATCTAGGTGATCTTTTCTCACCCTCATTTATATCCTGAAAAGTGGGAACGTCTGAGAAATGGAATTTGTTTGTATGTTTATTTGTGTTAGGGTTTTGTTTTGTTTGGTTTGGCTGAGCTAGCCAGAACCGGAAAGCTTTTCATTTTTTGGCCGCATGGCTTACAAGATCTTAGTTCCCCGACCAGGGATCAAACCCAGGCCCCAGCGGTGAAAGTGCCAAGTCCTAACCATTGGACCGCCAGGGATTCCCCAGGAAAGCTTTTTAAGGACCTAGTCAATTTCCCTTCATTCCTGGAATCACTACGGGCCCGAGAGCTGCTACCAAATGTCGTTTGGACGTCCTAAGGACACAGAGTGTTTCAAGAGCTTACTTCATTCATAGAGCAAGAAAGGAGTGTAATGAATATGAAAACAAATGTGAATACCTTTTGTATTCATTCTAATTCCACATTAAGAAAATTGGAGAATATGAGAATAAATATGATATTGAATTTGTAACAGTTTCTCTTTAATTCTTCCCTCTATGAGTAATCTTCAGGTTGTGATGAGACAAGTACTGCTGCTTTTATTCATCAAATCTCCTGTTCCTGTTTTTTTCAGGAAGCTCAAATAATCTGACTAGGATTATTTCCTTTATTTTACTTTCTTGATTGAAAACATAACCAAAATTTTATTGTTATGTTTCTTACAGACAAGAATACACGTTTGTGCTAACAATGTGTGGCAAACTCAGCTATAGAAAGCTTTGCCTAACAAAATTCTATTTTTCCCTTCATTGTAAACTTTCTAACAGCTCCAGTGTTGCACGCGCACATAAAGTCACTGACTACCCAGTGTGTCCCAAAGAACAAGGTGACCCTCACCAGAGCTTATACAGCCCAAACAGGAAAGTGACTCTCTCACCAAAGGAAATGCTCTCTTTGAAATCTACAAGCTAAAAGATAGCAAAAACATTTCCTTGTAGAGCTTCACCACAGTGACATAAAGAAGGAAACAGGATGTTTAAAGAAAATTTTTTCATATGACTTTATGAAGCTAAATCTACCTTCAAATTATGTGCTTTGGTGCTTTATGTTTGCTTTATAAATATTTTCTTGCCTGAGTTGTGAAGAATTCTCCCTCTCTCCCCCTTAAATCACTCATCTGTGCTTTGCAGTTGGCATCAACCAGTACTTGGTATCTTTCCATGGAGGCAGACTCGGGGGGGCATCCTGAGTGCTAGCAACATCTAACATGCAAAAGCAAAATAATGTTTTTCAGGGGATCTTTATTCAAGTGTGGTTCAGTGTTTTCTGAGATTATTCAGAGTTGAGATTTGTGGAAGAGAGAGAGGCTGTATACGTAAAGAATGTTGTTATTGGGACTTTATTGTCACTGATATTGCATTTGTCAGGAAATGTATGGTGATGTGTTTCTGCTTGCTTTTGTTTAAGGCCTTGAGTAAATGGGCTGATACTGAAGCTATTTGGCTACCTACAAAATAGACCTTACAGTTTATAAACTGTATATTATTATGTTTAAGAAAACAACAATAATCTCACAGAACTTTGTATAAATAACAGAGAGAGAAACTGAGATGATTTACATCTTGATATTTAATTTTTAAGATATGTACAAATAACATACCAGGCAAGCAGTAAAGAACTATGTGATAGAAAGGTTCCTCTCAGTAAAATTAAGAGAATTTTTTCAAATATATTTTTTCATCAAAATTATATGAATATATTGAGACTTCCCTGGTGGCAAAGTAGTTAAGAATCCGCCTGCCAATGCAGGGGACACGGGTTCGAGCCCTGGTCTGGGAAGATCCCACATGCCACGGAGCAACTAAGCCCGTGCGCCACAACTACTGAGCCTGTGCTCTAGAGCCCATGTGCCACAACTACTGAGCCCACGCGCCCAGAGCCCGTGCTCCACAACAAGAGACACCACCACAATGAGAATCCCGCTCCCGCTCACCGCAACTAGAGAAAGCCCGCATGCAGCAACGAAGACCCAACACAGACAAAAATAAATACATAAAATTATATGAATATAAACAATGAAAGAGGAAGACTGATAGATATTTGCAGCAAAAATATCTTTAGTTTTCAGCACTTTTCTAGGGGTTTTAAAATATTTTGGGGCTGCGAAGTAGAGACTTAGGTCCAGCCTCTTTCCATCTCAGAAACAAAAGTAGAAAACTTCTGATCTAATCCAACTGGCAGTAGAGAGATTAAATACATGTATTCCAAGGCTACTGACGTGAGTAATATTATTGACTACTAATCTTTTCATGCTTATAGCATATCTATTTATGTCTCTTCTTTCATTATCGTAATTGTTTTATCTTGCTTGTTTTTACCTTTCTACATGTAATAACATTTTCCTTATATGTCAGAATTTCTAAATTATAATTTTGTGACATTTATCCATGTATTCAACATGTATGAAGTACCTATGATTTATGACATTATATACATCATATAATTACATATGCTTCAAAAAAGACACAAAGTCCTTTGCAATCCACATGTCATAGATGAAGTACTGACAGAATGAACTGCAGAGTTTAAAATATTGCTCCATATGGCAAGTACAGCATTGGCACAGCTTTATTTACCATGCTGTATGTGTCATTATCTCAGAACTGATGGGTTGGGAGGAAGTTCAAAGGAGATTTTATTAAAAAGCAGAGTAGAGCCTTAGAAAATCTATCAAAGTATTCAGTAATGGGATAAAGGAACAATTAAGAAACAATAGATTTTTAATTTAAACACCAAGAGTAAAATTGAGGCAAAAGTGTTGGGAAAATATATAATATATATGACAAATGACACTTTTAACCATAAAGACTCTTTATAAATCAATAAATAAAAAGTAAACAACCAAATGGAAAAATTGGTAAAGGCAATGAAAAGGCAATTGAAAATGATGAGAAGGCTATTCACAGAAGAATGATGACACAAATGCCCCCCCAAAAAGAGGAAAAAATTTTGAATTTAGCATATTTATATATTTAGAATTTTAACATATTTGAAAAAAATGTTAAAATCCCATAGTCATAAAAAATGCAAGTTAAAAATGAGTATCATTTTTCTCTTGCAGATTGGCAAGAATCGAAAAGAATGCTATGATGAATCAGTGTGAATGAGGATATGGGAAAGCAGACATGCATATGCCCCTGGTGGGAGTGCAAATTGCACAGCCTCTTTGGGTTGTAATTTTAGAATATGTCCCTAAAATTATGCAAGTTTGCGTTACTTTATCCCAGATATTTCACTTCTAAGAATATATTCTGTGAAACTAACTACAGAGGAGCAAATAGATGTGTGTGACCACGTGTTCATTGCAGTCTTATTCATGATAGTCCAAAACAGGGGGAGTATCTGGAAAAGTAATCTAAAATGCCCAACGATCAAGTGTTAGTTATATCAATTATAATATGCCCATTAATGGAACACAAATGCTGACATTATAAATCCTGTGATGCAAGAATATTTGTTGGCAGGAGAAAACGTTCATACTATATTCCTAGCTAAAAAAAAAAAGGAGGAAAAATTTCAGAATCTACATGATACCACTTTTTTAAACAGTGTATATGCACACAAACATAAATATTCTCTATACAAAGGGAATATATATGTATATATAAAGAGAGAGAAAGTAACACTAATAAAACACACCAAAATATTAAGAGTGATAGCTTTAGTTAGATTTCAAGTAATTTTTTTCTTTATTTTCTTCTAATTTTCCATATTTTTTCCACTGAGCAATTACTTTTGTAATTAGAAAAAAATTAATTTCTCCATCCATACTCAAATATATTTATTTTGGAATTACATATAATGTCAGTTTTTCTTCTTTAATTATGTATTTCTTTGGTAGATTTTTTTTTTAATGTTGTACATATTTATATGGTTAACCATAGTAGGGACACCTCTTAGCTGGGTGCACTCGGGGGCCGGAATCTATATATAATAGCTCCCTTACCTGGCATGCAATTATTTAGCAACTCCACCTATCCAGAGCACGTTAAGAATGGGAAATAATCAATGAAAGATCTCTAAAGCCTAAATAAACGCCGTAAAATCCCCTGCATTGAAACTCCCACACTTTAGATATGGGAATTTTCCTTTGGAGCATCTTGATTTTTTATTCTAAGCATAAGCCTCTTAAGTTTGGTTTTCAAATTCTCACAGATTTGAATCAGCAAGTTAGAAAAGGCCATGGGGGGCTTCCCTGGTGGCACAGTGGTTAAGAATCCGCCTGCCAATGCAGGGGAACACGGGTTCAAGCCCTGGTCCGGGAAGATACCACATGCCGTGGAGCAACTAAGCCCGTGCACCACAACTACTGAGCCTGTGCTCTAGGGCCCGCAAGCCACAACTACTGAGCCCACATGCCCCAACTACTGAAGCCCTCGCGCCTAGAGCCTGTGCTCCGCAACAAGAGAAGCCACCGCAATGAGAAGCCTGCGCGCCACAACAAAGAGTAGCCCCCGCTTGCCGCAACTAGAGAACAGCCCGCATACAGCAATGAAGACCCAACACAGCCAAAAATAAAATAAATAAATTTATAAAAAAGAAAAGAAAAAAGGGACTTCCCTGGTGGTCCAGTGGGTAAGACTCCGTGCTCCCAAGCAGGGAGCCCGGGTTCGATTGCTGGTTGGGGAACTAGATCCCGCATGCATGCCACAAATAAGAAGTCCGCATGCCGCAACGGAGATCCCAAGTGCCGTAACTAAGACCTGGCACAGCCAAAATAAATAAATACAATAAATAAATAAATAAATATTTAAAAAAAAAAAAAAGGCCATGGGAAGGGTGTAGACCAGGGAGTGAAGAAACAGACACTTTGAGAAACGGACAAGACAGTACAAGAAGGAGGCGATATTCTTAAAGCAGTAGATAGCATGTGAGAAGAAATCTACTTCCTTTTAAAGTCTCACTCAGGCATCACTCTCTTATACTAAAGTTTAGTAATTGTTATTCATAATGACTGCCAGTAAGTCATGGGGGACAGAGAGACGTTCTTTTCAATCTGTAGGAATGTAAGAGAGTGTGCTACATTTTGGAAAATTTTTCATTAAAAGTGGTTAAAACTGTTTAAAGGTTTTTCTCAAAGGGTTATTAACCCTTAGTTACTTGGGTATTTTCCTTATGTAAAATACTTATTTCCTTGACCAGGACAGTCAGAATGAGGCTTTGCTGTGTGTATATTATCACAAGGCAAGAGAGTCTCCTGCAACATGATTTGATGGTTGGGATCATACATACCAAAGTAGCAATGAGTGTGCAGGATAGTTTTGAGGATGCTGAGAATTAGAAATACTATAAAATAAGAATCTTATAGAGACTTGCATTTTAACCTATCAGTAAATTATAATATTATTTAGGAGAGTAAAATATTGCCAAACTATATCTGCTTTACCCCTTGTGATCAATTGCCACCTAACCAAGTTGGATCAGAATCTTAGTTCAAAATGGTTACTCAGGTCACCTTCCTTTTTTCTGTTACATTAAAGAAATGCAAAACCAGGTTATAAAAATAGTGACATCTTTTTACTATCCAGTCTTATCAGACTGTCTCTGTGATCATATGTGCAACCTCATTTAGATAGAGATAATGAGAAAAGTCAAATTTGAGGCCTCCTAAATGTAGGCGTTTCACAAAGCTCTCCTGCTCTTCCCCTTCACCACCACCCCAAAGAGCAAACAAGATATGAAGTAGTTCACTTGTAATGGGTATAAGGAGGAAGAGGAGAGCGAGAAAAGTCTTGGGCATGAGACACCTCAAACCTTTCTGAATGTCTACAGTCTTATTCCTTAGACTGAGCATCTGAGAACAGAAGGTCCCTCAAGCTGAGGGACCTGATCAGCTGGTACCTCACTTCCTGTCACCAGTGCCTTCTCTGAACCCCCCTTTCCCAGTACACCTCTCTTGTGCTCCACTGGCTTCAAATATACTTTCACTTCCCCTGGAGCAGTCTACACCCGTCTCACCTTGTTACTTCTTTCAGATTCTAGTTAGACCTCATTTCACTTAGCAAGCCCTGCTTCTCTACCAAATCTTGGTTACCCACCCTTCTTTTTACCCTATCACAGCACTCACTGCACTAAATTATGATTGTTTATTTAGTTGTGATCTTTCTCCCCAGTAGGCTTTATGACAATGCTCTAGAATATAAAGTACTACCTGCAGTTATCTAGGAAGTAGAAAACCTTCATAGAATAGCATGGAAGTCAGCTAGCTGGTTCTTAAGAGAGGAAATAGAACAGTAAAGTATCCCTTTTCAGGTCCTAGAAGCCAATATATCTTTGAAGTGATAGTTGGTGTTGTGTTAATCCCTATCATTAGTATTCTCCTGGCATATAAATTTACTGAGAAGCTACTGAAAATGAAGTTTCATGTGTCTTTGCTTTTTTGTTATTACTAGAACAATCTGTAATGTATTTGTGACATTTTAAACATTAGACCTTGAAGTAGAGCCCATTGCAAATTTCTCATACTTAACTCTGAGTCATCCTAACAGAATATTATAACTAAAAGATTTTAAGGTAATCAAAATGACATTTTATAAAATTGCTATTATCTTGGAAATAAGTGATGGGCTCTATAAAATGAATTATAGACAAGTGTTTGGAAGAACATGTATCTTTGACTGGTTTGTTTTCCCTCTGAAAATGGAAAAGTAATCTAAAATGGCCCTGCTGAACAGAAAATTGTTGTAATTCATTGAATGATGCTCTCCTATTGTGCTATACTTTTTTGATGGAGGTTTCAAAAAATTTTTTGAAAAACATTTTCTATATTTGTTTTCTCTATTTTTGAGCGTTAGTGGTAATATTTTTTCCACAAACCACTTTGAGACACAAAAACTAGAATCATAAGTTTAAATTCAGTCAAATTGAATTGGTGGTAAGACTACTAACTTCAAAATTAAAATTTTCTATTTTACATACAATATACTGAATTATCACTTCAAAGACCATAATTGAAAAACTTGCTTAATAAGAGAAAATGCAGATTGGTAAATTTACAAACTGGTACAAAAGCTATAGACACACATTTACCCAGGGTAAAAGATGAAAAAATATACAAAGTTAGAAAACATGTCCAGGGTGTGTAATTTCCATTTTGCTTTTGCTAGTAGGACCTATTTTCCTTCATTGATATATTAGGGCATTTGCTGTAGCAGAAATTAAGGGAGAACCTGACCCCGGAGGAGATTTCTCCAGCAAAGACACTTTTAGAAATTGGTCGTTGTCATTACTCTGACAACTGTCATCTTCTGGAAGATAAGTTACAATAACTCTGGTCAACGCATAATCTGACATCAGCTCAAAATATGTTTCATATTTCTGATGTTTTAGAGACAGTCCAATGGACATGTTTACAGCCATTCAAAAAGATTTTCTAAGTCTCATCCCAAATTAACTTATAAAACCAGAAAGCAAATGATTGCGTCATTTTAGCTCCTTAAAAATGTGTCTTCAGAGTTAAGGTTTACTGTGGTGCCTCCTGCTTTTAGGGAGGATCAATATAAAAATTGTCAGTTTATACAGCATTTCTGAAACTTTGGGGCAACCATAGTTGAAGATAGTCAAGATCATTTATCCTAGGAGAGAAACTATTTCTACATGAGTTTAGTTCCACGAAATATTTGCATGTACAGCTGATTTTGTACATCACATGAGGAACCAAGGCTATGTAACCCCACATATTTGTCATTCTGCCTTAGCTGCCAAAAATTTAGAACCAGAATAAATGCCTGAATATGATGAATCTGCTGTATCATCAGCTCGTTCTTCCATTTAGATGGTCCAAAATTATTTTTTATCTGTGTTTTACCTACCAGAAAAAGTCATCAATATAGTTATATAGTTTGTGCCCTACACTAGGGAGTGAATCGGAACTAAACGCAGCCTGCAATCCACTTGCCCACCCAGAGAGGGCACCCTTTTTAATTTTTCACAAAAGCATTGTAAGGGTAGCGGTGCTCCCACTACCATAAGCCCTTTAGAGTTAGGCAGGGATAAATCATTAATAAATACAAATATATCAGTTTTAGGACTCATGCAGCCCTCTGGCAAAAGGATTGAATTATGATTGCTGTCAGAAAAAGGTCAACATATGTCTCTGATTTATGTATATAAAATATATGAAACAAATATAATAATTCAGATACATATTGAATTACAACTATTTGCAGAATAATTTCTCTGTGAAATTACTTGCATATGTATCGCTATCTTATACTTATGGCTACATTTTCTATTTAATTGTTCAGGAAAACAAAGCCTTTCCGGTAGACTTTTATAACTGTGTCAAGGAAGGAAGTATGAAACTTGTAGCTTTATTTACTACCTGCCTTATTATCACCATTTTAATAAAATTTGCATTATAATTTAAACCATTAAAATGTGTAATTTTGGAAATTTCGTTTTATAGTATTGAGCTTAAAGATCATTTATGTTGTCTTAAAAAACAGATTAACAATGGATTAACAAAATACAGATTAAAAATAAAGAGTAACAAAAATACAGCAAGAAGGTACCATAGTTTTATATGTGTATTTAGCTAAAATCAAGTGATGTAATCTTTGGAATTAGGAATGTTCACTAATTAGCCAGAGCGTCAAAATGAAGTTGAACATAAAGACTTTCTTAGCTCCTAATCAGCATAAAATTCCATTTTACTCTGTTGGTCCTGTTTTCTAAGTGAACTTGTAACAGAATTTTAGGGTAAAAAAATTAGTTGCATATCCACTTGAGTTTTTATTAAAAAGCAGCATTATAATATGATCAGTAAAATTAACCTATCCATTGATTTAGTTCTGTTTTCTGAGTGTATGTATACATAGGGAGATATTCCAAGTGAAGGGATTTGAGGTGATATTTTTCCTTTGTAGTTTTCTATTATTGCTTGAATTCCTTATCAAAAACATGTATTATTTTATAAAAACAATGAAAAATTCTAAAAATTAAAAAAATTGACTTATGGTTGCATTTTCAGTAATAAAGCATACTACCAAGTCAAGTATATCATATCTGACTTTAAGGATCCAGAGTGGGGTAGTGGAAAAAACACTAGATTCACTTGTAATACTAAGTCAGTTATTAACTCCCTGCGTAACAAAATAGTCTCAAACATTTTTGTATTGCTTGCTTACTATGTGCCAGGACTGGCTTTATTTTTTTTTTATTTATTTATTTATTTATTTATTTATTTTTGGCCATGCCATGCAACATGTGGGATCTTAGTTCCCCGACCAGGGGATCAAACCGGTGCCCCCTGCATTGGGAGGGCGGAGTCTTAATTAACCACCAGGGACCTCCAGAAAAGTCCCTAGGACCGGCTTTAAATTTTACTCACTTAATCCTCACTATGAGGTGGGTAATATTGTTTTCCCAATTTCACAGATAAGGAAATGAGGCCCACGGATGTACATGTAAGTGGCAGAGTCTGAATTTGAAGCCAGATTCCAGAGCCCTTATTATTAATCATTAGCAATTACACTATCCTTCACTTTAGGAAAGTTGCTTCAGCTATCAGAGCCTGTTTCCTCATCTTAAAAATTAAGATGTTGGCCCCAAAATGTCATGTACAATTTTACTGGAAGCAGCAGAAAGCATCAAGTAGCAGGGGAACAGTGAATGACCCTGTTCTCAGTGATCTTACTTGCTGACTTCAACAGATGTTTTCTCTAGTCATCGTCTTATATTTGTTTAAGTATCTCTAGTTTTACAGAAACTAGCAAGGATACTGACAGTTATGTTTGGGGAAAGTGCAAAAATCGCATACTGTTGAAAGGTTAGGTAGGCCCAGGCTGCTTAAGAGTTTAGTTCTTGGGAGTCTCCCACTTGGAACCAGAAAACAGGTGTAACAGATATTTGGTCATTATACTTCTTCTCAACAGGTGTCAGGGATATCTATAACATTTCTGAACCTTTACCAGAAGTATGAAAACTGAAGTAACAGGCAAAAAATCTCCAAAGATTGTACCACATTTGTCTTGCTGCTGGAGGGTATCACCAGCCCTGGGAATATTACATGCAAGGTGATCTTTACAGTACATAAGGTGAAGGCTTGATGAATCGATTTCTGTGTTCTGTATTACTGGGGAATATAGCATAAATAATTCAAAAATGGAAATAGGAAAGATCTTTTTTTATCGCAAGTAAAAAAAGAAGCAAAACCTATGCCTGTAAGATGAAAATGGTAAAATAGGTAAGTGTAAGAATATAGGGAGAAGAAACTCTTATCCAGTAGTACCTACTATTGATACTTAGATAAAGAAAGGAAAGAAAAATATAGTTTAAGAGATCATTCTTAGATATGTTTACCTCAGACTTCAGAAAGTCATTTTCACAATTTTTAGAGAAAGAAAAAGTACTATTCAACATCTGTATTACTTTCCTGTTGCTGCTGTAACAAATTACCACAAACTTAGTGGCCTAACACAAGTTTACTTTCTTACAGCTCTGGAGTAAGAAGTCCAAAATGGGTCTCACTGGACTAAAATCAATGTGTTAGCAGGGCTGCATTCCTTCTGGAGTATGCCAGGGGAGAATCTGTTTCCTTGCCTTTGCCAGATTCTAGAGGCCACCTGCCTTCCTTACCTCATGGCCCCTCTCTCCATCTTCAGAGTGCATCACTCCAACCTCTGCTTTTATTGTCACATTCCCTTTTTCTGAATGGCCCTACTACCTCCTTCTTATAAGGCTTGTGATTACAGTGGGCCTGTCCAGATAATCTGGAATAATGTCCGCATCTCAAAATTTCAAATCCCTTTTGCCATGTAAGGTAACATATTCATAGGTTGCAGGGATTAGGACACAGACATTTTCGGGAATGGGAGATGGCTAAATTATTCAACCTATTATAGCATCTTAAAATCCTAAGGGGAAAAAAAATGACTCAATTGGATCAGGAGCCCTTCAAAACTAAAATTTTGAAATAATGGTGAAAAATGCTGTATTAGCTAGGAAAGATTAAACTATGCTGCAATAACATAGAAATACTACATCTCAAGGGCTTAATGTATAAAAGAGTATTTCTTGCTAATGGAAAATCTGTTACAAGTTCTGTAACTGTGCAGAGCAGCTCCCTTCCAAGCAGTGACTTAGAGATCCAGGGAGGTTTTAGCTTATGCCTCTACCATCTCAGTGTGTGCTCTACTGTCACCATGGCAGGGGGAAAGCCAGATGGTTGTATAGGAGCTTTTTACTCCCTTAGCCCAAAAGTGACACATGTCACCCATTCCCTTGTCATATGGCACATATAACTGTAAGGAGGCTAAGAAAGGCAGTCTTCCATGTGTTCAGGAATGAAAGAACCAGATATTGATGTGTCTTAAGTAACTGATACGATACTGCCTAGGATACTTTCTAGTGAGAAACTCTGTAAAAATGCATCAGCGGGCTTCCCTGCTGGTGCAGTGGTTGAGAGTCTGCCTGCCAATGCAGGGGTCATGGGTTCGAGCCCTGGTCTGGGAAGATCCCACGTGCCGCGGAGCAACTGGGCCCATGAGCCACAATTGCTGGGCCTGCGTGTCTGGGGCCTGTGCTCCGCAGCGGGAGGGGCTGCAATAGTGAGGCCCGCGCACCGAGATGAGGAATGGCCCCCACTTGCCACAACTGGAGAGGGCCCTTGTGCGGAAATGAAGACCCAACACAGCCATAGATAAATAAAGAAAGAAAGAAAGAAAGAAAGGTTAAAAAAGCAAAAAAATGCAGACTCTCAGGCCCAGTCCCAAACCAACTGATTCAGATTCTGCTTTAAAAAAAAAAAAAAAAAAAAAAATAGCATCAGCAGGGTAAAAGTTAAAATGAGGTGAAGCTATTGAAAAATATGAAGAGTAGTCAAAATAAAAAACTAGATGGACATTTTTTGGTGGAGAGTAATGTTTGGACTAGGAAGAATAGAGCCAGTTCTCGGAAAAGATGTGATCATTTTAGCAAGTGACAGGGCAAGTTAGGAGAGAGCAGTGAAACATTAAACACGACACTCTCTCGAGTATGACTTGAGAGTCTGAGTGGATGTTGGTACCATTCTTTGTCAGGGGAACACAGAAAAGACCCACTTGTATCATAATGCATTTTAGGTTTCTGTAGGGTAGTGAAATGGAGACGTAGGGAAGCTCTGGAACAAAGGAGGGATCCAGGGTAGACATAAAGGTTTAGGAGTCATGAGCGCATAGATGATCATTAGAAGTGGAGCAGTGTGTGAAACCATCCAGAGAGAGCCTCTAGACTGAGAAGAAAAGCACCCGGGACCAAACCTGGGGGAACATTGATGTTGAAGGGTTCCGTGGGCAGAAGAACTCAAGAGGGTATCATTGAAGGTGGTCTGGTGTCTCAGAAGCCAAAGGGAGAGTTTCAAAGAAGCAGTTATGTCAGGCCAAGCAGTAATGCGAGGCCAAGAACAGGAAGCAGTAATGCGAGGCCAAGAACAGGAAGGCCTTCGAGTGTCCATAGCCAGTAGCCACAAGGAGGCAAGAGCATGGTCAATAAAGTGACAGGAAGGGGGGTGTGGGGTGGAGGGCAAGGTTTTTACGTTCAGATGCTAATGAAAAGAATCGGAGAAGAAGAGGCAGAACAGGCTAACAGGAAGTAAACTGTGCTAAACTGCGACCACTTATTTCTCACAGGCCATTTAACCCAAAATATCGCAGTATTTTTTGAAAACTGGTAAGTTATGTGGACTTAATACTGGTCACATTGTTGGAAGCTGGGTGTAGCCTCTTCCTGTCTCCACAAGCCAGTCAAGCCTGTGGACTTACTATTTTTCAATGAATCGAAATATATACACTATTAGATTGAATCAAGTATTATCGCCCAAGAGATACTGTTGTGTTTTTAAATCTGCTGGCAGTTCGGTGTTACACAGATTTTCTTAGTGACTATTTCTATGAAAACACTTTAAAATGAAATTTACTGCTGTGATCAGCAACAGGGGAATGCTGTAAAATTTCCACTGTTCTAAGTTCTATTCCCCTTGATTTCTCGTGCCTGAACTATAATTTTTTTAACCCATTTATCTTCTTGTTGGACTTTTCTGTGGGTGTATACACTGCTAGTGATTTTATTTGATCACTGGCAACGAGTTCTGATATTCTTTTTCTGATATTGAGCATTTCAAGCAGTCCCTTAATAAGTTGGCCTGTGCACTCCAGTGCTGTTAACTTTGATAGATTTCCTGTTGTGAGAATAAGCTCCAAAAATAATCGACTTATTTTCCTTAGTGCTTCTCCATTTTTGTGGAATTTCATTATTTCTAAAATTGTAGATTTTAGTTTGCCTACCCAGAACTTCCCTATTTAACTTCCCAATTTAAGTAACATTTGAATATCGAGGACTTGGGAAGTTGGGAATTTTCATGCATTTATTGAGCAAACATGTATCGAGAACACTATGTGGTGTGTACCTGAGCGTTGAGGTGCCAGGCTCTCATCAGAGGCTCTGCACAGAGCTGACATTTAAGACAGAGTCAGACAAGTAAATCAATGATTAGCATTCAGTGAGATACACAATGAACTATGCTATGGTACACAATCAGGAAAGACTTCCCAAAGGTAATGGTGCTTGAGTTAGATTTTGAAGAATGAGTAGGATTTAGCTAGATGAAGAAGGGAGGGAACATCTGAGTTAGAAGAAAAAAATGTTTTTTAAAAAAATAGTCTGTATTTTATATAAAGAATCTGGGAATCTGTGAAATAAATGAATTGGAAAAAAATGATGGCAGGGAGAATGCTTCACTTAAGAATTAATCTCCTTCTAGAATTATGGCCTCTATTCTCTCCCTCAATCCACCATCTACTCTTGCTTCAATATTCTCATAAAACTCAGCTCTGTCCATGATACCTCTCTTGAGAAATCTTTAGTGGTTCAACATTGCCTTCTGATAACATTCAGAGTCTAAAACCAGTCTTCATGGGCTTCGGGCCTCCTGATCAACCTCAGAAACCCAAGTACTCACTGTTCCCTCTTTCCCATTTCTAAGTCTTTGTTTAGGTTGTATCTTCTGCTTAGAATAATCTTCCTTTCATTCTCTCTCCCTTCCCTTTCCTATCTTACCTGGTTAAAAGCCTTTTCATCCTAAAAAGTTAAAATATCTCAAAAATGATATAGCCATACAATATAAAGTCATTAAAAATAATTTTGTGGGATAAATATTATGAAAAGGTTATTTAATATATTAATAGGTAAAACAAACATGATATAATACAGTATGTTTAGTTTAATCGCATTTTTAAGAAATGCACATGCAGAACAAAGGACTTTAGGTATAGTCAACATAGTATGAACAGTCATTATCTCTGGCTCATTGGATAATGGCTGCTCTTTTTTTCCCCCTTTTCAGCCCACTGTATTTTCCATTTTTTCCTAACAGTAAACATGTGGTGCTTTTACAGTAGGAAACAAAATGATTGATGATATTTTCAACTTTTTAAATAGTTTTTTTTAAACCCTACTCCTCCTTCAAGGGGCTCAACTCATTATTTCCATCTTAGATTCTTCTGTCATCTACCAATTAGAAATAATCTTTACCTTCTTTCTACTACCATTTTTGGTCTTCTCATATAATAACATACCATATTTTACCTTATATTTTAATTATTTGCTACAGCTCCCACAGTAACCGGCTGGCAGTATGAACAGAGATCACTACTTGAATGAATGAATGAATGAATGAATGAATGCTTATGGGAATTCAAAGAAGGATAGTTCATTTCTTTTTTTTTTAACATCTTTTATTGGAGTATAACTGCTTTACAATGGTGTGTTAGTTTCTGCTTTATAACAAAGTGAATCAGCTATACATATACATATATCCCCATATCTCCTCCCTCTTGTGTCTCCCTCCCACCCTCTCTATCCCACCCCTCTAGGTGGTCACAAAGCACCGAGCTGATCTCCCTGTGCTATGCGGCTGCTTCCCACTAGCTATCTATTTTACGTTTGGTAGTGTATATATGTCCATGCCACTCTCTCACTTCGTCCCAGCTTACCCTTCCCCGTCCCCGTGTCCTCAAGTCCATTCTCTACGTCTGCGTCTGTCCTGTCCTGCCCCTAGGTTCTTCAGATCATTTCTTTAAAGAACATAAAATCTTACTAGGGAGACATTACATGTAGTCAAGAAAAATATAAAATAAAAGCTAATTTATAAGACACTAGGACATTAATTGTTAAGAAGCATGTAATGTGGAATGTGGTGTATAGTCAGTGGTGGAGGGATTTTTATAAAGTGTCAGAAGAATCCTGTTCGCCAAAATGAGATTCAGGGATTATAGCTGAGATAGACAGGTGCCAAAAGAAAGCACTTTTGTTTGGAAACATACTTCAGTGACATTTGAAGGTCAAATTACGAATGCAGAGTCACGGACTAGAGCCTGTGAATAGTCCCAGCCCACCGTCCCCAAGCCTCTCCTAGTGGCTCTGAACAAAAATAGAATATGACTGCAGTAATCTACAAAGCAGATCATCCATGCTGATAACAGGCCATTAACTAGTTTTAATTTACCTGGCTATTGAAATTCTATTTTCCTAGCGATGGTTATTAAAGTGACAAAGAAAAGGACTGCATCTTTTTTTTTTTTTTTTGGTCCCAACTTGAATCTTGTAAGAGCATCTGCTGAGAGGAAAGAAAATGAACCCAAGACATCTTTCTGTCTCAAATCAAATAAATATTTTGTGATAAATTGGAATGCCATTCATGCTTACTATTTTCAGATATAATACTCTAAGAAATAAGGCATCTTATATAGATTTCTCCCCCTAAAATTTGAACTTAGCCTGTGGAGCTATACAGGTATCTCTTAGGGATTCAGTCATAAACCAGACTCAGTGATACTGATTGTTTCGTCTTCAGACCACATGGGAAGAAACAGTGATGAATCAAATGACAGGGCTGAGAAGAGATTCGTGAGGCATTCTGTCCACCAGGTAGCCCTGCTGCTTCCTAAATGCAGAACTGGTTCAGTCAGTTTTCTCCCATCTCCTTTCTTTATTGGTATCCTAATAACTTTTCTTGAAGGACTATTACAGACATAATTGCAAAGATTCTTTGTAAATGTTTCGTGAGAAGAAAAATCCTAGTACGGAAGCTTCCTAGTACGGAAGCTTGCAAAATACTAGCCCATCATATAAAATTTCTTCCTTACTTCAGGTATTCATACCTAGAGCTGTTAAATTTTAGTTCCCTGTACTAAGTAAATTAATACATCAAAATCCTAGTTCCTTCTCTCTGTCTTGATATTTTGTTTTCATTTCTATTGCCTTTAATTTTATTTTGTCTCATTTTAAAATGAAGAGTAGACATAACTTGGCAGCCTTGAGCAGCATCACATGTGCGTTTCTGAGTTTCTTTTTGTAAGCAGAATGTCAACTGCCTGGGTCATAGACAAAGGGAGAGACAAACCCTTGGGACCAGAACAATTGTGTGACTCGATAAAAACATTCTGAGAATTTTTCTATCTAGATTCTGAACTTAAGCTAAAAATAGACCTCAATACCTTAACTCTCTCTGATAGGCTGATGGATACGGCATATGGAAATTTGGGGGAAAACCATACCTTGATGTATTATTTTGTTTTTTTCCCCACTCTGAGCATGATTACCTTTTTCAAATTCTGTCTCTTCAGCGTACACTAAAGGCTTTGGGGAAACTGTCATACAGAAACACCAAGTGCAGAAGTCATGAGCAAAGTAAATGCAAAAGATTAAAAATAGGACCAATTGCTTCATGTACAGTTTAACACTGATACGGTGAATGTATTCTACTTTCAGCTTCACTGTTTGCAAAATATCCATTATTTGTTTAATTATCCTTTTCTAATACTTTCTCTAGGATGCTTTGTAATTGGTATTTTAAAACTTCTAAATTTTGAGGCCATAAAAATCTTGAAAGACTTTATTAAATGTTTTCAGTGGTCTAAAAAAAGTATTACTTTTTCAGGAATGCCTTGCTGTCAAGTCCTTTTTGTACTGTTATTATCTTTTTAAAAATATGAAATATAAAAAATAGATAAATGATGAGTTATGTAACACTTAATAGTATAACTCAATCTCTAAGTCATGAGTTGTAGTGTTTAGTTTCTTTGGTAAGAGTTTGGCATTATAAGCCCTTAAAGGAAAATAAAGGGATTTCATTTGGGTATTAATGCAAACAACCCCTTTTTTTATGGGATAATAGCCTTAAAATAAAGTGATACGAAGATAGTTTATTGAATTTTCGTTTGACTATTTTACAAAAAAAGACCACAATAGAAAATATAAGTGCCATAAAGACAATTAGCTGTTCAGCATTAGAAAAAGCCATTTTGGAGCCGCACACTCCCATCCAGGCCTTACCCCTTCACTAACAAACATTGGTTACAAGGGTACCGTTCCTGTGAAAATGACTGAACAAAACTCTTGCCAAGATAGTAAAGAAAGCAGAAAATTTATCCTCGGAAGCATCTTCACAGATTAAAGAGAGACAGTATTTTAATAATTTTATTTGCTTGGTTTAACTTAAAAATAAATTATTTGACTATGTGGTCCTTAAATTATTTTGAAATCCCGTGTAAAGAAATCCCAAAGTAACATGCTATCCCAAGTTCTTTATTAATAGTAACACCATTAACTTTATAATGATGAAATATATTTGTAAGAATCTTCAGATGCCTTACATATTTTTAATTATCTTTATTGTGATATAGTTTAAATACAAGAAAATGCACTTATTTTAAGGGTGCAGTTTGATGAGTTTTACCCGATGTGTACAGTCCTTGTAACCAGCACTGCACTTCCATCACCCCCAAAAGTTCCCTGTACCACTTTGTAGTCACTCCCCTTCTCCTGCCCCTGGCCCTGGGAACCACTAATCTGTTTCTATCCC
The DNA here is from genome assembly GCF_965194825.1 of Balaenoptera physalus. Taxonomy (NCBI): domain Eukaryota; kingdom Metazoa; phylum Chordata; class Mammalia; order Artiodactyla; family Balaenopteridae; genus Balaenoptera; species Balaenoptera physalus. The sequence goes on along the minus strand of NC_138890.1, from coordinate 88,589,282 downwards.
TATAGTTTATAGTTTATAATTTCCTAAAATTTCAGGTAAGCGGAACTATTTAGCATATACTAGCCTTTTGTTCTAGCTTTTTTCACTAAAAACATAATGCTTTTGAAATCCATCCATGTTGTTGCATATAGTTTTTGCCTTTTAAATTCTGAGTAGTATTCCATTTTATACTACAGTTTGTTTTTCCAGTCACCAGTTTGATGGACATATGGATTATTTCCACTTGGGGCCTATTATAAACAAAGTTGCTGTGAATATTCATATGTGTCTGTGTGTGAATGTATGTTTTTGTTTTTCTTGAGTAAATATCTAGAAGCTGAATGGCTGGGTTGCATGGAAAAAAATTATAAGAAACTGCCAAACTGTATTCCAAGTTCTGTTCCGTTTTGCATGCCCACCAACTATGTATGAGACTTGCACTTTCTCCCTACAATAAGTAACACTTGTTACTGTTAATCTTTTTTTAGTTTTTCTAGAGGGAATGTACTGCTATCTCATTATGGGTTTAATTTTTATTGTACTTTCCTAATGACTAATGATACTGAGTTTCTTTTCACGTGCTTATTTGCCTTTCTTATGCCTTCTTCTGTGAAGTGTCTGTTCAAATCTCTTGCCCATTTTTGTTAATCAGGCTTTTGTCCTGTTTTTAAGTTGTAAACATTTGTTATATTTTTTGGAAACAAGTCCTTTATCAGACAGAAATTTTATAAATTTTTTCTCTCAAGGTGTGGCTTGTCCTTTCCTTGTTTTTCTTTTCAAGAGAAGTTGCTAATTTTAATGAACGTTAATCCATCACTTTCTCCTTTTATGCATCATGCTTTTGGTAACATATCTAAGAACTCCTTTGTAACCAAGGTGACAAAGATTTTCTCCTATGTTTTTCTTTCTAAAAGTTTTTTTCTTTTAGGATTTAAAAAATATATATTTATTTATTTATTTGGCCACACGGCGCAGCATGTGGGATCTTAGTTCCCCACCCGGGATTGAACCCACGCCCCCTGCATTGGAAGCACAGAGTCTTAACTACTGGACTGCCAGGGAAGTCCCTCTGAAAGTTTTATAGTTTAGTTCTTGCTTTCAGATCTAAGACCTGCACCGTGCCTGCCTCTTGTTTGTGCTGATTTGGGACCATTTCTCACTCTTCCCATTTGGTTCTTTACTTCCTCATCTGCCTGTTTCTGGCTTTGCACACCTTCTGGTCAGAATATATCCTATTGCCTTTTCTGGGGACTCCCAGTTTCATTCCTATCTCATCTCTTCTTAGAGGTCAAAATACATTGGGAATCCCCTTTTAATTGCCTACCTTTTCCTTTTCCTCTGACTTTTTAGCAACATTTCTAAGAATATGTCCTTAGATGTCCTATACATACCTCTTTCATGCCGTCCTTTAGAAAAAAATGTCAAATTTTTTAAATTTGTTTGCCTGGTGAAATGTGAAGGTTCAGATATGCATAGGGCTTGAAATAACCCTTTTAAGGTTTTAGACAACAAATATTTAAATTTGGCTAGAACTTAGTGCAAAGTTCAGAGAATTCCATGACATTAATTTGATAGCACTGGAAGTTATTTAGTTGATCCTCTATGTAAGGATAAGATTGAGAGATTTTTTCCTGGGTTATGTCAAACATAGTTTTTATGTCTGGATAATTGCCCTAGCAAACATGTAATCATTAGCAAGGCTGTCTTCAAGCCTGAAGCATTTCTGAGCATCCTTCTCCTACCTCCTTCCCCTTCTGTGCCCATCATGCCCTCTGTAGACCTCTACTGTCTCTCCTACAGGATCGTTTGTTACTACCACTGGATAAACTCCTTAAGGGCAGAACCTGGTTTTTTCCAACACTGCACAGTACTTGCTACATATTTGGTGCCCAGGAAATGTTTGCTGAATCAATCATCTTACCCCTTCTTTAACATTCCCAGAAAAGAGATCCTGTCATCTCTCTATATGCTAACATCCTAAAAATTCCTCTGGACAGAAATTCTGCTATTTCATCTGCTAAATAATTTGGACCCAATTTCTCCAGTATTTTCTTATTTTTCTTAATTACATTGTCGACTAAAATGTTTATCCACTGACTGTCACTCTCTTGTACACTATTGGCCTTTTATTAAACCCAATAGATGCTTTTGAGTTTTTAGTAAATAATGATCCTTTCTTTGAGTGTGGTCTTTATCTTTCTGCCACATATCCTTTGGAACAGGAAGACTTTTCTTTATCATGAGTCATCTTCCTGAACCATTCAGTATGAGTAGAATTCTTTGTTATTATTGTTGGAGAGAACTTTGGTAAGGCAAATTTTAGAGGAAAAACAGTTTGGATATTGGTATAAAATAAACATCTGCTCTTCCACTACTATCAGAAAAAAAGAACAAAATTATTTTTAGTACATAAAATTCAATTTTAAAGAAAATATTCAACATTCATTTTAAAACATGAGTGCCACTTAGTATATTCTTTGATAATCTGACATAGATATAATCCAGAATATGAAAAAAATATAGAATAGTTTGGGTGCCTGGTATGACTTTAGACAATAACCTCATTATTTAGCACATGGCAATTTGATGAGATTTACATGTCTATTCTCCAGCTAATATAATGGAGTATAGAAACATTCAGAAAATAAAACCAATGTCTGCATAATGGTTGTTTTGCCTATTACTGTATTAATAGAATCAGTCACCAAAAGAGCTAAACTGCAGAAAACCTAAGCTAATTATTAGCTTTAAAAATAATAGTAATAATTGGTTCTGAGATTATAGCTGTAAAGACCTAGTAGAAGATTTGCCCATTCTTTCTCAAAGGCAGATTAGCTCCCAATAAGGTCCTCCCAGAGGCCCCAATCAGCCTTGCTTCAAATAAGCCAAGCAGTGAAACAGGCACAACTTCTCCACAAAATGACATCATTCCTGTTTAATAGTCAGACCACATACTGGTATAGTGTGGGATTCCATAATTACTCTGAGTGTTTCCGCATGGATTGAATTTGAATGCCCTCTCTTCCATTAGTGATAGTATTATTAAAATACTCCAAGGTGGCCTCCATTTTCCTTTACCAGTGTTTAAGTTGCTGTTTGCTTGGAAAGCAGGTCCTCTGGTCCCTGTTTGATAATTGCTTCTGATCCTGTCTCACTCCATCTCTGCTGATACTGCTGACATTTCATCTATTCCATGTTTATACATTGACCCCTTCTAAACCAGTTCTAGGTCTATATTAAATTATGCTGCTTTTGTTTTTGCCCTTAACTCATGATATGTCTAGATTTCCTGTTGTTTTCACTGTTTGCTGCATGTTCCATTTAGTATCATTAACATGTATCATTTTGGTGAATTCTACTTTTTTAGAAATATAGTTCTTTTTATTCTTATTGATGCTCTTTTTTCCTCCATTCTGCTTTCTGATGGCAGTATTGCCACAACTGCTTTTGTTTGTTAGCATGCGCTTCTTACACCTGATCTTTTTTACATCCTAATCCTCTTCTCTTTCAGTGGGAGCAGGCTGATGCCCTTAGCACAGTTTGTCCTACTCCCTCCCACCTCCTCCCTTCCATTTAGCATGTTGAAGACATATAGGATTTTTTTTAACAGAATGGATCAACAATTATTTAGACATAATAGTGTCACTCATGTCTTTGCCCCTTCTGTTTTTTGCTCACTACTTCTTTCTCTTTTATGCATTCCCTTTTTATATTATATCGAATATGTCCTTGAGTAATTCTTTTAGATGTATCATATTTGATAATGCATCATTTACCTAGTTTGTATCAAAGGAATGTAAGTTCCATAAGGACATGAATTTTTGTGTGTCTTGTCACCATTTTGCCTAAAAGAGTGCCTGGCAAATAGTAAGTGCAAAATACATATTTTTGAGGGAATCAAATCATTTTATTTTATCACTTGGCCTTCTCTTTGTCAATTTTAAATATTTTATGGAAATAATTATAAACTGCCTATCACATTTTCCTACTTTCTGATATCAGGTATTCCCCATAATTGTTCACCTTTATTGATGACTCAGGGGCAACATTATCCATATCACTTACTCTGATTTGTTCTAATCTGATAGCAAAATTCCCTCAAAGCATCTCAGAGAAGTTTACCTCTAAATTAACTGGCTTCTGTGTGCCAGATAGCGTAAATTTATTTTTCTTTTCATTATATCACGTTAAAAGTGGTTGGTAGTACAGAAGCTTAGGACCAGGTGGAGCCCTCTGGGAACGTCATTTTCTGGACACAAAGAAGCAATGTCTAGAAGAGATACTAGTCAAATAGCCTGGCAGTCATTAGTGCAAAAAGCTTGAATGGGAAAATTCAGCCCGTGAAAGCTATGTGGCCCATAAAAAGTTAGATGAGAAAACAAGTTCAAAGCTGAGGATCAGAAGCCAAGCGAAGGGAAATTATTGCACTAATAAGAAAGTGCCTGCAGCAATTCTCTATTAGGTATGGGTGAGAAAGAAGCAGGTAGCAGATTCAGACCTTTCATGAACAGTGATAATTTTTCTTTGGTCTCTTGCCCCCAACTCTGCCCTACCCATCCTCACTGTTGAACTTTCATTCTCAATGCTGTTGATAAGCTTGCTGTTCCAATTATCTATTGCTACATCAAATACTACCCCCAACATAGTGGCTTAAAACAACAACCATTTCTTATTTATTTTTGTTTCATCAGTTCAGGTAAACAGTTTGGCCTGGGCTCAGCTGAATGGTTTTCTGCTTTTCTCCCCGGGGTCACATACATCTAGTAGATTGACTAGGGCTGGAGGGTTTATTATAGCCTCACTCACATGGCTGGGCCTTCCTGCTTACTGTAGGGTGGTCCTCTCTCTCTCTAGATGGTTTCTCACCTGTGCTTTTTTACATGGTGTCAGGACTGTTCCAGGAAGACAAAAGTGCATGCTGCAAGGCCTCCTGAGGTCTACACTCCAGCACTTCATAATATTACTTCTGCCACGTCTGCGCATTGAAGTCACAAGTTAGCCTAGATATAAGGGATGGAGAAGTACAAAATATTGTGGCCATAGTTTTCATACCACATTTGTCTCTGAGAGCCCACTCCTAATTATCAGACTTGTAATTTCTAATATTGTAATGTATGTACTAGCATAGCTATTTCTTCTTGTAATATTTAATTCCCTGAGAGGAGTTAGGTTTATCTTTATCTGCAGCACATAGCAGAGAAGCCGGTACCTATTAAGGCCTTAATCAAGAGAAGTTGAACCAATGGTGGGCTGATTGGTGGAGATGTACATACAATGCATGTACGGATACTCTGTTTTGTGTACTTTTTACAGCTATATTCTAAGATTAATGGAATAGTACTTTTAAAAGTACAAAGTAAATTACAAGTATGTCTTTTTGATGTAAAGTAGTAAGAATTTTTGTGTATATCAAACAGTAACTATAGAATGCCGGGTTCTTAGAACCTAGAAACTCATCTGTGTAATAGAGACTTAGTAGTGTTTCCTTAATCAGTTCCTGGGTCAAAAAACCAGAAATGATTTCATCTCTTTTCTCTACCATCATTGTTATAAAAAACGTTGGGCCTCATAGTCTAAGATATATATTTGTCTTGTGGCATGCATTTAATGTCAGATTAATGGCGTTTGTGCCAAAATAACAAGATCTTAGTAAGGAAAGTCTGTTTGCAAATGTAGCCCCTAATTCCTTTGCTTTAAAAATACTTTGAATAATCTAACAGGCTCAACTATTACCTCATGTCAGCTAAGATTCAATTGATGGCACTAAAGGAACAATTCGGTATTTCATAGAATTTAAAAATCCTGTGTCCTAGTTGTTTCCACATAGGTGATTATTTTACATGTAATTTCACCAAGATCCAGGGATAGCCACTTTGATTTGCTCTACACTGTCCTGAATGTCGTTAAAGCAACTGTCACATTTTCCTCTGATAGTTTGGAGATGACTGTAATTTGCAAAAATATGTGGTATCCTTTTAGGCTTTACATTTATATAAATTATTATTTTGTCCACTTTGAGTCTTTCAGACACTTTTGTTTTATGTAACTGTGGTCTGCAAGTTGGTAAGAGACCAAAAGGACACATGTGTATGCAAAGTTAATATTTGCTCAGATAGGTAATCCTTTATGACTGCAAAATGCAGATTTTGTGTGGACTACATCAAAGAATCACAGAACGAATAATAATTAATCATAGAAGGACATTTGGTGAACATTTTTAAAAACTTTTGTAGAAGTACAAGAGAAAAATAGTTACATATATGAAATCAAGTCTTAATGTAATACCACAAAAATAGTCTTATCAAACATAATATAGAATTAAAAGTGAGTGAAGATAAAGCAAGCTCTCCTGACTATGGAAGGAAAATATAGAGAGACAAAAAAGAAATTGAATTTCAGATCTTTGTTTCAAGATAAAAATGAATTATTATAATAGACCTTATTCATAACTTTGGCTTAGACCTTATTCATAACTTTGGCTCTCCTATTTGGATTGCATATGCTGAAAGCAATCATAGGACTGAAGGGAAATTTATAATAAAGTCACCTGGGATATCACTTCATAAACCTAGAAAACAACATTAGACATTGAAATGGGAATAATGAAAATTTCATTTTAAAAGAATGTATATGGGAGGCAAGGAAAGAACTGTTGAGATACATGGAAGAAAGTCATTACTTCTCTTGAATTCCTATAAATACTGAAAAATGTTTTCCATTAGCAGGATACTGGTGCCACAGTAAATGTGATTCGGTATTTCCCCTCTGTACATAGGGGCTCAAACTGTTCTAAAGACACTTTTTGTGTTAGCATGTCAGACATGGCCATCTTCCTACTTGGCTAAGAGTATGGCCTAAGAATCTACTAAGCGTCACCAGACCAGAGGCAAACGTGCAGCTTGACCAAGTAGCTCTGTCTGGTTGGAAGAATTGAGGGGCAGGGCATTTGGAGGATAATCCATTATTGACCCTCTCAGCAAAGTGCAAAGTCTGTGGCATCCCTTGCACAGAGATTATTATCCTGCAAAGGGTTAACCATCTGCGGATCATTCAGTATCTAAATCTAGGTGCGTTCCATCGTAATTAGAGTGTGTTTGTTCATTAGTAACTGAACATTTTGCAGATCTTAAAAATTTAAATGATCTTGAAGCTCATTGTGGCACCTTGTGCATCACAGATTACACAGTTGCTCTCCTCTTTATGTGCCTTTTATGTCCTAATTTAGGCACCAGTGTATGTGTATCATATAGTGAAAGTATAAACAACAAATGGTTTTGGAGGAATTGTTATGTGCCTTTATACAGGGTAGAAAAATAAAATAGAAAATAGAATAGAAGAAATAATGTTTACTTTAGTCCTCTCAATATAGTGTATATTCTAGAGCCTAAGCACTGATCAGGGGCTCTATTTCATCAAACTTAAATGGAAAAGAAGTCAAGTCTCAGGAACAAAATGGCAGAAATCTATCTACTCAGAGATTGCAGAGTACAGTAAGTCCCCTACATACGAACAAATTCCGTTCCGAGAGCACATTCGAAAGTCCAATTTGTTCTTAAGTCCAACAGAGTTAGCCTAGGTACCCAACTAACACGATCGGCTATATAGTACTGTGCTGTAATAGGTTTATAATACATTCGCATCTTTAAAAGCAGCGTGAAGGTTCGTATGTAGGGGTTTTACTGTATAAGTTTTGTCAAGATAAAAATGAACAGTAGTTCAAAGGAACCAGAATACTCAGCATTGTAGAATACTGAAAGCACACAGGCTTTGGAACAAGACAGATTCCATACTCAGCCACTTATCAGCTATATTTTCTTGAGCAAGTTATTTAATCTCTGAGCCTCAGTTTCTTTATCAGTATAATAGAGATACTTACACTTAAAATAGGGGTTAGGGATAATAGGTTAAGCTCCTGGTATCATGCCTGACACATACTAGGTGCTAAGTAAATTGTCACTCTTATTCTTACAGGGTTGAGAAATGTATTTCCTTGGTCATAGCTTGTAACTTGTAACTTACCCTCCCAGCTTTACTTCCATCCATCAGCTGTTGGCATTCACTCTTGCGATGGAAAGGTGGAAAACTCTTCACCAGGATCATCTAGCATCACTGTGTGTCTAGATTCATCCAGCCAGTTACAGTAAGACAATGCCTTTAACCTAGAGCTTACAGAATGTTAGTTGAAAGGACCATGTGCTGGCCACTAAGTGGTGGACCATGGACCACTGGTTCCTCCAACTTATTGCAAGTGTTCCAAGTGTACATCAAGCATTGTTTGAGACAGAATAATATATTTGTATATAACTATATGCAGTACTATTTTACTGTTGTGATTAATAGAATACAAATTTGTTTCAAAACATCTTTGAATCCCTAGTAGCCTTTCCATTATATTGTATTTTCTCTGTCAGCCATTATAAAACATACACCTCTCACATCAGGGTAGATGTGGTACAAAGGAATCATAAAACTGTTGGATATTATGCAGGAGCGCTTATGCTCAAAACAAGTCAAGAACTGGTGCTCTCATTTCCAAGGTCCAGGAAAATGATGTGTGATGTACTCGTTTACACATCTTGTTAAGGAAAACACTGGTGAGAACTCAAGTCTCCAACCCCTTGTCCAGAACTCCCAACAGTGGAGATGTTTTCATTATTGCTTCTGGAAAAATCTGAAATGTATCTAATGTTCAGATTAGTATGCATGAAGTTGAGTATTAATCGAAAATCAGTTATTTGAAAAAGATCTAACACTGTACCTGACACATATAAAACACTCAACAAATGGTTGCTATTATCTTGATGACTCTTTAGTAAGGCGTGATTTTGTCACTTTTTTCTACCTGTTGCTCAGAGTAACTTACTGCATCCAAGTGTAACATTGTAGGTTGTATCATTAGTCACCCAGGCAAGTGGCTTTTGTTCTCATTTCTCATACTCTCAGAATAGGAGTGGTTGGATATTTTCTAAATCTCCCTTCCGGAAGTCTTTTAGGAGTAGCAGCTCTTGCCATTAGTACTGAGGCTAACTTTGGAGGCAAGTCCTTGCAACGCATTTTATTGCAGCCTCAAGACAGCTGTTGGCCTTTAATGTGCATGCTTAAGACAGCTCTGTTTTGTTGCTGAATTACCCATTGGAATTTGATACATTTCTGTGAACTAAAGAGATTTAAACATTTACTTGCCATCAATGTTTTTTAATTTGTCCTCCTCCCCGCCCACCATGCCCCAGTTCCTATTGGCCAGACTCTTTTTATTAATAGATTCAACATTAGATCAATATTTATTTAAAATCTGTAGTGGTCTCTAGGTATTTGGTATCTAATTTCACAATGTGGCCCTCAGGTGATAGCAGAAAATGGTGAATGAGAGATATTTATTTCTGACCATACAAATAGAGCTTTATAAAACTATAAACCATCCAGATTAATCCCAGTAGTTAAATACAAAGAAAGTTCCCCTTGGGCTTTTCAGGTAAATTGAGGACTGAAGCAAGTATTATCACTATGTGTTTGGTTCTGAATTTTTTTCAATATCCATATTTAGTATGAGTTCCCTTTCTTTACCTAACTATCCAGGAATTGATTTATAAGCTAAATAAAAGAATACGTGGACTCTTTACTTGTGCATGGCCAGCTGGAATTCGCTTGTTGCCCAAGGGAAGGAGATGAAAGAGCCAAAAGAAGTAAGCACTTCTGTATGTGCTGAACATGTCCATTTTAAGTAAAGGCAGATGACTTCCAGGAGCTTCCATAAGTGGTTCTCATGCAGCCAGCTCTGTCAGGCAAGGACTTAATTGTTTCATGCCCCAGCTATCAGGCAGCAGCCTCATTAGAGGAGATCACCAAAGGCCTCTGTTTCTCCGCAGAATGTAGCCCAGTGGAGCATTACTCCAGTGTAAGTAGATTCAGTGGTTGAGGCAGCTAAGCCTCCAGTGGTGATCTTCCTTTGCTGTTGAGAAAGAGAGTCACCTGGTTTCGAATAAATACACTAGAGCTAGCCCTAGACAGCTTTTTTAGAAGTTGTAGCTGCATTTTGCCCACACCCAAAGCCCCATCACACTCATATATTCACCCAGTGTCCGGATTGACTTTCCCCTAAGAGCCTGCTGTACACCCTGCCCAGGCCGGCTCTCCTCAGCCAGTTCTTGTTACTCGATTTTACCTTTTCTCTTCTTTCTTCTCACTGTCAGAACATGCCTGCCCTATCATCCTTAAGATTTTGTATGATGTCTATTCAATTATCTCTTGGAATAATTTATGGCAAAATGTGAGTAAAAGGTAACACATGCCTCCCTCCCCACAGGTAACATATTTGCATTTTTGCAGAGGCTTTAAGTAAATGGAGAGACTCAGATCTTGAGGATTCTAAGTGTCCTGGCGGGAAGCAGGACAGGGATTTCAGGAGCCCATTGGCTCTCACCATATAAACCCACAGGGCACTGGACCAGCCCTTAGCAAAAAGGCATAAATTACACTCTGACCTTCCCTCCACACATGGTCTGCTACTGCATTCACAGAAGCAGCACTTTCCTTCCAACCTCCCAGAATTCTGTGACACTCAACAATTTTTCAAAGGAACAGGAAAAGCACAGTTTAATAATGGGGCTAATTTTCACAGGGAAAGGAAGCTGAGGCTTCCTTTGGGGCCTGTGCCTTTAGAAATAAGTGCCCCATTAACACTGGGCACAGAGCTCACCAAGCGAAAGGTATGAAGTGTGATGGAGGAAGTTGCGAAGGGAAGAGAGAGAGGTGGTGAGGAACAATGTGACCAGTGGAAAACTGGGAGTGAAGTCACAGGTGCAACTGAAAACAAGAAATGGAGAGAGATTTTCACATTTACACGTACTTTATTCAAAGGAAAGATAAGGTAGATTCTGAAGTGGAAATAAGCAACGTGTGATAGGCAGAAGGATCTGGCTGGTCATCTCTTTTTTGTCTAATCTCTGATCCCATCACCGTCAGCTAAATAGTGGCTTTAGTATCGGCTGGTATAAAACCGTCCCCTAGGTGCCAGCTCTGTTGCCAAAGACACGCCATCTTGCCCCACCTCCACTTCCTGGTGTGCTCTGTCAGGCGGTTTATAGTTCTATTTCTGTTATCATGTGCAAAATTTTACAACAAGAAACAGGCAATCCTAGTCTCTTTCCATCAAAACAATCATGTATATTGTTTTAAAGCAGTTAGTGACATTTGGCTTCTTCAGAAAATGGGTTTTTCATGTACTTATTATATAGATTATTTTTGGGTTTTTTTTTTTTCACTTTTGAGAGGGGAGAGAGTTTGAAGTGTCACTTCTTTTCTTAAAGGTAACCAACTTTAACCCTTTTGTTGTTTAAAATCAGAAATTGTAGCCATTGGCTGTAGATTAAGTGGTATGTAATTGGATTACATTCCGAAAGAGAATTACAAAATGTGTTGAGAGGCATGATAACAGGTGGCTAAAATGTCAGACTCTGAGGCTGGGCTGCTGGGGTCCAATTCCTGCTTCTCCCCACCTCACCCCCTTGTGGGCTGTGTAACCTTAGGCAGTCACTTCACTCTCTGGGCTTGAGTTTCATTATCTATAAAAATGAAGATCATAAATACAGTTAATTAGAAGAATTAAGTGATGTTTATGAAAGGAACTTACATGCCTGACAAGTAGTAAATACTATATAAATCGTTGTTAGGAGCACTAAATTGAACGGCTTTTATATTTATATAAATAGAAAAATAGTCAAATATTCTAATTAGAAGCGGGGAAAAGGCAGTGATTCTCCAACACATGGTTTCTGTGGCTAAAATTCAAGTTTTACTGTGGTAAATGTGAAGTTTTATATCTCTGTGGCTATTTTCCAATTACTGTGCTAAGCAGTTTACGTAATTTTCACAACAACCTTGGGTAGATACTACTATTATTCCTACTTTACAGATGAGAAAACTGAGGCTAAGCATAAATAAATTTCTAAAGGTCCAAGAGCTAGTAAATGGTGTAATGTTTCAAAATTGCTGCTTTTAACTACTCCTCTAAATGCCCCCAAAATGTGCTTCCACTATCAATCAGTTATAGATGTGCAGTAATAAGGTATGAGAATTCTATTCTTTAGCAGAACATAATAAGGCAGATGAAGTCTGCTTCATTTCTCCCTCACCCCTGGGTTGTTGGCTTTATGCCATGTGTTAGAATGAGGAAATCTCAGGGCCTTAAAGAGGTTTTCTCCTCCTAAGTGCTGATAGTTAGTTGTGGCTCAGTATTATCCAGACCCAGTGGGAAAAGAAGCAAATATTTCTCTAACTCCTTTCCTATGTGAGGGATAAATCTTGACTTGGGGGAATCTTAGCTGCAAGTAGTAAGTGACGTTTGGGATAAAGAAGCCGGCAAAGGAGAACATTGGCCCAACCTCCTGGTTGTTCCTGGTTTACCATAGTATTTGCCCTGAGAGGCAACATCACCACAGAGCAAGATGCGCACTGCTGTACTTTCCAGAGAACAAAGAAAATGTGCTCATCTCCATTGCCTGCTGGCGTTGGATTTCCTGTAACTGTTCTGTTCTCATTTTATCCTTAATTAGCCTGTCTCATATTATGTACAACTTGTAAGACATCCCTGGTATACACTCAGAAGTTGGAGTTTTCAAATAAGATTACTCAGCAGACATAAGTGGAACATTTCCATATCCTTTCGGCTGCCAGCAGCGTTCACTGTGATATTCCTCTGCACATGGTGAGATACAGCTATCTCCGATACCGCCTGTGAATGACCATATCAGCCTGTTATGAGACTTCTCATCTCTGAATTCCTGTAGGATTTGCAGTTGGTTAACACACTGGCTCATACTGACTTGTTCTCTGGCAGTTTCATGTGTGAAGAGGCAGGGAGCATGAGCGGTCTCCTAGAGTGTCTGTCCCGGGGCTGGGCAACCGTGAGCTTAATATAGGAATGGAGAGGCGAGAAGGGGCAGAGGTGTGTGTCTACCTTATCTCCCTAATTAGATTGTCAGCCTCAGCCCAGAGACCATATCTGTCGTTTCTATCTCCTTTAATTCTTTTTAGAATACTAGGCAAACTGTGAGTATGCAGGGCATGCTTACTGCCTGAAGGCCTAAGGTTTTAATTCATAGAGTATGCCCAAACGATACCATTTCCATGCACTTGAACTTACTGCCACCCAAAGAAAGTAAAGTTTTCTGTAAATCTTAACTGAAACGTTATTTACATTGAATTGAAGGTACGGCTACATTAGTTTTAGTTTGGTCCCTCATAGAACTGTAAGCGTCATTTCAGAGGACAAACACTAAGCTGGCACTGCAGTGAAGATAGATAGTTACAACAACAGAAGTGTATGTAGTTGTAAAGCATAGGTATTATTCTGAGGAAAGTACTAACACTGCAATCCTGTAAATGACTAAAATGCTGCACTGAATAAAAGCTCATTCCGACCAAAAGTAATGGCATTTGGCTCTGAGGAGGTGTCAGCCAGTTCACGAATAAGATTGGGAGGGGTGCCCTGCAGTGCCATTGTACTTCTGTCACAATCAGTTGACCATACATATGTGATCTATTTCTGGACCCTCTCTTCTGTTCCACTGATCCATAATATCTTATTTTCCTTAACTTAACTGTATTAATAACAGTAGCTTTATAGTGAGATTTAGCATCAGGTTAGGTAAGTCATTCAACTTTATACTTCTTTCTTAAAATTACTTTATTCTAGAACCTTTACATTTCCATGTCCTTTTTTTTAAATTTTTTTATTGCAGTACAGTTGATTTACAATGTTGTGTTAGTTTCAGGTGTACAGCAAAGTGAATCAGTTATACACATACATATGTCCACACTTTTTTAGATTCTTTTCCCATATAGGTCATTACAAGTATTGAGGAGAGTTCCCTGTGCTATACAGTAGGTCCTTATTAGTTATCTATTTTATATATAGTAGTGTGTATATTACAGTCCCAATCCCCCAATCTCTCACAATATCCCTCCCCTGCCCCTTTCTCCCCTGGTAAGCATAAGTTTGTTTTCTACAACTATGACTGTATTTCTGTTTTGTAAATAAGTTCATTTGTACCTTCTTTTTTTTTTTTAGATTCCACATATAAGTGATATCATATGATATTTGTCTTTATCTGACTGACTTCAGTCAGAATGACAATCTCTGGGTCCATCCATGTTGCTGCAAATGGCATTATTTCATTTTTTGTTTATGGCTGAGTACTATTCCATTGTATATATGTACCACATCTTCTTTATCCATTCCTCTGTCAATGGACATTTAGGTTGCTTCCGTGTCTTGGCTATTGTAAATAGTGCTGAAATGAACATAAGGGTGCATGTATCTTTTTAAATTACAGTTTTCTCTGGATATATGCCCAGGAGTGGGATTGCTGGATCATATGGTAGCTCTATTTTTAGTTTTCTGAGGAACCTTCATACTGTTCTCCATAGTGGCTATACCAATTTACATTCCCATTACAGTGTAGGAGGGTTCCCATTTCTCCACACCCTCTCCAGCATTTATTGCTTGTAGACTTTTTGTTGATGGCCATTCTGACTGGTGTGAGGTGATACCTCATTGTAGTTTTGATTTGCATTTCTCTAATAATTAGTGATGTTGAGCATCTTTCAGTGTGCATCCTGGCCATCTGTATGTCTTCCTTGGAGAAATGTCTATTTAGATCTTCTACCCTTTTTTTTAATTAATTTTTATTGGAGTATAGTTGATTTACAATGTTGTGTTAGTTTCTGCTGTATGGCAAAGTGAATCAGTTTTACGTATACAAAAGGGAAAAAACCTACAACCAAGAATACTCTCCCCAGCAAGGGTCTCATTCAGATTCGACAGAGAAATCAAAAGATTTACAGACAAGCAAAAGCTAAGGGAATTCAGCACCCCCAAACCAGCTTTCTGCCCATTTTTTGACTGGGTTGTTTGGTTTTTTTAGGTATCGAGCTGCATGAGCTGTTTGTATATTTTGGAGATTAATCCCTTGTCGCTTCATTTGCAAATATTTTCTCCCATTCTGTGGATTCTCTTTTTGTTTTATTGTTTCCTTTGCCATGCAAAAGCTTTTCAGTTTCATTAGGTCCCATTTGTTTATTTTTGTTTTTATTTCAATTACTCTAGGAGGTGGGTCAAAAAAGATCTTGCTGTGATTGATGTCAGAGAATGTTCTGCCTATGTTTTCCTCTAAGAGTTTTATAGTATCTAGTCTTATATTTAGGTCCTTAATCCATTTTGAGTTTATTCTTGTGTATGGTGTTAGGGAGTGTTCTAATTTCATTCATTTACATGTAGCTGTCCAGTTTTCCCAGCACCACTTATTGAAGAGACTGTCTTTTCTCCATTGTATATTCTTGCCTTCTTTGTCAAAGATTAGTTGACCATAAGTGCATGAGTTTATTTCTGGGCTTTCTATCCTGTTCCATTGATCTGTATTTCTGTTTTTGTGCCAGTACCAAACTGTAGCTTTGTAGTATAGTCTGAAGTCAGGGAGCCTGATTCCTTCAGCTCCATTTTTCTTTCTCAGGATTGCTTTGGCTATTCGGGGTCTTTTGTGTTTCCACACAAATTGTAAAATTTTTTGTTCTAGTTCTGTGAAAAATGCCATTGGTAATTTGATAGGGATTGCATTGAATCTGTACATTACCTTGGGTGGTATATTCATTTTAACAATATTGATTCCTCCAATCCTAGAATATAGTGTATCTCTCCATCTATTTGTGTCATCTTTGATTTCTTTCATCAGCATCTTATTGTTGTCTGAGTACAGGTCTTTTGCCTCCTTAGGTATGTTTATTGCTAGGTATTTTATTCTTTTTGATACGACAGTAAATGGGATTGTTTCCTTAATTTCTCTTTCTGATCTTTCGTTGTTTGTTAGTGTATAGGAATGCAAGAGATTTCTGTGTATTAATTTTGTATCTGCAACTTTATCAAACTCATTGATGAACTCTAGTAGTTTTCTGGTAGTGTCTTTAGGATTTTCTATGTATAGTATCATGTCACCTGCAAACAGTGACAGTTTTACTTCTTCTTTTCTGATTTGGAGTCCTTTTATTTCTTTCTCTTCTCTGATTGCTGTGGCTAAAACTTCCAAAACTATGTTGAATAAAGGTGGCAAGAGTGGACATCCTTGTCTTGTTCCTGATCTTAGAGGAAATGCTTTCAGTTTTTCACCATTGAGAATGATGTTACCTGTGGGTTTGTCATATATGGCCTTTAAAATGAGCTTGTCTAATTTTACAAAGATGTCTGCTAGAATGACTGAGATTGCATTAAATCTATAGATTAATTTGGCCATCTTAGCAATATTGACTTCTACTTCATGAGCATGGACTGTCTTTCCTTTTAAGATTTATTTTTTTATTGATTAATTGATTGATTGATTGATTGCTATGTTGGGTCTTCGTTTCTGTGCTAGGGCTTTCTCTAGTTGTGGCAAGCGGGGGCCACTCTTCATCACGGTGCACGGGCCTCTCACTATCGCGGCCTCTCTTATTGCGGAGCACAGGCTCCAGACGCGCAGGCTCAGTAATTGTGGCTCACGGGCCTAGCTGCTCTGCAGCATGTGGGATCCTCCCAGACCAGGGCTCGAACCCGTGTCCCCTGCATTAGCAGGCAGATTCTCAACCACTGCGCCACCAGGGAAGTCTGTCTTTCCTTTTATTATTTTTTTCTCAGTCAAGTTTTATAGTTGTTGTGAGTGTAAAAAAACTTGATTGTCTTATTTTTAGGTATTTGTTTTATTGGCATTACTGTAAATGGAATTTATTTTATTTTCCAATTGTTCGCTGCTATCATGCAAGAATATTTTTTAATATTAACCTTTTACCTTGCAGCTTTGCTAAATTTGTTTATTCTTGTTACATAAATTCCTTGAGATTTTTCTGTGTAAAAATAAAAATCATATCATCTGCAAATACTGCAGGTCACAAACTCTATCTCACTGTTCCAGGTCCTCTTGTAGTAGTAGTAGTAGCAGCAGCAGCAGCAGTAATAGCTTGTTTAAGACTTATTTTGAATCATATATTGCATACTAGCACTTTACAACCATTAGCCCATTTAACCCTGCTAGGTTGTGTTTTATAGATACCTAAAATGAAGATTAACCAAGGCCACTCAAATAAGTGGCAAAGCTATTGTTTATTCTGGCCATCTCTGCCATAGGTGGGACTTGGTGTTCCTGAGCACATATAATATAGTTCCTTCCTACAGATTAAGATGGACCAGCATTTCACTATCAATCACTCACTTTGTCTAGCAACAAACCAGAGTCCCTCACTCTTCCAGTGGGTGCTGGGAAGCAAGTCAAAGATTTAATTTTAACCTTGGGCTTCTTCTAAGGTTCTCCATCGTGAAACTTGGATCTGATGAATAAAGCCAATCTTAGCAAATTAGTAAGGTAGAAAATGTCACATTCCTTTCTGAATGTGTTTGTTTAGGTACTATCACCCAAGGTTCCTACTAAAACATAAAAGGCTAATTTAACTCCCTGAGGAAATATCATCATTACCAGTCAACTACTGATATAAGTCAGTTGCTCAAGGTACTTCCTATGTTACAAGACCAATCCTATAAATTAGACTTTATTTTTTTAGAAGCCTTGAGTCATGTTTGTTTGACATATAGAGGTGCATTTCAAAGGTAAATATGTAAAACCATCTCAGCTGAAAGAGAAACAAGTTGTTGATTGTTCCTCAGGGTAAAAGAATTACAAAAGAACGCACAGAATAGACGACCTGCCTTCAGCAGGGATCACTGCTAGGATAAGACAATATATATGTATTCATTCAACGTTTATTGAGCACCTACTATGTGCCAAGTACTATTCTGGGCATTGGGGATACAGCTCTGAAGAGCACAGATGGATACCATCACCTCTTTTCAAGGGCTTCACACCTGCCATTGTCACCTTTCCCTTCCTGCATTAGTTTTACCCTCTATACAGTATTATTCCTGTCTGCATAAATACATGTAATAGCCCCCATATTAGGGGAAAAACTCCTTTGACCTGAAACCCCCTCTAGTTGCCTCCCCATTTCTCTGTACCCCTTTATAGCAAATTTACTCAGAAGAGCGTCTAAACTCACTATCTCCTCTTCTTTTTCTCATTCTCTTTGAACACACTCCAGTCATGCTATTGTACCCACCACTCCTCTGAGATTGCTCTTGTCAGTGTCTCATTAAATTCCATGTTGTCAAATCTAATGGCCAGTTCATAGTCCTCATCTTTCTTGTCTTCTCAGTAGTAGACGTCAGTTAATTTCTATTCCCCCTTGAAAAGCTTTCTTCACTTGGCTTCCAGGACACCAGCCCCTCTGTTGGTTTCCCTCCTGCCTCACTTGCTGCTCCTTCTCAGCCTTCTTTCTTCAATCCTTGAAATTATGGAGCACTTTTACTAAAACAGAAGAGGAAATGGACATTAGGGGGCAACTGGCTGTCTCTGCCACACTCTGTGAATCTTGTTCTTCCCCCAGTTACCCATTTCACTGTCAGTTCCAATCTTCCAGTTGCTTAGGCCAAAATATCTTGGGTCATCCATGACTCTTTTTCTCTCCTACTCCACATCCAGTCTACCAGCAGACCCTACTGATTGTATTGATACTTTCAAAATATATTCTGAATCTGATAGCTTCTGACCACCTCCACCACTTTCATCTTAGTGTAGGCTATCGTCATCTCTCCTAGACTTCTGAAATAGTCTGCTTGCTGGTCTCTCTGGTTTTGCCAGTCCATTCTCCACATAGTAACATATAATCCTTCAAAAAATAAGTCACATTATGTCATTCCTGTGTGCAGAACTCTCTGGTTACCTCCTAGCTGAATAAAAGCCAAGGAGCCTACTATTAAAAGGCCATATATTATTTGGTCCTGGCTAACTCTGATTAAATCTGCTATTCTCTCCCTCACTCATTCCCTTCCAGCTCTGCTGGCTTCCTTGATGTTCCTTGAATATACCAAGCATGAACCAATTTTAGGGCCTTTGTATCTACTATTCCTTCTACCTTGACCGCTCTTCACCTAGATATCCTCATGGCTTGTTCCTTAACTTCCTTCAGGTCTTTGATCAAATATCACATTATCAAAAAGAGACCTTTCCTAACAACCTATCTAAAATAGGATTCCCGCTTGTAAATCTTTTTCCCTTTATACAACTCTTTTTCTTCTTAACACTCAACATCATTTGACCTATTATCTGATATTCTTTGTGT
Organism: Balaenoptera physalus; assembly: GCF_965194825.1. Taxonomy (NCBI): domain Eukaryota; kingdom Metazoa; phylum Chordata; class Mammalia; order Artiodactyla; family Balaenopteridae; genus Balaenoptera; species Balaenoptera physalus. The sequence goes on along the minus strand of NC_138890.1, from coordinate 88,570,109 downwards.
GTGTGCATGTTCATATACTTTATCTATATTTTCTATATATAAACATTTATATGTACATATATGAATGTGACTATTGAATGTCTTCCCCACTAGAATGAGAGTACTTGGTCTGTTTTGTTCACTGCTCTCTTTCCTCTTAGTTAAGGGTGGTCAAGATAGAGTTCTCTGAGGAGAGAAATGTAATGGTACTTCCCCTTTCTTTTAAAGAAACTTCCTAAAAATTCTAGACAACTCTTCGGCTTATATCTCATTGGCCAGTATTTAGATTACGGCCACAGCTAGCTGCAGGGGAGGTTCGGAAGTATAGCAGTTTGAGCTAAGAATGAATGAAGAGGAGCCAGCTATGCAAAATCCTAGAAGGAGAGCACTCCAGGCAAAGGGAATAGCTAAATGCAAAGCCCTACAGTAGAAATAAGCTTGCCATGTTGAGGGGATTTGTCCTATGTTTGGGGACAAAAAGAAGCTGAATATGGCTGGAATATAGCAAATTATGGACAGACTGGAACAAGACAAGTTGAGAGAGAGAGAGGGAGGGCAGATCATCACATAGGGTTTTGCACATCCCAGATGCAAAAAAAAAAAAAAAAAGTCACTGGACTCCCTGTCACCTCAGCCATTCTCCAACCTTTGGGAAATTCTAGGGCTACACTGCCAAAGGCTACTTAGCAGCTACAAGCCACATGCAGCTATTTAAATTAAATTAACTAACTGAAAGTAAAGAAAATTTAAAATTTCAGTTTCCCATCACACCAGCCACATTGCACATGTTCAATAGTCTCACGTGGCCAATGGCTACCTACTGGGCAGCACAGGTCATGCCAGACAGCATATGCCATTGTCACAGAAAGTTCTGTTAGTGCTGCTCTAAGAAAGCCAGTCAAAGGAGAAATAATGCCAAGTCTGCTTAGTCTCTCCTCTGTGATTTTTCTCTCTTAACCCTAGAATCAGTGTCTTTCTATTTAAATAGAAATAATATATGTGGTGCCTAGAGATTAGCATGTGGCCTGTTCCATATGCAAATGTTCTTGTGGATGATTTTTACCTATGACAGAAAAGATGGGAAAGACTGGTAAATTGCAAGCATTCTTAACCTCATTATGAATACACTGCAAATGTAAAATTGCAAAGCATGGAAGTCATAAGTGTGAAAGCGGCTTTCAATTTGTTTTAATAGGTGTTTTCTATGTCTTATTGTAACCTAGGGATCTTGCTGCAAGAAACTGTCTGGTAGGTGAAAATAATGTTCTGAAAATCAGTGACTTTGGAATGTCTCGTCAAGAGGATGGTGGAGTGTATTCATCTTCTGGCTTAAAGCAGATTCCCATTAAATGGACAGCACCAGAAGCTCTTAATTATGGTAAGAATAGACTTTTTTCTTTTTGGTGGTAAAAATGGACTCTGTTAGCACAAAACATTCACAAGCAAAGTTACAGGGGTAGAGCAGAGCTCCAGTTAGAATCATCTGAGGAGCAACAAAAAAGGATGTGTAAGTGTTCAGACTTTGCACTTGAACATGAGCACAAACTTAATTCACTGATCTTATTAATCAGATTTTTGTATGGAAGATTGCTAGATTTAAAAGATGGATAATACTTACAAGCATTGTTAAGTATGACTGTACCTCTGAAAGTTTTTATTGTTATCCAAAAAAGATTATTTAGTTCTATCTTAATAGTCAAATTATACCCAGAGTAAAAATGTTGCTGTGGCTCTGGACCATTTCTTTTGAATGTCTTATAATTGGTCCAATAACCTCATCTAATGTTAGGTTCCTAAATATTAAGTCAGTCAATGCTGTTGTTTCTCACTCTGAAAATTGACATGGTTTCTTAGCATCTCAGTCTCTGGAACTTGTATAAATCTTGTGGGAAGAGAGAGATGGGAGTTGTTACATTTTAAAACAGCAGGGATTTTTTTCACTTGAATTTTTATGTGTCATTGTAATTGGAAGTAAATACAGCTTGTATTATCTGCGGTTGGGATGAAATGGGCCATAGCAAGATGGGTAAGAACTCAAGAATTTTATTTTTTAAAAAAAATAATATGCTTTTAAGTGAAATTAAAAATTACATTTTCATTAAGGGAAGCAGCATATGAGCCATGAGTTGGTGAATGGGTATAGTATGTTTTGAATAAAAATATCATAAAGTGGAGGGAAGCATCATGCAGTGTCCCTGTGTCCTCAGTCCTGCTCCTCGAAGTGGAGATGCACAAGAGGCAGGCAAGGGCATGCAGCTTGTGAGACTCCGTGCCAGCTGGCACCATGCATGTGTGGCCGCTGCCCCTCATCATGGTCCCTGCCTCGCTGCAGCTCGTAACAAAGCATTCATCAGAAAATATTTAGTAAGTGCCACCTCCACGTGGCCAGGGCACCAAGCCTTGCCTCAGCCTCCTACTTCTCCCTCCTTCCAGCTGGACCTAGACCAGGTGTGGGAGGGAAGAAGCTGAGGTTTGTGACATGAAAGCATATTAGAGAGATTGAAGACAAGATGGCAGAGTAGAATAGGACTTGAGCTCACCTCCTGTTATAAAAACACCAAAATCATAACTTAACTGCTGAACAACCATCAGCAAAAAAAGACTGGAACCTACCAAAAAAGATATTCTACATCCAAAGACAAAGAAGAAGCCACAATGAGACGAGGGACAAGATCCAGCTCCACCCACCAGTGGGAAGGCACCAGGAAGCCTGCACAAGCCCTTGGACCAACCTCACCCATCAGGGGTCAGAAATCAGAAGCAAGAAGAACTACAATCCTGCAGCCTGCAGAACAGAGCCCACAAACACAGAAAGTTAGAAAAAATGAGACAGCAGAGAAATATGTTCCAGATGAAGGAACAAGATAAAACCCCAGAAGAACAACTAAGTGAGGAGGAGATGATAGGCAGTCTGCCTGAAAAAGATGATCCAAGATCTCAGAAAAAGAATGGAGGCACAGACCAAGAAGATACAAAAAATGTTTAACGAAGAGCTAGAAGATTTAAAGAAAATCAGAGATGAACACTAACTAACTGAAATGAAAAATATACTAGGAGGCATCAGTAGCAGAATAAATGAGGCAGAAGAATGAATAAGTCAGCTGGAAGACAGATTGGTGGAAATCACTGCCACAAAACAGAATAAAGGAAAAAGAATGAAAAGAGATGAGGACAAACTAAGAGATCTCTGGGACAAGATGGAATGCACCAACATTCACATTATAGGGGTTGCAGAGGGAGAAAAGAGGAAGGGCCTGAGAAAATATTTGAAGAGATAATAGCCAAAGACTTCCCTAACATGGGAAAGGAAACAATCACTCAAGTCCAGGAAGCACAAAAAATCCCATACAGGGTAAACCTGAGGAGGACCATGCCAAGACACATATTAATCAAATTTAAAAAAATTAAAGACAAAGAGAAAAAGTTAACAATTTATTGACAGGAGACATATTAATATGTCTCTTGTTTCCCAAACGTTATTGACCAGAGACATATCAATACGTTTTTAGAGAGTGATACAATTAATATCAACGTGCAAAGTTGTTAGAGCTTAAAGTTGATCAACAGTTCATTAGACAGCTTATGATGTCATTATCATTCACATTTTGGTCCATTAGATTTTTGTTCCAACCTTGTGTATATTATAAACACAAATTTATTACCATAAAATTTTCAAAAATGACGCATCACAAAATTTTGAGTGAAAAAGAATTTTTCAGTGAATTTTATGCAGATACTTTCTCTGATTGAGCAACATGTATACTAGTGTCTCAGAAGATGATAGTTCTTCAGAATATAGTTCTGATTCACACGATGTGAATATTAGACCAACAAAAAGACAAAAAAACCTTAGTGATTGATTCTGATACGGAAAGTGAAAATGAAACTCATGGTGCTGGAGAATGCTCCTTTGCTTCTACAGAAGAGTGGATTGAAGACAACATTTCATGAGAATTAGAAGACTTTACAGGTGTGTCAGGTGTAACTGCTGACTGTAATAACCCACAAAGTGTTAGTGAAATAACAATTTTTGGTAACGACTCTTTTGAGTTGGTCACTTCTCAAACAAATTCGTATCACCAGCAGAATGAAAAATCATATAAAAACTATGATAAGGATTTAAAATGGACTGATGTAACCACTAGTGACATGAAGAAGTTTCTTGGATTAATAATTTTGATGGGACAAATAAGAAAGTCACACTGGAAAGAATATTGGTCGACTGATCCCTTACTTGAAACACCTGTCTTTCCAAAGATTATGACAAGAAGAGGGTTCAAACAAATAATGATATTTCTTCACTTTAACCATAACTCAGAAATTGCACTTCCTGCAGACAGAACTTCAAAAGCTAAACCTCTTTTGTATTATTTTCTACCAAAATTTCAATTGATCTGTATACCCAAACAAGAGCTATCACTTGAGGAGGCAATTAGAGTGGACAGGACGACTCAGATTCAAAACCTATATTCCCAGAAAACTTACAAAATATGGAATTTTGGTCAGGATGGTTATCGAAAATGAAACGATATATATGCTACCTTGAGATTTACATGGGTGAAGGAAAGAAACTGCAAGAAACAATATTATCGGTCCTACAACCTTATCTTGGTTCATGGCACCATATTTACAAAGACAATTATTACAACAGTGTGTCCACATCTGAAATATTGTTGAAAAATAAAACCAGAGTTTGTGGGACTATAAGAGAGAATCATGGTCTACCAAACCAATTAAAGAAGAAATCTAAACATCTACAGAGGGGAGAAATGACATTCTTATGGAAGGGAGAAGTGATTCTTCTTATATGGAAAGACAAGAGGCTAGTCTGCATGGTGACAGCTCTTCATGACGCCTCCATAGCATCTACAGGAAAGGAAGACAGGAGGACTGGCCATCAGATAACTAAACCCACTTGTATATTAGAGTATAGTAAATATATGAAAGAAGTTGATCGATCCAATCAATATCTGGCAAACTTCAATATCCTCTGGAAAACTCGAAAATGGTATAAGAAAGTGGGTTTCTATTTGAGTAGTGTGGTTTATTCAATGAGTTTAAAATTTATTGTAGCCTTAATGCACAGAATAAAATGACTTACAAGCAATTTTTGTTAGCAGTAGCTAGAGAATGGGTAACTGAGAATTCTGGTGAATGCAGTGGTAGTCCTGCACCTGGTCCTTCTTGTGGCATTTCTAAAAGAGCCTCCCACAAAGGTCCACCTTGTCAACTATCAGGTAAAATAAAAGAACATATTCTAGAGGAAACCATACCCATAGGACTAAAAAAACAAATTCCACCAGAAAGTGTACAGTCTGCACTAACAGGGGAAAGTGCAGTGAAACACAGTATATTTGTAATAGCTGTTCTGTTCCCCTGCACAGAGGTGCCTGCTATACTGCCTATCACACTCTAACGAAATATTAGAATACTTTAGTAAGACATGTACAAAGTTTCAAATAAATACATTTAGTGCAAAAAAAGTTGTTGATATTTACTCAAACATGGGTGTTTCAATATTCACTTACATAACAAATCACCTGGCCACAGACGTTAGTTTCTGCAAAAATCCCCCAGTCAGTAATGTGTTAAAAGCAATAAGAGAAAAGCAACAAATAACATACAAGGAAATCCCCATAAGGTTACCAGCTGGGTTTTCAGCAGAAACTCTGCAGGCCAGAGGGAGTGGCAGGATATATTTAAAGTGTTGAAAGGGAAAAACCTACAACCAAGAATATTCTACCCAGCAAGCCTCTCATTCAGATTTGACAGAGAAATCAAAGCATTACAGACTAGCAAAAGCTAAGAAAATTCAGCACCACCAAACCAGCTTTACAACAAATGTTAAAGGAACTTCTCTAGGTGGAAAAGAAAAGGCCACAACTAGAAACAAGAAGATTACAAATGGGAAAACTGACCAGTAAAGGCAAACATGCAGTAAAGGTAGAAAATCATCCACATGCCAATAAGATATCAAACCCAGCAGTCATGAGAATAGGAGAGTACAAATACAGGATATTGGAAATGCATTTGAAAATAAGAGACCAGCAACTTAAAAGAATCTTGTACATATATAGACTGCTATATCAAAACCTCATGGGAACCACAAACTAAAAGTCTACAATAGATACACACACAAAAAAGAAAAAGCAATCTAAACACAACACTAAAGATAGTCATCAAATCACAAGAGAATAGAACAAAAGAGGAAGGTAAGAAAAAAAGACCTAAAAAAACAAATCCCAAACAATTAACAACATGGCAATAAGAACATACATATTGATAATTACCTTAAATGTAAATGGATTAAATGCTCCAACCAAAAGACACAGACTGGATGAATGGATACAAAACCAAGACCCATATATATGCTGTCTACAAGAGACCCACTTCAGATCCGGGGACACATACAGACTGAAAGTGAGGGAATGGAAGATAGTATTCCATGCATATGGAAATCAAAAAAAAGCTGGAATAGCAATACACATATCAGACAAAATAGACTTTAGAATAAAGACTGTTACAAGAGACAAAAAAGGACACTACATAATGATCAAGGGATCAATCCAAGAAGAAGATATAACAATTGTAAATATATATGCACCCAACATAGGAGCACCTCAATATATAAGGCAAATGCTAACAGTCATAAAAGAAGTCAACAGTATCACAATAAAAATGGGGGACTTTAACACCCCACTTTCATCAATGGACAAATCATCCAGACAGAAAATCAGTAAAGAAACACAGGCCTTAAATGACACATTAGACCAGATGGACTTAATTGATATTTATAGAGCATTCCATCCAAAAGCAGCAGATTACACCTTCTTCTCAAGTGCACACGGAACATCCTCCACAACAGATCACATCTTGGGTCACAAATCAAGCCTCAGTAAATTTAAGAAAATTGAAATCAAGCATCTTTTCCAAACACAATGCTGTGAGACTAAAAATCAACTACAAGAAAAAAGCTGTAAAAAACACAAACATGTGGAGGCTAAACAATATGTTACTAAATAACCAGTGGATCACTGAAGAAATCAAAGAGGAAATCAAAAAATACCTAGAGACAAATGACAACAAAAACACGATGATCCAAAAACCTATGGGACACAGCAAAAGCAGTTCTAAGAGGGAAGTTTATAGCAATACAATCTTAACTCAGGAAACAAGAAAAATCTCAAATAAACAACCTAAACTTACACCGAAAGCAACTAGAGAAAGAACAAATGAAACCCAACATTAATAGAAAGAAAGAAAGAAAGAAAAATCAGCAAAGAAATACATAAAATAGAGACAAAGAAAACAACAGCAAAGATCAGTGAAACTAAAAGCTGGTTCGTTGAAATGATATACAAAATTGATAAGCCTTTAGCTACTAGACTCATCAAGAAAAAAAGGGAGAGAGCTCAAATCAATAAAATTAGAAATGATAAAGGAGAATTTACAACAGACACCACAGAAATACAAAGCATCATAAGAGACTACTACAAGCAACTATACACCAATAAAATGGACAACCTAGAAGAAATCGACAAATTCTTAGAAAAGTACAATCTTCCAAGACTGAACCAGGAATAAATAGAAAGTATGAACAGACCAATCACAAGTACTAAACTTGAAACTGTGATTTAAAGACTCCCTACAAACAAAAGTCCAAGACCAGATGGCTTCATAGGCGAATTCTATCACCTTCAACTACTAGGAGATATTAAAAAATAAAATAGGCTGCTTGGACAATCACAAAGGCTTGAGAGACATCGGAGAGTTAGGTCAGAGCTGGATGGTAAGTTGTATCTCCTACAGGAGGCCACTCCTACAGGACTGGGGGAGGTGGCTGTTTCATCTAATGCATGGAAACGAACACAGAAAGTCAAGCAAAATGAGGAATGTGTTCCAAACGAAAGAACAAGATAACACCTCAGAAAAAAACCTTCACGAAACGGACATAGTTTATCCACCTGATAAAACGTTAAAGGTGGTAAAGAATGGATGAACATAGTGAGAATTTCAACAAAGAGATAGAAAATATAAGAAGGTACCAAAGAAAAGACATAGAGTTGAAGAATACAATAACTGAATTGAAAAATATGCTAGAGAGGTTCAACATCATACTACATGAAACAGAATAAAGGATCAGTGAGCTCAGAGGGCAATGGAAGTCATCCAATCACAGCAATAAAAAGAAAAAAGAATGAAAAAAGCCAAGAGAGCTTAAGGGACTTATGAGACAACATCTAGCAGACTATTTGCATTATAGTAGTCCCAGATGGAGGAGAGAGGGAGAGAAAGGGGCAGAAAACTTATTTGAAGATATAATGGGGGACTTCCCTGGTTGCACAGTGGTTGGGAATCCACCTGCCAATGCATGGGACACGGGTTCAATCCCTGGTCCAGGAAGATCCCACATGCTGCGGAGCAGCTAAGCCTGTACGCCACAACTACTGAGCCTGTGCTCTAGAGCCCGTGAGCCACAACTACTGAGCCCGTGCGCCACAACTACTGAGCCCGTGCACCACAACTACTGAAGCCCGCACGCCTAGAGCCCGTACTCCACAACAAGAGAAGCCACCACAATGAGAAAGAAGCCCGTGCACCACAACAAAGAGTAGCCCCCGCTCGCCGCAACTAGAGAAAGCCCTCACGCAGCAGCAAAGACCCAACGCAGCCAAAAATAAGTAAATAAAAAAATAAATAAATTTATTTAAAGAAAAAAAAAGATATAATGGCTGAAGACTTCCTACCTGGGAAAGGAAAGAGACATCCAGACCAGGAAACCCACAGTGTTCCAAATAAGATGATGAACCCAGAAAGACCCACACCAAACACATTATAATTAAAGTGTCAAAAGTTAAAGAAAAGTAAATCTTAAAAGCAGCAAGAGAAAAACAACTTGTTATATACAAGGGATTCCCCATACAACTACCAGCAAATATTTCAACAGAAACTTTGCATGCAGGAAAGGAATGGCATGATATATTCACTGTGCTGAAAGAAGAATACTTCCAACAAAGAATACTCTACTTGGCAAAGTTATCATTCAAAATTGAAGGAGAGGGAAAGAGTTTTCCAGATAAGCAAAATCTAAAAGAGTTCATCACCACTAAACTGGCCTTACAAGGAATGGTAAAGGGACTTCTCTAAGCTGAAAAGAAAGGTTGCTAATTAGTAACAAGAAAATATATGAAAGTATATATATCTCACTGGTAAAGGTAAATATGTAGTAAGGTAGTGGATCAATCACTTATAAAGGTAGTATGAAGGTTAAAGACAAAAAAATAAAAACTATAACTACAAAAATTAGTTAAGGGATATACAAGATAAATAAATGTAAAATCTGACATCAGAAACATAAAACAAGGCAGGGGGGAGTGAAAATGTAGAGCTTTTGAATGTGTTCAATCTTCAGTTTTTTTTAATCAACTTAAAAATGTAAGTTGTTATATGTAAGCCTCATGGTTACCACAAAGTCAAAATCTATAGTAGATACAGTAATGATAATGAGAAAAATCTAAGCATACCATTAAAGAAAGTCATCAAACCACAAAGGAAGAGAGCAAGTGAAGAAGTAAGGAACAGAGAGGAACTATAAAACAGCAAGAAAGGAATTAAAATGGCAATAAGTACATACATATCAATAACAACGTTAAATGTAAAGGGACTAAATTTGCCAGTCAGAAGACAGAGTTGCTGAATGGAATAAAAAATAAGACCCATCTATATGCTGCCTACAAGAGACTCATCGCAGACATAAGGACACACAAAGACTAAAAGTGAAGGGATGGAGAAAGGTATTCCATGCAAATGGAAACCAAAAGGAAGCTGGGGTGGCTATATTTATATCAAACAAAGTAGATTTTAAAACAAAGACTGTAATCAGAGACAAAGGAGGGCATTACATAATGATAAAGAGGTCAATCCAAAAAGAGGATATAAAATTTGTAAATATTTATGCACCTAACATAGGAATACTTAAATATATTAAAAAAAATGTTAACAGACCTAAAAGGAGAAATAAACAGCAATACAATAATAGTAGGGGACCTCAGTACCCTACCTGAGTCAATGTAAAGATCAGATAGAAAATCAGTAAGGAAATGTCAGCCTTAAATGACACTTTAGACCAGATGAACTTAACAGATATATATATAGATAGATATCTATAGATCAGTATACACATGCCATCCAAAAGAAGCAGAATACATATTCTTTCCTAGTGCACGTGGAATATTCCCCAAGACATATTATATGTTAGGCCACAAAACAAGTCTTAATAAATTTAACAAGACTGAAATCACATCAAGCATCTTTTCTGACCACAATGGTATGGAACTAGAAGTCAATTACAAGAAGAAAGCTAGGAAATTCACAAATATGTGGAAATTAAACATGCTACTGAACAACCAGTGGGTCACAGAATAAATCAAAAGAAAAGTCAAAATTACCTTGAGACAAATTAAAATGGAAATAGAACATACCGAAAGTTAGGTGATGCAGTAAAAGCAGTTCTGAGAGGTATGTTCATAGTAATAAATGCCTACCTCAAGAAACAAGAAAGATCTCAAACAACATAACATCACACCTCAAGGAACTAGAAGAAGAAAAAATAAAACCCAAAGTTATTAGAAGGAAGGAAATAACAAAGATCAGAGCAGAAATGAATGAAATAAAGACTAAAAAGACAATAGAAAAGATCAGTGAAACTAATAGCTATTTCTTTGAAATGATAGAATTGACAAAACTTTAGCTACACTCAGCAAGAAAAAAAAGTGACAGAAACCAAATCAAAACAGTTAAAAATGAAAAATGAGACCTTACAACTGATACCACAGATATACAAAGGATGGTAAGAGGCTTCTATGAACAACTATATGCCAACAAACTGGACAACCTAGAAAAAATGAAAAAAATCTCTCAAACAAAAACCTTCTGAAATTGAATCAGTAACAAAAAAACCTCTCAACAAAAAGAAGTCTAGGAATGAATGGCTTCACTGGTGAATTTTACCATACACTCAAAGAAGATTAATACCAGTCGTTCTCAAACTCTTCCAAAACAGAAGAAGAGGGAATACTCCCAAACTCATTTTATGAGTCCATCATTACTCTGATATCAAAACCACATAAAGACATCACAAGAAAAGAAAATTACAGGCCATTGTTCCTGATGAACACAGAAGCAAAAATTCTCAACAAAATGTTTAGCAAACGGAATTCAGCAATACATTAAATAATGAAAGGATCATACATCATGATCAAGTGGGATTTATTCCAAGGATACAAGGATGGTTTAACATTTGCAAATCAATCAACATGATGCACCACATTAACAAAATAAAGGCTAAAAATCATATCATCATATCATCTCAATAGATACAGAAAAAGCATTGGACAAAACTCAACATCCCATTAAGATAAAAATTCTCAACAAAGTGGGTACAGAGGAAATGTACCTCAACATAATAAAGGTCACATATGACAAGCCCACAGCTAACATCACAGTTCACAGTAAAAAGCTGAAAGCTTTTCCTCTAAGAACAGGAACAAGACAAGGATGCCCACTCTCACCACTTTTGTTCAACATAGTATTGGAAGTCCTAGCCACAGCAATTAGGCAAGAGAAAGAAATGAAAAGAATCCCATTTGGAAAGGAAGAAGTAAAACTGTCCTTATTTGCAGATGAAATGATATTATATAGAAAATCCTAAAGTCTCCACCAAGAAACTGTTAGAACTAATCAATGAATACAGTAAATTGCAGGATACAAAGTCAAAATACAAAAATCTATTGTGTTTCTATACACTAATAACAAATTATCAGAAAGAGAAATTAAGGAAACAGTTCCATTTATAATTGCATCAAAAACAATAAAATATCTAGGAATAAATTTCACCAAGGAGGTGAAAAACCTGTACATTGAAAACTATCAGACACAACCAAAAAAACTGAAGAAGACACAAATAAATGAAAAGATATTTCATGCTCATGGATTGGAAGAATCAATATTAATAAAATGTTCATACTACCCAAAGCAATCTACAGATTCAGTGCAATCCCTATCAAAATTCCAATGGCATTTTTCACATAACTGGATCAAATAATATTAAAATTTTCGTGGAGCCGCAAAAGACCCTAACAGTCAAAGCAATCCTGAGGAAGAAGTACAGAGCTAGGGGCATCATGCTCCCTGATTTCAAACTATACTACAAAGCTATGGTATTTAAATCAGCATGGTATTAGAATTAAACAGACACACAGATCAATGGAACAGAATAGAAAGCCTAGAAATAATCCCATGCATAAATGGTCAATTAATTTATGACAGAGGAGGCAAGAATATACAATGGGGAAAGGACATCTCTTCAGTAAATGTTGGGAAAACTGGACAGCCACATGCCAAAGAATGAAACAGACCACTATCTTACACCATATGCAAAAATTAACTCAAAATGGTTAAAGACTTGACTATAAGACCTGAAGTCATAAAACTCCTAGAAGAAAACATAGGCAGTAAGCTCTAGTGCTGGAGATGAGTTTTTGGATTTGACATCAAAGCAAAGGCAACAAAAGCAAAAATAAACAAGTGGGGCTATTTCAAACTAAAAAGCTTCTGCACAGCAAAGGAACCATTTACAAAATAAAAGGACACCTACCGAATGAGAGAATATATTTGCAAGTCGTATATCTGATAGGGGTTAATATTTAAATATATAAAGAACTCATGCAACTCAAGACAAAAAACAATCTGATTAAAAAATGGGCAGAAGTTCAGAATAGACAGTTTTCCAAAGAAGGGATATACATGGCCAACAGTTTCATGAAAAGATACTCAACATCACTAATCATCAGGGAAATGCAAATCAAAACCACAGTGACTTATCACCTCATACCTGTTAGAACGGCTGTTATTAAAACAAGAAATAACAAGTGTTGGCCAGGTTGTGGAGAAAAGGATCCCTCCTCCACTGTCAGGAGGAATGTAAATTGGTGCAACCACTATGGAAAACAGTATGGAGGTTCCTCATAAAACTAAAAATAGAGCTACCATATGATCTAGCAGTTCCACTTCTGGGTATTTATCTGAAGAAAACAAAAATGCTAACTCAAGAAGATATATGCACCCCCGTGTTCATTTGCAGCATTATTTACAATAGCCAAGATACGGAAATAGCCTAAGTGTACATCAATGGACGAATGAATAAAGAAGATATAGTGTGTATATACAATAGAATATTATTCAACCATAGCAAAGAGTGAAATCATGCCATTTGTGACAACATGGATGGACCTTGAGGGTATCATGCTAAGGGAAATAAGTTGGACAGAGAAAGACAAATACTGTATAATCTCATTTATATGTGAAATCTAAACAACAACAACAAAACCACTCTCATAGATACAGAGAACAGACTGGTGGTTGCCAGAGTCTAGCAGTGGGAGGTAGGGGGAGGGTTAAGGTGGTCAAGAGGTACAAAATTCCAGTTATAAAACAAATGAGTCATGGGGGTGTAATGTAAAACATGGTGACTATAATTAATAATACTATATTGCATATTTGAAAGTTGCCAAGAGAGTAGATCTTGAAGTTCTTATTACAAGAAAAAAAATTTTTATGACTATGGATGGTGACTATGGATGATGATGTTGACTAGACTTATCGTGGTGATTATTTTGCAATATATGCAAACATTAAATCATCATGCTGTACACCTGAAACTAATATAATGTTATGTTAATCATATCTCAATAAGAAAAATAAAGAAGTAATTATTAATTAATTTTTAAAAATTATCCAGTAAAACCAGATTCAGAAGTCAAGGTTGCAGGGCTTCCCTGGTGGCGCAGTGGTTAGGAATCCGGCTGCCAACACAGGGAACACGGGTTCAAGCCCTGGTCCGGGAATATCCCACATGCCACAGAGCAGCTAAGCCCGTGCGCCACAACTACTGAGCCTGTGCTCTAGAGCCCGTGAGCCACAACTACTGAGCCCCCGTGCCACAACTACTGAAGCCCACGCGCCTAGAGTCCATGCTTGGCAACGAGAAGCCACTGCAATGAGAAGCCTGCGCACCATGACAAAAAGTAGCCCCCGTTCGTCGCAACTAGAGAAAGCCTGCGCGCAGCAATGAAGACCCGACGCAGCCAAAAATAATAAAATAAAATAAAATTAAAAAAAAAAAGAAAAAAAAAGTCAAGGTTACAGAGTTAGGTTATAAGCTTTCACTTCTAGAGTGTGATCTTAATTTATAATACAACTGGCCATTCTTGATATCTTCCCAGATACTATCTTACAAAAAATAAGGTATTTGGCTCTCTATGCCTTGTACTTCCTTAAAGAGTTAATTAGTCTTAACTTGTAACCATTGAATGATTTTCATAAAAAGTTTTAAATTATTGGATGCCAAACATGAAAAGAGTTGATATGCAGACAGGGAAACTAATCTTCCTACCGACTAGCATAGTGAATGTCCGTAATTACTGTCTAGCAAGAAGGAAGCTAATTCACACAGCTGGAGATGATGATCAGCAAGTACACTCCAAACTCTGACGTCAGAGCAGTTATAGCACAGGCGTACTCTCATTCTCATTGTACTGTTTTCAAGAAAGAGAAAAGGCCATCCTACTCAAAGTAACAAGACATTTTGAGAGGATGGGCATTTATACATCCCGGAATGGCAGAATTATGTTGGAAAATCTTGAAAATTCATAGCCTTTTCTGCCTCCCCTCCTTGATTTCACATTCATTCCAGAAGATATCTGGTATTGGCTTTTATCTCCTTGTTTCTCTAGAAGATTACCAAGGGAAAAAAAACTAAACTAAACTAAACTAAGAGTTAGCTTATGTAATTCAGTAAAGCAGGTGCACCAAGATATTTTGACAAAACACGGCACCATGTAATTTAAAGAAGTTGTTTTTATCAGCCAGCTATGTTAATTTCTACTCTATTCAAAACACAGAAAAATGTATTTTCCATAAATGAAACTATCAGTGGAGAAAATGAGAACTTTAAGCGTGTAAGAATATCTGTAAACAGTGATGAGTAAAAAATTGAAGTTAAGAAACTTTCCTTATTGCTTTAAGTTTGTTTGTAATTTTAGTAGAAAGAAAATGATGCAGGCAGAAGACAAAATTGCAGAACTCCAACTTATTTAATCTCCTAGGCATCAATGTGTACAAATTTATATCTTTTTTATATAAACCATCCATCTCATTTAGAGGCCACAGAGAAAGTAAGCTTGCATACTGAGTGAATATTTGTTCTTGGTGGGGGAAATGTGATTTGGAAGGTGGTTTGGTTAAAGTAGCAGCCTGAAGACTATTCATTTAATTGGTAATATTACTACTCCTGGAAAGCAAAACTAGTCAAGAAAATAAGATCACTAGTTATTGAATTCCTGGTAAGTTTAAATATGTTAATATGTGACTGACATAGACATACACAACCAGAAATGGTCACCCGCTTATCCAATGACCTGAATGTGGTTTTGTTCGCCCTGCAGGGAGATACAGCTCTGAGAGTGATGTGTGGAGCTTTGGCATCCTCCTCTGGGAGACCTTCAGCTTAGGGGTCTGCCCATACCCTGGAATGACAAATCAACAAGCTCGGGAGCAAGTGGAAAGAGGTGAGCCAAAGACACGGGGTAGCAGTGTTCACACCCAGCCCGGGCAGTGCTGGTGCCATGTCTGCATTTCCTGGGAGGAGGAAGGGGGTACTCTTGGGCACACGATAGAAGAGGTGCTGGTTAATCTACTTTTGAACTTTATGGATGGTGTAGCTCTTATACAACCAAACCAACAACAACAACAACAACAAAGACTTTAAAAGATAGATCCCAGCTCTTTGAAAATAGAAAGCTCTAGGCTTTTCTTCCACTCCCCCTGCCTGGCATGACACCTGCAAGGCTGTGCCATTCACTATCTTCCAGGGAAATAGGAGATTGAGGTAGACCACCTATTTTTTATTCGATGCCAAATAAACACTGTTAATATTACTGCAAATTGAAATGCAGTTAGACTTCAGGAAGAAGTTGAGAATTTTGGAACAGTTCTGAAGAAGCCCTATGGTGTTCTCAGATCAGGGACAGGAATAAGCAGGTGACGGTGACACCCTCACGTGCACTTGTGTAGTCCCCAGCTTTCAACAACAACAACACAATCCTTTCAACAAAACACCAGTGCCCTAGGGTCAGGCCCCTCGAGGGGGGCATGGTTGTAGAATCGGGTGTAGGAAGATGACTTTCCAGCTTCCTTCCTCCCTTTTCCTACCGCTCCGGAGGCAAATGCACACAGGCACACACATACCGCCCAGCATACTGCCGGGACACTGCCAGTTGACTTTGAATTAAAGATAATATTCTTCTCAGACCGTAAAGGAATATGCCTCATATTCATTTTTATTTCACTTTTAAATTAATGTTTATAAATCCTCATCCTTTTCCTCATCTTCAAAAACCTGAGTTGTAAAGATGATTTTTTAAAACTCTGCCTACAGCATCTAAAAGCAAATTCTAAAAGCAAATTCTAAAAGCAAATACTTAGAGCAACTGAAACATGCATTTATATGTGATGTATCTTACATCAGACTTTGTGACAAATGAACAAACAGAAAATGGGTTCTTTGAACTAGAAGGTAATGATGTTGCTCTATTAATATTAAAGTCTGCATTACTTATAGAAAAATAATCAGTTTGCCCCGAAATGGATTTTTTTGTTTCTATTAACCGACAACATAAGGTACTAAAAATTACAAACTGCATAATGCCCTATGTGAACATTTGTATCTTATCCCCATTCTAAATTCTCTGTTCTTCTTCTCTTGGGTCTTCAGGATACCGAATGTCAGCCCCTCAGCATTGTCCCGAGGACATTTTTAAAATTATGATGAAGTGTTGGGATTATAAACCTGAAAACCGCCCCAAGTTCACTGAACTTCAGAAAGAGCTCACTGTCATCAAGAAGAAAATCACATAGTGACAGAACAGTGCAAACTCAGCCTCCAGGACTTGGTCCTCCAGCAGAGTAATATTGTTCTTCTCGTTAACAATGAGTTTATACCACGTTATGTGCAACAGTCTTCTAAGGTTATTTTTTTTAATTAACTGTTTTTTAAATATGTGCCGTTAAAAAAAGTCAAAGGCAAATGCATTCAAGAAACAGGTAGTCCTACCAAGGGCTTTCTTAGCTCACCACAGCAATCCTGGCATTTCAGCCCTTTGTAAATAGAAAAGCACAGGCTCTAAACGTGAGGGGGAACCAATCCATCTTTTTCACACCAGGACCATCGATGTTTCTCAGAGATTTTTTACTTCAGACCCAGTTCACGGCTGCTGTCCCACGCCACAGACCCTACTCGATCGGTGCTATCAGCTGCATTGGTAATGCCAAGTCTGCAGGACACATTCCAACCAAAGTTGACTTTCTGCTCTGCCAAGGCAAGAGTGTATTTGTAAACATCATTTTATATTGAGAATTATTTAGACCTCCTAGGGGTTTTCTTTCCTTTCTCGCCAGAAATAAGCACAGTGTAAGAATCCTCACATTCCTGTCTTATTGGTAAACCTGTTGTTTCCCTCCCCTTTTGTCCAGGCATCAGAAAATGATACCTGGAACGTCCTCAAAGAGCTCTTAATTGAGGCCACAGCTTTTAAAGAATGTTTCAGACAGCTGTGATGGCAAGAAGTAAGTTGGAACAGGAGGACGGTCTGGAGAAAGGGGCAGCTAAAGTCATCATCAAAGAGAAGGAAAGGAAAATAGAAAATCTGCCTTCTTACCAGAGTTATGCCTTTACACACACACACACACACACACACACACACACACACACACACACACACACACACGCGTGCTTTATTTTATGGTCTGATTCATGAAAAAGGTTTTAAGAAATGTTTTCAGGAGTTCATAGATAGAGCCTTCTTGTCAACAAAAAATTCTTTAGAGAAATTCCAAAGCACGAGTCTACAGAAATAGCAGCATAATTTTAAGTACCTTCATTTGAGAGGAGACATCCCAGAATTTAATTCTGTTCATTTGTGCCAGTTTCCAGAGCTGTCAGAATATGATGATTCTAGTTCACAAACACATCCATGTGTGTACACACATGGGCGTGCACCCCCACACAGCCACACAGCCACACACACGCACATAATACCGAGAAACCTGGCAGGTATGAATGGAGTAAATGGTTAAGAAGTCAGGTGAACCTTATTAAGGAAAAAGCTGTAGAGGTAGCACTCCTTTGTCCACTCTTATACTTGCTACCTGAAAATTCTTATCATTAGCCGACCCATATATGAGCACAGTTTGGAGATACTTCATATGAATAAAATGTAACAGAGTTTAAACTAGGATTGTCTTTAGCTGAATCTTAGCTTCATCCAGGGAACTTACCCCATGGTCTGTATATAGTTGCCTCTCAGGATAAATATGTGTGTAAGAGATGGTCACGCTCAGGGGTAAATGTGGCCTGGGAGCTTTTAATAAGTGCTCAGGCCTGTGTCCAAATAGCACAGTAGTGATTATTTGGTCTACATTCATTGGAAGAGCTTATGGGATAGAAAATTCCTCCTGCCCCCTCCACATATTTGCTGCCTAGGAATATCACTGCGCACAACTCACACCCAGTACTACTTTCAAGAGTAAACAGGATAATACTGAGGAGAAAAATGGCTTGTGTCTACCACTTCAGTCTCCTTGAAGTTTCACACACATTTAATGATTACCACATCCAGGCGAAAATGAAAGCATAATAAACTCGCCCACAAAAATATTGCAATATACAAAGTAACTCTGTTTTAATCAGCGTTGTTTCCCTTCTGTCAAATATTATGAGTAAAATGAAACCTTCTTTTGATGGCATATACTGTGGTAAATCAAAGCAGACTCATGAATTAAGATTAAGAGCTCTGGTCTTCAGGCACTTGGCCAGCCTTCAAAAGCAAGAATAAAATGGGGACATTTCCACCCTTTGCCAGTATTTCCAAGTGCATCTCTCTGTAATATTCTTTGCTTAAAGAAAACAGCCTCCCATCACTTAGCAGCCCCAATGCTAAGCTCTCAGCAAACAGAGAGAATGTTGGTTTGGGCTTTAATTTTGTGAACAAGACCTGAAGCTTAATCATTGCATTCTGGTGTAAAGAACGAACATGGCATTGATATTTCACTCATCCAGGCTGTTAGAATTTGCAGTTCACATCGTAACTCTGTGCTTAAATTAAAGAAGCTTTTCAAAACATCGTGACATCTGCAGCATTTAAATTCTATTTTATTCTTTGTCCCAAAGCAGGCAGTGGTACAGTTCAGGATTAATAACTCGTCGGGAGTCTTTCAGGATCATATCAGTTACATAGAATATTAAATTTAATATAGGCACATGCATTAAGAAAAACTTATGCAGACTATTTTTTACTGTTAACTTTGTTGTGCTTGAAGCATAATTTATTCATCCCTTCTGTCACTGATAATTATTGGAATTATGTACTTTAGGAGGCTAATCCATACCCAAAAAGCATACACACAAATACTCCTCTGAATTTGCAAGTTGATATAGGGAAAGGTTTCAGAAACACATAAAATCCTATGACTTATTTAGTAAGAAAACAGTAACCAAAATTTTAGTAACCAAAATTGCCACTGGTCTGAATGTAATTCAGCCAGATCACAAATCTTTGTGTTGTTAATGGATTTTTCACGTGTTGCATCTGTTACTCCTATCTAGTTTCTGTCATAATTCCTTAAATTTATGAATATGGAGGGGGGGGCGGTAAGCCCAGGCAGCCTGACTCTCACCTGCATTTTTCTATCTTGAATCACCAAGGAACCTTTATGAGAAATATTTAGGTAGTTCATCATTTTTCAAGGAAAGAAATCTTTTATTGTCAAATTAACATTTATCACCAACATGTGAAACCTAAAATTATTTTGCACTCCATGTAATCTAAGGTTACTTCCCAAAGCCAACATATTCTTTCTCTTCTAGGATATAATAATAAAGGATGAATAGGTTTTGTTTAGACTTTCAAAACCAGAGGTTTCATTTCAGTCCATCCTGCCACTAGGTCCCCAGTGAAAGGTCTTATGTAATCATTTCTCTCTTATCTCCCAAATTTAATATAGGCAATAAAATTCTTCATCCATAATTCACCATTTTATCACAAATACAATATTATTGAAACCTGTTACTAGCACACCAGTGTAGAACATGAGTCTAATTGCTTCAGCCAATTTTCAGCACACATTTCACAACTGTTTTCATTTGAGGGTTGTTTTAAAAGAAAAGAAAATGTTTAGTCATGAACTAGTCTTAGCTTCCTTTAAACCATGATATGGTTTTCTTGTCTGTGTTATACTCATTGTTTCAGTTTTGCCATATAGTTTTATATAAAGTTTGGCTAATACCACTAAAATAACCGTGGCTTCACAGTACTGGTATGACTTGTGTCAAGAAGAAAGTGTTTTAATTATACTATATGCCACACACTGAGGATCTTGTAGTGGGATAAACATAAAAATGAGAACGCAAAAATACATGTCTAGGTCGTATGTTACTGTCGTTCGGTTACCTCAGTCACACTACTTTCCAGTTCACTCATCAGATGTTCTAAAAATGTACCTGCAAACCTTCCCTAGTATACTCTATGGGCACTGTTCTGTGGCTGTGTGTCTTCTGACGTGAGATCAGTTGATACTTTCTGAAAAGAGGGTTTGTTTGTTTGTTTGTTTGCCTCGACCCTCTTTTTACATATACGTACCCCCCCGTCACACCATTGGTATTTTAGTTGTTTCTTATCAACAGAATTGATTGTCCATAAACACTATTCTGAGTCATGTAAAGACTGACTTTTGTATTTAGGAGGTCAGAGCCCTCACACTAAACAGAGAATAATGCAAAATACAAAGAACAAAAAGGGACAGACAATTGAAAAAGACATGGTTTCTTTATGTATTAATATGTTAATTAAAACAAAGATTTTATATGAAAATGAGTTTATATTACAGTTCCATTACACTATTAAGTTAGCATGAAAGTTTACCATTAAAATAAAGTATTACCTCTTTTATTACTAACTCTGATTTGCTTATACGTACCAGAAATTTTTATTAAATATTTTAGTTTTATTTATTTTTCTCTGTTTTGATTAGTTTCATATCAAGTCTGAATAATATATTATTTGGGAAGATCCAGAACTACATATTAATTTCTGCCAAAGAAAATATTCTAATTAAAAGTCAATATTTCATGTACCAAGATTACCTACTTGAAGGAGATACTGCTACAGTTGTAGAGTCCCATAAAATTCTCCTTTAAAAAATAATGCTATAATACAGAAAGTGTAAAACTGTATATCTTAGTCATAATTCAATTTAAGGAAATATTTGTAACCCTTTGAAGACCATCCTACTGCCTCATACTGATTCAAAGATTAAATTCTGAAATGTTAAGTGTAGACATTAAAGATGGCCTAATAAAGACTGAGATTCTTAGGTGGTAGAAAAATCCTACTGTACTACATTCCTAGTCACTTTAAACTGGGGAGATATAATGAGCATAGGCTTCAGCATATCTGTTACTAAGGCACTGAGGCAAACGTCTACAAAGGCAAAAGAGGAGAGCACCAGTTATTCTAAGGCAGGATGATGCAGCCCCTACAGAGAGTGTAGGATAATTAAAGTGGAACGAAGACTTGGACAACGTCACTAGGAGGCCTGAGGAGAACAGTGCCACCAGGCCAGATCCTTTCCTACAGAAAATTTAAAAGGCACTGGAGTCAAAAGAAGCAAAAGAGGTCACCTGCCAGCATGTGGGCCTTCATGTGAACAAACCAGACACCTCTCCCTTGCATGTGTAGCAGTCTCTTATCCCCAGCTCAGAGGCGACGCTGTGCTGGGCGACACATGCCCATTGTCCTCCCAACTAATGGGTTTGGCCGTATATGCTTAGACTTTTAACAGAGACTTCTCTAAGTCTCTTTGTATTTGAGTTAGTGATACTATTTCTTAAACTAAATCACTGATTATTCACACCTCATTAGAAGTCTGGTTGCAGTGGGGCTGGTCTCCTAAGTGAGAGCACGCTGAGATCAGCCATGTCACCTTTTGACTGATGTTGACTAACTGGCTCCTAGAGGTACCCCAGAGGGACCTTCCTCTGATGAGCGCAGCTCTGGGGAAACATGGAACGCAGCAGGGAAGGAGGGGAGCGCCGATTAAATAGCCATGCTCCTTGTCTTTATACTAATAACATGTGAGGGAAGGAATCACAGAAGCATCCTAAAGCCAGTCGCAGCGCAGCATGGCTTAGGTCAGACATGGAAGGCAGAAAAAGAGACACCCAAAAAGGAAGATTGAAGGACAGGAAGGGCAAAAACAAAGTGCCAACGCAAAGTGACTCAAGGGCTCACCTTCCAACAAATAAATGTGGTATCAATGAGGGAAAGCGAATCCTCAAAAGGGAATTTTGAGGTGCTTCCCGCTGCATGGTATTAAACATTACGTACCTCTCAAGTTTCTACAACACTTCTTAAAGGGCACTAAGTGGGGTATTGATTTGATTTTCTTTATGCTCCCTATAATCTCAAGAGCAAGCCACTGTTGAATGAGAATTACTCTTGCTTGGTTTTTCTGGAAGGCTGCAGGTATGACAGTGGTTCAGCCCACTTCCTAAGCAGTAAGGAACTGAGGGTGGCACACGTATGTCTGGGGCAGCCAGCATTGGAGGAAAACTGCTGTGAAATTTCCTTCTTATTTTATGAAAGAAAAGGTACCTTGCGGGTGTCTCTGCCTGCAACATAAAGACAGATTGAGCTTCCCTCCTGGCCAGCAAACTTGCAAGGGCTCCCAAAGAAGAATATTTAGAATTCACTCTAAAAAGATTCAAATCTTGAATTTCTAAATTATCTTCCCAAACATTACCACTGAAGTCAGAAGATGTGAGAGTTCTACAAAGTAATAAAATGCTCTAAGTGATGGTAATGACCCTGGTAGCAGAATTTTGTAATGTTTTCCCTCAGCTTTATTCCTTCAGAAGCTTTTTCTCAATATCTGCCATGTCAGGTTCAGGGAACCCTACTGGGTGCTAGTTTTTCTAGGTTACTTTTTTTTTTTTCTGGTTGGTATTTCTTTTTCTCATGTTCAGTTTCTTAATCTTTACCAAAACAGAAAAGCCTTTTCTCATCAGCTTTTATCAGACAGTGTCTTAACTGGCCTAGACCACACGGTTTCTCCTCACGTGCTCAGGAGGCCCTTGCCTTACAGAGAGCTCCCAGGCACCCATTTACCAGGCCAACCGCATACCCTGTGTGAGAGGCCCCGTGGCACATGCAGCTTAGAACACAAAGAGGCCTCGCTGTAGTCTCTGGGGTGGGGATAGGACGACTAGGTGGCAGATGTGTTTGATGAGTTACACTATCAATAGAGGTTCTTGGGAGATTTTCCCAGGATGGAAAGATCATTGTGAGCAGATGTGTCCAGGGAAGCAGCCTGTTGACTTGGCCGCGTAAGCTCACTAGGTGACCTGCCTCCAAAGAAATGTTAAAACACTAACAATGATTATTTTAAAACCCCGGACATTTTCAATTTTTCCATTCCACTCTTCTCTGCCAGTATTTTTTATTGTTTCCTTCACACTCCTCTTGTCAGTAAATGTCTAGAAGTATTTCAGTTGCACAATGTCAAAGAGTTTTTCCATAGCTTCAGAAAAGAGGGTAGCAAATACAAAGACTCAAGTTTAAAATAAGGCAATCTACCTAGAGACACAGACCCCAAAGCACTACTGTGTTGAAACACAAACCC
The DNA here is from genome assembly GCF_965194825.1 of Balaenoptera physalus. Lineage (NCBI taxonomy): Eukaryota > Metazoa > Chordata > Mammalia > Artiodactyla > Balaenopteridae > Balaenoptera > Balaenoptera physalus. The sequence goes on along the minus strand of NC_138890.1, from coordinate 88,546,337 downwards.
TACAGTTTCCCCCAGAGCGGTACCCTTCCTACAAAGCCAAACATCACTCTTTCTCCTATCTGTTAAGAACATCTTTAGTATCAAAATAAGCACCTTCTAGATGCTATCCAAAGCAGATTCTAAAATGACATACGAAGAAGCCAGATTTCAACCATTAAAGCAACAACAGAAACACTACTTTCATCCCTTTGTACTCAGTTAAAACATCCATGCAAAAACTATCAATAGAACCATCCAGGCAGTTCATCTAATGAGGAGCTAGTACCTTATTTTGAAAGCATAGGATGGATGTCAATGGGAAATAGCAATGTTCTGGGCAACACAGGATAAGTATAAGAAGGCCATAAAAAAAAAAAAATCCCAATTCCCACATTGAAGCAGCAAAAGTCTGAGAATGAAAAATGAAGTTGTATATGAGCCCAAACTTAATATTTTCTTCATGTAGCTCTTGTCAAATTGTACAACCTTGGGGGTCCTCTTTTGAGTTGCCTGAAAAATCCTTATGAAGCAAAAAACTAAATCCACCCCCCAACCCGCAATGGTAGCTTGAATCTCTAAGTGCCCTGGATTCAGAAACTTAGTGGCTGAGAGGGAATCTGGAATGTTATTACTGAGATCCCAGGCAAAAGGCCCATCTTGGCAGTCTTTGCAAGCTTGCTAATCCATGCTTTTGTTAATTTTTAAACATGGAAGATGGCAGAGTGGTGGGGGTGAGGAAAACACCCTATTATCTAGAAAGTTTTTTACAAATAATTTTACTTGGTAGAAATAAACTTGCCTCCTTGCTCTTAAGAAATGCCAGACTGTTGTAAGCAAATGCAAAGGGCATGGTGCCCAGAGCCATGCTTAATATGACCGTGAAGTTTTCTCCTAACCCAAAGCATAACAGTCCTTGTATTTAGATGATAGGATGCTGTGAAGGCCCATCCCCTGCAGGTCTAATTGCTTTGCCTCAGCTGCAAGTGGAAGACCAATTCCAACAGAAATGAACTTATTTGCCATAATTCCTCCTCAGATGCTAGGCCTTTCACACTTGGAATGCACGGAAAATATACATGTTTTAATGGAATTCACTATTTTGGGCTTTAGTGTCCAAGAGATTGGTTCCACAAGGTTCACCTGATTCCCCATAACAAGTATATTTTATAATCCTATGATTCTAAATCCAATCCCAGCTATAGGTTCTGAGCATCAAATCAAAATCAAAGATAAAGGGGAACTGGTAGAGAGGGGTTTTGTTTGTTTCAGACTCATGACCAAAGTGGCCCAAAACGTGAAACTCCCTTTCACTTGACGAACATTTCACCATATGAAATGCCAGTTACCCCACGGCATCCTGTGACATAATCAGACTCTCAACGTGGACCAGTGGCCAGGAGCACACTTTTCATGGGCCATTTCTGTTTATCATCTTCCTTCATAAATCACTGAGATTTCTCACTAAGACAGCTTTATTAGTCAGAGGTGTATAGGTTTTATGTTTATGTTAAATATATTAAATCACATGGCCTACTTAAGCAACATATGAGTATAGCAGGGGTTGGTGGCAGTATGAATTCTGCTGACTTTATGTTATGGTTTCTTTGTGTTTCTCTTGGTATGGTCTGGTGAGTGCCCTAAAAGATTACAACTCTCTGAAGTCATAGCCATACAACCACATAGGGTTAGGAAAAGCCAGATGAATGCAGGAGAACAAAATCAAGTTGTCAAAGTCCCAGGAACAGCCCTGACTTCTTCAGGAACTCAAGCAAACGGAAAGCAAAGACAAAATGTACAAATGGCGCCCAAGCCATTTGACGGTGGGCGGCCCACTGGCCTAAGGCACTGCATGCTCCTGGCACAGACCCACAGTGAGTGGTTGCAGAAATGTGACTTTCTGGGTTGCTTCCACTTCCCTTTGTTAGAAGATGAGTGTGGGATGACGGGGTGGGAATGGGGTGTGCCCTCAGCCCCCCATGGAACAGATGTTCCATCTGCAAGCCTCATGTTGAGCAAAGCACTCCTGTGGTTTAGTTTCCTTTTAGTGCCAATATTGTCAGGTTAAAGCACCTTTAATCTTCTTTTGTTGTTATTTTAAAATAATATATTTGTTAAGTGGATTAAAGAAACACTGGAAATAGGGTGCTTCTTATAAAAAGCTAAAGTGTAAAACACAGAAGCAAGTCCTTTGGTGAGTTTATCTGGCTTTGTAAACAAGTCTGAAAATGAATGAGAGAGAAATATCTAAGCAGTTAGTTGTCTGTCTTTTACCATTTTTAACTCGGATCTGTATTTAACACTTATTTATTTGTTAGTTTTACATTCAGAAGAAATACACTTTGAACTTCAGCTAACATTGTAGGGTGTTTTTAAATTGTTTTCTACTTTTTTAAAACATGATTTCATCATTTTTGTAAACTTAGATCATTTTTGAATAGCCCTTTTTTCTTTTCCAATAGACCAATTACCATGCATAGGTCTGTGGAACTTTTTTTTTTTTTTACTGTATTCTTATAATAAATGTAAATATTTGTAGCAAACTGTGCCTTGTCTTGTTTAATCTTTCCATCGTGTTTATATTTCTTTCTTTTCCATATAAACATTCTCTAAGCAGAAGAAAAGGAAGGAGAGATTTCCATGGTAACTGGCCTCCTAGGGATGTAACAGTGTATAAAAAACCATTAGCTTTCAGTTTCTCTGTAATTAAGCTTCTGAGTTCTGATGATAATGGGTGTGTGCTGCTTACCCTCCAATCACTGCTTCCTCTGTTTAGAAATCAAAACTGAAATATAGTTCAAGTCCCATTTCTCTGTGCGGACTGGCTCTTTGCCAGGGTTTTTGTTGCTGTTGTTTCATAACACGATTTGTTTAGACATAACAAAAGGATTTAGGGGAGAAAGGTGGCTGAGAGGGATGTTTGGAAAGAGAAGCTGAAAGCTGCTGCTGCACGGCAGTTACAGGCGTGCATCCTTGCCTGGCTTGTGTACAGGGCTGAGCTGGTCACAGAGCCAAGATGATGCTGGACGACTGTTTACCCTTCAGTCAGCAAATCGATAACCTTTCTAAAACGGCATGCTGGTATTTACACAGTTTCCCCTGCGTTAAACCAAGCCCTCTCCCCATCCCTGATCTTGGATTGGAAGAGGTAACCACTCCCCTCTCAAAAACACGTTTCCTGTTTGTGGGGCAGCCCCCAAGCTTCTTAGGACAAGCAAAACGAATCCATACAACCCTCTCCGACCTTCCTGTTCCTGCAGCACTCTGGCTGACCAGAGCTGGGTGTTTCTGGCCCTTGGTGAATCCTTTCACCATAACTCTTAATTGTCCGTCTGAGATTGCATCCTCATCTCTGGCAGGTTTGATTTCTGACACAGCAGCCCAGACAACCTGTGCTTTTACTGACTTCAATTAATTAGGACCAGGTGCATCCATCACCAAGGGAGGTTGGCTACTGGACTGAAGTTCCAGTCCCCAGGATGGATGAACAGCATCTCTGAAATTCCCTGGAGTTCCCGTGGTATTTAAAGTCCTAGACTTCACTGTACATCCCCCTCTGGCTAGTGATTTCTTTAGGCAGATGGCAATGATGTTGCTTGCAAAAAAACATGGATGTAAGAACTAGTTTCCATTAATTAAAAGCATCAGTGGTTGTTCCTTCAGGTAAAAACAGTGTAAATGAAGTGTATTTTGAAACTCCCCTAATCTGCTACAATTGGACTGACCCAGCACACTTAGGCCAAACTCGTGACTACAGCTGAGTCAGGCTGTTGGTGCTACTTGCAAAGGCATCTGATATCGAAACAAGCATCAAACTGGGAGCTAGGAAACCTGTGTTCTCATCCCTGGTTGGACTCTCACTAGTTTGTAAATGTGAACAAGCCACATCACTATCTAGGCCACAGTTTCCTCAACTGTAAAACAGGTTGGACTAAATCATTACCTAGTATTAAACTTTTTTTTTTTTTTTAATTTTGCTTCTCTAAAAGCATCCTGATTCCTTCTTCAGTATTTAATGTAGTCCAGATGGTGCCCTCCCACTATGGAAGCCAAAGGACTGATCCATAATCTTTATTTACCCAATTGGATACTTTCTCCCAAAACTGAGTCTCGAAGGACAGAAGAAAGAGTTGGAAGGCACTGTTCCTAGGAAAATATTGCTGTAAAGTTGCCCTAGTCCTCCAGAGCACCCTTGGTTTCTTCCCATTCCCAAGCCTCATTCTCTAGCCTCCTATTGACCTTGGAGCCTCCTGATGGCCTTCCAGCTCATTCCCTTTTACTAAGCTATCCATAGAGCAGTTCTGTTGCCTGCAGCCAAGGATCCTGGCTGATTCAGTGATCTCTAAGGCGAGGCCCCTTCCAGCTTTGGGATTCTGTGATCTCCCAAGTCTTCTCGGGGTCACTTTAGAATCTCTGAACACCAGCACTGTGCAGGATGGGTTCTGTTCTCTTGCTTTCACAGTGTAGCTGTCAGAATTCCAGAGTGATGAGAAAAAGGAAAATTCCTTAAAGGTTCAGTCATCTAATGTGCTGATTATCTAAACTAAGCCTTTTAATGTCTCCCCAGCTCTGGACCTAGGTAATTCAAAATTATAAATGTTTCTTTTGCAGTCTCCCTGTGGTGACAGTGGCACCATAGGATAGTTAAATGATAAGGTCAATGGACTAGAACATTAGAGAGGCTAATTGATCTATCACAGCAATATAAATGCCAAGAATTAATAGAAAAATAAATGTCATAGGAAGTGGAGATATTGACAACCTTAGAAGCTATTCTCTCCTGGCCTCTTCCCACCTTTCATTAGGGCTTGGTCTTCTTCCATATTCAGAGGATCTTTCCCTTTCATGCAAACACATCCAGCCCCCAAACGTTTCCTTCTAGACCTGGGTAAAAGCCAATGAATAATTTAAGCCTGTTGAGTTTTTATCCCAGTTTAATTTTCCAAGCAGCCTCTGGAAGCCTCCCCTCTGCCCCCCTGCCAAATGTCAAGGAATGAGTATGACACAGTCATACAGCATAGCAGGACTCGAAGGAACACACTGAGGATGTATGTGCGTTATGAAAGGGAGTGAGTGGGCAAAGTGGGAGGGTTTTCTCACTGATGTCCCTCACTGAAGCTCCTGTTGCAGCAGCCAAAACCCCAGAAACCAGGCCTTTTCTATTCCAGAACTGTACACTTCATCAGTCTTCCAGGGAATACCAATCAGAGATGGGAACATCTCATCTGCTATGGTTGAACCTTTCATCTCAATCAAATCAGGGGACAGGCAGCCATCTGCCCCAGCCAGTTTAACTCCTAAATTTCATTTTATATCAAACTAAATCCAGCCTCTCTTCTACGTCACTCTGATGCATATAGAAAGTTAGAAATGGGAGACCAGCAGATTCACAAGAGCATATCTCCTCTCTTTGCTTCATTGTTCTCTTTCTCAAACCCTTTCTCGTGGCTTGAAATCAGTCCTATATCAGGATACCCTCACAGTTTTTTACCCCAAAGTAGATGTTCCATGAAAATAATCATTGGTGTATATTAAAGTATATTCCTCAAGTACTAATTTGGGAAGACCAGAAGTCATCTACAAGGTTAAACATAAGGTAAAAGAGGAAAATTATAAATAAAAACAAAGTCCAATTATAAAGAGAAAAGAGAGGAAACCAGATATCTAAAATCTGTTAATTACGAGGCAATACATTTTACTGAATTTCCTGACAACCAAAAAAAAAAAAAAGGCTGAAAATTCATGAGCTAAGCATTCAACTTAAAAGATTAGAAATAAAGTGATTCTAGAACTTTGTTTTCTAAGATTAAACATAAGAGTCATGGCAGTGGTTTTCAACTGGAAGCAATTTTTCCCCCCAGGGGATATTTAACAATGTCTGCAGATATTTTTGGTTCGTCACAACTAGTAAGTGCTCCTGGCATCCAATAGGTAGAGGCCAGCGTGCAGCTAACCATCCTACAATGCCCAAGACAGACCTTCACACTAAAGAATTCTCTGGCCCCAAATGTTAACAGTGCCATGGGTGAGACACCCTGAGTTATGAGGCTTCTCTGCATTTCCATCCAGGGGAAATGGAAGGCTTTCTTTAACTGGATAAATTTTAAAGGAACAATGAAAGACAAAAAAGAAAGCTGCTTTTTAATTTCTTTCCCTACGCTGATATGTTTGACATACTGCTTACATAGAAAAACAAAGCCAAGACTTCGTTCTTCAATGAGATTCAGCAAGAGAAAAAGAATAAACTATCTTAGGAATGAAATAGTAGATATAAATAACTACAGAAACAGCAGGGATTGAAAAGGTAAATTAGTGAATACTGTGAACTCTCTGATAATAAATTTGAAAATAACCTAAATTAAACAAAATTGATGAATTCCTAGAAACAATATAACTTGCCAAAGCTTACTCAAGAAAAAATAGCATGCAAAATAGTTCTGTAACTATTAAAGAGCTGAAATCAGTAATTTAAAATCGTCTTGTAGCATTTAACCCAGATAACTGAAGGTTTATTTCATGCATAAACCTTTACATACATGTTCATAGCACCTTTTTTGGTTTGTTTTTTGGTTTTTTACTATTTTAAATGAAGCTGGAGGAATTTAATAATGATACCCTTTAATATGATTCAATTCACTGCAGGGCTGTTAGAAAATCAGGGGTGAAGTTCCTAGGCTTAGGAGAGAGATGTTAGAAGTACGTTAGCAAGATATATTATTACATCTTTAAAACCATTTACTTTAAAACTTGTAAGGTCACAGAAGCCTTTAAAATAACTTTTAGACGAGATCAAGTGTGTTCAGGGTGGTATGGCTGTAGACTACAGCCAACATCATACTCAATGGTGAAAAGCTGAAAGCATTCCCTCTAAGATCAGGAACAAGACAAGGATGTCCACTCTCACCACTTTTGTTCAACACTGGTTAGGAAGTCCTAGCTACAGCAATAAGAGAAGGAAAATAAATAAATAAAAGGAATCCAAATTGGAAAAGAAGAAGTAAAATTGTCACTGTTTCCAGATGACATGATACTATACATAGAAAAGCCTAAAGATGCTACCAGAAAACTACCAGAGCTCATCACTGAATCTGGTAAAGTTGCAGGACTTTGTTGCAGGACAAAATTAATACACAGAAGTCTGTTGCATTTCTATACACTAACAACAAAAGATCAGAAAGAGAAATTAAAGAAACAATCCCATTTACCGTCGCATCAAAAAGAATAAAATACCCAGGGATAAACCTACCTAAGGAGGCAAAAGACCTGTACTCAGAAAACTATAAGATGCTGATTAAAGAAATCAAAAATGACAGAAACAGATGGAAAGATATACCATGTTCTTGGATTGGAAGAATCAATATTGTCAAAATGACTATAGGCAATCTACAGATTCAATGCAAGCCCTATCAAATTACCAATGGCATTTTTCACAGAACTAGAACAAAAAAATTTTTAAATTTGTATGGAGACACAAAAGACCCCAAATAGCCAAAGCAATCCTGAGAAAGAAAAATGGAGCTGGAGGAATCAGGCTCCCAAACTTCAGACTATACTACAAAGCTACACTTATCAAAACACTATGATCCTGCACAAAAGCAGACATTTAGATCAATGGAACAGAATAGAAAGCCCAGAAATAAACCTCTGCACCTGTGGTCAATTAATCTATGACAAAGGAGGCGAGAATACACAATGGAGAAAAGACAGTCTCTTCAGTAAGTGGTGCTGGGAAAACTGGACAGCTACATGTAAAAGAATGAAATTAGAACATTCGCTAACACCATACACAAAAATAAACTCAAAATGGATTAAGGACCTAAATGTTAAGACCAGGTACTATAAAACTCTTAGAGGAAAACATAGGCAGAACACTCTTTGACATAAATTGCAGCAGTATCTTTTTGGATCCATCTCCTAGGGTAATGAAAATAAAAACAAAAATAAACAAATGGGACCTAATTAAACTAAAAAGTTTTTGCACAGCAAAGGAAACCATAAACAAAACGAAAAGACAACCCACAGTATGGGAAAAAATATTTGCAAATGATGTGACCGACAAGGGATTATTCTCCAAAATTTACAAACAGCTCATGAGGCTCAGTATCAAAAAAACAACCCAATCGAAAAAATAGGCAGAAGACCTAAATAAACATTTCTACAAAGAAGACATACAGATGGCCAAGAAGCACATAAAAAGATTCTCAATATTGCTAGTTATTTATTAGAGGAATGAAAATCAAAACTACAGTGAGATATCACCTCACACTTGTCAAAATGGCTATCATCAAAAAATCCATAAACAGTAAATGCTGGAGAGGGTGTGGAGAGAAGGGAACCCTCCTACACTGTTGGTGGGAATGTAAATTGGTGCAGCCACTATGGAGAACAGTATGGAGGTTCCTTAAAAATCTAAAACTAGATGCTACCATATGATCCAGCAATCCCACTCCTGGGCATATATCCAGAGAAAACCATAATTTGAAAAGATACATGTTCACTGCACCCCAATGTTCACTGCAACACCGTCTACAACAGCCAGGACATGGAAGCAACCTAAATGTCTATCGATAGATGAATGGATAAATAGGATGTGGTACATATCTACAATGGAATATTACTCAGCCATAAAAAAGAGTGAAATAATGCCATTTGCAGCAACATGGATGGACCTAGAGATTGTCATACTGACTGAAGTCAGTCAGACAAAGACAAATATCATATGATATACTTATATGTGGAATCTAAAAAAAAAATGGTACAAATGAACTTATTTACAAAACAGAAATAGAGTCATAGTTGTAGAAAACAAACTTATGGTTACCAGGGGGGAAAGGGGTGGGGGAGGGATATATTGGGAGTTCAGGATTGATATATACACACTACTATATTTAAAATAGATAACCAAAAAGGACCTACTGTATAGCACAGGGAACTCTGTTCAACATTCTGTAATAACCTAAATGGGAAAAGAATTTGAAAAAGAATAGATATATGTATAACTGAATCGCTTTGCTGTACACCTGAAACACAACATTGTAAATCAACTATACTCCAATTAAAAAATTTTTTAAAATAACTTTTAACCATGTGCAGTTAATTTGATAGCAGCTTTTGCCATAACAGCCCAAAACTGGAAACTACCCAAATGTTCTTCAATAGGAAACAGTGGTATACCCATACCATGAAATACTACTCAGCAATAAAAATGAGTGAACTATTTTTTCTTCTTGAAAAAGTCTAATTACTTTTTTTTTTTTAGCCATGAGCAACAACTAAAACAAAAGGCAAAGATTTTCTTTTTTTTTTAAACTCTTTATTTTATATAGCCAATTAACAATGTTGTGATAGTTTCAGGTGTGCAGCAAAGGGGCTCAGCCATACGTATACATGTATCCATTCTCCCCCAGACTCCCCTCCCATCCGGGCTGCTACATAACATTGATCAGAGTTCCCTGTGCTATACAGTAGGTCCTTGTTGGTTATCCATTTTAAATATGGCAGTGTGTACATGTTGATCCCAAACTCCCTGACTATCCCTTCCCCCCATCCTTCCCCCTGGTAACCATAAGTTCGTTCTCTAAGTCTGTGAGTCTGTTTCTGTTTTGTAACTAAGTTCATTTGTATCATTTCTTTTTAGATTCTGCATATAAGGGATATCATACAATATTTCTCTTTCTCTGTCTGACTCACTTCACTCAGTATGACAATCTCTAGGTCTATCCATGTTGCTGCAAATAGCATTATTTCATTCTTTTTAATGGCTGAGTAATATTCCACTGTATATATGTACCACATCTTCTTTATCCATTCCTCTGTCGATGGACATTTAGGTTGCTTCCATGTCTTGGCTATTGTAAACAGTGCTACAATGAACATTGGGGTGAATGTATCCTTTCGGACCATGTTTTTCTCCAGCTATATGCCCAGCAGTGGGATTGCAGGGTCATATGGTAGCTTTATTTTTAGTTTTTTAAGGAACTTCCATACTGTTCTCCATAGTGGCTGTAACAGTTTACATTCCCACCAACACTGCAGGAGGGTTCCCTTCTTCTCTACAACCCTCTCCAGCATTTATTGTTTATGGATTTTTTGATGATAGCCATTTTGACTGGTGTGAGGTGATATCAAAAATGAGTGAACTGGACTTCCCTCGTGGTGCAGTGGTTAAGAATCCGCCTGTCAACGCAGGGGACACAGCTTGGAGCCCTGGTCCGGGAAGATCCCACATGCCGTGGAGCAACTAAGCCCGTGCACCACAACTACTGAGCCTGTGCTCTAGAGCCCGTGAGCCACAACTACTGAAACCTGCCTGCCTAGAGCCTGTGCTCCACAACAAAGATAAACCACCACAATGAGAAGCCCATGCACCACAATGAAGAGTAGGCCCTGCTCGCCGCAACTAGAGAAAGCCTGCGTGCAGCTACGAAGATCCAACGCAGCCAAAAATAAAATAAAACAAACAAACAAAAAAATGAGTGAACTATTGATTCACACAACTTGAATGAACCTCAAGAAAATTATGCTGAGTGAAAAACTACAATCTTAAAAGGATACACAATGCATGATTTCATTTGTGTAGCATTCATTAACAAACATCACAGAGAGAAAACAGATCAGTGATTGCCAGGAGCTCGGGATAGAGAAAGGGGATGGATGTGGCTATAAAGGAGAAACATAAGGGAGACTTGTGGTGACAGCACAGTTCACTATCATAATTATAGTGGTGGTTACACAAGGCTACACACGTGATAAAACTGCATTGAGCTACACACACACAAACATGAACGTGTATATAGGTAACTGGTGAAATCTGAGTAAACCCTATGGATTGTACCAATGTCAAAATTGTGGGGAAGGCTGGGGAAACATGCTCAGGATTTCCTTGTACAGTTCCTGGTAAACTCTTCTATATCTATAATTATTCAAAGCTAAAAGTTAAGAAAATAAAAATCTTCTCACAAAGACAATACCAGGCCTAGAGGTATAGGGTTTAGAGGGGATCCACCAAGCTTTCAAGGAACAGATAATTCCTTCTTACAAACTCCTCCAGAGAGAGGAAAATAAAGAAAGAAGACTCTCCAATCCATTTAATGAACTAATATAACTTTGAAAACAAAGAGCAAAAAAACTACAAGAAAAGAACATTTCAAGCCAATCTTCATCATGAATATGGACAAACCTCCTCCAAAGTAAAGGCAACTTAATCCAGCAATGAATAAAATATTTAAAATATCAATTTTGAATTAGATTTATTCCAAGAATGAAATAATGGTTTGATTTTATGAGAACTTTTTAATGCAAGTTATCATACAAAAAGAGAAAGTAGGAAAAAAAAAACACATAAAATTCTATGAGACAGTCAAAAATCCAGTAAACTGGGGAGAAAAATATAACTTCTTTAAAATCAGAAAGGAATCTTCAAAAAACCCTACAGTAAACATTGGTGAAACATTAGCAGCATTCCCTTTAAAAATCAGGAATAAAACAAGAGAATATCTATCACCATTTCTATTCAACCTTGTACTGGATGCCCTAACAGAAAGTCAAGAAAAAGAAATATACAGTGCTATTCATAGATGATATATGATTGTTTACATTCTAAACCCAAACACATTCTTATAATGAATAAGAGAACTACCTAAATTTCTATATATAAGATCAACATGAAAAAAAATCAACTACATTTCTTCACCAGTCAAAGAATAAGAGTAAGAACAATATTTTTTAAATGCTATTACAACAGCAGCAAAAACTATAAAACACCCAGGAGTAAACTAATGAGAGATGTGTAAGCCCTTTATGGAGAGTGTTTTCAAAGCATCCAAGAAGACAACTAAATAAATGGAGAGTTATGTCTTTTAATGGCAAGGGACACTCAGTATTGTAAAAATATCAATACTTTCTAAATTATTTACTACAATCAAATCCAATTCTTATTTAATATTCAATAGAAATCCTTATACAAATTAACAAGATGAATCTAAATGTATATGAAAAAAGGGTCAAGAACAGCAAAGATATTTTTAAAGAAAAATCAAGGATTACAAGGTATAGAGGTTTCTCCTATTACACAAGACTTATCTTAAAGCTATAATATGGTATTAGCACAGAGAAACAAACAGAAAAATAGACCAGAATAACGAGACTGAAAATAAACCCAAATACAAACAACTGATACATTGCAAAGGTGGTACTGCAGATGAGTGGGGGAAAGATGGACTATTCATTATATTGTACAGGGAGATTAGGTTATCCACATGGGGGAAAATGATATTAAATCCCTACTTCACACTCTATGTACAAAAATTTTTTTTAATTTAAAAACTGACAAGTGGATTAAAAACTTAAATGTAAAAAGCAAAACATTAAAAATTTTAGAAGAAAACATCGGAGATATCTTTACAACTTTGGAGCCAGAAAATGCTCCTTAAACAAGACACAAAAGGAAAAAGTTACTACATGCAATTATATTAAAATTAAACACTTCAGTTCAGCAAAGGACATCATAAAAAGACAAATTATAAACTGTAAGACAATATTTATAATATATGTAACTTACAAAGAATAATCAACAATACATAAAACACTCCTACTACAGATCAAAAAGAAAGGACAACCCAAAAGAAAAATGGAACCCATTTTACAAAAGAAGAAAGATGAATGACCCATAAACACATGGGGAAAAAAACCTCATTAGTAATCAGGGAAATGTAAACTGAAACTACAATTACATATAACTTTATACCTACAAGGCTGGTAAAATTTTAAATGTGGATAATCCCAAGCATAGGTGAAGATGTAAAGCGTAATAGTATCTGTACATGGCATCTTACCCAGTAACCTAGCAATTCCTTTCCTAGGTACATGTCTGAGAGAAATACTTGTGCTGGTGTACCAGGAGACATTTTTTAAAACATTTATAATAGCATCACTTGTAATAGAAAAAAAAAAAAAAAAAACCCTGAAAAGTTCATCAGTAGGAAAGTGGAAAATGAATTGTGCTATGTTCTTACCGTGAAATACTATGCAGCAGCCAAAATTAATGAGCTGCGTTCACTAGCATCTACATGAATGAATCTCAGAAATAAAATTCAGGATGCTTCTACTTCTGCTTAGGATGTAGAAAGTCACAGAAAAATGTCACTCCCACCCTAAACAATGAGAAAGAAAACTGAATAATCTACAAAATCATAATTTTTTTTAACCATCAGAGAGCTGATGTCACAAGATAACCGAGTAAAGTAAAGTGCAAGGAGTGACAAGTCCTTTGAGGAGACATGGAGCACACAAATTGTTTCACCTTTGACTGAGCACAGGAAAGAGTGACACTCACTATAAAAGCAGTAAAACAGAAAACTACAGAAAATAACAAATTAAAGCCTAAGTGAGAGAGAGCGTAACAGAGAGACATCGGCACCCACTTGCCATGTCTCTTCCATGGGTATCCACCACATGCTCATGAGGGTGGGAAACCTGAAAATGTCCTTCTTGGTGGCTGAGACATGAGGAAACTGCCAAGATTTGAGAGTGGAGCAAGAGTATTATGAGGAGTCCATCTGCAATCTTAGCCCAGCAGAGGTGCAGGGTCACCGTTGGCTGCTGCTAGAGGACAAACAAGAAACCAGCCCGTGCCCTTGATTCAAGCATTTCTGTGCTAAGAAACAAAAACCATCTGCCTGTGAGGCAGAAAATCCTCTGAGTCCTAGAACCTACACACTGATTAAGAGGATGTAGAAGTGGTCTGCCATCAGGGTGGGGACAGGTATGCTGAGAAATTCCCATCTTTAAACTCAAAGAAAATGGAAAAATAAAATAATAAATTTTCTGGAATGCAGCTAAAGCAATGCTTAGAAGGAAATTTATACCATCCAAAGCTTTTACTAAAAAAGAAGAAAGGTTTCAAATCAATGACCTAAAGAATTTACAAAAAGAAGAGCAAATTAAACCGAAAATAACAAGATGGAAGGAAATAATAAAAAGCAGAACTCAATGAAATAGATAACAGGAAAACAAAAGAGAAAAATTAGTGAGAGTAAATACTAATTTCTTGAAAAGATCAATAAAAACAACAAAGTTCTACCAGGTTGATCAAGGGAAAAAAAAAGAAAGAAGATACAGATGACTAATATCAAGAATGAAATAGGGTGACAATCTTACTGACTCTGCATACAGTAAAAGGAAAATAAGGAAATATCATTAATAACTTTATGCCAATAAGTTTGCCAACTTACTAAAATCAACAGATTCCTCAAAAGACACAACGTACAAAAACTCAGTCAAGAAGAAATAGATAACCTGAATAGCAAAACTGTTGTTGACCCTTGAACAACATGGAGGTTAGAGATGTTGACCCTCCGTGCAGTCAAAAATTTGCATATAATATGTAGTTGGCCCTCCTGTATAGGATGTTCCTCCATATCTGCAGTTCCCCTGTATCCATGGTTCTGCATCTGTAGATTCAACCAACCAGGGTAGTACTACTGTATTTACTATTGAAAAAATCCACCTATAAGTGAACCTGCATTGTTCAAACCCATGTTGTTCAAGGGTCAATTAAATAAAGTGAATTTGTAGTTAAAAACCCAACCACAAAGAAAACTGCAGGACCATATGGTTCCATTGATGAATTCTACCAGTGATGGTTGAAATAACAACAATATTACACACTTCTAGAATGTAGAAAGGAGGAAATACTTCAAGACACCTTATGAGACCAGCATCACACTAATACCAAAACCACACAAGGACATCTTAAGAAAACTCCAGACCAATATTACTCAAGAACAGAGATACAAAAATCTGTAACAAAATATTAAGAAATCAAATCCACTAATATGTAAAAAGGAAAATAAAGCATGAACAAATGGGTTTTAATCCAGGACTGTAAGGGTTGGTTCAACAATCAAAATAATAATAGTAATAACGAACCATGTCAACAGACTAATAAAGAAAATCTATACGATCATCTCATTGGGTGGAGAAAAACATTTAACAAAATTCAATAGCTTCTGATGATAGAAATTCTTAACACAATAGAAAGGAATATCCTCAAATGATAAAGGTTATCTATGAAAGATCTATAGTTAGGAGTTTGGGATTAACACATATACACTATTATATATAAAATAGTAAGAAAACAAGGACATATGGTATAGCACAGGGAATTATATTCAATATCTTGTAATAAACTATAATGGAAAAGAATCTGAAAAAGAATAGATATATAGATAGATAGATACGTATGACTGAATCACTTTGCTGTACACCTGAAACTAGCACAACATTGTAAATTAGCTACACTTCAATAAAAAAAGAAAGATGTATAGTTGTCATATTTAATGATTTTAAAAAGTAATGTTTTTTCCCCTAAAACTGGGAACAAGGCAAGGATATCCACTCTCACCATGTTTATTCAGCACTGCCCTGGAGGTTATAGCAAGTATAATAATGTAAGAAAAAGAAAAAAAAGGTAATAAAATCTGAGAAGAACAAAGTAAAGTCATCTTTATTTGCAGCAACATGACCCTCCATGTAAAATACCCTAAGGAATTACAAAAAAAAGCTGCTAGAACTCAATAAGTGAGTTTATTTAGCAAGGTCACAGGATAAAATGTCAACATACAAAATCAGTCTGATTCTATATACTAGCAACAAACAACTGAAAACTGAAATTTCAAAAACCATTTACAATAGTATCCAAAAAATGTAATATTTAGGATAAATTTAATAAAAGGTATGTAAAAACTGTACACTAAAAAATACAAGTGATTGCTAACAGAAATTAGTGGAGAGAGACATCATGGTCATGGATTGAAAAACTCAGTATTAACTTTTCAATTCTCCCCAGATGATGCACAGATTTGACGTAATTCCAATCAAAATTCCAGCAGGCCACTTTTAAATACTGCTGAGTCGATTCTATAATTTATGTGTAAAGGCCAAAATTTTTGAAAAAAACAGAGAAAGAAGACTTACACCACCTAATTCGCTATAAAGCTACTGAAATCAAACAGCATAGTATTTGCATAAAAATAGACATAGAGATCAATGAAACCAAATTGTGATTCCAAAATAGATCCATACATGGTATATAAGATCAATTGATTTTCGCCAGAGTGCCAAAATATTCAATATCTCTATGCAATAAAGAACCTTTGCCATTACCTCTCACCAAATAAAAATTAACTCTAAATCGATCATAAACGTAAACATAAAAAATAAAACTATAAAACTTCTAAAAGAAAACACAGGAAAAAATCTTTATGACCTTAAGTTAGGCAAAGAATTTTTAAATAGAATACAAAAGGTACAAACCGTGAAAGAAAATGATAAATTGGACTTTCTCAAAATTTTTAAAAAATTGTTCTTTAAAAGATACTCTTAATAAAATGAAAAGACAAGTACCTAGGTGAAAATAAAATATTTGAACCAACATTTTACCAAAGAAAAATGAAAAATAACCAATAAATACATAAAAAGATGTTCAATGTTGTCATCAAGTAAATAAAAATTAAAACCTGTACCACTGCACAGCCAGCAGAATGGCTAAGCCTATAAAGACTGACATTATCACCACTGGCAAGGTTGTTGAACAACTGAAAAATCTCATATATTACTGGCAGGGATGCAAAATGGCATAGAAAACACTTTGGCCTTTTCTTTTCTTTCTTTTTTTTCTTTTTTGGCTGTGCAGCTTCCAGAATCTTAGTTCCCCGATCAGGAATTGAACCAGGCCCCCTGCAGTGGAAGCACAGAGTCCTAACCACTGGACCACCTGGGAAGTTCTGCCCTTTTCTTATAAATTTAAACATATACCTATCATATGACCCAAAAAATCCACTTCTAGGTATTTACCCAACAGAAATGAAAGCAAAAGACCACAGAAAAACCTGTTTGCAAAAGCCTTTATGCTAAGTGAAAAAAAAAGCCTAACACAAAAGACTTTATAGTGAAGGACTGATATCACCAAGATGTTGACAAAGGTTGTTCCTGACTTTTCTCTCCCTCACAAGAACAACTAACAACTGCTCATGGACAAGACACCATTGAGAGAATCCTAGAACGCAGGGGTGAGGCTGAAGCACCCTCTGCACCACAGGGAGCAAGACAGACTGCACTGAGAAGAGTGAGGAGAGGCTACACACTGACCACATCGCCCCTGCCCCGGGCCAGTGCAGCACCACGCTGAGAGGCCTTCCCTGAGCCCGCGGGTTCCTCCAGGGGGAAAAGAGAGCTTACGGTGGATATCTAGCTCCCCCAGCCTTGTGGGTCACTTCTTGGGAGCCCCATTCCATCCAGTCTTGCCCCATGGGGATTGCAGGGAGAATCTGCAGGGCTTGACCACCAGGAAACTGATTTTGAAGGAGAAGGGGGGTAGGGACTTGCAACAACTGGCACTCTGACCTTGGCAGACCAAGTAAGTTCCTACCTGCAGTGTCCAAGTAGTAGTCCCAACCAGCTGCTTTGCTTATCTGCAGAGCCAGGACAGTGGCACAGTTTGACCAGAGAACTTGGTGAGGTACACATCTGCCTGATTCAGGTCTTCTTCCTGGCCCTGAAGCCTGTTCTTCCCCCACCGAGGTAGGAGGGCTGAGTGATAGCTCCCCGCCCCACCCGGCCAGAAAGCCAGGCTAGAACACCTGGAAGCTGCAGAGCCCGGCAACACTCAGGAACAAAATATGGCAGGTAGAGCTGATCTTCTGCAAAGCAAAACCAGTGGCTCTGTTTGGCCAAGAAACTTGGGAAGTGGGTCAGCTTGAGTCAAGACCACAAAAAGCCTTACTGGACTTAGAGAATTCCTTTGCTTCACACGGGCATGTGAGCTAATTCATAGCCTGGTCCACTGTTGAGTGTAGCTTGTGGCCCCTCCTGACCAGAAAGCCTGATTGGGAATACCTGGAAAGCTTCTTGGAGCAGGCCTTCCTCATCTTCCCAAACAAGAGACCTGATTCATAGCCTGACCTGCTGCGGAGTGTAGCTCCTGGCTCCTCCCAGCCAGAAGGCCTGACTGGGAATACCTGGAAGGTGCATAGCCCAGCAACACTCAAGCAGAGAGTATGGCAGGCAGAGCTGATCATCCACAGAGCAAAACTAGTGGCACTGTTCAGCCAGGGAACTTGGGCATGAGTCAGCTTGAGTCAAGACTACAAACAAAGAGCCTTGCCAGCCCTGGGGCTGATTCTCCCACTACACCCTGGCAGGAAAACTAATTCATAGTTCTGCCTATTACTTCAGCCCACTCAACCAGGGAACCTAACCACAGCATGCAGGAAGTTGCATGACCCATCCAACAGCCTGGTTTACAATAGAACTTGAACAAAGAGCATAGCCCATGACTTTCCACCTCTGCAGAGCAAAACCAGTGGCTCCATCTGGGCAAGGAATTCAGCACACAGTCTTGACTGATTGGGTCCCCAAGCAATGAGCCATGCAAGTCCTGGGTCCTATCCTGCTGTCCTGGAAGGGCAGGGAAGCTTTCATAGCCTCACCTACTGCTCAGTATAGTACGCAGTCCCAGGCATCTGGTAAGCTTGACCAGAGAACTTAGGTACTGTGGAGCTCATCCTACAGCCTTACTTGGGCAGGGAACCAAGCCAGTAGTCCTATCCAACTGATCTCAGCCAGCAGCACCCCATCCCTACTTGACCTCAGAGCTCAGGCAATGGCTTCTCACAAAAACAGACCCTAATAGCAAGCCCCACTGCCCAAGGACATGACTAGCAGACAGGTCCAGAAACCCAGACTGAGATGACAGGTGAAGAACTATTTCTGCCAGCATGAACCTGTAAAGTCTGGAAGAAGAGACTGCTTACTCAAATGTGCAGATGCCAATATAAGGAATAAAGAATCACACACAAAAAAAGGTATACATGACACCACCAAATGACACTAATAAAGCTCCAATGACTGACCCTAAAGAAATGGAGATCTCTGAACTGTTAGAAAAAGAATCCAGAATAATCCTCTTAAAGAAGTTTGTTGAACTACAAGAACACACATATAAGCAACTAAACAAAATTGGGAAAACAATAAATTAACAAAACAAGTTCAACAAAAAAATATAGAAGCCATAAAAAAAAAAAATCCCAGATATCCTAGAACTCAAAAATACAATGACAGAACTAAAAAAACCAAGGAAAAAAGTGAGAGAACCCAAATCAACACTATTTTCGATGAAAAAGGAGACATTACAACTAATACCACAGATATATAAAGGATCGTAAGATGGTACTATGAATAGCTATATACCAAACAAACCGGACAACCTAGAAGAAATGGAAAAATTCTTAGAAACATACAACCTACCAAGATTGAATCAGGAAGAAAGAGAAAATTTGACAGGCTAATTACTAGTAAGGAGATTGAATCAATAAGAAAAAAAAATTTCCCAATGGAGAAAAGCCTAGGAACAGAGGGCTTCACTGGTGAATTTTACTAAACATTTAAAGAAGAATTAATGCCAGTCCTTCTCAAACTCTTCCAAAAAATCAAAGAGGAGGGAATGCTCCCAAACTTATAAGGTCAGCATTACCCTGATACCAAAGCCAGAAAAGGACACCACCAGAAAAGAAAACTACAGACCAATATTCTTGATGAATATAGTTGCAACAATTTTCAATAAAGTACTAGCAAACTGAATTCAGCAGCATATTAAAGGGGGAATTTATCCCTAAGATGCAAGGATGGTTCAATATACACAAATCAATCAATGTGATACATCACATTAATAGAATGAAAGAAAAAATACACAATCATCTCAATAGATGCTGAAAAAGCATTTGACTAAATTCAACATTTAATTATGATAAAGTCTTAAATTAGGCATAGAAGGAACGTACCTCAACATCATAAAGGCCATATATGACAAGCCAACAGCTAACACCATATTTAATGGTGAAAGGCTGAAAGCTTTTACTCTAAGATCAGGAACAAAACAATGGTGCCCACTCTCACCACTCCTATTAAACATAGTACTGGAAGTCCTAGCCAGAACAACCAGACAAGAAAATAAGTAAAATGTATCAGAATTGGAAAGGAAGAAGCAAAATTGTCTCTATTTGCAGATGAAACAATTCTACATATAGAAAACCCCAAAGACTCCACCAAAAGCTGTTAGATCTAATCAACAAATTCAATAAAGTTGCAGGATACAAAATTAACATACGAAAAATTAGTAGCATTTCCAGAGATTGGTTCAAGATGGTGGAGTAGAAGGACGTGCTCTCACTCCCTCTTGCGAGAACACTGGAATCACAACTAACTGCTGAACAGTCATTGACAGGAAGACTCTGGAACTCACCAAAAAAATGTCCCACATCCAAAGACAAAGGAGAAGGCACAATGAGATGGTAGGAGGGGCACAATCACAATAAAATCAAATCCCATAACTGCTGGGTGGGTGACTCACAAACTGGAGAACACTTATACCACAGAAGTCCACCCACTGGAGTGAAGTTCTGAGCTCCACATCAGGCTTCCCAACCGGGGGTCTGGCAACGGTAGGAGGAATTCCTAGAGAATCAGACTTTGAAGGCTAGTGGGATTTGATTGCAGGACTTTGACAGGACTGGGAGAAACAGAGACTCCACTCTTGGAGGGCACACACAAAGTAGTGTGCACATCAGGACCCAGGGGAAGGAGCAGTAACCCCATAAGAGACTGAACCAGACCTACTTGCTAGTGTCGGAGGGTCTCCTGCAGAGGCAGGGTGTGGCTGTGTCTCACCATGAGGACAAGGACACTGGCAGCAGAAGTTCTGGGAAGTACTCCTTGGCATGAGCCCTCCCAGAGTCTGCCATTAGCCCCACCAAAGAGCCTGGGTAGCCTCCAGTGTTGGATCACGTCAGACCAAACAACCAACAGGGAGGGAACCCAGCCCCACCCATCAGCAGACAAGCGGATTAAAGTTTTACTGAGCTCTGCCCACCAGAGCAATAGCCAGCTCTACCCACCACCACTCCCTCCCATCAGGAAACTTGCACAAGCCTCTTAGATAGCCTCATCCACCAGAGGGCAGACGGCAAAAGCAAGAAGAACTACAATTCTGCAGCCTGTGGAACAAAAGCTACATTAACAGAAAAATAGACAAGATGAAGAGGCAGAGAGCTATGTACCAGATGAAGGAACAACATAAAACCCCAGAAAAACAACTAAATGAAGTGGAGATAGGCAACCTTCCAGAAAAAGAATTCAGAATAATGATAGTGAAGATAATCCAGGACCTCGGAAAAAGAATGGAGGCAAAGATTGAGAAGATGCAAGAAATGTTTAACAAAGACCTAGAAGAATTAAAGAACAAATAAACAGAGATGAACAATACAAGAACTGAAATGAAAACTACACTAGAAGGAATCAATAGCAGAATAACTGAGGCAGAAGAACGAATAAGTGACCTGGAAGACAGAATGGGGGAATTCACTGATGCAGAACAGAATAAAGAAAAAAGAATGAAAAGAAATGAAGACAGCCTAAGAGACCTCTGGGACAACATTAAACGCAACAACATTCGCATTATAGGGGTCCCAGAAGAAGAGAGAGAGAAGGGACCAGAGAAAATATTTGAAGAGATTATAGTGGAAAATTCCCTAACATGGGAAAGGAAATAGCCACCCAAGTTCAGGAAGCGCAGAGAGTCCCATACAGGATAAACCCAAGGAGAAATACGCCGTGACACATCGTAATCAAAGTGGCAAAAATTAAAGACAAAGAAAAATTATTGAAAGCAGCAAGGGAAAAATGACAAATCACATACAAGGGAACTCCCATAAGGTTAACAGCTGATTTCTCAGCAGAAACTCTACAAGCCAGAAGGGAGTGGCATGATATACTTAAAGTGATGAAAGGGAAGAACCTACAACCAAGATTACTCTACCTGGCAAGGATCTCATTCAGATTTGATGGAGAAATCAAAAGCTTTACAGACAAGCAAAAGCTAAGAGAATTCAGCACCACCAAACCAGCTCTACAACAAATGCTAAAGGAACTTCTCTAAGTGGGAAACACAAGAGAAGAAAAGGACCTACAAAAACAAACCCAAAACAATTAAGAAAATGGTCATAGGAACATACATATCAATAATTACCTTAAACATAAATGGATTAAATGCTCCAACCAAAAGACACAGGCTTGCTGAATGGATACAAAAACAAGACCCATATATATGCTGTCTACAAGAGACCCACTTCAGTCCTAGGGACACGTAGAGACTGAAAGTGAGGGGATGGAAAAAGATATTCCATGCAAATGGAAATCAAAAGAAAGCTGGAGTAGCAATATTCATATCAGATAACATAGA
The DNA here is from genome assembly GCF_965194825.1 of Balaenoptera physalus. Taxonomy (NCBI): domain Eukaryota; kingdom Metazoa; phylum Chordata; class Mammalia; order Artiodactyla; family Balaenopteridae; genus Balaenoptera; species Balaenoptera physalus. The sequence goes on along the minus strand of NC_138890.1, from coordinate 88,524,067 downwards.
CTTTATTTATTTATTTATTTATGGCTGTGTTGGGTCTTTATTTCTGTGCGAGGGCTTTCTCCAGTTGCGGAGAGCGGGGGCCACTCTTCATCGCGGTGCGCGGGCCTCTCACTATCGCGGCCTCTCTTGTTGCGGAGCACAGGCTCCAGACGCGCAGGCTCAGTAAATGTGGCTCACGGGCCTAGTTAATCTGCGGCATGTGGGATCTTCCTGGACCAGGGCTCGAACCCGTGTCCCCTGCATTGGCAGGCAGATTCTCAACCACTGCGCCACCAGGGAAGCCCCAACATAGACTTTAAAATAAAGAATGCTACAAGAGACAAGGAAAGACACTACATAATGATCAAGCGATCAATCCAAGAAGAAGATATAACAACTATAAATATATATGCACACAATATAGGAGCACCTCAATACATAAGGCAACTGCTAACAGCTATAAAAGAGGAAATCAACAGCAGCACAATAATAGTGGGGGACTTCAACACCTCACTTACACCAATGGACAGATCATCCAGACAGAATATTAATAAGGAAACACAAGCTTTAAATGACACAATAGACCAGATAGATTTAGCTGATATTTATAGGACATTCCATCCAAAAAACATCATTTTCCACTTTCTTCTCAAGTGCACATGGAACATTCTCCAGGATTGATCACATCTTGGGTCACAAATCAAGCCTTGGTAAATTTAAGAAAATTGAAATCATATCCGGCATCTTTTCTGACCAGAACGCTAGGAGATTAGATATCAATTACAGGGAAAAAAACGTAAAAAACACAAACACATGGAGGGTAACCAATACATTACTAAATAACCAAGAGATCACTGAAGAAATCAAAGAGGAAATAAAAAAATACCTACAGACAAATGACAATGAAAACACGACGATCCAAAACCTATGCGATGCAGCAAAAGCAGTTCTAAGAGGGAAGTTTATAGCTATACAAACCTACCTCAAGAAACAAGAAAAATTCCAAATAAACAATCTAGCCTTACACCTAAAGGAACTAGAGAAAGAAGAACAAACAAAACCCAAAGTTAGCAGAAGGAAAGAAATCATAAAGATCAGAGCAGAAATAAATGAAATAGAAACAAACCAATAGCCAAGATCAGTAAAACTAAAAGCTGGTTCTTTGAGAAGATAAACAAAATTGATAAACCATTAGCCAGACTCATCAAGAGGGAGAGGACTCAAATCAATAAAATTAGAAATGAAAAAGAAGTTACAACAGACACCGCAGAAATACAAAGCATCCTAAGAGACTACTACAAGCAACTCTATGCCAATAAAATGGATAACCTGGAAGAAATGGACAAATTCTTAGAAAGGTATAGCCTTCCAAGACTGAACCAGGAAGAAATGGAAAATATGAACAGACCAACCACAAGTAATGAAATTGAAACTGTGATTAAAAATCTTCCAACAAATAAAAGACCAGGACCAGATGGCTTCACAAGTGAATTCTATGAAACACTTAAAGAAGAGCTAACACCCATCCTTCTCAAACTGTTCCAAAAAACTCTAGAGGAAGGCATACCCCCCAACTCATTCTATGAGGCCACCATCACCCTGATACCAAAACCAGACAAAGATACTACAAAAAAAAAAAAAGAAAATTACAGACCAATATCACTGATGAATATAGATGCAAAAATCCTCAACAAAATACTAGCAAACAGAATCCAACAACACATTAAAAGGATCATACACCATGATCCAGTGGGATTTATCCCAGGGATGCAAGGATTCTTCAATATAAGCAAATCAATCAGTGGGATACTCCATATTAGCAAACTGAAGAATAAAAACCATATGATCATCTCAATAGATGTGGACAAAACTTTTGACAAAATTCAACACCCATTTATGATAAAAACTCTCCAGAAAGTGGGCATAGAGGGAACCTACCTCAACATAATAAAGGCCATATACAACAAACCCACATCAAACATCATTCTCAATGGTGAAAAACTGAAAGCATTTCCTCTAAGATCAGGAACAAGACAAGGATGTCCACTCTCGCCTCTATTATTCAACATAGTTGTTGAAGTCCTAGCCACAGCAATCAGAGAAGAGAAAGAAATAAAAGGAATTCAAATTGGAAAAGAAGAAGTAAAACTGTCGCTGTTTGCAGATGACATGAGACTATACATAGAAAATCCTAAAGATGCTACCAGAAAACTACTAGAGCTAATCAATGAATTTGGTAAAGTTGCAGGATACAAAATTAATGCACAGAAATCTCTTGCATTCCTATATACTAACAACAAAAGAACAGAAAGGGAAATTAAAGAAACAATCCCATTCACCATTGCAACAAAAAGAATAAGATACCTAGGAATAAACCTACCTAAGGAGGTAAAAGACCTGTACTCAGAAAACTATAAGACACTGATGAAAGAAATCAGAATGACACAAACAGATGGAGAGATATACCATGTTCTTGGATTGGAAGATTCAATAATGTGAAAATGAGTATACTACCCAAAGAAATCTACAGATTCAGTGCAATCCCCATCAAATTACCAATGGCATTTTTTACAGAACTAGAACAAAAAAATCTTAAAATTTGTATGGAGACACAAAAGACTCTGAATAGCCAAAGCAGTCTTGAGGGGAAAAAACGGAGCTGGAGGAATCAGACTCCCTGACTTCAAACTAACAAACAAACAAAGCTACAGTCATCAAGACAACATGGTACTGGCACAAAAACAGAAATATAGATCAATGGAAGAGGATAGAAAGCCCAGAGATAAACCCACGCACCTATGGTCAACTAATCTATGACAAAGGAGATAAGGATATACAATGGAGAAAAGACAGCCTCTTCAATAAGTGGTGCTGGGAAAACTGGACAGCTACATGTAAAAGAATGAAATTAGAACACTCCCTGATGCCATACACAAAAATAAACTCAAAGTGGATTAGAGACCTAAATGTAAGACTGGACATTATAAAACTCTTAGAGGAAACCATAGGAAGAACACTCTGACATAAATCACAGCAAGATCTTTTTTGATCTACCTCCTAGAGTAATGGAAATAAAAACAAAGATAAATAAATGGGACCTAATGAAACGTAAAAGCTTTTGCAAAGCAAAGGAAACTACAAACAAGACAAAAAGACAACCCTCAGAATGGGAGAAAATATTTGCAAATGAATCAACGGACAAAGGATTAATCTCCAAAATATATAAACAGCTCATGCAGTTCAATATTAAAAAAAACAAACAACCCAACCCAAAAATGGGCAGAAGACCTAAATAGCCATTTCCCCAAAGAGGACATACAGATGGCCAATAAGCACATGAACAGCTGCTCAACATCACTAATTATTAGAGAAATGCAAATCAAAACTACAATGAGGTATCACCTCACACCAGTTAGAATAGGCATCATCAGAAAATCTACAAACAACAAATGCTGGAGAGGGTGTGGAGGAAAGGGAACCCTCTTGCACTGTTGGTGGGAATGTAAATTGATACAACCACTATGGAGAACAGTATGGAAGTTCCTTGAAAAAACTAAAAATAGAATTACCATATGACCCAGCAATCCCACTACTGGGCATATAGCCAGAGAAAACCATAATTCAAAAAGACACATGCACCCCAATGTTCCCTGCAGCACTATTTACAATAGCCAGGTCATGGAAGCAACATAAATGCCCATCAGCAGACGAATGGATAAAGAAGTTGTGGTACATATATACAATGGAATATTACTCAGCCATAAAAGGGAACGAAATTGGGTCATTTGTAGAGATGTGGATGAATCTAGAGACTGTCATACAGAGTGAAGTAAGTCAGAAAGAGAAAAACAAATATCGTAGATTAGCACATATATATGGAACCTAGCAAAATGGTACAGATGAACTGGTTTGCCGGGCAGAAATTGAGACACAGATGTAGAGAACAAACATATGGACACCAAGGGGGGAAAGTGGCGGGGGGGTGAGGGTGGTGGTGGGATGAATTGGGCGACTGGGATTGACATGTATACGCTAACGTGCATAAAATGGATGACTAATAAGAACCTGCTGTATAAAAAAATAAATAAAATTCAAAGAAAAATTAGTAGCATTTCTATACACCAACAATAAATTATCTGAAAAAGAAAATCATCACTTTTACAATTGCATCAAAAACAATAAAATACTTAGGAATCAATTTAGCCAAGGAGGTTAAAGATCTCTACACTGAAAACTACCAGATATTGATGCAAGAAATTGAAGAAGACACAAATAAATGGAAAGTTATCCTACATTCACGTATCGGAAGAATATTGTTAAAATGTCCATACTACCCAATGCCATTTACAGATTCAATGCGATCCCTATCAAAATTCCAATGGCATTTTTTACAGAAGTAGAAAAATCAATCCTAAAATGTATATGGAAACACAAAAGACCCTGAACAGCCAAAGCAAAACTGAAAAAGAACAACAAATCAGGTGGCATCATGCTTCCTGATTTCAAGCTATATTATAAAGCTACTGGCATAAAAACAAACACACAGACCAATAGAACAGAATTGAGGGCCCAGAAATAACCGATGCATATATGGTCAACTAATATTTGACAGTGGGGCAAGAATACTCAAATGAGAAAAGAAAGTCTCTTCAATAAATGGTGCTGGGAAATTGAATATTCACATGTAAAAGAATGAAACTAGACCCCTATCTTACACCTCACAAAAATTAACTTGAAATGGATTAAAGAGTTAAATGTAAGATTGGAAACCATAAAACTCCTAGAAGAAAACATGGGAAAAAGCTTCTTGACATAGGTCTTGGGAATGATTTTTGGGACATGAGATACGACTCCTAAATCACAAGCAACAAAATAAAAAATGAACAAGTTGACTATGTCAAAGTATTTTAAAATCTTCTGTACAGCAACAGAAATGATCAACACAATTAAAAGAAAACCTACAGAATGCCAAAAAATAGTTGTAAACCATATATCTGATAAGGAGTTAATACCTAAAATATACAAAGAACTCATACAACTCAATAGCAAAACCACAACACAAATAATCCAGTTTCAAAATAGAGAAAGGACCAAACTCATAGAAAAAGATATCAGATTTGCGGTTATTAGAGGTGGGAATTGGGGGGAGGTGATATTAGATGAAGGTGGTCAGAAAGCACAAACTTCCAGTTATAAGATAAATAAGTACTAGGAATGTAATATGCAACATGATGACTATAGTTAATACCGCTGTACATTACATATGAAAACTGTTAAGTGAATAAATCCTAAGAGTTCTCATCACAAGGAAAAACAAAACATTTTCTTTATTCTTTTTTGTATGTATGAGATGATGGGTGTTAAGTAAACTTACTGTGGGTAATCACTTCACAATAAATGTGAGCCAAATTATGCTGTTCACCTTAAACTCATACAGTGCTGTATGTCAATTATATCTCAATAAAACTAGAAAAAAAAAGACTTTATACTGTAACATTCCATTTCTTTGATATTCTGGAAAAGGGAAAAAATCATAGTGACAGAAAACAGATCATTGGTTGCCAGAGGGAGGGACTGACTATTAGGGATATGAGGAAACTTTACGAGGTGATGGAAATACTATTTATCTTGGTTGTGGGGGTTATTATGCAGCTGTATACATTTATCGAAACATTTCAACTGTGCTCTTTAAAAGGTGAATTTTATTGTATGTAAATATACCTCAGTAAACCTAACTTAAAAAAATTTGAGTGTGAAAGCAAATCATAGAAGAATCTATATAGTATGAGCCCATTTACATAAAGATCAAAACTTTATATACAATTTATAATATTGTTGAGATAAATAAGTATTCAGTTAACATTATAACATAATAAACACAAAATTCCAAATAGTGCTTTTCTATGGGGGAAAAGAAGAGGAATAGGATCAGGAGAGGTAGGTAAGGTCTTCAAAACTCTTCTTCACCCTCTATTTCTCAGGGTGGATGATCTCTACATTATATCTATATTATTATTCTTTATTTCTTATACACTATATATATATATATCTGTATGTAACAGAAGAAAAATTTATTGGTTTAATATTTTTCCTATAGGGAAACAATGCTTGTATTACCTTGTTTCTCTAATAAATGTGTCATATGTGCAGACAGCAGAGTTTTCTGCTGAAATGGGACAGCGGACCCATGGAATGACATGCTCTAGCTCTAAAATGTCTTTCAGGAAATCATCTCAAGACTTCCATCCACGTTAAAGAGGACGATCTCTACCTGGCAGGCCTGGGGGACAGAGAGAACACTTGGAAAGGCTGTCCTCTAATTTGAAAATAATTCCATCTTCTTGTTTTCTCTCAATAATGGCCACAACTTTGCTTAAACATCTAGGTTCAAAGTGTTGAGCATGATACTTTGTTGACCTTAATTCCAGCACTCAGGCTACAACATGCTTGGCTATCTTGGTCCAGGCAAATCAAGGGACCAAAGGAGCTGGTGAGAGAGTGCACAGAGCACTGGGGAGTACTGAGCAGATGTCCCAGCTTGGACAGCTTGCAGGGAACTTTTGGCATGGAGCTTTCCTTCCCACTTCCAAATCCCCTGCCCAAAAGTCTGGACTGTGTCACCTGCTCAGTCCTCCTGAATTTGTCAACCTTTCCACATTTATTCTTAAACTGCCTGTTGGCTGAGCTGCCCTACAGCCCCCTCTGTCCCTTGGAAGAGATCAGATGCTTCACAAGTGTGGACTAGGACAGCACAAACAGAAATGAAAGTCATGAAAATGGTCCAGTGACCTCAGGGCTGGCCAGGCAACAGAGTGGAAGCTGGGCAGTCGCTGGTCCTCTCATAAATACTTCTGTCATGAGTTTGTCTGACCCAGCTCTCTTCCCTCTATTGAAGCATTAGGCCACTGCTGTTAAAAAGTCTGTGCAATACTCAAACTCACGCCTAATCAGAGAAATGAAAATGAAGGCTACATTGAAATACCATTTCTTTCCTTTCAGATCAGCAAAATTCAACACTTCAAAAAAATTTAAAAAAAAACACCAAACAGATTCTAAAATATACATGAAAGTTTAAAGGGCCTAGAATATCCAAAGCAATCCTATAAAAGAACAAAGTAGGAGGACTTATACTAAGATGGCTATACTGGCATAAGGATTGACAAAAGGATAAATGGAACATAATGGAGCCCAGAAATTGAGCTCAAATTATATACTCAATTGTTGACAAAGGCATCAAAGTAATACAAAGGGAGAAAGAAAGTGTTCTCAACAAACGGCCCTGAAATAGCAGGATATGGAAAAACAAAACAAAACAAAACGAAGAACTTCGACCCCTACCTCAAATGATACTCAGAAATTGAGATGATACATAGGCCAAAAATAAGAGCTAAAGTCATAAAAATTTTAGAGGAAAATATAAGAGTTTGTGACTCAGTGAGGAGGTAGTCAAAAGTTTCTAGGACAGAAAAAGCAAAAACCTTAAAAAATTTTGTTAACTTGACTTCAAAATTAAAAACTTACACTCATCAAAAAGAGATAATGAATAGGCAAACCTCGAACCAAGAGAAAATAATCACAAAACACTTATCTAATAGAACTTCTACAACTCAATAATAAAAGACAACTCAATTTTTTTAATGGATAAAAGATCTTTTTAAAATAAAAATCTTTTTTTTTTTTTTAAATGGGCAAAAGAAACAGACCATTCACAAAAGAAGATGTGTGAATGGTGAATAGGCACTGAAAAGGCACCCAACATCATTAGTTATCAGGAAAATCAAAGTTAAAGTTGTAATTAAATACCAGAACACATCTACCAGAAGGACTAAAATTATAGGCTGATGATACCAACTACTGACAAAGATGTAAAGCAACTGGAATTCTCATACACTGCTGGTGGCGTGTAAAATGGTGCAACGTACACCTACCCTACAACCTGCCAATTCTACTCCTAAGTATTCACACAAGAGAAATGAAAACATATGTCATAGGTTAACAAAAAATAGAATATTTATAGAGTGTTAGTAGCCAAACACTAGAAAGAGACTAGGTGTCCATCAATAGGAGAATGAATAAACTGTGGTCTTTGGGGTAAGATATCCCAATACAAAGGGATCCTGTTCAGCAATAAAAAACAATGAATTACTGATCAACACAACATGAATGAACCTTAAAAGCATTATGCTACATGGAGAAAGCTTTATATAAAGGAATATATACTATATGATTCCATTCATGTGAAGTTAAGCAAAACTTCTCTGTGGTAGAAAAAAAAAACACAGAACTCTGGCTGCCTCTGGGGTGGGAATAGGGATTGACTAAAATTCACGTAGGAGCATGGTTGGGAAATCATAACGTTCTATATCGTGGAAGGGGGTTGGGTTTCACAGGGACATCCATTGGTCACAATCAGTAGATGTACACTTAAGCTTTGTGCACTTCACTGTTTGTAAATTTTATATCAAAAGAGAAAAGTCGGGCTTCCCTGGTGGCGCAGTGGTTGAGAGTCTGCCTGCTAATGCAGGGGACACGGGTTCGAGCCCTGGTCTGGGAGGATCCCACATGCCGCGGAGCAACTAGGCCCGTGAGCCACAACTACTGAGCCTGCGCGTCTGGAGCCTGTGCTCCGCAACAAGAGAGGGGGCGATAGTGAGAGGCCCGCGCACCGCGATGAAGAGTGGCCCCCGCTTGCCGCGACTAAAGGAAGCCCTCGCACAGAAACGAAGACCCAACACAGACAAATAAATAAATAATAATTAAAGGTGCTAATAATTAAAAAAAAAAGAGAAAAGTCAACGAATATTGAACTCTAATTAATAATATTCATGCTGAAATATATAGAAGTGTGATGATGTCTGTGATTTATTTTGAAATACATTTTTTTAAAAGATGAACTAAAGGGTAGAGGAATGAAGAAATGAATAGGTATGTGATAAAACAAGTATAGAAAAGTGTTAATTATAGAATATAAACGATGGGCATATGGTTGATCTTACAACTGTTAAAAATCTTCCAACTTTGCTGTTTGTTTGAAATCTGTCATAATAAATGCTTTCTTAAAAGATGAAGAACTTTAGATATAGTATATGGTCTTTTATTTCAGAAATAGGAAGAAATAAGAATACATATAGTCTCTCCTTGCTTATATTTGTCTAGAGTAACACTAGAAACATAAATGAGGAGGTTGATGAGGGCATGTCAGTGCATACCTTTAATATTATTTCACTCTTTGAAACATGTAAATTTATAACCTATTCAAGACAATGAAACTTTTAAAAAGAAGACAGTTTGTCCATAGAAGGAATAAAGGCTTAGGGGATCTAGCTGACCAGCTTCTCATTTCTCCTGCCCTCCCATGTTTGAAATCCACTCATTCTAAGGTCTTTGGGAGAAAAGAGAAAAGGCAGGTGGTTGAATTCTTGGACGGTCACCTTGAAATTTGGAAATAGTGGATTTCTGTCTTAGCTACACCTTTATCCTCCCTTCTGCCCTACATACACACTCACATACCCTCATCCACTCACACATACCAAACACACACACTCACCCATACTCACTCATAGAGGAGTGTGCATGAATAGTGCCAAGGAGCCATCTCCAGTGTCCCTGTGGCCTCCTCGCCCTGCCCATCCCCACACACCCCAGTTCCTTTCCTCCCCCCATCCCCCCACCCCTTCCCCTCCCCCCCTTCCCCCCCCCCCCCAGCCTCCTCTCCTCGGGGCAAAGTTTTTCAGCCAGGTACACAGGATGGCGATGGTGGGGAAGACATGCATTCAACAAACAGCCACCCCAAACCACCTCATCCACTTTCTCAGACAAGGATCCTCCGTAAGGGGTGCTGCTGTGAAATGCTTGGCTCAGAAATGTGACGGAGCTGAAGTGACAACATGACCCTGGGGAAAGGAATCCCCAGCTCCCACCAGAGTTTTCCGAAGACTCAGTAACCTAAAATTGATACACTGTTCGCACATTTTCCCTCCCCCCTCAAAAGGAAGCGCCTCGTCCAGCTGGCCCCAAACTGCCAGAGGAAACAGAGCACACCCACCAGCAGGACAACGAGCTCAGGGCAGCGACCCCGTGCAGGCGGCCCTATAGGCAGGGCGCTGGTCTACCAGATGCCAGCAGCAAGGTGAACCGGAGGGGTAAGGAAGTTATGAGAGGACAGACTCTTTGGAGAGATGAGGGAGAGAAAGCATTTTTCTTAGGTAGGCAGAACGCTTGCTAAGACTGATTATTCTGGGGAAAGGCTAGGGAAGGGCAAATACGTTGACCCCAAAGCTAAAAATTAGGACTATGAACAGCAGCCAAGCAAACCCAACTGATGACGCTGCCTCTAAAGGAGACACATCAAAGAAGAGATTAAATTAGCGCCGCGAATTTTAAATCGTGGATGGGCTGTCTGTCAGGATCGGCTGACATCGCTAATGGAATCCGAATCTCTGTGGAAAGCCGCGGGGGATAATACAGAAGTAGAAAGAACGTCAAGAGGAGGCTGGCTTGAGAAACGAGTGTCCTGGGAGAAGCGAGATGTTAATCAGCGAGCCTGCGGGAACCACCCATGATCTTCCGCTTCCCCTTCCTGCAGCTGAGCCCGGCTCTGGGAGAGCCTGAGCCCTGAGGGCTAAATCTGGGGGAAGAGAAATCGCTGGAAGGAAAGAAAGGAATTAAAGAATGCAAACAAAAATAAAAGGGGCTGCCCTGGAGATCATTTTGCACACAAGGTGCGTGGCCTCAGACGCTGCGGACAAGCTGCCCGGTGCAGTGCCCAGGCTGCACCTGGGGGCCCGCACGCCCTGCAGGGCCTCCACCTTTGGGTCCTCTCTGGCTTTCAGCCCGGGCTTTGCCTGTTGCGGGGTACACAATCCTATACTAGATGGGGCTGGCAAGATCCTGGCTCTCCGGCAGGCGCAGCCAAGCCTCAGTGGGATTCCCCTCCCCCCGCATTCGGGAACTAGGAATGATCCCATTTGCGCCAGAACAGGAGACATGTCCATCCTTACTTCTGCCAAGAAGACACTGCTCAGTGGGGCTCAGCAATGTTACAGCCCCAGAGGGTGGTTATTTACCCAGTTCCCCATAGGCTGTCCTTGGAAGTGGCTACAGGGGCCTTCTCGACATAACCAGAACATCATGCAAAGGAACAGAAGAGACTGCAAGAACCCTACCCACTTCGCTCTGGTAAGTCTCCTCTTCCACCTCCCAGGCAGGCCAGCTCTGGGCAAAATTACTATGGGGAAGGGTGGGGCGGCAGGGTGATCTGCGTTTCACTCTCCTGAACCCTTCGCCTGAGCTCTAGAAGCCTGGCACTCTGATTCTTTCTTCATCTTGGCAATGGCTTCTCTTAGGGGAAGTTCTGCTATCAATTATTGTCACCTCAAAGTAAATGAGACAGTGGCGTCTATTAAAAATTACGTGCGCTTTAGCATCAAATGATCTAGGTTCAAATCCTGGCGCCTCCACACACTGTGAAGCGCTAAACAAATAACAGTCTCTTTGAACCCTGGGTCCTCCACCTGCAAAATAAAGATAATAACACCCACACCCCTTTGGTGTGCACTTTAATTAAGAGCAGTATGTGTAAAGGGGCCTAAAGTAGCACTTACTACCCAGAAGTGCTCCATAAAGTATTCCCTTTACCTTTCCTCAACTTTCTCCAAAGATCTCCACTTCAAAATGCTTATAGAGATAACAGTAACTTGCAGGCAAAAATCCACTGTATTCCAACTAGATTTTAAAATGTCTTGAGTTAGGATGAGTTTTGGTGGACTCTGTGTTCTCTAAGTATACTAGAGCCCATTTTCTTAAGCATCTCTATCTAACTACTCTGACCTAACGGCACCTCACAAAGGCGCCTTAGGACATTCTCTGCCTCTCATTTCTTCATCTTAAATCTTGCTCTGTGACCAGCACAGCCAGGGTATCTGTGAGGACTTGGCCTTGGCCTTTTTGGAAGGCTGAGAATTGCCTTTCAACATATGTTATGGGCTGAATTCTGTCCCACCGAATTCATATGTTAAAGTCCCAACCCCCAGACCCTCCAAATATGACTGTATTTGGAGAAAGTATCTTTAAAAAGGCAATTAAATTGACAGTATTAGGGTGAACCCTAATCCAATAGGACTGGTGTCCTTATAGGAAGAGGAAACTTGGACATAGATATGCTTAGAGGGAGAATGCTGTGTGAACATGAAGAGAACTCAGAAGAAGCCAAGCCTGCCAACACTTTGATTTTGGACTTCTAGCTTCCAGAACTGTGAGAAAATAAATTTCTGTTGTTTAAGCCACTCAGTCCTGTGGAAGTTTGTCATGACAGCCCTAGCAGACTAATACAGTATCTATTCTCCCCTTCTTCATTTTAGAAATAGAGTTCCTCTAGTTTTAGCTAAACATATGGCTGCCCAGCTAGAGACTACATTTCCCAGCCTTCCTTGCAGCAAGGTTGAGCCTTATGATTAAGTCTGAGCCAGTGGGATTTGACTAAAAGTGACGTGGCAACTTCCAGGTCCCAACTTTAAAGGGAAAGCTGCTTGCACTCCACTTCCATTTGTCCACTTCCTGTTGGCAGGGAGATGGCTACAAGCGGAGCAGCTTCCGTGGTCAAAGAGATGGAAAGCACAGCTAAGCTCTCCTCCAATACTAGACCACCCCCCTCTATACCCAGAACTTGATAGAGAAATACATTGCTACCTTATCCATGCCTCTGTTGGGTACTTTGGGCCTCCTGATCATGGCAGCTTAGCCTGCCTTTGGGCTAATATGGCTGTTCTCCCTCTAACACCCAGATGTTCTAGCTCCCAGGTTCCCTAGAAACACCTGGCTGTAGGAAGAACAGAGACCACTAGTGCTGCTCAAAGTAGAGACTCTCAGAAATCAGGTGGATGGAGGCCCAGGATCCCTGGATCTTAGAGGGACCTTGGTAACCCTCTGGCTTCCCTTCCCACCTAAGGCAGGTATAGAAATCTCCTCATCTGTGTGGCCCACAAGTTCTTATCCAGCCTTTGTTGGAATGATTCCCTCGACACAGATCTCACCCCCTAGGAGGCCACCTTTAACACAGGTGTGGTCCAGGTGGGTGTGGGACCACACTTGTAGTCAGACAGTCCATCCTTCTGGGATCTGAAATCAGTCTCCTGTAACTTTGCCCTCTGCTTCTAGTCCCAGCCTCTAGGGTGAAACGGAATTAGCCCTGCAAGCATCTAGAAGACCGGATTGCTGAACACAGGGCTTCCCAAATGTCTCAATTCTCAGGGTCCTGAGCGTCATAGTTAACTTTATTCACAACATCTAGGCCAAAAGAAATACTAGGAAGTTCCATTTAATAAGGAGTTACTCCAAACCAACTTAATAAGTATATCTTAATAACTTAGTAGCTTGAAATAATACACATAAACTGAAAGAAAAAAAAATTTTGATTTTGTTCTTAAATAACCACAATTACTTACTAATGGGACGTGTGTCCTATTGGGCACTGCACAGCTTCTCAGACCTCGGAATCACATTGGACTTAACCACCCCTCATTCTCTGTTCCACACCAATTTTTATTCAGTACTTGCTTTTTCTTGTAGCAACCACTGGAAATCCAGCTTCACAAAGATATGACATCATCAAACAGACTGTAATATGATCTAATGTTGAAAATGTAAGCTACATGGAGCTGGTAATTAACACAATAGTCAAAAGATGTTTCCCTCAAATTTTTAAAATATCCTGTGGGGTGCCTGTGAATTTCTATGGTACTTTGGGGTGCCTCAGTGCACAGTTTGGGAACAATGGGCCTAGTCATAATTATTTAGTTATTGGAAGTCTACCTGGGTTCAAATCTTGTCAGTTTCCACATCTATAAAATTTGTAAAATTATGGTGCCTACTTCATATGGGTCTTGTGAAAATTAAATGTGAGTATACATTTGAAAATGGCTAGCATAGGACCTGACAAAGAGAAGTCCTTTGTATTCGGTTTCTATTGCTACATAACAAATTATCATAAACTTAGAGGCTTTAAACAATACGTATTTATCGTCTCACGGTTTCCATCAGGAGACATGGCTTAGCTGGGTCCTTTGCACCAGGGCCTTACCAGGCTGCAGTCAGGCGTTGGCCAGGGCACAGTGTCGTCAGAGATTCAAATGAAAAAAGCATCACTTCCAAGCTCCTTCAGGTTGGTGGCAGAATTCACGTCCTCAAAACGGACTGAGGTCCCCGTTTTAATTCTGGCTGTTGGCTGGGGGCTGATTTCAGCTTTTTATGGCTATACTCAGTTTCCTGTCATGTGACCCCCTTCACAGGTAGTTTTATATGACAGCAGCTTGCTTCTTCAAGGCCCGTGGAAGGATTTCTCTTTCCAGTCTTCAAAGACAAGAGTCTTATATAATGAAACATAATCATGGGAGCAGCATTTGCCACGTAAATAATCTCATCAAGAGTGACCTGCCATCACTTTTGCATCACATAGTCTGTTCAACAGAAGAAACCCACAGGTTCCACCCATACTCACGGAAGGTTACTCTAAAAGGGAATGACTCATTGGGGGCCACCTTAGGTTAGGTCTACCACAGCCTTGAAAATACTGTCATGCCCCCTTCTTTTCTCCAGACTAAATATGCACAAGTGCATCAACTCTACCCTGCGTGGCTCTAGCCCCTGTGCTGACATCAAAAGACTTTTGCCTTGGGAGGGAACTGGTTGTGGGGCTGGGGTGGGGTCCAGCACTGCTTTGTTGTGTAGGGGAACTGGGTCCCATGAAGAGCGGTAGATGACACAGTGGAGGCACTTTCCATTTCCATTTAATTTACTCACCCTTCCACTCATTTATTCGACCATTTTTGGGGAATAGTTTCTATGATACAGGCCCCGGTCTGGCACTGAAGGCAAACAAGGATTAAGGAAAATCCTCATGGTCCCTGGACACAGGGTCCCATCCCCCCATGCTGGACACAGACCCCACCGCTTGAATCCATTCAAATGGTACCTTTAGCACATTTCCTAGCCTTGTGACTCCTTTGAGGTCAGGGAATTGATACTCCCTGGGAAGAGCTGTGGCCATTCGTTTAATACAGATGTGGTCAAGAGCCATTGGCCCTGGGGAGAAAGAGAGGGAAGTGGCAGAGGTGGGTGACACCGAGCAAAGAGAATATGACCAGGTCGGGGTACTTGAGTTTCAGGGCCCTCTCGGTGTGTGTTCCTGGAGTTCCCCAGAGCTCAGTTTCTTCATCTGAACAGAGTAGGGGTGATCTGAGCCAGTGGCTACTGAACTTTCCACCACTACACACTCATCTTCATTATCCTCCCAACATGCACATTTTGAAAAATTGTGTCTATCCAGATTAGTTGCACACATTAAAAAGTAGTCAATAGGTTTTCCCATGAAATCAGCAGTGCTCTACCTGAGTTGCTATCATTTCAGTCCATCACTGAGAAGCTAATGCTTTTGGCAGACACAGATAGCCAGAGGGCATGCAACTAAGTGCAAGATGTTAGAAACTGAAAAATGCTCGTGGCACCCAATATTACTGCTGTGGCGCTCTGTGCATACAGGGGCCCAGCCTACCTGCTATTTCCTCAAAGTGGTATGTGAGCCACTAGGTAATCCTAGAGATGATTAAGTGGCATATCATATTTATAGGTACATATTTATTTTAATATGCAATAATAAAAATTATAAGTAGCCCATCAAACCAATGAGATAACATCCATTTTAAATAAACTAAGTGAAAAAAAAATTATACAGAATAAAATAAGTACCAATCCAGGTGGTACATGACTCAGTAACACCATGTGCGAACGACCAGCATTTGAGAAACTGGCTTCCCTCACTCCCAAGGACCCTCACCCCACATTGTGTGATGCTGTTTGAGTGCACTTCCTTTCTCAGGGCATCTCCCACATACCACCCCAACTCCTCTCAGCCTCTACAAGAATGGGGCTCTTAGACACACTAGGAAAATGGTGCTCCGAATAGCCAAACTGGCTAGCCAGCTCTTTGGTTTCTGTGTTTTGAACTGCTGATCGGCTGTTTTACAAGAGCCCTAGCTTTTCCATCCCTATAATTTGCTGTCAAATATCAGACAGTGAAGCAAAACATGACAACGGTCAGGGATGTTTTTGTCTTGAGATTTTAAAAAATAATGCTATCATTCTCACTAAAGATCAAATGCAAGGCTGTTTCACTCAGAAGCACATCAAGAATCGTGTTGCCTTGATGCTTCCCCTGACCCTCCTGTGTGTGATACATTAGGATGCCTGCTTTAAAAATCTTCTTCTTTTTTCTTTTTATTCCCCAGCATTTTTCCTGGCAAGAAGTTGACAGTGAAGAGGTGAAAACTAAGCCTGGAGCCTCGACCCTGGAGATTACCAGGAGACTAAATGAGAGCTCTGTCTGTCTGTCTCGGGTACGTCCACAGGTCCCCACCTCCTCGCCAGCTAAGCACTGTGGACAGAGAGCCATGGCACACTCTCCTGATTTATCTGTGCTCGCTATATTCCTCAGAAGCACATCTTTTAAAGAGAGGAAATTGGTATTTTTATATCTCTTATGGATGGGATACTTTCTCCCTATCTATAATAGTTTGGAAATGCTTTTAAGAAACCCAGATGATGAGGTTAGGAATAAATCTTTCTTCTGGCCTTGGAGTTCCCTGAGAGAGGAAGAATGAACAAGGGCCTCTGCAAGGCCAGCAGAGCCACAACACCATCTCATGTGTCTAGAAGAATCATGCTGCTCCACTGTCATACCCACGCCTCCATGAGGCAGGAGTGGGGAAGAGGGACTTAGCCTCAGTGTAGGGAGTAAGGGCAGGGGGGCGATTTGCCTTGTATTGAATACAAAGGCCAATGCGCTGAGAACGGCTTATAGGATGGTTGCAATTGACATCTACTTATTTGTTAGAGCAAAATATGCTCCTAGTTTGAGGAAAATAGAATGGGCAGCAGGAAAGCCACCTGGCTTAGTTCTCTGAAAAATTTTAAACGCTTTTGCCTCTTCCAGTGGTGTATGTCATGCTGGATACTTCCCCCATCCTCTTCTCCCCTTCCATCTGCCCTTCTAAGATCTGCTGCCCCAATTCTAAGCTCCCTGCGGCAGCCCTGGATTCCATTATCTGTCTGTCTCCTAATGTGACTCAGCCCTTCGGCTCACCACTCTTTGGTCTCGGGGTGCTCAGAAGCCCAGGAAAGTAAGAGAGCATCACAGCTCACAGAGGGAATATTCTACAAGTGCTGGGAGGAGGGAGAAGAGAGGAGGTGGAGGAGAAAGTGGTTGTCACATGTTTTTTCTTGGGATCCTGTTAATTTACATCACTGTTGGAACTGAGGGAACATATTCACCTTATGAACATATTTAAAGCTCTTTTATGCTAGTTATGACAATAACAGCCACTGGAATATCTCACATAAGTAAAGCCTGAGTTACATTTCAAGGACCTGTCCTATCTATTGCCTCATTCATCCCCAAAGCAATGCTAGCTCAAGACACTCTCAAGGACCTGCTAGGTTTGAACATCTACAAGGAAGGGTGTTGACTGACAGAATTCACAAGAATCACCCAACCTTCTTGCCCACAAAGTGAAGCAATGCCTTCAGATCACTGGCCCACAGATGCCAAAGGGGGGCTGGAAGGGTCAAAGGTTGGGGGCCATAAAAGTTTGAGATTATCTTAACAGTGAAAGGGGATTCTCTTAATAACTGGGACCACAGGACAATCCTAGGCAAGCTGGGAGGTGCAGTCACCAATTCTAAGGGACTCTGCTTGACACTGCCTCCCTATCTGCCACATAGAGCCCCTTCCCCCCCACCCTTTTTTTGTAAAATTAACTTTGTAATGTTGAACTCATACAAATTGAGATTTATTTAGGATGCATGCAATGCACTGGGGATGAAGAGAGGTAGATTTCCAGAAAATACATCTAAAAGGGAATATAGGGAAAAGAAAAAATTATTGCTCATTGGAATTGAACTATATGGAGAGGTACTAGCAATGTAATTCAGAGCCAGAAATGTGACTCTGCTCAAATACAGAGATATTTCACTACAAACTGCTTTCCTTTCATTATCTCATCAGCCCAAGTTCAGCCATCTTGGGCTACTTTGTCCAGTTGATTATAAAAGCAGTGGGGTGCTTACAGGACTCAGTGAAGCTGGCTGCTGGGGACTGGGGGAGAGCAAAGCAGGTGAAGAGATTGGCCTGGCACATGAGAAAGCAAGCTTCCCCAGCTGTGGGGCCATAAGTAAGCGATGACATCCCTCCAAATTTCAGTTACCTAATCTGTATGTGGCAGGGGCACAGCTCAAGCCTAAAACACATTCCCTGCAGGATTCAGGCATTGGCTCCAGTTGAAATCATGTCCCTGGAGGATTCAGGCCTATCTGGGGATAATTAGAGGACTGGTGGGCAACGCTCTAGGGCCCATGGTTAGATAAATGATTAAGGAGTCATGGTCAGTATGGGAGGATGGACAGATTTCAGGCACACAAAGTCTGTCAGTCATGATTCCCAACTGATATAGCCCATCCAGAGGGGCCAATTTACATGCCTTTGTCTTTTTTTAAGAATACCAACCCCAAGGCCAGCATTACCCTGATACCAAAACCAGACAAGAACACAACAAGAAAAGAAAATTACAGGCCAATATTGCTAATGAACATAGATGCAAAAATCCTCAGTAAAATATTAGCAAACCAAATTCAGCAGTATTGCTGAAAAGGGTACTTTTAAAAGGATTATACATCATGACCAAATGGGATTTATTCCAGGAATATAAGGATAGTTCAGCAACCACAAATCGATCAATGTGATTCACCATGTTAACAAAATGAAGGCTAAAAATCATATGATGATCTTAATAGATGCAGAAAAAGCATCTGACCAAATTCAACATCCATTTATGATGAAAACTCTCAACAAAGTGGGCATAGAGGGAACATACCTCAACATAATAAAGGCCATATATGACAAACCCACAGCTAAGTACACACTCAATGATCAGAAGCTGAAAGCTTTTCCTCTAAGATCAGGAACAAGACAAGGATGCCCACTCTTACCACTTTTATTCAACATAGTATTGGAAGCCCTGGCCAGAGCAGTTAGGCAAGAAAAAGAAACAAAAGGCATTCAAATCAGAGAAGAAATAAAACTGTCAGTATTTGCAGATGACATGACATTTTACATAGAAAACCCTAAAGACTCCACAAAAAAACTGTCAGAACTAATCAAAGAATTCAGGGTACAAAATTAATATACAAAAATTGGTTGCATTTCTATACACTAATAAAAAGCTATCCAAAAGGGAAGTGAAAAAACCAATCCTATTTACAATTGTATCAAAAAGAATAAAATACCTAGGAATTAATTCAACCAAGGAGATCCAAGACCTGTACACTAAAGACTACAACACGTTGATGAAAAAAATTGAAGATGCAAATAAATGGAAAAATAACCACGCTTATGGATTTAAAGAATATTGTTAAAATGTCCATATTACCCAAAGAAAGCTAGAGATTCAATGCAATCCTTATCAAAATTCTAATGGCATTTTTCACGGAAACACAACAAACAAGCCTAAAATGTGTATGGAATCACAAAAAATCCCAAGAACCCAAAGCAATCTTGAGAAAGAAGAGAGAAGGAAGAACAAAGCTAGAGGCATCATGCTCACAGATTTCAAACTACACTACAAAGCTATAGTAATCAAAATGGTATGATACTGGCATAAAAACAGACAGATAGATCAATGGGACAGAATAGACAGCCCAGAAATAAACCCATGCATATATGGCCAATTAATTTATGACAAAGGAGCCAAGAATATACAATGAGGAAAGAAGAGTCTCTTCAATAAATGTTGTTGGGAAAACTGGACAGCCACATGCAGAAGAATGTAACTGGGCCACTATCTTACACCACACGCAAAAACTAACTCAAAATGGATTAATGACTTATATGAAGACCTGACGACATAAAACTAGAAAAAAGCAGTCAGTAAGCACCTTAATATTGGTTATGGTGATGAATTTTTAGATTTGACAACAAAACAAAGGCAACAAAAGCAAAAATAAACAAGTGGGGTTTTATCAAATGAAAAAGCTTCTACAAAGCAAAGGAAACCATCAACAAAATGAAAAGGCAACCTACTGAATGGGAGAAAATATTTGCAAGTCATGTACCTGATAAGTGGTTAATATCCAAAATATATAGAGAACTCATGCAACTCAATAGCAAATAATAATAATAATTCAATTAAAAATGGGCAGAAAATCTGAATAGACATTTTTCCAAAGACGACATAGACAGGGCCAATGGGTACATGAAAAGGGGCTCAACATTGTTAATCACCAGGGAAATGCAAATGAAAACCACAGTGAAATATCACCTCACACCTGTCAGAATGGCTACTATCAAAAAGATAAGAAACAATAAATGTTGGCAAGGATGTGGAGAAAAGGAAACACTTGTTCACTGTTGGTGGGAATGTAAATTGCTGCAGCCACTATGGAAAGAAAGCATGGAGGTTCCTCAAAAAATTAAAAATAGAACTACCAGCAATTCCACTTCTGGGTATTTATCCAAAGAATACAAAAAAACATTAACTCAAAAAGATGTATGCACCCCCATGTTCATTGCAGCATACTTACAATAGCCAAGACATGGAAGTAACCTAAGTATCCAAATGATAGATGAATGAATAAAGAAAATGCGGTATTTATATACAATGGCATATTAGCCATAACAAAGAATGAAATCTTGTCATTTGTGACAACATGGATGGAACTTGAGGACATTATTCTTAAGTGAAATGAGTCAGAGAAAGACAAATACTGTGTGATCTTGCTTATATGTGGGAAGGAAGGGAGGGGAGGGGAGGGGAGGGGAGGGGAGGGGAGGAAAGAAAGAAAGAAAGAAAGAAAGAAAGAAAGAAAGAAAGAAGAAAAGAAAAGAAAAAAAGAAAGAAAGAAAGAAAGAAAGAAAGAAAGAAAGAAAGAAAGAAAGAAAGAGAGAGAAAGAAGGAAGGAAGGAAGGAAGGAAGGAAGGAAGGAAGGAAGGAAGGAAGGAAGGAAGGAAGGAAGGAAGGACCAAAAAAAAGAAATCATAGAAAACAGATTAGTGGTTGCCAAAGGCCGAGTTGGGGGCAGGGGGGGGGTCTTAGAAATAGGTGAAGGGGGTCAAAAGGAACAAATTTCCAGTCAAGTCATGGGGATATAATGTACAGCAATGGGGACTATAGTTAGTAACACTGTATTGCATATTTGAAAGTTGCTGAGAGCAAATCTTAAAAGTTCTCAAGAAAAAAATTTCTGTAACTATGTGTGCTGTCAGATGTTAACTAGACTTGTCGTGGTGATCATTTTGCAATACATACAAATATCAAATCATTATGTTGTACACCTGAAACTAATATAATGTTATGTGTTAATTATAGCTCAATTAAAAAACAAAGACAAAAAAACCTATTACTCACAGCAATAGTAGTAGGCAGAGTAATATCTTGCACCTGTTCTCCAAACCCCGATTCCCACAGAGGGAAAAGATCAGGCCAAATGTTGCCTGCACATGCAGTGGGGTGCATGGAGCCCTGAGATTAGCAAGCCCCAATCTCATACAACCATTTCTGGAAAACCTGCCCATCCTCATTTCCAGAGAGAGAGATTACCCTGGAATGTAAACCAATCTGCTCTGAGGAGGGGAGGGGGACGTCTCCATCTTTATTAACCTGTAATGTAATAGACACTGCTATTTTTCCAAGGCTGCTTGTTTAAACAAACATTCTCGAAAACATAGTAACTGGCTGTTACGCCTCATCATCTAGAAACTTGAGAGATTCATGGAGAATCATCTCCCGATTTGTACGCCAACACTGTAAACTTTGACTGGCAGAGGAGGTAGCCAAGGAAGTTATTATCTGATGGCCTCAATTTTTCTCTTTTCAGTCAAGTACCAAGTAAGATTATTTGTCAAGAAGAAAGGGTGGTGTGGTGGAGGAGCGGATTTTTAAAAGGCAACTGAGAATGAAAAAAGCACCTGAGCAAAGTGGAGAGATAACTGGCTCAGACCCAGCGAAGGCTTTTCCAGCATCAAGAGCCCAGCTAAGGCTGGTGATCATGAATGTGGAGCACAGAGCAGTGCTCAGTGTGGGGCAGGAGCGGAGACCACAGCCTGGAAGATGGATGAAGGGATGGGAGATGGCAGGGCAAGCACAATGGGAGCCAAGAGAGTTTGGAGCAAAAACTAGAGGGATTGAAGTGAAGGACTGTGAGATCTAAGCAGTTATTTCCTAACTCTTTGCACCTGGTGGCACATGGGGGTGAATGGAGACTGCCTGCACTTGGACACAACTGACCAGGGGCTCCAGCCCCAGGAGACTGAGGGGATTGGTATTGCTACATACCTGTTGCTCCATCAGTACACGCTGGAAGAAAGCTCAGAGCTAGAGAAGGAAATAAAGTCAGGGGGAGTTGATATACGGGGAAGATATCCAAGGTTAACAGAAGTCTGAAGAGTCTGTATTAGGGGTGAGTGAGAGAGACAGCTGGAAGGACTCAAGGCTATAGTTAGAATCAGTACCTTAATAATATTGAGTCTTCTGGACCATACATGGAATATCTCTCCATTCACGTAGGATCCACACCTTGATACGCCACGAGTTGCTCTCATTCTGTCCGAAAAGGCGCCTGCCGACGCAGTGAAGCTCTGTACCATGCATCTGTGTCCCTCTCAGTCTGCTCTCCTACACACCGTGGCTGGTCTGCTCAGCCACACAGGGCCACTAATGTTGCTCTGAGGGCAAGGGGCCCTGCGTTCCCAAATGCCTCTAGCTGGTGTGGGTTTCTGCCCTTGTGGATCTTGGAAGGAGTGGAGACACAGCAGGGCTCGCGTCTGCTCCCACCAGCATCTACCCACTAATCACTCTCCTTTTGGGCTCCCAGTCTCTGCGCAGGCTCAGAGTTGGGAAGCATTGTCCTTGTGTTTCACACATTTAAAAAATTTCTTGATTACCTGGAGGGCCCAGGTTTTTGAAATGTAGAAGTTTCTTTTGCTTCCTTTCTGCAGTAATAACCCTTCTCTGAGAAAAAGACTCCCAATTGGTGCAGCTGCTGTCTGAATGGGGATAAGGGGCAGATGTAAAGGAAATACGGGGGCGGAGGGGGCCAGTGGGGGAAGCCTCCAGCAATATTTTATTTTCTCACTTTAATACCCCTACAATATCCAACCCACGTGGCACAATGCCTGGCATCTAGCAGCCATGGTAACTCTAGGGCCCTTCTCTCCAGCCACCGCCAATATAAATTCCTTTCCAGGTCTAACATTATCTGTTTCTCCACAACTGTGTGCCTCCCACCCCAGGTGCCTCTTTTCCTCCTTGCCTTGCCTGGGGAATTCCCTGGGGGCTCTGCACAGGCAATTACAAATACAGAGCAGCTAGGAAATGCTTCTCCCCATTGGGCCCCAGTGCTGCGGTCGGTGTTTCTGGCTTGACCATCCATCTTGTATAATTACCACTAAATTCTGGGCTCAAGTTCTTATGTGGGTCCCCTAAATAAATCTGAACAAAGCCCCGAGGAAAAATAATGATCTCAGGATGAATCAAACCTGACTGCTTTTGCTGAGTGTATCAGCTTGTTAATGTCATTTGGCTTCTTTCAGAATAAACGATTCAGTCACAATTCAATTGGTAGCTGGAGGACAGAACGCTGCTCAGTCCCTGAGTCTCACCCACAGGGAAGCCAAACGCTGCTCTGTCTAGAGAACCACTTCTCCAAGACGTCATTTGTGAATCCAGTATTTCCTCTTTAAAATTCTCCATCAGTTCTGAAATGCTGAGACTTGCGTTTTGTATATAGCACAGGTTTGAAATTTGAGTCTAAATTAATTTATTTGAAGATTATTATTCAAGGATTGCTCTATATTCAGCAAATCGTCCAACTTGGGGTTTAAGCCTCGAATGATTTCCTAGCTGATGAAATAACCAGGTGCTCAAGAAGCAGCATTTAGCCAAGATGAAGTGGGAGCAGGAGGGTAGCAAAAGCCTGAACATTTACCTCTGTATAAGAGAGCATATGATGCCACCACGAGACACAGATGTAGTAAGTTAGAAGAGAGTCTGAGGTTTATAGAGACCTTTACAGTTTATAGAGGGCTTTCCCATATGTCACGGCATTTGTTTTGTGGGTTGACTCTGGCATTAGTTCAGAAGTTTCGGTGTTCTAGAAAGATACTGAGCTGGGGGCCAGAGCCTGGGTTCTGCTCTTAGCTGTGCCACTGATTAGTTACTAACAAGAGCAGAGAGCCAGGGTCCTGATCCCAACCCCCACAATGGTGAGGAACCATCCCCTCCTGTGGGGCTGCATGAGGGAGGAGTGGGTGGGAGCTGGGTCATGCCCGCCCCCCAGTGGCCTTGGAATCTTTTGAGAAGATGTCTTTCAGGCCCCCTTTATTCTGCAGATGAGACCAGTCGGCCAACAGGCTGGGCCTTTTCCAAAGCCCAAGAGTGAGGACCACGAGTCTGACCACAGTGAGCTCCCCTACCTCCTGCCCTCGGGAGACCATTTGATGGTGTCCCTTGTCATCCACCACGCTGCTCGCCCTGGCCACACGCTGTGAGTGAGAAGTGGAGGAGCAGGGGAAGGAGGCGGGATTCTTCCCAACAGCCGCAGGAAGACCATCATTGAGTGCGTTCAGATCTGACCCTCATGCTTCGGAAAGCACCCATCCTGTCAGCCAACCGACAGGTTCCAGGAGCACAAGAGGGCCTGACATAGATGTGCTCAAACGCTCTGAGGCCATAGAGAGACACACGGCCTGTCAGGCTGTGGTGCTCGCATAACAATCCTCTCCCATATGGGGGGAGCCCCGCGTGCCTGAGCAGCCAGCAGCTGCCGCAAGAATCTCTTTGGGGGCCACCTTCTCCAGGGCAGCTTTCAGGAATGCTGGCTGGAGCCTTGGGCCCCAGAACAAAGGTGTAAATTGATCCTGGGCCTGCTGGGTTTGGGAGGCCTAACCACACTCTGTCATATCAATCAACAGATGCTGGTTTGGGAAAGACAATTCGGGGATCCCAGCGGCTAAGAGGCACACTTGCACGCGTGACCAAGTAGCCCATTCCTTCAGGCCTTGCACGGTCCCAGGTATCGGCACTCAGAATTCCCACATGTCAGTACTCCGGAGGCACGCTGGGTTATCCAGTGTCAGCCAGAAACGAGAGGAGTCTCTGTTGAACCCGAAGGAAAGAAACAGCTCGGCTCAACCTGGCCTTTTTCTTTATTTTTTAAAACCTTTGGTCTAGGGCTTCCCTGGTGGCGCAGTGGTTGAGAATCTGCCTGCTAATGCAGGAGACACGGGTTCGAGCCCTGGTCTGGGAAGATCCCACATGCCGCGGAGCAACTAGGCCCGTGAGCCACAATTACTGAGCCTGCGGGTCTGGAGCCTGTGCTCCGCAACAAGCGAGGCCGCAACAGTGAGAGGCCCGTGCACCGCGATGAAGAGTGGCCCCCACTTGCCACAACTAGAGAAAGCCCTCGCACAGAAACGAAGACCCAACACAGCCAAAAATAAATTAATTAATTAATTTAAAAAAAAAAACAAAACCTTTCGTCTACCTCTCAGAAGTCTCCACGGATGCAGAAAATAAGTGCTGACTCCAGCTGTTCTTAATCCCCCTTTTCAGTTTATTGGCTTTGAGTTTGATGTTTCTGCCTCTCTTAGATACTAACCTTTTTCAGGACTTTTTGATTTCTCTTGACTGATTATATTGTTCTAAGGTGCTTTACCTACCTTAGAAGAATGTATTCATATCTCGCTTTCTGGATAAGATTTCTCCTCTAACAGCCCGGGGCCAGGATTTGGAGTGTCTCACACTTATTCTTCCTTCAAACGTATTCTTGCCCATACCGAGTGGATCGCTGCTGTTGAGGCCTCTTTTGGAATTGTTGAGCTGCCTTAACCGAGTCTTCTTGCCCACAGTGATCTCGATAACATTCACGGGAGTTTGTTCTCCTCCTGATCCTTTGGGAAATGGTGATAAAATCTCAGCCCAGAAGTGCATCAGGAGACTTGTGTGGCTGTGAAATGCCACCTCTCCCAAGCAGCCAGCAATTTGTAGCCTTTTTTATTCCCAAAGTCAGGTTGCTTTGCCAGGAAAGGGAGACTTACTTGCATCCCTTCACAGGGGTGTGAAGGTCATGAGAACAGACAGGGAGGAGAAGGGGCCAGTGGGCAGAGCTGGAAATAAGCCTTAGATTTAAAGGGGAGATGGAGGGTAAAGCTGCTCTGAGGCCCTAGGAGTTCTCATCCATCACAGAGATGGACTTTGAGGATCTGCTCCCCAGCCCCCAAGGTGCCTGGTCTGAGACAGTGAACTCACTACCAGCAGGGAAGAAATAAGCAGCAAATGGGGAGAGGGTTTCAATTCCCAAGAGCCAAACATAGTTCAGGAAATGCATAGATAATCCAAGCCTCTCACCTGAACCAATGATTTCAAGTGCTTCTCCTACCTCGGGTTTAACAAACATTGCACAAGAGGGAAGGAGAGAGACCATGAAGCATATGAGCACTGACCATGCTAGGTCTTAGGTAATTAATTTAGGGGAGACTAGGACTCAGGGAAATGGTTCTTAAAATGCTTGGAAAAGGTTGCAACCGGTTGAGCAATGAGACGGCGTGTGAACCTTCAGAGAGTGAAAGAGATAAAACTTTGGGCCTGCAGAACAGCCTTCTTTGAACACCTGCCAGCACTGAACCTCAGGAGACTCCACTGATTCAGTTCTGGACCCAAAGTCTCCTCTGACCGCCTGATCGAAGGAGATTGTCCCCCAGGCATGCTGCGAGGTTTCTGTGAGTAAGCACTCCTTGGAAACCATGGCAGCTGGCCAGGCCGCCAGCGTTTTGCTGGGGTTAATATGGGTCCCACTTGTGGTTTAGTTTCCTTTGTGCCTCCTTTTCCTCCCCTCTCCACTTCCCTTTCCCTTGCAGTGTTGGTGTCCATGGGGTAATACTCTGCTGGTAGGGTCGGTTTGCAAACAGCCTTCAGAAGGTTTGTTTTTACACACAGCCTCTGGTCTGTCTCCCCCAGGTGCTGATTCAGTGGCTCTGGGACGTCCTCACAGCCATGAAGCAAGTGTCAGGTAGAGGCAAGGGTATTTTGAGGTAGAATGGTGGTTTTCCCACACTCAAATAAAAATTAAAATTACTAAAATAACTGAACATAACCTTACTAAGTATTGCTAATCACTTAGTAAGTACTGCCATCTTGTCCCAGACTTCCTGGGTTACTTTAACCCTCTAGATTCACCTAGAAGCCTGCAGAAGAGTCCAGAACATTCTTTGTGGCCTCTTCCTCTTCCCCAGCAGCCTTTTTCCTTTCATCAGCTTTGAAGATCCAGCCACCTTAGTCCACGCTGACTTTTCAGGGAAAATAAGGGGCCTCAGGGCATAGTTTGGCTAAATTTTACTCAACTCAACATTCTTAGGTTTCCATAAAGCCTTTGCATTTGTAATAGACTGAATTAGCCTTCTCCAGGCACCACTGGAATTTGTTCTCTTTCAAATGCTTGCCATCCCTTCTTCTAGGCTTGGTCAGGCTCTTTGGAGGATTTAAGATATCAAAAAACAAAAAAATGTGCAGCTTGTTGCTTTTTATCTGATGACTGGATGTTACAATCATTACTAATTCTTGCACTTTTTTTCCTTAGTTCTGAACAAGGTCTGATCACCTTGATTTAGTAGGATAATTTAGGGAACCTTTATAATCAGTAGCATTATTTGTAAAGGTGGCATTTTCTTTCTTTTTTTAATTAATTAATTAATTTATTAATTTATTTATTTTTGGCTGCGTTGGGTCTTCATTGCTGCATGTGGGCTTTCTCTAGTTGTGGCGAGCGGGGGCTACTCTTTGTTGCAGTGCGCGGACTTCTCATTGCAGTGGCTTCTCTTGTTGTGGAGCATGGGCTCTAGGTGCGCGGGCTTCAGTAGTTGTGGCTCGCGGGCTCTAGAGCGCAGGCTCAGTAGTTGTAGCACACGGGCTTAGCTGCTCCGCGGCATGTGGGATCTTCCCAGACGAGGGATCAAACCTGTGTCCCCTGCATTGGCAGGCGGATTCTTAACCACTGCACCACCAGGGAAGCCCCAAAGGTGGCATTTTCTAAGGAAAGTTGTTTGCATATTTTGACTCACTGAGCCCCTGTAATAGTCTGACAGGGAAACCTGAGGCTTCATGGAGAGAGGAAAAGCATAGATGGAGACTGCCTATACCCAGACTTGGTACTAAGAGTTACAGGAATGATGTGATTTTGCATCAGGTCCCTTCGAGTGCAAAATGCACGCTGACTCCAAATGCATTTGAGTGCCACAAGCGCTAACTTCAAGGGGCTCTGCAACCCCTCCCCCCTCCCCCCACCCCCCCACCCCCCCACCCCCACCATTCACTCCTCAGAGCCCTGACAGGGACGGAGGCCAGACACCCCAGAGCCACAGTGTTCTTTCTCCTCTCTGTGGTCATGAGAGTCTATGCGACTATTTAGTTTTTGATTTTGTGGGGCTTTATTTTTGTATTTTTAAGCAACCTCCTGATTGTGATAGGTAAAAGAGGTACCTGACATCGGGCAGATCATGGTCACCCCGAAGCAGTACTGTTAAACAATCTCATGCCATCTCCCTTGTATGATTAAGGTGTGGTTTCAAAAGCCCCAAATGCAGTGGCTTAAATGAGACAGAAGTTAATTTTTCTCCATACGTAGGTCCAAAATTAGGGGGACAAGAACATGCGTGAGGCCTCGGCAGGGGGAGGGGAGGGGAGGGCGGGGCTTCCTCTACCTCGCTGCTCAGCCACGTGGAGCTCCCATTCCCCAGGCCACCTCGTGGCTAAGGTGGCTGTCCCAGCTCCAGCTGTCATGTTCACACTCCAGTCAGAGAGAAGGAAGGAAAGCGTGGACAAGAAAGATGCTTCTCAGAAATGCCAAACACCCTTTCTGCTTCCATCTCATTGACTAGAACTTTCTCACATTTTCATGCCAGCTTCAAGAGGGTAGAAAATATAGTCCTTTTTTTTTTTTTTTTCCTGGAAACCCTATGCCTAGCTACAAAATGGGCCTTCTATTATTACAGAAGAAGGGGGAATGGATACTTCTGAGAACAGCCAGCAGGGTCTGCCACACAGCCTCGGTTTCATTCTCCTCAACACACATATTTTTACATGACCACGTTAAATTATCTTTAATCTTATTCTGTACTCAAATCCACCCCAGACGTTGCCAACAGACTCCAAAACTTCAGACTAATTTGGATCAAAATCTCTTGAAACTTCCTCCAGTAGCTACTTTGCATTTCCTACTGAAAACCCACTGGCCTTTCTTGATCATGCAGTTGTACTAGCATCCTCGTCCTTAACTCCTTGACCCCCACGCAGAAACACACACACGGGATCCCAAACTCTTATTTTTCCATTCATCCAGAAAGAAACTAGAATCACAGATGTTGTCTGTTGATAGAAACCCTATGGCTTTCTTTTGCAACGAAAAGCTGGTAGTTTTCTAATCTCTTGTTTAAGAAGAGACAGAGGGTCCTCCTCCCAACAGGAGTCACCAGAGCAGTGTGCCTTGACATCTTTGGGCTATCTAAGAACAACACCTTTGTACTCTTTTTAAGGGAAACTGTTTTTTAATCATAAAAGTAACATTATAGATAGAAAATGGTCAAATGGGTAAAAGAAAAAATATGTATTATGTATCATCTATAACCTCATTACTCTCACACAGGCACTGCTGTTAGTGGGGCAATTTCCTTCCAGCCTTTTTTCAAATGGGCATAATTTTATAAAATATACACATACATCTTTATTTGACATTATTTCCTAACATTTTTCATATCTCTACCTTCGTTTTCAATAAGCCCATTATTCTAATAATTACATAATGGAGTAGATGTATCATAACTTATGTAACCGTTCCCTGTCATGGGCATGCAGCTTGCACCCAACTCTCTTCCTTTCTCTGAAATAATAAACAATAAGAACTCTTATAAAGATTCATTTCATATTCAGAGTCACAGGGATTCAGAACTTTACTTTTTAAATGGATATTTTTCAACTAGTATGATTTTACTACACAAATAATACATTCACATGTTTTTTTAAAAAGCTAACCAGAGGGGGCAGAGTCAGGATTGCAGACTAGGAGGGCGCAGAATTCGTGTCTATGCACGACTAGGGCACCTACTAGGCAGCAGTGGGGGAACACGGACACCTAAGGGGGTGGGAGGAACCCACAGCAACCGGCTTGCGGGATCTTGGTTCCCAGGCCGGAAGTTGGGCCCGAGCTCCTGTGGTGTGAGCTCTGAGTCCAAACCACTGGACTAACAGAGAACCTCAAATCCCAAGGAATATTAATCAGAGTGGCCTCCCGGAGGTCCTAATTTCAGCACCAAGACCTGGCTGTATCCAACTGCCTGCAAACTGCAGTGCTGGACGGCTCAGGCCAAATAAGCAGTAAGACAGGAATACAACCACACCGATAAAAATTAAAAAAAAAAATTAAACGACAAAAAAATTTGTTACAGATGAAGGAGCAAGGTAAAAACCTACAAGACCAAGTAAATGAAGATGAAATAGGCAACCTACCTAAAAAAGAATTCAGAGTAATGACAGTAAAGATGATCCAAAATCTTGTAAACAGAATGGGAAAAATACAAGAAACATTTAAGAAGGATCTAGAAGAAATAAAGAGCAAACAAACAGTGATGAACAATACAATACATAAAATTAAACATACTCTAGAAGGAATCAATAGCAGAATAACTGAGGCAGAAGAACAGATAAGTGACCTGGAAAATAAAATAGTGGAAATAACTACTGCAGAGCAAATAAAGAAAAAAGAATGAAAAGAATTGAGGACAGTCTTAGAGACCTCTGGGACCATATTAAATGCACCAA
The DNA here is from genome assembly GCF_965194825.1 of Balaenoptera physalus. Classification (NCBI taxonomy): domain Eukaryota; kingdom Metazoa; phylum Chordata; class Mammalia; order Artiodactyla; family Balaenopteridae; genus Balaenoptera; species Balaenoptera physalus. The sequence goes on along the minus strand of NC_138890.1, from coordinate 88,493,180 downwards.
CATTTGAATTATAGGGGTCCCAGAAGAAGAAGAGAAAAAGAAAGGGACTGAGAAAATATTTGAAGAGATTGTAGATGAAAACTTCCCTAACATGGGAATGGAAATAGTCAAACAAGTCCAGGAAACACAGAAAGTCCCATACAAGATAAACCCAAAGAGAAACATGCCAAGACACATATTAATCAAAGTATCAAAAATTAAATACAAAGAAAAAATTTTAAAAGCAGCAAGGGAAAAACAACAAATTACATACAAGGGAATCCCCATAAGGTTAACAGCTGATTTTTCAGCAGAAACTCTACAAGCCAGAAGGGAGTGGCAGGACATATTTAAAGTGATGAAAGGGAAAAACCTACAACCAAGATTACTCTACCCGGCAAGGATCTCATTCAGATTTGACAGAGAAATTAAAACCTTTACAGACAAGCAAAAGCTAAGAGAATCAGCACCACCAAACCAGCTTTACAACAAATGCTAAAGGAACTTCTCTAGGCAGGAGACACAAGAGAAGGAAAAGGCCTAGAATAACAAACCCAAAACAATTAAGAAAATGGTAACAGGAACATACATATTGATAATTACCTGAAATGTAAATGGATTAAATGCTCCAACCAAAAGACATAGACTGGCTGAATGGATATAAAAACAAGACCCGTACATATGCTGTCTACAAGACCCACTTCACACCTAGGGACACATACAACCTGAAAGTGAGGGGATGGAAAAAGATATTCCATGCAAATGGAAATCAAAAGAAAGCTGGAGTAGCAATTCTCATATCAGACAAAATAGACTTTAAAACAAAGACTATTACAAGAGACAAAGAAGGACACTACATAATGATGAAGGGGTCAATCCAAGAAGAAGATATAACAATTGTAAATATTTATGCACCCAACATAGGAGCACCTCAATACACAAGGCAAATGCTAACAGCCATAAAAGGGGAAATCAACAGTAACACAATAATAGTAGGGGACTTTAAAACCCCACTTTCACCAATGGGCAGATCATCCAAAATGAAAATAAATAAGGAAACACAAGCTTTAAATTACACATTAAACAAGATGGACTTAACTGATATTTATAGGACATTCCATCCCAAAAAAACAGAAAATACTTTCTTCTCAAGTGCTCATGGAACATTCTCCAGGATAGACCATATCTTGGGTCACAAATCAAGCCTTGGTAAATTTAAGAAAATTGAACTCGTATCAAGTATCTTTTCTGACCACAATTCTATGAGGCTAGATATCAATTATAGGAAAAAATTCTAAAAAATACAAACACATGGAGGCTAAACAATACACTACTCAATAACCATGACATCACTGAAGAAATCAAAGAGGAAATCAGAAAATACCTAGAAACAAATGACAATGAAAACACGGTGGCCCAAAACCTATGGGATGCAGCAAAAGCAGTTCTAAGAAGGAAGTTTATATCAATACAATCCTACCTCAAGAAACAAGAAACAACTCAAATAAGCAATCTAACCTTACACCTAAAGCAATTAGAGAAAGAAGAACAAAGAAACCCCAAAGTTAGCAGAAGGAAAGAAATCATAAAGTTCAGATCAGAAATAAATGAAAAAGAAATGAAGGAAACAATAGCAAAGATCAATAAAACTAAAAGCTGGTTCTTTGAGAAGATAAACAACATTGATAATCCATTAGCCAGACTCATCAAGAAAAAAAGGGAGAAGACTCAAATCAACAGAATTAGAAATGAAAAAGCAGAAGTAACAACTGACACTGCAGAAACACAAAGGATCGTGAGAGATTACTACAAGCAACTATATGCCAATAAAATGGACAACCTGGAAGAAATGGACAAATTCTTAGAAAAGTACAGCCTTCCGAGACTGAACCAGGAAGAAATAGAAAATATAAACAAACCAACCACAAGCACTGAAATTGAAACGGTGACTAAAAATCTTCCAACAAACAAAAGCCCAGGAACAGATGGCTTCACAGGTGAATTCTATCAAACATTTAGAGAAGAGCTAACACCTATCCTTCTCAAACTCTTCCAAAATATAACAGAGGCAGAAACACTCCCAAACTCATTCTATGAGACCACCATCACCCTGATGCCAAAACCAGACAAAGATGTCACAAAAAAAATTACAGGCCAATATCACTGATGAATACAGATGCAAAACTCGTGAACAAAATACTAGCAAACAGAATCCAACAGCACATTAAAAGGATCATACACCATGATCAAGTGGGGTTTATCCAAGGAATGCAAGGAGTCTTCAATATAGGCAAATCAATCAATGTGATACACCATATTAACAAATTGAAGGATAAAAACCATATGATCATCTCAATAGATGCAGGATAAGCTGTTGACAAAATTCAATATCCATTTATGATAAAAACTCTCCAGAAAGTAGGCATAGAGGGAACCTACCTCAACATAATAAAGGTCATATATGACAAACCCACAGCCAACATCATTCTCAATGGTGAAAAACTGAAAGCATTTCCTCTAAGATCAGGAATAAGACATGGTTGCCCACTCTCACCACTATTATTCAATACTTTTGGATATTTTAGCCACAGCAATCAGAGAAGAAAAAGGAATAAAAGGAATCCAAGTCAGAAAAGAAGAAGTAAAACTGTCACTGTTTGCAAATGACATGATACTACACATAGAGAATCCTAAAGATGCTACCAGAAAACTCCTAGAGCTAATCAATGAATTTGGTAAAGTAGCAGGATACAAAATTAATGCACAGAAGTCTCTTGCATTCTTATACACTAATGATGAAAAATCTGAAAGAGAAATTAAGGAAACACTCCCATTTACCATTGCAATGAAAAGAATAAAATACCTAGGAGTAAACCTACCTAAGGAGACAAAAAACCTGTACGCAGAAAACTATGACACTGATGAAAGAAATTAAAGATGATACAAACAGATGGAGAAGTATACCATGTTCTTGGATTGGAAGAATCAACATTGTGAAAATGACTACACTACCCAAAGCAATCTACAGATTCAGTGCAATCCCTATCAAACTACCAATGACATTTTTCACAGAACTAGAACAAAAAATTGCACAATTTGTATGGAAACACAAAAGACCCCAAATAGCCAAAGCAATCTTGAGAAAGAAAAACGGAGCTGGAGGAATCAGGTTCCCTGACTTCAGACCATACTGCAAAGCTACAGTCATCAAGACAGTATGGTACTGGCACAAAAACAGAAATATGGATCAATGGAACAGGATAGAAAGCCCAGAGATAAATCTATGCACATATGGTCACCTTATCTTTGATAAAGGTGGCAAGAGTATACAATGGAGAAAAGACAGCCTCTTCAATAAGTGGTGCTGGGAAAACTGGACAGCTACATGTAAAAGAATGAAATTAGAACACTTCCTAACACCGTACACAAAAATAACTGAAAATGGATTAAAGACATAAATGTAAGGCCAGAAAGTATTAAACTCTTAGAGGAAAACATAGGCAGAACACTCTATGACATAAATCACAGCAAGATCCTTTTTGACTCACCTCCTAGAGAAATGGAAATAAAAACAAAAATAAACAAATGGGACCTAATGAAACTTAATAGCTTTTGCACAGCAAAGGAAACCATAAACAAGATGAAAAGACAACCCTCAGAATGGGAGAAAATATTTGCAAATGAAGCAACTGACAAAGGATTAATCTCTAAAATATACAAGCACTTCATGCAGCTCAATATCAACCCAATCCAAAAATGTACAGAAGACCTAAGTACACATTTCTCCAAAGAAGATATACAGATTGCCAACAAACACATGAAAGGATGCTCAACATCACTAATCATTAGAGAAATGCAAATCAAACTACAATGAGGTATTACCTCACACCAGTCAGAATGGCCATCACCAAAAAATCTACAAACAATAAATGCTGGAGAGGGTGTGGAGAAAAGGGAACCCTCTTGCACTGTTGGTAGGAATGTAAATTGATACAGCCACTATGGACAACAGTATGGAGGTTCCTTAAAAAACTAAAAATAGAACTACCATACGACCCAGCAATCCCAGTACTGGGCATATACCCTCAGAAAACCATAATTCAGAAGGAGTCATGTACCACAATGTTCATTGCAGCACTATTTACAATAGCCAGGACATGGAAGCAACCTAAGTCTCCATAGACAGATGAATGGATAAAGAAGATGTGGCACATATATACAATGGAATATTACTCAGCCATAAAAAGAAACGAAATTGAGTTATTTATAGTGAGGTAGATGGACCTAGAGTCATACAGAGTGAAGTAAGTCAGAAAGAGAAAAACAAATACCGTATGCTAACACATATACATGGAATCTAAAGGGAGGCATGGTTCTGATGAACCTAGGGGCAGGACAGGAATAAAGATGCAGACGTAGAGAATGGACTTGAGGACACGGGGAGGGGGAAGTGTGGGCTGGGACAAAGTGAGAGAGTAGCATTGACATGTACACACTACCAAGTGTGAAATAGATAGCTAGTGGGAAGCAGTTGCATAGCATAGGGAGATCAGCTTGGTGCTTTGTGACCACCTAGAGGGGTGGGATAGGGAGGGTGGGAGGGAGATGCAAGAGGGAGGGGATATGGGGATATATGTATGCATATAGCTGATACACTTTGTTATACAGCAGAAACTAACACAACATTGTAAAGCAATTATACTCCCAAAAAGATGTTTAAAAAAAAAAAAAAAGCTAACCAGAGAGCAGGGCATTAAACAATCTGTCTCCATGCCTGGCACTCACTCACTCCCCACTGCTATGTTTCTGTTGTTATTCTTCTGGTGACCTTCTAACATAACTTAAACAATATTTATGTGGCTTTAAATGTTTACATCTATGAGCTGGTGACTTCTGAATTTATACTGTCCTCTTGAGCAAGGATTCTATGTGCATCAGGGTCTAATGGATTCATTTTTATTTACTTTCTCTAACTTTTTTCACATCCTCTGGCTCATACTCAACTCTCTGTGTCTCTTGTTTCTGATGCCATTAATCTTCTGGATTCCTTACTTGTGTTTTTCTGGAATACAACCTCAAATAATTTTTTCAGATGAATGTATGGGGGGCCGGTAATCTTTACAAGTGCTTTCAGGTTAAAAAATGTACCCCAAACTCCCCCCGGCCACACACATACTTGATTGACAGTTCAGCTGAAAACACAACTCTAGGACTAAATTCCTTTTAAATTCCTTTTTCCTCAGGACTCCGAAGACAGTCTTTTAAGGACAGATGTCATATTGGTGCTGAAAACTCTGATATGGCAACAGTCAGACTCTTTTTCCTTTGGATCCCGGGCACTCACTTTATAGCAGGGTTTCTCAACCTCAGCACTATTGACATCTAGGGTCCAATAATTCTTAGTTGTGGGGTCTGCCCTGTACATTGTGGAATGTTTAACAGCATCCCCGTCCTCAACCCACTGGATACAATTACGGTTGAATAAATGCAATAACAGAACAAGTCACAGGAGTGTTAGAGCACAGATGAGGGTTTCATCCATGGTGGCAGCAGGGAGGTTAGGGAGCTGTCGGGTGATATTCGAACTGGGTCTGAAAGAAGGAGAAGAGGGAGTGAGCCAGGCAGAGACTGGGAGATCATGTTCCTGGCAGGGTGAACAGCAGCACAAATACATGGAGGCCTGAAATCAAACATCGCACCCAGGAGACCTGAAGCAGAGTTGTGTGATGGGGGCCTGATGGAGAGGAGGTAAAGGGACAAGGAGGGAAAGGCAGAGAGGGCCAACTCCTCGGGAGGGTGCTACATTCTAGGAAAAAGAAATGTTCATCCAGACTTCGGGCTGCAGATGACAGCAAAACCATCACTCTCTCCTCCCCTCCCTTCCATCCCACCCTATTTCCTTCCCTCTCTCTGTCTCTTGGCTCAGATTTCCTTGATCTTGGTCATTCTCACGTAGTCGATCCTCAAGTGATGGGTCACTGGGGATTAATGATTTTAGAAAGAAATGGATGCCACTTTCCTCACAGCTCCAGCAAAAGTTCCCGGGGGAAAATCTGGATGAGCTCTGCTGGGGTTGGTCGGGCATCTATGACCCAGTCAGCAGGGACGGGGTAACCTGGGGCAGACCTGGGTCATGTGCCCACCCCCTAAGCTGGGGGGTAGGAGATGCTGAAAGGCAAAAAGCATATCTCCTCTATAGGGAACTCTTGAAGGGATTTTAGAATGATGATTGCTGGCAACAGTGTAGAAAGTGGCTGCAAGGGAGGGAACAGCAGCTAGAAAGACGGATTGGAAAGTCTTGTAAGGTCCAGGAATGAGCAGATGAGGGCTGTAGGCTAGAGGGAAAATGTCACGCTGAAGAGATGTTTAGGAAGAAGAATAAGCACAAGGTGAGGAGTGCTTGAGTGTGGGTGTGAAGAGGGGGGTGTCTAGGTTGACAGGCTGATTTCTGATTTGGGAGAGGGTATCCCCTGGCAAAGTCACAGCAGACAGACCTTTGTGCCCTGGAGCATTTTGGAGCTGAAAAACTTCAGGGGCTGAGAGAAAACACATCTGATAAAGCAGAGAGAAAAGGATCTGAAAAGTGCTGGGGGATTTTTATTCCCTTTTTCACATTCCCTGCTTTTCTAATATAAATGTAAATTTTTTTAGCAAGAAAAAGGAGGGCTCTGACTAATTGGATCAGTGTGTATTAATGATGCATTAGTGAAAAATTCACTGCAGTCCTCACAGTCTTCAAGCAGAAGGTAAGTGTGGAATATAATTTTTCATGATAATAATAAGATCTATTAAAGACGACGAGTCCTCAGCACCACTCTTGCTAGAAATTGAATCAGGAGTAAAGTACTTGACAAACTGTCTGCCGGGGGTTGACAAACAGGCGGCCTCTGTGGCCAAACAGCATGGCTGTGCAGAGGCTGGGCTAAGGAAAGTGTCTGAGTGTGCTAGGGATGCCATAACAAAATACCTCAAACTGGGTGGCTTAAACAACGAAATTTACTTTCTCACTGTTCTGAAAGCTAGACGTCCAAGATCAAGGTTCTGGTCCATTTGGTTTCTGGCGAGAGCTCTCTTCCTGGCTTGCAGTTGGCCATCTTCTTGCTGTGTCCTCACATGGCCTTTCAGTGGTGGGGGGAGAGGGAGCTCTGGCGTCTCTTCCTCTTAGAAAGACACCAGTTCTATTCGATTAGAGCCCCACCCTTATGACCTCACTTAACCTTTATTGTCTCCTTACAGCCCCATCTCCAAGTACAGTCACACTGGGGTAAGGCTCCAACATGAATTTTGCTGAAGATACGATTCAGTCTGTAACAGGAAGTCTGCCACAATACAAGTAGTTTTCACTGGAGGCTGCCTCATGTCTAGAATTTCTGAGATTACCTGAGCTGAAATAGAAGGTGACAGCCGAGTGGCTATAACTAATATGATACCCAGTGCTTTTCCATCCTGTTTCAAGGCTGCCTTGCTATTCGTTGTGCAGCCTCGGGGACAGAGAGCAGAGGTGGCCAGAATTTTCTCTGAAGCCCCCTGCCACTCCCAAAACCCAGATCCAGAGCCTTGAACATTTATGACATGGGGAAGTGGAAATGGGGCCACCGTGGGCCAGACAACAACCTTGGGGTAGCAAAGGCCTGGAACTGAGAACCGGAGGTTTTTCTAGGAACACATTCTTCAATCTTGCTGCAGCTCAGGTTTCTCATATATAGGATGATGCTAATGATGCCAGTTTCACAGGGTGGTCAGCACATTAGATAAAATGATGCATGTAAACAGCTGGCCTTTGAGAATTCATGCTTTTGGTTTTCTATTTTGGTACAATGGGACCTATTCCAAGGGCTTTTACTCTCCTTGCCTAAAAAATAAACCTTCCTCCACAGGACAGAGAGCCAATAGAGAGATTCTGCCAGTTGCTAATTTCCTCTTTTCTAATTACACCCTCAAGTGCCTGGGAAGTAGAATGGAGCCATCAGACACATTTTGAGGTGGACATGGACCAAAACATGAACTTGTACCAAAACACCATTTCCAGGTTGACCTCACATTCTGTCTAGTAGACCACACTGGCATTGTAAGAGCCAAGACCAATGATGCCCTAGACGGCTGGGCATTTCCCTCCACCAGTATACAGTTACCCTGGTGAAAGTCTGCAGGTCCCTTAGAGAAGGCTAAAAGGGAGATTTAGAGGACATTTTTGTGACTTTGTCATCAGGTCCTTCCTCAAGGTTATGCCACACCCCTTCACTCAGGGAGTTTCAGATCTGCAAACCATCTCAGGCTTGGGAATCAGGGGAGGGGGCCTGATCCTCTATGATAATTCAAGCTAGCTTTTATTCTGAGGCGCAGACTTTTTTCAGCTCCACAGTTTCAGGAGTGCCTTAGTGGGCCACCCATCCATCCTAGTTCTAGGGACTCTGTGACTAGTCAGTCACCAACAAAGTTCCTTGAGGATCAAACCATTCTGATATGCCATCTGGCCATTTGCCCATGACAGAAACAATGCCAACCTTGCCCCTGGCAGATAACTGCTGCTCCTTGCCCTCTCCTACCCAGGAATCTAAACATCCACACTGAAACCAAGGAGGCTATTTCAATGTCAGCATCTCCACCTTCATCCTGGTCCTCGGAGGATAGCCATCTCTGAACTTTTCAAAGTTGTGAGCTGTCATAGCTCAGATTACCTAGAATCAGAGCCTGGCCAGGGTTTATTTGTGAAAATAATTTATTGGTGAGTGGTCTCAGGAGAAGGGAAGTGAGAGAAGCAGGATAGAGCAGGGGAAGAAAACTAAACAAGGAGGTCTTGGCTGGACACTAGTTTCAGCCTGGTCCCCAGTGCTGAAGTATGGATTGCACCACAGAGCTGGTAGCACCCGGGGGCAAAGGAGACCTGCCTTAGATTCTTTGTGTCCGTCAGTCTTTGGCCTCTGCCTGCTTAGGAGAGCAATGGGAGTGGTGTAAGCTCTCAGTCGAATGGCTTCTGTTTGGTGGAAGGGAATTCTATGGAGAAGGCAGTAGCCAGGACTCAGAGCAGCTGACGATAGATGTTCCAGCCTCATGAAGGGGATTTGGCACCAACAGTATCCACCATGCAAACATTCCCTTACCCATGTATCACTCAACACCGTGGTGAAGGAGGTGTCCTGTGGATCTTTCAGGGGACATAGGGGCAAGTAAGCCAGTAGCACATGATTAAGTTACTGTAACATTTCTTCCTATATCCCCAAGTCTTTGAAATCCTTCTTCTACATTACCCCAAGGAAGTTCTGACGTCTCACCTTTGCTTACTGTCGACCTAGACCACTACACTAAGTGGAAGGAAGGGAGGCAGTGTTCCAAACAGAGGAAACAACGACTGTACAAAGACTCCGACCCAGCACAGAGCATGGCAAGTTCAAGGACACGGAAGAAGTTCAGACAACCGGTGTGAAGAGAGTGAGGGAGGAATGACCAAAGACAAGTTAGAGAGGTAAGTGGAGGCCATGTGATATGCGGGCTGGGGTGTAGTGAAGGAGCTGAACTTTATAGAGCAGCAACAAGGGTTCTGACCATGGAAACAGCATGATCACACTTTGTCTTCAGAAAATTTCACTGCGGCTATGTGTCAAGATTGGGAGTGGGTTGAAGGAGAGCAAGAGTGATCGAGGGGCACACAGTTTGGGGGCTGTTGGGGTCGTCCACACAGCAGACGATGGGACATTGGGCTTAGGTGTTACTGGTGGCAATGGAGAGAGGGATTAGATCCGAGAGATTGTTAGGACTGTAGTTTTCAAACTATGGGTCTTGACTGATTAGTGGGCATAAATTTAGTCATGACTAGAATTGTTTTAATGAAATAGAACTAAATAAAAACTACCAGAGGGGAGTTTTACCCAGTTTTCCTGGGTAGCTCCCATGTATACAGGAGGTGTAAATGTTAATAAACTTGTTTTTTTCTCCTGTTAAAGAAAATAAATAGATAAATAAATAAAAATAAATGCTACCAGAGGACTTTGCGTCTAAGATGGGTAGGTACTGCTTCCTGAAACGGTTGTTTCAGGTATGTGTGTGTGTGTGATTGTGTTGTATGGTACGCTGAGTTGCCACATACAATGCATGCCTTCCTGTGGGCCACAAGGTGCGTTTGAAACCACAGATGCAGAAGCAAGACCTACTGAATTTGATGACTGATGGGATGCGTAGACGGACGGAGGGGCAGGAGCTGGGAGTGACTCCGTTTTCAGGTGCCACCTCCCCCAACTGGGGAGTAGAAGTCACTGAGGTAGGGATGGACACTACTGAATGAGGAGATGGGATAAACAATGTTTCTTTATCATTTTAGGTGGACCAAAATAGGTTACAAACCCTGTGGGGCTGGAGGGTCCTTGGGATACACAGTGCTCCCAAACAAGGCCTCTTGGCGGGAGTAAGCTGGCTCCTCTGCAGCATTTCCTGCCTGTCAGAAAAGGTATCAGCAGCCGCTAGGCTGTGGGCAAGGTCTCGGACCTGGGCCTGGACCCTAGTCCCCTCCCAGAGGCATCTCCTGCGCGGGTGTGGAGTGGCCCACACGCCCATAACAGACTCTGCAAGGGAGGCTGTCCGCGGAGTCGGCGCCGGGATTTCGGCCTCGTATAACTCACAGCCTGCTCCTGGGGTGATGGATGGCCTCTGCGCGGCTGGCCATTGATCCGGATCCGCGAGAAGGAGTAAAACATCAGGGGCCACAACAGTTACATCGCGCGCTGACACGTGCCTGCCGGGCTGCGCCAAGGCCCGCGGGACTGTGCCCGCGACATCGGCGAGGCAGCTCACGGCTCAACTGCTCCTTCTCTCGCCCCTTCGTAAATTGCCTTTGTCAGCTTCTCCTAGCGGAAGCTACTCTCTCCATCAATCAGAACCAATGGCCTGTTGGAATGAAAAATCCCCCTTCCCAGCCAGCTGAAGAAAAGGGTTTCAGGCCTGGGCGCTCCCTCTTGGCTCTCAGGCACCACCAACGCGCTCCCACACCCAGTGCTGGGCTGTCGGGCCCCAGCCCCACCCCGTACGTACACACACACACACACACACACACACACACACACACACACACACACACACACACACATCCTGCCTGCAGCCCCCCATGGCCGGGCTCTCATCTCCTACCTAACGGTTTTGGTGCCTGAGCAGAATTCAGATTTTGTCCCTTGATTGTAGGGATCAGACCTGCCCAATTTCTAGTCCTAATAAAGACAGTATCTACTTATATGATTTTAGCGCTTTATGTATCCATTAAATGTTTCACTAAGCCTTCCTTTATGAAACACATGCTAAATGCCTGCCTTCTGGAGGCAAGAGATTTCCAAGATGGTTACACATAGATTATCTTGGAAAAGTTACAGCATAAGGTGATGAGAGGAGGCCCTGAGGCCAGGCTGTGCAGGGCTCGGTTCTGCTTTGCTACTACTACTGGCTGGCTGTACAGCTGTGGGCAAGTAAGTCACTTAACCCGTAATTTCTGTAAAAGGAGGATCATGTGGGTACCTATCTCACAGGAGGGATATGAGGACTAGAAGAACCGATAGATGTCTTACAACACTGCCTGGAACGTGGTAGGTGACATGTCAGTGACACCTATTACTATCATCACTGTCATCAACAACACCATCATCATCACCATGTTCATCAATATCTGAGTCATCCTGTGAGAAAAGGAGATTAAGCATTATTATGCCCATTTTCTAGACGGAGAAACTGAGCCTCAAAAACTTAAAGTTGTTAAGTGACTAACTCACAGCTCTGATGTCCGCAAGTATGTCCCAGCTCCAAACCTAATGCTCTTTCCACCTCAGTTACGTAGGTCTATAGAGTTAAGAAGTCTCTTTTACGCACTTTATTACAATTCTAAGAAAGCTTCCAGAGCTCCCCACTCCCAATATGATTTGAACATCCTTCTCTATGCACCCTCTCCTCCTTGTGGGCAGGATAAAGCACGCCCCCCCCCGACCCAAATGAGACTCCCGTTGGGGTGTCTCCAACGACATGGCTTCCAAAGGCTGCTGCCATCTGTCACCAGGGGAATGGCGGGGGGCAGAGGAAGTGCCACTGTCCTGAGGGCCACCACCACCATCCCTTTATGTCACCTGGGAACAAGTGTGCCCTGGAAAAGGTAGTCATCCAGTAGGCTGAGAATCGTTTCCCAGGTTGCTGGTGATACACAGATCTAGGGGTGTTAACTTCAGTCCTCGTCTTCCAGCGGCTGGCCGGCCACCAGCACTGCAGGCCGCACTGCTCCACAGCCAGTGAGAGAAGTGGCTTGGCTTCTGCCTTCTGTTTGGCTGGAGGTGGGAGCACAGTGCGGACCCCAGGAGATCACTTGATGGGGGAGCTGTTCAACAAGGTCCACACTGACACGGGGCTCCCGGGGCCCCCCCCTGCCCACGGGGGATTTGCTCCCAGCTCCTGAATGTCGCCTTGTCTGGACAGACAGCCCAGTCTGCCCTGCAGCACCCTCACCTAGGCCCCTCGTTGCTGCCTCCCTTCCTCTCTGTCGTCTCTCTGACATGGTCCCATGTCTCCAACAGCCAGCCCCAGCTTCCCGAGGGCTCTCTGTGGTCAGCACTTCTGGTTCTGGCTCCTGACTGGATGTCACCCCCTCCCTACCCCAGCCTCGGGCCCAGTGGGCTTCCTCACTCCTCCAGGAAGTGGTAGCCTTTCTTCAAGGGTCCTCCTGCCTAACTGCACTGAACAATGATGGCCCACAGAGCTGCTTTCTGCTTGTGGCTTCCCTCTGCTGCTATTAGCCGTCCATCTCCTTTCATGCCTGTCTCCTGAGTGACAGAGCTAATCAATCTCCACTAGCCCACCTCGGAGGCATTAATGCAGTTGATTGCCTACTGACAACAGCTGGTGGAAATACATGAGTCTCCTGTTACGAGGGAGGTGGGAGAATGTTTATGTAAACAGAGTAGCTCAAAATTTTAACCTAGCAGAAGAATGGATGCCAGTATTGGAAGTTGGAATGAAAACCCTTATCTGTACTTACAACATGCATCTTCCTGCCTTTTATACAAATTCTTCCTAAGAAATTCTGTGTCTCACACTGCTAGAATCCTGAATATTCCAAAAGCAAAACAGCAGCAACCCAAGCAAGAAAAGGGCATTTGCTGTAATTTACACTCAACTGCTGGGGCGCTCATTAAATATGCTTGTTGTTGTGTGCTGTGAAGGCTAAACCCGTAGAGGGCAGAGGTTCCTTCATGAGACACTAAAAACACTCAGACAAGGCTCAGGAGCTCATTTCCAAGCTCCTCAAGGTTAATGGAGGTGCCCCAAGAGCTTCTGCTTACTGTTGAGGGAGGTTGGAGTGTGCTGGGAAGATAGTGCTGTTTGTGACGTGATGGGTTAGCTCTTCTGCATCTACAGTCCTCTCTGCAGCTTTAGAGGTGGATTTGGTGGTGGTCGCAGTGAGCAGAGGAGGGGACATGGCTGCTCTCGCCTGTGCACATAGAGAAACATGTCCACAAGCACAGCTGTGCAAGCACACACTCTGGAGAGGCCACACACGGGGCAAATGCCTGAGGATGTCTCCCCGAGCGCAGGCAAAATCACTGCATGTCTGGGGTCAGTGAAGACTGGACGAACAGTGGCGTGGAGAAGGGGGATGGTAACTGTGGACTCAGTACTCATGAAGACTCAGAAGTTTTGGGTCCAGGAATTTTCGAACCTCTCTCCCACCTGCATTCAAATAAGGAGGTCCTTTGTAAAACCAAGTGCTACGCTTGCAAAACGTTTTGTTGTGGTTGGCATTAAACCCACAAAGAAACAACCTAGTAAAGTCCCCCCCGATTTACCTGTTTGTTTATTTTTTGCCGTATCCATCCCAATTCTTCTATTAGAATAAAATGTTATTGTTTTAGGTTTTATCAACCTTGGAGCTGCCTCTGTTCTCTGGACCAAACCAAGCTGACTCTGGTTTTACTGCCATGAGCTAGAAGTCACAGGACACTGAGAGAGAGATACTGTCCATGTGCTTTCCACATTCTTCATTCCCTGTCAGATGCCCTGTCATGTCCAGATTGAGTATCTACTCTGTTCCCGGCTTCCTGCCCTCAGTGAGACTCTTCACCTGTGTAATCAGGGCCCCCAGCACTGGTGCCGCTTCTTCAACAGTGGGGGGGCTGTGGGAGGGAAAGACCCAGGGGGTTGCCCACATCTTCAGCCGGCTCACTGCAGGTCTGCAGGCGCTCTGTTCCAAGGCAGGAGGCGGAGTGACCCACATTTTCCCGGTGCCCTCAGGTCTCAGCTGTGGACCCACGTCCATACGCAGTCTCAGCTCTCCAACCTTCTCTGGGACAGCTATGGGCAGGGTTTCCCCTGTTCTTTAATGGGGACATAAAAAGTAAGGGAATTTACAGCTGTCACCTCTGTCTACCCATTCTGTGGTGAGGTGCCCTGTCCTCAGGGAAGAGAGAGCACGGGCCTGGGTGTATTTTGCTTCAAGAAGAGGGAGAGAATTCCCAATGTATCAATCCCGTCAGCTTCCCAGAGGACGTGCCTCGGGTGTCAGGTCCCTGTGGAGGAATTGTCCTGAGACCCCTGTGGCACGGCAGCTGAGTGACAGGTTTCTTGATACCAGAACGCTTTCTCTTTCTCGACACATTTGCTCCCAGCAGAAATCACTTCAGAGCAGAACATGGAGCCACAGATCCAACACTGAAGCTTCAGTGTAAAGCTGTGTTGAATTCTACTGTACAGTGTCCAAGGGGGTAGAGACACTCTTTGCCTGGGACGGAAATCCTGCCACTTTCTCATTACCAGGTTTCCCCAAACGACAGCAAAAGTTCCTGATTTATAAACACTTTCTCTTTCTCCATAGCCCCTCGCTGAGCTATTTTTGGCCACTTGCTGAGGAACGGAAGCAAAATTACATTAGAACCAACCATTAGTTTACTGATGCTGAGAAGGTTTGTTAATCAATTCAGACTTTTTCCTTTCTTGATCAATACAGATCTGGCTTGTCCTGCGAACAGTTACCCAATTACCCGCCTTCTAATCGCAGCCTCTACATCCTTTAACAATTCAGCTGGTTTCACTGATCATGTAACAGCTAAATTGGCACCGGGTCTCTTGCAGAACAGATTTAATCTGGCCTGCATTTGATTAAAACGCCTCACCAAAACCAGTGCCAGATGTGATTTTATCACTTGTTACAGTGCCCTCAGGAGTTTCCACAGCACAACATGTAACAAGGCCTAGCATGGGGAAATTGAAGTTATAAGTCCACTCACCAGTCCTTGGAGGCCCCCAAATATACGACGGGATAAATGTGTCCCAGAAACACCGAATTCCTGGTCCTCACCTCCTTGAGAAAAATTTCTAGAAGTGGAATTCTCAAGTCAAAGGGGCAGTTCCTTACACATCTGATGATCTGTTGACTGCAGAACAAAAATATCAGAATATAAATATCACCAAAATATAACTATGGGAAAATAGTGTTCCCTTTGTAAATTGATTTAATAAAAGATAAATTTTGTGAGAATCACAGTATGATACACTAATAATTTTATAGAAATCTTTAAAACAATTCCTATGTCCTCAAGCATTTGTGTTGCTAAAATTTACTTAACAAATCTCTCATATTGTGAAAAGTTTTTAATTAAAATGCAACTGTAGACTGCAATTCATTCATACAGAGTAATCACTTACCCTGTCCTTGGGGATTAAATAATGAAGCTAAAGGCTTTCTAATTACCAAAGGAAAATAATCTGTTATCTGTGTCATTAGTTTTCACCTCAACCTTGCAAAAGGAGAAAATGCAATTAATTCATTTGCAATAAGAATCCTAAAACTGTAAGTAGAAACCCAAAATATATCCAGTATTTTATAATGTGTGATGTAAATATAAATTATTTATAAATGGATTACATTGTACTTGCAACAGAGGAACAATGAACTCCTTGTCCAGGATGAGGCAAGTAAGGAACACGGTGACTAATTGTAAGATGCCTTAGAAGCCATGGAGGAAAGTTAGGGTCAGGATTCCTGCCATGACTCCACATAAACTATCTAGGCAGCTGTGCAAAGGGAGCTCAAACCCAAAATATGTGCTCAAAAATATAGAAATATAAAATATTTAAAAATATAAAAATGTTTTTTAAAATCTGCTTTCTCACCTGAGAGGAGAGAATCAAGTTCGTTGTTATGGAATAATGCTTTATAGTCTTGTTTAAATAATATTAGAGTTGGATTCAGATGAAATGCCTGCAGTTCCTTATCTGAAACCAGAAATAATAACAACAATAACAACACACCGTTAATATTTACAGAATTACAATATTATTTACAAAAAAACCATTCGGTGACAATTTTCTTCCTGTAAGTCAGTACTATACAATAAAGTGGAGGCAAATATAAGGGCAACAGATTAAAAAGAATACCTGCAAAAAACAAATCGTGGGATTTCTAGATTTTACCTTTCTAAATCAGTCATACTGCTCTGAGAAAAACTACCCTAAAACTATGGACACTGGAACCTGGAGCTTCACAGAACAGGAACCAAGATGGGAAATCTTCAGTTTGCTGGCGGCCACACTTTTCTGGCTATTTCCCAAATACCAGAAACCCACCCTGTCTTGCTAGGTTAAGCAAGATCCAGCTTGTCATTTTCTAGGACATCGTGTGAAGTACATTCTTGGATGGAATTGCCATTAATAGAACATCTCTAGGAGTCCACAAGAGACTCTGCTTTTCCTTCCTTCTCCAGGCCCTTCACGATTGCCTTAACCCTAGTTCCATCGTTCCTTCTGACAAGGGAATTTGACTGAAGACTATCAATATGGCCAAGCACCTCAGCTATTCTCAGGGGACAAATTGGCAGGTTCTCCCCTGTTTTGACTTGGTTTTAGCTATTGCTTTCTGAGGGAGCAGAATAGCTTTATCCTTTCTTCTGAGGAAATGTCTGAAACTGTTTCTGTTGTAAAGTACTAGGTGGTGCTATCTTTCAAGGTTGAGAGCACCTTCAAACTGGGTGGAAGTGGGACCATTGAGTGCTTGCCTAAATTGTCCCCAGGCCCCCAGATTGGCATATAACCTGGGGGCCCTCAATTGAAAATAACACTTTTTGTGGAGATGACGCTGAGAAAGAGTAAAGGTGATTATTGAAGTGTTTCCTGCTAATGAGGAATTGGAGCCAGCTTCCCCTGGGTCTGTCATGTCACGTAGTGGGTGCCTAGGCCTGGCACACAGTAGGTCCTCAAAGAGTGTTCCCTGGATAAGTCTATAGTGCAGAAGAGTTGGGCTTTTACTGCCATTTCTGATAATAGTCTCTCGGGGTCAGGCCAGGGCACCTAGGGACCAGGGCTCCTAGGAACCAGGGTGGCTATAGACCCAGGCTAGTCTACTCAACACCATTTGGAAGGGTCTATTCACTACAAGGTTCCCGTGTCCAGTGGGGCTTAGGAATCTTCTTACTGTTTACATTCTTCCTCCTATGCCACTACCTCTTCCTTTATCTGTCCCCACTTCACTCCAGTTTGCTTCCCCTCCCAATCTCAGCTTGCTTAGTCTCCTCTCCCTTAATGCAGCCAAAAATCATAGACATGAAGAGACGAAAGAAGCATTTGTGATTTTCTATTCCAGTGCTTTCATTTTACCCATGAAGAAATCAAGGATTGGACAAATTACATGATTTGCTCAAAGCCACATAGCTGGTAAGTAATAGTTATGATAGTTAACACTTGAGTGTTTACTGTGCGCCAGACACTGTTAAGTGATTTACAGCTGTCACTTAAGCTTTACAACGACCTGTGATGTAGGTACTTGTGGCGGGTCAACTTGACTAGGCTACAGTCAAGCATAGCACAATTAAATGCTAACCTATGTGTTGCTATGAAGACATTTGTAGATTTAATTAAAGTCCATCATCAGTTGGCTTTAGTAAAGGAGATTGTCTTGGAAAATCGGGATGGGTTTAAAAGCAGAGGTTTCCATGGCTATGTGTGTGAAGCCTTTTGTTGGAGGCTAGATTTGAAGGAAACTTCTGAGCCCCAGCTCAGCCCTAGAAGCCAGGGATGGTGGTTCCTTCCTCCTTCCTGTTCACCTGGAAGCAAGGGTGCTGGGCTTTCACCAGAAAGGGTAATACTCTCCCCCTGCAGTTTGGGGTGGGGGGTAGTCACAGTGGACTGGCATCTAACTATCAAATTGAAATGGCAAAATATGACTGCTCTGCTGGTAGAAGGAGGGGTGAGGCGCAGCTACAAAGGAAAGGCCTAATCCTGCAGCGCCTACCCACCAGGCTTCCCATGGACCAGCCGTGAGCCGTGGGCAGAGGCAACTTCAGGCCTGCTCAAGAGGGCCACCTGGAGGGGCAAAGTTCCCTCAGGATAACGAAGCTACAGGTGAACCTCCGAAGTTCAAGGCACATCATGAGAATAAATCACCCACATCAAGGGGACTGCAAGGGGCAGTTCCAGGCAAAGGGGTCAGGGAGGAAGGGTCTCTAGCCCCCATGAGAGAGTCAGCAATAATACATGCCAGGCTATGTACGAGAGGGTGACACTCGTAACAGTAAGTTATGGCCCAAGTTTGGTGCGGGGAGATGCCTCAGTTTTAAATCAAGTTCATAGTTTTGATTATTACAGGGACTGGGCTTGTAATTTCTAAATACTGTGCCAAAATTTAGAATACCTGGAGGATTTGTATGACATGAGAGTGACCAGGAAATTCATGTCATACCCAGCTCCAGGGAAGGAATTGGCCCTACCAACTAAATTTAAATGGAAACAGAAAAAAGTTTTTGTTTTTTTAATACAATGAGACACTTGTATGAGACAAGTCTGCTCTATGTACCATTTACATGAGTTGAACATTTCCATAAAGTTTGCCACCCTCAATGCCCTAGAACTGGACACCTTCTTCTCCAGAGAACGTAGCACTGTTTTATCTTCTCTGAGGGTTCTTTGCAGTCTTAGGTGCTTGAGCTGCAAACTCAGATATCTGTGTCTTTCTTTGAAGTTACTCATTATCTTGTGAGTGACTCTGTTGATTGTCATTATGAAAGGAGAAAACTGCAAGCAAACAACTCATTCTTATTTATCCTTCTACTTCTGACAAATCATTAGTCTTTGCAAATTCTTCAGCTGTCATACTTCTCAACCATTGCTACATTTTAAGCCTCCTAATTTCAAATTTTATTTTTAAGCCCCCAATTCTGAAATCAGTACTTCTCTACTCTGCAGGATCTGGCGCCACAGTGGGTCTTAACATATATTGCTTTTACTCTGTTCCATGAGGAGGTAAGAGAGTGGGAGTTTTTTTTTTTATTATTAACACACACATACCCACACATTTAAAGGGAGATTTTTATGTATTTGTACTCAAGCATAGAAGATTATGAACGAAGAATGCTACTCTCCAAAGCTGTAACTCCAAATAAAATTTACTTGTGGACGTACCTCAGATGTTTGGGTCTCATCTCCCTCAAAATTTGTTCTTCCCTTTCCTTCCTTTTCTCTCTCTCTTCCTTCTTTCTCTCCTTCTAAAGTAAGCCTCTGTTGTAATGTGAGAAGTTACGTATCTTTTCCTTTCCTCTATGCAAGAACACTTCTGCCCATCTCCTGTGATGATGCACCTATCCCACAAATGGAAGTTTCACAGGATCACTTGCTGAGAAGGATGGGCTCCCCCTCTCTAATCCATAAAGGGAGATTAATTGTCAAATGTGTGAACACAGCGAACCAGGCAGAGCTGCTGTCAGACCAGTGATCTTGCATCTTCAGTGTGCACCGTTTTAAATACCTTGTCTCACTCACCTTCGTGAAAGACTGAAAGAAAGATAAAGTAAGACAAACCCCAAATCTTACAGAAGGCAAAATAGTTTTCTATTAACTTAAGCAGCAAAAGAAAGCAATTGTACAGGGTTGTATATTTGGAAAAGCCTCTTTGCATTTAAATATTGTGCTACCTACAAATATAACCAGCAAAACTGAATTTAGGTTAAATAGATAAGATGCAACATCTAACTGAAGGGTTACAATGCATGAAAAATGCGTATTCATTAGGAGATTACAGTTATAATCTCTGCTTGTTATGAGAAGATAACACAAAGGTGCAGATAAGAAATGCGATGCCCAGAGCCACATAGAGATTTACATGCAATCATCCTTTTGGAATTCCACTAAATTCTCCCAAATTGCCTCCTTTCTAAGAAAATTGTGTTGCTGTTTACAGGAGCTCTTTTCTCCTCTTGACATTTCCCTGTTGGCAATCACTGTCACAGACTATTACATTTTCCTCCCTCGACTCAAGTCCAGGTCAGAGGCAGGATGGAAATAAGTGACACAGTCATTCAAGACAAAATTTCCGGCTGAGTTTCCTGGCTCACAGCAACCTAAGAATATCTGTGACCCTAAAAAGTGACATTCGACTCTTGACCAAATACCCCCATTTCCATTCATTTTGAGTTTTCCCAGGTTTTTCAGTCTATGACACGAATGACCACGTGAGTAGGTGGAACTCACTACAAAGAACGTGAAACAAGCCGATTTTCACGTTGTCCACAGCCAACCTGGAGTCACCCTGAAAGATGCCATCCAGTACAAGCATTGCACGTGTTGCCATGAGGACACAGGCTCCATGGGTAAAGGGACTAAGGAACCGGCAGTTTTCTGGGCGGAGCTGGAGCTGGAACCCCGGTCAGCAGTTCTCCCGGCACCCTCCCTAGACTGGCTCAGTTTGCCGGTCGGAGGTTTTGTGGACACACAGCCTCAGGAATCTCAGGAGCCCTTGGAGCACCCAACCCACCTCTGCTAAGGTGGGGAACCGTCTAGAAAGACAATCGTGAGAGGAGAGCGTCTCTGAGGGCCCCAGTCAGTGCTCCATATCCACTCTAGAAAGGGGGTCTCCCCTTACCTTCTCTCTCTGACTCCCCCGAGGCGGGAATTGATCCAGTAACTCTCCTGCCACTGTCTGGCTATCCACCCCACCCCCAAATCTTCAGTTTTTATTAAGGCAAGTTTACTGAAGTATAATTTGCACACAGTAAAGTTCACTCCACTCCCACTCCCAGCTCCTGGCGAATTCTGATCTGCCTTCTGTTCCTATAATTTTGCCTTTTTCAGAACGTCATTTTGTATCTAACTTCTTTCACTTAACAGAATGCTTGTAAGACTCATCCATGCTGTTGTATTTATCAGTATTTCATTTCTTCTTATTGCTGAGACGTGTTTCATTGAATCGCTCTTCCACAATTTGTTTATTAGTTTACAGTTGATGAACATTTTGGTTCTTTCCAGTGTGGGGAGATTACAAGTAAAGCTGCCTTGCAGGTCTTTTTGTGGACGTGTATCTTTAGGTCTTTCTCTTGGGTAATAACTTAGGAGTAGAGTTGCTGGGTCATATGGTAAGTGTATGTTAATTTTATAAGAACATGCTAATTGGCTTCCGAAGTGGCTGTACCATTTTGCATTCCCATCAGCAATGTGAGAGAGTCCTGGTTACTTCACATGCTTGCCAGAACATGGTACTGTCCATTTAAAAACGTTTAGACGTGAGTGGGTGTACAGTAGTATAGAGGAATAAGAAGAAGGAGAGGAGGAGGAGGAGTACCATTTCCTTAGCTTTCTCCAGTTGAGGCAGTTTACTTGGGGTCGGTCTGCTATGGTCTGAATATTTATGTCCTCCCACAATCTATATATTGAAATCTTAATGTCCAATCTGATGGTATTAGGAGGTGGTATTGAGAGGTAGAGCCCCCATGAATGGGATTAGTGCTCTTATAAAAGAGGCCCCACAGGGCTTCCCTGGTGGTGCAGTGGTTGGCAATCTGCCTGCCAGTGCAGGGGACACGGGTTCGAGCCCTGGTCTGGGAAGATCCCTACATGCTGCGGAGCAACTGGGCCCGTGAGCCACAACTACTGAGCCTGCGCGTCTGGAGCCTGTGCTCCGCAACAAGAGAGGCCGCGACAGTGAGAGGCCCGCGCACCGCGATGAAGAGTGGCCCCCGCTTGCCGCAACTAAAGGAAGCCCTCGCACAGAAACGAAGACCCAACACAGCCATAAATAAATAAATTAATTAAAAGAGACCCCACAGAGCGCCCTAGCCCCTTCTGCCCTGCGAAGACCCAGAGAGAAGTCAGCAGTCTGCAACACGGAAGAGGGCCTTCACCAGAATCCCACCTGGCTGGTTCCACGATCTTGGACTCCCAGCCTCCAGAGCCGTCAGAAATGAATGCTTGTTGTTTATAAGCCACCCAGTTTATGGTAATTTCGTTACCGCTGCCTGAACAGACTAAAACAGGGTCTTTTCTCTCCACTCAGGGACCTGGTTCCCACTCATCTGGTGGCCCAAGATGCAGACATACTCTTTGTCCACACCCCCCAGCATCTCCGCTGCACGCCAAGGCTGCCTGACTGCCAGTACCTGCCACTCTCTGCCTGAGCACTTTCTTTTCCTTGCTGCAGGCACCTGTGCTCCAGGAAGCAGCCCTGAGCCAATGAAAGATGGGGAGTTGATGGATCAATATCCCAGCTTCCTCGCTGCCCTCCTCCCAAGGTGAAGTGACTGATGTGTGTTCCACACTGTCCCCAGAATCCCAGGCAGGACTGAGCCCTGGTTCCCCAGTGGCAATAGGCCTGAGGCACACCCTTTATTGGCCTCTTTCTTCTCCCTATCTCACTTCCCCACTTCCTACCTGGGCTCCTAGTGTCAGCCATCAAATTAAAATTGCATTTAAATTTGTCTCAGGGTCATTTAAATTTGCATTTAAATTTGTCTCAGGGTCAGCTTCTGGAAGAACCCAAATCAAGATAATTTTTTTTGCATTCTTTTGGACAGCTTTGCCCTTATGTCTAAAACACAAGCCAAATCCTTTTCAGAGAAAGCCCTGGCCAATGCCAGAGAAGCAGAAGGATGGATTCTGGCAGTCTGGTATCAGGGTCTTCTGAGTAGTCCACTCGGAACCCTCTGGGCTGCCTCTTTATCCTATATGCTTCCAGTAGATTCCAGGTCCAGTTGTTTCTAAAATTCAGAGCTAAATATAGTTTCACTTAAGAGAATTCAGTGGGTCTGGCATGACGTGCTTCACACCAAGTCAGGCAGCTTCTGAGTCGCCGACATGAGTGGCTGTGGACGGACCACATTTAGATCAAACCATCAATGACCTTCACCGAAGTGCAAACCAAAGCAACAGTTTACATACACGAGATTCATCCAAGTACTTTCCTAAACCAAATAGCTGGGAGTATTTTATCTAACAGACCGGCAAAATGCTTTAAGAAAATTAGAAAAGCGTCTTGCAATAAAAGTCAGTCTAGTCTCAGATCAAGCCTATTCTGAAGTACCCACTTTATGAGCCCAGGACACTTTTAATACAATGAAACTGCCTTCTTTATTGGCCTATATCATGTTTGAACCCATAAAGCAACATGACCCAGCTTTGACATTATTTGTAGGTATAAAAACATGGTGTTCTGAAGAGAATTATAAATGCTTCACTGAGCTTTAGGAGGAAAGCCTTCTCTTGAAAAATGGAAATCAATATCTAGTGTAACATGTAACACACTTAGAAATAAGGCAGATTCTATACAAGTGACAGAAGCTTGTCGGAAACAACAAGCTTGAGTGCACTCAATCCAGCCGTTGCTGTTATTCCTCACAGTAGCTGGAGCAGGTTCTTAACAGGAGAGATGGGAATGCTGGATCCACAGCGCAATGAGAACCACATGGGACACACCGTAGTGTCAGTGTCGACAGCTGTACTCACCATGCAGCGGGGTCTCATGTCAATGTCTAAAGCACTGTCACTAAGGAATGATTGAGAACATCTGGTCCACTGTGACCAGGGACTTGCACCTCTTCAGGTCTGTTCTGGTTGGGTCTGGGAGTCTCTTAAACTTGCCAGGTTCTACTGGTGTTCATTTGTGTGCCATGAATGATTTTATTATCTTCTTTATTGCCAGACTCTTTACTAATTTTCAGAAAATTCTTAGCTCCTGTGTATGCAGTTGTTCAATGTTCACTTTAGTACTGAATCTTTACTTGATTGCTAAGAGTCTTCTACTTTCCATCACTGTGCCCCACATCGCTGGCTGCTGGTTACTCACAGCCTGGAACGGCATCTCTCCACCGCACTGCAGGGCAGGGATCTGAGTTCGAGCGTACCCATGAAGCTGCCCAGGCTGCCATCGTGCGAGGGTTATTTATTATGCATGCTTACTTTTAAGTGGGAGGTAAGGAGCATCCAAAGCTCACAAGATTTAAACAACATATGGGAATATGAATCCCAGGACTAATTAGAGTCCCCATTTGGATGGTTCCAGGAGATTGTTTCCCACCTGCATTTTCTGTGAGATTCTCTTTGAAAATTAAACTGTTAACACTGATATAACTAAACAGCAATGCTGACCAGTATATCTCTTTAGCTCAGGTCTTTGTTGGTCAGAGCTAAGCTCTCTTGAAATCACATAGAGCTCTGGGTTTGGGCCAAACAAATTTATATCTCTGTAAACGTCTTGCTTGGAGATGACGTTTGTTTTTAAAACAATTAAAGGCAGAGCAGATGCAATAGATCTTTAGAGGAAAAGAATGTTCCCAAGATAATGAAAATCAATTGGATAATGTTAATGTGGAAATGGCTTTCAGAAATGGTTAGAGTGGTTTATCATAATATTAGTCACAGACTTCCGAGAACATTAAGAAAATGTTACACACGTATTAGAGCTCAGGGAGTCTTTTCACAATCATATAACTTTAGATGCATACGACCTGCCATTTCTCTTAGGTTTGTTTAACGGCTCCAGTGCTCAAGATCCTACTTAATGGTGATGTTTAAGATTCTTGAATGTGAGGGGGCAGCCAGAAACCTTTCCCCGCACGCAAGTGTTTGCTGGATCTCAGCAACAGGCCAAACATCAGGGCAGGACCATTAATCATCTTGTATTAAAATCCCAGCCGGGTTCAGGGCCTTGTGCTATTGATTGTTCCCTTCCTCTCCTGTACCATCAACCTGTTCCTTGCAACTAGCTCCTTTCCATTAACATTTAACATTTAAATATGCTCTATGTGCTCCTGTCTTAAAATTCAAGTGCCTCCTCTTATGGCTTTCTTTTCACATCTGGATTCCTTACACTTACCGGCTTCAATTCCTTACCTCTCTCACTCGTTCCTCAACCCAAACGCAGCCAGACACGAGCTCCGTGAACACTGCTCTTGCTCCTTGTCACTGAGTCCAATGGACACCTTTCAACCTACATCTCCCTTGACCTCTTGTCAGCTTCTCATGTTGTTGACCTCCTGGGGATTCGGCTGGGACGGGGCAGAGGCTGACAGGCTGAGGAGGCAGCTCCCTGTGATGCTGAGTGAGATCATAAGAGGTGGGAGTGTTAAGGAAGTGGGAACTGGGAGAGTATAAAGTTTCAGGACACACATCACCCCCTTCACAATTCTGCCCACACTGATGCTAGAAATATGACCCAGCACCCCGTGCTATTTGTTGCAGGAAGGAAGAACCAAGACTGGCTCTGCAGCACTTTTTTTTCTCCTCCTTAAAATTCACCCATTCAAGTAAGGATGACAGTTTCCAAGCAACATGCCAAAATAAGGGCATCAGCCTTCTCTCTGAATTTCTGGTTAGTTTATCAAGCATAATATGCTAAATTGTAAGCAAACGTTGTTTGTTTGTTTTTTTTTAATTTTAATTATTTATTTATCTATTTTTGGCTGTGTTGGGTCTTCGTTTCTATGCGAGGGCTTTCTCTAGTTGCGGCAAGCGGGGGCCACTCTTCATCGCGGTGCGCGGGCCTCTCACTATCGTGGCCTCTTTTGTTACGGAGCACAGGATCCAGACGCACAGGCTCAGTAGTTGTGGCGCACGGGCTTAGTTGCTCCGCAGCATGTGGGATCTTCCCAGACCAGGGCTCGAACCCGTGTCCCCTGCATTGGCAGGCAGATTCTCAACCACTGCGCCACCAGGGAAGCCCACGTTGTTTTTTTTTTTAACTGATGGAACTGGGCAGGTTAGCTGTCATCTATGTTTTCCCCTTTTACCTTCAGTCACATGTCCTTCCTCCACATCACCTCACTGCCAGCTTCATTAATTTCTATAAGTAGTCATAACTTCTTGATTTACAAACCACACCTTCACGCTTGCCAATATATTTGTCTCCACCATGATTCTGTAGCCATGACTTCTATCCAGGTAGCTTTCTGTAATATCTGGAATGACAGTCATGAATTTGTTTCCTTTACAGTTTGCTTTTTTTATTTCCTAGACAGAGCTCTGGAACATAGACACATGAGGCCATAAATGCTGGTCTTTGCGACCTCCTTCTCATTCCCTCCTAAGCACTTAGGTAACCATTTTGTGACTGTGCCTTTTTTTGTGCAACATCCCTTGTTGAACAGCTCTCTCTGCTAGAAAGCCCTTTTTGCACATTGTGGTACTTAGTAAATGTTTTGCTGGACATGCAAATCTCTCTTCACCTCCAGCAACTTTCATTCTTCTTTCCTGTGTCTAACTTCTGGGGTTACCTGAGAATACCTGTGGGTTGGGCTAAAGCATGGCGTGTTTGCAGAACTGGTCATTCTACATGACAGTCGTTATCGTGAGTGAAGATACATGTCCTGTGTTTGGTTAGGGCACGCACCTCAAAGCACTCCCTCTTTTCTACTACAGTAAAGGAAAATGGTTTTTACTCTGATAAAAATAAAAATCCCTAAATCTTTACAGTGGTGTACGAGGCCATACTCCTGCTGTCATCATGCAAACCTCCATCTACGCTCCCCGCTCACTGCTCTCCAGCCTCACGGCTCCCCTGCTGTTCCTCAGACACTCCTGGGACATCCTGCCTGAAGTCCTTGCTCTCCATTCCCTCTGCTTGTGCCGCTCTTCCTCCCCGCTTCCCGCTGGGCTCTCCCGCCACCTCCACCCAGTCTGCCCTCACTACCTGCAACTTTGTCGCAGAGCTCCCAATACCCCGAATTCTTGCTCCATCCTCTGGTCCACGGTAAATGATGTAATTTACTTATTTCCTAAGTTCATTGCTTATTTTCTGTCAACCCTAAGCATCGCCATGAGGGGAGGATGTTTGCCTCTTTGTGTCTCTTCACCGTGTATTCCAACTACTGAGAAAATGCCAGGCACATAGTAGGTGCTCAACTTATTCATTACTGTATGAATAAATTACTGTAAGCAAGGTGGATATAAAAAAGTAAAAGTGTATTAATTATAAGCAAGTTTCAGCTGGTTGTCTTTTTCTGATAAAATGTCTACAGCTCTATTTACTATCTTCATGCTTTTTCAGAGCTCAGTGGAAAATTAGTCCTTAGAAAAGAGATTAAAGAGGTTCAGTTGCCAGAAGCCATAATTTTGACAAAGGATCATGTGGTGGGGTGGGTTTGGAGAGGAGGAGTTGGAGTGTTAGGTTCAAGAGATGGTGGTGAAGGCGGAAAGCCGCGGCCTCACACCCAGAGCTACTGAACAGCTGGGCAACGGGGAGCGACCAGTTCAAATGAGCTCATGGTTTCCTGCCGGAAAGGAGCCCCACAGAGACATTTGCTGTTGCTGCTGTATTTCACCTGAGTTGTGGTAGGCTTTAATCATGCTTGCAGAGACAGAGGAAGGAAGGCCAGGAGACCTTGTAAACTGCCTCAGTCCAGGGAACAGCCGACCTCAGGAAGAAAATCACAGGAACGGTTTGTGAGTGGATCAAGGGTGTGTGGCTGGTGACACCGTGGCGCCCCCTAGAGGTGTGTCTGCATTACAGTATCAACAGGCACTCATCCAAGAGCTGCTCTCTCCCCTTAGCACTCTCTATGCTAGAACTCCTCACTCTCAACTTCCCCAAACTGGGAACAGGAACTTTACTGGACAGTGGATTGAGCCAACCTTTCCAGAGCAGCTCCCCTGTGCCAGGACTGTGTTGGGTCATAAGAAACATGAGAAGACAATAGATGTAGCAATTGCCCTCAAGATGCTCCTCACTGAGGGAGAAGACAGGTGTGCACACAGATGACCAATACAGTGGCCACGACCGACGTTAAAAAAAGGCCTTTAGTCTGAGAGACTGTTTCTGTTTGGAAGAATCAGAGAAGCTTTTATACAGGAGGTGGAGGCTAAGCTGGAATGGGAGAGTAGGTAGGATCCTAATGGGGCATGGGGAGCCCCTTCCTGGCAGAGGGGACTGCATAGGAAGAAACACGGAGATGCTGAGAAGGGAAACTGTGGCAGATTTTCCACTCAGCAAAATACATGGAACCCTTCAGGAGCAGTCAGGGAAATAAGCACAGAGAGGAAAGTCACGTTCAAATGGGGTAGGACCCCATAGTCCAGTCTCAGGGATGAGCTTTATTCTGGCAGTGACAAGTCACTGGATGTTTCTGAGCAGGTGTTTAAATGGATCAGAGGCAGTCTTTCCTTAGATGTCGAGAAGTGAAGACTAAAAGGAACCCATTGGGGGACTTCCCTGGTGGCGCAGTGGTTAAGAATCCACCTGCCAATGCAGGGGACACGGGTTCAAGCCCTGGTCTGGGAAGATCCCACATGCCGCAGAGCAACTAAGCCCACGTGCCACAGCTACTGAAGCCCGCGCACCTAGAGCCCGGGCTCCACAACAAGAGAAGCCACCGCAATGAGAAGCCCATGCCCTGCAACGAAGAGTAGCCCCCGCTCGCCACAACTAGAGAAAGCCCGCGCACAGCAATGAAGACCCAACGCAGCCATAAATAAATAAATAAATAATTAAAAAATAAATAAATAAAAGTAGCATGACCAATATTCAGCAAATATTTAGAAAAAATGAATAAATAAAAGGAACCCATTGGGAAGGAGGCTGCACAGTTCTGGACTATTCTCGGGTCCAGCTACCATGACAGACGTAAGGGATCGCAAGGCCAAATGGAATATTACAGAAGCTCAGGGGACTGCTCCTCTGCTCCAGGCTCTGGGTCACAGCATCCAGGCCTCTCTCTGGACCTCCCTAAGGCAGGTGGCCACAGGCCACAGAAACGAAGAAAGTATATCCAGGCCCAGGAGCAAAAGCAGTCATGTATCTGAAATCTACATCCCCTAAATAGAGTCTCTACCTCAAATTGTTTCTGCCAGCCTGCCAATTTCTTTTTCTGGTTTTACATTAAGTCAAATTTTTAAAAAAATACAACCTTTAAAAGGAAACATAATAGACATACCGAGTGAAAAATAAGCAGAAGAGAGCTGTAAATCATATTTCTAAAAGTAGTAAGATGGAATAATCACATCCATTTCAGAATCTTGGCCACAAAGGCAACATCTAACGTCTGATTAGATAGTCCTCTTCAAGAAATAAATACAGATGATGACAATTTTGTT
Organism: Balaenoptera physalus; assembly: GCF_965194825.1. Lineage (NCBI taxonomy): Eukaryota > Metazoa > Chordata > Mammalia > Artiodactyla > Balaenopteridae > Balaenoptera > Balaenoptera physalus. Next base: position 88,463,906 of record NC_138890.1, on the reverse strand, counting down.
GCTTTTTGTGTATGTCATCATGGGCCTGACTTCTTCAGAGGTTACAGGGCAGGAGTAGAAAAACTTCTCTAAAGTAATCCTCTGTCATTTTTCAATTTCCAAATAAAATTGGTTACTTGGCTCAGAAAGTACTGCACAAGAGACAAATCATTTTTAAGAAATATTGAACTGCTATTAAATTTTTTTATTTATGTGGTAGACATTCTCACTTTAAAGATAAATATGTACTTTACAAATTAAAGTATAGCAGGAGCATTTGTTCTACCAAAGTTGACAAGAAAACATGAAAGGAGCATGCCATCTGTTTCCCTGCCTTATGTTGATATGCCCCATTCCTTCATATGTACCTGCACACCTCGATGTACATCACGTATTAATAACAGGCAGTGTGACAGATGCTCCTGTTTCTGCTGCTTTTGGAAAAATTTAACAGATTGTATTTAGCTCTTCCGTGATTATACTGTCTCATGTTGAACAACCACCGTAGACTTATTCTGTTCTGTAAATAGCCAAAGCTAAGTACCAGCCCTGTCTTTTTACTTTACTCGAGGGCACTGGCTGTGGAGCTGTATTTTAAAACCAGGAAGTCTGTCTTAGTTCAGGACTCTATAACAGAATACCACAGACTGGGTGGCTTATAGACAAGAGAAATTTACTTCTCACAGTTCTTGAGGCTGGAAAGTCTAAGATCAGGGCACTGGCAGATTTGGTGTCTGGTGAGAGCCTGTTTCCTGGTTCATAAACAGCCTCTTTTCTCTGTGTCCTCACACGGTGGAAGGCGGAAGAGAGCTCTGTGGGTCTCTTTTATAAGAGCACTAATCCCACTCATGAGGGTGCCAACCTCATGCATGCAGCACCTCCTAAAGCCCTCATCTCCAAATACCATCACACTGGTGATTAGGTTTCAACATATGAATTTAGGAAGGATACAACCATTCGGTCTATAGCAAAGGTATAGCAGCTTTGTCTGGCTTCCTAAACTTCTTTGTTCCCTCTTCTATAACAGGTAATGCTGGCCATAAGAAAAGCATCTTTATTTTTAAAATTTCTATGTATTTTGATTAACTAACGTGTGCAGAAATACTTCATTCTTAATTAAAAATAAAACATTGTGTGCATATGGGCACGTGTGCACACTCATGCACACGCACACAGAAACACACACGAGGATGTTGAGATTGCATTTTTCCTTAAAGATATTTAGCTAAAGTTCACAGAACCATCCCAGCGCTTGAGGTAAAATCCAGTTTGAGTGTGCCTTCAATCAATCTCCACATTTGTTTCAGTAACTCCATTCCATTCCACTCACACACATCTTTGTCTTTTCACAGTACATCTTTGGAGTATTTTCAATTAGTTGAAAAGCAATGCTAAAAAGCTTTATTGTTTTAATACAATTACCAGGTAAAAGCACAGGATGTGTTTGTTGCTGAAAATTTACAGACTTGGTTTGACAACTCCGTCTCTCCACAGTGTGGAGGAGATATTTTATTACGTGTTACTGGATTCAGGCTTATCATGCAGCATTAATGCATTTATTAGCTTACATTGAGGGTTCCCTGTTTACATGCAATCATAGTTTTATTTTCCTTTTAGCATAAACACCTCTGATGAACATAATGTATCCTGCAGTTAAGTGTGACATTTCCCTGCTTCTCTTCCACCTTGTCTGACCTTTTATGCATTCGCTGAATACCTTTCTGCTGTAGGACTTGAACAGCCCTTCCTGTGGCATGATGAATCCAATCAAAAGTGTGTCCTGGAGAAGATGGAAGTACTGATGTTCAAGGAGTGGAGAAGAAGGAATTAAGGAGCACAGGCCATTCTGAGGTGTGGGGGTCACTGGGAATATTACCGAAGAAACTTACGGTCCCAACAAACATGGCCTCCAGGGGACCATATTCCAAACACTTTTACCATTCTGAGCACTGTCCTGAAGAGTCCAGAAACTGTTCCATGTAAAGAAGAAAGAAGCTGCTGAGGAGGCTTCTCTCCTCCCTCCCTCCAGTCATGATAGAAATGGCTAAGGGAAAAGGAGGGAGGAAACTGGTACTGTGTTGTTCCTGGGAACAGAGTCAGGGTCAGAGTGGGGAAGTCAGAAAGGACTGATTTTAGCATTCCAATATTAAGATGTAATCTGTACCTAGATTTGTCCTCTAGAGGAATGAACGGCCTTATGAACTCCATGGCACTGGAGTTTCCATGGGGAACCACACATATTCATCTCTATTGGAGGGTGAAGTTGGCCCCAATCAGTGGTTCTTGGTGCTGACTGTACTTTAAAATTATTGGAAGAAATGTTTTTAAACTGAAGATTCCTGGGCCCTATGCTTACTAATCAGAATACTCAAGGGGAGGCCCTAAATATTTGTCTTTTTATGAGCTCCCCAGGTGGTTCAGATGTGCAACCAGCACTGGGAGCTACTTGTAACAAATAACTCTTAAGATGTCATTCCAAATCAAACTTCTACTCAAATATCCACAACAATATGATAGCAGTAACAATACTAACACTTTGGTATCAGATATCTGCTTCTCTTTCCATACCTAAATTTTGCTTTCCTTGGTCTTGGATCAACCAGGATCTCTCCAAGGGGTGGTAAACTGACAACTTTCACATACTCCCTTCCAAGTAATACTTATTTGCCAAAAATCTTATATTTCCCCTAATACGAATAGAGGCATGAAATGAAGCAGGAAGGAATTTTTAAGGAATTGTGTGCTGTTAACCTACACTCATATGAAAGGTTTCTTTTTTTTTTCCCATTTATTTTATTTATTTATTTATTTATTTTTAAACATCTTTATTGGAGTATAATTGCTTTACAATGGTGTGTTACTTTCTACTTTCTAACAAAGTGAATCAGCTATACATATACATATATCCCCATATCTCTTCCCTCTTGCATCTCCCTCCCACTCTCCCTATCCCACCCCTCTAGGTGGTCACAAAGCACCGAGCTGATCTCCCCATGTTATGCGGCTGCTTCCCACAAGCTATCTATTTCACACTTGGTAGTGTGTACATGTCAATGCTACTCTCTCACTTCGTCCCAGCTTACCCTTCCCCTCCCCGTGTCCTCAAGTCCATTCTCTACATCTGCATCATTATTCCTGTCCTGCCCCTAGGTTCTTCAAAACCATTTTTTTTTTCCTTTTAGATTCCATATATATGTGTTAGCACACGGTATTTGCTTTTCTCTTTCTGACTTACTTCACTCTGTATGACAGACTCTAGGTCCACCCACCTCACTACAAATTACTCAATTTCGTTTCTTTTTATGACTGAGTAATATTCCATTGTATATATGTGTCACATCTTCTTTATCCATTCATCTGTCGATGGACACTTAGGTTGTTTCTATGTCCTGGCTATTGTAAATAGAGCTGCAATGAACATTGTGGTACATGACTCTTTTTGAATTATGGTTTTCTCAGGGTATATGCCCAGGAGTGGAATTGCTGGGTCATTTGGTAGTTCTATTTTTAGTTTTTTTAGGAACCTCCATATTGTTCTCCACAGTGCCTGTATCAATTTACATTCCCACCAACAGTGCAAGAGGGTTCCCTTTTCTCCACACTCTCTCCAGCATATATTGTTGTAGATTTTTTGATGATGGCCATTCTGACTGGTGTGAGGTGATACCTCATTGTAGTTTTGATTTGAATTTCTTTAATGATTAGTGATGTTGAGCACTCTTTCATGTGTTTGTTGTCTGTCTGTCTTCTTTGGAGAAATGTCTATTTAGGTCTTCTGCCCATTTTTAGATTGGGTTGTTTGTTTTTTTGATATTGAGCTGCATGAGCTGCTTGTAAATTTTGGAGATTAGTCCTTTGTCAGTTGCTTCATTTGCAAATATTTTCTCCCATTCTGAGGGTTGTCTTTTCATCTTGTTTATGGTTTCCTTTGCTGTGCAAAAGCTTTTAAGTTTCATTAGGTCCCATTTGTTTATTTTTGTTTTAAATTTCCATTTCTCTAGGAGGTGGGTCAAAAAGGATCTTGCTGTGTTTTATGTCATAGAGTGTTCTGCCTATGTTTTCCTCTAAGAGTTTGATAGTGTCTGGCCTTACATTTAGGTCTTTAATCCATTTTGAGTTTATTTTTGTGTATGGTTTTAGGGAGTGTTCTAATTTCATTCTTTTACATGTAGCTGTCCAGTTTTCCAAGCACCACTTATTGAAGAGGCTGTCTTTTCTCCATTGTATATTCTTCCTCCGTTATCAAAAATAAGGTGACCATACGTGCATGGGTTTATATGGGCTTTCTATCCTGTTCCACTGATCTATATTTCTGTTTTTGTGCCAGTACCATACTGTCTTGATGACTGTAGCTTTGTAGTATAGTCTGAAATCAGGGAGCCTGATTCCTCCAGCTCCGTTTTTCTTTCTCAAGAATGCTTTTGCTGTTTAGGTTATTTTGTGTTTCCATACAAATTGTGCAATTTTTTGTTCTAGTTCTGTGAAAAATGCCATTGGTAGTTTGACAGGGATTGCACTGAATCTGTAGATTGCTTCGGGTAGTATAGTCATTTCCACAATATTGATTCTTCCAATCCAAGAACATGGTATATCTCTCCATCTGTTTGTATCATCTTTAATTTCTTTCATCAGTGTCCTATAGTTTTCTGCGTACAGGTCTTTTGTCTCCTTAGGTAGGTTTATTCCTAGGTATTTTACTCTTTTTGCTGCAATGGTAAATGGGAGTGTTTCCTTAATTTCTCTTTCAGATTTTTCATCATTGGTGTATAGGAATGCAAGAGATTTCTGTGCATTAATTTTGTATCCTGTTACTTTACCAAATTCATTGATTAGCTCTAGTAGTTTTCTGGTAGCGTCTTTAGGATTCTCTATGTATTGTATCATGTCATCTGCAAACAGTGACAGCTTTACTTCTACTTTCCGATTTGAATTCCTTTTATTTCTTTTTCTTCTCTGAGTACTGTGGCTAAAACTTCCAAAACTATGTTGAATAATAGTGGTGAGAGTGGGCAACCTTGTCTTGCCCTGATCATAGTGGAAATGGTTTCAGTTTTTCACCATTGAGAACGATGTTGGCATGGGTTTGTCATATATGACCTTTATTATGTTGAGGTAAGTTCCATCTATGCTTACTTTCTGGAGGGTTTTTATAATAAATGGGTGTTGAATTTTGTCAAAAGCTTTTTCTGCATCTCTTGAGATGATCGTATGGTTTTTATCCTTCCATTTGTTAATATGGTGTATCACATTGATTTGCGTATATTGAAGAATTCTTGCATTCCTGGAATAAACCCCACTTGATCATGGTGTATGATCCGTTTAATGTGCTGTTGGATTCTGTTTGCTAGTATTTTGTTGAGGATTTTTGCATCTATGTTCATCAGGGATATGGGCCTGTAGTTCTCTTTCTTTGTGACATCTTTGTCTGGTTTTGGTATCAGGGTGATGATGGCCTCGTAGAATGAGTTGGGGAGTGTTCCTCCCTCTGCTATATTTTGGAAGAGTTTGAGAAGGATAGGTGTTAGTTCTTCTCTAAATGTTTGATAGAATTCGCCTGTGAAGCCATCTGGTCCTGGGCTTTTGTTTGTTGGAAGATTTTTAATCACACTCTCAATTTCAGTGCTTGTGATTGGTCTGTTTATATTTCCTATTTCTTTCTGGTTCAGTGTTGCAAGGTTGTGCTTTTCTAAGAATGTGTCCATTTCTTCCAGGTTGTCCATTTTATTGGCATATAGTTGCTTGTAGTAATCTCTCATGATCCTGTGTATTTCTGCAGTGTCAGTTGTCACTTCTCCTTTTTCATTTCTAATTCTATTGATTTGAGTCTTCTCCCCTTTTTTCTTGATGAGTCTGGCTAATGGTTTATCAATTTTGTTTACCTTCTCAAACAACCAGCTTTTAGTTTTATTGATGTTTACTATTGTTTCCTTCATTTCTTTTTTATTTATTTCTGGTTTGATCTTTATGATTTTTCTCCTCCTGCTAACTTTGGGGTTTTTTAATTCTTCTTTCTCTAATTGCTTTAGGTGTAAGTTTAGGTTTCTTATTTGAGATGCTTCTTGTTTCTTGAGGTACGATTGTATTGATATAAACTTCCTTCTTAGAACTACTTTTGCTTCATCCCATAGGTTTTGGGTCATTGTGTTTTCATTGTTATTTGTTTCTAGGTATTTTTTGATTTCCTCTTTGATTTCTTCAGTGATCCCTTGGTTATTCAGGAGCATATTGTTTTGCCTCCATGTATTTGTATTTTTTACAGATTTTTTCCTGTAATTGATATCTAGTCTCATAGCGTTGTGGTTGGAAAAGATACTTGATACAATTTCAATTTTCTTAAATTTACCAAGGCTTGATTTGTGACCCAAGATATGATCTATCCTGGAGAATATTCCATGAGCACTTGAGAAGAAAGAGTATTCTGTTGTTTTTGGATGGAATGTCCCATAAATGTCAATTAAATCCATCTTGTTTAATGTGTCATTTAAAGCTTGTGTTTCCATATTTCATTTTGGATGATCTGTCCATTGGTGAAAGTGGGGTGTTCAAGTCCCCTACTATGATTGTGTTACTGTCAATTTCCCCTTTTATGGCTGTTAGCATTTGCCTTATTATTGTGGTGCTCCTATGTTGGGTGCATAAATATTTACAATTGTTATATCTTCTTCTTGGATCGATCCCTTGATCATTATGTAGTGGCCTTCTTTGTCTTTTGTAATAGTCTTTATTTTAAAGTCCATTTTGTCTGATATGAGAAGTTCCTTTAGCATTTGTTGTAGAGCTGGTTTGGTGGTGCTGAATTCTCTTAGCTTTTGCTTGTCTGTAAAGGTTTTAATTTCTCTGACGAATCTGAATGAGATCCTTGCTGGGTAGGGTAATCTTGTTTGTAGGTTCTTCCCTTTCATCCTTTAAATATGTCCTGCCACTCCCTTCTGGCTTGCAGAGTTTCTGCTGAAAGATCAGCTGTTAACCTTATCGAGATTCCCTTGTATGTTATTTGTTGTTTTTCCCTTGCTGCTTTTAAACTTTTTTCTTTGTATTTAATTTTTGATAGTTTGATTAATGTGTCTTGGCATGTTTCTCCTTGGATTTATCCTGTATGGGACTCTCTGTGCTTCCTGGACTTGATTAACTATTTTCTTTCCCATATTAGGGAAGTTTTCATCTACAATCTCTTCAAATATTTTCTCAGTCCCTTTCTTTTTCTCTTCCTCTTCTGGGACCCCTATAATTCGAATGTTAGTGCGTTTAATGTTGTCCCAGAGGTCTCTGAGAATGTCCTCAGTTCTTTTCATTCTGTTTTCTTTATTCTGCTCTGCAGTAGTTATTTCCACTATTTTATCTTCCAGGTCACTTATCCGTTCTTCTGCCTCAGTTATTCTGCTGCTGATTCCTTCTCGAGAATTTTTAATTTCATTTATTGTGTTGTTCATCATTGTTTGTTTGCTCTTTAGTTCTTCTAGGTCCTTGTTAAACGTTTCTTGTATTTTCTCCATTCTATTTTGAAGATTTTGGATCATATTTACTATCATTACTCTGAATTCTTTTTCAGGCAGACTGTCTATTCCTTCTTCATATTTTTGGGCTGGTGGGTTTTTACCTTGCTCCTTCATCAGCCGTGTGTTTCTGTCTTCTCATTTTGCTTAACTTACTGTGTTTGGGGTCTCCTTTTCGCAGGCTGCAGGTTCGTAGTTCCCGTTGTTTTTGGTGTCTGCCCCCAGTGGCTAAAGTTGGTTCAGTGGGTTGTGTAGGCTTCTTGGTGGAGGGGACTGGTGCCTGTGTTCTGGAGGATAAGGCTGGATCTTGTCTTTCTGGTGGGCAGGACCGTGTCCGGTTGTGTGTTTTGGGGTGTCTGTGACCTTATTATGATTTTAGGTAGCCTCTCTGCTAATGGGTGGAGTTGTGTTCCTGTCTTGCTAGTTGTTTGGCATAGGGTGTCCAGCACTGTAGCTTGCTGGTTGTTGAGGGGAGCTGGGTCTTAGCATTGAGATGGAGATCTCTGGGAGAGCTTCTGCCATTTAATATTACATGGAGCTGGGAGGTCTCTGGTGGACCAATGTCCTGAACTTGGCTCTCCCACCTCAGAGCACAGGCCTGTCACCTGGCCAGAGCACCAAGACCCTGGCAGCCACACGGCTTGCTTCCCCCTCTTACAATCCTGGTCTCCATCTCAATTTCTATTCCTGTGGCAGGCACCTGACATTTGAAAGAGCAGAAGGGTTTAAAGTCAGAAGAACTGGATGAAGTCATGCCTCAGTCACTTGCTGGTTGTGGAACCCAGGTACAGCCCAAATCTCCCCGAGCCTGTTTCTCACCAATATTAATGGAAGTTTGGAAGAAGTTGATTTCAATCCTCATGGATGACTTTGAGGGGTTCAAGACTTCAGTGGAGGAAGTACATCCACTCAGCCCCAGGGCTGTTTCAACGTCGTCACTGCTCCGCCTGTCCCTCGTGGCTGGTGAACCTCCTCCCCAGTGTCTGGCCCTCAGGTGACCTGGAAAGTTTATTTTCTTATAGAAGGTGAACCGCGGGTCTCAATTCCTCCTGAGAATAGTGCAAGACAAAACGAGTTTGGTTTAGACACGAAGACAAGCACCTTTTCACTGAAGGTCATCACACCTGGAATATGTTACTGAGGGTACATGCATTCCTTGTAGGAATCTCTGGAAACTACATGGGCTCCTATGTGCCCAGGAGGACTGAGTTCTGTCTACAGGTCAGAGGCTCTTGCAGCCCTAAATTCTGTGTTAACTTTCAGCCCCCAAATGCGTCTGCAATTTTGACTGCTTTCTTAGGTGTAGCTTTAGTGTCTCTTGGGGAGAAGGTGTGTCTGCATCTGGCGGCAGGGGTTGTAGTAGCGGTGTGGTCCAGGGCCTGGCTTTAATTTTCACAAACTTTATTTTCATTGTTTCTCTTTGAAACCAGGGCACAAGAAGGTGATTGGACTTTTGTAGTTGTTTTGTTTATTCGTTTATTATCTAACTCTCCTTTTCATAATGAGAGAATTAAATTTGTTTGATTGGCTCAAGGACGTTATCACCAATGCCTAGAACTTCTGTTGAATGAATTAATCAGAAAAATAATTCCTTTGGAAGCTGGGAGATCAGTGGCCAACTTATAGGTGCTTCTTACTTTCTTTGCAGACTTTGCATGCACTTGGTCCACCTGACCAAACACAAGGTCCCCTCTCCTCTGGGGAGTGAAACCCTGGCCAGGGTACTCCCAGAGTGATGAGGGCCAAAGAGAGTTTGTGGTCTATGAGCTGTGCTTGCCTTGAGGAGAGGTCACTTGGTGGAGGTCATTAGCCACAGACCACTGAGTACTATCCTACAGGAAGCTGGGAAGGTGGTAGGGAAGCATGGGTGATGTGCAAAGTGCAGAAGGGTTGTTCACTGTGCAGAATATCTAGGCGCTCCATGGGAGTGTCCAAGAAGCTCCATGTTGTGAAATCAGGGAACTGAGGATAGATGTTTACTGAGCTGGTGTCAATGGAAAGCAATATCCCAGGTCAACCAATCAGAAGTCTTTTCATCTCCTCATTTTGCTTTTTCATTTATCTTTATTGCTAAACATCTTCCTCTTTGGATACGTCAAAGTTGCAAATGAAAAATATTTTACTGCTTTTTTCTTATAGAAATTCCAATTTATTGAGCCTACTTTGGCCACTTCTAAGATTGTGTTTGATAGAGAACATCCTGTCTTCAGGTGAATTAGTGCAAGAGTGATCAAGGTGGTGGCCTGAAAGCCAGGAGGGGGATGGTTTGGACATGCCATTCCACAGGTAACCTGTCCTCCATGGGAGCTGCCAACTGGCCTTGACTGTGCCAGCTCATATTATTTTTGGATCCAACATTCTACAATTCACACTTAAACAAGAGATAATGTAGTGAATGTCTTGTATTCTTTTTTAACCTAGAATTTCTTTTGCCACCCACCATCTAAACATGACAGACCAAATCTTCTGAAGAGTTTTCAACACCCACAGCCTGGCAACTCAGAATAGGAAAATATCATGCACAATATACACTTTAAAAGTATTTTTAGTTTTTTTCCATGAAGTGACATTTTATCTTACTCTTCTTAAAAACATTTAACTGTCAGCAATGGCTCATGTCTGCTAAGTTCTGCAATTTCTCTGAACAACTTGCTTAGTTCCTCAAGACAATGGACAGCTTCATCATAACTTGTTTGCCCAAGTTACAGCAGGCTCAGAGCAATTTGGTGTGATTGTGAAACAATAGAAGTTTAACAAGGGAAGTGGTAGGATCTGCTCTCCCAAAACCAAAAATGTCCAAGTCCTAATCTAGAATAGGATACATTTAGATCTACCTGACATGATATATATGAGCTGTATCAGTGTCCTTGGGGAAAAAATGACCGATCCAAAGCAGATAATTTGAAGGATTTTTTTTTTTTAATGGACTACTTGCAATGGTGTGGGCAGGGTGATGGCAAGTGGTAAGGAAATTTGCAGGACTAGCAACAGCAGGGAGTCACCATCTCTAGGCCTTAGATGGATGGAGCAGTTATAGGACCCCAGAAACAGCAGTTGTACAAAAAACACTTCCTAGTCCAGACCTCACTCTCTGCCTATCCTCCGGTCTCCTGCCAGTGGTTCCCATCAGCTAAACCTGTTGGAAGCCAGATGACAAGGGAGCCTGTTGATTTAGCCTCCTAGGTCACAGGGAGGATGGAGAAGGATGGACAATGGATCCCAGGGCAAGCGGAAGATATGCAGTAAATGGGGATTTAGAGAAGCAGAGGTGACTAACCAAATGTTCAAATTCAGCTCTTTGTTCATTCATTTACTCATCAAACATGTATTTGTTAAGCACTTTCTATATATTGTTAAGCACCTTGGAAAACACTGGTGAAGAATGATCAATAGATCCTTCTCTCAAGGAGCTCTTAATTGAGCAGGGGAAAGAAGGCATAACCACGTGGAATGTCGTAAAACAAAAGCTCAGCTCAAAGTAGTAGCATGGCAGAGAGTCGGAGGAGGGGGTAGTCAGCATGACCCCTGAAGGAAGGGCGTGGGTGGAAGAATAAGAGGATTTTAACAGGATTTACGGAGTGGGGTGGGGGTGGGGAGAGGAGTCCTGAAGGCTTCAGTCCCCACCTCAGCACCTCTGGAGTGACAAGCTAACCTAGTGACTTCTCAATGAATCCTAGGACCATACAAAAACTAAATATATATACTGCTTTTTATTGAGTACTTACAATGTATCAGGCATTTTACATACAATATCTCACTAAAGCCTTATGATGACAGTGCTGAGATGGATGCTATTTTCCACATTTTATGGATGAGGATAAATGAAACTCCACGAGGTAGTGTGTCTTATCTAAGATAACCTATCTAGGGGTAGAAAAGATGTGATTCAAAGCCAAGTGTTTCTAACATCAAATTCTAAGCTATTAACTGTAAATAATAATGACAGTAAAGGACTTAGCAATGGTGCCTGACTTGGGTTTAAACATTTCTCTTGATAACACCCCCGGGTGTTCTCAGATGACTAGTAGCTAGAACTAGCTATTCCCCTATTTTAAGCAGCTGCTTGACGTGTAAAATAGGTATTAGCTGCCTACATTTAGTTGTAGCATTGGCGTCTGAGGTGCTGCTATCTTTGTATCACCCCTATTTAAAGCCGTCTAATTGTTCTCTTATTAACCGCCATTTTCTCACTCTGCTCTAGCCACACTGGCTTTCTTTCTAGTCTTTGAATAAGTTATGCTCTTCCCACCATGGTTGTTGCTCTACATGTTCCCTCTGTCTAGAATCCTTGCCCCCCAAGTCTTCACAAACAGGCTTCTTTTGTTACTCAGTCTCAAGAGAAATGTAAGAGAGTCCTTTCTGACCATGTCCCATAATGGCGCCCCAATCAATCTCTAAAACATTACCCTTCTCCTAGAGTAATGGAAATAAAAACAAAAATAAACAAATGGGACCTAATTAAACTCAAAAGATTTTGCACAGCAAAGGAAACCATAAACAAAATGAAAAGATAGCCCACAGAATGCAAGAAAATATTTGCAAATGATGAGACTGACAAGGGATTAATCTCCAAAATATACAAACAGCTCATGTGGCTCAATATAAAAAACACAACCCAATCAAAAAATGGGCAGAAGACCTAAATAGACATTTCTCCAAAGAAGACATACAGATGGCCAAGAGGCACATGAAATAATTAGCACATGAATAATTAGCTCAACATTGCTGATTATTTAGAGAAATGCAAATCAAAACCACAATGAGATATCACCTCACACCAGTTAGAATGGCCATCATCAAAAAGTCTACAAGCAATAAACGCTGGAGAGGGTGTGGAGAAAAGAAAACCAGGGAACCCTCACATACTGTTTGTAGGAATGTAAATTGGTACAGCCACTATGGAGAACAGTATGGAAGTTCCTTTAAAAACTAAAAATAGAGCTACCATACGATCCAGCAATCCCACTACTGGGCATATATCCAGAGGAAACCATAATTCAAAAAGATACATGCACCCTAATGTTCATTGCAGCACTATTTACAATAGCCAGGACATGGAAGCCACCTAAATGTCCATCGACAGAGGAATGGATACAGAAGATGTGGTCCATATATACAATGAAATATTAAACAGCCATGAAAAAGAATGAAATATTGCCATTTGCAGCAACATGGATGGACATAGAGATTATCATACTAAGTGAAGTATGTCAGAGAAAGACAAATATCATATGATATTGCTTATATGCTGAATCTAAAAAAAAATACAAATGAACTTATTTACAAAACAGACTCACAGACTTAGAAAACATACATATGGTTACCAAAGGGGAAAGGTGGGGGGGAGGGATAAATTAGGAGTTTGGGATTAACATATACACACTACTATATTTAAAATAGACTAACAATAAGGACCTACTGTATAACACAGGGAACTCTATTCAATACTCTGTAATAATCTAAATGGGAATAGAATTCAAAAAAGAATAGATATATATATATATATATATATATAGATATATATATATATATGTATAACTGAATCACTTTACTGTACACCTGAAACTAACACAACATTGTAAATCAACTATACTCCGATACAAAATAAAAATTTTTTAAAGAAACAAGAAAAAAATAAACATCTGTAATATTTTTTTAAATTTTTTAAATAAATAAAACATCACCTTGTCTTACATAACACTCATCACTACATAATGTTTCCTGTTGGTCTATTTACTCTCCGTCCACAAGAAGACTACAAACTTTCACCATCTTATGCAATGCTAGATAACCCTTGTCTTGGATAGTGCTGGACTCCTTAAAAGTTTGCCAAATGAATGAATGAATTCATGGAGATGAACCCTGGTTCAGAAAGAAAAGTAGTCAGCATGTTGTGTTTATTTATTATTTAACAGTCACCTACCTTTGTATTATTTCTCCTTATATTTCGTGATGAGAAAAGTAAAGTTTAGGGATGCTCAAGACATGCAAACAACAGAGCAGGACCACAACACACACCTTCTGACCCCAAGCCTATCGAGCTTTCGAACCCACTACTGCTGCTTAATAAGTTATGGCTGTGATTATGAGGCCCCCATGTACAGTGGCTTAACTAAGATAAACTGATTTTTCTCCATGTAAGTGTAGAAGTCAGTGTCTCTGCCAGGTGGAAGGTATAGCCTCCCTCTATGGGTCTAGGCTGGCTGTTCCAGCTGTTGCCATTTCCTAGCCCGTGGAAAGGGGGAAAGAGGGAGGGGAGGGGAGAGGAGGGCCCGCAGTTCCTTGTGAAGACACGACAGGGAAGTTGCACACTTCACCTTCACCAGAGCTGCATGAGAACCTGGTAGATGTAATGGCTGGTTTGGAGAATATGTGTCCAATTAACACTTGGTGAATTCTATTACTAAGAGGAAGAAGGGGAAACTAGACGTGGGGGACAATAAGACCTTTAGGCCTTATAACAATCACATCAGATAGAGATTAGTATCATTTCCATTGTACATATGGAGAAACTGGGGCTTAAAGAGGTCAGAGATCACACTGTTAGTCAGTAAAAAGGCAGGACTCATAACAAGATTACATTTTAGTTCGCTGTTTAACATTTTTGTCTGTCTGTCTGTCTCTCTCTCACACACACACACACACACACAGAGCTCAGTGTTCTGTGCTTAGATGGGATTTATCCCATTTTCATGCTTGGAATGTCATTCAGCCTTGACCTCTTAGAAAGAATTCAACCAACGAGGACAAGGAAGGAAGTAGAGGTGAGTGTCTGGAGGGCCAGGACCCTGTCTGACCCTCTGACAGCAAAGCTTGCCTCCTGGGGAAGCTGCCTCTGGGGGCAGCAGGTACTGATGAGTCAGGACCTGGGTCTCAGGTGGAGGGGACTGAATGCGCACTGGGAGCTTTGTAAATAATGAAAGGCCGGGGTCCCTGACTCTTAAGCAACAATAGCAAACAGGCCATCAGTAGGTATGGGGGCCATAGGTCCTTGTGAACTGAGATAGTCCTTGTGCACAGCTGTTGTCCCAGTGTATTTATTAAAAGTACCTCTCTCAAAAGTGCCCCGGTTTGGATAAATTATATGGTCACCCTACCAACAGCCCTATGTTACCACTGGTACTCAGCCTTGAAAGTGTCAGGGTAAAAACTATGGCGATCTTAACAGCTTGGAGAGATGCCTAAATATGAGTCCTAAATTTAATTGCCATTGTTAAGTCCCAATAAGAAATTGATCAGCTGTTCAAATTAACAGTAATTCCGCCCTGCTGGATAAACCCGAACAATCTAATTATAAAGGTTAATTTTATAATTCATACTTAGATTACTGAACAGAGTAAAAATGTCTTGGAGGGTGTTTTATGCTGCAGAATCATTAATGATTAAAATGTCTGGGAACAGAAGCATGAATAGTTACAAATTATTCAAACCACACAGGACTTTATAAAATTCTATCTAGGAGAGGCATTCAATAAATAACCCAGAATTCATCTATTTCATGTCCATGCCCTTTGGTATCAATGACATTCTCATTTTTCAAAACAATATTGAGTTACGCTGCACATGGAGTTTCAGAAAAGTTCTTCCCAGTTAATCAAAATTTACTCGATTTGTAGCACAACAATTTTATTCCCCAGAGGTCATCATTGACACTCCATATCTATGAACCTGACCAAAAAATCCTGGAAGGAGAATTGCAAAATGACAGTCCTCAAGGAACTTTGTGATTTGGAATCAGAAAAATGTAAAGATCAAGGCATAAGAGAAGTTTCTCCTTCTTGAAACATGTCCTTGAAATACAGGACATGTTCATTATCTAAGAATAATGGATAAGAGAAAGAAAACAGCAATTTAAATTGAACTCACATAAAATAGGGACCAACATTTCACAGTAAATGACGAAAACAAAACAAGTTTCCATAGAAGTCAATGAAATTAAGAACTGTGCAGATTTTGCTGTAACTTTCCAACAAAATTGTACTTCAGCATATGCCATATTTCATTTGATGCTTGATTTTCACAACATGACCACAAAGAGGATCATTTAACAAAAACTGTGAGGGCTTCCTTGGTCTCCCCAGGGGATTCCTTTAACCCTTTCATATCCAAATATTTAGTTGGGTGCTTAGCTAGTTGGCCTCTTTGTCCTCTTCTCCTCTCAGCTGTCAATTAGTCTGACTCCAACAAAGTCTTAGCACATGTGCCTTTGAGCAGTTTTCACTTCCATCAACCTCAAGAAACCCTGCATCTTTCACAGGATGTGCATTTTCACTTTGCAATCAACGTGAATTGTACAATATTAACAGTGCATTGTTGGATATTCCAAACAACCAATAATCCTGGAGTCTGAAAGACAAAGACATTGATGTGATTGGTGGGAATCAACCCTAAACAGAGCAGAATGTTTGAATGGGGAATAACTTTATGACTGTTTGGCCCATTAGATAATATTTTTCTTTTAAGCCCCCCTTGCCAACTGTGTGAACCCTGGGGTAGTCAGGACTCCCTAGTATTTCAGGCTCAAGTCCCAACTCCATCAACTTGTTCTATGGTCTTGAGCAAGTCACTTTATTTCAATGACAGTCCAAGCCCAAGAAACACAGATTCATCTTCTGGGATCCAAGGAGTTCTGCATATATGTTTTAATGTGCATGTTCTCAGGGAGTTTGCTCATGTGTTTCCTCAAATTCTCAAAAAAAGTCAAACCATCAATCGTGAAGTTTCTCACAGGATCCCTAAAGTTGCTTCTGGCATTCACATTCTCTGATTTCTGACTTTCCCTGGGTCAAACTATCTATCGGGAATACAAGTGGAGGATTGGATTAGGCCAGGGGAAAAATATTTGTGAACCTGTAATCAGTGTTGAAACATAGGTAGGTAACCCATCTGTTCTAACCAACAATCTGCTTCCCAGCAACCTCTTGAAACTTGTTTTGAGAAACTAAAGATTTCCAAGTTTGTTGTTTCAGGAGAGGCAGAATGCTATATAGATGATTTAATAATGCTTGCACAAATTGTTAGAGGAATACTGGGCACTCAGCTGAGTCTATTTCTAAGGATCTGAAACATCACTAATAACTACCATCCTGTATTAGTAATTAATTATGACTAAAGTCATTGCAAATATCAGAACCAGAAAGATAGAAAATGATACATAATATCTGATGTGGGCAGAGCAAGTAGGTTTTCTGAACTGGACTTTAATACAGTTATTCCAAACCTTGACATCATGATAGCTATAAGTTTATTAAATACTAAATGCTAAATTTATATTTAAAACTCTAAAGATGATCTCAGTATGATATTCTTGTAACAGCAAATACAAGGGGAAAAAAAGGAAACTGCTTTGATGACATCAGTTTCACTTTTAAAGCTCTTTAGAATCTCCTTTGTTGGACTCAAAAGAGCTGAGTCTCATTTACTTATCTATTCATCAGAAATGCAAGGGACTCAAGATGGGGAAATCTGGTATGACACTATTGCACTATTACACTATAACTCATGAAATCTTAAACGGCAATATTCAATAGTGGAAGGGCTAAGGCCCAAGACTTTAGGAAAATAGCCTATATATTTCTATTTAGCATTCATAGGCAAATAGAGCCTATACCTTTGTAAGTGTGGGGTTGAGAAATTTATGGAAAAACTTGAAACAGGTTATAGAGACTGACTTAATTCAAATATAATGAGAAGCTAGGACACAGAAATTGTTAAAGCGATTTACTGTCTACTTTCTCAACCACAGAAAATTTTTGACTTTTAAAGGGCTCTGAGAGAACAAATATGTTGGACGCCTGATCAGACCATGCTTTCTTACAGATATGGAAAGACATATGAACAAAATGATTGAAACTGTATGGATAAACAGAGAGCGTAGCTTACTAATTCAAGTATATGCCAGGATTTATATTGAAATTAGATAGAAATATTGGGTAACTGACAATAAGAAGGAATTATTTTCTACTGCCAAACTGCCAAGCGCTTATTTAAATCACAGATTTTCAAAACTTGCACAATGGTGAAAGTAAATTAATAGTTTCAGAAGAGATCTGTAGGTTTTTATGACCACATAGTGGGTGACATTTCGGACATTTGTGGACATTTGCCTTCCCAGCATTCATCACCCCTTCTTTCTTGTGGTTGCCCCTGTTTTCCATTGGCATCCACCCCTTCCCCACTATCAGTCTATAGGTCTATGCAACTCCATCCAAGGCTCCAGCGGTGGTCTTGTGCTCAAACACATGACTCAGGCCTGACCAATCACAGCACCACTTCATTCTGGTCACAGTGATTTGAAGAGTAATGGGTATGACCATCGTGGCTGCAATCATATTGCACCTCCGGGCTGTTGGGGAGGCTACTGGAAAGACCTCTCTCGATTTAGACTCAAACATAAGAGGATGTGAGGCTGTAGATGCTGTAGCGACTTTGTCAGGCACCACGCTGAGGCGCCTGAGGACGACGCACTGCTACCATCTAAGCCCCAGACCTCACTCCGGTTTATGCAAAAAGGTCCAGTTCTGCACCACGCATTGCATTTAATGATCATGTCTCTGAGGTCCTTTTTAGTCTGGAACAGTTTCTCAGCTTTTCTGACTTTCTTGACCTTGAACCTTTTGAAGATGACAGGCCAGCTGTCTTTGGAGTGTTTCTCCACTTGGGTTTTTCTGATGTTCCTTCATAGTTAGACTCCGGTTATGCATCTTTAGCAGGAATATCACAGAACTTCTTCTGAAGGCCACCTATCAGGTGACACAGGATCTCAATTTGTCTCATTACTGATGATGTTTGTTCACTTTGACAACGTGGATAAGGTGGTGTCTGCCAGATGTTTCCACTGCAAAGTTATCTTTTTGCACAGTGTTTTATGGAAAAGTACTTTGAAATCATGTAATTAAACTATCTTTTAATCAAACTTTCACTTATTTGTTTATTACCTGAACGGATTCATAGTTTCCTATTTTGGTTAATGGGTTATAGTCTTTCATGATCATTATTTAATTCGATGCACAAATTGTCCTCTATTTGGCCAGTGGGAGCTACTTCTAGCACCTTTTGAGACTTTGTGGCCTGTCTCCATCATTCTCTGATCACTTGCTTTTCTGACTCAAGGTGTTTTAGGCTCACCTTGTACTTCTCCTAGCCCAGCCCTAGAATCAGCCATTTCTCCAATAAGCCCTCGTCCCTTTTAGTGGAAGATGGTTTTTAGAGACCAAGATCTGGGTATTCGGATTATCACTACTCCTGGCATCTCAGTGGACAGAGGTAAGCAATGCATGTTGGTATGCACACACACATACAGGCATTTACATCTGTATTTCTATATCTGTGTATACTGAAAACCATGAATTCACACTGACATATCCAATTCCAATCAATACCAGAGGGTTCATTTTCTCCCTCTCCACATTTGTAACTCCCTTCACTGACAGTAAAAAATCTGGATTCCGTATCATTAGTATATTTATTTACTTTATCAATCTCCCTGGATGTAACCAATCTCCTGTCTCTGCCACCACCATGTACACCCTGCACTCACCTCACGGGCTCTGGCTCTCTACACAGGGCTACCCCTGCATGGATGCCCACCTCACCCAGCTTGGCCTTGACTCTCTCTGGCAGCCACCCCACTACTGCTTGGGATCTGATTACCCTGCTGGGCCCTTCTCTGCGGGGACGCTCTCCACACCTGTTGGGCTCCAATACCCCACCCTGGGGCACTTGCACACACCATGCTGAGCTGCTATGGAGATGTCTCCTCCCCCTTCTCAGACTTGGGCACCCACTCTGGGCCACATGGCTCTCCTCACCCCGGTGCCTATACCTCCCTCACTCTGCTCTACCTAATGGCTTTGGGACTGCAATTGTTCAGGAAAGAAAGAGGAAGAGGTAAGCTTTAGATTTTTTTAAGTAAATTTTTTGTGCTTTAAAGAATAGCTTTGGTACTGAAAAGTGAACCATTCTTTTTGATTGGAAAGAAAGAAAGAGAAGGAAGTTTTAAGGGTTTCCAGTGGTAGTCTGGTCCTCGCTTAAGCTTTTTGTTGAGAGTAATGGATGAAGGGATTATGAATGTCTTTATAAAAGCAGGTCCCAGCACAGAGAAAGTGCTTTTCCCCTTAATGGCTAAGAGAGACAACAGGCCTAGGGAACCACTACCATTGGCCCAGCCTTGGGGGCACCTCAGCTGGGTTCTTCAACACTAATTGTACCCTGTAGAGGATAACTGCATGCATACTTCAGAGGGCCTCCTGGCCCATGGGTCTGGCCTCCGTAGCTGCCCTAGCAACTTGACCCTCAAATATATTTTTCTTTTGCTAAAGAAAAGCTCATGTCCTGGGAGGCTTCATAATTTATCTTCAAAGATTTGAAAATAAATTTGGGCTTTTTATTCAGCACACTACTTAATGGAACCCTTGCTATTTAGGAGAGTGGGTTATTAGTGGATTTGATTATTATTCATGAATTCTGTGAAAATCTGGATGATCATTTTATCCTGGACAGAAATTACAAATGATTATAAAGGAAAGCATGAGTTTTTTTTAATAACTCAGTACGCTTATTTATACACACAGGAGGTGAGGGAAGTTTGAATTTGGGTGTTGGGAGCTCTATTTTAGCAGAACTTGGCAAGATGAGCACAGGGACCTCCTGACAATGCCACGTGGCACCAAATGGCTGGACCCCAGCCTGTGCGCCTGGCCCTCCTCCATGAGCAGAGCCCTTGAGGCCTATGGAGCCCACCCAAGAAATAGCAGTGAGGGAGGAGTTCATGCTAGAGCCATAAATGACCAGGAAAAAGCCTCATTTGTCTTAGAAAACATGCTTGCTTACTATTTATGTTTCTGAAAAAGATTAGGGAAATTCTTGCCCCTACAGAAGGTATCTTACCCTTCTTAAAAAGATAAAATACAATTTTGATTGGGTGAAACCTTGGGCTCTCAATTTCTGCCTTGAGTGAGATTCACTGTCTGAGTGAAGTCTCTAAAGTGGAGAACGTGCCCCACTTCAGAAGGGTTTCCTCTCCGTAGTGCAGCGGAGGCTCCGTGGTGACAGGGGACAGGCCCGCTCCTCTTGGCACCCCACTGCCTGGAGGCCCAGGACTTTGGGACAGTGGAGGATCCCACCCTTGGTTTGAGGGCTGGAAGCAGTGGGATCATGACTGGGTATTTCACGGCACTATAATAATAGAGAATAAAGGAAAACCGAAACACTTTGGCCAGGCTTAGGACTCCAGAGTCCTATGCTTTCTGTTTTGTTGTGATCAAGAACCAAGTGAAGTGTGTCCTGAATAGTCAGTCAGTCCTAACTATGGCAGGCAGGCCTCAAAGTGGAGGGAAAGCAAATAACAATCCTATGACAGGACAGCTTGCTTAAAAGATAATATTCTAAGCAGAAATTATTAAATTATAAATAAAAATTTCTAAAGAAAAGTCTTTGAGGATAAATAACACTCTGTTCACTGAGTTTTTAACTAAACACACACACATGGCATACTTTCACAGGATTCAGTTTGCTTTAAGAAATAATATAGATCACAGAAATCCCTGTGTGCATTTCCTTGAGGGCTTTTGCCTAAAAAAAAAAATTTTGCTCTAAACTTTAGTGAGCACCCGGGAATCTGTTTACAAGGCAGATTCCTGAGCTGCATCCCCAAAGACTGTTTTAAATGATACAAAGAGCATACTTTGAGAAACAACAAATTAGAGAGAAAAGAGCAAGTCTTGTCACAGGAGACAAGACTGCTTAGTGTGACTCAGACATGGGGACCCTGGGGCTGCAGATTGCTGGGAGAAAGGCAACGGCTGACCCTCCCTTAGAAAGAAGGCATTTATAAATTATATTAAAGTAATATAACTATATTACATTTTTTTAAAGCAGTAAGAAATAGAATCCAATTACTCTAACATACTCTCTATTATCACTTTATTCACATCCTTTTTTCAGATGTTAAATTTTCCTTAGTTATAATCACAAGATATACATTTATAAAATTGCGTTGCCTCCTTTCATCCTTATTTTATTTCACAGAAGTCTTATTCCCTGTCTCTCCCTGGCCTCCCTAACATAATGGCAAAGCACTCCATATTGGTTTATTGATTGGTTTAGCAATGACTTACTTTATCATGTCCTTCCTACATTTAGTGAACATTTAGCTTGCTTCCAATTTTGCTATGTTGAATACCTTCGTTCCTATAACCCTTGACCTTTTGAATTAAATGCTTAAGGTAGATACACTTCTTTCTGGGCATCTTGTTTTTTAACCCATGAATACATCTCTCTTGTCATCTTTCCCTCAAGTCAGGGCCCAGGTACAGTCTATGGGCCTCAAGAGCACTGTAGTTGAGGGCTAGGAAACAAAGAATTTTCATTCAGTCCAAACTACTGAAGGATATTAAGAAAGAAGGGGATTTCTTTCTGTGCTATTGTCCAGGTCTCCGGAATAATCATAAAAACAAACAACAACAACATCTACAAAAAATCCAGGGATCTTGCAAAGCTCAGAGAACAGTTTATAAGCTTTTGAGAATGGAAGAGAAGGAGAAAAATGAAACATAAAATACAAACTGAGGAAGTGGTTCAAGACAGCAATGTAGGAAGATCCTGAACTCACCTCCTCCCACGGACATACTGTATCTACAGCCACACATGGAACAATTTCCTCAGAAAAAGGTCTTAAAACTAGCTAAGCAACTCCTACACATGTGGCAAATGAGAAAAAGGTCACATTGAAGTGAGTCAGAGAGGCTGAGACACAATCTCACCATGAACTGCACCCCCAGTGTAGGGACCCACAATCAGGAGGGAACTCACAAACCCTGAGCTTCTCCTTGAGAAGTGAAAGGTTCATACCTCACATCAGACACCTCAATTTTTAAGACATGCACCCGACCAACAAGTCCCTAAAACAGCTGACCAATGGGGCTCGTTTCCATGAGAACCAAAGGGCTGTAATGAACTGAGAAACACCTCCTAAAGGGCTTGTGCATGCTGTCACCCACCCCAGGTCCCAGGGCAGAAGCAGCCATTTGAAATGTGCCTGGACTTCATGTGAAAGAGATTCATTTGCTAATCTTAAAGTGTTAGCCAGAAGAGCAGAGGTTTGTTGGGATATTCTCTGGGGATGGAGGATTTGGCAGGTGCCATTTTTATACTCTCCCTCTGCCTTGCTAAAGCCAGCAGACATTACTATTTTTATTTTACTCTAGATCTTTGTTTTTTTCTCAGCAAGTGCCATCTTTATCTTCCAACTGACAGGCATCATCTTTGCACTCTCCGTCTGCATCTCCCAAAGGGGAACGAACTTTCACACATGTCTGATGCCCCAGTTCTTACATCTGGTGCCTCAGTTTTTACAGCTGCAGCCCAGGGGATGCCCTTTCATCACCAGGCTCTGGAGGTCAGGGGATCTTGCATTCCTGTGTCCAAGGGGGCTGTAACAATCAGAAAGACAGTTCTTGGCAGGCTACCACCTCCAAGGTACTACACAGATAGCTGACTGAAATACACCCCCAGCTTCTGTAGGAAAGAGGCCTATTTGCTTACACTGGAGCATCAGCCTGAGGGGTAGGCTTCAGGTTTGGCACACATCTAGGGGCCTAGGGAAGTGCTCTCAGGGAACATAGGCCAGAGGACACCATCTTTGTGCTTTCCCTCTGCCTCACTACACCTTGCTGGTACCTCCCAGAAAGGAGCCTATAGATCATGTAAAGCCCTGATTTCTGTGATTATCATCCAGGGGACACCCCAGATTGCCTGCTCTGGTGTCTGGCAGGGCTTACAGTTGCAGTTACACAGGACTGTATATATTTGCATACTTTAAATTTGCCACCTGAAGCTGTGGCTTCCAATCAGCCTGAATCTAGGTGCTGAGATTCCACCCCTCTGGGACACTGACAGGTCTTGGAACACCCTCAAAAATTGAGAGCTATTAAAAATAAAACAGACTACTTGGACAACCCCAAAGGTTCAAGGGACAACAAAGAGCTAGGACAAGGTTGAACAAGGTTCATCTCCTGCATGAGGTTCCTCCTTCACGAGTGGGAAAGGTGGCTGTTTTATCTACTACATAGAAACAAATACAGAGAGTCAAGCATAATGAGAAAACAGAGGAATATGTTCCAACAAAAGAACAAGATAAAACCTCAGAAAAAAACCTTGTTGAAAAGGAGATAAGTAATCTACCTGATAAGGCGTTCTAAGTAATGGTCATAAAGTTGTTTCCTGAACTTGAAAGAAGAATGGATGAACACAGTGAGAATTTCAACTAAGAAACAGAAAATATATGAAAGTACTAAATAGAAGTCACAGACCTGAAGAATACAATAACTGAGCTGAAAAACACCCTAGAGGGGTTCAGTGGAAGACTAGATAAAGCAGAATAAAGGATCAGTCAGCTTGAAGACAGGGCAATGGAACTCACCCAATCAGAGCAGCAAAAAATAAAAAGAATTTAAAAAAGTGAAGATAGCTTAAGGGACTTATGGAACAACATCAAGCAGATTAATATCTACTTTATAGGGCTCCCAGCAGAAGAGAGAAAGGGGCAGAAAACTTAACTGAAGAAACAAAGGCTGAAAAATTCCCTAACCTGGGGAAGGAAACATATCCAGATCCAGAAAGCCCGCAGAGGTCCAAATAAGATGAATCCAAAGAGACCCAAGACAAATTATAATTAAAATTTCAAAAGTTAAAGACAAGAAGAGAATCTTAAAAGCTGCAAGAGGAAAGCAACTTGTTATGTGCAAGGGGACCCCCATAAGATTATTAACAGATCTTTCAGCAGAAACTTTGCAGACCAGAAAGCATGATATATTTAAAGTGCTGAAAGAAAAACATTTCCAACCAAGAATACTCTAGCTGGCAAAATTATTATTCAGAATTGAAGGACAGATAAAGAGTTTTCAGACCATCAAAAGCTAAAGGAGTTCATCACCACTAAACTGACCTGAAAAGAAATGTTAAAGTACTTCTCTAAGATGAAAAGAAAGGGCATTAATTAATAACAAGAAAACATATGAAAGTATAAATCTGACTGGTAAAAGTAAATTTATAGTGAAGGTAGTGGATTAATCACTTATAAAACTAGTGTGAAAATTAAAAGACAAAGTAGTAAAAATAACTATACAATAATTAAGGGATACACGAGATAAAAAGATGTAAAATCTGACATCAAAAACATAAAATGCGGTAGGGGAGAGAAAAAGGTAGAGATTTGGGATGTGTTCAGACTTAAGCTGTTACCAATTTAAAATACACTGTTATAAATATACGTTGTTATATGTAAGCCTCATGGTAACCACAAAGCAAAAATCTATAGTAGATGCACAAAAGATAATGAGAAAGGAATCTAAGCATACCACTAAAGAAAGTCATCAAACCACAGGGGAAGAGAGCAAGAGAAGAATAAAAAAACAGAAAACAATTTTAAACATGGATAAGTACATATCTATCAATAATTACATTTAAAAAATGGATTAAATTCTTCAATCAAAAGACATAGGGTGGCTGAATGGATTAAAAAAGTAAGACCCATCCATATGCTGCCTATAAGAGTCTTATATCAGATGTAAGGACACACACAAACTAAAAGCGAAGAGATGGAAAAGGATATTCTATGAAAATGGAAGCCAAAAGAAAGCTGGGGTGGCTATACTTATATCTAACAAAACAGACTTTAAAACAAAGACTGTAATCACAGACAAAGGAGGGCATTACATATGATAAAGGGGTCAATCCAACAAGAGGATATAACATTTGCAAATATTTATGCACTCAATATATGAGCACTTAAATATATAAAGCAAATATCAATAGACCTAAAGGAAGACATGGACAGCAATACAATAATAGTAAGGGACATTAATACCCCACTTACATCAATGAATAGATATCAGCCTTAAATGACACATTAGACTTAATAGATATATACAGAACACTTCAACCAAAAGAAGCAGATTACATATTCTCAAGTGCACATGGAAGATTCTCCAGGATAGATCATATGTTTGGCCACAAAACAAGTCTTAACATATTTAAGAAGAATGAAATCATATCAAGCATCTTTTCTGATCATAATGATATGAAACAAGAAATCAATTACAAGAAAAAACTGGAAATTTCACAAATATGTGGAGATTAAACAACATGCTACTGAGCAACTAATGGGTCAATGGAGAAATCAAAAAATACCTCCAGACAAATGAAAATGGAAATACAACACACCAAAATTTGTGGGATGCAGCAAAAGCTGTTATAAGAGAGTTCACAGTGGTAAGTACCTTAAGAAATAAAAATAACCTCAAATAAATGAAGTTTACATCTCAAGTAACTAGAAAAAAAAAGAACAAAGACCTAAATTAGTAGAAGGAAGGATATAAGAGTGAAAATAAATGAAATAGGGACTAAAAAGACAAGAGAAAAGATCAATGAATCTAAGAACTGGTTCTTTTAACGATAAACAAAATTGACAAAATTTAGCTAGACTCATCAAGAGAAAAAGACAGAGGACTCAAATAAGTAAAAATCACATATGAAACAGGAGATGTTACAACTGATACACACACAGAAATACAAGGAATCATAAGAGACTTCTATAAATAATTATATGCCAACAAATTGGACAACCTGGAAGAAGTGGATAAATTCCTAGAAACATACAACCTTCCAAGACTGAATTATGAGGAAATGGAAAAGCTAAATAGAATGATTACTAGAAAGGAAACTGAATTGATAAGCAAAAATCTCTCAACAAACAGAAGTCCAGAACCTGATGGCTTCACTGGGGGATTCTACCAAACATTCAAAGTAGAATTAATACCAAACCTTCTCAAACTCTTCCAAGAAAAAAAAAAGAGAGAGAAAAGAAAACACTTCCAAACTCATTTAATGAAGCCAGCATTATCCTGATACCAAAACCAGAAAAAAATACAAGAAAAGACAATTATAGGCCAATATCCCAAAGGAACATAGACACCAAAATTCTCAACAAAATATTAGCAAACCAAATTCAACAGTACATTAAAAGAATCATACACCATGATCAAATGAGATTTATTCCAGGGATACAAGGATGGTTCAACATTCGTAAATCAATCAACATGACACACCACATTAACAAAATGAAGGCTTAAAACCCATATAATCATCTCAATCGATGCAGAAAAAGCATTTGACAAAATTCAATATTCACTTATGATAAAAACTCTCAACAAGGTAGTTATAGAGGGAATGTATCTCAACATAATAAAGGCCATTTTTGACAAGCCCACAGCTAACATCTTACTCAATGGTAAAAAGCTGCAAGCTTTTCTTCTAAGATCAGAAATAAGACAAGGATGTCCACTCTCGCTACTTTTACTCAACATAGTACTGAAAGTCCTAGCCAGAGCAATTAGGCAAGAAAAAGAAATAAAAGGCATCCAAATCAGAAAGGAAAAAGTAAAACTGTCATTATTTACAGATTACATAATAATACATATAGAAAAACTTATAGACTTCACCAAAAAACTGTTAGAACTAATCAATGATACATAAAGTTGCAAGATACAAAATCAATATACAAAAATCTGTTGTGTTTCTATACTCTAATAACAAACTATCAGGAGTAAAAATTAGGAAAATAATCCCATCTAGAATTGCATCGAAAAGAATAAAATACCTAGGAATAAATTTAACCAAGGAGGTGTACACTAAAAACTATAAACATTGATGAAAAAAGTTGAAGAAGACACAAATGAAAAGACATCCATGATCATGAATTTTAAGAATTAATAGTGTTATATATATGGAATCTAAAAAAAAAAATGGTTCTGAAGAACATAAGGGCAGGACAGGAATAAAGACGCAGACATAGACAGTGGACTTAAGGACACGGGGAGGGGAAGGGTAAGCTGGGACAAAGTGAGAGAGTGGCACTGACATATATACACTATCAAACGTAAAACAGATAGCTAGTGGAAAGCAGCTGCATAGCACAGGGAGATCAGTTCAGTGCTTTGTAACCACCTAGAGGGGTGGGATAGGGAGGGTGGGAGGGAGATGCAAGAGGGAGGGGATATGGGGATATAAGTATACGTATAGCTGATTCACTTTGTTATACAGCAGAAACTAACACAACAATGTAAAGCAATTATACTCCAATAAAGATGTTAAAAAAAAAAGAATTAATAGTGTTAAAATGTCCACACTACTCAAAGAAATCTAGAGATTCAATGCAATCCCTATCAAAATTCCAATGGCGTTTTTCATAGAAATAAAACAAACAATCCTAAGATTTGTATGGAACCACAAAAGACCCTGAATAACTAAAGCAATCTTGATAAAGAAGAGCAAAGGAGGCAGCATAATGCTCACTAACTTCAAACTATATTACAAATCTAAAGTAATCAAAACTGTATTTTATTGGCATAAAAACACATGAATAGATCAATGGAACATGATAGAGAGCCCAGAAATAAACTCATGCATACATGGTCAATTAATTTATGATAAAAGAGCCAAAAATATACAAATGGGAAAGGACAGTCTCTTCAATAAATGGTGTTGGGAACACTGGACAGCCACATGCAAAAGAATGAAACTAGACCATTATCTCACACTGTACACAAAAATTAACTCAAAATGGATTAAAGACTTGAGTGTAAGAACTGGAACCATAAAACTCCTAAAAGAAACATAAGCGGTAAGCTCCTTGACTCAGTTTTAGCAATGATTTTTTTGGATCTGACTCCAAAAGCAAAAGCAACAAAGCAAAAATAAACAAGTGGGATTACGTCAAATCAAAAAGCCTCTGCAGTGCTTCCCTGGTGGCGCAGTGGTTGAGAATCTGCCTGCCAATGTAGGGGACATGGGTTCGAGCCCTGGTCTGGGAAGATCCCACATGCCACGGAGCGACTAGGCCCGTGAGCCACAATTGCTGAGCCTGCGCATCTGGAGCCTGTGCTCCGCAACAAGAGAGGCCGCGATAGTGAGAGGCCCGCGCACCGCGATGAATAGTGGCCCCCACCTGCCGCAACTAGAGAAAGCCCTAGCACAGAAACGAAGACCCAACACAGCCATAAATAAATCAAATTAAAAAAAAAAAAAAAAAGAAGTCAGGAGCTCCGTGTGCCACAACTACTGAAGCCCGCGCACCTAGAGCCTGTGCTCCGCAACAAGAGAAGCCACCACAATGAGAAGCCCACGCACCACAACGAAGAGTAGCCCCTGCTCACCGCAACTAGAGAAAGCCCGCATGCAGCAACGAAGACCCAATGCAGCCAAAAATAAATAAATAAATTTATTAAAAAAAAAAAAAAGCCTCTGCAAAAAAAAAAAAAAAAAAGCCTTTGCATCAACAAAATGAAAAGACAATGTACTGAATGGGAGAAAATATTTGCAAACATTAAGAGTCCTCATCACAAGGAAAAAAAATGTGTAACTATGTGTGATGATGGATGTTAACTAGACTTATTGTGGTGATCATGTTGTAATACATATATATACTGAATCATTATGTTGTATACCTGAAACTAACATGATGTTATACGTCAGTTTTACCTCAATATTAAAAAAATGTAACCTGAATGCTTAAAAAATGATAATAACTAACTTGGAGTGCTTACTATTGAGGACTTTGAGAGGGCTTGAATAAATAGCACCCCTCTTTCCTGACCAAATTCTAAACAAACTGAGGAATAAGACAAAAGGGTTGCAGTTAGTGGCAAAAATAGCACCTCTGTTACTGATAAAGGTAGGATGGGGGAATAGTTTTTTTCTATGAGCAAGTGCTTTTCTCCAGGACAACCCCTAAGGTGTGCAAGGCTCCAAAAATATTTTTGTTGGGCCCTTGTTTATATAAATAATTTGATTAAAAATATATTATAAAACTCATGGACCCACGTGAGGTACTGTGATTCATCAATCAAGATTTAGAACCAATAATGAGAAAAGAAGATGTACTTACATATTTGTTTATTATCCATCAGTGCATGTGAATATTCTTCATACTATGCAGGCACCATTTCTTCCCGTCCAGGTTCAGGAACCATTTATTCATGTTCTTTATTATCACATGCAACGTACCTGGCTAATTTCGTATCTCCCACAAGGAGGAAATTATAGCAATAGCATTATTACTCATGAGGCCATGGCTTTCAGAACCTGTTTGTATTGAAACATAGTTCTTCTTGCCTCTGCAGGTTCCTCCTTCCATTATTTAATGCTGGTTACATCATTACTCCTGATGCCACTGTATCGCTCAAAGTGTGGCCTGTGGATACCGGCTTCCAAAGACTCCATCAGAGGTTGTTATTGTGCTTCATTGATGATGACCACATGTGCAAGTCTTATCCGGAGTAGGCAGGAAAATGGGAACAATAACTCATCTTCTAGATACGTTAAATGTACTGTTCTGAATTTTATGGCATAAACAGAACAGCGTATCTTCCAACTACATCCTCTCTTGAACTCCTTAGGCTGCAATCACTTCATTCCTCGAATGTGATCTCTTTCCATGTAGACCTCTTCCACACCATCAACAGAGAGAACGGGTGTCAGCTGGCGGGAGAGAGCAGTTCCTTCCGCACGAGAAATGCCGATCCCTCCCTCATCCAGCACAGTTTAAGACCAACCTGTGAGAGCACCACGATGTCACCACGACTGGAGGCAGGAGACACAGGTGGAAAGGGTCCCACTGGTGTGGTGGGGCAATGGTCTCCAGGGTCCTCAGAGGAGATGGCACTGCCACCCCAGAGACGACCTGCTGGGGCTGGGTGACTGCCCTGGGTGCCAGCGGTGGGAGTGGAACAGGGTAAAGGACACCTGCTGGCCCCCACCTTAAGTGCCATAGACCAGGCGGCTTCAGTGACACAGGCCCACACATGCAGCTCAAGCCAAGACTTGAACTTGCTCCCTTTCTGATGTGAGCGAGAGGCACTCCGGATCAGCAGGATTCTGGCGGCCTAATCTTGTCCACTTTTTCAAAAGAAATATTGTCAGTCAGCGGGAGAAAGCTGCTGGCCAGGTCATCCTCCCGGGACCAGAGCCGGGCCATGGCTCATTGCGCCCACTTGCATGGTAGAGGGTGAGGGAGCAAAGGCCGGGTCTGGGGCCCACAGGGATACCTGCCCAGACGTCACGGCCTGTCCAGCCAGCCCCAGGCCCTGGAGGGGGACCAGGAACGCCTTGAGGAAGCAACGCCAAGGCGCAGGACCCTCACTTGCGGCAAAGCGCAGCGCGGCTCGTCTCAATAGAGAATCTGGGATTAGCCTGCTGGCGCCGCCGTTACAGCGCTGGGCCGGAGCCAGTCTCGTATGAGGACCGCCCTCGGAAGGGCAGAGGCGACTACCCACTTCCAAGAGATGAAGAGAAGCTGAGACAAGCACGCCGGTTTACTCACCCTAATTCTAACCGGATTAAGCCACTGCCCAGCAAGTGAGAGCGAGAGAGGTTGGGAGTGTCTCAGCAGCGGAGTTCCCGCCCCGTGGAGGGAAACATGCGGAGTGGGGAAGAAGTGTTCCCCCCTAAAAGTCGTTAGGGGCCTGACCAGACTCAAGTATCACTGTACTGACTCACTCAACTCTCCTGACCACCCTACAAGAGAAATACTATCTATCCCTGTTGTATAGATGAGGCAACACACATGGAGGTCAAGTAAACTGCCCAAGATTTCACAGCCGGTAAATGGTGGGATTTAGGATTTCAACTGAGCCAATCTGGCTGATGAAGGAAAGAAGTAAAAGAAGGAAGGGGAGGAGGGAAGGAGGGAGAGAGAAGAGTAGAAAAGGCTAGTGCCTCTCACCTCTGGAGTAACAAGCAGGATTGAGGTGTTTTTCTCTTCCCTTGTAACTTGGATTGTGTAAATATTGCTTCAGCTTCCCTCTTCTCAGGCTCAAGAAAGTCTGCACAGAACAACCTGAAATTTGTATTTCCATTTGAAAAGAAAAAATATTCTCCTTGGGTGCAATGAAGCTTATCCTCACTTTTGCGTACATCATCTCTTACTTTTAACACCAGAGAATGCTATTACTCAATTTACAAGACAGAGTGTTCCCTTCAATGTGATTTTTTTTTTTTACCCAGCAGGTTCGCTACTTCAGGACCACGAAGCAATCACCAGCTCCTAGGGATGATTAATCAGTGTTATCCTTAAAAAGCTCGAAATTTCACCCTGTACTTTCATTTTAATAAAGGGCCTCCTGCAAAGCAAGCTGTCAGAAACGCAAAGGCAGGCTAGGCTCCAGTCTAGAAGAGATGAAATGCACCTCACCTCCTGCCTGGAGCTGAAGAAACATTGCTTCCCGTGAGGCCTTCCACAGACTTTCCAGGGAGGAACTACGGTGGAAAACAGGCCAGAGGTTAGAGGTAGAATTTTCTGCAGAGGGAGTCCAACCAGAGAAGGATAAACTAATTCCTTTAAGACATGTCTTCCTGAATGCAGTGCAGTTCAACTTTTACAGTGATTTGGGAGCAGAGCATTATAACAGCGCAGTCTCTTAAAGCTCGCAGGGTAGGAAGCTTATCTAGCTGCTGGGCTGAACAGCTGTGGCACATCCCACAGTAAACAGAGAGGTTTGGGGGTGGGGAGCAGGGCGTAGTGAGGTAGAGCTGGGAGCAAGCACAGCTCTCAGCCCCCAAGCCACCTCTCCCGCACCGGAGGTAGACATACCTTCCCAATCGTGGCACTCTCTCTCTCTGAGCCTGGATTCAACTGTACTCCCTCCAGCAAACTGATCAGAGTTGACAAGTTAGGCAAAGCCTATTTATAATCCTTGACGGTGGGAGATACATGTGGTTTTAGAAGGGCCTCTGAGAATGAATCAGGTAGTGGAGGTTGAAGTCAAAACAACTTTCCTAGGGACACGGCCCTTTTTTGAGGAAAAGGAATAACGACTATACATAAATATACATACGAGCATTTTTTTGTCAATGTGGTAAAATGTTAATAGTTCTTAAGTTGTCAAATCCACTGCAGACAGATGATGGGTATACAGGGATTTGCTATATATTCTTTTAATTTCTCGGGTATTTTTGCAATGTTATTAAAATTTATTTTTTAAACTCGTGACATTTGTATTTTAAAACTCCTTAGAAGTTTAACGTTTGTGCTCTGCAAGAACACGGAACACCTATTGAGAAATTCCCGCAGGTGCTGGAAGCCAGAGAACCACTGACATTGCTTTTATTTTTTGTCTCATTCTAGTTCCCCGCTCTGCCACTCTGTTTTCTCTCTCTCTCTCCCCCTACCTCCTCACCCCAAGTCTTTCCTAACTTAAAAAGGCTCCAAAATGGAAGAATAAAAACAGTAATTCACAAGCAAAAGTCTTCATCTGCTTATTTGTCATTATTTTCTCACTTTGTCTGCTGACAGCTGAGGACCTGCGCACGGAGCAGGTTTGGAGGTAAATACCAGCTATTTCTGATCTAATCTTGCTGCTGCCCTGACTCACCAGAGGATGACACTGGGCCAGAAAGCAAGAGCAGTTTGGGGCATGGTCAGGAGACGTGCCTTCAAGTCCTAGCTCCAGCATTTTCTGGTTGTACGATCATGGGCAAGCCGCTGCTTCCTCCTTAGGCGAGGTAATATGTTGGTGATTTAATTGTTAAGTTTTCATTGATTCTAAGCACAGCAGTCTATGAAGAGTAAGGCACCTTCTGCCAAGTTGCTTGGGCAATGCTCTCCCAGCTTCCCGTGGTATCTGTAACTGGAGATGATGAGGCCGTGGGTACTCATTAACCAAAAGGCTTCGCTATCTGGGACAGAGACTAATTAGGACAGAACAAGACCATGTGGAGTGGATTAAGGGTGAAGAATAGTAGGGACTTGACATTTATCCCCATTCAATCACAACCTGCTTTCTACCCAGGCCTTACCAGTGTGGAAAATAACAGGCTTCCTTGACCACATTATTGTTCTTGCTTACTTAGAGATGTGGGTAGTGGTCACTGGTACTGTGGGTACCACAGAGACTGACAAGAGAAGAATGATTGAGGCAGAATTCTCTCTGCAGTGGATTGGAAAGTAACATAAACTTCTGCAGCTGCTGAGATCTTTTTCTTTTTTCAGGTAGGAGACTAAAGCAATTTAATATGTTTAGGCTCCTCTCAGCCTCTTTGGGCTTATTGATAAAGGTAGTTACCAACTTCAGAGTAGTTTTTGGTCCAAATGTTAGGTTAGGCTATTGAACTTGCAGGTCCGTCTGCGAGAACTATCAGTACTGAAGCTGAAATTTACTTCATTTATTCTTACCTTGAGTGTTAACTCACTTGCCTATGCAGGATGCCATGGAACAAAGCAGTGAGGAGCACTGGATTGGAATCCTGACTCCCCTACTTACTAGCTGTGTGACCCTTGGCAGCTGCTTAACCTTTCGATGCCCTTTGGAGATTAGAAGTCTACATCTAAAAATTTTTGTTAGGATTAACTAAGATAATGCATGTAAAACTACCTACAAACGTTCCTGGCATATAGTATGCACTCAATAAATGTTAGCCCACTTACTGTCCTATGACATCTTTCTGCACCTCTTCTGTTCCTTATAACCTGAGTTCTTTTTCAACTAAAGACTCACTCAAATTCTCTGCAGTAATGGCTTGTGTATGCGTTACTATAACGGATGCCCATTTTGGTGTGGGGAGCAGGTGGGGATGAAAAGTAAGGAGCTATGACTGCTCCTCCGTTCTAGTGTCCACAGTAACGAGGCTCCGCTTCCTGCCCTCCACTGCAGTTGCCTTCCTTCCCAATCCACTCTTGCCTATCTTCTCCCACTCGTAGTTTCTAGTTGCTCTTACTTTCTGCTGCCTCATCGCTTCAGCATGATCGTGGCTACTCACAACTTTAATCCCTCCTCGTACAACCCTTTTGCTGAATTCATCTCCCATTTCCTACTGGGAATTGCCTATTTCCCAACCAAGATTAGTGAGAGGACCTGCTGGCCTGCCTAACCTTTAGCCCCTGGCCACTGGCCAACCTCTGAATGGACGGGCCTTGAGTCTGGTGCCCCCATCAGTCAAATCAGCTGTGGCTGGGGTGAGTGGGGTTTCTTGACCTGCAGTATCCCATCCCTTTAGCAGGGTCTACAGGTGTTGGGAGACAATTCATGGGTTCCCTGTGTTTCTCATGTCTTCTGCGCAAGAGGCATTGACAGCTTTGTTCTGTACTGGAGTCTGTATAGAAAACTCCTAGAAAACAGATATATATTATCCCTCCCTCATCCCCCCAGGTCAGAGGACAGATTTGTTTCCTGACCAAGATAACATATAATGTCTTTCTCCAGGGCAAGGTTAGGCAGGCTTACCAGCAGTCCCTTTATAAGACTAGGGTTTCCTAAGCTCGAATTTTCTCATCTGTGACAGACTCACTGTGTGTGCAGCGTCCACCTGGGCCAAGCTCTGCATCGTCCGTGAGGGACATGCGGGCAACAGGAACTGTTTAGGCGATTACGCAGCTCATGCTGCCCACTGTACCATGAGAAATAAAACCCTTTGTCTCCGATCCAGGGGTCCCATAGGTTCAGCCAGAATCTATGAAATGTGTTAGCTTACAAGCAGGGCAAACTCTCAGACCCTCTGCAGCTCTGGACAATGAGAAGGGATGCTTCAAGTAGGGTGGCCATGGCAGGCACCATCTAATGCAGCCTTCTACTCTGCTTCCTCTTTATAAAGTGGCACCTACAGAAGGATTAAATAAGCTCTAGGGGCTTCTCCAGGACCTGATTTGGGGGAGAAAAATGCGTTATACGGCAGTGGGGGTGGGGAGGAGACCCAAAGAACCCAAAGGACTGTGCAACATTTCTGCCCTCCCTGAGTGAGCCTTGGCATGCGTAGATGTGGCACCTCTGTGTACCATGGTGCTGCTGCTGAGTCAGGCAGGGGCTGTCCTAACATGACTGTGCATCTGCATAGCGTTTAGTGCCCTTGCTGCCCAGTTCATTCAGCTTCTATGGTAATCACAGTGTAGAAAATTTGACAGTGGTGCTTACTCCTTGTCCAGCCCTTAGTAAGATAGTTTTCAGGGTATGTTAGCTCTGGTCCTCCAGCATGGTTACAAAAGCCAGCAGGAAAGCAATGACTCAGAATTGCCTGCTTTATGTTCCATTTTCTGGGGAAAAGCACACTGGATGCTTATGTGTAAATGCCTTAGAGCACAGGGAGTAGGAGGCAAAGGTAATAATACAACACAAATAAGGTGAAACACTTTAAGTTTTGCTTCTCTCCATTATGGCCAGCCCCATCTCTGGGAAAAAAAAAAAATCTTTCCAAATTCTCTGGTTGTGAGATAGCATGACCTGCTGGGGGCCATAGGGCATATAACCTCCTAAGAGATTTTCAACCTATAAATACAGTAACACAGATACAGATCATTGGGGAATGAGGGTAGCTGCCGGTAGCTAGTCACCTTGGGGGGCTCGGCACGTGTTATTCTTTCTCCCTGCTTTGGTTGTTTCTTGCTTGGATAATCACAGGCATCCTCCAGGCCAAGATGAACTCCTTCCCATACAGTAAATCCAGCTGCTTTGGGAAAAACGTGTAATAGAGTCTCCTCAATACAGGGAACACTCCAGGAGGCCAGGGAGTTTGATGATCTTGCTAAACGTTGTGCTACATTAGGCACTTGATAAACATTTGTTAAACAGATAGCAGCTCAGCATATGGAGTTAATTTGTTGGATTTGATGAAAGTGTTGCTTCCACAGATTCAGGGAGGATGCCAGCCTGATATGTTTAATATATGATTTTATAAGCCAACTAATTTTTATTAAAAAATGTAAACATCTTCTTCCAGGTGCTATTTACTCATTTAGATTGGGCTATAACCCCGGTCCACTTGTGAGCCATCATCATCCAATCTAGGCTAGAGCTTGCTTTCCAGACAAGGTTGATTCTGTAAGTTCCCCAATTCCTATCCTCATCTGCCTTAAATGTGAATTTAAACTAAAATAAAAACTCTTGACATTCTTTAGTGGCACCAAACCTAGGGTACAGCAATACCAGGGTTGAAGGATCCTTGCTCCGGGTCAGGAGGAGGAATTGTTTGTGGAGGCCAAGGGCTGATCACAATGGTGGTACGTAGTGAAGCCCCTTATAATTGTAACACTTGAGGTCTTTTAACAAGAAAATGGAAATAGAATAGACAAGAGAACTAGGGCATAGCTTAAATGCCTGGAAAGAATTTAAAATACCATTTAAGGACTGAAATCAAAAAGAAACCCTGTGTCAAATGTTTGTTCCTAATGATGAAGCAATCTGGGGGTAAGTTCTCCACTCTGAGTGATTGCAACTGTGAGGGCAAATGTCCATGGCTTCCGAAGGAAGAAATCCAGAGACTTTTGGAAAGGGTAGGGCTAGTTGCTTATAGACAGATATCTGCGTTAGTAAGGTCTCATTGGTTGAAGAGACAAGAGGATGCCACACACCTCTCAGGCCAGAGAGAGTTTCTGCAGAATAATTTAAGGATCCCAAATAATACGGCAAAGGTAGGAAGTTCTCATCAGATCTTAATGGTGACTAAGAAACTTCACTAAGTAGGACATTATAACTTTGGTCAGCAGTATATTACTTAAGGCAAAAATGTCTCTCTGTAACAATTTAGCAAAATAATACAAAAAGGAAAAACTAACAAAATATTTTTCAGAATTTTAAAGACCCCCCCCACTTTTCCCATTTTTAAAACTCAGACTACATTTCAAACAACTTAGTAAATATTAACATTGATCATATAGGTTGTTCCTACCCAGGAAGGTGGCATGAACTACACAGAACTCTCAGGCTCTTGTTTAAGAACCAGGACTCAATTTTTTCTTTGTAAAAGTTGGAACAATATAAACTACGCTGCAGATTCATTATGAAGATTAGCTAGAACAGAAAGCCTAACACAATGTCTAATATTTAGCACTTCATAAATGGGAACTATTCTTATAATGTAAAAATGCATTTTTCTCAGTGAATCTTATTAAGAAGAATTGCTGTTTTATAATCAAAGGAAAAGAAATAATGGTGGCTTGCATAATTTCTCTTACTGACAGTGAATGGCTAAGAGGTATTATCTTTCCAAAAAAATAAGATAAAGACCTCCCTTCTCTAATATTTACTAAAAAACTGCATATTGATTATAAACTAAGAATGCAAAATGGAATAAACTGCCATATCCAGGCATGTAGCCTTTTAGTAAAACTGACATTAAATTTTATTTCTTTTGATTTAATAAAGTTTCCATGTCAAATTATTTCCACTCCTGAGAGGTGATTAAGATGCTTTTTTATTCCCCATGACTTTGCACATCAACAAAGAACATTTTTTTCAAACCTTTACCCATGCACAAACAGGAGTACTGAACCTTTAATTCAGTCTTTATACAGAAAACAGAAGGAGAGTGATTAAGTGACTTGTCAAGGTCATGTTACTTCAAATATCATTAATTTTTGAGAGGAAAAAAAGTAGATTCCAAAAATTAGAAAAATGAGGTTGACATTGATCACTTATCAAATTCTAGGGAAGATTAACAGATGGCATGTAAGCAGTTAGAAAAGGAGGTTGTATGGCTTCGCTAAGAGCGAAGCATTTCCGGCTAACTTCACTTATTTTCTTGATTTAATATACTAGCAGATTAGGCTACTTCCATAGTGCTTGTTGACCAAACAGGACAAAATTTCTTACGGTGTCCTTTTAGGAACCATGAAGGAACAAAAGCACTTAAGTGACTGGTAGTTGCTTCAACAACTGTACCCAGAGTACTGACTGGTGGATCAAAGTCATCTAGAGGGCAGTCTACAGTGGCATTCTGAAGAGGGTCTGTATTTCATCCTGTTCTATTCAGTATTTATCAGTCACTTGGACAAAGCCACTAAACACAAAAGGCATGCTTCATCAAAATTGGGACTGATACAGGATGAGAGAAGAATCAGAATTCATATGGACCTTTACAAGTTAAATTTAGTAAGGATGAATGTAGTCCAATTGGGTTAAGAAGAAATTGTGTAAGTAATTATTAGGAACAGACTTGGCTTACCAGCAATACCTTGAAGTTTAGCAAGAGACAACAATGTGATATGCTTGCCTAATAATGATGGTAATGATAATAACATCAACATACACGAGTCATAACAGTCATATGAGAATCACTTTGATGTTGGCAATAATGCTTCTGGACCTTGCTCTAGTCGGACAACAGAAGAACTGTGTTTAGTTCTGAGCAACACATTTTAAGTGAGGGATGGAAACAGCCAATGCCAGGCTGGTCTAGAATAGATATCATGCAAGATCTGAGAAAAGTGTGAAGCCTGAGGGAAGATAGGAAGAGGTGGCCACACAGAAGAGACAGAACCTTTCTGCCCAGCTTCACGTATGTGCTATTTATAGGAACATTTGGGTGATACTCTTCTAACGAAATCCAACCCTTGTAGGGGTGCTGAGTGGCTCCAACTCTGGAAGTCCATCAACCACTTCTGTACAGCGGAGGTCTCTTTTAGGGTTTTCCTTCTTAGATCACAGTTAAAGGACTATAAAATTATGTGCTCAGGAGCCTATTCCAGACTTCCTTAGTAACTGTGTACTTTGCTATAAACACTAAATCCTCCAGGGGGTTACATTATAGAAGTGATAAGACTACACAATTAAATATTAGAAATGACCACTGAGTATATCCTGTTTATTGTTTATGATTTACACGAAAAATGATGGATTGGGGTTGTAGAACAATAAACCAATCATTGCGTTTAGACCTGGGCTTTTGAAAAACTTGCATTCCATTTTAACAGTTCACATATATTTAACAGTTTATATATAAATGCAGATCACAAAGAGTTAGTTAGCTTAGAGATAAACAATTAAGAAACACGAAAGAAAACCACATAGATCTACCTTTAAATATCAGCATTCAAATTACAAGAAAGAAGAAAACGTTTAAAAAAATAAAATTATTAGGTCAAGTCATTTAACATATAATAGAGAAATAAGAGAAACAATACTTTTATTAATATTTATATTTCTAATTTACCTTCATATATTCTTTACTTTTTCAAAAGGAGCCAAGGTGTGATCAAACAATATTTAGGTGTCCTAACTTGTCAGCCTCAGCTTATATCAGCTTGTTACAATGAAAATTCTAAAACCTCAATTTTCTTTTTAAAAGAATTTTTAAGCCAACTCTTATTCAACTTTTCTCCTTCATAGCAGCTGTTTACAGATAGTAGGGAGCCAAGAATGAAGGGCAGAAACAGATGGAAAGCAAAAAGTACAACAGCTATCTTAAGTTCAGCTCTCAACACTGCTGGTTGAATTTGGAACCAAAACCTCTTAACAACTGGCAGATAACAGCTAAATCTTAACAGCCAAAGAAGAAATATTTTCTTTGGGACAGCTGCTATCTAGGACAAGAAAACCAAGGTCCCTTTATACTGCCTAAATATAAGGTGTGGCTTATTACAGAGAAATCTGTAACAATGTCAGTTTAACCACTAAGTGTCACAACTGATCATTATTATTTAAAGGAAACAAACAACAACAATAAAAATCACACTAGCCACAAATTTCCACAATATACACATGAGAATTAATTTTAATTTGATTTGACTCCTTGACACTAACTGATCATCAATGAAATATGGTATGGAAAGATCACAGAGTAGAAAACAAGCAAAGATTAGTTTATACAACAGTGACTATATACATCAGAAGGAAAACATGCTACCTAATGCAACATTAAGGCTTGAGTGTAAGCATTTCCAAAGTCACAGAAGCCCCAAAGAACCCCTAAATTACAAAGTCACCACATTACATGCATGCAATGTTCAGTTTTGTTTTACCCATAAAAGGATACACAGTATTTTGCTGTAAGTACCAGACACATTTACAATATATGCAAAAATTAGAATGCAAGTGTTATGTTCCTTATATTTAAGCCTCAAATATGCCAACAGTGAAAATACATTTATTTTTAAGAATGAAGAAAAGAGATGGAATATAAATATGCAGAGAAATTAATTACACAAATAAAATGTAATTTTGCATTTGGGAAGCCATATAAACATTCTTTTTATGTGTCTAAACTAAATTATCATTGTACTACTTGGATGGATGTACACTCACTGTGTGTTTTACTATTTTACTTGCTCAAATGTGGCATTCTAACACCCATCATTCTCTGGTGTTGATACTGAATCACATCCATAAGTTAAATATTATGTCCCTGTTGATACATACTTGCCTACTGGGTGTGATAACCTAAACAGAAAGCTGTGCGCTCTTCGTTTGGTTACATAATTACAAAGATGACCCTGTGGGTCAAATTTCCCATTAAAAAAAATGTAAAGTAAGGAAAGCTGATTTCCTCACTTTTGTAAAAGCTTGTGAACAGATCTCTTTCAGAGGATAAATGTGAGGTCAGCATCTTCTTTTCTCTTTTAGAGAAAGGAAATTAAGAACGGAACTGTGTTACCTGTTCAGTTCTGTTCATACAGTCACTAGGCAATCACACAATCTATTCCTTTTTCACCCATGGAATAATTTGAAACTACTTGTTTTTTAGTTCCAGGTGAATAATTTTCCCAAAATAAATTAGTGTAAAGAAACAAAGGCTGATAATGTAATATGACTAATCCTTGTTCAACAATATTTTAAAATAATAAATTATAACATAGTAAGGTTTAGATATGTTGTAAAAAGGTATGGCCAAATCTGTCCTGGACCCCATCAGTTTTATGCTTTATACAAGACAGCACAATTAATCTTCTAGTTTTTTAAGGATTCAGGTTTTCCTTCGGTATACAACAGAATGAGTGTTTTAAAACACTTTATGCTTGTTTTCAGACTTTCCAAAATATTTCAGAGCCAAAATTACCTTTAACTATATCCAGTATTACACAAATGTGCCAAGAGTGTTCTGGACCTTCAAGTATAATTTTAACCAAACAGAAAGGATTTCATAAGGCCATCTAATTCATCTCACTGTACCAAGCACTGAGCACATGAGATTGTTTATATGCTTTACTAACCTTACTTTAAGCACATCCACCATTTCAAATATAATAACTTATTTTACTACCTAACCATTTCAAGGAGATTACATTTAAGATTTTAAAATTTTGTGATGCTCTAGCCAGAAGTTTTGTTTGGCATTCTAAAAAGTCCTAATTTTAAACAAAGATGAAAGAATAGGTTATCTTCTTATAAAACCACTCAGTATTATGAACCAAGAGGTTTTGATGAAGCAAAAGCAAAGGGACCAATGAAAAAGCATGCTTTAGAATTCTTTTTTATTTCCGACGAAACCAAATTTTACTACTGTTGTGATCACAATCTTCACATTTGATGCAAATAGGAAAGCTTAATTATAATCACTTAGTGGCAGTACTTCAGACAAAACCAATAATGTGTGCCACACAGATGATTATTTCTTCTGGATAAAGTTAATTGATAAGCTTGACATTACAATTAATAACATATTAAACTAAAGAAAATGAATGCACTACTTCAGCATTCAGCTTGAAAATGTTTAGTACTTTCTGCAAACCTAAATTTAGTTTAGAAAGCTTAATATTCTCTTTCTAAACTATGGCATAGACTATATATAGCATTTTAAATATATTTATATATAATTATTTGCACATCAGATTTAGAAGGATCTGCTGATTTACTTTGATAGACCGATCTCATTCAAGTGTTCAGGTTTAGGGGGCTTCTGCAGTACTGTCGTTTGCAGGTGGGGCATCATGATCAGGCTCAGAGGAAGCAGCTGCAGGTGTTTCCATCACAGCAGGTGGGAAATGACGGCGGCACACAGGGCACGTCCCTGACTGGGGGGAGAATAAAACAAGTTCACAGCCAATGGAAAGATCTTAACTGCTACAAAGTATCAGAACAGTATCATTATCCTCAAAACAAGTCAAATAACTTAAAAACAAAACCAAATAAACTTCAAATCCACACAGTACAGAGAGGCAAAATTTTGATGCTATTTTCTCTTCATCCCAATCAGACTCAATTTCTCTGAGGGTAAAGTGTCTCCCAATCATGTTTGTATCTTTTAGGTCACTCATCTTTCATTTAGTGAGTATTAATTAAGAGTCTACTACATGCTCCACTTGGCACTGGTGCTACAAGGGTGAGCAAGGAGTCACAGGGCATGTCTTCACCTGAACTGAATGCATGTGTTAGAGAAACCAGAGACCTAATTAATTCACATATTTATCATACCAAATTATCCCCCTAGGATCTTCCTCATATATACTAAAGCCTCACTTTAGTGTAGCACATCAAAGCAGATGGACCGCAGACCTTCTTTATAAGCCATATACTTCCTTTTCAAAAAGATATGGAGAGTTAGGTGCCTTCTACATGATAAAACAAATCAATGAGGGAAGGTGGAACAGGGAAAGCAGTTAGACTGGGAGTACATTATTTTAGGACCAATGGAAGGTTATAGAGATGTGTCATCTGGCGATATGTTATCCCCTCACAAATCTTGTCTTTTTCCCAGAGATCTCCCGAATAGAAAAAAGGTTGAAGAAATCAGGCTGTTGAAGGTGACAAAGATTT
The DNA here is from genome assembly GCF_965194825.1 of Balaenoptera physalus. Taxonomy (NCBI): domain Eukaryota; kingdom Metazoa; phylum Chordata; class Mammalia; order Artiodactyla; family Balaenopteridae; genus Balaenoptera; species Balaenoptera physalus. Next base: position 88,420,924 of record NC_138890.1, on the reverse strand, counting down.
AGAACTTGGAAACCTTCTCCCTAGAGGAAAGGCTTCACAATAAGCTGCTTCCTGATGGGAGACAGACTAAAGAGATTATTACCTTGGGTTAAAGCAAAATCAATGACAATTCAAGATTGTACAACATACATAATATTTACAATTCAAGAATTTAATTCAGCAAACATTTATTGTGCACTTGCCATACAGATGGGGCCAAAAGAGCAACATTTTAGAGTCAAATATATGAGTACAGTCTCAATCAACCACACACTAGCTGTGTAACCTTGGATGAATAACAATGATTGGAAAATGAGAATAAGGATACCAATATGTCCCAGAGTTACTGTTAGGATTAAATGGGAAAACACACATCAATCATCCAGCGATACGTGACACAGAGCAGGCACAGACAATGCTAGATCCTTCTTAAGGCTCTGATACTATTGTGGGAGTTTAAAAAAGAGGATATTAAGGATAGAAAAGGTCGAATTTAAGCGGACCTACCTAGATCATCTATTCTTACAGTAAGGGGAAGATCACACCAGGCTAAGCAAAAATGAGTAAATGTACAGAGGAGTAAATCTGACAAGACAGACTAGATCACAGAAGGCCTGGAAAGCCTAGACAGAAACTTTAGATTTTATAAAGGAATCAGGAACATTTCTGCACTGGATTTTAGATATTAACTAGAGTTTTGACAAAGATGAAGTAGCAGTAGAGGGGGAGCAACAGCAAAGAAAGAGAAAGGAAAGAAAAGAAGAGAGAAAGGAGAGGGTAGGAAGTAAGAGAGGAGAGAAGGAAGGGAGTGGTTATAGAGAAGAAAGGGAGCCATATCTGTAAGTAATTAAACTGGGAATGTGATTTGGGAATTTCTACTGAACTGCATGTAAATATCCTTTATGTAAGAATAGAATTCACTGAGAAGATTTAAGTAAAACTTTTTTTTCTTAAGTAATTCAAATATACTTAAAAATTATTGGGTAAACATTGAAAAACAGTATATAAAAATTTGAATAGGAGGTACTTGGTAGGTTATTAAATATCATATACATTTTAATATTTAAAATATTTTCTTGTAGTATAGTTGATTTACAATGTTGTGTTAATTTTTGCTATATAGCAAAGTGATTCAGTTATACATATATATATTCTTTTTCATATTCTTTGCCATTACGGTTTATCCCAGGATATTAAATATAGTTCCCTGTGCTATATGGTAGGATCTTGTTGCTTTTCCTCATATACATTTTTAGAGATACCATCTCATATTAGCAGAATATCTGTACGCTGTTATAGTACTCTGAGTAGTCCTAAAGGCTTCTTTACTTAAGATATTCCTGAAAACATCAAATTTCAGGGATATATAATCAAAGATCTAATTAGCCTTATCCTAAAATCATTCGCCTATATTGTTTTTAGACAATGTTAAGTAAGGTAAAATAGTTTGATATATCATTAATCTGTAATCATTAAAAGGTAACCAATTTTAAACACTGAATTAAAAATTACTACGAGTATGTAGCTAAATAAAATAGGCTTAAAAGACACTACTATCATCATTAACTTGTAGGAGAAACTATTAACTTTAAAAAAGTAAATCTGCAACTCACCTTCTGCAGCCAAATTGAGACACAAGGTTTGTGAAAGAAATGATGACAGGGTAACTCTGTTGCTATATCATCCTTAATATACTCACTGCAACAGATTGGACAGCATTGCTCCTGACCAATAGCTGAAAACAAATAATTTGATTTATCAATCCCATAAAGTTCAATTTTAATGAAATTGAAAACCAACATATTGACTCATAGACAATACCTATGAAAGACAAAAGAACCAGACATTGGTGAATTAATTGGCAAAAGTGTTTCAGCTTAATACATGACAATCTGGAATTTAATAAACATTGCTTTTGTAGAAAAGTTGACTGGTGAACATTTGTCCCAGCCTATCACTTGATAAATTAAAAAATTCCACTAGGTAAAAGTTTGTCTGAATTAGGTTTCATACAAAATCTAATGAAAGTTTCTGACAGTCACTATTTTATCTTCTAGGTGCATTGGTAATATACTTGAATATGCAAAGTGTCATTCAACATTAGAGATCAACTTTGCCCTTACCAGTGTGATCTTCAAGAACAAGGGTCTCTGGAAGACCATCAATGCTCTCCTTACTGGCTGGTGGATTGGCCACCTCAACATCCACTGCAAGAGACTCTAAATGTGCCAGGGCAGTCTGAAAATGAAAAGTCGCATTTCTTTGTTAGGAAACACTTTTTAAAACAGTAACGAAAAACTATTTTTAAAGGTATCTTCCAAAATTATATCCACCATTATCCTCTTCCTACTGGTTTCTTTTGCTTCAGTCCCTGCCCTTTTAGCCTCCTTCCAAAAGAAACCATCACCAAACCAAAAAAATCAAAAAACACAGGAAAAAAAAAAATCCCTACTTTTCACAAGTACAACAAAAATCTATCTTGTCTCAATAACCATTTACTTGCCCATCATACTTATATTTTCAGGAGTGGTTACCTCTTCCAACTTATGAGCTTATGTGTGAGATCAATAACATGGAAGAAAATAAATACTTTGGACAGGTTCAACTCATGAAAGATAAAATGTGGCCAAGGTTACAAGATGTTCAAGGTAGGGAAGCAAATAATGCATTCCTGAACGGCTGTATCTACTACTGGCATAGAGTCAGCACACCCACATTACTGGTTCACTAGTACTGGCACAACTCATTTTATTGCACTGTGCAGATACTGCATGTTTTTACAAATTGAAGGTTTCTGGCAGCCCTGGCTCAAACAAATCTATCAGTGCCACTTTTTCCAACAGCATTTCTCACTTCATGTCTCTGTGTCACATTCTGGTAATTCTCATAATATTTAAAACTTTTTCAATATTATTATAATTGTTATGGTGATCTGTGATCAGTGATCTTGAGGTTACTACTATGACTCACTGAAGGCTAAGATGATGGTTAGCATTTTTTAGCAATAAAGTGTTTTTTAATTCAGGTATGTACTTTTTTTGGACATACTGCTATTGCACACTTAATTGACTACAGTATAGTGTAAACGTAACTTTTATATGCACTGAGAAACCAAAAATTTGTGTGACTCGCTTTATTGTAGTGCTCTTGAACTGAACCTGTAATATCTCTGAGGTATGCCTGTATTCCTAGGTTATCTGGGTTGTGAACTTTATTTAGGGGTTCAAATGTCTGGAAAAAGTCACTAACAGGAATGGAAAGAACAGCAAATCATATGACCATCTAGTATGGGTCACCCTCATCCTTTTGTGGCTTGATTAGCCCTTATGGCTACAATTAGATTAGAACTGCAGATAGGACCTATAATCACAGGATCTAAAAGGTAGAAACACACCAAGTATCCACTGACAGATGAATGGATGAACAAAATGTGGTTAGTAAAGATAAATATTCAATATATAGTCAAATTCAGAATATTTTGATACCGTAATATGGTAGTATATTAACCACTTTACTAAGAATAAACGTTAAAGGACAAGAGTATTAAAAATAATTATACTACAATAACTTGTTAATGAATACTCAATGTAAAAAGAGGTAAACTGTGACATCAAAAACATAAGACTGGGGAAATAAAAGGGTAGAGTTTTTGTAGGCAATTGAAGTTATCAGCATAAAGTAGGCTGTTAAGATGTTTTATGTAAACCTCATGGTAACCACAAAGCACAAGTCTACATTAGATTCACAAAAGGTAAAAAAATCACCAATCACAAAAGAAGACAATAAGAGAGGGAGAAAGTAACAAGGGAACTACAAAACAGCCAGAAAACATAAAAAGAAGGCATTAGTAAGTTCTTATCTATCAATCATTACTCTAATATAAAGGGACTAAATTCTCCAATCAAAAGGCATACAGTGGTGAATGGAAAAAAAAACAAGACCCAACTACATGCTGCCTGTAAGAGACTCACTTCAGCTTTAAGGAAACACATAGGCTCAAAGTGAAGGGATGGAAAAAGATACTCCATTCAAGTGGAAACCAAAGCGAGCAGGGGCAGCTATACTTATATCAGACAAAAGAGACTTTGAGCCAAAAATGGTAACAAGAGGCAAAGAAGATTATTATACAATAATAAAGAATCAACTCCTCAAGAGAATACAACAATCATAAATGAATATGTACCCAAAAAAAGAGCACCTAAATATATTAAGCAAATAAAAACAGATCTGAAGTGAGATTAGACAACAATACGATATTAGGGGAGTTCAATATTTCACTTTCAGTAATGGAGACATCATCCGGACAGAAAACAAAAAGGAAATATTGGACTTGAACTATTCTTTAGGTAAAATGGACCTAACAGACCTGTATATTCCACAAAACAGCAGTGGAAGACACATTCTTCTTGAATGCACATGAAACATTATCCAGGTTAGATCATATATGTCACAAAATAAGTCTTGGCAAATTTGAGAAGACTGAAATCACACCAATTATCCTTTCTGACCAAAATGGCAAGAAATGAGAAATCAACAATAGGAAGAAAACTGGAAAATTCACAAATATGTGGAAATTAAACAACACACTCCTGAACAACCAATGAGGCAAAGAAGAAATCAGAAGATATACTGAAACAAACAATAATGGAAACACAATATGCCAAAACTTATAGGACAAAACAAAAGCAGTTCTAAGAGGGAAGTGTATAGCAAAAAAATGCCTACATTAAGAAAAAGGAAATATACCAAACAACCTAACTTTACACCTCAAGGAAGTAGAAAATAGTTTGAAAATGTTTTTCAGAATATCTGAAAAAGAAACTAAGCTGAAAGTTATCAGGAGGAAGGAAGTAACAAAGATCAGAGCAGAAGTAAGTGTGGAGACCAGAAAAATAGAAAATACCAACTAACACCTGTTTTTTTGAAAAAATAACATTGACAAGCCTTTAGTTAGACTAAGAAAAAAAGACAAGACCCAAATAAAATAATAAATGAAAGAGGAGACATTATAACTGATAACACAGAAATACAAAGTATCAGAGACTATCATGAATAACTGTACACCAACAAATTGGATATATTAGAAGAGAAACATAAAACCTACCAAGAATGAATCATAAAGAAACAGAAATACTGAACAGACCAGTACAAGTAAGGAGAATGAATCAGTAATCAAAAATCTCCCCCAAAAGCCCAGGATCAGATGGTTTCCCTTGGGAATTCTGCCAAACATTTAAAGAATTAATGCCAATCCTTCTCAAACTCTTTCAAGAGGAGGAGGGAATACTCCCAAACTCATTTTATGAGTCCAGCATTACTCTGATAGCAAAGCCAGTTCAGGACACAAGAGGCATACCTTGTTTCATTGAGTTCTGCTTCATTGCGCTTCACAGATATTGTGTTATTTACAAATTCAAGGTTTGTGGCAACCTTGCATTGTCAGATGATGGTTAGCTTTTTTAGCAATAAAGTATTTAAAAATTAAGGTATATACATTGTTTTTCTAGACATAATGCTATTGCCTACTTAATAGAGTAACTATAGTGTAAACATAACTTTTTATATGCACTGGGAAATGAAAAAATTTGTTGACTTGCTTTATTGTGATATTCACTTTACTGCGGTGGTCTGGAGCCAAACCCGCAATATCTCCGAGGTATGCCTGTACAAGAAAAGAAAGTTACAGCCCAATAATCCTGATGAACATAGATGCAAAAACCCTCAACAAAATAGTAACAGACCATATTCAACAGCACATAAATGGATCACACACCATGATCAGGTGATATTTATCCCTGCGATGCAAGGACGGTTCAACACATATGAATCAATAAATATGATACACCACATTTATAAAATGAAAAGATAAAAAGCATATGATCATCCCAATAGATGCAAAAAAAAAAAAGAAAAAGAAAAAGAAAACACTCATTTGACAAAACACAGCGTCCTTTCATGATAAAAACTTTTCACAGATGGGTATAGAAGGAACATACCTCAACATAATAAAGGCACACAAAGCCCACAGTTAACATCATAATCAACAGTGAAAGGTGGAAAGTCTTCCCCCTAAAGTCAAGAACAAGACAAGGGTGCCCACTCTCACCACTCCTATTAAACATAGTACAGAAATCCTAGCCAGAGCAATCAGGCAAGAAAAATAAATAAAAGGCATCAAATTGGAAAGGAAGAAGTAGAAGTGTCTTTGTTTGCAGATAAGATCTTATATGTATAGAAATTCCTAGACTCCACACACACACAAAAAAAAGTTAGAACAAATCAACAAATTCAGTAAAGTTGCAGGATACAAAATCAACATATAGAAATCACTTGTGTTTCTATACATTAATAATAAAATATCTGAAAAAGAAATTTTTAAAAATCCCATTCATGACAGCATAAAAAACTTAATACTTAGGAATAAACTCAAGCAAAGAGATGAAAGATCTATACACTGAAAACTATACCACTTTGCTGAAAGAAGACATGAATAATGCAAAGACATCCCATGTTCATGGATTGGAAGAATTAAAATATATGTTAAAATGTCCATACTACCTAAAGCAATATACAGGTTTAATGCAATCCCTATCAAAATTCCAATGGCATTTTTCACGGAAATAGAAAAAAAATCTTAAAATTTGCACGGAACCACAAAAGATCCTGATCCTGAATAGCCAAAGCAAACAACAAAGCTGAAGGCATCACATTTCCTGATTTCAAACTGTACTACAAAACTACAGTAATTAAAACAGTATGGTACTGGCATAAAAACAGACATATAGACCAAATAACAGAATCAAGAAACCAGAAATAAACCCTGGCAAATACGAACAACTGATAAGGGAGCCAGGAATACTCAATGGGGAAAGGATAATCTCTTCAATAAATGGTACTGGGAAAACTGGATAATCACATGCATAAAGCTGAAACCCTACCTTACACCACTCACAAAAATTAACTTGAAATGCAATAAAGACTTACACATAAGACCTGAAACTATAAAACTCCTAGAAGAAAATACTGAGAAAAAGTTCCTTGACATTGGTTTTGGCAATGATTTTCTGGATGTGACAACTAAAGCATAAGCAACAAAAGCAAAAATAAATAAGTGGACTACATTAAACTCAAAAGCTTCTGCATTGGAAAAAAAAACAACAAAATGAAAAGCCTAGCTACAAAGTGGGACAAAATATTTACAAATCATGTAACTGATAAGGGACCAATATTCAAAACATGTAAGGAACTTAAGAGCTAAAAAACAAACAATAAAAAAATGAGCAGAGGAACTGAACAAACATTTTTCCAAGGAAGACATACAAAAGGCCAACAGGTACATTAACAGACACTCAATATCACTAATCATCAGGGAAATGCAAATCAAAACCACAATGAGATACCACCTCACACCTGTTAGAATGGCTATCATGAAAAAGACAAGAAATCAAAGTGTTGGTAAAGCTGTGGAGATAAGGGAACCCTCATGCACTGTTGGTGGGAAGGTTAACTGATGCAGCAACTATGGAAAACAGCAGAAAGTTCCCCTCCCAAAATTAAAAATAGAACTACCGTATGATCCAACAACCCCACTTCTTGATAGTTATCTAAAGGAAATAAAATCAGGATCTTCACTGCAGTATTATTCACAATAGCTAAGATATAGAAACAACCTAAGCATCCACTTATAAATGAATGGATAAAGAAGGTGTGGGGTGTGTGTGTGTGTGTGTGTGTGTGTGTATAGATCTATCTATAAAATGGAATATTATTTAGCCATGAGAAAAAAGGAAATCCTGCCATTTGTGACAACATGGATGAAACTTGAGGGCATTATGCTAAGTGAAATAAGTCAGAGAGAGAAACACAAATACTGTATAATATAACTTATACGCAGAATCTAAAAAAGGTGAACTCACGGAAACAGAGAGTAGAATGGTGGTTGCCAGAGACTGGGAGTTGGGGGAAATGGGCAGTTACCGGTCAAAGGGTACAAACTTCCAGTTATAAGATGAATAAGTTTTGGGGATCCAAGGTAGCAAAGTGATTATAGATAACAAATTGTATTATATACTTGAAAGTTGGAAGAGAGTAAATCTTAAATGTTCTCACCACAAGAAAGAAATGGTAATTATGTGAGATGATGGAGGTTAACAACCCTACTGTGATAATAATTTCACAATATATAAGTTCAAATCAACACACTGTACACCTTAAACTTACACAATGTTACATGTTAAATACATCCCAATAAAGCTGGAAAAATGTGGTATACACATGCAATGGAGTAGAATTCAGCCTTGCAAAAGAAGGGAATTCTGACACATGCTAAAACAAGGATGAACACCGAAGGCATTATGCTAAGTGAAATAGGCCAGTTACAGAAGGATAAATATTGTATACCTGATATGAGGTACCTAAAGTAGTAAAATTCATAAGATAAACAGCAGAATGACAGTTGCCACAGGATGAGGAAAGGAGGGAATGTGGTTAATTGTTTATGTGTAATGCCATTTAACTATATACTTAAAAGTGGTTAGAATAGTAAATTTTACATTATGTGCCTGTTACCACAATAAAAAATAAAGAAACTAGGCTTCCTAGGGAGGAATAGGATTCTGCCTGATGGTTAACATTGCGTTCTCTTGGATGGCAAACATAATCTTTTGTATACTCCTCAAGATCTAGCCAAGATATTTTAGGAACTGTCTTTCCAAAAAGGATCTGAGATGACTTACAATAAAGGATAGGGCCAAGGCCAAAGCAAAGTCAGGACTAAAAAAAGAGCGAGCAAAATAAATTCATTGTAATAAAAGTTAATAAACATAGTTAATAACATTGAACACCATATTTGACTCTGGATTTGCAGATCGATATTGCAAAAAGAAAAAGTGTGCCAGTAACAGAATTATTGCCTCTGACAAATACACCTTTCATTTCTGTTCTGTGAAAATAGATCTGGGCCCTTTAAATATTTTTCCTTTGTCAGCTACCATGATCTTAGGCTCTGCAGGAGAGGGTGCTGGAGAGACATCACAGGAGGAAAGGGCTGTTCAGTTCTAGCGGGCTTGTTGGGAGCAGTGTGTGAGGCTTCCCTGTTGTGGGCTTCTGGAGCACAGACGGCTTCTGCACCAGGCTCCTCCAGCGTGAAAGGTGTCCCCAGCACCTGGATCCGGAAGCACATGCAGCTTCCCCAGTGCCTGACAGCTGCAGTATAAGGTGGCCAGCAGCTTCCCCTGGCACCCATCTTGGGTGGTTTTGTAGCAGGAGCGCTTCCAGTTAGTCTCCTCCCTGTGAATAGTTTCTTTAGCACTCCAAAGGTAGATTTTTGCCAAGATCCAGAGGGCAGATTTCCAGCAAGTTCTGCCAGCATAGTAGCATAAACACTTCTCTAAGAGCCATGGTTGTGTCCTCTTCAACACAGCCTAGATCTCAGCCCTGGGGGGTGGGAAGGTAGAGTGCTTCATCTCGGCCCTAAGGCTCTTCCTTATATCTGCTATTCCTATATTCTTTAGAATTCACTTCACTTCCTAGTAGCCTAACTATAGTTAGTAATTCTTTATACTAAACTTACCCCATTCAAATTAATTGTTTTCTCCCTTGTGACTGAGCTCAGACTGATACAGAATTGGTATCAGGCATGATTCCATGAAGTAAGAATGGGATTGGTTTGGTTGAGCTTTTGGGCTTGAGCTCACTGCTGAGCTCTTTACCAACTGAAGAGGGACGCTAGCAATCCATGGTCTTCAGTGGCATCAAAACTAAACTATCACTGTGGCTGAACACAATGAAGTGCCACCTAAAGCACATGTCTTGGGAACCCAGGTGGCTGCTGCACCTGACCTAATGGCAGTAATGATGACTATAAAACCTGTGATGTGGGATGGATCCTTCTGAGTGCTCCTGCGTGCTTACAAAGAGAAAATGACAGACCTGGGCCCATTAACTCTCAAAGTGAAGCACAGTATGAGAACCAGAGCATGTCCATGAGAGCCCTGAAAAAAATCTCTTACTTCTGAAAATCAAACATACATTTTAAATTAAATTAATTCTCAGTCAAGTGTCTCAAAAGTTATATCACTGATTGGTTAAAAAACAGGATTCTGAGACTTAGAGTGGGGACATCTGGTTGAACTCAGATGAAACTGACTATTTTGAATCCCCATATCACTCTGAGCCTCCTTGTACCAGTAGGAGTAGCTCACCCTCCACAAACCAGCCTTCCTCTACTTGAAAGTCCTGTAATAATTTCAAGTATAGAGTATACATCTCTTAGTACTTCTATGCCCAATGGTATAAAGTTACCAGAAAACTACAGCAGCCAAAAAAGGCAGGATGATTGAGGACACAGACTCTTGGGAAATGTAGGTTTGGGTCACAGCACCAAGTAAAGAATCCCAACCAGGTGAGATTCTTGCTGATGACAGAGAAAATAAGGAAGAAAGACACTATAGCTATGAATTACAGTCTGTGACCAAATACAGAAACAAGGACTAGTAGCTTTGCATATTTTCTATTTGCTTGTTATATGTATATATTTATCTGTATCTACTAACCATTTTCTTTTTTTCCGTCCTTCCCATTTTTATTTTATATAGCAGTCAACTTTACAATTTAATCTTTATATAAGAGAATATTCAGTATGACTGACAATTTATGAAGTAATTAATATAGCCAGCGATGAATACAATGACTCTTGGGACTGTTCATCTGTTCATTCTGGGGAAAAGGTGAAAACTTCTTCTTTTGTTAGAATAGCTGTATCTTGTTAGGTAGAAATATAGCTGTACTGTTGTTGGACGGCAGTTGAAATGTGTGTAGAAAGGTGTATACAGAATCCAAGTAGTCAAAAATACGGACTGTTCCAATAATCAATTATTGCTTCTCAGATCTAAATTCACTGTTTTTGTAAGCTCTGTGAAAATGGATTTGGGCCATTTAAATATATTCCCTTCTGACAGCTGTCATGATGTTAAGCTTTGTTCACAGAGGATGCTGAAGAGACAGTGCAGGAGGAAAAGGGCTTTGTTTCTGATCCTGGTTGAGAAGCCCTGACAGGCTTCTGCGGCATGCATAGCTTTCTCCAGCACCAGACTCCTGCAATGTGCAGAGCTTCTCCAGCGTCTAGCTCTTGCAATGCACGTGGCCAGTAGCTTCCTCCAGCACCCACCTTGGACAGTTCTTTTGTAGAGGGTTTCCAGTTAGACATCACCCTACAGGGCTGATTTTCAGCAAGTTCTGCCACCCCGGTATCACAGCGACTTCTCAGCTATTCAGTGAGCCACAGCTATGCCACCTCCATCAAGGTATGGATCCCAGCCCTGGAGCAGAGTGTGAACTCTTCCTTAGGTGATCCTGGGTGGCAGCTGTTCCTTATGTGTACTTTTCCTATATTGTTTAGAATGATCTTTATTTGTTATTAAACAATCACTTTTTACTCTAATCCCCTGTTACAGTTAATAACTCTTTATATTAAACTTTCCCATCAGGAGATAGGAAATGGAAAGTAAGAGCCTATTATTTGTCCCTTCTGTCTCATGAATAACTGTAGCTATAATCATGAATCTCCTCCAATTCCCTATGTACTTCTCAAGGCAGACTCTGCAAGAACTTATCTGTGCTACACATAAACAAAAAGAAGGGATACTATTTACAGGAAGATCCACTTGGGTAGGTTATTCCAGGCTAACTATGCTTTAATACATGTTTGTGTCAATGGGTTCCTTACTCCTTTCTGAAGACTATCTGCATATTTGCAGTGCTAATAAATACTTGAAATATCAATATATGTAAAAATAATTTATTGCCTTGGTACTGACATATATTTAAGGTGATCTGGGATCACTTATAAGCAACAAGAGCAAGAGAGACGATTTTATAGCCACTGCTATGAAAATCCATAAAAATCTGTCTATAACTTAGTACAGTATTTATTCAAATGTTAGTCCAAGTGTCAGGAAGACAACTAGATGGCCTAAACAGCCCAACTGGAATATATCTAGTTTTAAATACATCTAGTTTTAAAGATTTTGTCAGCACAAAATCTAGTTTCTAAAGAATAAAACATAATTTAGTTTTTAAAGAATCAATACCTACAACAAATGAGATTTAATACTGATTTTGAATGACCACTGAATCCAGATTTGCTAGATGATTACCACTTGGTTGACCGCTAATTTGAATGTATCTTTGAATATATCCATTTACTGAGAGCTTACCATGGCATCAAGTATTTTGCTAAGTGATTTAACACAATCTCACAATAACTCATGAGGTAAATTTTGTTATTCCCATTTCATAGATGAGGACCTGAAGATTAAAGAGGTTAAGTGAACTATCCAAGGTCACATAGTCTAAAAGAATCAATCTAACTCAAAAGCCTATGCGCTTACCTCACATACTATCTTCCTAAGGCCTACACCTTAGTGTAAATGAGGTACTCTGTAAATATGTAAAGACTTTCCTAGGGGTCCACGGGCATGCAGAGTCTTAAGAGACTCAATTTCAATTAACTATCTTACGTAATCTTTCCTCAAAGGAATCTGCCTAACAATGCACCTGCAGTCACAGTATCCAGCTGGCTCTCCTGTTCCCACATTCCTTTTTATACTCACCGTTTTTCCACTTTATAAATAAAAGCATACTTCTTCCCCATTCAAAGGGGTAATCTGAAATACTGGGGTCAAACTGAACTATAATGACTGATAACAAATCTTTGTAGATGGCTTCCCATTTTCTACTTTCAAAAAAAATAGAAGGAGGATCTAAACAACTTGCCAAGTTTTTGTGATTTTGGTAAATATCTCAGAAGGATTCAGTGACAATGGTATGATAAACTCCTTCCATCCCGACCAATTTACTTATCTGAATAAGGTTTTTCAACCTACATTCATAAAGATAAAAAACAGAAATAAAGTTGATGCTGAATTATGCCTCATTCTAGGAATAAAATTCACTCACAAAGTAATTAGGAAGGAAAAAAAGCTTCTCTCTCATTAAGAGATGCATTTCTAGTAAAATTTTACTTTATGTTTAAGTAATTATTTACCAAGTTTTATAACAGTTTGTTTTTGATCAATAGACACAACAAACAATTTTAACTCAATCTAAACCAATTTTTTTTACATTTAAATTCCTGAACATATTTTTATTGCAAAAGTGATATAATAGGGTAAATAATATTACTTAGGATTTATGCCAAAAAATTTTAGATGTCAACGTAAAGATGTGCAAAGGAATACTTTTTTTTTTTTCTAAGATTTCTTTGGGAGTGAGTAAAAAGCTTTAAAATCATTTTTTCAAACAGTTAAATATCTTAAATATTTTGCCCTCATATCTGAGACAGAGATATGAGGCAAATGTTTATTGCCAATATATTCACCAGTATCTACTACCTGAAAAGAAAGATCAGCCTAGTACTGGAAAAATAACAGAAATGAAAACAACCACTGCCAGAAAGAGACAGGGCTGCTGAGAAAAAAAACAAATCAAAGCACTCAGTTTGTCTTATTACTTGTTTTTGCTTATTTAAAGAATGTTAGTGTTAAATTTAAAAGGAAAAGTCCTAAATTATAAATTATTTGTTTCATTTTTCAAAATGAATAAGTGCATGGTAGAAAAATAAAGATTTCTAGAGAGTGGTAGGAAAAAGGAACTGTATTGATTCTCTAGGAGAGAAGCATGTCTCAATCAGATTCAAATAAAATAAAGCTGAGCACTAAATCTGAAGAAGCTGTTATGCTGTGGGGAAGGGGAGACATTTAATGCTATTAATCTGAAACAGAAGGATAGATGGGTAAGAACCACTGAGAGTGGCAGTGCCACTGGGTTCCGGAGAGCAGGAGGCAACAATGTGGAGACTCTATGTTCCCTGGACCTACTACATTCTTTCCTTCCTCTTGTCTTGTCCACTCTGCTAATGCCTTCACCTAGCATGACCTCGCATGACCAGTCTCTCTCGCTCCTCTTTCAAGATGCCAATCAAATGTCACAGTTCCCATTAGTAATAAATAATAAAACTTTTAATTTTCAAAACTTTTTTATAAAGCCATCTCCATATTGTAGGAATCATAAACCACTAGCATAATAATGGAAACAAACTATTTAAGCAGTGTGAAACCAGACTAATATTGATGTATATTCCATGTGGTCACTTAAAATGTCTTTAACTCAAGGAAGTTAGTGATCCTTAATCTTTATATATTCTATTCCTGATGCAGGTTATCATGCTGTGCCACTGTTTCCCATGTGTCAGAATTTGGCAAGGCAAGTTATATGATCTGGGAAAAGTCCTAAGTGTATTATCCTGTCTCACGATATTCTGACTTTTCTTCTAGTACATAGTATTTTTCTTTTTCTTCTCGCAGCTTTATTGAGATATAACTGACATACAGCACCATGTAAGTTTAACATACACAGCATAATGATGTGACTTACATACACCATGAAATGATTATCCCAATAAGGTTAGTGCGCACCCATCGTCTCAATACAGATGCAAAATTAAAGAAGTAGAAAAAAGTTATTTCCTTGTGATGAGAACTCTTAGGATTTACTCTCTTAACAATTTTCATATATAATATACAGCAGCGTTAATTACATTTATCATGTTGCACATTACATCCCTAGTACTTATTTATCTTATAACTGGAAGTTCATGCCTTTTGACTGCCTTCATCCAATTCCCCCTCCTCCCAACCCCCCGCCTCTAGTAATCACAAATCTGATCTCTTTTCCTGAGTTTGTTTTTGAAGTATAATTGACCTACCACACTGTATTAGTTCGTTACACTACATAGTGGTTTGATATTTCTATACATTTCAAAATGATCACCATGATACATAGTATTTCTGCTATGGTCACTTTGAGAAAAACATACACGATAATGCATAATTGACAGCAATGATCTCCATGGAAGATTACACACACTGAAAAAAGTGATGCCAATGCAGAGCTAACTTGTGTGTGCACCTGTGCATGCGTATGTGTGTGTAGATAAATAGGTCTGGATCTCTTTATCTACCTAATACCTAATTTATAAATCTAAACTGGGCTTTCTAATCTCAAAACATTTCAAGATAAAATGGTATTATAGTGTTCCTGAAAGTTCCGTCTTTCATTTTTGTTCTCTCACTTTTGACTCATTCACGTTATTACTGTTCCTCTACTTTGGAAATCACTGTGGAAATAGTGATTTAAAGAAAGACTTCTTACAACAAAATCCACTAGTGTAGTGGAAGTTCCCAAACATGAAAATGCTTGGGCTTTTGACCATAGGCAAATACAATTATGAACAAGTTTTTGTGTTTTGGTCAAATAAAGCAAAGAAGGCAAGACAAACAGGCACCAAATGTGCCACATTTATTAACCTGTGTATGTGTGTGGGGATGAGAGGGAATAACTTTTCTAACTACATTAAGCAGCTAGATAGATTTAGAAGCCATAAGAACCAAAAAAGGGAAGTGATTTGTAATATATCTTTAGAGATCTTTAACTGCATTTAACAAATATACCTGTCTGTGTGTGTATAAAATATTCAGATTCACAGACCTGTATACAGTAATTCTATAGAGGAAGAACATTTTCTAAATGCAAGCAAAACAAACACTTTACATTCTGTAGTAAAAACTGGAAAATATTGTGATTTTAGGCAAATTGGCAGGATGTCAAGTACAATTTCTATACACATACTGAATCACAATTCAGTAATTGTTATTAAATTGATAAGAAAATTATTCACCTTTTCTTAAAAGCAGTTAAAGAAACCTTTAGTTTTTATCACTTGGCATCCCACCAACCTACATATGGGTACCAGAGCACTAAAATAAGCACGACAATACCTCCATAGCCTGGGCTAAGCGTTCTTCCAGTGCCATGTAAGTGAGGAACTGAGGATCCACGTAAGAAATAGCTTCAGCAACTCCTAGGCCATCTGCAAAGCCGTCAAACAGGCTGGAAAAAAAGTACAACCGTGATTTGGGAAGCCTTTATAGTGAAGACATAATTATATTAGCATCTGACAAGCCAATAAAGATGCTACAAGCAGAAAACCTTAAAATATTTTAATATAAATCTCATGGGGTGAGGGGCAGGAAGAACCCAAAAGAAAAGTTAAATGCTAAGCATAAGGAGTTAAGATACCATTCCCATTCCCAACAGGCTGCCACACTCACTGCACAAAGTTTGTAAGAAAATTCTCTATGTTTCTAGTTCTAGCTCTGGGAACTGTTTATGGCTGGGATAAAGGTAGTACTTTTTCCCTCCTAATTCTTTACCGTATCTTTCCTCTTTTAGTTTCCAATCTAAATTTAGGTGAGAACATATTAAGAATACTGCATTTATTTTAACTCTATCATTGGTCAAAGCCTCTTTTTCTTCTCTTATCTTGTACTGCTTAATTACTTCAGGCTTAAGAAAGTTGTATTTTCTCAAGTTTATCTCATTAATCTCTCTTCTATTCTTCTAAAAACAAGGGCTCCTCCCTTATTATTCAGTTTGAAAAAGATTTAGCTCCTAACTGCTCATTTTTATTATTATTATTTTTTTCTGAAGGGTTGTAAGCCCCTTGAAGAAAAATATTATGTCTTAATCTGGTCCTTATCTTCTTCCTCCATGCCTACATATATACGGATTCCTCCTTTTTCTCTAGTCTTGGAAATACTAAGTATTTCAAGATTCAGAAAACATAAGTATATCCTCAGTCCTCTTCTTTCTAAATCTTGTTCCCTTGGCAATTACATTCAAGTCCACCCCTTCAATTATCCTTTCTACAGATAATTCCTAAACCTCTATCTAATTCCAAAATCCCTCTTGACTTCTTGAGCTACATTTTTAGTTTTCTGTGGGGCACTTTACCTCAATGAACTCCTACCACCTCAAATCCCAGATTTCCAAAACTGAGCTTATTTTGTCTACCTAAAGGAAAACTTCTGTTGACTTCCGCATTTCTATCAGAAACTGAATATCATAGTCAGAAAAATCCAGTTACACATGCTAGCTCAAAATAGTTATGATGTCAATCTTTGTGCCACCATTAAAATTACAAATCTATTGCCCAGAGATACAGAAGTATTCCTATGAAGAATATATTAAAGCTTAGTAGTATCTAGAAATCAGCAGACATCACATGGTACAAAGGAACAGACATTTTCATACAATCACAGATTTTAGAACTAGAATTAAAACTAAGATTACTGAATAAACCTCCTCTGCAATACTAGAACTCATTCACCTATCAGTGAAATGTAGTGCAAAGAGGAAGAGTCTTGGAGTCAGATAGGAATTTAATGTCACATTTAACTGAGTCATAGTTAAACAGTATGAAAATATTATTTAACTGTTACTGTTTCCTTATCTGTAAAACAAATTAAATGAGTAGATGCACACAGGTGCCTTGCACAGAGATGGCACCAGAGTAGGCATTCAAGAAACAGTAGAACCATTTCCTCCATGCGGAAAACTTACCGCTTTCTAAGCAGGAGCATGCAATATGGGAGAGCCCTAATAGAAGTCTGAAACTTATGTGAAGTAAGTGCTCTAGTTCTGCCTGCTGAAGCAACACAAACTATGCCCACTTTCCCTTTGCAGAAAACTCCTTCAAATGATTGGAGTCAACTATCCCCCAATAATTCTTTTCTCCTCTGGGCTAAACACAAATCTAGACACTCAGAGCATGGTATTTGGTTGTAATTTGGTAACTTAAGAATAATCAGCTAATATTAAAAATTCTAGTATCATTCATTTGGTAAACACCATGGTCATAACTGTCTCAGACAACAATCACCAAGGACACTAAAACTAGTAGATGGAAGCTTGATAGTTTGAAAGGAAACAGGTTATCTTCCCACTAGACACTATATAAAACTAAAAATGGCAACTGTACAGTGATGAGATCTGAAAGATAAAACCTTTACCAAGTGATCGGAATTAACATCATCAGTAATGGGACAATTCGACACCATGTGCCTTCTGATATGAACTGAGAAGAACAGAACATTGTTTCTATGATATTCCTACTAAAAATGTGTAACTCGAATCTAATTATGACACTGGACAAAACCAACCTGAGGGACATCCTACAAAGTAAATGGCCTGTACTTTTAAAAATGTCAAAGTTATAAAAGACAAAGAAGACTGAGGAAATATTCCAGATTAAAAGAAACTAAAGAAACATGTTAACTAACATGGTGGTCTTGGATTGGACCAAAAAAAATGTCTCTAATGGCATTAGTGGGACAATTATAGACATTTGAATAGGTCTGTAGATTAGATAATAGTACTGTATCAGTGTTAATTTCCTCATTTTGACAATTTTATTATGCTATATAAGAAAATATCCTTGTTTTTATGAAATTCATTCTAGGCTATTTATGAGTAAAGAGGCATCATGTTTGCAACTTACACATAAATGCGTCAGAAAAAAAATATCATGAATATAAAGAAAGGAAAGAAAGAATGGTAACACGAATGTGGTAAATGTTAACATTTAGGGAATCTTAGAGATATATGGGAATTTTCTGTACTACTTTTGCTATTTTTCTGTAAGTCTGAAATAATTTCAAAAGAGTTTAAAAATTCTATTATTAAAGCATGGTTATATCCACAAAGAATTAATTTCTCACAATCTTATTAGGTTAATTATTACAACCCTGATTTCTTATTAGGTTAATAATTATTAAAAAATAATAATTATAACCCCAATTTCTAACCAAGAGAAAGCTTAAGTTGTTATCAAAGAATAAATAAATGGTACATTTGGGATATGTCTAAATCCAAAATCTATGTTTTCTCCACATCAACTCCTACCACACCAATCTATGAAATATTCTCTGGTTATTCTACAATATTTCTGTGACTTAATCAAAACAAATAAACAAACTTTTGATAGAGGACTTTTTCCATTTTCCTTTAAGCTAAAATAAAAAAACCAAAGGGCTTTAATTTTTTTCCTAAGCAGTGGCAAAACTGAAAAGAAAGTGTGTCAAATTTTGTCTTTAGATAAGCATTGCTGCTGTTTGTCATGGCTTTTCCTTGTAGTTGTCAAAATGACATGCTATTTTAATATGAAAATCAAACCACATTTTCACCTTATCAACACTTAGCTATTACCACATAAATTGAATAGAGTAGCACAAAAGCAAATAAGGAGGTGTTGCCATATCTAGACAAAATTCAGAACAGTAACCTTCAAAAATTTTGTCTTAAAATCAATGCTAAATTGTTTTCCATATTAAAAAAAAAAGTTCTTTGAAGCTCCCCAAATTTTGGAACAATCAGCAATGTCTCTAAAATCTTAATACAATAGCCATATCCAGAAAGATCATCAATGAATCAGAAGTTTTCAAATTTAAGCTAAATTTTGTTCAATAAAGACCTCGATTATACCTTCAAATTTTTATGTGAGGGCTTCCCTGGTGGCACAGTGGTTAAGAATCCGCCTGCCAATGCAGGGGACACGGGTTCAAGCCCTGGTCCGGGAAGATCCCACATGCCGTGGAGCAACTAAGCCCGTGCGCCACAACTACTGAGCCTGCACTCTCCGCATGCCTAGAGCCCGTGCTCCGTAACTAGAGAAGACACTGCAATGAGAAGCCTGCGCGCCACAACGAAGAGTAGCCCCCGCTTGCCACAACTAGAGAAAAGCCCACACGCAGCAACGAAGACCCAACACAGCCAAGAATAAATAAATAAAATAAATTAAGAAAAAAAAATAAAGCTGATGGGACCAATGGACTGCAAAAACAAGTGGAGAAAAAAAATTTATGTGAAACCTGTTTTGAAAGTTATTTAGAAATATATCCAATACATCGAGATCTTAAAAAATATCACACATCTCAGTAATGTCACCTCTTGTTAATCTGTCCTAAAGAAATAAACTGAAGTACAGATCAAGTTTTATAGGGGGGGAGTTTGCTGCACTATTTCAATGTGGAAATAATTAAATTTTAGTGCATCTATAGGATGGAGCACCTATATAATGGAGCGTAAAAATTATATTCATAAAATTTCAAAAATGTGCAAAAGAACAAAATTCCTCATGTAAAACCATAACTGCCTCCCAACACACATAGATGACACTAAAAAGGCAATTCTGTCACCTGCTGAGCACTGTAATGACTTTGTATAATGTCATCAGAGAAGACATCAGAATTAACAAGGAGTTCAGTAACAGGGGAATGGGCAGACATAAAAGAGGGAAGAAATGAAGGGGGTGTCAAGATCACCAAGACTAGGACTAGGTGAACCCACTGATTTTCCACAGTGTTTGGGAAGAGAGAAAATAGGTTTTGGAGGAGAATATTTAGGATGGAATTACAAATTGTTTGTGTGGCTGTGAGGAAACCCCACTTCTACTTCCACAACATGGTCAATAAGAGTCTGCTCTGAACATATAATTTTTTTCTTCCCCTGGGGAGTGAGAAAAGGAAACAGTAAGGAGGAATTCATGGAGATGCTGAGTTTCATGTCTGGAACAATCTGGAGAAGTACAAAGAAGTAACTAAACACTCAGAAAGAGAAAGTGAAGACACAAAGCAGGCCTTAAAAACATAAGTTCTAGAAACCGGCAGGGTTACCAGGGGTATGAATGAGTTTTTCTTACCTTTATTTTTCTAAATTTTCTGTAATGGAATTTTAACTGGAAAAACAAGACAAATTCTTAAAAATATATCTGTGCAGAGATGAAAACAAGAGTAGTACCAAGTCATGATTTTTCCAGAAAAAGTAACAAAAAGGGATTAGTTGGAACATTCCCTCTACATCTCAATAATTAGCTGCTTCCAGAGGGTTACTGCACACTTGAAAAATAAGTCCAAGTTTATAAACCAAAACAGTTAAATTCTGATCATTATATCATGAGCCATAACAATTCTATAATCCATTTAATTTATATGTTACTTTTATTTGAAGCTCACTGTTCTTTGTCAGCATAAAGTAAATTTAATACATTCAACATCTCTGGGAAGGTACAATTATATTTTCCATATTTTGCATATGGAGAAGGAAAACTATCGTCTTATGATTCAATCACAGGTTTTGAAATTCTTCAGGTAGTATTCATCATGGACTTTTTATTTTTAAAGGATTATACTAAGTGTTATATTAAGGAGATTGGGATACATGACATGTATTTGTTGTATAAAAAAATTTTTTTTAAAAAGCCAAATTTAAAAGTCGGAAACCTCAAACCATTAAGTGTATAAATAACTAGGATATAAGGTGAGCTTCCATAGAGCTAACGGTCAAAGAAGGAAGAGGTCACTGACTGGAGTAAGAAAGAAGTTCACGTAGGAAGCGACATCTGAAATGAGCTTTGAGGGAGAGGAAGACTGACAGATGAGAAAACAGATATTTCTTAGCTGACTGTCAGAGATTCAGTTTTCATAATTCAGAATCAAAAACAAATTCTACTCAATGATCAATTAAGGACGGTAATCACACTGTGCTACATACCTCCAGTCTACATCCAAGTCCTCACTCACACTGGAGTCATCCTCAAGGTTATTGTTACCATCCAACATGAAAGCTTCTGGCTGTGCAAATTCGTTGGCAGGCTCATTTCCTTCATCACTGCTGCTTTCATTGACTTCATTGTACTGCAACCAAGGAATTTCTCCTTCTTCCAAGGATGTCTGTTCCCTAATACAAACATTTTAATGGAAGAAAAAATATTATTTTTAAAACACATCATAAATATTTTCTTTAAAGAGTTCTATTTAGTGCAAGTAGATACTTTATTCTTTGAGTTCTAAATTCTTGGTACTTAGATGATTCTAAAAATCTGTTTTCTTTAAAATGTAAAATTATTTAAAAGGGAAGCAAATTTGTTATAGGGTCATATGTATATAGAAATAGCTCCTAATTACATAATAACCTATTTATTTGATATACATATTATCTATGTTGCTGTATTTCCTCTTTTGGAGGAGAAAAATAAGAAAAACTCATCCTAGACAATCTGAATCTTTAAGCCCTGATCTTGAGCCCTGATCTTCACAGTTAAAATAAAACCTAAGTGCTCAGCCCGGCCTACAAATCTCTACATAATACATGCTTTCTCCTCAGCCCTCTTTTCCAACTCTTCCTATGTTCCTCACCACTCTTCCCCCATCCCGCATTTACTATACTCCTACTATTCTTTCTTCTCTTGGAGCACATGGAGGTCATTCACCTTGGGGCCATTTCCTCTACCTGAAATGTACTTTCACCAGAGTTTTGCACAGCCTCTTTCCTTGGTTTTCAGAGTAAATGTCACTTCTTTCAGGGAAGCCTGTCTTGACCACTCATTTTAAGTAGACCACCAGTCACTGACTCTATGTCATTCTTCTTGTTTTCATTACAGAACTTACTTTTACTTATCATTTTCTTATTTGTTTACTGTTAGTCATTCTCCCACTAGAAAATAAGCTCACAGAAACAGGGACAGAGAAATCAATAAAGAAAATAAGAAAGATGAAAGAAGTATTTCAAAACTATAAGGAAAAGGATCACTCGATAAATGATATTGAGACAACTGGGTATCCACCTGGAAGGAGTTAAATCTCTATGTCATTATTTAGCCTTAAATAAATTCCGGATCTACTTTTAAAAAATGCATGTCCATCCTCAACACCACTAAACAAAAAAAGTACTAGAAGAATCAGGAGAGATATTTTTACAAAAATCTCAGTGTCATTTTAAACATTATGCAAAACCTTGAAGCCAAAGATAAACAGATTGTTAAATTTCACAACATACACATTAAAGAAAACACTTACAGAAAAGTCAAAACACCAAAAATCTGGACACAAAGACCAAATTGAGAAATATTAATAATTATAATATATAAGAAAAAAAAGGTATTTCAAGGCTGCAATGAACATTTATAAATAAATTATACTGGTAGGATTTTCTTTTTCATTTTATTTAACAAAAAAATACCTTTTACTATATTAAAAGGAGGTTAAATATTATAGTCTTGGTAAAGTTTAATTTTAGTTTGGGTTTTAAGATGAGAAATAATGTTATACAACAATTTATGTATTTCAACTTGAAGAACAACTCTAATTAGAATTCTATTCATTATAATGTGCAAATTTAACTTGGATAAAAATACTTATGAAAGAGATGCAGATAATGCCCACATACAAGAATCAACACATTTTAAATACAAAGAAACAGTATCTCTTTGTATAGCTAAATTCATAAATGTTTCTTTAATTTCAGATCCTAAACTACACTTCAGAATAACACATTTATAAGATTTAGTCTCGTAAAATCAGAGAAATTAGCATAACAAAATGTGCTTATTTTGTTAAATTTTTAATGTCTAATACATAAAGATAGTAGATGCTTTCTTTTTGTGCATAATAATTAGGTCCAATGAAAAATTAAGCCTCAAATGGTGTTAAAATACAAAATCAAACTAAAAATTCCTAAGCAGCACATCTCTCTTCACACCTTTATGAGAGTACTTGCCACACTGTACTGTAACTCTTCTGGTGACTCACTTGTCTTCTCCTAGACTAGGAACCTCTCAAGGGCATACAATGTTGTCTCTCATCATTGTAGCCTCACTTCCTGTAACAAGTGCTTGACACATCATAGGTACTCTCTCTCTGTGTTGCAAATGTAATAATAAATCCTTGAAAAATAATCTTTTAAAAGTTGAATAATTTAGAGATAAAGTCCAGAATAGTCCTTGGAAATGCCTGGTATTTCTAATGTTATTTCTAAATACATTTCTGTTTCCTATTATACAGCCATCAAAATGACTCTGTTACTCTGTACTTCAGATACATAACATAAAACTCAAATACACTGGTAAAAATGATTCAGTATAAGAAGTAAACATTAATTTATGAGTTTTTTTAAATTCAAAGAAGAAAACTAAAATAAGAAATAATTCTGAATCAATAAACAATAATGTCATTAATACTCTTTTACTATATAAACAATTCTTGGCTACATATTTTGCTTAAACATTTGATTGTCTTTCACGACTCATTATAACACAGTTACAGAAACAGAAAATAAGTGCTGTGTAGCATATGCTTTCAACATGTTACATAAAGTTCATTCACCATTTAACACAAAACCTACCAGGCTAGAAGAGTAGCCATGTGCTGGGCCAGAGTTGGCTTGATAGTATAACAAAAGGAATTTTGATCTTTTTTTAAACAAAAAAAAGAGATTCTGAACAATAGGGTCAAGAGTATCTTTTATTTTGTGTAGCTAACAAGAGAAACAAATATCCCCATGGGAATGTAAGTATATAATGTAAGTTTAGATGCTTAAAAAATCTTGAAAACATTTCAGCAATCTCTGTTTTCTTCCTCCCTATATATATATATACACATATGCCCATACCACACACACACCATATGTAACACATTCACAAAAATTTAGACCTCCAAGTCCCTTTCTTCATTTTGGTAATTCAAAAATCAACAAAATGTCATTACAATGTTACACAGTAATTTATGAGACTTAAAAAGACATATTATCTAATCATACCTCCAAATGGTCAAGTCTAAAAAAGTAACCCAGTAGATGGAAGATGCAGAAGCCCTACCGCCACTACTACCAACGTCACAAGTATTTCACCTGGGAAGGGAAATTGCCAATCTGTTCTTTCCTTTTGAGCAATTTCAGCACAGTTTGGAGGAAATGAATGCTGCTGCCGTAACAGGAAGACAAAAATGCCCCATCAGGTATCTGCACAACCTACTTCCAGTGAAAATCCTAGAAGACCACCCACATGATATTCTCTTAATTACAGGCTATACTGTTACTTCAAAGCTTCAGATAAATAGACTGCTGCTCCCTTTATGATTTATGCTTCATGATTAAAGATCTCTATTCTTCAATAACAGAAACTAAATTTAATAACATTACTGGAATAGCAATATTAAAAGTATTAAGATATACCAATAAACTAATACTATTTGGGTATCTTAAAGAAATTTTCATTAAAAAGTTTTAAAATATGCTATTATATAATCTTGCATCATAGAATTTCCTGAGAAATGAAGAAAATGAAAGGCAGACAAATCAACTTAAATCCCTGAAAACACTAACTACTCTGATTTTACAAATCTGAGTGGCTTCCTTTAGCTAATAAAATCAGCAATTTGAGTATCCATTAAAAACAGCACAGAATATTAAATCTTCAGGTTAATACCAACATTTTAAAGGGCTAAGGCTTTCATAAAATAATATAGCTATATTATAAGAAATTTATTTTATAAAATTCTGGAGAGAATAAACATTCCTAGTTAAATGGTATTTAACTAACCGGTTTTCATTTTATAACTCAAGACACACATACATTTAAGTACTTGCTAAGCTTTAGATATAAGCTCTTTTTTTTTTAAAATTACACTATACTAGGTCTGCTTTATTTATTTATTTATGGCTGTGTTGGATCTTCGTTTCTGTGCGAGGGCTTCCTCTAGTTGTGGCAAGCGGGGGCCACTCTTCATCACAGTGCGCAGGCCTCTCACTATCGCGGCCTCTCTTGTTGCGGAGCACAGGCTCCAGACGCGCAGGCTCAGTAATTGTGGCTCACGGGCCCATTTGCTCCATGGCATGTGGGATCTTCCCAGACCAGGGCTCGAACCCGTGTCCCCTGCATTGGCAGGCAGATTCTCAACCACTGCGCCACCAGGGAAGCCCTAAGCTCATTTTTAATAATTCTAATTGTATAGCAAATGTTTAAGATTTCTAATCCCTATCGTGGAGGTAAAGTACAGAGGAAAGTAAATGAAATTTGACTTAAGAGTTAAAAAAGCCTAAAGGGAATTACAGCTTACAAAATCAAGGGTACACTGTTGCAAATCCTTTGCATGGATTCCACGGCATCCAGTTGCAAAGATGGATTCCCAGCATTTAATTTGAAGAATTGTTTCTTTATTCTAATATATTTAGCATTGATTAATAGAAAAATTTTATTATTAAACTTTTACTAAAAAATGTTAAGAGTATTTACATTAAAAGTTTGTAAAGTCACCAGAACAGCTGGAAAAGCCTAAAGAAAAATACAAAAGTGTGATGTCTCAAATTTAACTTTAAATTCAAAAACATAAATCTCAAATGGACACTTAATACTGTCCAGCAATTACTAAGTGTCTACCTAGGAAGTTTGTTGCCTGGTTCTCTGAAAGCCCATTTCCCACCTTTTTCTTCTTAAATTTCACCTTCCTATCCTCCCCATCTCTCAACATCTAGTAACAATGAGAATACTGAAGTCACTCGAGACTCATCTTTTCTTCCCAGCAGCAAATCCACAGACTCACCTACACTTGTACCTACCTGTTACTTTCCCACTAGTTACAATGGAGGAGTCTCTGCTCCTATAGACCCTCTCCCTGAGCTCTGGATCCCTTCTCATCTTCTCATCTTCTCAAGAACTTTATCTTTGCTATAATTATCAGTTAGTTACTTTCTTCTTGAACATTCTACAAGCAAACAATCATGCTTGTAGGTTTTTAGGGGTGAGAACAACACTTTTCTAGGCCCCAAATCCACCTGTAATCCCTCCACTTTAGTAAAGAATTGGGTATCTCCATTTTCTCACCTTCAATTCCCTTTATTTTTTAATTCCTTTTTTTTCAAATGCAAAATATATACAATCTATTTTAGTTATAAAGCATACTATACTGAACATTCATAAACCCACCACCTAAGCCAGGAACTAGAATGTTACCACTGACTAGCATATACCTTGTTTTCTACACTTTTCCTATCCCCTTGGCCTGACCACAGAGCAAAGTACTATCTTGTTGATGCTGTTGTCATTCCACTGACTTTTTCTTTTTTTAAATATTTATTCATTTTTTTTGGCCGTGTCAGGTCTTGGTTGCAGCACGCGGGATCTTTTGTTGTGGCACATGGGCTCTCTAGTTGTGGTGTGCTGGGTTAGCTGCCCTGTGGCATGTGGGATCCTAGTTCCCCAACCAGGGAAGTCCCTCTATTGCTATTTTTCTTTTTCAATTTTTAAAAATATTTATTATTATTATTTTTTAAATTTTTGGCTGCATTGGGTCTTCGTTGCTGTGCACGCGGGCTTTCTCTAGTTGCAGCGAGCAGGGGCCACTCTTCATTGCAGTGCACGGGCTTCTCATTGTGGTGGCTTCTCTTGTTGCAGAGCAGGGGCTTCAGGCGTGAGGGCCTCAGTTGTGGCACGTGGGCTCAGTAGTTGTGGCTCGCTGGCTCTAGAGCGCAGGCTCAGCAGTTGCAGCGCACGGGCCCAGCTGCTCCACGGCTCATGGGATCCTCCTGGACCAGGGATTGAACCCGTGTCCCCTGCACTGGCAGGCGGATTCTGCACCACTGTGCCACCAGGGAAGCCCCACCTCCATTGCTTTTTGAAAGATGTTTTCACTATTTTTGCATACTTAAACAAGATATTTACTACTGCTTGTTTTTAAGCTTTATGAAATAGGTATCATGCACATTTTCCCAGGAATGCTTGTTCTCACTCAACATTCTACCTGTAAGGTTCATCCATGTTTTTGCACATAGCTGTGGCTCATTCATTACCATTGCTGTGTAATACTCCATGTACGAATATGCCACTAATTTTTCTCTTATTAATTCTTGGGTAATATCCACCTCAACAAGCAGTGTGTAAGAATTGATTTATATCCTCCAAAACACCTGACATTGTCATATTTCTTAATATTTGCTAATCTGATGGGTGGGCAAAAGATGATACCTCCTCGTAATCTTAATGTACACTCCCCTGATTACTAATGATCTAAGTAAGAATCTTTTGATATTTTTATTCACCATTAATATTTCCTCTTCATTGAATTACCTGCTCAATGTTTTGATGATTTTGCAATCAGACTGTAAGTTTTTCTTACTGATGTCTAGGAGTTCTTTATACATTCTGCACATTAAGACTTTATACTATAAATATATTTTCCTAGTTTGGTTCTTTCCTTTTCGGTCTCTTCCTTTACATCTTCTTTTATTTTTCTGCCTTTTATTATTCTCCCATCCTGCCATGCTAATACTTCCCCCCGCAATGGCTACAGAAATGGTGCAACTTGTCTTGCTCCTGATCTTAAGGGGGAATTTTTTTTAATGCTTCCTTATTGAAATGATTTCTATTTTTTTTTTAGATAGTTTTTATGAGGGCAAGGAAATTCTGTTCTGATCTTAGGTTCTGAATTTTTATCATAAGAAGGCACTGAACATTACTAAGTGATTTCTTCCCTTGCATCTACAGAATTTATCATATGAATTTTCTCCTGTATTTTGCTAATGATTTGGTGATGACATTTACAGGTATTCAATGTGAAACTACTTTTGCGTATCTGGAATAAACTCAGATTGGTAACTGAGTTTTATCTGTTAAAAATAATACACTTACAAATTCAGATTTCTAATAATTCTGTTTAAGATTTTGATGTGTATTTTAATGAACGAAATACGTTTATAATTTTCTTCACAAACTCTTTTGGTATTAGGGTTGTATTGGTCTTATTTGAATGACTTGGAGAAATAGTTCTTTTTCCATTCTCTTGAAAGGTAGTGTGATACGATCCTTGAAAGTTTAGTTTAAGAGAATTCAGCTCTAAAATCACCTGGATCAGTTTTTTTCTCCATGGGAAGATTTTAAACCACTGATTATGTATCTGTAATAGTTATCATATTATTTAGGTTTCCTATTTCTTCTTGAGTGAGTTTTGGTGAATTCTATTTTTCTAGGAATTTGTCAACTTCTTCTAAGTTTTCAAATTTACTGGTAAAAAGTTCATAGTTAACTCTTTTTAAAAAGTCTATACACACTTTATTGTGTTTGCAGCTGTGTCCACTTTTGTATTTCAGTATTATTTATTTGTGTCATCTTTATTTTCCTGTTCACTATCAAGTAGAATGTCTCTTTTTCTTAATCTTTTCAAAGTATCAGCTTCTGATTTCTTTGATTCCATCGTAACTGTTTTCTGATTTATTGATTTTTGTTCTTATCGTCCCTAATTCTAATTATCTCCTTAGTTTCTTTGTTGATTCTAATATTCCTTTCTTATTTTTTAAGTTAAATGCATAGCTACTCCATTTTCAGCTTTTGTTCTTTTCTAACATAAGCATTTATAAAGATAAATTTCCCTTTAAATATCAATTTCATTGCAATTCCACAGATTTTGATTGGTGGTATTTCCATTATCATTGAGTTGGTGAGCATTTTAAACTTCTAGTATGATTTCTTCTTTGTCCTACTGCTTTTTTAAAAGGATGGATAATTTAAAATGCATGGAGGGTTTTATATACATATAAAGTATATTTATATATTAAGAATTTATATTTGTATTATTTATTTCTAAATTAATTGCACTGTGGTCAGAGAAAATGGTCTCCAGGATATTGATTCTTTGAAATGTGTTAACCTGTACTTTGCAGTCTAGTACATGTTCAGTTTTTGTGTTTGTGTATTCCACAGCATGCAGTGTTCATTAAAGCATACTTAAGTTGTTCAAATCTGCAATTAATTTTTTATATCCATGAATTATTAATTGAGAAAGGTATTTAAAAATTTTCTAATATGACAGAAAATCTGTCAATATTCTCTAGTTTGGTTAAATTTTGATGTATATATTTTAAGTCTGTGCATTCAAGTTTAAAACTGCTACATTTTACTAGTAAATTGGACTTACTACATAGTGACCTTCACTCTCCCCATTAATGCTTTTTCTGTCTTTAAGTCTAAATTGCTAATGTTAGTATAATTAGTCCATTTTCTTTTGGTTAGTGTTTCCCTGAAATATCATTTTCTGCCCTTTTACTTTCAATCTTTCTGTATATTAATGCTTTAAGTGTGTCTTTTGTAAACAGCATTTAACTTTAAAAAAATCCAACTGATTTGTAGCTTTTCTTTCACAAGCAGAGAGTAAGCAATTTATATTTATTACAGGACTTTTTCTTACATCCTGCTTTTTTCATCTCTATTTTTCTTCCCTTTTTTATGCTTTTTCTTCCTTTTTATTTTTTTACTGTTATTTGGATTGACTTTAAATGTTATTTTTCCATGTCTTAAATTCCTTTTTTCCTCTTCTACTGGTTTCCAATACATATACTCTGTATTTATTCTTGTAGTTGTTACCCTTGAAATTTTACCATACAAATTTAACTTATGTCAACAGTTAACTTTCAGACCTCTCCCAAACTATACACTTCAACTCTGATCTTCCCCCATCATCTTCTCCCATCAACTGAAATACTACTGCTGTCCAGCATTTTAGTTCTGTCCCCCTCACCACTTGACTTCTATTTTTTTTTAAATCAAATTACCGGTTTTATTATTGTGGGATATCAATGCAAGTAGCTGATGATTTTCAAATGTGTTTCTGTTTATACATATACCTGTACATCTAACTACAATTCAGGATACTTTCCTTAAACTTGTAAGTTAAATATCCAAGTGCCTCCTGCCATCTACAATGCATGTCTAACTGGCACTTAAAATTTCAAAAAGGAGTTCCTACTTCCCAGTCCTCTCCTCAGGCTTCCTCATCTCAGTCAACAACATTAATATCTACCCAATGCTCCAACCAAAAAACCTAGGCATAACTGATTTCTCCCTCATATCACACCCAATCTTTCCTAACATTTATAACTCAAAAATATTCTCAAACCTTTTTAAATTCTCACTACCATCCCCTCACAGCCTAATCCACTCTCATCCTCTTTTTCACTTTAGTCCCTTTCCAATTCGATCTCCACAAAGCTGTTAGAGTGATCTTTTAAAAATGTGTGTCAAATCAGTTAATTCCCCACTTAAAATTTCACTGCTCTCTGAATAAATTCCAGATGCTACATGTCCTGCATAGTCTGGTTCCTGCCAACTTCATCTCATATTACTATTCTTTCCACTCATCTGCTTCAGCCCCACTACCTTCTTACATGCCAAGCCCTTTCCTTTTCAGTACCTCTGCTCTCATCTTTCTTTTTGCCTAGAAAGCTCTCCTTCAACTAACTGCTAATTCTCATCTTTTAGACATCAGCTCAAAAGTCAATTCCTAAGAGAAGTCCTCCCTGATCACTTTAATTAATGTAAGCCCCTGTCAGTTTACTTTATCACATTAGTGTTCTATTCCCTTCACAGTAATTACCAGTTTGTAATTTATCATATTTGTATCTTGTTTATTACCTGCCTCTCCCACCATAATGTAAACTTCATGGGAGAATCTTATTTGTCTTGTGCACTGATATAATCCCAGGATCCAGTACCATGCTTGGCACATACTATATGCTCAATAAATATTTGTTGCATGAATAGTTACTATCACAAATTACATATGAAAAATTTAATAAAACTTAGTAAACTAACTAACAGTGATTAGAGATGATCAAACATAAAGTTAGGAAGAGGAAAAAAATGCCACCTCAACCTACCACTATCAAAACTAATTATGTTCTTACATTTCTTTCTTTACAAATTTTCTAATATGCTTTATTTCCGGAGTTTCTTACAGAAGTAATCTGAAACTGGAAATTTATACTTTTTGAGAAGTAAAAATTTTAATGTCCAAGTTGAAATAGTTTTTTCCTAAGAAAACATATTTACCAAAATAGGTCCCTTGAGAGAGTAAATTAGAACCAATTATCATAGAAAAAAAATTTAATTATCAAAGAAATACTCCCTCGTAACAAAACACCAAGCCTAGAAGGTTTCACAAGCAAATACTAACAGCCTTTAAAGGAATAAATAGCTATTTAAACACCAAAAGATACACACACACACACACACACACACACACACACACAGAGAATATATATATATATATGGTCTTTTAGCAAAGCGAGTATCAAACTTATCAAGAAAAAAAATTTAAAAAAACACAAAACCCAAACAGAACACAGCTAGAGACAATTCATACTTACAGGTCTCAATATAAAAATCCTATGTAAAATATTAGCAAACAGAATCTAGCAGCTCATTAAAACAACAATAAACCATGACTATGTGATCATGTTGGGTTAATTAAATAGAAGTAAGAGTGGTTGAATATTAGGAAATCTAGTAACAAAATAATTGCTCATGACCATTAGGCCAAAAGTAAAAAATCATTATATCATTTCCATTGGTGCTAACAAGAGTTTAATAAAATTCAACAAACATTCTTGCCAGAAACCTATAAAATACAAACAGGGTAAAATTTCCTTAGTGTGATTGGGATTGACATATATACACTAATATGTATAGAATAGGTAACTAATGAGAACCTGCTGTATAGCATAGGGAACTCTACTCAATGCTCTGTGGTGACCTAAATGGCAAGAAAATCCAGAAAAAGAGGGGATATATGTATACATATAGCTGATTCACTTTGCTGTACAGCAGAAACTAACACAACATTGTAAAGCAACGATACCCCAATTAAAAAAAAATTTTTTTTTAAATTTCCCTAGTGTGATTTAAGACAAAAAAAATTGTGCATATGTGTTTGTATATGTATGAAATCAACCTAAAACCCAGAATCATTCTTACTAGGGAAATACTAGCAGAGCAAGGGCTGGTAAACTATGGCCCACAGGTTATTTCCAGCTTGCCACCTGGTTTTATAAATAAAATTTTGCTGGAAGACAGTTACACCCATTCATTTACATACTGTCTATGGCTACTTTTACACTATAACAGTAGAACTGAGTAGCTCCAACAGAGACTGACACACAAAGCTGTAAATATTTACTATTTGGCCCTTCGTAATATAAATTTGACAAGCCCTGCACTAGAGCATTCCCATTAAAGTTAGGAAAAGACAAAGATATATATCATCAACCACTAATTTCTGGAGATATCATCCAATGCAATTAGAGAGAAATATTAATACTTCAACTTTTACAACTGCCTGCATTTCCATGAAAAAATCACTGATTTCCCTCTGAGGGCTTCCCTTCTCCCTTGCTATTATCTTCACTGAAGAGCAATGGCAGCTCTGATTCACTCATACCTGACTTACCAAAATGATCTTTTAAATGTCCAAGGTTTCTTTAATAAAGCAAAATGGAAACGCATACTGTATCTAAGACAAGACACTGTAATTACCAGTATTTTCAATTTAATTGTTCTTTGGAAAATACCGAAAGCATAACAAAATTCAGCAGGATCTACTGGTCCTACATAGGGCTTGTAAATGCAATTATAATACCATATCCAACATCTGAATGTGATGCATAACACTCTTGTGCAGTATGCATAAAAATAACAACTCTTACTGTTAACATACCCTTCCTGAAGAGATAATTCTTGGTTTTCCTCTTCGGGACCACTGCTATCACTTTGTAGTTCAGGTTCATTCTCATCTTTTCCTGGCAGAGTCTCCCAGCTTTCATCACTTGAGGACTGGTCTTTTTCCGTACCAGAAAATCGATGAGGCAAAGAGGCAGACCATTCTCCGTCACTGCATTCTGAACTGCAAATTTAGAACAGAAATATACTGTCATTACAAGTGCATTTATCATTTGGAGTGTTAACCAGCCATCATGGTAGAGAGTGGAGTACTGATGCTCTACATGTTTCATGAGGTGCCAATTAAATTTTAACATATTTTACAAATAAATACAGAGATAAATATTCAGCAGAATGTAACTTTTTCAAATGAATATAGCATATGGCAAGTTATGAAATTATCAATTTATTATTTTCTTCATTAAAGTAACTAATTCCGTGGTGCTTAGACACAGGTTCTTTATATTTTAGACATACTTCTACACAAAATTTTCAGTAATTTATTTGGTAATGCCAGATTAAATGCTATCTGGAATAAATAATAGAGTTATTACTCACCTGACTTAAAACAACTTTCTAATTACATACTGACAACTGATATCATATCCTCTATGAATAAATTTTCACTATTACCATGTTTTAAAAGCTTACTTTTCTCTTCCTTTTACAAAAAACACTTTACAATGGAGAGAGATTCAATTCATAAAAAGCAGCACTGACAAATCGTTACTGAAGTCCTTTGGTAGGACTGTGAACACAAAATAAATTTCAACTCAAGAGAATATTTAGATAAGGAATGAAAAAGTGTGATAAAAGGGTTAATAAAAAAATCTCCGAAGAATTACTTTTAGATAGTATACGTATTTAACTTTGGTTAATTTGGTTACATTCAACAACTCGCAAAGCATCAGACATCTTATATTACCAGAAGGTAAAATATTACTTAACAGTGTTGAAAATAAATCTTAAATGCTTTTTCTAACCATATCAACCATTCTGGTCAAGAATTCTCTTAAAGATATTACCTTTTGTGCACTGACTTTTAAGAAACCCAAAAATAACAAAATTTAATTTACTTTTTTGAAAGGAAGTGATAATTGGTATTGTCTCCTTCTCCAGGCAGATAAACCCAAGAGATCAAGATGCAATTAACAAAGAGCAGCATTAATCTGAGCTCTGAGAAATTAGCAGAAGTAAAAAAAATAAAATCAACTTCCAATTTTCAGGGCCCAAACATCCTGGAGAAGAAATAGAACATAGCCCTGGCATAGCAAATAAAAGGTGTTCCTTCACTGGGTGTGAGCCAAAACTGCTTATATTCTGTAAAATTTTCTGTGACCCAAAGAATAATCTAAGATCAAGTAAATCATTTCCAGACTTGTATCAGTGTCAAAATCTAACACAGAAAATAGTTTTAAAGGAGCTTACTGAGCTAACTTTCCTTGACTATGAAGCTTCTCAAATTCACAGCTAAATTACCAACTCCAGTTCTGAAATGTTTTTAAGAAGTAGGGTTGGATTTCTGGATTAATTTCTGGCAATTTTTAACATCCTTACTTAAAAGCGAATTTCAGTTTTTAAACATTTCTCTCAGAGATTGATCCTGTCCAGAAAGATAACATATGAAACTTCTGAACTTTTCTGAATTAATGAAATAACTGATGGAATATCTCCAAATTTCAATAGAAAAAGAATGTCTATGATAAACAGTCAACATATTTAAGAAGCTTATGTTAAGGACTGGCAAACTATAGCCTTTTAGCCAAATCTGGCCCTGCTGCCTGTTTTGTTTGTTTGTTTGTTTTATGGTATGTGAGCTAAAAATGTTTTTTTTTACCTATTTATATTGGATTTTGCCTCTTAGTTAGCAAAACCTAAAATATTTACTATCTGGCCCCTTAAGAAAGTTTGCAGACCCCTGGCCTACATCATTATTACTCATTACACATAACACTCACCTCGAAGTAGATAACTTTTAAATATATATCCCCAGCCCTGATCACCATACTAAGCTTTCATAACCACTAACTGCCCACCAAACATTTTTAGATTTTCAGCCTCCTTTTAAAAATTGTATTTTTATAACAAAATTCATCTGCCATTTAAGTCCCTTTCTTGATATTCTATCTAATGGTATTATCGTGCCCTTAAGCTGGAAACCACATATCTGTGACTTCACAAAGTCCCCACATTTAAGTCCTTTTGTACTTTCCATTCTTTCTGTTCAATGGCTCTTATATCCTAGCTCCTTGTTCTCCATTTCCCCTAAAAAACCTTGGTTCAAGTGCTTTTCTCCAAACCTAGATTGAGACAATCAATTATTAACTGGTGTCCCTAAACTTAATCCCAACTCCCTCAACTCACTTAAAGAACGCATTCTCAATATCCCTATCACTTCCATTTATATCAAACAGTACATTTATAACATTACTCCAAAAATCTTCAACAGTTCCTCTCTACTAAAGCTGCATTTCATAAACTTAAGCCATTTGCCTACAGTCCTCACAATTTTTGCTACAGCTGTACATTAACACTGTGTCTTAAGGTACAGCAGTTGAGAACAATGGTTCTGGAGTCAGCTGACCTGGATTTGAAAGCACCAGTTATTAGCTGTGAAAAAGTTACTTAACCTCTCTGTACCTTTATTGCCTCACCTATCAGGTAAATATAATAGTATCCACTATCTCACTGAGTTCATTTGAGGAATAAATGAGTTAATATATAGACAACATTCTAACAGTGCTTAGTAAATAATGTCATCAGCAACTATTATCAAATCTTCTTTTTAAACAACAGTTTTTTTTTCACTCAAATATATTTTAGTTATCTCTTTAATAACTGTTTGAGGACAAGATCTTGAGTTTAAAAGAAACTTTCAGCCATGCCAGCACATTTTAACCTTAGGCCTAATTGTTCTGAAGAGAGGTGTGCTATCTCCTGACCACTTCTTATAGTACTTGAGGTTTTTTTGCAGAGTTTTTCTGTCCCTAGGCCTTAACCTTGCTTAAAAGGTAAAAAACCTTACCAAAGATAAAAATGTCAGGACAACTTTTTTGTTGTTGTTGATGACTTTGGGAGAATAAAAGGAATATTGGTTATATAGTTGATTACGATTTGATATACTTAAAAAGGATTTATTGAAATCCTCCCAGGGGTTTCATCCATAAAGTTCCAAATTTGATGTGCTAGCTAAATTTTTTTTGATTCACATTAATATAAATATATAATGATAAAAATTAAAAACACTTGTCTGTGTGCCACTTTATTTTACCCACTTTAAAAAATACTGGCCTACAGGAAAAAAAAAGTTTGAACTTCGAATGGCACTTATGATTTACTACAGCTGATCCCAGTTATCAGTACATCCTTACATCCAACTCTTTCCTTCCAATATGCTCTATTCCAAATGCTGTCCTCCAAATACGAATTTTTATCACAACTATTCCTCCCACCACCAAGAATGTCTTCACAATCACTTCACCTTTTTTCCCATTTCAGGACCAGATCACTCTTTCAAGACCTTCCTCTACAACACTGCTTCTTTTGTTTTTCAATTAATTCATGGACTAGCCTTCTTATTCGTTCAGTCTAAACCACTCAAGTGCAGCTGCTTCTTTAACACTGCATTTAGAAGTATTTTTCTAAGTGCAAAATCACAGTTCCTTTTCCCAGAAAAGCATCTAAGGAGATCTGTCTGAATTGTGAAGTACCTGTAAGCTCTTGGAAGTTAACTAAGACTGTGCTATCGAACGACTTTACATAGAGAACTTTCAGTGATATCAGTTTATTTAAAAAGGGCCAACAATTAATCGTCTTTAAAGTATGTTCCCCAGAAATTAATACACATTTGTGATATAAGTAAAAGTAATATATCAATAATTTCCGATTAATATTTCATTCTGAACATTATTATCTATGACAAATTTCAAACTTAATGTCTATTACTAATTTGTAGCTCTAAAAGTCCAAACTGGCTCAGAGGGCTAGCCAGAGGAAACTACAAATCGATGGCTAAGATTTTTTACTATGAAAAACAAAAAACCTACCACAGGCAATTTCTTTACTGAAGAAACAAAATACTACATTTAACATCAGGTGAAAGTTCCATCTACAACATATGATAGCCTTTTTCACCGTGGCAGTGGAACACCACAATGGCAAGAGCAAGCTTTGAAGTCTGATAGAGTTTAGGTTAGGATCTGCTCAGTACTTACTAGTATAAGCCTGCACAATGAATGAACTTGCCTGAGCTCACTTTTCCTCATCTGTAAAATGAGGATATTAATATTTACTTTTCAGGTCTACAGTGCTGTTTAAATGAATACCACAGATAAAATGTTTTGCACAATTTTTGGAAAATGGTAAACATTTAATAAAGGTAGTTACTTCTTTCATTATATAAGCTGTTTGCTTAGAAATTTCATTTGGATTTCCTACCAGCACACCACCATTTTCCTCTTTTCTCTACCAAAGAAAATCTACTTGACATCCTCTGGTCTGTCTTACTGAATAGCAGCATCAGTCTCCTGGTCACCCAACAGCTTTATACCAGAGGTCAGCAAATTATGCCCTGGAGCAGGAGCCAAATCCGGCTACCTGTCTGTTTTTTAGTGGCCCGGAAGCTAAGGATGTTTTTTTCATTTTAACATGGTCATACAAGTATCCACATAATATCCTCAATGTTGCCTTTTGGTCCACAAAGCCTAAAATATTTACTATCTGGTCAACCTTTTTAAAAAAGTTTGCAGACCCCAAAGAAGACACAGCAAAGAAGCATCGAACATAGGTCAATGGAAGAGAAACCATGGAGCAGAAAAGGGTGAGCAAACAGCTCAATGGTAGCACTGAAGTCAAAGAAAATGGGTAGAGAAAAAAATCAATTGGCTATGGAAATTGGGAGGTCACTGTTAACATGGGAGAATATAGAAATAATACAGGGAGTGAGATTTTGAGGCATTTAATAATAGCGGATAGTGAAGGAATAGAAGCAGTAGATGTGGAACATTTATTCTGAAAATTCAGCAGTGGAAGAGAAAATATAAACAGGCAAATAGTTAGAAGAGGGAGCAAGATCAATGAACGCTGCCCCCAGGATTTAGAAAATTTAGAGAAGGAACCCAGGAGTAAAGGCAACAGATATATAAGGTGTCAGATATGACTGCAGGCACAGAATGAGAAAAGGTCAGCTCTCTTCATTGAAGAAGAAATTTAAAATAGGAACCAATACCAACATATTCAAATATGTTAGTATGTTAATATGTATTCTGATGGAGGAGAGGAAAACAAGAAAGTTCACATTTAATTATTTCAGTATCTCCAGGAAAGCAGAAACAAAATTATCTACTAAGAATGACAGGAGTATAAGGAACTAAAAGCAAAAAGAGAAAAGATTTTAAAATAACCTTTCAAGGAGAACAAGCAACAGAACAAACAGGACACAAAATGGTCATGGACTAGCGAGGACCCATTTGTTCTTGATTATAAAAGCGTATGAGTTAAACATTTAAAATTTTTCAAAGTAAAAACTAAAATACCACTGTGACTTTTATATGGTCCTTCATTAGTACTGTCTCCCATTAACATTTAGAGCTATATGCAAGAGCAGAAAACTATAACTTACTCAAGTATTACACTCTTTACAGATTCAATTGTGAATCGAAAAACCTTTTTCACGTAAATAAAATTATATGTGGTTTCTAGACAAAACATTTTATGTACAAATCTAGGTAGAAATAAGATACAGAAGTAAAATCAGCCAAAAGCAACCTCTTATTCCCTAGTCCCCCAAGGAATTGGTTTGTTTGTCTTCTCTGATATTTATCACATCCACAAAAACTCAACTATATAGGAGCTTAAGGAAGAGTGAAATTTTAGATAATTTTCTTATCTGACCAGCTGTGGATCAAAAACACTTTCTGAATTTTATTGAAAATACTCTGGAAGGAAATTATATTAAAACATATTATATAATTCTCTGCATTTTCCAAAA
Organism: Balaenoptera physalus; assembly: GCF_965194825.1. Classification (NCBI taxonomy): domain Eukaryota; kingdom Metazoa; phylum Chordata; class Mammalia; order Artiodactyla; family Balaenopteridae; genus Balaenoptera; species Balaenoptera physalus. Next base: position 88,381,745 of record NC_138890.1, on the reverse strand, counting down.
TAGTATACTAAACATAATCTAAGCAGTTTGGGACTTTTACTAGTACTAACACTGAACTATGTTGTAATAAAGTAATACAAATGGAAGCTGTTCAAATCTATGTCTACTTAATTTAGTAAATAAGGCCCAAATGGTTTGTTTTTTTGGCTGTGCCATGCAGGTTGTGGGACCTTAGTTCCCTGACCAGGGATCGGACCTGAGCCCTTGGCAGTACCACGGGACCTCCAAGTAGTCCCTGGTTTATCTTTTTGAATTGTGCCTGCCTTTTACAACTTTCTGATCTTTTCCCCTAATATCAAAATACTGTAATCTATGACTCCCTAAGCATGCCTGAGGAACGAAGTTATTTATCCCCAATTTACTCCTTTTAAACTTCTATGAACTTGGAAACAAGATAAAAAGTTTTCCTAAAATATCAGAGTGTGTGCTTAAAGATCTTTGTTTTGGCTGTTCATAGATGTTTTACTTGTTGGGAGATAGCAAGATCAGAGGAGCTTTCTTCATGGCTTTCAGTGAACATATAGGAGAGGAAAGGAGCTTAATTTAGCCTCATGATAATTATCTGTATATTCTGTCTTCCTCATAAGGCTGGTGAACACCAAGGCAAAAGGAATCATCATTATTTGTATTTACAGAGTACCTGAAACAAAATGTGACCCCTGGGAGGATTTCAATAAATCCTTTTTAAGTATATCAAATTGTAATCAACTATATAACCAATATTCCTTTTATTCTCCCAAAGTCATCAACAACAACAAAAAAGTTGTCCTGACATTTTTATCTTTGGTAAGGTTTTTTACCTTTTAAGCAAGGTTAAGGCCTAGGGACAGAAAAACTCTGCAAAAAAACCTCAAGTACTATAAGAAGTGGTCAGGAGATAGCACACCTCTCTTCAGAACAATTAGGCCTAAGGTTAAAATGTGCTGGCATGGCTGAAAGTTTCTTTTAAACTCAAGATCTTGTCCTCAAACAGTTATTAAAGTTCTCAGGGTATATTTCAAAAGAGCAGGGTATTAACCTAACTCTCTAGTCTAATTCCACGTCTGGTAATTATATGCTGCCTGTTAAAATTCCCCTTGCAGTTCTAATTTAATAAGGTGGCGTTCAGTTCTCCTCAAACAGCTCAGAGCAATGCAACCAGCTATAATGCTTATCCCATAAAGTGTAATGTTTCAGATGTGATTAAGTGATCATTTAGAATTTTTCAGGGAATCAGGTCATACATTCATTAAAATATTTTTCCACTTGTAAAGAATAAACTATATACTTTTCAAGTGGCCAAAAATTCCTATACCTTGAAATGTCACAGTAAATTTTAGTTTATGTTCTTTATAAGAGAGTTCTATTTGTAGCTATTATAATACTAACATGACAAGAAAACTCTTCAAATATATCATCTTCAAGTTTTACAAAGCAGAGGAAATGCAAAAAAACCCTCACAGACTCAAAGCAGAAGCTATTTATACTTTCCTTCTCAAGGTACTGGTGGGAGAGTCACTGTGTTTCCCCATTTCTCCAATCTGCAAACACCAGAACTTAGCAGAACTACAGTAAAACATTAGGAAGATGAACAAGTGGCAAAATGAAACTAAACCGGAGTGTACAGCTACGAAATTTCAACATTTATCTGGTGCCATATTACAAGGCATTCTGCAACTTTGATCTTTTGCAGAGAGTAAGGGTAGAGGAACTGGAAACAGTAGCACAGAAATAGAATTACTCCCCAAGATTGTACAGGCTATTGAAATGAGGACCTAAAACATATCTTAAGGCTTACAGATGCATATATAAGCAGAATCCTAGGTAAAATTGTTATCCTTGATGAGAGCCTTAAAAAACAAACAAACAAAAACAAAACAGTAAGTGTTTCTGGCATTTCAATGTGTCTTAAAGAATACTCTAAAATTAGTTCCATCATTTAAGTACACCCCAACTACAGGTTCTGTAAGTCAATATATTACTAAAAAGTCAAAAGAAAAAAAAGTTTCCATTAACTGTGTTTTTCTCATCTGTATATTCTGTTTATAAAAAATCTGTCATTTTTCAGAGTACTGACATTATCACTCAAGGAAAAAACTTATAAATAAATATACTAAGACAACACCCTATAACCCTTAAAAGTCCAGAATCATTCTAGGCAAAGAAAATACTGCTACTATTAACAACAACAACAACAACAAAATCAATTTAAAAACCAAGAGCCGAAAACACTCTCATTTACCACTGCAACAAAAAGAATAAAATACCTAGGAATAAACCTACCTAAGGAGACAAAAGACCTGTATGCAGAAAATTATAAGACACTGATGAAAGAAATTAAAGATGATACAAACAGATAGAGAGATATACCATGCTCTTGGACTGGAAGAATCAACATTGTGAAAATGACTGTACTACCCAAAGCAATCTACAGATTCAATGCAATCCCTGTCAATCTACCACTGGCATTTTTCACAGAACTAGAACAAAAAATGTCACAATTTGTATGGAAACACGAAAGATCCCGAATAGCGAAAGCAATCTTGAGAAAGAAAAACAGAGCTGGAGGAATCAGGCTCCCTGACTTCAGACTATACTACAAAGCTATAGTAATCAAGACAGTATGGTACTGGCACAAAAACAGAAATATAGATCAATGGAACAGGATAGAAAGCCGAGAGATAAACCCACGCACATATGGTCACCTTGTCTTTGATAAAGGAGGCAAGAACATAGAGCGGAGAAAAGATAGCCTCTTCAGTAAGTGGTGCTGGGAAAACTGGACAGCTACATGTTAAAGAATGAAATTAGAACACTCCCTAACACCATACACAAAAATAAACTCAAAATAGATTAAAGACCTAAATGTAAGGCCAGACACTATCAAACTCTTACAGGAAAACATAGGCAGAACACTCTATGACATAAATCACAGCAAGATCCTTTTTGACCCACCTCCTAGAGAAATGGAAATAAAAACAAAAATAAACAAATGGGACCTAATGAAACTTAAAAGCTTTTGCACAGCAAAGGAAACCATAACAAGAGGAAAAGACAACCCTCAGAATGGGAGAAAATATTTGCAAATGAAGCAACTGACAAAGGATTAATCTCCAAAATTTACAAGCAGCTCATGCAGCTCAATATTAAAAAAACAAACAACCCAATCCAAAAATGGGCAGAAGACCTAAATAGACATTTCTCCAAAGAAGATATACAGATTGCCAACAGACACATGAAAGAATGCTCAACATCATTAATCATTAGAGAAATGCAAACTAAAACTACAATGAGGTATTATCTCACACCGGTCAGAATGGCCATCATCAAAAAGTCTACAAACAATAAATGCTGGAGAGGGTGTGGAGAAAAGGGAACCCTCTTGTACTGCTGGTGGGAATGTAAATTGATACAGCCACTATGGAGAACAGTATGGACGTTCCTTAAAAAACTAAAAATAGAACTACCATATGACCCAGCAATCCCACTACTGGGCATATACACTGAGAAAACCATAATTCAAAAAGAGTCATGTACCACAATGTTCAGTGCAGCTCTATTTACAATAGCCAGGACATGGAAGCAACCTAAGTGTCCATCAACAGATGAATGGATAAAGAAGACAAGGCACATATATACAATGAAATATTACTCAGCCATAAAAGGAAACGAAATTGAGTTATTTGTAGTGAGGTGGATGGACCTAGAGTCTGCCATACAGAGTGAAGTAAGTCAGAAAGAGAAAAACAAATACCGTATGCTAACACATATATACGGAATCTAAAAAACAAAACAAAAATGGTCATGAAGAACCTACGGGCAAGACGGGAATAAAGACACAGACCTACTAGAGAATGGACTTGAGGATATGGGGAGGGGGAAGGGTAAGCTGGGACAAAGTGAGACAGTGGCATGGACATATATACACTACCAAATGTAAAACAGATAGCTAGTGGGAAGCAGCCGCATAGCACAGGGAGATCAGCTCGGTGCTTTGTGACCACCTAGAGGGGTGGGATAGGGAGGGTGGGAGGGAGGGAGACACAAGAAGGAAGAGATACGGGGATATGTATATATGTATAACTGATTCACTTTGTTATAAAGCAGAAACTAACACACCATTGTAAAGCAATTATACTCCAATAAAGATGTTAAAAAAAATAAATAAATAAAATAATTAAAAAAAAAAAACCAAGAGTCAAGAAAACCACCCTTTTTCTTGTGGTTGGAAAACAGTGTAAATATTTCATCAACTTCATTAGATGACATCAGGCCTAACTATAAAAAGCAAACAAAAGAAGATTTTATTTTTGATTAGTGCCTATAATGGAGAAAGCACAGCCAAATTAAATGATTTTCTTCAAAAAAGCAAAATGTAGTAAAAAATGCTTAGAAATACTACTTAACAATTCCCAGTGGGGTCTAAGCCAGCACCCAGAAATCAAACACTTTCATATTTCTGTAGCAAAATGTATGAATACTTGAAAATGTCCTCGTTTTATTTTAGATCTAGATCTGCCATCAAGTAAGTTAATATTAGGTCAGGTTTTGTTGTCAATTTCTGTTTTTAGAACTTTGTGGATTTTGGATAAAAGACTGTGGACCTAAACTGAACAAACAGAAATAAATCAGGCACAAGTTCTTTTTTTTTTATTGCCCGCACCACACGGCATGCAAAATCTTAGTTCCCCAGCCACGGATAGAACCTGTGCCCCCTGCAGTGGAAGTGCAGCATCCTAACCACTGGACTGCCAGGGAATTCCCAGGCACAAGTTCTTAACTAACTTTATTCTTAGCTTAGAAAATAGTAGGTTACATAAATATTGTCTGCTAACCCTTGAAGATTACAAACTTCAACATAGCAGTAGAAAAATTTCAATTGTTTCTACAAGTTACTTATACTATACTACGGAAGCTTAATTCATACAGCCAATGAAAAGCAAAAAGATTTTATTAACTTTATGATATGAAATAAAATATATAAAATGCATTCATATTCAAAAGGATAAATTCTTCCCTTGCAGTACTTTCTAGTTAAAAAAAACTATTTCTTTAAATTAATAAAATCTTGAAATTGCACTGTAATTGAGCATGGCAAGGGTTCCCACTAGCTTAAAAGGATAAGTGAAAGTGACTCTGGGGTAATGAAAAGTCAGCAGTTGGACAAAGAAATTCTCCATTTCTCTGTTGTTTCTGTTGTCCTACAGTTTGGAAAAAAAGGAAACTATGTAAGAGGAATCAGAATGCTTATTATAAGAAAAGTTATATGTTCTCTTGAAAATAGTAAATTATAGTGGTGAAGAACACAGAGCCTGGAGTTAGTCAATAAGTAGATAATCAAATTCCAGCTCCACCTTTTACTAGCTTTGTGACCTTAGGAAGTTAGTAAGTGCTCTTATGCCTCAGTTTCATCTACAAATGCGAAAAATAAGAGAAGGTACCACATAAAGTTGTTAATGAAAATTAAATGCTAAACAAAAATAAGTAAAAAATAAACAGTGACAGGAACAGCAACAGGAAGAATAAACAGGTGATATTAGTAAATACTGGCAAAGTTAATGCAATATTACCAATCAAAATTTTCTGTGATTTTAATCACTTTTTAAACCCAGACTGGCTTCGAAATTTTTTTAAATACAATAAATGTTTACCTTGCATTTTATTAACTGAAATATCATGAACTGAAATAATTAGTAGCTCTGTCTTTTTGTAATAATGAATAACCATTACCTGAACTTATAATTTCTGTAAACTCCTGAAATCCCTCAAAGAGAGTTACTGTGAAAAACTAACCAGTAGTTTACATGTATGGTTACCACTCAGTAAATAAGAATATTTGACAAGTCAAAATATCTAATTCCCTGACCATGTCAGACAGCCCATCCACCAAATATCATGGTACTAGAAATAAACCACTTTGCTCACTAAACCATCTCACAAAGCACAGCACGAAACCTTACCTATCTTCATCTTTGTCATACAGTTGGTAATAATCTCCACAGCCATTCCAAAACGTGTTATCCACAACTTCCTGCCTTCCTGTGGCTCCATTTTCTGGTGTTATTTGGTTATCTTCTGTTTCCCTCTGTGTAACTCTTGCGAAAGGCAGATCCAAGAACATACAATCATGTTCTCCATCATAGTCATCACATTTTATTAAGAGGTCATCTGAGCCATTTTCCTCAACTTCCAAAGCCTCTCTCCACCTCTGAACACTTCTTTGCTTAGCCTCATGCCTATTAATACCTGTTTCTTGGTCCACCTGGCTTGAACTTATCAGTTTCCTAACTTTGGGCCTCACTACCTGTTCAGGAGAACTTCCCTGGTTTTTGCCCCTATCACTGGTATTTTGCTCACTGCAAATATGCCTGGGAGCACAGGCTGAATCTTCAACTGAATTTTCTCTTTGTCTCTCCTGGCTAGTATTATTTTGTTGTTTCTTTCTAACCACTTCATCTTCAGAAGAGGACCTCTGAAATTCCTGATTGTTCTGATTGACAAACTCAGTATCACCAGTTGAACTTTTCACTAAAGGTGCTGAATCTACCTCTTCAAACTCATCTCTTAATTCACAGTTAAAAGAGGGACCTGTCGGTGAAAGACCAGTGTATGCCTCTACCTCTCCATTTTCCAACTCAAACACTGTATTGCCCAATGCTTCCTGATATCTACCACCTTCCACAACGTCTGCAGAGAGCCGATGATGGTCATTATCCTCTCCGTGTCTGCCATCTGGATCATAAGAGTCAGTATGAACCAATGTAATTCCATTTTGGACACTTGAAGCATTACAAACTCCTGAAGTATATTCTCCCTCAGAGTGATTGTGAAGATCCGTACTGCTTCCTAAGGTCTCCCTGCCTTCCTCGCTATGATGTACTGCAGCAAAGGATGGACTGCTTTCAATGGTTTGATTCAATGCTGTATCACAAATGGGAATTTCTGCTTCAGTTTTTTCAAATAAAGGGTCATTGGGTAAAGAAGAATGAACTTGATCCAATGGACTGGAACCTTCACAGAAAACAAAAGAAAACATATTTAGAGGGATTAATTTAGATAACGTTTTATTTAATAATGACTCTTTAACTAGAAATCATACCAATTATTACTTATTTGAGAATATGAGTGAATTTCTCTGACAGGTGCTTCTAGGCTCCCTAACTTAACTGGGAGGGCGGACTGGTTACCCTATGGGTTCATTTATGCCACTGTGTAGCCTCTTAATATCCTCTCCCTCAGATGTCTTCTGTAGGTTTTTCACCTAAATCCTAATACCTAAAACATTCTGTAAAAGACATTTAAAAGAGAGGCTAATGAGAGACTAACAATGAGAGGCATAAGTGAAGTCACAGGGTAACCAATCTGCCCTCCCAGTCGTTGGACTATGCAATTCAGACTTAAATTACTTTATTATATGTAGATTTTTTAAACGGTGGTTATAATAGATATAAGAACAGGCTATGTATAGATCTAACAGAAATGAGACTCTACTGTGTTTTATGTCAATTCAGAAGATTATATCTCAGTCCCTAGATATATATTAGATTTCTATCCCCAAAATGAATTGTTAAAATATATCTACAATGAGTTAACTTTAACTATGTTACAGCTATCAGTGAAAAACAACAAAAGAATCAATATGTTGATTCTCTTTGTCATAGTTTGTCAGAATTCTGAGACAAGAGTAAAATCCTATCTACTCTACAAATTACTTTAAACATGACTATCTTTTACCACCACTAACGTAGTAACAAAAAATGAAGATGTTAAGACCTGTTGGAACAAAAATTTATAAATAACTGAAGGGAAGTCTTGCCATATCACAAAAAGGCTGCTTTAACAGAATGACCTTAGCTAATAATTCAGATTCTTGTATATAAATGACAGTAAAAAAAATAACCTAGAATTATCAAGTTTGCTCAGGACAAGAGGAAGATGACATTCCAGTCCAAAAATGTGTAGTTATAGTACATGGATACCCGCAAAATACTTTTTCAAACTAATGAATAATTAGGAAATTTTAATTAAATAACTATGTATTACTTGACATTTATATTTTATATGATTCTAAAAGAATCAACTTAACCAAGCTAAATTATTGAGATACAAATAAAACAACAAAAAGCTATTTAAATGTAATATGCAGGGAAAAATATACTCAGTTCACACTAAAAATTTTTTTGGATTGAAAGATGAAGATTTTCTCTGGCTGAAGGATATGACAACATGTAATCACTGCCATGACAATGTAGTTATATTTTAATGATTGGCCATATTCTATCTTCTTCTATGTTTAAATGTATATACTATTAAGTTAACAGAAAATTTTGAAATGAATTTCTTGATAGGAAATGTATAGGATTTACTCAGAGACACACATAAAACCCACTCACTATTTCAAATATTACAAGATCAATTCTTACATGGTTATTAATAGCTTTTAAATAATTCCATGTTGCATACCTGAGGAATTTTCTTTTGGAACATCATCTAGTTCCAACACTTCATAGTCATCACCAGCCCTACCTAAGCTTCTTTCATGCCTGGTCATACACGGTTTGAAACTGACATATGCATGTCTTCTGCCATATCGCCTGCCTGTGATTGTCTGATATCCTCCTGCTGGTTTGGGCCAGGCCGCCTTGCTGGCTTCTTGATCCATTGCTGAAAAACAGAGTTAAAAATAAAAGAGGCACAGCAATGACTCTTATTCTGACATTTGGGGTAATGTTTCAACATATATTGCCAAATCATATGCTACTGAACATCGAGTGCCCCTTACTAGTGATATAAAACATACTTGAAAAGAAAACATGAAATACTATATTATGAGAGTTATGTGACCCCCTTATCCCCCAAAATATCTTTTAAAATTTGGTTCCTTTAAGGTATTTCAGATTTTTATAACGTTACTTACCCCAAATTTTTTCCACTTGCCGAATTACTATACTGTAAAAGCTCCTTAAGGATTGGAGAATGATTCTCCAAGTTATCAAAGTACCTTATGTATAAGTGCTCAATACATATTTGTTGAGTGAATTACTTGCACGCACATGATACACTGGTTTCAATTACGTTAAAAGTGAATAAATTCCAGTCAAAGGTAACAAGTAATTTCTTTAAATGGTATCTGTACAATTATAAAGAACTAATGGGACCACAATAAAATATATCCCAAAGATCAGGGTCAGGTAAAATTCTCCAAAAGAAAACAGTGGTGAGCCAAGTCAAACTTTTCAAAACTACCAATGGTATACATATGGTATGTATGAAAAGAAAAAACCATCAACATTTGAACAAGTCGAATACTAAGTTCTGATGCCTGAGGGATATATAGTAGCAACAGTAGCATCTTTTACTGAGTAGGACATTATCTCATATATACATAGAGCAAAAGTTTGCTTAGTCAATTGAGTTTTACATATATTATGCAGGAACTAAACAAAATATTTTCTCACAGTATACGGAATAGTCAATAAATGAAAAAGTTACACATTTTTGTTTTATTGCATTGCAATAAGAAATATAATTGCTTTTAAGCACAAAAACAAACATGTATTTATAACATTATAATATATGATACCAAGTGTTACATTGTTACTTCATCCCCTCACAAACCTGTTGAGGTGGATACTGTATTTTATTTTAAAGAATAAAAAAACTAGGGTTAAAATGAATTATTTAAGAAACTTGTCCAATAACCCAATATTATGACTCCAGAACCAGTACCCTTAACAACACCTCCACAAGAATAGTCTCCAAAGTGAAAAGCACAATAGATGCCAAGGGGGTATGGAAAGAAAATATGAGTTTCTATTTATACTCATTTTTATATCAAAAATTAGAAATTAAGCTTTATAAATATTCAATACATGGATTGAAACTGGCCTTAAGTAAGACCATGATCACATATCATGTATGGTACTCAAGGAATCTGGAAGGAAAAATATGAAGTTCTCAATGTAGAGGAATTGACAGAGACACCTTGCTTACCTGCTGGCTCTTTTTCAGTATACTGTGACATATATGGCAGTTTTTGTGTGCCCAGTTCAGTGGAATTATGGATGTTATTTAGTTTTTACTCACACAATGGATAAGCTGCAGGAAACTCCTACAAAGAAACCATGGATTAAACAAAATATTAATAATACAGGCACAAAACAAAAATAGCAAAACTAATACTACTTCTCCTAGTGAAGCTCTTAGCTAGCCCATAATAACACAGAAAAACACAATTGGATCTGACAAGTCAATCAAAAAACCTCAAAACTATGAAGATGGCTATTTGAAAAGAGATTTAGATCTCCTCTTGAAAAACTTTGCCTTAAGTATATATCATCCTTAAGAATGACAATGATAATAACACACAAATAATTTATAAGTAAAGAAGCAAATATATTGGGAGAAGTGCTGATTGGGGTATGTGACCAAACTGTTTGGGGGTCTACTACACACTATCTGCTTCTCCATCAAGCACTAAAGTTCCTTTAGCCCTGGCATTGTTAAAAGAAGTTAACCCTAAGAATACAAACTTCATTTTAAAAATGTATAGTGGTACATATTAAAAATATATAATGGCTTATGACAATAATTAATGTGTATTAAAATGATACACTTATTCTTTGCAATAATAGTCAATTTGATCATTCGGATATTTTAATCCCAAAAAAAACCCATTCTAAATTAGAAAAACTAAAATTTACCATGCAAAGTATAAAAAGACTTCATCTGTTTTGAAATTAATCCATTTATTTACTATTTTAAAAGTTGCAACCTGTGCTTTTTTTAAAGTTTGTCAAGAGCTTAGCTTTTTAATTAAATACCTTAATTACTTAAACACTTGAGCTATTGCTAAACTGCCTACCACCAACTTAAAGTTGTTACAAGATGACAGTTCTTAAAATTAGTTTACCTGTATATGTTATCTATCTAGCCATGTATAGCTATAAATTAACATACATAAAAGTACACACATTCTCCCATATAAATTATAAATTCAGCAATAGGTTGTACAGTAATGCTCTAATATAGCTAAATCAAGTCAGATGGTTAACAATAGCAAAAGGGTAAAGGAATATCAAGAAAATAATTCTACCATACTGGCAAAAACACAAGCTCTGATTAATATTGTTTTAATAGTAAGAAAAATAATCTGCAATTAACTTGAATCTTCACAGATTCACAGTATAATACATGGCAGACTCAAAGGTCAGCCATGGATTTAACTTCATGAGTATTTTACCCAAAGCCTTTTCTTTGAAATAAGGCAATATTCCAGGCACTATTTTCAATGCTGAGGATATAACAATGAACAAAATAGACAAATATTCCTGTCCTCCTAAAACTGCAGTATAGGGTATAGACATTAAACAAATAAGTAAAAAATAAGGATATGTTAGACAATACATACTATGGAGCAAAACAGAGCAGAGAATAAAGAGCTGCTAGGGGTGTGCAGTTTAAAGCAGTGTGGTTAGGGAAGGCCTCACTGAGGAGGGATCAACTGAGCAAACACCTGTGAGGAGAGAGCCATGTGTAAACCTTGGGAAAGAACATTCTCAGCAGAATAAACAGAAGATCCTGAAGTGAGAATTTCCAGAATTTACCTTAGCAAGAAGTCTGGGATGGAATGAGGAAGAGAGAAAGTAACAGATGAGGTTAGAAAGTTAATTAGGGAGAAGGGAGTAAGGTGGAACAGATTACATAGGTCTTTACAGGATAATTAAAAAAACGTAGGTTTCATTTTGAGTGAGAGGGAAAACCACCAAACAGTTCTGAGAAGTGAACTTCTGTTTTAAAAGGAACACTCTGGCTACTGTGTTTAGATGAAGGGGAACAAGGTCAAAGGCAGGGAGACTGGCTAGAAAGCCATGGAAATACTGACAAGAGATCACAGTGGTTTGGACCAGAGTAAAAACAGGTGCTGAGAAATGGTCAGATTCTGGCTATGTTGTGAAAGTACAGCCAACAAAGTTTTCTGATATAGGTTATGAAAGAAGGTAAGGATTTGAGGTTGACTCTAAGTTTCATAGCCTGGGCAACTAGAAAAACAGAGTTGCCATTAACTGACATAGGAAAATTTGTGGAAGACGTAGGTTTGGAGAAAGTATCTTGAGTTTAGTTCTGGATGTGTTAAATTTGAGATATCTATTAGATATTCAAGTAGAAATGTTAAATAGGATGCTGGAGTTCACTGGACAATTCTGAACTGCCATTATAATTTGGGAGTTATCAGGATATAGACAATATTCAAAAGGGCTTGAACTTGGAAGAGATGTCTAAGTAGGCTTGGAGAAGGAAAGAAGTTCATGGGCTGAACCCTGAGACGATCCAAAATTAAGAGGCCAGGGAAAAAGAAGTATCAGGAAAACCAACCAGTGAGAGGGGCTTGTGAGAGAAAAGAAAAAATCCAGGAGTGTGGATGTCAAATGAAGACAGTGCTTTAGACCAAAGAATTGATTCACTGTGCCAATGCTGCTAAAAGGTAAAGTATGACAAGGATCTATAACTGACCACTAGACTTAGCAACATGGAAGATTACTGGAGTTCCTGACACGGGGCACCTTTGGTAGAATAGTGGGTATAAATGCCTGATCAGAATGTGCTGTTAAGAGAGAGTGCTGTTAAGAGTACAAAATCATGAAAATCGCTCTGTTTCTTAATCATACTTTTCTTCAACATGAATCCACTTCTTTCTAAAAGATTCTTTTTGGAGCCCTCCAACATCCTGATATAAATTTAGTCTACTTGTTTTCAAGATCCAACTACTTCCGTGATAACTTTTGATGGTACTTCTGAGTTAGGTCCCCTGATCTGAAACCCATGTTTTCCTTTCTTTTGTTTGTTTGTTTTGGGAAGGGGTGTGCATTTGTTTGTTTTGTCTTTACTAGAAGATCTTCAAGTAATTGTTTCAGGAATTTTATGTAAGGAGGTAAACGTTGAGTCTTTCCATGTCAAAATATTTTCATCTTTCCCTTACACTTTGGATATAGGTCAAAACAAAATCAGTTTTTACAAACTCTAAAAGGCAATGTTTTCTAAGCATCCCATGTTGCTGTTAAGAAACTGTTCTGCCAATTTATTTCTCATTCTTCTGTAAGTAAACCAATTTTTCTCTTTGGAATAATTAGGATTTTCTCTTAATAAACAGTATTCTATAATTTTGCAAGGACTTTCTTAGGCCATTTAAAAAATTTCTACTGCATAGCCCTACTAGGGCTGCTTTAATTTAAAGGCTTTCATTAGATTGTCTCAAAGATGTCCTTTTTTCTTTTCCTTCCTATTTTCACTATATTTGGCCCACGTAGTTTAATCCTTTGTCTCTAAACTTTTCTTTCTCATTTTCAATTTACAGAATGGTAGCTTTCATCTGCTTTAAATTCCAGCCTTCCAATATTCTCTACAATAATTTTTAAAATTTCTTGCACTTTCTTATTCCCTTCTTCTTCTATCATCATCATCATCATTTTCAATAGTGGCTCTTGTCTTATGAATAAAATGTAGACTAGAATCTTTCTGTAGACACTAATTACCTCTATTTTATCTGAGGCCAGCTATGTAGACAAATGTAACTCATTCCTATCTCTGAAGTATAAAAGAGAAAACAAAGCAAAACAGGGAGGAAAGGATAAATAATAAAAAATAAAGACCTAGCTGTGTGTCAAGATTAAAATGATTAATTCATCAGTGCCAAATTTGTACCTAAAGTTTATTGGCAACATTTGGTTTCTGAGTCTTCTCTAAAGAAACGTTTCCTTTGCTAGTACTATTCACCTAATAGGTAACATGATTCCTCTCTACTTGTGACGATTATTCATCTCAAATGCTTTGGAATCTTCATATATGTCTTCCTAATTGTAAAAACAAAAACAATAACCAAAAAGAAAAACAAAAAAACTCCATAAATGTGCTGCTGTCTAAGAATAAAGAAGTTAATCAGGGAAGTATTAATTCTAGATCTTCCAGTTATTTACCTAGATATCATCATTTATCATTTTAATTAGGATAGTACACCAGCAGCTCTAGATAGGCAATGGAAACAACCTTCAAAAGAATACAAGGAAAAGCATGGGTGTGGGGTGTACACCTCCCACAGCAGAACTGAAAGACTGTGGTGAATTTAAAGATAAAGACCTTGTTTTAAGTGCATTATGTCTATTAAACGCACTGTGTCCTTACATTCTCTAACAAGATACAAATTTAAACAGTTGTGAAAAAAGGGATGAATGAATGAATGGCAATTCTGTGCTCCTTTCTCTGATGGAAATATGAAAATATAATGAAAAGAGACGAAGAGTTGGGAATACTTATATTCTAACTCCAACTCTCATACTTACACACATTAAATGAAAGCTAGCGGTAGTAGAACTAATTCAGAAAACTAAAAATCTAAAATAGTAATAAAAGAGGACCTTCAAGATGGTAGAGAAGTTAAGACGTGGAGATCACCTTCCTCCCCACAAATACATCAAAAATACATCTACATGTGGAACAACTCCTACAGAACACCTATTGAACGCTGGCGGAAGACCTCAGACTTCCCAAAAGGCAAGAAACTCCCCACGTACCTGGCCGTGTGGCTGACAGGGTCTTGGTGTTCCAGCCCGGTGTCAGGCCTCAGCCTCTGAGGTGGGAGAGATCAGTTCAGGACACTGGACCACCAGAAACCTCAAGGCCGACATAATATCAATCCACGAGAGCTCTCCCAGAGATCTCTGTCTCAATGCTAAGACCCAGCTCCACTCAACAACCAGCAAGCTCCAGTGCTAGACACCCCATGCCAAACAACTAGCAAGACAGGAACACAACCCCACCCATTAGCAGAGAGGCTGCCTAAAATCGTAAGTTCACGAACACCCCAAAACACACCACCTGACGCAGTCCTGCCCACCAGAAAGACAAGATCCAGCCTCATTCAACAGAACACAGGAACCAGTCCCCTCCACTAGAAAGCCTACATAACACACTGAACCAGCCTTACCCACTGGGGGCAGACACCAAAAACAACGGGAACTATGAACCTGCAGCCTGTAAAAAGGAGACCCCAAACAAAGTAAGGTAAGCAAAAGAAGAAGACAGAGAAATACACAGCAAATGAAGAAGCAAGGTAAAAACCAACCAGACCAAACAAATGAAGAGGAAATAAGCAGTCTACGTGAAAGAGAATTCAGAGTAATGATAGTAAAGATGATCCAAAATCTTGGAAATAGAAGAAAATACAAGAACCATTTAACAAGGACCTGGAATAACTAAAGAGCAAACAAACAATGACGAAAAACACAATAAATGAAATTAAAAATTCTCTAAAAGGAATCAACAGCAGAATAACTGAAGTAGAAAAATGGATAAGTGACCTGGAAGATAAAATAGTGGAAACAGTTACAGCAGAGCAGAATAAAAAAAAAAATAGTGAAAAAAATTGAGGACAGTCTCAGAGACCTCTGGGACAACATTTAAACACACCAACATTAGAATTTTAGGGATCCCAGAAGAAGAAGAGAAAAAGAAAGGGACTGAGAAAATATTTGAAGAGATTATAGTTGAAAACTTCCCTAA
Organism: Balaenoptera physalus; assembly: GCF_965194825.1. Classification (NCBI taxonomy): domain Eukaryota; kingdom Metazoa; phylum Chordata; class Mammalia; order Artiodactyla; family Balaenopteridae; genus Balaenoptera; species Balaenoptera physalus. The sequence continues at coordinate 88,366,211 of NC_138890.1, read as the reverse complement.
CATGGGAGAGGAAATAGTCAATCAAGTCCAGGAAATGCAGAAAGTCCCACACAGGATAAATCCAAGAAGAAACACGCCAAGACACATATTAATTAAACTATCAAAAGTTAAATACAAAGAAAAAATATTGAAAGCAGCAAGGGAAAAGCAACAAATAACATACAAGGGAATCCCCATAAGGTTAACAGCTGATCTTTCAGCGGAAACTCTGCAAGCCAGAAGGGAGTGGCAGGACATATTTAAAGTGATGAAAGGGAAGAACCTACAACCAAGATTACTCTACCCGGCAAGGATCTCATTCAGATTTGACAGAGAAATGAAAACCTTTACAGACAAGCAAAAGCTAAGAGAATTCAGCACCACCAAACCAGCTTTACAACAAATGCTAAAGGAACTTCTCAAGGCAAGAAACACAAGAGAAGGAAAAGGTCTACAATAACAAACCCAAAACAATTAAGAAAATGGTAATAGGAACATACATATTGATAATTACCTGAAATGTAAATGGATTAAATGCTCCAATCAAAAGACACAGAGGGGCTGAATGGATACAAAAACAAGACCCATATATATGCTGTCTATAAGAGACCCACTTCAGACCTAGGGACACATACGAACTGAAAGTGAGAGGAAGGAAAAAAATATTCCATGCAAATGGAAATCAAAAGAAAGCTGGAGTAGCAATTCTCATATCAGATAAAACAGACTTTAAAATAAAGATCATTACAAGAGACAAAGAAAGATACTACATAATGATCAAGGGATCAATCCAAGAAGAAGATATAACAATTGTAAATATTTATGCAACCAACATAGGAGCACCTCAATACAAAAGGCAAATGCTAAAACCCATAAAAGGGGAAATCAACGGTAACACAATAATAGTAGGGGACTTTAGCACCCCACTTTCACCAATGGACAGATCATCCAAAATGAGAATAAATAAAGAAACACAAGCTTTAAATGACACATTAAACAAGATGGACTTAATTGATATTTATAGGACATTCCATCCCAAAACAACAGAAAATACTTTCTTCTCAAGTGATCATGGAACATTCTCCAGGATAGACCATATCTTGGGTCACAAATCAAGCCTTGGTAAATTTAAGAAAATTGAACTCATATCAAGTATCTTTTCCGACCACAATGCTATGAGACTAGATATCAATTACAGGAAAAAACTGTAAAAAATACAAACACATGGAAGCTAAACAATATGCTACTCAATAACCAAGAGATCACTGAAAAAAATCAAAGAGGAAATCAAAAAATACCTAGAAACACAATGACCCAAAACCTATGGGATGCAGCAAAAGCAGTTCTAAAAGGGAAGTTTATAGCAATACGATCCTACCTCAAGAAACAAGAAACATCTCAAATGAACAACCTAACCTTACACCTAAAGCAATTAGAGAAAGAAGAACAAAAAAGACCCAATGTTAGCCGAAGGAAAGAAATCATAAAGATCAGAGCAGAAATAACTGAAAAAGAAATGTAGGAAACGATAGCATAGATCAATAAAACTAAAAGCTGGTTCTTTGAGAAGATAAAGTTGATAAACCATTAGCCAACTCATCAAGAAAAAAAGGGAGAAGACTCAAATCAACAGAATTAGAAATGAAAAAGGAGAAGTAACAAGTGACACTGCAGAAATACAAAGAAAGGATCATGAGAGATTACTACAAGCAACTATATGCCAATAAGATGAAAGACATGGAAGAAATGGACAAATTCTTACAAAAGTACAGCTTTCCAACACTGAACCAGGAAGAAATAGAAAATATAAACAGACCAATCAGAAGCACTGAAATTGAAACGGTGATTAAAAATCTTCCAACAAACAAAAGCCCAGGACCAGATGGTTTCACAGGCAAATTCTATCAAACATTTAGAGAAGAGCTAACTCCTATCCTTCTGAAACTACAGGCTAATATCACTGATGAGCACAGATGCAAAAATCCTCAACAAAATACTAGCAAACAGAATCCAACAGCACATTAAAAGGATCATACACCGTGATCAAGTGGGGTTTATCCAAGGAATGCAAGGATTCTTCAATATATGCAAATCAATCAATGTGATAAACCATATTAACAAATTGAAGGATAAAATCCACATGATAATCTCAGTAGATGCAGAAAAAGCTTTTGACAAAATTCAACACCCATTTATGGTAAAAAAACTCTCCAGAAACTGGGCATAGAGGGAACCTACCTCAACATAATAAACGTCATATATGACAAACCCACAGACAACATAGTTTGCAATGGTGAAAAACTGAAACGATTTCCTCTAAGATCAGGAACAAGACAAGGATGCCCACTCTCATCACTATTACTCAACATAGTTTTGGAAGTTTCAGCCACAGCAATCAGAGAAAAAAAGAAATAAAAGGAATCCAAATCAGAAAAGAAGAAGTAAAGCTATCACTGTTTGCTGATGACATGATACTATACGTAGAGAATCCTAAAGATGCAACCAGAAAACTACTAGAGCTAATCAATGAATTTGGTAAAGTAGCAGGATACAAAATTAATGCACAGAAATCTCTTGCATTCCTATACACTAATGATGAAAAATCTGAAAGAGAAGTTAAGGAAACACTCCCATTCACCACTGCAACAAAAAGAATAAAATACCTAGGAATAAACCTACCTAAGGAGACAAAACACCTGTATGCAGAAAACTATAAGACACTGATGAAAGAAATTAAAGATGATACAAGCAGATGGAAAGATATACCATGTTCTTGGATTGGAAGAATCAACATTGTGAAAATGACTCTACTACCCAAAGCAATCTACAGATTCAATGCAATCCCTATCAAAGTACCAATGGCATTTTTCACAGAGCTAGAACAAAAAATTGCCCAATTTGTATGGAAACACAGAAGACCCTGAATAGCCAAAGCAATCTTGAGAAAGAAAAGCAGAGCTGGAGGATTCAGGCTTCCTGTCTTCAAACTATACTACAAAGCTACAGTAATAAAGACAGTATGGTACTGACACAAAAACAGAAACATAGATCAATAGAACAGGATGAAATACCCAGAGATAAACCCACACACATATGGTCACCTTACCTTTGATAAAGGAGGCAAGAATATACAATGGAGATAAGACAGCCTCTTCAATGAGTGGTGCTGGGAAAACTGGGCAGCTACATGTAAAAGAATGAAATTAGAACATTCCCTAACACCATACACAAAAATAAACTCAAAATGGATTAAAAACCTAAATGTAAGGCCAGACACTATCAAACTCTTAGAGCAAAACACAGGCACAACACTCTATGACATAAATCACAGCAAGATCCTTTTTGACCCACCTCCTAGAGAGAGAGAAATAAAAACAAAAATAAACAAATGGGACCTAATGAAACTTAAAAACTTTTGCACAGCAAAGGAAACCATAAACAAGATGAAAAGACAACCCTCAGAATGGGAGAAAATATTTGCAAATGAAGCAAATGACAAAGGATTAATCTCCAAAATATACAAGCAGCTCATGCAGCTCAATATCAAACAATATCAACAAACAACCCAATCCAAACATGGGCAGAAGACCTAAATAGACATTTCTCCAAAGAAGATATAGAGATTGCCAACAAACACATGAAAGGATGGTCAACATCACTAATCATTAGAGAAATGCAAATTAAAACTACAATGAGGTATTACCTCATACTGGTCAGAATGGCCATCATCAAAAAGTCTACAAACAATAAATGCTGGAGAGGGTGTGGAGAAAAGGGAACCCTCCTACACTGTTGGTGGGAATGTAAATTGATACAGCCACTATGGAGAACAGTATGGAGGTTCCTTAAAATCTAAAAATAAAAAAAACTACCATATGACCCAGTAATCCCACTACTAGGCATATACCCTGAGAAGACCATAATGCAAAGAGTCATGTACCAGAATGTTCATTGCAGCATTATTTACAATAGCCAGGACATGGAAGCAACCTAAGTGTCCATCGACAGATGAATGGATAAAGAAGATGTAGCACATACATACAATGGAATATTACTCAGCCATTAAAAGAAATGAAATTGAGTTATTTGTAGTGAGGTGGATGGACCTAGAGTCTGTCATACAGAGTGCAGCAAGTCAGAAAGAGGAAAACAAATACCATATGCTAACACATGTATACGGAATCTAAAAAAAAAATGGTTCTGAAGAACCTAGGGGCAGGACAGGAATAAAGACGCAGACATAGAGAATGGACTTAAGGACACAGGGAGGGTAAGGGTAAGGTGGGACGAAGTGAGAGAGTGGCACTGACATATATACACTACCAAATGTAAAACAGATAGCTAGTGGGAAGCAGCTACATAGCACAGGGAGATCAGCTCAGTGCTTTGTGACCACCTAGAGGGATGGGATAGGGAGGGTGGGAGGGAGACGCAAGAGGGAGGGGATATGGGGATATATGTATACATATAGCTGATTCACTTTGTTATACAGCAGAAGCTAACACAACAATGTAAAGCAATTATACTCTAATAAATATGTTAAAAAAATAAAATAAAATAGTAATAAAGCAAAAGACTTAAGCAAACAGAATAATGAGTGTACATATATAAATGAACACAATATACACTGAAGTTGATACATACTAAGCCTACACCTTGAATTGCCTTCAGAATCATAGTTCTCCTACACCACTGAATAGTCAACTAATAGACCAGCTTGTATAATACTTAAAACTTACACATTATTATTATTTTTGCGATGTAGCCCACTCACTTCAGTAACATCACCATAACTCTGTTAGAATAATGTGCTGGTTTTATAATATGTCCACAAGTTCTTTGATTCTTCTCCCTTCAAAAAGCAGAGCCTAATTTGTTCCCTTTAAGTGTAGGCTATAATTAGTGACTTGTTTCTAATGAAGATAAAATGATAGAAGTAACAGTGTGCGATGTACAAGATTCAGACACAGAAGACATTGTGGCTTCCTCCTTACTCTCTCTTGGCTCACTCTCTCTGGGAAAAGCCAGGTGCTACATCATAAGATCACTCAAGTAGTCCTATGGAAAGGTCCACGTGATGAGGAACTGGCAGTTTCCGCCAAAAGCCGGAAGAAACTGAGGTCTTCTGGCAATAGCCATGTGAATGAATCACCTAGGAAGCAGATCCTCCAGCCCCAGTCAAGGCTTCAGATGACTGCAGTCCCAGCCTACATCTTGATTGTAGCCTCATGAGACCTTGATCCAAAACCACCCAGCCAGGCTGCTCGTAAATTTCTAACCCATAGAAACTATGAGATAATAAATGTTCTGAGCTGCTAGGTCTATTGCTGCATAACAAATTATCCTGTATTAGATAAATACAAGCAATTTCAATTACGTGTACTTAGATTCTGAATTTTGTTATATTTCCACCTATCACCAGAACGAAGATTTTCTAATACCATCTCATGAAGGTACATTTTCTCCCTTTAAAAGATCTACTTATTCTCAGCTTGGAAAATGCCACAATAGGGATGACAGTACCAAAATGAATTACACTGGTCTTTTGCTTGTTGACAGTGTCAGAACTGCTGCTTAGCACTTACACTCCACCTATCACCTAGTAGATACTCATTGAAAAGCTACTGGATCAGGAACACTTACTTTTAGAATTTACATCTAAATAATTTAAATGAAGTTTTAGGCAGAAGGAGAGAGAAATCAGTTGAACTTCCAGAGGAAAAGTTTCAACTGAAAGCCTGTATCTATACCACTGTGATCCATTTGCTGGGAGCCAGAAAAAACTCACTTGGAAAAAAAAGAAAAGAGGTGTTAATGACATATAACATTGTATTAGGTGTACAACATAATGATTCAATATTTATACATATTGTGAAATAATCACAAGTCTAGTTAATATCTGTCACTATACAGAGTTATGAAATTTTTTTGTGAAAAGAACTTTTGAAATCTACTCTCTTAGCAACTTGCAAATATGCCACATAGTACTATGAAGTATTAACTATTAGTCACCATGCTGTACATTACATCCCCATGACTTACATATTTTATAACTGGAAATTTGCACTTTCTGACCCCCTTCACCCATTTTGCCTGCTCCTAACCCCCACCTCTGGCAACTACCAATCTGCTCTCTGTATGCATGAGTTTGGGTTTTTTTGTTTTTTAAGATTCCACATGTGATCTGTGAGATCACATGGTATTCGTCTTTCTCTGTTTGATTTCTTAGCAAAATGCCCTCAAGGTCCACCCATATTGTCACAATACCAAGATTTCATTCTTTTTAATGGCTAATATCCCATTACATATATATATATATATATATATATATATATATATATATATACACACTACATCTTCTTTATCTATTTATCCACTGATGGGCACTTAGGCTGTTCCCATATCTTGGCTGTTGTAAATGATGCTTCAGTGAACATGGGGTGCATACATCTTTTCAAGTTAGTGTTTTCATTTTCTTCAAATAAATACCCATAAGTGGAATTTCTGGATCAGATGATAGTTCTATTTTTAATTTTTTGAGGGACCTCCATATTGTTTTCCATAGTGGCTGCACCAATTTACATTTCCACCAACAATACATGGTAATGAATGGTAACTAGACTTTTGGTAATGATCACTTTGTAATGAACACAAATGTTGAATCATAATGTTGGACACCTAAAACTCAGATACTGTTATATAAAAAACAGAACAAAACAAAAAATTAGTTCAGAAACAAATACAATTTGATCCAACTATTTGAAGACGGAAGTCTTGATTACTCAAGCCCACTGGAATATTTATTTTATATTCTCCCATATTTAGCTTTACATATATGCTTCCAAAGTGCCCTAGAAATGTTTCTTAAAATTCATCTTAAAACAAACTTTAATAATTATCTAGCCTGCATTTCCTTTTAGTAAGATAATTCTTTAATCATACAAAATTTTGTAATTATTATCACACTTGAGCTATAAATTCAGAAATAAAAACTTCATGACAAAATGAGTTTATGACAAACTCTGACAAATGCCACTAGAAAGCTGTTTCATATATGTTGGAACCAATTACATTGAAACCTAGCTTCCTAACATTATCTCATCGTTCCACTGTCAGCTGCTAAGGCAAAGTAAATATCCCAAGAGATTATAAAGTATCCATTTTGAACAATGTAAGCTTGCACTTGATTCTGTTTCACGCTTACATATTATTGTTAATGTATCTCCAGATTTTTCATGTCTTCTATCCACAAGCACAAATGGTTGCTTATACATATATACAACTGCAAAATATTCAGTACATCTAACTAGTAAACAATAAATAAGGACTGATGTGACATTACTCCCATATATCACTGTAAGCAACTGGACACATTACTAAAACTAACTGCAGTAAATCAAGTAATCTATTATCAACCACAGACTTGAAAGTTACAAGCTGCTACACAAGCAAACTTCCAGGCTATGACTGGCAAATTCTGCAAGGAACAGCTGCAGAAATGATAATACCTAAATCAGAGAGAAATTTTAAGGTACAACTGTTAAACTTCTAAGATGAAATGAGTTTGCTATCCCTAGTTACAAGAGGTAACCTGATAGAAGGCTACACTTGATTAACTACTACTTTTCTCTCTAAACTTTTTTGTAAACCACTGTAAAAGAGGAACAGTAAACTCAGCATTGGTACAGTGAAAATTACATTATAAAACATAACTCAAACATAAAACACACATAATCAGAAACAAATAATCCAAAAATGTTATACTTAAGTAGGTAAAAAACTATATTTTCAAATTCTGTTCTGGTAAACCCTCTATCTCACCAAGTGTTTATAAACTTCTCATTCTGTTAAAAAAAAAAAGTGTTATAAAATACTGTTTTTTTTAAAGACTATCAACAGCAATCTTTGAAAAAAGACTTGAATGAGCATACACCCAATACCCAACACACTAGAACAATATTTTCTATGTTTTACTGAAAGCGTAATTGGCTAAGAGGGAAAAAGATTAACAAAAGAAAAGTAAGATGAAAAAATATAGTATCAATTCATTAAAAAACAAGATTAAGAACATTCTTCAAATTTGCCTCTCATTTAGATAGGAAGATCTCTGATTCAAATGTGTCACAAATAAGGATGTTGCTCAACCTACCCTCTTTTGAGATGTGCAAGTCAATCAGCTCAGAATAAAAAAGCTGCAGAGAACTAACAACATTGTAAATCAACTATATTTCAATTAAAAAAAAAAAAGCTGCAGAGATTTATTTTCATGTCAATGAGTCAAGAAAAGAAAAAACAAGGGTACAGGAAATAAGGAAAATAAAAAATAAAATGTTATGTATACGAAAAGGTAGCAAATTTCATTTGATGTTAAAAAACACAAAATATGGTCAGAATAAGTTAATGTATCTGTGATAGACATTTAGATGTGAGCACTACCAAAAAAAAAAAAAAAAGGAACATATGTGAATGGGGGTTGGGGAGATACAGAAACAAGCATGGCAAAATGTTGAAGGAAGATGATATGTACATGGGGGTTCCTTGTACTCAATAGAAATTTGTTTGGAAATTTTCATGATAAAAACTTTTAAATTATTTTCCTTTTCTCTGCAATCATTTGTTGAAAAATTGTTTATATATAATAAAGTATAAAACTCAAGTATACATTACAATTCAATGAATTTTTACATACGTATATATCTGAATAACTACCACCTAGGGCAAGATGTAAATCATATACCATCACTTCAGAGGGTTCTCTCTCTCTCTCCTTCCAAGACACTGACTCCTCACAACCCAAAGGCAACCACTCTCCTGACCTCTATTACCCCAGTTTAGTTTTTCCTATTTTAAACTTCATACAAGTGGAATCATACATCATGAACTCTTTTGTGTCTACTTTTGCTTGACACAATGTTTCTGGGATTCATTCACGTTATGAACATCCTTGTACATGTTTTGTTTTGTTTACCTTTCTTGGATACATCTGACCTGAAATTACTGGGTCACAGTGCAGAGCTATGTTTAGCTATAACACATACTGACAGTTTTGTAAAGTGGCTGAAACAACCTGACATTCCCACCAGCAATATCTAAGAGTATCAGTTGTTTCATATCCTTGGCAACACTTGATATTGTTTCACATCCTTGGCAACACTTGATATTGTCAGTCTCTTATTTCAGCCATTCTGGCAGGGGTGTGATGGCGCCTCATTGTGACATTTCCCTGATGAGTAATAATGTAGAGGAGGGGTCCCCAAACCCTGGGCCGTGGACCACTACCAGTCCGCAGCCTGTTAGGAACCAGGCCGCACAGGAGGAGATGAGCAGCGGGAGAGGGAAGCTTCATCTGCCACTCCCCATCTCTCTCCATTGCTCGCATTACCGCCTGAACCATCCCCCCTCGCCGGCCCATGGAAAAACTGTCTTCCACGAAATCAGTCCCTGGTGCCAAAAAGGTTGGGGACCAATGATGTAGAGCACCTTTACCTATGCACATTGGCCTTTTGGATAACTTCTTTTGTGAAGATCTGCCTGCTTTTTTGCATATTTTAAAAAGTGTGTTGTTTGCCTTTTTCTTTTTGATTTTTAAGAGTTACTTATATTTTCTGGATACAAGTCTTTCACCAGATTTACTTAATGTGAGTATATTCTTGCCGTCTGTGGCTTGCCTCTTCTCTTTAATGATGTCTTCATGAATAGAAATTCATAACTGATTGTAGTCTAATTTATCAGTTTTATGTTCCATTTAAGAAATTTTTGCCTACCCCAAGGTGATGAAGATATACTTCTAGGTTTTCTTCTAGAACCTTGATAATTTTAGCTCTTACATTTAGATCTATGATCCAACTCAAATGAGCTTTTGAATATAGTATCAGGTAAAAGTCAAGGTTCACTTTTTCCCAAATATCCAACATCCAATTTATCTAACACTATTAAAAGTGTTTTCTTAACTTCAGTGGAGCTTTTGTCAGAAACCAAGAAACGACATATGTGAAGGTCTATTTCTAGACACTCATATTCTTCCATTGGTCTTTTTGTCTACCTGGTGCTAATATAACACTGTCTTAATTACTGTAACTTTATAGCAAGTCTTGAGACATTTAGATTTTGATATAAATTTTGGAATCCATTTGATTAAAATTTTTTAATTCTGGGATTTTAATTGAAATTGTATTGAACCTATAGCTCAACCTGGGGGAAATTGACATTTTAACAATATTGAGTTCCTACCATATGGAACTGGTAGGAACCAGAAGATGGAATATTTCTCCACTTATTTAAGTATTCTAAAATGTCTCAGCACTGTTTTATATTTTTCAGTGTAGAAGTTTTGCCCAAATTTTTATTATATTTATTCTTAGGTATCTTACATATTTTGAAGCTATTCTAAATGTACTTTTTAAATTTTATTTCATACTTTTTGGTTGCTAGCACACAACTTACAATTAATTTTTGCATGTTGTCCTTGTATCCAGTCACCTTGCTAAATTCACTTATTCTAAAACTTTGCTGGTAAACACTTTTTAAATTTTTTTCCATTTTTTAAAATTAACTTTTTTTATCCTGAGGGCACTGGTTAGAATTCCAGCATAATGTTAAATAAAAAAAAAGATATGGGACATGAAACAAGGTTTTTCATTGAGTATGATATTAGCTGTAGGATTTTTTTTATTGTTGTTGATACTCCAGAAAATTAACAATGTTTTCTTCTATTCCTAATTTGATGAGGATTTTTAACACGACAGATGGTGACTTTTGTCAAATGATTTCTCTATCTACAGAGATGATCGTATGAGTCTTCTACACTGTTAAACGAGATGGACTACATTGATTAATTGTAAAACAACAAACCAACCTTGTATTCCTGGAACAAATCTGTGATATCTTTTTTACATATCACTGGATTATCTCAGTATCTATGTCCTTGAGAAATATTGGCCTGTAATTATCTCTTCTTTCTCATGTTCTTGTTAGGTTTTTCCTACCAAGATTATGAGAAAATCATAAAATGTTCAGGAAAATGTTTTCTTTTTCAGTTCTCGAAAAAGTCTGTGTAAAATTAGCATTATATCTTACTTAAATGTTTGAGAGGTTTACCAGTGAAGCCATCTGGGCCTGGGGTTTTCTTGGTGGAAAAGTTTTTAATAAATTCAATTTGTTTTTCAAAGATTATGACCTTTCATTCAAGTTATCAAATGTACTAATATAAAATTGTTCGTAATTTTCCTTAACAATTTAGTATCTTTACGATTTGTAGTGATGCTTCACTTTTTCATTCTTAGTATTGGTATTTTCTGTTGTCCCCCAATTTTTTCTTGATCAGTCACTACAGGTTTATTACTTTTTAAAAGTCTCCTCAACAAACTGTAAATTTTTCTGTTTCATTGATTTCTACTTTTATATTTATTATTTCCCTCTTTCTGCTTTCTTTGGGTTTGAGTTGTTGCTCCCTTCAGTTGTGAGCTTAGACCACTGATTTTGAACTTTTCTTCCTTACTAATATATGCATACAGGCATACCTCGGAGATATTGTGGGTTCAGTTTCAAACCACCAAAATAAAGTGAACAGTGCAACAAAGGAAGTAAATTTTTTTTGGTTTCACAGTGTGTATAAAAGTTACATTTCTGCTATACTGTAGTCTATTAAGCATGCAACAGCATTGTGGATAAAAAAAAACCAATGGACACAACTTAATTAAAAAATATTTTACTGCCAAAAAAGTGCTAACTATCAGTGAGAAAATGCTGTTGGACAAATGGCACCGATAAACTTGCTCATTGCAGGGTTGCCGCAAACCTCAGTTTGTAGAGAAACAGAGTATCTGCGAAGTGCAATGAAACAAAGCACAATAAAAACGAAGCGTGCCTGTATAAAGCAATAAAGTCCTCTCAAAGCACTGCTTCAGTTACACTCAACAAGCTCTGATGTAATACTTCTGTTGTTTTTCAGATCAAAATATTTTCTAATTTCCATCGTGACTTCATTTTGATTCATGGGCTATTTAGAAATGTCTTGATTAATTTTCAAACATTTGGAGTCTTGCTAGCTATTTTCTGTTACTGAGTTGTAATTAATTCCACATTGATCAGAAAACATGTACTGTATAATTTCAATTCTGTGAAATTTGATCACACTTCAAGGACCAGAATATTTTGGCAAATGTCCCAAGTGCACTTGAAAAAAAAAGTATAGTCTTCAGTCTTTAGATAAAATGTTCTATGAATGTCAATTATATCAAGTTGATTAATCATGTCATTCAAATTTTCTATTCCCATACTGATATTTTTATATAATTGTTCTATCAGTTACATCAAATGTATATGTAAAATCTCCAGCTATGAATGCACACCTATCTTTACTGCTAATTATATTAACTTCTATATTCAGAAGCTATGTTATTAGGTAAACACACACGTAGGATTATTATGTTGTCTTGATGAATGGACCTACTTATTATGATACTTTCCTGTTTATCTCTTATACTTCCTCCTTTATGTCTATTTTGTACAATATTAATATAGGCACATCAGCCTTCTTTTGGTGAGTGTTTGCAAATATTTATCCAATCGTTTTACTTTCTTATTATGTGTCCCTTTAAAGTGCTTTTTTTTTTTTTAAATAAATGCTTTTAAAGGTGTTTTGGTTTTTTTTTAATTATGCAAACACGAATCAAAAGAAAGATGGAGTGGCAGTATTAATATAAGATAAAGTAGACTGCAGAAGAAGAAATATTACCAGAGACAAAGAAGGATACTATATAATGATAAAGGGGTCAATTCACCAAGAAGACATAACAATCCTAAACATATATGCATCTGACAACAGAGGTTCAAAATTCATGAAGCAAAAATAGTTAGAACAAAGAGGAGAAACAGACAAATCCACAATTGTATTTGGAGACTTCAATTCTTCTCAATGACCAACAAAACAAGTAGACAAAACCTCAGTAAGGAAACAGAAAAACTAACAAGCACCACCAGTCAACTGACAATTACAGAATGTTTCATATAAATATATAATTTAGTATTTAATATGGAATGTAGAATTTATAAAATATTCCACCCCAAAGCAGCATAATATACATTATTTTTAATTGCACATGGAACATTTACCAAGACTTACCATATTCTGAATCATAAAACTTCAAAGAATTCAAACAAAATTATACAAAGTATGCTTTCCATCTAAAACAAAATTAAGCATAGAAATCAATTATAGAAAGAGAGAGGCAAAATCAACAAATAATTGGAAATTAAACAATATACTTCTAAACAACCCATGGGTCAATGTGAAAGTCACATAAGAACTCAGAAAATATCAACATAAAAATCTGTGGGACCAGGGCTTCCCTGGTGGCACAGTGGTTAAGAATCCTGCCAATGCAGGGGACACGGGTTCGAGCCCTGGTCCCAAAAGATCCCACATGCCATGGAGCAATTAAGCCCATGTGCCATAACTACTGAGCATGCGCTCTAGAGCCTGCAAGCCACAACTACTGAAGCCCACGCGCCTAGAGCCCGTGCTCCACAAGAGAAGCCACCGCAATGAGAAGCCTGCGCACCACAAAGAAGAGTAGCCCCCGCTTGCCATAACTAGAAAAAGCCCGCGCGCAGCAACGAAGACCCAACACAGCCAAAAATAATAAATAAATAAGTAAAAATTAAAAAAAAAAATTGTGGGACCATCTAATGTGGTGCTTAGAAGGAAAAGAAGAAAGGTCTCAAATCAATAGCCTAAGCTTATACCTTAAAAAATTGTAACACGAGTGGATTTAAATCCAAAGCACACAAGAAGAAATAGTAAAGAGCAGAAATCAATGAAATTGAAAACATTTGTTTTTTGAGTAATAAAATAAAAAACTGGATCTTCGGAAAAATTAACAAAATTGATAAACGTGGAAACAAACTAATAAAGACAAAAGAGGGGACACACTGCCAATATCAGGAATGAAAGAAAAGATACCACTATAGATGCTATAGACATTAAAAGGACAATAAAGAAACAACTTCATGGCAATTAATAGATGAAAGAAACAAATTCATTGAAAGATACAAACTACTAAAGCTCATATAGTAGGTGACTCACATAGTCAAAGACTGAAAGTTTTTAAGAAAAAATTAGATAACCCTAACCATCCTATACCTATTAAAGTAATTAAATTTATCCTTTAAAGCCTTTCAACAAAGAAAACTAGGCCCAGATGAGTTAGCTTGCAAACTCTGACAAACATTTATGAAATTATACTAATCCTATCCAAGATTTTTCAGAAAATATAAGAGGAATAAACACTTTAAACCTATGAGGCCAGCATTATTCTGAAACAAAAATATTACACAAAAAGGTATTCTTCATGTACACAGATACCAAAACACACTCAACAATTTATTAGCAAATCTAATCCACCAATTTATGAAAATGATAATACATCACAACCAAGTGAAGCATATATAGAGAATGCAAGGTTGACTCAACATCTGAAAATAAATCAATCTAATCCATCTTATTAACACACCAAAGAAGATAAACTATAAGATCACCTCAATAAGTACAGTTAAAATAGTTGAGCACAATGTCCAATCATGATTAAAAAACTCTCAGCAGTCTAGAAACAGAATGGGGACATCATTAACATTAACTTGATAAAAGGATTATTATACTTAATATAATAATATGTAGTATATAATAAAACCTGATAAAAGGCCCTAGTATACTTAATAATGAAAGACCGAAAGCTTTTCTCTTAAGATCAGGAACAAGACAAGGATATCTGCTCTCACCACTCCTGTTCAACATCATACTGGAGGGCCTAGCCAGTGCAATAAGGAAAAAAAAAGGGTGGTAGGGGAGGTGGTTACACACAAACTGAAAACAAAAGAAACAAAACTGTTCTATATCCACAAATGATACAACTATCTACATGAGAAAATCCAAAAGAATCTACCACAAAAAAAAAAAGTTACTAGAATAGGTGAGTTTAGCAAGGTTGCCAGGTTCAAAGTCAGTATACAAAATCAACTGTATTTCTAAATACTGTCAGTGAACAACTGGACATGGAAATTTAGGAAAATTATATTTATAATACTATCAGAAGTGATGAAATACTTGGATATAAATCTGACAAAATATGAACAACATCATCTGTATGTTGAAACTATAAAGTGCTAATGATGGGAAATGAAGATCTTTGATTAAAACAAAATAGATGGAGATATCATGTGTTCACTGATGGGAAGACTCAATATTAAGATGTCAATTCTTCCCAAATGGATCCATGCATTCAATATAATCTAAATTAACATCCCCTCAGTACTCTTTGTAGAAACCAACAAGTCATTTCTAAAAAAATTTATGGAAAAGCAAAAGAACTAGAATAGCCAGAATGATTTTGGAAAAAAATAAAGCTGAAGGACTTACATTACCTGATTTTAAAACTTACTATAAAGCAACAATAATCATGACAATGTGGCATTGGCAAAATGACAGATACAAAGATCAAGGGGACAGTCCAGAAACAGACTCACATACACGGTCAATTGATTTTTGACTAAGTTAATTCAATGTCGGAAAGGAAAGCGTTCCCCAAAAATGGTGCTAGAATTGGGAAAATAAACTTGACCCTTACCTCACACCATATACAAAAATTAACTCAAAATCGATGATACACCTTGACATAAAAACTATAACATTTGTAGAAGAAAACGTAAGAGGAAATATGCGTAACTTTGCACTGAGCAAACAGAACACAGAAACACAAATCATAAAAGGAAAAACTGACAAAGTGAATTTAGTCAAAATTAAAAGCCCCTCTATTTTAAACAGGAAACTGAAAAGGTAAGCTTCAGACTGCACTCTCTGTATATGCATCTGTGTGGGTCAAAGGACTTGTATAGAAAAATGTATAAAGAATTCCTCCAACTCAGTAAGACAAACAACTCAATGTTTAAAAATGGGCAAAAGATTTGAACACGTACTTCACAAAGGAAGACATACAAATGACCCGTAACACGTGAACAAATTCTCAATATCATTAATCATCAGATAAATACAAATTTAAAATACAGTGTCATACTACCACATATCCACTAGAAGGGCTAAAATTAAAAAAAATAAAACAACCAAGTGTTGATGAGAATGTAGAGCAACTAGAACTGTAAAATGGTAAACAGTTTGGCAGGTTCTTATAATTAAACATTTGTTTACAATACAACCCAACAAATCCATTTCTAAGTATTTATCCAAGAGAAATGAAAACATATGTTCACACAATAACTCATGAATGAATGTTCATAGCGGCTTTACTAATAACAGCCCCAAACTGGAGACAATCCAAATATCCATATATAGGTGAAATGGTCAATAATTATGGTAAATCAATACCATAAACTACTACTCAGCAAAAAAAGTGGTGAACCAGCTAAACATACAAACATATGGATTATCCTCAAAAACGTCACAGTGAAAGAAAAAAACATGGATGCAAAAGAATACATATTACATAATTCTGTTTATATAAAATTCTAGAACAAATGAAACCCATTTATAGTGAGAAAAAGAGGAGAAACTGTTTCCTAGGGCTGAGGGTGAAAATGTGACTTACTGCAAAAGGGCAGAAGGGAACTTTTGGGGATGACAGAAATATTCTGTATCTTTACTGTGGTAATGAAAATATTCTACTCTTGATTGTGGTAGTGGAGACATAGGTGTATACATGTCAAAACACACCGAGCTGTACATTTTATTGTATGTAAATTATTCTCAATAACGTTGATTCTTTAAAAAAGAGCTCTCTTGGGAAAATATTAACCAGGGAATACTGGTGATGCCCCTATACGACCACTCAAAAGATATCAAAAACATCAATAAAATTCAATACCCATTTATGGTTTTTAAAAATGTCATCAGAAATGAAAAACAACAATAAAATCATCTTGGAAAGCTAAGAATACAAGAACACATTTTAACCTATTATACTCTCCATTTATCAGAAAGCTTCCGCAAACATCATAACTGATGGCTAAAACATCAGAAACAATCCCCTTAAAGTCTGAAACAACACCAAGTTGAACTATCACTGCTATTATTTAACATTATATAAAACGTATAATAGACAAAGCAATGAGGAAAACACACAAATTATAAAATTTAAAAGAAAGCCACAAAACTGTATTTTCAGATAAACAACTCAATAAAGTGATTAGATACATGATAAGCAGAAAAAAATTCAAAAGCTTTCGTGTAACTGTAGGGGGAAAAAAAGAGAAAAAATGTTACTAGAAAGTTTCCATCCACCAGAGCTATCAAATCATAAAATAGCTAGGAATACTAAGAAGGAATGTCATACATATGGGAATAAAACTATAAAACTTCCCCTAAGCAAGGTGTGAATAAAATGTAGAGACATACCATACATACATATATTTCTGAGGGGAGAGACTCAGTATCACGAAGGTCAGTTTGCCCCATATTAATCTAAAATTTCAATATAACCTCATTCAAAATACCTGAGGATTTTTAATTTAATTTACAAGTTGAGTCGAAAGTTCATTTGGAGAAGAAATGCCTAAGAGTCAAGAATAACTTCGAAAAGAGTAATAAGGAGGGAGAAATGGTTATCAAAATTTTAAATATGCATTCTCTTTTTAACCCAGCAATTCCATTTCTAGGAATCCATGCTCCAGAAATAATCACATAAAGAGGAAGTTTCCTGAACAGCTGACTCTTAGGATGAAGGTAGAACTAGAAGGGGAAGTGGGAGGTACACTTTTTACCTTACAGTCTTCCATACTGTCTGAAGTCTTAAAATTTAAGAAGATTTAAAGTTTGTAACTAAAAACAAATAAATGTAAAAGTTGGCTTCAAATAAAGCACTATTTTTGATAGGAAAAAGAAACTAATTAATTCAAATGTCTTTCAGTAAGGGAATGGTTAAGTAAATTACAGCCCATTGAAGCTATGGAAATATCATTTAGCTTTTAAAAAGTATCAGGGAGACTTAGGTTTAACAAGTAAAGATGGCCAAGGTATGTAACTTAGTGAAAAAAGCAAGTGATATACCAATGTGTTTGATATACCGCACCAAACTCCCCCAACTTTACATGTATGCATATGTGTTTAAAAGTGTACATGAGAAAAGTACAATACTGTTAACTCTAGACACTGGAATGAGACTGGGGGATGAAAGGAAATGTTCACATTTTACTTAAAGTTCATTTTCTGTATTGCTGAATTTTACATCTAGTTCGTATGTCTAATTAATTTTTTAAAATTAAAGTTATTTCATATAAAAGTGATAAATTCCAGAGGACATGGGAAAAAATAGTTTAAACGTTTATAAAAATCTTTAAAACGTTTATCTTCATGTTTATTTACATACTCTGCAAATGACCTATAGTTTTCACCAGAGGTGGCTGCCAATGTAAAGAAATTTAACTTACCAGTTATGATAAAAATAACAACATATTAAGCCTTTAAAAAAATCATAAACTTCCCCGAACCAGCAGACTCAAAGCAGTGCCTATGCGTATGTTAAAAAAGAAGAAGAAGAAAAAACAATGCCTGGAGAGGTTAAGTCTCCTAAATAGATTCTTCCTCTCAGTAAAAAAGACTATCTCCTCCCCTCTTCAACTTGGTCTGAGCGGCTTTAAACTCACCATTTTGAATGTGCGCAAAATGATTAACAAGCAGTAATCTCAGGAAGGCCGAAATTGAAGGTGCATCCGCCAGAGGCGGGCTCTGACCTAACAGCGCTAACTGGGAGAAGCATTGATGGAATGGTGCTAATATCGGGAGAAGAACGATTGTTATGGTCTGTACAGGGTGTCTGCGTGACACAGCCTCGGTGACAATCGGGAAAAATGCAAATACAGTCAGTAGAGCGACGGCAACGGAAGGTTTTTCGGGGAAGGGGTGCTGATGCAGGCCTGTGGCGTAAGATGGATCAGCTCTACACAGGGTGACTGGAAATGGGCAGAGAGGGCGGGTGAGAGGTGTTAGTAGGGGACACACTCTTCTAACAGTCGCGATTGTAGGGAGAAAGGCAGCGGGGTCCTTGGCCAAGGCACCAAGGACAGCAGAAGAGGCAGCGAGAAAGAGCGGCCGGTGGAGACCCCGATACCAATCTATGCCATCGCCGGAGGCAGCGGGCGCTGCGGCCACCGACAAGAGCGTGGCCCCAGGTTCGGGCTGGACAAGGCCCAGAAAGCGAAGAAGGCCTCTCCCAGCCATCAACCCCACCCACCATGGCCGGCGCGGCGGGCCAGGGACAGGCCCCACTCCTTCTCGAGGACAGAAATTAAGAAACGGAGGAGGTGAAGGCAGCAGTTTCCTCGCCTTGTCCCTCACCCTTCCCAACACGAAAACAAGCCATATTAAAAAAAAAAAAAAAAACAAATGCCCTCACCGAACTGTGCAGCGGCTCCGGAGCGAGAACAGCGCTAGAACCTCCACCCGCCGCCACCGCCTTCTTCTCCGCCTCCGACTCCTCCCCCGCCGAACGCGCAGCGGCTGGCGGCGGCGGCGGCTGCGGCGGCAGCGGCGGCGGCGGCGCCGGCGGCGGAAGCAGAAGCGGCCGCGGCGCGTCCCGCCCCTTGCGCCGCGGTAGAGGAGAAGGAGGGAACGCAAGCCCCGCCCCTAAAGCAGAGTCGACCAATAGTCTTAAAGGACCTCTGAGGAAAAAAATCCACATACCCAATCGGAACCTGAGGAGTGGGCTCACGTCAATGGTTGGGACGTGGCAGAAAAAGGGAAAAATACTTGGACTGTCTTTACACCCTGGTCCCCCTTCCTCGCCCAGGGGGAAGTTCACCGATTGGCCGTAGAGCGGAGGGACGAAACCCACCCCTGCCTGGCCCCGCCTCCTTTCCCTGCAGCACTGCGACGTTTGAGGGGGGGCGGGGCACCATGCTAGGGCTGGAACAGCAGGCCTTTTGTGGTTTGGGCTTGGAGAAAAGGGCGGGGTCTCAGGGAAAGGGAAGGGGGTGTGGAGAGCTAAAGGAAGAACTGGCGCAGCTAGACTCTCAGAAATTCCAACAGCAACAACCAAGATGGAGGCGTTAGAATCAATACTAATTTGACTGGAAACCTATAACAAGATTAGGGTCTCCTGGCATAAAGTTCAAACCTTTGCAGTTCAGATATGGGTGGGCCAAGAGAAAATAGCAGACGGAAGAAGGGCAGGTCTTCCTCCCTGCCCACCTTGCCTGCGCACTATATAGTGCCTTCTCCCCTCCCACTCCGCAGTCCCCCAGTCAGTCGCCTGCCCCCTCTTTTCTGATTCTTTTGGAGTGGGGGCGGGTTATAGGGGATGCCTGCGTTTCCTCTGTATAGCCACGGCCTGACCAGAGCCTTCCAGTTGCACCTTGGGGCTGATGGGTTGTCAAGCCGGGAAGTAACATCACATGCAACCAAAATAAATACAACAGCTGTAGTCCCTGGATACCTTGCTTAATTTAAACAAGGATAACAGTTTAGTCAGTCATGTCACTGATGCTAAATTGCTTCTTCGTCCTGCATAGGTCCTCTTTTTCATCCTGAACGTGTCCGCTTCTCTGATTACCACTCTCCTCCCATCTTACCCCCAACTCTCTTCACCTCTTCACCCCCTCCGCACACATGCCCAATGCCCAAGATACATTTATCGCATCCCCTCCGCCAACAGTTAAGAACCCCATTTCTTGTGCTGTCCCTGGCAACTGCGAAATCTCCTGCCAGTGAACCAAGACTAATTTTTTTGCTGTTGATGAAAACAAATTATCCCAGATCTCCTATAAAACTTGGACTATGAGAATTTGCTTGACATTTTGTGAAGCCAAACTAACTCTCAGCCCACTCCTGTAGTACATTTCTTACCCAGAAACCATTTCGCACTTGATATTTCTCTGCTTTACACATGTTGCTCTAGAAGTTGTGGCTCTTTCTCCATCCAAGTCTCTCCTTCTTTGAAAGAGAATTGATACTTTAATCACATTTCCTTGATCTCCTTTTAGGTTGTTGCATATTGATTGAATTGGGTACACTAGCCAGTTTGTTGGGGCAGGGTTTCCCCAAATTTTAATCTCTTTCATACCATATCTGTGTATACCACTCGCAGTAGTATTTATTATTTTCTTTAAATAAATGTGTCTTTCCTTTAATTTCTTTAAGAGTAAAACCTTTGGGCTTCCCTGGTGGCGCAGTGGTTGAGAATCTACCTGCCAATGCAGGGGATACGGGTTCGAGCCCTGCTCTGGGAAGATCCCACATGCCGCGGGGCGACTAGGCCTGTGAGCCACAATTGCTGAGCCTGCGCGTCTGGAGCCTGTGCTCCCCAACAAGAGAGGCCGCCACAGTGAGAGGCCCGCGCACCACAATGAAGAGTGGCCCCCGCTTGCTGCAACTAGAGAAAGCCCTCGCACAGAAACGAAGACGCAACACAGCCATAAATAAATAAATAAATAAAAATTGTTAAAAAAAGAGTAAAACCTTTATAAATTACTATTAATGGAAAACCTGTATCACCTCTCCTAAGTTGAAAGAAACTGAAAGAAAAGTGAACATAAAACAATGTTTTAAAATTCTGGGGATAGAGAGTATGTTTTCTACTAAGGTCTCTCAGCCTAAAGACTACTCCCTGTAAAAAGGGAGGGTTACCAAGCACTAGAAACATTTAAAAAGCAGGTAGGCAAATGGCATTTTTATCATGATGTAATCAAAGGATAGAAAAATAGAACCAAAATAGGAATCACTCTCTCACTTATGTGAGTCATTGTTTTTAATCCTGCATGCATGTCCCAACTAAAGTTATCCAAGGCATCAGAAGTGATCTATGTTACTCTTTGAGAAACACTCTTGTGGAGGCTTATAGCATGTATTCCAGAATCAAAAGACTATACTCTCATACTAGCTCCCGCATTTATTGCTGAGTGCCTCTGGACTCTTACACCTCTGGCCTCAATTTCCAGTTTAAATATGTGGAAAGTAATAAAGCCTACTCATGAGCTGTTGTACTATAGACTAAATAACCTAATAAATGTGAAACATATCATACCTAGCATGTATTTAGTACTAAATACATATTTATAGTGGTTTATGTATTATTACATATATAGAGAGATATGTATTAATGACATATGTATTATTATTGATTTCAGA
The DNA here is from genome assembly GCF_965194825.1 of Balaenoptera physalus. Lineage (NCBI taxonomy): Eukaryota > Metazoa > Chordata > Mammalia > Artiodactyla > Balaenopteridae > Balaenoptera > Balaenoptera physalus. The sequence goes on along the minus strand of NC_138890.1, from coordinate 88,344,103 downwards.
GGTGGGAAACACTCCCTAAGGCAATGAGTTGAAGGTACCACAGGATGTAATGCAGTAGTTCTTAAAGAGTGATCCCCATACCAACAGCATCAGCATTACCTGGGAACTTTTTTAAAATGCAAATTCTCAGGTAGGTCCAACCTCAGACCTGAATTGGAAACTCTAGGTGTGGAGCCAAGCGACCTGTATCTTAGCAAGCCTTTGAGGTGATTCTGATGCACGCAAAGTTGGAGAACCACAGATGTAACAGAAGGAGGATTGGTAAAGGAGTGAGAGGACCTGAATTCAAATTATATCCTTAGAGTGACATCAGCAAAAATGGAGATGTAAGCACCTCTGAAAATTCTTTTCTCCATAAAAGCAATGAGAAAACTGGCAAAATTGTCAGAGTCAACTTTTTCAGAACTGTGGAAATCAACCAAGGGCTTGCAGCAACCCAGGAAGCATTTATTCAAGAAAACAGCTGAATCTCAGTAAGAAGAGCAAGGTTTGTAATGTTTTGGCTTGTTATAATCTAATCCCATCATCTCCAACTCCACTATAGCACTGAAAAACAATAGTTGACAATCATGGTGAACAGGAGCAGCTTGGTAGATACCAGACAAGGCAGAATGAGGCTGGAACTCCTCCAAAGCCTAATTCCAAGAGAAGAGTCATCATTTAACCTATCTGGTGGTGCCCCAGAAGATCTCACTTGCAAGCCTATCCTAATTTGATTTGATTCAGAGCCAAACCAGTGGTTTTCTGGGGAAAAGCCTTTTCCCCAGAAGTGTTTGTAAAAAACAAAACAAAACAAAGAGACAACAACAACAAAAAACACAAACAAGCAAACAAACAAACAAAAATAACACAATGAAAGGGAATTGATTAACTTTGCCACACCTTAGGCAGTGGAAACAGGTTGGGGCAGACAATAGGTTAACCAAAAAGTTTAAAAGGAAAAGCTAGAGATTTGTCTGTAGGAACTTTGTAAGCTCCAACATATTCATGAGAATCCAGAAACTCACACACATGCCCAGGGCTGTGCTAAGCAGTGCGTAAGCTCAGGAAAGACCTGAGAAGGCCCTAATCATTCACCTAAGGCTGACCTTGAGGCTTTGCATAAGCAAGAAGTGAAGGCTAAGGGAGAACTGTCAACTGCCTGGCTTGGTGTTGAAGCCCTGCCCAAAACACACACACACACATACCCTCAACAAACCCTGGGAGACATACTGATTCAAGGCATCTAAGGAAATCTCTGTCTAATCATTAGATGAGCATGAAGCTAACCAAACGGAATCATCAATGGCCACACACCACTGCTGATGAAAAATTAATCAGTCAATATAAGAAAGAAATGGAAAATTTTATTCAAGACAAATTGAGGATTATAACCCAGGGAACAGCAACTCAGAAAGCTCTGAGAATACTCCGCCCATTACAATTCAAGGCACAGTTATATAAGCTTTTTGAGACAGGGCTGTGCATTAAATGATGTATTATTGACGGTTTACATAATCCATATCTAAGCATCATTGTGGTCCCTTACAAGATCAAGAAGCAATGTTATCTTTTAAGGAGTTGTCTTGTTGATGTCAGGAAAATGTTGCTCTTTATGGTTGAGCAGATATTTCTGCTGATGGGGGAGGTTTGGTCAATATATAATGCACAGTAGAGGGGAGAGAGGAAGCCAAAGGGAGAAGAATAAAAATTTTTTTATGGTTAAATGTTTCTTGTCTTGTCATGAAATATGAATTTTATTTCACAATTTCCCCCTCTTGATCATTAACCTTTCGATAGAAAGCAGTAGGTGAGCAAATATTTTCCGGGGTGGTTGCTTGCCTGCACTGCGTCATCATGTCCCTTGATGCCAAGTCTTTTTTTTTTTTTTAACAGATTTATTTATTTATTTATTTATTTTTGGCTGCATTGGGTCTTGGTTGCTGTGCACGGGCTTTCTCTAGTTGTGGAGAGCAGGGGCTACTCTTTGTTGAGGTGCACGGGCTTCTCATTGCAGTGGCTTCTCTTGCTGCAAAGCACGGGCTCTAGGTGTGCAGGCTTCAGTAGTTGTGGCACGCAGGCTCAGTAGTTGTGGTGCACGGGCTTAGTTGCTCTGCAGCATGTGGGATCTTCCCGGACCAGGGCTCGAACCCATGTCCCCTGCACTGACAGGCGGATTCTTAACTACTGCGCCACCGGGGAAGTCCTGATGCCAAGTCTTAATAGCCTGGTTCTCTCTTTTTTTGAGGGATTATAATAGCAGAATGTTTGGCAAGGACTGACAGTCAATTCTAGGTTGTCCAGTAAGACTTAAGCCAATTTTTCTCACATGTGCATTGTATATGTCCATTATTTTATAGAGAACTATTGGTGTAATCTATAGTTTCAAGTCATTTAGACATCATTATCTTAGTATGAGCAAGTGACACATAGCGTGAAAGGCAAGAAGCTCTTACCTTGTAAGTTCCACAAACTGTAACTAAAATTGCCAGTAGGATCAACAACATCATTAGCAAAGATTTAAGCCAAGATCCTCCTGAATCAAACCATTTTCCTAATGTTTCCCCTAAACTGGGAAGAGGATTGTTCAGAGCAGAAATGTGACACTTCCTATGGGTCATAAGACTGGTTACATTTGAAGACTCGTCAGGTACAAAGATGCAGTATTCAGTACATATTACTGCACAAGTTCCCCCTTGGGAAGTAGCTAAAATATTGAGGGCTATGCAATTCTGTAAGACTGCTTTTTTCATCATGGAGACTTCCGAATTGAGCAGCTAATGGTTTGATTACTATCATTCAAAGCTTGCTGAGTGAATTTTGCTAAAGCCTTTATATGAATAATGATATCTTCTATTCCAAGTGAAGGAACAAATATTGAGATCAAATGATCGTACCCTTCTTTTGATGATTGGAAAACTGATCAAGCCCCACGTGCCTGCATTAAAGGCAGATTGGCAGATTGGCAGGAGCTGTTTCACCACTTACATACCTTCCTAAGCAACCTGGAGAGAGCCAAGGTCATAAACTTGTTCCAGAAATCCATTAGGTCCTGTTAGGAGCCACCCAATATTCAATATCTAATAAAAATGAGTATTTATGGCCAGGGTCAGAATAGGCATTATTAATTGACTGGGTACGAGGGTCTCAGTGATATTGGTGGTAACATTAGCTTGAGTGGTGCTAGAGTTCTTTCCTTTAAAATAAAAATTTCTAAGAGCCATCCAGTTAGAACCCTGGAGAGGAGAAATCCACCAAGGCAAACAGGGAGTAATGGACATAGGTAATTGGCCATAAACCCAGCAATTTGATTAGTTTTTGAAACTTGCATAAGATTGAGCACAAAGAAGAAATACATTTGGTTTATAAGCAAAAGCATGAGCAATTGTCAAAGTAATCAGTATACAGGCCTAGTCCGGTGTCCTGGGTTAGCTGTATATTTCAGATGTCATCTTCTTCTCATCCCTGGTAGTGCTGGTCTTAGTTGTAGTCAAGTGTCAAAAACAGGAGTTGCAGTTCATCCAGGAGAGGCCTGAGATGGTTTCTTCCAAGGTGGCTGTAAAGAGTCCTTTATGTGAAATCTTTTCCAGTATGCATAATCTCCTGGTTGCAGGTCATGGTGAATCCGTCTTTCAGCCAAAGTTAGATCACTGTGATAAGCTTCAGAAACAAACTTAGAGTGTTCTTTTAATAACTAAACTTTACAAGGAGCTATCTAGAAAGTGAGTCTTAGCCAGTAAATACAGACCTCAATTAACAAAACTAGAATTTAATATTCACTAAAACATAATCTTTTTCTCCCTAAAATTACCTTCATTTCTACCAAATATAGCCAAATTAAGACTAATCCGTTTGCAAAATAAGTCTGGTTAATTGATGACATAGGCTTTTTCAAACTGGCTGTGCTGGAACCTTTCATAAGTAATCTCAGATTGAACTTTAAAAAAACAAAAAACAAAAACTCTCAAGGCCAGGAAAGCCACACCAGGGGTGTGTCATAGATTCCACTTGTGATATCTACAGATTTGGGTAATGGATTTGGGTGAATTCTTCTCTTCTGGAGGTTGCCAAATACCTTGAGATTCTGGCACCTTTTAGAAATTGGCCTTCCTTATGCCTGAGAAAGCTTCTGGGAACTTAAGAGTTTCCAAATTCTGGAGGGATCAGGTAGAGAGGAAAGATAAATGTTTCAGTTCTACTTACTGAGGTATAATTTAAAGCTTTCCTTATATCTGGAAAACACAGGTTAAAAAACAGTGATATTGGGCTTCCCTGGCGGCGCAGTGGTTGAGAATCTGCCTGCCAATGCAGGGGACACGGGTTCGAGCCCTGGTCTGGGAAGATCCCACATGCCGCGGAGCAACTAGGCCCGTGAGCCACAATTGCTGAGCCTGTGCGTCTGGAGCCTGTGCTCCGCAACAAGAGAGGCCACGATAGTGAGAGGCCCGCGCAGCGCGATGAAGAGTGGCCCCCACTTGCCGCAACTAGAGAAAGCCCTCGCACAGAAACGAAGACCCAACACAGCCATAAATAAATAAATTAATTAATTAATTAAAAAAAAAACAGTGATATTTCAGACAGAAAGAAAAATTATAACCATACTCATAAGTTTGTTCAGTCCTATGTAACTTATCCTTGATCTTAATCTTCTGTTAATAGTTTTTTGAAGTCATCAGGTTTTCCATTAGAATTCTTTAATTCCTTACCCAGTTCAGTGGTATGATCTGACAGTTATCAGAAACCTGTACTTATCAAAAAGTCATTTCTATGAATCTTCTTGAAGATAAAGCATTTTTGAAAAAGCATCAGAGTACAACAATAAATGACAAAAGACTTAAAAAGTCGAGGTTAAAGAACTGATTACAATGCAATTGAAAAGAAACTTGGCTACTGCTATGACATATAGCAATTTAAGATAATTACTAGAAATATGACTGATAACATTTTACCAAGACATACCAGAATTTTAGGAGCTCCATATAATTTCTAGAATATCTATGTTAATAACATCTACCCACATAATACAACCAAAGAAGTTTTATCACCACTCATTCAATCATGTTTCCCTTGTAATTCAACATACCAAATAAGCTTAATTACTTTAATATTACTCTCTGAGATAGAGAAAAAACAAATATTTTGAGGTGTTTCAGGGACCCTTTGGAAAACCTCAAAGTTAGCTAGAAGTCAAATGAACTTTATTTAAAATTTGACGTTTGGGAATTTGTCAAAAATATCAAGAAGTTTTAAAACACCTGGTCAAATAGGATCTTAAGTTGATGTGAAACAATATGCATTCAAGCAACCAAAGTGACAATAAAAGATCTCAAAAGTTGTAATAAATCACTTAAATACAAAGAAACTCACACAACCTATTAATCAAAAGCAGTTCAATATTTTAAGAAAACTTTGTCCTCTTAGAGAGAAAACAAAATTCAGGTTTAGTAACACTTTACCTTTAAATCCATTTTCTTAATTAAATTCAATCTTATCTTAGCCAATCCTGACCAAGCACAAAACTCCCTCAGTGTTCCTCTTCCACAAACCTTGCATAACTTTCTGTATCCATATTAATCCGTCCCCTATTTTCTTTTCCATTCAGAAACAACCAGCTCTAGGACAAAACTAGCATTTTCCCCTTTAACAAAATGCATTTCCATTCTTCACACCTTTTTTTTTTTTTTTTTTTTTTTTTTTTACTGAAAACACCCATCTTATTTTCCTGGAATGCTGATTCTGGATTGTGTAAACAGTTGGTAATAATATCATTTATGTACAGCCCTCTGTCTTCTGACTTCTTGTCTCCTTGTGTACTAAGAATGCCACTTTTGGCTTGAACTCTAGTACTTGGCACCACAATATGGTAAATGCTTTCAAGGAAAAATCCAGGATGAATGTGAAGCTTCCCATATGTTTCACTTCTCTCAAGAATCATAGGCTCTTAAGTCCTACCTGTATTGGTACCTCTTCAATGCCTTCAAACATTGTTTTATATATTTTCCCCGTTTTTATAATTACTTTCAGTGGGAAGGTTAGTCTGATGGACGTATATCAATTGTGGTTGCAACCAGAAGTACACCAGATGACTGTTTTAAAGTCTGAACAAGGAAACGCATTTTTAGTCATGAACCATCTAGAATCATGGTTCTTTATCAATAAAATTCCTTTCAAATCTTAAACTTTTGACATTTTTTCTTCCATGCAGTCTTAGGTGATATTAGCCATATCAAGACTTCTTTCCCAGATTTTACTCCTAAGTCTTGTTTAATTCTTTGCTTTCTAACCTCCATGCCTCTCTATTTCCATTTAATGGTGATTACCTTGAGGCCATCAGGCTTGGGTGGGAAAGACTAAAGATTAGTCTTAATTGGCCTGTATTGATCAAAACCTTTCTCAGTCTTTTATCTCACAGCTTAGAGTGGAAGTCCACTTTTCCAGTAATTTGCAGCTCCAAACTTCTGAATTTCTCTATTCCTATTTACATACAACCATTTCTTGCCTGAGCTCATCTCTTTCATCTTATACTTTGATAAACTGTCGGTGGCAACAGCACACACGTCTGACATTCTGTTTTCAAAATTTTGTAGACTCTGCAGGCACCTTATCTGCCTCCCAAATTACCACAGTGATAGCTCTTTTTTAACCAAATGCTTTGAGACTGCATAGCATGGATCTCCATTTTTCTAGCATCTGCTATCAGATACTTTACCATCTGCTGACCAACTGCTAGGTCAGTGCCATGTATTTACAATATTTTGTTATAAGAAATCTTGTATTAATTAAGCAAAACTAGATAATGTAACAGATAAAGCCTAAAATGTTAGGGAGTAACTCAAGAGAAGTCTATTGATATTTCCTGTATACATAAGGACCACCTAATGTTGGGAGAGAAAGGGGATGGGGGAGAGGTACTTCTTTATACTGTAATTCAATCACCCATCCTGGAAGAGCCTGAGTCATCTACAAACATGTGTTCCAAATTTGTTCTGAGACTCCCCACTGAACAGTTAAAAAGAACTTTGACCACCAACAGGGCAAAAGAAACATGAAATAGGTAGTTGAAAAAGAGGTTACAAATACTATACCAATTACAGCCTGTGACACAATTTATTCTAAATCTTACACCTGGAGAGGGCAGACAGCAGAAGCAAGAAGAACTACAGTCCTGCAGCCTGTGGAACAAAAACCACATTCACAGAAAGATAGGCAAGATGAAAAGGCAGAGGCCTATGTACCAGATAAAGGAACAAGATAAAATCCCAGAAAAACAACTAAATGAAGTGGAGATAGGCAACCTTCCAGAAAAAGAATTCAGAATAATGATAGTGAAGATAATCCAGGACCTCGGAAAAAGAATGGAGGCAAAGATCGAGAAGGTGCAAGAAATGCTTAACAATGACCTAGAAGAATTAAAGAAGAGAAAACCAGAGATGAACAATACAATAACTGAAATGAAAACTACACTGGAAGGAATCAATAGCAGAATAACTGAGGCAGAAGAACGGATAAGTAACCTGGAAGACAGAATGGTGAAATTCACCGCTGCGGAACAGAATAAAGAAAAAAGAATGAAAAGAAATGAAGACAGCCTAAGAGACCTCTAGGACAACATTAAACGCAACAACATTCACATTATAGGGGTCCCAGAAGGAGAAGAGAGAGAGAAAGGACCAGAGAAAATATTTGAAGAGATTATAGTCGAAAACTTTTCTAACATGGGAAATGAAATAGCCACCCAAGTCCAGGAAGCTCAGAGAGTCCCATACAGGATAAACCCAAGGAGAAACATGCCGTGACACATAGTAATCAAATTGGCAAAAATAAAAGAGAAAGAAAAATTATTGAAAGCAGCAAGGGAAAAACGACAAATAACATACAAGGGAACTCCCATAAGGTTAACAGCTGATTTCTCAGCAGAAACTCTACAAGCCAGAAGGGAGTGGCATGCTATACTTAAAGTGATGAAAGGGAAGAACTTACAACCAAGATTACTCTACCCAGCAAGGATCTCATTCAGATTCGATGGAGAAATCAAAAGCTTTACAGACAAGCAAAAGCTAAGAGAATTCAGCACCACCAAACCAGCTCTACAACAAATGCTAAAGGAACTTTGCTAACTGGGAAACACAAGAGAAGAAAAGGACCTACAAAAACAAACCCAAAACAATTAAGAAAATGGTCATAGGAACATACGTAGAGATAATTACCTTAAACGTGAAAGGATTAAATGCTCTAACCAAAAGACACAGTCTTGCTGAATGGATACAAAAACAAGACCCATATATATGCTGTCTACAAGAGACGCACTTCAGACCTAGGGACACATACAGACTGAAAGTGAGGGGATGGAAAATGATATTCCATGCAAATGGAAATCATAAGAAAGCTGGAGTAGCAACACTCATATCAGATAAAATAGACTTTAAAATAAAGAATGTTACAAGAGACAAGGAAGGACACTGCATAATGATCAAGGGATCGATCCAAGAAGAAGATATAACAATTATAAATATATATGCACCCAACATAGGTGCACTTCAATACATAAGGCAACTGCTAACAGCTATAAAAGAGGAAATCGACAGTAACACAATAATAGTGGGGGACTTTAACACCTCACTTACACCAATGGACAGATCATCCAAAATGAAAATAAATAAGGAAACGGAAGCTTTAAATGACACAATAGACCAGATAGATTTAATTGATATTTATAGGACATTCCATCCAAAAACAGCAGATTACACTTTCTTCTCAAGTGCGCACAGAACATTCTCCAGGATAGATCACATCTTGGGTCACAAAGCAAGCCTCAGAAAATTTAAGAAAATTGAAATCATATCAAGCATCTTTTCTGACCACAACGCTATGAGATTAGAAATGAATTACAGGGAAAAAAACGAAAAAAACACAAACACATGGAGGCTAAACAATACGTTACTAAATAACCAAGAGATCACTGAAGAAATCAAAGAGGAAATCAAAAAATACCTAGACACAAATGACAATGAAAACACAGTGATCCAAAACCTATGGGCTGCAGCAAAAGCAGTTCTAAGAGGGAAGTTTATAGCTATACAAGCCTACCTCAAGAAACAAGAAAAATCTCAAGTAAACAATCTAACCTTACACCTAAAGGAACTAGAGAAAGAAGAAGAAACAAAACCCAAAGTTAGTAGAAGGAAAGAAATCATAAAGATCAGAGCAAAAATAAATGAAATAGAAACAAAGAAAACAATAGCAAAGATCAATAAAACTAAAACCTGGTTCTTTGAGAAGATAAACAAAATTGATAAACCATTAGCCAGACTCATCAAGAAAAAGAGGGAGAGGACTCAAATCAATAAAATTAGAAATGAAAAAGGAGAAGTTACAACACACACTGCAGAAATACAAAGCATCCTAAGAGACTACTGCAAGCAACACTAGGCCAATAAAATGGACAACCTGGAAGAAATGGACAAATTCTTAGAAAGGTATAACTTTCCAAGACTGGACCAGGAAGAAATAGAAAATATGAACAGACCAATCACAGGTAAAGATTAAAAATCTTCCAACAAACGAAAGTCCAGGACCAGATGGCTTCACAGGTGAATTCTATCAAACATTTAGAGAAGAGCTAACACCTATCTTTCTCAAACTCTTCCAAAAAATTACAGAGGAAGGAACACTCCCAAACTCATTCTATGAGGCCACCATCACCCTGATACCAAAACCAGACAAAGATACTACAAAAAAAGAAAATTACTGACCAATATCACTGATGAATATAGATGCAAAAATCCTCAACAAAATACTAGCCAACAGAATCCAACAACACATTAAAAGGATCATACACCATGATCAAGTGGGATTTATACCAGGGATGCAAGGATTCTTCAATATATGCAAATCAAGCAATGTGATACACAATATTAACATATTGAAGAATAAAAACCATATGATCATCTCAATAGTTGCAGAAAAAGCTTTTGACAAAATTCAACACCCATTTAAGATAAAAACTCTCCAGAAAGTGGGCATAGAGGGAACTTACCTCAACATAATAAAGGCCATATATGACAAACCCACAGCAAACATCATTCTCAATGGTGAAAAACTGAAAGCCTTTCCTCTAAGATGAGGAACAAGACAAGGATGTCCACTCTCACCACTATTATTCAACATAGTTTTGGAAGTCCTAGCCATGGCAATCAGAGAAGAAAAAGAAATAAAAGGAATACAAATTGGAAAAGAAGAAGTAAAACTGTCACTGTTTGCAGATGACATAATACGATACATAGAGAATCCTAAAAATGCCAGCAGAAAACTACTAGAGCTAATCAATGAATTTGGTAAAGTTGCAGGATACAAAATTAATGCACAGAAATCTCTTGCATTCCTATACACTAATGATGAAAAATCTGAAAGAGAAATTATGGAAACACTCCCATTTACCATTGCAACAAAAAGAATAAAATACCTAGGAATAAACCTACCTAGGGAGACAAAAGACCTGTATGCAGAAAACTATAAGACACTGATGAAAGAAATTAAAGATGACATAAACAGATGGAGAGATATACCATTTTCTTGGAGTGGAAGAACCAATATTGTGAAAATGACTCTACTACCTAAAGCAATCTACAGATTCAATGCAATCCCTATCAAATTACCGATGGCATTTTTTACAGAACTAGAACAAAAAATCTTAAAATTTGTATGGAGACACAAAAGACCCTGAATAGCCAAAGCAGTCTTGAGGGAAAAAAACGGAGCTGGAGGAATCAGAGTCCCTGACTTCAGACTATACAACAAAGCTACAGTAATCAAGACAATATGGTTCTGGCACAAAAACAGAAACATAGATCAATGGAACAAGATCGAAAGCCCAGAGATAAACCCACGCACCTATGGTCAAATAATCTATGACAAAGGAGGCAAGGATATAATGGAGAAAAGACAGTCTCTTCAATAAGTGGTGCTGGGAAAACTGGACAGCTACATGTAAAAGAATGAAATTAGAACACTCCCTAACACCATACACAAAAATAAACTCAAAATGGATTCAAGACCTAAATGTAAGACCGGACACTATAAAACTCTTAGAGGAAAACATAGGAAGAACACTCTTTGACATAAATCACAGCAAGATCTTTTTTGATCCATATCCTAGAGTAATGGAAATAAAAACAAAAATAAACAAATGGGACCCAATGAAACTTCAAAGCTTTTGCACAGCAAAGGAAACCATAAGCAAGATGAAAAGACAACACTCAGCATGGGAGAAAATATTTGCAAACAAATAAATGGACAAAGGATTAATCTCCAAAATATATAAACAGCTCATGCAGCTCAATATTAAAAAAACAAACAACCCAATCCAAAAATGGGCAGAAGACCTAAATAGACATTTCTCCAAAGAAGACATACAGATGGCCAAGAAGCACATGAAAAGCTGCTCAACATCACTAATTATTAGAGAAATGCAAATCAAAACTACAATGAGGTATCACCTCACACCTGTTAGAATGGGCATCATCAGAAAATCTACAAACAACAAATGCTGGAGAGGGTGTGGAGAAAAGGGAACCCTCTTGCACTGTTGGTGGGAATGTAAATTGGTACAGCCACTATGGAGAACAGTATGGAGGTTCCTTAAAAAACTAAAAATAGAATTACCATATGACCCAGCAATCCCACTACTGGGCATATACCCAGAGAAAACCATAATTCAAAAAGACACATGCACCGCAATGTTCATTGCAGCACTATTTACAGTAGCCAGGTCATGGAAGCAACCTAAATGCCCATTGACAGATGAATGGATAAAGAAGATGTGACACATATATACAATGGAATATTACTCAGCCATAAAAAGGAACGAAATTGGGTCATTTGTTGAGACGTGGATGGATCTGGAGACTGTCATACAGAGTGAAGTAAGTCAGAAAGAGAAAAACAAATATCGTATATTAACGCATGTATGCGGAACATAGAAAAATGATACAGATGAACTGGTTTGCAGGGTAGAAGTTGAGACACAGATGTAGAGAACAAACGTATGGACACCAAGGGTGGAAAGCCATGGTCGGGTGGGGATGGTGGTGTGATGAATTGGGCAATTGGGATTGACATGTATACACTGATGTGTATAAAATTGATGACTAATAAGAACCTACTGTATAAAAAAGTAAATAAAATAAAATAAAACTATTATGAGCAAATATGAATGTTGCTTTAAGATCTAAAAAAAAAAAAAACGAAAACTTATACCTGTGGTTCTCAACCTATTGAACCCGCACAAGTGCAACAGCATCACCTAGGAACTTGTTGAAAATGCAAAATTTCAAGCTGTATCCCACACTTACTGAATCAGAAACACTGGGGTTAAGGTTCAGCACTCTGTGTTTAATGAGCCCTCCAGGTGAATCAAATGCAGGCTAGGATTTGAGAACCATTGGGTTTCAAAACATCAATATTGTTTTGAGAAGTGGGTGCAGTGACTGATAAGACTTTGGTTCTCTTTCCTAGAAAGACTAAATGCAGTTATATGGTAGCTGTTTTTGTGTGAAAGTTTAAGTATGAAAAGAAGAGAGTTGGGGCTGGAGTGTGACAGACAATGATTATTGACCTCTTCAGCTTTCCTTACAACCTTCTGAGATATCTGAAAACTGGAAAGTTAAGAACTCTCCTTCTTCGATTCTATTGTTGCTAAGTTTCCAGATATGATTTAGGTTCTGCCAATTACATGCACTCATGTGAGATTTGTAAGGTGAAAGTGAATCTCACAAGTCAATGCTACCCTTCTACTGTTCTGTTTATTTCTGCTGTAAGCCCAGGTTGGAAGAATTGGAATTATCTCTAGCAGCTGTGGCCGAGATCCTGGTGTCTGCTCTTAAGTTTTGTGGCAGTCCAGAGTTAGGAGGTGAGATATCCATTTTGTTGGTGTCGATTGTGGTGGAGATGATGCAGTTCTGGAGCTGGGAACTAAGGTGATCATTTCTTTGAATTGCCAAAGAGCTCCTGATACTCTGTTTTTCTGTTTATGGCAAGGGCAGAAGTTCTTTTGGTGGTCCAGCTTTTCAGTGTGACTTTGTGGATAGTTCTTGGATGCCCAAATCAGAGCCTATTTCATCAGCCCTTCCTCCCAGCCATGTTTTATCATATAATAAATTTTACTAGAGTGGATTTCAGTTTTCTGAAACTGTTTCTAAATGATATAGTAGGTGACCTGTAGTTTATCCTCTCTGGAAGCTTTTAGCACTTTTTTTTTAGATAAGATCTCCCTTATCTTTTGTGTTCTAAACTTTTACAACAATTTGTTCTAAATTGTGGGTCTATTTTGATTCACGTGCTAGGCACTGGGTAAGTTTTGGTATGAAGACTTAAATCTGAGCACAGGGAAATTTTTAAAAATATTATTATAATTGATAATTTCCTTCACTCTCTTTTCTTTGCTCTCTCTCTAGATATCTTTCAATTCTTTGCTCTCACTCTTTCATCCTCTAAAATTTTCTTCAGCTTTCTAAGAGTTTCTAAATGTTAATTCCTCCTATTGAATTATTTTTTCAGCCCTCATATTTTTTATTTCTAAGATTTTTTCCTTTTTTATGCCATACTGCTCTTATTTTTTGGATGTAATCTTTTCTTGAATCTTTCCAAAGATTAATTCCACCCCACTCAGCTTTACTGAAGTATGATTGACAAATAAAAATTGTATATATTTAAGGTATACAATCTGATGTCTTGCTATACATATACATTTTGGAGTGATTACCACAATCAAGCTAATTAGCATAGTAATCACATCATACAGTTACTTTATGTGTGTGTGTGAACACTTGAAATATACCCTCTTAGCAAATTTCAAATATACAATACATAATTATTAACTATAGACACCATATATTATATTAGGTCTATTTATCAGGCCTCTAGAACTTGTTTATATTATAACTGAAAGTTTGTATCTATGATCAACATCTCCCCTATTCTCTCACCCTGCCACCATCCTACTTTCTGTTACTATGAGTTGACTTTTTGAAATTCCACAAGTAAGTGAGATCATGCAGTATTTGTCTTTCTGTGTCTAGTTTAGTTCACTTAGAATAATGTCCTCCAGGTTCACACATGTATAAATGGCAATTTTTTAAAAGGTAGAAAAATATTCCATAAATAGATACATCTATTTGTCTCATTTTTGTGGGTACTCATTCACTGTGCTCTCACTTTCCCCTGTGGGAGAAATTGTTGGTTAAAGGGACCTCTCTCAGCACTGAGCTGTGCTGCCTTGGGGAAGGGGTATCATGGGTACAGTGAAACTATTCTTCGTACCTTCTTCAATACACCTATTCTTGGATTTTTTTGTTCCAATGGTGTGCTGAAACTTCTCCACTGGACTCCTGGACTCCCACAAAGGTGCTCTTATCCATGGGTGGTTGTCAGAATCAATGTTCTGTGGGGGAAATGATGATAGAAAACTCCTATTCTGCCATCTTGCTGACCCCAAAAATTCTAATTAAAGGTTTCTTTTATTTTTTTAAAGCTCCCTTCTGTTATGTTTCCTTCAATGTTATTTATAGTATTTTTTAATCTCAATATTCCTCTCCCTTTTATTACAAGCTTTCTTTACATATATGATGACCCTTGATTTGTGTTCTGATTTGAAAATAATAAGTAAATTGTAAGTTCTGTGAATATGAATGGGGCTTGTTGACTGGAAGACAGCCTTTTACTTGTCTTTAAGCGGAGGAAGCTCTTTTGCTGTGACAATCACAGATATTAAACTGCCAAAATATTGCTCCAGGGCCATTCAGTTTCTTCAGGGGAGTGAAAGCACATTTAACTATTCTGTCTTGGAGATGGACACTTGACTGTTCACTTTTCCCCATGGAATTTCATATAGAGCTACATTGTGCAATATAGTAGCCATTAGCTACATGTGGCTACTGAGCACATGAAATGTAGCTAGTCTGAACTAAGATGGCTGTAAGTATAAAATACACACCAGAGTGTAAAGATTTAGTACAAAAAAGAAAACTCATTAAAATTTTTATATTGATTACTTACTGAAATATTAGTATTTCAGATATGTGTTGGGTTAATTTAAATATATCAAAATTAACTTCACTGTTTCTTTTTACTTTGGGTACTATAATATTTAAAATTATATATGTGGCTCAAAGTATATTTCTATTGCTTAGCATTTATATAGAGCTTTCAATTATCTTTTTTCAGTTCCGTATCTTACTTATGCTTTTCGTACTTCTAATATCTAGCTTGCTGAATACCAAGTATGTCTGAAGCTCTTTTAAGTTTGCTAATTTCCCACATCAGCTATAACTCCTTCTAAGTATCCTTGAGATTTTAGTTTTTTTCTGACTGGTTCCATCAGTTACATTTTCCATTTGATTTCTATTTCCTATAAATTAATTGAAGTCTCTCATGTGCTGATGTCCTTCCTCTTATTACCTTTATAATTTAGGGTTTATACTTATAAGTTTTTAAAATTATTATTTTCATGTAGATTCAAGAGGAAGAGGACATAACATGTTGTTTCAAAAATACTCTTTGATCTAATAGATTATTCAAGCCTAGAAGTCTTTCTCTGGATCTTATACTCGGATATGTCTTCAGCATTGCCAGGCAAGGAGCACTAAAAACAGTAGGGATTCATTTAATTTCTAATGAATCCATACTTGTAAGAGAAAGAGAGTATATATTTAAACTGAAAGTGATGAATTCTGTTTCCTTATGATGGGGACTGTATCAGTTAAGGTTGTAATTAACCCAAAGTGGTTAATTAAAGAGGTAAGTGAAAGTACTGAAAAAGAAACTGGTGTGGAGATCAAAATGGTGGAGTAGGAGGACATGGTGTCACCCTTCCCCCATGAACACATCAAAAATACATCTATAGGTACACCAATGCTCACTGAAATCAAAGTGGAGACTGGCAGAAAGATTCTTGCACAATCAAGGATGTAAGAAAAAACCCACACATAATAGGTAGAAAGGTCAGGACCTGTACACTCATCAGGGAACACAGAAGAAGAGGGGAATCCTCCCTGGGGAATGAGTGGTTTGAGCCCCATATTGGGCATCACAGCCCTGGGATCCAAACCTGGAAGATGGGTTTGCTTAGCTGGTTTGAAAACCAGTGAGACTAGCAGGAGGGCTGTTAGAAACCTAGACTCTTCTTGTGAAGGGTGAGCCAACACTTGCTTACTCCCAAAACAAGGCAGAGGAAGCAGATGGAAATAGCCCAGGACTTTGGCCATTTTCCTGTGACTGCCACTGTGTGCCCCCCAGTCTGAGCCAAGCGCCCGCTCTGGCCACACTTGCTCTGTGGCACAACACCACATTAAGGTAAGGGCTGACAGAGCTGATGGTAGTGTGGAATTGTTAAGGCACAGTACAAGCCTGGACCCAGAATGGCATCTGAATGGGGTAAGGGTGGTCATTGCTGGTGCCTATAAAGGCAGTAGATCAGGAACAGTCCAGGACTCTGACACAGTCTGCACCCCGTTCCACACTGAGCACCTGCTCCAGATGCTCTTGCTCCAGAATTGCTCCCCTCTGGGCCAAGAGTGTCAGTGCTGCAATGGAGGAAAGCACACTCTTACAGAGAACAGAGCCAGCTTGGACCCAACCATCAAGACTTCTGCTCCAGCAACTTGGGACCCAACCCTGCCCCCATAAGGTGATGGGTGGTGTTGGCCACTGAGCAGAGGAGAAGCCCTGGCTCACAACTGCCTCTGGCTCTAGTCCCTCCAGATCCAGCGTCACTTTCTACCAAGGTGATAGCCATCAGCACACCCTGAAGGAGGGCATGACTCATGTTCACATCAGATCCAATTCTCCCACCAAAGTCACTGGGTACACAAAGACTGTAAAGGGACACTCCCATGTAAGAAAACCCCTTCAAGACTGCAATAGGTAACTATTTCACCTAATTTCATAGAGAAAGAGAAACTTCATCAAAATGAGAGGACAAATGTATTTATTTCAAATGAAAGAACAACAGAAAAACCCTGAAAAACAGCTAATGAAACACAAATAATTTATCAGATAAAGAGTTCAAAGCATTAGTATACAAATACTAAGTGAATTAGGGAAAAGAATAGGTGAACACAGTGAGAATTTTAGCAAGGGACTAGAAAATATGAAGAAGAAGCAGTCAGAACTAAAGAAAGAAGAACCAGTCAAAACTGAAGAATACAATAACTGAAATAAAAAATACACCAGGAGGAATTAATAGCAGACTGGGTGATATGGGAAAACACAGAAGTGATCTGGAAGATACAATGCTGGAAATCACACATTCAGAACAGCAAAAAGAACAACAAAAACTTTACAGTTTAAGGGACCTCTAGGACAACATGAAGAGTACAAATATTTGCATTGTAGGGGTCCCCAGGAGAAGAGAGAGAAAAAGTTGTACACAATGGATTTGATGAAATTATCACTGAAAACTTCCTGAACCTGAAAAATGAAGCAGATATCCAGGTACGAGAAGCACAGAGGGTCCCAAAAGAGATGAACCCAAACAAACCCACACCAAGACATATCATAATTAAAATGGCAAAAGTTAAAGAAAGATGTCTAAATGCAGCAAAAGAAAAAAAAAGAGTCATATACAAGAGACATCCCCTCCCCGCCCCCCTGCAATAAGGCTATCAACTGATTTTTCTGCAGAAACTTTTTAGGCCAGAAGGTAGTGGCGTGATATATTCAAAGTGTTATGGGGAAAGACATACAATCCAGGATATTCTACCCAACAAGATTATCATTTAGAATTGAAGAAGAGGTAATGAACTTCTCAGACAAGCACAAACTAAAGGAATTCATCAATACTAAACCTACCCTAAAAGATATAAAGGGTCTTCTCTAAGTAGAAAAAAATGGCTACAACAAGAAGTAAGAATCTATAGGAAAGGAAAAATCCCACTAGTAAAAGCAAATGTATACTGAAGGCTGTGGATGAACCACTTAAATAAAATAGTACAAAGATTAAAAGACAAAAAAAGTAAGACAAACAATAACTACAATAAACAGAGAAGGGATAAACTTGAAGATGTAGAACACATCAAAAACACAAAATGTAGGGGAGGGGAGTAAAAAATGTAGATATTTTAGATGTTTTAAATTCTTTTTGAACCTAAATGACTACCAGTTTAAAACAAGTAAATATAGTTCTAGGTCAACATATATGAACCCCATGGTAACCACAAATCAAACACCTACAGTAGATACACAAAACCATAGAGAAAGGAACAAGCATACCACTAAAGAAAACATCAAACCACAAGGAAAGAAACTAAAACAAAAAGAAATGAACATAGAACTATAAAAATAATCAGAAAACAAGTTAAAAAATGACATTAAGCACTATCAATAATCAATTTAAATGTCAATGGACTAAATGCTCCAATCAAAGGACATATGGTTACTGACTGGATTAAAAAAAAAAACAAACTCACCTATATGTTGCTTATAAGAGACTCAATTCAGAGCTAAAGACACACAGAGACTAAAAGTGAGGAGATGGAAAAAGATATTTCATGCAAACATGACAAGAAAGTGGGTGTAGCAATACTCATATCAGACAAAATAGGCTTTAAAACAAAATCTATAACAAACGACAAAGAATCACATTATATCATGATAAAAGGATCAGTACAAGAAGAGGATTTTATATTTGTTAACATATATGTACCCAATACAGGAGCAACTAAATATATAAAGCAAATATTATTGGACATAAAGGGAGAAATCACCAATAATATAATAATAGTAGGGGACTTTAACACCCCACTTACACCAATGGACAGATCATCCAGACATAAAATCATTAAGGCAACAGCGGTCTTAATTAATACAATAGATCAGTTGGACTTAACAGATATCTACAGGGCATTCCATCCACAAACAGCAGAATACACATTGTTTTCAAGAACATAAGAAATGTTCTCCGGGATAGATCACATGCTAGGCCACAAAACAAGTCTCAATGCATTTAAGAGGCTAAAAATTATGTCAAGCATGTTTTCTGACCACAACATTATGAAACTAGAATTCAATTACTGAGAGAAAAATGAGAAAAACACAAACGTGGAGACTAAACAGCATGCTACTAAAAAACAAATGGGTCAATGAAGAAATCAAAGAGGAAATCAGAAAATACCTTGAGAAAAATGAAAATAAAACCACAGCCTTCCAAAATCTAAGGGACACAGCAAAAGCAATTGTAAGAGGGAAGTTTATAGCAATACAGGTATACCTCAAGAAACAAGAAAAGTCTCAAATAAACACCCTAACCTACCATCTTAAAGAATTAGAAAAAGAAGAAAAAACAAAGCTCAAAATCAGCTGTAGGAAGGAAATAATAAAGATCAGAGAGGAAATAAATAAAATAGAGACCAAAAAAGCAATATAAATTCCAATGAAACAAAGAGCTGTTTTTTTTTAAAGATAAACAAAATGATAAACTTTTAGCTGAGCTCACAAACAAAATAAGAAATTAAAGAGGAGAAATAACCAATACCACAGAGATATAAAAAATAATAATAGGAGAATACTATGAACAGTTATATGCCAACATATTGGACAACATAGAAGAAATAGATAAATTTCTAGAAACACACAATCTTCCTAGACTGAATCAGGAAGAAATAGACAATCTGAACAGAACAATCACTAGTAGTAAAATTGAATTTGTAATTTTAAAAACTTCCAGCAAACAAAGGTCCAGGACCAAACAGCTTCACAGAGGAATTCTACCAAACATATAGAGAAGATCTAATACTATCCTTCTCAAATGATTCCAAAAAATTGAAGAGGATGGAACACTCCCAAATTCATCTATGAGGCCACAATTACCTTGATACTATAAACAAAGACATCACATACAACAAAATTGTAGGCCAATATCTCTATGAATATAGATGCAAAATCCTCAACAAACTATTACTGAACTGAATTCAACAATATATAAAAAGGATCACACACCATGATCAAGTGGGATTTATTCCAGGGATGCAAGGATGGTTCAATATCTGCAAATCAATCAGTATGATACACCACATTAACAAACTGAAGAATAAAAACCATATGATCATCTCAATAGATGAAGAAAAAGCTTCTGACAAAATTCAATGTCCATTCATGATAAAAACTCATCAAAGTTGGTATAGAGGGAACATATCTCAACATAATAAAGGTCATATATGAAAAACCCACAGCTAAAATCATAATGGTGAAAACGGAAAGCCTTTTTTTCTAAAATCAGGAACAAGGCAAGAATGACCACTCCTGCTACTTCTATTTAACATAGTACTGGAAGTCCTAGCCACAACAATCAGACATGGAAAAGAAAGACGAGGCAATCAAATTTGAAACATAGAAATAAAACTGTCACTCTTTGCAGATGACATGACACTATATATGGAAAACCCTGAAGTCTCCACCAGAAGACTATTAGAACTACTAACTGAATTCAGTAAATTTTCAGGATATAAGACTAATATACAGAAATCTGTTGCTTTTCTATGCACTATAATGGACTATCACAAAGAGAATTAAAAAAACCAATCCTATTTACAATTGCCCCCAAAATAATAAAATATCTGGGAATAAATTTAACCAAAGAGGTGAAAGACCTATACTCTGTAAACTATAAGACATTGATGAAGGAAATTGAAGAGTATACAAATAAGTGGAAAGATATCCCATGTTCATGGATTGGAAGAATTAATTTTATTAAAAGGTACATACTATTCAAAGCAATCCACAGATTTAATGCAATCCCTTTCAGAACACCCATGACATTTTTCACAGAACTAGACCAAATAATCCTAAAATTTATATTGGACCACAAAAAACCCTGAATAGCCAAAGGAATCTTGGAAAAAAGAACAAAGCTGGAGGTATCATACGTCCTGACTTCAGACTACACTACAAAGCTACAGAAATCAAAACAGCATGGTACTGGCACAAAACAGATACATAGATCAATGGAATAGAATAGAGAGCTCAGAAATAACCCCCTGAACTTATTCTATTAGTCTATGACAAAGGAGGCAAGAATTACAGTGGAGAAAAGACAGTTTCTTTAATAAGTGGTGCTGGGCAAATGGACAGCTACATGTAAAAGAATGAGATTACAACATTTTCTCATACTATACAGAAAATAAACTCAGTATGGATTAAAGATATAAATGTAAGACCATAAACCATAAAACTCCTAGAAGAAAACATAGGCAGAACATTCTTTGACATAAATCATAGCAATATTTTTTTTGGATTGGTCTCCTAAAGCAAAGGAAACAAAGGCAAAAGTAAACAAATGGGACCTAATTAAACTTAAGAGATTTTGCACAGGAAAGGAAACCACTGACAAAATGAAAAGCTAACCTACTATAAGGGAGAAAATATTTGCAAATGATATGACCAATAACGGGTTACTATCCAAACATATAAACAGTTCATATAACACAGTATCAAAAAAACCCCCAAGGTAACCCAATTGAAAAATGGGCAGAAGACAAGAATAGACGTTTTTCCAAAGAAGACATACACAGGGCCAACAGGCACATGAAAAGATGCTCAACATCACTAATCATCCGAGAAATGCAAAGCAAAACCACAATGCGATACTAATTCACACCTGTCAGTATGGCTATCATCAAAAACACTACAAATAACAAATGTTGGTGAGGGTGTGGATTAAAGGTAACCCTAGTATACTCTTGGTGGGAATGTAAATTGGTGCAGTCACTGTGGAAAACAGTATGGAGGTTTCTCAACAAACTAAAAATGGAACTACCATATGATCCAGCAAATCCACTCCTGGGTATATATCCAAAGAAAATGAAAACACAAATTCCAAAAAATACATGCAAACCAATGTTCAGATCTGCATTGTTTACAGTAGCCAAGATGTGGAAGCAACCTAAGTGTCCATCAACAGATGAATGGATAAAGAAGATGCGTTTTTAAAATATATACAATAGAATATTACTCAGCCACAAAAAAGAATGAATTTCTGCCATTCCAACAATATGGTTGGACCTAGAGCATAGTATTCTTAGTGAAATAAGTCAGACAGTGAAAGACAAATACTGTATGTTATCACTTATATGTAGAATCTAAAAAATATAATAAACAAATGAATATAAGAAACAGAAACAGACTCACAGTTATAGAGAACAAATTAGTGGTTACCAGTGGGGAATGAGGAGGGTTGAGGGGCAAGATCAGGGTAGGGGATTAAGAAGTACAAACTACTATGTATAAAATAAATAAGCTACAAGGAAATATTGTACAACACAGGGAACATAGTCAATATTTTATAATAACTTGAAATGCAGTATAATCTGTAAAAATTAGAATCACTAAGTTGTTCACCTGAAACTAATATAATATTATAAATCAACTATACTTCAATTAAAAATATATATTGGGTAGTTCCCAGAAGTGTATAGAAGACTGGAGAAGTAAGCTTGGGGAAATGGCAGGGACAAATAGAGGTTGGGCATGCAGAATCATAGTCTAAGATATGCCATATAACCACGCTATCAGTACACTGCTGCCACCCCACTGAGCACTGGATGATACAGCCTGCACCAGTGCTGGATTTTGCTCTTGGCAACTCTGCCTCTGAAAATTGGTTTCTGTTATTGCCAAAAGAATTCTTCCCTGACCATGCTTCTTTACATCACCAGCTCCTGAGTCAAAATCACTGGAAGGGGCATCTGATTGCCAGAGCCTAAGTCATGTGCCAGTAGAGAGTAGGAAAGCAGGTATCTGGCATTTTCTGCTACTATAATGGGAAGCTCTGCCTTCCCTTAGGATTTGTATAGTAAGAAATTCCTCAAACAGCAAAGAAGTTTGGTTTCCAGGTAACCAAAAGAAGTAATAAATGGCCTCCTCAGAGCACATAGCCGATATTCAGAACCAATATTCGGCATAACTTTTAGAAATGTGAATGCTTAAATATGTTTAGAAAATAGATTCTTGTAATTATAGTAACAGCAAAATGCAGAGATAAATAGGCTGTGAGATCTACAACACTGTATCAAATGATTTCTGAAAGACAAAATATCTGAAGATTTAAAAGAAAGAGTTGATTATCAATGGTTCAGCTTCTTACTCAATGCAGAAATCCTTCCCCAAGATCCATTTGAACCCTTGCAGTATTTAGGGAGCTCACTGAAATGGGGTTTCATTCCAACGGACTTCTTAGTAGTGTGATGTTAGAAATTTCCTCCTTATATAAGATGAACTTTTCTCTCTTATAACATCCACCCATGAATCCTAGATCTGATGACTCTAGTTATTCAGAATAGAGTGCAATACTTAAACGTTTTATTTTAACTACTGGAGTCAGACCAATATTTGATTCCTGACTTTGTTTCTTACTAGCTCGGTGACCTCTCTAATTCTTATTTTCTTCATCTGAAAAATAAGGATTATAACAGCATCTACCCTAGAGAGTTATTATGAGGTATAAGGTAGTAATTTAGTGCTTAGATCAGTAACCAACACAGAGTGAGCATTCAACAAATATTAGTGATGATAATGATTGACTGACTGACTGATGATGATGATGATAACAGCATTTCTGAAACTGAACGTCAGCTGCCATGAAAATGTAGAATGAAACTGAAGAAAGAACACTGAACTGTTGTGAGATTTCGGTTGCAATCCTGATTCTACCACTGACCAATTCCGTAGACTAAAAGAAGTTACCATATCATTCTTTCTGCAAAATGAAATATTTGGATTAAATTATCTTAATAAAGCCCTTTCAGCTCTAAATTTCTGAGATTCTGTATACACATGTCATCTGTTTTTCATACTGAACATTACCAGATCTCTCAACTGTACCTTGTATAACTTAACAGACTCTTCACAGCATTTGTCACGTTTCCTCAGCAATACTTGTCAGTACTCAAGCTATTATTTTATTAGTAGGCTTGTTTCTTCAGATAACTGAAATTCTTAGTTGTATTTTAAAAATTGAAAATAGAGCATAACCATATATATGTATACATATATATAATACAACAATATAAAGCTATGAACCATATGGTTTGCATTAACTCATGAAAAGAAAGTAATCTTACACAAACAAAATATGATCACCTGTGTCTTAAACACAGGTCTTATATTCCTAGAAATACATATGTATTCTGTAGATAGTCTGTATGTTTGATCACACTCCTCTATAAACTCTATGAAGACAAGATATGTGTCTTTTCTTTTCTCCGCTGTATCCTGGCATTTAGCAAAGTATATATGAATGTACACACACACACACACACACACACACACACACACACACACGATGAACTGAAAACTTGCAACATTTGGGCAACCCTAATTCTACCTCTAAGCAAAGCCCGACATTTATCTCTTCAAGTGCTGACTTTGCTTTTGAGGAATGTTGTTATGAAGAATTTTGAATGGCACCTCAAAAAATATGGTGTATTTGTTTTGTTAAATTAATTTAATCCAGGCTTTTCAGCCATTACTAAGACTTTGAAAAGTCAATGCTGCCTGGAGTTTATATTGCCAAAAGTTTGGAAATGTTGACTTAGAGGTGGGAAGAAGTAGCCAGAAATTGCTTTTGTAGAATACTCCTTAATTTTGTTTTGAAGAAAGATTAAGTGTAGATGAGGACACTGAGAAAGAGAGATATTTTGGACTGCAGGGCCATCATTATGCAGATAATATTCAGCTTTATTCAGCCATACATCTTTTCCTCTAGCCCAGATGGTGAAATGACTCATCTATTCCACTGGCCAACAAAACAAGGGAGACAGAAGAGGAGCTGTTATAATCCAGATAAAAATGGATGATGTTTCAGAAGCAAGGGGAAAATATTTCTAGGCAATGATGATGGTACATTGATAGTACTTGTTAATACTTTACATTCCTTTTCAGATTCACAGCTTGAGTTTCATATTGCTTCCAGGATTCCTGAGGAGTAGTAGTTCTGGCCAGGAATTCTTTTTATCTTTGTCGTGGATGTAAGTTGCAAATATTTTTGAGCATTGAATTACTTACTTTAGCAATTTTTCTTTGTGAAGCCTAAACATCAACCTTCAAACGTGTGACTTTTAAAATTAGTTTCTTTGAAAATCATCTAACAATTTTGTGTGGCGCATATTCTAGTTAAGGATTTGGCTAGGATGAATGTACAAATTCCTTTACTGAATAACTGGGAAAAAATGGCTACTGGGTAGGAAGAACGATGAGGTAGATAATTAAGGGGCCTGAAAGACAAAAATTAATGGGATAGGATAAAGAAGGTTTTGTGTATGCTTGCTTCTATGATTGTCATTATGGAAGGTTATGCTGAGTCTCTGTGTAGGACTTTTTAGATATATCTTTACAGAAAATCATGAATATTGCCTTCTTCCCCAAAGATCTGAAGAAATAATTGATTTCTAGGAAATCATACTTGTCTTTCACTAACTAGAAACTTTGTTTCTAATGCAAGAGAGAATGGAAATAACTAGGTAAGATTTGTTCTTAGCTATTAGTGGCATAACTGTATTTTGAATCTAACTTGCTATTCCGTTTGTTCCCAAAGCCATTGACCTGAGATTGCTTAACTACAGTGGCTATTAGTATTCCTCAATCCTAAAGCATTTGGTAGCTGTCTATGCCCTGTGACATTGGGTAAAATCTCTCACCAGCACACTCAGGGACAGTTCTACACAGCTGAGCCTACTTTCCTGTTGTTATCCTGGAAGGGCTATTTACATGCTCTATGTTAGCCAAACTAAACTTATTGATGATATATATAATTTATTGTGATTCCACTACAACTGGCTACCAATGCTATTATTACTCAGAATACCTTTTCTTACTACAGGAGGCATCTCTTATTTTGCCTGCCTAACATACATTTCTCCTTCTTCTGGTAATAATATCTAGATTTTCCATTGAGGAAGAACTTCCTCTCATTGCATACAATTTTTGTGGGTCCATCAATCAAGGTGTTCATCCCAACTCTGGCTAAGGAGTAGATACATTACTTATGGAAAGCCAGTCAGAATCTATCTCTCCCTGGAATTTCAATCTTGAACAGCATAAGAATAAACATAGTTGGAACTATTCATCAAGATAGTAGTGTCTATTAAAAAGATTGTCAAACATCTCCTACTTTCTAGCTATCCAGAGCTGCTCTGTTTCACATCCATTCCAACACAGAATTATTCAGCTTCTCTGTAATTCTATGAGCTAAACCTTTATCCATCTAATAAATTCTCTATCTGCTTAAGTTAGAGACAATTTCTTTTGCTTGTAAACAAAGAATACTGATGGCCTCTGTGGTAGACAAAATAATGGCTCCCCAAAGATGTTCACAACCTAATCACCAGAACCTCTGAATATAGTATGCTACATGGCAAGGGGGAATTAGGGTTGCAGATGAAATTAAGATTGCTAATCAGCTGATTTTAAGATGAAGAGATTTTTCCAGGTGGCCCAATGTAATCACACAATATTAAATAGGGAAGAGGGAAGCATAAGAATCAGAAAGAGAGAGAAACATGTGACCCGCAATTGCTGGCTTTAAAGATGGAAAGGAGTCATAAGCCAATGAATGTGGGCAGCTTCTAAAACCTGGAAAAGGTAAGGAAATGGATTCTTCCCTAGAGCCGTCAGAAACACACAGCCCTGCTGATATCTTCATTTTAGCCCAGTGAGACATATTTCGGATTTCTCACCGTCAAAACTATAAGATATAAATCTGTGTTGTTTTAGGCCACTAATTCTGTGGCAATTTGTTACAGCAACAGTAGGAAACTAATACAGACTGATAAAATATGACTGTGTAAATCCCATATATCCTTCAAGGGAAATACCACTTTCTCCATGTAGGCTTTTATTTTTAATTATTTTTTAGTTGTGAAATATTTCAAACATTTATAAAAATCTAGAGAAATTTATCATGAATATACATGTATACCATACAGTTTTGCAATTATATTTATTGATATAATTATTTACTTCAGTATTTTTAAAAATAAATAAAATATAACAAAGTCCCTTGAGTGCAGTTTTTTAAATCTCATTTCCCTCCCACCTTCCCTAGATATATGTCCTAACCTGAATTATCATTCCTGTGCATACATTTTATAATTTTATTTATTTATATATAAACAATACGTAGTTTTCTTTTTCATATTTTCACACTTATATAAACCTGTATAAATCATTCAACAACTTCTTTTCACTGAAAATTGTATTTTTGGCTTTTATACATGATGAAATATATAAATATAATTCATTAAATGTGGGTATCTAGTAGTACATAAGCTAAATAGAAGTAACAAACCCCCTCAAAGCAGAGTTGCTTAAAACTAGATAAAAGCATATTTCTTTCTCAACATAATAGTCCAAGGTTGGGCAGTACAAGGCTATTGTGCCATCTTCAACATGTGGTTTCCATCTGTGGGATGAAGATAGTTATGCTCTAGCGCTTCCCATTTCCCAGACAAATAAAAAGGGAAAGGATAAGAGTAAGGTAGTTGCATTGTTTTTTGGTATAACTAGGAAGTGACATATCACTTCAGCTCACATCCCATTGCCTGAACTAATCACAAGTTCACACTCAGCTGCAAAGAAGCTGGAGAATGCGACCTCTAGCTAGGCAGTGAAATGCCCGGCTATAATTTGGAAGTTCTGTTACTGAAGAAAGGAGGAGAAACTTCAATACTCTCCTATCAGTAAAATAGACCCAGTAGAAAGAAAATCAGCAAGGACAGAGAGAACCTGAATCCTATCGACCAACTGAATCTAGTTAACATTTATAAAGTGTTCCATCCACAACAGCAGAAAACACATTCTTTTGAAGTGCACAAACACTTACCAAGATAGATCGTATTTTAGATCATAAAACAACCTTAACAACTGTAAAAGAATTGAAGTCATGCAAAATGCATTCTGACTATAATGGAATTAAACTAGAAATCAATAAAAGAAAAATGACAGAAAGATCTTTAAACACTTGGAATTTAAAATACAGTCCTAAATTCACTACTCAAAGGACAATTCTCAAGGGGAATAAAAAATGTTGAACTAAATAAAAATGAAAATACAACTTAGCAAAATCTGTGGGATACTGCTAAAGCAGTGCTTAGAGGTAAATTTATAGTATTAAAATTCTTATACTGTAAGAAAAGAAGTTTCAAATAGATAAAGCTTCCACCTCAAGAAACTAGAAAAAGAACAAAATAATCCAATGCAAGCATTAAAAAATAATAAAGACCAGAAATTAATGAGACAAAGTATAAAAACAATAGAGAAAAATCAATTAAAAGCTGTTTCTTTGAAAAGATTAATAAAATTGATAAAACTCTAGCAAGTCTAACAAATGGAAATAGAAGACACCAACTACCAATACTAGGAATTCAAGAGAGGATATTTATAGACTCTGCAGAAATTAAAAGGATAATAAAGGAACACTAAAATAACCCCCAACACACGTAAATTCAATAATTTGATAAAATGGAAAAATTCCTTAACACCAAAAGATAAAATATATAACAATTAGTCTTATAACTATCAAATAAATTGAATTAGTAGTTTAAAACCTTTTAAAAGAGAAATCTCCATACCCAGGGTTTTACTGGCCAAAGTGGGAACAATTTGAGCAAGAAAATAAAGTAGTATGGATTACAGCCCAGAGTGGAAACTTAATATCAATGAGTCCATACTGATAGAAACAGATGATTAAATAAAGTAACAAACGGGAGAGAAGAGACAAATCTGTGCAGAAGAATTTCAAATAATTTATGTAGATACTCCAGCCTCAAGGAAGGGAAGCGTAACACCCCACTCCTTAAGGGCAGTCTGTGCACAGTGACTTCCTTCTGAAGAGGACTGTATGGAAAGTGGGGAAAAAAGAGTAACTTTACAACAGAGAAACGTGACATATACCACCTCAGCCAGGTGATCAAGATCAACCTCAATATTCATAAATCATTTGCTGGTAGTACATACTCTCAATGAAATGTGATGAAAACAACACTTGACCTATGGGGTCTTCCTCCCCCTAACCTATGACCACAGTCTTATCATGAGGAAAACATAAGACAAATGCCACTAGTGGGACATCGTATGGAATATCTAACTAGTACTAAAACTGTTCTAAAACAATGTCTATTTTCAAAATAAAATAAGATAAAAAATAAAGGGGGAGAGGATCAAAAATCATTAGAAAAAATGGGGGAAAGAGAGAAACAGGCAATTCACAAAAAAAAGATACAAAAATTGCTGTTAAATATGTGAAAAGCGGGCTTCCCTGGTAGCGCAGTGGTTGAGAGTCTGCCTGCCAATGCAGGGCACACGGGTTCGAGCCCTGGCCTGGGAAGATCCCACATGCCACGGAGCAGCTAGGCCCGTGAGCCACAATTACTGAGCCTGCGCGTCTGGAGCCTGTGCTCCGCAACAAGAGAGGCCGCGATAGTGAGAGGCCCGCGCACCGCGATGAAGAGTGGCCCCCGCTTGCCACAACTAGAGAAAGCCCTCGCACAGAGACGAAGACCCAACACAGCCAAAAATAAATAAAGTAAACAATGCGTTTAAAAAAATACATTAAAAAAATATGTGAAAAGCTGTTCTATTTCACTTATATTAGAGAAATACAAATTAAAACATTTCTAATTTTGTCTTTGCAGAACATCTTTCCTCTTTTGGAGATAGCCTTTAACCTTTTGTTAAAAAGTGTTCTTCCACCCCACTCCATCCCAGTAGTTCTAGCTAACAGGGACAGTCATAACCACTTGATACATACCAAGCACTCCGCTAATGTCAGCTAGTAAATTGTTATTTGACTTGTGGCAAAACCCACATTTGAGAAAATTTCTGTTCATGGACAGCTTGAAATTGAAACACAGTCCCCTCCTAGGTTTGGGAGTTTGGAAAGAGGGTAATAGTGACCATAGTGGGCATAATGGAGGCAGCAATGTTGGCCGGGGAATTATACATATATCAGGATCCTCTATTAGGTCAGGCCCAGGATATATGATACACAGCTACACAGAGAGGTACTCCGACCCTGCTCCCCCTTTCTTACTTGCATGATCGATACCTATCACAATGGCCACCACAGTGACAATTATGAGCTGGTATTAGTTTGATTTCCAGGTCAGACATCAGGAAAATCTATTTAGATTCTCTCTCTCTCTCTCTCACACACACACACACACACACACACTGTTCACCATAAAACTAACAGTTATGCAGGGAGGAACATCTCACTTCAAGGGCTGCTTGAGCCACATACATCTATCTGTTCCAGGCTCTGAGAATAATGTTCATTTGTAGGTTTCAGTTGATTGGGCCACCTACACAGTGGTGGATGTTGAAATCCACCTTGTGATATCAGACATCCCCAATTCGTTTTTTCTTAGCAAACTCTGGTTTACAGACCTTGATTTGGTTTCTAATATTGTAGCCATGGTGGCTTAGTTTAGGATCAAGTATAGAAATTCCCATATAGATCAGCATTTGCAAGTGGGCTCAGGGAGAGGCCACTGATAATGGTCAATTTCTAGAAGTCCTGTGACACTGATTTAACATAAGCTGCCCAGGAGATTGCAGGAGATATCAGAATGTGAATTTACTAACTAAAAATGAAAAACAACTGTCACGGGAACTAGAAGACCCACAGTCAGAATGAAGAGCTTTTTCCCTCTTTATAATCAAGTTTATATGATTAAAAGGTTATCTGAACATAAAAATTTTAGCAACAGGCAATAGATAAATCAAATGATTGTTACTATCAGGGCTGCTGTGTCCAAATCTCCATGGACATAGTCTTGCCCTAGAGACAGTAATCAAAGTATGATGCCTAAGACTCCCTCTCATTAAGAACCCACTGAGATGGACACTGCCAATGTTATCCTTGATAACTCTCCTTTGTGTGTGCAGGGAAGGATCCCAAACTACACTCCATGACTCTCCTTTTCTGGATTTCCTGGGCTGACATGACAGGTATGGATATAAACATCATCCAAACTTTATAGTTCTGAAGGGCTAGAAAGTTATCTCTTTTGCAGGATAATTTGCCCATCAAAGACATGGTAATTATGCTCATTTTACAGTTTGTCTCATAAAGCAATCCATTTCCTTCATTTCTAAGTTCTTGAGGGCCATCTCTATATATAGTTCTCTATACACACCAAATCTAGCTTCTGACAAGCACAGCACTTTCAATTTGTTTCCATATGGAGAAAAGCATGTAAGAAATTTGTTTCCATATGGAGAAAAACATGTAAGAAAAACATGGATAATAGCCTTAGAAATTTATCTTTATATTATGAAATGCAATAGACAGGTGCAAAAATGTTGAGTTGCCAAGTTAAATTAATTATAAAAGATATATCCATAAAATAATCAAAGCAAAAATTTGTTCTTAGTCTAGACGGCATTCAATCCTTTTGGATCATTCATCATGTTTTCTGTAACTTAATTGATTTTTAATATTTGATGCATTTTTATCTTATTAACTGTATAATAGCAATCAGCATCAGATGAGGGTACATTTGTTTCCAGAATGAGTGATTAATGTCCTAAAACCCTTTTGTGACGACCATAGCACATATCTGAGTGAGAGATCCAAGCATGTTAACAATACCAAAGGAACTATGTTATCAGCTAAAAATTGTTCAGATGCTGGCATCTGCGCATTCTTCTTCTTTTCTTAAACTTTTCATGTATGAGATAGTGGTAAATCTCAACTATTTTTCAAAGAGGCAAAGTTTACAATTATGAAATGTCATTAACTCATTTGCAATTTTATGTTTTGACCATTTGCCAGGTTAACTTCCTTTCTCACATGGCACTTATTTTAAAGCTCACAATACGTCAGTTGTATGAAATAGCTTGCCTGCTGGAAGGATTCTGGAAAGAAGACACCGTTCCATCTTGGTTTTGGTTCATACAGGCAAATATTCTGACTGGAGAGGAGACGAGGCTGAAGTCAAACTATGCTCTGGGTGTGGATAATAGAGCAATTGCTTCTGTATTTAAGCCAGTAACTCCTGCACAGTCACTCTACCCTGGAGCTGTTCTTCTGGATATTCATCGTGTTTTTGGCCCAGCATTTTTGAACAAATGCCCAAGTTTCACAGAATTTCTACTTTATGAGGTCTGCCTTACCAAGGTAGAATACTGAAAATCCAGTCTCTTTAGCAGTGAGGAAACAGGCATATGACCTATATGCCTCCATCAATCACTCTGTCATGCGAAACTTTGATTGGGAAGTCAACAACTCAAGGAAGGAAGCTCTGGGGGCCCTATTTGACTGGCGAGGATAACGACTAAGATGTATGGCTTTTGAGGGTGGCAGTGGTTGCACAGTTGAGTTCTGGACTGGCAGTGGCCTTACTACCATCAGCATTTGAGCTTTTGGCACCAGTGTAAACAAAGCACCCAGTGTTGGTGGTGTCAGTGGCAGCATCGTGGTAGTTTCTTTAGACCATTCTTATTGGAAGCCTGGCTGCCGGCATGGTTCTTTAGCCTTTACCATTCTGTAGCTTACAAAGTAGTCTTTTAATAAGCTCACTTTCTGTTTAATCCTCAGACTCAGAGTCTGTGGTTACAAGTAAGAACTCTGACTATAATGTAAAACTGGTTGATATAAACTTAGAAATTTCAGGGGCCCTGACAAGAAGATAAATTTGAAAATAAAGTTAGCATAAAAGAAAGGATGACTGAATGATCAAGAGTTAGAAACAGACTGAGATTTGATGAGTACCTGGATCCAGCCTTACCTGAAGCTAATATGAATAGCTATGTAAGCCAATAAATAAATTCCTTTTTTTTTCTTTTTGCACAAATCATTTTGGGTTGGATTATTTGTCATTGAAGTTGAATGCATTCTGATTAATACAGGTTCTTGATTAATATCTATCTATATCTATACTTATGGCAGGAGTGTCAAAGAATTTGTGGGTATTTTAAGACCACTATAGTGACACAGCTGGTCAGTGACAGAGTTGGGATTCAAACCTAGGAAGTGTGACTCTTACCTACTATGTCAAAAGGGATCTATTAATCAGAATATGATATACATATATATATGTATATGCCCCAAATTACAGATATTAAAATTTATATAGAGCAGTGATTTTTAATTTTTCTTTTTAGCAGCAGAACCCTTGAAAGAGATAAGTTTTTTTTTTTAAAAAAGTAAAGCATATTTAAAAAAAAATCTCCTATTGATGAAGGTTGGATTGGGATGGGGTTGGGGTGGGGAGGCACTCTGTCCACTCAGCCACAGTTCAAACCCTGAAAACACCTCAGGAATCTCAGAGGAAGCTCTAGGTCTCTTCAAAGTGCCAGTTTGAAACTGTTTATACATGAAAATTCAGGGATTTATGAAGATGTTCAATATGCAGGGTTGGTGAGAAAAGCAAATTAAAAGGCAATATGTGCACCATGGTCCTATTTTTGTTAAAAAAAAAAGCAACCCCACCTATACATGAAAAAATTCAAAGGAAAACACATGATAATATTAATGGACTGGTGGGCTTGCAGGTGATTTTAATTTAAAAAAAATTTTTATCTGAATTTATTAAGATTATCTTTGTATGGAGAAAATCAAGGCTTTTTTGTTAAGTTCAACCTTTCTAAGATGACTTCCCCTATACTTAAACCCTGATGTCACTACTTTAATATGTTGACAACTTTTGATACTGAATCAAATTAATTTTTCAAAGTTATCAGTAAACTGAGAGACATAGTCAGTGATGTCTGGGAAATTATGCATGTAGCATATATTTAGCAGCATGCTGACACTTAGGAGTATTTCAATCCTGAACTGAACTTAGAATTCTTGGTTCTTCCCTTTTATTCTATTGAATAGAAACCCCAAAATGGCTTCAGAGCTTTTGAACTAGCCAAGGAATATTTGTCCCTTTCAAAAACATGGCATTTGAATAGACACTGTGGCTTTTAGATGCAAATAGATAATTTACTTGATACAGAGACCTCATCTCCTCTCACCTCCTCTCTCATCAATGCCCTTTGCAATCTCACTGAGATACATGTTCAGGCCTAGTCATTGGATCTGTTCTGGTTCAGTGGTGTACAAAATTAGCCTCTATGCAGATAACATCCTTCTACGTTTGCATGAAGAAGAGAAAATCATTATTGGTCCTTCATTATCACCACTAAAGATTTTGCCGTTCTGATTAAAAACTGTAATTTTTTAAGTCATTGAAACAGAGATTCAAACTCTGTTTTTTATTTTTTTAGTTTTTCCTTTGCAAAAAATTTAATCTTGTTCCATAAAACAGATTCTTTATAACTTACTGCTTTTATGAGACTGTTTATTTACCTTTCTACAATTTTGACCATTTAGGCATGCTAAAGTTATAAAGTATGCTTATTCAGACCTTAAGTTTTTAGGTATGGATGACCGAGGGCAATAATTTCAATGTCAAACTCTGTTTTGTTCTCCCCTCCAATACATGGCATCAGCGTTTGTGTATTTAAAGACAGCTGTAATGAGAAAAATCATGGCATGTTGGAGTTGTAAGGGGTCTTGGAGATCATATGAACTTGTTTTGCTGGTAAAGAAACATACACTGCAAAAGTTGTGACTTGTCGGAGTTACATAATACAGAGTAGGATGACCAGACTAGAATCCAGCTCTACTTACTTTGGGGCAGTTCTTGTGCAATCATGCTATACTACTTGTTATGAGAGAGCTTCCTAAAAATTCCCAAATGGGCTTGAGACCTCTGGTGTTTCTATGCGATGATTTTTTTTCTTATGGGAACATGGAATTATTAGCTCATGACCATTGTTTTTCAGCAAAGTATCCCAGGGTCACAGGGCCCTTTTCTGAAAAAGAGGCTGTATGTCTGGAGTGTGAGTATGTGGGTAATATCTGTGCAACTCCTGCAATGAATCTATAATTGAATTTCTCATTGAGGTCACAGTTTTACCTTGTGGAAAATAATAAAAAGGGTCAGAATATACTCTTCTTTATGTGGGGAGTCCCCCCCACCCGATAGAGACTTGGATTTAGAACTATGAAAAAACATTTTCTGTTATATACTCCCCAGTTGCCACCTAAGAGACCTCAGCTCTGGGGCTCAGGACAGCTCAGACAAGATTCTCACCATTAGACAAAGAACTAGGAGCAACTATTAATTGGGAATTCATAGGGAATGAAGGGAGTATGAAATGTTCTATCTGTGGATATCCTGTTAATTCTTTCTCATTGCAATAAAAAGAAATTTAACCGAAACAGGAGGTAGTTCCTGTAAGTTTAGGAGATTTCTACAACAACTCTATGATAGCATTCTACGATGTAAAGAAGCAATTTTATTTTATATGATTCTCTTAACAGTTCTGTGATATCAGCACAGATGAGAACGATGCGGTCCAGAGAAATGGAACAACAGGACTCGGTTGAAGTTCTGACTCTGCACAGGGAACTGCTCCTCAAGCTCTTAGTCATTGTTGATGCAGCTATAGGAATCTTACAGACATGGAAACAGTCAGTTCAAAAAAACATAAAGATTAAACAACAGGAAGTATTCTGTTAAAGGCAAAAATCCCATGACCTACGTAGTCAAAATACTGTCCTCACAGAGGCAGAGAGGCTGAGAGTGGCTTCTTTTCATTCCGGCTTTTGGATATGAATTTGTAACTTTGAGAGACTATTCTATTCTCTCAGCTGAGAGAATGAGAAGTCTAAGAAAATGAAAATGTTTATTTTAAAAATTGTATCCACAAAGGGGATACACACCACTCCATGTGTCATTGGGGTATTAACATTTGAAAGCAACTGGATTTTGACATGCCCTTATGGTTGATAGACTTAAAAAGCAGTACAACTAAAAATGAAGGTCTTCCACCCTGTGGTGAAGTATACTTTAAGGTTCTGCTGCAAAATCTTTTATAGCATCTGGAGAGAGGTTCACAGACTGTCAATCTGCAAAGCTGTCCAGACGAGCTTCCCACATATCAAGCTGACCTAAAGCACAGTGCTATGCTGACAATTTCCAGCAGATTGAGACACTAGTTTACTAGTTAGAGGATTCGATAGTTTCACTTTTATTCACTCAAATTACTCACAGATCCGGTTCTTATAGGTTTAGTTTAATTTCATTCAGGTTGTATAATTTGCACGGCTGATTTAGCAAAATAATTACTTTTTTTCTGGTAAAAAATCCTTTTATAATATTCATTCTTTCATTCAATATTCACAGCAAATATTTATTAAGTTAGACTTGCAAATTTTGTCCCTCTTTTATCTATATGTCTTTCTAGATATGTATACTCTTGCCTCCATCTAGAAATATCCTTACCCTTTTTCTTTTCTACCTAACTCCTCCTTCTCCTGCAGACTAATCTCTTCTGAAAAGACTTTCTTAGTCCACAAATTACTTTGATGCCAGTACCTTTATTTACTCCCTGATGGGAATAGATGATCTTCACTGGGGAAGAACATGTCATGTGAAAAAAGAAGAACTGGTTTGTAAATGGACATACAAAGGAAGCCGTGCCTGCAAGGGAGAAGGAAAAGGAACAGCTAGAGAGATACAAGAAAAACCAGGAGAGAAGCCAAGGAACCACTGTTTCCAGACATAGAGCATAGTGAGCCTTGTTCACTGCTGCAGAGAAAACAAGTAAGCTAAGAAGTGAAAACAATCATTGGTTTATATTTGTATCTCCTTCAATGCACATAGAGTACACTGGAATGATTCATAAAACAGTGGTTACCTACAGAGGAGAGCAGGCTCTGGGCAGATGAGGAATATGGATGGAAGGTTAACTTTTACATTTTGCATACCTTCTAAAGTTATTGAGTTTTGAATTATGTTAATGTAATGCATATTCAGTAAATTAAATTAACATTAATTAGACTAATTGTAACTCATTAATGTTCATATCAAATTAGCAAAATATACAAACTTCTAAAACTTTTATATGAAATTAAAATTGAGTTTAATGGGTCAAATGATCTAATCAACACTTGCATGAAATTTGTACAATAAATTCTTGTGAAAATAATTTTTTCCTTTGTTTATTATACTGAATTGGAAAACAGAGGATGTTTTCCAATTGTATAAGGCATTTTCTTGATTTCACAAAGCTTCTGGAATCGTTTTATTTTAAAGTAAATGAAGTACACCTGAAGTACAAGATTTATGTATACCTAATGAGGTATCAAATTTTTATGTTCATCATGGAGTTTATATAAGAATGAAGAATGTTAAAAACACAACTTTCCTTTGGGAAAATGAAATAATGAAAATGATAGAATTATTCTATTTTCCAAGGAATACTTGTCAAAGTATTTGTGTCCAAAATATCCTATCAGATAGGCTAAGGATTTTTTTTCTTGTTTTATATGTGGTATATTCTAACATTATGGGTTCTTAGCGCTGCCTATATGGACACTTTTTTAATGCACTGGTTACATATTATAATTTCTGTGTATTCAAGCTTTCAAAATGTTTCTATGCTATTTGCTGCAGTCACTTTCTCTTTCTGTATCAAACCCCCTGTGTGGGGTCTTGGGATGAAATCTAACCTGTCAGACCCTCCTTTCTGGGCTTATTTGTAGCTAAACAAGAGATTGTTTTTCACTGATTTTAGCTGAGCCGCCCAAAATAAATTCCAATTTATTTTTATTTTTTAATTAAAATCTAGAGTTAGGAAATTCCCTGAAGTTCAGTAAAAATGATAGTACCTATTCTTTTTAAGAAGTATGTAAAATACTTGCTTATATACCAACTTTTCTAAAACTTCCAAAAGAATTTTCCAAGAAGTTAACAGTTTTTAACTTTTTAAAAATAAGACTTCCTTCCAATGGTTAAATTCCACACTTTTACCTAAGAGAAATCCTTAGGTTGTGTACTGTATTATATAGTCCCAAAGGGTGATAAAGGGACATACTCCAACCTTAGAGTAGTCTTTTGAAGTCTGTAGGCGTATATGAGTCCTTAATGGGAAAAAATGTCAAAAGCCCAACATTTGATTCATTCTCCATTTTAAGCACAATTATAACATTATAATCTAAATTTTATTAGTCATAAGAGAAAATAAACTGATTTCCATAATTTTTCTTTTTAAGATAAAGTCCCAATCAAATAATTTTTCCACTATTTATATTGAAAATTTGTTTTTCTGATTAGGACACTTAGGACAGGCTAGGTTATCTTGCAGTAGTAAACGAATCCTGAAATCTCTATGGCTCAACACAACAAAGGTTTATTTCCTGTTCATAAACTGCTAATGCAAGAATGATACTGCCCACCATGTAGTGACTCAGGAATTCAGGCAGCTCCCATCTTGTGGGTTTGCCATCTCAACAGGTGGCCGTCATTGCTCTGGTAGAGGCACCTTCCACTCCACTTTCAGGCCAGTGGCCAGAATTAGCCACCTGGCCACAACCAACCATAAGGAAAGTTGTAAAATGCTATTTTTCCTTGTGTTCAGGAAGATAAAATGAAATAGACTAGGTGAACACAAAGCATTGCCTTTGCCACAGTTTTAAGTGTAAACCCTTTGAAAGTACTTTTTCTAGTACCAAATATTCTTGGAGAAGGAGAACCTCTATGACTGAAACCAAATTAGAGCTGTTACTCATCTCTGATTCCTTCTGTTTATGATGGAAATGTTTCAACCATCCATGTACTCACATACAACTGACCATCCAGTAATGGGATTTGTGAACATCCCTAGTGTGTTATTGCTTTCAAGATTTAATGTCATAATTTGTTTTATTTTAATTGGATATTGCAGATAAGGAGGGACTGCAGATGTAAGAATATATCAGTTTTTAGTATTGCCAAGCAGAGAGACAGTCTCCCGCCGTGACTTTTGTGTACCTTTTAAAAATATTACCATCGGAGATCCTGGAGAAGATGGCGGAAGAGTAAGACGCAGAGATCACCTTCCTTCCCACAGATACAGTAGAAATACATCTACAAGTGGAATTGCTCCTACAGAACACCCACTGAACGCTGGCAGAAAACGTCCGACCTCCAAAAAGGCAAGAAACTCCCCCCGTACTTGGGTAGGGCAAAAGAAAAAAGAAATAACAGAGACAAAAGAATAGGGACGGCACCTGCACCAGTGGGAGGGAGCTGTGAAGGAGGAAAGATTTCCACGCACTAGGAAGCCCCTTCGCGGGCAGAGACTGCGGGTGGCAGAGGGGGGAAGCTTCGGAGCCATGGTGGAGAGCGCAGCCACAGGGGTGCGGAGGGCAAAGCGGAGAGGTTCCCGCACGGAGGAGCGGTGCTGAGCAGCGCTCACCAGCCCGAGAGGCTTGTCTGCTCCCCCACCGGGGCGGGCGGGGCTGGGAGCTGAGGCTCAGCTTCCGTCAGATCGCAGGGAGAGGACTGGGGCTGGCGGCGTGAACACAGCCTGAAGGGGTTAGCGCACCACAGCTGGCTGGTAGGGAGTCCGGGAAAAAGTCTGCAGCTGCCGAAGAGGCAAGAGACTTTTTCTTGCCTCTTTGTTTCGCAGCGCGCAAGAAGAGGGGATTCAGAGCGCCGCCTAAACGAACTCCAGAGAAGGGCGCGAGCCGCGGCGATCAGCACGGACCCCAGAGACGGGCGTGAGACGCTGGGGCTGCTGCTGCCGCCTCCAAAAAGCCTGTGTGTGAGCACAGGTCACTCTCCACACGGCCCCTCCCGGGAGCCTGTGCAGCCCGCCACTGCCAGGGTCCCGTGATCCAGGGACAACTTCCCCGGGAGAACGCACTGCGCGCCTTGGGCTGGTGCAACGTCACGCCGGCCTCTGACGACGCAGGCTCGCCCCGCCTCCTCTGTACACCTCCCTCCCCGCGGCCTGAGTGAGCCAGAGCCCCCGGAATCAGCTGCTCCTTTAACCCCGTCCTGTCTGGGTGGGGAATAGACGCCCTCAGGCGACCTACACGCAGAGGCGGGTCCAAATCCAAAGCTGAACCCCAGGAGCTGTGCGAACAGGGACGAGAAGGGGAAATCTCTGCCAGCAGCCTCAGAAGCAGCGGATTAAAACTCCACAAACAACTTGATGTACCTGCATCTGTTGAATACCTGAATAGACAACGAATCATCCCAAATTCAGGAGGTGGACTTTGGGAGCAGGATATATTAATTTTTCCCCTTTTCCTTTTTTTTGTGAGTGTATATGTATATGCTTCTGGGTGAGATTTTGTCTGTATAGCTTTGCTTTACAATAGCTTTATTTTACTTCACTATATTATAGCCTCTTTCTTTCTTTCTTTCTATTTTTTCTCCCTTTTACTCTGAGCCGTGTGGACGAAAGGCTCTTGGTACTCCAGCCAGGCATCAGGGCCGTGCCTCTGAGGTGGGAGAGCCAACTTCAGGACACTGGTCCACAAGAGACCTCCCAGCTCCACGTAATACCAAACGGCGAAAATCTCTCAGAGATCTCCATCTCAACATCAAGACCCAGCTTCACTCAACGACCAGCAAGCTACAGTGCTGGACACCCTATGCCAAACAACTAGCAAGACAGGAACACAGCCCCATCCATTAGCAGAGAGGCTGCCTAAAATCATAATAAGGCCACAGACACCCCAAAATACACCACCAGACGTGGACGTGCCCACCAGAAAGACAAGATCCAGCCTCATCCACCAGAGCTCAGGCACTAGTTCCCTCCACCAGGAAGCCTACACAACCCACTGAACCAACCTTAGCCACTGGGGACAGATACCAAAAACAACGGGAACTACAAACCTGCAGCCTGTGAAAAGGAGACCCCAAACACAGTAAGATAAGCAAAATGAGACGACAGAAAAACACACAGCAGATGAAGGAGCAGGGTCAAAACACTCCAGATTTAACAAATGAAGAGGAAATAGGTAGTCTACCTGAAAAAGAATTCAGAATAATGATAGTAAGGATGATCCAAAATCTTGGAAATAGAATAGACAAAACGCAAGAAACATTTAACAAGGACGTAGAAGAACTAAAGAGGAACCAAGCAATGATGAAAAACACAATAAATGAAATTAAAAATACTCTAGATGGGATCAATAGCAGAATAACTGAGGCAGAAGAAAGGATAAGTGACCTGGAAGATAAAATGGTGGAAATAACTACTACAGAGCAGGATAAAGAAAAAAGAATGAAAAGAACTGAGGACAGTCTCAGAGACCTCTGGGACAACATTAAACGCACCAACATTCGAATTATAGGGGTCCCAGAAGAAGAAGAGAAAAAGAAAGGGACTGAGAAACTATTTGAAGAGATTATAGTTGAAAACTTCCCTAATATGGGAAAGGAAATAGTTAATCAAGTCCTGGAAGCACAGAGAGTCCCATACAGGATAAACCCAAGGAGAAACACACCAAGACACATATTAATCAAACTGTCAAAAATTAAATATAAGGAAAACATATTAAAGGCAGCAAGGGAAAAAAAACAAATGACACACAAGGGAATCCCCATAAGGTTAACATCTGATCTTTCAGCAGAAACTCTGCAAGCCAGAAGGGAGTGGCAGGATATACTTAAAGTGATGAAGGAGAAAAACCTACAACCAAGATTACTCTACCCAGCAAGGATCTCATTCAGATTCGATGGAGAAATTAAAACCTTTACAGACAAGCAAAAGCTGAGAGAGTTCAGCACCACCAAATCAGCTTTACAACAAATGCTAAAGGAACTTCTCTAGGCAAGAAACACAAGAGAAGGAAAACACCTACAATAACAAACCCAAAACATTTAAGAAAATGGGAATAGGAACATACATATCGATAATTACCTTGAATGTAAATGGATTAAATGCTCCCACCAAAAGACACAGGCTGGCTGAATGGATACAAAAACAAGACCCATATATATGCTGTCTACAAGAGACCCACTTCAGACCTAGAGACACATACAGACTGAAAGTGAGGGGATGGAAAAAGATATTCCATGCAAATGGAAATCAAAAGAAAGCTGGAGTAGCAATTCTCATATCAGACAAAATAGACTTTAAAATAAAGACTATTACAAGAGACAAAGAAGGACACTATATAATGATCAAGGGATCGATCCAAGAGGAAGGTATAACAATTGTAAATATTTATGCACCCAACATAGGAGCACCTCAATACATAAGGCAAATACTAACAGCCATAAAAGGGGAAATCGACAGTAACATGATCATAGTAGGGGACTTTAACACCCCACTTTCACCAATGGACAGATCATCCAAAATGAAAATAAATAAGGAAACACAAGCTTTAAATGATACATTAAACAAGATGGACTTAATTGATATTTATAGGACATTCCACCCAAAAACAACAGAATACACATTTTTCTCAAGTGCTCATGGAACATTCTCCAGGATAGATCATATCTTGGGTCACAAATCAAGCCTTGGTAAATTTAAGAAAATTGAAATCGTATCAAGTATCTTTTCCGACCACAACGCTATGAGACTAGATATCAATTACAGGAAAAGATCTGTAAAAAATACAAACACATGGAGGCTACACAATACATTACTTAATAACGAAGTGATTACTGAAGAAATCAAAGGGGAAATCAAAAAATACCTAGAAACAAATGACAATGGAGATACGACGACCCAAAACCTATGGGACGCAGCAAAAGCAGTGCTAAGAGGGAAGTTTATAGCAATACAAGCCTACCTCAAGAAACAGGAAACATCTCGAATAAACAACCTAACCTTGCACCTAAAGCAATTAGAGAAAGAAGAACAAAAAAACCCCAAAGCCAGCAGAAGGAAAGAAATTATAAAGATCAGGTCAGAAATAAATGAAAAAGAAATGAAGGAAACAATAGCAAAAATCAATGAAACTAAAAGCTGGTTCTTTGAGAAGATAAACAAAATTGATAAACCATTAGCCAGACTCATCAAGAGAAAAAGGGAGAAGACTCAGATCAATACAATTAGAAATGAAAAAGGAGAAGTAACCACTGACACTGCAGAAATACAAAAGATCATGAGAGATTACTACAAGCAACTCTATGCCAATAAAATGGACAACCTGGAAGAAATGGACAGATTCTTAGAAATGCACAAACTGCCGAGACTGAACCAGGAAGAAATAGAAAATATGAACAGACCAATCACAAGCACTGAAATTGAAACTGTGATTAAAAACCTTCCAACAAACAAAAGCCCAGGACCAGATG
This sequence comes from Balaenoptera physalus, assembly GCF_965194825.1. Taxonomy (NCBI): domain Eukaryota; kingdom Metazoa; phylum Chordata; class Mammalia; order Artiodactyla; family Balaenopteridae; genus Balaenoptera; species Balaenoptera physalus. The sequence goes on along the minus strand of NC_138890.1, from coordinate 88,300,991 downwards.
GCTTCACAGGTGAATTCTATCAAACATTTAGAGACGAGCTAACACCTATCCTTCTCAAACTCTTCCAAAATATTGCAGAGGGAGGAACACTCCCAAACTCATTCTACGAGGCCACCATCACCCTGATACCAAAACCAGACAAAGATGTCACAAAGAAAGAAAACTACAGGCCAATATCACTGATGAACATAGATGCAAAAATCCTTAACAAAATACTAGCAAACAGAATCCAACAGCACATTAAAAGGATCATACACCATGATCAAGTGGGGTTCATCCCAGGAATGCAAGGATTCTTCAATATACGCAAATCAATCAACATGATACACCATATTAACAAATTGAAGGAGAAAAACCATATGATCATCTCAATAGATGCAGAGAAAGCTTTCGACAAAATTCAACACCCATTTATGATAAAAGCCCTGCAGAAAGTAGGCATAGAGGGAACTTTCCTCAACATAATAAAGGCCATATATGACAAACCCACAGCCAACATTGTCCTCAATGGTGAAAAACTGAAACCATTTCCACTAAGATCAGGAACAAGACAAGGTTGCCCACTCTCACCACTATTATTCAACATAGTTTTGGAAGTGTTAGCCACAGCAATCAGAGAAGACAAAGAAATAAAAGGAATCCAAATCAGAAAAGAAGAAGTAAAGCTGTCACTATTTGCAGATGACATGATACTATACATAGAGAATCCTAAAGATGCTACCAGAAAACTCCTAGAGCTAATCAATGAATTTGGTAAAGTAGCAGGATACAAAATTAATGCACAGAAATCTCTTGCATTTCTGTACACTAATGACAAAAAATCTGAAAGTTAAATTAAGAAAACACTCCCATTTACCATTGCAACAAAAAGAATAAAATATCTAGGAATAAACCTACCTAAGGAGACAAAAGACCTGTATGCAGAAAATTATAAGACACTGATGAAAGAAATTAAAGATGATACAAATAGATGGAGAGATATACCATGTTCCTGGATTGGAAGAATCAACATTGTGAAAATGGCTCTACTACCCAAAGCAATCTACAGATTCAATGCAATCCCTATCAAACTACCACTGGCATTTTTCACAGAACTAGAACAAAAAATTTCACAATTTGTATGGAAACACAAAAGACCCCGAATAGCCAAAGCAATCCTGAGAATGAAAAATGGAGCTGGGGGAATCAGGCTCCCTGACTTCAGACTATATTACAAAGCTTCAGTAATCAAGACAGTTTGGTACTGGCACAAAAACAGAAAAATAGATCAATGGAATAGGATAGAAAGCCCAGAGATAAACCCACACACATATAGTCACCTTATCTTTGATAAAGGAGGCAAGCATATACAGTGGAGAAAAGACAGCCTCTTCAATAAGTGGTGCTGGGAAAATTGGACAGGTACATGTAAAAGTATGAAATCAGAATACTCCCTGACACCATGCACAAAAATAAACTCAAAATGGATTAAAGACCTAAGTGTAAGGGCAGACACTATCAAACTCTTAGAGGAAAACATAGGCAGAACACTCTATGACATACATCACAGCAAGATTCTTTTTGACCCAGCTCCCAGAGAAATGGAAATAAGAACACAAATAAAGAAATGGGACCTAATGAAACTTAAAAGCTTTTGCACAGCAAAGGAAACCATAAACAAGACCAAAAGACAACCATCAGAATGGGAGAAAATATTTGCAAATGAAGCAACTGACAAAGGATTAATCTCCAAGATTTACAAGCAGCTCATGCAGCTCAATAACAAAAAAACGAACAACCCAATCCAAAAATGGGCAGAAGACCTAAATAGACATTTCTCCAAAGAAGATATACAGATGGCCTACAGACACATGAAAGAATGCTCAACATCATTAATCATTAGAGAAATGCAAATCAAAACTACAATGAGATATCATCTCACACCGGTCAGAATGGCCATCATCAAAAAATCTAGAAACAATAAATGCTGGAGAGGATGTGGAGGAAAGGGAACACTCTTGCACTGTTGGTGGGAATGTAAATTGATACAGCCACTATGGAGAACAGTATGGAGGTTCCTTAAAAAACTACAAATAGAACTACCATACGACCCAGCAATCCCAATACTGGGCATATACCCTGAGAAAACCATAGGTCAAAAAGAGCCATGTACCAAAATGTTCATTGCAGCTCTATTTACAATAGCCAGGACATGGAAGCAACCTAAATGTCCATCGACAGATGAATGGATAAAGAAGATGTGGCACATATATACAATGGAATATTACTCAGCCATAAAAAGAAATGAAATGGAGGTATTTGTAATGAGGTGGATGGAGTTAGAGTCTGTCATACAGAGTGAAGTAAGTCAGAAAGAGAAAAACAAATACCGTATGCTAACACATATATACGGAATCTAAGGGAAAAAAAAAAAAAAAAAGGCCATGAAGAACCTAGTGGCAAGACGGAATAAAGACACAGACCTACTACAGAATGGACTTGAGGATATGGGGAGGGGGTGGGGTGAGATGTGACAGGGTAAGAGAGGGTCATGGACATATATACACTACCAAATGTAAAATAGATAACTAGTGGGAAGCAGCCGCATAGCACAGGGAGATCAGCTCGGTGCTTTGTGACCACCTAGAGGGGTGGGATGGGAGGGTGGGAGGGAGGGAGATGCAAGAGGGAAGAGAAATGGGAACATATTGTATATGTATAACTGATTCACTTTGTTATAAAGCAGAAGCTAACACACCATTGTAAGGCAATTATACTTCAATAAAGATGTTTAAAAAAAAAAAATTACCATCAAAAAGGTTTGCATGCCTCTGATAATAAAACTTAAAAGTTTTACTGCATTAAGCATTTGATGGAGTTGAGAACCTACATTAACAAAAATGAAATTATATCTAATAAAAATACTCTATAAACATCACAGAGATAAATGAGGTATTTTCATAACTTAAAATTCTCTCTCGTCTGGGAGCATTTTTAACCTAAAATAAGAACCCAAATTTCCCCAAATTTTATAGTTTCAGGCTATTTTGAATTTCACCAGAATGATTTTTTTTAAAACAAAAGTTTCTCTTCCAAACTTTAAAGTGCAGTCAGAGAAGGCTGAGAAATTTTCTGTTGGTTTGCTTTATTAATGTGAAGACATCCTGGGTACAAAAGAGAATCAATGCCCATATATCTAACATACCTATACTTTTCCTTGCTTCACAGGGCACTTGGAACAGACCATATAGCTGTCATTTGAAGTCTGTGGGTTGACCTACTGGGTACAACATAAGGGTTATATACAGTAGCTGGCCTGGCAGGTCTGAGCATTGGTACAATATTTATGAGTTTCAGCGTGGCTCCTGGACCCTTTATAGTCTCAAATAAGTAACAGGTAAAACCCTGAAAAGTAACTTTACTGTTGGAAGTGAGGCAAACTTACTTTAGCCAAAATAATAAATAAATAAATAGATAAACAGAGAAGCAAGAAAATTAAGCTTTAAAATTTTTCCACAAAAGAGATTTCTTATCTCACATTGCTATTAACAACACTGATGGCAAAATCTAACTTGAGAAACAAGGGGAAAAGCACATTTTGAGCTTTGAGCTCCCATTGACTCAGAAATAGCCAAAAGATAAAGATTTTTGTTTGTTAATTCCTGCCAGCAGCCTTAGTTACCAAGTCATAACTGTGGACAGGGGAACTAAAAGCAATTTTTATAGGGAAGAGGAAAAGAACTCAGAGAAAGCAGCTTCTTCTGTAAGCTATTCCTCCTAGTCTCAAAACATGGACGGAAGACATATTTTTGCAATGTACTAAAATATAAGCCACAGAAATCATTAAACCCAATGGTCAGAGGAGCCAAGAGAGAGCCAGTCATGGAACACTGTGTGGCCAGCACCATTCAGGGGACCAAACTGGGTTAAGCCTTCCCATGGCCAGCATAGCCATTGGAATCAAGATGGGCAGTATGATAAGAGAAATTTGGGAGACATCTGGAGGGGTCCTTAAACTTAAGGCTCAAAGAACTAGTCATGGGCCTTCTAGCTGGTGGTCCAAGGTTGTGGTCCCTTTGAAGATCAGGCACCTATAGGAAATGTTCTAGTGGTTTATTTTTTTAAATTTGTATATGAAATTATATGCATGTAACTCCCAGGTAAAATGAGATTACTAGTTAACAAGACTGTACCTATAGTAGACATATTCATTATTTTCATAAACAAATCCTAGGGAACATTTGGGATATATACATAACCATATACCTAAGCTGGCAGTTCAGTAAACATTTTTATTATTTACCTGTCTTTTCCAAAATTATGAATTAAATAACTCTTTGAGATATTATAAAAACTGTAACACCTCCTTGGCCCAGATACAGCCATTTGATAATCTAGGGTCCTGATAATATTCCATAATCAGGGGTTGTTCCATAATTGACACCCTTAGAGAGATAGGTCCCTCAGTGGCTTCTGAGCAGGGGTCAGGGCTGGCTTTGATATCTGCAGAGTGTTGCACCTGCAAAGAATGGCTTTGGCTGATCAATAATGTGGTGAGTAGGGTAATTATCACTAGATAGGACCTTTTGGAAGGAATGTACTCATCCATTCACCCTTCCTTTCACCCATTCAAGAGTATCTACTGAATGCCTACGTTGCACAGGCTTGGGTATAAGTAAGACCTAATCCTTGCCTTCAGATGGTTACAACTTAGAAGGATGATAAGTGACCAATGTAAAGCAAATGGGGCAAGTAATTTGAAGGAATGAACAAAGCTAGCATTCAGTTGTTGAGAAAATCAGATAATTTATGAGAACTCAAGCAAGCAAGGATGGTGAGGTGGAAAGGGTTTTGTAACCAAGCAGACCTCTCAAGAAAGGGCTCTGAGGACTTATCTGCAACAACTCCTTCAGTGAACTTTGTCACCCCAGCAGAACTGGCCACTCCCAACTTTCTCCTCTGTTGTACCAGGAACAACTTTCAGTACAAATAGCTTTAATTTGGTTGCTATATTTTGTTTATTTTTTCCCCTCAAAACTCTGTCTTATTCATCTTTGAATCACCATCACCTAGTGTAGTATGTTTAGGATTTAGATTGCAGATTATTTCATCTGATCCAGTGGTTGATATTGGACTAGGGGTTGTCTGGACTTTGAGGGTGTTATCAGTTATGAAAGCAGCTGAAATAATTAGGTTGTCTCCACACAGATTAATGATAACTAGGATACATTTTTTCTACTCCATAGTACTTTGCACAATGCTCTCAAGGATATAGTATTTGCTCAATAAATACACAGTTACTTGCTATTTAGACAAGCTAAGCCAAGTACTAGTGCTTGCTTTACTTGTCAGCTGATGGTTGCCCTTCAAAGTGGATGTAAAGGAAATGAAAAAAGAGTAACAGGAAACATACCCTTGGCTCTTAAGTATATAGAAAAAATGATCAGTCATTTTCATAATAAAAGAAATGTAAATTAAAACCATATTGAGATATCATTTTTCACCTAATCATTGGCAAACACTGGGAAACTTAAATAACACTATTTTTAAGAACATGCAAGTGTAAAACTAGTACAAATTAGAAAAGTAGTTTCTGGAAGGCAATTTGACAATATCTATCAGAATTACAAATGTATATACCCTTTTACTCAGGAATTCCACTTCTAAGGATATTGGCATCAATATTCTCATATGGGGAAAATGATGAGCCAGAAAATTATTCAGTACATCAGTGTCTGCAAGAGCAAAATATTGGAAACAACCTAAATATGTAGTCAGTAGGTGTCTGGTTCAATAAATAATGGCACAAGGTACAGTGAAATACTATGCAGCAATAAACAGAATGGGGATGCCTTCTGTTTTTGTATTGGTGGAATAATCAGTAAGATATGCTAAGGGGAGATAAGAAAGGTACAGAACAATGTTGTAATTATGCTATTCTTTTTTTTTAAGAGCTGTTTTTTAAAATTAATTAATTAATTAATTTTATTTTTGGCTGCATTGGGTCTTCATTGCTGTACGTGGGCTTTCTCTAGTTGCAGCGAGCGGGGGCTACTCTTTGTTGTGGTACGTGGACTTTTCATTGCAGTGGCTTCTCTTGCTGCGGAGCACGGGCTCTAGGCATGCAGGCTTCAGTAGTTGTGGTTCGTGGGCTCTACAGCGCAGGCTCAGTAGTTGTGGCGTACAGGCTTAGTTGCTCCGCGGCATGTGGAATCTTCCCGGACCAGGGCTGGAACCCGTGTCCCCTGCATTGGCAGGTGGATTCTTAACCACTGTGCCACCAGGGAAGTCCTGAATTATGCTATTCTTCACATAAAATAAGGGGAAAAAGAATGTATGTTTTTGCTTGTATATGCAGAAGATATCTTTGGAAGATGACAGAAGAAACTAGTAACATTGATTGTTCTTGAGGAGGGCTGAGAGGCAGGAATGGGAAGGAGAGTTTTCCCTGTGTGTCCTTTTACATTTTTGAAATGTAGAACCTTATTACTACATGGCCTATAAAAAAATACATGACAATAAACACACTAAATTGGATGCTGTCCTGGCAGGGAGCTGCCGTTGCCATGGTCACCTGCTGCAGCTGTTACATTGGTGTGGTCACCTACAGTGACATCTGCTGGTACTTCCCAACATCTCTTTTAGGTCAGTGTTTTTAAAACTGCAAGTATGAAAGTGGGCCATGAAATCACTTTAGTGGGTTCAACTAGCATTCAAAAAAAGAAGGAAAGAAATAGAATGTAGAATGAAATAGAATAGAAAATTTCAGGGTTCATAACCAGTAGTGAAAGTAAGTCCTAGCGTGTAAATTTTGTTTGGTTTATTTGTATATGTGCTCTGATATAACATATCTTTCTTACTCTGCTCAAAAATGTTATAAAGCCACCATCCTAGATGGTGACCTTTTTCCAGCCAATCTAGACTTCCACAGTTCTCCCTGAGCAACCAATATATTTATAGGGAAGTCCTGAAGGTCCCATGCTGGTTGGGCCAGGATTTTCAGACCATGGATGTGGGGTTCCCAGCTTTGTAGGCTGGTCCCTCTGCTTATGTCTCCATTACTACTGTACACAGTGTCTATTCATGCAGGCTCCAGGCTGTGTGTCTCCTCACATGAAAGCACATCCATTCTCTTTAGGACAGTACATCCCACCTCATGGAATAAGGATGTTTGGGGTCTAGATGGGGTAACTGGGACTAAGAGCCAATGTGGAGTCCTTCATGGATCCTGAGATTATGACCCTGTAGCAACTTCCCTTCTCAGATCGACCTCAATGCCTTGGATCATGCAGCTGCGCTCAGCAATGCCCTTCTCTCCATCTCTGCTTACTCCAGTCTAGCTTCCTTCAAGATCCTGCCCAGTACTACTTCCTCCATGGAACGTCCCTAATTCCCTCAGTCTAAGGTGATTTCTCATGTAGCTTCATGCTCTCTTGATGGCAAGTGAAAGAAACTCAGTGCAAACTGGTCTTAAGCAAAGAGGGGGAATTAGCTTAACTAATTGAGAAGTTCAAGAATAGGTTAGATACACAGGCTAAAAAGGTACCATCAGGACTCAGTCTCTCTCAGTCTCTCCGTCTCTCTCTTTCTTTCTCTCTTCCTCTTTCTCGCTCTTCCTTTCCCCTGTCTACTTCTCCCCCATCCCTTTGCTTTCCTCTGTGTTGGCTTAATTCTTGAATAGACCCTTCTTTCATGGTGGCAAAATGTCTTCTAGGAGCTCAAAGATTATATCCAACAAGCTGAATTCCAATAGGAAGAGAAGTCCATTTTTTTTCATGACCCTACCAAGAGTTCCATGGATGTGTCTTACTGGCCTAACTTGAGCCATGTGCCCAACACTGAGTCAATCGTTGCAGCTGAGATTAGAATCCACTGATTGGCCAATCTCAGATTACTACTCACCCCTGGAGACCAGCCAGCCCAGGTGTGGAGAACAGCTACATAGAGTTTGGAAAAGGGATGGTTCCTCAAATATATATTAGACGTGCTGTCACCTGAAGGAGAGCAATGACAAAACAGGCAAAAACAATAAATGTCTTTGTCAAATTGTAAGCTGTACAGTGAAAATGCCAACAACCTAAGTATGCTTTTCTGTGTTAATACCTTACCTATGTGAGAATGAATCATTTAAGATAAAGATGTCAGGGAAGTGAGATTAACATTTCAATTCTTATTGAATTGAATAAGTTATCTCATTCAATTGTTTTTCATATTTCAGGCTTCTCCATGATGTGTTTTCCCTTAGGATTCTGTTTAGATCTCCCACTAACTAATCCTTATGAAGAACTGAATAATTCATCAGTTTATAAAATCTATACCAATTATAAAAATACTGAATTCATTGTTTTTTTGCCCCATTATTTTTGGTCAAATATTTTATTCACAATAGAAATTTAAATTTACAAAAGAAGACCAAAGCACACTTTGAGGAGCACATATGTCGCTTCTGCTTTTGCTCATTCTTTCTCAGGAAACAGAAAATATTTCTAAAGGGAAACATCTTAACACATCCGGTGTGATTTTCTAGTTATCCAGTTTAAGCCAAAAAAAGGTGGTATCATCTGTTTTTCTTTTATACGTTTTGAAACATGAGTCTCTGAAAGCTATTTCCTAACATATGTCAATTTAACATCTGCTAGTTCCTAATTGCCAGAAACAGCCGATAGCCCCCTGAAATGGTACTAAGGTATTTCCCATTAGAACTGTCTTCACTTTGGAGTTGTCAGTAATATTTTTACTCTAGGGGTAGCCTATTTCCTTAACTTGAAGGAGACGTGAGTTGGAAGCATAGAGCAGGAGGAATAAACAGGATGATGTATTTACAGTTATACAAGGGTATAGCAGAGAAAGGTTTCAAAAAGAAGTATTAGATAAGAAAGTCCATGTCATAGGTTATGGATTAAACAGCTTCTGGCAAAGCATGCTTCACTATACCACATCTTAATTTCTTCTTGTTATTCAATATAAAAAGTGTTTGCAAGCAGAATTAAGATGTATTAACAATATCTAAGGGTACCCAACCATGTCCAAAGCTTCTCTTATATTTCTTCTCCTTTTTAATCCTTTGATGGAATTTAAAGTGCATCAGTGAGCTTCCATTTCTGTCTGGGAATTCACAATAGAATGATATTTTGATATTTATTTTGAAAGAGGGAGCCTAAGTGCCGGTCCTGGGAGAGATCAATATTTTTACCTGCCCCAAGACAATCTGGTGTTGAATTTAGCAGTTCAACAATTTCCAGACCTAGCAATTCAGGGTCCTCCAAATGATTAGTGTCATTTGTTCTCTTTAATACATTATCCCCACCCTCATAACATCACTGCATTTTGTTTCATTGGACTTTAAAGGAAAGGTATCACTGTGGGCTCATCAAGGTCAAGGCTATCTGCACGTCGTTACTTCTGTATACTCAGTGTCAAACTCAGTGCTTACACAGTCAGTGTGGAATGAATTAATCAATCCTGTCCTGAAATTCTGAGATCCAACATTTGCTCTTAGAGTCCTCAAATTCAGGCAACTTGAATAGTCTTACATAAATTATAAATCCATGAAACTGACTTTGATAAAGAAAGAAGAAATAAGTTCTAGGGCTTGGACTTCCACAGGAAAACTTTAATGGCAGTTTTCTCTAAATAAATTTGGGAACTCACATGTACTCTACACCAAATACCATTTATGGTAGTGGCCACTCAAAAACGTTTCAATGAATATAGTGGTTCTGAATATGTGTGGGGATTGTGGAATGAGAAGGAGGTTTGGTGACTGATGGAGTTGAAATAACTGGATCCACTCCTTACAAAGTTATTTAACCTCTACTTCCCTGTCCTCAAAATAGGCAGAACAACACTACCATGCAGGGCTGTTGTAATTAATTGAGCACAATAATAAAAAAAAAGCTTAGCCAAGTGCCTTGTATTTGTGGTCACTCACTAAGTGGTAGTTATTATGATGCTTATTATAACAACTCCTGATAATAGCTGTTCTGATATTATATAGCACAGAATATATATATATATATACCAAACCTTTATAGCTTAGTAAGTTAAAGCCAAACTCTACCCAGTTCTATGTTCATCACTGTTGCAGAATGGTAAATTATGTTACTTTTCATATCTTCAGCAGTGGGATCTAGCAAAGTCTAGATTTTGGGCATGGCTAATAGGACATGGCCCTAATAAAAGTCATGCCAGGGCTTCCCTGGTGGCGCAGTGGTTGAGAATCTGCCTGCCAGTGCAGGGGACACGGGTTCGAGCCCTGGTCTGGGAAGATCCCACACGCCGCGGAGCACCTGGGCCCGTGAGCCACAGCTACTGATCCTGCGCGTCTGGAGCCTGTGCTCCGCAACGAGAGGCCGCGACAGTGAGAGGCCCGCGCACCGCGATGAAGAGTGGCCCCCGCTCGCCGCAACTAGAGAAAGCCCTCGCACAGAAACGAAGACCCTACACAGCCAAAAATAAATAAATAAATTAAATAAATAAATAAATAAATAAATTTATTTAAAAAAAAAGTCATGCCATGAGGTCTCTGTGGTTGACCGAGGTATCATTAATGGTAGTGAGAGAAGAGACATGCTTAGTATTTCAAACAATGTTTCCCCTGTTGGAATGACATCTCCCCAGTCTATGACATATTATCCTACAAATACAAGCGTATATTTGCATTTTGTAAATCACAGACTGAGCAGAACAGTCTCAGGTTAATTCTTAATGTGATGCAAAAGCAGGTTTCCAAGGGAGCCCTCCCTGCCTCTCTCCCTTCATTTCTCCTTTCTTTCTTACGATGTGCCAGGCACAGTGCATACAAAGAATATTTACAGTTGATTGGATAGCAGATAAGAGATTCCAATATTTTTGCTATCTTGACCTTTTCAGGAAAAGGTGAAAGTCATTCTATGAAAAGTTAAGTGCTGTAAAAATACACTGACTCTTGATTCACTAAAGAGATGCTATGAGTTATGTCTTCAAAACTTTTTGATGCATGAATAGTTGCCATAATCCTCCTTAACAAAATGGATGGAGTGTAAAAGGAATGAGTCAATAGAAGTTATTTTCCAAAATTAGTTAACAGTATGAGCTAAAAATAAGGGTGAAAGTTGTACTTCTACCCAACCATTAGGCTCATGCTTTTCCAGCAATAGTTCATCTCCAAAGTTATGGATTAAAGTGATAAATTATGTGCTTAGCTGTTGGTGGGAATGTAAATTGATACAGCCACTTTGGAGAACAGTATGGAGGTTCCTTAAAATACTAAAAATAGAACTACCATACGACCCAGCAATCCCACTACTGGGCATATACCCTGAGAAAACCATAATTCAAAAAGAGTCATGTACCACAATGTTCATTGCAGCTCTATTTACAATAGCCAGGACATGGAAGCAACCTAAGTGTCCATCGACAGATGAATGGATAAAGAAGATGTGGCATAGATATACAATGGAATATTACTCAGCCATAAAAGAAATGAAATTGAGTTATTTGTAGTGAGGCAGATGGACCTAGAGTCTGTCATACAGAGTGAAGTACGTTAGAAAGGGAAAACCAAATACTGTGTGCTAACACATATATATGGAATCTGAAAAAAAAAATATGGTTATGAAGAACCTAGGGGCAGGACAGGAATAAAGACACAGATGAAGAGAATGGACTTGAGGACACAGGGAGGGGGAAGGGTAAGCTGGGACGAAGTGAGAGAGTGGCATGGACTTATATATACTACCAAATGTAAAATAGATAGCTAGTAGGAAGCAGCTGCATAGCACAGGGGGATCAGCTCTGTGCTTTGTGTCCACCTAGAGGGGTGGGATAGGGAGGGTGGGAGGGAGATGCAAGAGGGAGGAGATATGGGGATATAAGTGTATGTATAGCTGATTCACTTTGTTATAAAGCAGAAACTAACACACCATTGTAAAGCAATTATACTCCAATAAAGATGTTAAAAAAAAAATTATGTGCTTAGTTTACCTACTTTTAGAGAAAAAAGAGGCCTACATATGCTACATTGTATGACCAAGTAGAGCATTTAAATGCAATCTACATATAGATGTAATTCTAGCCAACACCTTTTAATAGATACATAATTGTTTATAGATTATATATATTGATTTCTCTGAAATATAAGAATTCTCTTGAGACTTATTTTTAGGATCACACATTCTCATAAAAATGACCTCTGGGGGACTTCCCTGGTGGTCCAGTGGTTAAGAATCTGCCTTCCAATGCAGGGGACATGGGTTCAATCCCTGGTCAGGGAACTAAGATCCCACGTGCCGCGGGGCAACTAAGCCCACTTGCCACAACTACTGAGCCCAAGCACCACAACTAGAGTACCCGAGTGCCGCAACTACAGAGCCCATGCGCTCTGGAGCCCACACGCCACTATTAGAGAGAAGCCTGTGCACCGCAACGAAGAGCCCATGCACTGCAACGAAAGATCCCGTGTGCTGCAACTAAGACCCAACGCAGCCAAAAATAAATAAATAAATAAATATTAAAAAGAAATGACCTCTGCAGTACACTGATTAGATGTACAAAATCTGGAAGTCCCCTGAAACCAACTCAATACTAAAAGAACCAAACAACCCACCCAATCAAAAATGGGCAGAAGACCTCAATAGACGTATCTCCAAAGAAGACATACAGATGGCTGAGAAGCACAGGTATAGACCCTCTACATTGCTAATTATTAGGGAAATGCAAAACAAAACTACAATGAGATATCATCTCACACCAGTCAGAATGGACATCATCAAAAAGTTTACAAATAATAAATGCTGGAGATGGTGTGGAGAAAAGGGAACCCTGTTGGTGGGAATGTAAATTGGTATAGCCACTATGGAGAACAGTATGGAAGCTCCTTAAAAAACTAAAAATAGGGTTACCATATGATCCATCAGTATCATTCCTGGGCATATATCCAGAAAAGACAAAAACTCCAATTCGAAAAAATACATGCACCCAATGTTCATAGCAGCACTCTTTACAATAGCCAAGACATGGAAACAACCTAAGTGTCCATCAACAGATGAGTGGATAAAGAGGAAGTGGTATATATATACAATGGAATATTACTTGGTCAAAAAAAAGAATGAAATATTGCCATTTGCAGCAACATGAATTGACCTTGAGATTATCATACTGAGTGAAGTAAGCCAGACAGAGAAAGACAAATATTATATGATATCACTTATATGTGGAATCTAAAAATTAATACAAATGAACTTATTTACAAAACAGAAACAGACTCACAGATGTGGAAAATAACTTATGGTTACCAAAGGGGAAAGAGTGGGGGACGGATAAATTAGGAGTATGGGTTTAACAGATACACACCCCTAGACGTAAAATAGATAAACAACAAGGATTTACTGTATAGCACAGGGAATTATATTCAACTAACCTATAATGGAAAAGAATCGGAAAAAATTATATGTATAACTAAATCACTTTTCTGTACACCTGAAACTAACACAATGTTGTAAATCAACTATACATCAGTAAAAAATTTAATAAAACAACAATAATTTATTATTATTTTATTAATTGCTCCCAAATCTGCAATTTGGGTAAGACCCAGCAGTGTCAGTTTTCCTCTGCTCCACATGATGTCAGCTGGTGTAGCTCAAGATGGTTCAGTTACGTTGAGTGAGATACTGCTGGCTGGCAGCTGGAAGCTTAGCTGGGTTGTTGGTTGGGGGCCTTTGTTCCTCTCCATGTGGATCTCCCTGCAGGGTTTCTTGGGTTTCATCACAGCACAATCACTGAGTAACAAAAAGGATTGTTCCAAGAGGCCCAGGAAGAAGTTGCAAGACTTTTTATGACCTAGCCTCACGAGTCTCAGAATGCCACCTTTGCCACATTGATCAAGCAAGGCACTAAGACTATTGAGATTCAAGGAGAGAAGCAGTCTCTTAATGGAAGGAGTAGTAAAGATTTTGAAGGCATTTTTACTCTACTATGTCCTGTCTTTATCCAAGTTCTGCTGAATCTACTATCAAGACATCTCTCAAATCCATTCCTCATGCTTTCCTCTACCCAAATCTTCTTATGCAGAGCAGAAAGAGAAAATCATGTTGGCAGTGCCAACAGATCAGGGAAAGAGATGATGTAAGATCCTTGCAGCAATGTGTTGGTCTGTCTCCAAACCGCCACACAGGCAGCTTTGAATAAGTTGAGACACTGGGACAGGTTAAAGGGAAAATATACTTTCAAGGGAGGTCCTCACCATTGTCATTGTCATCTTTTTTCTTATAATCATCCTTAAAATCATTCACTAAACTCTTCCTTCTACTCTGTGATGATTCATTTATGATAAATATATTATAGCTGAATTTGATTTTTTTAAAAGTGCTATAGGTACATTTGCCCACTCAATGTAGATGGGAGCCCCATGCCCATTTTATAAGATGTGGAGTATGATTTTTACTGTTTAAATATTATAGACATATCTCATTGTTGAAACTTTGTTTTTATGGCAAATTACCTGGAAAGTTTTTGTGTCTCTTATTTAGGAATATGACCCTCAGTTACGATGCTAATCTTATGAGGAAAGTGATCCGTGTTACCACAGATCCCTATATGGCATGATTTCCAGGAAAGCACTGTGGACATTAACAAGAACTGTCTGTACTGTTCTAGGAAGTGAAAACAATACAATCCAGCATTTGTAGGAACATTGAAATGCACCCTACAACCAACCACTGGATCAGGGTGCAAGACAAGTGAGGATTCTAATGGAACTTGGGGAAGAACACTAAATGGAATTTAATATATTGTTGCCTAACTTATCTTTCTTTATGTCTCTATAGGGGGCTAATTGTTTTCCTCAATCTTGTGACAAAAAGAATTGGAGGAGACAGGAAGAGCAAGAACAATTTGGCTCTAAGTTAATTTTCAATAAATGAGTAATGAACTTCATCAGGACCAACTTCAGGAGATTGATGAAGATGGCAGAGTAGGACATGGAATTCAGCTCAAAAATAGAACAATTCTCACTGAAATCTAACTGGAAACTGGCAGAAAGACTCCTGTACAAACAAGGCTGTAAGAAAGATCCACACGGAATAGGAAGGTAAGAGAAGTGATCAGGTCAGGACCTGTGCCCCTAGTAGGAGACTCAGAAGAAAAGGGAAATAACACAGCAGGAGATCCACCCTGGGGAGTGAATGGTTTGAGCCAAATATTGGGCATCACATTTCTGGGGTCCAACTCAGGGAAGATGAGCCCCCTCGGTATGTTGGAGGGGTGCTGGGACTAACAGGATGGCTGTGTGAAGCCTGGACTCTGCACTGGCTTGCCCTCAAGGCAGGGCAGAGAGGGCAGACTGAAGAGTGCTTCAGTGGCTGCAAGGTTTCCTGTGACAGCCCCAGCCTGAGCCGAGCGAACGGTCCAGCCCTGCTTACTTCACCTTACAGGTCAACACTGGACTGAGGGCTGCAACAACTGTGGATAGAGCTCGGCCATGGGATGCAGAGGTGACTTGGACCTGGGGAGGTGTCAGAGGGGGGTGGGGACAGCCACTGCTGGTGCTTACACAGGGAGTTCATCAAGGGTAATCTTGATCTCTGATAGCACAGTCCCTGCCCCATACACACTGAGAGCCTATGCAGGGCTGCATGTCCCTCAGTGCAGATCCACAACGGGGCAGGGGCAATGGAGGCTTGGGGAAGTGGCTGGTTGTGAGGAACAAAGGAGACTCAGGCCTGAGGCTGTATCTGAGCAGGGTGGGGGAAGCCACTGTTGGCACTTGCACAGGTGGACCATTAGAGACAGTTTGGACCTCTGTCTGGAGCTACCCATAGCAGCCCCTACCTCTTAACCAGCCAAGAGTCTGCATGGACCCCTCTTGCTCCAACAATGCTCCCCTCAGGGGCAAGGGTGCTGCTGCTGGGAGAGGGGAGAACATACACTTAAAAGGAACAGAGCCAGCTTGGACCTGACCCACAGAGCTTCTGCTCCAACAAGTTGGGATCAGACCCCACACCCAATAGGGCAGTTATGGCCACTGAGCAGTGGGGAAACCCTGCTTCACACTTGGCTCTGGCCCTAGCCCATCTCCAGCCCCACCTCCTACCAAACTGATAGATGCCAGCAAACCCTGAAGAAAGATGTGACTTGTTTTCAAGTCAAATCCAGCTCTCCCACCAAAGGCACTGGAGAACAAGAAGGGTACAAGGATGCTCCCACATAAAGAGATCCCTTCAAGATCACAATAGGTAACTGTTTCACTAAAGTCATAGAGACAGAGAAAGTTAAGCAAAATGAGACAGAGGAAATGGTCTCAAATGAAAGAGCAAGAGAAAACCCCTGAAAAATAGATAATGAAACAGAAATACACAATTTACCAGATAAAGAATTCAAAGCATTAGTAATAAGAATGCTAAATAAATTACAGAAAAGATAGATGAACATAGCGAGAATTTTAACAAGGAGCTAGAAAATACAAAGAAGAACCAGTCAGAACTAAAGAATACAATAACTAAAATAAAAAACACACTAGAAGGTATTAAGAGCAGACTAAGTGATACAGAAGAATGCATAAGTGACCTGGAAAAGAGAATAATGAAAATCATCCAATCAGAATAGCAAAAGAAAAACAAATTAAAAAGTAAAAACAGTTTAAGCAATCTCTGGGATAACAGCAAACATACCAACATTTGCATAATAGAAGTCCCAGAAGGAGAAGAGAAAGAAAAGGTGATCAAACATGTATTTGATGGAAATATGGCTGAAAACTTCCCAAATCTGAAGAATGACATATATATATATCCAGGTACAGGAAGCACAGAGGTTCCCAAACAAGATGAACACAAACAGACCCACAGCAAGATATGTCACAATTAAAATGGCAAAAGTTAAAGATAAAAAGAAAATTCTAAGGCAGCAAGAGAAAAACAAAGTCATATACAAGGGACCCTCCATAAGGCTATAAGGACCCCCTGTAAAAGCTGATTTTCCTGCAGACACTTTGGAGGACTGAAGGGACTGGCATGATAAATATATTCAAAGTGGGACTTCCCTGGTGGCGCAGTGGTTAAGAATCCACCTGCCAATGCAGGGGACATGGGTTCGAGCCCTGGTCTGGGAAGATCCCACATGCCACAGAGCAACTAAGCCCGTGCGCCACAACTACTGAGGCCGTGTGCCACAATTACTGAAGCCCGTGTGCCTAGAGCCCATGTTCTGTAACAAGAAGCCATCTCAATGAGAAGCCCACACACCTCAACGAAGAGTAGCCCCCACTCGTTGCAACTAGAGAAAGCCTGCAGGCAGCAACAAAGACCCAATGCAGTGAAAAAAATAAATTAAATAAATAAATAAAGGAATGAGCATCTTAAAAAAAAAAAAGAAAAGAAATCTGTCACCTATAATATAAAAAAAAAATATGTATATATATATATATATTCAAAGTGCTAAAGGGAAGAACATATGATCCAGGATACTCTACCCATCAGGATTATCATTTAGAACTGAAGGATGATATAAAACTACTCAGACAAGCAAAAACTAAAAGAGGTTAGTCTACCCTAAAAGAAATGTAAAGGATCTTCTTTAAGTGGAAAAGAAAAGGCTATAACAAGAAGTGAGAATCTAAAGGAAAGGGAAAATCCCACCAGGAAAAGCAAATAAATAGTAAGGGCTAGGATCAACCACTAAAATAAGCTAGCACGAAAATTATAAGACAAAAATTGTAAGAGCAACTATAACTACAATAAACAATGAACGGATAAACATGAAGATGTAAAATATGACAGTAAAATACAAAACGTGGGGGAGGGGAGTAAAAAATGTAGATCTTTTAGAATGTGCTTGAATTTAAAGTAGATATAGTTATAAGTCAACATACAGGAACCCCACGGTCACCACAAATCAAAAACCTACAACAGATACACAAAACTAGGAAAGAACCAAAGCCTAATACTAATTAAAATCATCAAACCACAAGGGAAGAAACAAAAAAGAAAAAGAAATGAAGAGAGAAGAACTACAAAAACAACTTGAAAACAAGTAATAAAATGGCAATAAGTACATACTTTTCAATAATCACTTTAAATATCAATGGACTAAATGCTCCAATCAAAAGCCATAAGGTGGCTGACTAGATAAAAAACAAACCTATCAGGCCTTCCCTGGTGGTACAGTGGTTAAGAATCCACCTGCCAGTGCAGGGGATATGGGTTCGAGCCCTGGTCGGGGAAGATCCCACATACCACAGAGCAACTAAGCCTGTGCACCACAACTACTGAGTCTGTGCTCTAGAGCCCGTGAGCCACAAATACTGAGCCTGCATGCCACAACTACTGAAGCCCATGCACCTAGAGCCTGTGCTCTGCAATAAAGAGAAGCCACCATAATGAGAAGCCCGCACACTGCAATGAAGAGAAAGCCCGTGCGCAACAATGAAGACCCAGTGCAGCCAAAAATAAATAAATTTATTAAAAAAACAAACCTATCTATATGCTGCCTACAAGAGACTCACTTCAGAGCTAGAGACACACACAGACTGAAAGTGAGATGGAAAAAGATAGGCAAACAGAAATGACATGAAAGAGGGGGTAGCAATGCTCATATCAGACAAAATAGACTTTAAAACAACATCTATAACAAAAGACAAAGAAGGGTGTTATATAATGATTAAAGGATTAGTACAAGAAGAGGATTTTATACTTGTTAACATATATGCACCCAATACAGGAGCAACTAAATATATAAAGCAAATATTATTGGACATGAAGGGAGAAATTGCCAAAAATACAATATAGTAGGGGATTTTAATACGCCACTTACATCAACAGACAGATCATCCAGACATAGAATCATTAAGGCAACAGTGATCTTAATTAATAAAATAGATTGGTTGGACTTAATAGATATCTACAGGACGTCCCATCCCCAAACAGCAGAATACACATTCTTACCAAGTACACGTGTAATGTTCTCCAGGATAAATAACATGAAAGACTACAAAACAAGTCTCCACAAATTTAAGAGACTAAAAATTATATCAAGCATTTTTCTGACCACAACAGTATGAAAGAAAGAAAAAGAAAAACCGTATGAAAGAAAGAAAAATGAAAAAAGCACAAACATATGGAGACTAAAAAGCATGCTACTAAAAAACAAATGGGTCAATGAATAAATAAAAAAGGAAATCAGAAAATACCTCGAGACAAATGAAAATAAAACCACAACTTTCCAAAATCTATGGGATGAAGCAAAAGCAGTTCTAAGAGAGAAGTTTATAGAGATACAGGTATACTTCAAGAAACAAGAAAACTCTCAAATAAACAACCTAACCTACCATCTAAAGGAATTCGAAAAATAAGAACAAACAAATCCCAAAGTCAGCAGAAGGAAGGAAATAATAAAGATCAGAGAGAAAAATCATTAAAATGGAGACCCATCCCCTCAAAATAGAAAAGATCAATTAAACCAAGAGCAGGTTTTATCTGAAAAGAAAAACAAAATCGATAAGGCTTTAGCCAAACTCATCAAGATGAAAAGGGAAAGGACACAAATAAACAGAATAAGAATTGAAAGAGGAGAAATAACAAGCGATATAAATATTAGATAATCATAAGAGAATACTATGAAAAGTTATATGCCAAAAAATTGGACAACACAGAAGAAATAAATAAATTTCTAGAAACACACAGTCTTCCAGGACGGAATCAGGAAGAAACAGACAATCTGAAAGGACTGATCACTGGTAGAGAAATTGAATTTTTTAAAAAAGTCAGAGCAAATAAAAGTCCAGAACTAGATGGCTTCACAGGGGAATGCTACCAAACATATAAAGAAGAGCTAATACCTATCTTTCTCAAACTATTCAATAAAACTAAAGGCAATGGAACACTACAAGTTCATTCTACAAGTCCACCATTACCCTGATACCAAAACCATACAAAGACACTACAAAAAAAAGAAATTACAGGCCAATATCTTTGACAAAAACAAATGAAAAATCCTCAACAAAATATTAGCAAACTGAATTTGACAATACATAAAAAGGATCAGATACCATGATCAAGTGGGGTTTATTCCAGAGACACAAGAATGGTTCAGTATTCTCAAACCAATCAATGTGATACACCACATTAACAAAAGAATGAATAAAAATCACATGATCATCTCAATAGACACAGAAAAAGTATTTGACAAAATTCAACATCCACTCATGATAAAAACTGTCATCAAAGTTGGTATAGAGGGAACATATCTCAACATAATAAAGGCCATTTATGACAAACCCACAGCTAACATAATACTCAATGGTGAAAAGCTGAAAGCCTTTTCTCTAAAATCAGGAACAAGACAAGGATACCCACTCTTGCCACTTCTATTTAACATAGTATTGGAAGAATTAGCCACAACAATCAGACAAGACAAAGGAATACAGGGCATCCAAATTTGAAAGGAAGTAGTACAACCGTAACTATTCGCAGATGACATGATATTATATACAGGAAACCCTAAAGTCTCCACCCCAAAACTACTAGGACTAATAAATGAATTTAGTGAAGTTACAGGATACAATATAAACATACAGGAACCTGTTGCTTCTCTATACACTAACAATGAATTATCAGAAAGAGAATGCAAGAAAAAAAATCACATTTAAAATCACATCAAAAATACTAAAATACCTAGGAGTAAACTTAACCAAAGAGGTGAAAAACTTACACTCTGAAAGCTATAAAACATTGATGAAGAAAATTGAAGATGATACAAAGAAATGGAAAGATATCCCATGTTCTTGGATTGGAAGAATTAATACTGTTAAAATATACATACTATCCAAAGCAAACTACAGATTTAATTCAATCCCTATCAAACCACCCACGACAATTTTTCACAAAACCAGAACAAATAATCCTAAAATTTGTATGGAACCAAAAAAGACCCAAATTACCAAAGTAATCCTGAGAAAAAAGAACAAAACTGGAGGTATCACACTCCTTGATTTCAGATTATACTACAAAGTTACAGTAATCAAAACAGCTTGGTACTAGCACAAAAACAGATATATAAATCAATGGAACAGAATAAAAAGCCCAGAAATAAGTCCATGCACCTATGGTCAATAAATCTATGACAAAGGGGGCAAGAATATACAATGGAGAAATGATAGTCTCTTCAATAAGTGGTGCTGGGAAAACCAGACAGCTACATGTAAAAGAATAAAATGTGAAAATTTCTTCACACCACATACAAAAATAAACTCAAAATGGATTAACAATCTAAATATAAGACCTAAAACCATAAAACTCTTAGGAGGGAACATAGAGAGAACACCTTTTGACATAAATTTTAGCACTAATTTTTTGGATCTGTCTCCTCAGGCAAAGGAAACAAAAACAAAAATAAACAAATGGGACCTAATTAAACTTAAAGCTTTTGCACAGCAAAGGAAACTATTAACAAAGCAAAGGACAATCTGCTGAATGGGAGAAAGTATTTGCAAATGATAGGACCAGTAAAGGGTTAATATCCAAAATATATATACAGCTCCTACAAGTCAATATCAAAAAAAAAACAACAACAAAAAAACAAACAACCTGATTTATAAAATGGACAGAAGACCTCACTAGACATTTTTTCAAAGGATTCAGAAAGATGCTCAACATTGCTAACTACTAGAGAAATGAAAATCTAAACCACAGTAAGATGTCACCTCACAACGGTCAGAATGGCTATTATCAAAAAGTGTACTAATAACAAATGTTGGGGAGGATTTGGTGAAAAGGGAAGCCTTGTACACTCTTGGTGGAATGTATATTGGTGCAGCCACTATTGAAAACAAGTATGCAGGTTCCTCAAAAAACTAAAAATAGAACTATGCTATGATCCAGCAATTCCATTCCTGGGTATATATCCGAAAAAAAAAAATGAAAACACTAATTTGAAAAGATAGGGCTTCCCTGGTGGCACAGTGGTTAAGATCCTCCTGCCAATGCAGGGGACATGGGTTCAAGCCCTGGTCCGGGAAGATCCCACATGCCACGGAGCAACTAAGTCTGTGCACCACAACTAATGAGCCTGTGCTCTAGAGCCCACGAGCCACAACTACCGAGCCCACGTGCCACAACTACTGAAGCCCACGCACCTAGAGCCCATGCTCTGCAACAAGAGAAGCCACTGCAGTAAGAAGCCTGAGCACTGCAACGAAGAGTAGCCCCCACTCACCACAACTAGAGAAAGCCCGCGCACAGCAATGAAGGCTCAATGCAGCTAAAAATAAATAAATAAAATAAATAAATTTATATTAAAAAAAGAAAAGATACATGCACCCTAGCGTTCATAGAAGCATTAGTTACAATAGCCAAGATATGGAAGCAACCCAAGTATCCATCAACATATGAATAGATAAAGAATGTTTGTTTTATATAGACACAATAGAATATTAGCCATAAAAAGAACAAAATTCTTCCATTTGCAATGATGTGGACAGACCTAGAGAGTCTGTCCACATAACTTTAAATGGAGTATAATCTATAAAAACATTGAGTCACTATGTCGTACATCTATAATAGTCTAAATCAGCTATACTTCATTAAAAAAAGATAAATAAGTACTAGGGATGTAATGTACAACATGATAAATATAATTAACACTGCTGTATTATATAAGAGAGTAAGTCCTAAGATTTAACATCATAAGGAAAAATATATTTTTCTTTTTCTTTAATTTTGTATTTATATGAGATGACAGATGTTCACCTAACTTATTGTGATAATCATTTCATGATATATGTAAGTCAAATCATTATGCTGTACACCTGAAACTTATACAGTGCTGTACGTCAATTACATCTCAGTAAAACTGGAAGAAAAAAAGCCCAATTTAATATTTTAAAACAATATTTAGACAAATTTATTTAGACAAATGATTTTTCACAAGTATTTTCAAGCCTGATTTGTGTAGATAACTTCTTAGACTGATCAACTTATATCCAACTATTCCAGTGAAATATGACTAGAGCATGCTTATTCATTCTATTTAAAAATTTATTTCTGTTTGGATCCATTTTCAAATCTACAAATGTTAAAACTTTTAAACATTTGCATTTATTTAATATGCTGTGTTTATAATGCAATACTAAATGAAAACATAACTAAACCATATTTTCCAAATTTTCTACAATAATCAGAAAAAGATTATAAATAATAAATTCCATGGGAAAATCTTAGAGTATTTCTAACTGGCAAATTTGACCTATAGTTAATCCTAACTTAGCATACCATGTAAACCAGAAGCTGGGAAATGCAGCTCCTGTTCTTCTAAACCTCAGCCACAGTTGAAAAACTGACATCCATATACCTTTCAAGCAAGTGAGTATTCCCTAAAAGCAATTTTTAAAATGGAAGGAAAATGTTATCTCTTCCTCATAAGCACTGTCTTCTCTATTGGGTCTCATATTTTCCTCCTTTGCTTGCAAATTTCCAAGGTGGGGAACAAAGTCAGCATTTACACTTTGAAATTTTCCCTGGATCAGATCAAAAGGCATCTGAATTCTATATTTTGAGGAACAAAAGAATACAGAGGATAGTCGGTATAGGGCAAAGATATGTAGGAGGGGATCAAAATGTCAGCTTTCTTTCGTATGAAATATAAATGAATCACTAGAACATTCCTCACTTTACTTCAGGTAACTGGGGTATAATTTATGGAAAGCTGAAAGCTGAAACAAAATTTATTTAATTTTGTTTAGTGAAGACTGATAACAGTGTGAGAGAAGTAGCTCTTGCCATTTGATCCTAGTTCCTGGAGAGCTATGGTTAAGATTTTTTTCTACTTAGTCGATAATTTAATATGATTATTTGTAAATGGTGCCCTAAATTTATTACATTAAAATGGCAGGTAGTGGTGTGACACAGAATGAAGCATGAGATGGAAGAATCTGGCCAGCAGAACTATATCTTTGTTGCACAAAGGATACAATTATAATTTTTTTTCTTGGCTTATTTTGATTGGGCTAGAGTAGCTGTAAGATGAGTGGCTCTGATAACCAAGCAGATAACAGAACATATACTAGAAAAAAAAACCTCCAATGATATTATAGGGCTCTGGAAACATGATTTTAATAGTCTGCATGCCTCTAGAGGTAGGAAGATATGTTACTGCTTCTCAAAAAGAAAAACCAAAATGAAAATTCTATTTCTTGTGAGAAAGTGTTAGAAGTAATCATTAAAAAAAAGAAAAAGCAAAGAAACAGAACTCACATTATATTTTTTATTAATATTGCTCCCTAAATATAAAAATAAGATAGCATTGAAAAACAACTATAACTGTAAGGCTATTAGGGATAGCTGAACTGACATGTCAGAATGCTTTTCTTATTCCTTTAAAAATAAAAGTTGAATGTTGAAGTGAAGTGTTTCCTTTAAATTATGACCTATTTTAAATATATAAATAATACCCATGTATTTGTTATGCAACTTTATCAAATCTCAACATTTCCCCTATTTGTTTTAGATTTTTTTATAAATGGAAAGAAACAGTTGAAGTTTCCTGTGTCTCCCTTCCCACCATCTCCAGAAATAACATGATCATGAGCTTGATAATTATTTCCCAGAATTTTTTTATGATTTTATAAATAAATAACTATTCATAAACAACTTCGTTTGTCATGTTTCCAAACATTATATAAATTGTTAAATAATGTAACACCATAAAAACCACACTTATTTATCCATTCACCTACCAATAGAACATTTAGGTTGTTTCCAAATTTTTGTTTTTACAAAAGACGGTACTTCTATGATATTTATCTAGAAGTGAAATTGCTGGGTAGTAGATGGTGAGCATTGTGAAGCTTATTTGATATTGACAAGTTGCCCTAGGGAATAATGACCAATTTACATTCTACCAGGATTGTATAGGAGTTACAGTTCCTTCACATTATCACAAAACGTAGAGTTAACAGATTTTTAAACTTTTACCAGTGGAACAGGTGACTTTCTGTAGTTTTAAACTGCATTCCCTTAATAACAGTGAATTTAAAGAGCTTTTCCTGTGTTTATTGGCCACTCAGTTTTCCTATACTGTAGACTGACATTTTTATATTGGATTACTTACTTTTAAAACTTTATCTGGGATTAGGAACCAAGATGGCAGAGTAGAAGGACGTGCTCTCACTCCCTCTTGTGAGAACACCAGAATCACAACTAGCTGCTGGACAATCATCGACAGGAAGACACTGGAACTCACCAAAAAAGACAACCCACATCCAAAGACAAAGGAGAAGCTACAGTGAGATGGTAGGAGGGGTGCAATCACAGTAAAATCAAATCCCATAACTGCTGGGTGGGTGACTCACAGACTGGAGAACACTTATACCACAGAAGTCCACCCACTGGGGTGAAGGTTCTGAGCCCCATGTCAGGTTCCCAAGCTGGGGGTCTGGCAACAGGAGGAGGAATTCCTAGAGAATCAGACTTTGAAGGCTAGTGGGATTTGATTGCAGGACTTTGACAGGACTGGGGGAAACAGAGACTCCACTCTTGGAGGGCACACACAAAGTAGTGTGTGCATCGGGACCCGGAGAAGGAGCAGTGACCCCAGGGGAGACTGAACCAGACCTACCTGCTACTGTTGGAGGGGCTCCTGCAGAGGCAGGGGGTGGCTGTGGCTTACCGTGGGGACAAGGACACTGGCAGCAGAAGTTCTGGGAAGTACTCCTTGGCATGAGCCCTGCCACAGTCCACCATTAGCCCCACCAAAGAGCCCAGGCAGGCTCCAGGGTTGGGTTGCCTCAGGCCAAACAACCAACAGGGAGGGAACCCAGCCCCACCCATCAGCAGACAAGCGGATTAAAGTTTTACTGAGATCTGCCCACCAGAGCAACAGAAAGCTCTACCCACCACCAGTCCCTCCCATCAGGAAACTTGCACAAGCCTCTTAGATAGACTCATCCACCAGAGGGCAGACAGCAGAAGCAAGAAGAACTACTATCCTGCAGCCTGTGGAACAAAAACCACATTCACAGAAAGATAGACAAGATGAAAAGGCAGAGGGCTATGTATCAGATGAAGGAACAAGATAAAACCCCAGAAAAGCAACTAAATGAAGTAGAGATAGGCAACCTTTCAGAAAAAGAATTCAGAATAATGATAGTGAAGATGATCCAGAACCTCGGAAAAAAAATGGAGGCAAAGATTGAGGAGATGCAAGAAATGTTTAACAATGACCTAGAAGAATTAAAGAACACACAAACAGAAATGAACAGTACAATAACTGAAATGAAAACTACACTAGAAGGAATCAATAGCAGAATAACTGAGGCAGAAGAACGGATAAGTGACCTGGAAGACAGAATGGTGGAATTCACTGCTGCAGAACAGAATAAAGAAAAAAGAATGAAAAGAAATGAAGACAGCCGAAGAGACCTCTGGGACAACATTAAACGCAACAACATTCGCATTATAGAGGTCCCAGAAGGAGAAGAGAGAGAGAAAGGATCCGAGAATATATTTGAAAAGATTATAGTCGAAAACTTTTCTAACATGGGAAAGGAAATAGCCGCCCAAGTCCAGGAAGCGCAGAGAGTCACATACAGGGTAAACCCAAAGAGAAACATGCGAGAAACATAGTAATCACACTGGCAAAAATTAAAAAAAAGAAAAATTATTGAAAGCAGCAAGGGAAAAATGACAAATAACATACAAGGGAACTCCCATAAGGTTAACAGCTGATTTCTCAGCAGAAACTCTACAAGCCAGAAGGGAGTGGCATGATATACTTAAAGTGATGAAGGGGAAGAACCTACAACCAAGATTACTCTACCCCGCAAGGACCTCATTCACATTTGATGGAGAAATCAAAAGCTTTACAGATAAGCAAAAGCTAAGAGAATTCAGAACCACCAAACCAGCTCTACAACAAATGCTAAAGGAACTTCTCTAAGTTGGAAACACAAGGGAAGAAAAGGACCTACAAAATCAAACCCAAAACAATTAAGAAAATGGTCATAGGAACATACATATCGATAATTACCTTAAACGTGAATGGATTAAATGCTCCAACCAAAAGACACAGGCTTGCTGAATGGATACAAAAACAAGACCCATCTATGTGCTGCTTACAAGAGACCCACTTCAGACCTAGGAACACATACAGACTGAATGTGAGGGGATGGGAAAAGATATTCCATGCAAATGGAAATCAAAAGAAAGCTGGAGTAGCTATACTCATATCAGATAAAATAGACTTTAAAATAAAGAATGTTACAAGAGACAAGGAAGGACACTACATAATGGTCAAGGGGTCAATCCAAGAATAAGATATAACAATTGTACATATTTATGCACCCAAACATAGGAGCACCTCAATACATAAGTCAACTGCTAAAAGCTATAAAAGAGGAAATCGACAGTAACACAATAATAGTGGAGGACTTTGACACCTCACTTACACCAATGGACAGATCATCCAAAATGAAAATAAATAAGGAAACAGAAGTTTAAATGACACAATAGACCAGATAGATTTAACTGATATTTATAGGACATTCCATCCAAAAACAGCAGACTACACTTTCTTCCCAAGTGGGCACGGGACATTCTCCAGGATAGATCACATCTTGGATCACAAATCAAGCCTCAGAAAATTTAAGAAAATTGAAATCATAGCAAGCATCTTTTCTGACCACAGCGCTATGAGATTAGAAATGAATTACAGGGGAAAAAACGTAAAAAAACACAAACACATGGAGGCTAAACAATACGTTACTAAATAACCAAGAGATCACTGAAGAAATCAAAGAAGAAATCAAAAAATACCTAGAGACAAATGACAATGAAAACACGACAATCCAAAAACCTATGGGATGCAACAAAAGCAGTTCTAAGAGGGAAGTTTATAGCTATACAAACCTACCTCAAGAAACAAGAAAAATCTCAAATAAACAACCTAACCTTACACCTAAAGGAACTAGAGAAAGAAGAACAAACAAAACCCATTAGCAGAAGGAAAGAAATCATTAAGATCAGAACAGAGATAAATGAAATAGAAACAAAGAAAACAATAGTAAAGATCAATAAAACTAAAAGCTGGTTCTTTGAGAAGATAAACAAAATTGATAAACCTTTAGCGAGACTCATCAAGAAAAAGAGGGAGAGGACTCAAATCAATAAAATTAGAAATGAAAAAGGAGAAGTTATGATGGACACGGCAGAAATACAAAGCATCCTAAGAGACTACTACAAGCAACTCTATGACAATAAAATGGACAACCTGAAAGAAATGGACAAATTCTTAGAAAGGAATAACCTTCCAAGACTGAACCAGGAAGAAATAGAAAATATGAACAGACCAATCACAAGTAATGAAATTAAAACTGTGATTAAAAATCTTCCAACAGGGCTTCCCTGGTGGCGCAGTGGTTGAGAATCTGCCTGCCAATGCAGGGAACACGGGTTCGAGCCCTGGTCTGGGAAGATCCCAAATGCCGCGGAGCAACTAGGCCCGTGAGCCACAACTACTGAGCCTGCGCGTCTGAAACCTGTGCTCTGCAACAAGAGAGGCCACGATAGTGAGAGGCCCGCGAACCGCGATGAAGAGTGGCCCCCGCTTGCCACAACTAGAGAAAGCCCTTGCACAGAAACGAAGACCCAACACAACCAAAAAAGAAATTTAATTAAAAAAAAAAAAATAGCTCTTTAAAAAAAAAAAGTGTAACTTTTAAAAGAAACATTAATAAATGGCTATTACTTGTTTAAAAAAAAAGAAAAATCTTCCAACAAACAAAAGTCCAGGACCAGATGGCTTCACAGGTGAATTCTATCAAACATATAGAGAAGAGTTAATACCCATCATTCTCAAACTCTTCCAAAAAAGGGCATAGGAAGGAACACTCCCAAACTCATTCTATGAGGCCACCATCACCCTGATACCAACACCAGACAAAGATACTACAAAAAAAAGAAAATTACAGACCAATATCACTGACGAATATAGATGCAAAAATCCTCAACAAAATACTAGCAAACAGAATCCAACAACACATTAAAAGGATCATATACCATGATCAAGTGGGATTTATCCCAGGAATGCAAGGATTCTTCAATATATGCAAATCAAGCAATGTGAAACACCATATTAACAAACTGAAGAATAAAAACCATATGATCATCTCAATAGATGCAGAAAAAGCTTTTGCCAAAATTCAACACCCATTTATGATAAAAACTGTCCAGAAAGAGGGCATACAGGGAACCTACCTCAACATAATAAAGGTCATATATGACAAACCCACAGCAAACATCATTCTCAATGATGAGAAAATGAAAGCATTTCCTCTAAGATCAGGAACAAGACAAAGATGTCCACTCTCACCACTATTATTCAACATAGTTTTGGAATCAGCCACAGCAATCAGAAAAGAAAAAGAAATAAAAGGAATACAAATTGGAGAAGAAGAAGTAAAACTGTCACTGTTTGCAGATGACATGATACTATACATAGAGAATCCTAAATATGCCACCAGAAAACTACTAGAGCTAATCAATGAATTTGGTAACGTTGCAGGATACAAAATTAATGCACAGAAATCTCTTGCATTCCTATACACCAATGATGAAAAATCTGAAAGAGAAATTAAGGAAACACTCCCATTTACCACTGCAACAAAAAGAATAAAATACCTAGGAATAAACCTACCTAGGGAGACAAAAGACCTGTATGCAGAAAACTATAAGACACTGATCAAAGAAATTAAAGAGACACCAACAGATGGAGTAATATACCATGGTCTTGGATTAGAAGAATCAATATTGTGTAAATGACTATAGTACCCAAAGCAATCTACAGATTCAATGCAATCCCTATCAAATTACCAATGGCATTTTTTATGGAACTAGAACAAAAAATCTTAAAATTTGTATGGAGACACAAAAGATCCCGAATAGCCAAAGCAGTCTTGAGGGAAAAAAACAGAGCTGGAGGAATCAGACTCCCTGACTTCAGACTATACTACAAAGCTACAGTAATCAAGACAATATGGTACTGGCACAAAAACAGAAATATAGATCAATGGAATAGGATAGAAAGTCCAGAGATAAACCCACACACTTATGGTCAAGTAGTCTATGACAAAGGATGCAAGAATATAT
The DNA here is from genome assembly GCF_965194825.1 of Balaenoptera physalus. Classification (NCBI taxonomy): domain Eukaryota; kingdom Metazoa; phylum Chordata; class Mammalia; order Artiodactyla; family Balaenopteridae; genus Balaenoptera; species Balaenoptera physalus. The sequence continues at coordinate 88,270,902 of NC_138890.1, read as the reverse complement.
ACAGTGGAGAAAAGAAAGTCTCTTCAATAAGTGGTGCTGGGAAAACTGGACAGCTACATGTAAAAGAATGAAATTAGATCACTCCCTAACACCATACACAAAAATAAACTCAAAATGGATTAGAGACCTAAATGTAAGACCAGACACTATAAAACTCTTAGAGGAAAACATAAGAAGAACACTCTTTGACATAAATCACAGCAAGATCTTTTTTGATCCATGTCCTAGAGTAATGGAAATAAAAACAAAAATAAACAAATGGGCCCTAATGAAACTTCAAAGTTTTTGCACAGGAAAGCAAACCATAAACAAGATGAAAAGACAACCCTCAGAATGGGAGAAAATATTTGCAAATGAATAAATGGAGAAAGGATTAATCTCCAAAATATATAAACAGCTCAATATTAAAAAAACAAACAACCCAGTCCAAAAATGGGCAGAAGACCTAAACAGACATTTCTCCAAAGAAGACATACAGATGGACAAGAAGCACATGAAAAGCTGCTCAACATCACTAATTATTAGAGAAATGCAAATGAAAACTACAATGAGGTATCACCTCACACCAGTTAGAATGGGCATCATCAGAAAATCTACAAACAACAAATGCCAGAGAGGGTGTGGAGAAAAGGGAACCCTCTTGCACTGTTGGTGGGAATGTAAATTGATACAGCTACTATGGAGAACAGTATGGAGGTTCCTTAAAAAACTAAAAATAGAATTACCATATGATCCAGCAATCCCACTACTGGGCATATACCCAGAGAAAGCCATAATTCAAAAAGACACATGCACCCCAATGTTTATTGCAGCAGTGTTTACAATAGCCAGGTCATGGAAGCAACCTAAATGCCCATCAACAGACGAATGGATAAAGAAGATGTGGTACCTATACACAATGGAATATTACTCAGCCATAAAAAGGAATGAAATTGGGTCATTTGTAGAGACGTGGATGGATCTAGAGAGTGTCATACAGAGTGAAGTAAGTCAGAAAGAGAAAAACAAATATCGTATATTAACACATATATGTGGAACGTAGAAAAATGGTACAGATGAGCCAGTTTTCAGGGCAGAAATTGAGGTCCACATGTAGAGAACAAACATATGGACACCAAGAGGGGAAAGTGGCGGGGGGGTGGGGGGGTGGTATGATGAATTGGGCAATTGGGATTGACATGTATACACTGATGTGTATAAATTGATGACTAATAAGTACCTGCTGTATAAAAAAATAAATAAAATAGAATTTAAAAAAATTTATTTGTAAGAAGAATGTATGTGTTGCAAATATCTCAGTTCAGGGCTTGTCGTTTCTTCTTTGTGTTAGTTTTTGATGCACAGAAATTAATATGGGAAAACTTATCACTTTTTGTTTTGTGCCTTTAATGTTTTATTTAAAAACTTCTTCCCTATTCTGCGATTAAAAAAAAAAAATCCTACATCTTCTTCTTACAGTTATAATGCTACGGTTGAAAATATCTATGCTCTTAGTTGTCCTGGAGTTTATCTCACTCACGTGAGATAAAATTCTAATTTTATTAGATTTAATGTTTTCCCATTTGAATTCTCTTTCCTTTGATTTTTGGGATGCCACCATGGATTTTTTTAAACTGGATTTCTATTTTGTTCCATTGGTGAAGTAAGGCAAGTTACTGCCATATGGTTCTTCTTCAAATTGAACAGACTATGTATCAAGTCATGTATTATTATGTATAGATTTAGTATTAGCTTGTTAACTTACACAAACAAATGTATTGGTATTTTGATTGGAATTATATGTAATATGTAGATCAATATGCAGAAAGTGACATCTTTATATTATTTAGTCTTTCTATCCATGAACATTGTATACCTCATCATTTTTTTTGGACTTTTTAATGCTGTTTAATAATGCTTGATAATTTTCTGTATAAAGGCTTTGCACATCTGTTGTTAGTATTATTCCTGAGTACTTTATACTTTTTGTACCAATTGTGAATGGGATTATCTCATATATTATGTTTTCTAATTGGTTATTGTGAATACATATGTAATAATGTCATTGGGTTTTGTATGCTCATCTTGAGAAGAAAGCTTTTAAAGCCAACTTGTAATATTTACTAGCACAAATTTTTATTAAAGAAATAAATTTGGCATTCATTCTAATTCAGCTAAAATCATGGTTGTCTGGAGATGAGTTAACAATTATCTGCATTGGAGTGCTAAAACACTATAGATCTTTTGCTTTAAGATCATTACATAATATTGGACTCAGTTTGGTAAGACTTAATGACCCCATCTAGTGGCAGTTTGAAGTCTAAGTGAATTGGAAAATGTACTTACAGATTTTATTGGATAGCTATTTTTGTTTAAAGAATTATAATAGCAAAAATATCCTTGTTGGAAAAGTCAAGAAACAGCAAAGATTAATTTGACACATCAAAATTAATTACGTGTATAGTCAGTCTTGTGTTGCTGATTTCAAGATTAGAATAAGGTATGCTTACAGAAAAAATTATGTACAATCTTCCATGCTGGAGCCAAATTGTGTATGTGGAGATTTAATTTTCAGGACTGTTATTCAGGGACTTAACACAAGTCACGTTCACATAATGTTTTAAAAATAATATTGCCTACAGCTGGCTGTAGTCAATCCATATGACCTTTAAAATAACATGATACTCAGAGTCTAACTCATAAGAGGACTGTTTTATAGTGAAGGATCCTTTAAAATGAGGCCCAGTTTTATATTTCACTAATTAGAATTTTTTCTTTGTGTAGGAAATAACAAAATTTTATGCATAATTGTACTCAGTTTCAGAAAACATTGGGACAACTTGCTAATCACTCAAAAAAGTTTTTTAACTCTAAAATGAATTCAAGATGTATCTAAAATGTAAATGTACACACAAAACGATTTTTAAAGTGTAAGATTAAAATACTTGTGAAAGCTAATTTTGAAGTGGGGAAGACCTTTCTAATTATAGACAGAACCTCTAAGAGTAAAGGTTGAGTAAAACCTTTTATTAAAAAATTTAAAAAATTAAATTAAAACAACGCTGTCATATCTTTGGTAACATTTTTAAAATGATGACTCCCTGGGTTAATACAGGTTAAAGATGAAGACATCAAGAACAGGCTTTTCTTGGATTGCTAGTGGAGAATATATTTGGAATAAACTTTCTCAAGGGAGATTTGGCAATGCTATCAAAAGCCTTAAAATATGCTAACATTTGCCCCAGAAATTACACTACTCAAAATAATTACAGGCATACAACAGAGAAATGATTATAAGAATATTCTTTATAGCAGTATTTAAAATATTTTAAAATTATAAAAAATAAACCTCCATCAGTAGGTTTGTTGGGAAACTAATTAGAATATATACGTACAGTAGAATTTTATGTTACTATTAACCTTAATGTTACAGAATAATATTTGAAGATATTTAAAATATTTTTACATATTTAATTACATAATTATACAATTAAGTGGGAAGATATTCTCAGAATAGTATTAAATGAAAAGCAGAGACTGACAAATTATTTTCGTTTTCTACAAATTCTTTTTGTTCTTATGCAGAAAAACAGAATTTAAATACTCAACAGGGGTTATATTCTGAATTGTGATGTGTCCCCCACCCCCCAGTTTATATGTTGAAACCTTAACCTCCGATGTGATGATAATTGGAGATGAGACCTTTGGGAGGTAATTAAAGTTAGATGAGGTCATAGGGCAGGCCTTCATGATGGGATTAGTGCCTTTATAAGAAGAGTCATCAGAAAGCTTGCTTGTTCTCTCTCTCTCTCTCCACCATGTGAGGACACAGTGAGAAGGCCGCCATCTGCAAGCCAGGAAGAAAGGTTTCACCAGGAACTAAATTGGCCAGCAACTTGATCGGGGACTTCTAGCTTCCAGAACTTTGAGAAAATAAATTTCTGTTGCTTAGGCCACCCACTCTTTGCTATTTTGTTATGATAGTCTAAGCAGACTAAATCACAAGATGAGAAGGTTTCTTTTTTTCCCTTTTTTTGCTTATCTATATTTCTAAATTTTCTCCAATAAACATACTATGTTTATAATTTTAAAAGATATTATAAAATATATTAAACAGTATTAGAACATTTTCAGTGCATACAGATGAGTTTCAGTGAGAAACTCATCATTAGTAAAATCAGTTATTCAAAGCTTGTTTGTGATTACCTTGACATAGCTTCATTAATTCTCTTCATATACTAATTATTTGGCCTACAATTAGACTTAACAAAACAGATTGAATCCTTCTTAGCTATGAATGTCAAAGATTGATAAGGTTTCTAAATATACCACTGAAGGACAGATTTGTTTTCCTCCCGTATAACTACCCTACAGTTATTATTTGGAAATATTGACTATTTTAATCACTGTATTTCCAATTAGAGCAACTAATTAGCATTCTGCCTTAGGATCACATGCCTAATAATGGTGGAATTATACATTTTCTTGCATTACAAGACAATTTTCTAATTATCTTATCCATCCTATTTCCCACTTATGCCATCAAATTTCTAAGAAACAATTTACTCCTTTTTCTTTTATTACAATTATGTCCAACCATAAAGCAGAGGTGAGATCATAAGTTCCCCCATGGCAATATGTGATGTCTAATACATCTATACATACACATACACACACAAGCACACACATTTTTTATCAGTTTTATCTTCATCACCTCAATATCCCATGTTAACACTGGGTATGCTGGTGAGGGGAGGAATGGAGGAAGCAGGGCACATGTTTCATGAATGGCAACTTTTCTTTGTGGCAGCAAAGGGTCTGAACAATCCTGGGATCTGAGGAATGTGGAGTCCATCTCCAGAGAGCTGAAAAGTACTTGGCAGCAGGAAACTTCTCAGGCACAGTAATCCACAATCAGTGTATAGAGAACACTCCAAATGACTAGGCCTGTAATGTATATCCATCACTTGAGCCACCTGCCATGTTTGAGCACTTTCTTTGCGTTATGATAATTTCCCACATTTTATGTCTCACCTTCCCAAAGAGGAAACCAGAAAACCTGCAATCCCAAACTCCCTGCATTAGGGGGCAGGCATGACCTAGCTTCCTCTAAACAGACTATCCTCCGAAGACAGATCTGGAGGGAGCATGTGGGGAGGCAGGTGCACCTAGGAATAGTGGTCTTTTGGCAATCCAGGAGGTGGAAGGATCCAGTTCTCGGGGGCAGGGAGTGGCAGTGCTTTGGGAATCCAGTCCTGAGCATCATAAGTGCCAACCGCTAGTGTCAGTGCTATTTCTGCTTAGAAAAAGAGTGGTTGGCTACTGCTCATGGAGGTTCAGATTTATTGTTGGATCCTCTGGCCCTACTAGACATTCTGTGAACTGTCTCATATATTCTCATCAATTCCTTTCCTGCTCAAATTTGCAAGAGTGGATTCTGTACATTACAGTTAAGCCCTTTGCCCAATGTATCATCCCAATCATAACACTCCTCTCCTCAAAGCAAAACAAAACAAAACAAAGCCTAACCCTAGTAAAGTTTCACTGCTCATTGTTTAATTACCACAAAGACCAACCATATTTATAGATAATAATAAGAAAACTTTACATGTAAATCAGTGCTATTTGTTTATTTACAGAGCTTTAGTAATTAAGAAAAGAATTTTCTGGCCAAAGCACCACTCTCTCTCTGCAGTGCTCAGCAGAATTCATTCTTCCTGTTTCCTTGGTTTCACAAATAACACAAGGATTCAAACAGAACCTGTGAAGTTGACAATTTCCTCATTAACACATGTTTGATCTCTGCAAAGTCTCTCTATTCATTTACTAGGTGCTTAACTGCTTATTTTCCTGTCATGCAAACATCCTGAAATTCTACTTCATATCACATTCAGTGTTGACTATCACATGAAAAACCCTAGCTATCAGCCCGTGAATATTCTCAATGTAAACATAAACGCCAGCAGGTGAATATTTTTGTTAGGAGCAATGTGTATCCAGGATGAAGGAAGGAAAGGACACAGGAATCAACTGAAATACATTCCCACGTGAAAGGCCTGTAATTAGAGAGGCCACTGCACTCGGGGACAATAGAAGAGCACCAGACTCAAGTGGCTGAAATTGGAATTATGTTTCCAGCTTTACTGAGATATATTTGACATAAAACACTATGCAAGCTTAAGGTGTACAACATGATGATTTGATATATGTTTATGTTGCCAAATGCGAAATTGGAATTTAAAGAGATTGTGGGTGCATGATAAGCATTTGACCGTGTGTTAGAGTGGTTATATCTCAAAAATAACTTCCATTTTCTATTTGATGGGATACTATACCACCTAAACATTTATACTTTGTGAAGGTTATTTTTAGCTAAATTTATTGGACATTTAGTACAGGCCAGCATTAAGATTTTGCGTCCCATAACTCATTTATTTCTCCTGAGAGCACAAGGCAGATACTGTTAACCCTATTTAGGGCCAAAGTGATTTGCAGAGAGATTATTCACCCAAGATAATACAATTACTAAATGACAGAGGTAAGATCTGCCCCCAGGTCTGTTAGACAACAAAACTCCCTAAGCTGAATTACAAAGGCTATGCAGCAACACTGAAATAGTACTTACGGTTTTACGTTAAATGCCAAAGGAAGAGTAGAAAATTGTATGCACACTATGATGCAACTATGTGAAACTTTATACACACATGGACAAAGGCTTGGAAGGGAGCACATATCATGTGCTGCTCATTTCTGTGTCCAAGAAACTAAGGGAATGAGGAAACAGACCTTAAAAGGGAAAAAAGATTAAGAGTTTGTGTGTGTGTGTGTGTGCGTTTGTGTGCACGCGCCGCACCATGGTTTTAAGAAAAGAAGTTAGGAAAGTTGAACTCCTTTACTAAACACATAGAATACAGAGACTTAGAACTCACAGTCTCTTCACTATGCAGTTGGGAACTGGGACTATTGTTTTTCCCAGTCTTTTTTTTTTTTCCAAATGTTCTTGAAAGCTGCTACATTGTTTTTAAAATAAAAAAAGAGGTAAGAGTATGCGATACACAGAAGCAGAAAGGTTCAGGATTTCAGTCCCTGAGAAGTGCTGAGCTTGTAAAGGCTGAGGAAACCAAGGTCAGTCCCACCCCATTGCCTCCAGGGCAACTGCTAGGCTCTGCCCAAAGCCGAAACCATGTTTGGATTGAGAGTCTGCAAAGTCACTGAGCAAACAGATTGAAAAGGTCATGCTGTCTCACAGACAATCAGAGACCTGCTAGAAGGTAAACATCCCCTCGTTCCATGAAGAGAAACATGTTATCCTAGGATCCTAGGGAATGAACCCTTCTATGACTGTTGAGAAATTGGTGGCTATTTTTAAAAATCAGTGATTTGGCAATCTCTTAATCTGTGGGGTTAGGGTCATCATGCCTCGCCAGCTAACACAGTGGTCCCCAACCTTTTTGGCACCAGTGACCGGTTTCATGGAAGACAATTTTTTCACAGACCAAGAGTGGGTGGGTGGGAAGGGATGGTTTTGGGATGATTCAAGTGCATTACATTTATTGTGCACTTTATTTCTATTATTATAACATTGTAAAATGAAATAATTATACAACTCACCATAATACAGAATCAGTGGGAGCCCTGAGCTTGTTTTCACTTGCCACTGATAGGGTTTTGATATGAGTCTGCAAACAATTGATTTATTATGGTCTCTGTGCAGTTGAACCTCCCTGCTAATGATAATCTGTATTTGCAGCTGCTCCCCAGCACTTGCATCACTGCCTTAGCTCCACCTCAGATCATCAGGCATTAGATTCTCATAAGAAGCGCGCAACCTAGATCCCTTGCATGTGCAGTTCACAGTAGGGTTCGTGCTCCTATGAGAATCTAATGCCGCGGCTGATCTGACAGGAGGTGGAGCTCAGGCAGTAATGTGAGCAATGGGGAGCGTCTGTAAATACAGATGAAGCTTCGCTCGCTTGCCCCCCGCTCACCTCCTGCTGTGTGGCCTGGTTCCTAAGAGGCCACAGACTGGTACTGGTCCATGGCCCAGGGGTTGGGGACCCTTGAGCTAACAGACTCGCTGCTGGTACTACCCCTTTACAAAGTTCTATCATACGAGCAGCAGCTTGTGCCCTCTTACTCACTGAAGGGTAAACAACGGAAAGAGAGAAATCAGATAAAATGTACTGTAGCTCGGAGAAGAGAGGAACGAAAGATCAGAGGAGGCTCCCTGAAGGACCTGTCCCTGAAGTTAGGCCATGAAAAATAATATGACTACTTGGAGAAAGGGCAGAAAGCTATTCTAAATGGACAGAAAATGAACTGAGTGCAAAGACCCTTTCTGTTCAAAGACCCAATGAACAGAAAATGAACAGAGTGCAAAGGAAAGAAAATTCAAGGTTAGCTAGCATTCCTCTGAAGCTTCAACTATTGATGATAACCATAATTATTTTTAATTTCTCAAAAACTAGGATGACATGCTAGATGCTATACAGTCAGTTACAGATATGTGACCTTTGAGTTCTGGTAGCTAATGTTTTTCAATAAACATATCCAGTTTATTTGGAAGAACAGATAAAACCCTTAAAGTACTTCAGTTATATATAATAGGGTAAATATTTTGGTTTGTGCTTTGAGAAAGGAAAACTTCAGTATCGCACAGTAGTTTACAGCAGTTCAGCTTGGAAAGAACAGGAAAATAGAGACAAACTGGATTACAGTCATCAGCAGGCTAAGCATGTCCAGGACCAACCAGGGCTGAAGAATAGGTACCCATGAGCAGCTGTGGCAGCCTGCTTCCAAGATAGCCCCAAGGCTCCCTGCCTCCTGGTATTCACACCCTGTGTAGTTCCTTTCCACATTACCCCAGGGTTGGTCTGTGTGACCAGTAGAATACAGCATTAGCAAAGGTATGTCACTTCTGAGATTAGGTTATACAAGACACTGTGGCTTCTGCTTCCATCTCTCTTGCTTTCTTGGATCACTTATTCTGGGGAAAACCAGTTCACATTTCATGAGTAGTTCTACAAAGAGACCCACATAGTGAGGAACTGAAATATCCTGCATGAATAAACTTGGAAACAATCCTGCAGCCTTGGATGGCAGCTTGGCTTTGCAGAGATCTCATGAGAGACCTTGAGCCAGAATCACAAAGCTAAGCTACTTCTGGATTCCTGGACCTCAGCAGTCGTGTGATAACAGATGTTTGTTGTTTTAATGTGCCAAGTTTGGAAGTAATTTGTTACATAGCTCTCACTTTGTCCCAGCTTACCCTTCCCCCTCCCTGTATCCTCAAGTCCATTCTCTAGTAGGTCTGCATCTTTATTCCCATCTTGCCCCTAGGTTCTTCAGAACCTTTTTTTTTTTTTTTAGATTCCATATATATGTGTTAGCATATGGTATTTGTTTTTCTCTTTCTCACTTACTTCACTCTGTATGACAGTCTCTAGGTCCATCCACCTCACTACAAATAACTCAGTTTCGTTCCTTTTTATGGCTGAGTAATATTCCATTGTATATATGTGCCACATCTTTATCCATTCATCTGTTGATGGACACTTAGGTTGCTTCCATGTCCTGGCTATTGTAAATAGAGCTGCAATGAACATTTTGATACATGACTCTTTTTGAATTATGGTTTTCTCAGGGTATATGCCCAGCAGTGGGATTGCTGGGTTGTATGGTAGTTCTATTTTTAGTTTTTTAAGGAACGTCCATACTCTTCTCCATAGTGGCTATATCAATTTACATTCCCACCAACAGAGGGTTCCCTTTTCTCCACACCCTCTCCAGCATTTATTGTTTGTAGACTTTTCGATGATCGCCATTCTGAGTGCTGTGAGATGATATCTCATTGTAGTTTTGATTTGCATTTCTCTAATGATTAATGATGTTGAGAATTCTTTCATGTGTCTGTTGGCAATCTGTATATCTTCTTTGGAGAAATGTCTATTTAGGTCTTCTGCCCATTTTTGGATTGGGTTGTTTGTTTTTTTAATATTGAGCTGCATGAGCTGCTTGTAAATTTTGGAGATTAATCCTTTGTCAGTTGCTTCATTGGCAAATATTTTCTCCCATACTGAGGGTTGTCTTTTCGTCTTGTTTATGGTTTCCTTTGCTGTGCAAAAGCTTTTCAGTTTCATTAGGTCCCATTTGTTTATTTTTGTTTTTATTTCCATTTCTCTAGGAGGTGGGTCAAAAAGGGTCTTGCTATGATTTATGTCATAGAGTGTTCTGCCTATGTTTTCCTCTAAGAGTTTGATGGTGTCTGGACGTACATTTAGGTCTTTAATCCATTTTGAGTTTATTTTTGTGTATGGTGTTAGGGAGTGTTCTAATTTCATTCTTTTACATGTAGCTGTCCAATTTTCCCAGCACCACTTATTGAAGAGGCTGTCTTTTCTCCACTGTACATTCTTGCCTCCTTTATCAAAGATAAGGTGACCATATGTGCGTGGGTTTATCTCTGGGCTTTCTATCCTGTCCCATTGATCCATATTTCTGTTTTTGTGCCAGTCCCATACTGTCTTGATTACTGTAGCTTTGTGGTATAGTCTGAAGTCAGGGAGCCTGATTCCTCCAGCTCCGTTTTACTTTCTGAAGATTGCTTTGGCTATTCAGGGTCTTTTCTGTTTCCATACAAATTGTGAAATTTTTTGTTCTAGTTCTGTGAAAAATGCCAGTGGTAGTTTGATAGGGATTGCATTGAATCTGTAGATTGCTTTGGGTAGTAGAGTCATTTCCACAATGTTGATTCTTCCAATCCAAGAACATGGTATATCTCTCCATCTATTTGTATCATCTTTAATTTCTTTGATCAGTGTCTTATAATTTTCTGCATACAGGTCTTTTGTCACCTTAGGTAGGTTTATTCCTAGATATTTTATTCTTTTTGTTGCAGTGGTAAATGGGAGTGTTCTCTTAATTTCACTTTCAGATTTCTCGTCATTAGTGTAGAGGAATGCAAGAGATTTCTGTGCATTAATTTGGTATCCTGCTACTTTGCCAAATTCATTGATTAGCTCTAATAGTTTTCTGGTAGCATCTTTAGGATTCTCTATGTATAGTATCATGTCATCTGCAAAAAGTGACAGCTTTACTTCTTCTTTTCCAATCTGGATTCCTTTTATTTCTTTTTCTTCTCTGATTGCTTTGGCTAAAACTTCCAAAACAATGTTGAATAATAGTGGTGAGAATGGGCAACCTTGTCTTGTTCCTGATCTTAGTGGAAATGGTTTCAGTTTTTCACCATTGAGGACGATGTTGGCTGTGGGTTTGGCATATATGGCCTTTATTATGTTGAGGAAAGTTCCCTCTACGCCTACTTTCTGGAGGGTTTTTATCATAAATGGGTGTTGAATTTTGTCGAAAGCTTTCTCTGCATCTATTGAGATGATCATATGGTTTTTCTCCTTCAATTTGTTAATAAGGTGTATCATGTTGATTGATTTGCGTATATTGAAGAATCCTTGCATTCCTGGGATAAACCCCACTTGATCATAGTGTAGGATCCTTTTAATGTGCTGTTGGATTCTGTTTGCTAGTATTTTGTTGAGGATTTTTTCATCTATGTTCATCAGTGATATTGGCCTGTAGTTTTCTTTCTTTGTGACATCTTTGTCTGGTTTTGGTATCAGAGTGATGGTAGCTTCATAGAATGAGTTTGGGAGTGTTCCTCCCTCTGCTATATTTTGGAAGAGTTTGAGAAGGATAGGTGTTACCTCTTCTCTAAATGTTAGATAGAATTCGCCTGTGAAGCCATCTGGTCCTGGGCTTTTGTTTGTTGGAAGATTTTTAATCACAGTTTCAATTTCAGTGCTTGTGATTGGTCTGTTCCTATTTTCTATTTCTTCCTGGTTCAGTCTTGGAAGGTTGTGCATTTCTAAGAATTTGTCCATTTCTTCCAGGTTGCCCATTTTATTGGCATATAGTTGCTTGTAGTAATCTCTCATGATCCTTTGTATTTCTGCAGTGTCAGTTGTTACTTCTCCTTTTTCATTTCTAATTCTGTTGATTTGAGTCTTCTCCCTTTTTTTCTTGATAAGTCTGGCTAATGGCTTATCAACTTTGTTTATCTTCTCAAAGAACCAGCTTTTAGTTTTATTGATCTTTGCTATCGTTTCCTTCATTTCATTTTCATTTATTTCTGATCTGATCTTTATGATTTCTTTCCTTCTGCTAACTTTGGGGTTTTTTTGTTCTTCTTTCTCTAATTGCTTTAAGTGTAAGGTTAGGTTGTTTATTTGAGATGTTTCTTGTTTCTTGAGGTAGAATTGTATTGCTATAAACTTCCCTCTTAGAACTGCTTTTGCTGCATCCCATAGGTTTTGGGTCACTGTGTTTTCATTGACATTTGTCTCTAGGTATTTTTTTGATTTCCTCTTTGATTTCTTCAGTGATCTCTTGGTTATTAAGTAGTGTGTTGTTTAGCCTCCATGTGTTTGCATTTCTTACAGATTTTTTCCTGTAATTGATATCTAGTCTCATAGCATTGTGGTCGGAAAAGATACTTGATACGATTTCAAAGCTTGCTTTGTGACCCAAGATATGATCTATCATGGAGAATGTTCCATGAGCACTTGAGAAGAATGTGTATTCTGTTGTTTTTGGATGGAATGTCCTATAAATATCAATTAAGTCCATCTTGTTTAATGCATCATTTAAAGCTTGTGTTTCCTTATTTATTTTCACTTTGGATGATCTGTCCATTGGTGAAAGTGGGGTATTAAAGTCCCCTACTATGACTGTGTTGCTGTCAATTTCCCCTTTTATGGCTGTTAGTATTTGCCTTATGTATTAAGGTGATCCTATGTTGGGTGCATAAATATTTACAATTGTTATATCTTCTTCTTGGATTGATCCCTTGATCATTATGTACTGTCCTTCTTTGTCTCTTGTAATAGTCTTTGTTTTAAAGTCTATTTTGTCTGATATGAGAATTGCTACTCCAGCTTTCTTTTGATTTCCATTTGCATGGAATATCTTTTTCCATCCCCTCACTTTCAGTCTGTATGTGTCCCTAGGTCTGAAGTGGGGACCTTGGAGACAGCATATATATGGGTCTTGTTTTTGTATCCATTCAGCCAATCTATGTCTTTTGCTTGGAACATTTATTCCATTTACATTTAAGGTAATTATCGATATGTATGCTCCTATTACCATTTTCTTAATTGTTTTGGGTTTATTATTGTAGGTCTTTTCCTTCTCTTGTGTTTCCTGCCTAGAGAAGTTCCTTTAGCATTTGTTGTAAAGCTGGTTTGGTGGTGCTGAATTCTCTTAGCTTTTGCTTATCTGTAAAGGTTTTAATTTCTCTGTCAAATCTGAATGAGATCCTTGCTGGGTAGAGTAATCTTGGTTGTAGGTTTTTCTCCTTCATCACTTTAAATATGTCCTGCCACTCCCTTCTGGCTTGCAGAGTTTCTGCTGATAGATCAGCTGTTAACCTTATGGGGATTCCCTTGTGTGTTATTTGTTGTTTTTCCCTTGCTGCTTTTAATATTTTTTCTTTGTATTTAATTTTTAACAGTTTGATTAATATGTGTCTTGGTGTGTTTCTTCTTGGATTTATCCTGTATGGGACTCTCTGTGCTTCCTGGACTTGATTAACTATTTCGTTTCCCATGTTAGGGAAGTTTTCAACTATAATCTCTTCAAATAGTTTCTCAGTCCCTTTCTTTTTCTCTTCTTCTTCTGGGGACCCCGATAATTCGAATGTTGGTGGGTTTAATGTTGTCCCAGAGGTCTCTGAGACTGTCCTCAGTTCTTTTCATTCTTTTTTCTTTATTCTGCTCTGCAGTAGTTATTTCCACTATTTTATCTTCCAGGTCACTTATCTGTTCTTCTGCCTCAGTTATTCTGCTATTGATCCCTTCTAGAGAATTTTTAATTTCATTTATTGTGTTGTTCATCACTGTTTGTTTGCTCTTTAGTTCTTCTAGGTCCTTGTTAAACGTTTTTTGCATTTTCTCTATTCTGTTTCCAAGATTTTGGATCATATTTACTGTCATTATTCTGAATTATTTTTCAGGTAGACTGCCTATTTCCTCTTCATTTGTTAGGTCTGGTGGGTTTGTGCCTTGCTCCTTCATCTGCTGTGTGTTTCTCTGCCTTCTCATTTTGCTTAACTTACTGTGTTTGGGGTCTCTTTTTCGCAGGCTGCAGGTTCATAGTTCCCGTTGTTTTTGGTGTCTGTCCCCAGTGGTTGAGGTTGGTTCAGTGGGTTGTGTAGGCTTCCTGGTGGAGGGAACTAGTGCCTGTGTTTTGGTGGATGTGGCTGGATCTTGTCTTTCTGGTGGGCAAGTCCACGTCTGGTGGTGTGTTTTGGGGTGTCTGTGGCCTTATTATGATTTTAGGCAGCCTCTGTGCTAATGGATGGGGTTGTGTTCCTGTCTTTCTAGTTGTTTGGAATAGGGTGTCCAGCACTGTAGCTTGCTGGTCATTGAGTGGAGCTGGGTCTTAGCGTTGAGATGGAGATCTCTGGGAGATTTTCGCCGTTTGATATTACGTAGAGCTGGGAGGTCTCTTGTGGACCAGTGTCCTGAACTTGGCTCTCCCACCTCAGAGGCACAGCCCTGATGCCTGGCTGGAGCACCAAGAGCCTGTCCTCTACATGGCCAGGTACGTGGGGAGTTTCTTGCCTTTTGGGAGGTCCGAGGTCTTCTGCCAGCATTCAGTTGGTGTTCTGTAGTAGTTGTTCCACATGTAGATGTATTTCTGATGTATTTGTAGGGAGGAAGGTGATCTCTGTGTCTTACTCTTTTGCCATCTTGAAGCTCCTCCTCTACCAGATTTTGAGTGTCACTCACTTTTCTGTTGTTTCAGATTCTTGATTATAAGCCAGAAGTCATGTGACCTCAGTGATTCATACCCTTGAATGCCTGGACTCTGCTGTCGAACCCCTGGGGACAGGTGTGTGAGTGACTCACCCTTGTGGGGATTTCTCTGAAATGAATCCTGATTACTTTGTCTGAATACCATTGGGCTTTGACAAATCTAGAGGTCCTCACTGGTGGTTCTGGAGTTCCTGTGTGGACTCAGACCTCCTCTTCATACTTAATATTTAGAGTAGGTAATATTTTAAATAGCTGTGCCACTGACCATGTGCTAAATATTTCATATGAATTTTGTTATTTCATCTTTATGACAGTCTTGTTACATAGTTTTAGAGTAATTCTCATTTTAGAGATAAGGAAACTGAGGCAAAGAGAGGTTATATGGTAAGTGTGCAGGTCCATAATGTTCTTAAGTGACAGAGTTAAGGCATGGATCTGATTGCTCTGATTACAATGCCCATGCTCTAAACTACCCTGTTATAAATGCCTGGAAGAGAATTTTTGCCACCCGTAGACTTGCCACTTCTGGACAATCAGCCCATTTGGGGGGATATTTGACTCTTCACACAGAACCCCTCATTCTTTCTGGTTGATTGCAATAGTCAAGTTAAACATCCCCAGATTCAGCTGTATCAAATCCACAGCTTAAATCTTTCCACAAAAAGAGCACTTCATTTAAAAAATGTAAGTGGGGAGAAAAATGGCTTTCTTATCAATGTTCAAGTTTCTTACACCTAATCTAAAATTATATACTTTGCGGTACCTCTTCACACTCTCTCCCACTGCTCTTGGCTTTATGATGGAATAATGCTTTAATTTGCTCCTCATATAATATCCTTGCACCACTGTTTTCTGTAATTTATCCCACATGCTGTCCACTTTCTTGTACTATTTTATTCGGTAAAGCACTTTGGATACCAGTTTATATGAAAGATGTTATTTGAAATGAAGTTGTTTGCAAGCTACATTATTATAATTTCCTTCTTGCTTTGGTCCTACTTCGTCTTACACTGTTGCCTGTTGTTTGATGCAGTGCTGAAATTTAAATGAAAAGAATGTTTGGAATTGATGCACACGCATTACTTATTTAATCTGTTGCCAGAGCAATCCACTACCCAGTTCTAGTTTTCAATATCTTCCAAGACCTGCCCTGACATCCATCTTACTTGTTTCATGGAGAAAATATGCACTATGTACATTGTTACAAATTAAGTATAAATGAGCAAGTTGTTTTGGTTTTGAGACAATGTGTCACAAGATACAACTTAGTAACAACACACAATTATGGGTAGTAGAAAACTTCCTCAGATCTCACTTACTCAGGGACTAATTGTTTCTGTTCCTTTTCCATTCTGTTATTTTTCCTTTTATTCTTTCCAATGATTTACTTTAGTACTTTTAGAAGTTAAACAAAGAGGAAGAAAAATTTGAATGTGTCACTTGAATGACTTTCTGGCAGATCTTGATAAAGACTCAACAAAACAGAAGAAAAGATTACTCTGAAGACAAAGGTGAAGCTAGTGCCTGAAACCTACATGTTCTCTGTATTTGTGATTCTCTGGATTTGAATATACATCTTTATCATATTTCAGGTATTGAATGAATGTTGCCTAACTTAATTTTGCTAGAAGGAATATACTGATACTGAGTAATAATAAAGATGACAGTAATATTATTGTTATTAACATTTACAAGAAAACACATTCTCTTTTTGGTAGAGAAGAAATATGCTAATAATGTAGACAGCACATAAGATAGTTCTGGGTTACTATTCTGTCCCCTTGCTTTAACCTCTGAGTGTTTCACCCATCCTGTGGCTTAAGGCTTATGGTCACCTCCCCACTCTGACTCTCAGAGCACTTTGTGGTGCCTTTCTGGCAGTGGATATTTATATATTATGCTCCAAACCAGAGCATGCACTTTGAGGGTAAAGAAAGGTTTTGGTTCATCTTTTATTCGTCCCACCACATGTAGAAAGGAGGTGTCAGGAAGTACTTCAATAACTAGATTTTTATTTCTTTTTCATTCTAAATATTATACAATTTACCAGTAAAATACCGTTGATATGTAAATAGCAACAGATTCTCCCAGGCAGTCTTTGAAGGGAGGGAAGATAGAACTGGAAGAGATCTTAGAGAGCAACCAACCCAATACCAGATTTCACAGCTTGGAGATCTTGAGTGGATCTAACATTTATGGTCAGCATGCTCCTGGGTAGACCATTTATCAACTCTGAATTTAAATTTACTCTATTTTGAAAAATGGTAATATTTACTTTACACAGTTGCTGTGAACATTAAGTGAGATGATAGATACAAAAGTGTATTCTAAATGTTAATTACTCTATCCATATTAGATCAGGAGACTGGTGTTTAGAGAAGTTAAGGGACTACTTCACAGTATTTTTTACAGTTGGTGGCAGAGCCAGGTTTCCTTAGGTGGTGTAGTGTTATTAAGTAAGAACTGAATTTGGAGTCAGAAGGAAGGTACATTTCAAGCAGATCACAGTACTACTTGGAATATACCCAGAATATCCTTGCCACTTTGGTTAGTGCTAATTAGAAATATAACAATTAAATTGAGAGTTTTGAAAAATAAAATTGACTTCAAGATACTGTCACTCCTCAGCTGAGCTTGTTGGTGAAATGTAGAATGGGGATGATAAGAGCAGTTCTACCTAACTTATACAGAGCTTTGTGTCTATCGAAGGGGATAATGCATGTGAAAGTATTTTGGTAAAGAGTAAGGAGCTATGTAAATGTCATTATTATGGTCTCCTGCTTCCTCTGTGTAACTTTTTATTGTATTTCTCACATCAGGAAGAAGAAAAATAATTCTCATGCAAATTTCAGATTAAGTCAATGGAATAGTTTAGTATAACATTTTTTGGGGAAATAACATTGATTGATTTTTTTCAGCATGATAAGCCCATTAAATCCTCCTTTCATGATACCCATTCCAGTTTTCAAAAATTCTCTATCTTATTTTCTTATTTTTCTCCCAAAGACCATTACTGCATATTCGTTATTATTTTTTGTTTCTGCCCTGTGTCTCCTACTATTAATCATCTTGCTTCTTTATTTCTTGTCATTAATTTTTTACCATATACTCTTTTTTTCCCCTACTACCTGAGTAACTCTCTCCCTCCTTCTAAACCCACCAAACTTATGGAGTCTTACAAATAAGGGCTCTGAATTGAGGCAATATTTTTTTCAGGAATTCTTCAGTTTCCCTTTTGGGAAATGGTTGAGATTCTGACATTGTGTTTCTCTTTAAGAGAATTACTATAAAAGAAAACCGTCCTGAATCATAACTCTTACCACTCCCCAATTTATGGAGCTCTCTCTGCATAAGAAAAGAATCCATACAGAAAGAATAGCAAATAAACACCTAATAAATGAAATTCAGCTCACATTAAAATACTAGAATACCAGATGGTGGAGTTTAAGTATTATTCAACTACTGTTTATCCTACCCAGTGCTCATTTTAAATTCAACATTTCTGAGAATTATTCATGGAGCCACGATTGTATCTCATGCAGATAACAAGCTTAGTTTGGAGTGAATTACCAGAATGCACCCATAATTTCCATACCTCCTTGGTTATTGTTAATTTGGGTTGCAACTATTAGTTAAAGTTGAAAATTGACATCAAGCTATCACGGACAATAATTTGTTCAGCAATCTGCAGAGAGGGCAAATCATTAAATTTTACAGGGTGGAGGAACTCACCAAAGAATGTGATGTTCCATCTGCCAAAGCTGAAAAACACAACTGTTGGATGAGTGTGTTTTTTCCTCTGTAGCAGCCCGCCCACTGAGCAGGCAATTATTCTTGCTTTTATCTAATGGCTGTGGCATAATTTTTAAGTGAATGTAAAATGCAACTTCATCTTCCAACGCCTCTCCATGTGAATGGAAAAAAGATCAACCAAGCTGTCTCTGACACAGCACAGTTCCCTATGTAAAGTCACAGGGCCCTTCGAGTTGATCGCTAGGACACACATTATGGAAAATGTAGATTACTGAGCTCCTCCCAACTCTGGTTCCTACCATACATTTGTGTTTTATTTACATTGTGTTAGGAAAAATGACAAGCTGCCCTGCACTGAGTCATTAAAAAAATATTAGGAGAACTTTTAAAAGAACAACATCCATTCTAATGCTAAAAGCTAATGCTTTGACATCTTAAAGAGTTTTTACCTGATGTTTGAAATTAATCTTTGAACAAAAAAAAGTTAAATTCAATATGATACATCCCCAATGCCTGAAAAAGATTTTACATGGAAAAACAGGCCTTAAAAGTCTCCTGATTTTATTGTTGAGTTTTCCAAATTTTGAGAGCAACAAAAGCTAAGAAAGAGGACTTTGCTTACAATCATCCTACAAGACATCATTACTGCTCTCTATTGTTGAGCACTCTGTATGTGCCTGAATTCTGTTCTGGGAGCTTTGCATCCATGATTTCATTTAATTCCTACAATAACTCTACAAGGGATTCCCATTTCACAGAGGAGGAAACTGAGCCTCAGAGAGGTTAGTAAGTATTGAGCTAAAATTCCAACTTGACATGGTCTGTCTTCAGGGCTCCTGTTTTTTCTATTGTGACATACTTCCTCGAGCAAAGTAGATGTGAAATTATATGTGGAAGTTAATATTTACATTTTAAAAGTGACATCACAGAGAGGAAAGCACAATTTATTTTTCAAAACACCTACAGAAAGTTTACCTTGGGTGCTTCTTTACACCCAGCCCCATTCTTTGAATAGCTCCTAAATTCATGCAGTTCTCTCTAAGCTTAAAGTTCTTCATTTGTATGTGGAATAATGATAGCACCTACATCATGTTGTGAGATAGTTCTCCATGGGTATCCTACATGTCTACATGTCCTGCAAGTACAGGCACAGAATGCCTTTGTTCTGGACTAACTGTTCAAGGATGTCTGTTCAGTAAATACCCTTGAAAGACAGTGATAGTGTCTCCCTCTGGAGCAAAGAGTAGCATGCTTACTGTCTATTTTAAAAGCTTCAGGTTCCCTAAATTCAGGGCTCCTCTTCCATAATGTAACCCACTGTGTATTCTTCATGTTGTCCTGTGGGAACTGGGGCTTGGAGGACTGGCCCAAGAAAATGCTGATACTCTAGTTTTTGTTATTTCTGTGGGTAATAAAGTCCTTTGTCTCTGACCCAAGAGTCTCATGTCTTCTGCCACCATCTATAAAAGTATGGTAGGCTATTTTGTTAACTTCCAAATAGGGTAGAAATCTCAAACCCTTCATAATTTTTGACATTTCATAAAGCTGTGACAATTAAATGAGATAATCCATGTAGCTGGATTAGTGACTGGCACATAAAAAGTACTAAATATACATTGGCTATTGATGTTATTATTGAATCAGAAAAAACAATACATAATTGTTTCATTAATAATATAGGTACTTTGGAATTTTACATGAATTAACTTCAAATTGCTTTTTTTTCTTGGTATGATAAACCATCTAATAGTAATATTCCTTCGTATATGCTATAGATAATGTAGTTGGGACTCTTGGAGGGTCAAGTCAGTTCTATACAGACAGGATTCATGAGTTTTTTTTGTCTCTTATGGCTAGGGAAGTTGGTATAGAAATAATTCGGAAGGCATATTTTATAATGTAACTTGAATATAGATTTTGAAATGTTATAATTGAATGTTGAAGGAAAATTAATAAAGCAATCCTACAACAAGTGGCATTCAATAGTCTGCTAAAGTTTAATGACTCAGAAACCCCAAAGCCCATGACTCTTTATGAATTTCATCTAAGGAACACTGGAAATATGATTTTTATTCCATCTGTGAACCATATAATTTACTGACATGAAAATGAGTTAAGATATACAAATGATAATGCAGCTCTGAAAACTATGGAATCCATCTGGAATTTCTTCTGTTTCTCTTCACATTTTATCTCTTTATTTTAACTCTGCCCTTGAATTATTGAAAAGAGAAGGTTTTTTGGTACTAATGGCAAATCATTTGATCCTTTATGCCTTCTTGAGGGTGCTTTTGTTTCATATGCTCTGCCTTTAGCATTTCTAAGATTCTCTAGTTTAGGATAATCATAACAGCCACCAATGTCTTCTGGCTTTTGCTGTCACTAGTAGAGTTCTCCTATATATGGATTACATTTGCCTTTCCTTCAAAAGTGAGTTGCTTAGTGGGTGAAATTTAAGGAGAAATAGGACATTTGAATAATTTCAAAGTATCTCTTATTATATGTAAATAAATTCTTATTAATTACAAAGGGAAAAATAGTAGATTTGTGGTGGGGAAATTGGGCAGACACAGCCTTAACCAAGATTAACCTCAGGATTAACCTCAGCCAACCAAGACATATCCACAGGTACCCCTTATATGGTACAGTGATGATGGGCACTTCTGATATTCTTTCTAACAAGGCATAATCTCAGTCTAAGCATGAGAAAACATTAAACAAATCCAAACTGAGGAACAGTCTACAAAGTATCTGACCAGTACTCTTCAAAAGCCTAAAGTTAATGAAAGACAACAAAAGACTAAGGAACTGTCAAAGATTGGAGCAGACTAAGTATACATGACAAACCAAATGCAATCTTGAATTAGGCCCTGGGACATAGAAAAAAAGGACATTAGTAGAAAAAACTTGTGTAATCTGAACAATGTCTCTTGTTTAATAGCATTGTACCGATGGTAATTTCTTAGTTTAGAGATCAATACTCTCTATCTCTTTGGTTGAGTAAGGTGTTAATGGAAACTGAATGAAGTGGACACAGAACTCTGTACTATTTTCAACTCTTCTCTAAGCCTAAAATTATCTTAAAATAAAAAGATTTTTAAAAAATTATGAAGTGAGTTATTTATTAATCATTGTGATAAACTCTGGTTTTATTTTCCATGCTAGGAAATAAAGTTAAAAGGTGAATGAATACAACAGATTAATCTTCATAAGTGAGGATAATTATGTAACATCATGGAGATGCAGGATAAAGTGAGGTCATTTATGAAAGACATTCATTAAATGGCATCCACTTTGCTTTGATCACTTTTAACGTGTAGGTGGGTCGATAGGCATAGTCTGTCTCCCAAAATAGATAAGACCTCCTACCTTTTATTTTTCTGCTGTCTAGTTCATATTTTTATACATACTAGATGTTCATTAGAGGTTTGTTTTGATTGTTGAGGATGATAACCAAGTGCTCTCTGCTGGCTCAGATCTCAAGTACTCTTTTATCTGGGTGCTGAATATCTGCTCTATAGACTCTAAAGTTGCATATTCAACATAAGTTCTGAGCTACCAATTTTTCTATAAAACTTAGGAAAAAATACTTTTTCTTTTACTTCTAATTCACAATTTCTCTCAGCATTACCAGACCATATACTCAAAGAAGATCGTATAACACGTTTTCTTTAACTAGTGACAAGAAAAATGTTTTATTTCCACTACTCAATTATGTTGAGTGTTCATGTCAATGAATGAAGGGTTGAAAGGGATGGGTGAAGGCTTATGCGTATAGTGATATTTTTGAGAGGCTGGAGAAAGATGCAAATTATACTGATGTTCATACAAAGGAACTCTTATTCTGTTACCATCTCCTCCTTCACGTGTATTTTTTCCTTGAAACCCCAACAGGTTTTCATCATTCTCATCAGAAGATTATGTTTTGTCCGTGTCACTACAACAGAGATGGACAACAACATGTGGTCCCTGACTTCAGGATCCTGTAGAACTGAGACTTTTAGGTGTCGCATTAGAAAATTCAGCCTCCTTTTCTGAGACTATAATCTTAAAATACATCCTTTATCAAACTGTCACTGATCTAAAATTTCACCATTAAAATTTCATCCCATGGTTGCTTCCTATTCAAATGACACCAAAACTAAAAATTATATTATTACATATATATTAAAATTATATTATTATATTATTAAATCCCTGCTAACATGATATCTGGTTGAAAGTCAGTTTGAATATGAAGAGCTCAGAAAAGAGGGAACACCAAGAAAGAAATAGGAAATAGGGAGGGTATGTTAAATACGCTTTTAGAATTAATAAGACCCAAGGTTATATTCTGGCTTTTACATTTACTAATTGGTTAACTTTGGATATATTGTTTCCCCTCTTTTTGCTCATTTCCTTCATTTGTTAAAGTAGAAATAGTTAGCTCACCTCCCTGGAAGTTATCAGATTTAAATGAGCTAAGAAATGTGAAAATACCTAGTATGGCACTTGAACAGGAATAGGTACTGAAGAGTCTCCGGTTTGTCTTTTTGTCCTCTTCACAATTTTGACTGTAGGACCAAATTTAATTCAGAGACCTCAACACTATCCACAGAGGTTTAAAGACAGTATGGGAGACATCCTTGAAGCCCATTTCTTTGCGTGTTTGTGCCTTGGAAACTGAGCTCTGGATGTGCAGCCTGCCATTGCTCTGCCTGTACAGAAGGCATGAAAACAGCTGCTCTCTCCTTTCCACCAAGGTGTGACCCTGGTTTCTTCCAATAGTACCCTAGGCTGGCTTGACCTGGGAGGCAGTCATGTTGGATGAAGGGGAGAAGTTACCAGCGATAGAAGTTGCTGTGCAACCCAACTGTGAGGGAGAGCCCTAGGTGAGTTATTAATGATGCCCTCAATTGGAGAGGCCAGGAAAGGTGAAACTCCAAGGCATTTCAGAGGCTGGACAGATTTATGAGGAGCAGAGCCCTATTTCCAGTGAATCTGAGGGAGGTAATTGGCCTTTTACATGGACCTGATACAGGTCATCTGTAATAGCTGTGTCTACTTCTAACCACCTCTCCCCTGGCCTGGAAAGGTGTAACTCAAGCTTCTGTTTGTCCTGCCTCGGTGCAAACACTGTGAATACCCATCTCTATGTTGAGAACAATCTTTGAATAGCAGCACTTTTAGACAGTAGTTGAAGGAAGCTTTTCTTGGAAGCTACTTTTAGAATCCAACTGGGCTCTTTTTTAGTAAAGGAGAACTTAAAACATCAACAAAAGTAATGCTTATTTTTCCCAGAGGGTTTTCATTGAGGTCAACTTTATTCATCTATGTTTATACATTTACTTTAATTTTGTCTCATTAGTGTCTAAAACAGCACTAACCAGTATGAACTTCTGTCATCATCTGTATGTTCTATTCTTTGGGTATTTCTTTTAAAGAGTATCACCTCTGAATAATCTGAAAAAATAACCATCAAGTTGAAGAAGCCATCAGAGAAAACAGGTAAACCCCACGTATCTGCCATTTGTCTTTTGTGATAGTCATTCTCTATGCTCATGAATGAGGATATATCTGTGCTTCAGAGACTGTTGGCAATATACCCAATCAGTGTTATTACTTCATAGTCATATTATTTTGACTCAAACAGTGTCACACAGTTTGATGACTGATCTTATTTACTGCGTACTAATACAAAATTACTTTTTCTTGAGGTTTTGGAGAATATAAAAGATGAATTTTTAGGAAGTGGTCTCCAAGCTCAAAGAGTTTATAATCTATGGGTGGACGTATGATACCTAGTGAGGAATTTATTTTCAAAAATCAGGTTTTGTCAATTTTGAGAGTATTCAAAAATATGAAATGTGGACTGCTGGTGAACGTGTCAGTTGGAGAGAAGTTTGGTAGTAATAAGAGTTTTAAAAAATATACATTCTCTTTTATTCTGGAAATTCTACCTCTAGAAATTAAGATAACTTCTAGGAATTGAAATTCTACTTCCATTGAAATAAATAAATGTAAACAAAAATTCATGTACAAGATTATTCATTACAGTGTTATTTACAAAAACAAACTATGGAAAACATTAGATAAATCTGGCAATAAATTGCTGTATATCTGCTGAACACTATGAAGCCATTAAAATGATAGTGACAATAATATTTAATGACAAGGGGAAATGTTTAAAAAATATAAATGGAAAAAAATAAGGTTACAAAACATGCAGAGTATTTCCAAATTTATAAAATGTATACATGCACATTAGATAGATTAAAAAAAAACCTGGAGTATATACCCAAACTTTTATGATTATTTTTAAGTGGTGGGATTAACATTGATTCTGCATGTGTTTCTGTATTTTTCGAAGTTTTCAGTAAAACGTCTGTATGTTTGTAGTTCAAAAAATAGTCACAAAAATGTTAAAAGTGTTTTGGCTTTTGAAGGTGATTACAACAGAGAAATTGTAAAAGTGTTTTGGCCATGTTTGGGTTATTATGTAAAAAGCTCCATGTGATGATTACTTGGAACTATCTCTATGTCTTATTAGTTTCCAAACAGGTTATTCTACAAAAATGTATTTCACATATTTGTTTAAATATAGGGAACATTTTCCCAAAGAAAACAGCAATCCAAATAATCTGTAAAGAAGCATCTGGGTGCTTACTCTCTAGAAATCTCTCTGCTACAAGCTCTGAA
Organism: Balaenoptera physalus; assembly: GCF_965194825.1. Classification (NCBI taxonomy): domain Eukaryota; kingdom Metazoa; phylum Chordata; class Mammalia; order Artiodactyla; family Balaenopteridae; genus Balaenoptera; species Balaenoptera physalus. Next base: position 88,245,664 of record NC_138890.1, on the reverse strand, counting down.
GAGTACAAAATGAATGAGAAACAGCTGGGCTGTCAGGACTTGCAGAGCTTAGCTGACTTGTCCAAGGTCACCCATCTATGTAGAGGCAGACTCTAGAATTAACAAATGAGACATGTCCAGAGGCCAAGAATCCTTAAGTCCTATTGATGACTCTTGTTCTGTGTCATGTGCCTCCACTCATCATGTGGTCTTTGACCTTCTCTCTTCCCAGTGTGACCAGTCTGGAGACACATGAAGATGCACTGATCATCACCAGCCCAGATCTCTTTCCCTTGTATGTACTGTACACTGGAGCCCATCACTGCCTCCACCCTTGCCTTGTCCTCCTTACCTTTTAGTTTTCATTTTTATTAAGGTCAATCATATACAATATCTAAAGATTCCAATAGTTGACAAGATTTGCTATGAAACACAGCATTGCTCCAATCCTTCTCAACTTTCGCCCTTCCAGAATTAATCACTTTCATCTCTTTCACCTCATTACGTTGTCATTTAGCTTCATGACTCTAAGCAGCATTCTTGTTACTTCTTGATTTTTCAGTTTCTGGCATTGTTAGTTGACTTCCCATTATAAAGTTGAGACTTGCATCTCTGTTTCCCTCTCTCCCTCCTTCCCTCTCCACATATGCATAGTGTTCTCATTCCCTTTTCTTCTAGTAGATTTATATTGTAATTTTGGTTAAATTAATATTGCGTATTAATACATTATTATGACGATGTAAATTCTATTTTTAGCTGAGACATGTAGTAAACTATGAGCACTATTCGTTTCCTGTACAACTTTGTGTTTTCCCTAGAGTTATAATTGTTTTCATTTGCTTCATTTTTAATCTGTTTAATCACTATTCAACCTCTCACTCTTCAACAACTGTCTAAATTTTCTCTCAAGATTCTTCCTGAAAACACTTCTATTGAGTTTTCATTTTCAGCTATTTTTCATTTGTAAAAGCTCTTCTTTGTAATCTATTTCTTTAGTATCCTGTTCGTGTTTTTGGTTGCATGATTTCTCATCTCTCTGTAGATACTAATGCTGTTTTGTATTTATTTTCAGGTTTTCTTATTTTTGCACAGTCTCTGTTGTCTGCAAGTTGCTTTAAATTTATTTGTTTTGGTCTCTTGCCTTTCAAGTTATATGCTGGCTTCCAATGTCTGATAACCCTTAATTGTCTTCTCATATTTTATAGTATTGTTGTCTTCTCCTATGTCTTAATATTTTATATTTAATTATATATGCATATATATATATATATATATATATATTTTTTAATTTTCTTTATTTGGCTGCACTGCGTGACATGTGGGATCTTAGTTCCCTGACCAGGCATCGAACCTGCGCCCCCTGCATTGGAAGCACAGAGTCTTAACCACTGGACAACCAGGGAAGTTCCTATATATGTGTATATATTATTGTCCTCTCACATTTGACATATATTGTCTTTTCATATTTTGTAGTATTTTTAATAGCTCACTGGCCCTTTTGAGTGCATTAGCAGGCCTTATAGATTGTGAATTTCATTTAGAGTGATCAGGTTGGGCTATTTACTAAATAAAGTTCTGATGTTGGCGTCTTTGGAATTTCCTCTTGAGTTGGTATTATTTTCTAGAGACATTTAATCTCTTCCCTGGAGGATGAAGGCCTGGCTACCAGCATATGGGGAGCTGAGTGGGAGAAAATGGCTAAATTTACATAATTCTTCAATTTTCAATATAGTACTCACACCTTCAATTTTGTCTTTTTTCTTCCAGATCAGAGACCCTCTGTCTTACACACTTCAGAAAATGAACCTCCAGTCCTCAGTAAATATAACTGAGGTCGATTCAGAAATCTTATAAAAGATCAGAATTTGTCCAACAGAATTTGTCCAAGCATGTCTGTCTATAGACTTGCCACATTTTGGGGAAAAGTGTGGTTTAGAATTCCTAAGACCAAATAATAGTGTAATAAAAATGACATAAAAATATGGAGCATCAATTATACACATCAATTGTAATGGCTTATATTCCAAACATATATGTGTGAGCAGCCAACCTCACATTAGATGGAAATGATGATGGGTATTGAAGCCTTGGCTTTCTCAATTCTTGACCCTGAACATCCCATCCTTTCACAAGAAGGTGGCCCAGTGCGACACGTCACTCAAGAGTAGAACATGTTGATGAAATAATATAAAATGGTCTGCATGTGCAATGTGCTCCTGCCCATGTCACTTTAGGTAACTGGGAATGCCTTTTCAGACTACATATCTGAGATGAAGGTGAACCTTAAGTGTAAAAGTAAACATTTGTTTTGGACACTAAAATAAAATTTAATCCATGGCATTTTTCTATAGTGGCCAAGTCCCTAAAGCATTCTGTTCAACAGAACCTACCTTTCCTAGGGTCCTATTTGTAAAGACATCGAAGAGTTGAGGAAAAAACATTTCTTTTCAACCAGAGTAATGGGACTTCTTTCCTGTTTTGAAAGATCTTAATTTTCATTTGAATTTGAATATTGTTTCCCTTCTGATGATATCTGACATTCAAACAGGTCTTGTTAATAAAATTTAGGCCACCTTCCATTTGACTAATTGGGCATGATTAGCTCCATCAATCAGGCTTTCTAACATTTTTCCCCATAAATTAAGCTTTGGAGCTTTGAAAAATATGAAACAATCAAATTACTGTTATTTGATAGATACAGTGTGTTATGCTGCAATTTGGTTTATAATGGGAGCTCATTACCATACTCATTACTGTGAATTATGGGAGTTTCCTGGCTGGCCTTCATTAACCATCTGGCTTTAAACATTGATTTGTGGTTACATATGTTATTTTTAGAAAAGAGCACCTGAATATCTACTGAAAACATTTGTTTCATCTTGTTCTACATATTTTTAAAGGCCATGAGTCTCGCTGTTGCAAAAATCTTGTACATTCTGGTGTGTCTTCATCTTTGACTTATATTCAGGTATTATTTATCCAAAGAACATGCTAGCCATGTCATCAAGTCTTGATCCTATAAGCTGCTTTTACTCAAGGAATTTCCTAGGAAGTGTGATAGGAAAATATAGTAGGTGGAAGACGAATCTAATCCTATAGATTTTCATTCCAATGTAGTAGAAAATTTTATATATTTGAAAGTGTATAAGGACTTTGATGTTGGAGTATTTTAAACAAGAGGATACTAAAAACATTCATTCATTAATTTAGTCACCAAATATCTACTAAGCACTTTTTAGGGAATAGAGACTATTCAAGGTGCGGGAGATGCTGGGGATGGAACAGTGAACAGCAAGGCTCCTACCACATATAGCTGGACAACAAACAAAGGAAAGGACCCATAATCAAGATAAGAGTATGAAGGAGATAAATTGGACTTCATAACAGAGAGAAAGTTAGGGAAGAAAGGCTACTTTAGAAAAAGTAGAAAATGTCTCCCTGAGGATGATATGAGGATTACCATGTGAATAACCAGTAGAAGAAACTTCTTGGTAGAAGATGCAGTGAATTCAAAAGACATCAGTCCATAAAGAGCTGGATGTGTCATGAGACAGAAAAGAGGCCTCTGAGTCTAGAGCACAGGTAATGCAAACACACTGTGATAGGAGATGAGCTTAGAAGTGCTGGCAGGAACCAGATCCTACAGGGTCATGGTAAGGAGTCTGGATTTAATTTTCATTGTGACTTACATTTAAAAAACATTATGGCTATGGTGCAGAAAAATGACTCTAGGAAGGCAAGAGTTGAAAGATGGCGACCACTTAGAAGACAACTGTAATAGCCAAAGTGACAGATAATGATGATCTAGACTAGGGCAATGACATAGAGATGGAAAGGAATAGAGAGGTGTGTGGTTTTGGAGATGGAACCAACATGACATATTGATGCACTGCATGTGAATAATCAGGAAGCAAGGATGACTTCTAGAATTTTGGATTGAACAAATGCATGGATAGAGGTACCATTTACTGAGATAGAGAATTCTGACAGAGGAGCAGAGTGGTGGTGCACCAGGAGTTCATTTGTTGACAAAATAAATTTAAGTTGTCTTTTAGACTTCAAGATGTTAAATAGCAAATAGGAAGTTGTATATGCATCTTGAGGGATATAAATGAGTCAAGATAGACCAAGATCACCCAGGGGAAGAATACAGACCAAGAGAAGAAGGCCCAGAACAAGTACTTCCTTCCAGGAAGGAAAACAGAAACCATAATAGTTAGAATGATAGGCAACTGGTTATGCAGAAGTCAGAAGGCTGAAAGAGCAAAAGGAGGATGCTGAGGTGCCCAGAGATGAATGACAGGAGGAAGAAGCTCCCACTCTCAGGCCTGGAGAACATAGGAAAGAGGCCGTTAACCAAAATCTATGAGCAAGGAGTATGGGCCCTACAGAGTTAGTGCTTGGGCCTCTGGGAGGACACTCCATGCAGCTGGTGCTTGAACCTCTGAGGAGGGGCATGGCCAAGTGGGTTCTCCCAGGTCTCAGGAGTAGCACAGTTGGTAAGAGATGGCAGTGTGCCTCCTACTAGGGCTGCCAAGGGTCTCAGCTTGGTTACTAGTAGGCAACTTGGTGAGACTGGAACTGTGAGTGTTGGAAAAAGGTGGAAGTTGTAGCCAACTGTGAGCTATTATTGAAGATTTTTGACGGGGAGTAGAAAAGAGAAAACAAGCTTCTCGACCCCTCCTTACTACGTCCAATAATCCTCTGGTGATTCCCGTTGGTAGAACCTAATAGAAAGCCAGATGGTAAGGGAGTCTTGGAGATGTAGGTTGAGCAATCTAAGTCCACCAGTATAGAAGATGGGCTTGGAGCTGAGAAATGTTTTCTAAATATTCCTTGATTTTCGATGTGAGGTAACAACTTTGCTTTCATAGCAGGTATGCAATTCTTCATACAAGAAATGAAGGCTATTAAGGAGGCGTTATACTGATGGCCCTACAAGGGTGAAGTAACATCTCCTTGCCTATTGAGTAGACCTAGGTCAGGCATAGCGTCTCATCTAGTTTGTCTCTCACGCTCAAACCAGAACATGACTTTCCTTCCTGTCCCTTCCTTAGAAAAACCAGCCAAACATTCTCTTGGGTACTTTATAGAAACATTTTTTGCATATATGGGTATTTCCTTTATTCACTCATTCATTCAACATTGAGCTGTTTTTGGTGCAGCTCTAAGTATTAAAGGCATAGGGATGAATACGACAACATTCTTGTCCTTATGAACCTTAAATCTTAACAAGTTGTACTGTGTGCAAAAGGGAAGGGTTAGTAATTAACATATAACACAATTTTTTAAATGAGATGTTTTCAAGCAGTGCTAAGTCCTATGAAGAAAATCAAACATGGTGACTCAATACAAGTGATAGGGTGAGGCACTCTAGCAATTATGGACTCCACTTCACCAACATATTAGTAATATCACACAGTTTCAATCCAAATAGGCTAATTCTTTCAATAAGATATAGCTACTAGCAGCTAGAAGGTTGGTCTAAGGAGGAGGAATTTGCACTAAGACTTGAAAGATGAGCAGAAAAGACAGTTATGTGAAAATTGGCAAAACATTCCAGACAGAAGGGATAAGCAAGTACAAAGGCACTAGGCTGAAATGAGCTGGGCAAACCTGGAAGAGAGAAAGGCCAGTATGGCTGGAGGACAGTGAATGGGGGAAGGTGGCAAAATATCTGCACTCTTTCGTATCTACTTTATCTCACTTAACAAAAAATCTTGGAAATCAGCCCTTATCAGAACTTCCCTCTTCTTAATAACTGCATGTATTCTATTGTACAGGCACTTAGTTTATTTAAGCATTTTGCTATCATCAGATCTTTAGATTGTCTGCATTCTTCTGTTCTTACAAACAGTGTTCAGGGCGGTAGCAAATACAGATGTCCCCAACTTACAATGTTTCAATTTTACCATGGCACGAAAGCAATATGTATGCATTCAGTAGAAACTGTACTTTGAATTTTGATCTTTTCCTGGGCTGGTGATATGCAGTAGAGTACCTTCTCATGATGCTGGGCAGTGCCATCGAGCCATGGCTCCCAGTGAGCCACGAGATCATAAGGGTAAACAATTGATACACTCACAACCATTCTGTAGCCATACAACCATTCTCTTTTTCACTTTCAGTATAGTATTCAATAAACTACATGTGATATTCAGCACTTTATTATAAAATAGGCTTTGTGTTAGATGATTTTGCCCAATTTAAGGCTAATGTAAGTGTTCTGAGCACAGTTAAGGTAGGCTAGGTTAAGCTATGATGTTCAGTACGTTAAGTGTATTAAATACATTTTCAACCTACAATATTTTCAGTTTATGATAGGTTTATTGGGAGGTAAGCTCATCATAAGTCAAGGAAGATCTGTATCATTGTACATATGGTTTTGCATGTTAACATGATTATGTCTGTAAGAAAAGTCCTAGAGACGTGTGTGCCTTAAGAATTTTGCTCTGTTCATTTTAAATTTTGGTAGATATTTCCAAATAGACTTCCAAAGAATTTTATCAATTTCGATCCCCACCAACAATAGCGCCTTCACCCTCATCCATCCAATGAACGATAAAACATTTGGGTTTTACTAGATCTGCCACATGAAAATGGTATATCATTATAGTTTTGTCTTATATTCTTTTTTAAAAAAAATTAATTAATTAATTTATTTATTTATTTATTTTTGGCTGTGTTGGGTCTTCGTTTCTATGCGAGCGCTTTCTCTAGTGGCGGCAAGCGGGGGCCACTCCTCATCGCGGTGCGCGGGCCTCCCACTATCGTGGGCTCTCTTACTGCGGAGCACAGGCTCCAGACGCGCATGCTCAATAGTTGTGGCTCACGGGCCCAGCCACTCCACGGCATGTGGGATCCTCCCAGACCAGGGCTCGAACCCATGTCCCCTGCATTAGCAGGCAGACTCTCAACCACTGCGCCACCAGGGAAGCCCTGTCTTATATTCTTTATCAGAGAGATCGAGCTCACGTTCATGTGTTTAAAAGCCATTTGCTTTTTGAGTGTACTTGAACTCTCAGCTCATGTTCTTTGCCCACTTCCACTGGACTGCTAAGTCTATTTCTGTAATGAGTTCATTACTGGTTGTCTTCTCCAGCAAACCCACAGGGCGAGTGATTATGCTCACAAATAGGAAGAAGCAATGAAGATCCTCATCCTCCCTCACCGTGCAGTAAACTATTAGCTTTGCTACCAGTTTAGAAATTGTAGTGGTAATTTTGGTTTCTTCCCTGTACTCTGGGCTGGGAAGCTGAAAACAAAATATTTTTAGTGGGGGGAAACCAAGATTCAGTCTCTCTATTCTCCCCCCTGCTTCCAGGTCCTAAATCTTCAGCACAGAGCTGAGAAACATCCCCCTCTTACAAGGTATTCAGAGAAAATCCAAATGTGATCATAGTTGGAGACTGCTTTCTAGTTCCATGTATTTCTTTTCCCTGATACAAACTGCAGAAGTTCTTGGTGGAAATTTGTTTCACGCTTGTACTTGTAGCTGGATGAATATGTGAGAATGTTTCTATAATGTGTTCTATGTGGTTATAGCCATGAGTAATAGAACACAGATAAGTTTAATCAGGAGAACCAAGAAGAAGAATATAATATATTATAGTACCTGTCTCAAAATCCTCCTGCACTCCTCCCCTCCCCTGGCAATATTTAGTCCCCCATTCAAACACATATACACAATTTTATATATATATTGGAATCTATGTTTGCCAGGATTTTAAAACAGTAATCAGAGAGCATTTTTCTTCACTGCAAATGATTAAACAAAGAAAGATTAAATGAAGATGAAATCAAAACTTCAGAGTGCATAATTCTGGAGACCACATAATCACACATACGGAATATTTTTCCATAGCGAAGCCCCCCGCAATTGATGTCATTGTAAATAAGCAGAATAGTCTCAGGTTTACCTAAATCCATTCCCATTTTCCTAAACTACAGATCATATGTGCTCTATCATATAAATTTGTTCAGACTCTGAATGGTGTTGGAAAGAATCTTCATACAAAGGTTAAAAAGTCATCTCCAGGAATTTCAAAGTTTTTCTTGAGAAATATTTTAAATAGTCAAGGGTATCTGCAACAAGACAGTCATCCCCTAAGAGGTACAGGGATTACTAAGTGTTAATTATGATACAATTTACTCTTACAAGTTCTCCATTTTACTTCTTGTCCGTGTCTTACTTTTAATTTAATGTTTCTCTTTGAGCTAGGAGAGCAGTAATTTTCTTGGCTGTTTCTTCACTAACAGATTTGCTATTCTTTCCAGCTCTTGATAGGCAGCTTCTTTTTCTACTAAGAGAAGCTGAGAAAAAAGCATACAGCATCAAACATAGGGATGCTAAGCTCTGAGATATTGTTAAAATATTGTTCAATCACAGAACTTCCCTGAGCCAGTGCTGAACAATAGTTTTCTGTTTCTCTCTGTCCCATGGCTATCATTCATTCATCATTCTTTTCATTCATTCCTCTGTTTGATCATTTGTTCATTGATTTATCTGTTCATGCAACATTTGTTGAGTATACTTTGACTTCCAGGCACAGGGTTAGGTACTGAGGCTCACAAAGTTGAACAAGACTCAGCCTGTTAGGCATTTCATTTATAGGCGAGACATGGGGATGAATAAGTGTAACGTAAGTGTTTTATTCCATTTGAACCTCAGACTGGCCCTGTTAAGTTAGTGCTATTGTCTGAATGTTTGTATCCCTCCAAAACTGAAATATGGAAATTCTAACCACAGAGAAGATGTGATTAGGAAGTTTGGCCTTTGGGAGGTGATTAGGTCATGAGGGTGGAGCCCTCGTAAATGAGATTAGTTCTTTTATTAAAGAGGCTCCAGAGAGCTCCTTAGCTCCTTCCTCCATATGGTAATACAATGAGAAGTCTGAGACTTGGAAGAGGTTCCTCACCTAAGCATGCTGGCATCACGATCTTAGACAGTCAGTCTCCAGAACTGTAAGAAATAAATTTCTATTGTTTATAAGCCACCCAGTCTATGGTATTGTGTTGTGGCAGCCTTATTGAACTAAGACTGTTAAGTAGGATGTATCTTGATATTCTCACTTTATAGGTAAAGAAATGGAGACCTCATTACAAGTAAAACATTTTTTCTTTTTTTTTAACTTTAGATGATGGGATGTTCACTAAACTTACTTTGGCAATAATTCCATGATGTATGTAAGTCAAATAATTATGCTGTGTAACTTAAACTTAAAACTTGTATGTCAATTATATCTCAATAAAACTAGAAAGAAAAAACAAAAAAGAAATGGAGACTTAAATGATGGTTAAGTAAATTATCCAGTGCCCTACAAATAGTAATTGTAGGACCAAGATACAAATTCAGTTCTATAATTCCAAATCCACGTTCTTCTCATTGCCATGCTACATGGTGCTAATGTCCTTCCTTGAGAAACTCTGGAGACAGCATTGCTGATGTGACCACTTTACTAACCCTTGCCCATCTGTGCCATGAACCATGAAGTATGTCCACAAGCAGACAAATTCACTAAATAAACTCATGTTTTATTCTTTTTATCTGTTGATAACAGAAAGACAAGCTTATACTATGCCCCAAAGTTTCCCATAGCTGTGCTTTAGCAGGAGCAAACTTTAAAATCCAATTAAGCCCCATGCATGGAGGAATCAGACTCATCCCTCACAGCAAACTAACACACATCTTCCCAATGATGTTATCGACACCACACATTTTCCTTTCCTGCAACAAGTCAAATTATCATGGTGTTCCCTGCAGGGCCAAATTTTAATATATAGCAAGCCATGTTGTGATAAGTGTAAGAAAGGGATAAAGCTAGGTGTGTATCACTGGCATAATATAAGCTGACTGACCACTTAGAAATAATTTATCCAAGAGCAGAATTTAAACATGAATGATGGAGATGCCAGGTCTGGATTTAGAAGAAACACACACATAGTTACAGTAATTATAAACAAATAGCATCAGGTTTGGGTAGGGCTTCACCCCCTCTCCTGTACCTTCTGATCTCTTCTGGGGTGATATATGATACAACCGAAAACTGGCCAAAAAGAGGCTCCCACATCCTGGATGTCGTTGGTCACATTACCCTAGCTAGACCAATAAGACTCAATTTGGGGATTTTTGTTGGGACAACAAGGAAAAAGAAACTCTCTTTTCTCCCTCCCTCCCTTCCTTCCTTCTTTCTTTTCTTGCTTGATTGGAAGCTGTAGGAGAATGTAAGGCTCCATAGAGCTTATAAGGGGCACAAGACAGAAAGAGACTGCCTGAGAGTTAAGCCAACACAGAGAAAATTTGATTTAAAAAAATGGAGGAAAACTGAATCCTAATATTATCATCTCAAACCAGGACCCAGCCATGCCTAAAGTGAGAGATACCTCTGTACTACTCTGGTAATTAAATCAATAAATTCCTTTTGATTTTCTCTCCCCTTTTCTGTTTCTTGCTCTCACTTTCTTCTTACACCAGTCTGATGTGTATTTCTGTTACTTGTTACTAAGAGCTCTAATTCAGAAAAATAGCAACCAACCTTTCTTCTCAGTGATTCTGTATCTCTTTGTCTGAAAAATGATAGATTATTAGGGACAGTAGCCATTTAGCCCTATAAATCCTTAGCTGTGCTGTCCACAAGATTCAGCCTTGTCCCTTTTCTTGATATATATATATTTTTTTCACACACACACCCTTTTCTTGATATTTAATGAGCAATTGAAATAGGTTTTGGAGAAAACATAGCCTAGAATGATTTAAAATTTTATTTCTTTTTTAAATTGAAGTATAGTTGACTTACAATATTGTGTTAGTTTCAGGTGTATAGCATAGTGATTTAGTTTTTTTTTCCTTTGCAGATTATATTCCATTATAGGTTGTTACAAGCTACTGAATATAATACAGTAAATCCTTATTGCTTATCTATTTTGTATATAGTAGTTCATATCTGTTAATCCCATACTCCTAATTTGTCCCTTCCCCCCTCCCCTTTGGTAACCATGAGTTTGTTTTCTATGTCTGTGAGTCTGTTGTATATAGATTCATTTGTATTATTTTTTAGATTCCACATATAAGTGAAATCGTATAGTATTTATCTTTCCCTGTCTGACATAAAATTTTACTTCTTAATGAAAAGCTAATTCTATTATGAAATCCTGAGACCAAAAACAGTTAAATGCTTGCAAGGTTAATGACATTTTCAGTTGCTATAATAACATGCAATCTTTTACTTTAAAGATCACAGCCATTTAAAATGATCCAATAAACATGGTACACTGAGTTTATCCTAATGCTCTAGTCTCTTTTTCATAATCTCTTTAATCCTGCCAGTTTCCCCTGAAAAAACACCTCTGGTTTCAGTGAGATTCCATGAGCACGTAGTTTTGTACAGTTTCCTTAATATTTAGAACCGAAAAGGGAAGAATGGTTTCTAAAAGTAAAGATCTCTGGAGCCCTACATCTGAAATCCCTAAGGTAAATATCATGTCTCAGTAGGTTTTTCTTTTTCGTTTTATACCTTCATTCAACAACAACCATGACAACAACAGAATTTTTGAGGAACTATAGACTTTGTACACACAGATTAGCAAGACACATTCTCACTGTCTCATGGCAGAGAGGGATAAGAAAGTCAATTAGTAGAGTGCTTTTTGTTTTCTTTATTCTAAAAGTCTCCATGCTATTTTAATGCATTTATGTGAAAACTCCTCGGCCCCCAAAATTATAGATTGAATTTTGAGTAAGCAGTTTAAGCTTGAAACTAGTTTATCAGGCAAATATGTTGACTTGTCTGGTTTTGGTACCATATAAACACAAATAAGTTGTATGGGCATGAAGGGTGGGCTAAGGTTTAATAAAACATGAAAACAACTTTAATACTTCAAGTGAAAATCAATGTATAACCCACAGCAAATGCTAAAAGAGGTGGTAGGGAAACCAACACTTGTTATGAACTAATGTGCTAAGTACGTTTATAATAAGTTTTCTCAATTAATTCTCAGAACATCCTATGACGTTGGCACTATTATCCCTGGGGACCCATTCTGCTCTCCCATCCCCAGGCAGGCCCCATCCTCCAAGGCAGTTGTAAGGGCTGGGAGAGCCCTCTGGGGAGGCCTGGTTATTTCAAACCTCTACAACCAGGTACCAGGAGAGTGGGCACTTGCCATTTCCCAGTCCAGGGCTCCCAATTTTGGGGGTTTCCTTCCAAGCAGCAGTCTGATTAGACTAAGGGGCAAAGTGCAGATGTGCAACTACCTGATTTATTATTTACCTCTGACTCTCACCAAAGTCAGCTCCAAGAAGCAGCAGGTCATCAGTACCAGATGCTCTCCCAGTGCTCAGGCTCAAGGTAACCCTTTCCTGAACAATCATATTCTGTTGTGACATAAATTTTTGTCTGTAACATAATCCCCTTTCAAACTCCCTCCCAGATAATTCTTAAGGCAACATTCATTCAATTACAAGGAATTGTTTTCTTTGTAATGTTAAAGCAAGTATCCTATTGTTAGGGCAACCTGATATAGGGCATTAATTGTGAAGGTTTGACCAAGACCTTTATTCCTACCTGGGCAGAGTCCTACTTTGCTCCTGAGTTTTCCCATTCTGTGGTTACAAGAATGAAAATCAGGTCATTGTTCTGCCTCTTTCTGGCGTTGTTCTGTCTTTGTCTCTGCCTGTGCCCTGGTTGATCTACATAGCTCCTCTCCTTTCTTAGATCAACTCTCGCTCTTTCTACTAGTTAACCCTAGTTAACTTCCCGTACTACAGATGACTCCTCTGAGCTCTCTCAATAACTTCCATTTTCCAAGTGAAGACAATGAGGTTCAGAGAAGTTAGTTATATCACTAGTAATACGAGAGCAAAGATTTGAATTCATAATTTCAAAGCCCATATGCTTTACTCCACACTGTGGCTCCTCTCATGATTGCTTCATTTGTGATTGATTTAGAAAATAAAACAGTAACAGAATGGAGTTTTTGGATTATTTACCATGACTCATCCCCTACGGCCAATTATCCTGCTGTTGAACATTTTCAACGACACATAAATAAAATATATATGTTCACACATTATAATATTTTTCATTATTATTATTTCACCTAAAGACATCCTAAAATTGATTTGTTTTCTCCCCAGATTTTTAGTAAGAATCAATTGTATCATATAGCCTTGCAATTTTTAAGAAAATTATGCTGCTTTGACATAAAGACCTTGTGAAAGGATATTCTCCAAAGGAGAAAAATGAAGTAATAAATAATAGACAAGGTTAACTCTAGTTTCCTCAGAATAACTTCTGCCCTTGGTTGGGTTTTTATAATCTTATTCCTATGCCAGGTTGCAAGTGGCTAATAATTAAAGTTAGCACTGGAAGTTGAAAATATTTTCAAGGTTATCTATATTTTGAAGGTTTACTTGTGGTTCATTTTCTACAAAGTTCTTACTTGATGGACAGGATTTTATTTTATTTGAGGGCTTTTAGGGCAATGTAATCTCATAAATAATTATTATTTTGGACTGTAAAATAGAATATATCCTTGAGATTGTTTCTTTTAGACCAAAGTTATTGATTGCTAAATTACTTCTCAGGTTTCTAAAAGCCATATTGTGTATGAATGTTAATTATTGTCAATAACTTCCACTGCCTTTTTTTACTTCTATTTTATGCATTTAGCCAGCCTAATCTGCTAACAAGGCAGATTGTGAAATGACTTTGTGATAGTCATTCATTTACTCATTCATTTATACAAATGATTTGAGCAGCTATTGTGTGTCGGGCACTGTGTTAGATACTGAGGATGAACTAGCTGGCAAGACAAAGTCTCTGCCCCCATGGAGTCTAGTTGGGAAGACAGATGGTAAATTAGTAAGTAAATAACTCACCTACTACATGCGATCTTGGGGTGTATAGGAGAACTTGAAAAGCAAAAACTGGTAAAAATAAAGACTGAGAACAGGAATCTAGACTGTTCAGGCTCATCCTTCAAAAACATTCCCTTTGCCACATATTCCTGAATCTTGGCCATTGTACTGTTGCTGTATCACCTGAATAACATTGTCTTCCCCACAAAAGTGGCAAACTTGGCCCAGTTAAAGATCAAGAAGCAGGCAAAATTGGCTCTATTTATTTATTTAGTTACCCATTCCAATAAACATGTATTCACTTTGTTAGATTCTTTTTTAAAAATTAAAGTATAGATGATTTATATATTATATTAGTTTCAGATATATAATACAACAGAGATTTAATATTTTTAAAGATTATACTCCATTTAAAGTTATTATAAAATATTGGCTATATAATATATTCTTGTAGTTTATTTATTTTATACATAGTAGTTTGTACCTCTCAATCCCCTACTCATATCTGGCCCTTTCCCCCAACCTCTTCCCACTGGTACCCACTAGTTTGTTCTCTATAACTGTGAGTCGGTTTCTGCTTTGTTATATTTATTCATTTGTTATAATTTTTAGATTTCACATATAATTGATACCAAACAGTATTTGTCTTTCTCTGTCTGAATTATTTCACTAAGCATAATACCCTCCAGATTCATCCATGTTGCTGCAAGTGGCTAACTGTCATTCTTTTTTATGGCTGAGTAATATTCCATTGTATATATATTTCTTCTTTATACATTCATCTGTTTGATGGACACTTAGGTTGTTTCCATATCTTGGCTATTGTAAATAATACTGTTATGAACATTGGGGTACAGGTAGCTTTTCAAATTAGCATTTTCATTTTCACTGGATATATACCCATGAGTGGAATTGCTGGATCATATGGTAGTTCTATTACTAATTTTTGAGCAACCCACATACTGTTTCTCTTAATGGCTGCATATTAAGTATATCATGCCAGTCCCTTTTGGCCTGCAAGGTTTCTGCAGAAAAATCACCTGATTGCTTTATGGGGGTTCCCTTGTTTGTGACTCTTTGTTTTTCTCTTGCTGCCTTTAAAATTCTCTTTAACTTTTGCCATTTTAATTATGATATGCGTTGGTATGGATCTCTTTGGGTTTATCTTGTTTGGCACTCTCTGTGCTTTCTGTACCTGGAAATCTGTTTCCTTCTTCAGCTTCAGGAAGTTTTCAGCCATAATTTCATCAAATACTCTTTGGCCTCTTTCTCTCTCTCTTCTTCTTCTTCCAGGACCCTTATAATATGAATGTTGGTATGCCTGATGTTGTCCTAGAGGTTCCTTAAAATATCCTTATTTTTTAAAATTTGTTTTTCTTTTTCCTGTTCTGATTGGGTGATTCCCATTATTCTATCTTTCAGATCACTTATTCATTCCTCTCTTTCACCTAGTCTGCTGTTAATTCCTTCTAAGTGTATTTCTCATTTATTGTATTCTTTAGTTCAGACCAGTTATTTTTTATATTTTCTAGTTCCTTGTTAAAATTCTTATTGTGTTTATCTATTCTTTCCCCAAGTTCAGTTAGCATTTTTGTTAGTAATGTTTTGAACTCTTTATCTGGTAAATTATTTATCTCTATTTCATTAGGGTTTTTTTTTTTCTTGTTCTTTCATTTGAAACAAATTCCTCTGTCTTCTCATTTTGTTTAACTTTCTCTTTCTCTATGAAATTAGGTGATGCAGTTACCTATCCAAATCTCAAGAGGTGTCCTCGTGTGGGAATGTCCCTATGCCATCTGCATAGAGAGCTGGTGCCAAAGTGAGCATGGGTCACATCCTCCCCAAGGGTGTTCTGGCAGCTATCACCTTGGTGTGAGGTAGGGCTGGAGATGGCAGGGCCAGAGCCAGGCCCTGTGTGAGCTGGGGCTTCTCATGCTCAATGGCCATCACTATCCTATGGGGATAGGCCCAAGGTGCTGGAGCAGAAACCCTGAGGGTCGGGTCTGGGCAGATCCTGTTCCCTCTCAGTGTGTGCTCCCCCACCAGCAAGGGCACTTCACCCTAGTGGTGAGCAACACCTGAGCAAGAGGGTCTCAAGTGGGTGCCTGGTATGAGCATGGTTGTGCACTGGGACGGTCCCAGCAAGCCAGTCAGAGCCCCAGGCAGTTTCCAATTCACTGCTTCTGTGCCCTCTCTGGCAATGGCTGCCCTCGCTCCATTCAGAGGCAGGGCCAGGTCTGAGTTGACTTTGCTTCCTCCTGGTGCATGCATTCCCACCCCCCAACAATGGTACCTTCACCCTAGTGGAGAGCAGTGCCCAAGCAAGAGGGGTTGCAATAGGTGCCCAGTGAAGGCCAGGGCATTCTCTAGGGTGTTCCCGGCATGCCAGTCAGAGCCTCAGGTGGCTCCCAGTCTGTGGCCTCCTTGTGCACACTGGCAATGGCTGCCCTCCTCTTGTTCAGATGCAGGGTTGTGTCCGAGCTGGCTCTATACCCCAAGTGTGCACTCTCCTTGGCAACAGCAGCCAGCCTCCAGCCTAGTGCAGAGCTGTGCCAGAGCAAGAGGAACTGGAGCAGGCACCTGGTTCGGGCTGGGGTGCATGCTGGGGTGGTAACAGGAAACCAGCCAGGGCCCCAGGCCATTTTCAATTTGCTTTCTCCACCTTGTTTCAGGAGTAATCAAGCATGTGTGCGCTCTCTTCTTGATCTGCGTCTTAGTTCCTTATAGCCCTCTGGTAAGCCCCACTGGTTTTCAAACCAGCTAAGGAGATTTGATTTCCTGGTGTTGGACCCCAGGGCTGGGGTGCCTAATATGTGACTTGGACTTCTCACTCTCCAGAGAGGATCACTTAGCCTGTGATATCCCCCTCCTCTTCTGTGTCCCCTGTTAGGGGTGTGGGTCCCAACCTGATTGCGCTCCTCCCTTCCTACCTTACTCTGCGTGGATCTTTCTTTAGAGCCATAAAAGATCCACTATTTACAGATGTATTTTTTTTTTAAGTATTTTTTTTTTTTTAGAAATTCACGTTCTTCTATTTATTTATTTATGACTGTGTTGAGTCTTCGTTTCTGTGCGAGGGCTTTCTCTAGTTGCGGCAAGTGGGGACCACTCTTCATCGCGGTGCGCGGGCCTCTCACCATCGCGGCCTCTCTTGCTGCGGAGCACAGGCTCCAGACGCGCAGGCTCAGTAATTGTGGCTCACGGGCCCAGTTGCTCCGTGGCATGTGGGATCTTCCCAGACCAGGGCTTGAACCCGTGTCCCCTGCATTGGCAGGCAGACTCTCAACCACTGCGCCACCAGGGAAGCCCTACAGATGTATTTTTGATGTGTTCGTGGGGGTCGGTGAGCTCAGCGTCCTTCTACTCTACCATCTTGATCTCCCTCCACTTCTGTTCGATCCTCTTGGAAGGGCAGAGTTGTAAATATTAGAAACATGTGGAGAAGGACTTCTGCTTCTGAGCAGAATGTGAGAGGTCAATACTCTTACTTGAACAAACAAAATATTACCTGAGTCATTTTCAAAACTTTAGAGAGCTGTGAAAGCAATGAAGACTAAATGAATTAAACTTCTAGAGAGAGAACAATTGAGATGATCTCATGATTGTCAGCTATTTTTCTCTTGGGGCATTTGTCAGTCTTGGAGATGCACTGATGCTTGGGGTTGACCCATGTGGAGGGACTCTGCTAGAAGAGGAGAAACCAGAAAAACTTTTATAATCTTGGAATATAATCTTGGAGCATTGGAAACTTGAGGAGCCTCAAATGCATGCCTGGGTCTCCCCACTGTACTGAAATCTCCCACGGTCTCACAGAGCTTAGAAACAAATTCTCATTAGGAAGAGGTCTGTCTCAAACACATGGCCAGTCTCTTTCTGAGGACATTTGTCAACTCTTGAAGTTGCATGGGACAGGAAGCCAAAAAGTACGCTTAAAACTTCTCAAGGGAAGAAATGTATCTCCTAAAGGCTTTCAGTAATGAAGAGGCAAAGAACCACCATGCTTAAAGTGAAAAGCCTGGGATAGTCATGCACAAGGAAAATGATTAAACCAGAAGTAAACTGAATCTTACTAAAACTCTACCCCAGTCCAGTTCCTGACTGGTTTTAAGTGATTAGGCCCCATTTTCTGCCTAATAGTGGTGTATTAGTCTGCTTGGGCTGCCATGACAAAATACTGAAGACTGGGTGGTTTAAACCCCCAGAAATTTATTTTTCACAGTTCTGGAGCCTGGGAAGGCCAACATCACGGTTCTGGCTAATTTGATTCTGCTGTGAGTTCTTTTCCTGGCTTGCTGATGGTGGCCTTTTTGCTGTGCCCTCACATGCCTTTCCTCAGTGCATGAGAACAGAGAGGGGGTGGAGGTGGTGAATATTTCTTTTTCTTCCTATGAGGTCACTAATCCTAACAGATTAGGTCCCTACTCATATGACCTCATTTAATTTTCATTACTTCTTTAAAGGTCCCATGTCCAAATATGGTCACATTGGGAGTTAGAGCTTCAATATAAGAATTTTAGGAGGACACAATTCATCCATAGCAAGAAGAAAGGGAAAATTATTTCTTGTGGAAAATAATAATAACTGGAACCTCTATGGGTCTTTTGTACAAAACATCCTATCTGCAATCAAATGTTACTAGACATGTGAGGAGGCAAGGTCATATGACCAGTAATCAAGAGGAACAAAACCAACAAAAATCAAACAGATGATCCATGTAATTGAAGTTAGCAGACAAGAACTTCAAAACAACTATTATTGGGGACTTCTGGGTAGCTGAAGACAGCAACAGCTGCCTAACTACTTGCTTCCTGATATTTCTTCCTCAAAGGATTCAAAACAACAAGATAGGATATGCACATCTGCATTAAACAATGTCTTCAGCATAACTTAAAGACAGAGAATGCCAAAACTTTAAAATGCCTGTGACTAAAAAGAGAAAAATCACCACATCCCAGTGCATGATCCCTCATATTTGCTGACCCCTGTACCACCATGAGGCTCTGTAGTGGGCAAAGGCAGACTGAGGAAAACTCCAGGAAAGTCAAAAAGGGAAGCTAGCAGAGGGGCTTAAAGTTCATCAAAAACTACCATCAAAAAGACTAAATCCACCTTCCATATGAAAATATTATCACAGTATCCAGGCAGAGCACAACATAGAAAGGGAAGTCTTTTCACTATGGAAAGAACTTCAGAATATGTGTGATTAAAAGGATCAAGAGTTATTTAAAGGGTATTGTTCAAAACATATTATTTAAGGGGAGAAAAAAAAGGAAAGGAGAAACATCCTTTGTAATTGGGCCGTCAAGGAAAAATAAAGCAAAAGGTGGAAGTTTTAGGGTCCTACGATCAAAGAAATACAACATTGGCTGACTTACAACTCTTCCTTCCCACTACTAAAAAAATGAATAAAATAACCCCTAAAAAACACACGGACCTTGCTATACTGATGAAAGATGTAGCCATTAAGCCAGGAATCTTATAAAACACTACAATACCATAAAAATAAAAAGCAATATCAACAAATTCGTAGAGTTGTTTCAAAAAAAATCAGGAAATTTTTTTTTTTTACATATATCAACTGAGTCAACAACCCACCTCCCATGAGACGCAGAAGAAATTTGTAAGTCAACAGTCCAAACAGAATCATATATTCTCATTCAAGCATTTGAAGATATTAAAAAAAAACCCTTTGAATCAGAAATTAAAAACTGAAAGGACAGAAAAGGATAAAAACTTGAAGAAATACAAAGAGCTGATTGAGTTCAGGAAAGAAATGGATTAAAAAAACAAAAAAATCTGAGAAATAAAAAGAATATAAGGAGCCCAAGGAAGAAAAGACATAAAAATCTAATAGGCATACAAAAGAGGCAGGAAAATAAATAAGAGAATAAGGTAAAAAGAAAGTAAAAATGGTTAGAGAGAAAGTAATGGAAGTGGAAGAAAAGCAAAGAAGAACAGTACAAAAAAGAAAACTACTCCCAAATATCCTCTTGGTATTGATGCAAAAATACTAAATAAATATTAACAAGCAGGGCTTCCCTGGTGGCACAGTGGTTGAGAGTCTGCCTGCTAATGCAGGGGACATGGGTTCGAGCCCTGGTCTGGGAGGATCCCACATGCCGCGGAGCAACTAGGCCTGTGCGCCACAACTACTGAGCCTGCGCGTCTGGAGCCTGTGCTCCGCAACAAGAGAGGCCGCGATAGTGAGAGGCCCGCGCACCGCGATGAAGAGTGGCCCCCGCTTGCCGCAACTAGAGAAAGCCCTCGCACAGAAACGAAGACCCAACACAGCCAAAAATAAATAGATAAATAAAAACATGTCAATTCATTAAAAAAAAACCCAAAAAAAACAAAGTTTAAAAATAAATAAATATTAGCAAGCAGAATCCAATACCACATTAAGAAATACACCATGACCAAGTGGGATTTATTCTAGGAATGTAATAATAAATGTAATGAATGAATGTAATGCATTTTCAATATGAGGAAATGCATTAATATCTTACACTATCTCTGCGCTAAAGAAAAAAATCACATGATTATCTACATTGATACTGGAAAAATCTATGACAGAATTAGAAACCCATTCACAATAAAAACACTCAAAAAGAAGAATTGTGAAATAAACAAATGGGACCTAATCCAACTTATAAGCTTTTGTACAGCAAAGGAAACCATAAACAAAATGAAAAGACAACCTATGGACTGGAAGAAAATATTTGCAAATGATGTGACCAACAAGGGGTTAATTTCCAAAATATACAAACAGCTCATACAACTCAGTAACAAAAAAACAAACAACCCAATTGAAAAATGAGCTGAAGACCTAAATAAACATTTCTCAAAAGAAGACAAATGGATGGCCAACAGGCACATGAAGAGATGCTCAGAGAAATGCAAATCAAAACTACAATGAGGTACCACTTCACACCGGTCAGAATGGCCATCATTAAAAACTCTATAAATAACAAATGCGGGATAGGGTGTGGAGAAAAGGGAACCCTCCTACACTGTTGGTGGGAATGTAAATTGGTGCAGCCACTATGGAAAACAGTATGGAGGTTCCTCAGAAAACTAAAAATAGAGTTGCCATATGATCCTGCAATCCCACTTCTAAGCACATATCTGGAGAAAACTATAATTCGAAAAGATACATGCACCCCAAAGTTCACTGCAGCACTATCTGCAATAGCCAAAACATGGAAACAACCTAAATGTCCACTGACAGATGAATGGATAAAGGAGATGTGGTATATTATAATAATATGGAATATTATTCAGCCCTAAAAAAAGAATGAAATAATGCCATTTGCAGCCACATGGATGGACCTAGAGATTATCATACTAAGTGAGGTAAGTTAGAAAGAGAAAGGCAAATACCATATGATATCACTTATATGTGGAATCTAAAATATGATACAAATGAACTTATTTACAAAACAGAAACAGACTCACAGACATAGAGAACAGACCTGTGGTTGCCAAGAGGGTGAGAGGCATTGGGGAGGGGTGAATTAGGAGTTTGGGATTAGCAGATGCAAACTATTTTATATATATATGTATAACTGAATCACTTTGCTGTACAGTAGAAATTAACAGAACATTGTAAATCAACTGTACTTCAATGAAATAAATTTAAAAAACTAAGAATTGTAAAATACTTTCTCAACATGACCAAATTTATATATATACATTTATATATATACATGTATATATACTTCATATACATAATGAGCTCCGCTTCAAGTAAGAAAGAAGGGGATATGAGAAAATATATATGCATCTGTTAATCTGTGCAAAAAAAAAAAAAGGGAGTATAATCCTAGCACTAAAGAAACTGTTTACCTATGGGGGGACAGTATGGAAAAGGGGTAGAAAGAATGGAGAAATGAAGAAGGAATAGTGAGGAGGAGAAAGTGACACTTCTCTGAGTATCCTTAAGTATTGCTTTCTTTGAGCCCATTGTCTGCCAGTTGGTTTAGCATAGAGGCCAATGGCCAGGTTTTCTTCAGGATTGGACACAGGAGGCCAGTTGAGCTACAATACTCATTCCTTACTTTTGTGCTTTTTACACTAACTATATTACTTCACTTATAAAACAGCACATAGTTCTTTGTCTAGATTTTTTAACCTTCAAGTAACTAACACCCCATTTAGAGCACTGGTTAAAAGCAAAATCAGTTTTAAGTACCAAATAGATCATTTTATTTCTAATTTGTTAATTATGAGTTTACAGTAACCATTCCCTTTTTTTGATACCCACAGGGTACCCTAAGCACTTTTCACTACTCTGGACAATCAAACGAATTCATAACTGGTTGACTTTACACAGGGGTTAATTATCTCCTTAACACATTCCTCTGTCTTAGCACTAACTGCTCTTAATTGCCTTCAGTTTGTGATGAGATAACGGGAGAAGAAAAAGGGGAAGACTGGGAACTCCGGTACCCTGCCTTTCGTCTTTTTGTGTAGGTGAAGCAGAGTTACTCAAGCAATTACTAAGCTAGTTCAGAAGCCTTCTCTTTTCACCCACCATGGCTTATATCTTGTGATATTTGCTACGAGAACATGTGATCACCATAAACCATGTGTCCTGATTATTCTGGTGTAACTCTATTTAAATTTGTACGTTTTAATTTAAGTTGCTAATGTTACTTAGCCTTGTTTCCTTCATATAGGTAAAAGAATTAGAGCTGAATTTGAATTCTGACTCCTGCTTACTGACTTCAGGCAAATCTTTCTGAGTACTAGTTTTCCTGTTTGTCAAGCTGTAAAAAGAAAAACTATATAATAAAACCTAAGCCACAGTGCCAGTTACTAGTAACATTCAGTTAATCTTAGCTTAATCCATTTAAAAAACTTAATCTTCCTTCTGTAATCAGTAAGAACTCATTTTCTATCACTATTTTTGAAAATAACACAGAACAGTGTTTCCTAAGGTCATTTGTTTCATTAAAGGTTTGCAATCGCACACAACAGAAACTAACTCTGGTTGATTCAAGCAGGAAATTTAATGAAAGGATATTGGACAGATCACAAAACCTCCAAGAAAGCTTGAGGACCAGGCTTGGAGGCCACATAATGTGGAAAAAATGCTCCACACCAAGCCCCAGAACTCTCTAGAACAGCTGCAGTGGGCACAGGCAGCAGATGGTACATCCAGCTCCTCAGATCCTGGAGCCAGGATGCCACCAGACCACAGAGCCCGTAGTCTCTGCCTGTGGCCTTGCTAGGACTGAGTCCTTGCAGTCCCTGATTCTATATGTCACCACCTTCTGAATCATGCCTAGGGCGGGCTCATCAGACTGGACAAGCTTATGTCTTGTGTCTGTGCACTGACCATAGGGGTGACTGGAAGAATGTCTTTTAGGTGTTTTCCTCTTCAAGGGGGAGTTGTGTCTGGTTTATACCATGGGGGTCCCCCCAAATAAGAAAGGGGTTCAGGTACCGGTCAGCCAAAAAAATGACAAATGTGTACCACAGAATTTGAGGAGATGCAGTAAGTATTGCATGAGAAAATGAGGGTATATCCCATGAGCAGATAAACTGGGGAAATGCTCTTTCCCCTTATTTCTTCCCCCTACCCCAGCCCCATTCTCTATCTTCACCTCACATAAACTGTCTCATGCCTTAGGCAACTTCTGTCTCGCTCACTCACGAGTGTATATGAAATGTTAGCAAGGGGTAATGGCATTAGGCTACGGATAATCTTGAATCCCCTCTAATTTATTAAGGAGAAAAGGGGAATCAACTATAAAGTTTGGTATTTATTATTCTTAGCAAAATAGTAGACTGTAGATGACTCTGATACATTATGAGTCATAACACCATGACTAAAGCATGGTTTAGGCCAAAGAGTATCAGAAAAACATTCTGCTCAAAAAGTGCAGTTTTGGAGCTTGCTCTGTGAACATTAACACTCAGCCAAGACCCCAGTGGGTTTTGCTGTGTCCTCTTTCCTTACTATTGGGTACAGCTGGTTGTGCTATTACTAATACTACTTTGTTGTGGGGTCCACTTAAGCTTCCAGTATCTTTCCACATAATCTGCAATCAATTCTAAATAATTATAAATTTAAATAAAACTTTGTAACCAGCCAACAATAGTTGCTTTCCTCAATTACAAGGCTTCCCAAATGATTAAGTCCATAGGCTAGTTAATGTACAGTGCTTTCAATTCTAGCCGATTATGTCAATTACAAACCATTTTGTGGCATCTGGTAGTGCAGATTTGTGAGTTGTGCTATCACGTTATTGAGCTTTTATCCTGTTAATGACCCTGATGCCACAATCCTCACATCATTCAACATAAATTAGCTGTGGTTCCATGCCTTACCAATGGAGTAGAGTGTGTGTGTGTGTCTGTTTGTGTCTGTGTTTCTCTTCAAAAAAAAAAAATCTACTCTTTTGTTAATAGCCCAAAAGTCTCTCATTCAATGATCAAGTCAAGGGTATTGCCAGAGATTGATTGGTGCCTTTAATGCCTTGGGGGGAAATTCCACTGTACTATATTTGCCATTGGCTCTCACCTCTAGAAAGATAAAGACATTTATCTAAATTTAGCATAGAAGTCCCATGAGTGATCCTATCATCTCCATCTGGCCCAGTTTCTTCTGTTTTTGACTTACATCCCCTGATACAGTTTAAATTTCTCCTTCTTGCTATCATATTCTGAGCCCCTATCCCCAGTCCCCTCCTTCCTCAGGACTTTGCCTTGGGTTTTGGATGAAATGGATAACAAGTAGAGCCTCCCCACTAGTATCCTAGGATGTCCCTGGACCTTACCTGTCCCCAGTTTTCATTACCCTTGGTGGGAGAATACATGTCAAGGCATCTCTCATTCCATTGACAGTGCTGGTCTGGAGAAATTTGAAATGCATCAACACTATCTTTTCTCATTTTCCTTCTGACAGTGTTTCCAAAGTGTAAGAAATGAAAAAAAGGGAATCAACAGGAGACAAGAAAATGAAAGTTGCTTGTATAATCCATAGACTACATATTTCAAGTTCCAAATAAACAAAGGATGGCCTAGATGCATATTTAGAAACCTTAAGTTGTTCCTATTTGCTTTTAAAAACTGTAAAATTTATGACATTTCAATATGGCAGGCACAGTGCTAGGTTATATTTGAATATACAACATAACACAATATAATGTAATATACTGCCATGTACTATAAATTATATATGATATTATTAATAATGTGTAAACATACACACATAATTTACTTCTTACAACAACCCTATGGTATAAGGATTATGGGAAATAGTAATTATCTGGTTTGAGGCAATCAATTTTCCTGTCTGAAAAATTGGTCCCTAATTTGTATTTGACGTTTGTGTCTGAATTACTCCTATAGGTTTTACTCTTCCTTCAATTTAAAGGAATTAAATAATGTTAGGTGACCTACTAGAACGGCAGTTCTGCTTCTAGTAGCAGAAAATTAGGCTAGAATCCTCCAGAGATTTGCCAGCAAAATTAGCAGCAGAGGGTATAAAAGCAGCAACTAATTCTGCTAGAAAATGAACAGAAGGGAAGGCACTAATCTTATTAGCAGCTATGTCATTAGTCAAAACAGCAAGAACGTAGGAATGAAGTTTTGAAGGCTATTTTCTTTTTAAGAGTCCCTGTTTCTCTTCTTATTTCAGACCAATGACAGGATAAAGGATAATGGTAGCAAAAGAAATTTAACAGAGGTGAAAAAGCAGAGTTGTATGATTGTTCTGTTGCATAATTCTGCAAAAGCTGGACATGGCTCAAGAGTGACTTCAGGTATGCACGGCATTGATTGCCCAGATGCCACAAGCAGTTGCCACTGTGTTCAAAGTATACTGAAAGCTTTGTAAGAATAGTCCCTCTGCGTAGGGTTAGCCTGAGTGGGTAGGCTAATTGGAGTCAAATATGAAGGACGTGCATCAAGCCCAGGTATTCCTCAGAGAGGACAATCTGCCTTGTGCTGGCTCAGCCCACAGTCCAGAGGCCATGAAGATGGACCACAGACCATAGGGATGTGTTCAGTTCACTGACCTCTAACCACAGAGACTATATTATTGTGTATGTGGCCCAGCAGGTGAGGTGGGGTGGGTACTTTGTTTCTCCTTTTATTCAGTGTAAGGTTATAAGTCAACAAAAGCCTAGGGTTTGATGAGAAACCTACTTTTCTCAAAGGAAAAGGACTCAAAAACTATATAAGAAAAATATGATCTCATACTTAACCAGTATGATAGACCTAATCTTAGACTATGGCTAAATGCTCAAACTTGTTGGTTTACATTGAATTATTTCCCCTGATATGAGTTGACCTGAATTTTATTTCTAGCTTTTAGGGTCTCTGGTCTCTCATCTGTAAATTCTCCAAGTCTCCTTCCAACATTAACACTCGAATTTTGTAACTAATCAAGTCAGACTCACAAGAACTGGAACAGCTGAAACATGTAGACACAAGTGTTTATATGAAGTCTTATGAGGACACTAAAAAAATGGTATTTCTGAGTTGCCAAATATCATGGCATTAACTTAATTTCCAACTAGATACAATCTCTGGTGACTTGACACAGGCCCAGTATGAAATTTAAAATATAATTACTTTTCCATTTTCACATTCATTGCTGAATTGATAAAATATTCATTTTTTAAAACCCATACGGTTGTTTATTTTTCCTGAACACAATTAAGGAACTCAGAGTATCAATACAGTAGTTCAGCCTGAATGACAATATAGTCTCATGTGATAATTTTCAAAGGAAACTGGGATAAAGCCAGAAGTACTTCTGGGGAGATGAGCAAACCCCTACCTAGCCCTGTCCTTGGCACAAGAGAGCTCAAAAATGTCATTTCCGTCCCTCTTCTGTACTGTCTAGTTTACTCTGAAAAAATCATCAGCTAAATCCAGAATTCTCCATAAAACTACCCTGCTAGGAAAGTTGGCCTGTTTTTCAAGCTGAAGGGTGGAGACTGGGCTCCCATATTGGCCTGCTGTTCATCTGTATTTGCCCCACCTACACTCTTATTTTTTGCTTTTATTTTTTTAATAGTACTTCGGTTTTCCTTTTGGGAGCCATTCTTTCATAACTCTCAGCCTATCAGATTTAGGTGGCTGGTGCCAAGATGGACCCATGCCTGGCTAACCAGCAAATTCATACACAATGATTCTTACCTCAGTTTACTTGCAACTCATCTGTCGCTGGACTTATTGGTGATATTATAAATTCCATTTCTTAAAAGCCAAAAGAATTCTAGCCCTCTTATTTTAGACCAAAGTCCTTTGCTTTCCACACAGGCAAATTCCATTTTGTGTGGCAACAGTGCCAGTAGGGTCATAGCATTTTTCATCGACAATGACACTCCCATACTTGCCCACTGTTTTGATTTTCTGAGCTCTGCTCAGGATAAGACACTACGGACTTTTTTTTCTGAATTTTTCAATTTTAATTTATTTATTTTTTTCTACAGCAGGTTCTTATTAGTCATCAATTTTATACACATCAGTGTATACATGTCAACCCCAATCGCCCAATTCAACACACCACCATCCCCACCCCACCGTGGTTTCCCCCCCTTGGTGTCCATACGTTTGTTCTCTACATCTGTGTCTCTATTTCTGCCCTGCAAACCGGTTCATCTGTACCATTTTTCTAGGTTCCACATATATGCGTTAATATATGATATTTGTTTTTCTCTTTCTGACTTACTTCACTCTGTATGACAGTCTCTAGATCCATCCACGTCTCTATAAATGACCCAATTTCATTCCTTTTTATGACTGAGTAATATTCCATTGTATATACATACCACCTCTGCTTTATCCATTCGTCTGTCGATGGGCATTTAGTTTGCTTCCGTGACCTGGCTATTGTAAATAGTGCTGTAATGAACATTGGGGTGCATGTGTCTTTTTGAATTATGGTTTTCTCTGGGTATATGCCCAGTAGTGGGATTGCTGGGTCATATGGTAATTCTATTTTTAGTTTTTTAAGGAACGTCCATACTGTTCTCCATAGTGGCTGTATCAATTTACATTCCCACCAACAGTGCAAGAGGGTTCCCTTTTCTCCACACTCTCTCCAGCATTTGTTGTTTGTAGATTTTCTGATGATGCCCATTCTAACTGGTGTGAGGTGATATCTCATTGTAGTTTTGATTTGCATTTCTCTAGTAATTAGTGATGTTGAGCAGCTTTTCATGTGCTTCTTGGCCATTTGTATGTCTTCTTTGGAGAAATTTCTATTTAGGTCTTCTGCCCATTTTTGGATTGGGTTGTTTGCTTTTTTAATATAGAGCTGCATGAGCTGTTTATATATTTTGGATATATATATATCTCCTTTGATTCGTTTGTCCTTTGCCCTTTGATTCATTTGCAAACATTTTCTCCCATTCTGAGGGTTGTCTTTTCATCTTGTTTATACTTTCCTTTGCTTTGCAAAAGCTTTTAAGTTTCATTAGGTCCCATTTGTTTATTTTTGTTTTTATTTCCATTACTCTAGGAGGTGGATCAAAAAAGATCTTGCTGTGATTTATGTCAAAGAGTGTTCTTCCTATGTTTTCCTCTAAGAGTTTTATAGTGTCCAGTCTTACATTTAGGTCTCTAATCCATTTTAAGTTTATTTTTGTGTATGGTGTTAGGGAGTGATCTAATTTCTTTCTTTTACATGTAGCTGTCCAGTTTTCCCAGCACCACTTATTGAAGAGACTTTCTTTTCTCCATTGTATATCCTTGCCTCCTTTGTCATAGACTAGTTGACCATAAGTGCGTGGGTTTATCTCTGGGCTTTCTATCTTGTTCCATTGATCTATATTTCTGTTTTTGTGCCACTACAATATTGTCTTGATTACTATAGCTTTGTAGTATAGTCTGAAGTCAGGGAGTCTGATTCCTCCAGCTCCGTTTTTTTCCCTCAAGACGGCTTTGGCTATTCGGGGGCTTTTGTGTCTCCATACAAATTTTAAGATTTTTTGTTCTATGTCTGTAAAAAATGTCACTGGCAATTTGATAGGGATTACATAGAATCTGTAGATTGCTTTGGGTAGTATAGTCATTTTCATAATACTGATTCTTCCAATCCAAGAACATGGTATATCTCTCCATCTGTTTGTGTCATCTTTGATTTATTTCATCAGTGTCTTATAGTTTTCTGAGTACAGATCTTTTACCTCCTTAGGTAGGTTTATTCCTAGGTATTTTATTCTTTTTGTTGCAATGGTGAATGGGACTGTTTCCTTAATTTCTCTTTCTGATTCTTTCATTGTTAGTGTATAGGAATGCAAGAGATTTCTGTGCATTAATTCTGTATCCTGCAACTTTACCAAATTCATTGATTAGCTCTAGTAGCTTTCTGGTGGCATCTTTAGGATTCTCTATGTATAGTATCATGTCATCTGCAAGCAGTGACAGTTTTACTTCTTCTTTTCCAATTTATATTCCTTTTATTTATTTTTCTTTGATTGCCATGGCTAGGACTTCCAAAACTATATTGAGTAATAGTGGTGAGAGTGGACATCCTTGTCTTGTTCCTCATCTTAGAGGAAATGCTTTCAGTTTTTCACCATTGAGAATGATGTTTGCTGTGGGTTTGTCATATATGGCCTTTATTATGTTGATGTAGGTTGCCTCTGTGCCCAGTTTCTTGAGAGTGTTTATCATAAATGGGTGTTGAATTTTGTCAAAAGCTTTTTCTGCATCTATTGAGATGATCATATGGTTTTTGTTCTTCAATTTGTTAATATGGTGTTTCACACTGATTGATCTTCATATATTGAAGAATCCTTGCATCCCTGGGATAAATCCCACTTGATCATGGTGTATGATCCTTTGAATGTGTTGTTGGATTCTGTTTGCTAGTATTTTGTTGAGGATTTTTGCAGGTATATTCAACAGTGATATTGGTCAGTAATTTTCTTTTTTTGTAGTGTCTTTGTCTGGTTTTGGTATCAGGGTGATGGTGGCCTCATAGAATGAGTTTGGCAGTGTTCCTTCCTCTGCAATTTTTTGGAAGAGTTTGACAAGGATGGCTGTTAGCTCTTGTCTAAATGTTTGATAGAATTCACCTGTGAAGCCATCTGGTCCTGGACTTTTGTTTGTTGGAAGATTTTTAATCACAGTTTCAATTTCATTACTTGTGATTGGTCTGTTCATATTTTCTGTTTCTTCCTGGTTCAGTCTTGGAAGGTTATACCTTTCTAAGAATTTGTCCATTTCTTCCAGGTTGTCCATTTTATTGGCATAGAGTTGCTTGTAGTAGTCTCTTAGGATGCTTTGTATTTCTGCGGTGTCTATTGTAACTTCTCCTTTTTCATTTCTAATTTTATTGATTTGAGTCCTCTCTCTCTTTTTCTTGATGAGTCTGGCTAATGGTTTATCAATTTTGTTTATCTTCTCAAAGAACCAGCTTTTAGTTTTATTGATCTTTGCTATTGTTTTCTTTGTTTCTATTTATTTCTGCTCTGATCTTTATGATTTCTTTCCTTCTACTAACTTTGGGTTTTGTTTGTTCTTCTTTCTGTAGTTCCTTTAGGTGTAAGGTTAGATTGTTTATTTGAGATCTTTCTTGTTTCTTGAGGTAGGTTTTTATTGCTATAAACTTCCCTCTTAGAACTGCTTTTGCTGCATCCCATAGGTTTTGGATCGTTGTGTTTTCATTGTAATTTGTCTCTAGGTATTTTTTGATTTCCTCTTTGATTTCTTCAGTGATCTCTTGGTTATTTAGTAACGTATTATTTAGCATCCATGTGTTTTTGTTTTTTACTTTTTTTTCCCTGTAATTGATTTCTAATCTCATAGCATTGTGGTCAGAAAAGATGCTTGATATGATTTCAATTTTCTTAAATGTTCTGAGGCTTGATTTGTGACCCAAGATGTGATCTATCCTGGAGAATGTTCCGTGCCCACTTGAGAAGAAAGTGTAATCTGCTATTTTTGGATGGAATGTCCTATAAATATCAATTAAATCTATCTGGTCTATTGTGTCATTTAAAGCTTCTGTTTCCTTATTAATCTTCTGTTTGGATGATCTGTCCATTGGTGTAAGTGAGGTGTTAAAGTCTCCCACTATTATTCTGTTACTGTCGATTTCCTCTTTTATAGCTGTTAGCAGTTGCCTTATGTATTGAGGTGCTCCTATGTTGGGTGCATATGTTTATAATTGTTATATCTTCTTCTCGGATTGATCTCTTGATCATTATGTAGTGTCCTTCCTTGTCTCTTGTAACATTCTTTATTTTAGTCTATTTTATCTGATATGAGTATTGGTACTCCAGCTTTCTTTTGAATTCCATTTGCATGGAATATCTTTTTCCATCCCCTCATTTTCAGTCTGTATGTGTCCCTAGGTCTGAAGTGGGTCTCTTGTAGACAACATATATGGGTCTTGTTTTTGTATCCATTCAGCGAACCTGTGTCTTTTGGTTGGAGCAGTAAGACACTATTGATTTTGAAGGTCAAAAAGGCTAATTCTTAGAAAAGAATACCAAGAAGTATGCAGTTAGGACAGAGATAATAGTTAGCGAATGGAATGTAGCAACAACCTACAGTGAGCTTTTCCTAGGAGAAAGAAGAAAAGAAAGCTTATTCACGTATACAAGTCCACAATAGAGCAGTGAAATAGAAATCAATGGTTGTTGTCATTGTGTACACCATAATCACTGAAGGAGAAAAAGAACACTGAGTGGCAGACAAATATCTTTCTAGAGCTTTTGACTTTCTTAAGAGAGGTAGTATAGCATGATGGTTAAGGTCATAGACTTTGGGATCAAATTGCCTGGTTCCAAATCCCACCTTGGTCATTAACTAGTTGTGTCCTCTTGAGAAAGTTAATTAATTCCTCTGTGCCTTATTTTCTTCATCTGTAAAGTGGAGATTAAAGCTATCACACAGGTTTTCATTTTTCTGTTTTTTGTTTTAAGGAATTAGTGTATGAAAAATTCTTACAGCAGTGACAGGCCAATAGTAAATGCTATTTTTATTCTTGTCAGGTAGCACTGCGTCATCTTGTTATTATTTGCTCTTTATACTCACAAATTTCAGGATCACTCCACAGCTGTTAGATCTACATCTCTACCTCATCTAATCTCAGGTCCTTTTCTCATCTACCGTATTTCTGACAGTGGTGCCTCTATTCTAAAGTCTAAACTCCGAACTTTCGGATCATCTCAAGCATTCCTTCCCATGTGATGGATCAAAGAGGAGTAACCCTCTCAGATTCTAGCCAAGGCCAAAACAGACACATGTCCCATCCTAACCAGCAGTGTGAGTTCGGGAATATCCCTGTGATTCTCTTGTCTGTAAAATGGGTAAAATTGCTCCTGTTGAGTCTATGCGGGGCTGATGCTGGAGTCAGCTCCAAGCCTTACAGGCAGTCCTCGTGTTCTGGGGCCCCAGAAGTCAGTCTGAGTTAGTGGGTCCCTAAACTGTGAGCTCCCTGAGGTGAGTGAGGGCACACCTTCCTGTTTGCTGTATCCCCAGGCCCCACCATGGGGTTGATACTGGAACACATACTTGTTAAATAAATGAATAAGTGGCTTAGAGATAAGAGCAGCTTCAACTTTAGGGATAACAATAGCCTAATTGCCTCAAGGCTAGTCACTCACAGGGATTACCCCCAATAACCACTTTTTCAGTGGGCAAAAAAATTAGGCCATATTTTTTTTTTTAATGTAAGTTTTATTTTATATTGGAGTATAGTTGATTTACAATGTTGTGTTAGTTTCAGGTGTACAGCAAAGTGATTCAGTTATATATATATATGTATATACATTCTTTTTCAGATTCTCTTCCCATATAGGTTATTACAGAATATTGAGTAGAGTTCCCTGTGCAATATAGAAGGTCCTTGTTGTTTATCTAATTTATATACAGTAGTGTGTATACGTTAATCCCAAACTCCTAATTTATTATATTGGTTTATGGGTCTCTAAAATTGTTTATCCTAGTTACTAAATTGTCCCAAGTGAAAGCTACATTTTATATGTTTATGATAATGCTTTCTTTTCAGTTTTAGTCTGGCAGGTTTTTTATGTCATGGATTAGTGCTGCACAAAGGCATATGCTTTATTATTTATTTCTTTTCATAGAAGTTCATTAAAAAAAGTTAAGAAATAAAATTGCTTGTACATGGTTCGGTAACAAACCATGAAATCTTTTGGGGGGCATCCTATGAGTACTTTTATAATAGCTCTTTTCTTATGCAGTCACATTGAGAAAAGCATATTGTCTATATGTGTTACATTTTCTTTGTTTTTAATTTGTTGGTAAATTTAGAACAACCTTTGGCAATGCTAGCCATAGGTTATATTTATAAAGCTAGATTGAGGCTTCATTAATCACTGTGTCATGAATTTACATTAGGTTTAGGAAATCTTACAAATATTTATAACATTTAGTTTTTCAATAACTTGCTAGAAGGAAGATCTTGAATAATTTGTTAGTTAAGACATCAATGAAAACAGATTCAGTTAATTTATTAAGGAAATAGTTGCTACAATCTCTCAGAGAAAAACCTTCTTTCCTGTTATATTTATTGAGTTCTATCCCTAGTATGTGAATCTAAGAACTAGGCTACTTAAGACTGGAATTAGAAAAGATTATGGCAACAAACTGAACATTTAGATGGGCATTCATTTTTTTTAGCATTAAGTTTTAATGGCAGATATTTGTTAACTGTGCTCAATTTCTTAAAAGTAAATCCAGTTTTATTCAGGGCAGGAGTTGATGCAACTGGAGGGTAGATTTTCCTGGTAAGTCACAGAGCGGCTATAAGAGGTGCTGGGGTGTGCTTGCTATTATTCCCTGAGGAATTTTGTCTTTAAAGGGGATAATAGCATGACAGAAGTCATCTCATATGTAGTACCTTGCCATAAACTAAGTTGGCCTTGGGACAAAAAATTTTTTTGGAGAACTTTTCTTTAAAAAGGCCTCTGGCTTATCAAATAGTTAACAAAAGTAACTCCTTTCATAAGTCTCAGAGCATCTCAAATTCAGTTTAGTTTCATGAAATCCAGAGAAGGACTCTGTTTACTGTAATTTGTGCCTAAGCACAATGCCATAAACCGGGCAAGAAACTGCAAAATGCTCTCATTGGGTTCACTGTGATAGTGAACACCATAAATACAACTAAGCTGGGCGCTCCATTCATTCACTGAGCAAACACTAAATGCAAACTCAGAGTTTCCTGTCTCTGTAAAATACGGACGAAAAGGCAGGAACCAGAATAGCTGATGTTACATAACCCCAGTTTGATTTGCTACTGGTTGTACAATTAAAGTACAATGTATGCAAAACATAGTAGGATATAAAGCTACAGTAATCAAGAGAGTATGGTACTGGCACAAAAACAGAAATATAGATCAATGGAATAGGATAGAAAGCCCAGAGATAAACCCACGCACATATGGTCAACTAATCTATGACAAAGGAGGCAAGGATATACAATGGAGAAAAGACAGTCTCTTCAATAAGTGGTGCTGGGAAAACTGGACAGCTACATGTAGAAGAATGAAATTAGAACACTCCCTAACATCATACACAAACATAAACTCAAAGTGGATTAAAGACCTAAATGTAAGACTGGACACTATAAAACTCTTAGAGGAAAACATAGGAAGAACACTCTTTGACATAAATCACAGCAAGATCTTTTTTGATCCATGTCCTAGAGTAATGGAAATAAAAACAAAAATAAACAAATGGAACCTAATGAAACTTAAAAGCTTTGCACAGCAAAGGAAACCATAAACAAGAGGAAAAGACAGCCCTCAGAATGGGAGAAAATATTTGCAAATGAAGCAACGGACAAGGGATTAATCTCCAAAATATACAAACAGTTCATGCAGCTCAATATCAAAAAAACAAACAACCCAATCAAAAAATAGGTGGAAGACCTAAACAGACATTTCTCCAAAGAAGACATACAGATGGCCAACAAACACATGAGAAGATGCTCAACATCACTAATTATTAGAGAAACACAAATCAAAACCACAATGAGGTATCACCTCACACCAGTCAGAATGGGCATCATTAAAAAAATCCAGAAACAATAAATGCTGGAGAGGGTGTGGAGGAAAGGGAACCCTCTTGCACTGTTGGTGGGAATGTAAATTGATACAACCACTATGGAGAACAGTATGGAAGTTCCTTGAAAAAACTAAAAATAGAATTACCATATGACCCAGCAATCCCACTACTGGGCATATACCCAGAGAAAACCATAATTCAAAAAGACACATGCACCCCAATGTTCATTGCGGCACTATTTACAATAGCCAGGTCATGGAAGCAACCTAAATGTCCATTGACAGATGAATGGATAAAGAAGATGTGGTACATATATACAGCGGAATATTACTCAGCCATAAAAAGGAACGAAATTGGGTTATTTGTAGAGATGTGGATGGACCTAGAGACTGTCATACAGAGTGAAGTAAGTCAGAAAGAGAAAAACAAATATAGTATATTAACACATGTATGTGGAATCTAGAAAAATGGTACAGATGAACCTGTTTGCAAGGCAGAAATAGAGACACAGATGTAGAGAACAAACATATGGACACCAAGGGTGGGGGGAAGGGGGTGGGATGAATTGAGAGATTGGGATTGACATATATACACTAATATGTACAAAGTAGATAACTAATAAGTACCTGCTGTAACGCACAGGGAACTCTACTCAATGCTCTGTGGTGACCTAAATGGGAAGGAAAACCAAGAAGAGGGGATAGGGCTTCCCTGGTGGTGCAGTGGTTAAGAATCCGCCTGCCAATGCAGGGGACATGGGTCCAAGCCTTGGTCCGGGAAGATCCCACATGCCACGGAGCAACTAAGCCAGTGTGCCACAACTACTGAGCCTGTGCTCTAGAGCCCGTGAGCCATAACTACTGAGCCTGCACACCACAACTACTGAAGGCCATGCACCTAGAGCCCGTGCTCCGCAACAAGAGAAACCACTGCAATGAGAAGCCCGCGCACCACAAGGAAGAGTAGCTCCTGCTCACCGCAACTAGAGAAAGCCCGCGCGCAGCAACGAAGACCCAGCGCAGCCAAAAATAAATAAATAAATTTATTTAAAAAAAAACAAAAAAAAGCAAAAAGAGGAGATATATGTATACATATGGCTGAGTCACTTCGCTGTACAGCAGAAACTAACACATTATAAAGCAACTATACCCCAATTAAAAAAAAAACATAATAGGAGTTATTCATTCATCTGACACTTATTTCACTCTTAACCATAAGAAAAAGCATTGAAGTAAGGGCATGAGAGCAAGAATAAGACCCAGTGCCTACCCTCAAGGGTATATAGCAATTACTTGGTGTAGAGAAATCATGTAAAAATGAACGAAAAATGTTAGTCCAAAAACCTGAAGCACCAAATCAATACATCCCCACTTCAAACCTTCTGTTACATATGGTCCAAGTGGTAAAAGCTACTGCAGGTGTGGGTAGTGCTTCCGATTACATACTGGGGCCCTTCAAGTTCAGTATAGTTTATCAGGTTTCCCTCCACAGTATGGCTGCCCTGCTGATGTCTACTTGGTCTTCCCAAGAAGAGCTCAACTGCATTTATAAAAAATAGTCTTCGGTCTCCAAGAAGCCGGCTCAGTTGGTCTCTGTGGCAGAAATCCTAGCTGTGGCCTCTTGCTTTGGCCACACTCCTAAACACTGGCTTCTTGATTCCTATGCACTTAGCCACAGCTTATGAGCCATATCACCTTGCTTCTTGCTTTCTTTCTGGTCCTGGCTAACCCTGGCAAAGAGCCAACACTGTGTTCTTTATCACCGTACCAGAGTCCACAGCATGTCTGCCTTTAGCTCAGCTCCCTCAGCTGTCCTGATGCAGTGTTTGGTAAGGTGGGATAGGAAGGGCTTTGTTTGGGCCTCAGATAAGAGTTCTGACCCACCTTTGCTGTTTACAGAAGCTGTGAGATCTTGGACAAAACAGTTAACCCTCCCAGACTCTAAGACTTCTACTTCAAAGCAGATAGTAGTTTTTAACTTCCTCTGATTGTTACGAGGATTAAATGAGCTAATGTAGGTAAAATGCTCAGGACGTAATTGTGCTAAACACACAAGAGTTAGCACTTTTTTCTCTTTTAGACTCTCACTTTAATTAGCCAATCTCCACACTTGTGCACCTGACAATTTACCAGTTTAGCTCTTGAATATTCATTTACTACATTTGTCAGCCAAGCTTCCCCAGACCCTCCATGGAGAGCCCCAGGTCCCTTTCCCACTGCCTGTCAGGGAAGAGGGCAATTTCCATTACCAATGGACAACGCAGTGCCCGTGAAATTAGTGGTTCCCACAGACAACTCACACATCACTTTTTGGGCACAATTAAGATTGGTTCAAATAAAGGGATGTTGAGTATAGGAATGAAAGGCTTAGCTTAGGCCAAGCCCTGTAATTCCTCAAGAGCCTGCTGGAAAAGGTCAAGCAGAGAGAAGAGGTTGGCTTTATTTCCTTTGGGTCCATATCCTATTCCTCACACCCAGGAGCAGGCATGACATTGTGTTTGAAGGCTGCCAGGGATTCTAGGGCCAGACTGCCTGGGTTCAAATCTTGATTCTGCCATTTACCAGCTGATGACCTGGAGTGAGTTATTTAACTTCACACCTGAGTTTCCTCATCTATAAAGCAAGGATGGTGTCTACCTAATAGGGCTGTTTCAAGAGTCACTGAGATCAGTTCTGTGAGCTGCTTAGAACGATGCCTGGGACACAGTAAACACTATGTGTTTTTAAAATGGGACACATTTAAAATGCTAGGTACTGAAACTGTCCTCAAATCTTGAAGAATGCATTCACACACTAGTTCTTTCCTTTTGCCTCAACTGCACCCAGGAAAGCTCTTCTGATGCCACCCACAAAAATTCTGCAGGTTGCCGCTCTTGCCATGTCTGCTCAAAACTGCACTGATCTAGAAATACAAGCTCAATAGGTGCCTCCCATGCCTCCATCAGTACATGAAGGATATGGGCTTCATGACGTTAGACTGAGTGATCTTCCTCGAATGGATTGCTCAAGACATCTACCTGAGTAAAGAAACAGTGCTAGCTCTTTGTATATTAAAAAAAAAAAAAAATCTTTAAAATAAGAATGCTACTTACCCTTGGGGCAAATTGGATGACTTTTAATGATAAAGGTTATACATGCTTAGACCTGTGATTGTTGTCTCCATCCCCCCTGAAGAATGTATTCTGTTACACTTGCGTCCCTCAAAGCCCTCTGCTCAGATCCCTTCTGCCGTGCTGCCTTCCTTGATCTCTGAAACAGGTGAGCCTTCTCCTGTTTAGTTTACCTTCTTTCTTAAGTTCCTTTCACTCAGTATACTAATGGAGTGCTCGCCAGGTGCCAGGCACTCAGTCAGGTACTGAGCGACAGCAATGCACAAGGCACACAAGGGCTAGCTTGTCCTGGAGCTTTCAGTTTTGAGAATAAGAATTGTGTTTGTTTTGTAGCTCTGTCTAAACACCTGGTAAAATGGTTTTCACTTAAACGGACATTTGGTAAACTTGTTAGGCTCAAGGAGCAGTTAACAGAGTCAGGAGAACAGGATGCTGTTAATATATAATAAGGCTGTGTTTCCTTGGATAAGCGACTTACATGTTTGGAGTTTCTGATTCTTAACTGTGTGATGTTAGGTTTGGCCTGTGTTGTCTTCAAAGACCCCTGCCTCCTCCAAACGTCACTAAATTGTGTTTGTGATATTTTAAGATAATTGCAGGCAGATACATTAATGATAGCTGCCTTTTAAGTGAGCGGGTGGGAATTTAAAAATAAGATAAATTACTAAAACATCTCTGAAAGAAACATGAAAGTTTCTAGGATCAGTTTTATAGGTTGCTTTTTAGTTATTATAACTTCAGTATTTAGATTTTTTGTTTCAAACTAGAAATATAATAACAAAAAAAGAGTTAAGGCAACACCAGGTAAAGGATAGGTTAACATTGTATCTTTTAAAACTGCTGATAGGAAATTTTAGTTTCAACATAAATATTTGGTGATAAAGTCTCTTTTCTTCTTGAATGAGGTAAATCTACACTCATCCAAAAGCAACTACACAGGGAGTGAAAGTATCCACAAAACTTAGCTCAGTATGAGTCTGAAGTAATGACTTCCGTGGCCAATTAGGCTTATGAATCCAGGTTCTCTGAAAATTGTATGTACTTGTATTTACAGTTTGATTTGTATATATTAAATGACTGATGATCAAGAGAAAAGAATATGTTGTACAATCCATATGTCTATGATTTTTAAAAAAGCAGCCTAAATACCACCATAGTAAATTTTATTGAATGCAAAATGTCAAGGAAAATATAAGTCCAATACTTCCTTATATCAAAAAATTGCAGCTGGGTTATACTCATATAGACCTTTAAGATCCTAAAAGATAATTCATTAAAAATCTGCCATTTTGCAGAAGCCTAGAGAAAATAAGTGACCTTTCCAAGGTCACTCCAGAGCCAGAATTCTAAACTTCTCCTTTGGTCAATTAATCCCTGTGTGTGGAGCAAATGGACACAGATCATATCTGTTACCCATCCTTTAAAGATACTCAGTTTAGAAAGCTCAGAATATCCATACTTTACGAATCTTTGTTTTAGCCATTTATCTTAGTCAAGCTGCTTATTATTAAGTTAAACCTTTCATTTCTTCTTATAACCTAAACATTTTCTTTAATTTTAAGAGTCCCCCCTTTCTCCTTCTTCTTCTTTTTCTATTTCTGTATTTTGTATAAAGCTTACCTTCACTCACTTTTCTCATGATCTCACTAGACTTGGTCCAACTGTTGGTGCAGCCCTTGACAAGCTCTACAGCATCTCCATTTGGGATTCTTAGAAGGATTTTACTTTTGATTTTGAAAGCTGGCACATATGCACTTATATCTGGTATTTCTTATTTCACTTATTTTTGAGCTGCTATCAAAGATTTAATGTTGACTGTGTAAACTTTATCTTTCTCATCTGACACTTTGAAGACAAATTCCTTCATCCTGGATCATCCTAGGGAACCACACTATCAAGTCCTGGATGAAATGCTAGATATTACTTGACAGATGTGTTTGCCAGTGGTAACACTTTCGAGGGCATAAGGTTGTGGGGAGATAAACACATAAAATGACTGCAGGAGAAAGTAATTAAATTTTTGATGCTACTTAGTCAAAGAAAGTTGTTACATTAAGCTTGTGCAGGTGGTTAACTATCAGCTTCTCTCATCCTAAGTTGGTAAAACACATTCTCCCAGAAACACTGCAGAGAGAATCACTTTTCTTCACCTCTGCTTCCACAGGGAAATGAAGCCATTTCCCACATCCATGTGAACCTATATGTTTATAATGTCTTAGCTCCCAAAATATGCTAATTGCTAGAAAGGAAAGTTAATCTCTGAGACTGAGTTAATACTATGCTTCTAGAACAGTCAATGTGAAAAATTGATGCGGAGGAATTCTGCTTTAGACTATGTCAAACTAGCGTATATTAGACCAAACCTCTCACTGACTAAAATTGTGAAAGCTGCATAAAAAAAGGCTTGAAGCCATCCAAGAGCTTCCAAGAAGTTTCTCTCTGTGCTTGAGGTGCTATAATGCTGAAGAGAAGGGAAGAACAGAGAGAACCTGACATTTGGCTGAACATTTCTCCTGAGCCATTTGCTGATCTATAAACAATGGATGAAGTGAAGAAAAACTAAGCAGAGTTTTTGGCAGGCTCACAAGGCTGATGAGACAAAAATTTGGGTTTAGGGCCCACCAGAGAGGAGGGCATATAAAAACTGTATGCTTTCAATGAGCTCCCATGAAGCCTTAAACTTTAGGGCAAACAGGGAACATACCTGCCTTCACAAAAACTGAAACCAAGATTTGAGTCATCTCAATCCCCAATTAGATTAAAATGATCTGCCTCTAACCTAATTGCCTAACAGAAGCTAAAGTATGTTCTCTCTAGGAGGAAGATGACATCATTTAGAGCCTCAAATTATCTCTACAATCTTTCAGAAACAAGGTCTGGGATTTCATTTTAAAGTTACCAGGAAAAAAATAGAAGACAGTCTTTGTGAGCTTAGGTTAGGCACAAATTTCTTAGCTACGATATCAGAAGCTCAATCCATCAAAGAACAAATTGATACATTGAACAATCTCAAAATTGAGACCTCCTACTCTTTGAAAGACACTTTCAGGATAATAAAAGGGAAGTTATAGAATGAGGGAAAATATTTGTAAATCACATTTCTGATAAAGGACTTGAAACCAGAGTATGTAAAGATGTCTCAAAACTCAATAATAAAAAACCAAATTATTCAATTAAAAAATGGGCAAAAGATTTGAAAGGAGACTTCACCTAAAACAAATACAGATGACAATTGAGCGTATGAAACATGCTCAACATCCTTAGTCATTAGGGAAATGTAAGTTAAAATCACAATGAGATACTACACGCTCTAGTTATAACGGCAAAAAAAAAAAAAGAGACAAAACCGAATACTTGCAAGGAAATACTTAAAGCCACTGGTATTCATATATTGCTGGTGGGAATGGAAAATGGTACACCTAATTGGAGAAATAAAAGGGTTTCTATTTCTTATAAGATTAAACATACACTTAATATAAGACCTAGCAATCCTACTCCCATTTATTTTCCCAAGTTAAATAAAAATTTATGTTCACACAAAACCTGTATATGAATGTTTACAGTGGTTTTATTTGTAATCACTCCAAACTAGAAACAATCATAGAGGGAGATTTTAATCACGTCTCTCAGTAATAGATTGAAGAAACATACAAAAGTTAGCTAGAATATAGATAATTTAACAACATGAGTTAAAAAATGGAACTTACTGGTATATCTAGGAAATTCTACCCAAAACTTCAGAATATAAATTATATTCTAGTGCTTTTGAATTATTTACAAACTGAGCTATGCTAGACCATAAAACATGTCTCTACAAATTTCAAAGAACATAATAGTGAGCATATTCTCTGACCACAGTGAAATGAAGCTAAAAATCTATCTAAAAAATAGGAAATCACCAAATGCCCAGAAATTCAAAGTATATTTATATAAAATCCATTGGTTAAAGAGATCACAATAAAAATTAGAAAATATTTTGGAGTGAAGTATATAAAATAGAACATATCAAATCTTGTAGAATGCAGCTAAAACTTATGTTAAACTAAACTTATGTTTAGTGCATGTATTTCAAAGAAGGAAAGGCTGAAAATCAATGATCTAGGTATTTGCCTCAAAAGGTAAAGAAAAAGAAAACACCAGTAGAGCCCCCAAAAGCAGAAGGAAGGAATAATATATAAAAGTGCAAAAAAAATAATGAAATAGCAATAAATCCAATAATGAGAATAAACAAATGTAAAAGTTAGTCCTTTGAAAAGGTTAATAAGAAAGATAAACCCCTGGCAAGAATGATGTGAGAGAGAGAGAGAGAGAGAGCGAGAGAGAGAGAGAGAATTCCTAATACCACTTGTAGAAATGGTGACATCACTATAGATTCTTCATTTGTTACAAACACATAGCTGAATAGTATTAACTTTTTGCCAACAAATTGAAAAGTCAAATAAAATGGGCAAGGTGATTGAAAAATACAACTTTTCAAAAAATGATGTAAGAAGAAATAATATATGAATATTCCTATATCTAATTTAAGTAATCAAATTTCTATTTCAAAGCCATCCTACAAAAAAACTCCAGGCCCAGATGGCGCCACTAATGAATTCTTCTAAACATTAAAGGACAAAATAATATTAATCTTATACAAACACTTCCAGAGAACAGAAAACAACAGTCAGCTTATTTTTTGAGGCCAGCATAATTTTGAGTGCAAAATCCTATAACAGTATTATGAAAAAGAAAAATTACATTCTCTTTCATGAACATAGATGTAATATAATCCTAAACAAAATACTAGCAGGGGCTTCCCTGGTGGAGCAGTGGTTGAGAGTCCGCCTGCCAATGCAGGGGACATGGGTTCGAGCCCTGGTCTGGGAGGATCCCACATGCCGCGGAGCAACTGGGCCCGTGAGCCACAACTACTGAGCCTGCGCGTCTGGAGCCTGTGCTCCGCAACAAGAGAGGCCGCGATAGTGAGAGGCCCGCCCACCGCGATGAGGAGTGGCCCCCGCTCGCTGCAACTGGAGAAAGCCCTCGCGCAGAGGCGAAGACCCAACGCAGCCAAAAATACATAAATAAATAAATAAATTGATAAAAAAAAATGCCATCTATAAAAGATAAGATTGAGAAATTTGACCTCCTTAACATAAAATTCTATTCATCAAAGGAAACAATTAAAAAGAGAAATGAACTCACAGAGTGGAGAATATATTTGCAGTACATAAAAACAAAGAAAGGTTTATAAATAGATATATAAAGGAGTCCTATATTTCAAAATATAAAGACAGACCAATTTTAAAAAATGGGCAAAATCTGAAATAGGTAATTCACCAAAGAGGATATCTAAATAAACTTATGACAAACGTCATTACCCAACATCATTAATCACTAGGGAAATATTTACAAAATAAAACAACAATGTTATGCCACATATACCCCCCAGATTGGTTAATTTTAAAAAGACTCACAATATGGCAAGTTGCAAAGATGTGGAACAACTGGAACTTTCATATTCTCCTGGAACAACCACTTTGGAAAACTGTTTTGCAGCCTACCCTAAAGCTGAACAGTTGCATATTTTGACTTAGAAATTCAACTCCTACATACATGCCTAACAGAAATACAGACATATGCATGCTAAAAACATATACAAAAAGTTAAGAGCAGCATCACTCATAATAGTCCAAACCTGGAGATAACTCATAAGTCCATCAACAGTGGAATGGATAAATACATTGCAGTATATTTATATAAAGAAATACTATGCTGCAATAAAAAAGAACAAATGACTGATACGTGTAAAAACATGGATTAATCTCACAAATGTAATGTTGAGGAAAAAAGACACAAAAGAGTAAATAGTATATAACTCCATTCATATAAAATTCAAAAACATTTAAGACTAATCTGTGGTATTAGTGTGAATAGTGGTTACCTTTGGGGTGTGAAAGGGTTGGTGTCTGGTAGGGAGCACAGGGGTTGTTTCTCTTGTGCTGTGAAGACTTTGTTTCTTGATTTTTGTGGTAAATACAAAGGTGTGTTCATATTATAGAAATCAATCAGCTAGAAAAATTATGATTTTTACATGTTTGTGTATGTGTGTACTACTTCCATAAAATTTTGTTTGAATAAAACTAATGGGGAGACTTAGACAGGAGTACTTCCCATTAAAGGGAGAGCAGAACGGCAAGGTTATTTTCCATTTCCAATTTTTTAATCCAAAATAATAAATAGCATAATTTAGACAGAATTAATTAATGGAAACAGACAATCTTATAGAAGTTTTTATTTCTCTTATCAGAAAGGCAGGTTGTAAGCTAGCACATTATAGGAAAATACTTTTTAATATTTATAATGATTACATTTCCTTTGTTCTTTATCAAGTCTCTTAAATGTATATTCAAGGAAGTGATGGCTATTTCCTTGGGAACACTATGTTCTTAAAAAAAAACAAGCAAAGCATTTCTTGTTTGATCACATTTGTGATTCTACTGAAGTGTCCAGTCGATAAAAATTCACAGTGTCCCCTGGAGATAAAAGTGTTTGCTTTGTTACAAAACAAACAAATAAAAAATGTATCATTTTAGAATTAGGCTTTAAATGTCCCTGAAACTAGCAGGAGTTTTCTGCAACTAGTTAAAAATAGGTAACGAGAATTGAAGGATAGGAATGAGGCTAGTGAAAGATCTTGAGCAAGCACAAAAGACAAATTGAACTAAGAAGAGATGTTTTCTTTCTCTAAGAATTAAAAAGAATACAATTTTGTGACAGAAAATTTAGAAGGTATATGGAGGGATAAAAAAGAAAAGAAAAATCATCTATGATCCCACTACCCAGAGGTTAAAACCTACCTATTAGAATTTATTTTCTTGGTCTATATTTGAGTAGGATTTACTGTATTATAACAAGCTTTCTACCCTTACCATTATGTCTGGAACATGTTCCCATGTTGTGATATACTGTGCTGTATTTAATGGTTTTAAATTCTTCATAGAATCAATCACCTGTGTGGATTTTTAAAAATACAGAAACCTGGGTCTTA
This sequence comes from Balaenoptera physalus, assembly GCF_965194825.1. Classification (NCBI taxonomy): domain Eukaryota; kingdom Metazoa; phylum Chordata; class Mammalia; order Artiodactyla; family Balaenopteridae; genus Balaenoptera; species Balaenoptera physalus. The sequence goes on along the minus strand of NC_138890.1, from coordinate 88,200,679 downwards.
TTCCCAGTCTACTGATTTGATTCTCTCCTTAGAGAGACCCGGGCTTGGGTATTTTTTAAAAGTTTCCCAGCTGATCTCAATGCAGAACCAGGGTTGAGACTATTCTTTGACTACTCTTTTTCTTTTAATAGATGCATAGAATTATATCATATGAATGTACCATAATTTAACTTGTTCCCAATATTATTAGACATTTATGTTACCTTTTTTGGGGGGGTGGGGTATTAGAAATAACCCTGTACTGAATATCTATGGATACATCTCTGATTATTTCCTAAGATTAAATTCCTAGAAGTAAACTTGCTGGTTTGGTCTAATTTAAGGTTTTCATTGCCAAATCATCCCATAGAAATGTTTGGTCAAAGTTTTCTAGCATCAGCATTTTATGAGATTCTCTGTTTCCTTGCACCATCACTAAATAATGGTAAATATTACAATTTTAAAACATTTTGGCTAATTTTATTGTTTGGTGTATGTATTTCTTTAGTTATCAGTTAGGTTGAACAATTTTTCATCAGTAAATTGTTTCTTTATATCAGATGCAATTCTCACATGGAATAAGACTTGAGGAAAAGCCTAAAATTTTAGAGCAGAAATGAAAATGACTTGGTATTCAATGTTCCAAATCAGAAACCAAAGCAAAATTTGAAGAGTTTTTACTGAGAAATCTAAAGTTATCTTAAATATGTTTGCCTTAAACTAAAGTTAATAGAAGAAAACTAAAGCGCTCAAGGGAAAAAATGGGCTGGTTATATCTCCCTAGTACATTTAACTCTGGATAAATGTCTATAAAATAAGTGTGGATTATCCCCCAAAAATTAAAATCCAAATGCGTATCTGGACCATATCTTTGCATCTAACTTCTTATCTAGACATTTATTGAACATTGTATCACCTGGAGTTCCAACAGGAAACAGTTACACATAGTAGCATAATTTGAGGAGGGTTTATTTACAAAGGACTAGTTAACAAAGACGTGGGCATGGTAATGGAGAGCAGAGGAACCAGGGCTGGCGTGAGCAAGACTGCTCCATCCTCAGTCCTGAAAGAAGGCAGAGTTAATTGTGTAGGAGACCACCCTGAGAGATCAGTGATCTTTGGTGGAAGAACCCAGCCAGTCTACAGTCATTTCATAAGGAAGATGCTAGTGAATAAACTCCCTGACAACAGGGTCCTGTAGGACATCATCTATACTTTCCAATCTTATCTCCTATCATTTTCTCCCCATGTCTTTGTATGCTGAATTTCTTCACTTCAGTTGGATATCTACCCAAATGTTACCTCATCAAAGAGGCCTTCCCTGACAAGCAAAGTAGCCAGAAGAGCCGTGTCCTCCTTCCCCCAACTCCTTACCCTGCTTCATCTTACCTTATAAACATTATTGCCACTTGATATGGTACCTTTTTTTTTTTGCTTACTTCACTGATTGCCTCCATTATCAGAAGGCAAGCTTTATGAGGACACGGATTTTGTCTGTGCCATGTCATCTGTATCTTCAATGCCTAGTATAGTGTCTAGCTCATAGCAGGTGCTCAATATTTTTCATCTTTGAGAAAATGCTTAGTAAACTCCCATGTACCATAGAAACATGAAATATCATCATTTAAATTACATAAAACACTGTGTAAATACACACTTTTCCGGAGATTATCCCATTTTCACTCATGTGCCTTTATTAGCACAAATAACTCATTTTATATCTAATTATATTTCCTACAGATTCTACTTCCAGTATATATCTCTAACCTGTTCACTTCTCTCCATCTTTACTGACATCACTCAAGACGAAACTATCATCTCCCACTTGAATAAATACAATAGCCAACTGGTCTCCCTGCTCTATTCTTTCCTCTTTCAATATTCCCGCACACAGCGGCCAAAGCAGGCTTTAAAAAATCTGGTATCTATTCCCTGCTTAAAAAGCTTCAAAGGCTTCATTTTGCTCTCATGAAAGAATTTAACATCTTTAGCCTAACCTAGAAGGAACTACATAATCTAATTCACCTGCCCCCTCTAATCAATACCTTTTCTTTCACTTATAATAAGCCAGTGGCCACTCTGGCTTATTCTGTTTCTTGAACACCCGAGGTCTTCCCTGCCTGAGGGCATCTACACATCTCTCCACTGCCTGGAACTCTCATTCCTCACGCCTTTCCTATCTAACTTTTACTCAATCTTCACATCACAGCTTAAAGATAACTTCCTCAGGAAGCGCTATCCTGACTCCCTGATATTCATGGGGATCCTCTATCTTAAGTGCTTAGAGCACTCCGTAATTTCATTTCCTAAAGTTTTTACAGTTGTAGTTATATTTTATTTGTGTGACAATTTGTCTAGTCTGTCTTCCCCACTAGACTATAAGCTCCAAGGAGGTGGAGCTGTGCCGGTTTTGATCCTGATGTCTCCAACAGTTAAGATAATATCTGGAATGTACTGACTTAATTTTAGTGTTTCACTTTTGAATGAGTAATATAATTTATAAAATTCTCACCTTTAACATTTCAAAATGTATTGTCCTTGTATGAGAAAATGGCATTTAAAACTCAATTCTGTGTATCAACTGCTTCTATTGCCTAGCAAGGCAATTCTTATTAATAGACCTAGAATAAACACTTTTGAAGAATTCATGAATGTCCCCAAATGAGACTTATTCTTAATTTCTAGTTAGATTCTTAGCTCCTCAGGTTAAGGGGTGATGGCACATGGCCCAGGTCTCCACACAAAATGAAAGTATGCTGGATGGAGAAACATCTCTTTTCTTACGGCATTCTTTTGTCATCCTAATGTTAAATGGTGGTATCACACAGTTTTCCAGGCTGAAATGGGGTTCTGAATTTTATAGGTTGTGAGAAAATGTCCTAGGGTTGCTACTAACTCAGGTAACTCATTGGTGGCTTTGAAAAAGGGCCCCCTTCCTCAGGATATTTTGCTTCCATCTGTTTGCAATTGTTATAATATATTGCTGATTTCATTGGAATTTTATGGCCAAAATTGTTCTAATTATTACACAAATCTGCATCATCCACAATGTGAAGGGTGCCCCCTGGGTGGTGTCATTGTACCTGCCCCAATGTCCATGGTAGTCTTGGGAGGTACAACAGATATGGAACATAATACTGAAAATGTGTCACCCATTGCATACTTGTGCAGTGATTTTTCTTCACCAGCGATATTAAGTACAGGAAATGTGAAAAATCTTTCTTTGTGCTCATGGGGATTTTTCTGAAGAAATACTGTAACCTCATAGATAGGCCTTAAATATTTGATTTTCCTGTTCTCATTTCTTCTTCTTAAACCCTATCAGTTTTGCTTGATTCCATTTTGCCCATGTCACTCTGATGGATCTCTTACTTCACTTTTAGAATAGACCTTTAAATTCACTCTTTAAATTCATCCCAGAGGGCATCATCTTTCCTGCCTTGAGGAAACAACAACAAACAACTCAGGTAGTCTTCTGGAAAACTTAGAGTAAAATGCAATTAAATTTTAAAGTAGCTGTTTTGTTGGCATGAATTTTCTCATTTGCAATGAATTTTATCCTCTCATCCATCATTTCCTAAAGTAGTATTCTGTAGGATGCTAAGAAGAGTAGGGTGGAAAAAGTATACTATGCTGTAAAAATTAGGGAACTGCTGGTTTGTCACATTTAATATGCTTTATAAATTTTTCTAATGGTTTGGGTTTTGTTGGTTTTACCTAGATCTTTAATTAAGTTAATGTGTATTTGAATTTAAAGTGTTTTGCAATTTAGCCATAAACTTTTTTTTTTTTTTTAATTAATTTATTTATTTATTTTTGGCTGTGTTGGGTCTTCGTTTCTGTGCGAGGGCTTTCTCTAGTTGTGGCAAGCGGGGGCCACTCTTCATCGCGGTGCGCAGGCCTCCCACCGTCGCGGCCTCTTTTGTTGTGGAGCACAGGCTCCAGACGCGCAGGCTCAGCAATCGTGGCTCACGGGCCCAGTTGCTCCGCGGCATGTGGGATCTTCCCAGACCAGGGCTCGAACCCGTGTGCCCTGCATTGGCAGGCAGATTCTCAACCACTGCGCCACCAGGGAAGCCCCTAGCCATAAACTTTTTGTAACACCTGTTAACAAAACCCTGAAAAAGGCTCTGCAGAACACAGGTTTGGGAAATGTTGCTTTATTGATTGGTCCATTTGTGTGTGCTCTTGGGAAGAAGCCTCCTGAAATGGAAAGGCATCGACTAACAACTAGTAGACCCAGTTTCCAGGCCTTGTTTCTATTAAGTAGTTAAATATCTTGGGCAATGAACTAAATCTTTCTATGTCTAGTTTTCTTCTCATTGAATATTTTTTCAAAAATGTTTCAAGTCAAAGTGTGGCCAAGATGGCTGAGTAGGAAGACCCTGAACTCACCTCCTCCAATGGGCACACCATAATTACAACTATTTAAAACTATTTTCAGAGCAACTATCTATGAAAATGGGCTGAAGACTACCAGAAAGGATTTTCCACAACTTAAGATATAAAAAAGGAGCCACAATGAGATGGGTAGGAGAGGCAGAGACACAGTATAGTCAAGACCCACACCCCCAGGTAGGTGATCCATAAATGGGAAGATCATCATAATTGCAGACATGCTCCCCAAGGAGCAAGGGGTCCAAGCCCCACCCCAGTCTCCCCAGCCCGGGCTTCCTGCCCAGGACGATGAAAGGAAAAGAACCTACAACCAAGAATACTCTACCTGGCAAGGCTATCCTTCAAATCTGAAGGAAAGATAAAGTTTTACAGACAAGAAAAAGCTAAAAGAGTTCATCACCACTAACCCAGCTTTACAATAAATTTTAAGGGAATTTCTATTAGCGGAAAAGAAAAGACCACAACTAAAAAAGCAAAAATTACAAAAGGAAAATTCTCATTGGTAAAGACAAATATACAGCAAAGGTGGTAGATCAACCACTTATAAAGCTAGGAAGGTTAAAAGACATAAGTAGTAAAATCATCTATATCTCCAATAAGTAGTTAATGGATACATAAAACAAAAAGGTATAAAATAGGATGTCAATACAGATGGCCAAAAGGCACATGAAAAGATGCTCAACATTGCTAATTATTAGAGAAATACAAATCAAAACTACAATGAGATATCACCTCACACTGGCCATCATCAAAAAGTCTACGAAAATAAATGCTAGAGAGGGTGTGGAGAAAAGGGAACCTTCCTTCACTGTTGGTGGGAATGTAAATTGGTGCAGCCACTATGGAAAACAGTATGGAGGTTTCTTAAAAAACTAAAAATAGAGTTGCCGTATGATCTAGCTATCCGACTCCTGGGTGTATATCCATAGAAGACTCTAATTTGAAGAGATACATGCACCCCAATGCTCATAGCAGCACCATTTACAATAGCCAAGACATGGAAGCAACCTAAATGTCCATCGACAGATGAATGGATAAAGGAGTTGTGGCATATATATACAATGGAATACTACTCAGCCATAAAAAGAATGAAATAATGCCATTTGCAGCAACAAGAATGGACCTACAGATTATCATACTAAGTGAAGTAAGTCAGAGAAAGAAAAATACCATATGATATCACTTACATGTGGCACCTAAAATATGATACAAATGAACTTCTTTATAAAACAGAAATAGACTCAGAGACATAGGAAACAAACTTATGGTTACCAAAGGGGAAAGGGGGTGGGTGGGGGTCGGATAAATTAGGAGTTTGGGATCAGCAGATACAAACTACTATATATAAAATAGATAAACAACAAGGTCCTACTGTATAGCACAAGGAACTATATTCAATATCCTGTAATAAACCATAATGGAAAATATAATAATATGAAAAAGAATATATATATATAAAACGGAATCACTTTGCTGTGCACCAGGAACTAACACAACCTTGTAAACCAACTATACTTCAATTTTAAAAAAAAGCAAAAAATGAGGAAAAAAATATGATGTCAAAAACATTAAACTTTGTGCGGGGGAATAAAAATTCAGGATTGTTAGAATGCATTCAAACTTAAGAGACCATCAACTTAAAATAATCATATACATATATATATATATATATATATATATATATATATATATATATATAGTTATATCTAGTCATATATGAACCTCATGGTAACCATAAATGAAAAATCTATAAAAGATACACACACAAAAAAGAAAGGAATTAAAACATAACACTAAAGATAGGCATCAAATCATAAGGAAAGAAAGCAAAAGAAGAAACAAAAAAGACCTACAAAACAACCCCAAAACAGTTACCAAATGGCAATAAGAACATACCTATCAATAATCACTTTAAATGTAAATGCTCCAATCAAAAAATATAGAATGGCTGAATGGATACAAAAACAAGACCCATATATATGCTGTGTATAAGAGACGTACTTTGGATCTAAAGACACACAGAGACCGAAAGTGAAGGGATGGAGAAAGGTATTCGATGCGAATGGAAACAAAAGGAAAGCCGGAGTAGCAATGCTTACATCAGACAAAATAGACTTTAAAACAAATAGTGTAACATGAGTCAAAGAAGGACATTACATAATGATCAAGGGATAAATCCAACAAGAAGAAATAACAATTATAAATATATATGCACCCAATGCATGAGCCCGTAAACACACAAAGCAAATATTAACAGGGGCAAAGGAAGCAATTAACAGTAACACAATAATAGTAGGGAACTTTAACACCCCACTTACATCAATGGATAGATTACCCAGACAGAAAATCAATATGGAAACCCTGGCTTTATATGACACGTTAGAGCAGATGAATATATATTTGTGTGTGTATATATAACACACACATGCACATTTATTTATTTGTAAAACATTCCATCTGAAAGCAGCAGAATACACATTCTTTTCAAGTGCACATGGAACATTCTCCAGAATAGATCATATACATGCTAGGCCACAAAATAAGTCTCAGTAAATTTAAGAAGATTGAAATTTTATCAAGCATCTTTTTCGACCACAACAGTATTAGACTAGAAATCAACTACAAGAAAAAACAACTGCAAAAAACACAAACACATGGAGGCTAAACAATATGCTACTTAATAAACAATAATTCACTGAAGAAGTCAAAGAAGATATAAAAAAATACCTGGAGACAAATGAAAACAGAAATACAACAATCCAAAATCTTTGGGACACAGCAAAAGCTGTTCTAAGAGGGAAGTTTACAGTGATATAAGCCTACCTCAGGAAACAAAATCTCAAACAAACAATCTAAACTTACATCTAAAGGAACTAGAAAAAGAAAACCAAATAACAGCCCAAAGTTAGTAGATAGAAAGAAATAATAAAATCAGAGCAGAAGTAAATGAAATAGAGACTGCAATCTCTACTAAAATCTATTGTAATTTTTATACAACAACAAGAAACTATCAAAAAAAAATGAAGAAAACAATCCCATTTACAATTGCATCAAAAAGTATAAAATACCTAGGAATAAATCCAACCGAGGAGGTAAAAGACCTATACTCAGAAAACTATAAGACATTCTTGAAAGACACTGAAGACAACACAAAGAAATGGAAAGCTATGCCACACTCCTGGATAGGTAGAATTAATGTTGTTAAAAGGACCATACTACCGTAGGCATCTACAGATTCAGTGCAATTCTTATAAAAATATCAATAGCATTTTTCACGGAACTTGAACAAATAATTCTAAAATTTGTATGGAAACATGAAAGACCCCAAATAGCCAAAACAATATTGAGAAAGAAGATTGAAGCTGGAGGTATGCTCCCTGATTTCAAGGGAGCATATACTAGAAACCTACAGTCATCAAAACAGTATGGAACTGGCACAAAAACAGACACATAGATCAATGGAAGGTAATAGAGAACCCAGAAATAAACCCACGTTTATATGGTCAATTAATCTACAACAAAGGAGGCAAGAACATACAATGGGGAAAAACAGCTTCTTCAATAAGTTGGGAAAAATGGACAACTATATCTGAAAGAATCAAACTGGACTACTTTCTCACACCATATACAAAAATAAACCCAAAATGAATTAAAGACTTAAATGTAAGACCTAAAACCATTAAAATCCTTGAAGAACACATATGCAGCTCGTTCTTTGACATTGGTCTTAGCAATATTTTTTGGATGTCTCCTCAAGGCAAGGGAAACAGAAGCAAAAATAAACAAATGGGACTACAACTAAAAGTCTTCTGCATAGTGAAGAAAATTATCAACAAAATGAAAAGGCAGCCTTCTCCATGGCAGAAGATATTTGCAAATGATATATTTGATAAAGGGTTAATATCCAAAATATAAAAGGAACTCATACAACTCAACATCCAAAAAACAAACAACCTAATTAAAAAAATGGGCAGAGAACCTGAATAGACATGTTCCTAAAGAAGACACAGAGATGGCCAAAAGACACATGAAAAGATGCTCAACATCACTAATCATTAGGGAAATGCAAATCAAAATCACAAGATACCACTTCACATCTATCAACATAGCTATTATCAAAAAGACAAGAAATACAAGTGTTGGTGAGGATGTGGAGAAAAGGGAACACTTGTGCACTGTTAGCGAGAATGTAAATTGTTACAGCCACTATGGAGTATGTGGGTTCCTAAAAAAATTGAAAGCATAACTGCCATACAATCCAGTAACTCTTCTTCTGAGTATTTTTCTGGAGAAAATAAAAACATTAATTTGAAAAGATATATTCACTCCCCTGTTCACTGCAGCATTATTTACAACAGCCAAGATATGGGAACAGCCTAAGTGCCCATAAATGGATAAATGGATAAAGAAGAAGTGGTGTATATACACAGTGGAATATTACTCAGCCATAAAAAGAATGAAATCTTGCCATCTGTGAGAACATGGATTGACCTAGAGGGTATTATGCTAAACGAAATAAGTCAGAGAAAAACAAATACTGTATAAGTTCACTTATATGTGGAATCTAAAAAACAAAACAAACATAAAACAAAAACAGAGTCATAGATATAAAGAACAAACTGGTGGTTGCCAGTGCAGCGTGGCGGGGAGAGGGGGGCACTGATGGACATAGGTGAAGGAGATTAAGAGGTTATACAACAAATAAGTCATGGGGATGTAATTTACAGCATAGGGAATATAGTCAATAATACTGTAATAAATTTATACAGTGACAGATGATAACTAGACTTGCAGTGTATAAAGATATTGAATCACTATGCTGTACACTTGAAACTAATATAGTATTGTAAGTCAGTTATACTTCAATTCAAAATAATGTGGCAAGTCAACATTCTTATTATTTAGCCGTGCACTGGGCTGCCGTAACAAAATATCAAAAACTGCGTAACTTAAAACAACAGAAATTTACTGTCTCACAGTTCTGGGGGCTAGAAGTCTGAAATTAAGCTGTTGGCAGGGCCAGGCTCTATGATAGCTGTAGGGAAGAATCCTGCCTTGCTTCGTCTAGCTTCTGGTGTTTGCTGGCAGTCCTTGGTGTTCATTGGCTTATTGATGTATCACTCCAGTCACAGGGCCACCTTCTCCCTGTGTGTCTTCACATCGTGCATGTCTATCTTTGTGTCCAAATTTTCCCTTTTTATAAGGACACCAGTCATATTGGATTAGGTCTCATCCTAATGACCTCATTTGAACTTGATTACCTTTGTAAAGACCCTATTTCCAAATAAGATAACATTCTGAGGTACTGGGGGTTAGGACTTCAACAGTATCTTTTTTGGGGGCAATTCAGCATATAACAAGCAGCCACCAGCAAAGCTTGCTTTTTCACCTGAAATACATTAAATTTGCAAATACTGCCTTTGTTAGGAACTACACTTGCTCCCCAACCCTATGCTCCTCACTCTAGCTAGCTTTCCAGTTATCTGCTTTGCTTATCTCTGGGTTAGTCTAAGACTCTGCTGTATAATATATGATCCCTGTACCAGCAGCATCAGTATCATCTAGAAGTTTGCTAGAAATGGAAACCCTAGGCCTCATCTCAGACCTCTTGAATCAGAATCTGCATTTTAAACGATCCCCAGGGGATTCATATGCACTGTATTGAAGAATTAGCTCCCATGAGAACAGTAGATTCCTAAAACTGAAGTAGGAAGTTGCCTCTTCTCTTAAACCTTATTTGACCCTGGGGAAGGCTCTCCAGGTGTTACCTGTGCTGCCTTCCTGCTTTCTTGTCATCTGCTCCCCTGATTGTCCTGACCGTGTGGACCTCTGTTAGCATCATATGGTTTGACTCATGTCTTGGTATCTGTCTTCCTCATTGGTCCTTCTCCTTTCCTGGATACCCACCTTGTACTTATATTCTGCCGCTGCTGCCTAAGCACCAGCATGCTATAAATAATATAAGTGCCACTGCACCTGGAGTACAAAGATTTATAACAAAGCAAGTCAAAGACTATCAAACAGATGTATTATTGTATCCTCAAACGACTCAGAATGTTGGTCTCATTAGCTTCACAATGTGTATGATAACGCTTTCCCCCGTTACTAATATAATCCACAAAGCTAAAAACAGAAGCTGCCCACCAGCTGGGAAAGTGTGTGATGTAAAGCAAAATCAAAATATTATGATATTGAAGTTATAAAAGTATGTATGTAATTATGCTGGCTCTATCTTACATTGGATTCTCTCTGAGGTAGAAAATGAAATCGCCTTCTTTTGATAAAAAAGTAAAATTCCATTTATACCGGATACCTTTTTTTTTTTTTTTTAAACAATTCTTTCTTTCTTTCTTTATTTATTTATTTTTGGCCGTGTTGGGTTTTCGTTTCTGCGCGAAGGCTTTCTCCAGTTGCGGCGAGCTGGGGGGTTCACTCTTCATCGCGGTGCACGGGTCTCTCACTATCGCGGCCTCTCTTGTTGCGGAGCACAGGCTCCAGACGCGCAGGCTCAGTAGTTGTGGCTCACGGGCTTAGTTGCTCTGCAGCATGTGGGATCTTCCCAGACCAGGGCTCGAACCCATGTCCCCTGCATTGGCAGGCAGATTCTCAACCACTGCGCCGCCAGGGAAGCCCCCGGATACCATTTTTAATAGAATTTCAGTTAGAGGAAAATAAAAGTGACTGGCAGAAAAGCAATCAATAAGCCATAGGAGACATGACATTTTTATTCTATGTGTAAATTCTAGTTCACTAATAAGAGGAAAAAAAGACATACTAAATTTATTATACTTCATCATTATTTAAGTGTTATTTTTAGTAAAATTTTAGGATAAATTCCCAACTTTTCTTTTTTAGAAAATTAATTTGGGTCATCTTGATTGCTATTTACTCTATTAAGACAAGATTTTATTACCTGCTTATGAAAAAGATGCATTTTTTCCCTATTGTTATTTACATATGAATTTTTATGTCTCATAGAGCTGGAATTTTTTTTTACTAGGCATACTTATTCCCCATTTTTTCATCCTATTTTTTTATACAAAGCCAAATAGTGTCTTACATTTAATGGTATATTGCCACTATCTATATGCAATCACATGAAATTATTTAGCTTTACTTTTAACATCTATATCTGGTTCCTTTTCTTAAGTTAATTTTTTAAAAATGTGAGCAATATTTTAAATGGAGTTGTTTGCCTGAAACTTGATCATTAATAATTCTTGCCAGCCAGTTAGATTGAGATTTTGAGATTCAAATGGAAAACAGTCAACAACAAATACTGTCTTTCTTATATAGTATATGTCATGTTCTTCCATTAAATGTGCTTTTGGCTAGGCATCCTAGAAAGCAAACATTTATGACCAGGAAAGTGCATGCACTGAAAAACAGAGCAGGCTAGACAGAGACTGACATTTTACACTGAGAAAGGCAAAGATCGACTCAGACTAGACAGAATTGGAGCTCAGTGTTTCTTGTTCTGCTAGTAAATCACTTATATGGCTCCAGGCACTTAATTAACCTCCCTGGACCTCATTTTCTATCTATACAGGTAGGCCTCTACTTATTGCAGAAAGGTGCTTTTGATAGGAAATATGGAAATGAACTAAATAGAAACTTGAGTAAAAATACTTTCCTATTCAGTAGTCATTAAACAAACAGTGTGAACACCTATTTCCAGGCAACACTGCTGACTTGAGGAGCTGACTCACAAGCTAAGGAATATGTCACACACTTGGAACTGAGGGCAGTGTAAGGCAGGAGAAAAATCTTATGATATACAGTTTGGAAGGACCAGGCTTAACTCTAATTATCTAGGTGAACCTGGGTATACCACTAAACTCTTCCATCTTAGTTTTCTTATCTGAAAAATGAAACAATATTTTTATCTGCCTGGAAAAGAGAACTATAAATTGAAAGTGCTGTACAAACATTAGTTGTTATTATTTTCATTAACTTATAGAAACTTAAAGTGTGCAAAACTATGTTGCCAACTGTCAACTAAAAGAATGACTGTAGTGCTTTAAACTTTATTATATAGTTAAAAAGGTACAGGATGGAAAGTAAGAATTATTGTAAAAATACTGCACATAAAATATGACATGGAAATCCATAACTGTAACTTATTTTCTCAACTCCAACATAGAATTTGCTAAAAATCTGGGCAAGCACTCATCTCTTAACTATAAAGCCCTTGCAGATGAAAGGTTCTCTGTGAATTCAAAGTAACATTGTTGACAAGGTTTTATCATCAACTCTCAATCCACAGACTGGGTGATTGGACCCGGAATAAGATCTGTTCTCTTTAGTAGCTGCAATAATTTTGCATGAATATTGCTTCAACAGGGGTCAGGACCTATCTGCTTCTTGCACAGGCAGAGATAAGCTCCTATATCCTGAGAGGTCTGCTGTATTTTATAAATGTTCCCTTACTGACTCTGGCTGGACCTGGAAGGGTATCCTTCCACAGGATGCAGAGTTACAAGTGAGGTGGAAAGAAGGGATGGAGAAGCATTGAAGGGGTGTCCCAAGTGAGAGAGGTTAGAGGAATTACCAAACCACAGGTTATAATCTAATAGAGACTTTGTGCAAATCTCATCACCACTCTGCTCTTTGGTTTTATCCTATAGTAAAACATTAGGAACAATGGTCTCTATGGATCATTCAGAGAAGTATATGAAATGATAGGTAAGCACAGAGACGGTGCCTACTACATAAGAGGTGCCCTATAAGGTAGCTATTCTTCTTTATCATCATCATCACCATCATTTTATTCTCTCTTCCTTCCTCTAGGATCAGATCCTCTGGGACTAACTCACTCTGGAGTTAAAATTCCAGACTGTTAAAACTCCAAACTGCCTGTAGCCAGTTTTTCTTGCTTCCAGGATGGTGACTTTAATTAATGTTCTAAATCTCTCAAAGATAATCTCATGTTATTTGTTATCTACTGAGTCTCTCAGGTTCTCTCAGCTGTTTCCGCTCTGTCATAGGGGAAAATGTGGCCATTTTTCTCTGTTCCTTCTATTAAAAAATATTTGTAATTTGTAACTCTGTTTCTCCTTTTATGTGTCTGTTGCATGATTTTAAAGTTATTTCACCTTCTCTGTCACTTTATCATGAATAGAATTTCTACCTTTGGCAACCAGTTTGTATCATCTTAATCTGAACTTCTTTTGGAATCATTCTTCAATCAGCCCCTGATTTTTCTTCAGGATATTTAAATACAATAGAGTACAGCTTTTGTTTTTTAATCTTAACATTTATAAAAAGCTATTTCTGGGGGCTTCCCTGGTGGTGCAGTGGTTGAGAATCTGCCTGCCAATGCAGGGGACACGGGTTCGAGCCCTGGTCTGGGAGGATCCCACATGCCGTGGAGCAACTAGGCCCGTGAGCCACAACTACTGAGCCTGCGCGTCTGGAGCCTGTGCTCCGCAACAAGAGAGGCCGTGATAGTGAGAGGCCCGCGCACCGCGATGAAGAGTGGCCCCCGCTTGCCGCAACTAGAGAAAGCCCTCGCACAGAAACGAAGACCCAACAAAAAAAAAAAAAAAAAAAAAAGAGAAAGCTATTTCTTGTAAAAGCTAGTGATTTAATAAAACATTTTCATTTTATTTAAGTAGTATTTGTATATGCCATCCTTCTGTACTCTAATAGTTAAGAGGTGATCATGAATATTTTCATTATTAATGTTTTATTAATATAGAAAATAATAGAAAATAGTCTATGTTCTCTTCATCTTTGTGTCCCTGCTAGAGCAAGCAGCAAATTTTTGAATGAATAAATAAGTAGAGGATTTTTATGTAGGAAAAGGATCTCCGTAGTTATGTTTATTTATGGTAGAGAACTTATGAAAAAAATAAAGTGAAGCTATATCAAAGAAAAATCTAAGCAAGAAAGTCGGAGATTAATCTTCACATCATAATTATGACTTAAATACCAATACATCCAGTGGCCTTATCTGAAAGCATGAGTATTGTTTTCTGCAGATCAAGTGCCTGTAACAAACAAGGGTATGTATTCTGCTGTAGAATTCTGCAGTTCAAATGCTAAAAAAGAAAACCCAGGTACCATAATTTTCCTTCCAGAATCTTTTGCTCACAGGATACTTAGAGATAATTCTCTAAAAAGAGTAAAATTAAATTATATGCAAAGAAGAATAAAATACTAGACTGCTGAGGAAAGACACCCCACTGAGAAAGCATTTGTGAGGGTCTTAGCTGCACTTTGAGGGGAAATTTTAAAATTACAGTCTACAGGTGAATGAGAGCTACCACAAGAATACTGAGTCACTGAGAAATACGAGCTAAAGACAGGGAGATTATTGGAGTTATTTACTGAAATCAGTATCACTTGCCTTAAAAATTAAGATAATCCAGGATTTGTTTACCAGGTTACAAATCATAATGATTCTGTGATCAAAAGCATTTTTTGGAGTAGTGATGGTATTAGTAGCAACAATATTAATTATAAAAAATTAGAATATAGCATAATTAGTTTTCAAGACACTATTTCCTCCTATCATTCTGAAGGAATTAGGAAATCATATTAGAGTCAACATTTTCCAGAAAGAGTCATGGAAAACCCCCCAAATTCAAGCAAAAGGATTATTTATCACCCAAAAAGGGAAGAAAGAGAGGATGCTTGCAATCCACTCAGCAAATAATAAAAATAGTTAACAATGGCTTACAGCCTATTATATGATGAAAACTGATAGACTGTCACAAAAATCCCACAAGGTAGGTGTTATTATTATAGCCATTTTACAGATGGGGAAACTGGGGCACAGAGACATAGTGTAACTTGCTCCATGTCACACATCTGGTTAATGAGAGATATGGAAGTTGAATTCTGGCAGCCTGCGCTCAGAACCCAGACTCTTATATTCTACATAACACTGTTTTCCAGAGAGCAAAATCCCAAAGTACTATTCATTCTGAAAAAGATAAATGTTTAGACGTTGGTGTACAACATGAAGCATTTTCCAGAACACACTCAATTCAGTTAACAGCATTAACAATTCTATTTTAAGAAATCCCAGTTCACATTAATTAGGTCTGAGTTTTCAGTTTGTCTTTGTTGAATGTCTCCAGTCTGGGGTCACACTATGGCTACTGTGTACAGCAGTCATGAACGTTCAGACCACCTGGGAGGAACAGGATGCAGAGAAGTTTTCAGGCCTTGCCTAGAAGGAGTCTTCCAATGTTGTCTGGGACCCAGTGGCCACAGATGGCAACTATCCCGCTGTGCTTCCAAATAGGGCCAAATGTCCACTGAGATCAGGAAACTATGCAGTTACTTACTCCTTCAGCTGACTCAGCTTTGCTTATATAATTAAAAAAATTTTTTTCTGGCACAACAAGAAGCCCAAAGGTAGGGACACTCCAAGGTTAAATTCAGTGGCTCCATACTATCATAAAGGATCCAGGTTCTTTCCATTTTGTCACTCTGCCATTCATAGTGAACTGGATTTGTCTTGTCATAAGGTAAGAGTTATAGCCAGTCTGATAATGTCCAGACAAAGTGGAAACCATCTTTTCTAGACCTTTTCTCATGTTTTATTACTAGGTCACATGTCCACCCTAGGCCAACACTGGCAAGGGGAATGGAGCTGCTGATTGACAGAAGCCCTATAGCTGGGGACAGGATCCCTTTCTTTAGTCATTTGGAAGACGGATAGAAACCCAAACACCTTGCTCTGCCAGCAAGGTAAAGGAGAAAGGATTGGGGATGGGCCACCAACAGTGTGAACTGTAGGAGAATAAACTGCTCATTTTGAGACTGTTCACCTTTAAGTTAAAAAGGAAAAAAAAAGCTACCTTCAATTTCAAAAGCTATATTCATAATACTGTCCATCTTTCTGTTTATGAGATAGGTTCATTGGTGTTTTCTACACTCAGAGACATTTTTCATATTCCTAGCTCTAATTTAATTTTAACTTTGCAGGAAAAATATTATGCAAATAAGACACTCAAACAGAGGAAGCAAACGCATGATGCACTGTCTAATACTTTAGCAGTTGAAGAGGGAGAGAAGAGCCTGAAGTCGCTTAATAGACAGATCAAATAACTCTTTAATGGACTGTCTTCCTTTCTCATGAAAGTTCAAATTCTTATCCCAGTTAGGGATAGAAGAATGGTGGAAAAAGCACAGAGAATTTGGGATTTCCAGTACTTAAGTCCTGGTCTGCCTTCTTCTCGTGTGCTCTTAACTGACACTCCATTAATTTCCCTCTCTCCATTGGTAAAATAAGGATAATGAGAATCTACTACAGATTTATCATGAAGCTCAAATGAGATATTGTCTATAAAAGCATTTCATCAGTTAGAAATATTTTCAGCTACAAGTAACAGAAAATTAAAATTCTAATACTTTAAACAAATAGAAGTTCATTTTTTTTTTCTTATAATGAGACATCTGCAGGTAGGTCGGCAGGTATAGCAGCTCCATGACATCACCAGTGTCTCAGGATCCCTTTATCTTTCCATTTCAACTTCCTTAGCAAAGTGGGCTAATTGCTTCATGCTCACAGCCTGGCTGCTGGATCTCTAGATATTGCCAAGTTACACACAGAAATAAAAGGGAGAAGTAGCCATGAGCTTTGTCTGTTCCCGTCTTCTCAGGACTCTCTCAGCAGACTTGCACTTATATTTTAGAGTCTCCAGAACTAAGTGGCATGGCCACGTCTACACCTGGGAGGCTAAACAAGTATTTGGCTTTTCAGCCTCTATAGCGGGAGAGAGCCGGGAAAAGAAGGTTGGATAAGGTAATCAACAGTGTCTGCCACGTGCATTTTGTAAAGTGCTAACTCTGGGTAAATGTTAATAACTAGTGTTCTAGTTGAAAGTTTCCTGAAAGTAAATCAGTCACTCAATAGATGGTTGATGAAAACTAGTAAATATATATAAGAAGAAGAGAAAGTTAAAATGCTAGCTTATTTAGAGGGATGTCTAGTTTCTACTTTATCACTGTGGTAAACACCACTAGGTCATACCTGTTACCTTTCTCACAGCAAGGCATGTCCAAAACAGGTCTCCAAGTGAAATGCTACAAAAAGCGTGGATTAATTGGGCACCATTTCCTACTCTTATCATTATGTTTTACAAGCAGATGAAATAATTTGTGCCCTTTCCCAGCCCCTTTTTAGTATTTGTCAGTAGAATGGAATGTCAAAAAGGACTTACAATGCCTAAAACATTTAGAAATTAAAATAGTATGCAGTAGCACCACGACCTTTTCAATATGCTGGATTTGCAATTGTTCAGCCATTCCTCTTGTTCTTTTTCCCTGACTCTTCTTAATGAGAGGAAAAGGTGAATTGGCACCTAAAGTATGGAGTACTCACAGGAACAAAACAGCACATCATTAAAACAATTCAGAGGCAACCCTGCACTGCTTCAGAGTGGCAGGGGAACAAAAGAGGGTAACTTTATTCATTATGACAAGGCTGGGAGAATGGATTTAGAACCTTGCCTTACCAATTTTCCTCTAGTGTGCTCTGCAGGTAACCTGGTCTGCATACAAACATCTATTCATGATCAATATGTGACCCTGCCTATTCCAAAGAATAAAAACTAATAAATCCCCTGATGGTATTGCTATTTGGCTCCTCTGAAGGGAAATAGTTGCTTTCGTGTCATTATGGTTCCATGATGTCTCTTGGAAGAAGTCTTCTGGGGATGCCCAAGCCCCTCCTCTGGGTTTCCCTAGCACTCTGCATGTGTTGCCATGTAGAAATCACCACATGGTACTGCAAGTTTCTATTCACCCACTTGGTTTCCCAGGTAAGTGTGATTTCTTGAAGGGCACCTAGCACATGCCTGGAACACAGGAAGAATTCACAAAATGTTGGCCTAACAAATGCCACCCTGTGCCAAGGAGCAGGATAAGTCTGCAACCAAGAGGCCTTCTCTCCAATAGTCAGAGGGTCTTCATCTCTGAAGAGACTTGAGGAAACACAAGGCATATTGGATGTGTGAAGCCTGCTCCACCATCTCCCAAGTTTTATCCCAAAGCTGATTTTGGTATAGCTCTCCCTATATAATAGAATTAGACTACCTAAGAATTCCACAGATGTAAGCAGCTCTAACGCCATTCTGCTACTTTCTTACAGTGAAAGAGGAGACAGGTAATATTTTTAGATAATAATGGTAATTTCACAAATCAAAATAAAATGTAAAAACCCAGTGCCTCACCCTTTTATTTTTATCCTTCTCCTTTCTTGCATCATTCCTCAGAGGTGGGTAGCTTCAGAAACTGATAGCCAAGGATGATTGGGAAGAGTCAATCTCAAAACAGGTGTTGGCACATACACGCTAGATAGGTGTCTGAGCAGAGCAGGTGCTGGCATATGGGACCATATATAGCAGGGGGAAACTATTTTTCTAATTCTGTTAAAAAGGAGGGGATGGGCAAGCCATAACGCATGTAACAGTGAATGATAAAGTGTATTACATTGGTTGGGGGAGAGGCCTCTGGAGGGAAGGATGGGAGTTCAAATCCCAGAGCTGCCAATTAGTAGCTATGTGCCTTGGTTACTTAACTTCTTCAGTCCTTGTTTTCCATCTCTGTAGAACGGGGATAATGCTAGTGCCTACATCACATGGAGTTGTCAAGAGAATGAGAAGCCATGTACAGGGCTTGGCTATTGGTGAGCTCTCAATAAGCATTAGCTGTGAATATGAACTATTACCATGTGACAGTGGCCTGACATTGCTCTTCTAGGAGGCTGAACATTTAGAGTAGAGCGAGTGCAAGGGTCAGGAGACCTGTGCTATAGACTCAGTTCTACGAAAAACTACAGACTCAATGCTGGGCAGTTCATAGGGCCTCCGTTTTCTCATCTAATAAACGAGAAGGGTTTGGATGAATCACTTCCTACCTGATTGTTCTGGAGACTCTGGATTCTAGCAACCAGTGCAAAACAATCTCAAGACTTAGTTCTGAGTATTTTCTGTGAGATTGGATATAGCAAAGATCGGTCTCCTGGGAGCATCCCTTGACAGGTCCATGCTTTAAGCCTGTATGAGGTCCATGCCCACAAAAAAGGAAAGTGCATTTCTTACTACAAAGCTACTGCCAACCCACAAATGAACACAGACTGTCCTAACTGGCTCCAACCTCTCCACAGCTCTTTCTGGGGTTCCTGGACCCAATTCCTACATGTGTGTTTTGGAGTGGTAGGTGGGGCTCCCACACAACAGCAAGCAATTCTCAGACACCAGCAGGGTATCCGAGAATTCAACTCATTTCTGATGCTATCTACCCAGAGGCAGCATCAGACTCCACAGGTTAAGGGCTCAGTCCTACAAGATGCGACCCACCTCCATCCCCAACTACAGATGCCAACCGCGAGCCCAGGTTGTCATCTGTACTTCTGACCAACTGGCTATAAATCAGCGGTTCCCTTCACTCCCTTCTCAGGTTTCATAATTTGTTAGGGAGGCTCACAGAACTCAGGGAAACACACACTTATGTTTATCAGTTTAGTAAGGATATGATAAAGGGTACAGATGAATATCCAGATGGAAGAGATGCATAGGGCAAGGTATGTTGGGAGGGCTGAGGAGTTTCCACGCCCTCTCTAGGCCCACGTGTTCACCAGCCTGGAAGCTCTCCCAACCCAGTCCTTTTGGGTTTTTATAGAGACTTCATTACATAGCCATGGTTGATTAAATTATTGACCATTGGCAACTGATTCAACCTCCAGCCCCTCTCCCATCTGGGAGGTTAGGGGTGGGACTGAAAGTTCCAACCCTCTAATCATATGGTTGTTTTCTGGTACACCAGCTCTCATTCTTAGGTGCTTCCTGAAAGCCACCTCATTAACATAAAAAAAGACACCGTTGCTGTTCTCAAGTCTTAGGAAATTCCAAGTGTTTTAGAGGCTCTGGGGAAGAAACAGGGAGGAAGACTAAATACCAGGCATATTTCTTATTATAAACTACAATGTCACAGCCACCTAAGTCCTCCCAGCATCAAATGCCTATTTTCCTTGGTTACTGCCCAAGGACACCTTTCTAGTTGTGCTTCACCCTCTAACTTTCGTTCTAATAATGCTTTGTTGGTTTCCCTGTTCTAGTCTCCTGTTCTTCCCCACCAAACTCTCCTTTAACACTTTACAACTCCTTTTCCATGACCCCAAATCATAATCAACATCCTCAGCTTCTTCAAGCAACCTTCCCTCAATCCTTTCACCTGCACAGACATTTGGCTATCACCCTGTAAAACCACTGGTCCTGCAACCTTTTTGAGTGGAGGCTGTGTCTGCTCTTCCACACACTGTGTAGCTCAGCACCGGAAGCAGAGTGTGCAGCCCGTTACTTCTGCCTCTAGTCTCTTATCAATGCAAACTCCTGTCCCTGTGAAGCTCATGACAACTGGACTCAATCCCCACCTTTGGCTTCTCCTCACTCATTAAGTGGTGGTGACTTTGGCAACTAGCTCACCGTCTCCCTCTCTCTCCCAATTCCTGCGACTGTGCTATGGAATTCAAAGGTGTATGTGGCTAGCCGGCCCCCGGCATACAGCCTCTCAGGCCCATGACTGCTGTTGGCTCAAACATCTCCTTCTCTCCAGCTGAGCCACTCAGTTCCATTTTCACCTCTTGTACCCTGTCATGACCTGAAATTTTGCCACTTCCCAAATCTCTGATTATACCATCCTATGCTTCAATCACAGCTCCTTATTTTTTAAGATTGACTCTTCACTTACTTTCTCTATAATTGATCATCCACTTCATCAATATAGCCAGTCCCTTGACCCATCTACTTTCTCTCTACTCATGGGCCTTCTCCTGCTTGATGTCCTCCTAATCAAGCTTAGATATCATGGTCCATAGTTTTCCAGTCACCTGACAAAACCCCAACCTTGGATGAATTCACTACCTGCTATTTGCACCTATACTTGAGCTGCTGAGACAGCTGTAGAAAAAGAAATTACATAACCAGACAAATTGATATCAGTATAAACCTATGCTTTCTATCAATCAGGATAGACCAGGTTATGTTGTGGTAACAAACAAAATGAAACAAGATGAAGCAAAGCAAAACATAAACAACAAATCTCAAGTATCAGTGGCTTGATACAAGTTTATTTCTTGTCTAGGCTACAAGTCCAGAATGGGGTTCTGCTCATCTTCGTCATTCAGAGACTCACAGGGATGGAGGCTACATCTGAGTTTGTGCTTCCTAGGTCATTGCAGCAGAGGAGAAGGAGACATGGTGACAAATGAACTGGCTTTGAAAGCCTTCTGTTCATCTTATATTGGCCAAAGGAATTCAGGTAGCCATAGCTGAGTTTAAGAAGTTGGAGAAGTGCAATTTTACCATGTGCCAGGAAAGAGAAGAACCAAATATGAGTATTGATGAATAGCCAGTGGCTGCCACAGTAATCAATTTCAGCTGCTCCTGGCTTCTTAATGTTTTTCCAGTTAGCTTCCTCTCTCCACAGCAATGATTTCAAACTCCTTTACCCTATTCATTCTCTCATTCTGCCTTATTCTCATGCTCTCACAGCTGTGCAGGTTGGAGAGAGATGAGACTAGTTCTAGGACAGTGGCTGTGGGAATCTATCATCTACAGTTTCCTCATCTGTAACACTGAGGTAGTAACATCTGTCAAGCTTACTTCAAGGCCAAGGAAGTGTAAAAATCAACTGAGAACATATTTGGAAGTACTTTGAAAAGTCAAACACTATACTTTGTAAATGTAAATTATTATTATCATTATTATTAATTTCAGAATACTTAGCATGCAAAAAAATGCAAAACAGGGATATTAGCATTGCATTGGTTTAGAATTTAAGCTCCACATGGCTGACTTTTTTAAAATCTGTTCACTGATATATTAATTCCTACACATAATAGGTACTCAGTAAACACTATTGAATGAATAAGTTTTTATAAAATATGTGGTCTGATTTATATGATAGCATCACTACTGTAAGGTGATAAATACTTTGATCTAAGTTCATATACTAGGAACTATTACCTAGTTCTATATACAGTTGAATATTTTCCTGTTTATCCAGTATTAGGACTGTGTGTTGGGAAGTGTAGGGGGCTGGTTATCTCAAAGAAATAAGATTAAAGTCCTATCTAATGGCATTTTGAAAGTAAAGTTTGGCTTGCTAAATTTTCCATATTCTAAATGCTGCTCAAATTCATATGAGTTTTATATAAGCATAATAAAATAGTATCATTATCATAAATTTAAAATGCATTATTTAACATATGTGGCAAATGTTTGCCAAAAATGTTTTCATTATATATATTAGACAAGGCAAATACATCACTTAAAGTATGGCATGATAATTTAACAGGAAATATTCACAGTTGATCTTTTTTTAATAAATTGGATGCAAGTCAATATTTACTCAGCAAATTATCAGTTATTTTTTTAGTTTATATAAAATAGTTCTTATCTTCATTTTTTAAAGTTACATGTAGTATACATGAATAGATAGGCAGTTATTATTTATTTGGTTTCCCTTGTAAATGCACAGCTTGCTAATACTTTCAAAAACAACTATTTCTGAGTTGTTAATCTTTGAAAACATTTACAACCCTGGGCTTTTTTCAACTTACAAAATTCAAAAAGCAAGTCTATTTCTTTAGCTTTTTATTCTAAACTTTTTTATCATATATTATAGTTCTTTCTCAGAATGGACATTTAAATGTTTAAAGTGGCCACCATAAAGGAGCAGTCTTCCTGAGAAGTGACATCCAGCAGTGACAGCCCCAGAGCTGCTGGTATTGCTGAAGCAGAGCCTTGTGCCTCACTGTGACCCCAAGCTACAGATATCAAGTAAGTCAGGTTTACTGTGTTACCAAATCCCCCAAAGACTCAGGGTTCTCCCACATCCCCATTCTTGCACAGAGATCACTGAGATGCTCCATTACACCTGCTGAGGGCAGCATTGATTATCTCTTTTGACTTAATTCTCCTTATCAAAATCATCCGTCTTAATGTTCTCCACCTTTAAATCTTAGGTGATATCTTGCTACTCATCTAATAAGTGAAACAAACTAAACTGTTAATGAACACTTGATGTGTTTCCCTTCAACAACTTAAAACATGTTTGAGCATCTATTATGTACAAGTGATATGCTAGGCTCTGCTTCTCTATGAAAGGAGTTAGAAAAAGATCTTCTCGAACATAGGCAAAACATCCTCTGACATAAATCATACCAATGTTTTCTTAGCTCAGTCTCCCAAGGCAATAGAAATAAAAACAAACATAAACAAATGGGACCTAATCAAACTTACAAGCTTTTGCACAGCAAAGAAAACCATAAACAAAACAAAAAGACAACCCACAGAATGGGAGAAAATATTTGCAAACAATGAGACCAACAAGGGCTTAATTTCCAAAATACACAAACAGCTCATACAACTCAACAAAAACAAAAAACAAACAATTTAAAAATGGGCAAAAGACCTAAATAGACATTTCTCCAAAGAAGACATACAGATGGTCAACAGGCACATGAAAAGATGCTCACCATCGCTAATTATTAGAGAAATGCAAATCAAAACTACAATGAGGTATCACCTCACACCAGTCAGAATGGCCATCATTAAAACATCTACAAACAATAAATGCTGGAGAGGGTGTGGACAAAAGGGAAGCCTCTTGCACTGTTGGTGGGAATGTAAATTGATACAGCCACTACGGAGAACAGTATGAAGGTTCCTTAAAAAACTAAAAATAGAGCTACCATATAACCCAGCAATCCCATTACTGGGCATATATCCGGACAAAACTATAATTCAAAAAGATACATGCACACCTATGTTCATAGCAGCACTATTCACAATAGCCAAGACATGGAAACAACCTAAATGTCCATCGACAGATGAATGGATAAAGAAGATGTGGTACACATGTACAATGGAATACTACTCAGCCATAAAAAAGAACAAAATAATGCCATTTGCAGCAACATGGATGGACCTAGAGATTGTCATACTGAGTGAAGTAAGTGAGACAGAGAAAGACAAATATCATATGATATTGCTTATATGTAGAATCTAAAAAAGGGATACAAATGAACTTATCTATAAAACAGAAATAGAGTTACAGATGTAGAAAACAAATTTATGGTTACTATGGGGTAATGGGGGGAGGGACAAATTGGGAGATTGGGATTGACATATACACACTACTATATATAAAATATCTATAGATAACTAATAACAACTTACTGTATAGCACAGGGAACTCTACTCTGTAATGGCCTATGTGCGAAAAGAATCTAAAAAAGAGTGCGTATATGTATATGTAGAACTGATTCACTTTGCTGCACACCTGAAACTAACACAATATTGTAAATCATCTACACTCTAATAAAAATTTTTAAAAAAAGAAAAAATCTCTTTAAGGATATCTACCTGTAGAATTAGATAATATACAATTTTATTAGATTTTTAAAATCTCACTAAAGTTAACCAAAATTTAAGGAGAAGGTATTATGGGCCAGTCCTTGTGCTGGGTTCTGTGTATACACAAGTGAATGAGATTACTTCCATGCCCTCAAGGAACTCACAGTACCACAGGGCAGAACTTGCAGATTGGTGCTTGCAGGCCCAGTCTGGCAGACTGCTTTAGCAAATTTGAGACTAACCATGAAATTGTGAGACTTCATATAAAAACCTAACTTTCCAATTGCTACAGAAAAATCGTAACGTCTGGCACTGCTAGTCCCACATTCCTGGCACACCCACCTGGCACTGAGTGGCAGCCTCCTCATTTTGTCGAGTGTGAGTTTTACGGTTTGTCATAGTCTTCACCAGTCCCTCTTTCTTCCTGACACTAAGGTTGAGTCTTAGTGGCCATTTATCAATGAGTTTGAAAAAATACTAGAGAAAATTTTTTGTACATATGTCTACATCAAAAGTGGGAAATGAAAGTTCCAAAGGACCACATTTTAAGAAAAATGGAGGAGAGCATCCTCTGTTAAAGAAGTGAAAGTAACCCAATATATTAACTGTGCAACTAGTAGGCCTTCATCACTCATTTAAGTTATCTGCTTCTCCTCTTTAAGCATTTGAATGCAGGGTCCCTGTTTTAGGGGATACTGGTATAAACTGTAAGATGGGAGGAAGAGATAGAAGAAATCGTATGGGGTAATGGGATACATAAAGAGAGAGTGATAATTAGTAAATCTGAAAGGGCTTCAATCGGATGGTGGCATTGTGGATACGGTAGGAAAGGTCACTCAGAGACAACTGTCATCTTGAACCAAGTCCTGAAGGTGGGAGAGCATTTAGTGAATATTAATAAAATAAGTGGTAGAGTGAGGTGTCATGGAGGGCAGGGGTGAATGGGTGATTATACTAAAGCTGTAAGCTCTGATGCATAAAATACAATATTTTATATGGGCTTCAGGAAGACTAATATGAATACCTCTATCTCATCCTTTTGGTGGCTCCTTCTTAGAGCCATGATAGACCATTTTCATTATGCTTTTCAAGGCCGCCCCTGAGTAAGGCTAAAATGTAGTGCCACTCCATTTTTGGATGGTGCCAGTATGCCCTACAGAATCATCTCAAGATCAGGCCCAAGTTGTGTCTTTATCAGCCAGAGGATCATAGGGAATTCCCCCAAGGACTGTAGATGTGGGTCAAGGGAGAGGTGACAAAGCGGCAGGAGTAGGTGCCATGAGAATCAGAGCCAACTACTCACGTAGCTTTTCTGCCTTTGAGGCTCGCTTGAGCATGATCTCGCTTATACTACTTCCACTTGATTATGGAGTGACGCTGCCCATGCCCCCTGTGGCTCAGTGAATTCAACAACTTCCAGCTCATGATGGGCAGCTCAGGCTGTATGGTTGCTTGATGCTCTGTCATTCAGTCTTTACTTGGATCCAGATTTACTCCAGGAGTTATTTCTCAAAAGAAGAATTATCTGTCGAAGAGAGCATATTTCGCTCTAAAACCTCAAAGGTTGCACTGTAATTCTCTTATCTGGATTTGTCAGAGGCTTAATACAGCATTTCCATTTGTAGCAAGTGGCCTTTATGAATTGATATAGAGAAGAAAGCATTTGTCAGATCAATAGTGGCATACTTGATGCCAAAGGATGTGTTAATTTGCTCCAGAAAAAATAGCACATTTGAGGCAGTAGATGTAATTGATGTCACAATCTGATTAAGTTTATGATCATCTGTTTTTCTTCAAAAGCTCCAAAATTTCTCCAAAATTCATCTTTCTTCTGCACAAGACAAATAGGGGAGATTTATTGAAATGTGATAGGAATCACCACCCCTGTATCTTTCAAGCGTGTTGATAATATTAATCTCTGAAGTTCCCCCAGGGTTGTAGAACTATTATTAATTTACTACTTTGGTAGAAAAGGACAGTTCCAGGGGCTGGCCTCCTCTTGGCCTTTTCTATCATAATAACCCTCACTTGAAGAGTCAGGAAGTGAGAGTTCTACCAGTTGCCAAATATACTTTTAGGAACTGGGGAAATAACCACAAAGCTAGGTTTACAGATCCTCTGGGCCCTCTGAGAGAGGAACGTAAGCCAAAATTCTATTCATTATCTAGCATTCCTAAGTCCCCACACTAACTGGTGGAACCTGAAATTTTGGGGGTCATTTCAGAGCCAGTGTACAAAATTCTGGAAATATCTGGGTATTTTCCTTTCTCCGGAGTATATAATCACCCTGATAAATGGATGCATTTCCTTTTGGGGAAAGCTAGAAGGAAATTTTATAGTACATTTTTGTTACAATCTTACTGGGTCCTTCCTCAAAGGTCCCAGCCTCCCCTTCTTTTAAGGGACCCTGTTAACTAGCTTAGATCTGAGGATTGGTGAGTCCATGACTCTCTACTGTGGATACTTTAGTCAGATATCTGTCCACTAGATTTAATTCTTTTTATTTGACAAATGAACTAAGGATTTATTAGCCTGACAATCCATTTCAGTCCCAGGGACACTATGATCAGAAGTCACTGCCAAAGATCTCTGTGGATAAGGTCACTCAGATTAGAACTTTGGCCTGTTGTCCAGTACAATAATCTTGACTACCTTGTTTCTCTGGCAGGTAAGTGCTGTCAATTGGCCTCTGCAACTTCTAGTAGCCCTTCTGTTATTATTATACTCTCATGCCTAATCTGAAAAGGGACAGCCTCCACTGAGAGTTTCAAGGATGCTGGTGCTTCCCTTACTAATATACTTTTCAATACCTTCATGATGGGAGTGTCCTCTGGACTCTCCTTGGGGCCATGGTAAGGGGTGGATGAGCCAGTTATAGATGATTAATCCATGCCAGCAATTTTATCTTGCTAATCCTTTGAATTTCTTCTTCTTATACCAATTTCCTTTAATGAAGACCACTATTGTTCAATCAATCAAGCAAACTCTTTATAGGGCTGTTCTCAGTCACTCAAACTAAACCACAAATCTAGAATATCTATGGTACCATCAATCTATGGTAATTGCACCCATACCAACATATTTGCCTATACCCAAAATTATGTTTCTTCTTCTCTTGTCTAAAACCATTAGATTCCATTCCCAGTAATGTTTTCCAGGTTTCTGATATCCTCCCAGGATCTGTTGGGCTCTGACTATAGTTATAAGTCTGGGGGCAGTAAGTAGTGGAGGTAGACCATGAAGAGAATCTGGATCCCTGTGAAAGGTAGACTTTCAGGATCTTTAGCTTAGGAAAAGCTACTTTCAAACAGGGAAGAAGGGCAGCTCAGTGGGATTTAGACGCTGGTGACTCTCAGAGTCACTGGGATCCACCCAAATGTCCTCATTCCAATTTTGTTCCTTCTCAATCAATGCCCAAACTTTTACGTAAGAGACCCGGCAAGTCTGTGAATTCCATTTGGGCTATAACCTGTGCAACGTATAGGATAAAAAGAAAATATACATTAGCCATATGGCCATAAGAGATATTTTTAGGGCAGTCTTAGAAGCTCTCTGGTTCTCTGTGCCTTGAGCTGAGAATTTGAAGTCCTAACCTTTTATTTAGACGAAACCAGCCCATATCATCATCCTTACAGTCTTTATTCCCTCTAAAATCCTACTGTAACAGTTAGCAGTCTCTTGAAGGCTTTTCTGCAATAAATACTTCATTCCGGAAAACTATAGATAATTATTTTGCCACTGCTTTCTATGGACTACTAGTATTTCATTTTTCATTGGCAATGAAGTCTTAACTGTTTTCTAATCTAAGGAGGTCAGATAACTAATCCCAGATTCCTGTCTTTGAGTTTCTGCATCCGGGAACTCAGGAACCAAACACTGTTTTATCAGTCAGGGTTTTGCCAGGAAAGCACTTACCTCTTTAGTTTATAACAGGAAGGGATGTTTAAATACAAAGTGAATTACAAACTTACAAAATTGTTGGGAGGACTGTGGCAATTAAGGTTCATGGTAACATACTGATGGCTTTGAGGAAATTTGGAAATCCAAATTTCCAAATTTGGATTTGGAATGACAGTAAGTAACTAGTGATTACAGTTACTTGAAGTACCAAGGTAGATAATTCACAAAAGCTCACGCAGAAGCATCTGTAAAGTTCATGTCTTACTACCAACTAAGACATCTACCAGCCACTGTTGGGGAAGAATAATGGCTGTCCTCTCTTCTGCCTTCCAAATTTTGTGCAAGATACCTTTTATTGGCAGAATCTAAAGGAGGCAGTGAGGGAGTTTAAGCATCATATTTTCCAGAATTCAGACACTATAATACAGGGAAGAGTTCGGATGGATGGAGATCATACAGAGTATAAACAGTTAATATTTGACACAGTATATAACTATCAGCTTCTCAAAAATATTTTACATGTGGCAACAAAAATTAATATATGGACATTTAACTTTTTCCAACTGCCTTTCCAATAAGTAGAGGATTATAGTTTGCCCATGATCTGTTTCTTCTTTTTCCTCACATTTCTGAACCAGTTATTTTGAGCCTTTAAGATGAGATTAAGTAGGTAAGAGGTAGATAGAGAAGGATTAAAGGATCAGGGGCAGTGACTAGGGAGGGAGCTTTTAGGCAGGTTGGAAAGGCTCAAAAGTAGCAGCAATATGAGAGACTTGGATGGAAGGGGAAAATGACTTTTAGAAGCATTTAGTGAAATATATGTTTATTTCACAGTTCTTAAAAAACACAAATAAGGGATTTTAGTCATTATGAGATTCCTTTGGCTGCTGCACTTTGTATGTTTGTTTACTGCAGAGATTCTCTAAGTGTCCCCAAGAGCCTTTCAGGGGTTCTGTGAAATCAAAGTTATTTTTGTAATAGCACTGAAACATTGTTTGGCTTTTTCACCATGATGAAATTTCTAGGGATGTGCAAAAGCAATGGTGGGTAACGCTGCTGGCAATTTAGCAAGAATCAAAGCAGGGCACCAAGCTGTAGTAGTTTGAGTCAGTATGTTCTTCACCACCAAGCATCCACATTATACAAATAAAATTTAAATGCCACTTTCACTTAATAATGTCCTGATGAAGTAGTAAAAATTATCATTTTATTAAATATTAATCCTTGAGTATACATCATTTTAATATTCTGTGTGACACAATGGCAAGTACATCTGTAAAGCGCTTCTGCTACATACAGAAGTATGATGCTGTCTCGAGGAAAAGCACTTCTGTCATTGAGTTGTGAGATGAACTAGCCAGTGTTTTACATAGAACATCATTTTTACTTGAAAGAATGACTGACAAACCATCATTGTTCAGACTTGGGCATTTGGCAGACATGATCTTCAAAATGAACAAAATGAGCCTGTCACTTCAAGAAAAATAATTTATACTATATGTTGACAGTGATAAAAATCCAAGCTTTTAAGTAAAAATTAACATTTTGAAAAATTTTACAAAATCATACATGGGTTAAAGATCCTGTCAAAGGACAAGACAGTAGACTTTAATGTTACAGACTATCAAGAGTTCACTGATATGGTTTCAGATGCCACCTTGCAACTCACCTTTAAGTAGCTACTACTTGTTGAGTTTTGGTGTGTTATCAAAGAAGAATATCCACTATCCATCTCCATCTGAGAGGACTATTAAAATACTTCTTTCTTTTCAACTGTATATCTATGTGAGGCTGGATTTTCTTAGTATATTTTAACCAAAGCAACATATTGCAACAGTGTATGCAGAAGTAGATGTGAAAATCCAGATGTCTTCTATTGAACAGCATGTTACAGAGATTCGCAAAATGTGAAACGATAAAAGGGGTACAGATTGAGAAGGAAGACATAAAGCTGTCTTTGCTCACAGATGACATGATCATCTATGTAGAAAATCTTAAAGAGTTGACCCAAAACTCCTGTAACTAATAAGTGATTATAGAAAGGTTGCAGGATCCAAGGTTAATATACAAAAGGCAATTGCTTTCCTATATACCAATAATGAACAAGTGGAATAGGTTAAAAAAAACCACACTATTTACATTAGCACTGCCAAAAATGTAATACTTCAGCATAAATCTAATAAAATAAGTACAACCTCTATAGGAGGAAAACTACAAAACCGTGATGAATGAAGTCAAAGAATAACTAAATAAATGGAGAGATATTGCATGTTCATGAAAAGGAAGACTCGGTATTATCAAAATGTCAGTTCTTTCCGACTTAATCTATAGAAATTCAGTGCGATCCCAATCAAACTCCCAGCCAAGTTATTTTATGGATATTGGCAAACTGATTCTAAAGTCCATATGAAGAGGCAAGAGACCCAGAATAGCTATCACCTTCAATAGCTATTGAAGAAGGACAAAGTTGAAGGAATGACACTACCCAGCTTGAAGACTTACTATGAAGGTGCAGTTATCAAGACAGGGTGGTATTGGTGAAAGAACAAATAGATCAATGGAACAGAATAAAGAGTCCCAAAATGTGTTCATTCATGTAGTAATGCTACAATGTTTGAACTGTAGTGTCTTTATAGTTAAGTTATACAGCTCCCTGCTAATTAACAGATACTCAACTTCTAATAAAATTTATTACTTGTAAAAAAAAAAAAATGTAAACCGATGTCCTTACTCTCACTAACGTTAATTTTATTTTGAAAAATATAGATGATTTTAATTAAAATGTTATTTATGATAACATGCAATAGATTTAATCATTTTTAAATAAATTCATCAATAATTATTTTAAAAATGTTTCAGTTTTATTTTCAGATACAATAAATAATGGTAGATATAACTCACATAAATAAAAGATTCCTGGGGTCCTCAAGATGTTTTTAGTGTAAAGGAGTTCTGAGACTAAAATGTTTCAGAATTATCGGTTCACAGCAATACCCCTCTAAGACCAAGTGAAATGGATTATGGAATTAAATATGCTACATAAAATACTGAGATGCATTTGTGTATAAGTGCTTTCTTTATATTAATGTGTTGTACACATCTACTGGTATAAAAATCTAGGACACCTTAAAAATTACCGTGACTTCTTTTAAGAAAAACACATTGAGTCATGTTACATATACAAATTAATTTAGAAATAGATAAACAATATAGGAGAGTGGGAAAGTACCTGACTTTGGAGCCAAATATAAACTTAAATCCCAGTTCAGCCATTGCTTTACTGTATTATCTTACACTTTTATACTCATACTTTTACTTAACCTCTTAGTTTTACTTTCCTTATTGCAAAATAGAGATAATAATACAGACCTCATGGGAATTATTATGTTAAAGCAGAGTTATGTTTAGATATTACTTAGAATATACGCTAAAGTGCTGTAAGAGTGAGATAAAAAATTACAGGAGTTCAAACAAGACTACTTTTATCTCTATTAAAAGTCTAGTTGGTCCAGAATAACTAGATATTTCTGTTCCACACAGAGAGTCAGGTGCCCAGGTAATTTTCATTGTGTTGCTTCTGAGTTCCCAGGGTTCTTGTTCTATATGCATGGCCAAGCTAGTTTATGGACACATCTGTATGTCATCCAGTAGAAAAAGGGCAAAAGAGAGACAACACAGGACAAGAAAATTTTATTTAAGTGATGCAGAAATTGCACATTGCACTGCCCACATTCTTATGAAAAAACTTAGTTACATGGCCACCTACCTGTAAAGTAGGCTGAGAAATTGTCTCAAGGTGGAAAACCATGTGCTTGCCTGAAAATTCATTACCATTGAAGAAGAAAATACACTAGAAGCCAATTATCAGTATATAGAAGCTAATGTGTGTTAAATACCTAGTATAGTATCTGCTAATTCAGAGGTGCTCAGCAATCGGTGTCTATTTTTATTATAAGAATAATAATATAGGGGCTTCCTTTGTGGCACAGTGGTTGAGAATCTGCCTGCCAATGCAGGGCACACGGGTTCGAGCCCTGGTCTGGGAAGATCCCACATGCCGCGGAGCAACTAGGCCCGTGAGCCACAATTACTGAGCCTGCGCGTCTGGAGCCTGTGCTCCGCAACAAGAGAGGCTGCGATAATGAGAGGCCTGCGCACCGCGATGAAGAGTGGCCCCCACTTGCCGCAACGAGCGAAAGCCCTCGCACAGAAACGAAGACCCAACACAGCCAAAAATAAATAAATAAATTAATTAATTAAAAAAAGAGAAAAGAATAATAATATAAACAAGCGTGTGTTTTGTCAAATAAGTTAAATGGTTTATAGAAAGGTCTCTGAGACAGCTTTTCAGCAAAGCCATATTTGTAAGCAAAGGCAGAAGTTTGGCACGAATATATATTTCTTGGCTTAATGTAAAGGTTCACAGCCTTAGGGTGCACTTCTTCCACTATCCTGCAATGTTCGAAAATTTTACCATTAGGGTCTAATTTCTTTGAATACCCTGGGAGTGAGTAATAAAATGTTATTATGGGCTATTACCATCTTAGGATAAATTCATTATTATCTCCTGTCTCACTCCTCCCCCTCTTTCCCTGTATTCTTGTAAAAATCCAAAAGAATACATATGGAGAAGCAAGAATTTCCCATTTGAGTAGGAGAAAAGAGGAAACTAAGCAAGGAAGGCCAGGACCCTCTTTATAAGCTCAAGGCAGGTACTTGTCAGAACAAGTGAGGAACATAATAGGTGAGTTTTAGTAGAAAAGCGGGGGAGTGTGTGGTGCTGAGTCAGGGCTCAGCCCTGAGACGGTATGTCTTAGTGAAACTATACAAGCACTAGGTACAAATGGCCAACTGGCACATGAAAGGATGCTCAGCATCACTAATCATCAGGGAAATGCAAATCAAAACCATAATGAAATATCACCTCACACCTGTCAGAATAGCTATTATCAAAAAGGCAACAAATAACAAGTGATGTAGAGGACGTGGAGAAAAGGGAACCCTTGTGCATAGTTGATAGGAATGTAAATTGCTGTAGCCACTATGGAAAACAATATGGAGGTTCCTCAAAAAATTAAAAATAGAACTACCATATGATCCAGCATTTCTCACTTCTGGGTATTCATCCAAAAAAAATGAAAACACTAATTTAAAAAGATATATGCACCCCAATGTTCATTGTAGCATTATTTACAGAAGTCAAGATACAGAAACAATTTAAGTGTCAATTGATGGATGAATGGACAAAGAAATAGATAAATGGAATATTAGCCACAAAAGAGAATGAAATCTTGCCATTTGCGACAACATGGATGTACCTTGAGGGTATTATGCTAAGTGAAATAAGTCAGACAGAGAAAGACAAATACCATATGGTCTCATTTATATGTGGGATCTAAAAACAAAACAAATGAACAAACAAAACAAAACAAAACTCACAGACACAGAAAACAGAATGGTGGTTGTCAGGGGGATGGGAGTGTTGGAGGGTGGGAGAAATGGGTGAAGGGGGTCAAGAGGTACAAACTTACAGTTATAAAATAAATAAATCATGAAGATGTAATATACAGCATGGTGACTATAGTCAATAATACTGTATTGTATATTGCATATTTGAAAATTGCTAAGAGAGTAAGTCTTAAAAGTTCTCATCACAAGGAAAATATATTTTTTTGTATATTTGTATGGTGATGGATGGTAACTAGGCTTACTGTGGTGACCCTTTAGCTATATATATATATACACACACACATATATACAACATATACATACATATATCTTGAATCATTATGTTGTACATGTAAAACTAATATAATGTTATATGTCATTTATACCTTAAAAAAAAAAAAAAAGAGTATTAAGTGCTCCTGAGGGGAGAGAAGGCAACAAAAGGGGGCTCCAGAGGTGCTGATATCAAAGTAGCTATTTCACGATTTTTTCCCAGGGACAGCCATGCTTCAGAGGCTTTGCTGCAGCTACATTTAGCTAGAGACAAATAAGGTATATGAAAGCTCCCAGGGCTTCAAGCTCTTTAAAAGCATGTGTAATTTCTGGGTTTTGCAGTTATTTAATTAAGGCAAACAAGAGTGTTATAAATTCAACAACTTTGTGATTGAGATCAACGTGCTCAGAAGTTAACCCTTACCTTCACAGGAACTGAAAAGTGAACATTAGACATTCATCATTCTCTAAATTAAATCTGCCTGCTTGGTGGCCTAGAACAAAACATGGCTTCTAGAATTTAACCTTTTCTATGGTCGGTGCCAGAGCCAGATTAAGTGGTGGCCAGTTAGGACATTACCAAGAGTTGAAATCTGTAAAGGGTGGTAAAGCATCGGTAATAATGTAACAAAGTGGATAAACATGATTTTGTTTTCAAGAAAAATTTCTTTTGGTTATTCTGCTATTAGAAGGAATAATTTGAATATGTTAGGTAGGATTGATGTCAAAGCCAAAGAGTTTGCTTAGAATTCTTTCTGTCTTCATTTAAACTGAGAATAAAACAATAGGTTATAGGTGTCAAGCTGTGCTCACAGCCCAAAATAAAGTGCTAAACAGCATACAAAGAAGGTTGACCAATTTTGCAGACTTAGGCAAACATCTGAGGACATAAACAGGTTTGGGTTGAAGATCCTGGGGAGGGGAGTGCTTTGGGGAGAACGCTGTGGGAATACTATGGCCCCATCTTCAGTAATGTTGGAGTGGTAGGGTGTCCTACTCCTCTAACTCAGGAAGAAGAATGTCAGGAAAACTACTTAAAAAGTTTGATTTATGTCCCTAAAGTTTGCAAGGAACAGAGACTGGAAAAGTATAAAAATGAGAGACTGTGGCTGGCTTGCTACTGGCAAGCAGTTAAGCAGTCTCTGGGTAGCAGCAGGAGGATAAAAGTCCTAAGGGTCACTATGGAAACCACTCGGTTGGCTTGCCACACTTCCAGAGATTTGGCTGGTAAAGTGACAGTGAGCCCAAGTGGATTCAGGTAGATTCTTATTATGTAGCAAATTCAAGGTCACCAGGGTGTCAGTTCTCCATGTCTCTCTCCCACAGGACAGGGGTGGAGATGATACCAAATAAGAAGGGTGATGTGGGTAGTGGCCAGTCTGATGTTGAGGGGCCAATCCTGAACTACAGCCAAGCAGTGCTACAGACTCACACAGAAGCCTGTATCTGTACCCTAAGGAGGGAGGGGAGAAGTGGGTGGAAAGCCCTGTGCTTGGCTAACATCAGGGAGATGGATGAGAAATGGTCTCATGGCAGTTTCTCACAAGATAGAAGGCAGATGAGAAACTGAGCAGGACAGCTCTTCACATGGCTGCTTATCTCCCGTTGTTTTGGGAATCACAGGGCATTCAGCCAAGACTTGGATAAGACTGTGATCAAGCCTTTCCTATGTGGCCTATGTGGAGAACAAGGCTGTCACGGTGCTGAAGTGAAGCTGACCCAAGTGTGCCTTGGTATGACAGATAAAAGAAGGCTGCTTTGGGAAGTGCTTTGGATTTTGCCTGAAAAGACAGCCTGGAGGATGGATGAGATTCCCAACAGTGGAGATCAACTACATGCAAATGACCAGGAATCATGACATGCAAGTGGAAAGAGACTGATCTCCAATTACAGGAAATGCAGTTGGACATTTCCAGTTGGTAAATATCAAAAAAAAAAAAAAAAAATTCAGGGAAAAAGTCAGCCTTGAACGTGCACGAAGCCCAGAGAACACCCAATGCCTTATTACAACAGCACCAAGACAGGCCTTTCCTACTACCTAGCGTTTCTGTCTAACCCCACCCCCAGAGAAGAAGTCAGTCAGGCTAATGGAAATGGAGTGCTCTAACAGAAGTACAAGTCAGAGAATAAAGAGGCTGATTGTGCATCCATTTTATCACCAAAGGCTTTCAGCTAGAAGTAGCATAATACAGAGGAAGAGAGAAGATTTCCATTTGATTAAAGTTTGTAGTTTTGACTACTATATTGGAATGAACATTTTAATAACTGATATTGTGCTGTGACTAGAAGTTCCTGGAGGACTTTTAAAACATTATCTACAAGTGAACATAAAAGCCAGGATTTCATCCACTGACAGGGAAAGAACTAGTGCACAGAGAGGATTTAAGGGAACTTGAGGAAAAAAATAACATTGTTTTCTCTTTGTATCTTATTGGGTTCTACTTTTTTTTTTTTTAACATCAAGTCTGTATCCAAGGGTGTGCCTGAATAACAGTAGATGGTGAGCAATTGACTTTAATGCAGAGCAAAGTGGGTGTCCTTTGCTGAGTGGGGTATGCAAGTTTGGGCTGGAATTGAATTGCCTAGGGAAACCGAGGGAGGACTGAGCCTGCCCCCAACCCCACCTTTCCCACCTTCCCCCCAAAAACCTTCAAATAAATATTAAAATAATATTTAAGAAATATAAATTTGAAGGAGTGGCCAATTATTAGTCTGTTAGTTGCAGCACATAAATTGGTACAACCTTGGACCAAGATTTTTCTTCCTAGCTAGACTAAGAACCAAGATGGAGGTAACTAAGTGGAATAGACTTGGA
Source organism: Balaenoptera physalus (assembly GCF_965194825.1). Lineage (NCBI taxonomy): Eukaryota > Metazoa > Chordata > Mammalia > Artiodactyla > Balaenopteridae > Balaenoptera > Balaenoptera physalus. The sequence goes on along the minus strand of NC_138890.1, from coordinate 88,163,488 downwards.
ATAAGAAGAGGTGGAGCATGTCCTTTTCCAAACCTTGCTGCCTCTATGAACAATTCATTTGGGCTTTCAAAAACTCATCAGAAAATAGTACTGTCTTCCTTGGTAGGCCACAGCTCCAATACAGAGATGGTTTATGTTTTATTATTAGGACACATAGTATCCAGCAAGTTTCAGTGTTTTTGAAAATATGAAACAACTTTTACATACAACTGCAGGTTTCATGTAAAGATATGGTTAAATGCTTTAAAAAGATAATTTGTTTAAACCAAGAGAACAATTTGTTATAATCAGGCATCATTTAATGGTTCTGGAAGAACTTGTGTCTAGGTAAACACTGGTGGGTGTTCATGACTGAATGAAAACCTGGGTACCAGGCCACTAAAAATAGTGCTTAAGAGTTTCAAAAGATCTTGTCATTTTCCTAGTAACCAATCAGGATGTTTTTCTGTTCATCCCATAGATCCAATATAACTATTCAACCTTTGTTTCCTAAATGCCAAGACTCATACACCTCAAATCAACATAGAAGCTTAATATTGACACTTACATTTAATAGAATGATAGAACTAAAAAGAGACTTGAATCATTTGTTTGGTTCATCCAAGTGAATGCCCCAGACCAGGAATTTTCATTTATTTTTGTGACATCTTACATTTAAATGAGGGAATCACAAGGGGACTTTTAAAATACTCCAATTTAAGTTTAAAGCAATATGCCTTAACATGCTCTTAGCAGGATGCTTTGGTATAATAAAATAAAGCAAATAGTGAAGGTATCTACAGTCTAAAAGGTTGGACCTTAGTGTCTGAAACCTGTCAAAATGGAAAGTTGTCTACCTACGGTTTCCAGAAATGGAGAGCCAAGAGGTTCCCTCAGCAACCCTTTCCAGTAATTTATTACATGCCTATTAGAAAAGCAGATAATCCCCATGGTAAATACTTCGTCTAGTGTCCCAAGTACTGCCCGAAGGAAAATTCTTATACTCCACGTAAATATAATGGGGATAAACAGAATTTTGTTTAGGGTATAATAACTCAGGGCTATCACCATATCCTTAAAACTGAGGATGGAGGGGCATGATGGTGATGACTGGACAGAGGGCAGGTAGAAGGGTCCCCATTAACTTGTGTTCACAAAGAACAGAGTTTTGAACACGAGACAGGCTAGGACCTGGGATCCCTTACTGGAGCACTTGCACCTAAACAAATGTCCCCCCGAGCAACAGACTACAAAGAAACTATAAGAGACTAAAAGCAACTGCATGCATACGAGTAATAAGACACAAAAAGGCCGCAAACCAACTGCCACTTTTGAGGTGCTGGGAGCAGAAGCAGGTTACGGTGCGTGATCCCTGCACACAGCACCACCAAGAGGGTGGACAGATCACCTAAGCTACTCCTCCAGCCCCACACACCCATCCTCCCCTACCCTCACCCCATTTAAGGAACCAGCCGTCCTCCTCTGGGAGTGAGCAAGGGAAACTGTATTTGTTTTTGCTCCCTCATGCTGCAGCATGAGTCCCAATAAAGTTTTGCCTGAATTCCTTATCTGGCCTCTTATCAATTTCTATTGATTAAAGAATCCAACGACCCAAGTCAGTAACAAACACATAACATCTATTCAAAACTTATACACTACTATCAAAATGAAACTCAAGAGGCTCCCTTCTAATGCCAAATATTGCTCACATTCTTTCAAAGGTGTTCTTGATGTTAACTTAAACATGACTGTTCCTGTGTGAACACTGTTTTCAGGCTGAGTACCTGGATAATTGGTTCTGGATCTGGACTCACTTGGATGGCTCTGGACCTCTTCCTACTTGGAAACAATTATAAAGTTAAGAATGAAGAGTCATCCAAATACGGGCTGTTCCTCCTTGTCACTGGAAGGCATTTGTAACTCATCTAATCACTTCTCATCATATTCACAGTCTCTGCACAGTCCCAGCTGTACTTCTCTAGGCATCCTTTGAATTTCCCTTCTGAATCATCACTGGATGTTTACACTCTGCTCACTGCACCACACCTTCAGAGAACTGCATCTTTCTGACTTCTGCAAGAAATTCAAACCTACTAATTATGATGTAATCATAATTATATCATGATTTGAGGAGTTTTCCTGAAGACTCGTGGGATCTGAGGAAAAAAATCACATTGTACATTTCGGTGCCATCGTACTACTGCCTACACAACCCCTCCCTTGCTCATTTACATTTTCTTTCTCAGATTCTCTTCTAGCTGTCATTTGCTGCCTTCCCAAAGCCTGTGTTCCTGCCATGTGACACTCTCCATCCCACATGGGGCCCAGGATTAGTTGTAGAGTCCTTCATACCTGTTTTGACTTCTTATTCTCCATACCTCTTTCTTTTGTTAATAGTGCCTCTATTTTCCTTCTCACACCCAATGCATGCCATTTTGGGCAACCTGTCAATCAAGGTATCCTGGAGTCCCTGGTAGAAGAGCCTCAGGATGTAAGCTGGGCCAATCAGCCATCATCTTCCAATGTTTGAATAGCTGCACCCTCAAGAAACTGCCTCTGAGGTGCCCTTGTTCCTTTCCTTTCTAAAGACTTTCCTCTTCAATTCTCTCAGCTACCCCATTTCTTTCTTTTTTACTTAAGTCAGCAGAGCTTCAACCAAAGGACCCTGAGTAATATCAAAATAGTGTCTACTTTCTTGCCTCAACTGTCTGGGAAAAGCACTTTCTCTGGAATTCTGACAAATATTGTTTTTTTAATTGAAGTATAGCTAATTTACAGTGTTGTATTAATTTATGCTGTACTGCAAACTGATTCAGTTATACATATACACATTATTTTTTAATATTCTTTTCCATTATGGTTTATCACAGGATACTGAATATAGTTCCCTGTGCTATACAGTAGGACCTTGCTGTCTATCCATTCTATATACAATAGTTTGCATCAGCTAACCCCAAACTCCCAAAGAGTTTTGGGAGTCTGACAAATATTTTTTTCATCTTGTTATAAAATATCAGGAAAATTCTCACAGTTCTCACACTTAGCAGGTTTTTTTTTTTAAGAGGGGTAAGAGAAGGAGAAAAAAATCTCAACTATCATTTATGGGCTTCCCATGGGGAGAGGGGAAGGAGTTAAAGTTGATACATAAACTACAGGCAAATATACTTAAAGCTGCCCACAGAGGCGTTAGTATTTGTCCAATGTGGGCTGAGATATGCAACTGAGATGTGTTCTAAAGGCATAATTCACTGTATGATGGAAAGATTTTCCTAGAAGTTAAATAGTAATTTGAACGTAATTGTTCCTTTTTTTTTTTTTTTTGCATTTTTTAAACATCTTTATTAGAGTATAATTGCTTTATAATGGTGTGTTAGTTTCTGCTTTATAACAAAGTGAATCAGCTATACATATACATATATCCTCATATCTCTCCCTCTTGCATTTCCCTCCCTCCCCCCCATCCCACCCCTCTAGGTGGACGCAAAGCACCAAACTGATCTCCCTGTGCTATGCAACTGCTTCCCATTAGCTATCTATTTTACATTTGGTAGTGTATATATGTCCATGTCACTCTCTCACTTCGGCCCAGCTTACCCTACCCCCTCCCCATGTCCATTCTCTATATCTGCATCTTACTCCTGTCCTGCCCTTACATTATTCAGAACCATTTCTTTTTTTTTTTTTTTTTTTAGATTCCATATATATGTGTTAGCATACGGTATTTTTTTTTTTTTCTAACTTACTTCACTCTGTATGACAGTCTCTAGGTCCATCCACCTCACTACAAATAACTCAATTTCATTTCTTTTTATGGCTGAGTAATATTCCATTGTATATATGTGCCACATCTTCTTTATCCATTCATCTGTGGATGGACACTTAGGTTGCTTCCATGTCTTGGCTATTGTAGATAGCGCTGCAATGAACATTGTGGTACATGACTCTTTTTGAATTATGGTTTTCTCAGGGTATATGCCCAGTAGTGGGATTGCTGGGTCATATGGTAGTTCTATTTTTAGTTTTTTAAGGAACCTCCATACTGTTTTCCGTAGTGGCTGTATCAATTTACATTCCCACCAACAGTGCAAGAGGGTTCCCTTTTCTCCACACCCTCTCCAGCATTTATTGTTTCTAGATTTTTTTCATGATGGCCATTCTGACCAGTGTGAGGTGATACCTCATTGTAGTTCTGATTTGCATTTCTCTAATGATTAGTGATGTTGACCATCCTTTCATGTGTTTGTTGGCAATCTGTATATCTTCTTTGGAGAAATGCCTATTTAGGTCTCCTGCCCATTTTTGGATTGGGTTGTTTGTTTTCTTGATATTGAGCTACATGAGCTGCTTGTATATTTTGGAGATTAATCCTTTGTCAATTGCTTTGTTTGCAAATATTTTCTCCCATTCTGAGAGTTGTCTTTTCGTCGTTTATGGTTTCCTTAGCTGTGCAAAAGCTTTGAAGTTTCATTAGTTCCCATTTGTTTATTTTTGTTTTTATTTCCATTTCTCTAGGAGGTGGGTCAAAAAGGATCTTGCTGTGATTTATGTCATAGAGTTTTCTGCCTCTGTTTTATTCTAAGAGTTTTATAGTGTCTGGCCTTACATTTAAGTCTTTAATCCATTTGGAGTTTGTGTTTGTGTATGATGTTAGGGAGTGCTCTAATTTCATTCTTTTACATGTAGCTGTCCAGTTTTCCCAGCACCACTTATTGAAGAGGATGTCTTTTCTCCATTGTATATTCTTGCCTCCTTTATCAAAGGTGACCATATGTGCGTGGGTTTATCTCTGGGCTTTCTATCCTGTACCATTGATCTATATTTCTGTTTCTGTGGAGGTACCATACTATTTTGTTTTGTTTTGTTATAAATGTATTTATTAATTAATTTATTTATTTTTGGCTGTGTTGGGTCTTCGTTTCTGTGCGAGGGCTTTCTCCAGTTGCGGCGAGCGGGGGCCACACTTCATCGCGGTGCGTGGGCCTGTCACTGTCGCGGCCTCTCCCATTGCGGAGCACAGGCTCCAGACGCGCAGGCTCAGTAGTTGTTGCTCATGGGCCTAGCCGCTCTGCGGCATGTGGGATCTTCCTGGACCGGGGCACGAACCCGTGTCCCCTGCATTGGCAGGCGGATTCCCAACCACTGCACCACCAGGGAAGCCCCAACCATACTGTTTTGATTACTGTAGCTTTGTGGTATAGTCTGAAGTCAGGGAGCCTGATTCCTCCAGCTGCATTTTTCTTTCTCAAAATTGCTTTGGCTATTTGGGGTCTTTTCTGTTTCCATACCAATTGTGAAATTTTTTGTTCTATTTCTGTGAAAAATGCCACTGGTAGTTTGATAGGGATTGCACTGAATCTGTAGATTGCTTTGGGTAGTATAGTCATTTTCACAATGTTGATTCTTCCAATCCAGGAACATGGTATATCTCTCCATCTGTTTGTATCATCTTTAATTTCTTTCATCAGTTTCTTATAGCTTTCTGCATACAGGTCTTTTGCCTCCTTAGGTAGGTTTATTCCTAGGTATTTTGTTCCTTTTGTTGCAATGGTAAATGGGAGTGTTTCCTTAATTTCTTTTTGAGATTTTTCATCATTAGTGTATAGGAATGCAAGAGATTTCTGTGCATTAATTTTGTATCCTGCTATGTTACAAAATTCATTGATTAGTTCTAGTAGTTTTCTGGTAGCATCTTTAGGATTCTCTATGTATAGTATCATGTCATCTGCAAACAGTGACAGTTTTACTTCTTTTCCAATTTGGATTCCTTTTATTCCTTTTTCTTCTCTGATTGCTGTGGCTAAAACTTACAAAACTATGTTGAATAATAGTGGAGAGAGTGGGGAACCTTTTCTTGTTCTAGATTGTAGTGGAAATGGTTTCAGTATTTCACCATTGAGAATGATTTTGGCTGTCGGTTTGTCATATATGGCCTTTATTATGTTGAGGTAAGTTCCCTCTGTGCCTACTTTCTGGAGGGTTTTTTATCATATATAGTTGTTGAATTTTGTCAAAAGCTTTTTCTGCATCTGTTGAGATTATGATATGGCTTTTATCTTTCAGTTTGTTAATATGGTGTATCACAGATTCATTTGCATATATTGAAGAATCCCTGCATTCCTGGGATAAACCCCACTTGATCATGGTGTATGATCCTTTTAACATGCTGTTGGATTCTGTTTTGTAGTATTTTGTTTGAGGATTTTTGCATCTATGTTCATCAGTGATATTGGCCTGTAGTTTTCTTTTTTTGTAGTATCTTTGTCTAGTTTTGGTATCAGGGTGATGGTGGCCTTATAGGATGAGTTTAAGAGTGTTCCTTCCTCTACTGTTTGAGAAGGATAGGTGTTAGCTCTTCTCTAAATGATTGATAGAATTCGCCTGTGAAGCCATCTGGTCCTAGACTTTTGTTTGTTGGAAGACTTTTAATCACTGTTTCAATTTCAGTGCTTGTGATTGGTCTGTTTATATTTTCTATTTCTTCTTGGCTCTGTCTCGGAAGGTTGTGCTTTTCTAAGAATTTGTCCATTTCTTCCAGGTTGTCCATTTTATGGGCATATAGTTGCTTGTAGTAATCTCTCATGATCCTTGTTACTTCTCCTTTTTCATTTCTAATTCTGTTGATTTGAGTCTTTTTCCTTTGTTTTCTTGATGAATCTGGCTAATGGTTTATCAATTTTGTTTATCTTCTCAAAGAACCAGCTTGACGTTTTATTGATCTTTGCTATTGTTTCCTTCATTTCTTTTTCATTTATTTCTGATGTGATCTTTATGATTTCTTTTCTTCTGCTAACTTTGGGGTTTTTTGTTCTTCTTTCTCTAATTGCTTTAGGTGTAAGGTTAGGTTGTTTATTTGAGATGTTTCTTGTTTCTTGAGGTAGGATTGTATTGTTATAAACTTCCCTCTTAGAACTGCTTTTGCTGCATCCCATAGGTTTTGGGTCGTCATGTTTTCATTGTCATTCGTTTCTAGGTATTTTTTGATTTCCTCTTTGATTTCTTCAGTGATCTCTTGGTTATTTAGAAGCACATTGTTTAGCCTCCACCTGTTTGTATTTTTTACAGTGTTTTTCCTGTAATTGATATCTAGTCTCATAGCATTGTGGTTAGAAAAGATACTTGATACGATTTCAATATTCTTACATTTACCAAGGCTGGATTTGTGACCCAAGATATGATCTCTCCTGGAGAATGTTCCATGAGCACTTGAGAAGAAAATGTATTCTGTTGTTTTTCGATGGAATGTCCTATAAATATCAATTAAGTCCATCTTGTTTAATGTGTCATTTAAAGCTTGTGTTTCCTTATTTATTTTCATTTTGGATGATCTGTCCATTGGTGAAAGTGGGGTGTTAAAGTCCCCTACTATGATTGTGTTACTGTTGATTTCCCCTTATATGGCTGTTAGTATTTGCCTTATGTATTGAGATGCTCCTATGTTGGGTGCATAAATATTTACAATTGTTATTTCTTCTTCTTGGATTGATCCCTTCATCATTATTTAGTGTCCTTGTCTCTTATAATAGTCTTTATTTTAAAGTCTATTTTGTCTGATATGAGAATTGCTAATCCAGCTTTCTTTTGATTTCCATTTCCATGGAATATCTTTTTCCATCCCCTCACTTTCAGTCTGTATGTGTCCCTAGGTCTGAAGTGGGTCTCTTGTAGACAGCATATATACGGGTTTTGTTTTTGTATCCATTCAGCCAGTCTATGTCTTTTGGTTGGAGCATTTAATCCATTCACATTTAATGAAGTTATCGATATGTATGTTCCTATTACGATTTTCTTAATTGCTTTGGGTTTGTTATTGTATGTCTTTTCCTTCTCTTGTGTTTCCTGCCTAGAGAAGTTCCTTTAGCATTTGTTGTAAAGCTGGTTTGTTGGTGGTGCTGAACTCTCTTAGCTTTTGCTTGTCTGTAAAGGTTTTAATTTCTCCATTAAATCTGAATGAGATCCTTGCTGGGTAGAGTAATCTTGGTTGTAGGTTTTTCCCTTCCATCACTTTAAATATGTCCTGCCACTCCCTTCTGCCTTGCAGAGTTTCTGCTGAAAGATCAGCTCTTAACCTTATGGGGATTTGTTGCTTTTCCCTTGCTGCTTTTAATATTTTTTCTTTGTATTTAATTTTTGATAGTTTGATTAATACCTGTCTTGATGTGTTTCTCCTTGGATTTATCATGTATGGGACTCTCTGAGCTTCCTTGAGTTGACTATTTCCTTTCCCATATTAGGGAAGTTTTCAACTATAATCTCTTCAAATATATTCTCAGTCCCTTTCTTTTTCTCTTCTTCTTCTGGGACCCCTATAATTCGAATGTTGGTGCGTTTAATGTTGTCCCAGAGGTCTCTGAGACTGTCCTCAATTCTTTTCATTCTTTTTTCTTTACTCTGCTCTGCGGTAGTTATTTCCACTATTTTGTCTTCCAGCTCACTTATCCGTTCTTCTGCCTCAGTTATTCTGCTATTGATTCCTTCCAGAGAATTGTTAATTTCATTTATTGTGTTGTTCATCATTGTTTGTTTGCTCATTAGTTCTTCTAGGTCCTTGTTAAACCTTTCTTGTATTTTCTCCATTCTATTTCCAAGATTTTGATTCATCTTTACTATCAATACTCTGAATTCTTTTTCAGGTGGACTGCCTATTTCCTCTTCATTTCTTTGGTCTGGTGGGTTTTTACCTTGCTCCTTCATCTGATGTGTATTTCTCTTTCTTATTTTGTTTACCTTACTGTGTTTGCAGTCTCCTTTTTGCAGGCTGCAGGTTTGTAGTTCCTATTGTTTTTGGTGTCTGCCCCCAGTGGGTAAGGTTGGTTCAGTGGGTTGTGTAGGCTTCTTGGTGGAGGGGACTGGTGACTACGTTCTGGTGGATGAGGCTGGATCTTGTCTTTAGGGTGGGCAGGACCACGTTCAGTGGTGTGTTTTGGGGTATCTGTGACCTTATTATGATTTTAGGCAGCCTCTCTGCTAATGGGTGGGGTTGTGCTCCTGTCTTGCTAGTTGTTTGGCCTAGGGTGTCCAGCACTGTAGCTTGCTGGTTGTTGAGTGGAGCTGGGTCTTAGCGTTGAGATGGTGATCTGTGGGAGAGCTTTCGCCATGTGATATTATGTGGGGTCGGGAGGTCTCTGGTGGACCAATGTCCTGAACTCAGCTCTGCTCTCCCACCTCAGAGGCTCAGGCCTGACACACGGCCTGAGCACCAATACCCTGTCAGCCACTCAGCTCATATGAAAAGGGAGAAGAAAAAAAGAAGGAAAGAAATAAAATAAAGTTAATAAAATCAAAAATTATTAAGAATAACAAAATTAAAAAGTAATTAGAAAAAAGAAAGAAGAGAGCAACCAAACCAAAAAACAAATCTACAAATGATAACAAGTGCTAAAAACTATACTAAAACAAAACAAAACAAAACAAAACAAAAAAAATGGACAGACAGAACCCTAGGACAAATGGTACAAATGGTAAAAGCAAAGCTACACAAACAAAATCACACAAAGAAGCATACACATACACACTCACAAAAAGAGAAAAAGGAAAAATAAATATATATAGAAAAACGAAAAAAAGGAAGAGAGCAACCAAATCAATAAACAAATCTACCAATGATAATAAGCTCTAAATATTAAACTAAGATAAACATAAAACCAGAAACAAATTAGATGCAGAAAGCAAACCCCAAGTCTACAGTTGCTCCCAAAGTCCACCGCCTCAATTTTGGGATGATTCATTGTTTGTTCAGGTACTCCACAGATGCAGGGTACATCAAGTTGATAGTGGAGATTTAATCTGCTGTTCCTGAGGCTGCTGGGAGCGATTTCCCTTTCTCTTCCTTGTTCGCACAGCTCCTGGGGTTCAGCTTTGGATTTGGCCCCGCCTCTGCATGTAGGTCACCTGAGGGCATCTGTTCCCCACCCAGGCAGGATGGGGTTAAAGTAGCAGCTGATTAGGGAGCTCTGGCTCACTCAGGCCAGGGGGAGGGAGGGGTACAGAATGTGGGGCGAGCCTGTGGTGGCAGAGTCTGGAGTGACGTTGCACCAGCCTGAGGTGTGCCGTGTGTCCTCCCGGGGAAGTTGTCCCTGGATCATGGGACCCTGGCAGTGGCAGGTTGCACAGGCTCCCGGGAGGGGAGGTGTGGATAGTGACCTGTGCTCGCACACAGGTTTCTTGGTGGCGGCAGCAGCAGCCTTAGCATCTCATGCCTGTCTCTGGTGTCTGCACTGATAGCTGTGGCTTGCACCCATCTCTGGAGCCCGTTTAGGTGGTGCTCTGTATCCCCTCTTCTCACGCACCCTGAAACCATGGTCTCTTGCCTGTTAGGCAGTTCCAGACTTTTTCCTGGACTCCCTCCTGGCTAGCTGTGGAGCACTAGCCCCCTTCAGGCTGTGTTCACGCAGCCAACCCGAGTCCTCTCCCTGGGATCTGACCTCCGAAGCCTGAGCCTCAGCTCCCAGTCCCCACCCGCCCCGGCAGGTGAGCAGACAAGCCTATCAGGCTGGCGAGTGCTGGTCAGCACCGATCCTCTGTGCGGGAATCTCTCTGCTTTGCCCTCTGCACCCCTGTTGCTGCGCTCTCCTCTGCGGCTCCGAAGCTTCCCCCCCTGCCACTCCCCGTCTCTGCCCGCGAAGGGCCTTCCTAGTGTGTGGAAACTTTTCCTCCTTCACAGCTCCCTCCCAGAGGTGCAGGTCCCATCCCTATTCTTTTGTCTCTGTTTTTTCTTTTTTCTTTTGCCCTACCCAGGTACGTGGGGGAGTTTCTTGCCTTTTGGGAAGTCTGAGGTCTTCTGCCAGCGTTCAGTAGGTGTTCTGTAGGAGTTTTTCCACATGTAGATGTATTTTTGATGTATTTGTGGGGAGAAGGTGATCTCCACGTTTTACTCCTCTGCCATCTTGAAGGTCCCCTCTGTAATTGTTCCTTTTTATTTGAGGACTCAGACTGTCGGCACTCATTATGCTGTATAGCCCTCCTTTTTGTCATGTGATTAATCAGAAAAGTTAACTGTATCTTCTTCTCAGCTAGGAAAATGCATTGTTAATATGATAATGATTTTATTGTCCTGGATTTCTTCTATATAACTATATTTCTGAGTAGAAATTATCAATCAGTTTAACTGAAAATCATGTTCAAAGAAAATATTATGCAACTATCAAATGAGCATCCACTGTTTCTTGCAAAAATTATAATACTAAAGCTAGGTTTTCATTTGGTCTTGCATAGAAAATACACAGAGAAACTTAACAGTATTCCAAAATTTTGGTCTGGCAAGTATCATCAAGGAAATATTTTCAAGAAAGAGACATGTTTAAGAAATAAATATTTATCTAGGCGATGTGGTTAGGCATAAATGGTGGGATGGTAGTTACCAGATGGAGCAAGTTATCTGGGTTTTCACATAAGGTGAAAGCATACTATGAAGAAAAATTATTATATAAAGTATGATGTACTCAATAAAAATGGAAATTGGCTTGAATTATACTTGAAGTTGGTCTAATATTGTGATTGATTATCTTGACTGTAACAGAACTGAGTCTTACAGACTTAAGGTATTCTAAAGCATGTTGCCATGGAAACTCCCCCAAATATATTCCTACACTATTTGGGGGCATTTCCATTGTACCGATTGACAAGTGCCTGATAGAGAGACTGTTCAGTCAGTGGCTTACCAGAGAAGTTTTGGACTGGACATCAGAGGAAAAGATAATTACTAATAAGAATGTGTATGTTACTTTGCATTTTTCAAACTATTTAAGACACTCGAGTGTGGCATTCTTTATAAAATTTATGAAGTAGGTCAGTATTATGATTGTCCTCTTTATTTAGCTGAGAAAACATAAAAAACCAGAATTGTATAGCTAGAAAGCATTTTTCAGGTCATGGTCCTCAGGCAAGATTATAATTAAGTCATCAGGAATAAACCATCCTGCATTTTATTCTGAGAAATCTTTAGTTTATTCACAACATCCTAACTGAAAAGAATTTTCCTTAATTATTCAGTCTATATCTTTCCAAGTAAAATTTAGCACATTTGTTAACAACAATAATAATAAATAACAGGATTTCCATGTACTGAGCTCTTTGTATATGCTAAATACTCTGCTAAACTCTTTTCCTACATTATGTTATTGTACTATTTCTCTTACAGAGTTCTGTGAAGTAGGTGTTGTTACTACCATTTACAGAAGAGAAATCAGACTCAGAGAGAGTAATTAACTTGCCCAAGTTCACTATTAAGTGAAAGAAGCAGAATCTGAAATCAGATCTGTTTGGTTCCTAAGCCTACTGAGTATTTAATCATTTTGCCGTACTTTCTGTTGCCATTTTATATTTGTATCCAATATGAATTTCTTTTGCATAGCACTGTGATAAGCATCATATATATAACATGTTTTGAAGTAGTAGTGGGCTAAAACATAAAAGTGCTGGGGTTAGAGAGCTTTGGGTTCAAACCCAGATGGAAACCAGTTTGTAGTTACTGCTCTCTGATTATGAGAAGGATTTCACAAAATTAAATAACAAGGTCAGCCTCAGGGATTAGTATAGGGGCACAGAACAGGGGGTCAATCCATTCTCCCTAACTCTCACATAGAAGAGTTGTTCTCACCTAATCCATTCCTGTCACTTTGAGTAGTAAGCCTACACAAAATGCAAACAAACAGTCATTCATACATTGATTCATTCAACAATGCCTACTGAAGTCTTACTGCTGGATACTGTCCTAGGTGCTGCTGATGTAATACTCAACAGCACAGACCAAGCTCTAGCTCTTCTAGGACCATTTTCCTAAAACCCTTCAAGGGCTCCATTTTACTTACAGGATAATACTCACATCCTTTATTAGGAACAATTAGTCATTCTTGACTAGGCCTCTGGAATGGAGAGATTTACAATACAGTTTGGAGAATGTGCAGGCAATGGGAGGCCTCGAATGTTGGGAGAAGGTAGTAGGACATGAGAGAGCCAGAAGGAAGGCAGGAGTCTGAAAGGCTAAGCAGGACCATAGACTGGACTTGAGGAAGTGTGACTTACTTCTGGCTCCAGCTGTGAGCTCTGCGTAAGTTCTCCCTTTCTCTGCCCTGGCTCCCCATACCCCTGCAAGCTCCATGAGGATGGACAGAATTATGGTACCCTCATCTTGAATCCCTGTTGCCTGACCCAGGCCTGCACATAGTAAGAGTTTAATAAATCTTCCAACACAACGGCCCTAAGTATCTGTGGAAATTTAAGTTTCTAAATCCAGTTTGGGTCAGATTTTTCTCTTCTGAAAATGAGGTCATACAGATTCTTGCAACACAAAATGTGGTCCACAGACATGCAGCATTGGCTACACCTTGTTCAAAATGAAGAATCCCAGGTCTCACCCAAAATAACTGACTCAGATGCTGCATTCAAACAAGATCTCCAGGTAATGTATATGGTCATTAATGTCTGAGATGTGCTGGCCCAGACCATTTTTATAACTGATTATAATTTTAAGACAAAATATAAGCAACTCTATAACATTACACTCCGGTAGTGTCCACTATTTTCATAAATGTCAGGGGTCAAATACAAGGCCAGGGCCTCTGTAAGCTGCAACAGGATAGACTCTGAAATCCTGTAAACCTCCTCGGAAATATTGGCACCCAAGAGGGAAGGACTTTATAGCTCCTGACAAAGTTAGGAGGCTGTAGACAGAACATATTGCATTTGTCAACCTGGAAACATTAAAGAAAGTTTGTTCTTTTGTGCAATCATTTAGCAATAAGGTAAGTCTTGCCAGCTAGATTTATTGGGATATTGGATTTTATGTTTCTTGTAACGAATAATATTTTTTACATTGTTTAGGTCTAAATAAATCTGTCTTCTATTTTACATAGCCCTGTGGTATTGCTGCTTACAGATAAAGGGTTCAGGTAGCATAATTTGCTCTGCCCTTGGGACATGCAGCCATACATTAAAACCCAGTCACATGGTGACTACAGCAGAGAATTTCAATGTGCTCTGAAAAGTTTCACAGAAATTGTGAAGGAATAAAGCTCGATGAGAAGATGTGGTTTCTGATCTTGTCTATCTAGTCTGTGCCTGGCGGACACTGATTATCAGCAGAATTCAAACCCAAAGATGATAATTTCAAAGTAAAATGTAAAAGCCCTAAAAACCCCACTTACGATCCAATTCTTGCAACAGCTGTTTTGTGACACCCATGGCTGTATGACCATCAATACCTCCGTGGTTTTGGGGGTTTTTTGGTATATATACAAGAACTGAACCAATAAGCAATAGTGAACATTAAAAAAACATGATCACATTAGAGATTTAAAATTACTTAAAATTTTGCAAAGGAAATCATGACTATTGTGAGGCAAATCAATGTAGATCCTTCTTTGTGCTTATAAAAGAAATAGAAATGTGCTCTCATTTTGAACAGACAGGATAAAATATGTCCATTTGTGTTATAATCTTTATCCGTTAGTCTGCTTTATGATTTGATTTCATGTTTTCATTGTTCCAAAGCAATTTTCCAGATTGAATCTTAAAAGGATTATAAACCACAAAAGTCATTTTAAATTCTACATGGAGTTAATACACCTACTGCAATTCTGTGCATTTGTCTTTTAAATTTTATGAAAAAATTTGTTGACACTTTCCCTTTCACTTGTTTCTTACAATCCATTTTGTGTAAAAATTTGTCAAACACTGATGCCTGTCTTATTTGATATGTTTTAAAATATGCCAGCTAATCAGCATAATATCAAATGTCAAAAATGCTAGGGCTTCCCTGGTAGCGCAGTGGTTGAGAGTCTGCCTGCCAATGCAGGGGATACGGGTTCGAGCCCTGGTCTGGGAGGATCCCACATGCCGCGGAGCAGCTGAGCCCGTGAGCCACAACGACTGAGCCTGCGGGTCTGGAGCCTGTGCTCCGCAACAAGAGAGGCCTCGACAGTGAGAGGCCCGCGCACCGCGATGAAGAGTGGCCCCCACTCGCCGCGAGTAGAGAAAGCCCTCGCACAGAAATGAAGACCCAACACAGCCAAAAATAAAAATTAATTAATTAATTTAAAAAAAATGATATTGAAATTTGTCACTCCTCTCCCAATCCTGCCTTAAAAAAAAAAAAAATGCTAGAGTTTTACATTTTTTTCTGTATTAAAATACTACCCCGAATTGAAATCATTTGGTGATGCAACAGAAATAAATAAAAGCTTAAGTTCAGAAAGCAATCTCTGGAGGTTGTTGGTTTTTTTCTCTCCTAAGTCTCCCTCTGACAAAAGGACGGTTGTGTCTTTCTTTTCCACTCTAGAGTGGGGTCACTGCCGAAAGCACTGGGGAATTTAACGGATCAGTCTTCCTGAACACCTCTGAAAGACAGTCTGTGTTTGAAATGGAAGGGCAAAAACTGAAGAGTAGTGAATTCTTCCATCTGGAGAAATAAGAACAGGTATAATAGTTTTTCAGCAGACCCAGAACATTTAAGCAAGTTGGCTAAGAGGGGCATTAATTTTTTAATTAGAATTTAGCCTTTTCAAAATGAAATGAGTAACCAGTATTTCCCACAATTATTCTCCTTTCCATAATTCAAGTAAAGGAATTCATAACTCAGTTATTCTCCTATTCATAATTCTTACTGTTTGTCTGAGATCCCAGTGTAAGGGTCCAGGCCAGGAATACCTGGGGGATTCAGCAATGTTCAGGAGGTGGGTGGGCTTTCTCAAATAAACAGAGGAGCCTCATGGGAATAACTTCATTGTGAACCTTCATAGGAAGGACTTCACTCCAAGGAAGTTAGAACTGAGGGAGACACATCACCTCTAAAGATAAATTTTACATGAAATAGTACATGTGCATCATCAAGCTTGTCCTCTTGCCTTTCCAACACCGGCCTCCACCCCTTTCTCTTCTTGGGGTTTACTCCTAAGCTTGAGGAGGAGAAAGCCCCAGAGAGTATGAGGAAGCCCTGCCTCTGGCCCATGGAATGGAGGAGCACATGAATGGGAGCGAGGCATTTTATCCCCTCCAGTGAAGCTGGTATTGGAGGATGGTAAAGTATGAAACAGAGCATTGGCTATGAGTTCAAAGTAGCAGCAAGCTACGTCTTTGTAGTGGCCAAAGGTCCGTGTAGCCAGTGTCAGAGGCAGAGGAGGCCCACAGAGCTTCTGTCTCATTTTAGAGCTATATATTTATGTTTCTTACTTGATAGTGAGATTGTTGAACACAAAGATGTAATCAATTAGCCAAATATTCAACCTGCACTCTGCAGTTCTCAAAGCCAATATCTTGCATGAGGAATAGGTGGGCTAGTCCACTATAGATTCTGTTACAATCTATTAACCCTTGGAAAAAAATCTTTCAGGAATAATGTTAGTTTATTTGTGATTTTATTGGCCTTTATTCAGCCTTTGGTTCAAAAGACAGCAATTGGTTTTAGGCATAATGTAGAAACCTGATTATTGATACAATATCTGCATATTAGTTCTGCTGTGAGAGTCAGGGTTGATAATAATCTGCATATAAAACAAAGATTTCCAGTAGAGTAGAATACACTTGTGTTCTGTTCTCCTGCCTTCCCTTCCTTTTAATTTTTAAACACCATGTTTGGATAGATTATTGCAGCCAATGTAAGAGGGTGCACTTCTCTGATCTTGGGAGCAGGTAGTCACTAATTTCCAAATTGATAACTCCAGTTGCCTGACACATGCCAGAAGTGGGCTTTCATCCTTTCTTGGAATAGATGATTCCAATTTTTCCAGCTTCTCTGATGGCCATTTTTCACACCAGTGCTACTAATGGTATCCAAACAAGTCCCAGCATATCATATAACTGGAGTGGCGTGTTCGGGATATGATTACTCAATAAGTATTTTTATTTGATAAAGAGTTTCTATCAAATAGGCAAAAATCAGAGCTTATTTTGTACTTTGAATTTGTACCTACTAATAAACACATTGCTTTTGTCAGATAATAATCCAGTGTCAGAACATACTTCTGCCTTAAAAAAAAAAGTTAAAATCAGAGCAGTTGTAAGAGTAACCTTTTTGCTAAGTTTTCATAAAAGATAAGATTTTTCTAAAAATATGAGCATGTAGTCCAAATCTTGAATTCACTACTCACTTTCTTATACTCCCACACTATTCCACACATGTTCACAACTTAAATTTGCCCTTTCTCCACAGGTCAGAACTATGGGCACTCCTTTGTACATCCCTGGTATGGACGGTGAGTAGACCAAAAGTGAGAGTCTGCTAGGGGAATGCAATTGCCTCACAGTTGGTTATGTCTCACTCTGTCACTCTCCACTGCCCAGCTGCTAGTGTGAAAGCTGGCACTGCCAACATCACAGTCCCAGGATTACTGGGAGGCAAGCCTCTGTGCAAGTGGGGAGACGATGAAAAAAGTTGTTCATCTAAAATTAGACACTCAGGAGAGCATGTGGTTGGTATCTCCTGCATAGTTAGGAGACCTGAGCTCACTCTGCTTTATAGGCAGACTTCAAGAGGAAGCCAGTTCACTTAATGTAAGAAACTCATTCTTCACCAGTTAGCAATGGTCTCATTTTGTTTAACATTTGAGAAAAATATTGTGAATATTTTTCAGGAAGCACAATCAGGTACTACTGAGTTTCCACATGAAGAGACATCAATTTGTCCAACTTCCAGAGGTACCATCATGCTCAACCTTTTCCAAGGCTAGATGGCTCTGAAAAAAGTGTCTTAGTATAGGTAGCATTTTAGAGCTAGGATGAGAAGGATCTTAGAGTTTATCTGGCCTTATCACTTATTTTACATCTGAAGAAACTGAAGTCCATAGAGGTTTATATATATATTGATGATCAAATAGATAATTCATGTAGATTGTCTGCCACGCTGTCTAACGTGTTCAACAAATATTAGCTATTACTATATTGGTCTGCAGTTTGCTCTCTCTTTAAATATATATCCATAAGAATATATATCATGAGAGATAAACCCCATGCACATATGGTCACCTTAACATTGATAAAGGAGGCATGAATATACAATGGACAAAAGACAGCCTCTTCAATAAGTGGTGCTGGGAAAACTGGACAGCTGCATGGAAAAGAATTAAATTAGAACACTCTCTAACATTATACACAAACATAAACTCAAAATGGATTAAAGACCTAAATGTAAGGCCAGACACTATAAAACTCTTAGAGGAAAACAGAGGCAGAAAACTCTATGACATAAATCATAGCAAGATCCTTTTTGACCCACCTCCTAGAGAAATGGAAATAAAAACAAAAATAAACAAATGGAAACTAATGAAACTTCAAAGCTTTTGCACAGCAAAGGAGTCCATAAACAAGATGAAAAGACAACCCTCAGAATGGGAGAAAATATTTGCAAATGAAGCAACTAACAAAGGATTAATCTCCAAAATACACAAGCAGCTCATGCAGCTCAATAACAAAAAAACAAACAACCCAATCCAAAAATGGGCAGAAGACCTAAATAGACATTTCTCCAAAGAAGATATACAGATGGCCAACAGACACATGAAAGGATGCTCAACATCACTAATCATTAGAGAAATGCAACTCAAAACTACAATGAGGTATCACCTCAAACCGGTCAGAATGGCCATCATCAAAAAATCTACAAACACTAAATGCTGGAGAGGGTGTGGAGAAAAGGGAACCCTCTTGCACTGTTGGTGGGAATGTAAATTGATACAGCCACTACGGAAAACAGTATGGAGGTTCCTTAAAAAACTAAAAATAGAACTACCATACGACCCAGCAATCCCACTACTGGGCATATACCCTGAGAAAACCATAATTCAAAAAGAGTCATGTACCACAATGTTCATTGCAGCTCTATTTACAATAACCAGGACATGGAAGCAACCTAAGTGTCCACTGACAGATGAATGGATAAAGAAGATGTGGCACATATATACAATGGAATATTACTCAGCCATAAAGAGAAACAAAATTGAGTTATTTGTAGTGAGGTGGATGGACCTAGAGTCTGTTATACAGAGTGAAGTAAGTCAGAAAGAGAAAAACAAATACCGTATGCTAACACATATATTTGGAATCTTAAAAAAAAAAATGGTTCTGGAGAACCTAGGAGCAGGACAGGAATAAAGACGCAGACGTAGAGAATGGACTTGAGGACACGGGGAGAGAGAAGGGTAAGCTGAGATGAAGTGAGAGAGTGTCATTGACACATATACACTACCAAATGTAAAATAGATAGCTAGTGGGAAGCAAACGCATAGCATAGGGAGATCAGCTCGGTGCTTTGTGACCACCTAGAGGGGTGGGATAGGGAGGGTGGGAGGGAGACGCAAGAGGGAGGGGATATGGGGATATATGTATTCATATAGCTGATTTACTTTCTTATACAGCAGCAACTAACACAACAATGTAAAGCAATTATACTCCATTAAAGATGTTAAAGAAAAAGAATATATATCATGGAACTTTTTTGGATCTATTTCATTTATTTATATGGATGTATCACCATTTCTTAAGTAGTTCTTAACTGATGAGTATTTAGGTTATTTCTGATGTTTTAAATTCCAAACAATGTGTAATGAACATCCTTAAAGAAGTATCTTTCCATATCCATGTATTATTTCTGTAGGCTAGATACTTAGAAGTGGCATTGCTGAATGTGTGTATTTAAAGTTTAAAAATTATTGCCAAATATTTTCTAGGGCTGCTCTACTAATTTCTACTCCATCAACCATGTATAGGAAGATTTCCCCACAACCTTGCTTGCACTGGATATAATCAGTCATTTAAACATTTTTTTTTCAATCCAGAAGGTTAAAAAAAAGATAATTTGGTTTTGTTTTAATTTGTATTTCTATCATTATTACTGAGATTGAGCCTCTTTCCATGTGTTTGCAGACATTGCATTTTTCTGTGTATTTCCTACCATATCTTTGCTTATTTTTCTATGGGGTGTCCTCTTCTTATTAGTTTGTAGAAGTCATTTATTTATTCAACAAACACTTATTGAGTGTCTTTATGTGCCAGATATCCTTGCACTGAGGATGTAACAGGGAGCAATCGCTACCATTTACTGAACATCTACTATATACCAAAGACAATGCCCAGTGATTCTCACAAACATGCTATGAACTCAGTACTGTTGCTATCCCCACTGAGCTGTTACACTGAGATGTGGAGAGGCTACATGACTTGTCCAATGTCATGTGGCTTTTAAATGGCAAAGCCAGAGTTTCAACCCAGACTTGGTTAACTCTCTTCAAAATCCTAGGAATTCTGGATGAGGATAGACCCAAGAACTTAACCAGAGGGATGGTGGCCTGAGAGAAAAGCTTCCCGGCAGTAAAGGCCTCAGTTTGAAATTTCTGCTGAGAGCCATTAGGGAGTAATGCTGAGGAGAGTCCAAGGAAGAACATTAACTCTTTGTCAACAAGTGTCACAAATATTTCCTCCCAGTTCTGTTGCTTGAGGGGTTTTGCGGGAATTTTTGGAATATTTTTGGTACAGATGTAAATTAAAAAATTACATTATCATATTTGTCAGATATTTGCTTTCTTAGTTTCTGGATTTTGTTTCTTAGAAGGGTGTCTCCCAAATTCAGATTTAAAAATTTATCTAATTTCATTTTGATACTTTATTACTTTTTTAATGCTTAGATATTTAATTCATATGGCACTTATTTGGGGGCTGACTCTAACATTATAGATAATGTAAATAAACCTCTTTCTAAGTAGAAATAAGCTGCATCTCATTCACTGCCTTTATTACTTGTAGTCGCTACGTTATTTGCTGCTAAAGGATTTCAGGTTGAGAGAAAGGCATTGATAAAAAGTGTCTACCTCAAAGGATTTTGATATTGCAGTTTCTTTGAAAGGATTTTAATGTGTCTTTCTGCAGTTGACACACTACTGAGTACATGTAGAAAAGTCTAGTGATCAGCACTGGGTTGATTTCTTCTTGGAAATGTTGGAAGAGAAAGAATTTGGACTTTGGAATCAGACAAGTTGAGTTTAAATACTGGCTATATTACTTATTGGCCAAATGACTTTTAGCAATTATTTAACCTTTATGAAACTCAGTTTCCTTGCCTGCAAAGATGAGGTGGGGAATATCTACCTTATGAGGTAAAGGTAATTAAGATAATGTGGGGGAAGAAAACCTCAGCTCAGTATTTGGGCAATAATAATAAGGCTCTCAATAAATATTATTTTGGTTATGTTTAGAATGTTGATTGTCATATGAATATGATTCAGAAATATTTGTCTCCTAATCCCCTCAGATGTTTCTGTCCACTAGGCAAGGACATCAGCCATTACACACTTAATCAAATAAATGGTTTCATACACATATTTCTCATTTAATTGATAAAAAAATCAATAACAACTTAAAAGCTCTGGTGCTATAAACAATTAGCCTGGTTGACACATATGTAACAAATGTAAGGGAGGAACCCATTGAGGCATCAGCTAAGTGGTGAAGGAAGGAAACAAAGACCTTAGGGAAATAAAACACATTCCAAATCATATTGTTAATTTCTAAAGTAACTCCCAGAGATTCATACAAAAGTTAGATGCAAATGACCATATCCCAGAAATTCATTAGACTGTACTTAATGGCGAGAGGCTAGATAACCTGTGAACTAAATGGAAATAATCAGAGTAGATTTGAAAAGAAATGGTAGCAGCTTCCACTTTCACCCAACATAGAGTAACAGGGACCAGACTTACCCTCCCATATTAAACAACCAGAAAATGGACAAAATATATGAAAGAATGATTTGCAAAACACTGGATGGAAGGCAACAAAGGACAGTATCCTTGAGATATGGGAAGCAAATAGGTAAGCCCTACGACTGCCCCAGCTTACTGCCGAGAAGGTGCTTCCAGGCTGTGGAGCACTGAGAGGAAACCCAGTTAGATTCCAGTGGCTTCCTAGCGTTGAAGAGATGGAGCTGGGTGTCTATAGAGACATCAAGGTGATCAGTGGTCATAGTGTACAAGAGAGAGGAGCGCGCACAGCGTGGAAATTCCAGAGATCTGGAGATGGTCTGCCTCAGTTGAAGTTTGAGCAGGGCATGCTTGTGCAAAACTATGAGTTAAGAGAAAGAAACATTCAAAAAGATTAGAGGTAACAGCGTCTGGCACTCACACAGGGCTGGGAATAGTGTCTGTTCTTACCAGCCAGGTCGGAAAAACCTCAGAATTCATGGAGAACTAAAAACAATACACAGAAAAGTCGTGTCTCAGTAGTGGAAATAAATAGCCCTAAACTGGACTTACTCCAGTTCTGTCTAACAAATCATAAGAGCAAGGTCAGAAAGGATCGAACAATTGCTAAATAACTACATTCCAGAGTAAAGCTCAAGTGTTCTTGTAGGCATACAAAAATATCTAGCACTCAAAAAGATAAAATTAATGAGATCTGGCATATATAAAAAATTACCAGGCATGGGGGGAAAAAAAACCTAGAAAAATAATGTCCATAATAAGGAGAAAAATCAATCCACCTAAACTGACACAGATATTAGAATTAGCAGATAAGGACATTAAAACAGGTATAACTCTATTCCATAAGTTCAAAAAGTTAAGATATAACAAAGACCCAAATCAAAGACCCAAAACAATGTATAAGATGGAAAATATACTGGATGGGGTTATTGGTAGGTTAGACATTGAGGATGAAAGATTAGTGAACTTAAAGACATAGCAATAGAAACTATCCAAAATGAAAACCAGAGAAAAGATAATTTTTTAAAAAATGAGCAGAGCATCATTGATCTATGGAACAACAAGCAGACTGGTATTTGTTTAATTGGAGTCTTGAAGGTGAAGGTAGGAGGACAAAAATATTTGAGGAAATAAGGGTTGGAAATTTTCTAAATTTAATGAAAACTATAAATCCATAGATCCAAGAAGTTCAATGGACCTCAGATACAAGAAACATGAAGCAAATGACACCAAGTCACATCATAACTGCCTGCTCAAAACCAGTGATAAAGAGAAGATATTAAAAGCGGCCAGAGGAAGAAGTTACATTATATAAAGTGGAACAAAGATGAAGATGATAGAGTCCTCATTGGAAACAATGCAAGTGAGAAAAGAGTGGAGCAACATATGCAAAGTACTGAAAGAAAAAAACTATCAACCTAGAATTCTATACTCAGTGAAAATATCTTTAAAAAACAAAGGCAAAATATCATTATTTTCATACAAAAAAAAAAAAAAGCTAAAAGTATTCACCAGCAGACATATCCTATAAGAAAATTTAAAGATAAAGTTCAGGCAGAAAGAAAATGATAACAGATGGAAATATAGATGTACAGAAAGGAAGGAAGAACACCAGAAATGGTAATTACATGGGTAAATATATATAATTTATTTCCTTATTATTTAAATGTCTTTAAAAAATAAGTGAGTGCTTAAACAAAAATAATTTCAATATAATGTGTAGCTTATATAAGAAGTAAAGTATGTGACAAACACAGCACAGAGACCAGAAAGGAAGAAATGGAAATGTGCTGCTTAAAGGCTCTTATACCATATGTGAAGTTGTATAATGTCAATTGACAGTAGACGGTGACAAGTTAAAGATGTGTACTATAAACCCTAAAGCAACCACTAAAATAATAAAACAGAGAGTTATAGCTAATAATCTAACTAAGGAGATAAACTGAATCATAAAACAACTTAAATAATCTACCATAAGGCAGAAAAGAAGGAAAAAGAGAACAAAGAAGAGATGGGAAAAATAGAAAACAAATTACAAGATGATGTATGTAAATCTAATCATAGCAATAATCACATTAAGTGCAAATGACCTAAACACCCCGATTAAAAGGCAAAGATTGTTGGACCTAAATAAATGCTGTCTTACAGGAAACTTGCCTTAAATATAAAGATACACATGAGTTAAACTTAAAAGGATGGAAAAAGATATACCAAGATTAAAGCTATATAAAGGAAAGTTGGAATAACTACTATCTACTATACTACTACTATTTTACTATCAAGTGAGGTAGATTTCAGAGCAGCAAAATACTACTTGGAATAAGATCATTTTGTAATTATAAAAGAGATGAATTTATTGAGATGACATAACAATACTAAACATTAATGAACTTAATAACAGAGCATCAAAATATGTGAAGCAAAAACTGACAGAACTTCAAGGCAAAATAGAGAAGTCCACAGTTATAGTGGATTTCAATATCCCTCTCCCAGTAACTGATGGAACAAGATGACAAAGTTTAGCAAGTATTCAAAATATTTGAAAACAGTATTAACCAACTTGACCTGATTGACATTTGTAGAACAGCAGAAAACATATTCAAGTGCACACAGGACATGCAGACCATATTCTGGGTCATAACATAAGTCTCAATACAGTTAAAAATGATCCAAGTTATACAAAGTATGACAGAATATTTCTGGAAACTCCCCCCTCCCAATTTGGAAATTAAATAAAACAGTTCTAAATAACTTATGGGCCAAAGAAGAAATCAAAAGGGGAATTAGGAAGCATTTTGAACTGCATAAAAATATATATATATATTTTAATCTATGTAATTCCACTTATGGGGAAATTTATGGCACTAATCATCTATATTATAAAAGAGGAAGTATAAGGTGATGAATATTAAGTAGACTTGTGATCATTTTGCAATGTATACAAATATCAAATCATTATGCTGTAGACCTTAAACTAATACAATGTTATATATCAATTATATCTCAATTAAGCTGTTAAAAAATAAATAAAGGGATCAACAAAGAGGCGGGAAAAAGAAAGGGTTATAAATTCAAGGATCAGTGTACGGGGTAAGCTATTTATAGTCTGGATTAGGAAACACAGAAATGAATTTATTGATTAATGAGCCAGATTGTCTCCAGCATCTAAGTAATTCTCTAATAGGAACTTAGGTATAGGGTTGAACATTATCTTTTTCTAATCATCAGGGTGCCATTTAGTGACTCTCTAGAAAACCAGCCACAATTGCAGCAATGCACTAACTGCCCAGAGAGGAGCCAGTGACTCCCTGGGGATTCAGCACGGCTCTCAAGATTCAGAGCATCCGATGTTCGGCCAGAGGTTTCAGCAGCATGCAGAGGGAGTGACATGGAATCCTCAATGTCCTGTCCTAGGGAGAACCTGTCCTAACTAAAAAATATTACCATTTTCCCAGGTTTCCCGCCTGTATCCTGGGCCACCTCGAAGCCTGCCCCCTAGGCAGAACTAGCAATAGTGAGGGAAGTGGTGACAGTGGTCATCACTGCTCAGCTTTTACTGAGCACCTGTTCCGTCCCAGTTGCTGTGCACAAAAGCTCAGAGTGCAGCCCCTTCTGAGTAGGTGCAGGACCATAGGTGGCAGCCTCTGCTGTGGCTTCCAAGGCAGAACCTACTCCTTATCACAGTTGGCTCTGGGCATTTTGTGAAGCTTTTCTTAGCCAGGTCTTTCTCAAGGTTAAAATATGGAAATAAGTACTAAGCTTATCTCCTTATCTGAATATATCTTACCCATTTAACTTGACTTTGTGGCTGTTTGTGTGTGTGCATTTTAGATATCATCTACTGAGTTCTTTCATGAGTCAGAACCGTTTTAAAAGCCTAATGTGGATTAACACATTTAATCCACATAAGAACTCTGTGGGATAGTATTAGTATTATTCTCACTTAAAGATGAGGAAACTAAGGTATAGAAGGGCTAAGTAACTTGTCCAGCTTTTCAGAGTAGTGAGAAATGATGGAGATAGGATTTGCATCCATGAGCCCACACCCAGTTGATCATAAGACTAATGAAACTGAATGAGGGTGAGGACATAATTGGCTGGGAGCCAACTGACTTTGCCAAGTGAAAAACATTCTGTTTTGTGGTCACAGAGTCCTTAAAATGTTTGCTTCTTGGTGACAAGCCGTATCAAGTGAAAGAAATAGAATGGCTCATTGTAAAGCCATTCTGATGACTTGAAAAATAGCCCTGAGCTCATTGAGTACCAGCAATGCCAGCTCCCCCAGAGGGCCGGAGTAGACTTCCGTCTCATCTCTGCCAAACTTCGCTCCTGGGAGGAGTGGGGGCTGCAGTCAGCGGGAAAAGCAGGCACTGGAGCCCTGGCCAGAGGAGGATTGCCGCCCATTGCCCGAAGCTGTCAGAGAGAAGAGGGACAGGCCTGAGCCTTGTTCTCTGAGACTCTAAGGCAGAAAAACAGAGGAATCCGATTTCCAAGTAAAATAAGAACTAGAAGGAAACACCCCAACATTTCAATAGTGGGTATCTCTAGTTGGTGGTGGTAGCGTTATGATGAATTTTTCTCTTTATAGTTCTTTATTTTCCATATTTTCTACCAAAAATCTACAGTCAATGTTATAACCTTTAAAACAATAAATGGTAGAAAAACATAAGTAAGGATTTTCTGGCAGAGTTGCCAAAGGATAAAATAGCCTAGAAATATCCATAGCAGGACTTAGGAAACACATATACACACAAGCTGTTAACCAGGAAGGATAAAGTTTGAATGGGCCTCATCAGAGGTAGAGAGATTCCTTTCACAGGAGATAATCAAGGATAGGTCAAAGGACCTTTTGATGGAATACAGTAGAGAAGATTCAAGCATTTGCTGGGGAGTCAGTCTAGGACGCTGCTACTCACAACATGGTGCGTGAACTGGCAGCACAGGCAGTTAGACACGTAGAACCTCTGGTCTCCACCCCGAGACGCAAGAATCACCTAAGAAGTATTTAAATGGCTCAAACATGGGCACTTGCTCTTCAGTAGTGCTAGATCAGGGGCTGTGTTTGGGACCCCTGGGCTCAATGACATTTCAGAGCCCTTGCAAGTTAGGGAGTCTGAGCATCTCAGCTTTCCAGCCCCTGGTGGGCATACCCTAAGAGCCAGGTGCTTACTCCTATCACAGATGTCAGAATTCTGCCAGCCCAGCCACCTTGGGCATCCTCTGCTCTTGGGCGTATCTCATGGCTTTGATCCTTACCAGATGGGACATCCAGTCTCCACTCTCCTCATGGTGTTGAGTGGCTTTTCAGCTTGCTCTGCCTCTGTCTTTGCCAGACCCCCACTCATGGGCCTGCTGATGACTTCCCCTTTGCTTCAGTTCCACCTTTAGCCAATCCTGTTGGAGCAGGAGTGAGAGCTATCACCTCAGTCCCAAGGTCTGAAGGAAGGAGGTGTTTAGTTAAGTGTCCCACCTAATTCATGACACTGGAGAGGGTCAGCCTACTGTTCATCAGAGGGTTCTAGGCGTGACCTATGAATGTCTGTGTTGCCCCCCTTAAAGTGCAGTAAGCGCTAACCTTCCTTCTTTCATATTGGCCTGTATGACTGTTCTTGTGTCTGGTCCCGAGGTCTGACTGATTCCTCTTCCTTATATACCTCAGAATCTCTCTAGAACCCAAAGGAAATGAACCAGTCATATGTGAGCACCTATACTGTGCTGGAAACTTTGTTATCATACTTAATCTTTACCCTCATATTAAGAAGATGTTACTAATTGCTCTATTTTTCAGATGAGAAAAATGAAGGACTAGAAAGATTAAGGAACATATTCAATACTACACAACAAGTAAGAGGCAGAGATTTGATCCCAGAACTGGCTGATCTCAAATTTCTATGTTCATCGCATTGTCCCATCCACCATCCTAAATTCCCAGCTGGCAGCTGGGTGGCCAGAGGACCTGCCAAGTTCTAGCTCCACTGAACTAAAGAATCCTGTGTAACAAGATGGAGACATTTTTGTCTGCCAAAATTCCAAGGCTAGGGGGCCGTGAAAGACAAAGCAACCTGGTGAGGCCATGGGGTCACACATCAGTGCACTGGCTTCAGAGAGCTGCAGAGCATGACAGACTGGGTCTAGTGGAAGAGGAGGGTGGAATGGTTAGGGAACAGGAAGCTGGCAGGTGGTCACACCCTCCATGGAATTTATCATCTATCTCTCCAATTGGAGACAGAAGCTCTAGGAAGACAAATTTTGTCTGTCTTGTTCACTGCTGTATACATAGCACTTAGAACAATAACTAAAACATAGTAGGTGCTCAATAAATGAATAGATATGATTGCCCCCTGCCCCTTGTCCCAACAAATATTCAATAAAGCTAAGCTACAAAAATTATGATATACTTTGTGTGATTGGATTTCTTATGAAAATTGATGAGGGACTGGGGTGTTGCACCTTTGGTTTGGTGAGGACCTAGATTGCATAATGGATGCAGGAGTAGAGATAGAGAATAGAAACAAGCCTGGAAATGAATAGCAGGTGTGGTGAGTCCTCGCTAATCTCCAACTGTGAGCACGGAGATTTGAGGAAAGTTTACCTAAACCTCAGAGTAGAAAAACCCCCAAGTGACTCATGGAAGACCTCGAATAGACAAATGTTCTAGATGACAACTATGTCCTTCCTAATTTTTAAATACCAAAAAACGTCCTTGCCCTGCATGCTTATTGGACCAATACCAAGAGTTTCCAATATGGGGACTAAAAACTTTTTTCTTGGGCACTAGGTCTCGGTTTCCCTGTTGTCCCCTCTGGTGTTCATTCTCCAAAAGAGCTAATTTAATACAGTTGCTGCCTAACTCCAGTCCATAGCGTTTTGTATTCAAATCCATGTTGTTCCCTAGTGACCCACATGTCTTGAGTCCAAAATCCAGGACCATAACATGAACCCTCATTTTTCTCTGGCTTTTGTCTTGGCTCTAGCGGCCCTGATGGATGGTCTATCTGCCTCACCTTTTGCTGCCCACAGCCTGATTGCAAAACAATCCTAGGGCTCAGGGGCACAGGCTGCAGACCGCTGCTCAGTTGTCTTCATCTCACGTCATAATCATCACTGCATCAGGCATGCTCTTCCCCAGACCTATGAGTGGCCCAAGGTTGGTGCTTTCTTTTCATATTCTTCATGCTTTCTGTGCATACACATAGCATGTGCTCAACAAACATGGCTGACCAAGAAGATGTTTGATCACTCTCATTTTTAAAGTCCTGTAGGGCAGCAGTGATTTTCACATAACTTGACTCTAGGTAGGAGGATTCTGAAGGTCGGGTGAAAGCTCTAATTTCCTTAGTAATGCCTCTGCATAATTTTTGTGCTATCAAGTTTTCTTCTGTACCAAAGATTCCACTTCCACTTAAATTCAGTGAGACCTTAGTAAAAAAACAAGGCATATAGACACACATTCCACAGAAGCCTAGAAACATAGTCCATGACTTTGAAAAAAGAAAGAAATCATTATCTTTTTTGTTCTTCTTATATCCTATGTATTAGGTACACAGTGATGATAAGCAATAGCCGTGTTAATGAGAGTAGATGCAAATGACGAAGTATTATGGACCATTATTAGGTTATTGTGATTTGCATGATTCTACTGTTGATGCCTAGTAATTAAGAGATTCAAACTCAACTATAAAGTACTGGATATTAAGGGGAAAAAATCACATAGAGGAAAAAGCAACTCGGTTTTAAAATTTCGGCAGGTCTTTGAACAGGTGCGCTTGCTGAGGAGCTATGCAGAACTTACATGTGGGTAGCTGCGGGATTCTAGGAAGAGTGGCAAAGTGGTAGAGGGTTTTGGTGATGATAAACTGTAGACTGCATTGAACACTGCTCTTCCCATTGCAGGGACAGAATGGGAGGTTCCTATCTTCAATGTGCATGTCCTCATCCTTTGTCTTTTGGCATCCTGTGACCACTCTGAAATGATCTCATTCCAATTTGCTTTTTCCTTCTAGAATTCCTCCCCTCCCCCACCTCCTTTCCTGCTGTCTCCTTTCCTTTCCTTCATCCTTGAAGTACAACTGCTCTCCATGCTGCTATTCTCAGCCCTCTGCTCTTTTCTTTCTATACCTTCCCTCAGAGACCTTATTCACTATCAAGGGGTCAACTACTACTTCTAAGCTGTTAACTCCCAGATCTTTATTTCCTCTCCTAGCTCCTCTTTCCAGGCAAGGGCACATATTGTCTACCTGATTTCATACTTCATTTCCAAATGCTGTGTTACTTAAAGCTCAGAATGCTTCAGATTGAACCCTGCCCAAATCAGCTCCTTTCCCCAAAGTCTCTCTAAGTAAGGCATCACTATTCCCTTAATTCCCAGCTGTCCCTCACCCTCCATATCTAATCAGTCCTCCAGTAACACGCCCTTGATCTTCGCAATTCTCTCATCTATCCCACATATCCATGCCCATTTGCCACTGCCAGAGTTCAGGATCTTATCCTTATTTGGACTATTCAAATAGTCTCCTATTTAACCTCCCTACCCTTAATCTCATACTGCCTCATTCCATCCTAAAATTTGCTGTCAAATTAACTTTTTTCAAATTCCACTGGGATTCATCTCCTTACTCAAAAATCTTATGGCTCCTCATTACCCATTGACTAAAGAACAACTCATACAATCCTTCACTAAACAAATATTTATTGAGTACCTACTACATGCCAGGCACTTGCACAGTGCTGAGGATTCAGCAGTGAGCGAGACAGAAAAGATTCCTGTTTTCAAGGCTTTTGCCTTCTATTAAGAAGATAGGCAGTAAACAAGTAAGCAAATGAACAAGATAATTTAGTGTTATGAAAGAAATGAAATGCAGTAATAGGTAGACTGAGTTGCTGGGTAACGAGGGAATTGCTTTAACAAGTTGGTCAAGGTGAAACTTTTGGAAGAAATGACTTTGTTTGCAGACCTGAATAATGAGCAGGACCTGATCATCTGGAGATCTAGGAAGAACATTCTAAGTAGAGAGAACAGTAAGTGCAAAGGCCCTGAGGAGGGAAGGGAATTATTCATCATTCTTGGCCCTCTACCATGTTGACCCAAGTTAGCTTTTCAGTGTAATCTCATGTAACTCGTCCACACAATACTCAGGTTCCAGCAATGTTATTTACCTTACTTTTCTCCAAACATAACTTTGCATTCCTACCCCATGTTTTTCTCCATTTTCCCCCTTTCATATGGAAAGCCCTCCTCTTTCCTATCTACGACCGTTTAAATCCAGCAAATCCTGGTTCAGAGGTCACCCCTTCTGCAAAAGCATCACAGATCACTCACAGCAGAAGTCTACATTTTTTCCTCACTGAAATCTGATTGCATATGTTGGAGCCTCTCATGTCTTACTTGCTATATCCAGATAGTTCTATAGGGGGCTGCCTTACCAGAAAAGGTATTATAATTTGAAATATGTAAGTCAAATCAGAACTTTCTCATGGAGATTGTGTCATGATGATGGTTATACTCCCATTTAAGGACCTGATCGCTGGTAAACAAGGAAATGTTCCAAAACAATAAATTTAAGGAACTCTAATAAATCCATATTCTATATCAGAGCTACTCAAACTTTATTTTTAAGCTCCCCAATGATATATACCTGAATTTTCCACTATATAAAGCATAAAGGCAGAGCTGGTCGGGTCGAATCAGGGAAAGGAGATCCCGGAGTCTCCCTGCTCAGCTTCTTTGCCTCTGAAAGGAACAGATCCTCCATCTCCACCCCTCACCTCTATCCAGTGAGCCCCTGAGACCTCTGTGGAACACTAGGGCTTCCAGAACATGATTCAATAATGCACAGTCTTACCCAACATAAAGCATATGTAAATCAATTCAATTAATCTCATATTTTAAATTTCTTCAGAAGAACTCTAATGGAGGCTTTGAGGAAGCCCATTGCTATAGGCTTACAGAAAAGAGCTAGCCAGAGTATTTATAGGACACAGTTTCTGAGGTCCTATCTGCATTCACCTTTGTTTAGCCAATTCCTCTTTTTCCTTTGAGTCTCAAATTCAGTGCCATTTATTCCTGAAAACTTCCCCTGATGCCAAGCCTGGGTTAGATTCCTCTGATACGGGTTTGTACATCACCCTGCACTTTCCTAACTGCAGTTCCCTATTGTGACTGCTTGTTACACTGTAACTGTAGCAGTAGCCCCGTGAGTGTTTTTTTTTTCTTTTCTTTTTTTGTGCTTCACGAACATAATTTTTTATTTGCTATGTGGAATAAAGACTAGGGAAGGGAGACACAAAAGTTAGAGACACCAGTTAAGAAGGTACTGTATTAAAAGGGTACAAAATAATAGGAAAGGGCAATTACAGAGGTAGTTAGGAGAGAAAGCCAATTTAGGAAATTGTGTTTCTTTCTAACTGATAGACTTCCAAGAATTTTTTGTTTTTAACATCTTTATTGGAGTATAATTGCTTTACAATGGTGTGTTCGTTGCTGCTGTATAACAAAGTGAATCAGCTATACGTACACATATATTCCCATGTCCCCTCCCTCTTGCGTCTCCCTCCCACGCTCCCTATCCCACCCCTCTAGGTGGTCACAAAGCACCAAGTTGATCTCCCTGTGCTATGCAGCTGCTTCCCACTAGCTATCTATTTTACATTTGGTAGTGTATATATGTCCATGCCACTATCTCACTTTGTCCCAGCTTACCCTTCCCCCTCCCCGTGTCCTCAAGCCTATTCTCTATGCCTGCGTCTTTATTCCTGTTCTGACCCTAGGTTCATCAGAAGCTTTTTTTCCCTTTTTTAGATTCCATATATATGTGTTGGCATATGGTATTTGTTTTTCTCTTTCTGACTTACTTCACTCTGTATGACAGACTCTAGGTCCATCCAACTCACTACAAATAGTTCAATTTCATTTCTTCTTGGCTGAGTAATATTCCATTGTATATATGTGACACATCTTCTTTATCCATTCATCTGTCGATGGACACTTAGGTTGCTTCCATGTCATGGTTATTGTAAATAGTGCTGCAATGAACATTGTGGTACATAACTCTTTTTGAATTATGGTTTTCTCAGGGTATATGCCCAGTAGTGGGATTGCTGGGTCATATGGTAGTTCTATTTGTAGTTTTTTAAGGAACCTCCATACTGTCCTCCATAGTGGTTGTTTCAATTTACATTCCCACCAACAGTGCAAGAGGGTTCCCTTTTCTCCACACCCTCTCCAGCATTTATTGTTTCTAGATTTTTTTATGATGGCCATTCTGACCAGTGTGAGGTGATAACTCACTGTAGTTTTGATTTGCATTTCTCTAATGATTAGTGATGTTGAACATCCTTTCATGCATTTGTTGGCAATCTGTATATCTTCTTTGGAGAAATGTCTGTTTGGGTCTTCTGCCCATTTTTGGATTGGGTTGTTTGTTTTTTTGATATTGAGCTGCATGAGCTGCTTGTAAATTTTGGAGATTAATCCTTTGTCAGTTGCTTTGTTTGCAAATATTTTCTCCCATTCTGAGAGTTGTCTTTTCGCCTTGTTTATGGTTTCCTTTGCTGTGCAAAAGCTTTGAAGTTTCATTAGTTCCCATTTGTTTATTTTTGTTTGTATTTCCATTTCTCTAGGAGATGGGTCAAAAAGGATCTTGCTGTGATTTATGTCATAGAGTGTTCTGCCTCTGTTTTCCTCAAAGACTTTTATAGTGTCTGGTCTTACATTTAAGTCTTTAATCCATTTGGAGTTTATGTTTGTGTATGATGTTAGGGAGTGTTCTAATTTCATTCTTTTATGTGTACGTGTCCAGTTTTCCCAGCACCACATTGTTGTGCTTTTCTAAGAATCTGTCCATTTCTTCCAGGTTGTCCATCTTATTGGCATATAGTTGCTTGTAGTAATCTCTCATGATACTTTGTATTTCTGCAGTGTCAGTTGTTAATTCTCTTTTTTCATTTCTAATTCTGTTGATTTGAGTCTTTTTCCTTTTTTTTCTTGATGAATCTGGCCAATGGTTTATCAATTTTGTTTATCTTCTCAAAGAAGCAGCTTTTAGTTTTACTGATCTTTGCTACTGTTTCCTTCATTTCTTTTTCACTTATATCTTATCTGATCTTTATGATTTCATTCCTTCTGCTAACTTTGGGGTTTTTTTGTTCTTCTTTCTCTAATTGCTTTAGGTGTAAGGTTAGGTTGTTTATTTGAGATGTTTCTTGTTTCTTGAGGTAGGATTGTATTGCTATAAACTTCCCTCTTTTAACTGCTTTTGCTGCATCCCATAGGTTTTGGGTCGTCATGTTTTCATTGTCATTCGTTTCTAGGTATTTTTTGATTTCC
The DNA here is from genome assembly GCF_965194825.1 of Balaenoptera physalus. Lineage (NCBI taxonomy): Eukaryota > Metazoa > Chordata > Mammalia > Artiodactyla > Balaenopteridae > Balaenoptera > Balaenoptera physalus. The sequence goes on along the minus strand of NC_138890.1, from coordinate 88,129,504 downwards.
TCTTTGATTTCTTCAGTGATCTCTTGGTTTTTTAGTAGTGCATTGTTTAGCCTCCACGTGTTTGTATTTTTTACAGTGTTTTTCCTGTAATTGATATCTAGTCTCATATTGTTGTGGTTGGAAAAGATACTTGACACGATTTCAATATTCTTACATTTACCAAGGCTGGATTTGTGACCCAAGATATGATCTATCCTGGAGAATGTTCCATGAGCACTTGAGAAGAAAGTGTATTCTGTTGTTTTTCGATGGAATGTCCTATAAATATCAATTAGGTCCATCTTGTTTAATGTGTCATTTAAAGCTTGTGTTTCCTTATTTATTTTCATTTTGGATGATCTGTTCATTGGTGAAAATGGGGTAGTAAAGTCCCCTACTATTATTGTGTTACTGTTGATTTCCCCTTATATGGCTGTTAGCATTTGCCTTATGTATTGAGGTGCTCCTATGTTGGGTGCATAAATATTTACAATTGTTATATCTTCTTCTTGGATTCATCTCTTGATCATTATGTAGTGTCCTTCTTTGTCTCTTATAATAGTCTTTATTTTAAAGTCTATTTTGTCTGATATGAGAATTGTTACTCCAGCTTTCTTTTGATCCATTTGCATGGAATATCTTTTTCCATCCCCTCACTTTTAGTCTGTATGTGTCCCTAGGTCTGAAGTGGGTCTCTTGTAGACAGCATATGTATGGGTCTTGTTTTTGTATCCATTCAGCCAGTCTATGTCTTTTGATTGGAGGATTTAATCCATTTACATTTAAGGTAATTATTGATATGTATGTTTCTATTACCAATTTCTTAATTGTTTTGAGTCTGTTTTTGTAGGTCTTTTCCTTCTCTTGTGTTTCCTGCCCAGAGAACTTCCTTTAGCATTTGTTGTAAAGCTGATTCGGTGGTGCTGAATTCTCTTTAACTTTTGCTTGTTTGTAAAGTTTTAATTTCTCTGTCCAATCTGAATGAGATCCTTGCTGGGTAGAGTAATCTTGGTTGTAGGTTTTTCCCTTTCATCTCTTTAAATATGTCCTGCCACTCCCTTCTGGCTTGTAGAGTTTCTGCTGAAAGATTGGCTCTTAACCTTATGGGGATTCCCTTGTATGTTATTTGTTGCTTTTCCCTTGCTGCTTTTAATATATTTCTCTGTATTTAATTTTTGATAGTTTGATTAATATGTGTCTTGGCATGTTTCTCCTTGTATTTATCCTGTATGGGACTCTCTGAGCTTCCTGGACTTGATTGACTACCTCCTTTCCCATATTAGGGAAGTTTTCAACCATAATCTCTTCAAGTATTTTCTCAGACCCTTTCTTTTTCTCTTCTTCTTCTGGGACCCCTATAATACGAATGTTGGTGTGTTTAATGTCCCAGAGGTCTCTGAGACTGTCCTCAATTCTTTTCATTCTTTTTTCTGCTCTGTGGTAGTTATTTCCACTATTTTATCTTCCAGGTCACTTATCCATTCTTCTTCCTCAGTTATTCTGCTATTGATCCCTTCTAGATAATTTTTAATTTCATTTATTGTATTGTTCATCACTGTTTGTTTGCTCTTTAGTTCTTCTAGGTCCTTGTTAAACGTTTCTTGTATTTTCTCCATTCTATTTCCAAGATTTTGGATCATCTTTACTATCATTACTCTGATTTCTTTTTCAGGTAGACTGCCTATTTCCTCTTCATTTGTTTGGTCTGGTGGGTTTTTACCTTGCTCCTTCACCTGCTGCATATTTCTTTGTCTTCTCATTTTGTTTACCTTACTGTGTTTGAGGTCTCCTTTTCGCAGGCTGCAGGTTTGTAGCTCCCGTTGTTTTTTGTGTCTGTCCCCAGTAGGTGAGGTTGGTTCAGTGGCTTGTGTGGGCCCCCTGGTGGAGGGGACTGGTTCCTGTGTTCTGGTGGGTGGGGCTGTATCTTGTCTTTCAGGTGGGCAGGGCCATGTCCAGTGGTGTGTTTTGAGTTGTCTGTGAACTTAATATGATTGTAGGCAGCCTCTCTGCTAATGGGTGGGGTTGTGTTCCTGTCTTGCTCATTGATTGGCATGGGGCATCCAGCACTGGAGCTTGCTGGCCGTTGGGTGGAGCTCGGTCTTAGCGTTGAGACAGAGATCTCTGGGAGAGCTCTCGCTGATTGATATTGCATGGGGCTGGGAGGTCTCTGGTGGTCCAATGTCCTGAACTCAGCTCTCCCCTCTCAGAGGCTCAGGTCTGACACCAGGCTGGAGCACCAAGACCCTGTCAGCCACATGGCAGGTAGGAGACAGGTAAATATGCAAGTATCTCAATGGCTTCTTACGTGATGGGGAAGATGTGATCCATGAAGGGCACCAACTCAAGCCTCATAGCTTCTTTTTAGCCAAAATTAGTCTTCCAGTTTCTTCCTTTTACAGTTAATTGAAAGTTTTTGCAGTGGGGTAGGCAAAAAATGTTTAAGTCTCTCTTGACTCTTCCTATCTCTCACACTTAGTTCTGGGATATTGAATCAGGCAGTTAACTTCTCTGTGCCTCAGATTTCCTTTCGTGCAGCACGTCCTCACCTCAGAGGCCCAGTCAGGTGCGAGGGAAGGGCTGTTGCTCACAGGCTGTGCCCCCTCCAGTGTTTTGTGAGCTCCATGTGAGCAGCAACTGTACCCATCTGTTCACCCCCTTAGTCCCAGTGCCACCAATGCACGGCACAAGTTCGATGCTCTGGTATCTGTTGGATGGATGGATGGATGAGCATAGGCAAGGAGCAATACAGGACAGGAGAAGACAAGGAATAGGGCCTTACCAGCCAGTGCCCACCTGCAGGCACCCTGCTGCCATGTAGACGGTGAGCAACCTGCTGTATTAAGGAATGTTGTTGAGTGCCCTTCATACCTGTTTTTCTTCCCTTCTAAATTGTAAGCTTATTGGGAGGCTCCAACCACAGTTTATATCCAAACCCCTTCAGAGAACATTTAATGTTTGCTGCCTAGTATTCATCTCCTTTTAACAGTTCCTTTTGGCAAGTACTCCTGGCACCCCTCATCCAGCTGCTGTCAATGCACTGACCACACTGCCAGTTCCAGGGTGGGTCCTAATTGCTTTAAGCCAATCAGCATATTCTGTTCCCAGCAGCCCACACTGATTGGCTTGAGAAGAGGCACATAATCCAATTAGAATCAGTGAGCTGTCAGCAGCTTTTAGCTGGGGATTCTCGGAAGGAAGAGCTCAGCAGAGAAGTTATAAGTACAAAACTTAGCTCCAGACTGGGTCAGAGTCCTGCTCGCATGGCTGTGTAGCTGAAAAACCTTAAAGTTAATAAGTTAATAGTACTTAACCTCTTTGTGTCTTGGTTTCTTCATGTGTAAAATACATATAATGAGATTTTATATAGTAAAATCTTCCCACTATATCAATCTCTATCCCTATTGCTTAGAAAGGAACCTGAGATGGATATTAATTACCTTGTTTGTAGTCAATATTTTACAATGTATACATATGTCAAATCATCATATTGTACACCTTAAATATATACAAAGAGGAAAAAAGAAAAGAAATGCACCTAACACACAGATCAATAGATAGTAGATGTCATTGTTTTCACTGTTGTCATTTTTGTTATTATTCCACAGGTTATGGCAGTGTGTAGATGTGCGGCTTTGGGCTGCAGCCATCAAACCAAGTGGTCTGCTACCCTCTGTTAGTCAGTTTTGCTTGTGCCATATCATTTAACCTTCATTATGACCTCTAAGATAGGCATCTATGATAGGTTTATCCCCTTTGTAAGGAAACTGATGCTTAGAGGGATTAAGTGATTTGCCCAAGGCCTAGAGCTAGTTAGGGGTGGATTTGAACCCTCCACCTTCTGACACAAAGACCTGTTTTCTTTCTACCACATCCTTTACCTCTCCCCAAGGGAGGAAGAATAGATTGGGCTTCAAAGGATTAGTGCTCCATATTTAGGTACTTGAAAAAAACATGAAGTGAAATTCAGCCCTTCCTGATTTTCATATCTCCTCAGTACCATGTAGTAAGACTCTATCCCAGGGACAAGTGCTAGTTAGCAACCAAATGTTTAGAGAATCAATAATCTAATTTTTAAAAAGGGAACCAATTCTATACTTACATTTTTAGGCTGTAGATCTCAATTTTTTAGAGCTACTTTAACCTGGCTGAACATTAAAAATAGAAAAGATCATGAAATTGGTGTGCAGAGGTTTTTTTCCTTTCTTTTTCCCTTTCTTACTTTTTAACCTCAGGCTCTAGATGGGTGGCAATCCTAATTAGGAAATGATTTCCTTTCAGTTAATTGTAGATGGCCACATTCATACTACAGCTATAATCCACAGCTCAATATGTGTACCTTGGTGAATTGTGATTGTCCTGTTTTTAATAGTTATTTCCCTCCTGCTGTCTGTAGAATTAACCTTTTGTGAATCCACTTATAAACTGTTAGCAAGAAATTTTAATTGTGAAGAAAATTATATGCATTCTGGCATACTTCCTGACACCCACTCTGCACATACAGTTCTCTACATGGTGATGTAGGGCCCTCACTTGAGCTCAAAGCTCTCACCCACACAGTGGGTTGAAGGCTGCTAGTGATAAGAAGGGAAATTTGTGGTAATTCTAACCCTCCTGTGAAAGATCTCCAGGATTTCTGCCACTACTGTTTTGCAATTCATTATTCCTGATGTCACTGTAATGTTTCATTTTTGCAAAAGCAGAAGTTGCGAAACATTCATTCATTGCTAGTATAAGTTCTTTACCCCATGATATCCCTAGTAAAGATTAATTTAAAGTTGCTTTCTGAAATGCAAATGTCATGAAAGAAAACATAAAGATAATTTTTACAGTAATAACTTATAAAATGGAGTATTGGAGCTTCCCTGGTGGTGCAGTGGTTAAGAATCCGCCTGCCAATGCAGGGGACACAGGTTCGAGCCCTGGTCTGGGAAGATCCCACATGCCGCAGAGCAAGTAAGCCCGTGCATCATAACTACTGAGCCTGGGCTCTAGAGTCCGCAAGCTACAACTACTGAAGTTCGTGTGCCTAGAGCCTGTGCTCCGCAACAAGAGAAGCCACTGCAATAAGAAGCCCGCACACCACAACAAAGAGTAGCCCCCACTCGCCACAACTAGAGAAAGTCTGCACACAGCAACGAAGACCCAATGCAGCCCAAAAATAAATAAATAAAATAAATAAATTTATTTTAAAAAAATGGAGTACTGATAGGTGCAATTTTTCAAGAATGTCTATATAATTCTCTCAGTACACCCTTTCTAATTACATTTGATCTATGTAATAGATAATTAATTTTATCTATGCTTGCAGTTTGAAAGAATTAATGTTGTATAAAAAGGCAACAGGAAAGGAAGAACCCTGTCACTGAAGTCACTTTGGGACATTTCTTTGGAGATAAATTGGATAATACTTTTAGCAACCAGTTAACATATACTTTTTTGCCATAATGAGAATTCTTACTTATCCTGGTGGCAAGCCAGTGAAGGTTTACCAGGCAGGGTTTGTGGAAATAGAAGCTTCCTAGAGAGGGTTCATGGGACACTTTATACCATTTCCTCACATAGAGTTTAGGACAAAGAATGTCACTTCACAGTGAAGCCTGGGGAAGAGGGAGACCTGAGGAATTGTAGGCCTTCTCCCTTCTCTGAGGCTTATGCTTGAGGGGTTGCACACTGGATGAACCATCATGTTTAGGATGAAATTGCAACACAAATAAAAAGTGGTATGGTTCTAGCATAATCTGCTATGTTTGTTCACTGAAAGCCAGCTTGTTGTGCAACCTGTACAGAAAGGTTTTGGGCCATACATCAGAAAAGGCAACCAAAGGTCAATTTGTTAAGTCATGTTCCCTGTGCTCCATGAGCATCCCTGATCAGGCCAACTTCTCTCTCTGTCACACACCTTACACTTAACGTATGTCCACATCTCTGCAACCTGGGCCTTCCACCTCGTCCAAGGAAGGGAGCAGGTAGGAGAGTCAGGTGGCCTTCTTTACTGGCCAGGGCAAGCCAGTGATCCTTCATGGCTTGCCCTGACTTTCTCCATCTCCCACTCTGGAAGAACTGAGTGTCTCTACAGACCAAGGGTGGGGTGTGGGAAGATAATAGAGTGGCATATCCCTAGGCAAATGTTACCAAGAATCCTTAAATTCAAGTAATATAGTCTTTACCTCAGATTCAAGTTAATATAATCTACTGGACAGAATCCAAAGTGTGGTGAGTGTCTCTAGTCTGGCCAGCTTGTTCCCATGCCTCATCTATAGGCATGGGGATACATTTCTAGCCTTTTGGGGAGCTGCACTTGTCTACCCTATCAACAGTTGGCAGATTCTCCATGTAGCCCCTCCTCTACATTCTTTTAACCCCTTCTCCACCCCATCCCAAGCGTCTGACTCCTCTCCTATTTCATTTTTTGGCATAGGGTCTAGTCAGTCTCAACACCAGATAGAGTGGAGGGGGATGCATAGGATCCGAAGCCTGGAGAGGGCGTGGGTCATCAAGTGGTCTGACCCAAGGCTGAAATATCTTTCTAAAAATCTTACTTTTCACACTGTGAAGGTTATAAAGACTTTTTTTTTCATCCACTCCCAGGCTGTTTTAGCCCAACTGTATATATCTCTGTACATGTCCAATTAACAGTGACCATCTTTGCATGTTTCCGCTGCTATCCTGTAAGTGTTCCTATCTATTTTCATTTGTAACTGTCTCATTTTCTTGCCTATGTATTTTATTCCTTCCATTAAATTTCACACTCCTAAAAGGAAGGGGGCCATACCTTCTATTTCACTTTAATTCCCTAAGGTCTCTACAAACAGAGCTTAATGGATGCTCTTGGCTACCTGATATGCCTTAACAAATAGCTTTGATTCTGCTGGTGCCCTGGGCTTTTCACAGGAAGCTTGTCACATGAAGGTGCCCCTTTTGACCTTGAGCAAAGCTCTAAATCCTAGGCAGCTGTGTGTTTTCCTTTCATCATAAAATTGCTGCCAAGGAGTTGTGGCCCAACACGGACTCAGGAATCAGACCTCAAGTTTGACCCCACTGTCGATATTGAGGACAAGGGTGACTGCAAGTCACACACTGGACACTGGTTTTCTAGCTCTAGGGAAATCGTGTGGAATGAATAGTTCTGCTGACATAGATTCAACCACTCTCTTCCTCTGAAAAGAGAACAGTTTGCCTGACAGGCTCGTAATGAAATTCTTTTTGTCCCTTTCTTGTATTCTAAAAAATAAAAACAAGGCCATCCACAGAATAATGATATCAAAATAATACTAGGCTTGTGAATGAGCATAATGAATGCAGAGAAAATTACGGGCAATTAAGGCTGAAACATTGTCCCTGTCTTTCTAGGCACAGCAACGCCTTTCCCAAACTGTTTTCTTCCTCTTCCATCCTGCCCAGGTTTTTTGAGGACATTTAGACATTTGGTCATTTTAGCCTTTGTTATGATTTTTCCTTGTTGTTTGTTGAGGAATTTGTTGTTTGCTCTTTTGGTGTTAAGACTTCTTTCATGTACTCGGATTTTCAAGGAGGATGTGAATGATCCCATGGAGGACAACGTTTCAAAAGCTCCTAAACTGACAGATAATGATGACTTTGGGTGAGCCAGTAAACAAAGAGAACAAAAATTAAGCCCAGGATCTGAGGAAGATTGGCATTTAAAGCTCAGTACAGAAACCCGAGGTCATTCATTCAGGCACTCAGAAACCCAGCATGGGTTATGACCAGTGCCAAATGATGAGGACCTCAGGTCAAGATACAAATGGCATCATGTTTGATGATGGGGATGTTGGATAGGATGCTTTTATTTTGACTGATTATACTTTGATACCAAAGTGGTAAATGATGGCCTTTATTGGTTATCACATAAGTGCAGTCTAAGAAAGCTGGAGATAGTGTTCCTGTAACTCTGACTTTGTCTTCAGATTAGTCTCTTGAGCTTTATTAGCTGTTAATCTAGTGAAAAGTGATGGATACCCAAAGTTTTAATTTTCTTATTTGTTTAGAAGAGCACTGCTTTCTCTCTACACCTCACTTCCAAATTTTCCTTTTCATTTCATTGTAATTAACTCTCCCTTGCTTATGTACAATCTTAAAAGGAAATTCCACATATATTTATGAGAATCAGTTCTCCCAGTAAGGAGGAAATTCAGTCTTACTCTATGTTATTCCAGGCCAGAGAGAAGGATTCGCTTTAAACACTAACTTTGAATCTACTTTAAACCTCATTGCTCTTTTTTTCAATGTATGTTGATACTCCTCAACCTATCTTGAATTATCTTTTTGTTTCTATGCCTTTACCTGCTTTGACATGAAGACCCATGCTTTTTATTTCTTTTGATGCCCCTAATGTTTGAAATCATGCTGAGAATCTTTACAGTTTAATAAACAGAGAAGTACGATGTATTTACCTTATACCTGTAGCTACTCAGGTCTGTCTCACAAAGAAAATTAATTCATCTCTAAAGTTCAGGGCTTCCCAACTGCTTCAAAGTCATGCACTCGTATGCACTGATGTGAATATATATGTATACATACAGGGCTTAAGAAATGGAGTCCCCTCTGTGCTGCTGCAGCTGGGATCTGGGATTAGTGAAAAAGCAGCTGGGAATTCTTTCCAACTCATAATGGGCTGTACTCCAAGTTTCAACCATCACACTGCTTGTTTTAAAACACTTATTCAACTTCCAGGGAACATACAAATTCCTGTAGGGGGTAGTGGGGAAAGAAGAAGGTACAATCCTGCCAAGGTCTAGAGGGCATGAGCCACCTTCTCCTGACAGATGAGTAAAAGCAGAGGAAAGGGTCAGGTACTTTCTTCATTTGTCCTGCAATTACCCTCTGGTAGTAGCTGAAGTCAGTACCAAAATTTGATTGAAAGTAAAGCGGGGGAAAAAGTACAGTGGCCCTCCATATCTTCAGGCTCCATATCTTTGGGGTCAACCAAACGAGGATTGAAAATACTAAAAAAAAAAGTTCCAGAAAGTTCCAAAAAGCAAAACTTGAATTTGCCATATGCCAGCAACTATTTACTAGCAGTTACATTGCATTTACAACTATTTACATAGCATTTACATTTTTTTAGGTATTATAAATAATCTAAAGATGATTTAAAGTATACAGGAGGATGTGCATAGGTTATAAGTAAATACTATGTCATTTTATACAAGGGATATCAAAACCCTCAGATTTATGTATCTGAGGGGGTCCTGGAACCAATCCCCTATGGATACCGAGGAACCACTGTAAAGATGGTTGAAAGAAAGTTAGTTTTGATTATTTGATATTAATAAAGACATCCCTTATCTTTTCCACTGCATTCCCATTGCAAAGATGAGTCATCCAAGAAAGGACAATTAAGTTCGTTTGAAAAGTTCCCTTCTAAGGAAACAGAAATTTCAAAGACATGAGAGTAAGCAAATCCCATGTTTAAACTGAAGGACCAAATGTAAGGCTTTTGCACTAACTCCTATTCTTAGGAATGCAAGATATTCTCAGTATAGCAAAGGACTCATCCACAAAATGTTCTTCCCCTCCCTAATATAGTTGGTTTAATTTTAAAGGTAGATGTCAGAAAGGGTTTATGAATGTTAATTTTTGCTCTGGGTACTACAGCTTTTACCTGCCGAGGTTTCTCTTCTTTTCTGGCCATGCCTAGAGTCACTGGTCAGGCATACACTCACCAGCTTTTTAGGGAACAGCAGCCAAATTGGGCAGGGTGCATGTGTATATACACATAAAATTCAAGTATTATTGTCAGCACTAAAGTTTGAAAGCATGAGAAACTGGCTCTATGCCCTGTCATGACTTGCATTTGGTCTGCTGATGCATAAGCTTTGGTTGGAGGAAAATAGGTCCTCTGACAACAATTCTAAATATTAATTTTAAGTGCTCTCCCATAGATTTAACTTCCAAAAATACCATGCTTCAAATTAATGGTACATTTGTTTGAAAAGAATGGATGCAAAAATGGTGAGAATGATATTCAAACTATCAGCTCAGAGACAGGGCTCCTGGTTACCTGTCTAGGTTATCCTGGGAAGGGGAGAAAAGTGTACACCAAAGTCACTGTCAACATTCTTCCCGCAGAAACAGAGAAATGCAAGTGCCTGAATCAAGACACATGATGACACTTTTTAAAACATAAAAGAAAGATATGTTTAAAGTTACTTTTTTATAAACTTACATTGTAATGGCTTTGCAGGGTTTATATTATTTTTTGAGAAATTCAATGTCTTCCCACCTATTCTCTCTGCTCTCCAAAAATGAATGAGAGCTGAGAGAATGGTTTTCTTATCCTGATTTAGGAGTGACCCTCGAAGACAAAAATGCCCCTCATTCTTTCATTGAATAAATATTTATTGAATGCAAATCATTGGGCAAGTTCTATCACAGATGTTAAGGATACAGCAGTGGGTGAGCAAGATCCAGTCCTTGCCCATTAAGGAATTTAGAGTCTTGGGGGAAAAAGACAAGTTAACAGGTTACTGTCATCCAGAAGGATACAGGTCACTATGATAGTTAATAAGGGGTACTGGGGAGCAAACAGGAAGGAAACCCAACCCAGTATGTTTGGGGAAGAGGTCAGGGAATACTCTCTGGAAGAAGGGATGTGTAGGCTAAGACCGGAAGAATCAGGAGTTAGGGGAAAAGAGTGGTAAGTTGGGGTATGTGGGAGAGCTTTTCAGGAAAGCAATATGTTCAACCCTGCTGGCAGTGATGGAGGGGTGAGTTTCCCATTAACCAGACCAGCCAAACTCTAATCATCGTCTTTACTCGCATTCTCCAATGTAGGAGTGGTCAATAATGAATATTTCTACAGAGTTGGTAAATATGCAAAACCACCTGGTACTGCACTTGTACCCATGGAGGCAGCAGGCACACCAGTGGGCCATTTTGCCTTAGGATGGGATTTCATGCAGGAATACTACTGCCTATTCCTGTGATTGTTTTTGAAACTGGAAACCATAGCCTTTTCACTTATTTTTGAATGTTATATACATTTGCATGGTTGAAAATTCAAAAAGAACCAAAGGGCATATGTCTTGCTTTATTTCCTTAACAATGTATTTTGAAGACCATCTTTAATCAGTAGGTTAAACAGCCCCCCATGCTTTTTAATGGCTTCATAGTGTTCTGTTTTATGGATGTACCATATAATGGTACTATTATATAGACATTTATATTGATCCAAATTTTGATATTACAAATACTTCTGCAGCAGTGACATTGTACATTCCTGCAGGTTAAATTTCTAGAAGGCACACTGCTGGATTGAATGATATGTGGATTGTAATTTTGTTAGGTACTGACATATTGTCTTCCAGGGGTATGTCAATTTGCAGTCCCATTGGTAATGTTTAAGAGTACCTGTTTCCCCCAAGTCTGTATAATTTTTGGATCTTTACCAATCTGAGAGATTTCTTTTAAAGGTATATCAGAAAAATTATAATTTGCATTTTTCTTATAAGTGAAGTTGATCATTTTCCATCTTTTCTAAAGAGCCATTTGTCTATCTTCTTTTGTGAACTGTCTGTGCCTAGCCTTTGACCCCATTTCTACTACGTTTTGAATTTCTTTTATTGGTTTGAAGAGCTCTTTATATAGACAGATAGTATATATATGACAAATAGTTTTTTTATATTCTGCTTAGTGTGGACCTAAATACTTTTGAGGTCCAAACTTACTTTAGCTTACTCTCCAGAGTGGAAAATGGGGTCTCAAGCATTGTTTCAAGTGATATAGAGAATTCAGACCAGCTTCCTAAGAAATATCTTGATTTGGATTTCAAATACCCCTGACCTTCCACATAGAGGAAATTTTGCTTTAATTTCATCATAAAATATCCTTATCCCCTACTCATCTGCATGGTTTCCAAAGCCAGTGACTTAGTGCTGAAAAGATCCTTTATTTCAGGCCCTCTTTAAGGAGTAGAGTCTTGATGTGCCTAATACCAGCTTCTATGAAGAGCTGTTTGAAGGTAATGTCCTCAAGGTATGCAGTATGATGAGGTATAGGGATAATGTTACCTGTTTACTCCTCAGGTATCATAGTCTAAGCTCTGTCTATGCATCATTAGAAGACCTCAGGGCTACACATTGAAACCATAGCCCTATGATCTCTTAAACAACTGCCTTCATTGTGGTGATGGTTTTATGGGTGTATACTTATCTCCAAACCCATCAAGTTGTAGATATAAATATATCTCAATAAAGCCTCAACAAAATGTTTTTTTAAAAAAAAGACCTTCCTTCACTTTGTCATCAAGCATGAGAATTTCTCTCAATATTCGTGCCAGGAAAAACTCTGTTTCCTAAAGCACTAGTTTGTTTCCTCCCTTTATGGAATAAAAGTTTGAATTCTACCAACCCAACCCCTTCTATTTAAATTCCTTTAATTGTTGTTACTGCTATTTTTGAGGAACTTACTTTTATGAGGGGAAAGGGTGATCCAGCTAATTAATAACCAACCAATTCAATCAGCATTTCTCAACCCAATCTGCACACTAAAATCACCTGGAGTGGTTGAAAACCTCCCTATGTCCCGGATGATTCAGTCAGAATCTCAGGGGTGGGTCTATTTAGAAGCTGCCCAGGTGATTCTGATGCTCTGTGAGGACTAAGGACCAGTGAGCTAACTAAACAGGTTAAACTGTAGCAGCAGATAGAAACAGCCCAATGACATCATCATTTCCATTCTCTGTGCGATTAGTAAAAATAATAATAGCAAATAGTTACTGTATTAACAGTCATAAGTTTGAAATGACATTGGGGGTGAAGAGCTTGTCTCTCTCTCTCTCTCTCTCAGTGCTGGAAAAGAAGGTTCATGCAGTTCTTTTCTACAAAACAAGAAAATTTCCTAGAAAATTTGACCAAAGAGCTCATATTACCCTGGGCTTTTCTGAGGTGAAATTTTGTCACTTCTTCACCTTTCCGCTCAGTAGAGTTCATTAAAGGCAAGGATCATGTCTTAGCAGCTTTATATGCTTAGTGTCCTCCATCTTGCCAGGAATGTAGTTGGTACTTAATAAATGTTTGTGAAAGGAAATAAGGAATTAAGTTTGTTTCAGTTACCCAGGAATATATTGAACATTCCATAACTGTTTTGTCATTTTGCACTGCATTTAATCACCCACCTGGAAAGCCTCTTATGAAAATAAATTACTCTTTAAAAAAAAATCACCTAAATAAATATCCTATGAAATGGGCATTAAAGTTTACACAGAGCAAAGACAGGACCAGTAACTGTGTTGCATATTCCATCCTGCCCGATACATATTTATCTATTTTATTTCTTTCTCATCTCATTGATGTTCATCTCTGTAGACAGAAAGTGAATCAGTGTGGAGGAAGGGTGTCAGAAAGAGAAAGAGATGGGGGTGGAAAGAGAGATGGGAAAAGAAAGAACAAAAGGAGAGGGATAAAGAGAAAGGAACAAAAGTACGAAGAAAGGATTAGTTCTACACCATATGCATTTATAGTTTAAAAGTTGAAAATAACATTCATGAAGTTTTTCTATAGGAATTGATCCTTCAGATAAGGATGAGGGAAGGGTGAACGGGGCAAGAGGGTGTAGTAAGGGGTCTTGACCTGTAGAAAGCGTGTCCAAACCCGCTATACAGATGGTATATCACATAAAGCAAGCATCCCTTCCATGAGAGCGCCACAGCCCACCCCATTTCCAATAATTCAAGAGAAGTTCACTGAGTACTTAACATTTGCAAGACATGGTGCCTATGAGAATATGAGGAACATATCAAGATGATTTCAATAGGAATCCTGCCCTCAGGGATTCTTGTGTCTATACCTTCAACTGTAATTTTAAATAGAAAGTAATATTTGCCATAAAAGGTACAGATATCATGGAACTTTATAAAAGGGGTATATCTCACACTGATTCTCATTAGCAGCCCTTTTGATGTTTCCTTTTCAAAATGGTATTGTATTATCTCTAAATGTCAACTTCCTAGAGTCAATCTATTGTGCCTAAAAAGAGATATTCATTATTCTGAAGTACTGACTCCGAGTTATGACCAAGGTACCTCCTAATTCTTGAATTCCACATCCTTATCAGTAAATAGTAAAGTTCCCAGATATATATGTCATAGCCCTAGACTGTTAAATACACATAGCCCTTGTCTTCAAGGAGTGGAAAACCTCAGTAGGACATCAAATATACGAACACAAATATGCATTGTATGATGGACACCCTCCCCCGATTATTTATAGGAATGAAGTAAGAATTGACACAGACATCTTTAGAGGTTCTTCCATTATTGGGACCAATCAATTGGAGTACAATAAGGAGGAGTTAGAGCCAGGCTTGACACCAAAGAAAATCTTCTGAAAGAGCTGGGGTTTCAGTCAACTCAAAGGGTAGAAGAAAGCTAACTTTAAAGTGACAGAGTACCCCTGCTAAATGAAACAAGATGTGAAGGCTCATGTTTGGAGGGGATAGAGAGAAGGACCACTTTTTAAATACCTAGATTGAAATAACATCTGATATATTTGTAGAATGTATTATTTTGCTGTCTTATGGTTAATGATGAATTTGGAAAGGGCTTCTCCTGGACGCATCTTAGAACTGCACTAAGAGAAACTTGGGAGACAAGTGGAATTGATTACTACTTTGATGTGTGGTAATCATCTTTTCTCCTAATCTGAGGAAACAGACCTCTGAGGCCAGTCCAATAGGAAATACGGATTCTGAAGTGCAAAAGGCCAGGACAAAGGTCTTAAACTTACCAGGTTCTGTGCATTGGTACTTGTTTGCGCTTCACTTTGTTTTCAAGTGAAAAATTCTTTTTGGAAAAAAAAAAAGGTAATTTGGTTCCAGTGACCCAGTGGCCTAGGGGTTGATTGATCTCATTTCAGTCAGTACATCAGGGAGCAAGATCGTGCTTGAGGTACATGCAGTGGTGGCAGCAGCTGCTTCAGCTCAGCCCCTCTCCGAGAGCCCGTAGGGCTCGGGTAGAACTACAGGCAAACATGCTGGATGAATGGGAGAGGAGGCTAGGACACTGCCTTCACTTCCCCTGGGTCTAGCCTTTGCCAGGTGGCCAACACTGTGCTGACCTGGGCTAAGAGAGTGGGGAAAGGCTTAAGAGATGCAGATAGAGGGGGTTAGATGATCAGAGCACCGTGTCCAGGACTTAATGCTGACATGATCAGTGGGGGGAGGGGTCCCCGGGGAGCTGTTGTTAAGGAGAAAAGCAACATGGTCAAGGAGGGGAAGAGAAATCCTCTTGGCAGCAGCATGCACCTTTATGAAGCAGACTTGTAAGACAGAGTGTGCAAATCCTATCAACTGCTGCTGTGAATCTGGCTGAGCTGACTCCCAGCACTTCATATTGTCCATGTCGTTGTCAATTTGGTGAACCAGGCAGCAACTGGAGCCACCATTTCAGGAGCCTCATAAAGTGAAACTGCATTATAATTTCAGCAGTGTTAAGAGAAACTGAAGGTTTCAACAAAATGAAACCCTGTAACTATAGACATGAAGCTCTGTCTTCCCTGAAAGTGGCTTTAGAGCATATAAAACCAACCTTCCTTTCTGCAATTAAATCAGAACAAGATCAATGTGTCTCCTTCCTTGACGTAATGGCCTTGAAGCATCATAATGGAAACACTCCAATAAAAGTTTATCTCAGATACTGACCAAACTTTAGCACCGGCTGCAGTGAGAATGGTGAGTAACAGCCCCAAGCATTTAGCCTGATGGAAAAAGAAGCTTCTATGTCAAACCTTGGTGATGAAGAGATCAGGATGAATTGTGAGAACTGGGAGGTTGAGAAAAACACAATTACATCCGAACCGAGCCCCTCACCTCACAATCTCGGAGAAGTAATTTCTGATCTCTCTGTCAAAAGGTCTTCTGAAGACCTCCTATACCTCCATCAACCCATCTACAATGGCTGGAAGATGAAAAGAATGGTCTCCAGCCTCTCTTTCCTATGAGAGCTGAGTGAAGGAACAGGGCATCACTGTACTTCTCACTCTGGAACTGAGCTCCTTAAAAATAAAATCCCTTTTTAATCGCTAAAAGAAAGGAAATAAAAGTCTTTGAGCAGCCATAAAGAAAATCCTAAGAAGTGTTCAGAGAGAAAAGCACTCCTAAGAAATGCACCTCTCGGCACTAATACACTACCTTCAACACGGATGGAAACGTGAACGGCATTCTCTCACATGGTTTTCCATTTCCACAGGAATCATGACATTTCCAGATTTGCCTCCCATAACCACTGTATTCCACAAACTTCAGGCCCAATTCATACATATATTCCACTTCCCAACCCTGTCCCCTCCATGAGGCACTAGGGATTGACTGATCCTCATTTCAGTCAGTGCAGTCAGGGGACAAGATGGTGCTTGAGATAAAGGAACAATAATCAAGCCACCTTAATCTTAAAGGAAGATTTAAGGTTTAAGATTTCACAAAATTGAGATATACTGGGTAGTCATTTTCATGTCCACAAAGATTACTCAATATCTTCAGCTTTATTTACAAAGGGGCAGAGTTTACACTGAGTTTTAGCAGTCAAAAATGGAATTTGATCACTCAATTTGTTCCGTGTTGTTCACCTTGCTTGGACCTACCACCTTGTACTAGTGCTGTGATCTGATCAGAGTGCTGGGAAAAGCCATGTCTATTTAAACGATAGCCGTTTAAACAATATCGTTCTGAAGTCCCAGAACGACAGTCTGTTCTGGGACTTCAGAAACTCACCCAGCTGTAAGTCAATGGCATGGACTTTCCAGTAAGTCCCTGTTTGAATTGGTATCAGTTTGAGTCTGTCTCACAAGCTGCTGGCTATGCGACACCTCTCAACAACTCAGTTGTTTCACCTGTAAAAAGGCAGCTACTTCATAAGTGTGTTGGGAAGAGAAATTCAGATAAGGGTTATAGGTGGTGGTGTCTGGCACCTGGTAAGTACTCCATAAATGGTAGGTGTTAGTAGTAGTGGTAGTACTGTTATTCAGTTCCTCTGGCTGAGAGTATATAAACCAGGCAGAATAGGCCAGAGCTGAAATATTCAATGTGTCTCCAGTTTTGTTTTGCTTGTTCCACTTTCTGGCAATGGAAGGGCATCAGTGAGGCTTTCGAGAAAGTGGATCCAATTTTTTTTTTTCTGTATTCAACTGGTGCCCTCTTTGTTTGGCCATGAACACACTGCCACAATGAATAATGAAAATTCTATAATGTTTCCACTCGACTTCTGCCTCTTGGCAGCCATGACCAAAATCACCCTGCAGCTGTCATTTACAACAGGGCTCCCCAGCCAGCCACTTGCAGCCACCCCACTGTGAGGGGCAGCTGCTCAAGAGTATTTCAAGCGGGAAAAGTGACAGAGCCAGATGCTATCACGAATCCCTCCATGAGGTCAGGGCATTAGAAAACAGGAAGCCCTGTCCCCCCAACCCCCAAAAAAAGGATGGGGACTCCTGCTTCCAACCTATGCCAGGCAACTAAACATATGATCTTCCTGAGATCTTATTAATTACACCAAAGGCCCAGATAATTTACAGCGCTTGGAGACCTACATACTTAGGAGGAAACCAGTGAACCACAATGATAAAGTTACAAGGAAAGGTGATCTGTTAGGACAATCCTTTTAAACCCTTCTTGCAGGAGTTCAGTGTTTTTAAATGCAATTATATGGGATAATAATGCATAGCTGGAACTTACATACAGCTCTTCCAAATATATAATATACATTATCTCCTTAAAAACTCTGAATTCAATAATGTATCTGGGAAATCTGAGAATTCTTCCTCCGCCAGAATGGGAAAGATGTTGAGAAAAGCATCTCCCGCTGGTTGTTTGAGAAATGCTAGTTTCTTGGACTGTCAATAGGTATTACACAAAAGGTATATCTAAATTTATCTGAATGAAATAAAATTAAATAGGATTCTTTATCACCAAACACCCAGAACTTTTAATATGTTGATGCACCCTGTGTATAGCATTTCCCAAATGTGTTTGATCAGAGAGAGAGAGAGAGAGAGAGAGGGAGGGGCGGGGGTTGGGGGGCGGGGAAGGAGACTCAGAGAGAAAGGGAAGTGAAGCAATTGCAGGAATGTTTTCTCTGCAATACACTTTGGGAAAAGCACTCTAGACCATAAGCATCTTGAGAACAGGGACATTTTATTTTTCTTTATTACTCCTAGACCTTTAGCATAATGACTGGAACGGAATAAGTATTCAATAAATCATTCACTGAATGAATTAATGAATGCTAAACCAATTCTTCAAATTTATTGATAAATTCTTATACATCAAGGAGGAGAAAACAATTTTTGGTCAGACCAAAAGAATGGTTGCTAAGATGTGTCACTTGATGAAGGGCAGAATCCATTTTATAGTAAAATTTAGAATAATTCAGAAAATAAAAAAGAAATTGATATGTCAGGGAAGAAAAACGTATTGGGTCACATATCTAGTAAAACAGAAATTATTTTAATACAGGAAATTCAATAAATGATGCTTTTGCAAATGAGTTCTGCAGGATAGTGTCTCCTACCTGCTTATGTGCTGGAGATGGGAAAGAGTGACCTAAAGGCCCACCTCGTCCCAAGGCACGGCATCTCCTTGTTTGTCTTCTCTTATTTTACCTGCAGCATGCAAAAAAGCTGAAGTGATTCCGCAGGTGTGATTGCCCTACAATCCCTAGTGAATAGATGCTGGCGGAAGCAGAGAAAACTGTATGAGGGAGGAACACATCTCCATCTGAACCTCCTTTCTCCAGCCCCGACACACAACAGGCCCCGCACCACACACACGGCCACTGCTGCCCTGTCTCTAGCCCTTCCCTGATCCATACAGCATTGTGAAGACCATCTGGACCACTGCCTGAAGGCAGTGCGGATAACAAATGCCCCATCGAGTAGCTGCAGACATGATAAGGAACCCCACATCAGCTGCCAGGATGCCAGCTGCCAAGCCTAGCACCTGTCTCCTGTGCAGACTTACAGAGATGCCAGAGAGGAGAGCTGAGGACCTGTTCACACCTGGCAGGGTAGTTGATACAAGGAGATACAATATTTCACCTATCAGATAGGAAAAGATCAAACAGTTTGATAGCCACCTATGCTTACTCATTTTCTTAAAACCTTATATTATTTATTCTGAGAAGACTAGGCTGGTCAAGAATTTTTGGTAGATTGGTAAATTATCAGCATTTTCTGTTGAAGGCAAAGAAGGTGCTACTGTCTAAAGTAAGATAATTAAGTTGCAATTCTTCAGTGCACAAAAATACTTTAAATCTCTAGCAGAATATCTATAATCAAGCATAGTCTCCTCTTCCTATGCCAGCAGCTGCTACATTTCAAGTGCTTTCCTAGGAATTCTATGTTGCCAAAAAAATACAATTATTGTACTTTTCAGTTACTTCAGAAAACTTTTAAACAAACTGTTGGAAAATGTCAGAATCCGAAATAAGAATCTGCAAAGAAGCTTGTTTCAATCACATTCATTTTGGCTGTGAGGTGCAGGCTTGGTTATTCCATCTTGATAGATTGTGTTTCATTTGCCTTGTAAGCACTGTGTATTTTATGTCTATGGTTGAATTCTATCAGTGGAAATCTGAGCTCTGCGGGATTTGCTGTCAGATTGCTTTCTGTGTGTAAGTAAGGCCTAGGATGTGTCTTCTGGTTAAACCTAGTGTTCTGTTAGATCAACTACACACAGGGCAGTGAGGACAGTCAAGTCTCCAAATTGATCTCATATAATTACAAAGTTACAGTTGGCACTGGGGACTTTTAGAAAACCTTTACCATTTCTGAAATGGCTTTAGAGTTCTATTTTCTATGACTATCTTAAAACTAGAAGACCACTGCTCCTAATGAAACAGAGGGCTGTGCTTAAATAACCAGACTCCACCAGGGCCTTAGCTGATGGCTGGAAAGGTGAGAAAAACTCTGATTGATTGCTTACCATATGCTATCAACACTACACTTCAAATGATAATATCTGTGATCTTATTTAATACTCACAAAGCCCTGCTATGTTGGAATTATTCTCCCCATTTTCCAAGACAGGACACTTGGATACTAAGAAATTCATTCATGTGACTTAAGTCCTATAACCCTCGTATTATGTGGCAGAGCCAGAATTTGAACACTGATCTGTCTAAATCCAAAGTCCAGGCTCTTTCCACTAAATAACCAAGAAAGATTACATTAATTTGGTCAGTCCATTAAGACAGTATCTGAGATGATCTTGAGCTATTCTGTCCAAGAGAAAGTTATCAAAACAGTTTAGCAACTTTCTTATTATGCACACCTCTAATTGTGAACCAGGCAAGGGGAGAAAGTGTGCAGGACTGTTCTTGTGCCCATGACTCTAGTACACTCAGGCACCTTGTAATACAGTGGGCTGGAATTTAGGCAGCCTCCACAGGAGACCACCTTGAAGAAGAGAGTTTCATTGGCATTGGGAAAATGTGGCCCATCTTCATCTCCCATGCTATATAGCACACTAAAATGGGATGGATTCCAGCCCTGCCGGTCCTCACCAAGACCTGCCTCTCCTTTCAACTGTCCTGTTTAGCTACCAAGAGTGTGGACTGCTTAATCTCACTATCAGAGAAAGAAAGAAAACACGAGTTGCAAAGGAAGAAGGTGTCCTTCTTGTCCCTTTAGAGCCATGAAGGTCAATGGCATGCACAGTCTTCAAAAACAAGTCCAAGGCCACACTGGGAGAACCCAAAGCTCATGTCAGGCCTGAGGCTGGGGCATCCTGCCTGAGAGACTTGAAACATGTGAAAAGGATAGAGTGATTCATCAACTCACACTTTGTCTCACAAGTAACAGCTGCTACTCTGTTCCATCTGGAACCTAAGGGGATCCAGTTTAGTATAAAGCATCACATATTCTCCTTTTCAAGAGCATCCAGGCACTTTGACATTTCTGCCATCCTTTATGAAAGTATTTATTTATGACACCTACTATATGCCAGGCACTGTTTTAGGTACTTATTGGATATTCAGTAATGAAAAAAAACCCCAGCAAATAACCATTAAAAGACTTTAATGAATATAATCAAAGTAATAAAAATTTGAGTATATGCTTTAATGACAACTATGTAAAATGCATATACCTTGGGCTGAAGAATGCAATAGCAAATGCACAACTGAAAATAATTTTGTTGGCATCCAGGATAACAGCTGAGTTTTAATTTTTTCAAAATTTTCTTTAATATTGGTTTTATATTGATTTTATAATTTAAAGGAAGCAAAAAATAGGAAAATATTTGTTAGGCACTAGAGTTAACTTGTTCGAGCTGTATTTTTTTGTGGGTCTCTGATTCTTCAGGGTAGTTTTTTTATCCTAATTTTAATTAGGAGCTTAGATTCCTTGAGCATTGAAACTCAATGTCATTTGGGATAAGAGTTGGGAATGGTATGGTAATAAATCTATGAAGAAGAGAAAAATCTAGTTTCTAAAAGAAGCACCTACTAAATCTTGAAGTACATTTGTTATATTGTCAAACTGTAATTCCCAGTGATAGGAAGGGGAAAAAGGAAAGAAAGTAGGTCCTGTAATCAAGAATTAGAAAATAGACAGGGTTATGCATTGAAGTATATTCGCATTACTTTCATCCAAGTGAATTTATTGAGACATGATTTTAGAAGCCATCACAGTTGCCCAAAATTTCCTACAATGTATTGTTTCAGCAGTGTCTGTGTATGTTAGTTGTACTATTTACCAGTTGAACATTATGTGGATGCTATGGGCAAAGAGATGTTGATAAACTATTGTATGGAAATACTGAAACCATTAATGTCACAGTGAAACTGCACTTTCCTTTCTTTACCACCATCTTTTCAGCTTCTGTTATAGACACGGGATCATCCTCGAGGAGACCAGGCTGAAATCCAATCACACCCAGGTTGTTGGGGCTTTTTTGGTCGTTATCTGTCAAGTAAAAATCTTAAAGTACTGAGTCTTGTTTACAGTCTGCATTAAAAAAGAATTAAATATATTGTCACCACCAACTCATTTGACCAATTTCTCATTACAAATTTGCAACATTTTCCAATTACCAAACACCTTCAAACATTACATAAATAATTTCCAACTAAGCAGAACTTCAGGTATTTTGATGTAGTAACAAATGTCACTTGTAATGTTTTTTCTTCCTTAGGTGGGCAGAAAGTTTTGTACTATCACTGAAAAGCAATCTGGAGGCTCACTTTACTGCATCTAGAAAGCATTCAGTTTCATACCATGGTTAAAAAAATAATAAATAAATAAAATGCACAAAATGAGAAGCATTTCCATGAGTAATTTCACACATGCTGCTAAGTACTGCAGAGTATTGTCAAGACTAACCTTTAATCTCTATGGGAGCCGTAACAGCTGTAAACTCTTACTTGCTGTCAAATGTCTTTTGCAGGGTTATTAGAAAAGATAGGAGGTAAGAAATCCTTCCAAAATAACTTACTTTATTTTTTGACCTGATTTTATCATCATGGCCACTTTATATCTGCTGATAGCTCAAAATGTGCATATTTCACCAGCCCCAGGAAAAATTATGAAGCAGGACTCATGAGGCGTTGGTGTTTTCCCCACTCTGCTTTCTGGGTTCTCACCTAAATACATTCTCTCCAGCAAGTTTCTCACCCCTTGAACCTAGCTCTCTCCAAAACACTTTTTAAGAATTTTGAGGATATATCCTCAGCAAAATGCAGACAAGTGTGATCTACTGACCCACCTTCATGGACACATCTCTCAGGTAAAGATCTTATATGAGAAAATGGGCCTGAAAGAGTAAAGCTAAGCTGTGGAGAAATCAGACTTGCTGAAGTGGTCCCTCTCTTGCAGTGGGGGTACACTCCTAGATCTTTAGCAGGTTCTGAATGTGCTCCAGCTTTTATTTCTATGGAGTTCCACAGACATGCTTTGGCAGATTACTTGATTCCCCTGTCCACACTTCTGTCACTCTGGGCAAAAACCCAAACTACCCAATAGTTTCCCAACTTTGATGCTACCCTCCTAGTGCTGTGAACACACTCCTAGCTTTAAAACCCTTTAGAATTTGTAAGGAATAATAATGCCTGCTGTTAACTATGTAAGGGTAAGGTGGTAAGATGGGAGGTAGTTTTAGTGCCGTGCCAAGCCTGGAGAACTGAACAAATTTTCTGAACAAATTTTCAGGAATTTTGTGAATTAACTGACATCACCTTGGCAACTTACTATCAGCCACAGGTGGGACTACTTACACCATGAATCGGACAAACTTACACCAAGTAGTTGTTCCCCTCACCACCGGCTGCTGTGGGGAGAGCCAGGACTGGCATGGGGTTGTATTTCCCCACCACACCTGTGTGTCCAGCTCTCCTGTATCTATATTGTTCACTCTTGTATCCCCTTCCTTAAGTACTCACTAAGGGACTCACTGTGTGTTGAATGAATGAATGAGTTGGAGACAGAAGAGATTTTTTTACACAGTATGTAAAATTTGTTCTGGTCTTTACTGAAACGTCAAAAACAGTGTAGACCTATTTCCTCCTGGCCCCTCTTTGCCTGCCTATTTAGAAATTCCAATAGTATTTGCATCCTAGCCTACTCATGCTGTGACTTTAATTCCTGGGACTGGAGTTCACCATTTGCTCTACCCCCTTCCTTACACCCATAACCTTACCCATTTATTTCTGTCACATAGGTTCATGACTATCCTACAGAATATATTCTTAAAAAGTTAGGAAGAAACAATGAAAGAACATTAAGTGTTTTAGTCTATTTGGGCTGCTATTACAAATTACCATAGACTGAGTGCTTACAAACAACAGAAATAGATGTTTCATAGTTCTGGAGACTAAGAAGTACACAATCAAGGCACTAGCAGATACAGTGTCTTAGGAGAGCCCACTTCCTCTTTCATAACCCACCATCTTCTCTCTGTGTCCTCACATGCTCACATGGCAAAAGAGGCAAGAGAACTCTCTGAGGTCTCTCTTATAAGGGCACTAATTCCATTCATGAGGGTCCCACCGTCATGACATCAGCACCTCCCAAAGACTCCATCTCCTAAAACCATTACACTGGGGATTAGGTTTCAACTTATGAATTTGGGCCAAACCAAACATTCACTCCATAACATTAACTCTTCAGAAAACTCAGCTTCCAGGTCATTTCAGACACATGATACCTGTGTCACCTCAGGAGAACATGTAACCTTTAGGTTATTTGGTGTCTTCATATATAAGTGAAAATGTTATTAGTGCTATGCCTACCTCAGTGAGTTCATGAGGATCAAAGAAGGTGATACAAGTATTTTTTTCCAACCACAACAGTATGTAACTAGAAACCAATAATAGGAAGAAAAAATGGGAAAAACACAAACACGTGGAAACTAAACAACATTTCACTAAAAAAATCAAAGGGTCAATGAAGAAATCAAAGAGGAAATCAGAAAATACCTTGAGACAAATGAAAATAAAAACACAACTTTCCAAAATCTTTGGGACATAACAAAAGCAGTCCCAAGAGGGAAGTTTATAGTGATACAGGCCTTCCTCAAGAAACAAGAAAAATCTCAAATAAACACCTAACCTACCACCTAAAGGAACTAGAAAAAGAAGAATAAACAAAGCCCAAAGTCAGCATCAGGAAGGAAATAATAAAGATCAGAGAAGAAATAAATAAAATAGAGAGACCAAAAAAATAATAGAAAAGATCAATGAAACCAAGAGCTGGCTTTCTAAAAAGATAAACAAAATTGATAAGCCTTTAGCCAGGCTCATCAAAAAAAAAAAAAAAAAAGAGAGAAAGAGGACCCAAATAAACAAAATAAGAGACGAAAGAGGAGAAGTAACAACTGATATCACAGAGATACAAAAACTATCGTAAGAGGATACTATGAACAGTTATATGCAAACAAACTGGACAACCTAGAAGAAATAGATAAATTTCTAGAAACACACAATCTTCCAAGACTGAATCAGGAAGAAATAGACAATCTGAATAAATTAATCACTAGTAGTGAAAATGAATAAAAAAATAAATTAAATGAATAAAAAAATGAATTAAAAAAAACCCCTCCCAGCTAATAAGAGTCCAGGACCAGATGTCTTCACAGAGGAATTCTACCAAATATATAAAGAAGAGCCAATACCTATCCTTCTCAAATTATTCCGAAATACTGCTGAAGAGTAGGGAACACTTCCAAATTCATTCTATAAGGCAAATATTACCCTGATTCCAAAACCAGACAAAGACACAAGAAAGAAAGAAAATTACAGGCCGATATCTCTGATGAATATAGAAGTGAAAATTCTCAACAAAATATTAGCAAACTGAATTAAACAATGTATAAAAAGGATCATACATCGTGATCAAGTGGGATTTATTTTAGGGATGCTAGGATGGTACAATATTCACAAATCAAACAATGTGATATACCACATTAACAAAAGGAAGGGTACAAATCACATGATCATCTCAATAGATGTAGAAAAAGCATTAGACAAAATTCAACATCCATTCATGATAAAAACTCTCATTAAAGTGGGTATAGTGGGAACATATCTCAACATAATAAATGCTGTTTAAGACAAACCCACAGCTAACATCATACTCCATGGTGAAAGCTTTTCCTCCAAAATCAGGAAAAAGACAAGGATGCCCACTCTCACCACTTCTATTTAACATAGTATTGGGAATCCTATCCACAGTAACCAGACAAGAAAAAGAAATAAAAGGCATTCAAATTGGAAGGGAAGAAGTAAAACTGTCACTATTTGCAGATGACATGAACTATATATAGAAAACCCTCACATCTCTGCCAAAAAAACCCACAAAAAACTATTAGAATAAACGATTTCAGCAAGACTGCAGAATACAACATTATTATACAGAAATCCATTGTGTTTCTATACACAAATAATGAACTATCAGAAAGAGAAAGCAAGAAAACAATACCCTTTAAAATTGCATCAAAAAGAATAAAATACCTAGGAATAAACTTAACCAAGAAGGTGAAAGACCCATACTCTGAACACTATAAAACACCGATGAAGGAAAGTGAAGATGATATAAAGAAATGGAAAGATATGCCATGTTCATGGATTGGAAGAATTAATATTGTTTAAATGGCCATACTACACAAAGCAATCTATAGATTTAATTCAATCCCTATCAAAACAACCATGACAGATTTCAAAGAACTAGAACAAATAATCCTAAAATTTATACAGAACCACAAAAGACCCTGAATAGCCAAAGCAATCTTGAGACAAAAGAACAAAGCTGGAGGTATCATATTCCTTGGCTTTAGACTATACTACAAAGTTACAGTAATTAAAACAACATGGTGCTGGCACAAAAACACACACAGATCAATGGAAAAGAATATAGAGCCTAGAAATAATCCCACACACTTATGGTCAATTAATCTACAAATAAGGAGGCAAGAATATATAATGGAGAAAAGACAGTCTCTTCAAAACATGGTGCTAGAATTAAAAAGGTGATACACATGACAAAGCTTTACAACAGCTACATGTAAAAGAATGAAATTAGAATATTTTCTCATGTCATATACAAAAATAAATTCAAAATGGATTAATGACCTAAATGTAAGACCGGGAACCATTAAACTCCTAGAAGAAAACATAGGCAGAACACTCTTTGACATAAATCACAGCAATATTCTTTTGATCTGTCTCCTAAGGCAAAGGAAACAAAAGCAAAAATAAACCAATGGGACCTAATTAAACCTAAAAGCTTTTGCACAGCAAAGGAAACCATTGACAAAATGAAAAGACAACCTACTGAATGGGAGACCATATTTACAAATGATAGACTGATAGGGGATTAATATCCAAAATATATAAATAGCTCATACAACCCCAAATCCAAAAAATCTGATGAAAAAATGACAGAAGACCTGAATAGACATTTCTCCAAAGAAGATATACAGATGGCCAACAGGTACATGAAAAGATGCTCAACATCACTAATCATCAGAGAAATGCAAATTAAAACCACAATGAGATATCACCTCACACCTGTTAGAATTTCCATCATTAAAGTGTCTACAAATAACAAATGTTGGGGAGGATGTGGAGAAAAGGGAACCTTATTACATTGTTGGTGGGAAGGTAAATCGGTGCAACCATTATGGAAGACGGTATGGAGGTTCCTCAAAATATTAAAAATAGAACTGTCACATGATCCAGCAATTCCACTCCTGGATATACATCCAAAGAAAATGAAAACACAAATTCGAAAAGGTACATGCACCCCAATGTTCATAGCAGCGTTATTTACAATAGCCAATATATGTAAGCAACTAAGTGCCCATCAACAGATGAATGGTTAAAGAAGATGTAGTATATATGTAAGAATATTGTTAAATAGAAGTGGGGAGAGTGGGCATCCTTGTCTTGTTCCTGATTTTATAAGATGTGGTATTTATATATATATATATCAATATGATATACATAATATATACTATGATATATATTATATATTATATATATATAATGAAGTACTACTCAGCCATTAAAAAAATGCAACTTTTCCATTTGCAAAAAATGTGGCTGGACCTGGACCTGGAAGGTATTATGTTAGTGAAATAAGTCAGACAGAGAAAGACAAATACTGTATGTTGTCACTTATATGATACATAATAATCATATCATTCAACTTTGTAAATTCTAACATGAAATCTAAAAAATAAAACAAACATATTAATATAATAAGACAGACTCGTAAATTCACAGATATAGAGAATAAACTAGTGGTTACCAGTGGGGAGATGGAATAGGGGAGAGGCAAGACAGAATTAGGGCATTAAGAGGTACAAACTACTATGTATAAAATAAATAAGCTGCAAGGATATATTATACAGCACTGGGAATATAGCCAATATTTTATATTAACTTTAAATGGAGTATAATCTATAAAAGTATTGAATCATTATGTTGTACACCTGAGAATAATGTAAATCAACTATACTTCGATAAAAAATTTAAAAGGTGATACACGTGACGAAGCTCCGTAAACTGTAAAGTGCACATTTGTGTTAGAGCCAGTCAGATGTTATGAAGTAATCACTGACTTCAGAGACAGCAAGAATTAGATTTGAAATCCATTGCTGTGCTTTCTAGCCCTGTAGAGTTAAGCAAAGCTTTTCAGTTTCCTGAGCCTGTGTTTCTTCATTCATAAAATGGGAATAATGATACCTAACTAGGTTGTTGTGAGGGTTAAATGAAATCATTTAACCGAAGGGCCTGACTAGCACTGTGTCCCAATAATGTTTCTTCCCTTTTCCAATTTCCCAGCTCAAATATCTTTGGGATGATATTATTATCATTGTTATTTGTCCATCACTAAGGTTCCCCTGTTCTCAAGAGAGAGCAATTTATATAATTTTTTTTTTTGGTGAAATGTTTGTTACAAATTCTTTTAAATTAAAGTATAATTGACTTACAATATTATATTAGTTTCATGTGTACAATATAGGGATTTGATATTTTTATACACTACGAAATAATCACCACTATAAGTCTGGTTATCATCTGTCACCATACAAAGTTATTACAATACTATTGATTATAGAGAGACCATTTATATCTTAGATGTTAAGAGTGAGGGCTCTGGAGCCAGACCTCCTGGCTTCAAGTGCTGCCTCTGCCCCTCGCTCCGTCTTTGATCTTGAGGAAGTCCCTTAACCTCCCTGTGCCTCCCATTGTTTTTTATCTGTAGGAGTACCTGCTTGGGTGACCAACCATCCCAGCTTGCCGGGGACTAAGGAGGTTCCTGGGATACAGGTCTTTCACTGCTCAAACTGAGGAACTTCCACGTAAATGGGAATAAGCTGGTCACCTCGGGACCCACCTCACAGGATTGGAACAAGGATTAAGGGAGCTGTGTATATAAGGTGCTTGGACACAGTGGCATGCAGTTAGTAAGAATTATGTACGACTTACTTATCACTATTATTTCTCTGGATACATTCTTTTGGTTCAAAGGTTGAATAGTAGAGTTAAGGGCACAGTGACAAAGATGCTCACGGACAGAGGGGGCTCCTCAGAACCACTTCTCTAAGCCCGGACACAGCCGTCTACCTGGGGCTGACGATGTTCTGAAATGTCCTCCGCTTCATGCGGTGAGCGGCAGAGGAGACCCCCTGTCTACTGTCCCTGTCTGCTACTGTGACTGTTGTTCTTATCACTTTGAATCGGCTGCTGGAAGGGAGGAGGGAGGTCAGAGAAGAAAACTACCGGATTGTCTGACGCTTCTTGTGAGGACTCACCAAAGGGGTGAGGGTAGGTGAAGCAGGGATGGATTTCAGGTCCCCATCTTTCCTATCCTGCCTCTGAACAGGTTCCACTGGGGTCCCTGGACTATATTTTTGATGTTGTGCACTGAACATGGGCACCTGACTATTAATTCTGTGCATATCCCTGAGTCTGAAACAGCCTGCCTGGGTTCTAGTCCTGCCTCTGCCCCTGAGAGGTGGATAAGTTATTTAACTTCTCAATTCCTTCATCTGTGAAATGGGAATAATAATAACAGGACCCACACCATGAAAGTGTTGTGAGAATTAAATGAGATAAACCACGTAATGAACTTTTCTCAGAGCCTGGCCTGGCATGTGGGAAACTCTTAAAAGTTATTCCCTTCAGTGCCCATTTATATATGGGGAACTGAGGGGAAATGACGACTCAATGATGTTTCATTGCTATGCTTACATTTCGAAATTCTAAAATCTTTTTAGCTAACTAAACTTATACATGATTTATTCACCCATTTTAAACACATCTCTGAAATGAGAATGTTCAAATTTACTACGAAATATTTTCCTAGGCCTAATGCTAGTTGAAATGGAGATCATGTGCAGTTTCTCTGCCTTCTTAAGAATTAGTTTGCGAAAAGATAAAATTGACAAAATTTTAGCAGGACTAACCAAGACAAAAAGAGCTAGGACTCAAATAAATAAAGTTATAAATGAAAGCAAAGACTACAGAAATCCAAAGACTATATAAGTAATTATCTGCTAACAAATTGGATGACCCAAAAGAAATGGATAAATTCCTAGAAACATGTAATCTACGAAGATTGAGTCTGGAAGAAATAGAAAATCTGAACAAATCAATAATGGATAAAGATTTTGAATCAGTAATCAAAACCTCCTAATAAAGAAAAGCCCAGGATCAGATGGTTTTACCAGTGAATTCTACCAAACACTTAAAGAATTAATGCCAGTCTTTCTCAAACTCTTCCAAAAAATTGAAGAGTAGGGAGCATTCCCAAACTCATCTTATGAGATGAGCATTATCCTGATACCAAAGCCAGATAAGGACACTACAAGAAAAGAAAACTACAGGCCAATATCCCTGATGAATATAGATGCAAAAATTCTCAACAAGATACTAGCAAACCAAATTCAAACAGCACATTAAAAGACTCATACACCATGATCAAGTGGGATTTATCCCTGGGATGCAAAGATGGTTCAACACACACAAATCAATAGATGTAATACACTACATTAACGAATGAAAGATTAAAACTATGGCATTTTCAGCTCTATCTTGGGAGAACCCTATATCTTAAATATAATTGGGGATGTTGTCCACTCTATATATGCATATCAATTTCAAAATGCTAGTTTGTGTCGGGGGTATCTGGCTAAATGCTTCAAATCTTGTATGACAAACAGTTATAGAAGGCTTAATAAAGAAGCAAAGGGAATTACAAAAAAAGAAAGTTAGTTTGCTTATTTTCAATAACCAATAAGAATTTAAAATCTGAGCTGCCAAAAACTGGTTCCAGAAATTAGGTTTTAGTGTGTCGTTCTCCAAGAAAGAATGCCAGAAATGAACATCGAACAATAAAGTTACATCTTGCATGTTTAAGTGCTTGCATGTTTAAGTGCTTACATGTTTACCAAATCACTATTTTTCATACTGATAAAATTCCCGATCCTCCCTCTTATCAATGTTTCAGAAGCAGTTTTAATCGTGATAAGGAAAATTGAACAATGATTTCTGGTTCAATTTGTCCTTCCTTCGTGCTCTTCTGCATTTGACTTTTTGGTATTCTCTAGTATTTTTCCATGCAGAGGATGTTTCTCTTGGAAGCAAGACACCAGACAAGACTTTTTCCTTTAGACAGGCTGGTGCTGGTAGAATTACCTGTGCTACTCCCTCTCCCACCTTCTCTATATATAATAACAGGACCAAGTGAGGGTCTCTATTAAAGCTTTGGGGACAAGATCATACCGCCAAGAGAAGCCCTCTGCACTCATTCTTCTCATACAGTCCTATTCCTCCATAACAGGACTTAAGGTCATATCAGTAGGGTGAATCACAAGGGAAAAATATCTTCCGGCTGCATGGTCTTCCCAGAGTTCATTGATGTGCGTCATTAATTTGGTGTTCTAGCGTATATACTCAAAAAAGAAAATAAAAAAAATATATATATTGTGACTCTGGTCAAACTGTACCTTCTGAGTAAATGTAGCCCAAAATATATTTTAAAGCTAATTTTAATAATCATCTCCGTTTCTTCTAAGTCTCTGAATTTCTTCTAGCCCTATAGGTATTCAATGTGCTGCTTGAAGGTCAAAGACTGTACATCTCTGAATTTTATGGCACCTCAATTTCAAAAACTGGATCCCTCATCAATGGTAGACCAAAAATCTGCATGTGTTATTCTCTGTAAATTAACCTCAATTTTTAAAAAAAGGAAAAAAATCTCAGCACGTAATTCAGGACTTCTTGGCAGTAGAGCCTGGATATGAGTATTTTTGTTTCAAAACTCTTGAGGTGATTCTAATGTGCAACCAGGGAGGATAAACATTACTCTCTAATATAGGACAATCAAAGGTAGTTTAGGTGTAAGGTTTGGGCACTCCTATAATATCTGGGCATATCTGTGTCTCCTAGTACTGAACTCCTACCCCCAACCTCTAACCATATGTTACAGAAGCGTCGATAATGCCATTCCCTTTTAAGCCCTCCACTCCTCCCCACCTAGACCTTTCAGAACTTTTATTAAGTATGCATTTTTGAAGGGTATTTATGAAGTTGCCATGACCTCAGAATCTCTTCTTTCACTCATCCTGCCAGAAAGAACATTTGCCTTATTGTGAGATCAAAAAATGCACAAAAAATGTTGAGCTTAGGGACTTACCTGGTGGTAAGACTCTGTGCTCCCGATGCAGGGGGCTCAGGTTCGACCCCTGGTTGGGGAACGAGATCCCACATGCATGCCGCAACTAAGAGTTTGAATGCCGCAACTAAGAAGCCTTCATGCTGCAACTAAAGATCCCGCATGCCACAACTAAGCATGCTGCAGTGAAGATCCCATGTGCGGCAACTAAGACTCGGCGCAGCCAAAATAAATAAATAAATGTTAAAAAAAAAAAAGTTGAGCTTACTCTTGTCCTTTAATCGGAGAGTAAAATCATTATTTTTACTGCAGTATAATGAGTTTAAATCTTCCCTTTTTCTTGCCTTGCTCCTCTATTTTTTTGTCAGCCACAGAAGCACTTCTCCATGACACACTTAGAACTAAGAAGGAACTGTGCATCTCACACAGGAAGGAGTGAACATGTTCACCACAGACCACAAAAAGCATAATTGGTAGCTTCCTGGGCCAACCCAGAAACCAGAAGTGTGGCTTGCAGTGGGAATGACAGAATAGCTTGCATCTATTCCCTCTGAACCCTACTGGAAGATGTCCTTAATCAGAATTTTCCAGTGGTCTTTTGCTTGCAGGAGAAAGTGCAGCCTCCACAGTCCACCACTAAATAGCCTTACTCCTCAGACCCACAGCTGCTAGTTCTAGCCTCCTATTCCAGCACTACTTACCAGCACTACTACTTGCAGTCCCCCAAGTGAATCCTTCCCTTCCCACCCTACTCCCTTCCCTGTGCTTTATTCCTGGAACATCCTCTATCCCATTCAACCAAATTTTGAAGTGACCTTTTCCTTTCCTGAAAGTGTAAGACTGTGCTTCTACTAGAATAAACGTGGGCTTTGGACTCAGACAAATCCACTTTAAAATTCCAAGACCTTCAGCAATTTCTTCATTATTTTAGCAAAAAAAAAAAAAAAGCAATGATAATAATACTCTTGGGGGAGGATGGCTGTAAGAATTATATGAGATCATATGTGAACGCATTTAGATGATCAATACATATTTCCCTTCCTTTACCACTCAAATAGCATTGCTCTGTATTGTGGGTTTTTGAAAGCAGGTCTTACTGTGTCTGTAAAAGCATAGGGTCTTTGAAAGCAAGGGCCTTTTCTTAAACTCATTTGAATATACTCTAACACTAAGAAGAGTGCCTTGCATGTAGAAAGTCCTCCATAAATATATCTGATGGCTGAATAAATAAATAAATGAATTTTCTGACCCTCTGTTGGATAAAAGATAATGGCATAAAGGGAAATGTGAAGCACAGTGCCAACCTACTTAAAACAGAGTGCCCTCACAAAATGTTATAATGATTAGCATTAATGATAATTATGGAAAATGAATTAAATAACTTATCCAGTCATATCCTAGCCTATCTAGGCTTCCTGGGCATGGACATGAGGATTTAAACTTCACAAAGAATTGTTGAGCTTATGCTCCACAAAGAGGAACCCAGAATCACACAAAAATAAATTCACTGACATTTGATGTCCTTACACTTGCAATGTAAAGAATAAAATAGGCTCTTACAGTTTCCTATTTAAAACTTCTCTTTAATAAACTGCCCACTACTGTGTAGTCCAGATGGCTGTTTGGTATATCAATGTAAAAGAATGCCTTAAATTCCATGAAAATAGGGAGGACACACACAAAAGGGATGTTTTATGGACAGTCCAGGCAGGAATAGTGTCTCTTTCACAATAGAGACAAAAAACCCCATATTTTTAAAAGATTCTGTATATAGAAAGATTATTGCTTCATTAGGAGGAGAGCTGTTTGACAAAGAGGTGATGCCAGAGAGTTTCTATTCCTTAGGAGGAGACATCTCCGTCCTCTCTCAAGAGAGAAAGAAAAGAGAACTAGATGTGATGCTTTTGAGTGTTTATTGCTAACACTGCTAAAAAAGCACTCATAGTCTTATTAGATGACCTAAGAATAGACTCAGTTTTATATTGCAAGGTAGGAATGAGCCACTTATTGATGTTTAAGATCCATCAAGACTTGCAGGTAAATTGAGACTCTTGACAGATGACCTTGAAACAAAGCAGTGCAATGTGATATTTCTCCACCACCAGAAAGAAAAGACATTTTTGACAGCTGAGAAAGGGTGACCAAATCTTGAGGTCATTGTTTTTCCTCTTAAAGGAATTTGAAATATAAAACTTAGGACAGAAGTCACATCTTTGCTAGGCTTCTCAGGAGCTTAAGGTAATATCAAGATCGCACAGATAAACAATGACTTCTAATCGTTAAGTTTTTAAGGAAAAAGAAGTGATATGATTCAGTGAGAATTAAATTTAGAGCATAGTTTAACAAATGACTCACAATTTCACAAGGACAGATATTTATTCAGTTGGACCTTCATTGCCATATGTAATATTGATGGAAAAAATATAGGTTAACATAAAAACTCATTGATGTAAATGCATGGTAATAGTAGCACGGTTATTTCTCCAGCTAATTCTCTTTCGGGTAATACATATGACCAAAATTAAACAATGGTGCATTTTATTAGCACCCTCAAGACTTTAAAATCTGGATTATTCTTTCAGGTCTTATAAAACCAATCACTTTTCACATTAATTATTGGTATTATAGCTAGTGGATAATCAATGACACATGATTATTTTTCTAAAAGCCTAGATATAAAGAAGGAAGGAAAACTGAAGGGAAACAAATGAATGAAATTCTAGGATCTATCACTCTCACCAAGATACAAAACATTTAACAAGAATCAAGTTACAAACAGTAATGTTACTCTTATTCTCATTTACCAAATATGACTGTTAATGCTAGAGATTTTTTTCAGTTTCTTTCTAACCTAAATCTGACTATGAAATATAAGTGAAGAAAAATATCTTACAATTATTTACTGTCTTATTGGAGGAAAGCTTTTGCTGACACCATTTCTAAAATGGATACCCTTTTTGCAGCATAAGCTATGTTTCTAAATTTTACCTTATGATGTGTAAGCATAACAGACAGTGAAAAGACCGAATACAAAATGGGAATTCATATTTTAATGTATGCCCTTTTTTATATTTTTCTTCAATCACATAACTGCCCTAATCAATAAAAGTAGAGGTGGGGAGGGGGAAGGGTAAGCTGGGACAAAGTGAGAGAGAGAGTGGCATGGACATATATACACTACCAAATATAAAGCTGATAGCTAGTGGGAAGCAGTCGCACAACACAGGGAGATCAGCTCAGTGCTTTGTGTCCACCTAGAGGGGTGGGATAGGGAGGGTGGGAGGGAGACGCAAGAGGGAGGAGATATAGGGATATATGTACATGTATAGCTGATTCACTTTGTTATAGAGCAGAAACTGACACACCACTGTAAAGCAATTATACTCCAATAAAGCTGGTAAAAAAAAAAAAAAAGTAGAGGTGGAAGGATTTTCAGAAAAATGTTCTCCCCAGAAGTGATCAAAATGTATTAGTCTTTTTTTTTTAACATCTTTATTAGAGTATAATTGCTTTACAATGGTATGTCAGTTTCTGCTCTATAACAAAGTGAATCAGTTATACATATACGTATGTCCCCATATCTCTTCCCTCTTGCATCTCCCTCTCTCCCACCCTCCCTATCCCACCCCTCTAGGTCGTCACAAAGCACCGAGCTGATCTCCCTGTGCTCTGCGCTGCTTCCCACTAGTTATCTATTTTACATTTGGTAGTGTATATATGTCCATGCCACTCTCTCACTTTGTCCCAACTTACCCTTCCCCTTCCCCGTATCCTCAAGTCCATTCTCTAGTAGGTATGTGTCTTTATTCCTGTCCTGCCCTAGGTTCTTCGAGCCTTTTTTTTTTAGATTCCATATATATGTTAGCATACGGTATTTGTTTTTCTCTTTCTGACTTACTTCACTCTGTATGACAGTCTCTAGATCCATCCGCATCTCAACAAGTGACTCAATTTCATTCTTTTTTTATGGCTGAGTAATATTCCATTGTATATATGTACCACATATTCTTTATCCATTCATCTGTTGATGTACACTTAGGTTGCTTCCATGTCCTGGCTATTGTAAATAGAGCTGCAATGAACATTGTGGTACATGACTCTTTTTTAATTATGGTTTTCTCAGGGTATATGCCCAGTAGTGGGATCGCTGGGTCGTATGGTAGTTCTATTTGTAGTTTTTTAAGGAACCTCCATACTGTTCTCCATAGTGGCTGTATCAATTTACATTCCCACCAACAGTGCAAGAGGGTTCCCTTTTCTCCACACCCTCTCAGCACAAAATGTATTAGTCTTTATTTCACCCTGATTATCCTAAATAAACACCTTTGTCTAGAAATTTTTATCTTTTTTTTTTTTCCTTCTAATCTCCCAGGTACTCTCTAATTGCTTCCACATTGTAAAGAATGTGAATATTGTCATGACAACTAAGAGGAAACTATGCCACCATAAGTTATTCAAAATACAATGAAACACTTACTGTTGGCCTTTCTAGTGTTGGCTGAAATTGTAAAAATGTGCTTCATACCTCCCACCTCAATCTAGATCAAAGTATTTTGGACTAATTTGTCTGCTTACATCAGGAAAAAATTGTTTGCTTTTAATTTTTGTGTGGGTTTAGTTGAATTATTTTAGTTATAGTAATGGTACATTGAAGGAAAGAATGTTTAAAACCTAATTACTTTTCATGGATGGGGAAGGTAGAGAAAATTCAATGGGAAAAGCATGTAGCCTGTCTTAAAGGACATGTAGCTTCAAAAAGGTATACCAAATTAAACAAAAATGGGCAAGGTTAAAACTATAGGGTCCAGGTTTGTACTCTTGGGTGACAGAACTATAAAGCAAAGCACGCAGGGGATAATTATAAAGGTAGTGGTTGCTTTTGAGGGTCAGAACAGCTGATGTTGAGACAATTTACGTGGAGAGGATTTTGAGGTAGCCTTGTAATAATTCATTAAGCTGTACGTTTATCTAGCTTTCTGTATCTGTGTTTCATTTTACAATAAAGAGTTAAAAAAATTTTAAGACTATGTAGCTTTAGATTATGAGCATAACTCTGTAAACTATTTATAATCTGGGGGTGGTTTCTTGTACTTTAAGCAATGCCTTTGCCTTTTTATGTCTCAATATCGTACAGAAAGGGTTAGAGATCAAAGAGACAGATCAAGAAGAAATGACAAAAAAAGAAGGAAAAAACCAAATACTTGAAAATAAAGTTTTAATTTAAAATTGCCTTTAAATAATTATTATTCAGGGTAATAATGATATTTTTTCCAAAGAGCTACATGTTGAAGTATTTATAAATGAAATAATATCTGAGAGTTGCCCCCAAAATAATCCAGTGGGGAATGAGATATGAAAAAAGTGGGGTAATAGGTGAAACCAGAGTGCACATATGTTGATGATTGTTGAAGCTATGTGATTGATGTATGGGAGATCATTATATAATGCTCTCTACTTTTGTGTATGTTTGAACATTTCCATAACAAAAAAGTTTTAAAAGTAAAATAAATTCTAAAGTATAGAGTGAGTGTATACATATTTTATAAAATATCTTTCGGATACTGTAGTCTTTATGAGGTTTGTAGCATTACAATCGATTTTATGTACCTGAATATGACTATTTGTAAAAATTCTAACAGAACTATCTTAGAGATTAGCCCTTCATTTGGGATTAGTTCAATTACAAATTAGTAGCTTAAAATAATTACAATCACATGGTCCCATAACTGAAATAAGACAAATCTAGGTAGATAAGCAGGTGGGGAGGTTTGCTGTTCCTGGCATTCAGAGAATCTCTGCATTATCTCTAACTCACAGTGAGGAGAGGAAGGTAGACATGAGCAAAGTAGACTGTGAACAGTCAAAATGAAGCAGAGAACTGAATTTATTCCTTACACAACTTAAAGGGGAAAGTACTAGAGGACAACAACGGTTTCTAAAGAAGCACTGTAATTTTTCCTTTTCTTTTTTCTCAAAGATATCCTACCTATTATCTGGAAAGTAGTTTGTTTTCTCTTACATATTGTCATTTATTTAAAGTAAAATGTTAAAGCTATAAGTAAATTTGCTATACTTGCAATTTTATATTCTTCCCATTAGAAGTTTACTCATTCTTGAGCTAACAACTTCTCAGTGTAAGAAAAAATATCTTTTCTTGGAGCAAAATAGTACTCATAACTAGCTTCTTTAGCTGCATTCCTAATTACTGCCATCTTCTCTACAGATCAGTGTCCTCTAAAAGACAGAAAAACAGTTCACCGTGAGAAGATGGATTCTTAAACAGGAAACTCTTCAGATGAAAAAGCCCTTTTCTTAAAGTGTCTTTCGCAAACATACAAGAAACATAAACGAGTCCCATCAAACAAACAAAAAAACCCACACTTTTAATTTGGAAATAATTTCAAATTTATACAGAGATACAAGAATATTACAGAAAATACCAACATTCACTTTACCCAGGTTCACCTACTGTTAATATACTACTCCACTGCTTTGTTTTTGCTTGCTTGCTTTCTATTTATCTACCCATCCATCGTGTGTGTATATACATACATATGTATATTTACATATAAAATATTTTCCTGTCAACAATTTGAGAGTAAAATGTATATATCATGTTCTTTATCCCTAAATACGTCAGTGTATATTTCATAATATTAGGGATATTCTTTTACATAAGTAACCACAATATAGTCTTCAACTTCAGTAAATATACAATGAAACAACACTTAGACCTAGTCCACCAACCACATGTCAATTTTACCTATTAACAAAATAACATCTTTATAGCATTTTTTTCCTCCAGTATGGGATCCAGCCTAGAATCAAATATTGCATTTACTTATCAGCCTTTCATTGGAATATTTCCACAGGCTTCCACAGTGTTTCATGTTATTGATTTTTTTGGAAGTATATAAAAATATACAATAATATCTCTCATTTACGGTTGTCTGATATTTCCTCTGATTTGATTCAGCTTATACATTACTGGCCAGAATATCACATAAGCAATGTTGTATCCTTTTCAATGTATCATATCTAGAAGTGAATGATGTATATTTGCCCTTCACTGGTGATGTTAATTTTGATTACATGGCAAAGGTGCTGTACTATTTGTTTACTACATAGTTATTATTTTTTCCCTCGTAATTAATAAGCAACCTATGGGGATTTCTTGAAGACCATGCAAATATCCTGCTCCCCATCAAAATTACCCCTATATTCAGCATCTATTGGTGATTCTAACCTGGGCCAATCTTTGTGAATTAATATTTATCCAACTTTAGCTCTCCCTCCACATCTGCCACTCTACACTCAGCACTCTACTGTAAGCAAGAGCCCTCCTTATACTCTATCGATTTATCTACCTATTATCAGTATGAACACATGGATTCCTATCTTATAATTGGTTTATAATTCATTACTGTATTCAGTAATTTTGGCACTAAAATTGTCCCAGATTTGGCAGGTGTCATCTCCTTCAAACTGGCCTCTATTATTTTTTTTAATCACTTCCTTTATTTCTGCCACTACAAAATATTATAAGTTCATCTTGTACCTATTCTGCTCCAGTCTTGTAAACAGCCCTTTCTCTGAGAAGCCCTGGATCCTTTACATAAAGGAATGTTAGACACCAAAATAAGCATGCTAAGTATGCTCATTTTCACTGTGGTCTCTTTATTACTATGTGGCCAGGGCTAGGAAATATATGCATATATGTAGATATAATCATATATACATATGTATACATATATGCATATACACATGCACTTAGATATGCCTGTGCACACACATATACATATTTTAGAAATCATGAATTCACATCCATTTCTTCAATTCTAATTCATCACCGTGGAAATATTTCTTGTCTTTCTCAGCTCTATATATGTGGGTCTCTTCTTTCATAGTGAGAACACTGGCTCTTAACATCATCAGTGTATTTATTATCTTGCTTAACTCTGCAATGCATAACACTACAAAACAAATAAATAAACCTACTAAGAAGACCTCAGAATTTGCTTGCAGTACTCACCCCATCCCACCCCCCAACCAAGACTGAGAGTATATAGTCAAATACTGTGTTTATAAATTACTTTGATTACAACTTTCCCCCCCACCCCGTTCAGTGTAGTTATGACATGCATTTGAAATACAATTGTGTTTGTTTATGGCAGGTGGTTTTCCATTGTAGTTTTCTCCCCTTTTCATCTTGGCGAATTAATTTTATTCTCAACTTGTAGAACACTAACATGCTTCCAAAAGTAAAAACTATGCAAAAAGGTATAATGAAAGAAATGGAACTCCTTTTTGTATCCCTTCCACCCTATTTACTGTCCCCATTGTAAGTAACCAAGTTCATTGTTCTCTGGTTTATCCTTCTGTTTTAGTTTGGTAGAGTTGCCGTTAACAAAATACCACAGGCTGGTTGGCTTAAATAACAGAAATTTGTTTTCTCACAGTTTTGGAGGCTGGATGTCCAAGATCAAGGTGCCAGCAGTGTTGTTTTCCTTTGAGGCCTCTCTGCGTGGCTGCCCTTTTGCTGCCTCTTCACACAGCCAACCCTGTGCGCATGAAAGCTCCTGGTGTCTCTCTGTATGTCCTAATATCTTCCTCTTAAAGACACCAGTCAGATTGGGTTAGGGCCCACCCTAATGGTCTCATTTTAATTTAATTACCTCCTTAAAGGTCCTATCTCTAAATACAGTCACATTCTTAGATACTGGGGGTTAGGACTTCAGCATATGAATTTTAAGGGGACACAGTTCAGTCTACAATACCTTCCTATGTTTATTTTTGTAAAGATAAGTAGATAGGTAAATGTTTTCTTATTTCCCTTCTTACACAAGTGGTAGCATAGTATTTATATTCCTTTGCACTTTTCTGGCTCACTTTTTTTCAGAGGCACTTTGTTAAACATGGCTTTGAATTTTAGTATCCATTATGTAACATCTGTTGAATATATTCAATAGATTTCCAAGATTTAAGAATTTTTATGCATTTGTAACGACTTATGGGTCTTAGCCTCATAGAAATTATGTTTGAATTAGACAGTAAGGAGTCATTTTGGATTTCTGGCTTACCAAGGGGGCCTGAAAAATAATAATTTCTAGGCACAGTGGCTTAATCCATTAAGGTGGATATGAAATAATTAAATAGCAAAATTTCACATGACTGTAGCCAGGAGGCACTTGATGTGTGAGATAAGAAAAATAACTCTTGCTCAGAAGAAGAATTTTTTTCAAGTATGAATTAATATTTTCTCTCCAAAAGGCAGGATGGTCTGAATAATCCTTCTCATTATTACAACAAGCAAAGAGAGAAAGCATAGACATATAAAAGATATCTCTCAAATGCCTCTCTCCCAACCCCAATACCTAAAAGCAATTTCACTGCAGATTAAGTTTGGATCCGCACAATAGCAAATTAGGAACTTCGGTGGCTAATGCAATAGACATACAGTTGCTCAAGACGCTATACCTAAAGCCTGAACATACATCATTGAAACAGAGACTGAATTTCTTTGCAGGGAAAGCAACCTGTAATTGTGAAAAGTGCACACAGGTTTTTGAGTCAGGTATCTGCATACTTGTCAAGTGTTTTTTGCTATTCTGCCAAACCACTTTTGCGTGTTTGGAGAATCTGTCACTGCATGTGTAAGTCTAGTGGAAGTCAGGACCTAGACTCCCATGATGGAAGAAAAATAAAGAAGCTGGTTCACTGTTATTGACTGAATTGTGTGCCCACAAAATTCATGTGTTTACGTCCTAGCTCCAATGTAACTGTATTTGGAGATAGGGTCTTTAGGAGGTAATTAAGGTTAAATGAAGTCATGGGGTAGGACTCTAATCTAATAAGACTAGTGAGTGGCCTTATAAGAAGAGGAAGAGAGGAAGAAAGAGAGTGGGAGGGAGAGAGAGGAAAAAGAGAAATCTCTGCTGGCACACAAAGAAGAGGTCATGTGAGGATACTTTGAGATAGAGGCCATCTGTAAGCCAGGAAGAGAGGTTTCACAGACCTGGACTTGGCCAAACCCTGATCTGGGACTTATAGCCTCCAGAACTATGAGAAGAAAATTTCTGTTTAAGCCACCCAGCCTGTGGTAGTTTGTTATGCACCTGAGCTGACTAATACACTTGCCCAGACCAAGGCAGATGCTCTCCATCCTCAGATGCTCTCCTTCTGGAGCAAAGAATGCAGAGAAGGTACAGATGCAGAGAGCTCATGTTGAGGGTGGCAGCAGCAGTTACAGAACCCTAACCAGACCCTCCTCTAGCATTTAAAAAATTATTTATTACATGTATTACATAAACACAACTTTACATAAATGTAGAAATATAATCATATACATATGGTGTATCTTCTTAGATTTTTTTCCTTGCCTTTTTTTGCTTGCTTCCATCAACCCTCATCCTGCACCCCCTCCCTCCCATTCCCACCTCAGCCAATCACTTCTGGTATAAGTACTTTTCTTAATCAGCAATTCTTTATGAAAATTTATCCAAGGTACCAGGGAGAGTGTTATCCATCTTAATTAGTGGCTGCATTATATTCAATTAATTCCATCATAATTTATTCAGCCATTCTCCTTCATGGTCATTCACTGTCTACATTTCTTTTTCTATTATGAACAAGTGGCATAATTTGGGCTGAGCTTGACTGCCTAGGCTCTCCTTTGACCCTCTGCTTAGTTCTGAGCCTATTTCTCCAGTGTAATAGTATACTTTTTT
This sequence comes from Balaenoptera physalus, assembly GCF_965194825.1. Lineage (NCBI taxonomy): Eukaryota > Metazoa > Chordata > Mammalia > Artiodactyla > Balaenopteridae > Balaenoptera > Balaenoptera physalus. Next base: position 88,086,672 of record NC_138890.1, on the reverse strand, counting down.
TTAAAGGGGAAAAACACATGTATATATAATTTCTGGAAGGATACACATAGATGTTGTGATGTTTCTGATATCTTTTCAATGAATTACTCTTCTGCTTTATGTTAACCAGAATCAGAACTACTGTTTGCAACCCAGAACCCTAAGCGGTACACCAGGGTTCCCATTTTAGCTTTCACAATTATTAACTGTGTGTCCTCTCTGAGCCCTTACTTCCTTATGGAGTTATAAGAAATTGGAAAATACATGCAATGTGGTTGGCACAGTGCTTGACATATGCTAGGTTCCCAATATATGGTAACAAGAATCATCATTAATAATAGTAGTTACTGGTAACAGTAAAAGGACTTGGATGAGGATCAGTGGAAGACATGGAAGAAGGTGAGAATCCAAATGACACCAGGCTCAAGACTTCACCAATCCTTTAAGGAGAATAATCTGGAGTTACTGACAGGCCATATAGTATTTGTATGCCTAATTACCTATTTATGATCCCATATATTCATTCCCCAGTGTGGATTCAGGCATTCTTATTTTGCCCCTTCTACTGTCATCACAAAGTTGGGCATTACAAGAATCCCTTGTGATATTAACATGAATCCTGAAAGGAGTGAAGCAGTAGACACATCTGATAACAGGTATGATTTGGCCCAAAATGGGTAAAGCAAGGAGATACCTCCTACTACCCCAAAGCCTATCCTTTCCAAACGCCACATGTTAAATTACCATTTGACACACTCCAAAATGTGTATATTCCTTTGAATTTGTCTTTACCATGTAAGGGTATGGTCACAGCAGTTATTCCAATGAAAGGAATGTCTACATTTAGATGTCAATATTTTAAGTGGGTCATGAAATTAAATTTCCCTTCAGTAGTGAGCATCTGCTGACAGTGATGGCAGAGCTGTGAGTGACTGTAGTTAGGAAGAAGGGAAGAAGCCTTCTGTCTTTTAAATGCATATTCATGGAGAGACTCAAGTTTCATTTATATATTTGATTCTTGATAATTAAAGCAACTGACTGAAAGGGAACCATTAGCTTCACAGTTTTGTTGGTAATTTAGTGCTGTTAACACATGGCAACTAATGTGTTTACTGTATTGTTCAGCATTTATTTTCTGGTTGTTTTATTTTAGAACCATAAGATAAATTTATTTCCATTGAAAATTAGTTATCTCACTTTTTTGACCAAATAATGATTTCCCTTTGTTAAACTTACAGTTTTTTTCTTTGATATATTTGATATTTGCCATTAACTGTCCTTACAGTTTTTTATTAATTTTTTCTCAGTTTTAAACTAGTTAACTATGATGGTAATTCCTGCTCATGTCTAGAAATTTAAAGAATATGAATATATACACACTGAAAAGCAAAAATACACCTCTCACCACAGTTTCACTCCTAGAGGTAGTCACTGTTCACAATCTCTTGTGTATCCTTCCAGAAATAATTATATTTATATATGTATTTTCCCTTTAAAAAGGTATACATATGATACCATTATATAACTAGAATTATTTTTTCACGTAATAGCTACCTTGAATATCTTTCTACATCTTGAGTATCTACATCTTATCTATCCATCCTAAAATAAATTTTCTGTAAAATATTTCTGTAAAATATTTAAATACATTTGGGTGTACATGTTATTTTAATAGCTGATTAGTACTGCATTGCATTGGATGTGTTATAATTTTTAGTCTTCAATTTATTAACATTCAAGATATTTTGAGGGTTTTTTTTGGTAGATTACTTTTTTATTGAAGTATAATTGACTTAAAATGTTGTGTTAGTTTCTGGTGTACCAAAAAGTGATTCAGTTTTATATATATATATATATATATATATATATATATACACACACACACACACATACACACACACATATACATATATATGATCTTTTTCAGATTCTTTTCCATTATAGTTTATTACAAGATATTGAATATAGTTCCCTGTGTTATACAGTAGGATCTTGTTGCTTATTTATTTTATATATAGTAGTTTGTATCTGCTAATCCCAAACACCTAATTTATCCCTCCCCAAACTTTCCCCTTTGGTAACAGTAAGTTTGTTTTCTATGTCTGTGAGTCTATTTCTGTTTTGTAAATAAGCTTATTTGTATCATTTTTTAGATTCCACAAATAAGTGATATCATATGATATTTGTCTTCCTCTGTCTGACTTACTTCATTTAGTAATAATCTCTAGGTCTATCCATGTTGTTGTAAATGGCATTATTTCATTCTTTTTTATTTCTGAGTAATAGTCCATTGTGTGTGTGTGTGTGTATATATATATATATATATATATATATATATATATATATATATATATATATATATATATATATATATATATATATGTATACCATATCTTCTTTACCCATTCATTTGTTGATGGACATTTAGGTTGCTTCTATACCTTGGCTATTGTCAATAGTGCTGCTATGAAAAATGGGGTGCATGTATCTTTTCGAATTAGAGTTTTCTCTAGATATATGCCCAGGAGTGGGATTGCTAGATCATATGGTATCTCTATCTTTAGCTTTTTAAGGAACCTCCATACTACTTTCCATAGTGGCTACACCAATTTACATTTCCATAAACAGTGCAGGAGGGTTCCCTTTTCTCCACACCCTCTCCAGCATTATTTGACTTTTTGATGATGGCCATTTTGACCAGTGTGAGGTGGTACCTCATTGCAGTTTTGATTTGCATTTCTCTAATAATTAGAGATATTGAGTATCTTTTCATGTGCCTATTGGCCATCTGGATATCTTCTTTGGAGGAATGTCTCTTTAGGTCTTTTGCCCATTTTTTGGATTGGGTTGTTTGTTTTTTTGTTATTGAGTTGTATGAACTGTTTGTATATTTTGGAAGTTAAGCCCTTGTTGGTTGCATCATTTGCAAATATTTTCTCCTAGTCTGTAGATTTCCTTTTCATTTTGTTTATGGTTTCCTTTGCTGTGCAAAAGCTTGTAAGTTTGATTAGATTCTATCTGCTTATTTTTTTCTATTGTCTTGGGAAATTAAGAAAATATTGCTATGATGTATGTCAGAGAATGTTTTGTCTATGTTCTTTTCTGGGAGTTTTATGGTATCACATCTTATAGTTAAGTCTTTAAGCCATTTGAGTTTATTTTTGTGTATGATATGATGGAGTGTTCTAACTTCATTGATTTATATGTGGCTGTCCAGCTTTCTCAACACCACATGCTGAAGAGATTGTCTTTTCTCCATTGTATATTCTTGCCTCCTTTGTCAAAGATTAATTGATTGTAGCTATGTGGGTTTATTTCTGGGCTCTCCATTCTGTTCCATTGATCCATATGTCTGTTTTTGTGCCAATACCATGCTGTTTTGATTGCTGTACCTTTGTAGTATTGTCTGAAGTCTGGGAGGATTATGCCTCCAGCTTTGTTCTTTATCCTCAGGATTGCTTTAGCAATTCTGGGTCTTTTGTGGTTCCATATAAACTTGAGGATTATGTGTTCTAGTTCTGTGAAAAATGTAATGGGTAGTTTGATAGGGATCACATAAAACAGTCGATTGCTTTGGGTAGTATGTCCATTTTAATAATATTAATTCTTCCAATCCAAGAGCGTGGGATATGCTAGATTACTTTTAATAAAATCATGGATTGCCCATCCTATTATTGAGTAATGGATATCAACTGATCAGAGGAAAGACTTGAAATTCACCAATATCCAACCCATGCCAGCCTCTGTCCCATTAATGATTCATACTCTACTTCTCTAGCAGTGTTCCGTAAACCAGTTAACTAAAGCAATAAGCTTCCTAGCATCAGGACTTTTGTCAGTAAAATACACTTATGCTTTCATTTCTGGGTGAGAATTTGCTACAATTTAGGAAAATTTATTATTTTGATGGCCAATTATATAATTTTCTTTTTGACGACAATGAATGCTTACCAAAAAGGCCATGGATCAGTAAGATCTCAACTTAGCCTGTGTACATTGCATAATTGTCTGTGTGATTCCCATAAGAAATGGAATAATAGCAGCAAGATAATTCAAAGTGCAAAAGAGGATTCAAAAAATCTCCTATAAAATGTGCCAAATGCCTCCCACTTATTTATTTTTGTAGAGATTTTTGTTGTTGTTGCTTTTGAGTGCTATACAATTTTTTAAGTGGAAATTGATTTCTTACCTTTCTATTAATGGATAGAGTTCTCTTTTTTGGTTGACATCCCCCCATTTTGTGGTACCTACCAACATAAAGCTAATAGTGAATACGAACAAGTTTATCTTTAAGTTTGAGTTGAGTTTTCATCTCTTTCATTTCCTTAATGGCCTCAATTTCATAAACAGTCCCTTTTCATACTTTTATTTACTCTTTACTTATTTTTATTTATTTCTTAAGTCATCACTATTGCAGCTATCCCATGATGCATGTGTTACACGAACTCCTTTCTTTTTTTTTTTTTGTATCACTCCTATTTTTACCTTTTCTGTAACATAAATGATTCCTAATGCAGGATATTCCTATGCCTCTTAGAATGGGCTCAGCTATGATGCACGGATTGGTCAGGCATTCTCCAGTCACTTCTCTATTTAACTACCAGCTCTGAAATATGCATTATCTTCTGTTTCTTGACTCTTCCTCTATTCCTCTCTAGCAACATGTGAAAACCCTTATGCTGTGGAAAAAAAATACACTACCAAAACAAAAACTAATATTTTATTTAGATTGACTATCAGTTTTCAAGGTGTTTTCTTCTTTGTGTTCTCAGCACCTTAGAATAGTGCCTGGTACTTAGTAGGCAGTCAATAATTGCTCATCAGGGGATTTATTTGCTTTTTTGAATGAATCCAAACTGCTACACATGCAACTGCAAAATTATGTTTGATGATGGACAAACTTGAAAAAGAACATAAAAAAATAATAATTGATTTGTTAGGGTGAGGAGCAGTAGTAGGTACTTTGCTACTCTTTTTATCATATGGTATGATTCTACTGTTGACTGAACAGTAAAAGTTCTGCTACAGTTCAACTGTTACGGGTCTGTGGCTAAATTCAGCATTCCCTCTTCTTTGACTAATGGCAGAGCACATTGTGGCCTTCCTCTGACTCACCCCCAGCATTTTTTGATACAGTAAATTGAACTGAAAGGACATTAAGATCAGTGTTAAGGATAATGATCAAAATAAAAGCCCAAATTGCTTATTCACAGTATTTAGCACCTTGTGTGTAGCACCACATTTAATCCTCCTGACATCATTAGGAGGTAGGATTATTATTGTTTCTGTTTTAGACATAAGGAAGCAAAGACTGTGAGAAGTTAAATAACTTATTTGGGAACCCCCACTAGCTTGAGTGTGTCTCCCAAGTCCTAGCTAGTAACTGTAACGGGATAAGCAGTTCAGAACCAACAGCTAGCAGGTCATCTACTTTGCTCCAACAGGATTAATGGGTTGACTGACTATTATTCTTTGTTCTAGGGTTGTGACTGCTGCCTCAGCTTTGTTTACCCAAGACTCAGATAAATCAGAATATAACTGAAGAACAAATAGGGTGGATCTATCAAGGGAATTATTTGCATAAAAGATAAAGATGTAGGCTGTGGAAGTAAAAATATAAGGAAAACAACAGCAACCAAAACCACATCTCATTCTTCATAATAAGACAGTCGAGACTGTAGGTTTGATCTAAGGCTAGTCACTTAGGATCAGAGGAAAGCATCTGTTCAGATCCATAACAGTCCCTGGGTCTGAGGCCAAAGGTATTTCAAGCAAGATTACCAAGGGGCTCTTTCATACCATTTCTCTGAGGCTTTGAGACCACCACTTTCTAAGCCACATAATAGACCACATATAGACCAAGGAGTAGAGTGTGGGGTGAGGGACCCTTTACATTGCAGCCTCAAGAGTCCTTGCTGCAGGAAGCCAAAGCAAACAAGAAAAAAAAAAAAAGAGATGACTCCAGTCATGAGGTCATGTGAAACAGCCTTCATGTTCATCCTGGGTTCATCAGAACCTTCTTAACCTCCCTGGCCTTCTGACCGCTTCCACAAGTCATGCCCCACTGCATAAGGGTCATCTGTACCAGAATTCACTACACCCAAGAGAGAACAACATTTTATTGTTTTTGTTATTAAATATTGTTGTTCTAAGAAGACGGTGAACTCTTCAAGGGCAAAGACAATATTATTTTTTGCCTCTCTGGTAGGGCTTAGGACAATGTTGGGCACAGTGCAAGCAGTTGATAATTCCTCATTAACCTGACATGACATTATTCGACAAGTTTGCTTCTTACTGTTAGTAACTCAAAACTGTACAAGATTGTTAAAAGGTATAAATGAAAAGAAAAAAATCCCTCCTTCCTGGCTATCACCAAGGACAACATTGCTTGGAAAGGATTAAAACATTTTCTGTCTCTACCTACCATTTCCCTGGGAAGCAAAGCAAAGCCTGTAATGCTGATTAACAATGTTAATGTTCTTCTGTAGGCGGACAGGCAACTCAGAGGCTTGCTTCTCACCTTCTCCCTCTTCCTTAGATAGAATGACTTAACTCTTCGAATTTTCAGAGAGAGAGAGAGAGAGTCGGGGGTGGCGGATGGGGAAGAGAGAGACTTATCGACAGTTTTACAGACTCCACCTGGTATACGCACATCCTACAGGAAGTTAGAAAGCAGTGAACTTCAAATTATGACAACAACACAAACACTCTTTGCTTAAGCCCGTCTACCATATCAGAATAAATTAGGAACCAGGAACACAGAAAAGACTTGACGCTGTAGGCCATTTATAGGCCTTCTTAGTGAAGCCAGCAAGGTTTCATTATCAGAAATAGCTGCAGCCTTCAGATCTCAGTGACTATGGGAAAAATAAAATACCACAACACACCTGGCAGATTATAGTCTTTCAGCTCAGTTGTTTATTTATACTTCACCACACACTTGACTAAGAGACCCTGTTTCTCTAAAAAATTTTATTGCCAGACTTTAACCCCTGCCAGATTTTTCTGGTGATTACTGGGTGTTTGTTAATTTGTTTGCCCTCTAACAGAAATTAAATGGTGGGATAACTTGTCAAACTTAACCAAACTAAGTTTCATAAAGAATACTTACCCAGGAGTCAAAAAATTTTAGCCTAATTCTTTACTGAACTTCAGAGAGAACCTCATCTCTTTGAGCCCCATTTTCTTACTTGTAAATGAGCAGGTTGGATTAGATGATGTAAAGGATCCTTCCCAACTCTCATGTTCTGTGCTATCATCTATGAGAGAATGCCATATGACAGAGATGTCCAACTAAAAACCAGAAGACAGGGCTTAAGGTCCCCACCTTGCCATTTAACAACTCATTAAACCTTTCTGAGCCTTGACTTCTTTCGTCTATAAGATCCATTCCAGTTCTAAATTCTACGATTTTTTATGACATTGCTTATTGAGTCTGAAAATATCACAAACACAAGGTCTCAGACATTACTTTTAAGACTTTCGTACTACAGGGATTGTATCACATAAACTCAATTTGATAATCAACCAACCACCAGCATTTATTGTGCAAGCAAACAGTTTTTCTGCAAAACGGTGCAGGGGTGAGAGGATGCATGTTTTGCAAACATCACTCAGTAGTGATGGTTGTATTTGCCCTATCTTAACTGAATTTTAGATCACTTAATATTTAGCACTAATTACCACCATGATGTCTGGTTTTCATGAGATTAAACACTGTGTCAGGTTGCTAAGTTCTATATTTTTAACAGTCTGGGTTGCCTGCTTTCTACAGAATGGTGTCACTGGCAAATAGCCAAACAAGCACAGATTGGTACCTTCATCCAATTGGCCATTGGAAAACTGCATTCTGAGGTGCTTATGTAGCAAGCCTGCTTCCTGTAGTAGCTCCCACCTTATGGTTTGACCAAGTCATCTCCTTCCTTCCCTCGGTAATAAAGTGCCATTTTTGTACCAGCTTGAGTATGGCTGGGCTGTTGTCTAAGCTATGAGAGTGCACTGAGCAAAGAATGGCTGTTTCCAAAGAGACATCTGTCAGATGCAGAGGGAGCTTGCATTGCTCTAGGGTGCTGACTTTGTGCTCATCATTTTCCAGGCTGTCTGATTGGCTTTCCTCTAAAAGCAAGAAACAGAAGTGCTGGCTGCCAAAGATGGTTTGAATCCTTGTCTGGCAGCTGCCAAAGTCAAAGAGGGAGGAAAAGAGATGGGAAATAACATTTATTGAGCACCTCCTGTGTTACCAGACACTGCTTAACTCATTCAATACTCATGAAGTGACATCAAACATGAAGGAATCCAGGGGCCCAAACAATGTGGTCAGGACTCTGTCTCCATCTCCCAGATCTGCTTTACCCTGCCTGACTGTTCTCACATAGGTTCTTTTCATTTGGTAGCAAGATGACACCAGTGGCTCCATTCTCACATCCTCCTGTCTTAGCAAGCCCACGGATGGAAGACTTCTCCTTCCCATGTGTGTACAGCAATCCCAAGGAAGATTCAGAGTGGGGCATGCTCCATATGTCACATGTTCATGACTGAACCGATTTCCCACCCCCCTACCCAAGCACTGTGAGCATGTGCAGGAGTCAGGGTGGCACAGTGGTGGATAGTCCCAGTGTGAAGTGGGGGGAAGTTTCCTTAAAAAGCCAAAAGAAGAGGGTGGCAACCCTTGCTAGAGAGAGGAAAACTCTGTCCAAATGGCTACCCCAGACCAATGCAATGAGCTACTGAAGAATACTGTTGGTTTGAGTTGTCAATTTGAATGTTTTCTCTAGAAGAATGGAATCAAGAACGCAATAGGGAAAGTTAAGGGCAGTTTATCAAACCTCAATGGACATATATATTAACATACATTTATCAGACAAGCTACATAAATCTGTCTTTTTTGTCTTTTGATGACTCTCATGCAGAAATGGCAGTTAGCTTTCTCTTGGATACGTATAAAGTCATCTAGATTTAAAGGCATATGGTCTATCTTGGATCATTTACAGATTGCAAGATGGCTCTGAAGCCAAACTTGCTGCTTATTTCATGCCCTGCACATTTAATTACTGCTTGATGTGAATGAAGCGTTTTACCCGAAGATATGCGCTGCTGAAATTTTAGCTGGGTTGAGTCATAAAACAGTTTTCAACAGATTGAGGCAATCTTAGAGGGAAGTTTGTGAAGAAAGTTGGCTTGAACTATCTGACTGTAAGTCATAAATGTTTTGAGTCAGTCTGAATATTGCTGGATAAGATGACAAATACAAGTGTTCCTAGTTTAGTGCTTTTCTGGAAAATTCTAAAAACCAAAATTCTTCTATTGGGCTTAATCACTAGTGGTAAACGGTTAATCATTATAGGAGTTAGTTCTGAAAGAGAGATAGGGCATTTTCCCTAGTCACTTGTTTCTTTTTTGGAAACGAATTCTCTGCAGCACAGATTTTCTTAGTTCCACTCTCTGGCTTAGCTTCCATGTCTTCATGTCAGTTAAACCATTCCTCTAGCTGGTCATCTCAGGTGGTACTAGCCTGGGACAGGGAAGAAGCAATAACTGGGGAGCCTATACAGCTTGGTATTCAAGCAAATAAATAAAGAGTTTGTGAGTTTGGGTTGTTCTATCTCATGGGTTGCTCTACCAATTTCTAATTATGTAAATGTAGGAAAATAGCTAGGCTTATGATGAGGATTGAGTAAAATAATGCTATTGAACTGCCCAGCAGGGTATCTGGCACATGCCCTTCATCTAAAATGGCTGCCATGTTGTTGTTATCATTCCAAAGCTGCTCTCCATGCACATTCTTCATATTGGAGCACTTGGTGGGGGGCATAGCTACTAGCCACTTCTGGCTCCTGCATACCTGCTCTGAACTATCCTCTGCTTTTTCTTTCTCTACTGCCCTCCCTTTGTGCCAAGTAATTCTGACAATGCAAAAAAAATTTTTCTTTCTTTTTAATTCAAGCTCTGATCCTAAGCAACAGAATAGAGAAAATAATTTTATTGACTTCTTTAAACTTCTCCAAAGCATGGCATGCTCTCTTTCCCTTATGAGTCTTCACACAGGCTGTTCCTTCGATCACAACACTTTTCCTCTTGTATTTGTTTCTTAAGCCTTCTCAAAGTCAAGGCCTCAGTTTAGACTCCTCTCTCCTCCAGAAAGTCTTAACTGACCCCTAACCCCACATATTCTAGGTTTTCTGTCTCTTAGCATGTTAGACCTTCCCTACCACTGCAGTGTTCACTCTGGTGACTGGCTCAGACAGAGACTGTGAGTTCCAGGAAGGGCAGAGGTCACGTCTGCCTCATCAGTCAGTATGGATCACTGTGCCCTTGGCACCTAGCACAGTGCCTGGCCAAGAGCAGGCACTCAATAAATGTTCTTCCTTGGAAACACACGTCAGTGCCTTTTCTAGAAGGGACTCAAGGATCATTTACTATTTTGTATCTCCTCAGTTATGTGTCTCCTGGAGCACTGCTGCTATCCTGGTGGAAATGTCCCATAGCTGTGCTGACTAGCAGAGTGGACACTAGCCACGTGCCGCTATTGAGCATTTGCAATGTGGCTAGTGCAACTGGGGGCCTTACATTAATTTATTTTGAATTTAATTTTAATAGCCAATGTGCTATCATATCAGCCAGCACAGTCCAAGAGCCTGAGGTTTAAAAGTTTGTTTCCAGGAGCTATAACTCTAAGAACTGTCCCTTTTTGAGGGGATAAAATTGTCATAAAATTCAGAAGTTTGGCAGTAACACTCAAGTTCAGTTAATGTTTGGAACCAAGTTCCCAAAGAAAACACACATTGTGTCACTTTTTGGGCTATGCGGAGCATCTCGATTTTAGGCAAAGGAATGCAGAGCTTGGGTTAGCAGTCCTGCTCTGATACCCTCTGCTGTGTTACCCTGAGCAAGTCACTTAACATCTCTGTGTCTCAGTTTCCTTACCTAGAAAATGGAGCTAACAGTTTCTACCTCAAATTGTGTTAAATGAGAATGTGTGTGTGTGTGTGTGTGTGTGTGTGTGAGAGAGAGAGAGAGAGAGAGAGAACAGTCCCTGGCACATTGTATGTTCTCAAAAATGCTAATTACCATGGTTAATTATTCCATTCTTCTATGTTTCTAAATCAACATGGCATTTGGATATATATGTGTGCATATATACACACGCCACCCCCCCCCAACAGATCCACTAAACGTGCTTCATAAGTTTTGATCAGGCGGAACAAGAATGTGAGTGTAAAGTACTATGAGAAAGTTAGAGGATAGGTATAATAGAATGTTATACGGGATCATTATTAGGGAAGATAACTCATTTTAGAAAGGTAAAGTACCTTGAAATGTCATTTTAAAAGAGCAACAGTATTTGAAGTAGGGATTAGAATTTCTGCTTGCAGGAAGGCTTTCAGCAAACATTTCTATTTTCCTTCTCCATTTGTGTCACCTGTCCAGGTTGCCCTTTTGCCATCCTCTCAATAGGCAAAATGTTCAGGGGATGGCTGCCTTGTGCCATGCACCAAGGGGACTGAAATGAGCTGATGCAATGAGTCTAACATCCACCCTTTGAGTCTTACTATTCAAATTAACATGCTATACAATGTTTGTGTATCCTCTGTGGCCCCTTAGCTCCATTAGAAAACCGTGTGAGCAAGGGCAGGAGACAGGGAGATGCTTCCTGGAATCAGTAGCTGATTTGCAAGCCTGAGGAGTTTGCATGAAAGGCAGCAGTAAAAGTCAGTCGTCAGCCCTGGTATTTATAGAGAGGAGGAAAGAAAGGAGAGAAAGCCATGAAATGTTATTAGGAAGTCAGGGAAATAGAGAGAGCTACTCAGTATAACTCATCTTACTACCTGTTCTTCATTTAAAAAAAAATAATTTTTTTTTTAATGTATGATATATATGTGGAGTCTTTTTTAAGAAACAGAAACAGGAAACCTCCTCACTCTGATCAATGGTATATGATAAGTTACTATATTCTTTTGATACAAAAATTGAAATGAACTAACCACAAATGCAGGAAGATGAGGTCTAAAAAGCAGTACAAAGTTTCCTTTACTTCCCTTGCTTTTTTATGTTAGAAACTGGGGAATCATGCTGAATTTCAAATAATCTGCCTGGTCCCAATACCAAACCATTGCATGCTTTGCAAATTGAGATGCATTTTAAAAAAAATTTTATAAAATACATGTCATATAGTGAGAAAACAGATGAAAAAGTAATTCTCACATGATATTAGAAGACTATCTAGTGGCTTGCAAATAAGGAAGCATTCATTTTATTGTCAATACAAATAAATACATAGCAATAATAGTCTCAGATGCTTTGAAAACTGTTGGAACTACTGAAATGGCACAGAATTAGGGAGTTTTAACATGCCCTGATGAACTGTCACTATTTTAAGTGAAGAATTATCTGGACTCATCACTTGTTTTTGTATCTTTGATTTATTATTATCCTGGGGAGATTAGACCATGGTGTTTGGAATTCTAAATGACCCTCCACACTTGGAAATTATTCCCTTATACTACCTAGCAATAGAAAGTAGGTAAGCATTTTGGGGGAAAATATGCTCAAATATACAGTAAAGTGAAAAACATATAGGTACCCTGTCTTTAAATGTCTTCTTGGGTCTTTGAAAAGCATTCATTTTAGCACAAAACTGCTCCTTGGATTAGAATTAGGACCCTTTGAGAAGGCTTATAAAAGCATTCACCTTTGGGAGGCTACTGGGTTTCCAGGGCGATGGGTAAACCAAACCAGAAGTAATCACAGAATGTTAGGGTCTGAAGTTAGAGAAGCTCTGTCCACCCCTTACTTTGCATGTGAGAAAACTGGAATCCCAGAGGTTGACGGCCTTGCCCAGGCCACACATGTCAGGGGTAAGGCTGTTTCTATTAGAATGGCACCTCCTGACCTCATCTAGTTGCTCCTTTGACCACAGCATGCTCCCTGGAATTCTACAGTACCCAACACCTCCTCCAATGCCTGGCAAGTAGTAGACTCACAATAAATGTGTAATGACTAACTGAATGGCCTGAGAACCTTAATAATTAAAAACATCATTTTAACTTACTTAAAAACACTGAACAAATCTGCTTCTCAGAGAGGCTAGCCAATTGCAACAAGACCATTATGAACAAGAAGGGGGCTGCTGAATAATATAAACAGGAGGAAAGAATTCAACTATAGCCTGTAGTAACAAGGTGAAACACCCCATGACGATGAGGGGCTAGAAAAGCTGGTGCCCTGTGACTATATCAGAAGCACTAAAGCATCCTTGGCTATGATGGAGAAAAACATAGTATGAGATTCCTTTGCTTTCTGCTGCTATTCAAACAGCAGGTGTATGTTCAGAATGGTTCTTTTAAAGAAAACAGGGTGAAATTTTGACATCAAAAGGTCTTGAGATAACCATAGTAATGAGAATGACCACTGGAGGAAGAGCATCCCTCTCTTATACTGAGTTAGAATATAGCTATTTTGAGCATTTTTATTCAAAAAAATGGAAATTTTGCTTAATTTCCATTTATCCTGTTCTAAGTCTACCAACCCTGAAAAGTAGAGGTATGATTGATCTTAAAATGTCAATCTCTTACCTAAAGAGAGGAAGAAAAGATTTATTTAAAGAATAAAATGTCACAGGGATTCTTAGGAGAAAAGCTCCTGGGTTTGGATTTTCTTTGACAGCCAGGATTCCAAATGAGTAATTTTCCCCCTCCATACATTTTGTAGTAGCTCCCCAGATAGCTATCAGTGCAGATGTCCAGACTGGCAAATGCTTCCATGTTTTAGGGTCCTTTTTGTCAATTAATCTACCTGGATGCTGACTTTCAGGAAAGACTTCTTGGTACTGAAAGAAAAACTCCTCAGGACCTTGGGGGGATGATAAAATTCTACTCCTGGATACACTCATCCCAGTGAAAATGCATCCACTAGGTTGGGGTTGGGGATGAAGGAGCTGGGATTTAATACCTTTGGTTTAGAGCTAGGGGATCAGGGAGGCAAGTGAAACCCAGTTTGGAGAGCTCACCTGACTACAGTTTAAAGTATGAACATGTACAGAAAATGTGAATGGATTCATCAGAGAGCCTGAAGAATTCTCAGCGTCTGTATGCAGTCTTCACATTGAAGGTTTAATGTACACATTATGCTATATTTCCAGGATCTACAACAGTGCCTGCCTGGCACATAATAGGCATTTGATGATTATTTGTTAAAACATTTCAGTGTTAAAATTAGAGGAAATCTCCCACTAGATGCAGACAGAAATTTATATTATTTATGAAAATTTATCCATTTCTTATGACCTTTTCAGGTAAAAAACAAAACAAACAAAAAAAATGAGTTTAAAGACACCTTGGGTTTTATCTAAATTGGCCTCTTGTTTCAGAAAGAATCTTACTCAAATCACCCTAGATTAATGAATTCTACTTCTAAAGACATTTAGATGGAGAATGGCTATATATAAAGTCCAGTGACTGGCACCTTGGTTTTCTTTGTGTGAGGATAAATAATTCCTGCTCTTTAGGTATTCTGTATTTTCCAGATAGTGGGCAAGATTAATGGTGCCTGTTGCCATTGCTCTGAACTAGCTGGAAAGACCTCTAGTCATCCTGACAACCTGGAAAACTAGGTCTCTCTTCTCATCCTTGCAGTCACTACAGAGGATCAAAAGGCAGAGAGGAGAACCGCTGTCATTGCAGAAAACCAGACTAAGGAAGAGTCAATCTAAAGATAGGAATGTATGGTCTGCTCTCACTCTTAGGGAGCCTGAGGAATGAGTCAGTCTCTCCAAGGACCACCAGGCTGCCAGAATCAAAAAACTTTCATTTGTCCTCTTAAGGATGGGGAGGGACAGAGGGCATAGGTGAGAACACAGCTGCAGTTGGCTATACTGAAACCTTTGGGAGAGCATGGCCCCAAGAAAGAGAAGAAAGGAAAAGGGGCCTGCAATGGCCTGACTATTTCATTTTCAACAAAATTTATATTTTGAAATCCTAACCCCCCAAAGTTGATGGTATAGGAGGTAGGGCCTTTGGGAGGTGCTTGGGTCATGAGGGTAGAGCCCTCATGAATGGGATTAGTGCTCTTATGAAAGAGACTCCACAGAGCTCCCTAGCCCCTTCGGCCACTTAGAGACTCAATGAGAAGCCTGCATTCTGGAAGAGGGCCCTTGCCCGACCGTGCTGGCACCCTGATCTCAGATTTCCAACCTCCAAATTTGTGAGCAATAGATTTCTGCTGTTTGTAAGCTACCTAGTCTATATTTTTACAGAAGCCTGAAATGACTAGGACAGGGACAAACTAACAATGTTCCTAGTTAATTCTCTAAAAAATAAATCTACCAGGAAACCACCTATTCCTGGTTTCCAGATAATGCAAAGTTCATTTATGTATTTATTCATTCAATAAATAGAGCAGCTCAGACCAATGCTATGGATTTGCCTGGTAAATATGTCTGCTTCTTGACAGAGAATCAAGCAAGAAACTTACATATGATTTTGGACTATTCTTCTAATAATTTCTGTAGGTTACACAGTTACATGAGTATGGTCAAATATACCAAGGATAAAGGGAATATTCTCAAAATAAAATCACCCTTCAAAAATTATTTAAGGGCTTCCCTGGTGGCGCAGTGGTTAAGAATCTGCCTGCCAATGCAGGGGACACGGGTTCGAGCCCTGGTCCGGGAAGATCCCACATGCCGCAGAGCAACTAAGCCTGTGTGCCACAACTACTGAACCTGCGCTCTAGATCCCTCGAGCCACAACTACTGAGCCCGTGTGCCACAACTACTGAGGCCCATGCACCTAGAGCCTGTGCTCTGCAACAAGAGAAGCCACAGTAATGAGGAGCCCGTGCACGGCAATGAAGAGTAGCCCCCGCTCACTGCAACTAGAGAAAGCCCGCGTGCAGCAACGAAGACCCAATGCAGCCAAAAATAAATAAATAAATAAATAAGTAAATAAATTAAAAAAAAATTATTTAAAAGGTCTGGAAGATCATAAATTGAAGAGATGGCTTGGCATAAAGTCAGGGTCCAAAGATACCAAAACTGCTATATCTTAGCAGATTTTCTCCCTCAGGGGCAACATAATCTATGTTAAACTTAAAATGCACAGGCCTTTGGCTCCCCAGTGGCTGTAGGGTAGTACTCTAATTTATTTGGAACCTGCCAAGGAAACAGTTTACCCTTTCATTTATGTCTCATTTTATGTTTTTGAATTTTTAATAAGTCATTGATTTTTGTTGACCATTTTTCTATGGCACATGGAGAAAAGTAAACTGAGTGTTTTAGAATTTTCTCTCTAAACGCCTTCCATAAAATGTAATGATAGTGCTTTTCCTTTGTATAGTTTTTGGATGCTATTTTACCCCTTTGTGTCAATGACTCATCACAGGAACAGAAAAGTTCCCACCCGTTCCTTACTTGGTATCTATATGGCTCTAAGTGAAGGCATGGGCCTTATCCACAAACTGCTATAGTCAGATTGTTGCTGAAATATGAATTAATTACTGCAGAACCAATGTACTGCTGTCACCAGGAACCAGAGAGTTAAATCCAGGATCCAAGGCGATACCTACAAGCAAAAGTGGTGGGGACTTGTATCTGAATCATGGTGGGGTACTAAGGTGTAAGAGGGAAGGTGAGATGGAGAGACAGAGAAAACCTCACCACAGCACGTGGTTGTTTCTCCTTAGGAGAGCCTTGTGGCTCGTTGTGCCTGTCAAGTAGGCTAATGTGCCTGTAAATTTCCTGTGACAGAAAACACATCACAGCAGCAGCAGCGCCAGAAAACAATACAACCAAACTGTGGAAGACTGAAAGCCCAGCGCTTTCAAGGGTGATCAGAATGTAACAGAGTAAAAAAAATACAAGGCATTGAAAATAAACAAAGGCTAGGAAGAAATGAGATCACTTTCTAAGAAAAAAGCATTTATCATTTATAGGCCAAAAGAAATGCTTCTCCCACAGCCATTTTTTATATATTATTTGGCAGTCTCAGTTCAAGGTCAAAAATATTAGAGGACAAAAGGAATATGACTCAATATTTAAGATTTGTCATGACTGGCTTTGTAATTGCATAAATATTAAATATGTAGAAATAATTGCAAGCACGTTATCTCCACATCTCCACACGTTGCTTTAATTTTTAATGTAATCTTTTTCCTGAGCTGGCTGTGTGTCTGTGATTTGCATAGCTAGAATGATCCGGTGCCATCAATTTAGCAATGAAGTTACTCATTGAACAGAAGAGGCTTCTAAAAGATTATACAAAGCTGCAGGAAAGGAGAGTGTGAAAATGAAATTTTACGTTTCAGGTAAATGGGAGCACGTTTTTCCATTATAAATTTAATATGGCTACTTTACAATAAATTTGGAAAACAAAAAAGAGGGGGAAAAAGCACCTATATTTTCATCATCTTAACTTAGTGTTTTATATTCTGGTCTTTTTATACTTATGCATATATATTTTTAACATAGATGTAATCATAGTTCTGTGTGTGTATATGTGTATAGTTTTGCAACAAGATTTTTTTCTCTTATTAATATGGTTTTCATAACTATAACTTTTATGACTATGAAATAATGATAATAAAGGGGTCTATAATTAGACTCACCCACAAAATTTCTGTTGGCTAGCATTAGCAGAGTACTTAAGCACCTGACACTGGGGCCTGATGAATCAAATACCAGCTCTGCTACCTAACTGTGTGGATTTGGACAGATTAGTAAAGGCTATGCCTCAGTTTCCTCATCTATAAAATGGGCATACTAATAGTGCCTCTATTAGCGTGTTCTAGTGAGAGTTAAATGAAATAATCCATGGAAAGCACATAGCCTGGCTCTTTCATACAGTGAGTACTAAGACTAAGTGTTATTAAAGACAAAAAAGTCAAATACATTATACTGGGTTAAAAAAATAAGCTTGAATTTTACAAAACTGAGTTTCCTGAGACATTGCCATCATCCCCAAAATCCCCATGTGCATTTTTCCAGTAACAACTCCCCACCTCCACCACTAATCAGACTTCGATGGTTAACACTTCCTTGTTCTGCTTCATACTTTAACATCTAAGTATGCTTCCCTAAAAGTATAGCTTCATTTTGCCTGTTATTGAACTTGATATAAATGGAATCTCTCTCTCTCTCTCTCACACACACACACACACACACACACACACACACACACAGTATCACTGTATTTAGGAAGCATACAATCCAAGGCTTGGTTATGTTGTGATGAAAAAAAGCTTTGGACAGGAGCCAGAGAACTTGGCTTCTAGTCTAGTCTCCGTGAGATCCTGGGCAAATCTTTTTACTTCTCTGGGGTCTCCATGTAAAATGTTTGGATGTGCTAAGTGCCTTTGAAGCTTTAGAGTACTAAATTGTTAAGCCCTTCCTATGTGAGTATTGTGTTGGCATATGAGAAATCAGAGTCAAAAAGAATCCAGAGAAAGGCCTGGGGCCTGCTGGAAATAAGCCTCCTCTTCTGAAAATTCATGCCAATAACAGTGTCAGTAAATAAAGGGCTATAGAAAAATGAAAGTAATGATCCCACATCACAAATAATTTTCTCATCTCTGATATGTGTACATTTAGATATATTATTGGCCTTAACGTGCATAGGGAACATTTTTCCCAGGATAAATCATAGCCATTAAGAGTTGCATGTTAGGAGTTTGGAGTTCAAATAAATAATCATATCATATAGGTTTTCCTGGACAGAGTCAGTTTTGAACATTTTAACCCATTCTCTCTGTAGAAGTATTTGTATTTCTCCAAATACTGCCTGGGCTAAGTACTGCAGGTTGGCTCACCCAATGTCCATTCTACCGTCCTCTTATGGCGGCATTCGTAATGCAGAGACTGGAAGCTTAAAACATGTCCTAGACTTCTTTGCACCTAGAGCTATGGATATGAATTAGGTCTGCCAGTTAGGTACACTTGTGCAAGATTTAGAAAACATAAGAGAAGTTGAGGCATCCTTCTGACCACTTCTGAATGTATTTCTCTTATAATTAAGGTCATGGAAACATTTTTCTAGAGCAATGTTCCATAGTTTATTACTCAGCCTCCTGGAAGACAATAAGCAGTTGTGGCCGCTATGAGAGCAGTAGCTTTTTGACTCCACCTTCTATCATAGGGTTATGTTTCTGAACCCAGTGTTCCAGTCATCCTCAGCAATAATAGATCCACTGATAGGTCACCTCTGTATTATGCTGGAATCGTTCATTCTTACAGGCCTAGTCTGTTAACGCACTTCTCCAATCCTGACATGGATTTTTGAAAGTACCCTCTATTAAATACCTTCCTGCTTAAAATACTTAGAATTGTTTCTATTTTTTTTTGCACTGAATCCTACTGATACACATCCTAGATATTACTTTGGAAAATCTATTCACCGTAACACAAGATGCAAAGTATTATAACTCTATAGAATGCTATAGCAAATAGAGGAGGGGTTTTGAAACCAGAAAAAACAAGCTAGTTTAGTAGTTATGTATCCTTAAGCAAGTTATTTAACCTCTTTGTATCTAAGTTCATATATATATATATATATATATATATATATATATATATATATATACACACACACACACGCATATATATATATGAAATAGATATCAGTATACTAATCTTGTAGAGTTGTGAGAATTAAATGAGGCAACACAAGCAAAGTATCTATGTACTTAGTATCTAGCATTGAATGGTCACTCACTATAAATAGAGTTCATTTCTTCCTGTCCCCATATGGGATGTCCTTTGGTGACTGAGGTGATTAGCAAAATAATTTTGGGGGAAATTCTCTTTAAAGGACTTCAAAAAAACCTTGTAGGAACACAAAGATTTGGCGCTGATTCACAAAGACAAGAGGAATATCTTTAAACTCAGCTCAAGAGAAAACAGACTTCTATTATGAGTACTACCAATTCATCCCAACTGGTGGTTTAGGGCCCAGATAATTTGTTAATTATCTCAACAAATATTTATCAAGCCTCAACATTTCTAGACACTATTTTACTCATTAAGATACAGTGGTAAATAAAAAGGTCCCTGACTTCCAGGAGCTTGCATTCTACTGGGAGAGACAGACATAAGTCAATATGTAATTTCAAATAATGAGAAGGATTATGAAAAAAGGCATTCTTCCTTTAGCTCTCTTTCCCTTACCTTCTCAGAAGTTTATTATGTTACTTGACTCATCCCGTCTCTCAGCTTCCTTTCATGAGAGGAAAGGCATAGGCTGATGGAGATTATGCCAATAATGTCAAGATTCTCTTAGGTAGGTGAGTAGTTTCAGGATATGTGAAGAGTCTGGGGCCTGTTACTGTTTCATGGATGCCAGCAGAAAATAGATGACGCCTGGATTAGAGACAAAGGAGCATGTCAAAGCAGCATTAGCACGATGTTGGCACTTGTTTCTTATGCCCCCAAAATCCCATGGGGTCTAAGGGGAAGGGTCCAGGTGGCTGCCACATACTCAGTGGTTTTCTGTCACAGCCAAGGAATATTGAACTTGGGGAATTTACTGCTTTTATAGTGTTTGGTAAGCAATCCTACTCTTTGGGAGGAAGCTATTACTTGGTTGCTCAAGGTTGCTTGCTGCAAATCCAACCCTGAGAAATGATCCAAGTAAAGAGTAGTCTGGGCTCTGCATCCTTGGCATACCCAGAAATAATGTACAGAGATGCTCAGGACCCTTGGCAGATTGCTTTTCCCAACAGGTAGAGGGGAGAAAATAATTGAACCCTCCATCCTTTACAGTTTTGTGCAATCATAACTACAACATTTTCTAAGGTCTTAGAAGTTAGAACTTTGTTTCTACTCCCTTCGAACCTTTCACCCTAGGTGTGATATATTTAGGCAATTGAAGACCTCAGACAGATTACAGAAGAAGTTGATAGGGGAAGAGATAGATTTTCCAGTTATTACCAAATATAACCTGAGGCTTCTGTATGGATATACAGCCTCTCATCTCCAGAAGCATGGTGCTAGACCTCACACCTAGAAACCTCACCCCAGGCTCTTTTCCTATTCAAGCTATCATTGAGTGCTCATTTTAACAAACCTCCACTGCAAACGTATATTTATGTGGGAGGGAAAAGGGCAGAATATGATATGTTCTCAGCCCTGAGCTCTCCTTGTATGGCCACTGCTCTTGAATCCTGGTAGAAAGGGCCATTCGTGGGTCATCCTCAGAATCCACTTTCCTTGCGTTTTCAAGCCAGGGAGAGAAAATTGTAGACTTGCTCCATAACAAATCAACGTTGTCCAATTTATCTATGTGGACTCCACCCTCCACTTCCAATGGTGGCAATTTCAAATGTTCTCTACCCTATTCACCCCTTCATGGAACCCATTCTTCCATTTCCCAGAGAAAATGGAAGGCAACTGGGGAATGCTCTCCCAACATGTCATTTGTTACCTCTTGATTCCTACAGCAAATGCTGAAAAATAGCTATTATTATCTCAATGTGATACATTAGAAAATAGAGTTTTGGAGATTTTATGTAACTCTCCCAAAATGACAAAGGCTGTGTGTCCTGGAGAAGGAATCAGAAGAAATCTTTATGACATGGGACCTTACTCATGTAGGCTAGAAATGGGAAAATAAAACTTCCCTGGGTTTTTTTTTGTTTGGTTGGTTTTTTTTAGTGTTCCTGTAAGAGGCTCTAGCCTCCTAAGCCACAGAAATGTATGCACTACAGAGAATGTTTTCTTTCACTTTTCCTAGATACATTTCTCATACTATAAATATTAGATCTGTAGCTGCTTGTTTTCCTAATGACAGAGCTAACTGCTATGATCCAAAGGGTTAATAAAACCTCTCTTATCTTCCCCAAAGCAAAAAATTATATCCTGGGAAAGGCACCTAGGTTAGTTCTGAAGGTGCTGGGGAGACTGGAGTGTTATCTTTCTAGTTATTTAAATTTCAACTAGGAATGAAGACATTCCTAGGCCCTGGAGTTTGAAGACATCTGGAATAAGGAGGAGACCCTTCCAGGAGAAGAGGGGTACAGCTGCCTCCTTTATAAGCAGAGAAAAATCATTTTGCCTTGTCCTTTGTCTACAGAGTATCTGGCCACTCATATAAGGAAATTTCCGTTGGCTTTCATCACTTCGTCCCAGGGGTAAGGCCTGGGGCAAACTGGGAGAGGGGAGCATGCAGTTCTTACTTATTGTGGGATAATAAGAAATTTGCCTCTGATCCAGAACACCTCATGTGCTCACTCAGGATAAAATGAATAAAGATGGATATTAATAACCCACTACTAGACAATTCAGAGGAGGGATAAGAACCACAAATATTTCTAGACCATGAGATAAGTAGCTATAAAAAATACCTGACAATATTTGAAGAGATAGAGTGTTTGAGTTTCCTTATGTGGAATGAGTAGGAGTTTGCTGGTGGACAAGGCAGCTGAAGGACATTCTAAACATAAAAACTTATACCAAGGATTTGAGATAAATCTTTGTTCAAGTTTTTATAAAACTGACCCTTTCTTCAAGGTAGTACTCTACTTCTGTTTGTCACAAATCTGTCATATTAATTTTATTAGAATAGGACAGTCTACTGCCATCTTCCAGAAAATAGTTCTAATAACTATACAAACTGACAGTATCAGCAATGTGTATGGCACTTCTTGGAGATGTTCCATGTGCAGTCTGTACAACCATACATAGCAGTCCTGTCTGCCTAGCCCATTAGAGAGAGGTAAGTTGTTCAACATAACTGGAGTGAAGATTGTGTGTGAAAGTGCGATAGGAGATAAGCCTGGATAGAAAGGCAGAGGTCAGACTCCCAGGTATATAACCAAAAAAACCCCAAAACACTAATTTGAAAAGAAACATGCACCCCAATGTTCACAGCAGCATTATTTACAATAGCCAAGGTATGGAAGCAACCTAAGTGGCCATCAACAGATGAATGGATAAAGAAGATGTGGTACACATATACAATGGAAAACTACTCAACCATGAAAAAGAACGAAATTTTGTCATTTGCAGAAACATGGATGGGCTTGGAGGGCATTATGCTAAGTGAAGTAAGTCAGACAGAGAAATTACTGTATGATATCATTCATATGTGGAATCTAAAGAATACAACATACTAGTGAATAAAACATAAAAGCAGCAGACACAGATATAGACAACAAACTAATGGTTATCAGGGGGAGGGGCAACATAGGGGTGGGAGAGTGGGAGGTACAAACTATTGGGTGTAAGATAGGCTCAAGGATGTATTGTCCTTCAGAACTTGAAGGAACTTAGGGTCCATACTAATGTGATTAGTATCAAATGTGAAGGTGCTGGGAAACTCCTGAAGGATTTTTAGGCAATTGGGAAAGTTGTGACAGTAGGACAAGATAGTCAGGAGACCTGGTAAGAGACAGACCAGAAGATAATGGGAGCGCCATGATAGAAAAGGATAGGGAGGAGGCTTCTTTGGTCTCAGGGAAGGGGGTGTCTTCCTTTCCAGAGTGATTCTCTCTACCAAGCTATTGGTCCCCATCACTGTTATCTTCTTCTCTACTACCTTGATATATTACTGAACTCTTCTTTTTCCTGTGTGTTCAATCTCTCTCCACTTACTTCATCCCTACAGCCTTTAGCTGCCCCAATATATCAAATACTTGCTTCTGCTCACCCCTACTTTTTCACATGAGTATTTTCCCCTGAATTATACTGGCTTAATTCACTCTTCAGATTGGGAAAATCCTACCCTTCTAAGTAACAAGTGGCTGAGCAGCCCCTAAGAAACAGTGCAGCGGCTAACAGAGCCACAAGGATCACAACAAAAGCTTCTAGGTTGGTTTGCCACACTTTGAGAGATTCAGCCATTAAGGTGACCACAGGCTCAACTGGATTTAGACAATTTGTTACTTGCACAGCAAAAACAATACCAGGATGGTGTCACCTCCCCACATCTCTAGTCCCACTGAAGGACACTGAACTGGAGGGACCCAGTGACAGGGACAGGAGTGATGGTTGATCTACTACTGAGAAGCCATCTTGACTATAGCCAGGCAGTTTCTAGACTTACACAGAAGCTTGCAGCTGTATTTGAAGGAAGATGCAGTTAGATGGAAAGTCCTAGGCTCAGCTGAAATGAGGGAGATGGGTGAGAAATGGTTTTATGGCAGTCTCTTGGCAGCTCCGCACAAGAAGCTTATCTCCCCCTGGTCGAGAAGGAATTGCACGGCATTCCAGGAAGACTCTGGTCAGACTTGCCTGACTGGCCTACATAAAGCCATGTAAAGCCATATGGTAGCAGAGTTGTCTCTCAGTAACTCCATCCCTGACCTTTCATGTATCCAAGAAAGAATTATTTTCAGGAATTCAGGCCACCCATTAGACTACCTAATTAACTCTACTGATTAACTGCAGGGGCTTGAACCAAATAGTTTCTATTCATCTTAGGCTACCTCAGATGAGAGTGACCCTGACTCTGACTCCTAGCAGGATGATCAGACCCATTTGAAGGCTAAATTGCAAACAGGCTCCCAACCAGAGCCAAGCCAGCTAAGTACCTCTCAGGTACCACTGATATAGACCTTAGAGAGCCACACAGCTTTCTCTCTAAGGTAGGAGATAGATCTCTCCACCTGCCCTGATTTATTAATCACAGTGCAGCAACACGTGCTGGCATTTGAACATATTTTACCTTCACTGGCCAGCAGGAGGTCCAGAGAAATGTGATTGTCTATAACCACTTACATTAGAGTTCAGACTCGTTTTTGTTAGGCAAGTATAGGCCTGATGTCCACATTAGAGGTAGTACCCTATTGGGGCATAAACTGTATTAGGAGTGTTTAGTATCATTTATTGCAGCGAGTCAATTTTGTGTCCCTTGTGATGGACAAACCCCTTGGTTAAACCTAAATTATTCCTGCAAAGCAGCCTGCAGTGCTTTTGAGGAGAACAATCTGGCCATCATAGCCAATCAGCCTAGCCTTTACAGTAAGAACTGCTCCAGGTAAACTAGATTCTGCTAATCGGTTTATAGTGACTTCAGCAACAGCATTTTGCTGACATGGGGGTCAAGGTTTGACTTTTCAGTGTCCAAAGGAACATCTGTTAAGTATTTGGCAGTAGGGTCAGGAGGGAGTGATAGATACAGCAATCAGTCAAATTCAGCTCATGAGCAATGGTCTGGGGAAAGCATAGAAGAGAATTTTTTTTTTTTTTTTTTTTAAGCTGGTAAATAGAGAACACATGGGACTGAATAATCTCAGGCTAGGTGGAACCATATTAACGTCCAGAAAATTAATCTTGCTCTGTCATCGTGGGTGGAAGTCATCCATCTGAAAGGTCAACAGTCCTGAGTTTAAGATCTAAGGACTAAGGATCTATGTCCTAAGATCTAAGGATCTAGGATCTAAGTTAAGAATGGGTATTCAGCTACCAAAGCATCCTGAGATACCAGGCCAGGTGTCCTACAGGTAAGAGCCAAGAGAGGTTAATGAGTCTTCCCCCGACTCTTGACTTCCTGGGGTTTAGGGTGTTCCTTTTCCACCAGTTGTACTGTCGCTTTCCTTCCATAGCCACATGATTGGTATGACTGGTGTCTGCAGCACTCACTTCACTATTTTTTCCAATCCTATAATTTCTAACCAGCACCATTTGCTTGGATTTCTCTCTCAGTGGCTTTTTCCTTGTATAGCTTGCACCATCCTAGAACTTATCCCACCCCTGAGGTGTGGGCCTTGCCAGGACCACTTCAGAGTCTCACACTCCTGATTATTACCTGATGCCCTCTAGTTCAAACAAATCTTATTAAGGTGTATAAAATACTTGCTGCTTCCTGCTTATCATATTCAATCAGCATACTATTGTCATTATAAACAATCAAAAAGAACCTGTGTGGAGTCAGCTCTACCCACCACCAGAGCCTACCATCAAGCCTCTTAGATAGCCTCAACCACCAGAGGGCAGAGAGCAGAAGCAAGAAAAACTACAATCCTGCAGCCTGTGGACCAAAAACCACAGTTACAGAAAGATAGACAAGATGAAAAAGCAGAGGGCTATATACCAGATGAAGGAACAAGAAAAAACCCCAGAAAAACAACTAAATGAAGTGGAGATAGGCAACCTTCCAGAGAAAGAATTCAGAATAATGATAGTGAAGATGATCCAGGACCTCGGAATAAGAATGGAGGCAAAGATTGAGAAGATGCAAGAAATGATTAACAAAGACCTAGAAGAATTAAAGAACAAACAAACAGAGATGACCAATACAATAACTGAAATGAAAACTACACTAGAAGGAATCAATAGCAGAATAACTGAGGCAGAAGAACGGATAAGTGACCTGGAAGACAGAATGGTGGAATTCACTTCTGCGGAACAGACTAAAGAAAAAAGAATGAAAAGAAATGAAGACAGCCTAAGAGACCTCTGGGACAACATTAAACGCAACAACATTCGCATTATAGGGGTCCCAGAAGGAGAAGAGAGAGAGAAAGGACCAGAGAAAATATTTGAAGAGATTATAGTCGAAAACTTCCCTAACATGGGAAAGGAGATAGCCACCCAAGTCCAGGAAGCGCAGAGAGTCCCATACAGAATAAACCCAAGGAGAAACACGCCGAGACACATAGTAATCAAAGTGGCAAAAATTAAAGACAAAGAAAAATTATTGAAAGCAGCAAGGGAAAAACGACAAATAACATACAAGGGGACTCCCATAAGGTTAACAGCTGATTTCTCAGCAGAAACTCTGCAAGCCAGAAGGGAGTGGCATGATATACTTAAAGTGATGAAAGGGAAGAACCTACAACCAAGATTACTCTACCCGGCAAGGATCTCATTTAGATTTGATGGAGAAATCAAAAGCTTTACAGACAAGCAAAAGCTAAGAGAATTCAGCACCACCAAACCAGCTCTACAACAAATGCTAAAGGAACTTCTCTAAGTGGGAAACACAAGAGAAGAAAAGGACCTACAAAAACAAACCCAAAACAATTAAGAAAATGGTCATAGGAACATACATATCGATAATTACCTTAAACGTGAATGGATTAAACGCCCCAACCAAAAGACATAGACTGGCTGAATGGATACAAAAACAGGACCCATATATATGCTGTCTACAAGAGACCCACTTTAGACCTAGGGACACATACAGACTGAAAGTTAGGGGATGGAAAAAGATATTCCATGCAAATGGAAATCAAAAGAAAGCTGGAGTAGCTACACTCATATCAGATAAAATAGACTTTAAAATAAAGAATGTTACAAGAGACAAGGAAGGACACTACATAATGATCCAGGGATCAATCCACGAAGAAGATATAACAATTATAAATATATATGCACCCAACATAGGAGCACCTCAATACATAAGGCAACTGCTAACAGCTATAAAAGAGGAAATTGACAGTAACACAATAATAGTGGGGGACTTTAACACTTCACTTACACCAATGGACAGATCATCCAAAATGAAAATAAATAAGGAAACAGAAGCATTAAATGACACAATAGACCAGATAGATTTAATTGATATATATAGGACATTCCATCCAAAAACAGCAGATTACACGTTCTTCTCAAGTGCGCACGGAACATTCTCCAGGATAGATCACATCTTGGGTCACAAATCAAGCCTCAGTAAATTTAAGAAAATTGAAATCATACCAAGCATCTTTTCTGACCACAACGCTATGAGATTAGAAATGAATTACAGGGAAAAAAACGTAAAAAAGACAAACACATGGAGGCTAAACAATACATTACTAAATAACCAAAAGATCACTGAAGAAATCAAAGAGGAAATAAAAAAATACCTAGAGACAAATGACAATGAAAACACGACGACCCAAAACCTATGGGATGCAGCAAAAGCGGTTCTAAGAGGGAAGTTTATAGCTATACAAGCCTACCTAAAGAAACAAGAAAAATCTCAAGTAAACAATCTAACCTTACACCTAAAGAAACTAGAGAAAGAAGAACAAACAAAACCCAAAGTTAGCAGAAGGAAAGAAATCATAAAGATCAGAGCAGAAATAAATGAGATAGAAACAAAGAAAACAATAGCAAAGATCAATAAAACTAAAAGTTGGTTCTTTGAGAAGATAAACAAAATTGATAAGCCATTAGCCAGACTCATCAAGAAAAAGAGGGAGAGGACTCAAATCAATAAAATCAGAAATGAAAAAGGAGAAGTTACAACAGACACTGCAGAAATACAAAACATCCTAAGAGACTACTATAAGCAACTTTATGCCAATAAAATGGACAACCTGGAAGAAATGGACAAATTCTTAGAAAGGTATAACCTTCCAAGACTGAATCAGGAAGAAACAGAAAATATGAACAGACCAATCACAAGTAATGAAATTGAAACTGTGATTAAAAATCTTCCAACAAAGAAAAGTCCAGGACCAGATGGCTTCACAGGTGAATTCTATCAAACATTTAGAGAAGAGCTAACACCCATCCTTCTCAAACTATTTCAAAAAATTGCAGAGGAAGGAACACTCCCAAACTCATTCTATGAGGCCACCATCACCCTGATACCAAAACCAGACAAAGACACTACAAAAAAAGAAAATTACAGACCAATATCACTGATGAATATAGATGCAAAAATCCTCAACAAAATACTAGCAAACAGAATCCAACAACACATTAAAAGGATCATACACCACGATCAAGTGGGATTTATCCCAGGGATGCAAGGATTCTTCAATATACGCAAATCAATCAATGTGATACACCATATTAACAAACTGAAGAATAAAAACCATATGATCATCTCAATAGATGCAGAAAAAGCTTTTGACAAAATTCAACACCCATTTATGATAAAAACTCTCCAGAAAGTGGGCATAGAGGGAACCTACCTCAACATAATAAAGGCCATATATGACAAACCCACAGCAAACATCATTCTCAATGGTGAAAAACTGAAAGCATTTCCTCTAAGATCAGGAACGAGACAAGGTTGCCCACTCTCACCACTATTATTCAACATAGTTCTGGAAGTCCTAGCCACGGCAATCAGAGAAGAAAAAGAAATAAAAGGAATACAAATTGGAAAAGAGGAAGTAAAACTGTCACTGTTTGCGGATGACATGATACTATACATGGAGAATCCTAAAACTGCCACCAGAAAACTGCTAGAGCTAATTAATGAATATGGTAAAGTTGCAGGATACAAAATTAATGCACAGAAATCTCTTGCATTCCTATACACTAATGATGAAAAATCTGAAAGAGAAATTATGGAAACACTCCCATTTACCATTGCAACAAAAAGAATAAAATACCTAGGAATAAACCTACCTAGGGAGACAAAAGACCTGTATGCAGAAAACTATAAGACACTGATGAAAGAAATTAAAGATGATACCAACAGATGGAGAGATATACCATGTTCTTGGATTGGAAGAATCAACATTGTGAAAATGAGTATACTACCCAAAGCAATCTACAGATTCAATGCAATCCCTATCAAATTACCA
Source organism: Balaenoptera physalus (assembly GCF_965194825.1). Lineage (NCBI taxonomy): Eukaryota > Metazoa > Chordata > Mammalia > Artiodactyla > Balaenopteridae > Balaenoptera > Balaenoptera physalus. The sequence continues at coordinate 88,057,242 of NC_138890.1, read as the reverse complement.
ATGGCATTTTTTACGGAGCTAGAACAAATCATCTTAAAATTTGTATGGAGACACAAAAGACCCCGAATAGCCAAAGCAGTCTTGAGGCAAAAAAATGGAGCTGGAGGAATCAGACTCCCTGACTTCAGACTATACTACAAAGCTACAGTAATCAAGACAATATGGTACTGGCACAAAAACAGAAACATAGATCAATGGAACAAGATAGAAAGCCCAGAGATTAACCCACGCACCTATGGTCAACTAATCTATGACAAAGGAGGCAAAGATATACAATGGAGAAAAGACAGTCTCTTCAATAAGTGGTGCTGGGAAAACTGGACAGCTACATGTAAAAGAATGAAATTAGAATACTCCTTAACACCATACACAAAAATAAACTCAAAATGGATTAGAGACCTAAATATAAGACTGGACACTATAAAACTCTTAGAGGAAAACATAGGAAGAACACTCTTTGACATAAATCACAGCAAGATCTTTTTTGATCCACCTCCTAGAGTAATGGAAATAAAAACAAAAATAAACAAGTGGGACCTAATGAAACTTCAAAGCTTTTGCACAGCAAAGGGAACCATAAACAAGACGAAAAGACAACCCTCAGAATGGGAGAAAATATTTGCAAATGAATCAACGGACAAAGGATTAATCTCCAAAATATATAAACAGCTCATTCAGCTCAATATCAAAGAAACAAACACCGCAATCCAAAAATGGGCAGAAGACCTAAATAGACATTTCTCCAAAGAAGACATACAGACGGCCACGAAGCACATGAAAAGCTGCTCAACATCACTAATTATTAGAGAAATGCAAATCAAAACTACAATGAGGTATCACCTCACTCCTGTTAGAATGGGCATCATCAGAAAATCTACAAACAACAAATGCTGGAGAGGGTGTGGAGAAAAGGGAACCCTCTTGCACTGTTGGTGGGAATGTAAATTGATACAGCCACTATGGAGAACAATATGGAGGTTCCTTAAAAAACTAAAAATAGAATTACCATATGACCCAGCAATCCCACTACTGGGCATATACCCAGAGAAAACCGTAATTCAAAAAGACACATGCACCCGAATGTTCATTGCAGCACTATTTACAATAGGCAGGTCATGGAAGCAACCTAAATGCCCATCAACAGACGAATGGATAAAGAAGTTGTGGTACATATATACAATGGAATATTACTCAGCCATAAAAAGGAACGAAATTGAGTCATTTGTTGAGACGTGGATGGATCTAGAGACTGTCATACAGAGTGAAGTAAGTCAGAAAGAGAAAAACAAATATCATATATTAATGCATGTATGTGGAACCTAGAAAAATGGTACAGATGAGCCAGTTTGCAGGGCAGAAGTTGAGACACAGATGTAGAGAATGGACATATGGACACAAAGGGGGGAAAACTGCGGTGAGGTGGGGATGGTGGTGTGCTGAATTGGGCGATTGGGATTGACATGTATACACTGATATGTATAAAATTGATGCCTAATAAGAACCTGCAGTATAAAAAAACAAACAACTAATACTAAAAAAAAAAAAAAAAAAAAAAAAAAAAAAAGAACCTGTGTGGTGTTTTGTGGAATGTCAACATGATCAGCATTTCTGTAGGCTATGTTGAGGAGAACTGATGTGCCCCTGAGGCAATACTGTGGAGGTATATTTGTAATAGGGAAGAACAAATATGACTCCACATTTAATCTGTTTCTTTTACTTTAACCTTTGTATTCCATTGCTTTTGCTACAAGTTAAGAAAGTTGCCTATAGCCTGAAATATACAGGATAGCCCATTCTCAAGGCTCTGATCTTTAAGGGTATAACACTTTTCCATTCACATAGAGATAAAAAGTTGCAGAACAGAGAATAACATTTCTTGTTGGGGGTTTACAGGAACATTGTGACCTGACCTACCTGGGCAGTTGTAAGAACAAAGGATTGTGACACCAAGAAGCTTGCAACAACTAACCACACCCCCTCCCCTTTTAGTATAAAAGAAGCCTGAATTCTAACGAGAAAGATGGTTCTTTGGGACACTAGTCCACCACCTTCTCAGTCTGCTGGCTTTCCAAATAAAGTTGCCATTCCTTGCTCCAATAACTTGTCTCTTGATTTATCGGCCTGTTGAGCAGTAAGCAGTTCGAGCCAGGACTCAGTAACATACTGTTAGCCCTGTTAGGTAAAAGCCAGCTGCTTCTGGTGGTTTTTATGAGTAAGTATAGAGAAGACAGCATTATCCATGTCAGTAGCTGTATACCAAGTGCCAGGTGCTGTGTTGATTTGTTCCAGTAAAAACACTGCACCTGGGACAGTAGCCACAATTAGAATTACCGCCTGGTTAAGTTTATAATAGTCCACAGTCATTTTTCAAGATCCACTTCTGCACTGGCCAAACTGGTGAGTTAAATGAGAATGTCATAGGTATCAGCACCCCTACTTTTTTTCAAGTCTTTTATGATGACATTGTAACAGGGAAGAACAAATGTGACTCCACATTTGATCTGTTTCTTTTACTTTAGCATTTGTATTCTACTGCTTTTGCTACAAGTTAATCACTTAAGGGATGTTGCCTATAGCTTAAAGTATGCATAAGGGCCCATCTCTGGGAACCCAGCCTCCCATGCCAGAACTTAAGCTTAAATACCTTTGTTTAGCTCACAGG